>NC_044032.1:491155563-493912799 GCF_901765095.1 Microcaecilia unicolor
AACGGTCTTCGATACCGATGCCGTCGAGGTCGACGTCGAGGGGCCGGCGCAAGTTCCAAAAAGACGGTCCCGCAGAACTTGCCTCGCAACCTGAGTCCGTTTCCGGAGACCGAGACACAAAACACACGACTTGAGATTGTGCTCCGGCCCGAGGCCTGGAGGCACCAAGCGTGGGTGTCGGTCTGCGAGATCGGCCGGCCGCAGCGACCACACTTTTTAAATCCACTCGGGACCTTCGAGGACATCGACGGAAAAATCGCGTCGGCGAAGTCAAAGTCGGCAATGGTGGCTAAAATCACACCACGAAAACTGAAACCGACCGAGCGGCCACTAGGCCGCAACGAGGCGTCCCCGCTAGAAAGCGAGGGAAAAGAAGGAGCGCGTGCTCCACACGCGCAAAATTCTTTTTTTTTTTTTTTTTTTTTTAATAAAAGAGAAAGAAGAAGAAGAAGAGGCCGAACAGGCCAAAAGCGACGATCCGCGGTAAACGCGGTCGAAAAAATCCGGCGGCTGAAACGAGAGAGAGGGGAAAACACAACTCTCTCAGTCGCGGAAAAAAAAAGTAACTGGCGGGAGCGGTCGCGCACGGGCGGGAAGACGGCCGCGCATGCGCGGTGGACGTGCCCTGCGTGTCGACCGTCCCGCGAAGCTTATTTCCGGTTGGTGGGGGCTGCCGCGGACGTCACCCAGTCGTGAGAACAAGCAGCCTGCTTGTCCTCGGAGAAATATACATACACACACATACTTTTTTTTTCACCAGATAAAAGGACTGACTCATATGATCGTGGAAGGTAATAATGTTTTCACTTATATTTACTTATTTATATTCCCTATTCCAACCTAGCTCTCGATGATAGCATTACACTTACAGTGGGGGAAATAAGTATTTGATCCCTTGCTGATTTTGTAAGTTTGCCCACTGACAAAGACATGAGCAGCCCATAATTGAAGGGTAGGTTATTGGTAACAGTGAGAGATAGCACATCACAAATTAAATCCGGAAAATCACATTGTGGAAAGTATATGAATTTATTTGCATTCTGCAGAGGGAAATAAGTATTTAATCCCTCTGGCAAACAAGACCTAATACTTGGTGGCAAAACCCTTGTTGGCAAGCACAGCGGTCAGACGTCTTCTGTAGTTGATGATGAGGTTTGCACACGTCAGGAGGAATTTTGGTCCACTCCTCTTTGCAGATCATCTCTAAATCATTAAGAGTTCTGGGCTGTCGCTTGGCAACTCGCAGCTTCAGCTCCCTCCATAAGTTTTCAATGGGATTAAGGTCTGGTGACTGGCTAGGCCACTCCATGACCCTAATGTGCTTCTTCCTGAGCCACTCCTTTGTTGCCTTGGCTGTATGTTTTGGGTCATTGTCGTGCTGGAAGACCCAGCCATGACCCATTTTTAAGGCCCTGGCGGAGGGAAGGAGGTTGTCACTCAGAATTGTACGGTACATGGCCCCATCCATTCTCCCATTGATGCGGTGAAGTAGTCCTGTGCCCTTAGCAGAGAAACACCCTCAAAACATAACATTTCCACCTCCATGCTTGACAGTGGGGACGGTGTTCTTTGGGTCATAGGCAGCATTTCTCTTCCTCCAAACACGGCGAGTTGAGTTCATGCCAAAGAGCTCAATTTTTGTCTCATCTGACCACAGCACCTTCTCCCAATCACTCTCGGCATCATCCAGGTGTTCACTGGCAAACTTCAGACGGGCCGTCACATGTGCCTTCCGGAGCAGGGGGACCTTGCGGGCACTGCAGGATTGCAATCCGTTATGTCGTAATGTGTTACCAATGGTTTTCGTGGTGACAGTGGTCCCAGCTGCCTTGAGATCATTGACAAGTTCCCCCCTTGTAGTTGTAGGCTGATTTCTAACCTTCCTCATGATCAAGGATACCCCACGAGGTGAGATTTTGCGTGGAGCCCCAGATCTTTGTCGATTGACAGTCATTTTGTACTTCTTCCATTTTCTTACTATGGCACCAACAGTTGTCTCCTTCTCGCCCAGCGTCTTACTGATGGTTTTGTAGCCCATTCCAGCCTTGTGCAGGTGTATGATCTTGTCCCTGACATCCTTAGACAGCTCCTTGCTCTTGGCCATTTTGTAGAGGTTAGAGTCTGACTGATTCACTGAGTCTGTGGACAGGTGTCTTTCATACAGGTGACCATTGCCGACAGCTGTCTGTCATGCAGGTAACGAGTTGATTTGGAGCATCTACCTGGTCTGTAGGGGCCAGATCTCTTACTGGTTGGTGGGGGATCAAATACTTATTTCCCTCTGCAGAATGCAAATAAATTCATATACTTTCCACAATGTGATTTTCCGGATTTAATTTGTGATGTGCTATCTCTCACTGTTACCAATAACCTACCCTTCAATTATGGGCTGCTCATGTCTTTGTCAGTGGGCAAACTTACAAAATCAGCAAGGGATCAAATACTTATTTCCCCCACTGTATATACACTTTTATCTAGTTGATAGCTTTTTAATTTATATAATTTTACCTAGTCCACACACTAACCTATTTTTTTTGGTGTTTAAACAATTGAAATGATATACAACAGAAGCAGTTTTAAAAAATTTAAAAGCAATGGATTCATGGGAGAGTACTATAAATCATTGCCTAAAGTCGGGTTGGCGGCACTTGGGAACTATCTAGAACAAACGGTTGAGGAGAGGAGATTCCCTCCATATGCGAACGAAGCCCTGATCACGTTGATACCTAAACCAGGGAAAGATGAGGCATGCCCAGGTTCCTACCGTCCTATCTCCTTGATTAATGTAGATGTGAAAATCTTAGCGCGAATAATGGCCGCACGCTTGGGGTGCCTACTGCCAGAACTCATAGGTGAGGAGCAGGTGGGCTTCGTTCGGAATAGGCAGGCGGGCAGCAATGGCACAGTGTCAGACTGAACAGAGCGCAGCAATGATACTTAGCCTAGATGCCGAAAAGGCATTCGACAAGATAGATTGGGGGTATCTCTTTGGCCTCTTGAGCTATATGGGAGTGCAGGGTTGGTTTGGAGATGCATTGGCAGCGTTGTATAGGGACACTAAGGCAGCAGTCTTGGTGAATGGAGTGAGGGGAAAGCCCTTTCAAATTCATCAGGGGACGCGACAGGGGTGCCCACTGTCCCCCCTCCTCTTCGTCTTAGCGATGGAGCCATTGCTCCGCGCCCTGCGGGGGGATGGAGGGGTGAGGGGGGTGCCCTTGAAGGGTGGTACACTTAAAGCCCTGGCCTTTGCAGATGACTTGCTTGTAGTGACCCAGGAGCCTGAACAATCAATATCCCGGGTTCTGGAAGTGATCAGGGAATATGGGGAATACTCGGGTTACACACTTAACATTCAAAAGTCCAAGGCCCTAGAGATCCTACCTGGTGATAGTTTACAGCAAAAGATCCCATTACCAATACAGTGGGAACAAGAGACAATCAAGTATTTAGGAGTCAAAATACCTCGCGATCTCTCTCTAGCGTACGCCTGGAATGTTAGAAAGTTGCTGAATGATACAAGAGACAGCTTGCAAATGTGGCAGGGCCTCCCCATATCACTACTGGGTAGAATAGCCTTATATAACATGGTAATAGTCCCCAAGTGGGTGTATGTGTTCCAGACCCTGCCACTATATTTGACCAAAGCCGATGAGCAGCGACTAAACAAGATTTTACAGATCTTGTCGAAAAAGAAAAAACCCAGAACGGCAATGTCTAACTTACACCTCCCGGTGGAATTTGGAGGCCTGGGCTTGCTGAGTCTGCGCTATATGACAATATCCAGCGGCTTGAGACACCTGAATGATTGGATGAGGTGCAAGCAATACTTTACTCCATCCAGCTTAAAACTGTCAGAGATCGAACAGACACACATAAGTTACTTATTGCACAAGAAAAGCACAGAAGCTAACCTACTGGACAAAGCACAACTTTTGCCGGCAGCGCGGGCAGTTTGGCGCTGGCTTTGCCGACACCATCGATTCTCGCCTCGTACTACTCCATATCTCCCAATCTGCGGAAACCCGGAATTCCGACCGGGTCAGCTTTATGAGGTGTTTGCCCACTGGCGGGAGAAAGGGCTGGAGTATGTACTGCAGGCCATTGAAGGAGATGGCAGACCTAAATCATGGGCAGCGCTCCAGGCCCAATTCTCCCTCAGTTCGCTGGATTGGTTTCATTATTACCAGCTAAAGCACTATATAGAGAGCCTCCCACCGATGGCACTGGCGGAAGATGTCCAAGAGGAGCTAGGCTCGGCGCTCTCCTTGGGGGCGCAACACAAAATGCCACTAATGTTCTATCATAGACACCTCAAGGACATGGCAAAGGAACCAGATTTTGAGAGACTGTCCAAACTGTGGACCGAGGAATTGGGGACGGAGATTACCGCAGTACTACTGCGGGAACATCTTATTGACTATCGCAGACACACAGATCAAGCCAACTATTGGGAAGTACAATTTAAGTTTACTCTGAGAGCGTATGTGCCTCCCAAGCAGGCATTCCACATGGGAGTATCGCCAGATGGGGCATGCCCCAAGTGCGCTGCGGAGGGCGCAATGCTGGGCCATATGTTCTGGAACTGTTCGCGGATTCAGAAGCTTTGGAGAGATTTGGCTAAGCAGATGGCCCTTACTTGGAATGTAAAATGGCAGATGGATGCTCGACTTCTTTTTGGGTATCTGCAAATCTCTAGACCCATGCCAGGGGGGTGTCGGGCCTTTATCATGCGAGCGGTGATGGTGGCAAAGAAAACAATACTGTCAGCGTGGCTGTCCACAGAGGGCCCAACATTAGCTCAGTGGAGAGGGTGGATGATCTCCCTGCTACACACAGAAAGAACGAGTCTGCGAACTCGGAGACCATCAAGCGCCAGGACATTTTGGAAATGCTGGACGCCGTTTTGGCTCACACTGACACCCTATGCCAGAGGGCACATAATTAACATGTAAACTACATAGGCACCAGGCGCTGCTACAGCAGTTAGAGTAAGAGGACTGTGACTAAATACTGCATTGGGAGGGGGGGTTGTTGGGGGGGGGAGAGGGGGGTGAAGCACAGGGGGAGAACTGTAAAAAGTTACAAGAGTCATTTAGGTAGACTCGATAGCTAAGAATCACTTGATGTTGGATGAAGGGTAACGAGTTATACCGGTCAAAACATTCAGTATGCAGTGTTAGTTAACTATGTAGACTCATTTGTATGTTTAAAAATATTTTCTGACTTCTCCAATAAAATTTATGGAACCACAAAGGGGGGGGGGGGGGGGGGATATAAAATGATAAAAGAGTTGATGATAATGATTGGTGAATCAAAATGTGGAAGAATTTCTTCTTTTCTTGTGACTTGAATTTGACTGTTTCCTACATAATTGTATTGGCTGATTTCCTAAGTCATCAATAAAAATTTTTGAAACATAAAAAATTTAAAAGCAAGTTGCATAAATATGATTTCTATCATATTATTTTATAGAATTTTAAAGCAGTTTATATAAATATAATTTCTATTATATTATTTACATTTTTTAGCAACACTAGTTTAGTTAATGTTACAAATGCATTCCCTCTTTTGGATACGTAATGATGTCTTTTTTGACAGTGTTTTAACCCAGTCAAATATTCTAACTTCAATGTAATACTTCATGATCATTGGTTAGGTTCTTTTTATTAAAGTCTGGATTTTATATTTTACTCATTTTGTTTTTAACTCCTTAAAGATCAATACTGGTGTTCTGTATTACAAATAGTAATTCATAGTTTTTCTATACAAGCATGTTTGACCTATTCAAATAGTCTCACTTCATTGAAGTAATCTGTTTGCATGTTTTTTTTTTTATTTAAAATTTACATTGTATATATATGGCTTTTGTAAAAATGTATTTATGTTACATATTTTGAATGATTTATGGTTTTTACTGTGTTACTTTGTTTTGCACTAATATTTAATATTTTATATAATATGTCTTGATCCCTCATATATATATAAAGTGTATTTACTATCTTTATATGTTGTTTTTATATCCTGTTTTGTAAATAGACTCCTGATGCAGGTCCTGTGGACCGAAACATAGCTGTGTCAAGTCATATTCAACGATCAATCAATTTTGAACTTTTATTTGGATTTTCATCTGAAGCGTCGCCTTTTTATTATTTTTAGTCTTCTTCGCTGTTTTATTTTTTCACAGGACATGGGCAAACCATGGAAGCAACATGCTCATACCTACGGAGGGAAAACTGCCACTGAATGGCATCACCTACAAGCTGATTTATGGTGCCTTCAGAGGCATTTCTTCAGCCCCAAAGCTGACATGGATTCCAGACCATTCTTGCATAAATATCTGGAAGAAGTGGGTGCAGCAGTGGATGTTATGGCTTATGGATAGAAAGTGGACAGAACCCCCCCCCCCCCCACCAACACAAACACCCCTACCACTCTTTTCAAAACTACTAGGACTAGGGGACATGCAATGAAGCTACAAAGTAGTAAATTTAAAATAAATTGGAGAAAATATTTCTTCACTCAAAGTGTAATTAAACTCTGGAATTTGTTGCCAGAGAATGCAGTAAAAGCAGTTAGCTTAGTGGGGTTTTAAAAAGGTTTGAATAGCTTCCTAAAAGAAAAGTCCATAAGCTATTATTAAGATGGACTTTGGGAAATCCACTGCTTATTTCTAGGATAAGCAGCATAAAATGTACTGTAATGTTTTGACATCTTGCCAGGTACTTGTAACCTGGATTGGCCACGGTTGGAAACAGGATGCTGGGCTTGATAGACCTTCAGTCTGTCCCAGTATGGCAACTCTTATGTTCACCTACTTACCTTAATGAGTACCTGGCTCATATATGATAGTGCAGGAGTTACCACTGGATGCCAGAAGTCAGATGTAGGAAACAATATTGAAGTAATTTTCAAAATAACCAGCTAAAAAACAAATTTACAAAAGAGAAAATGTATTAATACAAAATAATACGTCTTCATAAAAAAATGTTTATGAGCATACCAATACAAAATAATACGTCTTCATAAAAAAATGTTTATGAGCATACCAATACAAGAGACTCAAATATCTGAAACCAAGCAGAGTGTACCCACATTAATGCATTTTATCAAAAAATCCCAAGCTATTTTCTTTGTATTTTGCTTTAATAGAAAACCTTTATCACCTTACAACTACACTTCATGCTCCACTTTATGATCAAGTCTTTGACAAATTGATTAGGACCTGTACAGGGGATCTTCAGATGCTGGTTGTGTAATGTTTTATCTGAAACTATTAATAGTTTATGCTGTGCGTTTTAATTTCTGGGCCTAACTGTCCTTAAACCCAGGTCAGAGTAAAACTATTTGGCTGATATAATATTTTTGTATGTGTTAAGCTTAAATTTTAATTGAAGGAGCTGTTCTATATTGCCAGATGTTATTAACTAAGTATTACAGTTTACTGGTGAATTTTAAATTATAAACTTGAAAATGCACTTCGATGCTTTCAAGAATTTAAGTGTGTCACTGTAGAGGCTCTCTCTGCTCTGGAGCCAGATTTACTTCTTAACTTGTCTGTAACTGGAAAAAGTTCTTTGGACTTCCCCATTACTCCTAATTTGTTGGACAAATGAGGAATGGTTGATCCAGTTAATGTGGCCTTAATAAATATTAGGTTAGCCAATAAAGTTTTACTGATTTGACTTAAAGGATAGTTAAGGTGCAATAAAAGTTGGGCTTTTATTGCACCTTAATTCACCATAGAAGTCACTAACCTGTGGTAGCTTGGAAACACAGGCAATCAGCCTCACAAAAGGTCAAAAGGCCTTACTGCTAGGGGTCACCAGTGCCATTCTGAATCCGGCAGGAGCAGGACAGACTGAGGATTGCTCCTGCCTTGTGACTAATAGATCCAAAAGAATGTAAAGGAAAGCCTAGGGATGTCTACGGAGAAAGAGGGGGGGCGGGGGAAATCTAGACATTATTGCCTGGCATATTTAAGAAGTGGAAATTTGATAAGGGGCTTTGTCAGAAGCAAATTTCGCATAAATCAGACTAGAGGCTGTACAGAGATGGGCTTACTCTCTCTACATGGCAATGGTAAGCACTAATCACACCAGGGTGAACCCTTACAGAGGGTTTTCAAACCAGACTCAGCTGTGCAGGAGGTACTCAAACAACTTTTAAGTAGGACAATAAAGAGGGTCTAGGGCAAACCTCTTCAAATGAAAAAGTTAACACTTCTTAGCAGAACCTTTCCTGGAAGCCAATAGGATCCTGGAAACATGCAAGGATTCAAATTCTATGCTCTCAACATCCAGGCTGTGAAGGCTATATTATACTGGACAAACTATCAGAAAAATTAAAGTCCGTATTGGGGAATACATTAGTAATATAACGGTAAAGCTGAAGCCCATTTAACTGAACAATGGAGACAATTTAATCATTCATTATCTGATTTACAATTTGTACTTTTACTTCAAGTCATAGGAGCGTGGTCTTTGTTAAATTAGGTTATTGTATAAAGAGCAATGGTTCATTTATACATGGCACACTTCTCATGCAAAGGGCCTAAACAGGGAAATTGAATGGTGTTAATGAGAGACACAGCTGCATATAAATACTCCAGGGGAAAATGACGTTGGCCATGCTCTACTTGGAGAAATGCATTATGGGCTTGTATTGCTCGGAGTTGGCAGCTATATGTATGGCTTAATAGCACTGAAGTTTGATTTAACAGTTTATATTACATTATGTATAGAAGGAATATAAGTGATATTTCTTTGCAGTATTTGCCTCCAAGTGTATTTGGAAGACTGCGATTTGATAGGCCCAAACCCCTTCGTGAAAAATTACACTGGTTACCAATCAGAGAACGTATTACTTTTAAAATTTGTACCCTGGCCCATAAAATTATATACGGTGATGCCCCAGGATATATGTCTGAGCTCATAGACTTATCAACCAGAAACTCAATCAGATCATCACGCTCTTATTTAAGTCTCCGCCACCCTAGTTGCAAAGGACTCAAATACAAATCAGTTCATGGATCCAGCTTCTCATATATAAGTACACAACTCTAGAATACACTCCCAAAGGCCATGAAAACTACGTACGACCACCTTAACTTCCGGAAATCACTAAAGACTTACTTGTTTGAAAAGGCATATCATAAGTACAATAAGTATTGTCATACTGGGAAGACCAAAGGTCCATCAAGCCCAGCATCCTGTTTCCAACAGTGGCCAATCCAGGTCACAAATACCTGGCAAGATCCCAAAAATGTTCAAAACATTTTAAACTGCTTATCCCAGAAATCGTGGATTTTCCCCATTTAATAACGGTCTATGGACTTTTCCTTTAGGAAGCCGTCCAAACCTTTTTTAAACTCCACTAAGCTAACCAACTTTAACACATTCTCTGGCAACGAATTCCAGAGTTTAATTACACGTTAAATGAAGAAAATTTTTCTCAGATTCATTTTAAATTTACTACATTGTAGCTTCATCGCATGCCCCCTAGTCCTAGTATTTTTGGAAAGCGTGAACAGAAGTTTCACATCTACCCGTTCAACTCCACTCATTACACCACGCAACAATGATTTTGCTACAGAGAGAAAAACATATGATTTATACTAAATTGAACCTGCCGATTCCAAATATGAACTCCAAATTTGCCTGACACGTCTAGATTTTAAGTTATACATGCAAAGCCTATTCACTTATAATATTAATGCTTGGGATGCATTTGTACTAGTAGTGCAGAACTTCCTTGGGAACAGACGAGCTGAAAACTATGCTGAACTAGTAGACAACAGGCTTAAAGCATATGAAAAACTTGGCTCATTCCCATCTTGTTTTTTTCCCACCCAATTTGGGACACATGACGAACCTGGAGAGAGGTTCCATAAAGACATTTCTACAATGGAGAACAGATATCAAGGCCGCTGGAATCCCAACATAATGGGGGACTACTGCTGGTTTTTGCAATGGGAAAATATGAATGGTCACAAATGCAAAAGTAGATGCCTGAAGCACTTTTAACAGTACTGGGCCTTGCTGAAGTAAGACTTTTAAACTGGAATACAAGACTTTTTTGAAATTTTGTTATTCCATTACATTTTCATATACTGTTTACTACGGAAACTTTGATGTAGATCAGGTAACTGTTGGAGTAAAACTAGTTCTGTAAAAAATTATTCAATGCTTTCCAAGTGCTTAATTCATTTGGGCAAACTTATGCATAACAACATTTCCTGACATGTTACAACAATTCTGACTTTGGATTTGGAATATGCACACTGAATTTAGTATAGGACAAATAGTTTTTGCCCAGTAGCACACGAAATTTTTTTTTTGCTGTGCTGCGTTATATATTTTATAGACCTCTATCATATCGCCCCTCAGCCGTCTTTTCTCCAAGCTGAAGAGCCCTAGCCGCTTTAGCCTTTCCTCATAGGGAAGTCGACCCATCCCCTTATCATTTTCGTCGCCCTTCTCTGCACCTTTTCTAATTCCACTACATCTTTTTTGAGATTTAGCTACCAGAACTGAACACAATATTCAAGGTGCGGTCGCACCATGGAGTGATACAAATGCATTATAACATCCTCATTTTTGTTTTCCATTCCTTTCCTAATAATACCTAACATTCTATTTGCTTTCTTAGCCGCAGCAGCACACTAAGCAGAAGGTTTCAACGTATCATCAACGACGACACCTAGATCCCTTTCTTGGTCCGTGACTCCTAACATGGAACCTTGCATGACATAGCTATAATTCGGGTTCCTTTTTCCCCACATGCATCACTTTGCGCTTGCTCACATTAAACGTCATCTGCCATTTAGACACCCAGTCTCCCAGTCTCGTAAGGTCCTCTTGTAATTTTTCACAATCCTCCTGCGATTTAACGGCTTTGAATAACTTTGTGTCATCAGCAAATTTAATTACCTCACTAGTTACTCCCATCTGTAGGTCATTTATAAATATGTTAAAAAGCAGCGGTCCCAGCACAGACCCCTGGGGAACCCCACTAACTACCCTTCTCCATTGAGAATACTGACCATTTAACCCTACTCTCTGTGTTCTATCTTTTAACCAGTTTTAATCCACAATAGAACACTACCTCCTATCACATGACTCTCCAATTTCCTCTGGAGTCTTTCATGAGGTACTTTGTCAAACGCCTTCTGAAAATCCACATACACAATATCAACCGGCTCCCCTTTACCCACATGTTTGTTCACCCCTTCAAAGAAATGTAGCAGACTGGTGAGGCAAGTTTTCCCTTCACTAAATCCATGTTGACTTTGTCTCATTAATCCATGTTTTGGAATATGCTCTGTAATTTTGTTCTTAATAATAGTCGCTACCATTTTGCCCAGCACTGACGTCAGACTCACCGGTCTACAATTTCCCGGATCTCCTCTGGAACCTTTTTAAAAATCGGCGTTACATTGGCCACCCTCCAGTCTTCCGGTACCATGCTCGATTTTAAGGATAAATTACATATTTCTAACAATAGCTCTGCAAGCTCATTTTTCAGTTCTATCAGTACTCTGGGATGAATACCATCCGGTCCAGATTTGCAACTCTTCAGTTTGTAGAACTGCCCCATTACATCCTCCAGGTTTACAGAGGATTCATTAAGTTTCTCCGACTCAGCTTCGAATACCATTTCCGGCATCGGTATCCCACCCAAATCTTCCTCGGGGGGTTTGGGGGGCTCAGCAAGGATCGAGATGTGTGTATAAGCAACCTTTAAGTCCAGAGAGCATAGCCAATTGTTTTCCTGAATCATGGGAAGAAGGGTGCCCAGGGAAACCATCCTGAACTTTTCTCGGATAAGAAATTTGTTGAGGGCCCTTAGGTCTAGGATGGGACACATCCCCCCCTGTTCTCTTTTGCATAAGGAAGTACCTGGAATAGAATCCCAGCCCTTCTTCCCCTGGTGGAACGGGTTCGACCGCTTGGGCCTGTAGAAGGGTGGAGAGTTCCTCTGCAAGTACCTGCTTGTGCTGGGAGCTGTAGGACTGAGCTCCCGGTGGGCAATTTGGAGGTTTGGATTTCAGATTGAGGGTGTATCCTAACCGGACAATTTGAAGAACCCACTGGTCGGAGGTTAAAGAAGTCACCTGTGGTGAAAAAACATTAGCCTCTCGCCAAACCGGCAAGTCGTCCGGTATGGACTCGTTTACTGAGGCTATGCTGAACTGGAGCCAGTCAAAAGCCCGTCCCTTGCTTTTGCTAGGGAGCTACAGTGACCTTAGGCTGTTGACGAGAACGAGCTCGCTGGGACTGAGCCTGGGCAGGCTGCCGAGAAGCAGGAGTGTACCTACGCCTAGTATAGGAATAGGGAGCACTCCTCTTCCCTCCAAAAAACCTCCCAGATGAGGAGGTAGTAGAAGAAGACACCCGGCGGGAGAGAGAATCTATAGCATCATTATGCATCTTGATCTGGTCAACTAGATCCTCTACTTTCTCACCAAAAAAGTTATCCCCCGGTAAGGAGCACCCGCCATCTGCTGCTGGACTGAATGATCCAGGTCAGAGAGTCTGCGCATCACTATACCTTGGGCAGCAATCCTGGATGCTACATCAAAAGTGTCGAATGTACCCCTGGCCACGAATTTTCAACACGCCTTCTGCTGTCTGACCACCCAGTGAAAAGGCTCAGCCTGCTCCGGAGGGAGTGCATCAACCAAGCCCGACAGTTGCCTCACCGAGTTCCGCAAGTGGACGCTCATGAAGAGCTGGCAAGTCTGGATTTTGGCAGCGAGCATAGCAGCCTGATACATCTTCTTCCAAAAGAGTCCAAGGTTCTAGATTCTCTGCCTGGGGGCGCCGAGGCATAGTCCCTAGTACTCTTGGCTCTTTTGAGGGCAGAGTCCACCACCATAGAATTGTGAAGTAGCTGAGACCTCATCAAACCAGGTTCACCATGGATCCGATATTGGGATTCAGCTTTTTTCGGGATCACGGGATCAGACAGAGGGAACGACCAGTTTCGCATAAGGACTTCCTTCAGTACATTATGCAAAGGAGCTGTTGCAGCCTCTCTAGGCAGAGAAGGATAATCCAGGACCTCAAGCATCTCAGATTTGGGCTCATCCTCAACCTCCATAGGGAAGGGAATAGCCGCAGCCATTTCTCGGCAAAGGAGGTAAAGGATAGACTCTCCAGTGGAGAATGTCTCCTTTCTGGTGGCAGGGAAGGTTCAGAGGGAATCCCATAGAACTCGTCAGAAGAAAGTACCTGGGATTTTCCTCTTCCTCCCACGAACGCTCATCTTCAGTATTGGACAACACAACCCTCAGAGCAGTCCGAAACTGAGCCTGCCTCGACGCCGAGGAGCGACGTCCTCGATGGCGGTGCCGAGAAGTCGACGCCCGCCTGGACTGCGGTGAAGCTTCCTCCACAGATGTCGAAGGGGAGTCAACCTGGGTGGCAGCCGACACCGATGTCGAGGACCTCACCACAGGCGAAGGGCCAGATGCCGCTGCAGCAGACGGGAAGGCACAAGCACCCCCAACACCAAAGCAGACTGGCACAGCAATCCTTACAGAAGCTCTGGAAGCAGGACCCTAATGCGCTCGTCAAGAGCCGCTATCAGACAAGGCTGCGGGGTCGGTAAAGGAGCTGGTAGCAGAATCTGTCGAGGCTTGGGAGCAGGTACCGGGCTGCGAGAAGACCGACTCATCAGCAACTCCTGAATAGAAGGGGAGCGATCCTCTCGGTGCCGACGCTTCTTGGGTGCCGATTCCCTCGACGCCCCGGAACTCCCAGCACTGTGTGTCGAAGGAGAACGATGACGGTGCTTCTTCACCTTCACTTGACGCCCGTCATCGAGACTCCTCGGTACCGAAGAGAACATGGAATCCTCACGCCTACTCGGGGCCGGGTCCGACAAAGGTCTGTCTCGGGGGGCCTGCATAACAGGAGGCCTCAAGGCAGGTGGAGATCCACTCGATGCCTCACTGCTCCCAGCGTGAATTGGTCTTTCAGCAGCCGTTACCTCCGCTCCCGACGTCGATGCTTCCTTGAATGTCGATGTCAACCCCGAAGGACCGGACCGAGCCCCAAAAAGCTTTTCTCATTGGGTTTCTCGAGACGCTTGGGTCCGTTTCTTAATATGAAGACACAGACTGCAAGCAGCTGGGCTATGGTCAGGCCCAAGGCACTGGATAACCAGCCGTTGGTATCGGTACCTGAGATGGTCCGGTTGAACCGAGTACAATGTTTGAAGCTGCTGGGTGTCTTCGATGACATGGAAGGAAAAAGGGCTTCGGCGAAATCAAAAGACGCGATTGTGCCTGATAAAAGAAAAAGGGCACAAAAATAAGGGAATAACCCGACCGCGCAGACGCGATGAAAAACAAAAGAAACTTGGAAGGGGACAAAACTAAAAGTACACTACGGGAACTTTTTTTTTTTTTTTAATGACAATAATAATAAAATAAAGAAAAAATTAGGAGAAAAAAAAAGTGAAAACTCGAAGACTCTTTCCTGGGCCCGAGAGGAGTGCAGAAAAAACACTACCGCACCTCAATGCAGAGAAAAGAAAACTGAGGGAACGCGTTCACATGGGAAATCAGTCCGCGCACGCGCGCCAGAAGACTCTGGCAAAACTTTTTAAAATATTTTGCTTGCAAAATACCGTCCAATTTCTGGGCCGACGCGGATGTCGACCCACATGTGAGAACAAGCAGCCTGATAGATTCTGGCAGAGAACATGACCATGGGAGATGAACTAAGGTTAAAAGCTTCTTTGATTATCTGTTCAACACATATATGCCAAGTAAAAACGTAACACTACCAAAAAAGGAAGAGAGGGTAGAATTGCTCATTTTACTGTTTGTGGTAACACAGGAATATTACATTTCCACTGTAGTGGTACAATACAGTCCTTTATTGCTTGTATAGCTATTTTGGACACTGTACATGGTCTCTGGAAAAAAATGAAGCCTATTTCAGTATGACCTTTGAAAATACTTTAGTATAATGGGTTTTTTTCTTAGTTAATTCATAATTTGTTTTCAAAGTGTTCTCCTTCAACCTTGACAGATTCACAAAAGTCTTCAGTGCTACTGAGCTGTTGGCTTAATGAATTCTGGGATTTCATTAATGAACTATTTTGCGAGATAAATGTGCTGGAATTCCATCCTGTTGAAAAATAAAGTACTCAGAAACATCTTGAATTTCAAGGAGAAGTTTCCAGTACGATGTTTTTGGGTCAAATGGAAAAGTGTTGGAGGACCCTTTTTTCCCCCAAGACACCATGTATATTTTGTTGAACCAAGCACAATTTTCAACACTGAAATAGAAATTTACAACTATGTTAGCAGGTTAATTGGTTAGAAATATGCTAAAAGGGAAAAAACACTTAATATTCCTCTGCCACCATAAACTACAGTGTCTGATCCCAAAGGTGGGATTAGCTGCAGCCAACACAACCCTCTGGCTCCATCTACTTTAACAGCTGATTTATATCAGAAGAATGCTTTAATACAGAACCATTACTGACTCACAATGAGAATATTCCTTTTTTTAAAAATTTTAAATAAATAAAATGTCACTCACTACATCTAACCGCGGCAATGCTGCCCGGCCTTTGACTTCTATCATTTCTTCCATCTCGTGTGCTGCGTCTCTGAGGATAGACCTTACACAGCCGCCTGCAGCTTCAGGAAACATCTGGCAAAGATTGTACAAGTGCCTGGTAATGAGACATAAATGGTACACATCAGTTTCTGGCTTAAAAATCAAAATGAGTCTCTCCAGACAGCTGCCTTGCAAAATTAGTGGCTGGAAAAATCAATCTGTTACCAGTCCAGAAAGTTCTTGCAAGGTCAATTAGTACTCAAGTTACACAGAAAGAACCATCTGCTCCTCATGCTATAAACCTGTTGAAGTTACAGGTTTTCCTGGAAACTGAACATTTGTGGCTTGTATTAGAAGCAGGGTCTGTCCAAGAGTGCAAGACATTGCAGCCCCATGCTGAATCCTTACAATGAATTTGCTGCTGTTGCTGTTCCAGGACCAAATCGTAGACCTGCCACCCAGGAACGCTAAAAGGTCATCCCGCTCATTCCTTAATCTGCACTTCCCCAGTTGTAAAGGCCTAAAATACAAACCAATGCATGCATCTAACTTCTCTTACCTGAGCACACAGTTATGGAACGCATTGCCGCACAGCTTAAAAACTACTTATGAACTAACTAACTTTCGCAAATCCCTGAAGACCCACCTATTCAACAAGGCATACCAATAAGAGCAGCAACTATAAATGTAATACATCGCAACCTTACCTATTATCAACAATGTTCTTGCTTATATATGCTTATTTGAATTTCGATCACATTATTTTCTATGACATCTCCACCTTACCTATTATCAGTAATGTTTTCTACTTATATTTACTTGTTTAAATTTCGATTATGCTATTCTGTATGTAATACTGTTATCTATTAATCTACCATCTACCAATAACGACACATTGTAAGCCACATTGAGCCTGCAAAGAGGTGGGAAAATGTGGGATACAAATGCAAGATAGATAGATAGATAGATAGATAGATAGACAGCAGCATTTAGCCTAGATTGAGGCATGGCAGCAATTCTCCAGCCCCTATCTGAAGTTGACTCCGGAATCAATTTCCTACCTTGCCCATGCCTAAATTTGGGCCTGCTGATTAGCTACAGAAGCAGGAACTGGTTCTAGACACATACTGAAGGACACCTAACATGATTACACCTAAAATGACATCACAAAACTTACACAAATTTTTTTTAATGGTCCATAAGACAAAGTAGGTATTTTAATTTAGCTATACACTACAGTAGCCAATGTTATCCAAGAATAAAAACTTGTTCCATGGTCCTAAATAAAATTTTGCTTTTGCAGCTTACATTTTTGGATGACTGCCACTTTTTGCTGGAGATTTCTTAATGAGAATTCACACAGAGGAAACATTTCCAGCAGTTAGGTCCACATCATTTATCCCTTTTCAGGCTGTCTGAAACCACATGAAATCTTAATTTTCTGCCGCTTGAGTCAAACTGCTGAAATATTCTCTCATTTCATTTTGTGCTAGAAACTCACGCTCTCATTACCTCTCGCCTTGACTACTGCAACTTACTCCTCACCGGCCTCCCACTTAGCCATCTATCCCCCCTTCAATCCGTTCAGAACGCTGCCGAACGTCTTATATTCCGCCAGAACCGATATACTCACATCACCCCTCTCCTCAAGTCACTTCACTGGCTTCCGATCAGATACCGCATACAATTCAAGATTCTCCTCCTTACCTACGAATGCACCCGGTCTGCGGCTCCTCACTACCTCTCTACCCTCATCTCCCCCTATGTTCCCGCCCGTAACCTCCGCTCACAGGACAAATCCCTCCTTTCAGTTCCCTTCTCCACCACTGCCAACTCCAGGCTCCGCTCATTCTGCCTTGCCTCACCCTACGCTTGGAACAATCTTCCTCAACCCCTACGCCAAGCCCCCTCCCTACCCATCTTCAAATCTCTGCTTAAAACTCACGTCTTCAATGCTGCTTTCGGCACCTAACCTTTCGAGAAATATAGTATGCCCTATCAGACGGACTCTACATTTGTCTTTAGATTGTTTAGATTGTCTTTAGATTGTGCACCTGTCTCTTAGATTGTAAGCTCCTTGAGCAGGGACTGCCCTTCCATGTTAAATTGTACAGCACTGCATAACCCTAGTAGCGCTTTAGAAATGTTAAGTAGTAGTAGTAATATATTTCTCACACTAAGTAAGCTTTTATTTTTAAACATACAGTACATATCGTATTAACAGGAAAAAAAATATTCTGCAGTTGTTAATCTCTGAATCAGCAGTTGTAAGAATCATTTGGTTCAAACAGTCCTCCACTGATCTCCCAGCCCAACAGATTGCTCGGTTACGGGAGTAGTTGTGGCTGTGCCCTTATGTTCAGACCTACTGTTTCTCTGTATCTAGCTCTATGACCTCTCTAGTCTGCCTTTTTTCCTATTGTTGTTCTTCCTGTAAGCCAAGCCTCGCTTTGGTCTCCCTGCTTCTGCTTCATTTCCTACTTGTGACATCATCAGCCAACTCCTTTATAAGGACTCAGGGAGCTTTCCTATGTTGCCTTTGCAAGAGGTCTCGTAATCTTGTGTTACCTGTTTAGATCATTTCCCTGCTTGGCTTTGTTCCTGATAATCTTGCTTCTGAAGGTCTGCTCTGTGTTTCTTTGAGTCTTGTGTTTCAATGCTTTGCTTTGTTTCTGTGTGTTTGCCTTTGTACCTTGATCCTGAAAGCCTGGCTCTAGAGCCACATCCTGCCCTTGGTGTCTGTGTCTGTTTAACTCTACCCTTGGCTCCTGTTTTTTGGTCTAGCCCTGCTTTTGACTCTTGCTATAGTTAAGCTCTGTGTTTAAGCCAATCTCTGTGTTTAGCCAAGCTCTGTTTCAGTTTTCCCTGTTCTGTTTCCTGTGTGTGGTCTGTTTATTCTGAGAGTCTGTAGAAGCCAGCATCGGCCCTGATTACCTCACTGTGTCTGCTGCCTCTCAGTCTGCCTGGTCTTTCCCTTTCCAGCTGTGGGTGCTGGTAAGTACATTGCTTCTTTGTTTGCTTGTCTTCCCTTAGTCTGGTTAATCCTTTGCCTGCTATGTTTGCTTCCTGGCTCTTGAGATCTGTTTCTGCCAAGTTCTGTTCCCGTTGTGGGTTTGAGCCAGGTTCTGCTCCTGCTCTATGTCTGAGCTAGTTCTGTCTCAGTTCCAAGCCAAGCCAAGTCTGTTCCAGTCAAGCCAAGCCAAGTCTGTTCAGTATCCTGTTCCAGCTGAGCCAAACCTGTTCCAGCCAAGCCCGTTCCAGAATCCTGTTCCAGCCAAGCCGAGCCCGTTCCAGAATCCTGTTCCAGCCAAGCCGAGCCCGTTCCAGAATCCTGTTCCAGCCCAAACTGTTCAAGAATCCTGAATCCTGTTTGAGAATGCTGAATCCTGTTCCAGCCCAGCCTGTTTGAGAATCCTGAATCCTGTTCCAGCCAAGCCTGTTCGAGAATCCTGAATCCTGTTCCAGCCAAGCCTGTTCGAGAATCCTGAATCCTGTTCTAGCCAAGCCTGTTCGAGAATCCTGAATCCTGTTCTAGCCATGCCTGTTCGAAAATCCTGAATCCTGTTTAAGAATTCTGAATCCTGTTCCAGCCAAGCCTGTTTGAGAATCCCGTTCCAGCCAAGCCTGTTCGAGAATCCTGAATCCTAGCCACGCCTGTTCGAAAATCCTGAATCCTGTTTAAGAATCCTGAATCCTGTTCCAGCCAAGCCTGTTTGAGAATCCCGAATCCTGTTCCAGCCTTGTTTATTGTCTTGCTTCTGTTATTCTTGTTGCCTAGCTCCTACCCTGTCTTGCCTGTCTAGTTGTGCTTTGTCTTGTCTCTTTCAGTCTAGTCCTGTCTAGATCCAGTCCTTGCCTTGTCTTGCCCTTTTCTGGACCCAGTTTTAATCTACTTCTGTGTTTTGCCTTGTCTTGCATTTCTGGGTCCCAGTCCCAGTTTTAATCCAGTTCTGAGTCTTGCCTTGTTCTGTCTGGGTTCCAGTTCTGGCCCTTTGCCTTCTTGTCCTTGCCTCATCTGGATCCGGTTCTTGTGTTGCCCATTGTGTTTAGTTACCTCTGTCCTGCCTTGTTGAGTCTGTTATTTTATCCTAGTCCAGTCTGTTCTGATTCCTGCCTTGTTGAGTCTGTTATTTTATCCTAGTCCAGTCTGTTCTGATTCCTGCCTGTGCCAGCCCAGGTGATTTGTCTGCCAAAGCTCCGGCTTTGGTCCAAGGGCTCACCATTCCTGACAGTTGTGAAAATACGATACCTAGGGATACACATTCCCTGGGGTTTAGATGATCTTTATAAAGCCGATTTTCCTGCCAAGACCCGTGAACTGTTTCAGGAAATGGACCGATGGGAAAGCCTAACAATCTCATGGCTGGGGCGTATTGCTGCGTTAAAGATCTTACTTCCTAAAATGTTATATTTGTTTATGGCACTACCTACTTCCTTGTCAGATTCCTTCATGAGGGGTTTACAGCATAGTGTGTTCTCCTTCACTTGGAAAAAAAAAGACCACCCAGGGTACGTAGAGGTGTGATGTGTCAACTACGTACACGGGGGGGGGGGGGGGGGGGGGGGGGGGGAATGGGAGTTCCCTCCATTCACTTATACCATCAAGTGGCCCACCTCCGAATTTTAGCGTACTGGTTTCAGAAGGCTGGCAAGATATGGAAAAAAAATTTGAACAGACCTATCTGAACCCTTATCCGCTGAAAGCGATACCCTGGCTTCCTGGTCGTCTCCTTAAACAGATTATTCAAGGGGGCACCACCATTACTTCAGTGGCCACTCATCACTTGGAATAAGATACAAGACAGGTTCTTCCCAGGCCAAGTTTACTTTATACATATGTTTATCCACTTTGCCCCACAGTTTGCCCCAGGATCTTTGGACCCTTGCTATCGTACCTGGGAGAGTCATGGTCTCCGCGAGCTGGGACAGGTTTGGGAGGAAGGGGTGTTGCTTCCATTTGAAGAACTATGTGAGGAGTATAGGCTCCCTCCCTCCAATACCTTTCAATACTACCAACTCCGAGATTTTATAACTCGTAGGGCGAGGGGAGACCTAAGCTTGTCTGAAACCTGTCTTGAGCAAGCGTTGGAGGGTGGGGGAGGGATTTCTAGGATTTACAGGGCTCTCCTCGCATATCGTAAACCTATTGTATACTATCTGTCAAAGTGGGAGGCGGCCATGGGGGTGTCCTAATACTGTGCACAGTGGGAGCAGGTTTTCTGCTCATTGCTCCAGGTGTCTACCTCCAATGCCCTGGTGGAAAATGGTTGTAAAATACTTTACTGTTGGTACTACACCCCTCAACGTTTGGCTAAGATGTTCCGTCAGGGGTCAGCTTTGTGCTGGCACCAATGTGGGTTGAAGGGGGGCATGTTCTCTACATGGTCATACCCCCATGCTCAGACAGTTTGGACCAGGGTTTTGAAGTTTGTTCTTAGTGTAACGAAAGTTAACGATCAATGGAAAATGGACTATTGTCTTCTCCACTTCAAACCCCGAGGGGTGAAGAAACACATCCATCACCTCACTTCACAAGTGTTCGTAGCCAGTAAGTTAGTCCTGGCAGCAGCATGGAGGAGCCCTCGCCTCCCTGGTCTTCGAGTGATTTTACAGAAGTTGAACTATATTCATCTGATGTGTAAATTGACAGCTTTGCGTACAGGACAGCTATCAAAATATCATAAGACTTGGAACCCATATGTTCAGTGGACTGCGAATCCAAATCCTTTCTTGAGCATTCAATAATAAGGGAAGGGAGTTTTCTTTCTTGGGGGGGGGGGGGGGGGCTTGTGGATGTATTCGAGGACGATACTGAAGAGTTGTGCTTCTATTGAGATTTTGTTTGCAGAAAGGTTTGATTTATGGTTGCTTTAATATATGATGACTTTGTCTCTGTTGCTATTATGATTTTCCAATAAAAGAGAATAAACATTAAAAAAACCACAGTCCTCCACTGATATCTCAGTGGTCAAGGGCTTTATTACACTATAAATTCCTGAGATCAAGGTTAATTGTTTGGAGCTGGAGGCATACTAATTCAAGAATTTATATTCTGCAGTTAACAAGCAGATTAGGTTAGGTATTAAACGATCTGGTTCGGCAATGCAGCAAGATCACCTAACCTTCAAAACTTTCAAATACATCTGTCTCCCAGTTTTAACTCCTATTGCCTTATTGACATTTTAGTTTGTTTTGAAATGTGAGCCTACTAAGGACAAAGAATGTCCCTGTATGCAAACCAATTTGGTTATATCACAGAAAGGTAATATATCAAATCCATGACCTTTTACGCTTTCCTTTTTATCCTTCTCTGTCCTGTCTAGCTATGAGTTTCTTTCTGTGCTTCATTAATATGTTTTTGGATTGGAATCTGCTTTGATGTACCCACTAAAGGCGGTATAGTAAATACCGCATAAACCATTAACCCCTCCCCCCCATAAAGGATGCTACAATAATCCAGTTAAGTATATTGGATTGTACAATAATTTTAAATTGATCAAATAAACTTATGTAGTAATCGTCTTCACTAGTGCAGCCTCCAAAATACCTTATGAATTAAGGCACTGACTTGTGCATTCAGAGTCAAAGAAGAATCTAAGATAACTTACAATACCTTGAGAGAACTTTCAAATAGGAAACTCGGACCACTAGTAGTTAAATTATCATATGCTCTTGTATACTGCAAAGTGCCTAGCCATACTCAAGTCAAGGACATTACTTTCCAAATAGAGTATTCAACCAAGGGGGATTACAGCTTTGAGAAAACAGAATTGAAAAGCATCTCTAAACTGCAAATTCACCTGGGGAGTTTGGAAGGCCTCCATCATCAGATAGTGCTTTGCCAGACTGTAGGCTGACCTGATAGATATTTCATGTTGAATAAAAATTTCGTTTTGAGATTTTGCTTATGTGTTTCAGAATGCCTGTCTGTTACAGACTGAATTCAAAGAGATAAATTCCTCATAACTTGCATAACCAAGGCTCATAAGGACACTGGATAGTCAAAATCACGTTTTATTAAAAAGAATTAGAACCGAGGCATTAAACACTAATATAGGAGAGGAAATGACTTCATCACCTAATAAGGAGTCAGGAGTTCCACACACACAGTCCCATTATTTTAGAGGTATATGAAGCCAAAATAGAAGCTTATTCATACTTTTGCAAGTATAACACATCCCATGCCTCTTCTGAGCATGGCGGGCAAGAAAAGGACCTAATCTCAAAGAATATGCATATGTAAGTGGAGGAGGCAGACGTAGAGAGACAGGTAAATATGGCATATAGTGGTTATGTGCACTATACTAAAGTCCAGGGCCTGGGAAGCTGCAGGAGTATCAGTACAAAGTGCAGCAGAGACTATACAGGCTGAAGCAGAGGGTGACACAGACTTCAAGAAAGAGATCAGAGATGACTTAAGATCTGAAGCAGGATGTAAAAAGCCTTAGATAAAACATCTGATAAGACAAGTAGAGGAGTGGCCTAGTGGTTAGAGCACTGGTCTTGCAATCCAGAGGTGGCCGGTTCAATTCCCACTGCTGCTCCTTGTGAGATCTTGGGCAAATCAATTAACCCTCCATTACCTCAGGTACAAACTTAGATTGTGAGCCTTCCTGGGACAGAGAAATATCCAGTGTACCTGAATGTAACTCACCTTGAGCTACTACTGAAAAAAGGTGTGAGCAAAAATCCAAAAAAAAATAAAAAAAAATCATAAGCCAAATCTCAGAAATGTGCAATGATAAGGTGGAGCTGGCCAGGACAATAGAGGTTGAAAAAGTAAAGCTTAGATCAATGGATAGACATCTTGGAGAAACAGAGAACATGCTAGAAGACCTAGAGATTAGGTCGTGGTGCCAGAAATTAAGAATCCAAGGTATACCGAAAACAGCAAAGTTTGTAGATTGCAGAAGCATGGTGCAGAAGTTTTCTATAGCTATTCTCAAAAAGGCAGGAGAACAGAATTAGACAAACGCTGATAGAGCTCACAGAGCCCTGGGGCCCAGGTGTAATCATCTGCCATGAGATACAGTGGCATGTTTCCATGATGTCACAAGGGAAAGGATTACAACAGAAGCAAGCACACTAGGTGCTCTCATTGGGAAACATATAAAGTGGTATAGGTTGGTATCTATGCATATGACTCCTGAAGATGAGATCTCATAAGAGGACTTGGAGGGGGATGAGGATTAGTCCAGACATGGCAAGTTGTTTGATAAAGGCTGGATAAACATGAGAAGGCAGAGGGAGTAACAAAGAAGGGCCATAGATTCTAAGGTAAAATTATGTATCATACCTGATAATTTTCTTTCCATTAATCATAGCTGATCAATCCATAGACTGGTGGGTTGTGTCCATCTACCAGCAGGTGGAGATAGAGAGCAATCCTTTTGCCTCCCTATATGTGGTCATGTGCTGCCGGAAACTCCTCAGTATGTCGATATCAAAGCTCCATCCGCAGGACTCAGCACTTAGAGAATTACACCCACAAAGGGACACTCTGCCCAGCTCACCACCGCCGAAACGGGGGAGGGGAATCAACCCAGCTCATCCCCGCGGAGCGGGGGAGGGACACCACACCCGCCGATGTGGGGGGATCTGGCTTATCCTGCAACCGCAACCGCGGGAGGAGCTGGCTGACCCTAACACTGCCGAAGCGGGAGGGGTACAAAGCTGCCCTACAGCCGCACAAAGCGGGAGGGAGCGCCGGCAGAATTTATGTCTCAATCCAGCCCCGTAAAACGGAGGAGAGAGGAATGCAGCAGCTCACTGTAACACAAAATCATCTCAACTCCTGAAGAATCCAATTGAAAAAACTTGAACACGAAGTCCTCCTGAACAGGAACTGAAGACTAAACTTGAACCTGAAATGCAACCAGAATATAAACAGTACAGATATCTGGGAGGGGCTATGGATTGATCAGCTATGATTAATGGAAAGAAAATTATCAGGTATGATACATAATTTTACCTTCCATATCATCATGCTGATCAATCCATAGACTGGTGGGATGTACCGAAGCAGTACTCACCCAGGGCGGGACATAGAAATCCCTGACCGCAACACTGAAGCTCCAAACCGGGCCTCCGCCCGAGCAGCCACAGTCAAGCAGTAATGTCTGGAGAAGGTATGACCTGATGCCCAAGTTGCCGCCCTACAAATCTCTTCCAAGGAGACGGACCCGGCCTCTGCCATCGAGGCCGCCTGTGCTCTAGTGGAGTGAGCCTTCAGCTGGATAGGCGGCACCTTCCCCGTGGCCACATAAGCCGCTGCAATGGTTTCCTTGACCCATCGTGCCACTGTAGGCTTGGCAGCCTGCAGACCTTTACGAGGACCTGCGAACAGCACAAACAGATGATCCGATTTCCAGAAATCATTGGTCACTTCCAAGTATCTGATGACGACTCGTCTCACATCCAGATATTTGAGAGCAGAGTATTCCTCTGGGTAGTCCTCCCTACGAAAGGAAGGGAGACAGAGCTGCTGATTCACATGGAAGCGAGAAACAATCTTGGGCAGGAAGGAAGGCACTGTGCGAATAGACACTCCTGCCTCAGTGAACTGCAGAAAGGGCTCTCGACATGATAGCGCCTGGAGCTCGGAAACTGTTCTGGCTGAAGTGATAGCCACCAAAAAGACTGCTTTCAACGTCAGGTCTTTCAGAGATGCCCTCGACAAGGGTTCACAAGGCGACTTCTGCAAGGCTCTTAGCACCAGATTGAGATTCCACGCAGGTACCACTGAGTGCAGAGGAGGGCGCAGGTGATTAACTCCCTTGAGAAAACGCACCACATCTGGCTGTGAGGCCAGGGAAGCACCCTTCAGGTGACCCCTGAAGCAAGCAAGAGCCGCTACCTGGACCTTAAGGGAACTGAGCGACAGTCCTTTTTCCAGACCTTCTTGCAGGAACGCCAACACTGAAGAAATTGGAGCAGTGCAAAGGTACGCCAAACCCTGGCGTAAGCAGTAGAAGTAGAGCGCTTCCTCGCTCTCAGCATAGTGGCGATGACCTTGTCTGAGAAGCCCTTCTTCCTCAGACGCTGCCGCTCAATAGCCAGGCCAAAAGACCAAAGGGGGAGGGATCCTCCATCACCACGGGACCCTGATGCAACAGGCCCCGCTCCGCTGGCAGCCGCAGAGGGCCGTCCACTGAGAGCCTGATCAAGTCCGCATACCAGGGACGTCTGGGCCAATCCGGACTCACCAGGATTATCCGGCCCGGATGCTTTGCCACCCGCCCTAGCACCCTGCCCAACATGGGCCAAGGCGGGAACACATAGAGAAGCTCCTGTGTCGGCCACTGTTGGAGAAGAGCATCTACTCCCAGAGATCGAGGGTCCCATCCTCTGCTGAAAAAGCGCGGCACTTGGCTGATGATGCCATCAGATCTAGGCTCGGCTGGCCCCAGTGCTTCGTGATGTCCAAGAACGCCTGAGCAGTATTCATGACTCCCGCAATGTGGGCCGCCGACAGCTGTTCCAGGTTTGCTTCCGCCCACAGGCATAGCTTCATGGCCTCCTTGGCTAGAGGGGCGCTCCTGGTACCTCCCTGGCGATTGACATAGGCCACAGCCGTGGCATTGTCCGACAGGACCCGTACTGGCTTCAGCGCCAGGACTGGGAGAAACTCCAAAGGCGCCAACCGAATGGCTCTGAGTTCCAGGAGGTTGATAGACCACTTTGCCTCTGCAGGGGACCAGAGCCCCTGCGCTGTCCTTCCCAAGCAGTGGGCTCCCCAGCCTGACAAAGAGGCGTCCGCCGTGACGACAACCCACTCCGGGGTCATAAGAGGCATTCCTGTGGACAGCTTGTCTGGCCTCAGCCACCAGCTCAGCGCCTTGCGCACCGCTGGATCCAAGGGAAGGCGCACAGCTTAATCCTCCGAAGCTGGAGTCCATCGCTGCAGCAGAGAGAGCTGTATAGGTCTCATATAGGCCCTGGTCCAGGGCACTACTTCCATCGTGGCCGTCATAGAGTCCAACAGCTGCACATAGTCCCAAGCCCGAAGAGGAGAGGCTGCTAGGAACTTGTCCACCTGAGCCTGAAGCTTGACAAACCGATTGTCTGGCAGGAACACTCTGCCCACTTGGGAGTCAAATCGAACTCCCAGATACTCCAGGGACTGAGTCGGGCGCAGCTGGCTTTTCTCCCAGTTGATGATCCACCCCAGGGAGCTCAAAAGAGCAATCACCCGGTCAGAAGCTCTGCCGCACTCTGCATAAGAGGGGGCTCGGATCAACCAGTCCTCCAGATAAGGATGGACTTGTACTGCTTTCTTGCGTAGGAAGGCCGCGATGACCACCATTACTTTGGAGAAGGTCCGCGGAGCAGTAACCAACCCGAACGGGAGGTATCTGAACTGCAAAACGCAGAAAGCGTTGATGAGGAGGCCAGACGGAAATATGCCAGTAAGCTTCCTTGATGTCCAAGGATGCCAGGAACTCCCCTGCCTGCACTGCCGCTATAACAGAGCGGAGAGTCTCCATCCGGAAGTGCCGAACTTTCAAGGCCCGACTGACCCCTTTGAGGTCGAGGATAGGCCGGACAGAACCTCCTTTCTTTGGTACCACAAAGTAAATGGAGTAATGTCCCTTACCAAGCTGATCTTCTGGCACCGGAACGACCGCACCCAGGCGGATCAGATTGTCCAAAGTCTGCTGCACTGCCACAGCCTTGACCGGAGACTTGCAGGGAGAGTGCACAAACCTGTCTCTTAAGGGTCGGCAGAACTCTAGCTTGTAGCCGTTTCTGATGACTTCCAGCACCCAAGCGTCTGAAGTTACCCTTGTCCACTCGCCCAGAAACGAGGATAGGCGTCCTCCAATCTGCTCTGGGCCATGGACCAGCGCCCCATCATTGGGTACGAGACCCTGGGGGAGGACCGGAGGAGGCACCTCCGGGACGGCGGTCTCTGCGAAAGGAATGCTGCTTGGGGGAGAAGTTCCTTATAAAGGAAAAGGGGGCAGAGGAGCCCAACTTGCCCGGGCGATACCGACAGGCTTCCTGAAACCGTCCTTTGGAGGAACCGGGGCGGGCACCACTGGCCCGAGGACTGACCTCCGGTAACCTCGTACCCTTAGACGTGCCGAGATCGGTCACAATCTTGTCCAGCTCGACCCCAAAGAGCAGCTTGCCTTTAAAAGGCAACTTAGCCAGGCGAGACTTAGAGGCGTGGTCAGCAGACCAATGCTTCAGCCAAAGCCACCACCGTGCAGAGACTGTCTGAGCCATACCTTTAGCCGAGGCTCTCAAGACATCATACAGCAAGCCTGCCAAGTAGGCCAAGCCCGATTCCAGGGCTGGCCGATCAGCCCTCAAGGAAGGATCCAAGGGGGAAGCCCGCTGCACAAGTGTCAGGCATGCCCTGGCCACATAGGAGCCGCAAATTGAGGCCTGCAAACTTAAAGCAGCCGCCTCGAAGGACGACTTTAAAGCCGCCTCCAATCTCCTGTCTTGGGCGTCCTTTAGGGCCGTGCCACCTTCCACCGGCAACGCCGTTTTCTTAGTCACCGCAGTGATTAAAGAATCCACGGTAGGCCCAAGAAAGGCCTCCCGTTCACCTTCAGGCAGAGGATAGAGGCGGGACATAGCCCTAGCCACTTTAAGGCTCGCTTCTGGGAAATCCCATTGAGCCGAAATCAAGGTGTGCATGGCTTCATGCAAGTGGAAGGTTCTAGGCGGGTGCTTCGACCCCAGCATAATGGCAGAGCCAACAGAGGCTGAGGGAGAGACGTCCTCCGGAGAGGAAATCTACAAAATGCTCATGGCCTGCACTAACAGGTTGGGCAAATCCTCTGAGCGAAAGATCCGTGCTGCAGAGGGGTCATCCGCTCCATCCGAGCGGGAATCCGTCTCCGCCAAGGAATCTCCAAAGGACCGTTGGGAGAACTCAGATACGCTGCCCTCATCTACATCAGAGGAGACAGAGTCCTCTAGGGCCTGGAAGTCCACCTGAGGGCGTTTGCTTCCAGAGGCCTCAACCCCTTGATCAGAGGGGGGAGCCGGGGCAGCGTTTATCATAAGAAAAGTCTGATGCAGCAGCAAAATGAACTCAGGGGAGAAACCCCCTAGACTGTGCACTTCTGCTGCCTGGGCCACGGCCCTAGCCGCACCCTCAACCGGCGCTCGTAAGAGCGGGGGAGAAACATGCTGCGCATCCAAAATGGTGTCCGGCGCAAAACTCCGAGAAGGAGCCGTGCGGGAAGAACGGCGCTTAACTTTCACCGCCCGAATCAAGGGCGACCATAGCATTAACGTCTTCCACCTCGAGGGCGGCCCAAGAAGAAGCCGTCCGAGCAGAGTGGCCGGTCAAAATGGGGGGGCGAGCAGTGGGGGATGGGCGCTTATGGCGGGAAAAACCGCTGCACTGGAGGAAGTACCGGGACACTGACCGGACTCCAAACTGATGCCCAAAAAAAGGCGAGTCAGGCTTTGAACCCCCCCGCATCCCCGCTAGACGCACACAGGCGGTCCGGGGAGCGAATCGGACACCATAAGCCACGTGGAGACTGAACGGGGAACCCCCTGCCCGCTATAAAAGGTAAAAATTACCTGCTTCTCGCTCCGAGCTGTAACGAACTGGTGTCCCAGTGAGCAGCTGCAATAAACGTTGATATAAACGTTGAAATAAACGCCCTTAAAAGACGTTCAAATTTTTTTTTTTTTAAAGGAGCCAGCGGGAGGGGGGAGAAAAGGAGGGACCTGGCACCACCAGGTTTGCACTTGCTCAAGAAGAGCCCTCAACCCCAGGTACTCAACAAAACCTAAGAATTAGGCTTGGAGACCTAGCCAGAGCTGCTGCTGTGTGTGACCACCACCTGCTGAGATAGAGAACATACTGAGGAGTTTCCGGCAGCACATGACCACATATAGGGAGGCAAAAGGATTGCTCTCTATCTCCACCTGCTGGTAGATGGACACAACCCACCAGTCTATGGATTGATCAGCATGATGATATGGAAAAGGCTTTAGACTCTGCAGCTTTAAGATGCAGTTGATTGACAGTGGGGAAGCAGATAGGAGGGACTTGCTTTCCACATAGGGAGTGCCTGCTATAAAAGAGGAGGGGGAGAGGGAGGAAGGGGAGAGGGAGGAGGGGGAGAGGGAGAATGGTGGGCAAGTGTTTGACTAAATGGTTCTATGCTGGAATAGGTATACATGCTGTGAGAAGGGATACAAGTGCAGAAGGTAATATTAAAGTATGTATATTAAATGTGGAAGTGAAGAATCACATATTCAACAGAACAATACAATGTCCAATCACTATGTTAAGTTCCAATTAAAATCAGCAATTTCTCTGGAAAAATGAATTTCCAACCAAAAAGCTCGAACTACAAACACCTTTCAATATGGTTTCATCATCAGTCCACCGTTCTAGTAACAATCTTAACAAATGTTGAACACAGCCACCATTCAGATCAATAAACTCTTCACTTTAGAAATCACTGTCTTAATGTACTCCCAAAACACTGCTTATTCACAGAATCCAGGTTCCACTTTCTGACATGTTTCCATATCTCTGCATTCTGGAACAGGACTCGTTATTGTTAATTTATATGTCCCCGATGGCCAGCAGGGTTTGTTCTTTTTTTTTTTTTATGATTCAACATTTTTTATTGAAGACATGTTAGATAAAAAGGAAAAACAAACATATTCCACATTTTAAAGATACAATTATCCAAAATTTAACAGATCTCCACAAAGTCCAATTGCTACTGTCTGTCATCAAACTTTTAACATTTTTATCCCCCTCCCACCCTCTCATATCAGGTTGGTATTCTTTAATAGCTTAATAAACAACGAACAAGTAACCGTATACCACCGTCCACCCACCCTGTAGTATCAGATCCCTTCCCCCTTCCCAAATCCCGCCCTCCCCCCCTCAATCCCCCACCTTCCGTCCCCTCCCCCTATGTGTCTTACTTCTTCTCTGCCTCCCTGAACTGGCTTCTCATCACTGTCAACATGGTGGTTACATTTAGGTTGTATATTTTCTCTAAATCCATAGTCAATCTAATCCCTAGATATTTAAAAGATCCTTCCGCCCAACTCAACGGGAAATCCTGGTCCCACAGCTTTTTAACCTCCTCGGAGGAGGCTAATACCTCTGATTTAGTCAAGTTCAGGCAGAATCCTGCATAGTCTCCATATTCCTTCATGGTTTCCATTAACACCCCAAATGATGTCTGTGGTTCTGTTATTAGCACTAAGAGATCATCTGCAAAAGCAGCTATTTTGAATTCCAGGTGACCCATCTTCACCCCCTGTATCGTTGGGCTATCTAGTATGTCTCGGATCAGTGGGTTTAGGGACAATACATACAGCAATGGGGACAGTGGACACCCTTGACGGGTTGCCCGCTATATTGGGAATTCCCCCGATTCCATCCCATTAACCCGCACCCTCGATTTTTAGATTATGATATAGCACCCAGATCACCAACAGAAATCTTCCCTCAAACCAGTGTTGCCAGGTGGAAAATTTTTTTCCCACCCAATCTAGCGTAAAAACAGCCCAAAACCCGCCCAAATTCAAACCCCGCCCCTGACACCCCCACCCCCGCGTCATCAACCCCGCCCCCGCCATCACCGGCCCCGCCTCCCCATCACCGGCCCCGCCTCCCACGTCATCGGCCCCGCCCAAAACGTCACTAACCCCGCCCAAAACGTCACTAACCCCGCCCCCGCGGATGAAAAAACCGCCCGAAAAACCGCGGAAAAGAAAAAAATGAAGCCCAAAAAACCGCGACCCGCCGCGGGCAAAAATTTCCCGCGGCGGGTCGCAGAAAACCGCCCACCTCGCAACACAGCCTCAAACCCGTATTTTGCTAATATTGCGAACATGAATGCCCAGTGCACTTTATCGAATGCTTTCTCTGCGTCAAAACTTATAAGCAGGGATGGAATATTTTTTTCGCCTTCTCATCTCTAAGGCCCCTATGATTTTCCTTAGGTTTTTGGCTATTGCTCTGCCCTCTACGAATCCAACTTGTGCCTCATGTATTAGCTTGGGTAACACTTTCTTCATTCGATTAACCATTATTTTGCCAATAACTTGGTGTCAACATTTAGAAGCGAGATTGGGCGATATGACTCCGGCCGCAGTGGGTCCCTTCCTGGTTTTGGTATCACCACTATCTGTGCCAAGGCAAGCCGCCCGGTAGTTGTTCTTTGTCCACTATTCTATTGAAGTAATTGGTTAGGGTCGGCGTGATGCTTTCTCCTAATATTTTATAAAATTCTATGCGCAGGCCATCCGGGCCCGGCGCCTTAAGCAGTTTCCTTTGCGTTATGTCTAAACGCACTTCATCCACCTGGATTGGTTGATTCAATTTGTCCCTATCTCATTGACTAAGCATGGGTAGGTCCATATTGTCCAAGAACATGGACTCTGATAAGCCTGTTCCCTGGGGTTTCGCATATAGCTCCCTATAAAATCGGGCAAAGGCCTGCAGGGTTTGTTCTTTAAAGATACGCGCTAGGATAGCAGCAAGCTAGTGGTTGGATGAGATTTCAACATTACTTTAAACCCCCTCTCCAAGTTAGATTCCATGGGGGAAGAAGATGGGAGGAAGGCTGAAAGGAACAGGGACAACAACTTTGTTAGGGACCTAGGTTTACTGTACATTTGGAAAATCCACTGTTTATTTCTGGGATAAGCAGCATAAAATGTATTTAACTTTTTCGGGATCTTGCTAGTAGTATTTGTGACCTGGATTGGCCACTGTTGGAAACAGGATGCTGGGCTTGATGGACCTATGGTCTGTCCCAGTGTGGCAATACTTATGTACTTAAGATGCAGAAAAGGTCTTTCATGAGGTGCACTAAGCTTTTATGTTGAAAATCATAGAAATATGGGATTTGGAAGTGCATTTTTAGGATGGGTGAGGAGATGTATTAGCATGTGTAACTGTTTAGGGAGGCTGAAGCACAGCAGTAAGGTGAGGGTGTAGGAAGCCATAGGGTGCACAGAATTTTTCTCCCCCTTCATACTCCCCCACCCCACCAAACACATTCAAAGTGAATGGGCTGTGTCAGCATTGCTGTGTGGCTTTGTAAAGGGGGGGAGGTTGAATGAAGCAGCTATGTTAAGTCCACTTTAAAGGCTGATGAAAAATAAAATGGAATATAAGTTGATACCTCTTTATTGTACTAAATACAGTTTTTGACTAGTTTTCTAGCTTTTGGAAGCCAAAACCACTTCTGTCAGGTCGAGACAGTTCCTATGCTATACTGTCCTGGCCTAAGAAAGGATATTTTGGACTTCAAAAGATAGTCAAAAAAAGTATAAAGTTAGTCAAATAAAAAGCTATATTACCTTATTTTCTGTTTGTGTTTTATTTACTAATTATATGTACTATCTTTATATTTTGCATAATACAGGGGGCACTTTTCACTGTTTGTTTCTCCAGTGTTGCACTGTATGCAGTCTTGGCTTCAATTTAATTTTTGTCTACATATTTCTATTTTCAGTTTGTCGTAATTTATTCCATACATTATAAAGGTCTACCTGGGTATGTGAAAAAAGGTAGTTGTGCAAGCTGTTCTCAGCCAAAACCACGTAGATATACTTATTTATTATTACTGGAAAAATAACTAAGCATTGTACAGACACAGAAATTAAAGTGATTTGCATGTGCTGGGTTTTGGCAGGTGATAGGTATATGCTTAGGGGCTGGGGTTTCTGTGGCATAATCAAGTATATGCTTTTATTCTAAATTATTCTTTAATACAAGATAGGATTCAGCCTATAATCCAGCTGTTCTCAAAAACTGATTTACTTACAGTGATAACAACTGACTAGACCCAAGGTAAGTGTGAAAAATGAAGGCTGCTTTAAAGAAGCATTTTCCTGATTTCCCACACACTTGTTAGCAGGTAGTTACTACGTTTTGTCTTAGGGACAGCTCAGTTACATTGCCTTTAGAGGAATTTTGTTAAATTGGCCATAAGAAATTTCTTCATTCAAGTTTCCTACAAGACCCATTTACATACAAGTCCTAGTAGAAAACATATATAGAAAATCACTGTTTGTGTGAACTTAGCTTGTTATCATGCATTCTTGCTAATGTACTGTTGTGTGTGCACTGTGCAGCCAATTTTAGTTCAGCAAATTCTACTGAAAAACATAAAAAAAAAAAAAAATGTTATATCAAGTCTTTATAATATCTAAAGACAATACAGCATAACAAAGAAGTTGATTTATCACTATGATGGTTAAGTAATTTGTGATGCTCATTTTTTTGGTGTTAAAATTGGGCTATTTTATGGCATGATTAAGTCTAGAAAATTTTCACCATCTACAACCCTGGTAGCTGTCACACTCTCCCTACCTCTCTACAGCTGACATATATCTTCAACCAACTACAGTGGTGGAAATAAGTATTTGATCCCTTGCTGATTTTGTAAGTTTGCCCACTGACAAAGACATGAGCAGCCCATAATTGAAGGGTAGGTTATTGGTAACAGTGAGAGATAGCACATCACAAATTAAATCCGGAAAACCAGTAAGAGATCTGGCCCCTACAGACCAGGTAGATGCTCCAAATCAACTCGTTACCTGCATGACAGACAGCTGTCGGCAATGGTCACCTGTATGAAAGACACCTGTCAACAGACTCAGTGAATCAGTCAGACTCTAACCTCTACAAAATGGCCAAGAGCAAGGAGCTGTCTAAGGATGTCAGGGACAAGATCATACACCTGCACAAGGCTGGAATGGGCTACAAAACCATCAGTAAGACGCTGGGCGAGAAGGAGACAACTGTTGGTGCCATAGTAAGAAAATGGAAGAAGTACAAAATGACTGTCAATCGACAAAGATCTGGGGCTCCACGCAAAATCTCACCTCGTGGGGTATCCTTGATCATGAGGAAGGTTAGAAATCAGTCTACAACTACAAGGGGGGAACTTGTCAATGATCTCAAGGCAGCTGGGACCACTGTCACCACGAAAACCATTGGTAACACATTACGACATAACGGATTGCAATCCTGCAGTGCCCGCAAGGTCCCCCTGCTCCGGAAGGCACATGTGACGGCCCGTCTGAAGTTTGCCAGTGAACACCTGGATGATGCCGAGAGTGATTGGGAGAAGGTGCTGTGGTCAGATGAGACAAAAATTGAGCTCTTTGGCATGAACTCAACTCGCCGTGTTTGGAGGAAGAGAAATGCTGCCTATGACCCAAAGAACACCGTCCCCACTGTCAAGCATGGAGGTGGAAATGTTATGTTTTGGGGGTGTTTCTCTGCTAAGGGCACAGGACTACTTCACCGCATCAATGGGAGAATGGATGGGGCCATGTACCGTACAATTCTGAGTGACAACCTCCTTCCCTCCGCCAGGGCCTTAAAAATGGGTCGTGGCTGGGTCTTCCAGCACGACAATGACCCAAAACATACAGCCAAGGCAACAAAGGAGTGGCTCAGGAAGAAGCACATTAGGGTCATGGAGTGGCCTAGCCAGTCACCAGACCTTAATCCCATTGAAAACTTATGGAGGGAGCTGAAGCTGCGAGTTGCCAAGCGACAGCCCAGAACTCTTAATGATTTAGAGATGATCTGCAAAGAGGAGTGGACCAAAATTCCTCCTGACATGTATGCAAACCTCATCATCAACTACATAAGACGTCTGACCGCTGTGCTTGCCAACAAGGGTTTTGCCACCAAGTATTAGGTCTTGTTTGCCAGAGGGATTAAATACTTATTTCCCTCTGCAGAATGCAAATAAATTCATATACTTTCCACAATGTGATTTTCCGGATTTAATTTGTGATGTGCTATCTCTCACTATTACCAATAACCTACCCTTCAATTATGGGCTGCTCATGTCTTTGTCAGTGGGCAAACTTACAAAATCAGCAAGGGATCAAATACTTATTTCCACCACTGTATAGTCTGTAGTCTTCTAACTTTCTCCCAGGTTGTAATGTCTCTCTCGCTCTTTTACCCCCTCTCCAAACCTTAAGTCTGTAGCTGTATCACACCCCTTCTCCCATCCCTGATTTGTTGCCATCTGCCAACTTCTCTCTCCCCTCATGCTTGCTCAGCTTCTTAAGACTAACCTCTTCACATAGGGACTTATCATACCTGAATGCTCCACCATTGTAAGGCTCCAGATATATTTAGTAGCACTATAAAAATGATAGTTTAGTCTTTTCCCCTCTGTTCCCTCCATCTATTAAGCATCTCAAATTGTAATTCCTCGGGACAGGAACTCTTTCTCCCACTACCAAAGATTTTTCTTGCCCATGTTGCATTATATCTCCTTCCTACCTAAAATCCCCTTCTCCTCACCCAAAATGATCTTTAATACTCACCAGCTGCAAATTCCCTTAACAGCAGTGGTACTGAGGTCAACCAAGCACTCCCTTAGTTCATCTTTAAAGGGCTCTGCTTCAGGACAGAGGGGGCCCAAGCCCCTCTGACAGCAGCAATAACAGCAGGCAGCTCCAAAGCACATGGCTCTGTTTGGGAGCTTACTGGCATTCAAAAGTTGAAGCATACAAGCTCCAGGAACATACCTGAGAACTTCCCAGTTATGGTCACTCTGAGATTTAGTGTAGAGGGGTGGCGCATATACTCTCACATACACTATCTATTCTCCCAGCACATGAGATTTGCTAGGTTTTTTTTTTTTAGACACAGCATCTGCCCCTCACTCCCCCCCCCCCCATCCCCAGCACCACTATAGTAAGAAAATGTCACAGGTCAACAGGGAAAAGAGGCAGGATGCCAGTTCTCAACCTCCAGTGCTGTGACTTAAGAAAAGGCTCAGAGCTCACAAATACTGTCAAGTTATGGTATGGTACCTTGGCAGTGTTACCATGTTTATGTTTCTCTTTTGAAAACCAAATAAAGATTCAATTAAAAGATAAAACACACACACATACTAACATAGTACAGTAAAAAAAAAGACCATAATGATGCATTCAGGATACCCAGTATAAGGTTGCTACTGACGTATTAAGCACTATCTGCCTTCAGATATTCTTGAACCACTTCAGGCATAAAGACATACCCAACAGTAACACGGAGGGATTCTTCTGTCTCTTAAAAATTAGACCGACAATCCTGTATCAGTTTCCTTGCTTCCCTGTTAAAAATGAGGTTCTTTTCTCCATCAACCTTTTACTTACAGGACCAATTTGTCAACCATTTTGAGCTCTGGTGGATCCCTGGTTGCCAGCTCTCCACTGTACTCCAACAGGAAACCAAACAATTTCTGTAACAATATGATAAAAAAATATTCAAAGGATCATCATCATTCAGGCACTATCATGGTAGACAAACAGCAGCAGACTACATGGTCACCTAAGGTGGCAGAGGCAAAGAATAGCAGAATCAAAACAAACAATAGATCCTGAAGGCGACAAAAACTCTAAATAGCTCCTTATATAAATAGCTTCCGAAAACTGCTCTCATTATGTATATATAGATGAAACAAAGTTTAATGCTGCTGCTCTCATAACACTGTTAAAGAACTCCCAGCATAGGTGGATGGACTGGAGATTGTTGGAGAAATTAGAAACTCACCCTAACCTCAAAGGAGGGACAGAGATAGAATCTTGTGGTCAGCCGGGTGGCAGAATTGGAGTTCATTCTCTCTCTTGCCTGGAGAGAATAGAGGACTACTCATTGGTGGATTACTTGCTGATGGATTCCAGGAGGACTCCATGTTGGTGGATTACTTGCTGACGCATTCCAGAGGACTACTCATTGGTGGATTACTGGTGGTAGGCTCCAGAAGGCTACTCCTGGATGGACCTTTTCTGAGACTCTTACTTTGTTTGAGATCTTGTTTTGAATTTTTGGTCTAGGAGTAGTGGATCAACCTTTACTCTGCATTACTGGGTTGCTGGAAATTTGGATACTCGGTCCACACCTTCAGGTGGACGGTGTAGAGACCTGGATACTCAATCTACGCCTTCGGGTAGACAGTGTAGAGATTTGGACACTCGGCCCATGCCTTCAGGTAGACAGGGGCCTCATTTTCAAAGTATTTAGACTTACAAAGTTTCATAGTAGCCTATGGAACTTTGTAAGTCTAAATGCTTTGAAAATACGCCTCAGTGTGTGACAATAAACTATATATTTCTTATGTCTAAATTGACAGCACTCAAAAAGCACATTATGGGCTCCTTTCTGCACACCTGTTGCTGCTTTGGCCACTGGCGATGGAGGGCCCTTTAGTTTGCTCTTGCTAGCTTTGTCTGAGCTCTGCATTGGTTTCTGGCACCGTTTTCTGGCCTGTTTAAGCAGGGGGGGTGTGTGTGTGTGTGTGTGTGTATGTGTGGGGTGGGGGGAAGTAATATTTTTTTACTAGGAAAAAAGGCCCGTTTCTCAGCACAATGAAACGGGCGCTAGCAAGGTTCTATAATTGTAGGGGCCCCCTCCCTCCGTCCCTCCGAGCTGCTTGCCTGTCTCCGTGTGACCGTCGGACGTTGCTCGTGGTTCGCTCTGTGTGGGGAGGGTTTTTTTTTGGCTGCGCCTCCGTGTCTGTGCCGTTTCCGTTTTGGCCCTCAAGTGTCATTGCTCCGCCCTCGACATCATCATGTTTTGACGCGAGGGCGGTGCAGACACTCAGGGGCACACCGGATATCTCGGGCGCCTCAACTTCCGTGGAGGCTTCATTAGAACGTTGGGGTTGCCTTTTATATAGAGAGATGTTGCTATTTTTTGTTGGTGGGACTTTGCTTCACTTTGTTTGGGGGTATTTGCTATGTGCTTTGTACTCTTGTTTTTTCTGTGCATCACTAATAAAGAAAACTTTAATAAAAATAATTTATAGAAATATTCAAAAAGGAAAAAAGTCTTGTTTGTGTAAATCTTCACATCCTTTATTGTACCAAACCCAAATTAGCCATATTTCCAAAAACAGCCTTAACAAGGCTCCTAATAAGCTGAGTCCAGCTACGTCCAATTAGGTAGTAGAAGTGATTAAAATACTCCTGGCTGAAGAATCAAGCTGTTTATGCTGTATGATTTGAACCTGAGCCAAAGGTCTAAACACTGGGGAAAGGCTGTAAGAAAAATTTCATGTTTGAATGTTCCTTGGGGCAGTACCAAGTGCATCACATTAAAGTGGAAGTAGCTTGGCACCAGCAAGATAATGCCTCAGCCATCTCCAAAGTCAGCAGCCACGGCTTAAGGAAACTGCTGAAGGCGGCCACTGTAAAGAACTACACAGATTTCTGGTTTACACTGGTGAAAACAGCTATTGAACAATTTCAAGATAACACAAGGCCTAAATGGGGGGGAGGGGTGCAAGAAAGAAACCACTGCTGAAGAAATGCAACATGATGCGATGCTAGCATCTGCAAAAGCACACTTTGGAGATACTGTACACATGTTGTGTCATCATGAAACCAAAGAAGAACTCTTGTCTCAAAGCAAAGTCACGTGTGGCATAAAGAAGCACAGCATATCACCCTAATGTCATCCTTACAGTAAAAAGAGGTGGAAAGCAATAATATGTTACATGATGCTTTGCAGCCACAGGGAAGCTTGTGAATACTGAAGATAACAAAGATGTTGCAAAGTACTGGCAAATCCTGGAGGACAAGCTGCTCCAGTCTGCCACAGAATGGGATCTTTCAGCAGGACAGTATTCCCAAACACAAAGCAAAAGCAACCATGGAGGAGTGACTCAGCAAAATAAAAATGCCTGAATGGCCCAGTCAAACTCAGACCTGAATTCAAATAGAAAATCCACACAAACCACTAGCCCACTTGAAAAAGCTTTAGCTTTGCTGCCAAAAATGGACAAAACTGCACCATTTTGCTGCACATAATTGATAGGACACTTAACCCAAGTGACTCATGAACACTGTTGCTTCTACTACACACAGAGCCAAAGTGTGTGAAGACTTATGCAATCAAGACTCTCTGGTTTATTCTGAAATACTTTTTGAAGATTTCTAGTATTGTCATGTTGAAAGAGTAGACTCTTGTGTATATCAATAAAAACTTCACTTTTATACAATAGAATATAAAAAAATGTACAGGAACATGAAGTTGTTTTGCAAAGTACTGTATATCAATGTATATATATACAGGCGCATTTTAAACAAAATACCTCTAGCTTTGCTTTGTTTCCTACAGCAAGGCTCGGGTGGTTGCACTTCTGGATTCGCTCCAGCACTATCAACTGCTGCTCTCCTGATTTTCCTGACAGTAAATGCTGCAAATCCTCATAAGACTCAGGAGCTGTATTACAAACAAGCAGGTGAAAAATAATCAGGGTTTTAGCGTGTCAGTAGGATATTTATTTAGCAGAAAAACATACTGTGCATGCAGGTTGTCAGGTATTCTAAACTTGGTGGGTTTTATCACAGAGAGACAATGCAGAGGCACAAAGATCAGAAAGAGCACCTCTCTCAAGGACCACATAGAATGGGCCTGATTTTGCTACTTGCTTTTACACTCATACATGAAGCACAGTAGAGTTACTGTCTGCAACATTAAGCTGCAGCGCTCTTAAATGCTGCAGGCAACACTTTTAACCAACCAGAACAATCATACATTTCACTTTGTCTACATAAAAGGAAAAAAAAGGTTACTAATTACAGAGTTTGGTATTAAAACCAATGGGGAAAAAATGCCTGTGATACTCTCCATATAAAGTTTTATACTATCATTTAGGATCAGGATTTGGATAAATGTCTTTCCAAAATAAAAACATGATTTCACAACGTTTTCTTAAAGAGGATGTAAACAAATTGAAATGTTAATTTTAAAAAAATGAATCTCAAAGCTGAAAATACATTTTCAACTTTAGGAGTCAGCAGGTATGTCTCTTAGCACCCTGTTCTTCATTGTCAGGAAACAAATTCTGCTTCTGGTCCTTCAGTATTCCTACCTATGTTGTGTCCCTTTCCTGGAGGCAGTGCTCTCCCCACTGTGTACCACCTGACTGATTTTACAGACCACCTGGTTAACTTAACAGAAAATGTGATAAGCACTTAAAACCCTTTTTTCTCAGGACTTTGTCATGAGTTTTGCAAATCAGTGTCCCAGACTGCTATATATTCAGTATTGGGGTCTTCTACAACAGCAGTGCCAGGTATATATGGGATATATTCCCCCAGCCACTGCCTCCCCTCAACGCCCATTCCATTAGTGTTTCTTCTAATTTAAGTTCTCTACTGGCCCTTCTGCGACTATAGTTCCTCACTCGTCTGTATTGGAATTCATCCCACTGATCCAGCCCATACTCATCCTTTAACTCTGAAAAAGGTAAGTATTCCCTGTCCTCTCAATAAATTAAATAGACTTTTGTCTGCCCAAGAGTCAAAAGTGGAATCTATTCTCCCAGAAAGAAAAGTAGGTGTAACACAAGGCAGCTTGCAAATAAGGTCTCTCTGGGAAAAACCTGCTCCTCACCATATATAACATAGTAACATAGTAGATGACGGCAGAAAAAGACCTGCACGGTCCATCCAGTCTGCCCAACAAGATAACTCATATGTGCTATTTTTTGTGTATACCCTACTTTGATTTGTACCTGTGCTCTTCAGGGCACAGACCGTATAAGTCTGCCCAGCACTATCCCTACTATATACTATATATACTACTACTAATAATAATTTCTATAGCAGTACGCATACCAAGTATTCGCAGGATGTTTCATGCAACTTAGGATTTTTTTAAGTAACCCTTGCAATTGTTTGGGTAGACAGGGTAGCCCACGGAAGGGTATCTTCCCCCCCCCCCCCCCCCCCATCCATTTTTGTTCCGTTTGAACCCACTTTGAAGATTAAGTCATTTAGCCACCATTTAATCTGAGCTGCTGTGTAGTATAGGCTAAACTTGGTGAAACCCATTCCTCCCTTAGTTGTGGCTGGAAGAAAATTACTCAGAGATTCCTTTTAGGTGCAGGTCCTCTGATTCTGCTATCCAGAATTTTCAATTTGGAAATGTTTGCTTTAAATCTTTAAACCATCCCGAAGCCCCCCCCCTCCCCCCATACACTCACCCACTGGCAGTAATTCAGTCACAGGACTTCTGTTCATCTTAGAAGGAACAGTGCATACATCTTGCTTTCTGAACTGCCCTGGTCCTGATGAATTGTTGCTAAGAGGCACACCAGCAGCACAGAAAACCATGTCCAAGGCATCTCTTTCTTTCATACCACAGGCAGTGGAATGGGGTGGGCCACAGGGGGCAATGACTCTACCAAGTTTTTGCTCCACACAGCATCAGCAACCAGGGAAATAGGGGAGCAATGCTCAATTTATTTGGCTCTCCAAGCAAAACAATTTCCACTGCCCCTGTTCCACATTCTCTTAGGTATGTCTCATGTATTTTCCTTCACACACATATGTAGAGCAGATGACACCCAGACACTGAAAATATAGTAAAAACTCTGGTGCCAATGCAGCTGACTGAATAGGCTGAACTGAGAATGCAGTTATTATTGGTCTAGTGAAGGAATGGCCCTAACCATCTCTATAATATTCCTTTTCCCACACCTGGTTTAGGCACAAAGTTAAACTGGCAGTTAGCTATCTCAGGCCACTGCGTGCTGCCTGGAACTGGTGGCGAAGCAGACAGGCACGCAGCCCCTATGTACCTCCCTTTTTGCGTTTTGTGGGACATGTGGCCTTTCCAGCAGGTATGGGCCCTTCTGTCTTTCGGCAGTGGGCAGGGAAAGGTTGGAGCACAATAGGACACATGCTCTTCTCAGGTGAGGATAACTTCATGTCTTTTTCCCAGGCAAAAGAGTGTTGGCAGATCCTCAACAACCACATGTTACACTACCTGCAGGCCCAGCACTATTGGCAGCAGATGAGGGTGAGACATGGGGAGAATTGGACATATGGTAGCTTGGACTGGGCAGTTCACAACATGCCACCCTTTGGAACAGATTATCCACTCGGTATAAGGTGGTAAAAATGACCATTCTGGAGGGAAGGATAGAGGGTGTTTTCTTCTGGTGGAATGAGATCGGAACACATTACTCAAGCCCCCAGTTCATGACTGTACACACTGTTCACGACTCTACATGAAAGAGACCCAATATAAACTGCTACATAGGGCTTATATTACCTGTGAGAAAGGGAAAAAAATGAAGATGTGGGACTCAGACTTGTGTCATAAATGTCAGATAGGGCTTGGCACTTTCTTGCATACCTTTTTAGAATGCCCAGAAATGACCCTATGGAACAGGGCTTTCCTTGTTCTCAACACACTGAGCCCGCAAAAAGGTGGGAAAATGTGGGATACAAATGCAATAAATAAATAAACAGGGTGCTGCAATCGACGGTGGAGTGGTCCTATCCCGCGTTATTGTTGGGAGACCAGTCAGACTTGATTGCTCAGGGTCTCTCCCAACCACAGAGGAGATTCCTGTATATGTCAACGCTGTTCGCAAAAAAAAAAAAACAATATTACAGTTCTGGACAAATGAGGAACCAGTACCATACTCATGCTGGATGGCAAAAGTGATGGATGTAGCTCACCATGAGAGCACACGATCTATAGGCGATGCCATAATTTGTTTAACAGACAATACGCATCTCTTTGGCAATGACTCCTAGATGTGAGGCTATCCCCAGATCTCCATGAAATACAGGAATGAGGGGGGGAGGAGGGGATAGAGAAGGAGAAGGGTTGGGGATGAGAAATAGGAGTGTGTATAATGGTATGCTAGTTGGGTTTTTCTTAGTTGTGGATGTTTGAATGTACTAAGGGAGCTGATGTGATTTTACTCTCCACATAAGAAAAAGTTAGTATGGGACGCTTTCTTTGATTATTGTTATACATATGGCAGTTGTGAAATTATGGACACCTGTTGTATAACGCCTTTCTTTGTACAGTAGATGTATGTTCTGTATTGACATTGATAAATACAAATAAAAAATAAAATGGGAAATATCAAAAATAGCAATCAGTCAAAAGCAACACCGACCACCGTTACATCACTGGCATATATATAAGTTTGAAAACCAGATGTAGAAAGCCAAATTGCTATTTGGGACATTAAACATTAAACAAAATTGGGGAAGAGGGGATCCCTGCAGGACACCGCATTCTGGGTTCCAAGAATAAGAAGAGTTATTTACTTTTTAACCCGATACGATGTATGCTCTAGGAAACCTCTGAACCATTCAAGGACCACGCCACCCTACTCTATAACAATTTAGTAATTTCAATAAAATTTCATAATCAACTAGATCAAAGTTGCCAACATGTCTAATTGCAAAATTAAAACCCTATGGCTAATATTTATTTCTGCCTAGCAGCCACCAATAGTGAAGTTACTACGGTTTGGTACTATAACAACTTCTGAAACCAGATTGAACACTCCAGAAGAATATTAAAAAATTCTCAAGAAAATCCACTAATTGCTTTGAAATTATACTTTCTATCAGTTTAGTCAGCAGAGGAATCGAAGCAATGGGACAATAATTAGATGTATTGGTAAGAGACAAACTGCAACAATTTTTCCCACCTCCTTTGCAAAAGTACCATGTCAGAACATGTCTATATATAAAAGGCACCACCAACGTTCTAAATGAAGCCTCCAGCCGGAAGTGTGAAGGGGGAAGTATGTCTGCCCCGCCCTCGCTCTCTCTGTAACACAAACAGTGAAGGAAAACACAGCAAAGCACGAAATCAAATTGCTCTCTCTGTAACAGTGAAGGACTCAGAGGGGGGAGGGGAGAGAGGGCAGAAGCCCTCACTTCACTATCTCTGTAACACAAACACAGCACAGCAGGAAACTTATTACTGAAGGACTCGACTCCGAGGGCGGAGGGGACAGAGAGGACAGACAGCACAGGGGGAAGGGAGAGAGGGCAGGGGCACACACACTCCCACATGCACACAGAAGAAAACCTTGCTAGCCCCCGTTTCATTTGCATCAGAAAACGGGCTTTTTACTAGTTCTTTTATAAACATAGGGTGAGGCATTTTTTAAAATTAAAACATTGGGACAACTATTCCAAAGGGTTATAGTTAGTAAATTTCAAAGAAGCCAGGATATATTATTTTAGAAAAGATCTCATTTTCTCTATTTTAGTCTTAAAAACATAGCTAAATCATCAGATGATGGTGTAACATTATTTGCCTCCATTAATTCTGATGTTACCATAAATTTGTTAAATATATTTTAGTATCGAGTTTCTCGTCTCCAAATAAAGATGTATATAAATATGTTTGTTTTGATTGGTTTAAGATGGCATTTATAATTGTGATGGCTCCTATCTTCCTCTAAAGAAGATGGTTTTTTCTCTACAAACCTACACTTCCTTTTTAAATAAGTAAATCATCAGTAAACCACATTTCTTTCACAGGTACAATTGCATCCAAATCTTAGCACTAATCTTATTCCATTGCAAATAAGGAACACTCTTCAGTTGATAATTCAGCATTAAAAATATTATCCACATTGTACCAAAATTCCTTTTCATGTAGTTTACCACATGACAAATAACTGTATTCCCTACATTGGGGTACTATCTTATATATTCTCCTGCCAATGTAGGTAAATAATAGTGCAAAGTGATGTGACCAAACAACTGGGTCCCAAGTAGAGTCCGAAACAGACTTTTAGAATCAATAAATTTATAAGCTAAAAGGTTAACTGATGACCTTTCGAATGCGTGGGAATAGGGGCCTTGTAAAATTAAAATCTAACAAGAACAGAAGATCAAACAATTGTTTAACTTTGCTGTCTGTTTGATTTCCAAATGAAGATTATATCTTCCCAGTAAAATTATATTATACAATCTAAACCTAATCTTAGTTATAAAATTTGTAAAATATATCTTGTGCTGGGTCCATTGATTTGGTAAACAACAGAATATATAATGCCCATCAAATCCTGTAAGTACCATCCTGAACTGTACATACAAGATTTCCAGGGAGGATGAACCTAAATTGGAAGCAAGTATGAACATTAAAAAAAAAAAAGACATACAACAAAGTATCCCACCACCTTTCTTTTATCTCTAGTAAGATGACTAAGCTTGTAGACGGCATAATCTCTAACGGCCGGATCATCTTGAGAGTAAAGTCATGTTTCAACTATAATAACTAAGCCTGGTTGTTCCTGTTCAATCCATCTCTAATAATATCTGACTTATTAACTACTGATCTGGTATTCACAAAATAGATAGGGACAGGGATATAGGAAATCAGACTAGCTTGCACAGGCTTCACAAAACTAAAATAGTAGTGGAGCAATATTTTCAGTGCTAGTGGTATAGACAGTATAAGATTTTGTGTGTCTCTATCTAGATATAACCTCAATCTTATTAGGCATATGGAACATCTCTTCTCAAACCAGACGTTATTCAACTATCCCTGACTAACCAAGCTTTATTTTGAGAGTAATAGTGATGCCTCTCTGAGAACAGATTTCAGCAGTGGTGACAACCCTCTTCTTCAGTGCAAACAACTATGTTGTTTTTTTTTAATCTATAAAGAAGTTCTCACAATATCCAGGTAGCAAATACTCCCAGGATAGGCTACTGTAATGGACTTATTTAGAACAAACAAAACAAGGGTTAGATTACAACTTATTCAATATAAGCTACACAGCTGGCAGATGGCCTAAGTTAAAGACTCACATTCTCCTGCTTTGTGAACATTTTATAGGCTGTTAATGGAAGATTGCATTAAGACATTCCATTAGTTTACAATGTTTGTCATGGTCTGACTCCTTCTCTTTGAGGGGGCTATAATTATTTATCTTCTTAAGAGGATCCTAAGGTATGCTCAAATGGTTCTCTTGTGTTTACCCTGTTTGAAACAGGTATGGCTTCAGCTTACCTGAAAAAAGCCATTTTCCTATGCAGAACCAGCTCTTTGGAATTCTTCGTTTAATCACCTTGAATGGCAAAGGATTTTGAGACCAGTAGGAAGAAGGTAAAACGTGGTTATTTTGGGAAAAACCTGTGTATAACTATGTTTGGGTATAATTTTGGGTTGTGCAATAGTAGATTATTTTCTAGTTTGATATGGTTATGTTTTATGTTGGTATGTTATGTTTTGGGGATTTTTTTTTTCATTGACATTGTATTTTTAATTTGTATGTAAATACTGTAGTTAATTTTGTCCTCCACTTAGGAAACAAACAACGTAAAGCGGTTATTAAGTTTAAAATAATGCATTAAAATAGTTTGCGTGACTGAAACCAAGGGCCTGGCCCACTGTCCTCATATCCTCCTGGAATAAATATTGGCAAAGATTCCAAATAAGCCTCAAATTATCAAAGGAAATATGTTGTAGAAAATGACATGGGGACACAGTTTGTCCTCATCCCCACAACAGCACAAAATCTCATTCGTACAAAAAGTGAACAATTTTATTTTATTGAAAATGATGGAACTATTTTGGTGGAGTTTAAGGGGACAGAGTGAGGATGAGGACAGAGTTTGCCCCCGTGTCATTCTCTAATCTGTTGTCTTGCTTACCCGTGAAGGTGTATGGGAGCTCAGTTCCCACAGGTTCAAACTGGGCCTCTTCTCTTCTCAGCAATTTTTTTTTTGGTTTGGTTTTCACCGCCTCCTTATTTTCAGGTATACCATCCACTTCCTGACTATCTAAGTCAGATTCAAGGTCAGAGTGACTATCGTCATCACTCGTCTCATTTTCTTCATCCTCACAACTGGTTTCATCTCCTCCTTCTTCCATTACACTCTCGTTTTCATTCTCATTGTCCCCTTGCTCATCACCTAGGTTGAGTAATTTTCCATCCTGTAAATCAAAAAGTTAAATTAAAATCAAAACACGTGTAGAGTGGAGGAGTGGCCTAGTGGTTAGGGTGGTGGACTTTGGTCCTGGGGAACTGAGTTCGATTCCCGGCACAGGCAGCTCCTTGTGACTCTGGGCAAGTCACTTAACCCTCCATTGCCTGCCGCATAGAGCCTGCCATGAGTGGGAAAGCGCGGGGTACAAATGTAACAAAAATAAAATAAATAAAAATACAAAGGTCTCTTTCTCTCCATACTGATTGAGCATAAGCGCTTTTCTTTACAGGCTACATTAGAGTAGGGGCATAGCTACAGGTGGGTCTGAGTGGGTCCAGGCCCATCCACAGACCTGCCAAATTTCCTGCATTGAGAGGGAGACTCTTGCTTTGGCGGTTCATCTCCCAGCAAAGCGGGAAAGTCTCCCACTGATAGGGGCAGTCCTGTGAGGCACTGAGTCTGCCGCACTCCTCCAGCATCTTTCCCTTCCCGCCGTTGCAACTCCCCCCCCCCCCCCCCACTCCCCCGGCATCTCCTCTTTTCCTTCTTCCCTCCCTCAACCCTCTTCCCGAGTGCTACCTTTGTTTCAAAACTTGCTGGGCAGTGGCAGCTATTCACAGGTGCTCCCCTGCCGCCAACCCGACATTCTCTCTCTACAGTGGTGGTTCGCCGTCTCTCAAGTAACTTCCTGTTTCTACTGGGGCGGGTCAACCAGCAGAGAGTGAAGATGTCGGCCAGCTGCAGGGCAGTGCCTGTGAATTGCTGCCACCACCAGCAGGAAGTTTTGAAACAAATTAAAGGTAGTCTCGGGGGAAGAAGGTTGAGGGAGGAAAAGGGGAGAAATAACAACTGAATAGCACTAAAACAGCTTAAAATGTTTTTGCAGCTGGTAGAGAAACAGCAGTTACAAACTGTATTTTGTGCTCATTTTTCTACACTGTTCTATACAATACAGATGGCCAAATTTCAGTGAGGAAATCCTGCTTCTTGATGGTTCATCTTAACCGTTGTTGTAATCTGTCTTGGGAAGCCTGGTGTTATAGATAGAATATACTGAAATTAAATGAAGTAAAATTAAACTCCTTTCATTGAGGCATATGGAATTACATCTGCATCTGTTTTATAGAAGTTTACATTTTAGATTCACAAATTAATTATTCTGTTTTGAACATGTTTCAGGGACAAGTGGTTTTATAAGTCAAAATAAAAATAAACATTTTGTTTCATGCAGATCTCTTATGTTTAAACATAACTAAATGGGCTATAACTCCCTAATTCAGTCCATTGCTTTTCTTATATTTTGTTTTTGTTTGTTTTTTTATTTATAAGTGTACATCTTTAAGCCAAGAGTTTACACTTGTACAAAAAAGTGTTATTTAAATCAGTAAAGAAAAATTGTAAGCAATATTAAAATAATATGAAAACATTGTAAACTACATAAACACTCAAGTCCACATTATTAGGAACCAAGGTTAAATGACAAAAATAAGGAAATATAAAGAAAAATATCTTTAAGGCAATATTGTACCTAAGAGTTAAGGCTGGTAATTATTAAAACGAGCATGTTTATCCTCCTAATGATCTTTTAGTCGCAACGAAAGATGACAAATGAGAGGGCTCTGTAATTACATATTTAACTGCATCTAATTATACATTTACAGGGGAATCTTTAAAAAAAGGTGCCCCCTAAATGCAACACTGCAGACTTCAATATCAAGAACTGTTTGTGCCTTCGTTGAGTTTCCCTTGAGACATCAGGAAATAATTGCATTTTAAAACCTAGAATTAACTTCTCTCTATTCTTAAAGAACATACAAAATAGCCATGGTTTATCAGGTAATAAAGCCACAGTTGCTACCAAAATAGCTACCGTGGCTAAATCTGAATCAGAAGTGTCCAACAGAGCAGATACATCAAGGGGAATTTTGCTGTTGTTGATCTGATGCTTTCTTTGGTAAATAATACACTTGAGTGAAAGGGGGCAAATTATCTTCTGGTATTCCCAGTATTTCTTTAAAGTAACGTTTTAACATTCCTAAAGGCCTCACCAATGTGACCCCTGGGAAATTAATAAATCGAAGGTTATTATTCCTCAGGTAATTTTAAAATGTTTCAGATTTATTCCTTAAATTGGATAAGTCTTTAATCAATGATGTTTGCACATTTTCTACATTTTGATATATTCCTTTCAACTCGTTCCACACGTTCAGTTAAGGATTTCATTTCAGTTTCATTTTTGTCCATTCTCTGCTCAATCCGGAACACTTTCTGTGTAACATTAACTTGTGAACGAAAAGTCTGTCCTAATTGAGAAATAAGACCATAATGAATCTAAAGTTACCTCTGCTGGTTTTATAAAGAATTCTGAAGGGATTGTCAGCATTAATTCAGCTACCCTCTCATGTTCAGCGCTTTGTTCATCTGCCTACCAATCCCACAGGGCTCGTTCTCTCGGGAGGGTGCTAGTTGTCCCTTCCCCTCCTATCTCACCCAGTTGTAGTAAAGCCCCACTTGACCCAGGGCCTAATCTGCTTCCTGGCGGCGGCCCCGCAGACTCCAAAAGGGGAGAGCTTGAGCCTTGCAATGCAAGGGAGGAGCTCTGCTGTCGGGGCTCAGCGTCATCTCGAGCCCAGAGGACGCCGAACTTTCCTCTATCAAGCCGGCGTCCACAATGGGACCGCTCCCAACTTCTCCTCCAGCCCCCTGGTCCTGCATATCGATCCATCGGACCGACAACTGGGGAAACTGGTAGCGGGGAGGGGGGGGGGGGCTCAGACTGCTGCTCTGCCTCGTCTTTTAGGCATAATCTGAGAGTAAGAAGGAGGACCACTACTGCTCTCAGGTACATGCGGCCATCTTGGATCCTTATATTTTGTTTTTGTGATGACACACTGCACCAAAACTGAAAACTCTGATCTCTACCTGGTTGATAATAGACCCGTGCCACAATTTTGGAGTGGGATTAAGCTCAAAGTGAGGGGGCCAAGGCCCCCTGCGTTATGTCCCTGGGGGGGGGGAATAGATGCTGGATAGAGGGTATAATAAAGTGAACTGAAAATCTCTCTCTTACCCATCCCTGCTGTCACTGGTGTAAATAAATATTTTCTGGAATGGCCGTGGGAGGTGAGGTGTGCCAGGGGGCGGAGCCATGAGGTACAGTGGGCGGGATCTGGGGGCATGTACTAAAAATCTCCCTCCCAAAAATCCGGACCCCTTGGCAGCTCTGCACCCAGTCTCTGTGACTGCCAATCGGTGCCTGTCTGCACAGCTGCATTCAGGGACGTGCAGTTGTGCAAGGCAGCTTCTGGAATGGTTTAGAAAAGAAGCCACACAGCAGCTCTCCCCCCTCCTTTACTGGGAGTCTGCCAGAGGTTTTGCTTTTGCTTTTGTCAACAGCATGCAGTGAACCACACGCGTTCACAACACTGAGGGAGAGCCAGCAAGAAGGGAGTGCAGCCCCACACTCCCCTCCCCAAACAAAAAAGGCAAATGGACACTTCCAAAGAAAAGAGGCAACAGAAATGACATCCAGCTGCTGGACTGCCTGAGCATTGTAGCAGGGAAGAGAACTTGGGACACTGTATTTCCAAATAGTTCGCTAATTTTTTTTTTTTTAATGCATTGCTGAAGTGAAGCCATGGGGTAAAGTTGAAAGCTCTCTGTTGACTTTAACTGGACTTTTGTTGGCGACTGGAGCAGAGATATTCTCAGGTATGAAGTTGCTGCCACTTTTGTGTTGGGCTTTTGTCAGGGCATGGGCTCTCTGCCTGGGATGGAATTTTTTTTTTTTTTTTTTTTAAATGGAGAGAGAGAAGCTCCGTGAATGAAAGGAGAGGCTGAGAGCTGGAGCTGCTAACCCAGGATGTTAAAAAAAAGTTTTATATTTAATGCTGGTGTGATTCTGGGTGGGCCGTGGGGATGGGGGGTAGGGAAGGGTAGGGCTGTATGCCCACACTATGGGGTAGGGGGTACAGCAGGGCTGATGCTAGCTACAGGGAGGGATAGGGGTAGGAAAGGGTAGTACTGATGCTGGGCTAATGGATGGGACAGTTAGAAAAGGGAAGGGTAAGGCTGATTCGGCTACAAGAAAGGATTGGGGGGAGAGGAAAGGAAGACCACAGTGCCCACCCATATTAGCTGTGGGCCACCCAAATGTCAATTTTGGCTACACCACTGCATTAGAGCACCAAAAACCATTCTGAATGAATTCTTAAACAAGTACTAGACTACCAGTTTCTTAGCAACATCCCCAACTACTGTATTCATTTTGAGACTCATTTTCAAGCACACAGACTTACAAAGTTACTTTATGTATTATATCTCCTGATTGTAGGGATTAGAGCTTCAACTGCAACCCTCTTAATACTAGGAATTGGGATTGCATAATATATCCCCACTCCAAGATAGGCGTCCTGGCTTATTTTAAACACTTGTAATAATGAGCTAGGTTATAATATTCTTGATGAATATTTCCACGTTCTAAGAATGACAATCACTTTTAAATAATATGGTTCTATAATGAATTAAATTGTGTAAGTCTTTATAACAAATTTTCTGTTTTTACTCGACAGCATTGTAAACCGGGATCCAACACAGAAGGTCACATAAAATTACAGTGGTTTATTGTTACATTAAGAGCTAGATAATCCCTTGTATAACTTATATGATAGTAGAAGTATTATGTACTATATAGAAGCATTCCTTTACTTTTACCTTAATAGATATGCATATAAAATAAGTTTTACCTTTTTGGTTGAGAAGATGATGGCTGCGTGCCATGATAATACAGCGTTGCTTCACATCTCAAGTTATTTCCTGTTGTTTCTTTATAACCCACCACCTTCTCTTTCCTTCTAATGCTGCAGCTGTTCTGTTTGTCATCATTTAGACATACCATTTCAGTCACTGACTAGTATGTATGTTTTATTGCCGAATCTTAGAAGTTCTTGGTGTAAAGAATCACATGTTTAATTTGTTTTTTCCCTTTCACCTGTTTAAGCACAACAGCCTCCTGCCATTGCATTTGGGTTTATTTTATTACTATGTTCCTTTTCTGAGTGTAATTTGTCATATTTATAGGTATTAACTTGTCATCTTGCACCACGATTTTGGCGTCCTGTTTGACAATTTATTGAATTACATGCTTCTCTTATGTTTTCCCCGTTTAGATGCTACTTCCACCTATCCGGTACCCGCCCCAAAAGTATTTAATATGTATTTAACTTTATTTCATTTATTCTAGGGCTATAACTCCCGACTACACATGTTATAATGTCTTTGTTAATATACATTTTCTTGCCTTTGGTTGAAATCGGTGTTTCCTTTCACTGGCTTGTTGGCTAGAAAATTCTATTTTCCATTGCTGCATGACAAGTGATGTCTTTGGCATTTTTAGTTCTGGTAATGTGTTCCAACTAATGACTTTTTATGACTGTGCCTTCCTCGAAGAGCTTACATTTGTTTTGTTTTGCCTTGGAATATTTCGTTTTTCTCTCTATTTTCTACCACTTCTATAGTAATTTTTCAGGGCTTTTTCCTGGGACATACTATACTTTTATTGTTTTCTTATATACCAGTGTCACGTTATAACGATTGGGTTTGATACCGATGCCTGGGGGCTTACATCCATCGAAGGTGACCCTTCAATGGATGACGGTATCTCAATTTGTAGGAGCAGACTTCCATTCCATTTTCGGAGTGGCCTGCGTTTCGGCATTATTGCCCACCTATGGGTTACCTGTATAGATGATCGCTGTGGCAATACAGGGACGCCTAAGACACTAGTTGAGATTGTATACAGGTTGACTAGGGCATCTAAATTATTTTTAGGACAGTTAGGTAATGTGGATGCTGCCTAGCCATGAAATTTTTGCATGCTTGGGTGCTGAGTGGATGCCGCTATTGTGTGGGATGCCGCCAAAGTTTTAAAGGTCCATTGGGATGGTTAGTCCCGCGTGTGATTCCTAAACCAGCGGAACCCCGTTGGACCGCTGCTCTTCTACTTGCGAGACCTTGTTCGCTGGTCTTTTGAGTTCTTTTTGGGAGTGTTTGCAATGTCCCTTCTTGGGGGCTCTATCATGGGTTTATACTCATGGCTGATAGCCGTTAGCAGACAAGATAGTTTGGGATTACTCTTGTTTTTAGAAGCACACTCTGGGAGTAGTTTTTATTAATTTGGAATAAGAGTAGTATAAATATATAATAGCTGACACTATCGCCTTCTGCTCTATTTTCTTACACTCTCTTTTCACTTTTGTGACTTTCAATTGTCTATTTATTTAACCTGCGGCAAAAGCATAGGGCTTTCCGCCAATTAGTAATTTATATTCTAGGTTTCGCTACTGGGACGCTCTTGAAGACACGTGAGTATTAAGGTGTTTTCTATACGCATGATGCATGGTTCTTTGTTGTTTATATAATTTTCTCTGGCACGGTGTTGTTTAGTTGCCCCAGTTACTGATCTCTAAATTTTGACTTGAATCATCTGACTTAAAGACCTCATACACTTTTCTTTAAGTTTTTATGTGCATTACATATGTTACTATGGGGGCTCGTTTTCAAAGCACTTAAACTTACAAAGTTCCTCAGACGACTATGGAACTTTGTAAGTCCAAGTGCTTTGAAAATACACCTTTATATAACTTTGCAAGTCTAAGCACTTTGAAAACGAGCACCTTAACTTATAAAGCACAAGTGAAAAGGGTCTTGGTAAGGCACTTAACTAGGAGTGAGGTTAACTCCTGGGATGCAAGATCAGATCCAGCCTATGTGTAGCTAAGTTCTCCTCAAAAAGCCTCTCCATGTCCTCAGGGACAAAGGCATACAAATACTCCAGGACCCTAGCCTCTTTAAAAGGCCCATCAGGGGACACCCATTCTGTCATCATGATGTGAACAAGAGCCTTATGAAGAGGAAAACACTTCAGAGGAGCTGCAAGCCCTCCAACAAGGGATCCCCTTCGGCAGGATCCTCAGAGGGAGTCTTAAGCATTCCCAGGGACAGAGTGACCTCATCAATGAAACAAGAGATCTCCTCATGACCAGGTCCAGTCCACAGACTGGGTAACCTGGGAGCAGCAGTTAGGCTCAACTTCACTGTGCAACCTCTGCAAGCAGAGCGGGGAGCTAGGCCAGGGACCAGAAACACCAGCCTGAACAAGCAACCATCTGCTAGAGGTAGAGAAAAATACTGGAACTTTCCCACAGCTCCAGCACTTTACACCAGTGAGTTCAGTTAAAAATTCACCTATTTAAAAAAGCCTTCGCAATTCAGCTTAGGGAGGTGGGGGGGGGGGGGGGGGGGGGCATGGCCTTCTGAGGATCCATTAGCCTACAATTTTTCATACTTATGACCGACTCATCTCCTGCTATTACTTCCTCCCCTCTTTCCTATCCTATAATGAATGGCAATAAACCGTAAGAGCTGGATGACATCATGTTCCTTTAAGGGAAACATGCTCATCAAAATCCAAATCTGAGGGGAACTGGGAGTCCGAGAGAGTCTGAACCTTCAGGGACAACCGCAGAGCCAATCAAGGCCTCAGAAACCCCTGGTCCCCCCCCTACAGCGCTTGGCCCCTGGAATGAGGCCCCGCTAGCCAAGGGGATAGCCTCTGCCTGTAGAGCTTGCTTAACCATCAGGGCTAAGCTCTGGAGGGCTAAGCTCTGGAGCAAAAAAGGACCCACCCCTGCAGGCCGACCTTGGGTGGGAGAGAAAGATTCCTCATCCGCCCATGGGGGCCGAGAGCTCTCCTGCAGCAGGAGAGAAAGTGAAGTTATCTGACATGGCTGCAGGTCCTGATGCTTCAGTATAAGAATGAGAGGAACTCACTATGGAAATGGCCCTTGGGGGGAGGGACACCTGCCAAAGATGGAAATGGCCTCGTCACAGGAGGAGCACAGAGGCCAGCAACTGTACTCAGCTGTGGGCTCTTGTAAACAGAACGCTTGCAGTCAGGCATGCCCGGCCATGTAGCTGGCACGTGCACGCTTGCCTCAGCTTGGCCAACGCCAGCCTGGAGCTCTGGTGTCTCCATGGGTGTGTTTGGGAGTGGGTTCTTTTTTTTTTTTTTTAGCACAAGACCCACCCTCCTCCCCTCTTTTTTTTTTTTGTAAGCTCAGAACAGCTTTTTCCTCCTAATACAGGGAATAAAGCTAAGCAAGGAAAACCACTTTTTTTTTCCCTTTAAATCGATGTCTGGGAGCTGCAGAGGAAGCCCAGGGGAGAATCACCCAAAAAGGGTGCACGAGCAATGAGGGGTGGGGAGATGGAGACCCACTCCCCTTCAGCAGGATCCTACCAGACCAAGCCAAATGACTTGTCCAGTGAATGCTAAGAAGCACAACTGGGGGCAGTGGAGCGAAGATTCACACTCCACCAGGTCCAATCCGGAGACCAGGTAACGTCCAGGAGCACCAATCTCAACCATCTGATAAAGGTAGAGAAAAAATACTGGAATTTTCCCACAGCACCAGCACCATACACCAGTGAGTTAATAGGAAAAGCCTAACTTTTTCTCATTCCCTCCTATCAGCAAATGGAGGTAAACACCCACATGTTCAGAATGCTGCAGCCTTAGAAAAAGAATGTTCTTTATATAATATGTACCACATTTAAAGTAGTATTCTTTTTTCTGCCTTATTCTGCTACTCTGAAAATATGCCTGCAGCTATACAATGTAGCTGGTGGTGTCCTAAAAATAAAGGGCCCTTGTCTCCCACCCCCACAATGAAGTCAGAAGGGCAATGCCAACACAAAAAGCAAATGAAAACACTTCTCCAATTAAAAGGCATTCATCTCAATCTCTGAACTCTACCAAACACAAATAAAAGCTTTTGCACCTTATACGAAAGTAACTGTCGATCATCTTTATCCAGTACAAAACCATCAACCTAAATCGTCGGCCGATGTGTGCTTTGGTCTATTTTTGTTGCCCTCATTATCTCCAAGCATTCGGTGAAGCCTTTCAGCCTGCAAAGTAAAGCATAAACAAGATATTAGAGGAAAACTTCTACAGAGAAAGACTACAAATCATTCATCTTCATCTCAACAATAAAATTCTCCCCGATCCTTTCAATACAGATATACTGCAGCTGGTCCAAAGGCCCTAGTGGTGCAGTTACACAAAAAAAGACATAATCTTTCTACCCAATTGAAGTATCAGCACCTCAGGCCAGCTGGGAAAAAGACTGCTTAGCAGGAAGGGGAATACAGTAGCCAAAGGTCCAAAAAAAAAAAACATGCATGAACACTCTATAGTACAACACTTTAATTACAGATATATCAGGATCAACCAACTTTAGGCAGCACCACAGGCTACAAGAGAAATGAAAGTATGAAGCCTTCCATACACAAAATACAAATTAATTAAAAACAAAATATATGCATAAACATTATTAATATCCAACTGGCTTTATAGTGGGGACTCTGGAAATTTCAACATTTTCTTTCTAGAAAAGGAATGATGTTCCACTCAAACTGTATAAAACTTTGACTGGATATCTGACACCAACAGAAACCAAAAATTTTAAAGGACCACTGAAATTCAAATTACTGTGCAATTCAAGCAAAGGTAAATATATAGATATTCAAATGAGATAATATGCTGTTGAAACAGTGAAGATAACTTACTTGTAGCAGGTATTTTCTGAGAACAGCAGGCTATTACTTCTCAAATGTAGGTGACACCATCCACATCGTCCAGTGTGGAACGCTTTTACAGCGCAGTACAGCTTTAAGAGCATGTGCCAGTGTCCCCACTGCATGAGTGCCTTCCCGCCTGCCGTGAAAGCTCGGGACCATCACTATAGTAAATCAAATATACAAAAACAACTGCATGGGGAGGTGGGAGGGTATGTGAGAATTAATGGTCTGCTGTCCGCGGAGAATACCTGCTACAGGTAATTATCTTTGCTTTCTCCAAGGACAAGCAGGCCATGTTATTCCCACATACCAGGCTCACCAAAAACAGGAGGACAACTGGAACTTGCAACGGCAAGTTCAAAATACCAATTAACCTGAAACTATATACATACTGTCTGAGTGCAGCCTGGAACAGAACAAAATGGGCCTAGTGGGGTGGAGTTGGATTCTGGAATCCAAACAAATTCTGCAGAACTATCTGTCCAAACCGACTAATACACTGGGTACCTTGCTCAAGGTAATAGTGAGATGTGAATGTGTGTGCTGTGTGAATAGCAGGGCTCCAATGAACTCCAATTGCTGAACCTGGAGCAGATGGGATTTGGGGTAGTTTAAAACGAACCCTAGTAGCTCTGGCACCTCTGCATTCACTCCTGAGCCAATAATCCAGGTAGGGAAACACATGGACTCCCAGTCTGCAGAGACACTTGGTGAAAACCCTGGGAGATGATGCAGGGCCAAATGGCAACATACGGTACTGAAAGTGACATGTTCCTACCCAAAATCCGAGATACTTCCTGTGGCCTGGAAGTATTGGGATTTGAGTGTAGGCATGCTTTAAGTCCAGAGAGTACAGCCAATCTTTTTCTTGAATTACTTGGAGAAAGGCGTCCAGGGAAAACATCCTGAACTTTTCTTTGAGTAGGAATTTGTTCAGGGCCCTTAGGTCTAGGATGGGACACATCTCCCCTGTTTTATTTGGGACAAGGAAGTACCTGGAATAGAAACCCTTCCCTTCTTCCCCTGGTGTTGCTCTTTTTGGACAAGACAGGGACCGATAGAGGGAACTCTCCGTTCTTCACCTGAACAATATGTAAGACCTTGTAAAGTGGAACGGTCACAGCCTCTCTAGGAGGAGAGTGTAAGTCTAGGACCTCGAACATCTCAGTCCTGGGCTTGTCCTCCATCTCCAAATGAATAGGAATGGCAGCCACCATTTCCTTTGCAAAAGCTGAGAAGGAAAAGCTCTCAGCAAAGAACTCCTCATGGAATGGCTCAGATCGAGCAAATGTGAGGAACTTGATCCTTGCCTGGAACAGCGTCAAGATGCATGATCCACCCTCGACTCTGGTGAAGTTTCCTCCATCAGTATCGAGGAGGTACCCGCATGGGTGATTGTCGATGCCGATACTGCACATTACGTCTGTGACCTCACCACAGGCTGAGGGTCCTGAGAAGCAGCAGGTAGAGGCATGGCAGGCGCAAGCACCCCTAATGCCAATGCACTCTGCTGTAGTATGCCCAATTGCTCCTGGAGCATGGCCCTGATGCACACAGTGCGGAGGCAGATGGAAACCTGTACAATGCACATCCACTCCCAGTGTCGGATATGGGTTTAGCTGCCATGGGGACCAATGTACCTGATGCTGGTGCAAGCACCGATGCCGAAAGACGATTCTGGCTCCAAAAATTATCTCTGGCTCCAAAAATTGTCTCTGAGCCTCTCTCCACAACCATGTTCTTTTCTACGTACACAGGCAAAGAAGACAGCTGGCAAGGGTGCGTTCTGGCCCGAGAAACTGAAGACACCAGAAATGGATGTCAGTTCCAGAGACGGTCAGACTGCACCTGGCACAGCACTTGAAGCCACTGGGAACCTTAGATGACATGGAAGAAAAAACAGCAGTGGTCAAATCAAATGAATCAATGGTGACAGAAAAAGGGGCAAATCACCTAGAAAAAAGGAGGGGAAAAAATCCTGACCGAAGCCCAGGCCTAAGACAGCCTTGTGAGCACAATAAAAACAAGAAAACTTAAAAGTGAGAAAAAGCCAACTAGAATTTTAAAGAGAAGGAAGCAAAAATTCCCGAAAAAAAGAAAACACAAAAATTGGGCTAAAAAGTACCTAAAAAGGAAGGTTAAATAAAAAAAAAAAAAAAGCTTTAAAAGCAGCAACGCACCAGACACTGTGAAGAGCCACAAGCAGCGCATCCTCTCCTCACAGTGGATGATGAGAGATGGATGGTCCCACGCTCTCACGGTGGGCAGAAGTCACTCTTGAATGCGCAGTGGGGATGCTGGCGCGTGCTCTTAAAGTTATACTACGCTGTAAAAGCATTCCGTAGCAGGTGTTGTGGATGTCACCCACATGTGAGAACAACATGGCCTGTTTGTCCCCTGAGAACTACTGTTACTACACTAAAACATTTTTCTACTATATCTAAGTAGGAAGGTCAAGCACACATCTTAAGTTATAGCTACGGAATGTTCCAGTTTCCAAACATACTACTAAATGGTCAAAAACCTTAGGAGAAAAATTGTCATCTGGGCATCTGCCTGTTTTTTTCTATTATAGTACATAAGACTAGTAAAAGCAAACACTGTCAGATGTAATTTAGACTACAGACAAAACATTACAACAGTCATCAATCTTCAAGGTACAACTGCCAAGCTCTTTTTTTCACATATTAAAAATGTGTCATCTGATAGTCAAAGACAAAAAGCAGAGCTTTTATGAGAAAGACAGCCTATAAATACTGCTGTAAACAAATATGTGGTGGCATGTTAATATATGACTACAAACAAAGCAGAACCATCAATATCAACAAAAATGGGCATATCCTATTAGTACCTCTAGTTGCTGAAGGCGTTCTTGCTCCTCTTTTGCCAACTCATCCTCTGTCTTCATCCTGTCTGAGGGTTGCACCTTTATCTCAAAACCAAGCTCCCGCACAATCATGTCGTACTCATCAGGCTAGTGGAAAAATAAGGAGAATAATTTCACTCAATATACATCATAAACATGTCTGTGTCATTTTAAGAAATGGATGTCACTTTTGTTAAAAAAAAAAAAAAATACAAAGAAGAAGGGCTACAATGCAATGCAAACAGAAATGTTTTTAGATTTAGTTCATGCCTTTTTCAGGAGTAGCTCAAGTTGAGCTACATTCAAAATACAGTAGGAATTTTCTTGTCCCCAAAAGGCTTACAATTAAAGTTTGAACCTGAAACAATGAAAGGTAAAGTGACTTGCCCAAGATAACAAGGAGTGGTAATGGGCTTGAAACTTGGCTTCCCTGGCTCTCAGCCCATTGTCTTAACCATTAGGTTACTCCTCCACTCCCACACCGGTAACCTGTTACAAAATTTCCCCTATAACAAGAATACAGTGGTGTGGTGGCCATGTAGTCCACTTTTAAAGGTAATAAATAGAAACAAAACAAAAAGAACAAAGAAAAATCAAGTTACTCACCTATGGCAAGCGTTCTCACAAATAGGTGACATGCCCTGATGTATTCAAAAAAATGTTTTCAAACCAATCCATAAGTAAACCCATTTGGGATTACTGTATTCCATTCATACAGTGATCCCAAACAGGTTTATGTATGGATTGGTCTGAAAAATATATTTGCATACATCGGGGTATGTCACCCATTTGTGAGAATGCTTGGCATACTGCTTCAAAGATGACCAATGCCGGTGCTTCTTCACCTTCACTTGATGCTCGGCATTGGAGTCCCTTGGTGCCAACAACGATGACACATGTCCTTGTCAGCACTTAAGGATCCTGATACCAGGCATCAGGCGAAGAAGTACTGTCACTGGTCATACCTGAAGCACAGTGATGGGAGATCTGGGGCACCAGTGTTGCCAATTCCCGAGAAGAATCTGTGCCAAGAGGATCACCTACTCTCTCTCTCTCTGAAGTTGTGCCGATGCACCAGTCTTCCCAAAGCTGGGACCCTGCTTTCGATTTTGGGCATTATATTGGATAACATCCTCTTTTCATTCTCACATCTCAAGACTGATTTCTTCTTCTTTCTTTCTTCACACTTAAGTGTTTGCTCCTGGACCTTGGATCTCTCCATATCTTTCTTCATTCACATATACTGTCCAAACTAGACTACTGTAATTCTTTCCTTGTATGTATGCCTATATATCAGCTTGCAGTTGATGCAAAATACTGCCATGAAACTCCTTTATAACTGTAAGAAATATGATCATGTCATGCCCCTTAAGAACATAAGAAAAGCCACACTGAGTCAGACCTATGGTCTATCTAGCCCAGTATCCTGCTTCCAACAGTGGCCAATCCAGGTCACAAGTACCTGACAGAAACCCAATTAGTAGCAAAATTCCATTCAATCAGTGGCTTCCCCCATGTCCATCTCAATAGCAGGCTATGGATTTTTTCTCCAGAACTTGTCCAAATATTTTTTTAACCCAGATATGCTAACCGCTTTTACCACATCCTCCCGAAGTGAGTTCCAGAGCTTAACTATTCTTTGAGTTAAAAAATACTTTCTGCTATTTGTTTTAAAAGTATTTCAATGTAATTTCATTGAGTATCCCCTGGTCTTTACACTGTCATTGAGCACATGCTTCCTGTCGCATATCAGATTCCCTTTAACCTAAATATCCATTCAGATTCAATCTTCCGGTTGTCTTCCTTTTTAGCTACTCTTTCGGTTCCCTAAGCCCCCAACAAGGTCTCTCTGGTCAGCTACTTAGGGTCTATTAGCCGTCCCATCTTTCCATCACGTTTTCTTGACTGTCAATAGAAGTTCATGTTTTAGTGTGGCTTCTCCTACCCTGTGGAATGCCCTTCCCTTGTATCTAAGTCTTGCGCACTCCTTTCAAAACTAGTCTCAGTTAAAGGCTTATTATTTCTCTCTGGCTTTTCCTTCTACGGATACCTGATTCCAGAAACTTTTTCTATGTTTCTCACCTTACCAAGTGAACAGTCAGCACCCAGCTTCCTATTTCTTTTATTCCCTCCTTTGTTTTCCCTGTTTTTCTTTTACAATGTAACCTTTCCTTCTCCCATTTCCCTTCTGTATTCCAGTCGGTGTTATGTTAAACAGGATCCCCTTAAGTCAGGGGGTGGGCAACCTCGGTCCTCAAGGGCTGCAACCCAGTTGGATTTTCAATATTTCCCCAATTAATATACATGAGATCTATTTGCATGCACTGCCTCCATTGTATGCAAATAGATCTCATGTATATACATGGTTGCGGCCCTCGAAGATTGAGGATGCCCACCCCTGCGATAAGTGATAGCAAGCCAGTGTTCTTGGCATTGCAGAGAGATGACAATCATATTTCTTCACATCTAAGAGCAATTTTAGAGACATGTTCTGGATTAGCTGTATTCTTCTGAAATGTGAGAGTTTTGTGACTGGCTGTTTTGAATATCACTGTTTGCTGTCTTATGTGCACTTGTACAGTGCTGCATACTAGAGAATGACACGGGGACGGGGAACTACAGTAATCGCGGGGATGGGGACAGAGCCCACGTGGACGGGGACAGAACCTGCGGGGACGGGGCAAGGATGAAGACAGGGCCTGCGGGGACGGGGCGGGGATGGAGACAGGGTCTGCAGGGACAGGGACAAACTTTGTCCCCGTGTCATTCTCTACTGCATACAACTACTAATGCTATAGCAATTAATTAGTAGTAGTAGTATTCTGGGACCACTGTGCTAATGCTTGATACAGTATAGCTCAGGGATGCACAAATAAAGTCCCCTAAAATCAAACATGTTTGGTTTCCATGACAACTAAAACATGTAAATAAACCTGGCTCTTTGATGAAATCTATCTCATTTATAGCCAATGAACATTTAGTTTAATTAGCCTGAAAAAAACAGACGTTAGTCATGCCTGAGGACTACTGTTGCCTACCCCAACTTAGCTTATAAACTAGTTAATATTCCCTTCCAGAAGGTAAAATTTATTTTTTGAAGCTTAGGTAATCTTTGTGGTCTTTACATCTAGAAATGTATTGTCTTGCCTTTTCTTGCAGTTTTCCTTTGGGTCTGTCCATCAGGCCAAACCTTCATTCTTGTTAACAGAAGGCATAGACAGAAAAAGAAGGGGAAAATAAATGTTAACAGGATTTCTAAAATAGACTGAAAAACGTTACCTTTGTTTTAAATTCCGTATTGTCTTTTCTCTTCGATGTTGGAGTTTTATGGGCAAGTAAGCCTTGGATTTGTTTCCAATCACTGTCCAGCTTCTCAGTAAGCTCCAAGGTTTGTTCCTTTTGTGTTTGTCTTTCTCTCTAGAAAAACAGAAATATTTAGTTGAACAACAATAATGTTTTTGCCAGGAAATGAAACAGTTTTATTACCAAAATCAGAAGTAAATGTGATCGATATTTAGACACAAACACAATAATATAACGATAAACAGTCTAAGATTAAATGCTGAAGCAAAATCACAGCTATTTACATGTAAAGAGTTAAATAACTATACCTACTACGATTAAATCAATTTATAGATCTATATATAATTGCGTTGATCAAAGACCATTTACAACTACATAGAACAGCCAATAGAAAGGGTAAAACAAGGAGATTAAAGAGTGTCGAAAGGTGGTGGAGAAAGCATGCCTGATCAGAGAAGGGTGGAGCAAACACTGAAGCCAATGGAAATATTTGTGGGCATCTGCCAAAACATAAAATATGGTCAATGTTCAGCAATTTTTTGAAGATGTATTCAGAGTCAAGGCTTTCTGTGCTTCCAGAAGTCAGATACAATCTAATGTTGTGCAGGTTTACATCACAGCTTTCAGTATAATAGAAAACAATCAGAAAATGTGTAAAAGTTTGTAATGGCAAGTGATGGAGGATGAGCTGTTCCAAAGGTATCTAATGCCCTAGGCCAGTGGTATTCATTACATTTTTAATCTGGGGCCACTTTAGATTCTAATGAGCTGAAGGAGAGCTGACAAATATCTTCCCATGCGGGGCCAAGACACTGCCGACCAGCTGTATGTATATTTCTCCGAGGACAAGCAGGCTACTTGTTCTCACATGTGGGTCGACGTCCGCGTCGGCCCAGGAACCGGCATTTTGCCAGCAAGATAAAAACATAGTTTTGCTAGAGTCTTCTAGCGCACGAATCGAATGCACTGCGCATGCGCGGACGACTTACCGCCTGTAATGTGAGCGTGCTTCCTCAGTTTTTTCTTGTCCGCGACAGAGAGACAGCGTTTCAACTCTTCTCTTCTTTTCTGGCCTAGGAAACAGAGTCTTTGACGGCTAGTTCATTTTACTTCACTTTTATTTTTTCATCATTCTCTTTAAAAAAAAAAACTTCCCATATTTTTCTTGAATTTAGCCCCTTTTTATAAGTTTTCTTTCTTTTTCGACGCGGCCGAGTTCCTTTCTTTTGTGCCTTTTTCTTTTCAAAGGCACAATTGCATCATTTGATTTCACCAAAGCCATTTTTCCTTCCATGTCATCAAAGATACCCAACGGATTCAAGCGTTGTATGCGGTGCAACCGGACTATCTCAGGTACCGAGACCCACACCTGGTGTATCCAGTGCCTTGGGCCCGACTATAGCCCAGCCACTTATAGTCTGTGTCTTCGTATTAAGAAACAGACCCAAGTGTCTCGAGAAGCCCAACGAGAAAACCCTTTTGGGGCTCAGTCCAGTCTTTCGATGGCGACATCGACAGCAGCATTGATGTCGGGAAGAAAGGTAATGGCTGCTGAGAGACCAACTCGCACTGGGAGCAGTGAGGCGTCGAGTGGGTCTCCACCTGCCTCGAGGCCTCCTGTTATGCAGCCCCCCCCCCCCTCCCGAAACCGGCCTTTGTTGGACCCGGCCCCAAGGAGATGTGAGGATTCCACGTCTTCCTCATCGGTACCGAGGAGACTCGATGATGGGCGTCGAGCAAAGGCAAAGAAGCACAGTCACCATACAGTACCGGGAGCTCCGGGGCATCAAGAGAGTCGGCACCCGAGAAGCGTCTGTGCAGAGGATCGCTCCCCCTCGACACAGGAGGTGCCGATGCGTCGGTCTCCCAGTAGCCTGGGTACCTACTACTACTACTATTTAGCATTTTTATAGTGCTACAGAGCGTACGCAGCGCTGCACAAACATAGAAGAAAAACAGTCCTTGTTCAAAGAGCTTACAATCTAATAGACAAAAATAAAGCAAGTAAATCAATTAATGTGTAGAGGAAAGAGGAGAGGAGGGTAGGTGGAGGCGAGTGGTTACAAGTCAAAGCGATGTTAAAGAGGTGGGCTTTCAATCTAGATTTAAAGATGGTCAAGGATGGGGCAAGACATAGGGGCTCAGGAAGTTTATTCCAGGCGTAGGGCGCAGCGAAGCAGAAGGAGCGAAGTCTGGAGTTGGCAGTAGTGGAGAAGGGAACAGATAAGAAGGATTTATCCATGGAACGGCGTGCACGGGAAGGGGACTAGGGAAGGACGAGTGTGGAGAGATACTTGGGAGCAGCTACACGGATTTTGGCACCGCCTGTCCCATCGACCCCGCAGCCTTCTCCAATGGCTGCTCTTGACGAGCGCATCCGGGCCTTGTTTCAAGAACTTCTGGAAGGGCTGCTACGACAGTTTCAGTGTCGGGGGTGCTTGCTTCTTCTGTACCTGCTGCTGCTGCAGCAGTGTCTGGCCCTTCGCCTGTGGTGAGGTCCCCGACCGCGATGCTACTTGCGGCATCCACGTCGGCTGCCACCCAGGTCGACTCCCCTTCGACGTCGATGGAGGGAGCTTCGCCACAGTTGGACAGGGCATCAGCCTCTTGACATCGTCATAGAGAACATCGTTCCTTGGCGTCAAGGCAGGTTCAGTGTCGAAGCACCTTAACTCACGTTCTATCCGATACTGAGCAGGAGCGTTCGTGGGAGTCAGAAGAGGATCCCAGGTACTTCTCTTCTGATGAGTCCTTTGGGATACCCTCTGATCCTTCCCCTCCGCCAGAAAGGAGACTGTCTCCACCAGAGTCTGTACTTTTCCTCTTTTGTCCGGGAAATGGCTACAGCTATTCCCTTCCCTGTGGAGGTTGAGGATGAGCCCAGGGCTGAGATGCTCAAGGTCTTGGATTATTCTTCTCCACCTAAAGAGGCTGTGACAGTTCCTCTGCATAAAGTACTGAAGGAAGTCCTTTTGCGAAACTGGTCAGCCCCTCTGTCTGGCCCCGTGGTCCCAAAAAAAAGCTGAATCCCAGTATTGGATCCACGGTGAACCTGGGTTGATGAGGTCTCAGTTACCCCACAATTCCATGGTGGTGGACTCCACCCTCAAGAGAGTCAGGAGTACTAGACACTATGCTTTGGTGCCCCCAGGCAGAGACGCTAGAACTCTTGACTCTTTTGGGAGGAAGACGTACCAGGCCGCTATGCTCGCCGCCAAGATCCAGTCTTACCAGCTCTTCACGAGCATGCTCTTGTGGGACTCAATACGGCAACTGTCGGGCTTGGTTGATGCACTCCCTAAGGAGCAGGCCCAGCCTTTTCACTAGGTGGTCAGGCAGCAGAAGGCATGTCAAAAGTTTCTGGCCTGGGGTACATTTCACACTTGACGTGCCATCCAGAGTTGCTGCTCAAGGTATAGTGATGCACAGACTCTCGTGGCTGCATGTCTCTGACCTGGATCATTCTGTCCAGCAGCGAATGGCGGATGTTCCTTGCTGGGGGGATAATCTTTTTGGTGAAAAAGTAGAGGATCTATTTGATCAGATCAAGAAGCATAACGATTCTATGGATTCTCTCTCCCACCAGCCGTCTTCTTCTACTACCTCCTCATCTAGGAGGTTTTTTGGCGGGAGAAGGAGTGCTTCCTATTCTAGGCACTCCTGCTTCTTGGCAGCCTGAGCAGGTTCAACCCCAGCGCGCTCATTCTCGTCAACAGCATGCGATTAAGGCCCATACTGTTCCCCAGTAAAATGCAAGGGACGGGCTTTTAACTGGCTCCAGTTAAGCATAGCCTCAATAAAAGTGTCCGTACCGGACGACTTACCAGTTGGAGGGAGGTTGATATTTTTTCACCAAAGGTGGCCTCTTATAACTTCCGACCGGTGGATTCTTTAAATAGTCCGGTCAGGCTACACTCTCAATCTGGAATCCAAACATCCAAATTGTCCACCGGGAAGCTCAATCTTACAGTTCCCAGCACAAGCGGGTATTTGTAGAGGAACTCTCTGCCCTTCTAAAGGCCGGTGCAGTCAAACCCGTGCCACCAGGGGAAGAAGGGCTGGGATTCTATTCCAGGTACTTCCTTGTGCAGAAGAAAACAGGGGGGATGCATCCCATCCTAGACCTAAGGGGCCTGAATAAATTTCTAGTTCGAGAAAAGTTCTGAATGGTTTCCCTGGGCACCCTTCTTCCCATGATTCAAGAGAACGATTGGCTATGCTCTCTGGACTTAAAAGGATGCTTATACACATCTCGATCCTTCCAATTCAAAGGAAGTATCTTTGATTTCGGCTGGAAACTCAGCACTTTCAGTACTGTGTGCTGCCTTTTGGTCTGGCGTTTGCACCCAGAGTACTCACAAAGTGTCTGGCGGTAGTCGCAGCGTGACTACGCAGACTGGGAGTGCATGTGTTCCCTTATCTCAACGATTGGCTGGTGAAGAGCACATCAAAAGGCAGGCGCTCAGCAGTCCATGTGAATGACTATTCAGGTGCTAGAACTACTGGGGTTCGTAATCAATTACCCCAAGTCCCATCTCACTCCAGTGCAAAAGTTGGAATTCATTGGAGCCCTGTTGAACACAAAGACAGTTCGAGCTTATCTTCCCGAGACAAGGGCAGACAACCTCATGTCCCTGGTGTCCATAGTTCGAGCGTCTCAACAGATCACAGCTCGGCAAATGTTGAGACTTCTGGGGCACATGGCCTCCACAGTTCATGTGACTCCCGTGGCACGTCTACACATGAGATCGGCTCAATGGACCCTAGCTTCCCAGGGAGTCTAGAGGATGTAATCCAACTGTCCACCGACTTCCGGAATTCTCTGCAGTGGTGGACGATTCAATCCAATCTGACCTTGGGGGTGTCCATTCCAAATTCCTCAACCACAAAAAGTGCTGACGATGGATGCATCCCTCCTGGGGTGGGGATCTCATGTAGATGGGCTTCACACTGGTCTTTTCAGGAAAAGGTCTTTAGATCAATCTCCTGGAATTGCGAGCGATCTGGAATGCTCTAAAGGCTTTCAGAGATCAGCTGTCCAACCAAATCATATTGATTCAGACAGCCAATCGGGTTGCCATGTATTACAACAACAAGCAGGCACCGGATCTCAGCCCTCTGTGCCAGGAAGCCGTCCAGATGTGGCTTTGGGCACGCTGTCATGGCATGTTTCTCCAAGCCACATACCTGGCAGACATAAACAACAGTCTGTCCGACAGGTTGAGCAGGATAATGCAACCTCACAAGTGGTCTCTGAACATGGGCGTAGCCTGCAAGATCTTCTGAACGTGGGGCACCCCTTCGGTGGATCTTTTTGCCACGCAATCCAATCACAAGGTCCCTCAGTTATGTTCCAAGCTTCAGGCCCACAGATGCTTTCTCCTGCTTTGGGGAACTGGCCTGTATGTGTATCCTCCCATACCTCTAGTAGGGAAGACTTTGCTGAAACTCAGACAAGACTGCGGAACAATGATTCTGATTGCTCCCTTCTGGCCACGTCAGATTTGGTTCCTTCTTCTTCTGGAGTTCTCCTCTGAGGAACCGTGGAGATTGGAATGTTTTCCAACCCTTATCACCCAGAATGAAGGGTCGCTAATACATCCCAACCTCCAGTCTCTGGCTCTCATGGCCTGGATGTTGAGAGCTTATAATTTGCCTCCTTGGGTCTGTCAGAGGGTGTCTCTCGAGTCTTGCTTGCTTCCAGAAAAGATTCCATGAAGAGGTATTACTCTTTCAAGTGGAGGAGGTTTGCCGTCTGGTGTGACAGCAAGACCCTAGATCCTCTTTCTTGTCCTGCACAGACCCTGCTTGAATACCTTCTACACTTATCAGAGTCTGGCCTCAAAACCAACTCCCTAAGAGTTCACCTTAGTGCGATTAGTGCTTATCATTGCCGTGTACAGGATAAGCCTATCTCTGGACAGCCTCTAGTTGTTCCCTTCATGAGAGGTTTGCTTTTGTCAAAGCCCCCCTATCAAACCTCCACCAGTGTCATGGGATCTCAATGTCGTTCTCACCCAGCTGATGAAAGCTCCTTTTGAACCACTGAACTCCTGCCATCTGAAGTACTTGGCCTGGAATGTCATTTTCTTGGTGGCTGTTACTTCAGCTCGTAGGGTCAGTGAGCTTCAGGCCTTGGTAGTACACGCACCTTATATCAAATTTCATCACAACAGATTAGTCCTCCGCATGCACCATAAGTTCCCCAAAGGTGGTGTTGGAGTTCCATTTGAACCAGTCAATTGTCTTGCCAACATTATTTCCCCGTCCTCATACCCGCCCTGGTGAAAGCAGTTTGCATACCTTGGACTGCAAAAGAGCATTGGCCTTTTACGTGGAGCGGACAAAGCCCTTCAGACAGTCTGCCCAGTTGTTTGTTTCTTTTGATCCCAACAGGAGGGGAGTCACCATTGGAAAACGCACAATCTCCAATTGGCTAGCAGATTGCATTTCCTTCACTTATGCCCAAGCTGGGCTGTCTTTAGAGGGCCACGTCACGACTCAATGTTAGAGCCATGGCTGCGTCAGTGGCTCACTTAAAGTCAGCCTCCATTAAGGAGATTTGCACGGCTGCAACGTGATCATCAGTCCACACACTCACATCTCACTACTGCCTTCAGCAGGATACCAGATGCAACAATCGGTTTGGGCAGTCAGTGCTGCAGAATCTGTTCGGGATTTAGAATCCAACTCCACCCCTCTAGACCCATTTTTGGTCTGTTCCAGGCTGTACTCTCAGTTAGTTGTTTATGGTTTCAGGTCAATCTATGTTATGTCCTCGCCATTGCAAGGCCCAATTGACCAATGTTCATTGTTTTGAGTGAGCCTGGTTGCTAGGGATACCCCACATGTGAGAACAAGCAGCCTGCTTGTCCTCGGAGAAAGCGAAGATACTTAGCTGTAGCAGGTATTCTCTGAGGACAGCAGGCTGATTGTTCTCACAAACCCTCCCTCCTCCCCTTTTGGATAGTGCTGGGGAGGAGCCAGCCGTCTTGATATACATGGCAACGACGTAGGAAAATGTGGGAGAGAGGTTCTGGAAGCCAAATTTAGGCTTTTAGGAAGGAAGCTCAAATCCAGATCCTCTAGAGTAGCATTTTCTGAAACACTACCTGTTCCACACGCAGGGCCCAAGTGACAGTCTCAATGCATGGAAGAGACAATTGTGCGGGGAAGGGAGAGTCTATTCCGATCTGATAGGCTTCACCTTAACCAGGGTGGGACCAGGCTGCTGGTGTCAACATTTAAAAAGGGACTAGAACAGCTTTTAAACTAGAATCGGGGGGAAGGCCGATAGTCACTCAAAAGCACATGGTTCAGGATAAGGTATCTTTTCAGGATATCACCCAAACAGGGAAGAAAAAGTTCCTTATAGGTAAGGATGTCAAAGAGACCGTAGTGGATCAGATGGCCTTATGTAATAAAACAACAACAACCAGGCAGAAGATAACATATTAATAATATAATATAATATAATAATGCCATGTATTACACGTGATATAAAAAACTGAGCAACAAGCATGCATTGAAATGTCTATACACAAATGCAAGGAGCCTGAGACATAAGATGGGAGAGCTGGAATACATTGCACACAATGAAAAATTGGATATTATAGGCATCTCTGAGACCTGGTGGATGGAAGATAACCAGTGGGACACAGTGATACCGGGCTACAAATTATATCGTAGTGATAGGTAGATAGGATCGAGGAGGGGTAGAGCACTGTATATTAATGAGAACCTTGACATTAATTGTATATTAATGAGAACCTTGACTCAGATAGGCTGCAAATATTGCAACATACAAAACCACTATTGGAATCTTTGTGGATCGAAATTCCACATAAAAAGGGGGAAAAATGGTGATAGGAGTGTACTACCGTTCGCCTGGCCAGGATGAGCAGACAGATGCAGCAATGTCAAAGGAAATTAGGGAAGCAAATAAAATGGACAATGTAATAATAATGGGTGATTTCACTTATCCGGATACAGACTGGGTTAATGTAACATCGGTACACGCTAGGGAGATAACATTTCTTGATGAAACCAAGGACAGCTTAATGGAACAGCTGGTTCAGGAGCCGACAAAAGAAGGAAAAATACTAGACTTAGTCCTTAGTGAAGCTCATGATCTAGTTCAGGGGGTAATGGTGCGAGGGCCACTTGATAACAGTGATCATAATATGATCAGTTTTGATATTGGCATTTAAGTACGTGAACTTAGGAAATCAAATACACTAGCGTTTAACTTTAGAAAAGATGATTACGATAGAATGAGAAAAACGGTGAAAAAAAAAGACTGAAAGGAGAGCTTACAGGGTAAAAAACTTGCATCAGGCGTGGATGCTGTTCAAAAACATCATCCTAGAGATACAGGAGAAATATATTCCGCGTATTAGAAAAAGAGGAAAAAAGACCAAATGTCAGCCGGTGTGGCTAAACAGTAAGGTAAAGGAAGCTAACCCTAGTGGTTAGGGTGGTGGACTTTGGTCCTGGGGAACTGAGGAACTGAGTTCAATTCCCACTTCAGGCACAGGCAGCTCCTTGTGACTCTAGGCAAGTCACTTAACCCTACATTGCCCCATGTAAGCCGCATTGAGCCTGCCTTGAGTGGGAAAGCGCGGGGTACAAATGTAACAAAAAAAAAAAAAACAATCCTTCAGAAAGTGGAGAAGAGAATCAACTGAAAATAACAAGATAAAACATAAGGAATGGCAAGCCAAATGTAAAGCGGAGATAAGGAGGGCAAAAAAGGAGTTTGAAAAAAGTTAGCGTTAGAAGCGAAAATACATAGTTAAATTTTTTTTAGATACATTAAAAGCAGGAAGTCGGCTAAAGAATCGGTTGGGCCGTTGGACAAAAATGGTGTTAAAGGGGCAATCAGGGAAGACAAAGCCGTAGCGGAGAAATTAAATGAATTCTTTGCTTCGGTCTTCACCGAGGATTTGGGTGGGACACCGGTGCCGGAAAGGGTATTTGAAGCAGGCGAGTCAGAGAAACTAAACGAATTCTCTGTAAACTTGGAGGATGTAATGGGTCAGTTCTACAAACTGAAGAGTAGTAAATCACCAGGACCAGATGGTATTCATCCCAGCGTATTAATAAAACTGAAAAATGAACTTGTAGAGCTACTGTTAGTAATATGCAATCTATCCCTAAAATCAGGTGTGGTACTAGAAGACTTGAGGGTAGCCAATGTTACGCAGATTTTTAAAAAAGGTTCCAGAGGAGATCCGGGAAATTATAGACCGTGAGTCTGGTGTCGGTACCGGGCAAAATGGTAGAGGCTATTATTAAGAATAAAATTACAGAGCACGTACAAAAACATGGGCTGATGAGACCTACTCAACACGGATTTAGTGAAGGGAAGTCTTGCCTTACCAATCTACTGTATTTTTTTGAGGGGGTGAACAAACGTGGACAATGGGGAGCCGGTGGATTTTGTGTATCTGGATTTTCAAAAGGCGTTTGACAAAGTGTCGCATGAAAGACTCCAGAGGAAACTGGAGAGTCATGGGATCGGAGGTAGGGTATTACTATGGATTAGAAACTGGTTGAAAGATAGGAAGCAGAGAGTAGGATTGAATGGTCAGTATTCTCAATGGAGAAGGGTAGTTAGTGGGGTCCCGCAGGGGTCTGTGCTGGGACTGCTGCTTTTTAACATATTTATAAATGACCTAGAGATGGGAGTAACTAGTGAGGTAATTAAATTCGCAGATGACACTAAATTATTCACGGTCGTCAAGTCGCAGGAGGAGTGTGAAAGATTAAAGGAGGACCTCACGATACTGGGGGATTGGGCATCCAAGTGGCAGATGAAGTTCAATGTTGACAAACTGCAAAGTGATGCATGTGGGTAAGAGGAACCCGAATTACAGCTATGTCATGCAAGGTTCCACGTTAGGAGTCACAGACCTAGAAAGGGATCTGGGAGTCATCGTGGATAAGACGTTAAAAACTTCTGCTCAGTGTGCTGCGGCGGCTAAGAAAGCACACAGAATGTTGGGTATTATTAGGAAAGGGATGGAAAACAAACACAAGGATGTTATATAATGCTGTTGTATCGCTCCATGGTGCGACCGCAACTCAAATATTGTGTCCAATTCTGGTCGCCGCATCTCAAAAAAGATATAAAGGAATTGGAGAAGGTGCAGAGAAGGGCGACAAAAATGATAAGGGATGGAACGACTGCCTTATGAGGAAAGACTGAGAAGGTTAGGGCTCTTCAGTTTGGAGAAAAGGCGGCTGAGGGGTGATATGATAGAAGTCTACAAGATAATGAGCGAAGTAGAGCAGACAGATGTGAAGCGTTTGTTTACACTTTCAAACAACAATAGAACCAGGGGACACAAGATGAAGCTAAAATATGGCAGATTTAAAACAAACAGGAGAAAGTTTTTCTTTATTCAGCGTGTAGTTGGACTCTGGAACTCGTTGCCAGAAAATGTACTGACAGCAGCTGGCCTTACGGAGTTTAAAGGGCGTTTGGACAGATTCCTAAGGGAAAAGTCCATTGAACATTATTAAAAATTAAAACATTTTTTAAATGGGTTTTGCCGGGTTCTTGAAGCCTGGATTGGCTACTGTCGGAGACAGGATGCTGGGCTTGATGGACCCTTGGTCTTTTCCCAGTATGGTGGTGCTTATGTTCTTATGTTATTGTTGTTTGTTGCTTCTATGCTTTTTGATTAAACTGAGGAAGCACACTAACACGACAGGCGGGAAGTTGTCCGCGCATGCGAGGTGCGTGCAATTCGCGTGCTAAAAGACTTTAGCAAAACTTTGTTTTTATTTTGCTAGCAAAATGCCGGCTCCTGGGCCGACGCAGACGTCAACCCACATGTGAAAACAACCAGCCCGCTGTCCCCTCAGAGAATACCTGCTACAGGTACTACTAATCATTTCTATAGCGCTACTAGACATATGCAGCGCTGTACACATTATATGCAGGTACTTTCTCTGTCCCTAGAGCACCCACAACACAATTAAAAGAGATAGCTGGTCACTTATTATACTTATGCGAGAGCACGTTTTCTTTAGAAAGACCATTCCCTGTGAACACACCCATCAGGGTATAGTGCCAGGGGTGAAGGATTATACTGCACAATTCGGTAAGCAAGGCACTATAGCTCAATAGACTGTAACCGCTCATTGTAACAGACATGGCATCTTTCAGACATACGGACTTTTGGCACTAGTGGCTTTGCAAACAATCATCAGTGACAACTGATAAAAGTTTTTATCCCACCCCTGTTTTTTTTTTTTACTGCCTGATTAGATGCACTAATTGTTTTGAGATTGCCGTATGGTCCGCACTACACCCTATCAAGAACATAATTGTCACATGTGTTCCTATTTGTGTGATGTCATCTCACCACGTACAAGAGTATTCTTATAAGGTAGACACCATTTGCAGCCATATTTGTATTTCTGTTCCTTGTGGACCAGAGACTTTTAATACAGTTTGACTATCAGTGAGTCAGTATTTTTATGCCAGCTTTAATGGGTTTCCCATTTTTTACATTTTCAATGTTATTCTTCATGTGGCTTAGTATAACAATATTCCTTTTTTGATAGATTTCACTTATATAAGCGACTTCAATATGGCATGCTATGAATATTTACAAACGCTTTCACATAGTGTCATCTCTCTACCGCTTAGGTTTATTGGCTTATCAGTGTCATTGTATATTTGACAGTTGAAATTGATCAGCAGGCTAGCAGCGATTACTGTGCACATAGTTGCCATTAGTAGAAGCAGTTGGTATGTCTATACATCGCTTGGTCTTCTGTGTTTTTCTCACATTCAGTTCTTCCTTTGGACACAACGTTTGGGAAGCACTATGTCACTTTAATTCTACTTTCTTGGTAAAAAGTACAAACCTCCATGGGTTGGCAATCACACAGTGTTTGGTTAGGAACTAAATGACACGTTAGGGGTTCACATTTCACTCGCTATTGCATTTATACGGAAGGGATCAAATTATATTGTCTTGCACTTCAGTTTTCATAATCACAACTCTTGGGAGCAGTCTCACTATAGTTTTACAAGTATAGAATGTCTTTTATTGTCACGCATTTCGCAAAGAAAAGGTTGCACTTTTTGTCTCACTAGGGTGTGTGACTACTTTAATCACTCACCATATTAGCTGAATGTTGGATTATTCCATATACATTTCCATAAATTATCTTACACTATTTGCATTATATGTAAAATATTTTGAGCATCTGATCTTTTTAAAAATATGTTAAGCTGTTTGTATTTTATGTTTCTCACAAACTCCTGATGTACGTCGGTTGGCTGAAACACAGGCCAGTTATTTATTTTATTAAATTTTTTACAGCACCATCACAGGCTGGTTTCATTGTTATCTTCACTGTGACTTTATTTTCATCTGTGTGACCTGCAGAGATTGCATCTTCTGTTTTTGTCTTACAGAGATTTGTTTCAGTTTCTCTGACTCATCAGCACTGAATCAGAAACTGAATCAGAAAGAAGTAGAGAGATTGTGGACGCCTGTCAAAGTGCCTTGCTCAGACAAATGGTGACGGAACCCAGTAGGGAAGGGTCGACGCTGTATTTAGTGCTCACAGATGGAGGAAGTGCTTCCAATATCCGGGTGGAATGGTCCCGGAGGACAGGAGAAGGGCAGAGCCGGTCCCTCTGCACAAGCGTGGAAGTAAGGAGTGGAAATTATAGATCTGTCACTCTGACCTCAGTACTGAGCAAACGTATGGAAACGCTTCTAAAGCAGAGGATTGTGGTTTCTCAAATCAAATGGCCCTCAGAACCCGAGGAAGCATGGATTCAATAGGAGGTAGGTCATGTCAGATGAACCCGAGGAAGCATGGCTTCAATAGGAGGTAGGTCATGTCAGATGAATCTCATTGATTTCTTTGACTGGGTGACCAAACAGCTGGACTCGGGAAGTGCGCTAGATGTGGTGTTCTTGGATTTTAGCAAAGCCTTTGACATGGTTCCACTCAGGCAACTGATAAATAAACTGAGTGCCCTTGGTATGGAACCTAAAGTGAATGACTGGGTTAAAAACTGGTTAAATGGAAGGAAACAGAGGACAGTGGTAAATGGAGCTTGCTCTGAGGAAAGGGATGTTATCAGTGGTGTACCGCAGGGGTCGGTCCTCGGGCCGGCTCTCTAATATCTTTGTGAGTGACATTGCGGAAGGGCTACCTGGTAAGGTTTGTCTCTTTGTGGATGATACCAAACTCTGTAATAGGGTGGACACCCCGCAGGATGAGGATAGCACAAGGAAGGATCTAGCAAAGCTTGAAGAATAGTTCGATAACTGGCAACTAAGATTTAATCTAAGAAATGAAGGGTCATGCACTTGGGTTATTAGAATCGAGGGGAACGGTACAATATAGGAGATGAAGTGCTTCTGTGTACAAAAGAAGAGCGGGGGACTTAGTGGCGATTGTGTCTGAAGGTCTCCAAATAGGTAGAAAAAGCAACGGTCAAAGCCAGAAGGATGCCTCGGTGCATAATGAAAGGGATGACCAGCAGGAAAAAAGAGGGTGATAGTGCCCTTTTATAAGTCTCTGGTGAGGCCCCATTTAGAGTACTGTGTGCAATTGTGGAGACCGAAGGATATAAACAAGATGGAGTCGGTCCAGAGGGTGGCTACAAAATTGGTAAAGCGGTCTTGGTCATAAAACATATAGGGACAGGCTTAGAGACCTCAATATGTATACGCTGGAAGAGAGACAGGAGAGAGGGGATATGATAGTGGCGTTTAAATACCTCAGTGGTGTTAAATGTACAGGTGAGCCTTTTTCAAATGAAGGAAAATTCTGGAATGAGGGAGCATAAAATGAAGTTAAGAGGAAATAGGCTTAGGAGGAATCTAAGAAAATACTCTTTCACAGAAAGGGTGGTAGATGTGTGAAATGGCCTCCCAGTAGAGGTAGTGGAGATGGGGACTGTGTCTTAGTTTAAGAAAGCGTGGGACAGGCATGTGGGATTCCTTAAGAAAGAAAGAGAGTTAGTGGTTACTGAAGATGGGCAGACTGGATGGGTCTTTTGGCCTTTATCTGCCACCATGTTTCTATGTCTCCACTGCATGTATGCAAATCAATCTGATGAGTATTCATTCTGGATATACTGAAAACCTGATTGCTGGGCTGACTCCAGGACCAGGTTTGGGAGCCACTGCCCTAGGCAACATTTTAAGAAATTCTGTTCAACATCATTTGGGTAAGGGGAGAGACAGCAGAACAAACATTACACCATATAATGTGTCTGCTGAAGCAGAACAAAAGAAATGGAGTCTGCAAAATAGCTCCCATTATTACTAGTGTTTTAGTAACCCATCACTGTAAACAGGTGAATCACACTATCTCCTGAAAAAAGAAAAAAATGCTCAACAACTGAAATTGCTCCAAAGTCGCTATGCTGTTTAACCTCAAACAAAACATATTTTGCTATGCATAAAAGGTGATCTTTTTGCTCGCATATTTGTGTATCTCACTTTGGCAGACTATTCATGTACTGGAAAATAAGTTATTTTCCTCCAGTGTAGGGGCATAGCTACGGGTGGGCCCAGGTCCACCCAGAAGTGCTACACCCCGGCCAAAACATCCCTTCTTTTCCTTCCCTCCAACCTCCCGCATGTCCAGCACAGCACCTCTTCCCTTACCTCCACCCTCACATGTCCAGCGCCTCTCACCCCTCCTGCAGTTCTGGTACTTCCACGTCTTTCTTACCCTACCTGGCCACGGCGGCACTTGCACTTTAATGCTATCATGCCGCCGGGCAGGAACCCCACACAGTGCGTCAGGACCTTCCCTCTACCACGTCTCACCCACTGATGCAACTTCCTACTTACGCAGGCTGGGCAGGACGTGGCAGAGAGAGAAGGCTCTGACGCAGTACTGTGTGTGCTGGTCGGCGATGATAGCATGAAGTGCACAGCAAGCGCCGCGGCAGGGATGCAGGAGGGTAAGGAAGACACGGAGGTGGCGGTGTCGGAACTGTGGGAGGGGAGAGGCGCTGGACATGGGGGTTGGAGGGGAGGGAAGGGAAAAGGCACTGGACATGCATGCATGCGGGCAGGAGATTGGATGAAAGGGAGAGAGGCACTAGGTATGTAAGGAGGTGCTGGAGGGAAGGGGTAGAGATGTGGAACTGCGAGTGGATGGAAGGGAAAGGAGTGAGGTGCTGGATATGTAAAAGGGGGAGGGAAGGGAGAGAGGTGCTGGATATGTAAGGGGGAGGGAAGGGAGAGAGGTGCTGGATATGTAGGGGGGAGGGAAGGGACAGAGGTGCTGGATATGTGACTGGGAGGGAAGGGGAAGAGGTGCTGGGCATGCAAGAGGGCTGGAGCGAAGGGAGAGAGGTGAGAACCTGCAAGGGGGGCTGGAATGAAGGGAGAGAGGTGCTGGACCTATGGGAGGGGTTAGGATTAGAGGGAAGGAAGAGGGGGTCAAATGCTGAACCCACAGTAGGAGAATGAGAAGAGCTGGTTTGGGTGGGGTCAGAGAGGAGAGGAACACACTGGTGTGGGGGAGGGAGAAAGGGGACTAAGAGAAGTATAGAGAAACAGAAGGGAGAGATGATGGGCAGTTGGTGGGAGCATGGGGACAGGGATACAGGCGAGATGCTGTATTGGCATGGCATATGGGCACAGAGGGGCAATGCCTGACACGGGGGTGGGGAGGGAGATATGGGAACAGAGATACAATGGACACAGAGGGGAGATACAAGACAAGGGGGAGAACAGGAACACAGAAGGGAGATGCTGGGCATGGGGTACATGGGTGCACAAAGGAATGATGATGGATGTGAGGATATGAACACGGGAGATGCTGGACAAGGAAATATATGGACACAGAGATGGTACAAAAATTAATTTTATTTTCTATTTTGTGATTAGAATGTCAGATTTGGCATATGTCAGACATGGCTGGGGCACAGGGAAAAGATCTGGGAGAGACTTCTGGCAGGCTTGGGACTCTCTCTGGCCAGACAGCCAAGCACAATTGCCCTAGTTGCAACTCAAACCCCCCCCCCCCCCCCCAATACCATCCCTGACATGTGCTATCTTTATATTTTGCACAGGAGGAAATGCCTTTCTTTCTTATTTCTCTAATGTACTGCATGCAAGGTCTGGCATCTTGGGGTTTCAGTTTAATTTATATTTATAGAGTTTGTGTATTTGATATTTGTGTTCTGTGTGTGTGACCCCGAGGTATTCTGTCACCGTGAAGTCTCTATGTAGCAGTCTGTAGTAAGTTGGCTTGTTCAGTTTTCTTGATAGATGTATCGATATTTTAGGGCCCCAATGTAATATTTAGGGTACTACCTCTTCATAGGTAGGATCCCTGTTTTGGAAGTTAGTGCTGGTATAGTAGATTTGCTCCAGATTCTGAGTGACTTTTTGTTTATAGATTTTTTTTAATTACTTTGAAATATGTCTATTATTGAGATTACCAAAATTTCTTTGTATGGTGAGTTTTATGTGGAAATGTCCTTGCTCTACTCTGCATCCATTGTTGGTGGAAGGCCAGGAGGTTCTCTGGATGCCGAATGTATTTGGCTTCAATACCATATGTGTGTTGGAAGACTGTGGCTCAATGGGGGCTGAAGAAGAGTGCAGTCTCTTGTACTTCCCTTAGCTCTCAATTGGCCATTGAAGCCTGCATTGCTACACTCATTGAAGTACTTGGGAGTGAGGTGGAGCATGGGGTAGGGACAAAGCATGGGTGCATTAGGTGATTGGTTTTTTTCTCTTTCAGAAACTTGGCAACTCTAGCGCCCACCCTTCTAACCTCTTGGCCCACCCAAAAATTGCCTTCTGGCTACGCCACTGCTCCAGTGCATAGTGGGGCCACAGCTCAGCCAGCACCATTATGGATATCATGACTGGAGGGAGAAAGCACGATTCAAAATGATCCCTACACCAAAGTGGTCTCACCTGGAGGTGAAAGTGGGCAAAAAGTATGTCATTATTCCCATTAGTGTGCCCTATCATTTCTGATTGTTTTATTCACTACTAAGACAACCTAAGAATAAAAAAATAAAGATAAACTCCTCCATCGAGCTGCTCTGTATTTGCCACTGTAAGCAGAAGTGCATCTGGAAAGAAAGAAATTCACATCTTTTGGTCACTTAATTCTTTGTCAGACTTGATGATTAGAGCAGTTAAGAGTCCACACCTTAATGCAGTATGCATACACAAACTACACACATTAAAAAAAAAAAAAAAAAGTACACATTATCTTCATCAGTGCTGAACTTCAGTCCCTTCCCCTTTACAAAACACTCTGTCTAAAGCCTGCACCTTATGTTCTCACAGCTCACCTTCTCTTGCTTGGATTTCGCAATTAGCTCTTCAATAAGTTCTTTGCGTGATTTTGCTTTTTCTGGCACCTCTTCTTTCTGTGCAGAGGCATCCTTTTTATGCAGGAGACCTCCACCTCCACCAAAATGAGCCGCTGTTAATTCAGCTGAAGAAGAAAAAATGTAATGGAAAAGGAAATTATAAATCATTACTCTTTTCTATTTTTATTCAAGTGTTTTACACTACTCGATCCAAAATAAAAACAAATTAGTAAAGGAACTCGAAGGGAGGAGGGAACGAACTTCCGGTGGGTGAGGCGGCAGCGTGCGTGCCCTCTCTGGCACGCGTGCCATAGGTTCGCCATCACTGTAATAGAGGTATATAAAATAATGAGTGGAGTGGAAAAGATAGATATGGAGCTTCTGTTTAAGCTTTCCAAAAATACTAGGACAAGGGGGCATGCGATGAAGCTGGAGTGCAGTAAGTTTAAAACAAGTAAGTGAAATTTTTTCTTTACTCAGCGTGAAATTCGACTCTGGAATTCGTTGCCGGAGAATGTGATTAAGGCAGTTAGCTTAGCAGAGTTTAAGAAAGGTTTGGACGGCTTCCTGAAGGAAAAGGCCATATAATGTTATTAAATGGACGTAGGGAAAAATCCACTATCCCTGGGACAAGCAGTACAAAATGCTTTGCTCCATGGATCTTGTCGGGTGATTGTGACCTGGAGTGCCCACTGTCGGAGACAGGGTGCTGGGCTAGATGGACCTTTGGTCTGTCCCAGTGTGGCGATGCTTATGTCTTAATCCTTGGCTTTGCTCATTTACTCAGCAATAAAAAAAAAAAAAAAAAGTTTTAACGTTGTAAATTTTTACTTTTATTTTTTTTGCTTCTTGATGTGGCTATTGTGAATAACAGTAAGAGAATACACTCTGTATATGTTGTTATTTTCTTGTATAACATGCTTTTGTAACAAATGGTTTGCTGACATACCTGTTTACCATTTTGTAAATGTTTAGGTCTCTTGAACAATAACTAATATTCTATGTACAATATTTTCTTCTATTATTATACTCCACCATGTTTTTAATTCTTTGGTTTTTTGTTTTTTTTTGAAAGAAAACTGTGTATATTTTTTTAAAATATTTTATTAACATACAGATTCTTATGTAACTTATGTTTTTATAGACTTCTGATGAAGGCCAGGTGGCCGAAAAACAGATCCGTGTCGAGTCGTGCCTTGTTTTGATGAAAGCTTTGACAGCACCATTACTGTGTGTTCTTGTCGTCATCTTCACTGTGTCTGATCATCTGTGCTGATTTGCAAAGTTTGGCTCTTCTGTTTTGTTGTTTATATTGGTTTTCCTCATCTACTTCTTTTGCTAAATTACAGGTATTGCAGAATACTGCTGCTTAACCATGCAACCCCATGTCTTTTGCAGTTACATTGGCTTCCTATATCAGCTAGAATCCTCTTTAAGTTAGCCTGTTTAATTGACAGGATATTTGATGGTCCTTGTCCTGATTATTTGTTAAGACTGTGTTTCCATCATCTCCTCTTCCTCTAGGATAAGAAAAGACTCTTCTTTATTTTCCATCGCTAGTCGGAGTTAGATATAAGAAAATCGCTAGAACTCTGTTTTTCTTACCAGGCTGTTAAATTCTGGTGTTCCTTGCCTCTCTTAGGACATCATCAACTTATTTGAGGTTTTATAAGAATGTAAAGATTTATCTATTTCAAAGATACTGTTGTTAAACTGTTTTCTTCATTCTGTCTTAATTTTGTTACCCGGGGAGTTAGTCACATCACAATTTGTAAACCAAAGTGAAAAGTTTAAAAGTGGCATGTGCACTTAACTGGAAGCCAATTCTGTTTCCATTTTATGCAAATAGATCTCATGAATATTCATTGTGGAAATCTTGAAAAGCTGACTGGGTTGTGGCCCTCAATAACCATGTTTGCCCACTTTTCCCAGTGCAATAAAACCATTACCTTAAAACTCCTGCTCTGTACAATTTAACACAGCACATTCTCAGACACACACAAAGTAGTCAAGCCACTACTGTTATCTATACACACCATTTATAGCCCGCACAATCTTATAGCCCACTAAGGATAGTAAACACAAACAATAAAACATAAAAAAGTATAAGAACACAAACTTGAAGAGAACTGCTGCCCTCTTGATCACTAACAAAGGTTTGGCACTGATTATCCACTTTCTCTTCCAGGAGAAAATAAACCCACAGAATTAAACATATTTAGGAAGGCCAATAGAAAAACCAAGTCTTAGAATAAAGCTGTAACTCACCTGACAGAGCACCTCTTTCCTCAGCGTCACTATCACTATCAACTATGTCATTCAGTTTTTCAATATCTGCCAGTGATTGGCCATAATGGGTTAATTCTTCATCTTCATTAAGATTATAGATACTTTTCTTGTCCGTATTACGCTATGGTTGGCAGAGAAGGTGCACATGAAAAGGTAAGAAAAAATTTATTTTAAGTATTACTATTTTCCAAACAAACTCTTCAATGCAAAACCCAAGTCATATGAAATATTGGGTAACAAAAAAAACAGTACAATTGGTACAAACAAGCAAAACAATTTCCATATTATCATCAGGGGAACATAAAATAAAAACTTTTGTTTAAACGGCTGATAAAGATCAATGGTAAAATGGATTAGTTGAGGGAGGGAAGAGGAGGACATTGTGCATTTCAAGTGCATCACAACAGCTCACTATGAAGGAGAGCTAACCAAGAGAACACAGGCAAATCCTAACAAATTCTTCTAAAATGACAGGCTGATGGATCCCCAGAACAGAAATTAACTTAGATAGCTACTGTAATAAATGTGAATACTTTCACACTCACACCACATAACAGTTAAAATCATTACAGAATTTTCAATCAGCTTACTTGACTGAAAGAAACAGATTTGATTTGCTCTATGCCAAAGACCCTCTGTCTCCTATAGCAACTGAGAAAGACTGGGAGTGAAGACAAGGGCATAGGGCAGCAAAAGGGTATCATCTCATCTCCCGCGGCGGGTTGCGAAAAACCGCCCAATTGGGCGGGAAAACCGCCCATCTGGCAACACTGCTGATGGGTTGTGCACGTCTTCCAGCAGGTGGAGACTGAGAACTGTGACTCATCAGTGAGAGCCAATAAGAGCCCCTGTCTAACATAGAACGCTCCAGTAAATTGTACCAAAGCAAGAAATAAAGACCTCGATCTGTGCATCTGGAACCTGAGCAGCCATGTGCATCGAACCTACTCTGGGCTCGTGCAACTTGTCCTCTGTGCCTACTGACTAAGGTACGGCAAAACTGCAAGAACGCAAGAGAACTGATTTGAAACTTAACTTTTAAAATTAGAAACTGTAAAACAGAGCAACACAGCTTTCAAAACCCAAAACAAACACAGATATTGTAAAATTCACGGGAGGGTTCTGGGCCGGGCCGGAGGGACTAAAGGAAAGCAAATTAGCAGGTAAGGTGTAATTTCTCCTTCCTTAGAGTCCCTCCAGACCGGCCCAGATTGAGACTGATGGGAAGTACCAAAGCAGTGACTTTAAGGGCGGGACCCCAACAAACTCATTGTGAGGACACGCGCACCAAAATTGCATCTTGCCTACACTGCACATCCAACCTGTAATGCTTTGAAAAAGAATGTAAAGACGACCAAGTGGCCGCCTTACAAATGTCCAAAGGTGGCACCAAAAAAACGCTCAGCCCAAGAAGCAGCCTGAGCTCTGGTAGAATGAGCCTTCACTCCCTCCGGAATGGGCTTCCGCGCTAAAAGATAAGCAGAAGCTATCATTTCCTTCAACCACCGCGACAGAGTGGGCTTAGAAGCCGCCAAACCTTTCAGAGAAGCCCCAATCAAAACAAAAAGATGATCCGTCTGCCGGAAGTCTTCCATAACACGCAGGTAATGCTTAAGTGTCCACCTAACATCCAAACACTTGAGACGACGATGTTCCTCCGAACCAGAAGAACCCAGCACCGGCAGAGTGACAGCCTGAGACAAATGAAATCTGGACAAAACTTTGGGAATGAACGAAGGAACCGGACGCCAGATGACTCTATCCTTAGCAAATTCCAAAAATGGAGACTGACAGGAAAGAGCCTGCAACTCCGAGACCCTTCTAGCAGAAGCAATAGCCACTAGGAAGACAACCTTAAGCGTCAAATCGTTCAAAGTGCAGGAAGATAAAGGTTCAAAAGGGGACTGCGACAAAGCAGAGAGAACCAAATTAAGGTCCCACAAAGGAAAAATCGCCCGAACCGGAGGGCATACAAACCCCACTCCTCGTAAAAAAACAGACGACATCCGCATGCGCCGCCAACATTTCCCCTGCACTCGCCCTTGAAAACAAGAGAGAGCTGCCACCTGAACCTTAAGAGAAGATAGAAAAAGACCCTTTTCGAGACCCCGCTGCAAAAACTCCAACACATTGGCCACTGAAGTGCGAAAAGGAGAAACCCCAGAATCCTCACACCATGCCTCAAACACACGCCACGTTCTCACATAAATAAGAGAAGTAGAGTGACATTGTGACCGAAGCATAGTGGAAACCACATTCGCCAAATAACCTTTCCTACTTAGTCGCAGCCTTTCAATAGCCAGGCCGTAAGACAAAAATCGAGCCGGATCTGGATGAAGAATCGGCCCCTGAACTAGCAAGCTGGGATGCTCTGGAAACTTGAGAAGTGACTCGATCAAGAGACGTAGGAGATTGGCATACCAAGGTCTGCGGGGCCAGTCTGGTGCTAGCAAGATCACTGGCCCTCAATGACTCTCTATCCTGTGTAGGAGACATCCTATGAGAGGCCACGGTGGAAAAGCATACAGAAGACCTGTTGGCCAGGACTGCAGAAGCGCATCCAATCCCTGTGCTGCTGGTTCCTTCCTGTAACTGAAGAAGACAGGAACTTTTGTGTTGTGAGTAGAGGCAAGAAGATCGATGACAGGAAGTCCCCAGTGATCCACTACCATCTGAAAAGCAGCGTTGCTGAGAGACCACTCTCCTGGATCCAGAGTGAAACGACTGAGAAAGTCCACCTGGATATTTTCTACTCCCGCAACATGAGCCGCCAAGAGAGCCACCAGATGAGACTCTGCCCAGGCCATGAGAAGTACCGCCTCCTGCTCCAACTGAACACTTCTTGTTCCTCCTTGACGATTGACTTAGGCCACCACCGTGGCGTTGTCCGACATGACCCGAACTCACATGCCTTGCAGCAGAGGACAAAATGCTTGAAGCGCCAGACGGATTGCTCTCAACTACAAGAGGTTTATCGGACAGTTGGAGTCCTGAGCTGACCAACATCCCTGAGCATACTGGTTCTGACAGTGGGCTCCCCAACCCTGTAAACTGGCATCCGTCGATAGCACCATCCACTCTGGAGCTTCCAGAAGCATTCTCAAGGAGAGACTGGACGTGCGGAGCCACCAATGAAGAGTGCCCCTCACCTGTGCTGGCAGTGGTAATTTCTGGAGCAGGGAGCCCGTTTGAGTTGACCACCTGGAGAGAAGAGAACTCTGCAGTGGCCTCATGTGCACTCTGGCCCATGGCACCGCTTCTATTGTAGCTGCCATGGACCCCAGGATATGAAGATAGTCCCTCACATACGGGGAAACTAAGCGCAGAAATTGACGAATCAGAGACTGCAATTTTAGAATTTGGTCTTTTATCAGAAATTTTCGACCCTTGCGAGTGTCAAAACAGACTCCCAGATAATCCAAGGACTGAGATGGCTGAAAATGGCTCTTTTTCAAGTTGATCACCCATCCCAACAACTGCAAGAACTGAACCACCCGGTCCGTGACTTGGAGGCTCTCTTGATACAACTTCGCCCTGATGAGCCAATCGTCGAGATAAGGGTGAACCAAAATTCCTTCTCTCCTGATAGCCGCAGCCACGACCACCATTACTTTGGTGAATGTGCGAGGGGCCGTGGCTAGTCCGAAAGGCAACTCTTGAAATTGATAATGCCTGCCCAGAATTGCAAAACGCAGAAAACACTGATGAAGTGGCCGAATAGGGATGTGAAGATAGGCCTCGGAAAGATCGAGGGCCGTTAGAAATTCCCCCGTTCTGACGGCCACAATAGCCGAGCGAAGAGTCTCCATGCGAAAAGGGAAAACCTTGAGAGATCTGTTGACGGTCTTGAGATCCAGAATTGGTCTGAAAGAACCCTCCTTTTTGGGAACCATAAAGTAGATCGAGTAGCGACCCTGCTTGAGTTCCTGTGCAGGAACCAGACAGATCGCCTGTAAACGGATAAGGTGCTCCAGAGTGCCTCTGACAATATGCGCTTTTGCACGACAACGACAAGGAGACTCCAAGAAAGCGTCTGAGAGAGGACGCGCAAATTCTAAGGCATACCTTCTCGAATAACCTCGAGAACCCACTGGTCTGAGGTAACCTGGACCCAGTTCTGATAAAACTGCGCCAAACGCGCTCCAACTGGAACCAGAGGCTGGGTCCAGATACCTTCATTGAGCCAGACGAGCTGGGGATTGGAAGGAAGCTCCTAAGTCTCTGCCTCCTCTCCGAGACCCTCGAAAGGACTGATTCCTCTGGAAAAATCTGGAACGCTGAACCGGATTTACCTTACCAGGCCGAAAATGACGAAAATCCCATCCCCGGCCTAAAAAGATACCGCGTCCTGCCGGAGCCGGATGAGCTGGGGATTGGAAGGAGGCTCCTGAGTCTCTGCCTCCTCTCCGAGACCCTTGAAAGGACTGATGCCTCTGGAAAAATCTGAACTGGATTTAACTTACCAGGCCGAAAACAACGAAAATCACGTCCCCGTCCTAAAAAGATACCGCGTCCTGCCGGCTTAGGTCTATCTTCAGGAAGCCGGGGAACCTTAGACTCTCCTAAACTTTGAACCAGCTTGTCCAATTCCTCTCCAAACAATAAGGAACCCTTGAAAGAAAATTTACTAAGCTTAGACTTAGAAGCCGCATCTGCCGACCAACCTCTAAGCCAAAGGGAACGCCTAGCCACTACACTCAACGCCATGGACTTGGCCGAAGCTCGCAATAAATCATACAAAGCGTCTGCCAAATAGGCAGAACCCATTTCTAGCTTAGCTACCTCCGAATCTACAGAAGAAAAATCGTCTGCAGACCTATCCAACACCCTTTCGGACCACCGAAAACAAGCCCTGGCTACCAAAGACCCGCAGACAGCTGCTTGAACTGCCAGAGCCGATACATCGAAACTGCTCTTCAAAAGGGATTCCATCCAGCGGTCTTGAACATCCTTGAGAGCAGTGCCCTTATCGACAGGAACTGTATTGCGCTTAGTAACCGCAGAGACCACTGCGTCCACTACAGGGGGCTTTAAAAGAAACTTGTCTGTCTCAGGCACTGGATAAAGACGCACCAAAGCCTTAGCAGGCCGAAAGACAGAATCAGGGACATCCCATGGAGCTTGAATGACGTCCCTGATATCCTGATGCATCAGGAATGTCTTACCAGGACTGAGGACTCCTTTAAAAAAAAGATCCATCTTACGCGACAGAGTATCCAAGGACTCCTCCTCTTCAAAACGGAGAGTGGAGGAAACCAAGGAAATCAGATCCTGTAAATCCTCCTTGTGAAAATTTCTCAGCACTGAAGAATCCTCCCCAGGAATGAAGGGCTCAGTTTCTGCCTCCCCAAGGACAGACCCGTCTTCCTCAAAATCAGCCTGAGAAAAAGGCTGCTCCTCCAGGGAAGGAAAATCCAGACCTGGAGCAATATCAAGGTCCTGTACACTATCTCCGGACTTTCAGGGGCGCTTGGCAGACCCCAGCTGACACTCAGACACTCTTTTTTCTGAAGCTACATGAGGAGGGTGAGATTGTTGCATTAAAAACGCTTTGAACATCTGAAGTGCAAATTCAGGAGGGAACCCCCCCCCCCCCCCCACAACACCAGAAGCAGAAGCAGCAGCCTGATCTGAAGACGTTTCCTGAAAAACTGAACTGACTCCTGAATTCACCTCAGAATTCAAAACCGGGACCGCCGACTTAGCAGGACTGGGCGCTGAATCTTTACTCCCCGCAGCCGAAATTGGCATCGACGAGGTCGAGGGAGCTCCCCCAGCATCCTCAACCGCCGTACAAAATCTACAAGTTCCGTTCGCACCAACCCCACGATGCTGACAAACGGTACAGCGTCTGAGCTTTTCAGCCATGACTGACAAGACTCGCTTTTTTTTTTAAACAGCTGATAGTCGGCACTCGAGCACAGAAAGTAAAGCAGACTACAAAAAAAAAAAAGCTTCTAAACACAGAGTGAACCTCCTCTTTGCCCTCCTGCTGAAAAGGAGGGAGAGAGAGAGAGAGAGAGAGGACAGCCGAATACCAACAGCTTCAAAGAGAAGTAAAAACAGCGCTGAAAGCTGTGTAAACTCTCTTCCCTTCTTTTTTTTTTTTTTTAACTTAGGCTGCCTCTCCCAGCCTAGCTGCTCTTATGTCAAAGAGTCCTAGGCAAAAGTAACACAGCAAAAAACGCTGGAATTGTTAGGATGGAGGGGAGGGGCACGGCCACCCAGGTGTAACACCCCCGAGGCTGTAAATAGACCCCCGTGGATCTCAGCCTCCAACAATTAGGAAATAACCAGATGCACAGAGGGAGAACAGAAATTCACAATAAAGAAATAAATACTTAGTAAAAGACCAAAGGGCTCACCACCTTCCAACCTGCTGGAAACTGAGATTACTGGAGCGTTCTACGTTAGACAAGGGCTCTTATTGGCTCTCATTGATGAGTCACAGTTCTCAGTCTCCACTTGCTGGAAAGCGTTGTCAAGTCTGTGGTCGTGACCCCTCTCAGGCTTACCTTATTTCTGGCGGTCAGCTTCTAAGCTGGCTTCTGTCTGGTCTTTCTGAGTTAGTTCTGTCTCTGTGTGCTGGCTGCTTCCAGCATGGCTCTGATTACTCCACTGTACTGCACCTGTGTGTGTTAAGCCTCTCTGTGCTTCAGTATGCTTTCTGCCTGGGTTTTGGTTTGTGTGCCTCTTGCCCTCTGGTGGCCAGACCTGGTGGCTGCATTGGACTGTCTGTGTGCTGTTTCCCGTTCCAAACTTCAGCCCAGTCCAGTCCGGATCTTCCGGCCTGCCAGACTTGCTTGTCTTGTTTGAGACTGCACAGCACCTGTAGCTGCCTGGTGATTGCTGCAGCTGAATCTCAGCTGCTGCTGGGCTTATTAGCAATTTGGAAACTCTCTGCTTTGCCTTTGCATCGCCTAAGGCCCTGGTTTGTTGGTACTTGCTGCACTTCTGCCTAGTCCAGTTCATAGTCTGTATTCTTGCCTGACTCTAGTTTAGCCTTTTGTTAGCTTCTTGTACTATATTGCTTGTTTCCCAGTATTGTTTCTTGTTTGTATGTCTTTGTCTAGTTCTAGGTTGTCTGTGTTTCTTGTTCAGCAGCTGCCTGGCAGCTTTCAGTCCTGTCTCTTGTCTATCTGTGTTTGTTCCCTGTTTCAGTGGCTGCTTGCAGCTTTCAGTTCTGTCCCTTGTCTGTCTGAGAGTCCTAGTCTAGTATTCTGCCTAGCCTCCCCGTGTGTTATGGTCCTTGTGTGTATCCTGCTGGTATCCAGTTCCGGCCCTGTCCGGTAAGTCCTGCCGGCCACCTGCACTCAGGGGCTCAATTCCTGAGGAACGGTGGTCAAGTGCAGGTGAAGTCTAGCTGGCCCTGTCAGAGTTCTGCCTTATCCCTGTGTGGGGTGGTTTTGCCTGCCATTGCCGCTCCTCGGCAGTGGCCCAAGGGCTCACAAACCTAGTTCCTGCCTGGAAAACGCGACAGACGTGCACAACTCATCAGTCTCAATCTGGGCCGGTCCGGAGGAACGCTAAGGAATAGAAGATTAAGTGACTTGTACAGGGTCACAAGAAGCTACAGTGTGAATTGAACCATTAGGTTACTCCTTCACTCCCATAGGAGGAACGGAATACCCATGAGAGAGAGAGTTACATGGCTACTACCTCCGTTTCATGCAAATCTCTCTTGCATATGAATTATTTATATCCCAATTGAGTTACGTAATTTCAATCTGATTACAGCTATATTATCTGACCAAGGTAATCACTTTTAAAGTTTTATTATATCAATCTGCTTTATTAAACCATTAATGTTTAGATTACAAATTCAATCATATAAAACTTCCTATATCCTGGCTTCATTCATACTTCCATTCACTCCTACATTGTTAATCATACTAGGTAATTGCACATTAAGTACACATGCAGTGTTTCTTAAGGCTAATGGCTGCTCTTCATATACAACATCATCCTGACTATCTTCAATTAAGTATATATTGTTCTTCGATTGTCAATGATACCAGTCCAATCATTACTTAACCTTAGCACTGTTGATCTTTCTTTATTTCTATTTTTCACCATATGACAATATCCATAAATGCCTTCAAACTGTCTTCTTATATATCCATCCACACTGTGTTCTTAAATTATGCTCACCATTCCAGACTTGTAATAAAAGTCAATACCGATTCTGGTCTATTCTTCATATATCTTTCAGTCTCTCTCCTCGAGTCTCCTCTCTTTTACTTCACTCTCTCCTCCAACTGGAGGTAAGAGTTGAACCTCCTGCCACACACGCTGAAATGCATCTTCAGGGGTTGTGACTTTACGCTGTTCGCTTATGTTACTGCATTATACTCGGACAGGCCCCGGAGGATCCCTCGCTGAGATTCAGAGAGAAAATGGCAACCAGGAGTCAAAAGACGTCATTCACATTCACACTCGACTTATATTCCGCCAGTGTCGCTATGCTCATATTAGCCCTCTCAAGTCACTTCACTGGCTCCCTATCCATTTCCGAATACAGTTCAAGTTCCTCTTAGTGACATAAGTGCATTCACTGTGCAGCTCCTCAGTACCTCTCTACTCTCATCTCTCCCTACATTCCTCCCTGGGAACTCCGTTTACTGGGTAAATCTCTCTTATCCACACCCTTCTCCTCCACTGCTAACTCCAGACTCCATTCCGTTTATCTTGCTGCACCATATGTCTGGAATAGACTTCCTGAGCCAATACGTCAAGCTCCATCTCTGGCCGTCTTCAAATTTAGGCTAAAAGCCCACCTTTTTGATGCTGCTTTTAACTCCTAACCATTACTCACTTGTTCAGTACCCTTGTTTTATCATCCCCACCTTAGTAATTCCCTTTCTTATTTGTCCTGTCTGTCTGTCCTAATTAGATTGCAAAGCTCTGTCGAGCAGGGACATGCGTATGTCTAGTAGTGCTATAGAAATGATTAGTAGTAGAAGTAGAAGGAACCAGATCTGCCATGGCCAGTACAGTGCGATCAGAATCATGGTTCCGCAGTATTGCTCGAGTTTCAACAGACTTCCCCACTAGAGGTATGGGAGGATATGCATACAGAAGACCAATCAACTGAGGAGGAAGGCATTCGACGCGTCTGTCATGGGCCTGAAGCCTGGAACAGAACTAAGGGACCTTGTGGTTGATCTGAGTGGCAAAGAGATCCACTGAGGGGGTGCCCTACGCTCCGAAGATCTTGGAGGCAATGCCCATATTGAGAGACAACTCGTGTGGTTGCATTATCCTGCTCAATCTGTCAGCCAGGGTGTTGTTTTTGCCCACAGATAAGTGGCTCGAAGGAACATGCCATGCAGGCGAGCCCAATGCCACATCCGGAAGGCCTCCTGACACAGAAGGCGCGATTTGGTGTCCCCCTGCTTGCTGGTGTAATACAAGGCAACCTGATTGTCTGTTTGGATTAATACAATTTGATGAGATAACCAATCTCTGAAAGCCTTTAGAGTGTTCCAGATCGCCCAGAGCTCCAGGAGATTGATCTGAAGATTTGTTTCCTGGGTGGTCCAAACACCTTGGGAGTAAAGCCCATCTACATGAGCCCCCCCCCCCCCCCCCCCCAGCCCAGGAAAGATGCATCAGTCAGCAGCACCTTTTGTGGCTGAGGAATTTGCAATGGAAGTCCCAGAGTCAAATTGGATTGAATGGTCCACCACTGAAGAGAGCGTACAAGCTCTGGGGACACTTGATGACATCTTCCAGGCTCCCTATGAGGACCCTGAGAAGCCAGGGTCCATTGAGCTGATCTCATGTGGAAGCCATATGGCCCAACAATCTCAATATCTGCTAAGCTGTGACCTGCTGAGAGGCTCGAACTCTGGAAGCGAGTGTGACAAGACGGTCCGCTCTCATCTCTGGAAGGTAGGGTCAAACCTTCTGTGTATCAAGCAGGGCTCCTATGAACTCCAATTGCTGGACAGGGAAATGATGGGGCCTGGGGTAGTTCAAAACGAACTAGTAGCTTGAGCACCCGAATAGGCCTCCGCATGGACTCCTGAGCACCATTCAGAGAGGTGCTCTTTACCAGCCAATCACTGAAATACGGGAACACATGGGCTACCAGTCTGCGCAGCGACAGTGCAACTATCGCTAGACATTTGGTGAAGATCCTGGGAGCGGACACAAGGCCTAATGGCAATACACGGTACTGAAAGTGATGTGTTCCCCAGTCGAAATCAAAGATCTCGGTGGGCTGGAAGTGAGTATATGCATCTTTAAGTCCAGAGAGCATAGCCAATTCATTTCCTGAATCATTGAGAGAAGGGTGCTCAGGGAAACCATACTGAACTTTTCTCGGACTAGGAATTTGTTCAGAGCCCTTAGGTCTAGGATGGGACGCATACCCACTGTTTTCTTTTGAAAAAGGAAGTACCTGGAATAGAATCCCTGCCCTTCCTCCCCTGACGGAACAGGCTTGACCATGTGGGCCTTAAGAAGGGCCGAGAGTTCCTCTGCAAGTACCTGCCTGTACTGACAGCTGAATGAATGAGCTCTCAGTGGGCAATTTGGAGGTTTCGAGTACCAATTGAGGGCGTATCCGAGACAGACTATTTGAAGAACCCACTGGTTGGAGGTTATAAGAGCTCATCTTTCTTGAAAAAATTTCAGCCTGCCCTGGACCGGCAAGTTGCCCAGGACGGACACTTTTACTGTGGCTATGCTCTACTGGAACCAGTCAAAAACCTTGTCCCTTGCTTTGTCTGGGGAGCAGCAAGGGTCTTAGGCACATGCTGTTAATGTGAACGAGCACACTGGGGTTGAGCTTGAGCAGGCTGGTGAGCCAAGAGGTTGTACCTACGCCTCTGATAGTAATAGGGACTCCTCCTTGGTTTGCCAAAAGTCCTCCTAGCTAAGGAGGTAGATGCAGAAGGCGCCCGGCGGGAGAGAGAAGAGATGGTTATCAGTATGTTTTTTTAATTTGGTCTGCAATCTCCTCAACTTTCTCTCCAAAAAGGTTACTCCCCCCTGGCATGGGGCATCCGCCACCCTCTGCTGAACAGAATGCTCCAAGTCAGAAACAAGCAGTTATGAGAGTCTGCACATTGCTATAGTCTGGACAGAGATCCTGGGTGCCCCACCAAAAGTGTCTTAAGTGCTCCTGGCCAAGTAAACAGCAGAAGGTGTGTCGAAAGTAACCAACCAGCGAGTGACTCGGCCTGCACCTGAGGGAGTGTCTCAGCCAGATCTGACAACTTGCGCACCAAGTTTTGCAAGTAGATGCTTGCAAAGGGCTCGTAGGATTGTATTTGGGAGATGAACATTGAGGCCTGGAACATCTTTCTCTCAAAAGAATCCAGGGTTCTAGCTTCTCCATCTGACGCCGCCGAGGCATAGTCCCTGGAACTCCTGGCTCCTTTGAGAGCAGATTCCACCACCATGGAATTGTGAGGCAACTGAGGCTTATCAAATCTAGGTGTGCTGTGGATCCGGTACATAGAATAGATCTTTTTGGGCAGTACTGGGACTGGCAGAGGTGACTCTCAGTTCCTGACAAGGACTTCCTCGTGTACCTCGTGGAGAGGGACAGTCACAGCCTCCATAGGAGGAGAACAGTAGTCCAGGACCTCGAGCATCTTGGCCCTGGGCTCGTCCTCCACTTCTAAAGGAAATGGAATGGCATCAGCCATTTACTTTACAAAAGATGGAAATGAAAGGCTCTCTAGGGGAGACTTTCTCCTTTCAGGTGGAAGGGAGGGTTCAGACGGTATCCCATAAGACTCGTCTGAGAAAAGGTACCCAGTAAAAAACTAAGAAAATACAAGAAAAAGGAAAACAAAGCTCAGCGAACGGACCACCAAGAAGGCAATGTCACGTCTGTGGCCGTGACCACCCTCAGACTTACCTTATTTCTGGGGGTCAGCTTCTAAGCTGGCTTCTGCCTATCCTTTCTGGAGTAGTTTTCCTTCTGTGCACTGGCTGCTTCCAGCATGTTTCTAATTACTCCACACTACTGCACCTGGGGGTGCTGCCTGAGTTAGCTCTACCTCTGTCTCCAGCCTGGCTCTGTTTGCTCCTCTGTGCTGCACCTAGGTATTCTAAGTCTCTCTATGTTCTGTGTGCGCTCTGCCTGCTCCTTGGTTTGTGCTCCTCTCACCCGTGGCCAGAGCCAGTGGCTGCCATAGTTTGTCTTACTGTTCCTACCCGTTCCAGACTTTAGCCCAGTCCGGTCCGGTTCTTCCAGGCTGCCGGACCTGTCTCTCTTGTTTGTGCCTGAGAGCATCCGTAGTTGCTCCTCAGGTGTTGAAGGGCTTTATTAATCACTTAGAGACTGCAGCCTTGGCCTTTGCATGGTCTAAGGTCCCTGGTATGTTAGAGTGCTCTGTGCACTGCTACCTTGTCCAGTTCAGTGTGAGTTTCTAGCTTGTTACTAGTAGCTTGGGCATAGCTTTTCTTGTTGGCTTGTGTACAGCTTTACTAGTTCTCCTGTGTGTTGTGTTGTGTGAGTTCCTAGCGTGTGACTAGTTAGCTTGGGCATAGCTTTTCTTGTTGGCTTGTGTACAGCTTTACTAGTTCTCCTGTGTGTTGTGTTGTGTGAGTTCCTAGCGTGTGACTAGTTAGCTTGGGCATAGCTTTTCTTGTTGGCTTGTGTACAGCTTTACTAGTTCTCCTGTGTGTTGTGTTGTGTGAGTTCCTAGCGTGTGACTAGTTAGCTTGGGCATAGCTTTCTTGTTAGCTTGTGTACAGCTTTACTAGTTTTCCTGTGTGTTGTGTTGTGTGAGTTCCTAGCGTGTGACTAGTTAGCTTGGGCATAGCTTTCTTGTTAGCTTGTGTACAGCTTTACTAGTTTTCCTGTGTGTTGTGTTGTGTGAGTTCCTAGCGTGTGACTAGTTAGCTTGGGCATAGCTTTCTTGTTAGCTTGTGTACAGCTTTACTAGTTTTCCTGTGTGTTGTGTTGTGTGAGTTCCTAGCGTGTGACTAGTTAGCTTGGGCATAGCTTTCTTGTTAGCTTGTGTACAGCTTTACTAGTTTTCCTGTGTGTTGTGTTGTGTGAGTTCCTAGCGTGTGACTAGTTAGCTTGGGCATAGCTTTCTTGTTAGCTTGTGTACAGCTTTACTAGTTTTCCTGTGTGTTGTGTTGTGTGAGTTCCTAGCGTGTGACTAGTTAGCTTGGGCATAGCTTTCTTGTTAGCTTGTGTACAGCTTTACTAGTTTTCTTGTGTTTAGCTTTCTGGTTTTCCCGTGTGTGTTTTCCTTTGTTTCTGGAGCTTCAGCCCTAGTCCTGTCCGCTGCCAGTACTCCTTGCTACTGGAGCTCCAGCCATAGCCTTGCTACTTGACCTGACCATTGCCTGAATCTGACTACTCTCTGCCTGAACCCCGATACTTGCTGCCTGCTGCCTGAACCCGGATATTCTCTGCCTGTGGCCAGACCTGACTATTGCCGGAACCTGGACATTCCCTGCCTGTTTGCCTTGCTTTCGCCTAGGTGCCTGGGGCACTTCTGTATCCTGATTCCTGTTGTTCCTGCTTGCTAGTTCCAGTTCCGGTTTTCCTGTAAGCCCTGCCGGCTGCCCAAACCTGAGGGCTCAACCCTCGGGGAACGGTGGCTAAGCGTAGGTGAAGCCTAGGTCCAGTGTGTTCCTGTCCAGCGGGTTCCGGGTCCCGTGTGTTCCAATCCAGTGCGCACCCGTCCGGTGCGTTCCAGTCCTGTGTAGTCCAGTGCAGAACTCTAGTCCGGGGTTCCAGTCCAGCCTTGCCTCGTCTCTGCTTTGAAGGTGACCTTGCCTGCCACTGCCGCTCCACGGTAGTGGTCCAAGGGCTCACAAACCCAGTGCTTCCAGGGAAGAAGCCTGACAGGCAAAGAAATACACACCAGAGGCACAAAAGAAGTTCTTGGACTGTGAGAAAAGCGCAACCTCTCCTCACCACGGTAAAAAAAAAAAAAAGCAGGCGGGAGGGCACTCGCACATATGCAGTGGAGCATCTCTCACACTCCACAAAGCTCTTCTTATATTCGTCATAAGACACAGACCGTGCAACGTGGCCTGCGTTACCCGAGGATAGGCCTGCTTGAAGAATGCCCTGTACATTAGTCAACCCAAAAGAGTTTGCATCAGTTCCAACTAATTCAGAAAGCGGCACCATGACTGATAGAAGGCTGCAAACAATGTGACCACATGGTTTCTGGTGAGCAGCCACCCGGAAAGTTCCCACCCACCAATTCTCCTCCGGGGCAACTCCCACCTAGGGCAATTCCCCCAGGACAATTCCCACAAGAGGGAAAATTCTCACCCAGGACTCCCTCTCCCCCCCCCCCCTAGGACAATTCCCCCAAGAGGGAAAATTCCCACCCAGGACTCCCTCGCCGGTCTCCCTGCCCCCCACCCTGGTCATTCCTCACCCTCCCTATCCTTTTTATTTTTTTTTTACCTTTGATTTCATTCTTGTTCACCTCTCTTTTTTGTTTTGTGAGTGAATTCCCATAATTCTTGGTGGGTGTGTCACGTTTCAGATGCTAACAGGGAGGATCATTTGTGAAACAGACAGATGTACACAGAGGAAGTTTAATAACAGAATAACTTTTCATAGGTAGAGTAGTATTTTGTTATAATTTGTAATTTGTGTCATTTTGAGGGGCTGATTATTGGGACACCTAGCATGTCTAGTGCTCAACATTCAGAGTTTCTACCCACCTATTTATTTACTTATATCCCACATTAAACATGAATTAGGTTGAAACCTGAGAGCATTTTAAATAATTTTTCCTGTGCCTTCATTTTCCATTTAGTGGTAGGCAGGATGTAGTTTGGGGAGGGGGGACCTTGCTCCCTCCCAAACTGCATGTCTGGAAGGAGAAAGGTATGTGTAAAAGGTAATTTGGGGGGGGGGGGATGCTCTAGAAGGGAAAAAGGAAGGAGATTAATTGACCTAGTGTGTTTTTTTTTTTGGTGGGGGGGGGGGGTGATTTACGGGTGGGAATTGGTTCAGTGGTAATTGTCCTAGGTGAGGACTGTCCAGGTAGGAACAGACCACATCACATCCTTCCTGCAAAAAAACTACACTGACTACCAGTACCTTACAAGGGCTAAATTATGTTTGATTTTCAAGGACTTTAGACAAAATGGGCAAGAGTACTTTAAAAAGTTAACCCTTTACATACCTTTGAGACCTCTAAGGTCCTCTCAAGGAGCATCACTATCTGTATCCTCATCAAAAGAAATTGTACAATATAATACATGCCGACAAGCCTTCTCAGGAGTAGCCCCCACACTCTGGAATTTACTCCTAGAAGGGCTACGTGTAACTTGAGACTACCTCTACTTCAGGAAGCAGGTGAAAGCCTGGCTCTTCTCCCAAGCCTTCAATACATAGGGTGACTGACTATACATCAATTCTGCACCTGGACTAGCTTGCTACAAACACTGTAACTTAGACCAGTTCCTTATATCTTATTTAACTGTACAAAGAACTTGCCTTGAGCTTAGCCACCCATCTATTTATCCCAACTGACTGTACCACCTATCTAATCCCCATCTATATATTGTAAAGGGGTCAGCTTCCTCCGCTCTGTGTTGGGGCCGGCAGCCCTGTTAGGTTCACAGGTTTCCAGCAAAGAACCAGACTGCCATACAGACTTAAGACTAAAGTGCTTTATTCTCAATTCAGTTCCACTCTCAAAATTGAAATGCAGTTCACAAACAGGGTTCAGGCCGGGTTCACAATTCTAGCTAACATTCAGTTCCTTAACAGTTCAGGCCCACTTCCTTTGCAATACACCTCCCCTCTCCCTCAGAAGGGCTCAGTCAAAATTCAGCCTGCTGTTCTATACATCCCAATAATTCAACCCTTTCACAAACAGTCTCTTCAAAGGAAACCACTACTTAATGCCCCTGTCCTCTTCACAGCACCCAAGAGGACCCTGTATCAAACAGGGCTGGCAGCTTTCCTCCTACCTCACAGCAGCACACCCCTGTGGCCTCTCACACTGCCTTCATGTGCTGGTCAGGGTTACATCTACATTCTCACACTCCATGGTAGCTTACTCTTCCCCAAATCCAAAAAGGCAGGAGGAGCCTCCTCGGAAAATCAAAACAAAACAGCAAAAGTAGAGGCTGACAAATGTACAAACCAATGGGGAGATAACATCAAAGAGCAGTTTACTCAGAATATTCATATCAAGGACCCAACACGGTCCGTGTTTCGGCGTCAAAGCGCCTGCCTCAGGGGTCACAAGCAACTTTCTCTGAAAAGAAGCTGATTGGCTTGGATAAATCCTTTTTGTATGCACATGGTTATATAACAGTTAAATCCACAGAGAGAACAAACAACACCTTGTCACAAGGGGTTGTTTGCTGATCGGTTTGCTGTTTTGTTTTTTTTTATTTGTTAAACTTTTTATTGATATTCCAACAAAATATTACACTAATAAACAATATTCCTATACATAGCTCATCTGCAACATTCAAGCTTTGTTAACATTCTTTTATTTTTCCCCCTTCCCCATTATTCTCCGACCCCCCCTTCCCCCTTTCCCTCCCTCCCCTCCCCCCATTAGCTCACCTAATCGTAACCATTCCTCCGCATTGGGCTTATATTTTCCCTTTCGCCTATCAGTCATATTTTCCATTCCCATTTCTGCTGCATTAATTGTCTATGGAATTCCATGGTTTTCATCTGAATCATATGCAGTTCCGCTCTCCATTTTTTAAGTTCTACTAATTGTTGGGGTCTCCCCTCTCTTTGATGTATAGCTTCCATTCTCGCTAGTTGCCTCCGACTTTCTACCTCCATCTCTGCCCTCTGTTTCTTCCTGTGAGCCCCCTTTTTAATTAAGACCCCCCTCACTACTGCTTTTAAAGCATCCCACATTATCCCATCCGTTACCTCCCCCGTATCATTTAATGGTGTTCCTAATTTCTTGGCACTCAGATTCTCCATCTAATAAAGTTTCATTGAGTCTCCAGATTTGTCCTGATCTTTGCTTACCCAACCCCTCTAATGTGACCCATACTGCTGCATGATCAGAGGCATGTATACTCTCAATCTCTGCCTCCTTTATATCTCCCCACATGCTCCAGCTACCCCAAATTGCATCTATTATGGCATATGTCCCCTGTACATGGGCATAGTGTGTGTACTGGCACTGTCCTGGGTGTTGTAAACGCCATATGTCTATTACGTCTAATTCGCGCAACAGTCTAAGAAATTGGCGCCCATTATACCCCTCTCCCCCATCTGTCCTGTCAGAGTGGTCCATGGTCCCCGCCGCATGGTTGAAGTCTCCCCCCAGCATTACCACTCCTTCTACAAAGGGAATCAGGTCTGCCCGAGTGGTATCAAAGTATCTCCCTTGTCTGGTGCATACATGTTTATTAAAGTGATATTGCGATTGTTGACCTTCCCCCTGACTGCAAGGCATCGACCTTCTCTGTCCTTATACACAGCCTCTTTAACAAACTGCAAATGTTCTTTCACATAAATCACTAAACCTCCCGTCTTATTTCCCCTAGTATCAGCCAATGTAAACCCCTCCCCCAGCCCTTTGTTCATAATAAGTGCTTCATCCTTCTTCCTAATGTGGGTTTCCTGCAACATTATTATATCACAGTTCAATCTACGCAGTTCTCTGAAAATTATACTTCTCTTACCCGGGTTGTTTAATCCATTTACATTCCATTACCCAATACGTAGTCCTCTATCGCTGATCCCTCCCCTGTTCCCCCCACCTCCCACCCCCCCACTCTCCCCATCAACTGGCATCCGCTCTTTCATGCCAGTATTCCCCTTAAGGAAGCACGTCACCCTCTGAGCTTGACTGCCCGATCTCCTAATCATATATGCATTCCCTCCTTTATTTATTTTGCCTTCCCCCTTCCCTTCTATTAGAACTTGTTTAAGCATTTACCCCAACATCTTATATATAACCTTTCAACTTGTTTCATCTTCACTCCCACTTACTACAGTGGAAACTCATTCAAAGTCAATATTCAGTCCTTATCAGCTTCAGGTGGCATCATCCTTCTCCACTGAATCTTTGCATTTCATGCTGGGAGACGGTTCCTCCTCCCTACAGCCATCTGCCAACCCATCTGATCTTTTCTCCCTGTGCTGCCTTGGGATTGCTGTATGGTTTTTTTCCTCTCTGGGGACATCCGTACATCCCATCTCCTTTAAGACTTTCCACGCTCCTTGCGGTGACTGAAGACGGCGGGTGGTACTCCCCACCGTTACTTGCAGCCCAAAAGGAAACAGCCAGCGGTAGCGTAATCCAGATTTTTGTAAGTAGCTCGTGATGTCCTTAAAGTTTCTTCTGCGCTGTAGCGTTTGTCTAGCCAGATCCTGATATATCCGGATCTTAGCCGTGTTCCAAGTTATCTCCCCCAGTTCTCTCGCTTTTCTCCAAATTTTCTCTTTAACTGGGAACCTGAGAAAACAGGCTACTATATCTCTTGGCAATCCTTTCCTTGGTGCACCTAGGCTTCTGTGCGCCCTTTCCAGTTCCACAGGTGCATTCTCTCGGCCCTCTCCTGCATTAGAGTCCTACATCTTTATACTGGTCCTCCTCCGGAATGCCTCTGAATCTCAAGTTGCACCTTCTAGTGCGATTTTCAAGGTCTTCCAGCCTGTCTTCCATATCCACTCTTGTTTGCTGTTCATTTTGTATGGAGCCCCGGAGGTCCCGCACTTCCAGCGATATGGCCTCCGTTTCTGCCAGCCTGTTTCCGATTTCCTTGATTTCTTCACGCAATTCCGCTACCGCCGTCTGAATGCTACGTCTTGTTGTCACCATTTCAGTTTTTAATTCTGTAAACCATCTGGCGAAATTGTTCTTGCTAATTTCTGCCACGCTCTCAAACTGCTCTTCAAGGTCCTGGTCCGATTTGCTTTCTGCATTCGCCATCTTGGCCCCTCAAGATCGGAGACCGGCTCCTTTTGTAGCGCTCGCTGTCTCGGTCGTAAACTTAAATTTTGCCAGCTTTTTCTTTGCTGCCATGAGTTTAGCGTTGGTTCTTTTATAATAGGAGTGATTTTTTCGCTTTTTAACACGAGGAATGCTTCGATTTTGCTCTAGAGACGACAGAGCATACTGATCAAGCAGCCATCTCTTCAGCTGACGTCACTTCCTCCTCGGTTTGCTGTTTTTTTTGTTCTCTCCGTGGCAGCTTCTCTCTCAATCAGCCACCCAGAAAACTCTCCCCCTCTCACAGCTGGAGGGAATTATAAACCGGCGATGCAGCTAAAGGACTGAGCTTCACCTCCCCTTCTCCCTCTAGTGGGGAAGGGAGTAACTGGCTCCCCTAGCACTGAGCCACTGCTCCCCCTGCTGGGGTTGGAAATCCATTCCACCCTTTTGGGGCTACCCTCCTCTCTCCTGCTTGCAAGGACTTCTAGGAACCGTAGTTCAGGGATTAGCTGCTTCTCTGTGGGGCCCCGAGTGCTAGCTTTGTCACAATATCTGCACTCAGCCCCTTACCTAGGTAAGCTGTATTGTAGAAAAGCAATGGCATCATATCTCTGTTACTTGAATGTTCTAATGCATGCTTAGCATTACGTTGACATCATGTTATATCTTATTTGAATTTCAGTACTGTTAAATGTGTATACTTTTTACAGTGTTTCGTGGTAGTCCTATTATTAGGTTTTAAATTTGCTGTTCTCAAGTTTACATCATCTATTGTATTTTATTTTTATATTTGGTCATTTTACTATTGTCATGCTATTAACAAAATTGTAAGTTTTATGTTAAATTGTACCTGTTGTACACCGTCTTGGGTGAATCTCTTAATAAAGGAAATCAATAAATCTCAATCAATAAATAAATAATACGGGTTTTGTTAATTTACATTAGAAGTATTAGCAAAAGAAGGGTGGTAGGGAGACAATTTGTGGAAGGAAGAGAGGATGGCAAAGAGGGTTAGAGGCGAGTTTGTGTCCGATGAGCCTAACAGTCTTGGCTGACTACTGGAAAAGCAGGAGGGCATATGCACAGAAGCTGTACATTCTTTAATATAAATATATGTAAAAGTCGATTTATAACTACAATAAGTCACTACAAAATTTTTAAAAATATTCAGAAATTGTATGTAATTTTGTTGTATTGATATTATTTTCCTCTTCTCTCATCACTTCCACCACCTTCCACAGTCTCATTTCCCTCTTTGGTTTCTCCTATCTCCCCAACTGGTGTTCACTCGCCCTCTTTCTTCCATTCTCTATCCCTCCCTCACACCTGTTGCTCCCCAACAGACCATACAAGGGCCACCAGATGACACCCCACAATAGTAAGATAGACTCCTACAGAGGATGGCATCTAAAGAGATGCTAGAAAAAAAACTGGTACTGTCCAGAGTAGCAGTGGAAGAAGCCAATCCAATATGCTAGAAAACTGCTTGTGAGAACCTGCACAGAAGCAAAACTAACTCCTCATTGATTCATTTCAAGATTCAGATTCTGCAGACATTATCCAGAGGAACACTTTAAGTGGTGGTGTATCATCTATACTTATGCAGTCAAAACTGGAATGACTCAATCTTCCATAAAAGGACAGTCTTAAAAGCCTTCTATACATTTAACTTTAGCATTCATTCTAGTAATGATCATTTATAGTTTATTATATTTACTATACCATTACAATTGCAGAGCAAGCCAAAACAGTTTACATTACACAATATAAAACATTAAAAATAACTAAAAACTCCATAAAATTATAGGAAAGTATACAAACAATGAAGGCAATCTTGTATTCACAGTAGAACTCCAGAGGCATGAACCTCATATTCAATCTTAAAATTTATTTTTTACATTAAATTTTTATTAAGGGCTTGAACATTACAAATTCCGTGTAACATACAGTAATAAACTGGTATTAAACAAAAGGTGATCTTCCAAATACAAAACTAAACCCCCCCCCCCCAAAGCCCTCCCCCCTTACCTCCATTGTGCTTAGGGAGCAAGCTCTGAGCACTCCGTGGTTCCTTCGGAGTACATCACCCCATTCAGGCAAAAACCCCAAAGCAACTCTCCCAAAGCACAACTAACCCTAAATCCACCCCCCCCCCCCCCCCAGGTTCACTTTAAGTGTCCTTCAGCAACCGATCTAAATGTACCCATTCTTCAGCAGTGGGGGTCAAATCACCCAAATTGACAATCTGTTAATTTCTCCAGTTCTCCCAACAGTTTTAATTTCAAGAGCCAGCTGTTTAAGGAAGGTCCTCTGTCCTGTTTCCAGTGAGCAGCTATAAACAGTCTTCACCGCCACTATGCATAGACGTTTGAGATGATGCTGCCATTTCAGGCCTCTTCGATTACCCCATCCAGGCAAACACCATTTAGAATCCACAAGGGAACAGTACATCAAGAGTTGAGGACAAACTTTATGTAATTCCCTGCCAAAACCCCTGAAGCTGACCACATGACCACCAGACATGGAAAAAGGTGCCTATGGCCGATCCACACCTCCAACACAGGTCTGTGGAACCAGGGAACATAGCCCGTATCCTGTCTCGTGTGTAGTACCATCTACGCAATACTTTGAATGCATTTTCTTTAATCAAGACACATATAGAAGCTTTTCTCAACTCCATGAAAATTGCTTGCCAATCACTCACACTTAGTTCACACACCAGATCCCTTTCCCACATCTGCCTATATGGAAACTTAAAGAAATCGTTCCCCCCATATAAAATGGTATAAATGAGTAAGGGTCCCCCCAAGCATCCCCATGGACGCCCATAAGTTTTCTAAGTGTTCAGTTTCATCAGGGTCCACTTTCAGCCACCCCTGACTAGAGATGTCAGTGCTTAACTTGAAGTAGGGAAATAGATCTGTGGGAGATAGCCCATGTGACTCCCTTAGATCCTCAAAGGAACGCATTTCCCCAACATCTAAAAAAATCCCAAAATTTAAGGTCACAACGAGCCCAGTCAACAAATATCCCTCTTCTCAAACCTGCCGGGAATCCTGGTTCCTGAGTGATATGTGCAAAAGAGGAAGAAGCACAAGAGCCCTTCAACTTAGTTTTTAAGAGACTCCACAGAGACAACAAATGTAGGACAAATGGATTGGATACCAACCATTTATAGGCTCGACTAGAGAGAGATGCCAAGAGCCGCGTCAAGGAAAAAATCCTTCACAAAGTATTGTTCTAAAGTTGTTGTGGGGGACTGCCCCCTCTGGCACCAGTTAGATATGAGCTTTAATTGCGCAGCCCAATAGTACCACACTAAATTGGGCATTCCCCTTCCTCCCAGATCCACCAATCCCCACATCACTTTCTTAGCTAGTCTTGAAGGGCTGCCGCCACCCCCACCCCCCCTAAAATACAAGTGGAGATTTCAGACTGAAGTCACACGAGTTCCACTCTCGGTACTGCCAGGGGGACAGTTTGAAACAGGAATAGTAACCTAGGCAACAAGTTCATTTTTACTGCTGAAATCCTACCCCACCACAAGAGCCAACTATTCTTCCAATTATTCAGATCCTAGCGTAACTGTTGGAATAAAGGGGTATAATTCAAAGCATATAATTTAGACAGATCTTTAGACATCTGCACACCCAGATAACGAAAGCTAACCCACGCTCTGCGAAAGGCAAAGGATTGTAACAATCTATCCTCGTCGCCTCTGAGATGGTGATACCCTGGAGTTCTGACTTGTCATAGTTAACTTTAAACCCCAACATTTTCCCAAAACTATTAAGCTCCCTTATTATTATAGGCAGGATCAACTGGGGTGCTCTCACATAAAACAGTATGTCATTAGCAAATAAAGCAATTTTGTGTTCCAAGCCCCCTATCTGAATCCCCTTTATATCGGGCAGGGAATTAATCCTTTGAGCAAAGGGTTTGATAGACAATGCAAATAACAGAGGAGAAAGTGGGCAACCTATCTGGTTTCCCTTATTATGGGGAATAGTGAAGGGTAGCCTCCATTGACCTTAATACAAACCACAGGAGCTTCATATAGACACTGCAACCATCTTATGAATTTAGGGCCGAAGCCCATAAATCACAAGACCTCCCACAAGTACAGCCATTTGACCCTATCGAATGCCTTTTCAGCATCCGAGGTCAACAGGGCTAATGAGTCCCCCTGAATCCGTGCCCCCCCTGAGTAAATTTATAGTCAATCTTATATTGTCCGCTACCTGGCATCGGGGTACAAAGCCAAATTGATCTGTATGGATAAGTTGGGGGAGCACCCTGCCTAGGCGATCGGCCGTAATCTTTGCTAAAATCTTTATATCGATGTTGAGTAGGGAAATCGGCCTGTAAGAGCCACAGACTGTGGGGTCTTTACCAGGTTTAAAGATTATCGAGATCCCCGCCTCATGCATGCTGGACAGGAGGGAATGATCTGCAAAACAAGCATTACCTACCCTCCTTAGAATAGGAGCCAGCTCTAAGGAAAAGCTTATAAAATTTTGCAGTGTAACCATCCATTAACGGAGCCTTCCCCCCTTCGAGCCCTTCCATTACCCTCAAGATCTCGGCAAGGGTTATTGGCGCCTCTAACCCATCCCGATCTGCTTTGGTTATGCTGTTCAACCCATCTCTAGCTAAATATTCTAACATCTTTGATGGGAGGACTCCCTTGCCTCTAGTATACAATTTAGTATAAAACTGAACAAACTGCTCCCTGATCTCGCTATCTTGGTAGTACAGGATGTCTCTTGGCCCCTTAATTTTAGCGATGGTATGCATTGTCTGACGCTTTCTAAGATGACGGGCTAGCATTCTCCCTGCTTTGTTACTAAATTTCAATGTTAACATCTATATAAATAATTCTCACCTCCAACATTCTGAAGCTAGGGAAGCAGGGAAGCAGGGAAACACTGAAGCCCTGCACTGTTGGTAGGCTAGGCTGTCAGCACCACTCACTGTCACTCATGCACCACTCACTGTCAGTCATATACCCGCCCTCAGCCACTCCCCTTCCGCACATAATTCTCAACCCCAACGTTCTAATGAAGCTGCAACTTCCGCTTGCATGGTGGTGTAGATTGGAATTTTTCCCCATGAGTGTGTGCCCCACCCTCGCGTCACAACGTTATGACGTCAAGGGCGGATCACTGACACGCCACTGCCGAAACGGACAAGGCACACCACCCCGAACACCGTCACCGCTGCCTACAGTCCGAACCCGTCCGCCGCACACCTCCAACACCCAGCCCCTCCCAAGTCGCCAATGAACCCTCCCCCCTCCCTTACCGACTCAGGCGCCGCTGGACCTGCACACCACCTTCTATCCTCTCCCTCACTAATCGTACTCTCTCACTCCCCCCTCCCGAGTGGCCGCTGGACCACGTCCCTCACCCCCCTCACCCACCCTCCTCCCCGATAGACACTCACCGCAGCCGCAAGCTCGCTGTCACGCCACCCTCATCAACACTCCCCGCACCACCTCGCACTCATGGAAACCGATCCCTGTCATCACGACAGCTGCCATCTCGCAAACCGCCTCCCTGCAGCAGGCTGGGACCGACACTACGGCAAACAGGACAGCTGCCGTCTCGCAAACCGCCTGCCTGCAGCAGGCAAGGAACCCACGCTACGGCGAACTGCAGCCGCCTCCCCGCAGCAGGCTGGGACCGACGCTACGGCGAACAGGACAGCTGCCATCTCGCAAACCGCCTGCCTGCAGCAAGCAAGGAACTCACGGTAGGGCGAACTGCAGCCTTCTCTGGACGAGGTTCCACGACAAACAGTACCTCTACAGTGCAGCTCTGGCAGAGAGGGGCAGAAACGCCATTGTACTCGACGTGGAAAGACAAACGTCACAGCTGGGCCTTTGCTGCCCTTTGTTAACAACCTCCCACCAGCACTGACATGCCTCTTAGACGTATTTTATTGCAGAACATTGTAGTGGGGGAAGACCAAAGGACAGCAGATGCTGAAGAACAGGTAAACCAAACAAAAGAAAAAAACCCACACACCACACACACAGTGAACTCACTTTCACAAACACTCTCTCTCTGCACACTGGGGTGCAGAGAGAGTAAGTACAGAATGCAAAACCAGATTGGGGATTGGGGGGAGAGCAGGAATCAATTGCGAGGATGCAGTCACAGACACACAGATACTCGCCCCTACCCTCCGACTTCGCAACACACTCACATACACACATGATCTGTTTATGACACACATGATCTCTGAGACACCCGCCCCCTCCCCCCCTGTCAATCTCACACACACTCATGCACGACATGGATAGATGGACACTCATTGTGTATCTCTGTATCGCCCCACCCCCTTCCAAGCCCACCACACTCGCATATTCACTCTCATACAGTCACTCTCACACACACACACACACACTCTGAGGAAAAACCTTGCTAGCGCCCGTTTCATTGGTTTCAGAAACGGGCCTTTTTCCTAGTTTTTATATAAACAGCAGAACAGTACATTGACACTTTCTAGATCTGGTTTACTAATATTTTCAAAGAAAGATAAAGCAGAGAGTCTCAGGCATCTACATTTCTGTTTTGGATCTATTATCTTACCTGTCGTTCCAATGCAAATCTTTTCATCATTTTTTCTTCTGGGCTTATTTTGGTATCATATTCACCAAAGCGTTTATCAATGAAAACGCTTGATTTTCCCCTTTGCCGATATTCTTTTAGCAATGTTGCTGTACGCTGAAAAACAAGAAACCAGATATCTATACTTGCAAGGGCAGAAAAACTTGAATTTGATAACGATAACACAGGATGGTTATTGCAAACATTACAACTCTGGGCTACATTGGCAAAACGTATACTTGAATCAGGCCCCAATCTACATTCTCTTATGTTTCTCGAAGTCCCTGAAGATGGATGCTGTTGAAAATAATTTAAAACTATGTTGTGTAGATCAGTGAAACTCTACCTACTTAAAAAATACACTTCAAAATGCATTCAACAGCAAAACGTGAAAAAAATATACAAGGTTGTGGACATGAATCTACTTGTCATAGAACCTTCTTTTCTGTGGCACCGGCTACTTTGAACAACCTTCCATCTTTGACTCTTGCTGAATTATTTCATATGCTTAAACCTGATGTGAAGACTTCCCTTTCAGCAGGCTTTCGAGGGACCGTGTACCTGACAAGTCATGAAGGCTTTCCTGTAACAAATTTGTCAAGTGTGACCGTTTGATGTATATCTATATTTTATGGTTAAAGATGAATTATTTGAGCTGACTGAACTGGCTATATTGTATTGCTTGAAGATGACGTCTTGATTGATGGGATCTTTTGTATCATTTTAATGTAATTCTTTTATTTTTAGCCTGTACGACAGATAAAGCAGTTTAGTTTTCATAAACTGTAAACTGTTTTGCAAAGCACTATACATGTGTTCCAGCAAGGAACCAGAACTCCTCTCTCCCATCAGCTTCTATTTCTCCTTTTTTCATGGCATCTCTTCTCAAATCTTTTACATCTAGCTTGGAAAAGTGCTATAATCTGTCCTTGTCTTAAAGATCTTTATATGCAACTTGATAGTTTCCAATTACAGACCTGTGTCTCATGTTCCATTTGTTTCCAATATATTAGAACAACTTCATAAATATGTGGAACAATCTAAATGTGCTTCATCCAAATCTGAAACGGCATTTTTAGGGCTTACTATGTGTATCAAGACACATTTAGATCAAGATGAAACGGTAATTCTGTTCTTATAAAGATTTACCTGAAGACTCTAAGTTGATCATGCTCTACTGCTCAATAGGCAGAGGGTTTCAACATATCATTAACGATGACGCCTAGATCCCTTTCCTGGTGGGTGACTTATAATGTGGAACCTTGCATTACGTAGCTATAGTTTGGGTTCCTCTTTCCCACATGCATCCCACTTTGCACTTGCTCACATTAAACATCATCTGCCATTTAGGATAGGTGATGTGGAGTTACCTGTCAAAGATAAGAAGCATGTTTTGGGGATGGTTTTGGACACCCATGTATCAATAAAGGATCAAATTTTGAGTTTTGTAAGTTCCTCCTGTTTTCAGCTGCATTTATTAGCTAAAGAAACCAACATTATCTGGATTTGTTCAGTAGTGCAAAGTTTAGTTCTTTCGAAGATTGATTTCTGTTAACGCGTTACATTAGGAATTGCAAAATCTAGGATGCAAGCATTACAGACAATTCAGAATGCTGCAGCTAGACTGATACTTGGTGCATCGATATTTGAGCATGCATTACCTTTGCTGAAACTATTGTATTGGCTACCAATAATTTATCGGGTACAGTATAAGATTGTGATGGTTATTCATCAGATTTTTTACTCTTCTATACCATGGTATTTTAGACAACCGATTTCTGTACCATGGTATTTTAGACAAATGATTTCTGTTTATCGGCCAGCAAGGGCTTTATGATCTGAAACATCTATGCAAGTTTCAATGTCTGTAAAGTATGCCAAGAAGATATGCCCTTGGATCCCAGTTTAGTAGGACTTTAAGGGACTGACTTCTTGCTTATTGATGTGTCTCTCCCAAAGATTTCTTGTTTTTGCAATGATATGTGCAACAGCATTCTCTATTGCAGGGCCTGTGCTTTGGAATGGTTTGTCTGGTTATTTGAGATTACGTTGAAGTGTGGAGTAGTTTAAGAAACACTTGAAAACACATTTTTGTGTTAAAATGTGGATCTGAGTTGCCTAAATCAGGAAGAAACAGGAAATTACCTTTATCTGAATACAAAACAAACAGAAAAGTAGAGGATAAACACACTGACTTTCACACAGGGAGTGTCCAAACAAACCTTTACTGTGGCACAAACAAAAGACCAACATGGGCTGTGTTTCAGCGGGTATGCCCGCCTGCCTCAAAGGTCAGATACACTGTAGAATACATAACATATGATCAAAAACGTATATGGGACAGCAAATTAAAAAAACATACAAAACACAATAAATATAGAGAATAGGTTGCACAAATAACAAAAGTATAATAATAATATGATGAACCTGAGCTATTAAAATATAAATAAAATCTTAAAATGTAAGGTACAAAAAGAAAACTGTCAAATCCTAAGAACACTACATGCAAGGAAATTAATATAAATCACAAAACTATACATTAAAAATGTAGATTAAAGGGGGGTATTATAAAAAAAAAAAAGGTTACAATTAAAAGGCTATATTAACAAGGAAGACTGCTACATTCACTAAAATAGTCAAAATGGGATTACCCTAAATGATAAAGGACAAAAAATTGAAAATAGAAATGAGCTACAGAATAATAGTGTGAGCCACCTTAAAATAGCAAAGCTAAGTCAAGTGCCTGAAGCAAAAACTGCTCTGTGTTGACTTAATCAGGTATAGTCAGCTAAAAAGATGAGTAAAAAAAAAAAAAAAGACCCCCATAAAGTGACAGAAAATGTACAAGAACTCAAAAACAAACAAGCTAAAAAACATGGCAAGACCATGCGTATCCGCCACAATTCTAAATAAAACCACAGATAAAAATTACGTATCACAGGACTGCATATTTAAGGAAAGGGAAAATTAGGTTTTTACCTTGGTAATTTTCTTTCCTTTAGTCACAGCAGATGAATCCAGTAACTGATGGGTTGTATCCGCCTACCAGCAGGTGGAGATAGAGAACACTGAAAAACCACAGTGACCCTTGGACAGCTAGCCCCCAACTGCCTTCAGTATTTGAGATTTCCAAAGCAGAGTGAACCATAAAAGTATAATAACAAACTTTCCTCACAGCGAACAATCGCTGCAGAACAGGAGGAATAACCACACAAAAGAGGAGTGAACTGTATTACAGAACATCATGTAGAAATTCTGAGAACTGGTTTCCAACTTCTCCCAATGAGATATATATCTGCATGAAAGATCTGAACAAAAAACAAAGTCAGGGAGGGATCATGGATTCATCTGCTGTGACTAAAGGAAAGAAAATTACCAAGGTAAGAACCTACCGTATTTTTCGGACTATAAGACGCACCGGACCATAAGAGGCACCTAGGTTTTAGAGGAGGGAAATAGGAAAAAAAAAATTTTCCTCTTTCCCTCCTCTAAAACCTAGGTGCTTTGCTCCGGTGCGTCTTGTCCGGGTTTCGGACCTCCGTTCCAGTACTTACATGATTCCATGTGCCCTGGTGGTCTAGTGACGTCGGGGCAGGAAAGAGCCCCCTCTTTCCTGCCCATCGCGCTGCTCTCCGTGCTCCTCAATGCTTTCTGACGGTCTCGGCGAGATTCAAAATCATTTTGAATCTCGCCGAGACCGTCAGAAAGCATTGAGGAGCACGGAGAGCAGCGCGATGGGCAGGAAAGAGGGGGCTCTTTCCTGCCCCGACGTCACTAGACCACCAGGGCACATGGAATCATGTAAGTACTGGAACGGAGGTTCGAAAACGCTACCTTCGGACTATAAGACGCACCCCCCATTTTCCTCCCAAATTTGGGGGAAAAAAGTGCGTCTTATAGTCCGAAAAATACGGTAATTTTCCCTTCCTTGTCATCAGCAGCAGATGAATCCATTAACTGATGGGATGTACCAAAGCACTCCCTAAGTAGGGTGGGAACAGGCCACACCGAGAGCAAGCACCTGTGCTCCAAAAATCGTGTCCTGCTTCGCTGCAACATCCAGCCTGTAATGCCGGACAAATGAGATCTGAGAAGCCCAAGTAGCCGCACTACAGATCTCTTGAAGAAAGAGTGCACCCGTTTCAGCCCACGAGGAGGAAATCGCTCTCGTGGAATGTGCCTTAAACGCTTCAGGCGGAGACCGCCCTGAAAGCAAATATGCAGAAAAATGACTTCCTTGAGCCAACGAGCTATAGTGGCCTTAGACGCCGGACCCCCGCGTCGAGGACCTAACAACCATACAAAAAGGTGATCAGAAGTCCTGAAGTCATTTGACATCTGTAGATACTGCAACAGCGCCCTGCGGACATCCAAAAGATGTAACTGCCCAAAGGAGTCCAGGAAATCTTCCCTAGAAAAGGAAGGAAGAAAAATGGGCTGGTTCAGGTGAAACGCTGAAACCACTTTAGGCAGGAAGGAAGGCACAGCATGTACCGTTACTCTGGACTCCGAAAATTGTAGAAAAGGGTCCCGACAGGACAGCGCCTGCAGTTCAGATACGCGTCTAGTCGATGTCATGGCCACCAAAAAGACTGCCTCGAGAGTCACATCCTTCTCCGAAGCTCACTTAAGCGGCTCCAAGGGCGAACACTGGACAGCCTTCAACACCAGCCCCAGGTTCCAGGCCGGACATAGCGACCGGACAGGAGGACGGAGCCAAAGCACCCCTCTGAGAAATCGGGCAATGTCCAGATGAGCAGCAAGGGACAAGCCAGAGCCTTTCCCTCGAAAGCATGCCAATGCTGCCACTTGGACCCACAGGGAATTGTAAGCCAGGCCTTTTTGTAAACCATCCTGCAAAAAGTCCAGCACCAGCGAGACCATAGCCCACGTGGGAGTGATCGCCATTGAAACACACCACGCCTCAAACTTGCGTCAGATCTGAGCATAAGCTGCGGAGGTGGACCGCTTGTGGGCCTGCAAGAGAGTGGAAATGACCTTGTTAGAATAGCCCTTGTCTCTCAATTGCGCCCTCCCAAGAGCCAGGCCGTAAGACCAAACCGCCAGGGATCCTCCATAGACACCGGACCCTGAACCAACAGGTTCAGCACCAGGGGCAAATGCAATGGAGCCTCCACCATCATCCGACGGAGATCCGCATACCACGGACGCCTTGGCCAGTCGGGGGCAATAAGAATCACCAATCCCTGGTGTAGACGAATCTGAAGGACTCGCCCTATCAAGGGCCAAGGAGGGAACACATACAGGAGGCCAGTGGGCCAGGGTTCAGCCAGTGCTTCCAACCCTGCCGAGAGAGGATCTCTCCTTCTGCTGAAAAGCGAGGCACTTTGGCGTTTGCAATTGACGCCATGAGATCCATTCCGGGTGTCCCCCATTTGGCACAAATCTGAAGAAAAACTTCTGCCAGTTCCCATTCCGCCGGGTCGATTTGATGCCTGCTGAGAAAATCGGCTTGCACGTTGCTCTGACCTGCTATGTGAGCTGCCGACAGAAGCTGCACGTGAAGCTCGGCCCAGTGGCAAATCTGCGCAGCCTCTGCGGCCAGGGCCCTGCACTGAGTGCCGCCCTAACGATTTATGTATGCCACCGATGTTGTGTTGTCTGACAGGACCCGGACAGCAAGCCCCTTCAGGGTCTTTTGAAAGTCCATAAGAGCCTGGAATATCGCTCTCAGTTCCAAGCGATTGATGGACCACCCCGCTTCCACAGTAGTCCACTGACCCTGAGCATAGCTTCCTGGCAATGCGCTCCCTAGCCCAAAAGGCTGGCATCTGTTATCACCAGGCACCAAGAAGGAAGCGCAAGCGGCATTCCTTGGCGCAGCACCTTTCGGGGAGCCACCACTCCACACTGAGCCGAGCCGCAGGGAGCCACGTTAGTCTGCGTTGATATTCCTGGGAAATCGGAGACCACTGTTGAAGCAGGGCGATCTGCAAAGGCCTCATATGAGCTCTCGCACATTAATTGATTTGATTTGCTTACTTTATTTTTTGTCTATTAGATTGTAAGCTCTTTGAGCAGGGACTGTCTTTCTTCTATGTTTGTGCAGCGCTGCGTACGCCTTGTAGCGCTATAGAAATGCTAAATAGTAGTAGTAGTACTCTCGCCCAAGGAACCACCTCATAGTAACATAGTAGATGACGGCAGAAAAAGACCTGCACGGTCCATCCAGTCTGCCCAAGAAGATAAATTCATATGTGCTACTTTTTTTATTTGTACTGTCCTCTTCAGTGCACAGACCGTGTAAGTCTGGCCAGCCCTATCCCCGCCTCCCAACCACCAACCCCGCCTCCCAACCACCAGCTCTGGCACAGACCGTATAAGTCTGCCCAGCACTATCCCTGCCTCCCACCACTGGCTCTGGCACAGACCGTATAAGTCTGCCAAGCACTATCCCCGCCGCCCAACCACCAGCCCCGGCACAGACCGTATAAGTCTGCCCAGCACTAGTCCCGCCTCCCAACCACCAGCCCCAGCACAGACCGTATAAGTCTGCCCAGCACTAGTCCCGCCTCCCAACCACCAGCCCCAGCACAGATCGTATATGTCTGCCCAGCACTAGCCCCGCCTCCCAACCACCAGCTCTGCCACCCATTCTAGGCTAAGCTCCTGAGGATCCCTTCCTTTTGCACAGGATTCCTTTATGTTTATCCCACGCATGTTTGAATTCCATTACCGTTTTCATCTCCACCACCTCCCGCGGGAGGGCATTCCAAGCATCCACCACCCTCTCCGTGAAAAAATACTTCCTGACATTCCTCTTGAGTCTGCCCCCTTCAATCTCATTTCATGCCCTCTCGTTCTACCGCCTTCCCATCTCCGGAAAAGGTTCGTTTGCGGATTAATACCTTTCAAATATTTGAACGTCTGTATCATATCACCCCTGTTCCTCCTTTTCTCCAGGGTATACATGTTCAGGTCCGCAAGTCTCTCCTCATATGTCTTGTAACGCAAATCCCATACCATCCTCGTAGCTTTTCTTTGCACCGCTTTAATTCTTTTTACATCCTTATCAAGATACGGCCTCCAAAACTGAACACAATACTCCAGGTGGGGCCTCACCAACGACTTGTACAGGGGCATCAACACCTCTTTTCTTCTGCTGGTCACACCTCTCTCTATACAGCCTAGTAACTTTCTAGTGACGGCCACCTCCAAGGTGGCCGTCGTCGACCCCAGCAGCTGGACAAAGTCCCAAGCTCGCAGGCGAGGCATGCGCAGGAGCAGACGGACCCGATTCTGAAGCTTGTACCGCCTTTGGTCAGGGAGAAAGACAAACCCCGAGGCCGTGTCGAACCGGACCCCCAAATACTTGAGAGACTGCGAGGGGGTTAGGTGACTTTTGGGTATATTGACCACCCAGCCCAACGCCTGTCACCACTCTGGCCGTGGCAAAACGACTTTCGGTTGCCAAATCCGCTCTGATGAGCCAGTCGTCGAGATAAGGGTGAACTTTGATACCCTCTCGCCTGAGGCAGGCAGCTACAACCACCATTACTTTGGAGAAGGTACGGGGAGCTGTGGCTAGGCTGAAAGGCAAGGCCCCAAATTGGAAATGTTGTCCCAACACCGCAAACTGGAGAAACCACTGATGCGAGGGCCAGATAGGAATGTGCAAAAACGCTTCTTTTAGGTCCAGAGACATGAGAAACTCTCCTGGCTGTACCGCCACAATGACGGAGCGCAGGGTTTCCATGCGAAACTGTTGTACTCTGAGTGCCTCGTTGACTCTTCGTAAGTCGAGGATCGGTCTGAAAGACCCGCCTTTTCGAGGTACAACAAAATAAATGGAATAGCGGCCGTGTTCGGCGGGAGGCACCGGGATCACCGCTCCGAGGTGCAGCAACACTCTTGTAAGGTCTCCTCTACCACCGCCCGTTTTACAGCAGTGCCGCATCGAGACTCCACAAACACGTCTCTCACCGGGGCACCGAATTCCAGTCAGTAACCTTCTCTGATCAGGTCCAGGACCCACTGATCCAAGGTAATCTTGGTCCACTCCTCTAGAAAGAGGGAAAGACATCCTCCTACTGCAGGCATGGAGGAGTGGACCGGCGTCCCATCATTGTGGAGGACACCCCTGAACTCCTGGCCTAGAACCGGCCCCTGCGGAATGTTTGTTCGAGCAAAAGGAGTTCCTCTGCTGAAAACTGGCACTTTGAGAAAACCCAGCAGAGCGCCCTGGGCGATATCTGTGAGCTTCACGGAAGTGAGGTCTGGAAGAGGAGGGAAACACAGAACCCTTGGAAGAAGGCCTCGGTCTATCCTCAGGCAACCGTTGGGGCTTAGAGTCCCCCAGGTGTTTCACAATCTTCTCCAATTCCTCTCCAAATAAAAGGAGGCCCCGAAAGGGTAACCTCACCAGCCTTTGCTTAGAGGCTATGTCAGCCACCCAATGCCGCAGCCAAAGAAGGCGGTGGGCCGAAATGGCCACAGACATCTGTTTAGCTGAAGCTCTGACCAGATCATAAAGGGCGTCAGCCAAAAATGACAGGGCCGACTCCATCCGCGGGGCAACCTCAGAGAGGGGACCCGCACCATCGGCGGGCTGTTCCACCGCCTGTTGTAGCTAGGAAATCCATGCCCTGGCTGCATAGGAACTGCAAATAGACACGCTTAAGGAAAGGCCCGCAATTTCAAAGGATCGCTTCAGCGCGGACTCCAGCCGTCGGTCCTGCATGTCTTTCAAAGCGACCCCTCCCTCTACTGAGAGAGTGGTCTTTTTTGTCACCACAGTGACCAACGCATCCACTTTAGGCAACCCCAAAGGGGCCAAGTGCGCCTCACTCAGAGGGTAAAGCTGACCCATAGCCCTGGCCACTTTCAAAGGCCCATCGGGGTCAGACCATTGAGCTGAAATAAGCTCTTGGATGGAATCATGCACCGGAAAGGCCCGAGTAGGCTTCTTAGTACTCGCCATCCTAAGATTAACAGAGGAGGCCTCGCCTTCAACAGGATCAATCGAGAGGGCCTGCAAGGCATCAGTAATGAGAGCTGGCAGCTCGTCGCAGTGGAAAATCCGGACCGCATTGGGATCATCCAAAACCAGTGGCAAAGACACCCTCCTCTGGATCATCCGTCCCTGAGGGCCTGCCAGATCCCTCAGACTCCCCACAGCCAGATCATGGGGGGGAAAAGGATATGCGCCACTTTCAGACGGGGAATTTACCCGTCTATGTTTAGCGTGTTTCCAATGCTCAGGGGAGGAAATAACATCTGAAGCCATCTCCGGGGCATCAACACCCGGAGGGAACCTGGAAGCAACGCAGTGTCAGACACCTGCGGCAGAGCTCTTTTCAGCATGAAAGCCTTATGCATTAAAAGCACAAACTCAGGGAAGAAAAACTCACCCTGACCCTCCACCTCCGAATTAGGAGAAACGGATGTTGGAGCTCCTCTGGAAGCCTCTAAACAAGGCGTCCCCCTGCACTCAGAGTCCTCTGCAACCGCAAGGGTCGAGACATGCGGCGCTTCCAAAATGGCGCCCGCTGCCAGCTCCATCGAGCGGGAAGAAACATCGCTCGCCATGCTTGTACTAGCGCAAGCGTCTAAGGAGCACACTTTACACAGCCCTGCTGCTGATCTGCGTTTACCACAACGGGAGCAGCGCTTAACTCCCCCAGCAGCCATCGCCCGACTGAACGGGAATATAGCAATAAAATGGCGGCTTCACACCAAAACTTACCCCGATCAGAACGGCGTCCGCGGGACCTCCCTGGAGGAGCTGGGCACCACTCCAATTCCTAACCTGTCACCTGCTTGTAACCTTTGTCTTCCTCTCTTCAATAGTCCCTTTCCCTATGTGTCCTATCATGTCTGTTCTTCCCTTATTTGTCCTGTCTATCTGTCCTGATTTAGATTGTAAGCTCTTTTGAGCAGGGACTGTCTTCTCTTCATGTTCAATTGTGAAGAACTGCATATGACTGGTAGCGCTATAGAAATGATTTGTAGTAGTAATAGTATAAGACCGAGTCAACGAGCTCCAGTCAAGCTGCACAGAACCAGAATCTCTGGGAAAAGTCTCAGAAGAGCCACGCAGTAAAAGCGCGCTCTTTTTTTTTTTTTTTTTAACGCTGTGAGGAAAGCTGGAGGCAGGCAGCAACAGAGGGACTCCGGGAGGCAGGGGGAATGGGTAAGGCAGGGAAAGGGCAAACCTATATGCCTTTAAAGTGGGCACCACCAGCCACAACACCCCTGCTCAACTGGCAAAGCACAGGAGCCACCCCAGGCAGTCTTAAATCCAGGAGCTGATCAAGCTATGTCCACACCTGCTGGGAGACAGAGAAATACTGAAGGCAGTTGGGGGCTAGCCGTCCAAGGGTCACTGTGGTTTTTCAGTGTTCTCTATCTCCACCTGCTGGTAGGCGGATACAACCCATCAGTTAATGGATTCATCTACTGCTGATGACAAGGAAGAACATACACTCAACACATGGAAACAAACCCAAAGAAAATACAATACGCAATAAGACCAAAAGATCATACTATAAAACTAAAATAGGGACAGATTACAAAGGCTCAAAGAAATAATACCAACTCGTGAACAAACTCCTAGACACCACCTTGGTCAGTACAACAAATACAGACATCCCATCCGCAGACAAACTTGCTAAGTACTTCAATGATAAAATTGTAAGCCTACGCAACACCAATATCGAAAACTTCCTTAATGAGTTAGACCCAACCTTTGGAGAATACCCAGCTGACGAACCTGGTCAAACTTCGCTCTCCTTACCATCAAAACCGTTACCCAGGCGATTAGTAGGTTCTCCAACACTCACTGTAAACTAGATACCTGTCCCAGCTACCTAATAAAATCCACCCCTGACCGCTTCATTGCAGACCTCACATCCCACCTAAACTACATGCTTCAGCAAGGCCTCTTCTCTAAGGAAAATGGTAATATCCTACTCACCCCAATACCAAAAGATACCAAGAAAAATACAAATGAAATCACTAACTACCATCCAGTAGCATCTATCCCACTGGTAATCAAACTGATAGAAAGCTTGGTAACCAAACAACTTACTGATTACATAAACAAATTCTCAATACTACACGAATCACAATCAGGATTTCGCCCCCTCCACAGCACTGAAACAGTACTAATTACTCTCCTAGCCAAATTCAAGCAGGAAATAGCAACAGGCAAAAGCATCCTTCTCCTCCAAGTCGACATGTCTAGTGCATTCTACATGGTAAACCATAATATACTACTAAGACTACTAGACTTCTTCGGGATTGGTGGAAATATACTTAGCTGGAGCAAGGGTTTCCTAACCACAAGAACATATCAAGTGAAATCAAACTCAAACATATTTTCACCGTGGAAAGCAGACTGCGGACTACCTCAAGGATCACCGTTATCACCGATCCTCTTCAACCTAATGATGACCCCACTAGCCAAGTCCTTATCCAACCAAGGCCTCAACCCTTTCATCTATGCAGACGATATAACAATATACATTCCTTATAAACACAAACTGACAGAAAATCACCAATGAAATCAAGCTCAGCTTGAACATTATGGACTCATGGGCAAATGCATTTCAACTAAAACTCAATAAAGAAAACACACACTGTCTCATCCTCTCATCCCAATACAGCGCAGACAACTCCACAATTATCAACACCTGAGACTACACCCTCCCTATCTCAGACAGCCTGAAAATCCTCGGCGTTACATCGGACCGTAACTTAACACTAGAGAGCCAAGTGAAATCCACAACAAAGAAAATGTTCCACTCCATGTGGAAACTCAAACGCATGGAAACATTTCACAACCTGATACAATCAATAGTACTGAGCCACATCTCTCTATATAAAAGGCAAAACCAACGTTCTATGAAGCCTCCAGCCGGAAGTGTGAAGGGGGCGAGATATCCGGTTTCCCTATGAGTGTCTGCCCCGCCCTCTCTGTAACACAGTCAGTGAATGAAAACAGCAGAGCACGAAATCAAATCGCTGGCTCTGTAACAGTGAAGGACTCAGAGGGGAGAGAGGCCAGAGGGCAGGGACACACACACTCCCACATGCACACAGAAGAAAACATTGCTAGCCCCCGTTTCATTTGCATCAGAAACGGGGCTTTTTCACTAGTAGACTACTATAATGGAATTTATACGGGATGCAAAGAACAAATTTTAAAGAAGCTTCAGACAGCCCAAAAAACGGCAGCCAGGTTTATATTTGGAAAAACGCGATTTGAAAGCGCAAAAGCCCTCTGCGAAAAACTACACTGGCTCCCAATCAAAGAACGTATTGCCTTCAAAATCTGTACCTTGGTTCACAAAATTATCTACGGTGAAGCCCCGGGATACATGACAGACCTCATTGACCTACCAACCAGAAACACATCTAAATCAACACGAACATATTTAAACCTGCTTTACCCAAGCTGCAAAGGACTTAAATACAAATCAACTTACGCATCCAGTTTTTCCTACATAAGCACACAACTGTGGAACGTATTACCACAAGCCTTGAAAACAACATACGACCACCTAAACTTCCGGAAATTACTAAAGACTAACCTGTTTGAAAAGGCATACCCTACCGATCTAACCAAAATGCCTGATCTCTGCAACACAACTAAAGTAAAGTATGTAATGGACATAACACAACTCTTCCGCCAACTGTTCCACATGAACTTTATATTTGTTCACACTGGAGTCTGTGAACGCCTCTCCAGTACTATGTAAGCCACATTGAGCCTGCAAATAGGTGGGAAAATGTGGGATACAAATGTAACAAATAAATAAATAAGATTAATTAATTAAATTTGCTGATGACACGAAGTTATTCAAAGTGAAAAACTACACTGGTTCCCACTAAAAGAACGTATCACGTTCAAAATCTGCACTCTGGTTCGTAAAATCATCTACGGAGAGGCCCCGGTCTACACGTCAGTCCTCATAGACTTACCACCCAGGAACACTAAAAGATCAGCACGCACATTCCTGAATCTCCACTACCCTAACTGCAAAGGTCTAAAATATAAATTAACATATGCATCCAGCTTCTCCTACATAAGCACACAGCTATGGCATGCACTACCACTCGCCGTGAGAAAAATCCATGACCTAACTAACTTCAGGAGATCACTGAAGACCAGCCTGTTCAAAAAGGCATACCACAACGATACATCTTAACTATCAGACAACGAAACTCAAGCCTGAACTAGATAAAACCTAACTCTCTATACTCGACTACAAAAGTCTACTCTACCACAAATGAACTTTAACGCAATTACCACTCTATCTTTAATCTCGAATATGAACTCTTTATATTTGATTGCTTAACCTAAAATGTCAATCATAATCCCTAATGCAATACCACTTGTATCTCTCACTCCGGAAATGGCAATCGCCAAGACGGAACAATGTAAGCCACATTGAGCCTGCAAATAGGTGGGAAAATGTGGGATACAAATGCAACAAATAATAATAATAATAAATCGCGAGAGGATTGTGAAAAATTACAAGAGGGCCTTATGAGACTGGAAGACTGGGCATCTAAATGGCAGATGACGTTTAATGTGAGCAAGTGCAAAGTGGGATAATGTGAGCAAGTGCAAAGTGGGATGCATGTGGGAAAGAGGAAACCAAACTATAGCTACGTAATGCAAGGTTCCACGTTAGGAGTCGCCGATCAAGAAAGGGATCTCGTTGAAACCCTCTGCTCAGTGTGCTGCAGTGGCTAAGAAAGCAAATAGAATGTTAGGTATTATTAGGAAAGGAATGGAAAACAAAAGTGAGGACGTTATAATGCCTTTGTATTGGCCCTTGGTGCGACTGCACCTCGAATATTCTGTTCAATTCTGGTCGCTGCATATCAAAAAAGATATAGTGGAATTAGAAAAGGTAGAGAGAAGGGCAATGAAAATGATAAAGGGGATGGGACGACTCCTCTATGAGGAAAGGCTGAAGCATCTAGGGTTCTTCAGCTTGGAGAAAAGACGACTGAGGAGAGATATAATAGAGAAATATAAAATAATAAGTGGAGTGGAGTGGAATGGGTAGACATGAATCGTTTGTTTACGCTTTCCAAAAATACTAGGACTAGGGGTAATGCGATGAAGCTACAAAGTAGTAAATTTAAAATGAATCAGAGAAAATCTTTCTTCACTTGACGTGTAATTAAACTCTGGAATTCGTTGCCACAGAATGTGGTAAAAGCAGTTAGCTTAGTGGGGGTTTAAAAAAGGCCTGGACAGCTTCCTAAAGGAAAAGCCCATAGACCATTATTAAATTGACTTGGGGGAAATCCACTGCTTATTTCTGGGATAAGCAGCATAAAATGTATTGAACTTTTTCGGGATCTGGCCAGGTATTTGTAACCTAGATTGGACACTGCTGGGAACAGGATGCTGGGCTTGATGAATCCTTGGTCTGTACCAGTATGGCAATACTTATATACTTAACATAAGGACTGGGGTTGAAGAGAGATGCAAAAATAAAGTAGGATAACACTTTTCAAGTTCAAAAAACACTTTCTCAAGGTTACAAAGTTTTCTTTTAAAAAAAAAAAAAAGGTCTATGCCCTTGAACAGACTCAATATAATTCTACAAAAGTGAAGCACAGTCGAATTTTTATTTATTTTACTTATTTGGAAATTGCTCACACCTTTTTCAGTAGTAGTTCAAGGTGAGTTACATTCAGGTACACTGGGTATTTCTTTGTCCCTGGAGGGCTCACAATCTAGTTTTGTACCCGAGGCAATGGAAGTGACTTGCCCAAGATCACAAGGAGCAGCAGTGGATTTCAACCAGCCACCTCTGGACGTGAAGATGGATATTCTAACCACTATGCCACTCCACTGTATGTGAACTATCAAAACATCTTTCTTTGGTTTAGGTCTTCAGTATAAAGTAGAAATAAAAATTTGAATAGGCATACCTGTATAATGTGGCGAATTCTGATAAAACTCCAGCTAAACTCAAAAGGGCTAAGCAAACAAAAAATAAAAGCCTCATGATTAGCTACTACCAAAGAATAAATATATATAAAAAAGAAAGCCCACAAAAATATTCACAAAAGGGCATTACACACCCCTTAGGCATGCCCCTACAGCGGCACACCTCAGAATCGACACACAAATCCCAGCAGGAATTATGTCGCAGTCAGAGCGGGGCACAGAACGCCAATCCACCAGTCACTTTACCCAACTTCTAACATCAACATATGAACGGCAAAAAAGCAGGGACAAGGATGTCTGTCTGGTAGCATTCTTAAAAGAATGGCCACACAGACATTCCTACGGAGCAGAGGAGCAGCCTAGTGATCAGCACAGTGGACTTTAAACTCCACCTTTGCAATTAATCAACCCATTCTCTAGTTTCTCCATATCCATTTTGCTACAATATTGTCAGCCTGTCAACAACTCATTCTGCACCAGGACCAACTTGCTACACACACTGTAACTTAGATCAGTTCCTTATTTCATGCTTAATTACACAACAAACTTGCCTTGAGTTTAGCCAACCATCAAATTATCCCAACTGACTCTGAGGTATATTTTCAAAGCACTTAGACTTACAGAATTCCATAGAAACTCATAGAACTTTGTAAGTCTGGTGCTTTGAAAATTCTACACCATGAATCTTGTTCCCATCATGTATCTCCTTGATCCCTCAGCTATATGGTAAGCCGTATTGCAGAAAATCTTTAGCATCATATCTATGTTAGTTGAATGTTCTAATACACGCTCATTAGGTGTATTATTAGTATTATGCTAACATTGTATTATAGCTCTGATATTTGAATTCTAGTGCTGTTAAATGTATATAATTTTTATACTGTTTCACGGTAGTTCTATTATTAGGTTTCAATTTACTGTTTTCAAGTTTACCTCATTTATTGTACTTATGTTTATTCTTGGTTATTTTACTATTGTTATGCTGTTAACAAAACTGTAAGTTTTATGTTAAACTGTACCTGCTGTACACTGTCTTGGGTGTATCTCTTCATAAAGGCAGTTAAGAAATCCAATAAACTGTAAAGACTCAGTTCAAAGACTCTCCTGCACTGGCAGAAGGACTTTAGAGTTCCAGTTACTAAACGCAATAAGTTATGGATTGCTTATTCGTCCAATAAACAGATGAAATCCAAGAAAAGTAGGGTCTTCCTTGTGGATGCTGGGCTGCTGGTTTAGCTAGCTGTCTAGTAATGCATGTGAACATTCAGTTATGAATGACATGAAATATGGTCATACCACAAAAAAGTGCTACCATAGTCTGTAGGGGTCGTCTTTAAAATACTGAAGTGCTACCTCACAATATCTTATCAGATGCAGTAATGAGGATTTGGACCTTGCCCTCCAATACTGCATATCAAGTGCATTTTGACGTGCTACGTCCCTTATTTTCATTTGTTCTAGGAAACTTAAACTTACCTCTTTCTTACAGAATCTTTGCAGGCAGGTATCAAGTCACAACTTTAGGGTTCATTTCACTTAGGGCCATGTTTACTAAGCCACGCTATAGGCGCTCAACTTTTTTGCGCACATAATGCTAGACACCCATAGAAATATATGGGTGTCTCTAGTGTTGGTGCACACTAATTTTTTGCTCACGCTAAAAGGCTAGTGCACCTACAGCGCGTAGTAAACAGGGACCACAATACACTGTCCTTTCTGAGAGCATAACAGAGCTGTTTACAACGTTAAATGCAGGTGAGAATGCGGTTATGTTTTTAAACATATGGTTGAAGTGCGCAAAAGTCCAAGCATTTTCATCTAACATTACCTGTGAAATTACTGACATTTTAAGGTACCCATAATCTTCCCCTGCTAGGTCTGCTTAGGTGTTGAGAAGGTTATCAGTACCCACTGCTCCACAAAGAACTGATTTTCAGTATTCTCCCCAGGACCTTTTGAATGGGCACACCACCCAGCTGATTATACTCTCAGCCCAGCTAAATTAACAGAACATTACTCCCCTGCCCTTACTTGGGTACTCCTTCATGCCACAGAGACAACAAACATTTCTGGGGGCCAACACTAATTTCCCAATTATTGTTTATAGTCCATTGCAACATTTTGGAAATCCATTCCTGTGACTAAGGTTTGCTGAAAACAAAATAAATAAATGACAGAAATAAATAATACTTCTGCTTCAAAGCCAGAGCCACATGTGATCGCTATGGAGTCACTTCAGAGTAGTTTATGGCCCCAATGAAGATACTGGGCTTTAATTTTCTACTAGCACAATTTGGGGTCTTCACATAATTATTTACGAGTATTTTATAGCTTGAATACAGATACTAAAACTAACTCATGTTGTTGTAATATACATCTGATGATGTTCTCTGCAACTATGTGAATATGATGCACTGCGATACAATCATCACCCAGCTACTATTAAAGTTATTTAAAACAACAACAAAAATAAAGTCTGGTTAGAAATAATTCCAGAACTGGACTAGTAGTAAACACCGATATAACAGTCGAATCCCGTTATTTCTTATAACCTACCTCTCACCGCAGCCTGTCTTCTGTATTTGCCCCAAGCGTGCTCGAATGTATCAAAATTCTATTTCTGCCATTCCCTCACACTTACCTTTCTGACAGCTCGGGAGCGAGACACACCAGGTAGCCCCACCTCGTGCTTCCTTTTCTTGCCGAGGACATGAAACTTCTGCCGGTTCACCTTCACCTCGAACGGATTGCTCCTGATAGCCTCCGGGATGCCAGTGCTGGCGCCTCGCCTCCGGCTACCCTGCAGCCGCCCCATAGCCAACAACCTCCGTGTGCCTCACTGGAAAAAGAAAGAAGAGAGACGAAAGAAAAACCTCTTCTCCCTGAACTGCGGAACTCCTTAGCGAAGGAGACACGCGGATCGTGAGACTGACAATCAAGCACGCTCACCAGCCACCACCACGACCGGCATCCAGCCAAATTCCCATAAGTCTCTGTTCACATTATCTTAAGCGTAAGCGGAAACACAAAAGAACACTACTTCCGACAAGGAGGTTAGATTGAGAGAACAGCAGACGGCAAGAGTAAGGGGAGGTTGAAGAAAACTGGAGACGATGTGCCTGTCTCAAGGAGGTTTGATAGACATGAGACGAAGTGAGCCTATCTAGTCCGCTGTAGGCGGAGCTTGCCGCGGTTTTAGTACATCCAAAACAATAGCAAACTGTAGTGGCGTAGCCAGAAGAAGGCAGTTTTTGGGTGGCCCAACAGGTTGTGCGTGGACACTAGACAGTGGTGTGCTGGTAAATGTTTGACAACAGGCTCTCTCCCTGGTCCACTGCTTTTGAGTCCAAACCACTGCTCACTTGCCATAGGTTACCATATGGCTCCAGAAAAAGGAGGATGGATTGAGCAAGCCGGGTTTTACTTTCCATTCAATGGAAAGCAATGGAAGTAAAACCCGGCTTGCTCAATCCGTCCTCCTTTTTCTGGAGCCATATGGTAACCCTTCTCCTTGCCTCTTGTTCTGTCTGTTACCTGTCATATTTAGATTGTAAGCTCTTTGAGCAGGGACTGTCTTTCGCGCTGCGTATGCCTTGTAGCATAGAAGTGATAAGTAGTAGTCCACCTCTGTGCCAGTGGCGTAGCCAAGGGTGGGGTGGGCCCAGGCCCACCCACTTTAGGTTCAGGCCCACCAAGTAGCAGCACACCTATAATGTGGCTGGCAGGGACCCCAAGCCCCACCAGCCAAAAACTCCCAACAACTGTTTGCTGCCGGTTAAAATCTGCTATTTAAAAGGTATACCGGGGAGAGGGGGTGTTTGAAAGACCATATGGCATGCAAGCAAGAGAGGGAGAAACCAAATCACTTGTAGTGTTGCAGGAATGGATGCATGAATTACCCCTATTGTTAGCAGAATCTGTGGTACTTCAGGAGTCAGACAGCACACATCAAAATGAGAGAGAAATCTTCTTTATTTGCCAGCAAACAAAGCAGGACATCAGCATTAAGTCTCTTCTTCTCTTCTCAGCTCTCTTTGTCTCTCTCTCAGCTCTCTGTGTCTTTGTGGCTTCTGTCTCAGCTGCTTCTCTCCTTCTGCTGTCTCTCCCTCTGTCTGTTCCTTCTGCTCTCTTTCTGACGTAAGCTGCTTCTGCTCCCTCTTATATACAGTTCTAAGCCCCCTCCTAGCCTAGCCCCCCTTACTCTCCAGATGGTAAAGAATAGATTGGTTACCTTGCCTCAGCCAATCAGCTCTATAAAAATATCAGTTACATAGGTTCCAGACATCCTAAACTGACCTGTGACCTGGGCCCCTCACACCAGACATTTGGGCTCCAGAACTCCTGCATGTTATTATGATTAATTTCTCATATTCCTAGTACTAACTGCTAACTGAACTCTGGCATTCATTAAAGGGTCAAGAGCCAGTCTTACTTAATAGCATACAGCTATAGTTTGTTATTTCTTTCAAGATCCATTCCTACATTTACCTATAATTAATCAAGGAGAAGCTTTTCCTGACCTTTTTCACCCATCAGCTCCATACACAGAACTAGCTAGGACCATGGCTAAGTCAAACCATATGCTGATCTTTTCACTGCAGCCCTACTCAGAAACGTCAGACAAAGAGTAATACAGAATTTAACAGACATTCTACACAGAAACAAAACTTATTAATTTACACAGAATACAGCATATTCTAAAGTAAGCATCCTTATAAGCCATATCTACATATTAAGAACTTCTAAAATCTAACTCATTTATATCTAGAATTATTTAGAATCTAACTAAACAGCATTTCAGCCTAATCCTTTTAAATTGCCTGCAATATACCTTGTTCATAATAGGATACATATGTGTTTGCATTAGCAATCCATCAATCACAAGGGGTGAAAGAAATTCCTGTCTCTGACCTTTCTAACCTTTAGTCTGGCAACGCTGGATTTCTAAATAATCTAAACCATCTGGCATTCCTTCACTGTACTTGCAGAACTGAACCAAACTTTTAAACCCCAATTAATATGGCTTCTTATATATGTATAATTATGCCCATGCTGTCTCAGTAGGACAAGGTGGCGTTCTGCCCACCCACCTTGGGTGTCTGGCTACGCCCTTGCTCTGTGCCCCCCTACCTCTGCGCCTCCCCTCAAAATTGCAGAGCTGGCTATAGCCAGGGAGAGACCATTGGTGGGGGGCAATGTATTACTCTCTCCAGGAAAAAAAAAAACCATTAAATGATCCCAGGTTCCAATCTAATTCATGTATAATGTGGGATAAAAAGCCATAAATAAGTAAGTAAATATAAACTTTTAATGTTGAGCACCTGATTCTCAAAGTGGACATATTCCTCACACTATAATGAAAATATTTTTTTCTACCTTTGTTGTCTGGTGACTTTGTTTTTCTGATCATGCTGGCCCAGTATCTGATTCTGCTGTTATCTGTCCTCTTAACTCCCTTTCCAAGGCTTCCTTTTCATTTATTTCTTCACTTTCCTCCTTTCTTCTTCATTTCTTGCCCTACATCCATAAGTAAAAGCTGGGTCCTCCGCAGACTTGACTGTCTCCAGTGGATCCAGCTTCTGCCTATTTTCTCCATCCATGAGCAGTTTTTCTCCTCTCTTCCTTTTCCCTCATCTCATCTCCTTCCTCCCCCCTATCCCTCCATCCATGTCAATTTCTTCTCTCCCTTCCCTCTCCTCCATCCATGTCCAGCATTTTTCCTCTCCTCCCTCCATCCATGTCCAGCATTTCTCCTCTCTCCCCTCCATTCACGTTCATCTCACTTCCTCTCTCTTCCCCTCCTCTCCATCCATGACATGTCCAGAATTTATTCTCTCTCCCCTCCATCCGTGTCCAACAATTCTCCTCTCTCCCTGCCCTCCCCTCCATCCACCCATGCCCAGCAACTCTCCTCTCCATTCACCTATGTCCAGCAACTCTCCTCTCCCCTGCCCTCCATCCGCCCATATCCAGCCATTCTCTTCTCCCCTGCCTCTCTCCATCCATCCATACCCAGCAATTCTCTTCTCCCCTGCCCCCCTCCATCCATCCATACCCAGCAATTTTCTCTCCCCTGCCCTCCTCTATCCATCCATACCCAGCAATTCTCTTCTCTCCCCTGCCCTCCTCCATCCATCCATACCCAGCAATTCTCTTCTCTCCCCTGCCCCCCTGTCAATCCATACCCAGCAATTCTCCTCTCTCCCCTGCCCTCCCGCTCCCATCCATGTCCGGCAATACTCCGCTCTCATCCTCCCCTCCCATTCATATCCACCTGCCTGCCCTCTTCTCCCCCCCAACATCCCCCTTTCTCTTCCTGCCACAGTGCCACCGTACGTGGTTTAAATCTTTTTTACCTCCATCGAAGCGGCCGCGTCATTGAAAGCCCTGCCCATCAAGCCTTCCCTTCGTGAGTTCATTCCCTCAGAGTCCTGCCCTCGTGGAAAGATGAAATGATGTCAGAAGGCGGGACTCTGAGGGAACAAACTCACAAAGGGAAGGCTTGATGGGCAGGGCTTTCAATGACGTGGCCGGTTTGCAGATCTGGGCTGTGACAGGTCATGAACTCTGCAGGTTGACAGGACTGGAGAGCGATGTCAGGAGTTTTAACAAAGATCAAACGCAAAAGAGGAAACAGGGAAGAACCTCTGTGCTACAGAGAGAAAAGCACTTGAGTTGCAGGAAGAGGGCTGTGCAGTGCACAATGTAGGGGGAAATTGGGGCAACGGATGACGGCGAGCACGACCTCATGCTTCCACGACGGGGGGTAAAAAAGGATTTAAACCCCAAGGGGATGTTGGGTCGGCGGGCCTGGAGGTAAAGTGGCTGGGCCTGGGCCCATCCAGGCCCGCCCGTGGCTATGCCCCTGCTGAAAACAATAGCAAAAGATTATTTATTTGTTACATTTGTATCCATTTTCCCATCTATTTGTAGGCTCAATGTGGCTTACATAGTACCGGAGAGACGTTTGCAGACTCCGGAGTAAACAAATACAAAGTGATGTTGTGGTAGGATAAGGTTCATGTGGTATGACCACATAAAGGGATCATACAACGGAAGAGTTGTGTAATATCCATTACGAACTTTAGTGTTGTTGTGTACCAGAGATCAGGCATTTATGTTGGATCGGTAGGGTGTAAGTGGTCGTACGTAGTTTTCAAGGCTTTTGTTAGTGCGTTCCATAGTTGTGTGCTGATGTAGGAAATGATTATTAGAAATAAGGGATTGGTCCATCTGTAACATAATTTGTAGCAAGTGTAAAGCTGTTTCAGTTGGATAGGCAGTGCCTTAAAAGGTGGAGGACAATTTTTTTTTTACTTATTAATAATTTTTTTTAATTTATTTGAAAGCTTGCCATATCTAAACATCATGAAACTGAATATCACTAAAACAGCTTAAAAATTATTGTATCTGGTAGAAACAGCAATTATAAACTCTGTATGCTCATTTTTCTTCACAGCTCTTCTATACAATACAGATGGCCAAATTTCAGTGAAGATAAGATGAACCCATCAGGAACAGGCTAACTGTTGTAATCTGCCTTGGGAAGTCTGGTGTTATAAAGATGATGGAATATATTGACGTTAAATGGAAGTAAAATTACACTTTTCTTTCATTGGGACACATTAAATCACATCTTCATCTGTTTTGTAGAAGTTGACCTTTTAGATATACAAATGGATTATTCTGTTTTTTTAACATGTTTTAGGAGCAAGTGGTTTTATAATTCAAAATAAAAATATTTTGTTTCATGCAGATCTCTTTTGTTTAAACATAACTAAAAGGGTTATAAGCCCCTAATGCAGTCCCATTAGTTTTCATATATTTTGTTCTTGTGATGACTTATACTGTGCCAAAACTGGAAATACAGTGACACAGAATAATAGAATACATTAACAACCAAAACTTATTTTTTATGTTTTAATTATCTTTATTAAAAGCACAACATGTTGGTTGATAAGCTTCATACAGAACAAGAATAAAAATGTAAACTATGCATCATTGCACAATAACAATTTTTACAGAGAATATACCCCAAGAACCCTTCCCCTCCTCCCTCCCTATAAGCCCACCTGACCATTTCCACCTACCAAAATAACACAGCAGATGTACAGATCAGTAGGACCCAAAGCATTTCAAAACAAGTAAAGTCATAAAATTGTTTAACCACACTTTAGGTTTTGCCTTCAGGTTTAACAAGCAATACCATGTGCATGTAAGGTTTACATAAACAAATTCAATCAATCTATGTTTAAGGCATATGCCCTAAATGTGTAATACTTTCTAGCAATAATAAAACAGTGATGGAATATTCACATAGCAGGCAGACAACAGATTTTTTTTTATTTTATTTTAACTTTGTATGAACTTGGCAGCTAATACTGTGCTGCTTGCTATTTTTGTATTTTGGCAGTGCCACCACCAGTTTTCGAGGATTTTCACACTATCACTGAAGAGTAATATCATGCTTCTTAATGTCAGATAAAGCGAGCTGCTTTCTTCTGTGACTGACGTTTGGCCTGCAACAATAATTTCATTTTCTTACGTGCTGAAGAAAGTTGTGTTTGGTCATGTTCAAGTTTCCGTTTTAGCGCTTGTTTTCATGGTGTATCTGGATTATTTAACAGTCTGTCTCTGTAGTGACAGGTTCAGGAAGTGGCCAAGTATATTTCGTTATCAGGATTTGGTATGGGTGGTGTATAAGATGATTGGGATGTATCCGGATTATTTAACAGAACTGTCTCTGAAGTGGCAGGTTCAGGAAGTAGCAAGTGAATTTTGTTATCAGGATTTGGTTTGGATGGTGTATTAGATGATCGTAACTTTGGAGGTTTTCAGGTCTTTTGGACTGTTTGAAGATAAGATGGAAAAGCATCAAATATGCTTGGCACAGCACCTTCATGCAAACGAACAACTAACAAGCTTCTTCTGTCAACGTCCTCTTCCCTGAAGTGCTTTGAGCACAAAACTGCAGTACACAAAGGGACAAAATCTTTACATCGAATAGCAGAAATCCAAGACTGTTGAAGAAATCGCTGTGAAGGAAACCTAAGCAAAGAACATGTGACAATTACGAAATTGTGGACGGTGGCTACTATTGTATGAATGTGTTAGCCCAGTGGTTCCCAAACCTGGTCCTGGAGGCACCCCAGGCAGTCAGGTGTTCAGGATATCCACAAAGAATATCTGTGAGAGATATTTGCATGCACTGCCTCCACTGTATGCAAATCTCTCTCATGATTATCCATTGTCAATATCCTGACAAACCTGACTGCCTCGGGTAACTCCAGAACCAGGTTTGGGAACCACTGGGTTATCCTAACTACCATCAGAGGCAGACACAGTCGTATAATTAACATTATAATTTTATTTGTATTTGAGTAATAACTGAGAAAATGCTATTAAAAATTATATTACAAAGCATGAAGTTGACTTGGTTAACGTCTGTTGTATATCAACCAGTAGTAAATAATAGTAATAAACAATATTAAGTGCATTTTTATAATATACCACTGCATTCCACAAAACAAAAGGAGCAAGTTGCCACAAACCATCTTTCTCTTTTGATCTAGGCACAGGGAAAACAAAATTTTAAATGCTCCTAGGTTTCAACCTAATTCATGTTAAATTTGGGATATAACTGTCATAAATAAATAAATAAAAACTGAATGTGGAGCACCTGATTCTCATAACATGATGTCTGTTTTAGTGGCCCTTTACCAGGAGAAAAGAAATCTCCGCACAAATACAGGGTGTCCTTATAACCAGGCCCTCCAAATGACACACTGATTACTACAACTACAATTTATAACAAATTACTACTCTACCTATGAAATGTTATTCCGTTATTATACTTCCTCTGTGTACACCTGTATGCTGCACAAGCTGTAATGTTTGAAAATATAAGTGAGATCAAATAAGAATGCTACCAACGATCAGTGCTTTTTTGTAGAAAAAAAAGGTGCTGGTACTCATTATTGGCAGGGTCATCACATATGGCTCCACTCCTATGATAGCCACACCCCTTATACCAGCTATGGCGCATATAAACAGACATCATTGAAAATATTATACTAGTATTGGAGAAAAAAAAATGCGATTTTTTTTTCATCAGAAATAATTTCTATAAGCTGTTACAGCTCCAGTATACCCAGTGCAAAATAAGACAGCAGATGTAAATTCTCAGATTGGACATATTTCAAACACTAAAATGAAAATACAATTATTTTTTCTACCTTTGTTGTCTGGTGACTGTTTTTCTATCCATCCCAGTCTCTGATTCTGCTGCTCTCTACTGTTCCCTTAACTCCGTTTCCAGAGCTTCCTTTCCATTTATTTATTTATTTACTTTCCTCCTTTCTTCTTCATTTCTTGCCATACATCCATAAGTAAAAGCTGGGTCCTCCTCCATGGAATTGACTGGAGGAGGTATAACGTGGATCCAGCTTTTGCCTATTTTCTCCATCAATGTGCTGTTTTTCTCCTTTCTTCTCTTTCCCTCATCTCCATCCATGTGCATCTTCTTTTTTCTTTCCATCCCTCCATCCATTTCCAGTAGATCTCCTCTCTCCTCCCCTCCATCCATGTCCAGCATTTCCTCCCCTGTATCCATATAAAGCAATAATTCTGTATCCCCTCTCCTCCACCCAAGTCCAGCATTTCTCCTCTCTCCCCGCCAACCCCTCCATCCATCCATGTCCAGCAATTCTCCTCTCTCCCCTGCCCTCCCCTCCCATCCCTGTCCAGCGATTCTCATCTCTCCCCTGCCCTCCCCTCCCATCCATGTCCAGCAATTCTCCTCTCCCCTCCCATCCATGTCCAGCGATTCTCTTTTCCATATCCAGCGATTCTCCTCTTTTCCATGCCCAGCGATTCTCCCCTCTCCCCTGCCCTCCCCTCCCATCCATGTCCAGCAATTCTCCTCTCTCCCCTGCACTCCGCTCCCATCCATGTCCAGCAATTCTCCTCTCTCCCCTGCCCTCCGCTCCCATCCATGTCCAGCAATTCTCCTTTCTCCCCTGCCCTCCCATCCACGGCCAGCGATTCTCCTCTCTCCCCGCCCTCCCCCCATCCATGTCCAGCAATTCTCTCTTCCCTGCCCTCCCCTTCCATCCATGTCCAGCGATTCTCTTTTCCATGTCCAGCGATTCTCCTCTGTCCCCTGCCCTCCCATCCATGCCCAGCAATTCTCTCTTCCCTGCCCTTCTCTCCCATCCATGTCCAGCAATTCTCCTCTTTTCCATGCCTAGCGATTCTCCTCTCTCCCCTGCCCTCCCCTCCCATCCATGTCCAGCGATTCTCCTCTGTCCCCTGCCCTCCCTTCCCATCCATGTCCAGCAATTCTCTCTTCCCTGCCCTCCCCTCCCATCCATGTCCAGCGATTCTCCTCTTTTCCATGTCCAGCGATTCTCCTCTCTCCCCTGCCCTCCCCTCCCATCCATGCCCAGCAATTCTCTCTCCCCTGCCCTCCCTTCTCCCAATGTCCAGCGATTCTTCTTCCAGCCCATCCTCCTTCTCCACTGCCTGCCAGCATCAGACTCAGCAGCGCGAATGGCGCAGGCAGCAACTGAAAGAGGCAGTCAGCATCGGAGCTTCCCTCTGCGAGTCCCGCCTATGCGGAAACAGGAAGTTGAAACAACAGGCGGGACTCGCAGAGGGAAGCTCCGATGCTGACAGCCTCTTTCAATCTCTGCCTTCACCGTTCGCACTGCTGAGTCTTTAAAAAAAAAGTAAGTAGGGGACTGAGAGGAAGTGCAGGACTCGCCGGGGGGGGGGGGGAGGGGAGGGGTAAGATGCCTGCGTACCAGCACAAAAGCACTGCCAACGATAAAGAATGACAAGGAGGATGCAGCAGCTCATAGGTTTGCTTGCTTTGTTTTAGTGTACTAGATAATGGCTACGTGGGAGAGTGGAAACAGAGATTAACCTAATTGGTTTCAATGTGTTGAGGTCACTTTGTCTCCTGTCTATTAAACCTCCTTTTAACTTTGTATGAACTTGGCGGATAATACTCTGCTGCTTGCTATTTTGTATTTTGGTGGTGCTGCTACAGCTTTAATTAACAAAAGCACATGGTTTCCTACTGGATCATATTCATATATGTGACCTGATAAAACTGGGAAGATAGTTATGTTTGAGAAGCTTGTTAACACAGACTGCATTGTTTCAAAACAAGAAACTCGAGAAAGGGAAACTGCTGGGCTAGCTGGATTGGAGACGTGTAGCATCTAAAAAAAAATTTCACACCATACAAATTTCAATAACATCTGTTGAGGGATAAATAAAGCCACCTTTACTATTCTGTGTTATCCAAGAACACGGTTCGCTGCCACTATCATCACTCAAAGCATTTATGCAGGGCTCACAATGTAGAGAAGTTTGCAACTTAAAAACAACAAATCCAGCAATATATATACAACAATGTTTTCTGAACACATAGCCAGATGGTCAGGTCTTGGAATACAGGTGTAATCATTCATGGTCTGGTATTACACTTTTCAACAGGATCAATGAGACTGTGTCTACTGATAGAATTGTTTATATTTGTTGCATTTGTATCCCACATTTTCCCACCTCTTTGCAGGCTCAATGTGGCTTACAATACATCATGAGTAGTGGAAATATATGAGAAAGTATACATTTAGTGATAACAGAAGGACTTTGGGTAACATGATAATGATAAAACATGATAGTATTTTAACAAGCAAACATAAGAAATATATAAGAATTATGTAAGAAAATATACATTTAGTAATAGCAAAAGGATCTTGGGTAGCATGATAATGAAAACCATGTTAATATTTTGGCAAGTAGATATTATGGAGGCAGTTCTGGATATGTGTACAAGAGTTAATATTTGTTGATCATTGTTGTATGCCTTGTTAAAGAGATGTGTCTTCAGTAAAATTCGGAAGTTAGCTACTTCATAGATTGTTTTTAAATTGCGCGGCAGCGCATTCCAGAATTGTGTGCTCAGGTAGGCAAAGGTTGACTCATGCGTTAGTTTGTATTTGAGACCTTTACAGTTTGGGAAGTGAAGATTAAGGAATGTGCTGGATGATATTTTAGCATTCCTGGGTGGTAGGTCTATCAGGTCTGACATGTAGGCTGGTGTGTCTCCGTGAATTTTATGAACTAGGGTGCATATTTTGAATGTAATTAAGGACTGATGCTGAGGGTGTTACTTTGGCTATGTAATTGATTGATAATGGGAACAGTTTCTAGAGGCAGGCAATTACCTCAAAGAATATATTGCAGATCATTATGCAGAAACATTTTTCTATAAGCAGCAGTGATGCCATCTCTCCTACTCTTATTCCTTTTATCTGTCACATTCTCAACCTCTCACTTTCCACTGCGACTGTCCCTGCTGCCTTTAAACATGCTGTGGTCACACCTCTCCTTAAGAAGCCTTCACTTGACCCTACTTGTCCCTCTAATTACCGACCCATCTCCCTCCTTCCTTTTCTCTCCAAATTACTTGAGCGTGCTGTTCACTGCCGCTGCCTTGATTTTCTCTCCTCACATGCTATTCTTGACCCATTACAATCTGGTTTTCGCCCTCTCCACTCAACCGAAACTGCGCTTACTAAAGTCTCCAATGACCTATTACTGGCTAAATCCAGAGGTCAATATTCCATCCTCATTCTTCTTGATCTTTCCGCTGCTTTTGACACTGTCGATCACAGCATACTTCTCGATACCCTGTCCTCACTTGGATTCCAGGGCTCTGTCCTTTCCTGGTTCTCTTCCTACCTCTCCCTCCGCACCTTTAGTGTTCACTCTGGTGGATCCTCTTCTACTTCTATCCCTCTGCCTGTCGGCGTACCTCAGGGTTCTGTTCTTGGTCCCCTCCTCTTTTCTATCTACACTTCTTCCCTTGGTTCATTAATCTCATCCCATGGCTTTTCCTACCATCTCTATGCTGATGACTCCCAAATCTACCTTTCTACCCCTGATATCTCACCTTGCATCCAAACCAAAGTTTCAGCGTGCTTGTCTGACATTGCTGCCTGGATGTCTCAACGCCACCTGAAATTAAATATGACCAAAACCGAGCTTCTCATTTTCCCCCCCAAACCCACCTCCCCGCTCCCCCCGTTTTCTATTTCTGTTGATGGTTCTCTCATTCTCCCTGTCTCCTCAGCTCGAAACCTTGGGGTCATCTTTGACTCTTCTCTCTCCTTCTCTGCTCATATCCAGCAGACCGCCAAGACCTGTCGTTTCTTTCTTTACAACATCCGTAAAATCCGCCCCTTTCTTTCCGAGCACTCTACCAAAACCCTCATCCACACCCTTGTCACCTCTCGTTTAGACTACTGCAATCTGCTTCTTGCTGGCCTCCCACTTAGTCACCTCTCCCCTCTCCAGTCAGTTCAAAACTCTGCTGCCCGTCTCATCTTCCGCCAGGGTCGCTTTACTCATACTACCCCTCTCCTCAAGACCCTTCACTGGCTCCCTATCCGTTTTCGCATCCTGTTCAAACTTCTTCTACTAACCTATAAATGTATTCACACTGCTGCTCCCCAGTATCTCTCCACACTCGTCCTTCCCTACACCCCTTCCCGTGCACTCCGCTCCATGGATAAATCCTTCTTATCTGTTCCCTTCTCCACTACTGCCAACTTCAGACTTCGCGCCTTCTGTCTCGCTGCACCCTATGCCTGGAATAAACTTCCTGAGCCCCTACGTCTTGCCCCATCCTTGGCCACCTTTAAATCTAGACTGAAAGCCCACCTCTTTAACATTGCTTTTGACTCGTAACCACTTGTAACCACTCGCCTCCACCTACCCTCCTCTCTTCCTTCCCGTTCACATTAATTGATTTGATTTGCTTATTTTTTATTTTTTGTCTATTAGATTGTAAGCTCTTTGAGCAGGGACTGTCTTTCTTCTATGTTTGTGCAGCGCTGCGTATGCCTTGTAGCGCTATAGAAATGCTAAATAGTAGTAGTAGTAGTAGTAACTGCCTAGCTGATGGTTTGTTGTTACTGTCCCCGAGACCAAATTTTTTCCCCCGAAAAAATAACTCCAAATTATTTTGGCTTTAAAGGCATGCAGAAATTTTGTTTGATATTCAGGTTTACCAATCAGCAAGTCATAGAGCATCAGCAAACAGTCAATGCAAACTTTAAACCCCTGGAATCTAGTTTTATGAACTGAATCTAACATAGACTTGCCGTGTCTGGACTCCTTCAAAGACATTATATAAGACTGAGCAATGTGTAAAATGGACTTCCTATCAGCTATGTTTGCTGACTGCAATGGAACCTTGGAACCTTGACATTTAAAATTTCTTGATGTCAGGACAACAAAAGGGCAATTAAAATGCAAATAAATTTAACAGTCGCGCCACAGCCAACAAAATCCAATACTTCTCATTCACAGGACGCATCTATATGCATTATTTGATATCTCTCTTATAAATGGTATTAATAAACAATATTAAGAGCATTTTTGTAATATACCACTGCATTCCACAAAACAAAAGGAGCAAGTTACCACAAACCATCTTTCTCTTTTGATCTAGGCACAGGAAAATAAAAGATTTTAAATTCTCCCAGGTTTCAACCTAATTCATGTTTAATGTTGGATACAAATGTCATAAATAAAATAAATAAATAAAATATAAATTCTAAATGTTGAGCACCTGATTTTCATAACATGATGTCTGTTTTAGTAGCCTTTTACCAGGAGAAAAAAAAATGTCTGCATGAATACAACACATGCTAGGGAGTTCCTATAACCAGCCCCTCCAAATGACACACTGATTACAATTTATAACAAATTACTACTCTACCTATGAAAAGTTATTCCATTATTATACTTCCTCTGCGTACATTTGTATGCTGCACAAGCCGGCATATTTGAAAATACAAGAGAGTTTACATAAAAATGCTACCAACAATAAAGAACAACAGCGTGGATGCAGAAGCTCATAGCAGGGGTGTGGCCATGGGTGGGGGTGGGCCTATGCCCAAACACTTTGAGCTCTGGCCCACCCAGCACCAGCAGCAGTGCACTCCATAGCCATCCAGAATATAAGGCTCGAAGAGGCAGCTTTCCCCACCGACTTCTGCTTCACTAGTATTGCCCCCTCACACAGCCGGCATGCTACAAGTTTTGTTCCCTTTATCACTATCACTTCTGGGCTGCGTTTTTTTATTCTACAGCAAAGCTGCGCAGGACCAGGACCACCGCCTCCAAAAGAGGAAGTTATATTTGAGAAGGCAGGGCCGGCCCGAAGGAAGCCACCACAGCCTGCAAAGAGTCCCAGTCCTGTGCGGGTTTGCTGTAGAATAAAAAGCAAGGGACGGAACATGCTGGCCGGGGGTTGGGGCAATACCAGTGAAGCAGCAGCAAGCAGGGAAAGTCGCTTCCCCAAGCCTTATATTCTGCAGCATGCTGGTGGGTGGATTTGGGGAGGGTGTCAGATAGACAGGAGCACTGTTGTATTGTATGTATTGTAACATTTATACCCCGCGCTTTCCCACTTATTAGCAGGCTCAATGTGGCTTACAAATATAACAGGTTTACAAGAATACAAAACGGAAAAAACAGCAGAATATAGTATATAAAGAGGTGGACAATAAAAAGTGGGTAAGGGAGGAAGGTGGTAGAGGTAGGGAGTGGGAAGAGGGTGTAAATTGGGATATCGTGTTGTAATTAAGGAAGAATGTATAATTATGGCTGGAAGAGGGATGAAATCAAAAAGGGGTAAAAGAGGAAGCGTATTTCAGGCAGTGGCGTAGCCAGACAACCAATTTTGGGTGGGCCTGAGCACAAAGTGGGTGGGCACAAAATTTTCTCTCTCCCCCCTCTCCCCCAGCACTTCCCCAACTCAAAATATAAATACTTTAGCTGATGAGGATCCCCAATGTCTGTCAGCTGGGGTCCTCCACTAGAGATGGCCAGAACTCCTCTCCGCCAAGCCCAGCAGGCAGCAGCAATTCCTCGAGCCACTGATGCCAGCACCCCATACATGCTTAGTTGTCAGTGGCTCCAGGATGCTGCCCCCATCTGCCAAGCTCGGTGGAAGGTAGCTCTGGCCAGCTTCGGAAGAGATCCCCAGCTGGTAGAGCTTGGGGATCCCCACTACCTATAGCAAGGGTCAGGGCTGCTGTTAACCATGCTGGTGACCAGGGCAGAAAATAAAGAAGCCCCTCCCCAATTCCCTCTCCTCTCTCATCTCTTCATCTGCCGTTACAGTCACACTGACAGACCCTCACAAATTACAGAACAAGGGATCACAAATTAGAAATAAAAATATGTAGACAAAATTGAACTGGGAACCTCAGCATGCACTGCAACACTGGAGAAAAAAAACCAAAACAAAAGCGCATTTCCTTTTCTACTTAACACAATAAAAAGACATCGACTATGCACATTTCCCAAAGCTAACATATTCCATTTAAAACATTCAAAATAAAGTGATTTTTCTACCTTTATTGTTTGGACATTTTATTTTTCCATCATGTTGGTTCCAATTTCTCTTTCCCGCTTTCCTGTCTGTCTTCTGCTAATTCTTCAAGCGGCTGTCCATTTGTCTTTTTTTCTCCTGTCATTTCATTTCCTCACTGCAACTGCCTCTGAAATATTGATCTTTCCTTTCTTTCTTTCTTTTCTGTTTCTGTACACTCAAATTTCATCCTCTTTCTAAATCTTTTCCTTCAGATATCTATTACATTTCCATTTCCTTTCACCCACTAGCTATCCCATTCCCCATCTCTCTCCTTCCCAGCCTATCATTCCTTTCCATCTTCAATCTATGCACCATTATCATATTTCTACCTCTGTAATCACTGTTCTCTCATTTATTTCCTTGCCATCTCCACTCCCTGGGCCTCTCCCCCATGCTTTCCACCATTCCCAGTGTCTCCCTCCCTCCACCCTTCCAGCCCAGCATCTGTTCCCTCTTTCTCCCATCCTCACCCTCATAGCCTGATATCTCCCTATCCCTTTTACCACCAGCATCTTCCTGTCCCATCTCTCCCCCTCTCCTCCTCCATTGTTCAGAATTTTGCCCTTTCTCTTCCCTACCATCCATTGTCCATCTTCTCTCCCTGGATCAATCTTCCCTCTTTCTCCCCTCCCCCACTTGTGCATCTCTCTTTTCCTCTCCTCCACCTTCATGTCCAACTTTTCTCCCTCTCCCTGCCTTGAGCCCCTGGTCTAACATCTCACAACCCCCCCCCCCCCCCCCACCACACAGCATCTCTCCATATTTCCTTCCCCTCACCTCAATGCCATGTTCAACATTTCCCCTCTCTTCTCTCCCTCCTTTTCTTCCACTTCCATGTCCAACACTTTTTTTTTCTCTCTGGTCCTTTACCACTCCTATGCAGCCTTTCCCTCCCTCTCCCCATCCCATCCCACCCCACCCCTATCCAACAATTCTCCCTCTCTTTCCCCTTGCAGCATCTCTCCATCCCTCCCCCCACATCGAACAATTATTCCTCCACCCCATCTAGCACTACCCTGTCTCACTCCCTACCCTCATCCCAAGTGCTCCTGTCTCTCCCTCTCTCCTTGATCCCTCAAGAAAACCTGCCAGCATGCTGTAGGTTTATTTCTCTCCCTCCCTCCTCCCACCCGCTGACATGCTGCACATTTTTCCCCTCTCCCCCCCAGCCAACCGCTGCAGTTTTTGCTCTCTCCCACCTCCCAGCCACCCATGACCCGCCAGGCGCTGCAGGCCTTCTTTCCCCTCACTCCCCTTCCACCTCCATCCATCAGGCGGCGCCGCGATCTAACTGCAGCAGTGCAGCGGAGCCGAGCTGCTACGTGCCTCCTTCCTTCCGGCTGGCTTCACATTCTCCCGTCCGAACTCTCTGAAGAGGAGGTGGGGCCAGCGCCACGGCGGAAGAAGCATATTTTGTAGCAGCGTGCGTGTGGACAGCCCTGGCACCGCGCGGCTCTGCTGAAGCAGCTAACACACAGCTGCCTGACGACGCAGATGACAGGAGGGAGCAGGGAGGGAACAAAACCTGCGTGCCGGTGGGTGGCTGGGAGGAGGGAAAGCGGAAGTGACGATGAGCAGCAGCAAGGGAAAAGTCACGGTTTGGGCTTGAGGTGCACCGTTGCTGGGCGGGCCTGAGCCCAAAGTGGGTGGGCCCAGGCCCACCCGTGGCTATGCCCCTGATTTCAGGTTCTGTCATAAGGTCAGGTCTGAGAGGCGCAAAAGGGTCTTAAGTCAAGTCCTTTGTGTAGGCTTGCTTGAAGAGGTAAGTTTTTAGCAGCTTCCGGAAGGGTAAATGGTTATTGACTGTTCGAATCGATCTTGGTAAGGCGTTCCAGAGCTTGCTACCAATAATGGAGAAATTGGATCCATCGTAAGTTTTGTACTTGATTCCTTTACAGTTGGGAAGATGTAAGTTTAGATACGATCGAGAAGATCTAGAGCGATTCCTGGCTGGAAAGTCAATCAGATTACACATGTAGGTTGGGGATTCTTTGTAGATAATCTTATGAATCATCATGTGGACTTTGAAATGTATTCGTTCCATAACAGGGAGCCAATGAAGTTTTAAATGGAGAGGTGTTGCGCTCTCAAACCGCGACTTACCAAAAATAAGTCTGGCTGCCGTGTTTTGGGCAGTTTGGATTTTTTTCAGAATTTGGGCCTTGCATCCAATAAAAACACTATTGCAGTAGTCAACATGGGTGAGTACAGTGGATTGGACCAAATTGCGGAAGGTTTTTAGGGAAAGATAAGGTTTCACATGCTTCAACCTTCAACATCCACATCATGTTGAACATTTTCTTTGTTGTAGCTTTTGCATGATTTTCCATAGTTAGGTGTTTGTCTAATAATACTCCTAATATTTTTAGGTTATCTGATATGGGGATGGTGACGTCAGGGGTGTTGATTGTAGTCATAGAGAGTGTAGAGTACTGGGATGTAAGGATTAAGCATTGTGTTTTCTCCTTATTCAATTTCATCTTGAAAGCATTGGCCCAAGAGGCTAAGATGTTCATCCCATTGATGATTTTATCGGAAATTTCTAGAATGTTGGAATCTGATAAGATGAATTTTTGGTTTGAAGGAAATGATATTGAGTGAGTGACCTTTGATGTGAGTAGTTTGCATTGGAGGTAGTTTAAAATCGCATAATTGGAGGAAGTCAAAACATTCTTGAGTATGGACAGAATTAGAGTCTTTTAAACGCGGCTGGTGTGGGGGAGTAAGACGCAATGCTAGGTGGGGTAGATAAATAATTGTTGGACATGCAGGAGGGAGGGAGATATGCTGCACAGGGAGAAGAGGGATGGAAAATTGCTTTACATGGGTGGGGAGAGGCTGCACAAGAGTGGTGAAGGACGAGAAAGGGAAGAAAATGTTGGACAAGGCAGTGGAGGGGAGGAAGGGAAAAAGTTGGACATGGCAGTGGAGGGATGAGAGGGGGGAAATGTTGAACATGGTGGTAGGGTGAGGTGGGTACGGAGATATAGGGGAGAGAAAAATATCAGGGTGCAAGACAGAGAGAGAAATGGGGGACAATGGTAGAGAAGGAGGGAAGAGAGAAGGAGAGATGTTGGACATGGGGGTGGAGGAGTGGGAAGGAGAAATGCTGCACAAGAAGGGGGAGGGGAGAAAGGGGAGGGGAGAAAGGGGATGGGTGGGGGAGAGAGGGAGAAATGCTTGGACCACATGGAGGGGGCAGGAGCGAATAAAAAAGGGACAGGAACATGGTGGGGTGGAGTGTAAGGGACAGGAAGATGTCAGGCTATGAGGGTAGGGAGGGAAGAAAGAGGGATCCGATGCTGGGCTACAACGATGGAGAAAGGGAGACACTAGGAAGGGTGGAAACCGTGTGGAAGAGGGTGAGGGGTAGGGAGATGGCAAGAAAATGAATGAGAGAATAGTGATTACAGGGAGTAGAAATATGGTAATGGTGAGTAAATTGAAGATGAAAGGTAATAGAAGGCTGGGAAAGGAGTGAGATGGGGAATAGGAATGCTAGTGAGCGAAAGAAGGAGATGGAAATTTGATAGGTATCAGAAAAGTAAAAAGAAGGAAAAGGGTTAGAAAGAGGGTGAAATTTGAGTGAACAGAGAGCAGAAGAGACATAAAGGAGAGGAAAGAGCTAAAATGGAAAGATCAATATCTCAAAGGCATGTGTAGTGAGAAAATGGAACAAGAGGGAAGAAAAGACAAACAGGCAGCAGCTGATTGAAGGAGAATTAGCAGAAGACAAAGGAAAGTGAGAAAGAGCAACTGTAACCAGCATGATGGAATCATAAAATGTCCAGACAACAAAGGTATAAAAAAAAACATTTTATTTTTGATGTTTTAAATGGAATATGCTAGCTTTGCAAAATGTGCATAGCGGATGTCTTTTTACTGTGTTCAATAGAAAAGGAAATGCATTTCTGTTTTTATTTCTTTAGTGTTGTAGTACATGCCAATGTTCCCAGTTCAATTTTTGTCTACATATTTTTATTTCTAATTTGTGATCCCTTGTTCTGTATTTGGTGAGGGTTTGTTGGTGTGATTATAATAGCAGGTGGGGAGATTGGAGGAGAGGCAGAGAGGAAAGGAATTGGTGGGGGGAGAACTTTTTTTTATTTTCTGCCCTGGGCCCCAGAATGGCTAACACCAGCCCTGACCCTCCTATTAGCTGGTGGGGATCCCCAAGCCCTGCCAGCTGAGGACCTCCTCTGAAGGTAACCAAAACTCACTTCTACTAAGCGGCAGACAAGGCAGCATCCTTGAGCCACCGACAAGCATGTGTGGAATGCTACCATCGGTGGCTCAAGGAGTTGCTGTTGCCTGCCAAGCTTGGTAACAGGGAGTTCTGGCCATCTTTGGAGGAAGCCTTCAGCTGACAGAGTTCGGGGATCCTCATCAGCTAAAGAATTTATATTTTGAATTGGGAGGTGCTGGGAGGGGGCAGAGAGAAAACTTTGTGCCTACCCACTTTGGGCTCAGGCCCACCCAAAATTGGCTGTCTGGCTATGCCACTGTAGTACATTATACACACGGTTTGGCACACATTGTAACAAAGATGATGGTAGATAAGGGTCAATTGCTTCACCCAGGGGCTGCTTCTCAAAGCTGGGTACTAAAGCCCACAACGCAACAACACCAAATAGCTCAGGGATGTTTGAAGGAATCAGTATGCAAATTATATGTGCACTTTATTTGCACTAGTAAACTGAAAGTAGGGACAGGAAAATGCCTGGCACATGCACGCAAAGGTTTTACAGTAAGCATAGCCCTTGTAAGGGTAAAGATAATGGGATTTGACATACCGCCTTTCTGTGGTACAATCAAAATGTTTTACATTTTTATTATATGCAGGTACTTTCTCTGTCTCTAGTGGGCTTAGGGTTACCATATGTCCGAGTTTCCCCAGACATGTCCTCTTTTTGAGGGCATCATCAGGAGTCCGGGTGGGTTTCCCACTTTTAATTATTTGTCCGGGTTTCCCAGTTCGGTCACAGGACCTGCATGGCAGAAGGACAATTCCAGCCCCAGCTGCAGGCAGCTCTCAGTCCTCACCTGACCGCCTTTCTTTCCTTCCTGCCTCCCTGCGTTTACAACTTTTATTTTACCTCGTTTCCGCCGCAGCGCCTGTAAAAGCAGCAGGCTTGCCTCCAGCTTTCCCTTCCCTCTCAGTGTCCTGCCCTCCTCTGATGTAATTTCCTGTTTCTGCGAGGGCAGGACACTGAGAGGGAAAGGAAGGCTGGAGGCAAGCCTGCTGCTTTCACAGCCGTTGCGGCAACGTTGTATATTATGGGTACTACTATTACTACTACTTATCATTTCTATAGTGCAAGTTATGAACTATGAAATATGAACCATGGTTAAGACCTGTAAAAGCAGGCCTTGAGTGTCTCTCTTAGTTGACCTCTTTTACTGAATCAGAGCATATAGGCTGACAGGCCTATCAGAGCTCATGGTCTGCTAGCACCTAAGTAAACACTATAACCTTAGTTGTCCACCCTACAACAGAGTCAAAAGGGGTAAAGGCCATAAATCGTGAGGCCCAACAACTTATGATCTGATAAGACATTCCTATGCATAGGAGCCGACTCTGTGGGTGCTGCGGGAGCTTGAGCACCCCCAATATTGAGAAAATTCCTTGTATGTGTCCAAGGAAGGGTTATTTCCACAGGGCTTAGCACCCCCAATAATTTTGGAAAGTGGGTACTCTATGTGCAAGCTGGTGTGGGAAAGGTGCACTTATGGATGAACAGAAGAATGTGTGATTTAGTAACGTGGAGATAGAGTGAACATAGAACGGAATGATTTCTCAGGAAGATAAGTGTTGAGGTAATGTGAAACACAAAAGATATATAAACTGCTGCATCAGAGCATTACGTGGGGGAGATGCAGAGTTAGACCACATGTTTGGGTCCCCTGCACCCCCCCCCCATGAGAAACTAGCATTTGTAATTGTAAATTACTCTTGCTAAATAATAAAGAGAATTGCCTTTCTCATATGCTGGCCCTCATAGTCTTTTATCTCGCTCTAAATTGCGGGTGGTTGGTGAGTACTAATTTGGGAGGTGATACAAGCAGCCTAAAAACAACATGAGGTAAAATAAAAGTTGTAAACACAGGGCAGCAGGAAGGAAAAGGGGATGTTGTGGGAGAAGAGGGCAGGCATGTGGGGCTGGGGTTGGAACTGGAACTCAGCTGAAAAGGGGGACAGGTGGAGGTTGGGGCAAGTCGCTGGACATGGATGGGAGGAGAGGGCAGGGGAGAGAGGAGAAATCGCTGGACATGGATGGGAGGGGAAGGCAGAGGAGAATCGGTGGACATGGGTTGGAGGGGAGAGAGGAAAAATCGCTGGACATAGAGGGGAGGGCAGGGGAGAGAGGAGAATTGCTGGACATGGATGGATGGAGGGGGCAGGGGAAAAAGGAGAATTGCTGGATATGGATGGAGGAGAGGGCATGGGAGAGAGGAGAGTTGCACATGGATGGAGGGGAAGAGAGGAGAAATCCTGGACATGGATGGAGGGGAGGGAAGACAGAGGAGGAGATGCACATGAATGAAGGGGAGAGAGGAAAAAATCTGGACATGGATGGAGGGCAGGAAAAACAGAGGGAGGAGATGCACATGGATGGAAGGGGGTGGAGGAAAAATGCTGGACATGGATGGAGGAGAGGGAAGAGAGAGGAAGGAGATGCATATGGATCGAGGGGACGGAAGAAAGAGGAAGGAGATGCATACTGGTGGAGATGAGGGAAAGGGAAAAGAGGAGAAAAACTACACATGGGTGGAGGGAATAGAGGAGAAATTCTGGACATGGATGGAGGGGAGAAAAGACAGAGGAAGGAGATGCACATGGATGGAGGGATGGAGGGGAGAGTGGAGAAATGCTGGACATGGATGGAAGGGAGGTGCAGGAAATAAATAAAGATATTTTGTGTTCAAGAAAACCAAAGGGCAGATGATCTGCAAACTCCAAGGTGGAAAAATGACAAAGCAGATCAATATAAGACAAACAATAGTTTATTATTGTAAATCTAATGTACAGATCAGCCCGACACAGGCCGTGTTTTGCCCAACAGGGCTGCTTCAGGGGCTACACAATGATCTTTTACTGCCAAAATATGGTGAATATGTATTGATGAAAACAAATGTACAGAAAACTGCAACCATTGGTCTTCTAAAATATGTTGAAAAAAAACAGCTCAATTGAATAAACGAAAAGGAGTGGTATCATGAACGCCGATAGCACTATCGGAGTGAAGAGAGTGTCTGAACGGCGTTCATGTTACCACTCCTTTTCGTTTATTAAATTGAGCTGGGTTTTTTTCATCATATTTTAGAAGACCAATGGTTGCAGTTTTCTGTACATTGGGCTGTGTCAGGCTGATCTGTACATTAGATATACAATAATAAACTATTGTTTGTCTTATAAAGATACTAGGAAAAAAGGCCCGTTTCTCAGCGCAATGAAACGGGTGCTAGCAAGGTTCTATAATGATAGGGGCCCCCTCCCTCCGTCCCTCCGAGCTGCTTGCCTGCCTACTTGTGACCGTCGGACGTTGTTCGTGGTTCGCTCTGTGTGGGGAGGGTTTTTTTTTTTGCTGCGCCTCCGTGCCTGTGCCGTTTCCGTTTCACCCCTCGAGTGTCATTGCTCCGCCCTCGAATTCATCACGTTTTGACGCGAGGGCGGTGCAGACACTCAGGGGCACACCAGATATCTCGGGCGCCTCAACTTCCGTGGAGGCTTCATTAGAACGTTAGGGTTGCCTTTTATATAGAGAGATTGTGTTTCCATATAACAGTGTAAGTGTATAACTGAGGCTCTAACTAGCTCCTTTGTAAAAAAAAGAACTACACTATAGCTGTTTGAATTATTAGACAAAGGAGTGTTTTTCTGTAAGAAGCAGGAACAGGAGAAGTGGGAGGAAGGTGGCTTGTAAAACTACTGAAAAATGGAAAGCTTTAGTCAGGCCCCAGAACTGAGGTAAACTGTAGCATAAGACCATGAAGGAGAAACAGGAAAGGGGAGGGGGGGTATACTAGCCCAAGGCCAAACCAGGCATGACACTGGACATCTGTGTGATAGCAGGAAACTATGAACAAAGAAACTACAGAGAGGAAGTTAGGGAGGGGGGAAGAGAGTGAGAAGTCCCAGCTGCTGTTAACAGAACCCTAGCAGACAGGCAGGTGACGATCGGCCAATGAGAAAAACTTAGGGGCAGACACTTAAATGTAACTATAAAATTTGTGGAATCTTATAGAAATCTGTGTGTGTGTGCGCAAGCTCCCAGTTTAGAGCTGCTGGGACACACCCTCATTCTTGCAAGGATGATTCTTTTTAATGTTTGAACAATAAATTGCTTAATTAAGCCTTGGTTCATCAATCTGATTTTATGAGTCCTATTTTTGTATAGATTCTCAGGTTATATAGGGGCTATTTATAACAGGAGGGAAGAGAGAGGAAGTGAGATGAACATGGATAGAGGGGAGGAGAGAGGAGAAATCCTGGACATGGATGGAGGGAAGAGAGATGCATACTGACAGAGATGGGGAAAAGAGGAGAAAAACTACACATGGATGGAGAAAATAGGCAAAAGCTGGATCCACTCTATTCCTCCTCCAGTCAAGTCAGCGGAGGACTCAGCTTTTACCTATGGATGCAGGGCAAGAAAGGAGGAAAGTAAAGAAATATGTGGAAAGGAAGACCTGGAAATGGATATAAGAGAACTGATAAAGAACAGCAGAATCAGAAACTGGGATCAACATGATCAGAAAAACAAAGTCACCAGACAACAAAGGTAGAAAAATAATGTTATGTTCATTTTAGTGTTTGAAATATAACCAATTTAAGAATTTACATCTGCTGACTTATTTTGCAATGTATAGCAATGTGTTTCTTTCTGTTTTTCTGGTGTTGTTCTGCATGCAGAGTCTAGATTCTTAGGATTTCAGGTTAATTTTTTAAGAATTTGAAGAGGGGCTATTTCTGTTCTGCATGTGTGACTGCAAGGCCAAGTGTCTGAATAGGGATGTTTGTTAGGTTCTGAGATTTTGATAAAATTGTTTCAGGTTTGGTAAGACTGTTCTCCTAATTCCTGGTCTGTATGCTAATTTGGTTTCTGTCATTTTGGATATACTGGAGCTGTAACAGCTTACAGAAATTATTTATAATTAAAAGAAAAAAAAGTTATTTTTCTTCTTCTTTACCTTAGTGTGGTGCCCTGGTGGTCTAATGACCTCTTCAGGGCAGGAAAGAGACCCCTCTTTCCTCCCAGCGCGTCTGCAGACTATCTTGCTCCCAGTGCCACTTCAAAATGGATGCTAAGAGTTAAAGCAGCGGCCTCGCAAGACTTCCGTAGAAGTCTTGCACAGGGGGCGGGGAAAGGTGTGACAACAGTGGTCAAAGAGAGAGAAGAAATGCCAAATTGACCAAGGTACCCTGGCAAAAGAGTTAAGAGAAGACAAAGGTAAGCAGAAACTAGAGACTAGGACCAATGTGAAGAGGGAAATTAAATGACCAGACAAATCCTATTTCGGTTTTAGACACAGCTGGGGCCCTATGAGAAAAGTGTGCATCTCCTTCCTCTTTCTTCCCTCCCCTCCATCCATATGCATCTCCTTTCTTCACTCATTGGCCTTCAATCTCCAACATAGCATTGATAAATCTTCAGCTTTGGAATGAGCGACCCTTGGCATCTCTGCTAACCATTAGGCTACTCCACTCCATGCTCAGACAAAACCAGAAGTGCAAGCACAAGTCAATGCTGTTCTTCTATGCCTTTAAAAATTAGCCTTTCAAAAATTGTTTGAACTTCAAATTTTGAAAGTCTCATGTTTAAGCGCAGAACAACAGACACCAACATGTGCTTTCACTTTCAGTTTTGTTCAGACTTGCACGCGTTTGTTTCTCACTTTCAGCACTTAAAACCTGTACGGGCTTCCTTCCACTTGCAAAAAAGGACAAAACCGATAGTTTAATGTGACAAATTGACAAGGATATCTTCCCCTGAAAGCCTTCAATGCTACTCCTGAGCTGGTGGTAACTTCTCGACATTAAAGGCCATTATTTGATTTTGAGCGCTGCCGACTGAGCATTTGAAAGGAATACTAACTGACCTTATTTGCATCCATTTAAATGAATTTCAATATCATTTTCAGCATTGTTTAGCACACATCTTATCACCCATGCTCCAGCCCTTTGAGCATTCTGCACACAATAACTTGCGCACAAATCAGGCGCTAACCCATTTTACCACTGGCATTAGGCTTTAAGTCCAGTGCCCCAATTTGTTTGTTGTCCTATCTACAGTGCTATGACTCGGGATAGGAATAACACACTTCTGAGTGAGTGAGTGAATGAATGAATTAATTAATTTATGTAATTATTTATTTATTGAGATTTATTAATCGCCTTTATAATGAGATTCACCCAAGGCAGTGTACTGTGGATACAGTTTAACATAAAACTTATAATTTTGTTAACAGCATAACAATAGTAAAATAACCAAGAATAAACATAAATACATTAAATGAGGTCAACTTGAAAACAGTACATTGAAACTTAATAATAGAACTACCGTGAAACAACATAAAAAATATACACATTTAACAGCAGTGGAATTCAAATACCAGAGATTTATTTATTTATTTTATTTATTGCATTTGTATCCCACATTTTCCCACCTATTTGCAGGCTCAATGTGGCTTACATAGTTTTGTTAACATTGTCATTACAGGATAACAGATACATTTAGTATTGTGCAGAGATTAAGTAAGGGAAGAAAGAAGGAATGGAGTGATTAGGGTAGTTATAGATATATAAATAATTCTCACCTCCAACGTTCAGAACCTCACTGTGTGGCAGGGAAACACTGAAGCCCTGTAGTGTTGTAGCCTGTCAGCACCATTCACTCTCACTCTCACTCATAGACCCACCCTCAGCCACGCCCCATCCACACATAATTCACAACCCCAACATTCTAAATGCTAATTTGTAGTTGCAAGATCCCATGAGTGTATGCCCCGCCCACGCGTCACAACGTGATGACGTGGAGGGCAGGGCTATGACACTCAGCCAATCGCCAGTTCCACCGCACTCCGACACTACCCCCGACGCACTGCGAGAAACAGCCGACTACGCAGGGCCTCCACCCCCCTGATGCACAGCGACAAACACCGAGCTACGCAGGGGGATGAGTGCCATCCGAACACCTGATCCGCTGGGACCCCGAAGCTGCCGCCTGCCAAAAAGCGAATGCTACATACCTGTAGAAGGTATTCTCCGAGGACAGCAGGCTGATTGTTCTCACTGATGGGTGACGTCCACGGCAGCCCCTCCAATCGGAATCTTCACTAGCAAAGTCCTTTGCTAGTCCTCGCGCGGCCGTCTTCCCGCCCGAAACCGGCTCGTGCCGGCCAGTCTCATATGTAGCAAGACAAAGAAAAGGGAAGACACAACTCCAAAGGGGAGGCGGGCGGGTTTGTGAGAACAATCAGCCTGCTGTCCTCGGAGAATACCTTCTACAGGTATGTAGCATTCGCTTTCTCCGAGGACAAGCAGGCTGCTTGTTCTCACTGATGGGGTATCCCTAGCCCCCAGGCTCACTCAAAACAACAACCATGGTCAATTGGGCCTCGCAACGGCGAGGACATAACTGAGATTGACCTAAAAAATTTACCAACTAACTGAGAGTGCAGCCTGGAACAGAACAAACATGGGCCTAGGGGGGTGGAGTTGGATTCTAAACCCCGAACAGATTCTGAAGCACTGACTGCCCGAACCGACTGTCGCGTCGGGTATCCTGCTGCAGACAGTAATGAGATGTGAATGTGTGGACAGATGACCACGTCGCAGCTTTGCAAATCTCTTCAATAGTGGCTGACTTCAAGTGGGCTACCGACGCTGCCATGGCTCTAACATTATGAGCCGTGACATGACCCTCAAGAGCCAGCCCAGCCTGGGCGTAAGTGAAGGAAATGCAATCTGCTAGCCAATTGGATATGGTGCGTTTCCCCACAGCCACTCCCCTCCTGTTGGGATCAAAAGAAACAAACAATTGGGCGGACTGTCTGTTGGGCTGTGTCCACTCCAGATAGAAGGCCAATGCTCTCTTGCAGTCCAATGTGTGCAGCTGACGTTCAGCAGGGCAGGAATGAGGACGGGGAAAGAATGTTGGCAAGACAATTGACTGGTTCAGATGGAACTCCGACACAACCTTTGGCAAGAACTTAGGGTGAGTGCGGAGGACTACTCTGTTATGATGAAATTTGGTGTAAGGGGCCTGGGCTACCAGGGCCTGAAGCTCACTGACTCTACGAGCTGAAGTAACTGCCACCAAGAAAATGACCTTCCAGGTCAAGTACTTCAGATGGCAGGAATTCAGTGGCTCAAAAGGAGGTTTCATCAGCTGGGTGAGAATGACATTGAGATCCCATGACACTGTAGGAGGCTTGACAGGGGGCTTTGACAAAAGCAAACCTCTCATGAAGCGAACAACTAAAGGCTGTCCTGAGATCGGCTTACCCTCCACACGGTAATGGTATGCACTGATTGCACTAAGGTGAACCCTTACAGAGTTGGTCTTGAGACCAAACTCAGACAAGTGCAGAAGGTATTCAAGCAGGGTCTGTGTAGGACAAGAGCGAGGATCTAGGGCCTTGCTGTCACACCAGACGGCAAACCTCCTCCATAGAAAGAAGTAACTCCTCTTAGTGGAATCTTTCCTGGAAGCAAGCAAGATGCGGGAGACACCCTCTGACAGACCCAAAGAGGCAAAGTCTACGCTCTCAACATCCAGGCCGTGAGAGCCAGGGACCGGAGGTTGGGATGCAGAAGCGCCCCTTCGTCCTGTGTGATGAGGGTCGGAAAACACTCCAATCTCCACGGTTCTTCGGAGGACAACTCCAGAAGAAGAGGGAACCAGATCTGATGCGGCCAAAAGGGAGCAATCAGAATCATGGTGCCTCGGTCTTGCTTGAGTTTCAACAAAGTCTTCCCCACCAGAGGTATGGGAGGATAAGCATACAGCAGACCCTCCCCCCAGTCCAGGAGGAAGGCATCCGATGCCAGTCTGCCGTGGGCCTGAAGCCTGGAACAGAACTGAGGGACTTTGTGGTTGGCTCGAGATGTGAAGAGATCTACCAAGGGGGTGCCCCACACCTGGAAGATCTGTCGCACTACACGGGAATTGAGCGACCACTCGTGAGGTTGCATAATCCTGCTCAACCTGTCGGCCAGACTGTTGTTTACGCCTGCCAGGTATGTGGCTTGGAGCACCATGCCGTGACGGCGAGCCCAGAGCCACATGCTGACGGCTTCCTGACACAGGGGGCGAGATCCGGTGCCCCCCTGCTTGTTGATGTAATACATGGCAACCTGGTTGTCTGTCTGAATTTGGATAATTTGGTGGGACAGCCGATCTCTGAAAGCCTTCAGAGCGTTCCAGACCGCTCGCATCTCCAGAAGATTGATCTGCAGATCGCGTTCCTGGAGGGACCAGCTTCCTTGGGTGTGAAGCCCATCGACATGGGCTCCCCACCCCAGGAGAGACGCATCCGTGGTCAGCACTTTTTGTGGCTGAGGGATTTGGAAAGGACGTCCCAGAGTCAAATTGGACCAAATCGTCCACCAATACAGGGATTTGAGAAAACTCGTGGACAGGTGGATCACGTCTTCTAGATCCCCAGCAGCCTGAAACCACTGGGAAGCTAGGGTCCATTGAGCAGATCTCATGTGAAGGCGGGCCATGGGAGTCACATGAACTGTGGAGGCCATGTGGCCCAGCAATCTCAACATCTGCCGAGCTGTGATCTGCTGTGACGCTCGCACCCGCGAGACGAGGGACAACAAGTTGTTGGCTCTCGTCTCTGGGAGATAGGCACGAGCCGTCCGAGAATCCAGCAGAGCTCCTATGAATTTGAGTTTCTGCACTGGGAGAAGGTGGGACTTTGGATAATTTATCACAAACCCCAGTAGCTCCAGGAGGCGAATAGTCATCTGCATGGACTGCAGGGCTCCTGCCTCGGATGTGTTCTTCACCAGCCAATCGTCGAGATATGGGAACACGTGGACCCCCAGTCTGCGAAGTGCCGCTGCTACTACAGCCAAGCACTTGGTGAACACCCTGGGCGCAGAGGCGAGCCCAAAGGGTAGCACACAGTACTGGAAGTGACGTGTGAACAGCTGAAATCGCAGATACTGTCTGTGAGCTGGCAGTATCGGGATGTGAGTGTAGGCGTCCTTCAAGTCCAGAGAGCATAGCCAATCGTTTTCCTGAATCATGGGGAGAAGGGTGCTCAGGGAAAGCATCCTGAACTTTTCTTTGACCAGATATTTGTTCAGGGCCCTTAGGTCTAGGATGGGACGCATCCCCCCTGTTTTCTTTTCCACAAGGAAGTACCTGGAATAGAATCCCAGCCCTTCTTGCCCGGATGGCACGGGCTCGACCGCATTGGCGCTGAGAAGGGCGGACAGTTCCTCTGCAAGTACCTGCTTGTGTTGGAAGCTGTAAGACTGAGCTCCCGGTGGACAATTTGGAGGTTTTGAGGCCAAATTGAGAGTGTATCCTTGCCGGACTATTTGGAGAACCCACTGATCGGAGGTTATGAGAGGCCACCTTTGGTGAAAAGCTTTCAACTTCCCTCCGACTGGCAGGTCACCCGGCACTGACACTTGGATGTCGGCTATGCTCTGCTGGAGCCAGTCAAAAGCTCGTCCCTTGCTTATGCTGGGTAGCCGCGGAGCCTTGCTGAGTCGCACGCTGCTGACGAGAGCGAGCGCGCTGGAGCTTAGCCTGGGCTGCAGGCTGTCGAGAAGGAGGATTGTACCTACGCTTGCCAGAAGAGTAGGGAACAGTCTTCCTTCCCCCCAAAAATCTTCTACCTGTAGAGGTAGAGGCTGAAGGCTGCCGGCGGAAGAACTTGTCGAATGCGGTGTCCCGCTGGTGGAGCTGCTCTACCACCTGCTCGACTTTTTCTCCAAAAATATTATCCGCACGGCAAGGCGAGTCCGCAATCCGCTGCTGGATTCTATTCTCCAGGTCGGAGGCACGCAGCCATGAGAGTCTGCGCATCACCACTCCTTGAGCAGCGGCCCTGGACGCAACATCAAAGGTGTCATACACCCCTCTGGCCAGGAATTTTCTGCACGCCTTCAGCTGCCTGACCACCTCCTGAAAAGGCTTGGCTTGCTCAGGGGGGAGCTTGTCCACCAAGCCCGCCAACTGCCACACATTGTTCCGCATATGTATGCTCGTGTAGAGCTGGTAGGACTGAATTTTGGCCACGAGCATAGAAGAATGGTAGGCCTTCCTCCCAAAGGAGTCCAAGGTTCTAGAGTCCTTGCCCGGGGGTGCCGAAGCATGCTCCCTAGAACTCTTGGCCTTCTTTAGGGCCAAATCCACAACTCCAGAGTCATGAGGCAACTAAGTGCGCATCAGCTCTGGGTCCCCATGGATCCGGTACTGGGACTCGATCTTCTTGGGAATGTGGGGATTAGTTAGAGGCTTGGTCCAGTTCGCCAGCAATGTCTTTTTGAGGACATGATGCATGGGTACTGCGGACGCTTCCTTAGGTGGAGAAGGATAGTCCAGGAGCTCAAACATTTCAGCCCTGGGCTCGTCCTCCACAACCACCGGGAAGGGGATGGCCGTAGACATCTCCCGGACAAAGGAAGCGAAAGACAGACTCTCAGGAGGAGAAAGCTGCCTTTCAGGAGAGGGAGTGGGATCAGAAGGAAGACCCTCAGACTCCTCGTCAGAGAAATATCTGATGTCTTCTTCTTCTTCCCACGAGGCCTCACCATCGGTGTCAGACACAAGTTCACGGACCTGTGTCTGCAACCGTGCCCGGCTCGACTCCGTGGAACCACGGCCACGGTGGGAGCGTCGAGAGGTAGACTCCCTCGCCCGCACCGGCGAAGCTCCCTCCGCCGACGTAGTCGGGGAGCCTTCCTGGGAGGCGACCGCAGTCGGTACCGCAAGCGGCACCGATGTTGGAGACCTCACCCCGGACAATGGGCCAGCCGGCGCCTCGCTCGACGGTACCGGTGGCGCAAGCACCCCCGGTATCGGAGGGGTAGGGCGCATCAGCGCTCCCAGAATCTCTGGGAGAACGGCCCGGAGGCTCTCGTGCAGAGCGGCTGTAGAAAAAGACATGGAAGCCGATGCAGGAGTCGATGTCAGAACCTGTTCCGGGCGTGGAGGCTGTTCCGGGCTGTCCAAAGGGGAGCGCATCGACATCTCTTGAACAGAGGGCGAGCGGTCCTCTCGGTGCCGATGCTTACTGGGTGCCGACTCCCTCGGCGACCCAGAGCTCTCGGTGCCGACACGGGAAGGGGACCGGTGACGATGCTTCTTCGATTTTTTGGACCGAAGCATGTCACCGGAGCTTCCCGGCACCGACGAGGAGGACGTAGAATCCAGCCGTTTCTTCCTCGGGGCCGAGGCCGAAGAGGGTCGGTCTCGGGGGGGGGGGCTGTACCGCAGGAGCCCTCAGGGTAGGGGGAGACCCACCCGAAGGCTCACCGCCACCAGCAGGGGAATGGACAGCCCTCACCTGCACTCCAGATGAAGCACCACCGTCCGACGACATCAGCAGACGAGGAGGTCTCGATACCACCGACGCCGACGCAGCCCTCTAATGTCGCCCCGATGCAGAGGGCCGATGCCTCGATGCACTCGATGCAATTGGGGGCGAGGATGAAGGTCCGGGCGCCGACGACATCGAAGCAGTCGATACTCCCGGTGCCGATGCCGACGAAGAGCCCGAGAACAAAACGTTCCACTGGGCTAACCTCGCTACCTGAGTCCGCTTTTGCAAAAGAGAACACAGACTACAGGCCTGAGGGCGGTGCCCAGCCCCCAGACACTGAAGACACGACGCGTGCCTGTCAGTGAGCGAGATTACCCGGGCGCACTGGGTGCACTTCTTGAAGCCGCTGGAAGACTTCGATGTCATGGGCGGAAAAATCGCGCCGGCGAGATCAAAACTCGAAATGGCGAAAATGGCACCGCAAAAATAGGGGGAAGAAAAACTTCGACCGAGGCCTAAATAGGGCCTACCCCGACAACGAAAGAAAACTTACCGGGGCAAAAACTAGAAGTACGGGAAGGGAGAAAACCAAAAGGTCTCCTTCCGACACCTCTTTTTTTTTTTTTTTTTTGAAGAATGAAGTCGATAAACGACGCGCGAGGTCAACTTTGGGGCGCGAACGGCGAAACACGACCGTACCGAGCGCGGACAAAAGAAGACTGGCCGGCACGAGCCGGTTCGGGCGGGAAGACGGCTGCGCATGCGCGGTGCGCATCAGCGCGCGAGGACTAGCAAAGGACTTTGCTAGTGAAGATTCCGATTGGAGGGGCTGCCGTGGACGTCACCCATCAGTGAGAACAAGCAGCCTGCTTGTCCTCAGAGAAAAAAAACTACCCGCCTGCACCCTCCCCACGCTGCCGTCCTGCGCACTCCCGACGCTGCCGCAGGTAAACCTTGCTAGCGCCCGTTTCATTGCTCACAGAAACGGGCCTTTTTTACTAGTATATAGATATAATAGAGATATAATACAATCTATATAAATAATTCTCACCTCCAATTCTGAAGCTCACAGTGTGGCAGGGAAACAGTGAAGCCCTGTAGTGTTGTAGCCTGTCAGCACCACTCACTCTCACTCTCACTCATACACCCGCCCTCAGCCACGCCTCTTCCGGACATAATTCGCAACCCCAACATTCTAATGAAGCCACTCAAGCTCCACCCACTTCCGTGAAGGGTTCGTAAGTTCGTGGTGGTGAAGCCTCTCGACTGACCATCTGTCCATCTCTCTCTGTCACGCCCTCACAATGACGTCGACGCGATGAAGGAAAGGGATGCGACGGGAAGGAAGGAGTGAACAAAACGGACGCAACACGAAGGGAGGAGGAGGGAAACACGCTCTGCCTCACAATCAGCTCCCACGACACCAACATGGCCCCCCAAACGCCCATAGCACAATGCGACAAAACCGCTTCGGGGGGGGGGGGGGGAGGCAGCCAGACAGACAGAGTGAACATCGGAGGGTGCGAGGGATGGACTTACACTCATGCCGTCCCGCCAACACCTCAAGACAACGTCGATGCAGCACCTCACAGGTTTGCTTTCCTTTCAGTGTATGGCGATGATGGCTACACAGGGCAGGGGAAACAGAGATTAACGTAATTCCCATCCTTGCCTTCACTGCACTCCTGTGTACAAACAGAGGGCAGAGAGGACCGCATGCACCTCGGAGGGGACACAGGGAGAGACCAGGGGAGGGGGAAGCCTTGCTAGCGCCCGTTTCATTTCATACAGAAACGGGCGTTTTTTTACTAGTGTTAGCATAATACTAACGATACACCTAAGAAGAATGCATTAAAACACTCAACTAATGCTAAAGATTTTTTACAACACGGCTTACCACATAGCTGAGGGACCAAAAGCAGATATATGATGGGAACAAGATGTGTGGTACAGGGTCAGGTGGGATAATTTAATGGTTACTTAAACTTAAGGCAATTTTGTTATATAGTTAATCAAGAGATAAGGAACTGATCTAAGTTACAGTGTGTGTAGCAAGCTAGTTCAGGTGCAGAATGAGTGTATAGTCAGTCACCCTCTTTCCTGAAGTAGAGGTAGTCTGAAGTTATACATAGCCCTTCTGGAAGTAAATTCCAGAGCGTGGGGGCTGCTCCTGAGAAGGCCGCTGGCGGGTATCACATCATACAATTTCTTTTGACAAAGGTACAAATAGTGATGATCCTTGAAAGGACCTTAGAGGTCTTAAAGGTGTGTAAAGGGCTAACTTATTCTTTAAGTACTTTGGCCCATTCTGTCTGAGGACCTTGAAAATCAAAATAGAGTTTTAAATTTAGTCCTGCAAGGTACTGGTAGCCAATGTAGCTTTTGCAGGAAGGGTGTGATGTGGTTATGCCACTTGCAGCCTTCTATCAGTTGTGCTGCAGAATTCTGAATTAATTGGAGCTGATACAAACTCTTCACAAACTCTTTTTGGTTTGGCCAGTGTACAGGGCATTACAGTAGTCTAGTTGTGATGTTATCATGGCATGGACCACTGTGGTCAGACTCATCTTTTCAATATATGAAGAGTTTTTGTAGCTTCCATAGATGATAGAGACTATTTTTGAAGGTTGTTTGAATTTGTGGGATCAGCGTGAGTGATGAGTCTAGCAGTATCCTGAGATTCCTGACCTGTGATTTTAGGGGGGAGTTCATACTTCCCAAAAGGTAAGATAACTTGTAAGTTTATAGAAGAAAAGCAAAGAGGTGTATTTTCAAAGCACTTAGACTTACAACGTTCCATAGTAACCTATGGAACGTTATAAGTCTAAGTGCTTTGAAAATTAGCCCCTTTGTAGCAAAGCATTGTGATAACTGAGTGATGAACCACAGCTCTGAAGGTAGTGTTTGACACACCACTTTAGTGATATTTAATATCCACAGCATAGGCTGCCAGAGGTGTATGGCTGTGCAAACAGTCCATAGAGAACCCAGTCCATTGATGCAGTCCTTAACATGCTGGGCATTGCACTTAAAACTTGCAACCTGGTGATGAACAAATAACGCTGTAACAAAGTTGAGTGTGACATATAACACAGGCCTGAAGGTGATGGCGAGAGGACGGTGAGGGGGGACCTTCTGGGAAGTGCCATTGTCATCGCGGCTCTGAGGCAGCTGGTAGGCGCACGTGCTGTGCGGATCGGCTTCCCTCCCCCACACACATTGGCACAAGAGAGAGCTCAACCACCGCATGCACCGCATCCCGAGTCCAGTGGCGTAGCCAGACCTGACATTTTGGGTGGTTCCAGAGCTAATATGGGTGGGCACTAGATGTGAGTAGTGTTTCTTGGGATACTCCTTAATAATGCCTTAGAGTGCACTTGATGATGGATTTGCAAGTAAACAGTCTGTGCATCAGCTCTCCTGCATTAACATAAACCACATACCTGGTTCATGGAACACCGACATTTTTATGACTGCTATAAGGCAAACATGTCATGGCACATATCCTTCAAACTTTGCTTTGTAACAAATGCAAATGCCTGATTAAGCTGTATTCATAAAATAGGTAAATTCTGAAACTGACATTCCCATTTAAAAAGCCAGAGAAGTCAGACTCATATAGATCCCCACATGAACTACATGCGCAAAGAATCTTTTACATCGGTCACATGCAGAACACAGACCACCCCTTACCAACTGCAGAATAAAAGACAAGATGCCAAAAACACAGTCCACCCCTTACAAATTGCAGAATACAACACAAAAAATTAGAAATCACAGAGATGACAAATTACTCAGTTCCAGGCTTGAGATTTTGTGCAGTCCTGATTTAAAAACTTTATAACCTAAATCAGTGTGGGATTTGCAGTGCCTGATTCTGCCCATGGAAATCAGAGCTGCAAGTCCCATAACAATGGGGTGGTCAGAAATGCAGGACTGTCCCAAAATCTCCAGCCTGGAAATGTAGCCCGGCATCAACCCTGCCCTTCCCCCTCTCCCATAGTTTGGCATCAGAAATAACAAACAGAAATAAAACAAATATAGAAAATAAAATAATACCATTTTATTGGACTAATACATTTAGCTTTCAGAGGTCAAAACCTCCTTCCTCAGGTCAATACAGTATAGTGCTGTTACAGTATCCTATCCTGACCTGAGGAAGAGGGTTTTGTTCTCCGAAAATTAGTCAAAATGTATTAAAATTAGTCCAATAAAAAGATTACCTTATTTACATGTTCTATTTATAAACATTTATTAACACATCTACAATACTACTTTATCCTAAAGCAAAACAAATAAAAATATATATTTTATTTACAGTTTGTTGTCTCTGGTTTCTGCTTTCCTCAACTTCTTTTCACTGTCTTCCTTCCAATCCAGCATCTGTCTTCGCTCTCTCTCTAAATTACAAAACAGAGCTGTCAAGGATATCACAAAATCAAGTACTGATAAGCAATAAAAGATATCCAAATGAAATACTGATGTGTTCAAAAATGATTTGAAATGGAGGAAAAGCCTCAGGGAGTACTCCGTTGTTGCTTCTCACAACATAAGGGAGGTCCCTTAAATCATCATAGGCAAAAACCTCCTATGTCAAAAGTTAAGCTGCTATGTTGTTCTAGCTGTGTATTTCTACTGAACGGTCAAGAAAAATGCACTTATCTCTAAATCTTGCAGTCAAAATGACACCTCCCACGGCCCGACCTCGGCCCAAGTTTCGAATTTTGCCTCAGGGTCCGTGGTGTCCAACTGAAGAAATCTACAAACAGAACAACAATCCTGGTGTTTATCCCATATGGGATAAATAGCAGGATTGAATGGAACCAATTTTTTTAGCAAGTGTGATGTCATTTGATTGACACTTCCCGGGGTGGGTTTTGCCCTGGCAGCGTCTGATGTGGGACTTTAAAAACGTGAGATCTTGCCAAAAATCCATAAAAGACTTATTAATCCACCAGGGCGTCCGATCGTTTCTAGCAACGATTCATTGCTGGAACCGTTGTCTATTCATGTTGATACTTTTTTACGTCCCTTTGTGCAACAATCAAGATCGTATATTAAGGACACTACAGATTTTTTGATTCAGCTTCAGAAGATAAGTAATCCAGAAGATAACTGGTTCATGGTCACTATGGATGTGATCAGTTTATATACAGGGATGTGCTAGATTGCAGAGTTGACTGTCGAATACCTACATCATTCATTGTAGAATTAGCATCTCTAGCACTTAAAAACAATTTTTTCCAATTTGAAGGCAGACTTTTCAAACAGATAACAGGGGCTGCTATGGGCGTCACTATCGCACCTTCAGTGGCGAATTTATTTGTAGCAGATGTCACGGTTGTGCCCAGGTTCCTTGTTCTCAGTCACCTCGCCCCCAGGTGGTTAGACCTGGTAGCTGCTGTGAACCGATGGCTTGCCGTTTCCCATGTTCCAGAAGATATTCTGGTCCGGTCCGGATCTTCCAGCCTTCCAGATTGTTTGGGGAGTTTTTTGGAACCAAGCAGTACCCGTACCAGGTGAACTCCCTTGTAGGCTGCCTTTATTAATCACCTGGGAAGTTTTCTAGTTTGCCTTGCAACAGAGGTCCTCAGAGGACTTTCCTTTGGTGAGAGTTAGTTGCAGTGCTGCTGAGTTTTTCCCAGTTACGGCTTTGACCCTGCTTGTCCCCTGGTTTATTCGACTGTCTGCTGCCTGCCTTGACCCGGCCTGTCTCCTGGTTTATTCTACTATCTGCTGCCTGCCTAGACCCTGCCTGTCTCCTGGTTTATTCTACTGTCTGCTGCCTGCCTAGACCCAGCTTGTTTTCTGGTTTCTTCTTCCTGCTATTTCCTGCGGTTCAGCCTTCCTGCCCTGTCCGGTAAGTCCTGTCGGCCGCCTGCACCCGGGGGCTCAACCCCTGAGGAATGGCGGTCAAGTGCAGGTGAAGTTTGGGCTAATTTCCTGTCCTGCTTGTTCCAGCTTGAGTTGCCTCGGCTGCAGTCTCTGTCTGGGAGTTCCAGTCCTGGGTTTGCCGGTACGTCTGTTCTGTCTTGTCTTGTGTTTGGGTGATTCTCCTGCCGCTGCCGCTCCTTGGCAGTGGTCCAAGGGCTCACTAACCCAGAGGTTCCACGAGAAACCTGACATCAGACTTTGAGGAGAAATACATCTATGTTTCACCCTGGTTTGACAAAGTCAAACTGTGGTTGAGATTCATAGATGACATTTTTTGTCTTTGGTCAGGGACTAAAGAAGAACTTGAAGATTTTGTGATGTTCCTGAACAATTGTCATTTTTCTTTGAGATTCACTATGCAATTTGACATACATACTGTATCATTTTTGGATGTCTCAGTGATGAAGAGGAACAACAAATGCCACACCACTATTTTCTGAAAAGAAACCGACAAACACCTTCCTGGATTATGATAGCTGCCATCCGAAAAAGTTGAAAGACAGTTTACCTTTCTCTCAATTCTTGCATTTTAGGCGCATTTGCTCTGATATCTCTGAATACAAAAGCAGAGCCAGAGAACTGAGTTCCAGATTGAGTGATAGAGGATATCCTAAGGAAGTTATACAACGAGCCTATAGACGGGCCAAATACAATAATCGTGATTATCTTTTTTTGCCCAGGCAGGTAAATAACGATGATGACGAAGAAACTCTAACTTGTGTGGTGCGTCATTCCACTACAGCCAATAAGTTTGTCAGTATAATAAGGAATAACTGGAATGTTATACAAACATTACCTGGCTTTGAAAATATGAAGTTGAGATTGGCATTTAGTAGGGGACGTAACCTCAAAGAGATTCTTGCACCGTCAGCCTTGAGACAATCTATACAGGAGACAGACGAAGAAGGACAAAGAGGATGTGGAGAATGTGGAATGTGTGGAATTATGTTGAATGCTAAAGAATTTGTAGATCCTCAATCCATGAAGACATACAGATTACATCATAGCACTTCTTGCTCATCCGATTGGGTTGTATATTGCATCAGATGCGGCTGTAACAAACTATACGTAGGTCAGACGTCCTGGAAATTATCTACCAGACTTATTGAGCACAAAAGCAATATTAATACTAATATAACCACGGCACCTCTGGCAGCTTACTGTATTAAGGAAGGTCACTCTTTTGAGAGCCTGAGATGCATTGTGCTCCAACAACTCAAATGGCACTCCGGGGTGGTGACAAGAAACTACTCCTATTGAGACAAGAACGTTGGATTTTTCGTTTACACATTTTGCATCCATATGGGATACACACCAGGATTGAATGGAACCAATTTTTTTTAGCAAGTGTGATGTCATTTGATTGACACTTCCTGGGGTGGGTTTTGCCCTAGCAGCGTCTGACGTGAGACTTTAAAAACCGCGGCCATTTTGACCGGCAGTCAGAAGTTAAAGCCGGTGATAGCGTGCACATTGTGAGGGGAACTTGAGAACGTTTGGTGAGGTTGATTTTTAAAAGTAATATAATTATGTGACTAAATTTGTTCTGTTTGTAGATTTCTTCAGTCGGTCACCACGGACCCTGAGGCAGAATTCGAAACTTGGGCCGAAGTCAGGCCGTGGGAGGTGTCATTTTGACTGCAAGATTTAGAGATAAGTGCATTTTTCTTGACCGTTCAGTAGCAATAACACGGTTAGAACAACATAGCAGCTTAATTTTTGACATAGGAGGTTTTTGCCCATGATGATTTAAGGGACCTCCATTATGTTGTGAGAAGCAACGACGGAGTACTCCCTTTGTATCTGAGGCTTTCCCTCCATTTCAAATCATTTTTGAACACATCAGTATTTCCTTTGGATATCTTTTATTGCTTATTCAATCTTTCTCTGCCATCCAGTGTCTGCCCTCTCTGCCGACCCTTCCATCCACTGTCTGCCCTTTCTCTCTGCCCCTTCAATCCACCATTTGCCCTCCCTCTCCCATCCATCAAGGGTCTGCCCTCCTTCTCGCTGCCCTTTCTTTTTGGCCCCCAGTTCCTGCCCCATTATCCCACCTGCCCCTAGTTCCAGCCCCAGCTCACATCTCCCACCTGCCCCTCCTTTTCAGCCACCAGTTTTAGCACCACTATCCCACCAGTCCCCGGTTTCAGCCCCAGCCCTTTTCTCCCACCAGTCCCGAGCTTCAACCCCCAGCCACTTCTCCCTGTCCCCTTTTCAGCCCCCAGTCTCAACCCCAGCACTGTTCTCCCACGATTTGCGAGCTTCAGCCCCAGCCACTTCTCCCTGTCCCCTTTTCAGCCCCCAGTCCCCACAGTTTCAGCCCCTGCCCCTTTTCAGCCCCCAGATGCAGTACTAGCCCCCTTAACCCACCTACCCTCCTTTTCAGCCCCCTTTCCAGTCCCCTTCATTCACATGCCTTGCATTAGGGCCCCCCTTTTCAGCCCCAGAACCATTCTCCCACCTGCCCCAGGCATGGGCCCATTCTCCCTCCTGCCCCCTTCTCAGACCACAGTTCCAGCTCCAGGTCCCTTCTCCCATATGAGCCCCCCCCCCCAGCCCCCTTCTCCCATATGAGCACCCATCCCTGACACAGTCCCCACCAGCTCCGTCGAGGGACAGACGACCCTCTTCTCCTGCCACCCGGCTTAAAAAAAAAAAACTATATGAAGCGCCTCTGCTCTGCTATAAAGGAAGCAAATCGCCTGGTCAGCCCTTCCCTCACTATATCCCGCCCTCGCGGAAATAGGAAGTCAGAGGGCGGGATACAATGAGGGACGGGCCGACGAGGCGATCTGCTTCCTTTACAGCAGAGCAGAGACGCTTCATATAGGTTTTTGTTGTTTTTTTTAAGCTGGGTGCCGAAGAGGGTTGGTGGGCACTGGGCAGGTGGGGACTGCGGCACTAACGGAGCACCCCCCCTCCACCTGCTGTGCTGACACCCGGGGAGGACCGCCCCGCCCTTGGTACGCCGGATGTTGGGTGGGCGGGGCTGGAGGGAAACCAGCACGCTCTGCTTTTCTTTTCTCTGCCGCTACGGACACCACCTGTCCCCCTCCCTGGATACAAAATGCCTGCTGCCCCGCTTGCCAGGACCGGGTTACCGCCGCTGTCCCTTCTGAGCTCCGTTGCGGTTCTGCAGGTGCTGCTGGGCTCCGCCTTCGCCGCGGTTTTACCGCCGTCTCCTTTAGGCTGTTCTGGTACCGATCAGCTGGTGAACTGCAGCCACCGGGGACTGAGCCGCGTCCCCGTCGATCTCCCCTTCGGGGCAGTGTCCATTGATCTGAGCCACAACAAGTTGACAGAGGTTGATCCTGCTGCCTTTGAGGGGCTACCTAACCTAAGAGAAGTAACATTCAGTTACAATGAGCTGACAGCCATTCCATCCCTGGGATCTGAATCTTCACACGTTGTCGCTCTCTTTCTCCATCATAATAAGATCCGCAGTGTGGAACCAAGCCAGCTTGAGCCCTACATTTCCTTGAAAACACTGGACCTGAGTTCCAATGAGATTACAGCAATGCCAAACGGCAGTTTTCCATTTGGACTTCACATAAAGGAGCTTCATCTTGGAAGCAACAGAATCACCACCTTGGAGGCGGGTGCTTTTAACAACCTGAATCAGTCCCTGCTTATCCTTCGATTAAACAGAAATAAAATCTCCCAGCTTTCTGCAAAGACGTTCAAGCTACCCAATCTAATACAACTGGAGCTGAATTGGAATCAAATTCGCCTGATTGAAGGGCTCACGTTTCTAGGATTGGGAAAATTGGAAGTTCTGAAACTGCAACACAACAGCATCTACAAACTGTCAGACGGGGCCTTCAGGGGCCTTGGTAAAATGCAATCCTTGCATCTAGAGTATAACAACTTGACTGAGGTGGACAAAGGATCACTTTTTGGCCTTTCATCTCTCCTTCGTTTTCACCTTGGTAACAACTCCATAACTCATATCAACCCAGATGGCTGGCGGTTCTGTGAGAAACTGAATGAACTAATATTGTCCTATAATAACTTCACAAGACTGAATGCAGGAGGCTTGGCATCCCTGGGTGGATTGTATATTCTAAGCCTTAGTCATAACTCTATCAGCCATGTTGCAAAGGGAGCTTTCAAGGGACTGAAGAACCTGCACATTCTGGAACTAGATCATAACGAGATCTCGGGCACAATAGAAGACACCAGTGCAGCCTTTAGGGGCCTAGACAGTCTGACCAAGCTCACTCTATTTGGAAACAAGATAAAATCAGTGGCCAAGAAAGCATTCTCAGGCTTGGAGGCCCTGGAGCACCTGAACCTTGGGGAGAATGCAATACGGTCTGTGCAATTTGATACCTTTGCACCAATGAAGAATCTGAAGGAGCTCCATATTAGCAGCAACAGCTTTCTGTGTGATTGTATGCTGATGTGGCTACCTGAGTGGCTAACTACGAGAGGGCTGGAAACATCTGTTGTAGCCACCTGTGCCCATCCAGAGTCCTTGAAGAACAAAAGCATTTTCTCAGTACCACCAGAAAAGTTTGTGTGTGACGACATTCCCAAGCCTCAAATTATTATCCAGCCAGAGACGACTGTGGGTGTCTTGGATGAAGATATCAGCTTTACTTGTTCTGCAGTGAGCAGCAGTAGCTCCCCAATGACTTTCACCTGGAAAAAAAATAATGAAGTCCTGCACAACCCTGAAATTGAGAACTTTGCTCACCTGCGGGCAAAGGATGGTGATGTGACAGCATATACCACCATTCTGCACCTACGGCATGTGACATTCGCACACGAGGGGCGTTATCAGTGTATCATATCCAACCATTTTGGCGCCACATACTCCAGCAAGGCTCAGCTGACTGTTAATGTATTACCATCTTTCACCAAAACTCCTCATGACATCAGTGTTCGAACAGGGACAGTTGCACGGCTGGAATGTGCTGCTAGGGGATATCCTACTCCAGAAATTTCCTGGCAGAAAGATGGAGGATCAGATTTCCCTGCTGCTCGAGAGCGCCGTATGCATGTCATGCCAGATGACGATGTGCTTTTCATCATGGAAGTAAAGCTTGAGGACATGGGAGTTTATAGCTGCACTGCTGAGAACTCTGCTGGCTCTGTCTCAGCCAATGCCTCATTGAATGTACTAGAAACTCCGTCTTTGGTAAATTCACTGAAGGATAATCTTGTGATTGCTGGTGCCACTGTAGCCCTACAGTGCAAAGCCACTGGAAGCCCACCTCCTCACATCACTTGGCTGAAGGGCGATGAGCCCCTGATAGTAACAGAGAGGCACCATTTCACCGCTGGCAACCAGCTGCTTGTTATCAGAAATGTGGTGCCAGAAGATGCTGGGAAATATACTTGTAAGATGTCCAACACACTAGGAACAGAGCGTGCACACAGACAGATGATCGTCTCACCAGTCTTGGGCTATGTAGCAGAAAAGGCCAAAACTGACAGCACCATGACTGTGGCAATTATAACAGTTGTAGTGGTGTGTAGCATTGGCCTCACCTCTGTGGTCTGGGTGTGCATAATCTATCAGACTCGAAAGAAGAATGAAAAATATAGTATAACCAATACAGATGAGACCATAGAGCCTCCAGATGTGCCAAATTACCTGTGTTCCCAAGGTGCACTTTTTAAGAGACAAAAAGTTGTTAGAGCCATAATTACTACTCGCCAGCAGCCTAATGGACATATAGAAAACAATGATGAGATCACAGAGCCTCCAGATGTGCCAAATTACCTGTCTTCCCATGGTAAACGTTCTAAGAGACGGAAAGTAGTTAGAGCTGACATTACTACTCGCCAACAGCCTAATGGACATACAGAAAGCAATGATGAGACCATAGAGCCTCCAGATGTGCCAAATTACCTGTGTTCCCAAGGTGCACTTTTTAAGAGACAAAAAGTTGTTAGAGCCATCATTACTACTCGCCAACAGCCTAATGGACATATAGAAAGCAATGATGAGACCATAGAGCCTCCAGATGTGCCAAATTACCTGTGTTCCCAAAGTACACCTTTTAAGAGACAGAAAGCTGTTAGAGCCAACCTTACTACTCGCCAACAACCTAATGGACAAATAGAAAGCAGTGGCATGAGCAAGACTGGCAACGTTGGGTATCCCAGTGTTGAAATTCAGGGTGCTTCTTGTATTGAGCCCCAGCTCTGTATTGAATGCAGCACTAATTGCACATATAAAACTGAGGGCACTGCTAATGGGAAACTTCTTCCAGGAAAAACAGAATACGGCTTGCCAGTCCTGTCCAGAGCCTGTAATGACAGCACACCTATGGGGCAGGAACATCATCTCCAGACATTCAAACCCATGGAGAGCTTTTATCAGAACACATTAAACAGCGATGTCGGCAGAGAGGGTGCAACCATTTTAAAGCGTCAGCTATGCAACGAGGATGTCTGCAGTAATGGAACAGATTCCCCTGGTTCTGTGCATCCCAGCAACCATAACAGAATGCGAGAACTGTCCCCGCTACAGGCGCAAGCACTGCGTTCAGACAGAAGAGATTCATCATTCCTGCCTTTATTCACATCTTCAGAATTCAAAGAGATCTTTCGATTTTCATCTTCAGAAGGTTCAGTTCAGCAGCCAGCCATGTCTCTTGAAATTTCAAACACCCTACTGGATCCTCTGAGAACGATTATATCTAAACAGACTTCCATTTTATAGTGGATATTTGCCAAGGTCACATGACTGAGCTTATGTTGCTGGAAGGTTCCAGCACATGAGAGTACTGTGTGCAAAGAAGGGGTATTTTTTTGTTTGGCGTTTTTTTTTTTCCCACTGAACATTTAAGCTATTTCTACCTCAGCTGTTGAGATGGCAGCCTCCAGAAGGACAGGAGAATCCGAGGCACAAAAACAAGCTTGTGTGGGTGGGGAAGAATCCTGCTCAAGTGTTCCAGAAATGTATATAGGTTTAAAACTTCCATAAGAAGTGTTTAACAGTTGGCTTGTATGTGAAGCAGACAAATGAAAAAACTATTGTGTAAAGAAAACAAACTACATTTGATAAGTTGTACATAAGGGTTTTCATACATCGTACATAAGAGTTTTCATCATATATATTAAAAAAAAAGAGAGAGAGATCTAATTGTTAGCGCATGAGTAACTGAGTGACAGTTTTCAGTTCTTGATACATTGTTTTCAATCTCAGGGAGCTGTTTTCTCTTAAGATTTTTGAGAAGAATACACAGATGCCTTACTGCATGAGTGAAACTCAAAAAAGAGTTGTTGATTTTCATTTAAATGTTTGAATAGGCATGGAGCTAATAATCCACTTAAAGGGTAAGCCTAACTTTCCCCTTAAGGCCTTTGCACTTAAAGGTTTAAACTGAAACATTTATTTTATGGACATGCCTTTTTGATAGCCAAATGATCAAAGTACTGGCACCCTTATAGGAGAACTTAGTCTGTTTTTTCAGACACTTTTTACCTTGGTCTCGGAGGGATTCTGTTTTCCTTTTACCCAGTTTCCTAAGATTTTTCTTTGCTGGAGATGGATCGTTCACTCACATGTCCTGAATTTCAAATGTAGACCAAACTGGAGTGTTGAGGAGGATAGTCAGGCATGTCACAGTGGCAACACATTTGATTCAGTGGAAGCGAAAACCTTCAAGCACACATTAATCCCACTGAGGCAAAACTAGATCTTGTTAGTGAGTCTGATATTTAAAACGGGTCAAAAGAAACATGCCTATAAATTTAAATTCATGTCTTCATAGAAACAAAAAGAAATGTTGAAATGGCTTGAAATATGCTGTCATGTTCTTGGTTTTGACAGAGCACTTTTATTAACAGAAGAGCTGCTTTGAGTGGTGTTGGTATCTGTGGATGAGAGATTTTTTTTCATGTTGTAATTCTGCTTCTGCAAACACAAGTTTATTAATGTATGGTTTGTCACTCTGAAGACATAATAGAATATTTTTTTGTCTCTCAAAAAATGAGAAAAACATGAAGCATATTAGCCCTCCCTGTGCATTACATTAGAAAAAGCTGGCACTTTTGCCATGGGTAGTTAAATCTCCTGTGAGTGCCAGCATTTGGATGGTTACTTGATCCTGACTAAGAAAATATGAACTGGGAAAACATTTATTTTTTTCCCTTTCAAGAAAACAATTTGTGCTTCCTTGGAACTTTGAAGGTATAAACATTATGGCAAAGGACACTAAGAAATGCAAGTCGGCCTCTGCACTTGGGCAAATATGAAAGCATATAGGTTGTAGGTATATATGACATCTAGTTCTAGTAGCTGTCTAGATTAATAAAGATTGGTGGTATGAGATGGAAGTATATGGTTGTCTGTCATCTAGCCAAGATGGCAAACTTGCATAATGAAGAACACACAGCTCAATTGATAATACTGAATGTTCTCTCTTCAGATTTTCAGAAGTAGACCCAAAGATTCATTAATCACCATTTTATGTGTGGTTTCTGGCTATATATCCTTTTTTTCTTAGGTTTTTAGAGTATATTTCTTTTCATCTATTTGAATCCTCAATAGTTGAGCAAAATCTGAAGAGATAACATTCAGTAATATCAATTGAGCTGTGTATTCTTCACGATTATATTACTGATAATTTGAACACTATTGAGGGCACTATTTTGTAGTGAAAATTGCATAATGAGCCATGCACTATAAGCTACGATGGATCCTTGCAGTTTGGATGGGAAATTACTGGGCTTTGGAGACTTACTTCCACGTCCTTACATTGAGTAAAACATTTTGAGACTAAGGGGCTTTAATATTGGTAAGGAGAAGCTTACTATTTTTTTTTTTGTAGTTCTCCTATGAAGTGGCGATGAGGAATAAAGTGAAAAGTAGTCACAATTAAGTTATTTGTGGAGAACAAGTTTATTTTACAAGACTTGCCCAAGTGTAGCAGCAGCTCATTATGTGAACTGTAACTTTGTTTTGGACTGGTAGAAATATCACCACCATTGCAGTTGTAAGCACATTTACGTTGGAACATGTTTATTTTATGACAGAGTTGTTTATTGTCATTACTTCCACAAAATATGTGACCTTGATGCTTCTGAGAGGCAATGTGAAAGAGGAAGTATTACTTTTGTGTACTTTAGTTATTTATAGAACATTTGGTAAGATGTTGTACCTGGAAAAACTTGTAAGATGTTGAAGTGTTTAACAAATGGCACTAATGTGTCTTTAATAAAAATTCATTGGCATTAAAAAAGAAAACATGTCTTCACTCCTCTCTCCTTAAACCTTACCTGAGTGTTGAGTCACACAGAGTTCTTTAGTGCTGATCCAGTTAAAAGTTGTTAAACTTTTATCAGTGCACTATACAAGATGTGAACACAACAATTGCAGACAACTAGTGGTAGTAGATTCAATTGCTCTGCTAGCAGGTGTTCTCCTTCACATCTGATATCTTCTTCTTTACTCATGACACTTCAGCTGGATATTTAAATTGTATTTCTCCTGCTCTGGATGGTGCCTTCCCCTTAGAGATCAGGTGCAGGGTGCCAGGTTGGAATAACAAGTAGCTTCAGGTGTCTCCTTTTTCTTCCTGGTGCAAGAGAGGTGTAGGGGTTCCCTGTTCTTCCACACAAAAACAAGCCAGCAGCCTTCAGGTTCTGATGCTTGCCCTCAATCATTCTTGTAACTTGTCTTAGGTGCTAGCCTAAGCTGAATTGACTATCTGAAGATCAAAGGCAGGGGAGATGGAACCTAAGATACTTTTAATAACCTGGGGTTGCATTATATAATCATAATCAGAGGGTGGGCTTCTGCTGCCAGCAGACCCTTCCCTCGATTTATCATAAACACTACCTCCTATCCCATGACTTTCCAATTTTCTTTGGAGTCTTTCATGAGTTAATTTGTCAAATGCCTTTTGCTGTCCTAACCCTTCCCACCTGGGCAATAGCTCCTGGAGACACATCCTCATGAAGAGTTGAGCTAGGGGTGGGTGGGAGTTGGTGAGGATGGCTGGGAATGAGGACTGAACTAGGTTCTACTGTGCCTTTTAGAGACTATCTGTTAATTCTGTGGCAGAAAATTAAAGTTTTAAAACTATGGGGAAAAGGGTTGCACACTATGGAAACTAGTTAATAAGAAATGTTAAGTAGTTAATAATGTTTGCTTCTCTTTTATTTTTATTTTTTTCTAAGACTGAACTAGGTCCTACTGTGCCTTCTAGAGACTATCTTTTAATGCTTTTGACAGAAAATTTAAGTTCCTTGGTTCTGGGTCACTTGGATTGTTTTACTGCCTTCCACTCATTGAAAATACGTCTGTCAAGTTGATCTCAGTAGCAAAGCACTGGAACCATGTTATCCTTCTTCTTAAATTAGAACACTGTTTTCCAGTGTCTGCGAAAATACCACACAAAATCTTTTAGTGGTTCATAAAATGCAGAACACTGACATTCCATTGATTTTTATTTAATTCGCTTATTCCCTGTACACCATGTCAGGCTTTACATTCCACTTAGTAAAACCTGCTAGTGATCCCATCAACCTGTCAAATCCAATTTGCTGATATTGTTCCTCAATGTCTAGTGTCATTGGTCCCATATTGAATTTACCTCACTATCAGGCTTATTTTCGAAAGAGAAGGACACTCATCTTCCGACACAAATCGGAAGATAAGCATCCTTCTCCCAGGGTCGCCTAAATCGGTATAATTAAAAGCCAATTATGGTCGTCCCCAACTGCTTTCCGTCACAGAGATGACCAAAGTTCCCGGGAGCGTGTCGGAGGCGTAGCGAAGGCGGGACTTGGCCGTCCTCGACCTATAATGGAAAAAAAAGGCGTCCATAATGAGCATTTGGACAACTTTACCTGGTCCTGTTTTTCTTACGACCAAGGCACAAAAAGGTGGCCGAACTGACCAGATGACCACTGGAGAGAATCGGGGATGACCTCCCCTTACTCCCCTAGTGGTCACTAACCCCCTCCCACCCTAAAAAAAATCTTTAAAAATATTTTGTGCCAGCCTCAAATGTCATACTCAGCCCATCGCAGCAGTATGCAGGTCCCTGGAGCAGTTTTAGTGGGTGCAGTGCACTTCAGGCAGGCAGACCCAGGCCCATCCCCTCCCCCACCTGTTATGTTTGTGCTGGTAAATGTGAGCCCTCCAAAACCCACTGTACCCGCATGTAGGTGCCCCCCTTCACCTGTAAGGGCTATGGGTCATTCCATGTCAAGTGGTCTGATTTCAGAGAAGTGCCCTGCTCAACCATCACGGATTTCGATGAAATTTTCTGTGAACATTCATACATGACCCCAATGAACATTGATAAAGTTTTACGTTCGCCGATGCAATACTTGCTGAGATATAGTAATCTGTTTGACACCATACTGCAGCCTTCTATGGTATGACTCCGAGATTTCGGCAACTTTGACACACTGTATCTCCGGCAATATTTTGTTGAGAGAAACAAAACTTGGCCATCTTGTACATCTTTTTGCGCTCTATTAAAATAATACAAAAATCTTCATGAGTGATTTCGGTGAAGAAAACGTGGAGCAAACTTGGTCGAAAACATTTTCAGCACGAAAAAATTGTAAAGTTTGGCTTTTTATAGCTCTGGAATTAAAGGTGTGATAAACGTGAAACTTTGCACACAACAACTTATCAGCATAAGGTTTTCGAATATAAAATTTCATTCTCCTAATATTTTCCATTAGTTCACAAATTGAGTGTAAAGTTGATGATGTTTGCAAAAACGCCAAAAATAGGGAATTTTTAGCCCTTTTACAAAAAAAGACCTTCTGCAAACTCTTTTTAATCATTTTCATTAGAAAGAGCATGTTTCAAACCCCTTAAAAAAGTTGGGTTGGTTTTTCATTGCTGACATATAAGGCCCTAGAAATAGGGACAAAGTTGAGAACGTTGCTATCGCAACATCACATGCATTCTATTATTTTTGTTTTATACAGACATTATTAGTACCTAAATTGCGTTGGTCCATGGTGACATTGTCACTACCAGTTCAGGAACTTGAACCAGTAACCCCATCGCCATAGGGGTCACGCCCGATAGCTGTGCAATACCAGCCACGGGTGGGTTTCTTGGATGAGAATCCCAAACCTCTAGTTTGGTTTCTTCATCAAGGTTCCAAAGCTTTGTGTGGGTTTCTGCCAGGTATTTGTGACCTGGCTTGGGTGCTGTTTGGAAAACAGGATACTGGGCTAGGCTGACCCAGTATGGCTACTCTTATGTTCTTCCATAATCTAAGGGACCCCCTATCTCAGCCCAATTGGATCCCCAGCTAGAGCAATCTCTGGTGTTTCTCCACCACTACATGGCCATGTAGCTGGTAGAAACAGCAATTAGAACTCTGTAGTTTGTGCCCATTTTTCTTCTCTACAATACAGATGGCCAGATTTCAATGAGGATATCCTGTTTCCTGATGGGTTCAACTTAACTGTTGTTGTAATCTGCCTCGGGAAGCCTGTTGTTTTAAAGATGATAGAATGTATTGAAATTAAACTCTCATTTCATTAGGGCACATGGAATCACATCTTCATCTGTTTGTAGAAGTTTACCTTTTAGATACACAAATGGATTATTCTGTATTGAACATGTTTCAGGGGCAAGCAACCTATTGGTTTAGCTTTGAGCAGCAAAACTAAAATCACAAAGAAAGGTGCACCTGCTGAACGTGACTATGATCTTGCCCAAAAACTCATTGATGTTTTGCAGGCTTTTGAGGAAGCCGCAACAATTGCATCTGGAGAACAGTATGTTTTTGTGTATGCCAGCCACCTCTGCTATCAGAAATATTTTTTTCTGCTGCTGGACAAATTATAGCTGCAAGACACTGTAGTCTGAAGCCAGCCAAAGTGGACAAAATGAATTTTCTTAATAAAAACTGGGAACGTCACCTACGAAGATGGTGGTTTAGCGCTTTCGCTCCTGCTCACCGCAGCACAAAGAGCACGAGGTCTCCCGATAGAGGCATCGCAGCTGCAGATTTTCGACCCCGAGAGACAGCCTAAGAGCGGGCGGTTCGGGTCAGGATGAGCACGCAAGCGGAACTAAGCCAATTCGGCTTTAAAAGCGGGACATCGGCGAACTGCGAGGCGGGAGCAGGAGACCCTCCCCTACGCGCCAGAAAACCAACGGATGAGGTGGCCCAGAGCAGCCCAAGTCTCTTCGGGGAGGATCCAGAGCAGACAGCGGTGGACCCCTTAGCGGAGCTGAAAGAATGGCTGCAAGAAATTTGGATGGACGTGAAAACGGTCCGGGCGGAGCTGGAGACACTGGATTCAGACCTCCTCGGTGAAATTAGAGAACTAGGAGGCCGAGTGGAGGAGGTGGAAACCTGGGTAGAAGAGCATGCAGAGGAGCTCGGGGCCCTGGATCGGGCGGTAGCAGATGTTCGCCTGGGTCAGCAAGAACTGACAGATAAGCTGGAGGACTTGGAGAATAGAAGCCGACGGCACAATCTACGCTTCAGGGGTATACCTGAAACCCCAGAATACACTGATTGCGAAGCGGTGGTTCAGAAAGTGGTAAGCGCCATTCTGGAAGAGGCAGGTACCCCGCTGGGGGATGAAGGAGTCGGCCTGGAGCGCTCCCATAGGTCCCTGGGCCCAGCAAGAAACAACCTACCCAGGGATATCATCGCCTGCTTCCAAGACTACAAACTAAAAGAGCGGGTGCTCCAGACGGCAAGACGCCTCCAAAGCCTCAAGTGGGACACATACCCAATAGAGATTTATCAAGATCTGGCGGCCGCCACTTTAAAACGCCGAGCGGAGTTGAAGCCAGTCACAAGACGGTTGCGGGAACTTGGGATCAGATACCACTGTAAACATCCTTTTGCTCTAGTATTCTACAAAGAAGGCCGTATGCACCAGGTGAGATCATTGGCTGAAGCTCGAGCAGCGCTACCGGAGGCACAGCAGGAAGCACCCCCAGAGACCCTCGGGAGAGTTAGCAAGAACAAGACTCCGACGCCCCACTCAAAGTGGCAGCGTGTGGGCAAAGGACATAAGCGCCTACAATGCCAGCAATCTGCTGGCCACCTCACATGACTGCGGGTAAGGGGGACTAATGATATGCTAATGTGTTCCAGGTGGCGGCCTGACACTTGTTCAGAGGTAATAGCCTTATAGATCTTGCAAGTTAAGTTTACAATGGTTTGGATAACTGTTAGCGGGAGACCTGTAATGAAGTTGTGAAGTTATAATACTGCGGTGGGAGGGGAGGCGAGACGATTCCTCCATTAGATACTTCTTCTTATATGAGGGAGGATCAAGATGTAGATGGGAGGAGGAGGGTGGGTGGGAAGGGGGTAGCACAAGGAGGGGGGAAACAGGGTAGGGGTTTGAATAGCAGTGAGGAGTGTATGGATGACAAGGGCTATAAATGTGCGGGGGTGGGCTCTGGGCGCTTGAAGACGATGAAGGGATGCAAGATGTAACATTAGCGCTCCTGAATGTCAGAGGCTTAAATGTGCCTATGAAGCGGCAGCTTCTGTTTAGGGAGCTGACTCACCTAAAAATAGACATAGCCCTGATTCAGGAGACCCACTTAAAAAAGCAATACGAGGGGCTGTGCAGGCATCGCCACAATCCACACATTTTCTATGCATCAAACACCTTGGGCTCCAAAAGCAAGGGGGTAATGGTAATGGTGGCACTCAGTGACTCTCGCCCATGGCAGTTTCATAAGGTTATTAGGGACAAGGGTGGTCGATTTCTTTTGATAACTGGGGACACAAAAGTACACTTTAGTGAATGTATATGGGCCCAATGAGGATCACGGGGAATTTTTCCATCACCTAGATCACATACTTTTGACACACGGGGAGGGGCATGTACTAGTCAGCGGTGATTTTAACGTTACCCCTGATCCACAGTTGGACAACTCCGCTCCATCAAATATGCCCGCTGGGGACGAGAGTTACTTCAAACTTTTATGGCTAAGTGGCACTTGGGGGACACCTGAAGGCTGGCCCATCCCACCCAACGAGACTATACATATTTCTCTTCGGTCCACAATTCTTTTTCCCGCATTGATTTTTGGTTGGGGGACACGACTGTCATGGGAAATGTAAGGGACCAGCGCATTGAGCCACACACGTGGTCGGACCATAGTCCGGTCATTCTTGTACTGAGGACCTCAGAGGGGCGACTGCTCCACAGTGGAGACTGGATGATGCATTGCTGGCTGAGGTGACCCATGTGCTTCAATTTGAACGGCTTATTAAAGAATATATCCAATTCAATGACAATGGGGAGGTCTCTCCAGGGGTGCTTTGGGAGGGCTTTAAGGCGGTCTTGAGGGGCCACTTTATTGCATTAAAAGCTCATATCCACAGGGAAAAAACCCAAGCAGAAGAATTAGGGCACAGGAGACTAGCACACGTGGAGAAACTAATCCGTAGACAGGGCCCGGGAGGCCCCAAACAACACTTACTAGACCAAGCTCATAAACTTAGACAAGAGATTCGCGAACTTCAATTGGCGGATATCTCAGAGCAGCTACAAAGGGTACGCCAGACACACTTCGAGTTTGGCAATAAAGCTAGTAGGCTTTTAGCACATAAATTAAAACATCAGGCAAATAGAACACATGCTCCCCGCTTAAAAGATGAAAAAGGAGATAGCACCACAGATCCGGGGGCCATACAAGCAATCTTTAAGCGATATTATGAGAAACTTTATACCCCAGACATTAATCCCGAGGAGGTGGAGATCACTGCTTTTTTAGATCAGGTCCACTTGCCAACTCTTACGAAAGGCGCACAAGATAGGCTTTCCAGGCCAATCGAGCTGGAAGAGGTAATACGTGCTATTAAGGAGCTGGCGCCCAATAAAGCCCCGGGACCCGACGGGTTTACTAATAAGTTCTACAAGACCTTTGGAACTCTCGTGGCCCCTATGTTGCGGAGGGTATTTAATGATTTAGGCAAGAGGGAATCTGCCGGAGACTTGGCATCTAGCGAATATTATAGTTTTGCCCAAGCCAGGCAGAGACCCCCAGCTGAGCAGTTCCTATCGGCCCATCTCTCTATTGGGGGAGGACTATAAAATCTTCACCTCCATACTGGCAGCTCACCTGCAGCAATACCTCCCACAACTAATTCATGAAGATCAAGCGGGGTTTGTACGGGAGCGCCAGACGTTTGATAATATCCGCAGGACACTCCACCTTATTCAACATGCTAATATTAAAAAACTCCCACTCTGTATAATCTCACTAGACACAGAAAAGGTGTTCGACAGGGTGCACTAGCCATTCCTATTTGCAACTTTGAACAGGGCGGGTATTTCCGGGGATTACTTGCATTGGCTATCCCTGTTATATAGGGCACCCACAGCATCGGTTAGGGTCAATGGGAGCCAGTCGCCCACATTCCTATTGAGACGAGGTACGCGACAGGGCTGTGCCCTGTCGCCTCTCTTCTTCGCCTTGGCGGTGGAACCATTGGCAGCCTACATTAGATCACACCCGGACATCAGGGGGTTGAGGCTGGGACCAACAGAGACCCGGATATTGTTGTTTGCGGATGATATTCTTCTCACATTGACAGACCCCACCATGTCACTTCCAATTATAGGGGCGGCCCTGCGGGATTATGGCTGGGTGGCTGGATTCAAAGTTAATATGGAAAAATCAGAAGCATTAAATATTACTATACCAGCAGATCAGGTAGAGGAGATGCGAGTTCACTTCCCCTATCGGTGGGCGTCCAAATCCATCAAATATCTAGGGGTAAATATAACAAAATGATGGGAGGGCCTATATGAGGCCAACTTCCCAGCAAAAGTACAGGAACTTTTTTTGCAGTTGGATAAGTGGGAGGGCTTAATGATTTCATGGATGGGGTGGATCAGTGTGGTTAAAATGATCCTATTACTCAAAATGTTATATTTATTCATGGCGCTCCCTATCTCATTACCCGAAAAAATTTTCAGAGGTCTACAGCGAAGGGTCTTCTCCTTCATTTGAAAGCGAAAGCCACCATGGGTGCGCAGGTCAGTAATGCATCAGCCACGAGCACATGGGGGGGATGGGAGTTCCTTCATTTTTGCTTTACTATAAAGCAGCCCACCTTCACATACTAGCTGAGTGGCACCATGGGAGAGCGAAGGCCTGGAAAGCTATGGAGCAGTCTTGGTGTAAGTCCCATCCGTTGAAAGCTATACCTTGGCTACCTGACAGAGAGATAAAAGAGATAATAAAGGAGCCCCCCCCAATTGTGGGGTGGCCACTTACCATATGGAGCAAAATTCGCACCAGTTTTTTCCGAGGGCGCACATTTTTCTTACATACGACAATTAGATACGCACCAGGATTTGGCCCGGGATCCTCAGACCAATGTTTTAGGAATTGGGAACAGAGGGGTCTATGGGAGTTGGGTCAAGTGTAGGAGGATGGGGAACTTCTCACTTTCGAGGAAGTGCAGGAGGAATATGGGATTCCTGCCTCCAATGCCTTTCAATTTCATCAATTAAGAGATTTTATTTTGCGATGTACAAAAGAAGAGCTAAGCATGGAGGAAACACAATTGGAGCGGGCATTGGCTGGAGGAGGAAGAGGAGGGATATCTAGGTTATATAAAGCACTCCTACTACAGTCACAGCCCATCCTGCACTATACACAAAAGTGGGAAAAATACTGGGGGTATCATATGAATATCATATGTGGGAAAGGGTGTTTACATCTTTATTTAAAGTGTCAGTCTCTAATGCTTTAGTAGAAAATGGCTATAAAATACTATATTGTTGGTATTACACACCACAGAGACTAGCCAAGATGTTTAAGGGGGGGAGGATCTGCTCTCTGCTGGTGTCAATGTGGTATGGAGGGAGACATGGTCCATATCTGGTGGGCTTGCCCACAGGCTCAACAGTATTGGACGAGGGTTCTGAAATTGATTGCTAGTATAACAAAAATTGCTTTTCCCATGAAAATGGACCATTGCTTGCTATACATAAGACTTCAGGGCAGCAAAAAGTACGCGCATCAATTGGCCACTCAGATATTGGTGGCCAGCAAACTAGTGCTGGCGGCGGCATGGAAGCAACAGACTCTACCGGGACTAAAGACGATTCTGCAGAAATTGGACAATATTCAGCTGATGTCTAAGCTAACTGCTATGCGACAGGGTCGCCTGCTACCCTATCATCGAGTTTGGGATCCATACACGGAGTGGTTGGCACAACCGGACTCTACCTTGGCAATTCAATAGGAGGGAGGGAGAGGTGGGGGGATGGTGGGAAAGGGGGATATAAACAGTTGGTTAAAGCTATGTTGAAGATGTTACACTATTAAGTTGGAAAGTATCCAACTGAATATTTGCAGTTACATTTGTATGTTTGATCTTTATTCAATAAAAATTTATAAAAATAAAAACTGGAAGATGCAGGACTTGACCAAACTTCACTTTTCACATGATGTAGCACTGCATGGCATGCTCACACACACTAAGGTTTGCCTTTGTTCAATTGCTGCTGCCTGTTTTTTTTTTTTACCCTGTGTGTTATAATATTAGCACGTGGGCCTCACTATTTCAATCAAGTTATATCAAATCGAATTGAAAAAAAAAAAGTTTTTTTGAAAGAATTGAATCGTACCGAATTGAAAAATGTTTGACTGAATTGGACAGCACTAGCGCCAGCAGCAGTGTTCCATTCTGTTTAAGAGGGAATTCATCCTTTCAGAACAGGGTCTCCCTTTTTCAGAATGTTGCCCAGTTCATAACAAATCTAAATCCATCAACCCTGCACCATTTTCTGAGCCACGCATGGAGACTTCTGAGTTCTGGTTGCCTCTTGGGTCCTGCGCAAGGAATAGGGAGCATTTCTGAAAATGCTACCCTGGAGGATCTGGATTTGAGTTTTCTACTTAAAAGCCTAAATTTGGTTTCCAGAACCTCTCTCCCACCAATTGTGGGTAACCAGGAGCTTGTGTAACTTGAGTAGTCTGTAAGTAAAAATCATACAGTTCCATAAACAATGGGACAAATATGACACTTGGAGATCCCACTCTGGGATAGTCCTTGATGCACCAAGATTGATGGTGCCTCCTAGATGATACTTTCAAGACATTGGGATATTTTCTAACTACAGAGGACTGACCATCTAGTCGAGTAATGTTTTGGGAATAAGTGGGGGGGGGGGGGGGGAGAGGAGGGAGATGGGTTATATTGTTACTGATATTGCAATTTGTATTATTCTGATTTCTAGCTGCTTTTGTTTATTGAAGCAGTTTAAAAACTTTAAATGAAAAAATATATATAAAATAAAGAGTAGTCTGTAAGTTACAATTGTAAATGGAAACCTTGCCTATGTCCTGCCCATGCTCTGCATCTTAGCATTTGCACACTATCAGGCTCATTTTCGAAAGAGATGGACGTTCATCTTTCAACATAAATCGGAACATGGACCTCCATCTCCCAGAGACATCCAAATCGCTATAATTTAAACCCGATTTAGGATGTCTCCAACTGCAGTCCGTCACAAGGACATTCAAATTTCAAGGGGGTGTGCTGGAGGCAGGACTTGGGCGAGCCTAGGACTTGGACATCTTTGAGCCATAATTGAAAAAAAACAGTGACGTCCTAAAGTAAAACTTGGACGTTTTCACTTGGAAGTGTTTTTTTTACGAATAAGGCACAAAAAGGTGCCCAAAATGACCAGATGACCACCGGAGGGAATCGGGGATGACCTCCCATTATTCCCCCAGTGGTCACAAACCCCCTCCCACCCTCAAAAAACATCTTTAAAAATATTTTGTGCCAGCCTCTAATGTCATACTCAGGTCCATGACAGCGCATGCAGGTCCCTGGAGCAGTTTTAGTGAGTACTACAGTGCACTTCAGACAGGCGGACCCAGGCCCATACCCCCCCCCCCCACACCTGTTACATTTGTGGAGGAAACAGCAAGCTCTCCAAAACCCACCACAAACCCACTGTACCCACATCTAGGTGACCCCCTTCACCCGTAAGGGCTATGGTATTAGTGTACAGTTGGGGGTAGTGGGTTTGGGGGGGGGTTGGGGGCTCAGCACACACGGTAAGGGAGCTATGTACCTGGGAGCAATTTATGAAGTCCACTGAAGTGCCCCCTAGGGTGCCCGGTTGGTGTCCTGGCATGTCAGGGGGACCAGTGCACTACAAATGCTGGCTCCTCTCATCCAAATAGCTTGCATTTGGACGTTTTTGACATGGACGTCTTTGGTTTCGAAAATCGCTGTAAGTCAAAGACGTCCATGTCTAAGGATGTCCATCTCTAAGGACGTCCAAATCCAAGGACGTCCTTGGTATTTTCGAAACGAAAGCTGGACGTACATCTTTTTTCAAAAATATGATTTTCTCTGCCCCCCCCCCCCCCCCCCCCCCCGGATTTGGACATTTTACAAAGACGTCCAAATCCCAACTTGGACATTTCTTTCGAAAATGCCCCTCCACGTAAGTTAGGTGCACTGTTACATGCATAAGTGCTAGTATTCTACATATTTATGTGCACAAAGGGAGCATAAACATGACCACCTAGATTATAGAATTACCCATATAAAGGGCACCTACGTTAAGAATCTAAGTAGGTGTCTACTTTCAAAGGGTCTGTTTGAAGCTGTCCCATTAGAAACAAAACAATAGAGAAGAAAGGTCACAGGTAACCTTTCTGAAAAGTTCTGAGAGAAGAGGGCATATCTCTGGGTAAGTGAACATTATTTTGCTCTGTGCTTTGGTGGTTTCAAGATTGGAGAAAAAAGAGGAATTGTAGGTTTCTTGAAGGCTGAATTTAAAAAAAAAGCAAACTTTATTATCTAGTTCCCGTGGAGGGGCATAATTGAAAGGGACGCCCAAGTTTTGTTGAGGACATCCTCGCAAAACGTCCCTGTGGAGGGGTGGGGAAACCTGTATTATCAAAACAAGATGGACATCCATTTTCAGAAATGCTCCCTATTCCTTGCGCAGGACCCAAGAGGCAACCAGAACTCAGAAGTCTCCATGCGTGGCTCAGAAAATGGTGCAGGGTTGATGGATTTAGATTTGTTATGAACTGGGCAACATTCTGAAAAAGGGAGACCCTGTTCTGAAAGGATGAATTCCCTCTTAAACAGAATGGAACACTGCTGCTCGCGCTAGTGCTGTCCAATTCAGTCAAACATTTTTCAATTCGGTACGATTCAATTCTTTCAAAAAAAATTTTTTTTTTTTCTGCCAGGTCTATGGCTGGTGTAGCTGTGGGCATGTAAATAATAAACATGCCAATACTGAGTTATGCTAGTATTCTATAAAGCAGGGGTCTTCAAATCCAGCCCTCGAGGTCCACAACCCAACCTGGTTTTCAAGATTTCCACTGCTTCCATTGCATGCAAATAGATTTTCATTTCATGCTGTATTCATTGTGAAAATCCAAAAAACAGGGTGGGTTCTGGACTTTCATGACTGAATTTGAGGATCCCTGCCATAAAGGAGCCTGGGCGCCCATATGCTGTTATAGGATAGGCTCTTGCCATGCACCCAGGGCGCCTAAATGGAAGCATCCAGTCATAGAATTTCTTTGTGTGTGTGATGAGGATGGGTTTGCATATGATCCCCCAGAGTGCTAAAATTAGTTATTTATTTACATATCTATTTTGTTAAATTTTGCTACATGCTTCACTGAAAAGCATGCAGCAAAAAATTTATAATCAAAATTTATATTCCATGATAAAACAAACAGTAACAAAACCCCCAGTTATTAGAAAAAAAAAATCTTACTACAGGACCAACTTTCCATCTTAATCCCCGACATCATAACTCAGCTCCTTCCCACCTTCTAACCCCCATTACCTCCCACCTCCAAGTTGGCGGAGTTGACAGCTTCCCAGGTTCCCTCTTGTATCTACTTTCAATAGGGTTTCAGAGTTGATGGCTGAGGCTGCAGTTTGAAGGGAAGACGTCTTTTGGCATGTCTGTATTTAACCTCAGTAATTCCATCATGGGGAGCGGCATCCTGGGACTGTCCTATGCCATGGCTAACACTGGAATTGTTCTCTTTCTTTGAGTACGTCATCATCATCACCATCTTTATTGCCTTTAGTCATGCTCCCTTTTCCTTGCTCGATCTCACGACTTTCTCTGTTTCTGCCGTTTGCTTGCTTTTATGTCATGCTCAGCATGGTTAAAGTTGAACTTTTACTGTAATATTCTTAGTACATTTCATATGATTTGGGGGGGAATTTTTGCTTTTTTTTCCTGGTTCATTATGTTTTTATGACTAACTGCAAAAAAAGATTACATGCGGCTTCTCAGATGATCTGAAATGTAATTACGTTATGTTTAAATCTATTTTATTGATGATAAGATCAATACAAACCATCACGAGTATGTACACAGAATATATCATAATACCAAAACAATCAACCGACATGCCTGTAAACGTCAATGAATTTTTCTTTTTATCTCCCCTCCCCCCTCTATGGTATACAGAAAAGATAACAACCCTCATAAGGATCCCCCTAACGGAAACATCCCCTACACATCTACTTTATGCTTTAAGAAACCAGAACCACACCCCCCCCCCCCCCCACACACACACACACATTCTTTGGAAGTTTTGCTTTTTAATTTGTGTGAATGGGTTATGCCAGAGCCAGCTTGTCATTTGTGAGACGTGTGGGGTTGTTGTTACACATAGCAAAGGAACAATGATAACAAGCAAAGGTACACTCCTTAAAACAGCAAAAGCTTTAAGAGAGAACAAAACAATATTTAACAATGATTGTCTGACACTCAATGTTACCAATAAATGAACAGGCCTGTCCTTGTTCTGGTGGGTTCTTATTCAGAAGGGAACAGACCCATCCTCCTGAAGATGTATATTTTGTTCTCCCCTTTTTCCCCGCCGCACATACTTCAGTCACACACCCCACACACAACGCCCAATCCTGTAGATAATGAACACAGTTATGCACCCTGGAGTAGAGTCAAAGGGCAAAGGCCATAAATCGTGAGGTCCAGGAACTTATGATCTGATATCCTTACGGGCAGGGCCGCCGAGAGGGGGGGGGGGCAGGGGAGACAAAATTCTCCGGGCCCGGGCCCCCAAGGGGGGCCTGGCCCCGCAGTCCCCTCCACCCAGTGGTGTGCTGGAGCCAGCTCACACCGGCTCGCAAGAGCCGGTTGTTCTTGAGGGCGAGCCAGCTCTCCTCCCTCCCTCCGCCGAGCTACAGTGTCCCTCCGAGTACCTAAAGAAGGCATTCTTCAGGGCAGGCAGGAAAGATGCCCAGTCTTGCCTGCCCGCTGCCGGCGCTGACCCTCCCTTGCTGCCGGATCGCTCTTTAAAAATGGCCACCGAGACTTCCAGCGGCAGCCTTGCAAGACTTCTGCTGAAGTCTTGGAGGCCACCCTTGTAAGTTTCGGTGGCCATTTTGAAGAGCGATGCAGTAGCACCGCTGGAGAGTCAGCACTGGCCACGGACAGGTAAGACTGGGGATCTTTCCTGCCTGCCATGAAGAATCCACTGGACAACCTGGGTGGCTGGAGAGGGGGCAAGGCAGCGAGGAGAATCGTTGGACATGGGTGGCTGGAGGGGAGGGCAGGGGGAGAGGAGGGTTGATGGACATGGGTGGCTGGAGGGGGGCAGGGGAAAGAGAATTGCTGGGCATGAGTGGCTGGAGGGGAGGGCAGGGGGACAGGAGGGTTGCTGGACATGGGTGGATGGAGGGGAGGGCAGGAGGAGAGGAAGGTTGCTGGACATGGGTGGATGGAGGGGAGGGCAGGGGGAGAGGAGGGTTGCTGGACATGGATGGAGGGGAGGGAAGAGTGAGGAAGGAGATGAGATGAGGGGAAAGGAAGAGAGGAGAAAAACTGCACATAGATGAAGAAAATAGGCAGAAGCTGGATCCACTGGACAGTCAAGTCTGCGGAGGACCCAGCTTTTACTTACGGATGTAGGGCAAGAAATGAAGAAGAAAGGCGGAAAGTAAAGAAATAAATGGAAAGGAAGCCCTGGAAACAGAGTTAAGAGGACAGATAGCAGCAGAATCAGATACTGGGCCAGCATGATCAGAAAAACAAAGTCCACTTTGAGAACCAGGTGCTCAGCATAAAAAGTTTATACTTATTTACGGCATTTTATCCCACATTAAACATGAGATTGGAACCTGGGATCATTTTTTTTCCTGGAGTACTGCATTGCCCCCCCCCCCCAGGCTCTCTACCCGGCTATAGCCAGCTCTGCAATTTAAGGTACAGAGGATGACCAGGGAGAGAGCCTGTTAAACATTTACCAGCACACCACTGCCTCCACCTGCCCCCCTCCATCCCCCACCTGGCTGGACCCCCCTGAATTCAATTCATGGCGCACAAAGTGGAGATCAACAGACAGGAGAGCGACCCAGTAAACAACCATTTTCTATAACAAAATTATGGGAAGAGAAAAAAAAATATCATGACCCATTAAAGGTGTGTATGTCTTCCTGGGGGAGGGGCTGGCCCCGAGGGGGAACCAGTTGATAGATCAGGGATTTGTAGGTTTTTTTTTTTTCCCAGGTCAGTGGGTGGGATAAGTAACTCTACCATATGCCTAATTTCTTGGAACGTCTCTGGAATATCATCCCCAGTAAAGCGCTCCCAGATTTTAGCACAGCTTAAACACCGCAAAGCGTCCATTGCTTGCATCCAAGAAACGAAATTATCAGATTCTGAACATGAGAAATTAAGGCAGCAGTGGGTGGGAGAATATTATTACTCCTCTTCTGGAGTGGCGATTCTGATAAAAAAAAAAGGCCTCCCATGTCACACTAGGCTTATTTATAAAGATACAGAAGGAAGAGTGGTCCTACTCCGCATCACCATATTCGGGAAAAACTTCTACCTATGTGCAGTATATGGTCCAAATGTTTACTCACCCCAGTTCTTTCAGTCTTTAATCTCCTTGGGACGCCAACACTCAGATGCATCTTGGGTATGGGCGGGAGACTTTAATCAAGTCATAGATCCTGAGTTAGATCGCTCAAGAGATGGGCCTAAGCCAGGGGTGGGGAGAGATAGTCTTGCCTTTTATGTGCAAATCAGACATAGGGCCCCTCCACGTTGCCTCAAAACAGTTTAGTAACCTTTCAAAACTACATTTTCTTCCTATTAAAATCAAGACTATTACTTTTAATGATGGAAAACTGAACTACTCAAAATGCTTAAAAGTTAAAAATTCCATAATTTTTGTTATTTCTGGTATCATTAGTACAATTTACAGGGCAATATACCTGATGTAATGGGAAATAAAATAAGAGAAGGCTACAGCAGCTAAAAGACCTCAGGAATGTAAATCTAATCAACACAACATTGCATTAATTAACACCTGCAATTTTTGCAAACTGTGGCTATGACCATCTGAACAAGGAATGTTTTTTTTGTTTAAGCTGCAGTAACTTTTCTGACTATGGATCCTTGCTCCACTTATCCTGCTGTTCTTTGTAAAGCATAGCTCTGTGTTGCAGAAAAACTGCTTAAATGCTCAGTACCTTAGTCCAGAGTTAATAGGGAAAACAAATATTATGGACAGATACCAAACTCAGGGGGTCTTTTTACAATGGCACACTAGCATTTTTAGTGTGTACTAATGATTAGCATGCGCTAAACACTAGAGACATCTATAGGAATATATGAACATTTCTAGTATTTAGCGCATGCATATTTTTAAAGCGCAATAAAAAACTAGTGCACCTTTGTAAAAGGACAGCTTAGTCCTTAAGTAGAGCATATTTTTCTATAAATAACTGTATAGGTGAATTTTGTCAATTGGGTGTATGTATCAAAACCTGATAGTTCTTGAATATTATATCTTTATCACCCATATTGAGATGTAACATCTCTCTATATAAAAGGCAACCCCAACGTTCTGAAGCCTCCACAGAAGTTGAGGCGCCCGAGATATCCGGTGTGCCCTGGAGTGTCTGCACTGCCCTCACGTCAAAACGTCATGATGTCGAGGGCGGAGCTATGACACTCGAGGGCCGAAACGGAAACGCCACAGCGAACAAGGCAAGTAGCTCGGAGGGACGGAGGGAGGGGGCCCCTTGCTAGCGCCTGTTTCATTGCGCTCAGAAACGGGCATTTTTTCCTAGTTTGAAATATTACATTTTATATCTGTTTTGTAGTAATGCTTTGAACCCCAGAAAAAAAAGAATTTTAGCAACCTACTGGATAGTGTACACTTAACAAAATCCACTAAGTGGCCATGATACTGTCTTCAACAGTATAACACTCACAGCATTTATAGGGTATTACTTGGCTAGTCATGGGACTACCCAGGGGTGAACATTAGACATGACACTCATTAAAATTAAAGAGAATTAGTGTATAGCGAATGCTACATACCTGTAGAAGGTATTCTCCGAGGACAGCAGGCTGATTGTTCTCACTGATGGGTGACGTCCACGGCAGCCCCTCCAATCGGAAACTTCACTAGCAAAGGCCTTTGCTAGTCCTCGCGCGCCCATGCGCACCGCGCATGCGCGGCCGTCTTCCCGCCCGAACCGGCTCGTGTTCGTCAGTCCCGTATGTAGCAAGACAAAGACAAGGGAAGACACAACTCCAAAGGGGAGGCGGGCGGGTTTGTGAGAACAATCAGCCTGCTGTCCTCAGAGAATACTTTCTACAGGTATGTAGCATTCGCTTTCTCCGAGGACAAGCAGGCTGCTTGTTCTCACTGATGGGGTATCCCTAGCCCCCAGGCTCACTCAAAACAACAAACATGGTCAATTGGGCCTCGCAACGGCGAGGACATAACTGAGATTGACCTAAAAATTTACCAACTAACTGAGAGTGCAGCCTGGAACAGAACAAACAGGGCCCTCGGGGGGTGGAGTTGGATCCTAAAGCCCAAACAGGTTCTGAAGAACTGACTGCCCGAACCGACTGTCGCGTCGGGTATCCTGCTGCAGGCAGTAATGAGATGTGAATGTGTGGACAGATGACCACGTCGCAGCTTTGCAAATTTCTTCAATAGAGGCTGACTTCAAGTGGGCTACCGACGCTGCCATGGCTCTAACATTATGAGCCGTGACATGACCCTCAAGAGTCAGCCCAGCCTGGGCGTAAGTGAAGGAAATGCAATCTGCTAGCCAATTGGATATGGTGCGTTTCCCCACAGCCACTCCCCTCCTATTGGGATCAAAAGAAACAAACAATTGGGCGGACTGTCTGTTGGGCTGTGTCCGCTCCAGGTAGAAGGCCAATGCTCTCTTGCAGTCCAATGTGTGCAGCTGACGTTCAGCAGGGCAGGAATGAGGACGGGGAAAGAATGTTGGCAAGACAATTGACTGGTTCAGATGGAACTCCGACACAACCTTTGGCAAGAACTTAGGGTGAGTGCGGAGGACTACTCTGTTATGATGAAATTTGGTGTAAGGGGCCTGGGCTACCAGGGCCTGAAGCTCACTGACTCTACGAGCTGAAGTAACTGCCACCAAGAAAATGACCTTCCAGGTCAAGTACTTCAGAGGGCAGGAATTCAGTGGCTCAAAAGGAGGTTTCATCAGCTGGGTGAGAACGACATTGAGATCCCATGACACTGTAGGAGGCTTGACAGGGGGCTTTGACAAAAGCAAACCTCTCATGAAGCGAACAACTAAAGGCTGTCCTGAGATCGGCTTACCTTCCACACGGTAATGGTATGCACTGATTGCACTAAGGTGAACCCTTACCGAGTTGGTCTTGAGACCAGACTCAGACAAGTGCAGAAGGTATTCAAGCAGGGTCTGTGTAGGACAAGAGCGAGGATCTAGGGCCTTGCTGTCACACCAGATGGCAAACCTCCTCCATAGAAAGAAATAACTCCTCTTAGTGGAATCTTTTCTGGAAGCAAGCAAGATACGGGAGACACCCTCTGACAGACCCAAAGAGGCAAAGTCTACGCTCTCAACATCCAGGCCGTGAGAGCCAGGGACTGGAGGTTGGGATGCAGAAGCGCCCCTTCGTCCTGTGTGATGAGAGTCGGAAAACACTCCAATCTCCACGGTTCTTCGGAGGACAACTCCAGAAGAAGAGGGAACCAGATCTGACGCAGATCTGAGCAATCAGAATCATGGTGCCTCGGTCTTGCTTGAGTTTCAACAAAGTCTTCCCCACCAGAGGTATGGGAGGATAAGCATACAGCAGACCCTCCCCCCAATCCAGGAGGAAGGCATCCGATGCCAGTCTGCCGTGGGCCTGAAGCCTGGAACAGAACTGAGGGACTTTGTGGTTGGCTCGAGATGCGAAGAGGTCTACCAAGGGGGTGCCCCACACCTGGAAGATCTGTCGCACTACACGGGAATTGAGCGACCACTCGTGAGGTTGCATAATCCTGCTCAACCTGTCGGCCAGACTGTTGTTTACGCCTGCCAGATATGTGGCTTGGAGCACCATGCCGTGACGGCAAGCCCAGAGCCACATGCTGACGGCTTCCTGACACAGGGGGCGAGATCCGGTGCCCCCCTGCTTGTTGACGTAGTACATGGCAACCTGGTTGTCTGTCTGAATTTGGATAATTTGGTGGGACAGCCGATCTCTGAAAGCCTTCAGAGCGTTCCAGATCGCTCGCAACTCCAGAAGATTGATCTGCAGATCGCGTTCCTGGAGGGACCAACTTCCTTGGGTGTGAAGCCCATCGACATGAGCTCCCCATCCCAAAAGAGACGCATCCGTGGTCAGCACTTCTTGTGGCTGAGGAATTTGGAAAGGACGTCCGAGAGTCAAATTGGACCAAATCGTCCACCAATACAGGGATTCGAGAAAACTCGTGGACAGGTGGATCACGTCTTCTAGATCCCCAGCAGCCTGAAACCACTGGGAAGCTAGGGTCCATTGGGCAGATCTCATGTGAAGGCGGGCCATGGGAGTCACATGAACTGTGGAGGCCATGTGGCCCAGCAATCTCAACATCTGCCGAGCTGTGATCTGCTGTGATGCTCGCACCCGCGAGACGAGGGACAACAAGTTGTTGGCTCTCGCCTCTGGGAGATAGGCGCGAGCCGTCCGGGAATCCAGCAGAGCTCCTATGAATTCGAGTTTCTGCACTGGGAGAAGATGGGACTTTGGGTAATTTATCACAAACCCCAGTAGCTCCAGGAGGCGAATAGTCATCTGCATGGACTGCAGGGCTCCTGCCTCGGATGTGTTCTTCACCAGCCAATCGTCGAGATATGGGAACACGTGCACCCCCAGCCTGCGAAGTGCCGCTGCTACTACAGCCAAGCACTTTGTGAACACCCTGGGCGCAGAGGCGAGCCCAAAGGGTAGCACACAGTACTGGAAGTGACGTGTGCCCAGCTGAAATCGCAGATACTGCCTATGAGCTGGCAGTATCGGGATGTGTGTGTAGGCATCCTTCAAGTCCAGAGAGCATAGCCAATCGTTTTCCTGAATCATGGGAAGGAGGGTGCCCAGGGAAAGCATCCTGAACTTTTCTTTGACCAGATATTTGTTCAGGGCCCTTAGGTCTAGGATGGGACGCATCCCCCCTGTTTTCTTTTCCACAAGGAAGTACCTGGAATAGAATCCCAGCCCTTCCTGCCCGGATGGCACGGGCTCGACCGCATTGGCGCTGAGAAGGGCGGAGAGTTCCTCTGCAAGTACCTGCTTGTGCTGGAAGCTGTAAGACTGAGCTCCCGGTGGACAATTTGGAGGTTTTGAGGCCAAATTGAGGGTGTATCCTTGCCGGACTATTTGAAGAACCCACTGATCGGAGGTTATGAGAGGCCACCTTTGGTGAAAAGCTTTCAACCTCCCTCCGACTGGCAGGTCGCCCGGCACTGACACTTGGATGTCGGCTATGCTCTGCTGGAGCCAGTCAAAAGCTCGTCCCTTGCTTTTGCTGGGGAGCCGAGGGGCCTTGCTGAGGCGCACGCTGCTGACGAGAGCGAGCGCGCTGGGGCTTAGCCTGGGCTGCAGGCTGTCGAGAAGGAGGATTGTACCTACGCTTGCCAGAAGAGTAGGGAACAGTCTTCCTTCCCCCAAAAAATCTTCTACCTGTAGAGGTAGAGGCTGAAGGCTGCCGGCGGGAGAACTTGTCGAATGCGGTGTCCCGCTGGTGGAGCTGCTCTACCACCTGTTCGACTTTCTCTCCAAAAATATTATCCGCACGGCAAGGCAAGTCCGCAATCCGCTGCTGGATTCTATTCTCCAGGTCGGAGGCACGCAGCCATGAGAGTCTGCGCATCACCACACCTTGAGCAGCGGCCCTGGACGCAACATCAAAGGTGTCATACACCCCTCTGGCCAGGAATTTTCTGCACGCCTTCAGCTGCCTGACCACCTCCTGAAAAGGCTTGGCTTGCTCAGGGGTAGCGCATCAACCAAGCCCGCCAACTGCCGCACATTGTTCCGCATGTGTATGCTCGTGTAGAGCTGGTAGGACTGAATTTTGGCCACGAGCATAGAAGAATGGTAGGCCTTCCTCCCAAAGGAGTCTAAGGTTCTAGAGTCCTTGCCCGGGGGCGCCGAAGCATGCTCCCTAGAACTCTTAGCCTTCTTTAGGGCCAGATCCACAACTCCAGAATCATGAGGCAACTGAGTGCGCATCAGTTCTGGGTCCCCATGGATCCGGTACTGGGACTCGATCTTCTTGGGGATGTGGGGATTAGTTAAAGGCTTGGTCCAGTTCGCCAGCAATGTCTTTTTTAGGACATGGTGCATGGGTACAGTGGACGCTTCCTTAGGTGGAGAAGGATAGTCCAGGAGCTCAAACATCTCAGCCCTGGGCTCGTCCTCCACAACCACCGGGAAGGGGATGGCCGTAGACATCTCCCGGACAAAGGAAGCGAAAGACAGACTCTCGGGAGGAGAAAGCTGCCTTTCAGGAGAGGGAGTGGGATCAGAAGGAAGACCCTCAGACTCCTCGTCAGAGAAATATCCGATGTCTTCCTCTTCTTCCCACGAGGCCTCACCATCGGTGTCAGACACAAGTTCACGGACCTGTGTCTGCAACCGTGCCCGGCTCGACTCCGTGGAACCACGGCCACGGTGGGAGTGTCGAGAGGTAGACTCCCTCGCCCGCACCGGCGAAGCTCCCTCCGCCGACGTAGTCGGGGAGCCTTCCTGGGAGGCTACCGCAGTCCGGAGAACTCACCACGGGCAATGGGCCAGCCGGCGCCTCACTCGACAGTACCGGTGGCGCAAGCACCCCTGGTACCGGAGGGGTAGGGCGCAAAAGCTCTCCCAGGATCTCTGGGAGACCGGCCCGGAGGCTCTCGTTCAGAGCGGCAGCAGAAAAAGGCATGGAAGTCGATGCAGGCGTCGATGTCAGAGTCTGTTCCGGGCGTGGAGGCTGTTCCGGGCTGTCCAAAGGGGAGCGCATCGACACCTCTTGAACAGAGGGCGAGCGGTCCTCTCGGTGCCGATGCCTGCTGGGTGCCGACTCCCTCGGCGACCCAGAGCTCTCGGTGCCGGCACGGGAAGGAGACCGGTGACGATGCTTCTTCGACTTCTTGGAACGAAGCATGTCACCGGAGCTTCCCGGGACCGACGAGGAGGACGTAGAATCCAGCCGTCTCTTCCTCGGGGCCGAGCCCGAAGGAGGTCAGTCTCGGGGGGGCTGTACCGCAGGAGCCCTCAGGGTGGGGGGAGACCCACCCGAAGGCTCACCGCCACCAGCAGGGGAATGGACAGCCCTCACCTGCACTCCAGACGAAGCACCACCGTCCGACGACATCAGCAGACGAGGAGGTCTCGATACCACCGACGCCGACGCAGCCTTCCGATGACTCAGCGCCGATGCAGAGGGCCGATGCCTCGATGCACTCGATGCAATCGGGGACGAAGATGAAGGTCCAGGCGCCGACGACGTCGATGCAGACGATACTCCCGGTGCCGATGCCGACGAAGAGCCCGAGAACAAAACGTTCCACTGGGCTAATCTCGCTACCTGAGTCCGCTTTTGTAAAAGGTAACACAGACTACAGGCCTGCGGGCGGTGCCCAGCCCCCAGACACTGAAGACACGACGCGTGCCTGTCAGTGAGCGAGATTACCCGGGCGCACTGGGTGCACTTCTTGAAGCCGCTGGAAGACTTCGATGTCATGGGCGGAAAAATCGCGCTGGCGAGATCAAAACTCGAAATGGCGAAAAAGGCACTGCAAAAATAGGGGGAAGAAAAACTTCGACCGAGGCCTAAATAGGGCCTACCCCGACGACGAAAGAAAACTTACCGGGGCAAAGACTGGAAGTATGGGAAGGGAAAAGACCATAAAGGTCTCCTTCCGACACCTTTTTTTTTTTTAAAGACAAAGTCGATAAACGACACGCGAAGTCAACTTTGGGGCGCGAACGGCGAAACACGACCGTACCGAGCGCGGACAAAAGAAGACTGACGAACACGAGTCGGTTCAGGCGGGAAGACGGCCGCGCATGCGCGGTGCGTATGGGCGCACGAGGGCTAGCAAAGGCCTTTGCTAGTGAAGTTTCCGATTGGAGGGGCTGCCGTGGACGTCACCCATCAGTGAGAACAAGCAGCCTGCTTGTCCTCGGAGAATAATAGAAAGAACTAACTCCACACCCAAGTATTATAAGAATAGGGCAATTATTTTATTTACAATGGAGCAAATATAAGAAAGGCAAAAATGAAGACAAAGCCAATCTCACTACAGAAATAGCTTAGAGTAATCACACTTTACCCTAGATGGAATTCTAATCCAGTCATGCTACAATATCCCCACAGAGCACTAATACAAAGGTACATGGAACATGTATTATCCGATGCAGACCTGATGCAGATAACAGAATGTTCCTCAGATGGTCAGTCTGGTCTGACACTGGTCTTCTCCTCTGATGGAATGCAAACACAGCAGCAGCCTCTGTCTTTGACAAGAGCCCCTATTTATGGAGAAATCGTGAACAGCAGCTGTATCAATGATGCACATTGTAGTTTTGTGAATGACATACACATAACTTTGTTTATTCCAAATACTGTGGTTTCAAGGGACAGCTGGTTGCCTCACTGGTGCCACATTGACAAATTCACCTTGACAAGAAGCCAGGGTTTCATGAACAATGTGCAATTTGCCAGCCACAGCATCTCTCCGGCTGCAAGGGTAACTTCAGAAGTCCTTGAGTGGTCTAGCTATGACGTAGATTTTGAGAATGTTGTCCTGGTACATTGAGGAACATAGTCAGCAGTTTCTGTCTGTATGCAAGACTGCAGCTTCAGGAAGCAACTGGCTTTAAAGATGAAACGTCTGCGTTTACATATTGTAATCAGGTTAATGCTGGATAGTGCCATGCATTTATGAATCCATATATTTTGCCATACAGATACATACAGCGTGTCAGACCTGTGAGTTCTTGTACCAAGAAGAGCGCTGCCGAGCCCGGTACTCGGACCAGGTTCTGCTTGGCGGCCGGACAACCCCGAGTTTCACCTGCGCTGACCGCCATTCCCCAGAGGTTGAGCCCCTACGTGCGGGCGGCCTGCAGGGCTTACGAGATGGAGTGAGGTGATGAACGTGATGGCCAGACAGGCAGCAGGCAAGACAGTGATCCAGGTACAGGCAGAGTCGGTAGGCAGGCAGCAGGTACGAGAGTAATACAGGTACAGGCAAGGTCAGTTGGCAGGCAGCAGACACAAGAGTAATCCAAGTACAGGTAGAGTCAGCAACGAAGAACAAAGTAGAGGAGAAGCACACTACTGAGCAAGTAACACCTACCAAAGTAGAAGCTGAAGCAAGGAGTCTAGGGAGAGCTCAGCTGATAGTGCTGGCATCTGACATCAGCAGGGAGAAGGGGCACAGCCATAGGACAAGAGCAGGGGAAGGAGGAACCGGAAGACCAATAGGAGAGAAGCAAGGGAAGCCAGGCAGAGGAAGAGCAGACCCAGGTGGGTGGAAGCAAAGTAATCAAAGAGCCTGGAAGCCAGGCAGAGAGAGAGAGAGCAAAGCCAGATGCATGGAAGCAAAGCAGCCTGCAGCCAGAGAAGAACTACACACACATGGCTCAGGGCTGTGCCAGTCGTGTGCGTGTCCAAGGGACCCTGCACAGCCCGAGGACGCTGCTTGCGTTGAAGCAGGGGACATGACAGTACCCCCTCCTTAAGGACCCCCCTCTGCCTAGGTCCGGGTTTGGATGGGTAGCGGGTATGGAACTCCCGGATCAATTCAGGTGAATGGACGTTGGCAGCGGGCTCTCAGGAATTATCCTCGGGACCAAAGTGCTTCCAGGATAGCAAATCGAACAGCCATCCTCTTTGACGTTTGGAGTCCAGAACCTCATCTACCTCAAATTCAGGATCCGGCTCGGAATCAGGAACGATGATCTTCTTTGGCTCTGGGTGCCATTTTGAGGTCAAGAATGGCTTTAGCAGGGACATGTGGAAAGCGTTGTGGACCTTGAGATTACCTGGTAACTGGAGACGATAAGTGACGGCTCCCACCCGAGATCGTACTGAAAAGGGTCCAATGTATCGGGGAGCAAACTTGAAGGAGGGTAGGTAATTGGAGTCTCAAGTATTTGGTACTAAGCCAAACTTTTTGTCCAGGTTGAAAGGTCGGAGCAGACCGCCTCTTACAATCTCCCAAAAGCTTGTATCTAGCAGCGGCTTGCTAAAGATGTTGTTGGACCCTGCTCCAAATGTCACGGATATCAGTGAGGGTCTGTTGGAGCTGAGGCGAGGCTTGGGTCTGAGGGATCGGAAGTGGTAGTCGTAGGTGGTGCCCGTATACTGTAAAAAATGGTGACGTACGACAGGCAGTGTGGAGACCGTTGTTATAGGCGAATTCTGCCCAGGGGAGTAATGTGGACCAATCATCCTGTCGGTTATTAGTATACATTCGCAGGAAGTTGTTGAGAGTTTGATTGACCCGTTCCACCATTCCACTGGTCTGTGGGTGGTATGCGGATGAAAAACGGGTGTGATGCCAAAAGCAGAACACAGTGCTCTCCAGAACCTAGAAGTGAAATGAGACCCCCGATCACTTATGATCCGGAAAGGTAGACCATGTAAATGAAAAATATGCTGGATGAAATTCTTGGCAAGAGTAGTGGCCGAGGGAATGAAATGGGCCATACGGGAGAATTGATCCACCACTACCCAAATGACTGTGTGACCTTGGGACGGTGGTAAATCAGTAACAAAAGTCCATGGATACTTTCTGCCAAGGGAGCTGTGGAACTGGCAGTGGCTGTAAGAATCCCCACGGCTTGCCAGGAGAGGATTTGTTTCGGGCACATATGGGACAGGTGGAAACAAAATGTAAGACATCCTGAGCCATGCGTGGCCACCAATAGTACTGAGAGATTAAATGAAAAGTCTTGCGGAATCCGGAGTGACCAGCAAACGTGAAGGAGTGTTCCCATTTGAGAACCTTCTTCCTGGACTGGGGTGGAACAGAGGTCTTCATGCTGACGGAAGAAACTACAGTCGTGGAGGCAAAACAGGCAGGATTATGCATGGGGTAGGATTCCTCGGGTTCTTCGGGAGAGTTGAAGGCCCTGGATAGCGCATCAGCCTGAGTATTTTTTTCAGCAGCTCGAAATACCAGGTGGAAGTTAAAACGGGCAAAGAAAAGAGACCAGCGTGCCTGTCATGGGTTTAGACTCTTAGCTTCCTGAAGGTATAGGAGATTCTTGTGGTCTGGGATTACTGTGATGGGGTGCAAGCCCCCTCCAGGAGATATCGCCATTCCTGGAGAGCCAATTTAAGGACCAACAATTCCAGGTCCCCAATGGTGTAGTTACGCTCTGCCGGAGAACATTTTTTGGAAAAGAAGAAACAGGGATGACGCTTGCCAGAATCTGAGGTTTGAGACAGAACGGCCCCTGTTCCCAGTGAAGAGGCATCCATCTCTAAAATTTATGTTTTTTTGATATCCGGGCTTCGAAGCACAGGAGCAGAGAGAAAGGCTTGCTTTAAGGTGGCAAAAGCCTCCTGGGCCTCCGGTGTCCAGTTCCTCGCATCAGCACCCTTCCTGGTCAGTGCGGTAAGAGGGGCAGTGATAACGGAGTATTGATGGATGAACTGCCGGTAGTAGTTAGCAAACCCCAAAAAATGTTGCAAGGCCTGGAGACCCTGGGGCATGGGCCAATCCCGGATGGCTCGGAGTTTGGTGGGGTCCATTTGGAGCCCCTCTGAATAGACGATATATCCCAAGAATGGAATAGACCATTGATGAAACAAACACTTCTCTAGTTTGGCAAAGAGACGGTAGTCCCGGAGGCATTGGAAAACGGTAAGGACATGACGAGGGTGGTCTTGAACAGAAGCAGAAAAAAAAAACAAAATATCATCAAGGTAAACTATGACTGACGAGTACAGGAGCTCTTGAAAAATGAAGTTAATGAATTCCTGAAAGACCACAGGTGCATTACAATGGCCAAATGGCATGACTAGATATTCGAAATGTCCTTCATGGGTATTAAAGGCAGTCTTCCATTCGTCCCCATGTCGGATTCGGACCAGATTGTAGGTGCCTCGGAGATACAGCTTGGTAAAGATAGATGTTCACTGCAGACGGTCGAAAAGTTCTGGAATCAGAGGGAGTGGATACCAGTTCTTAATGGTTATTTCATTAAGATCCCGGTAGTCTATACAAGGTCACAGAGAGCCGTCCTTCTTGGTTACAAAGAAGAAACCTGCCCCCGCCGGAGAGGAGGAGGGTCTGACGAAGCCCTTTTGAGGTTTTCTTGAATGTATTCCCGCATGATTTTAGATTCCTCCTGGGAGAGGGTATACAGCCGACCCCGAGGTGGTGTCTTGCCCGGAAGTAATTCAATAGGGCAGTCAAAAGGATGATGCAGAGGAAGGGAATCAGCCTCCTGGGCATTGAAAACATCTTGAAAATCTCGATATTCCACAGAAAGGGAAGCATCACAGGAAAGCAGGCCCCTGGGGGAGGCAGATATAGTCCTCGAAGGAGGAACCACTGGCGTCAGACAGGAAGCAAAACATTGGGACCCCCAACTGTCGATATCGTTAGTGGTCCAGCTGATACTTGGTGTGTGTTGTCGTAACCAAGGCAGGCCTAAAATGACAGGATGGATGGCCCGGGGAAGAACCAGAAGCTGAATCTCTTCCTTATGTAAAATTCCTACTTGCATCTGCAATGGCCAAGTGACATGGGTAATGAGTAGGGTAGAGTCAGTCCCTGAATGGAGGTCACTTGTAACGTAGGTTTACAGGCCACTGAGGGAGTTACAAGCTGGACTAGGAGACTGGCGTCAATAAAATTCCCTCCGGCCCCTGAATCAATCAAAGCCAAGGTGCTAATACAAAGTTCCTTCCAGCGCAGGAAAATAGGGACAGAGACAAAATTATGCGGAAGAGGTGAGAATCGACCCAGGGCCACCCCCTTCAGAGACCCTGGGTCAATGAATTTCCCGGTTTATTCAGGCAATATCTCAGGAAATGGCCAGCCTGCCCACAATAGAAGCAGAGTTGATTGTCCCGACGGTGAGCCCTTTTCTTCTCATTGAGGCGATGCCACCCGATAACCATCGGCTCTTCAGAGATTCCAGAAGTGGTGCCAGTAGCTCCTTTAGGAGAAGAAGGATGCGACACCCGAGGAGATGGTCTCTGTGACTGAACGTCGATACGGACGCAGAGAGTAATCAGGGCATCCAATGTGGTCGGAAGTTCACGGCCTGCCAACTCGTCTTTGATTCGGCCCGTTAACCCCTGCCAGAAGATGGCTGTGAGGGCCTCCTGGTTCCATCTCACCTCGGAGGCTAGGGTTCAAAAACGTACGGCATATACCCCTACAGAGCAATTGCCTTGTTGAATCCATAGAAGTTCTCCGGCTGCCGAGGAGGGACGTCCAGGCACGTCAAAAACTAACCTAAAGTGGCAAAGAAATTCCCCAAGATCAGTAAGTAGAGGATCCCGCTGCTCCCAGAGAGGAGAGGCCCAAGCCAGGGCTGGTCCGTAGAGAATGGAGATTATATAAGTGATCTTGAGTTTATCGGAGGAAAAGATTCTGGGTTGCATTTCAAAAAACATAAGATATTGGTTGAGGAACCATCAACAAGCGGAAGGGGTACCGTCAAACCGGGGAGGCTCAGGGAGCCTTAACCCAGGAGTGGGTAAAACTGGTCCGGACGGTGCAGCAGGAACTTGCCGTTGGGATAGAAAAGTAGACAGCTGGGAATAAACGTCCTGCAGGACTCCGGATAGATGATTCAGCTGGGCCTGTTGTTGCTGAAGAACCTGGGCCAAATTCGCCAAGTCGCGTTTGTCCGGTGAACTCATGGCTTCGGCTTACTGTCACAGACCTGTGAGTTCTTGTACCAAGTAAAGTGCTGCCCAGCCTGGTACTTGGACCAAGTTTTGCTTGGCGGCCGGACAACCTCGATTTTCACCTGCACTGACCACCGTTTCCCAGAGGTTGAGCCCCTAGGTGCGGGCAGCCTGCAGGGCTTACGAGATGGAGCAGGAAGCGGGGTGATGAACATGACAGTCAGACAGGCAGCAGGCAAGAGAGTGATCCAGGTACAGGCAGAGTCAGTAGGCAGGCAGCAGACACAAGAGTAATCCAAGTACAGGCAAGGTCAGTAGGCAGGCAGCAGACACAATAGTAATCCAGGTACAGGCAAGGTCAGTAGGCAGGCAGCAGACACAATAGTAATCCAGGTACAGGCAAGGTCAGTAGGCAGGCAGCAGACACAAGAGTAATCCAGGTACAGGCAGAGTCAGTAGGCAGGCAGCAGACACAAGAGTAATCCCGGTACAGGCAGAGTCAGTAGGCAGGCAGCAGACACAAGAGTAATCCCGGTACAGGCAAGGTCAGTAGGCAGGCAGCAGACACAAGAGTAATCCCGGTACAGGCAAGGTCAGTAGGCAGGCAGCAGACACAATAGTAATCCAGGTACAGGCAAGGTCAGTAGGCAGGCAGCAGACACAAGAGTAATCCCGGTACAGCCAAGGTCAGTAGGCAGGCAGCAGACACAAGAGTAATCCCGGTACAGGCAAGGTCAGTAGGCAGGCAGCAGACACAAAAGTAATCCAGGTACAGGCAGAGTCAGCAACGAAGAACAAAGTAGAGGAGAAGCACACTACTGAGCAAGTAACACCTACCAAAGTAGAAGCCAAAGCAAGGAGTATAGGGAGAGCTCAGCTGATAAAGTGCTGGCATCTGACATCAGCAGGGAGAAGGGGCACAGCCATAGGACAAGAGCAGGGGAAGGAGGAACCGGAAGACCAATAGGAGAGAAGCAAGGGAAGCCAGGCAGAGGAAGAGCAGACCCAGGTGGGTGGAAGCAAAGCAATCAAGGAGTCTGCAGCCAGAGAAGAACTACACACACATGGCTCAGGGCTGTGCCAGTCGTGTGCGTGTCGACGAGACCCTGCACAGGCCGAGGACGCCGCTTGCATTGAGGTAGGGGACATGAGACAGAGCTGCACATAGTGCTTCATAGTGCTTTTGTTGTTCCTACAAATCTGGTTGGATGAGCATGCATGTTCTATATTTAATATTCCTATTTCCCTTTTTGTCTTTTAGCCAACCTGTGAACCCGTAGTTCAGGTTTGTGTCTTATTTGTCAGGGTTTGGAAGGGAGGCTTGGGGCTGTCTCTTTGAATTGATTTTGATAATCAGGCTTATTTTTTATGTGTCAACTTTATACTGAGAATTTTTCCAAAATAAATAATAGGAAACAGTTATTGTGATACTATAAATGTACCAAACCATATAGAAAACAGTAAAAGGCTAGCAGTCATACAAACCCCCCAAAACCCAGGGGGGTCACGTGATGCCTGCTACCTAAGCGGCAGCAAGAAGTGGAGGCTCCGCACCCAACCTGCTAATTTCGGCATTTATTGCAAGATGCAGAAGATCTGGATCGGAAGAAAAGCGACGGTGAAAGAGGCTGGAGACACCCGGAGCCTAAAACAGGGTGCTTATCCATGGTATGCCCTCAAAAGCACACAAAAAGCCTTTGAATCCACCGACGAGTAGCGTGGCCAAAATGGCGGAGTCACAGTGCCCGCAGTCTGTACCTCCAACACTGACGGCGGAGTGGACCCAGGAGATCTCCCGATCGGTGTCCAAAGTTCTAGCTGACAAACTAAATAAACTGCAGTCGGCGGTCGACGAGATAAATGAAAAATTCGACTCGCATGCGGTCCGCCTTACCGAAGTAGAGCAGCGACTCTCTGCACATGAAGATGAAGTGCGGAATACAGCCATGCAATTATAAGCGCTACAAAAAGAGGTGGCAGAAATGCGGGAGAGAGTGGAGGAGCTGGAAAATCGCTCTCAAAGAAACAACCTTCGGGTCATAGGTCTACCCGAAACGGTAACGGACCAGAGGCTCTATGATTTCTTTGCTAAGTGGCTCCCGGAACAGCTGGGACTGGAAGCTCGGGAGGGCCTCTATTGCTGTGACAGGGAACATCGGGTTGGCCCACGGGGAGAGAATAATAACAGGCCCCGCACGGTGATCGCCAACTTTACCAACTGGCAAGCAAAAGAAAAAAATTCTAAAGGCTTCTAGAACTAAAGAGGCACTGGAATACGAAGGCCAGCGACTACTACTGTTCAATGACTACTCGACGAGGGTGTGAATCATGAGAAAGGATATGGCTCCCACAGCTCAGCGCTTTACAAGCAAGGCAGTGGCGTTCCTAGGGGAACTGACACCCGGGGCGGATCGCCGATGCACCCCGCCCCCCCGGGTGCAGCGCGACCACCCCCCAGCGAAAGGACACCCCCCCCGGGCAAAAGAACCCCACGGGTGCACGCCGCTGGGGGGGGGGGGTGCCGCACACCTATCCGCTTCGTTCATTTCCATGCTCCCTCTGCCCTGGAACAGGAAGTAACCTGTTCCGGGGCAGAGGGAGCATAGAACGAACGTAGCGGACAGGCGCGCGGCACCCCCCCAGCGGAGTGCACCCGGGGCGGACCGCCCTCCCCCCCTTGGTACGCCACTGAAACAAGGGGTAAAGTTCGCCTTACTGTACCCGGCCAAGTTGCGGATTTGGCATGAGGGAAAGGTACTTGTAATAACAGACGTAGCAGCAGCGCAGACCTTCCTAGAGGCCTACAATAAAGAAAAGAACCAAGGCCCATGCGAGCCTGAGTAGTGGACTGAGAGGGCAAGAGGGAGATGGAGAGGAGAACTTTGAGAGTATGCTCGCACAGTCCCCGTGGTCCAGAGGGCAGAATCTACATGTTTGGCAGCAACAGGAGCAGTAGCAATTAACTGTGCCATATTTGTGTGTGGAGATCGGAGTGGAGAGTGATACCTGATGGACGTCAGAAGGAAGAGAAAAATTGTAGGCACGGAGTGTGAGCAATTAACAATATGTTTTTGAAGTTGTTTAATATTTGTTCTGAGTTGGGAGGAGATGTAACTGAGTTAAATACGTACAAAAAAAAAATTTATGTACACTGTTGTTAATAATATATTGTCTTGCAATGATATCAGGGTAACAATGGTAGGATGGTGGGTGGGACCTTGATTTCTCTGGGCTGTACTAGGTAGGAGAAGGATGTGGGAGGATGTTAAGGTTGGGGGGAGGGCAGGGGGGGTGGGAGAGGATGGAGTGTGTGAGTGGGGGAGTGTGGATGGTGGAATGGGTTTGAGGAAGGGGCAGGGGATGGGAGGACCAAGAAAGAGGGCAAATCATGAGGTCTATGAATTGTACTAGGATGTGGCAGGTAGGCAATAAAAAATTTGTCTGTCATGATGAATGCGTGGCGATCAGATGGTTGGAGCACTTGGTCTCATGGGCTGTGCTGGGAGGCTGGCGAGAGACATAACACAGTGTTGAGTGCTAGCGAGTGCAGGTGTTTGGACTATGGCTAACTTGAAAATAATTACTCTCAATGTTGATGGTATTCATTCCCCCATAAAACGTGCAAAGTTACTTTCCTGGCTGTCTAAAGAGGGGGCCGACATAGCTTATTTACAGGAGACGCATTTGTCAGTAACAGAACATCAAAATTAAGGCGGGGGTGGGTGGGAGAGCTGGGATTATCGTCTTACAACACAAGGCAGAGAGGGGGGGCCATCTTGATACATAAAAAACTCCCCTTTACTATACATAAGACGATTCCAGATAAAGAGGGGCGATATATATTAGTACTGGGAGAATTATGGGGGCAACAGATTTTGCTTTGCAATGTGTATGGACCCAATCCAGCTTATTTTCGAAAGAGAAAAACGCCCAAATTCCGACCTAAATCGGGAGATGGACGTCTTTCTCTTGTGGGTGCCCAAATCGGTATAATCAAAAGCCGATTTTGGGCGTTTCCAACTGCACTCTGTCACAGGAACGCATAAAGTTGACGGGGGCATGTTGGAGGCATGGTGAAGGCGGGACTGGGGCGTGGTTATCGACTGAGGAGAGATGGACGCGCTCGGCCGATAATCGAAAAAATAAAGGCGTTTTTAGCCAGAATTTAGGACACTTTTTCTGGACCCTGTTTTTTCACGAACAGGTCCCAAAAAAGTGCCCTAAATGACCAGATGACCAACGGAGGGAATCGGGGATGACCTCCCCTGACTCCCCCAGTGGTCACTAACCCCCTCCCACCAAAAAAACCAGAACTTTAAACACTTTTTTTTCCAACCTCTATGCCAGCTTCAAATATCATCCCTAGCTCCATGACAGCAGTATGCAGGTCCCCCAAGCAAATTTAGTTTAGTTGGTGCTGCCCGGATCCATGCAGAGAGCAAAAATCGGAAGGAAAAAAAAAACATGCAAGTGCAGTTGGGGACGTCCAAATTAAAAAATAGTAAAAGGGAGATTCGAACCAGCCACCTTCTGATTCCGAGGCCAGTGCTCTAAGTGAGGCCAGTGCTCTAAGTACTACACCACATGAATCAGTTGTTTAGACATCCTTCCCTTTCCATTAAGTCCCTCCAAGTTTCTGTCAGCCAATCACAGCTGTTTAACTGACATGATGTCAGCTAAACAGCTGTGATTGGCTGACAGAAACTTGGAGGGACTTAACGGAAAGGGAAGGACATCTAAACAACTGATTCATGTGGTGCAGTGCTTAGCGCACTGGCCTGGGAATCAGAAGGTGGCTGGTTTGAATCTCCCTTTTACTATTTTTTAATTTGGACGTCCCCAACTGCACTTGCATGATTTTTTTTTTCTTCCGATTTTTGCTTTCTGCATGGGTCCGGGCAGCACCAACTAAACTAAATTTGCTCGGGAGACCTGCATACTGCTGTCATGGAGCTTGGGATGATATTTGAAGCTGGCATAGAGGCATCTCAGGGGGACCAGTACACTACCAATACTGGCCCCTCCCACGACCAAATGCCTTGGATTTGTTCGTTTTTGAGCTGGGGCGCTTTGGTTTCGATTATTGCTGAAAAATGAAAACGCCTAGCTCAAAAAACGCCCAAATCCTATGCATTTGCCCGGCACAAACCGTATTTTCGAAACTAAAGATAAACGTCCATCTTTTTCGAAAATACAATTCGGCCCGCCCCTTCACGGACCCGTTCTCGGAGATGGACGTTTTTACAAATGGGCGTTCGCGTTCGATTATGCCCCTCAATGTGTACTCCCATAAATTCTTCTCAGAATTGGTGGCGAAGGTAGTATCTTACTCGGGCTACCAGCTCATTATGGGAGGGGACTTCAATGTAGTAGCAGGTCCGTCAATTGACTGTAAACCGGTGAAACGCAAAGCGGGGAGCTGGGAATATAGAGGGGTTAATTTTGTGTCCGCTCAGCTGGGGCTGTTGGACATCTGGAGACTCCTTAATCCACAGGAGGAAGACTTTACATTTTGTTCTCACCCACATGGGGTTTACTCTAGATTGAATTATCTTTTGGTGGCCCCTTCCCTGATCACTAGGACTTCCAGGGTGCATATAGTAAGCCATATATTAAGTGATCATCAGGCAGTGAAGATGACCATTTTGTGGTCTGGGGAGCCAAGCGAACGAGTGTGGAGATTTTCCCCTCTGTTAAGCAATGACAAAGAGTTCCATGAGTATATAAGGGCTAAATGGCTGGAATACCAACAGCATAATCAAACATCAGATGTAACTTTGGGAACATACTGGGAAGCCTCTAAGGCAGTCATGAGGGGCCATATTATAGCATATGCGGCTGGGGGAAAAAAAAGATAGAGGCAGACCTTTTACGCCTTTCCCAGGAATACCATCAGCTATGCAGGGCGCATATTCAGCATCTGAATGATGAGCATAAAATAGCTCTTAAGAAGGTTAAGATGCAGTAGATGAGATACTGAATAAAAGGTCAGAAAGGGACATTTATTTTCAGCAGTTTCGGCTTTTTAAATGGAGAAATAAGGGGGCAAGCTGTTGGCTACTTTGTTAAGGCCCTCAAGAAAGAGACAGATCACCACCACTATTAGGGATGAGAAGGGGACGTTATATACTAGAGAATGTGACATCAGACAGCAATTTGTGAAGTTCTATAGCGCCCTGTAACAGGCTAGAGACTTTGACCCAAATAAATATGAAGAATTTTTCCAGACGCTGCAAATACCGCATCTCATGGGAGAGCAACTGAGCTTATTGAATGCACCCATCTCAGAACGGGAATTAGGGCGGGTATTAACATAGTAACATAGTAGATGACGGCAGAAAAAGACCTGCATGGTCCATCCAGTCTGCCCGACAAGATAAACTCATATGTGCTACTTTTTGTGTATAGCTTACCTTGATTTGTATCTGCCATTTTCAGGGCACAGACCGTATAAGTCTGCCCAGCATTTTCCCCGCCTCCCAACCACCAGCCCCGGCACAGACAGTATAAGTCTGCCCAGCACTATCCCCGCCTCCCAACCACCAGCCCCGCCTCCCATCACTGGCTCTGCCACCCAATCTGCGCTAAGCTCCTGAGGATCCATTCCTTCTGAACAGGATTCCTTTATGTTTATCCCACACATGTTTGAATTCCGTTACCGTTTTCATTTCCACCACCTCCCGCGGGAGGGCATTCCAAGCATCCGCCACTCTCTCCGTGAAGAAATACTTCCTGACATTTTTCTTGAGTCTGCCCCTCTTCAATCTCATTTCATGTCCTCTCATTCTACCGCCTTCCCCTCTCCGGAAAAGGTTCGTTTGCGGATTAATACCTTTCAAATACTTGAACGTCTGTATCATATCACCCCTATTTCTCCTGTCCTCCAGGGTATACATGTTCAGGTCAACAAGTCTCTCCTCATACGTCTTGTAAAGCGAATGCTACATACCTGTAGAAGGTATTCTCCGAGGACAGCAGGCTGATTGTTCTCACTGATGGGTGACGTCCTCGGCAGCCCCTCCAATCGGAATCTTCCTAGCAAAGTCCTTTGCTAGCTCTCGCGCGCATGCGCGGCCGTCTTCCCGCCCGAAACCGGCTCGAGCCGGCCAGTCCAGTATGTAGCAAGACAATACAGTTCAAGGGAAGACACAACTCCAAAGGGGAGGCGGGCGGGTTGGTGAGAACAATCAGCCTGCTGTCCTCGGAGAATACCTTCTACAGGTATGTAGCATTCGCTTTCTCCGAGGACAAGCAGGCTGCTTGTTCTCACTGATGGGGTATCCCTAGCCCCCAGGCTCACTCAAAACAACAACCATGGTCAATTGGACCTCGCAACGGCGAGGACATAACTGAGATTGACCTAAAAAATTTACCAACTAACTGAGAGTGCAGCCTGGAACAGAACAAACAGGGCCCTCGGGGGGTGGAGTTGGATCCTAAAGCCCAAACAGGTTCTGAAGAACTGACTGACCGAACCGACTGTCGCGTCGGGTATCCTGCTGCAGGCAGTAATGAGATGTGAATGTGTGGACAGATGACCACGTCGCAGCTTTGCAAATTTCTTCAATGGAGGCTGACTTCAAGTGGGCTACCGACGCAGCCATGGCTCTAACATTATGAGCCGTGACATGACCCTCAAGAGTCAGCCCCGCCTGGGCGTAAGTGAAGGAAATGCAATCTGCTAGCCAATTGGATATGGTGCGTTTCCCTACAGCCAGTCCCCTCCTATTGGGATCAAAAGAAACAAACAATTGGGCGGACTGTCTGTGGGGCTGTGTCCGCTCCAGATAGAAGGCCAATGCTCTCTTGCAGTCCAATGTGTGCAGCTGACGTTCAGCAGGGCAGGAATGAGGACGGGGAAAGAATGTTGGCAAGACAATAGACTGGTTCAGATGGAACTCCGACACGACCTTTGGCAAGAACTTAGGGTGAGTGCGGAGGACTACTCTGTTATGATGAAATTTGGTGTAAGGGGCCTGGGCTACCAGGGCCTGAAGCTCACTGACCCTACGAGCTGAAGTAACTGCCACCAAGAAAATGACCTTCCAGGTCAAGTACTTCAGATGGCAGGAATTCAGTGGCTCAAAAGGAGGTTTCATCAGCTGGGTGAGAACGACATTGAGATCCCATGACACTGTAGGAGGCTTGACAGGGGGCTTTGACAAAAGCAAACCTCTCATGAAGCGAACAACTAAAGGCTGTCCCGAGATCGGCTTACCTTCCACATGGTAATGGTATGCACTGATTGCGCTAAGGTGAACTCTTACAGAGTTGGTCTTGAGACCAGACTCAGACAAGTGCAGAAGGTATTCAAGCAGGGTCTGTGTAGGACAAGAGCGAGGAGCTAGGGCCTTGCTGTCACACCAGACGGCAAACCTCCTCCACAGAAAGAAGTAACTCCTCTTGGTGGAATCTTTCCTGGAAGCAAGCAAGACGCGGGAGACACCCTCTGACAGACCCAAAGAGGCAAAGTCTACGCTCTCAACATCCAGGCCGTGAGAGCCAGGGACCGGAGGCTGGGATGCAGAAGAGCCCCTTCGTTCTGCGTGATGAGGGTCGGAAAACACTCCAATCTCCACGGTTCTTCGGAGGATAACTCCAGAAGAAGAGGGAACCAGATCTGACGCGGCCAAAAAGGAGCAATCAGAATCATGGTGCCTCGGTCTTGTTTGAGTTTCAACAAAGTCTTCCCCACCAGAGGAATGGGAGGATAAGCATACAGCAGGCCTTCCCCCCAATCCAGGAGGAAGGCATCCGATGCCAGTCTGCCGGGGGCCTGAAGCCTGGAACAGAACTGAGGGACTTTGTGGTTCACTCGAGATGCGAAGAGATCCACCAAGGGGGTGCCCCACGCTTGGAAGATCTGGCGCACCACTATGGAGTTGAGCGACCACTCGTGAGGTTGCATAATCCTGCTCAATCTGTCGGCCAGACTGTTGTTTACGCCTGCCAGATATGTGGCTTGGAGCACCATGCCGAGACGGCGAGCCCAGAGCCACATGCTGACGGCTTCCTGACACAGGGGGCGAGATCCGGTGCCCCCCTGCTTGTTGACATAGTACATGGCAACCTGGTTGTCTGTCTGAATTTGGATAATTTGATGGGACAGCCGATCTCTGAAAGCCTTCAGAGCGTTCCAGATCGCTCGCAACTCCAGGAGATTGATCTGTAGACCGCGTTCCTGGAGGGACCAGCGTCCTTGGGTGTGAAGCCCATCGACATGAGCTCCCCATCCCAGGAGAGACGCATCCGTTGTCAGCACTTTTTGTGGCTGAGGAATTTGGAAAGGACGTCCCAGAATCAAATTGGACCAAATCGTCCACCAATACAGGGATTCGAGAAAACTCGTGGACAGGTGGATCACGTCTTCTAGACCCCCAGCAGCCTGAAACCACTGGGAGGCTAGGGTCCATTGAGCAGATCTCATGTGAAGACGGGCCATGGGAGTCACATGGACTGTGGAGGCCATGTGGCCCAGCAATCTCAACATCTGCCGAGCTGTGATCTGCTGGGACGCTCGCACCCGCGAGACGAGGGACAACAAGTTGTTGGCCCTCGCCTCTGGGAGATAGGCGCGAGCCGTCCGAGAATCCAGCAGAGCTCCTATGAATTCGAGCTTCTGCACTGGGAGAAGATGGGACTTTGGATAATTTATCACAAACCCCAGTAGCTCCAGGAGGCGAATAGTCATCTGCATGGACTGCAGGGCTCCTGCCTCGGATGTGTTCTTCACCAGCCAATCGTCGAGATATGGGAGCACATGCACCCCCAGCCTGCGAAGTGCCGCTGCTACTACAGCTAGGCACTTTGTGAACACCCTGGGCGCAGAGGCGAGCCCAAAGGGTAGCACACAGTACTGGAAGTGGCGTGTGCCCAACTGAAATCGCAGATACTGTCTGTGAGCTGGCAGTATCGGGATGTGTGTGTAGGCATCCTTCAAGTCCAGAGAGCATAGCCAATCGTTTTGCTGAATCATGGGGAGAAGGGTGCCCAGGGAAAGCATCCTGAACTTTTCTTTTACGAGATATTTGTTCAGGGCCCTTAGGTCTAGGATGGGACGCATCCCCCCTGTTTTCTTTTCCACAAGGAAGTACCTGGAATAGAATCCCAGCCCTTCTTGCCTGGATGGCACGGGCTCGACCGCATTGGCGCTGAGAAGGGCGGAGAGTTCCTCTGCAAGTACCTGCTTGTGCTGGAAGCTGTAAGACTGAGCTCCCGGTGGACAATTTGGAGGTTTGGAGGCCAAATTGAGGGTGTATCCTTGCCGGACTATTTGCAGAACCCACTGATCGGAGGTTATGAGAGGCCACCTTTGGTGAAAAGCTTTCAACCTCCCTCCGACTGGCAGGTCGCCCGACACTGACACTTGGATGTCGGCTATGCTCTGCTGGAGCCAGTCAAAAGCTCGCCCCTTGCTTTTGCTGGGGAGCCGCGGGGCCTTGCTGAGGCGCACGCTGCTGACGAGAGCGAGCGCGCTGGGGCTTAGCCTGGGCCGCAGGCTGTCGGGAAGGAGGATTGTACCTACGCTTACCAGAAGTATAGGGAACAGTCTTCCTTCCCCCGAAAAATCGTCTACCTGTAGAGGTAGAAGCTGAAGGCTGCCGGCGGGAGAACTTGTCGAATGCGGTGTCCCGCTGGTGGAGAGACTCTACCACCTGCTCGACTTTTTCTCCAAAAATGTTGTCCGCACGGCAAGGCGAGTCCGCAATCCGCTGCTGGATTCTATTCTCCAGGTCGGCGGCACACAGCCATGAGAGCCTGCGCATCACCACACCTTGAGCAGCGGCCCTGGACGCAACATCAAAAGTGTCATAAACTCCTCTGGCCAGGAATTTTCTGCACGCCTTCAGCTGCCTGACCACCTCCTGAAAAGGCTTGGCTTGCTCAGGGGGAAGAGCATCAACCAAGCCCGCCAACTGTCGCACATTATTCCGCATGTGTATGCTCGTGTAGAGCTGGTAAGACTGAATTTTGGCCACGAGCATAGAGGAATGGTAGGCCTTCCTCCCAAAGGAGTCTAAGGTTCTAGAGTCTTTGCCCGGGGGCGCCGAAGCATGCTCCCTAGAACTCTTAGCCTTCTTTAGGGCCAGATCCACAACTCCAGAGTCGTGAGGCAACTGAGTGCGCATCAGCTCTGGGTCCCCATGGATCCGGTACTGGGACTCGATCTTCTTGGGGATGTGGGGATTAGTTAAAGGCTTGGTCCAGTTCGCCAGCAATGTCTTTTTGAGGACATGGTGCAGGGGAACAGTGGACGCTTCCTTAGGTGGAGAAGGATAGTCCAGAAGCTCAAACATTTCAGCCCTGGGCTCGTCCTCCACAACCACCGGGAAGGGGATGGCCGTAGACATCTCCCGGACAAAGGAAGCAAAAGACAGACTCTCGGGAGGAGAAAGCTGTCTTTCAGGAGAGGGAGTGGGATCAGAAGGTAGACCCTCAGACTCCTCGTCAGAGAAATATCTGGGGTCTTCTTCTTCCTCCCACGAGGCCTCACCCTCGGTGTCAGACACAAGTTCACGGACCTGCGTCTGCAACCGTGCCCGGCTCGACTCCGTGGAGCCACGTCCACGATGGGGGCGTCGAGAGGTAGACTCCCTCGCCCGCATCGGCGAAGCTCCCTCCGCCGACGTAGTCGGGGAGCCCTCCTGGGAGGTGGCCGCAGTCGGCACCGCACGCGGTACCGACTTCGGGGACCTCACCCCGGGCGATGGGCCAGCCGGCGCCACGCTCGACGGTACCGGAGGCGCAAGCACCGCCAGTACCGGAGGGGTAGGGCGCAACAGCTCTCCCAGAATCTCTGGGAGAACGGCCCGGAGGCTCTCGTTCAGAGCGGCTGCAGAGAAAGGCATGGAGGTCGATGCAGGCGTCGACGTCAGAACCTGTTCCGGGCGTGGAGGCTGTTCCGGGCTGTCCAGAGTGGAGCGCATCGACACCTCCTGAACAGAGGGTGAGCGGTCCTCTCGGTGCCGATGCCTGCTGGGTGCCGACTCCCTCGGCGACCCAGAGCTCTCGGTGCCGACGCGGGGAGGGGACCGGTGTCGATGCTTCTTCGACTTCTTCCGAAGCATGTCACCGGAGCTCCCCGGCACCGACGAGGAGGACGTAGAATCCAGCCGTCGCTTCCTCGGGGCCGAGGCCGAAGGAGGTCGGTCTCGGGGGGGCTGTACCGCAGGAGCCCTCAGGGTAGGAGGAGACCCACCCGAGGGCTCACCGCCACCAGCAGGGGAATGGACAGCCCTCACCTGCACTCCACTCGATGCACCACCGTCCGACGACATCAGGAGACGAGGTCCCGGTACCACCGACGTCGATGCAGCTATCCGATGTCTCGGCGCCGATGCAGAGGGCCGATGCCTCGATGCACTCGATGTACTGGCAGCCAAGGAAGAAGGTCTGGACGCTGATGACGTCGATGCACACGATGACCCCGGTGCCGATGCCGACGAAGAGCCCGAGAACAAAACGTTCCACTGGGCCAATCTCGCTACTTGAGTCCGCCTTTGTAAGAGGGAACACAGACTACAGTTCTGGGGATGGTGCTCGGCCCCCAGACACTGAAGACACGAAGAGTGCCTATCAGTGAGCGAGATTACCCGGGCGCACTGGGTGCACTTCTTGAAGCCGCTGGAAGGCTTCGATGTCATGGGCAGAAAAATCACGCCGGCGAAGTCAAAATCCGAAATGACGAATTTGGAGCACCAAAACTTTAAGGGAGAAAAATCTCGACCGAGGCCGAAAAGAGGCCTACCCCGACAACGAAAGAAAACTTACCGGGGCAAAAACTGGAAATACGGGAAGGGGCAAACGAAACCCAAGGGGGTTTCCGGAGCACTTTCCGAACGAAAAGAACTTTTCCGAAGAAAAAACACATCGATTAGATAACGGACGCGCGAGGTCGACTCTCCGGGGCTCAACACGGCAAAAAACACAGCCGTACCGAGTGCGGACGAAAGAAGACTGGCCGGCTCGAGCCGGTTTCGGGCGGGAAGACGGCCGCGCATGCGCGGTGCGCGCGAGAGCTAGCAAAGGACTTTGCTAGGAAGATTCCGATTGGAGGGGCTGCCGAGGACGTCACCCATCAGTGAGAACAAGCAGCCTGCTTGTCCTCGGAGAACGCAAATCCCATACCATTCTCGTAGCTTTTCTTTGCACCGCTTCCATTTTTTTAACATCCTTCCCAAGATACGGCCTCCAAAACTGAACACAATACTCCAGGTGGGGCCTCACCAACGTCTTATACAGGGGTATTAAAACCTCTTTTCTTCTGCTGGCCACACCTCTCTCTATACAGCCTAGCAATCTTCTAGCTACGGCCACCGCCTTGTCACACTGTTTCGTCGCCTTCAGGTCCTCAGATACTATCACCCCAAGATCCCTCTCCCCATCAGTACCTATCAGACTCTCACCGCCTAACACATACTTCTACTGTGGATTTCTACTCCCTAAATGCATCACTTTGCATTTCTTCGCATTGCATTTTAATTGCCAAACCTTAGACCATTCTTCTAGCTTCCGCAGATCTTTTTTCATGTTTTCCACTCCCTCCAGGGTGTCCACTCTGTTGAAAATCTTGGTGTCATCCGCAAAAAGGCAAACTTTACCTTGTAACCCTTTGGCAATGTCACTCACAAATATATTGAATAGAATCGGCCCCAGCACCAATCCCTGAGGCACTCCACTACTCACCTTTCCCTCCTCTGAGCGAACTCCATTTACCACCACCCTCTGGCGTCTGCCTGTTAACCAGTTCCTAATCCAGTTCACCACTTCGGGTCCTATCTTTAGCCTGTCTAGTTTATTCAAGAGCCTCCTGTGGGGAACCGTGTCAAAAGCTTTGCTGAAATCTAAGTAGATTACGTCCATAGCACGTACTTGATTTAATTCTTCGGTCACCCAGTCAAAGAATTCAATGAGATTCGTTTGGCACGATTTCCCTTTGGTGAAACCATGTTGTCTCAGATCTTGCAACTTATTTGCTTCTAGGAAATTCACTATCCTTTCCTTCAGCATCGCTTCCATTACTTTTCTAATAATCGAAGTGAGGCTTACCGGCCTGTAGTTTCCGGCTTCTTCCCTATCACCACTTTTGTGAAGAGGGGCCACCTCCGCCGTTCTCTAATCCCATGGAACCTGTCCCGTCTCCAAGGATTTATTAAACAGATCTTTTAGAGGACCCGCCAGAACCTCTCTGAGCCCCCTCAATATCCTGGGGTGGATCCCGTCCGGTCCCACTGCTTTGTCCACCTTTAGATTTTGAAGTTGTTCACACACACTCTCTTCTGTGAACGGTGCTATATCCACTCCATTCTCACATGTACTTTTGCCAGTCCATCGCGGTCCTGCTCCAGGATTTTCTTCTGTGAAAACAGAACAAAAGTATCTATTTAGCAAATTAGCTTTTTCTTCATCATTATCTACATAGCGGTTCGCAGCATCTTTCAGTCTCACAATTCCCTTTTTTGTCTTCCTTCTTTCACTAATATACCTGAAGAAATTTTTGTCACCCCTCCTTGCATTTCTAGCCATTTGTTCTTCCACATGCGCTTTCACCAGACATATCTCTCTCTTGGCTTCTTTCAGTTTCATCCGGTATTCCTCTCCGTGTTTCTCTTCTTGAGTTTTTCTGTATTTCAGGAACACCAACTCTTTAGCCTTTATTTTCCTAGCCACTTGTTTGGAGAACCATATTGGTTTCTTTTTTTCTCTTGCTCTTATTTACTCTCCTTACATAAAGGTTTGTGGCCCTATTTATAGCTTCTTTCAGCTTGGACCACTGTCCTTCCACCTCTTGTTCATCCTCCCATCAGCTCCTTCCTCAGGTATTCCCCCATTTTACTAAAGTCAGCATGCTTGAAATCCAGGACTTTGATTTTTGAGTGGCCGCCCTCCACTTTAGCCGTCATATCAAACCAAACCGTTTGATAGTCACTGCTGCCCAGGTGGGCACCCACTCAGACATTTGACACACTATCCCCATTTGTGAGCACCAGATCCAGCGTCGCTCCCTCCCTCGTGGGTTCCATCACAATTTGTATGAGCAGAGCACTTTGAAAAGCAACCACGATCTCTCTACTTCTTTCCGATTCCGCAGATGGAACTTTCCAATCTACATCCGGCAGATTGAAATCTCCCAGCAACAGCATCTCTCTCTTCTTTCCCAACTTATGGATATCAGCGACCAGGTCTTTATCTAGATCATCCAATTGTGTCTGAGGTCTGTAGACAACACCCACGTATACAGGGGCTCTAAAATTGACTAAGGCTCTAGGGCCCAATGGTTTTGGGCCAGAATATTACCGCCTTATGGCTGACTTGGTGGCGCCCCCACTGCAGGCTTGGTTTAATGAGCTGGTTGAAGCAGGAGAACCTATGCAGCATAATATGGCCCATGTAGTACTACTACCAAAACCGGGGAAAGACTTAACTAAGGTGGGATCTTATTGCCCCATATCATTATTGAACCAAGACGTTAAGCTCTTGGCAGCCATACTAGCCAAACGCCTGAATCAGGTACTCCCCAATCTAATACACGAAGACCAGGTGGGGTTCGTGCCTGGGAGACACGCCTCTATGAACATTATGCAAGCCTTGATGGCAATACACAACTGTAAGGGGAAGGGAGGTTTGGAAGCCATTATAGAATTAGACATGGAAAAGGCATTTGACAGTATTTCATGGCAATATTTATTTGGAGTCCTGAGTAGGTTTGGCATCTCGGGGGCCTACATAGATTAGGTAAAGGTTTTATACACATGTCCCTCAGCCAGATTGCTGATTAATGGAAGATTAACTGAGAGCTTCTCCATACACAGATGAACAAGACAGGGCTGCCCCCTCTCGCCTCTCCTTTTGTTATTAGCTATTGAACCACTTAGAAGTAGTGGTGTGATCCGGGGTCTAAGAGTGGGGGGTAGGGAATTACACTTGAATCTTTTTGCTGATGACATTCTACTATGTGTGGCCAACGCGCCTACAGACCTACCCAGGGCCTTTTCCATAGTTAGGGAATATGGGGAGTTATCGGGCTTGAATGTTAATTATTCTAAATCGGAGTTGTTGCCCCTTTCGGGAAGGCAGGAAGAACGGGTGATGGCGGGGCTCCCTATCAAGCCGGTGGGAGAAGCAATGAGGTACTTGGGCATTTTTTTTTTTAAGTACTAACAGTTCCACATTTTATAGGCAGAATGTGATAGATCCCCTGGAAAAAATAAAGACTTTGTGTGATAGATGGAAGGAACTGCCTCTTTCTCTAATGGGAAGGATAGCTCTAGTTAAAATGGTGCTATTATCTAAGATTTTATACCCGTTGCAGGCAGCACCAATATGGGTTCTTAGGGGGGAGGAACGCTTGTTTCGTTCTATCATTTGGTCATATATTTGGTGGGGGAAGGGAGCACGGATTGGGTTGTCTAAATTATCCCTTAGCAAGGACAGGGGAGGCTTAGGGTTACCGGATGTTCGCTGGTATAATGCAGCAGCAATGATGTGCATCATATATGAGGGGATGGGGGGGCAGTTCTCGTTTTCTGCCCAGAGATGGAATGGAGGAACGGAGGAACGGAGTCACCCATGGAGCTTCCTTAATTTGCTCCACAGGGGATCTGGCACTGATCCTAGACTCCCTGGTAAGCTGGAGCTTTTAAAACCCATGAGGAGAGCATGGGTGTGGTGGAGATGACAGCAGCAGTGCTCCCCGGATGCCTCTCCATACTTGAGCATGATGGGCAACACGGCATTTCAGGCAGGTATGGGATACTCTGTTTTTTCTAAATGGGGGGACTTAGGCTGCAGGATACTGGGTCAACTCCTTGATGAAGGGACAGGCGATTTCATAACTTTTGAACAAGTGAAGAAACAGTAGGACATCCCAAATGAACACTTACTGCAGTACTTACAGGTCCGGCACTATTGGTCATCTATTAAGTTAAAATTGGGGATAAATGGTTATGGGACCCTTTAGATAAAATCTTATTGCGCCTCCCCACCAAGGCTAACAGCTTGTCCACCTGGTATATGATCCTGACGCTAAATGGGCAAATGGGGGACATGGAAAAGTTGGTAGCCCACTGGAACGAGGAACTTGGAACTGGGTATACAGGGCAAGAATTTGGAAAATTCTTTCCTACATTATATAGGATGGTTAAGGCAGCAGACCTACAAGAGACACAATATAAGATATTACACAGAGCACATATTTCTAGGGCGAGGGGGGCAGCTATAGGTTTGTGGGCAGAATAGGTGTAGTAAATGCAAACAAGCGGGGGGTACCCTCATTCACTCCTTTTTGGAATGCCCGGCTTTGATGCTGTGAAATGAGGCGTTCCAGATATTAAGTGCTGTGCTACAACGGACATTGGAGTGGGACTATGCGACCCTATTGTTGGGAGATCAGTCATTGCTGTTGGCTCAGGGACTTAAATACCCACACCGCAGATTTGTGTATGTCTCCCTGCTGCTGGTAAGGAAAACTATACTGCACTTTTGGATCTCCTCCGAATAGGTATCGGGAGAAGTATGGAAAGCAAAGATGAGGGAAATGGGCAAATATGAGAACCAGATTTATCGGAAATCTTTCAAATTGATTAACTGACAATATGCCTACCTGTGGGCCTCCTGTTTAAATACTTGGATAAGGCAGATGTGGTATCACTGATTGTAAGACTGTTCTTGTTGTGTCTTCAATAAAAAAATGTTGAAACATAAAAAAAAAAAAATAAATACTTGGATAAGACCTCTTGCTTAAATATAAGAGAAAAAAGACCTCAGCGGGAGGGGGTGTAGGAGAGGGCATGGGTGGATGGATGTAATGGAGGGCGAATGTTGTGATGAGATGTTTTCGAGTGAAGAGAGGATAGAGTGTGTCTGGATAGTGGGGGGGGGGGGGGGGGGGGGGTAAAAAGAAAACTCAACATGTAATGCGCCACGTCTATAAACATATTACTGAAAATTATGCTTAGATTTGCACAAATGTTTGCCAGATGAGTGCATTGTTGTATTATTTTCTTTTTGTGACTGTATTATGTGTTGAGACCAATAAATAAAATAAAAAAATTAAAAAAAAACCAAAACCCATTCTACCCAGCCTCCTTACAAAACCTAATTCTTGAAGGTGGAACAGCATTCATTCCCCTCCCCCCACCCCCACCCCCAAAAAAATAAAGAAAATAGCAAACATCTGTGAACTGTACAGCTAAAAGGGCTCCTTTCACTCACGGAGGCAGATTTTTAAAAAATGTTGTTACTGTTCTTAATAATTTTAATGTGCATATTGATGTGGGCTTAGATATTGTGGTAGTCAGTTTGCTTTGCACCTTTAAGTTATTATGGTTAGATCAATTGACTACCACTCCTGCTCATCCAGGGGAGCATACCACTGGTACTGAATTTTGGGTTTGGTGATACTTTAGAACAAGGTAAGCATAGAGTGGAGGCAAGTATTCAGGTCTCCTGGTGAGATCATTACTTTGTCCCCTTTAAATTTTATTTGGAAGCCCAAAGACTTTGAACTCCCTGCAGTAATAATGGAAATTAGCGAGAAGTAAGATTGATGCTGCACTGGAAGTTTGTGATTCGGAAGGATCTGATTCAGTGGCTTCCCGGGTTAGGTAATATATGGACCTTGCTACACTTTAGATCTGGGGTGTCCAACTTCAACCCTTGCCAGTTTGGGTTTTTAGGATTACCCCAAATAATATACATGAGATATATTTGGATACAATGGAGGCAGTGCATACAAACAGATCTCATGCATATTCATTGGGGAAATCCAGAAAACCTGACTGGATTGTGGTCCTCAAGGACCGAGGTTGAACAACCCTTCTTTAGATGCTATGGCTCCAGTTAGATAATTTTGTCAACACTTTAAAGCTAATGTTAGCTGTTTGTTTGTTTTTTAAGCTGATTAAAAGATTCAAAGAGGAAGCTGAGGTAATATGAGAGATGGTGGAGGAAATTCAATGCCCTGAGTGATAAGAAAATGTGGAGCTAAGAAACAATGTAAAATTTGACAGCTATGCATGCAGCTAAGAAAAAGCTTCTGTACCTCAACTGATAAAACTGCAATTATGCTAAAGGAAATGTTTAGAGTACTTCAACATCTTTTGGGCATCTTTAAGATTAGGCCAAGGCAGGATCTGTGTTGCTTGAGGCAGAGAAATTACTTAGCTAACTTCATTGAAAGAGTTAGGAGTCTGAAACAGGGGCGTAGCCATGGGCGGGCCTGGGCTCACCCAATTTGGGGTCAGGCTCGCCCAGCAGCAGTGTTCCTTCCTGCACAGTGTTCCTTCCTGGCTGCCGGCTGCCGCTCAACAATTTCCTTGCCGCTACTAAGCGCTAACCCGGAAGCCTCTCTTCTGGCTTCCGGGTTAGCGCTTAGTAGCTGCAAGGAGATTGTTGAGCGGCAGCTGGCAGGCAGCATGTGGGAATCGCTGCAAGCCGAGCCTGCGACCGGAATCGCTGCTGGGCGGGCCTGCAAGGAGGGTGAGGGAAGATGGGGTGAAAGTTGCTGCACGGGAGAAGGGATGATGGGGAAAAAATGTTGCACGGGGGAGGGAAGACGGGGATAGCAGCTGCACAGGGGGGGGGAGGGAAGATGGAAGGAAAGATGCTGCACAGGGAGGAGGGAAGATGGAAAGATGAGGCACGGTGGGTGGGGGAGATACTGCACGGGGAAGAAGGGAGAGATGCAGCAAAGGGGTGGAGGGGTGAGGAAGGGAGAAGTCTTGGCTGCATATGAAGTGGAGGAGAGGGAGACATGCTGTATAGAGAGGGGATAGGTGGTGAGGGGGGAGACATTTTGAACATAGGGGTGGAGAGGAGGGAGAAATGTTAGAAATGATGGTAGAGGGGAGGAAGGGAGAGATGCTGCATGGGAAGGGGAGAGAGATGTTGGACCAGAACACAAAGGAGAGGGAGATAGAGATGGTGGACAGTGGGAATGAGAGGGGGAGATAGACATGGGGGTGGATGAGAGGGAGGGAGAGGTACACAGTAGGTGGTGAGGGGGGAAAATGCTGGGCCATGGGGGAGAGGACAGGAATGAAGAGAGAAGGGGCAGGAAAATATAAGGCTACCAGGGTGGGGTGGGGAGGGGATCAAATGCTGGTTAGAAGGGTGGAGGGAGGAAAACGATGGGAATGGTGGAACCCCGTGGGAGAGGTCAAGAGGGAGAGGAGGGGGTGGCAAGGAAATGAATGAGAGATAGTGATTACAGAGGGTAGAAATATGGTAATGGGAAGTAGGTTAAAGATAAAAGAGAAAATAGAGATGGGGAGGAGTAAGATGGGTAATGGGAGAGCTAGTGGGTGAAAGAAGAAGATGGAAATTTGATGGGTAGACGAAAAGTAAAAAGGAGACGAAGAAGGGTGAGAGAGAGGCAGAAAAGGGCTACAAAGGAATGATCAATATGTCAGAGGCAGGAATAGTGAAGGAACAGACAGGAGAGAGGAGAAAAGACAAATGGACTGCAGCCGCTTGAAGAAGAATTAGCAGACGGCAGAGAGGAAAGCAAAACAGAGAAATTGGAACCAGCAAGATGGAAAAATAAAATGTCCAGACAACAAAGGTAGAAACAAAGCATTTTATTTTGAATGTTTTAAATGGAATATGTTAGCTTTTGGAAATCTTTGTATTGTGTCCTGTAGAAAAGGAAATGCATCTCTGTTTTATGTCTCCAGTGTTGCAGTAATGCTATGTTTAACTTCTTGGGGTTCCTTTTCAATTTTTGTCTAAATATTTTTATTTCTAATTTGTAATCCCTTGTTCTGTATTTGGTGAGGGTCTGTTGGTGTGATAGTAATGGCAGGTGGGAAATTGGAGGGGAGGCAAAGAGGAGAGGGAATCTGGGAGGGAAGCCCTTCTTTATTTTCTGACCTGGGTCCAAGCAGGTCTAACACCAGTCCTAACCCTTGCTGTATAGCTGGTGAGGATTCCCAGACATCCCCAGCTAAGGACCTCCTCCAAAGGTGGCCAGAACTCCCTTCTACCAAGCTCTGGCAACAGCATCCTTGAGCCATCGACAGCTAAGCATGTGTGGGGTGCTGGCATCAGTGGCTTAGGGTCATTGCTGCTGCCTGCCAAGCTTGGTAAAAGAGAGTTCTGGCCACCTTCAGAGAAAGTCTTCAGCTGACTGAGCTTGAGGATCCTCATTAGCTAAAGTATTTATATTTTGAGGTGGAGGTAGGGCAGAGCAGAGAAAACTTTGTGCACACCCGCTTTGGGCTCAGGCCCACCCAAAACTGGCTGTCTGGCTACACCACTGCTCTGAAACCAATATATACTGTTTGCTTTAAATCAGAGAGTTGTGCTCAGGAATAGGCATTAGTGTCACACTGTTAATGACAGGACCTGCCCTCCAGAGGATGCAATATCCTTGCACTGAGGATGTGTCTCCAGGGGCTTCTGCCCAGGAGAGAAGGGTTAGAATAGCAATTATAATTGAAGATTTGATCATTAGACATGTAGATAGCTCTGTGGCTGGTGAATGTGAGAATCACTTAGTGATTTGTCTGCATGGTGCAAAGGAGGCAGACCTCGCTGCAACTAGTTAAGATTTTAGACAGTGCTGGGGAGTAGCCTGCTGTTTTGGTACATGTGGGAGGAAGGTTCTGGAAGTCAAATTTAGGCTTTTAAGTAGAAAGCTCAAATCCAGAACCTCTAGGGTAGCATTTTCAGAAGTACTCCCCATTCCACATGCACAGGGCCAGTCTTAGGCAGGAGTGACCAGTATGGCTACAGAAGGCCTCATGCTCCCAGGTGCCCCACACTACCGACCCCAACATCAGACCAAATCTCTCGCATTCATCTCCCACTCAGCAGCCTCACAACTCTTCCCTTTTCGTCTCCCCTTTTTTCCCCAAGTCCAGCGGCGCTTCTCTACCTTGTTCCCACAGCCCCCTCCCCCGGTGGGTCCAGTCTGTATATCGCTTCCCCGGGTCCATCCACCTGGCTTGATCGCTGTCAGCGGTTGTGTGATTGTGATAGACTGCCTTTGCCAGTGCCGTAACCACCATCAGAGTGTTTCCTTTGTGGTGCTCCACCTCCTATGACGCAACTTCCTGTTTCCGTACAAAGAAACTAAATCAATCAATTGAAATGATACTCCATAAATAAAACTTTGGTGAAAATGAAGATATAATTGATAAATGGTATTATGTAAAGATAAAAATAAAAAATAAAAAAGATAATAATGAAAAAAATATATTAAAACAATTTTAAAAAGAAAGAAAAACAGATGATCAAAAAATGTGTATATGATAAATGTATTTTGTGTTGAGAACTTCTGAAACTATTATTTTGCCAAAAATGTAGATATGTACACTTTAAAAAAAATTATAACCTATTAAACTTCTATTAAATAAATATTTTTTTGAAGTAGAGATCTATATTATATCTGTTAGGTATAAGGTAAACGTATTTGGTGCGGAGTTTAAAAACTTTGTTATCAGAAGTCTATGTGATAAAACAGGCACACATATATATAGTCCTTATTGAATAAAAAAATAAAGAATAATAAGTATCTATCTGTGTAAAACTGAAATGAAATGTATATATATTTCTTGTCTTGACAACTTATTAAAAAATGTAGATATAGAAACAATATACAAACAAACCTTGAATGATCCTCGTAGCTTGAAAAGTGGAGATGCTAATGGATAGTCTGGAAAGTGAAGTGGACACACATTTATATAAAAAATGGTTTATATTTGTATAAAGGCTGCAATGTCGTACGTATGTATGTATAATCATAACAACTTATTAACCGAGAAGAAGCGACATCCATATATAAATAATTTAGAAATATACATAGTAACATAGTAGATGACGGCAGAAAAAGACCTGCACGGTTCATCCAGTCTGCCCGACAAGATAAACTCATATGTGCTACGTTTTGTGTATACCTTACCTTGATTTGTATCTGCCATTGTCAGGGTACAGACCATATAAGTCTGCCCATCACTAGCCCCTTCTCCCCCCACCGGCTCTACAACTACTACTACTCAACATTTCCAAAGCGCTACCAGACTCACACAGCACTATACTGCCACCCAATCTCGGCTAAGCTTCTGAGGATCCCTTCTTTCTGACCAGGATTCCTTTATGTTTATCCCGTTACCGTTTTCATCTCCATCACTTCCCACGGGAGGGCATTCCAAGTATCCACAACTCTCTCCGTGAAAAAATACTTCCTGACATTTTTCCGGAGTCTGCCCACCTTCAATCTCTTTCATGTCCTCTCGTTCTACCTCCTTCCCACCTCCGGAAAAGGTTCATTTGCGGATTTATACCTTTCAAGTATTTGAACGTCTGTATCATATCACCCCTGTTTCTCCTTTCCTCCAGGGTATACATGTTCAGGTCAACAAGTCTCTCCTCATACGTCTAGCAACGTAAATCCCATACCATTCTCGTAGCTTTTCTCTGCACCGCTTCTATTTTTTTTTACATCCTTCGCAAGATACGGCCTCCAAAACTGAACACAATACTCCAGGTGGGGCCTCACCAACAACTTATACAGGGGCATTAAAACCTCTTTTCTTCTGCTGGTCACACCTCTCTCTATACAGCCTAGCAACCTTCTAGCTACAGCCACCGCCTTGTCACACTGTTTCGTCGCCTTCAGATCCTCAGATCCTATCACCCCAAAATCCCTCTCCCCATCAGTACCTATCAGACTCTCACCGCCTAACACATACTTCTACTGTGGATTTCTACTCCCTAAATGCATCACTTTGCATTTCTTCGCATTGAATTTTAATTGCCAAACCTTAGACCATTCTTCTAGGTTCTGCAGATCCTTTTTCATGTTTTCCACTCCCTGCCGGCTGTCCACTATGTTACAAATTTTAGTATCATCCGCAAAAAGGCAAACTTTACCTTCTAACCCTTCGGCAATGTCACTCACAAATATATTGAACAGAATGGGCCCCAGCACCGATCCCTGAGGCACTCCACTACTCACTTTTCCCTCATCCGAGCGAATTCCATTCACCACCACCCTCTGGCGTCTGTCCGTCAACCAGTTCCTAATCCAGTTCACCACTTTGGGTCCTATCTTCAGCCCATCTAGTTTATTTAAGAGCCTCCTGTGGGGAAAAGTGTCAAAAGCTTTGCTGAAATCTAAGTAGATTATATCCATAGCATGTCCCTGATTCAATTGTCCGGTCACCCAGTCAAAGAATTCAATGAGCTTCGTTTGGCACGATTTCCCTTTGGTAAAACCATGTTGTCTCGGATCTTGCAACTTGTTGGTTTCCAGGAAATTCACTATCCTTTCCAATAACTGAAGTGAGGCTTACCGGCCTGTAGTTTCCAGCTTCTTCCCTATCACCACTTTTTGTGAAGAGGGACCACATCCGCCATTCTCCACTCCCACGGAACCTCTCCCGTCTCTAAGGATTTATTAAACACATCTTTAATAGGACCTGCCAGAATCTCTCTGAGCTCCTTCAATATCCTGGGGTGGATCCCGTCCGGTCCCACGGCTTTGTCCACCTTTAGATTTTGAAATTGTTCATACACAATCTCTTCTGTGAACGGTGCTTTAGCCACTCCATTTTCATATGTACTTTTTGTCAGTCAATCGCGGTCCTTCTCCAGGATTTTCTTCTGTGAAAACAGAACAAAAGTATCTGTTTAGCAAATTTGCTTTTTCTTCATCATTTTCTACATAACGGTTCACAGCATCTTTCAGTCTCACAATTCCCTTTTTAGTCTTTCTCCTTTCACTAATATACCTGAAGAAATTTTTGTCACCTCTCCTTACCTTTCTAGCCATTTGTTCTTCTGCTCGTGCTTTCGCCAGACGTATCTCTCTCTCTTGGCTTCCTTCAGTTTCATCCGGTATTCCTCTCCGTGTTCCTCTTCTTGAGTTTTTCTGTACTTCAGGAACGCTAACTCTTTAGCCTTTATTTTTTCAGCCACTTGCTTGGAGAACCATATCAGTTTCCTTTTTCTCTTGCTTTTATTTACTCTCTTTACATAAAGGTTTGTGGCCCTATTTATAGCTTCTTTCAGTCTGGACCACTGTCCTTCCACCTCTCGTTCGTCCTCCCAGCCCATCAGCTCCTTTCTCTGCTATTCCCCCATTTTACTAAAGTCAGCACTCTTGAAATCCAGGACTTTGAGTTTTGAGTGGCTGACCTCCTCTTCAGCTGTCATATCAATCCAAACCGTTTGATGGTCACTGCTGCCCAGGTGGGCAGTCTGACATTTGATACACTATCTCCATTTGTGAGCACCAGATCCAGCGTCGCTCCCTCCCTCGTGGGTTCCGTCACCATTTGTCTGAGCAGAGCACTTTGAAAAGCATCCACGATCTCTCTACTTCTTTCCGATTCCGCAGACGGAACCTTCCAATCTACATCCGGCAGATTGAAATCTCCCAGCAACAGTACCTCTCTCTTCTTTCCCAACTTTTGAATATCTGTGATCAGATCTTTATCTAGTTCCTGCAATTGTGTCGGAGGTCTGTAGACAACACCCACGTGTACAGAGGTTTTATCATCTCTTTTTAAGGTGATCCATATCGCTTCTTCCTTTCCCCAGGTCCCTGTCATTTCAGTTGCCTCGATGTCATTTCTCACATACAGAGCTACTCCTCCACCTTTACGGCCCTCTCTATTCTTCCTAAATAGATTATAGCCTGGTATGTTTGCATCCCATTCGTGGGAACCATTGAAGTGTGAATAGTAATTTTTGTGGAATACGTTAGATATAAAAGACCTGTACTGAAAATATATTAGTCACCACTATGCATCTAATGCGAGCGTGTAAAAAAATAAATAACGTACTGGAAACATCTTTATTGCCTACGCCAAAGAGATAAAATACCTCGATAAAGACTTTGTTAAAATAACATTAAAAATGTAGCGTCTCTGTATAATAGACAAACAGTGTATGTCAGGTTACTAGGCATTTAAATACGTTAATTTTGGCGCCAAAAGTAACCGGAAATGAGGTAGACAGTGAACTGAAAGAAAATTTAAAAGTGATTGGTATTACTGATACAGTAATATGATAAAATGACACTTGAGATGGACATGTATCCCCACCATTCAAAACGCCTACTGTCAAATCGTGTATAGTCATAGAATGATGCCTGATGACTGAAGAAAATAAAATACAATAAATGCATTCGAAAGAGATTTTTACTGTTTAACTTAAGTCGGAAAAAATCTATTGACATGAAAACGATCGTACCGTAGTTTTTTTATTTTACAAAGGCGCACATTCATTAACTGCACTAAAAAAATAAGAATAATAAATAAAAATAACAAAGACTTTGATAAAATAATGTAGGAAGTGTTGCGTCTCTGTGTAGTCTAAAAAAGACAAACAGCATATGTCAGATTGCTAGGCATTTAAATACGTTAATTTTGGCGCCAAAAGTAACCAGAAATGAGGTAATTAGACGGCGAACCAAAGGAAACTTTAAAGTGATTGGATAATACATATACGGTAAATACGATAAGATGACACTCGAGATGAACTTGTATCTCCACTAATCACAGTTCTTACTGTGAAATCGTGTATAATTAATGGGATGATGCCTGGTAACTAAAAGAAGAAAGGATTTAATAAATGCGGTCAACAGAAATGTTTGCTATTTAACTTAAATTAGAAAAAATCATCAACTTGAAAATTGGTATTGGTCGTCTATGTTTCTTTTTTTATCCAAAACAAGAGAGGGGAGGATGTGTTTTTATTTATTTGTTACATTTGTACCCCACATTTTCCCACCTATTTGCAGGCTCAATGTGGCTTACATAATACCGTAAGGCGTTAGTAGACTTCAATGAAAAACAGATACAAAGTGATGTTATTATCAAAGAGGATCATGTGTTACAGATACATTAAGAGAATCGAAGAGAAGAAGAGTTATATAGTTTTCGTTATGGGCTTTGGTTTCGTTGTGTTGCTGGATTCAGGCATTTAAGTTGGGTCAGTAGGGTAAGCCTTTTGGAACAGGATGGTCCTTCAGTGATTTCCGGAAGCTAAAGTGATCATAGATTGTTGAGGGTATCTCTTATATATTGTCATATTAATTTTGTACTCCAAGTGGAAAAATTATTATGAAATAGAAACAGATATGTAATAAAATAATTTAAAATATGATAAGACTGTAAATTGTTTAAAAATTAACCAACGATAATACATGAGTTATGTTATAAAATATGAAATATTTAATATTAAATATTGATATCATGGTGAATTATATACAATTAAACTGAAAACTGGCATACAAGAATGTTATATTGTTTTTATGTATGAAATTTAAAAGATGTTGTTGGTGGAGGTGGCTAACAAGTACACGTGTTGCAACGGCCAATGTCCAGAGAGTGGGCCTCGACAAGGCAACTGACCAAAGGATGAAAGTGTTTGGATCTTAAGAAACAAAAGTGACCGGCGACCAGGATAAGCGAACGGTCAAGATTCCTGGTTCCCACCGCCGCGGCCTGGGTTTGACTCCTGGGATGGGAACTGGAGGTGAGGTGAGAAGACAGCGTGGTAAGTATTCATTTCACTTTGTGGTTTTTGGTTTTGTTTTGTTTTTTTTTCTCTCCCCCCCCCCCCCCCCCCCCCACCAGAAATGGGTTAATGGAACTAAAAATCTGAGCATTAATTGGCCTCAGTCAGGCAGTTTTTGACAAACAAATTCTAACAGTTTTGAAATTGTGGATAGAATGTACTAAGACTATGAAATATAGTAGGGCACAGACAGATTCAGCAAGGTACAGTGAGGACAGACTACACACAGAAACCAGATTTCTCACAGTTCCAGTGTTGGAGCTGTGGGCAAATAGGACACATAAGCAGAGGCTGCGGGACCAGGGGACAGCGAGATGCAGGTCCAGCCCCCAGATATCAGGCACTGGCATAGGCGTAGTTTGACTGTTTCATTTGGGGGGGCAAAGGATGGGGCGGAGCATATTAGCATATTCATTTGCATATATACATATGAATATGCTAATATGGAGGAAGGAAGGGAAAAAGAGCTGGCTTTTTTGGGGAATAACCATAATGAATATGTATGAGATATCAAGCCAGCTCTTTCTCCCTTCCTTCTTTTCTCCTTACCCAGCACTCCCTCTTCATCTCCAGTAGTATTTCCCCACCCCCTTTCTCATACCATACCAGTGTTGACCTTAGAAATGCATAGGCTCTATATGTAGATCCTTCAAGAGGTAGTGTGTCATGATTTAGGCTCTACCCCCTTTTTTGATGTTTTGGTGCCACCTCAGTAAGGCCAACACACAATCTCTCCACTGCAAAACGCTATACACAGACTTGTGCAAAAACACACTCATATCCTTACTAAACCATAACAGCACTAATTCCAAGGACAGGACGAGCTACAACCTTATGTGTGAAAAGGCAGAACTGTAATTACACCAGGCTCTAAAACACCAATACACTACCTCGTGAAAAAAAAAGCAAAACAAAAAGGGCTGCAAATACTACACGCTAGCAGAATACTGCACCTTGATCACACATGAAAAACACATGACACAACAGACATGACACAAGGAACTAGAAATAAAAAAATATGAAGGCAAAATACTGAACTGGAAAGTTAACTCAAGAAGTCAGACTTAGCATGCAGCAATACCAGAAAAATTGCAACTTACATGCAAAATATCACAGATGCACATTTCCAAAAGCTGACATATTCCAATTAATAAATTCTGAATAAAATACTTTTTCTACCTTTGTTGTCTGATCATTTAGTTTTTCTATTCGCTTTGGTCCCAGTGTCTTCTGTTTTATACAGTGTCTTCTTTCCATTTGATATTTTTTTCTCACCATGTCCACCATCCTCCTGTGTCCTTATGCGTCCTGTCTACAATCTATAGCCCTGTCCCTATCCTTCCTCGAGTTTCAGTATCTGCCCTCAATGTGTTCCAAACCAGCCCTTAAACTCAGCAGTTTTACCTCCATCCATATCCAGCATTTCTCCTCACTCCCCTCCATCCATGTGCATCTACTTCCTGTCTTCCCTCCCCTCTATCCATGTCCCGCATTTCTCCTCTCTCCCTTCCCCTCCATCCATGTGCATCTCCTTCCTTTGTCTTTCCTTCCCTCCGTCCTTGTCCAACATTTCTCCTCTCTTCCCTCCATCCATGTGCATCTCCTTCCTGACTTCTATCCCCTCCCTCCATCCATCCGTCCAGCAACTCTCCATTCTCCCCTGCCCTCTCCATCCATCCATCCATCCATATCCAGCAAATTTCCTCTCTCCCCTTCCCCTCCATCCATCCATCCATCCATGCCCAGCAATTCTCCTCCTTCCCCTGCCCTCCGCTCCATGTCCAGCGATTTCTATTCTCTCCCCTGCCCTCCTCTCCATCCATCCATCCATGTCCAGCAACTCTCCATTCTCCCCTGCCTTCTCCTCCATTCATCTCCAGCAAATTTCCTCTCTCCCCTGTCCCCTCCATCAATCCCTGTTGTCCAGCAATTCTCCTCTCTCCCCTGCCCATCCTGTTTCTGCTTCCTTAACTTTCTTTACAAGATCTCCAGTCCATCTTCTATTTTTTCTCTCCCTTCCTATCTTCTTCACTCATTTCCAGCATCTCCCCTGTCTTCTTACTCACCCTTTGTCCAGCATCTTCCAATATCCCTTTTTCCCTTCCAGCATTGTCCCTATGTGTCCTTATCCCCTCTCTGTCCAGCATTGCCCCTTTGTGTCCCTGTCTCTATGCTCCCTCACTGACCAGAATCTCGCTTCTCTGTCTCCCTGACACTCTCTTTTCTCTTCCCTTCCTCTTACCATCCATTCACGGTCCAGTGTCTCTCCTCCTTTCCCCAAGTCCAGTCTCCCTTCTTCCCTCCTACCAGCTAATCCACATCCACAGCAATGACTCTTGGGATTTGCTCACACCGACCGGCTCCGTTCTATCCAGGCTCAGCCTCTTTCCTGCACAACAGCCGAACACCCTGCTACTTTTCTGCCTGCCTTGTTTGTATTCCGGTGGTGTGACACGTGGCCAGGTGAACTGCAGTGCAACTTTCCTAGAGAATGCAGGGGACTTCGCGCTATGGCTGAGAGTTTGCTGGTGGCTGAGGGTCCTTCGCTTCTACCAGGGGCCTCTACTAGTGCAAGCAGTGAGGGCAATGTTGTTGGCGGTAGTGGCGCCTCCGCGAACCCGGCGCCGCTCTCCCGGAAGCTGCACAAGATCAGGCAGCAGGCTCGCTCAAGCAGGCTGCTCGTGACGTCACTTAAGTCGTTAAACGTCTTCTCTCTCCCAATCTCCGGCGGGGGCGGGGCGCGGCTGCTGCAGGCATTTAAGAGAAGCCCGCCTCTGCGGGGCTTCTACTGGTCCAAATTGCCAGCAAATTGCAAATTGGACCAATAGAAGCCCCGCGGAGGCGGGCTGCAGGCTGAAGAGGGGAGGGGAATGCTGGGCTTGTCGTCGGACTTGCTTAGTGCTTGCTGCTTTTACTATTGCAGTGGCACCCTGCCCGCCAGTTCGCCGCTGCGGATCGTCGTCGTTTGGGGGGGCAATGCCCCCCCTAGTCTACGCCTATGGGCACTGGGAAGGGGGATTTTTCGATCCCCAGGGAATCCCAGGAGAAGTTCAGGGCTCCAGTGACTAGCTCAGCAGCAGGTTCTGAGGGCAGAGATTGGGCTAGAAGATCCTGTTGTGGAGGGTAAACTAGCTACTGTGCCAGTCCAATTTTTGATTGACACAGGGGCTACAATATCCACCATAGGCTCGGGTCAAAGCATATGCCCATTTCCCCTTTCCTCAGAAACTACCAGCACAATAGGATTCTCTGGACAGTCCCAAGAATTCAGATATACAGTGCCTTTGAATTTAAAATTGGAGGGAGAACAAATAGAGGCAAAATTCTTGTATGCCCCGGATTCTCCCATTAACTTACTAGGTAGAGATCTACTGACCAAACTGGGGGTGCAGATTCTCTGCACAGCAGTGCCCTTGAAAGATTTCAGGCATTAGGTAAATTAGGAAAAACACTACAGGAAACAAGTTTGTTTTGTGAAGTTTAAATATTGGTTACACCTTTGAATTGAAGCAGTAAAAGGATCCCTCTTTGTTCTGTTTACCTTTGAGCAGCTCATATGTATTTTGAGGCATCTTGTTGTTTGACAGGTCTAAGTAAAGTGTACGGGAGGGTAGAACTTTAAAAATAAATAACACAGCTAAAAGACTTGTGCTTAATATATAGGACACTGACAGGATCAAAGAAATGTATATCTCTACTCCTCAGTATTTCTAAGATTACCTGAGGATTGAGTGCTGAACTGCTTAAATCCTAAACTTTGTGTTTGTGCATCCTCTCCATTAACTGAATTTAGTAGAGGCATTTAAGGGCAAATTTTATTCATGATTTTTTTTCTTTTTTTTTCTCTCCCTGCCTTTTCCACTGTATTGTCTGCTCCTCTTTCAGCCATACTGATGCAAGATTAAATTACCTTTTCTTCCTCATTGGAACTATTTACTGAATGCAAATAAACTGAACTGACACTGCTAAAGGAAAGTTTCTTTTATTAGTGACTGGGACAGGGTTTGCTCTGCCCCTCCCTGATCTACTGTTTACAGTTTCTAGATAAAATTTTGTTTCATGATGAGCTTGCTAAAATTCTTAAGTGTCACTTTCAAAATGTCTTTAAGCTATTAGGAAATAAATTGGTCCACATTCCAATATGATTAAGTTTGTTTTTGCAAGATTGCTAGAAAATATGTGGTTCCATCCCTTTTATTGGGAGTTTTTAGTTTTAAAATTTGACTAACTGGATAACAGAAATTAATTGACACTAAGCGTTTTTTTCTTAAAAACAAAGTAAGATCTGTAGATTTCTGCAAATAGCAAGCAGCCCTGATACTTAAATGTTAAAACAAAGTGTTTATACCAACAGCTAGGAGCCAGAGAAGTTAATGCTGCATTTCAGCTTGTTTTATATTTATTGTGACCTCTTGTCAGGCAGGTTTTGTGTCTTTTCAGACCACAGAAAGGGGTACCCTTGTGAAAAAACTAAGGAGAACCAACTGAATAATTTGTTGCTCAGTCATCAGACTTGTGCGGCTTGTTTTTTTTTTTATTTCTAGTTCACAGGGATTTCTGCATACTGCTGATCATGTACCAACTTTGGAAGAAATGGTGGTTTTTCCTGCTTGCTCAGAGAAAATATGAAGGAATCTGTGAATGAGGGTCTTAAGAATGAAATAGCCAGAACAGTGGAGATATGTGACCTTGTGAATTAATTTCTGAATGTTTTTTTCCTTTTCAGACTGCAAGTTACTAATTTAGGATTTTTATTTTTTATGGAATTAGGGTTTCATGCATACATGCCATCCAGATAATTTATATAAAGAAATATTTTCTGTCTTTTAATTTTATTTGATTGCGCTCCAAAGAGCTTCTCTTACCAGCTGCAGAGGTAAAAGATTCTCTAAAAGAGCATTTAAGAGCATTAAAAAAATGTACCTTTTTTTATTTCTGGAATGGCTATGCTATGCTTTTATTCATTTGTGCACATATGAGCTCACAGAAACTGTTTTGGTATCCACTTGGATACCACACACAATTTTATTGTGTATAATACTGTGTTTACTTGCAGATTAAGTCCACTCCTGAATCCAACAAGACAGATTCGACATATGGCCTCTCCAACTTTGTCTTTGTCTGTGTTTTTGTGGGACCCATCAGATACAGTACATTCAGTATAAGTGACCATTTCTGATTTTTTTAATTTTGTGGATAGTACAATCAGTATGTAGAAGTAGTTTTTCTCCTGAATACATATTGGTTAGGTGTGAAATTTAACAAAAGTGTTCTCTTCTGAATGCCATACTCTTCTGAATGCCATACTAAACACATTAACTATTTGTGTTCTGCCACTAATCAACAGTTTTAGTGAACACAGGCAGGCTGTAAAGTTTCCTTTCCCGCCCTCTGCACTGTAAGGGTCTCTTCCTCTCTGAAGTATACCTATATCTGATACTACCTTTTCCCTGGATAGTATCTTTGCCCCATTTTTTTTCTGTCTCCCAGAATACTGATGTTATTTCTCAATAATGCCCAGAACCAGAATTACCATTGGTGCCAATTTGTCCCTACCAACTTGCGGATCGGGCCTACCTGAGAAATCACTGATCCCGCCTATGAACTAGCCTTGATCTAAGAGTCCACTGAAAGTCTGCAAGTCCACACCTTCTGTTGTCCAGAAGCAGAACTCTGATGCTTGCTACCACCTTTCCACGCTGCACTGCCTGCACCAGACTGATCTTACGCTTTGAACATTTATACACTACTGCTGCAGAATGTTATTTGCTTTTTGTGGACTTAATGGACTCATTCAAATGACCACTGCCTTTTTCCTTCTCAGTACTATTTTGCCTGATTTTGTATCTCTTAAGCTACAGTATTTTGTGAATCAGTTGAAGTTTTATTTTCTGGTAGCTGCATTCCATTTTCATGCCTCTTTTGCCCTGTGTTTCATTTATTTCTGTGTGGACCTCCCTTGCACAGCCCTCATGCTACATTTACATTTCTGGACACTCACTGGTTTTACATTTTGGTTTTCTGGGAAAGTTATGTTTGCCTGCAAATTACTGAATTACCTCTAAAGGTGGGAAACAAAATGCAAATTATCCTCTACCCCTGCCAGGTATTTACCTTTCACTTTTGCTATATCTTTCCTTTGCCCTTTGCTGCCCTACCTTTTGGAATAAAATAACCTGTAGATCCCATGCCTAGCCAGTCCTGCACATCTCTCTGATTGTGTGGGCTGTGCACTCTTTGTGCCTAGTTCTAACTTGGCCATCCCCCCTGTCTCCTAGTCCATCTCTGATAATTTAACTTGTTTTTCCCTACTTACACTCTGTCATGTCATAGTGGTTCTGTATATGAACATGTTCAGTTCTGATCTTTCCTTTAATTTGTTCTCTTTTGCTTCTTTTCCTTTTCTGCTTACCAACAATGGCTCAGGCCCGGCTCTGGGCAATACTGATACTTCTGTCTGTATGATACACCTTCTTCCTAATGGTGCATGGCAGTCTCAGTCATCTCTTAATTACTCTGCTTTCTTTTCCAGTTACCTAGGCCCCCTCACTGCCTGCTTGGCAGCCTCTAATATGCACTACGTCCGCACTGGTAATCCTGGCCTTTCTATGGTCAAATAATTGGAGGCCTGCTCTATACCTCCTCCAACAATCCTTACACTTTTTGTAGATTCTGGAATGAATGCACATCTGTTGCATTGTCTATGTAGCTAGAGCACATGCTAGGTTATGAACCCCAGATAGGTGGTAGAGAGGTTGGGAGGCGGGGCTAGTGTTGGGCAGACTTCTACAGTCTGTGCCCTGAAAGTGGCAAATACAAATCAAGGTCAGGTATGCACACAGAGTAACACATAGCAGGTCTTTCTATGCCATCATCTACTATGTTCCTATATTTTTAGTGGAACACTAATTAGGTTTGTGGTTCTTGGGCTCACCAGGCCTTGCCTCCTAATGGAAAGATACAATTACAAAGGTCTATTAAGTTGGGATACTTTCACTTCATAGTTCTCTCCTTTAGGTTCCAATATAAGATCTCTTTTATTGGACTGTTATGTTTTATTGTTATATTGATCCTATCTTGTTGTTTGCTTGGTTGCATCTCCCCCTGTTAACGCAAATTATGCACTCCACCTAAAATCCTTTTTATGTCAGCAAATACTTTGAACACATAACTATGCCCCACGAAGTTCTTACACTGCTACTCCCTCTGCAGACCCTGACACATTGGTTACCTCTGCATGTGTTTAATTTCTCCTCCTGGTTACTAGACACAGGTATGCATACTTTTTTAGCAGTGGCGTAGCCAGACAGCCAATTTTGGGTGGGCCTGAGCCTAAAGTGGGTGGGCACAAAATTATCTCTGCTCCGCCATACCTTCACCTCAAAATATAAATACTTTAGCTAATGAGGATCCTCAAGCTCTGTTAGCTGAAGACTTTCTCCAAAGGCAATTAATACCAATCAGTCCAGCACTTTTCTCCCTTCCCCACCTCCAGTCTACGGTCTGGCACCTCTCCCTAGCTCCACCCCATTGACAATTAATACCTTTAATTAAATTTAGATATTAGATATGTATCATATGTTAAAGAATTTTAGATATTAGATATGTATCATATGTCAAAGAATAAAGTGGTTGCTCAAAGCATCAATCAGAGCGACAATCGCTCAACTGCAAAACACTACACAAATTTGTGCAAAAACACACTCAGAACCTTACTGTACCATAAATATTACACTGGGCAGACCCTAATACACCAATATACCGATACGAACAATGCAGACCGTCAACAATATGAAACAAGGGATCATATCACAATTCTCATGTAGAGCCACAAAACACCTTTTTAGGGTGGATAGTGTTCACAATGAGCTCCTTTTATTAACGACCATATATAGATCCTTCAAGAGGTAGTGTGTCATGATTTAGGCTCTACACCCTTTCTGATGTTTTGGTGCCACCTCAGTAAGGCCAATACACAAATTCTCCACTGCAAAACACTATACACAAACTTGTGCAAAAACACACTTATAACCTTACCAAACCATAACAGCACTAATTCCAAGGACAGGACGAGCTACAATCTTATGCGTGGAAAGGCAGCACTATAATTACACCGGGCTCTAAAACACCAGTACACAACCTAGTGAAACAAAAAAAAAACCAAAACAAAAAAGGCTGCAAATACTACACGCTAGCAGAATACTGCACCTTGATCACACATGAAAAACACATGACACAACAGATATGAAGACAAATTTATGAACTGGAAAGTTACCTCAAGAAGTCAGACTCAGCATGCAGCAATACTAGAAAAACTGAAACTTACATGCAAAATATCACAGATGCACATTTCCAAAAGCTGACATATTCCAATTAATAAATGTTTTCTACCTTTGTTGTCTGATCATTTAGTTTTTCTTTTCGCGTTGGTCCCAGTGTCTTCTGTTTTATGCAGTGTCTTCTTTCTATTTGATATTTTTTCACTCACCATGTCCACCATCCTCCTGTGTCCTTATGTTTTCTCCCCCTGCCCTCCCCTCCCCTCATCTCATCCATGTCCAGCAATTTCCTCTCTCCCCTCCATCCATCCATCCATCCATGTCCTGATGTCCAGCAATTTCCTCTGTCCCCTTCCCTCCAGCAATCTGTTCTCTCCCCCCCCCGCCCTCCTCTCCATGTCCAGCGAGTCTCCCTGCCCTCCCTCAGTTTCCCAAAAGCCCTCCGAGTCCTCTCCGTTCCCCCTCCCCTCCCACCCATGGCCAGCGAGACTCCCTGCCCTCCCTCAGCTCCCCAAAAGCCCTCCGAGTCCTCTCCGTTCCCCCCTCCCTTCCCACCCATGGCCAGCGAGTCTCCCTGCCCTCCCTCAGCTCCCCAAAAGCTCTCCGAGTCCTCTCCGTTCCCCCCCCCACCCATGGCTAGCGAGTCTCCCTGCCCTCCCTCAGTTCCCCAAAAGCCCTCCAAGTCCTCTCCGTTCCCCCTCCCCTCCTACCCATGGCCAGCGAGTCTCCCTGCCCTCCCTCAGCTCCCAAAAGCCCTCCGAGTCCTCTCCGTTCCCCCCTCCCTTCCCACCCATGGCCAGCGAGTCTCCCTGCCCTCCCTCAGCTCCCCAAAAGCCCTCCGAGTCCTCTCCGTTCCCCCCTCCCCTCCCACCCATGGCCAGCGAGTCTCCCTGCCCTCCCTCAGCTCCCCAAAAGCCCTCCGAGTCCTCTCCGTTCCCCCCCACCACCCATGGCCAGCGAGTCTCCCTGCCCTCCCTCAGCTCCCCAAAAGCCCTCCGAGTCTTCTCCGTTTCCCCCTCCCCTCCCACCCATGGCCAGCGAGTCTCCCTGCCCTCCCTCAGCTCCCCAAAAGCCCTCCGAGTCCTCTCCGTTCCCCCTCTCCCCTCCCACCCATGGCCAGCGAGTCTCCCTGCCCTCCCTCAGCTCCCTAAAAGCCCTCCGAGTCCTCTCCGTCCCCCCGCCTCCCGCGCACACGAGTTTGTTGAACCTGTCCTTTTTCTTTCAGTAGCAGCGAGCGACGTGAAGGCACTGCAACGCTCGCCAGCTTCAAGTTCTCCCTTTCCTGTTCACACAGTGTTCGTCCCGCCTTCGCGGAAACAGGAAATACGTCATCGTAAAGGCGGGACGGACACTGCGTGAAGAGGAAGGGAGAACTTGAAGCTGGCGAGCGTTGCAGTGCCTTCACGTCGCTCGCTGCTACTGAAACAAAAAGGCCAGGTTCAACATTTGCGTGGGGGGGGGGGGGCGGACGGAATGGAGGAGGAGCAGAGGAGGGCTGACGGTCGGGCCAGGGAGGGAAGGAGGAATGCCACGCGGAGCGACTCAGGGTGCACCATTCCTGGGTGGGCCTTGGGCTTAAGTGGGTGGGCCTTGGCCCACCCGTGCCTACGCCCCTGTTTTTTTAGTATCATTCTCTCTCTCTTCTCCTCTCCAACCCTATTTGCCCCTTTTGTTAACTTGTAGCAAAGGGAAGAACTCTGCACCCTTTCTTGTCTCCTCTGGCTGAACACTGAAGACCAGAACAGTCTTCTTTTTTTTCCAGAGGGGGGGGGGAAGATGTTGGTGGAGGTGTACATTGTACTTATGAAGGCCTGAACCAAGCAGTTTCAGTGCTGCTAAGTATCTAAGAATTAATGTACAGACGATGAGAAGTGGAAATTTCTCATTTTTTCTGTAAATTACAATGATATTAAGCAGGCCAGGTACCCCCACCTCTTTCCCCCACCTTCCTCTGACCAAGCAAGTGAAAGACAATGAGCTCCTGCCATTTGTTGTCCATTTGCTGTTTACATGAGTGTGTTTATTAGCCTTTGAGAGACTTTTAGGATGCAGATCAAAGGAAGTTCCAGGTGAAGGGGGCAGGGCTGACAGAGGAGAGAAAGACAGGACAGGATAAGAAAATATTATTGCAGGTAACACCTTATTTCCTTCTTTGCCTAGAACAATTCAAACACTATCTCCCTGATCCCTGGAGTCAATAGCAATAGTTCTATTGACAAGAGAAACCTAACACCTCTATAGCAACTGGAAGCAGTAGTTAACTTTTGTCTCCTCTTTTAGAATAGGGGAAATACTAATTCAAGGTTTGAGAAATGTATGTATAGATGAATAGAAGAGGTCCAAAACATTTGGACAACAGACCAAATGCATCTTCAAAAGGAAATATAAACAGATGCTGTGTATTTTATTGATACTAGAGATCCTGACTGACTGTAAGGTGCTAACTAAGGGGGTGTGACAACCCCTCCCCCTTGTGCTCCCTTTTTGTCTTGTAAGGGAAAAGAAACCCTATATAATATTCCTCTGCCAGATAGGAGGTTGGGCAGTGTACATCTCTTTTGACTCCCAAGCCAGGGAGTTTGAAAGAATGTCCTGCTCCCACTTTCTATTGTAATTTCCATTTCTATATATGTTCTCATTTCTGTCATATTCTAGACTATTTCTATGACTATTTCTTATTATTTATCCTAAATCTTTGGATAAAGAATAAACTTGTGTTTTCTCCCAACAGAAGCTTCTCTTGGTTTTTTTCTCTTTTTGTTTTTATTTGTTGTAGTGCATAATGGTCCATAATCCAGCTGTCTGGTTTCTAAAAAGATAACAGTTGAGAGGGTTTGTTTGCATAGTACTGCTGGCCTGATTGGACTCCGCTGGCGGCAGGAACAGGCGCAAACAATGTGTACAGTACTTTTAGAAAAAATATTTGTTTAACAATTAAAAATCATTATGTTTATATTATTTTTATGTTTTTTGTCAACAATTTAGACTCCTGAGGCAGGCCTGTGGCCAAAACACTGTACTGTGTCGAGTCTACAAATAAAGTTGTTTCTTTTATCATCATAGTCCCGTTTCCCTGGAGTCATTGGTCCATTTCCCACTTGTTATCAGACAATCCACCATGGGCCACAACCAGGCAGTGGCTCCTCTCAGACGGAGCTATACTATTATCTGTTACGGATAGGCTTTGTATGAACCAAACTCTACTAAGTACATAAGTAATGCCACACTGGGACAGACCAAGGGTCCATCAAGCCCAGCATCCTATTTCCAACAGTGGCCAATCCAAGTCACAAATACCTGGCAAGATCCCGAAAAAGTTCAATACATTTTATGCTGCTTATCCCAGAAATAAGCAGTGGATTTTTCCAAAGTTAATTTAATAATGGTCTATGGACTTTTCCTTTAGGAAGCCATCCAGACTTTAAAAAAAAAACCACTAACTACCTTTACCACATCCTTTGGCAACGAATTCCAGAGTTTAATTACATTTTGAGTGAAGAAATTTTTTCTCCGATTTCGTATTAAATTTACTACTTTCTAGCTTCATCGCATGCACCCTAGTCCTAGTATTTTTGGAAAGATTAAACAAATAATTCACTTCTACCCGTTCCACTCCACTCATTATTCTGTATACCTCTATCATATCTCCCCTCAGACATCTTTTCTCCAAGCTGAGGAGCACTAGACACTTCAACCTTTCCTCATAGGGAAGTTGTCCCATCCCCTTTATCATTTTCGTCGCCCTTCTCTGTACCTTTTCTAATTGCACTATATTTTTTTTGAGACGCGGTGACCAGAATTGAACACAATATTTGAGGTTTGGTCGAACCATGGACCAATACAAAGGCATTATAATGTTCTCACTTTTGTTTTCCATTCCTTTCCTAATAATACCTAACATTCTATTTGCTTTCTTAGCCGCCGCAGCACACTGAGCAGAGGGTTTCAACGTATCACCAACAACAACACAGAGATCCCTTTCTAGGTCGGTGACTCCTAATGTGGAACCTTGCATTATGTAGCTATAGTTCGGGTTCCTCTTCCCCACATGCATCACTTTGCACTTGCTCACATTAAACGTCATCTGACATTTAGACACCCAGTCTGGTAAGGTCCTCTTATAATTTTTCACAATCTTCTCGCGATTTAACAACTTTGAATAACTTTCTGTCGTTGGCAAATTTAATTACCTCAGTAGTTATTCCCATCTCTAGATCATTTATAAATATGTTAAAAAGCAGCGGTCCCAGCACAGACCCCTGGGGAACCCCACTGTCTACCCTTCTCCATTGAGAATACTGACCATTTAACCATACTCTCTGTTTTCTATCCTTTAACAAGTTTTTAATCCACAATAGGACACAACCTCCTATCCCATGACCCTCCAATTTCTTCTGGAGTCTTTCATGAGGTACTTTATCAAACACCTTTTTTTTTGTTTTGTTTTGTTATTGTATGTTTGAATTCTGTGTTACAGTTGATGTTATTACTTGATGTTATTGCTTGACAAATTGTTTATCTTTTTCTAAAACCAATAAAATTCTCAAACATAAAAAAAAACAAACACCCTTTGAAAATCCAAATACACAATATCAACCGACTCACCTTTATCCACATGTTTTTGTTCACTCCTTCAAAGAAGGTAACAGTTGCACTTCATATACAGGCGGCGGCCAACTATTTACAAAGGTGTTCTCTTCCAGCAGCATAAGAAAATGTGTTTGGCCGGCTCCGAGACGGAGTTGTGGGGTCAGGGTGCACCTCCAGGCAGTGGCGTACCTAGGGTAGCTGACACCCGGGGCTGGTCATTTTTTAACATCCCCCTCCAAAATCCAGTACTAGGCATACCAAGAATAGAAAACACTCAGGACCTATAGAGCAATTCTACCATACCATAAGCAGTTATTTCTACAAGTCACACAAGGAAAAGGAAAGCATCTTAAACACTACAGTGAGCACTAGAACATCAATTCACCCATTGTAAAACAAAACCAGACAGAATAGTACAGATCGTCGATCCTGCACAGTCAATGTCAACTGAAAGCCATGTCTTTTTCACAAACACAGGTACACCCTAATCCACTATAGAATAAGTAATCATAAACTTTCTATGTAGACAAAAATTAAACTGAACCCCTAAGATACCAGACTCTGCATACAATGCAACACCACAGAAACAGAAAATGTCCCCTAGTACTGTGCAAAATATAAAGACAGCAGATATAAATTTGAAAAAACTAACAAGTACCAATCACCACTTTACAAATTAACAAATAGAAATAAAAAATATAGAAAATAAAATAATACCATTTTATTGGACTAATACATTTAGCTTTCAGAGGCCAAAACCTCCTTCCTCAGGTCAATACAGTATAGTTCTGTTACAGTATCCTATCCTGACCTGAGGAAGGGGGTTTTGTTCTCTGAAAGTTAGTCAAAATGTATTAAAATTAGTCCAATAAAAAGATTACCTTATTTCCATGTTCTATTATAAACATTTATTAACACAGCTACAATACTACTTTATCCTAAAGCAAAAAAGTAAAAATATATATTTTATTTACAGTTTGTCGTCACTGGTTTCTGCTTTCCTCATCTTCTTTTCACTGTCTTCCTTCCATCCAGCATCTGCCCTCTCTGCCGTCCCCTCCATCCAATGTCTGCCCTCTCTCCCTGCCTCTTCCATCCACTGTCTGCCCTCTCTCTCCCTTCCATCCAAATCTGCCCTCTATCTCTGCCCCTTCCATCCATCTGCCCGTCTGCCCTCTCTCTCTCCCCTTTCCATCCACTGTCTGCCTTTTCTATCCCTTCCATCCAGTCTGCCCTTTCTCTCTGCCCCTTCAATCCACCATTTGCCCTCCCTCTCCCATCCATCCAGGGTCTGCCCTCCCTCTCGCTCCCCTTCCATCCAGGATCTGTCCCCACTCTCTCTCTGCCCCCTCTTTTCGGCCCCCAGTTCCAGCCCAATTATCCCACCTGCCCCTAGTTCCAGCCCCAGCCCACATCTCCCCCCCTTTTCAAACCCACTATCCCACCCAGTGGCGTATCTGCTATGGGGCCACAGGGGCCTGGCCCCCGCAGATTTGCCCCTGGACCCCCTTACCAATGACACTCTCAACCCCCCTCCTCCTGCCGTCACTCCGCTGTTGCACCTCACCTCCCTTTGCTGGCGGGGGACCCCAACCCCCGCCAGCCGAAGTCTCCGTCCTTCCTTCCTTCGTTTGAGATTGGTGGTTTCTGACGTCCTGCACGCACGTACAGCATGCAGGACGTCAGAAACCACCAAACCCAAACGAAGGAAGGATGGAGACTTCAGTTGGCGGGGGTTGGGGTCCCCCGCCAGCAAAGGGAAGTGAGGCATGACGGCAGAGTGACGGAAGGAAGGACGGACACTTCGGCTGGCGGGCCAGCCCCCGCCAGCAAAGGGAGGTGAGGCGCGACGGCGGGAGGAGGGGGTTTTAAAGTAGTCGGGCGGGGGGGAATGGTGGCGTCTTCGTCTTCAGCGGGGGGGGGGGGGGTCAGTGCCGCCGGGGGGGGGGGGCTAAAATGTGCCCCCTCTCGGCTCTGGCCCCCCTACCGTTGAAGTTCAGATACGCCCCTGATCCCACCAGTCCCTAGTTTCAGCCCCAGCCCTTTTCTCCCACCAGTCCTGAGCTTCAGCCCCCAGCCACTTCTCCCTGTCCCCTCTTCAGCCCCCTGTCCCCAGTTTCAACCCCAGCCCTTTTCTCTCACTAGTCCCGAGCTTCAGTACCAGCCACTTCTCCCTGTCCCCTTTTCAGCCCCCAATCCCCACAGTTTCAGCCCCCAGTTCCAATACTAGCCCCCTTATCCCACCTACCCTCCCTTTTCAGCCCCCAATTCCAGTCCCCTTCATCCACATGCCTTGCATTAGGGCCCCCCTTTTCAGCCCCAGACCCTGTCCCCTTCTCAGACCCCAGTTCCAGCTCCAGGCCCCTTCTCCCATCTGAGCCCCCCAGACTGGGGGCGTAGCTGCTATGGGGCCACGGGGGCCTGGGCCCCCGTAAAATTTGGCCCTGGAACCCCCTACCGACGCCCCTCTCAACCACCCCGCCGTCTGTATCTTTGCTGGCGGGGGACCCCAACCCCCGCCAGCCGAAGTCTTCTTCCTGCGTTTGGTTTCTTCCGAGTCTGACGTCCTGCTGCATGTGATCTGCAGGGCTTCGTTCTGGTTCTGTGAGTCTGACGTCCTGCACATTGTACGTGCAGCAGGATCAGACTCAGAAGAAACCAAACGCAGGAAGACGACTTCGGCTGGCGGGGGGTTGGGTCCCCCGCCAGCAAAGGTACAGACGGCGACAGGTAGCAGGTGGGTCGAGAGGGGGGGGTCAAACTTGTTGGAGGTGGTGCTGGTGGCGGTGGGTATCGGCAATGGTGGTGGTGGGGGGGGGGGCTAAAATGTGCCCCCTCACCTCGGCTCTGGGCCCCCCTACCGCTGAAGTCCAGATACGCCCCGTCCCCTTTGCCCATTTGAGCCCCCCCAAGACCCAGTCCCCTTTGCCCGTCTGACCCCCCCCCCCCCCTCCGGAGACCCAGTCCCCTTTCCCCATCTGAACCTCTCCCCTCCCCAACCCAGTTCCCCCCTGCCCTGCCTACCAGAAAAATCTGTGAAGCGCCTCGCGTCTGCTCTGCTGGAAAAGAAGCAAATCACGTCGGCCCTTTCCCTTCACTATGTCCCACCCTTTGAAGTAACTTCCTATTTCCGCGAGGGCGGGACATAGTGAAGGGAAAGGGCCGACGCGATTTGCTTTTTTTCCAGCAAAGCAGACGCTAGGGGCTTCAAAGATTTTTTAAAGGCTGGGCGTCGGCCGAGTGGTAGAGAAGGGTCGTCTGTCGACGGAGCTGGTGGGGACTGCGACGTCAACGGAGCACCCCCGAACTGCCGACATCAGGGGCCACCGCCAGGCCTGAAGGTGAGGGGGAACCTTCTGGGAAGCGCCGTCGTCGTCGGGGTTCTGAGGCAGCCGCTAGGCGCGCGCTGTGCGCATCGGCTCCTCTCCCCCCGCCCCCACCACCAGCACGAGAGAGAGCTCGACCGCCGCCTGCACCGCATCCCGACTCCGACTCTTCTGATTTGGGAAACCAGCACGCTCTGCTTTTCTTTTCTGAGACTGACAGTTCTCTTCCGCCACCAACAGCACCGGCCCCCCCTCCCTGGATATAAAATGCCTGCTGCCCCGCATGCCAGGACTGCTGCGGTTCTGCACGTGCTGCTGGGCTCCGCCTTCGCCTTGGTTTTACCGCCGTCTCCTTTAGGCTGTTCTGGTACCGATCAGCTGGTGAAGTGCAGCCACCGGGGACTGAGCCGCGTCCCCGTCGATCTCCCCTTCGGGGCAGTGTCCATTAATCTGAGCCACAACAAGTTGACAGAGGTTGATCCTGCTGCCTTTGAGGGGCTACCTAACCTAAGAGAAGTAACATTCAGTTACAATGAGCTGACAGCCATTCCATCCCTGGGATCTGAATCTTCACACGTTGTCGCTCTCTTTCTCCATCATAATAAGATCCGCAGTGTGGAACCAAGCCAGCTTGAGCCCTACATTTCCTTGAAGACACTGGACCTGAGTTCCAATGAGATTACAGCAATGCCAAACGGCAGTTTTCCATTTGGACTTCACATAAAGGAGCTTCATCTTGGAAGCAACAGAATCACCACCTTGGAGGCGGGTGCTTTTAACAACCTGAATCAGTCCCTGCTTATCCTTCGATTAAACAGAAATAAAATCTCCCAGCTTTCTGCAAAGACGTTCAAGCTACCCAATCTAATACAACTGGAGCTGAATTGGAATCAAATTCGCCTGATTGAAGGGCTCACGTTTCTAGGATTGGGAAAATTGGAAGTTCTTAAACTGCAACACAACAGCATCTACAAACTGTCAGGCGGGGCCTTCAGGGGCCTTGGTAAAATGCAATCCTTGCATCTAGAGTATAACAACTTGACAGAGGTTGATCCTGCTGCCTTTGAGGGGCTACCTAACCTAAGAGAAGTAACATTCGGTTACAATGAGCTGACAGCCATTCCATCCCTGGGATCTGAATCTTCACACGTTGTCACCCTCTTTCTCCATCATAATAAGATCCGCAGTGTGGAACCAAGCCAGCTTGAGACCTACATTTCCTTGGAGACACTGGACCTGAGTTCCAATGAGATTACAGCAATCCCAAATGGCTGTTTTCCATTTGGACTTCACATAAAGGAGCTTTATCTTGGAAGCAACAGAATCACCACCTTGGAGGCGGGTGCTTTTAACAACCTGAATCAGTCCCTGCTTATCCTTCGATTAAACAGAAATAAAATCTCCCAGCTTTCTGCAAAGACGTTCAAGCTACCCAATCTAATACAACTGGAGCTGAATTGGAATCAAATTCGCCTGATTGAAGGGCTCACGTTTCTAGGATTGGGAAAATTGGAAGTTCTGAAACTGCAACACAACAGCATCTACAAACTGACAGTCGGGGCCTTCATGGGCCTTAGTAAAATTCAGGCCTTGCATCTACAGTATAACAACTTGACCGAGGTGGACAAAGGATCACTTTTTGGCCTTTCATCTCTCCTTCGTTTTCACCTTGGTTACAACTCCATAACTCGCATCAACCCAGATGGCTGGCGGTTCTGTGACAAACTGAATGAATTAATATTGTCCTATAATAACTTCACAAGACTGAATGCAGGAGGCTTGGCATCCCTGGGTGGATTAAATATTCTGCGCCTTAGTCATAACTCTATCAGCCATATTGCAGAGGGAGCTTTCAAGGGACTGAAGAACCTGCACATTCTGGAACTAGATCATAACGAGATCTCGGGCACAATAGAAGACACCAGTGCAGCCTTTAGGGGCCTAGACAGTCTGACCAAGCTCACTCTATTTGGAAACAAGATAAAATCAGTGGCCAAGAAAGCATTCTCAGGCTTGGAGGCCCTGGAGCACCTGAACCTTGGGGAGAATGCAATACGGTCTGTGCAATTTGATACCTTTGCACCAATGAAGAATCTGAAGGAGCTCCATATTAGCAGCAACAGCTTTCTGTGTGATTGTATGCTGATGTGGCTACCTGAGTGGCTAACTACGAGAGGGCTGGAAACATCTGTTGTAGCCACCTGTGCCCATCCAGAGTCCTTGAAGAACAAAAGCATTTTCTCAGTACCACCAGAAAAGTTTGTGTGTGACGACATTCCCAAGCCTCAAATTATTATCCAGCCAGAGACGACTGTGGGTGTCTTGGATGAAGATATCAGCTTTACTTGTTCTGCAGTGAGCAGCAGTAGCTCCCCAATGACTTTCACCTGGAAAAAAAATAATGAAGTCCTGCACAACCCTGAAATTGAGAACTTTGCTCACGTGCGGGCAAAGGATGGTGATGTGACAGCATATACCACCATTCTGCACCTACGGCATGTGACATTCGCACACGAGGGGCGTTATCAGTGTATCATATCCAACCATTTTGGCGCCACATACTCCAGCAAGGCTCGACTGACTGTTAATATATTACCATCTTTCACCAAAACTCCTCATGACATCAGTGTTCGAACGGGTACAGTTGCACGGCTGGAATGTGCTGCTAGAGGATATCCTACTCCAGAAATTTCCTGGCAGAAAGACGGAGGAACAGTTTTCCCTGCTGCTCGAGAGCGCCGTATGCATGTCATGCCAGATGACAATGTGCTTTTCATCATGGAAGTAAAGCTTCAGGACATGGGAGTTTATAGCTGCACTGCTGAGAACTCTGCTGGCTCTGTCTCAGCCAATGCCTCATTGAATGTACTAGAAACTCCGTCTTTGATATATCCACTGGAGGATCAGCTTGTGATTGCTGGTGCCACTGTAGCCCTACAGTGCAAAGCCACTGGAATCCCACCTCCTCGCATCACTTGGCTGAAGGGCGATGAGCCTCTGATAGTAACAAAGAGGCACCGTTTCACCGCGGGCAACCAGCTGCTTGTTATCAGAAATGTGGTGCCAGAAGATGCTGGGAAATATACTTGTGAGATGTCCAACACACTAGGAACAGAGCGTGCACACAGTCAGTTGATCGTCTCACCAGTCTTGGGTTATGTAGCAGAAAAGGCCAAAACGGACAGCACCATGACTGTGGCAGTTGTAGTGGTGTGTAGCATTGTCCTCACCTCTGTGGTCTGGGTGTGCATAATCTATCAGACTCGAAAGAAGAATGAAGAATATAGTATAACCAATACAGATGAGACCATAGAGCCTCCAGATGTGCCAAATTACCTGTGTTCCCAAGGTGCACTTTTTAAGAGACGGAAAGTTGTTAGAGCTGACATTACTATTCGCCAACAGCCTAATGGACATACAGAAAGCAATGATGAGACCATAGAGCCTCCAGATGTGCCAAATTACCTGTGTTCCCAAGGTAATGACAGCACAGCTATGGGGCAGGAACACCATCTCCAGACATTCAAACCCATGGAGAGCTTTTATCAGAACACATTAAACAGCGATGTCAGCAGAGAGGGTGCAACCATTTTAAAGTCTCAGCTGTGCAACGAGGATGTCTGCAGTAATGGAACAGATTCCTCTGGTTCTGTGCATCCCAACAACCATGACAGAATGCGAGCGCTGTCCCCGCTACAGGCGCAAGCACTGCGTTCAGACAGAAGAAGTTCGTCATCACTGCCTTTAATCACATCTTCAGAATTCAAAGAGATCTTTCGATTTTCATCTTCAGAAGGTTCAGTTCAGCAGCCAGCCATGTCTCTTGAAATTTCAAACACCCTACTGGATCCTATGAGAAAGATTATATATAAACAGACTTCCATTTTATAGTGGATATTTGCCAAGGTCACATGACTGAGCTTATGTTGCTGGAAGGTTCCAACACATGAGAGTACTGTGTGCAAAGAAGGGGTATTTTGTTTTGTTTGGGGTTTTTTTTGCATTGAACATCTAAGCTATTTCTACCTCAGCTGTTGAGATGGCAGCCTCCAGAAGGACAGCAGAATCCGAGGCACAAAAACAAGCTTGTGTGGGTGGGGAAGAATCTTGCTCGAGTGTTCCAGAAATGTATATAGGTTTAAAACTTCCATAAGAAGTGTTTAGCAGTTTAACAGTTGGCTTGTATGTGAAGCAGACAAATGCAAAAACTATTGTGTAAAGAAAACAAACTACATTTGATAAGTTGTACATAAGAGTTTTCATACGTTGTACGTAAGGGTTTTCATATATATTTAAAAAAAAAAGAGAGCCCATGAATAACTGAGTGACAGTTTTCAGTTCTTGATATATTGTTTTCAATCTCAGGGAGCTGTTTTCTCTGCAGATTTTTGAGAAGAATACACAGATGCCTTACTGCATGAGTGAAACTCAAAAAAGAATTGTTGATTTTCATTTAAAATTTTGAATAGGCATGGAGCTAAAAATCCACTTAAAGGGTAAGCCCAACTTTCCCTTTAAGGCTTTTGCACTTAAAGGTTTAAACTGAAACATTTATTTTATGGACATGCCTTTTTGATAGCCAAGTGATCAAAGTACTGGCACCCTTATAGGAGAACTTTTACCTTGGTCTCGGAGGGATTCTATGTTTTCCTTGTAACCCAGTTTCCTAAGATTTTTCTTTGCTGGAGATGGATCGTACACTCACATAACTTGAATTTCAAATGTAGACCAAACTGGAGGGTTGAGGAGGATAGTCAGGCATGTCACAGTGGCAACACATTTGATTCAGTGGAAGCGAAAACCTTCAAGCACACATTAATACCCACTGAGGCAAAACTAGATCTGTTAGCTGGGTCTGATATTAAAACGGGTCAAAGAAACATGCCTATAAATTTAAATTCATGTCTTCATAGGAAACAAAAAGAAATGTTGAAATGGCTTGAAATATGTTGTCATGTTCTTGGTTTTTAGAGCACTTTATTAACGAAGAGCTGCTTGAGTGGTGTTGGTACCTGTGGATGAGAGATTTTTTTTTCATGTTGTAATTACTGCTTCTGCAAACACAAGTTGTATTAATGTATGGTTTGTCAATCTGAAGACATAATTGAGTATTTTTTTTGTCTCTCAAAAAATGAGAAAACATGAAGCATATTAGCCCTCCCTGTGCATTAGTTTGATTAGAAAAAGCTGGCACTTTTGCCATGGGTAGTTAAATCTCTGGTGAGCTGCCAGCATTTGGATGGTTACTTGATCCTGACTAAGAAATATGACTGGGAAACATTTATTTTTTTCCCTTTCAAGAAAACAATTTGTGCTTCCTTGGAACTTTGAAGGTATAAACATTATGGCAAAGGACACTAAGAAATGCATGTCGGCCTCTGCACTTGGGCAAATGTGAAAGCATATAGGTTGTAGGTATATATGACATCTAGTTCTAGTAGCTGTCTAGATTAATAAAGATTGGTGGTATGAGATGGAAGTATATGGTTGTCTGTCATCTAGCCAAGATGGCAAACTTGCATAATGAAGAACACACAACTCAATTGATAATACTGAATGTTCTCTCTTCAGATTTTCAGAAGTAGACCCAAAGATTCATTAATCACCGTTTTATGTGTGGTTTCTGGCTATATATACTTTTTTTCTTAGGTTTTTAGAGTATATTTCTTTTCATCTATTTGAATCCTCAATAGTTGAGCAAAATCTGAAGAGATAACATTCAGTAATATCAATTGAGCTGTGTATTCTTCACGATTATATTACTGATAATTTGAACACTATTGAGGGCACTATTTTGTAGTGAAAATTGCATAATGAGCCATGCACTATAAGCTACGATGGATCCTTGCAGTTTGGATGGAAATTACTGGGCTTTGGAGACTTACTTCCAGTCCTTACATCTGAGTAAAACATTTTGAGACTAAGGGGCTTTAATATTGGTAAGGAGAAAGCTTACTATTTTTTTTTTGTAGTTCTCCTATGAAGTGGTGATGAGAATAAAGTGAAAAGTAGTCACAATTAAGTTATTTGTGGAGAACAAGTTTATTTTACAAGACTTGCCCAAGTGTAGCAGCAGCTCATTAAGTGAACTGTAACTTGTTTTGGACTGGTAGAAATATCATCACCATTGCAGTTGTAAGCACATTTACGTTGGAAAATGTTTATTTTTTGACAGAGTTGTTTTTGTCATTACTTCCACAAAAATAGTGACCTTGATGCTTCTGAGAGGCAATGTGAAAGAGGAAGTATTACTTTTGTGTACTTTAGTTATTTATAGAACATTTGGTAAGATGTTGGCACCTGGAAAAAACTTGTAAGATGTTGAAGTGTTTAACAAATGGCACTGATGTGTCTTTAATAAAAATTCATAGCATAAAAGAAAAACCATTGTCTTTATTCCTCTCTCCTTAAACCTTCTTACCTGAGTGCTGAGAGTCACACAGAGTTCTTTAGTGCTGATCCAGTTAAAGTTGTTAAACTTTATCAGTGCACTATACAAGATGTTAACACAACAATGCAGACAGCTGGTGGTAGCAGATTCAATTGCTCTGCTAGCTGGTGTTCTGTTTCACATCTGATATCCTCTTGTTTACCCATGACACTCAGCTGGATTTTAAATTGTATTTCTCCTGCTCTGGATGGTGCCTTCCCCTTAGAGATCAGGTGCAGGGTGCCAGGTGGAATAACAAGTAGCTTCAGGTGTCTCCTTTTCTTCCTGGTGCAAGAGAGTGTAGGGGTTCCCTGTTCTTCCACACAAAAACAAGCCAGCAGCCTTCAGGTTCTGATGCTTGCCCTCAATCATTCTTGTAACTTGTCTTAGGTGCTAGCCTAAGCTGAATTGAATATCTGAAGATCAAAGGCAGGGGAGATGGAACCTAAGACACTTTTAATAATATGGGGTTGCATTATATAATTAGAGGGTGGGCTTTTGCTGCCAGCAGACCCTTCCCTCGATTTATCATAAACACTACCTCCTATCCCATGACTTTCCAATTTCCTTTGGAATCTTTCATGAGTTACTTTGTCAAATGCCTTTTGAAAATCCAGATACACAATATTAACCGGCTCACTTTTATCCACATGTTTGTTCACCCCTTCAAAGAAATGTAATAGATTGGTGAGGCAACATTTCCCTTCACTAAATATATGTTGACTTTGTCTCATTAATCCATGCTTTTGAATATGCTCAGTTATTTTGTTTAATTTCGCAAGTTCATTTTTCAATTCTATCAGTACTCGGGGATGAATACCATTTGGTCCAGGAGATTTGCTACTCTTTAATTTGTCAAATTGTGCCATTACAGCCTCCAGGTTTATAGAGATTTCATTCAGTTTCTCTGACTCATCAGCTTTGCATACCATTTGTGGCTCCGGTATCTCTCCCAAATCTTCCTTGGTGAAGACCAAAGCAAAGAATTCATTGAATCTCTTCGTATGTCTTTATCTTCCCTGATTGTCCCATTTACCCCTCAGTCATCTAGCGGTCCCAACCGATTCTTTTGCCAGCTTCTTGAATTTAATATCCCTAAAATAAAAAAAATGTACTGTTTTTTTTGCCTCGCAACGCAACCCTTTTTTTTCAAAGTCTCTCTTTCCTTCCTTATCAGCGCTTTACATTTGACTTGCCATTCCATATGCTGTTTCTTATTATTTTCAGTCGGCTCCTCCTTCCATTTTCTGAAGGGTTTTCTTTTAGCTCTAATAGCTTCCTTCACCTCACTTCTTATCCATGCCGACTGTCGTTTGGTCTTCTGTCCTCCTTTTTTAATACACGGAATATATTTGGCCTGGGCTTCCAGGATGGTATTTTTGAACAGCATCCAAGCCTGATGTACATTTTTAACCTTTGCAGCTGCTCCTTTAAGCTTTTTTTTTTTTCAGTGTTCTTCTCATGTTATCATAGTCTCCTTTTTGAAAGTTAAAGGCTAACGTATTAGATTTCCTGTGTGTACTTAATCCAAAGCACCTTTGATGACCCGCCCTGTTAGGCGTACAAAACCCCAACCTTGGCTGACTTCTAATATCCGCTACCTACGTTCCTGTACCCGCTCCGCCGAACGCCTCTGGCGGAAATCTCGGGCCCTTGCTGATTTCTTTCACTTTAAGTTCATGCTGACCTCCTTCCAATCTGCTCTTTTACGTGCCAAACAGGATTATTATATCCAACTGACCAACTCTCTTGGCTCTAATCCTCGACTTCTCTTCACCACATTGAACTCTCTCCTCAAGGTGCCCCCTCCCCCAACTCCCCCTTCATTATCTCCTCAGACCCTTGCTGAATTCTTTCACAACAAGGTTCAAAAGATAAACCTTGCTTTCTCTACCTCATCACCTCTCCCTCTACTAGTCCGTTCCCCTCTCTCTCCTTCCCTTTCCTCCTTTCCTGAAGTTACTATTGAGGAAACTACACCTTCTCCTTTCTTCCTCAAATGTACCACCTGTTCCTCTGATCCCATTCCCACCCACCTTCTTAATGCCATCTCTCCTACTCTTATTCCTTTTATCTGTCACATTCTCAACCTCTCACTTTCCACTGCGACTGTCCCTGCTGCCTTTAAACATGCTGTGGTCACACCTCTCCTTAAGAAGCCTTCACTCGACCCTACTTGTCCCTCTAATTACCGACCCATCTCCTTCCTTCCTTTTCTCTCCAAATTACTGAGCGTGCTGTCCACCACCGCTTGCCTTGATTTTCTCTCCTCACATGCTATTCTTGACCCACTACAATATGGTTTTTGCCCTCTCCACTCAACCGAATCTGCGCTTACTAAAGTCTTCAATGACCTATACTGGCTAAATCCAGAGGTCAATATTCCATCCTCATTCTTCTTGATCTTTCCGCTGCTTTTGACACTGTTGATCACAGCATACTTCTCGATACCCTGTCCTCACTTGGATTCCAGGGCTCTGTCCTTTCCTGGTTCTCTTCCCTACCTCTCCCTCCGCACCTTTAGTGTTCACTCTGGTGGATCCTCTTCTACTTCTATCCCTCTGCCTGTCGGCGTACCTCAGGGTTCTGTTCTTGGTCCCCTCCTCTTTTCTATCTACACTTCTTCCCTTGGTTCATTAATCTCATCCCATGGCTTTTCCTACCATCTCTATGCTGATGACTCCCAAATCTACCTTTCTACCCCTGATATCTCACCTTGCATCCAAACCAAAGTTTCAGCGTGCTTGTCTGACATTGCTGTCTGGATGTCTCAACACCACCTGAAATTAAATATGACCAAAACCGAGCTTCTCATTTTCCCCCCCCAAACCCACCTCCCCGCTCCCCCCGTTTTCTGTTTCTGTTGATGGCTCTCTCATTCTCCCTGTCTCCTCAGCTCGAAACCTTGGGGTCGACTCTTCTCTCTCCTTCTCTGCTCATATCCAGCAGATTGCCAAGACCTGTCGTTTCTTTCTTTACAACATCCGTAAAATCCGCCCCTTTCTTTCCGAGCACTCTACCAAAACCCTCATCCACACCCTTGTCACCTCTCGTTTAGACTACTGCAATCTGCTTCTTGCTGGCCTCCCACTTAGTCACCTCTCCCCTCTCCAGTCGGTTCAAAACTCTGCTGCCCATCTCATCTTCCGCCAGGGTTGCTTTACTCATACTACCCCTCTCCTCAAGACCCTTCACTGGCTCCCTATCCGTTTTCGCATCCTGTTCAAACTTCTTCTACTAACCTATAAATGTACTCCCTCTGCTGCTCCCCAGTATCTCTCCACACTCGTCCTTCCCTACACCCCTTCCCGTGCACTCCGCTCCATGGATAAATCCTTCTTATCTGTTCCCTTCTCCGCTACTGCCAACTCCAGACTTCGCGCCTTCTGTCTCGCTGCACCCTACGCCTGGAATAAACTTCCTGAGCCCCTACGTCTTCCTCCATCCTTGGCCACCTTTAAATCTAGACTGAAAGCCGACCTCGTTAACATTGCTTTTGACTCGTAACCACTTGTAACCACTCGCCTCCACCTACCCTCCTCTCTTCCTTCCCGTTCACATTAATTGATTTGATTTGATTTGTGAGGCAAGACTTCCCTTCACTAAATCCATGCTGACTTTGTCTCACTAGCCCATGCTTTTGCATGTGCTCTGTAATTTTATTCTTAATAATAGCCTCCACCATTTTTCCCGGCACCGACGTCAGACTCACCGGTCTATAATTTCCCGGATCTCCTCTGGAACCCTTTTTAAAAATCGGCGTTACATTGGCCACCCTCCAATCTTCCGGTACTACACCTGATTTTAGAGATTAATTGCATATTACTAACAGTAGCTCCACAAGTTCATTTTTCAGTTCTATTAATACTCTGGGATGAATACCATCCGGTCCCGGTTATGTACTACTTTTTAGTTTGCAGAACTGCCCCATTACATCCTCCAAGTTTACAGAGAAATCATTTAGTCTTTCTGACTCGTCCGCTTCAAATACCTTTTCCAGCACCGGTATCCCTCCCAAATCCTCCTTGGTGAAGACCGAAGCAAATAATTCATTTAATTTCTCCGCTACAGCTTTGTCTTCCCTGGTTGCCCCTTTAAGCCACATTGAGCCTGCAAAAAGGTGAGAAAATGTGGGATACAAATGCAATAAATAAATAAAACACCACAGTCCAGCGGCCCTACCGATTCTTTAGCCGGCTTTCTGCTTTTAATATACCTAAAAAAACATTTGCTATGTGTTTTTGCTTCTAACGCTAACTTTTTTTTCGGAAAATGCTACCCTAGAGGTTCTGGATTTGAGCTTTATAGCTAAGAGCTTAAATTTGGCTTCCAGAACCTCTGTCCCACATTTTCCTCTGTTATTGATACCCACATGTACCAAGACAGCCGGCTCCTCCCCAGCACTGTAAAATCCTACCTAGGTGACGCTTGAGGTCTGCCACCTTCACACCAGGCAAGCAAATGACCAGGCGATCCTCACATCCACCAGCTATCTGCATGCCTAATAATTGAATCACCAACTACAACAGCCGTCCTAACTCTTCCCACGTGGGCAGTAGCTCCTGGAGACACATCCTCAGTGTGAGAGGATATTGCATCCCCTGGGGTGCTTGTCCTGGCTACAGGATTACTTCCAGCTACACCAGGGTGATGCTTTCCTTTTAGAAGACCTCCCTCCTCCAAGGCAGCATGGAAGCTGCTAGATTGGAGGTGGGACTTCTCTACAATGTAATGGTAAATTGGTTTTCTATCCCGCTATTACCGTGCAGTTCTAAGCAGTTTACAACTTTTAAGAAGCCAGTTTCATTTAACTGGAACGAAGAAACATAATAATAAATGTAGTAATTAAAACAAAAATAGTAAATCAGTGGATAGTGTGGGATACATATTTCCGAAACAAAAGAGTTTTCAAATTTTCCTAAAAAGAATAAGAGGACTGAGATTAACTATAGGTGCTGCTTGAAATGCCAACCCTAATTCAAAGAAATGTAACCTCTACCTTTTGATGATGGAAAACAATAACCTACAGTAGCAGTACATCCCTGCAGGCCTCCTTTATGTATTTCTCTGTCTCCCTCGGATTTTCCAAGTCTGCTACTGTAGCCTCCACAGAATGGACTCTTTCTCTGAGAGCTAGGAGCTCTTTGCATCGAGGATACACATATGACCTCTCACCAACTAGGAGATAATCATACATGTGACAGTCTTTGCAAAAGACTGGATAGCACTCCTCTTGCTGCTGGACTACTGTCTGCATCTTAGTATTTTAGAGTTGTTTAATTAAAACTTCCTTGTCATCAGCAGCAGATGAATCCATTACGAATGGGTTGTGTCCACCTACCAGCAGGGGGAGATAGAAAACACTGAAAACCATAGTGCCTCCTGGACTGCTAGCTCCATCTGCCTCTCAGTATTCTCTATCTCCCAGCAGGGTTTTTTTTTTAATTTATTGTACTTGTATCCCACATTTTCCCACCTATTTGCAGGCTCAATGTGGCTTACACAGGTCTGTTATGGCATTGCCATTCCAGGGTAAAAGATACAATTGGTGTTACAAAAGATCATGGATAACAAAAATAACTGATCAGATAGTTATAGCAAGAAGGCTTTCAGGGAAGGGTGGAGTGATGAAGTGTTGTAGTTAAGCTATGGATTCTTGAGGTAGGCTTTGTTGAAGAGATATGTTTTCAGAGATTTGCGAAAGTTAGTTGTTTCGTTAATTGTTTTCAGGTTAGTTGGTAGTGCATTCCACAGTTGCGTGCTCGTATAGGAAAAGCTGGCCGCATGTGTTAGTTTGTATTTTACTCCTTTACAGCTGGGGAAGTGTAGATTAAGAAATGTGTGAGCAGATCTTTTAGCATTTCTGGGAGGGAGGTCTACAAGGTCTAGCACGTAGGATGGGGCATCTCCGTAGATAATTTTATGAACAGTTGTGCAGATCTTGAACGTGATACGTTCTTTAAGTGGGAACCAGTGCAGTTTTTTTCTTAGGGGTTTTGCACTTTCATATTTTGTTTTTCCAAATATGAGTCTGGCTGCAGAATTCTGGGCTGTTTGGAGTTTCTTGACAGTCTGTTCTCTGCAGCCGGCATAGAGTGCGTTGCAATAGTCCAGGTGACTTAGTACCATTGACTGTACTAGGTTGCGAAAAATGGATCTTGGGGAAAAAAAGTTTTACTCTTTTGAGTTTCCACATGGAGTGGAACATCTTCTTAGTTGTATTCTTCACGTGGCTTTCGAGTGTAAGATTTTGGTCAATGGTGACTCCAAGAACTTTCAGAGTGTTTGAGATGGGAAGGGAAACGTTTGGCGTGGTAATGGTGGTGAACTTACTAATGTTATATTGTGAAGTGAGTATAAGACATTGTGTTTTTTCTGCGTTGAGTTTTAGTTGAAATGCGTCCACCCAGGAGTGCATGATTTGGAAGCTTTAGATGCTATCCTTGGTGATTTCCTTTAGGTTGTGTTTGAATGGGATGTAGATCGTGACATCATCTGCATATATGTATGGATTGAGGTTTTGATTGGCGAGTGTCTTGGCTAGGGGTATCATTATTAGGTTGAAGAGGGTTGGTGAGAGGGGGGATCCTTGGGGGACTCCACATTCGGGTGTCCATGGAGCTGATATAGTCGAATTAGCTGTTACTTGGTATGACCTTGTGGTCAGGAATCCTCTGAACCAGTTAAGAATGTTACCTCCAACTCCAAAGTATTCTAGGATATGTAGTAGTGTTTCATAGTTGACCATGTCGAAGGCACTGGACATGTCGAATTGTAGGAGAAGTATGTTGTTGCCAGTTGCAATTGTTTGTTTAAACTTATTCATTAAAGTCACTAATACTGTTTCAGTGCTGTGGTTCAACCGAAATCCTGATTGAGGTTCATGAAGAATTGAGTGTTTATTTAGGTAGTTAGTGAGTTGTTTTGTCACCACGCTCTCCATAAGTTTGGTTATTAACGGGATGGATGCTACTGGATGGTAGTTCTTGTAAACCCCCTAGTCGTGGAGCAGGTGAATTTGAATAATGGAAGAAATAAATATATGAGTGTCACAGTTTTAAATAGGGTTCCCAAATAAACTCCACACAACCAAGGGATTTAGCAAGAAAAAATATTAAAGGTTTTATTAAAGGGTAAAAGGGATAGAGGGTAAAGTAAATAGAAACACTTGTTGGTTATGTTTCTTAAATGTTGGTACCAATTTTTACAGGTTGATGGTATTAAATAAAATTAGTGCAAGATGTTAAATGCTTTGAAATAAGTCACAAAGGAAATAAAGGCAATAACAATTTTAAAACTACAATTACAGTCACCAAGAATCACAGTTATCAAGGATCACATCTATCAAGACCCCAACTCCACATCTGCAGTAACCCAAAACATCCCACACATGTACACAGCACTAATTAGTGTACTCAGATCTGATATATATATAGTTTTCAATTTGTGTGCACACAATAATATTACCAGTATATCAAATTTTCGCTAGCATCGCTGCTTTCTTGCGTTGGGTACCTTAGTCTTCGTCAGTCCACTGGTCCAAGGACCCCCGATACCTACTATTCTGACTCAAAAAAACTCAAAAAAGGAAAACCCTGACTTTCTGTGCTCGGTGTATGTGCTAACCTCAATCAGTAGTTTCTTTGGCAAGGAACTTGGGGACTAACTAGATTCAAATAAAACAGATAAGCGGGGGAAACTCCTATCTAACCCGCCCAAAACATGACCCCTTTTGTTTTGTTCTGTTATACAACCACCCCAAATCTCACTGATGGAGGGCTACACTAACTCCCCTAGAGGCAGGCACTCACAGGACTCAAGGCTTAGGCATGGCAGCTGTTCCCCAAGGCAGGCTTTTGTCTGGATCCCCGGAGGCAGGCATAAACAAAAAAACACAGTGTTCACTTTTAGTCTGGCCACTCAGTGCAGGGGGATGCCTCTTCTCTCTCTCTTTGTGGATGCTCAAACCAGCAAGCTTCTGGGCTAGATCCCTTCTGAGGCAGGCACTCAAAAAGCACAGTTCCTTTTCTTGTCTGGGCACTCAGTGCAAGGGGGGGGCTGTCTCTCTGTCTCTTCTTGTGGGGCTGCTTCTCATAAGCCTCTTCTTTACAGGACAGTCTCACAGCCGGCTTTCTCCTCTCTGGACAGGCAAACACTCACACAGAGGGATGCCCTGGGGGGACTTCTGGGATTCAGGGACCTCAGCTCTGCACTGCTCCCAACACACTCCAGACCCCCTTCTCTTTCCCCTCTGCTGCTCTCTCTGCCCGAGTGCCCGTATTTCTTCAGGACTCACCAGCTCTCTCTTCATTTGGAGCTCATCAGTGGGTCCTGCAGCTGCCTCCTCTTGCCTTGATTGGATCTTATCCTCATCCAGCCTGCCTTGAGCATGCCCCTCTCTGCCTGAATCCGATTTCTTCTCTCAGGCCATGCTTTCAGCCACCTTCCTTTGTCTGTAGCCTCAATTGCCTTCTTGTGCCTCTGCACCAGGGTTGCCAGGTAGAAATTTTTTTTCCAGCCCAATCCAGGCCAGAAACCAGCCCAAAACCCGCCCAAACACAAACCCCGCCCCTGACACCCCACCCCCGCGTCACCGGCCCCGCCCCCGCCGTCACCGGCCCCGCCTCCCACGTCATCGGGCCCGCCTCCCCGTCATCAGCCCCGCCTCCCCATCATCGGCCCCGCCTCCCACGTCATCGGCCCCGCCTCCCACGTCATCGGCCCCGCCTCCTACGTCACTAACCCCGCCCAAAAACATCACTAACCCCGCCCCCCGCGGCCGAAAAAAATCAAAAAGCCGCCCAAAAAGCCGCCCGGAAGCCCTAAAAACCGCCCAAAAAACCGCAACCCGCCGCGGGCAAAAATTTCCTGCGGCGGGTCGCGGAAAACCGCCCAATTGGGCGGTAAAACCGCCCACCTGGCAACACTGCTCTGCACTGTAAAACTTTTTTTCTTCTTTGTTCCACTCCTCCTGCCCCCTGGATTGGCTCAAAATTCGCGCCAATCTAAGGATCAGACTGCCTCCTGCCACCTCATTGGTCCAAATTCGTGCCTCTTAGCAGATCCTGGCTCCTATTGGCTATCTCACACACTGTCCCTCCCCTAGTTCCCAGCTTGCTTTGGGTACCTTAGCCAGCAAATCAGGAGCCTTGTACTGTGCTCTTAGACAGCCAATCGGAAGATTTGGTAACAAGCCTGCCCTTCTCTCACAGCTACAAACTGTTGAAACTTTATTGACACACATCTAGCAGCCATGAACACTGAGTTCTTTGTACAACAGTGGTGGAGCATTTTAAACACTCTAAACATTCTAACAAAAGGTGCTAGCATTGTTGCTGGCTCTCAGCTTGTCCTCTGTGTCTCCCTGCTCACTGCAATATGCCCCCTCCCCAGGAATGAGGGGGGTGGACAAGGTAAAGGCTTCTTTTCTTCTCTATATTTACATTAGTTAGATCATTTGTGCTTTTCTTTGCATCTTTCGGTAAAGGGGTAAGTAGAATGTTTCCTTTATCCTTTGGGAAGAGCCCATTTTGTAGCATGTAATTCAGGTGCCTCGTGAGGTCTGCTTTGAGTTGTTGAGGGGCAAATCTTATAAGGTTAGTGGGGCAGATGTCTAATTTGCATTGCGATTTGGCGTATTTTTCGAGTGATTGGGAGATATTGTCGATCGACAGTGTGTCAAAGCTGGTCCATGATCGGTCTGCTGGATGTTCTCCAGGTATTGGATCTAAACATTCAAGGAGGTTTGCATAATTTGTTGTGTTGATAGTTATCATGAGTTGTAGCTTTATAATTTTTTCTTTGAAGTAGTTGGCGAGGTTATCTGCTGATGGGGTATTTATGTTGTTAGAAGTAACCGGTGTGGTATTTAATAGTTTATTTACGAGTTGGAAGAGTTTATGTCTGTCCTTGTAGTCTGGTCCGATTTTAATATGATCTTTTACTTTGTCGGATGGTGTATTTGTATTTTCTTTGTAGGTGTTTCCAGTTGTGTTAAGTGCGGAGTCGTCTTTTTTCTTATTCCATGCTCGTTCTAATCTTCTGACTTGTGTTTTTAGTTTTTCATTAAACCATGGTATTGAGTTTTTTCTGTGTGATGCAGCTTATTCAGCTCCTTCAAGAATCTGCCTGGGGTGGCTCCTGTGCTTTTGCCAGTTGTAGCAGGGGTGTTGTGGCTATTGCAGCTCCACTTTAAAGGCACATAGGTTAGCCCTTTCCCTGCCTTACCCGTCCCCCTATGTGGATGCAGGCATATAGGTTTGCCCTGTCTCTGCCTTTCCCACTCTTTTCTATGTGGATGCAGACACATTGGTTCGTCCTTTCCCTGCCTTTCCCACTCTTCTGGACCTCCGGAGTGCCTCTGTAGCTGTTGCCTCTAACTTTCCTCACAGCGTTAAAAAAAAAAAAAGGCGACGCGCTTGTTAACACTGCGATTCTGAGGCTATCTTCTGTCTGCAGCGTGACCGGAGCTCTGGGACTCGGTCTGTTGAGGTAAGAGCGTCTTGTAGCTCCTCCGGGGAGGGCCCGCGATCAGGGCGTAAATGGCGCGAATCCGCCATTTTGAAATTTTCCGCTGTTTTCGGCGATGGCTGCGGAGGTTTTTAAACGCTGTTCACGTTGTGGCAAGCGCAGATCAGCAGCGGGACTCTATAAATTGTGCTTCAGACGTCAGGGCCGGTACGAGCATGGCAAGCAATGTCTCTTCCTGCTCGGTGGAGCTGGCAGCGGGCGCCATCTTGGATGCGCCGCATGGTCCGACCCCCGCAGGAGCGGAGGGGTCTGAGGCCGGAGGGGAGTCTCATATGGAGGCTACCAGAGGAGCTGCTTGCCCCGGATTGGAACCAGGAGACCAGGGTGAGCCTTTCTCCCCTGAGTTTGTGTTGCTTTTACATAAAGCGTTCATGTTAAAGAGGGCTCTGCCGCAGGTGTCTGATTCTGCGTTGCTATCTGGTTCCCCTCTGGTGAACGCCGGCCCGGGATTGCCGTCAGGTGTTTTTTCTCCAGACAGTTGGCCGCAGGACAAGCATAGAAGGGTAAATTCCCCCCCCCCCCCCCCCCCCCCGTGGTCAGGCTGTGGGGATTCTGAGGGGTCTGGCAGGCCTTCATAGTCTGAGGAGCCAGAGGAAGGTGCCAGATTGCCACTGGATCCAGATGATCCCACCGTGGTTAGGATTTTCCACCGCGAGGAGCTGCCAGCGCTTCTTTCTGACGCCTTGCGGGCCCTCTCTATTGAAGATCCTGCGCTTGGCGAGGCCTCCTCTGATAATCCGAGGATGGCAAGTACTAAGAAGACTCCTTTGCATGACTCCATCCAAGAGCTTATTTCAGCTCAATGGGCTGACCCCGAGGGGCCTTTGAAAGTTGCCAGGGCAATGGGGCACTTATATCCTCTTAGTGAGGAGCACTTGGCACGCCTGGCCGTGCCTAAAGTAGATGCCCTAGTCACGAAGAAGTCTACCCTCCCAGTAGAGGGAGGGGTCGCCCTGAAGGACATGCAGGACCAACAGCTGGAATCAGCAATGAAACGATCCTTTGAAATTTCAGGCCTAGCCTTACGGGCGTCTGTGTGCAGTTGTTACGCTGCTCGAGCCTGCCTCGCTTGGTTGCATCAGGCAGTGGAACAGCCTTGGGATGGAGCGGAGCCCCTTGTGGAGGTGGCACCGCGGATGGAGTCGGCCTTGTCATTTTTGGCTGACGCCCTTTATGATCTGGTCAGAGCCTCTACTAAACACATGTCTGTGGCGGTGGCCGCTCACCGCCTTCTATGGCTATGGCATTGGGCAACTGACATGACCTCTAAGCAAAGGTTGGTGAAGTTGCCCTTCCAGGGCCTTCTCCTATTTGGTGAGGAGTTGGAGAAAATGATCAAGGGCCTGGGGGATGCTTAAACCCCAGCGGTTACCCGAGGATAGGCCGCGGCCTTCTTCTAAGGGTCAGGCGGTTCCCTCCTCTTCCAGACCTCGCTTCCGTGAAGCTAGAAGGTACCGCCTGGGGCGTTCTGCTGGGTTTATTTTGCGTGCCCGTTTTCAGCAGAGGAACTTGGGCGACACTCTCAGTGATGGTGCGCCGGCCCAATCCTTGATTCCTGCAGTTGGAGGACGTCTTTCCCTCTTTCTCGTGGAGTGGGTCAAGATTACCTCAGATCAGTGGGTATTGGACCTGATCAGAGACAGCTACAGATTGGAATTTACTGCCCCGGTGAGAGACGTGTTTTTGGAGTCCCGATGCGGCACTGTCGTCAAACGGGTGGCGGTAGAGGAGACCTTGCAAGGCTTTGTTGCACCTGGGAGCGGTGATCCCCATGCCTCCCGCCAAACGCGGCTGCGGTCGTTACTCCATTTATTTTGTGGTGCCGCGAAAAGGCGGGTCTTTTCGGCCCATTCTCGACTTGAAGAAAGTCAACAAGTCACTCAAAGAGCTGCATTTCCACATGGAAACCCTGCGCTCCGTCATTGCGGCGGTTCAGCCAGGAGAGTTTCTCATGTCTCTGGACCTGAAAGCAGCTTACTTACATATCCCTATTTGGCCCCCGCACCAACGGTTTCTCCGGTTTGCGGTGTTGGGAAAACAATTTCAGTTTCGGGCCTTGCCTTTTGGCCTCGCCACAGCTCCCCGAACCTTTTCCAAGGTAATGGTGGTAGTAGCTGCCTTTCTCAGGCGAGAGGGTATCTGGGTTCACCCATACCTCGACGACTGGCTCATCAGAACGGATTCTGCAGAAGAGAGTTGTCATGTAACAGCCAGAGTGGTCTCAGTACTGCAATCTCTGGGCTGGGTCGTCAATATACCCAAAAGTCACCTGACCCCCTCTCAATCTCTAGAGTATTTGGGGGTTTGGTTCGACACGGCCTCGGGGTTGGTGTTTTTACCCGAGCAAAGGAGGTGCAAGCTTCAAACCCAGGTCCGTCTGCTCCTGAGGATGCCTCGCCCGCGAGCTTGGGACATTGTCCAGCTCTTCGGGTCGATGACGGCCACCCTAGAAGTGGTGCCTTGGGCGAGAGCGCACATGAGACTGCTGCAGTGTTCCCTGCTACAACGTTGGTCTCCCATTTCCCAGGATTATCAGTGCAGACTCAGTTGGCTCCCTGCGGCCTGACTCAGCATGGAGTGGTGGCTCTCAGACAGCACGCTGCGGCGAGGAATGCCGTTAGCGCTCCCCAACTGGTGCCTGGTGGTAACTGATGCCAGCCTGAAGGGCTGGGGAGCTCATTGCTAGGAGAGGCATGCCCAGGGTCTGTGGACACTCAAAGAATCGAAGTGGTTCATCAATCGCTTGGAGTTAAAAGCAATTTTCCAGGCGTTGCTGGCCTTTCAATCGACCTTGGAGGGATTGGCTGTCAGAGTGCTGTCGGACAATATGATGGCAGTGGCCTACATAAATCGTCAAGGCGGAACGCAGTGCAGAGCATTGGCCGCGCAGGCTGCTCAGATTTGCCACTGGGCCGAGCTGCATCTACAGTTCCTGTCAGCAGCTCATATTGCAGGTCAGAGCAACGTGCAAGCCAATTATCTAAGCAGACATCACATCGACCCAGCAGAGTGGGAGTTGGCAGATGAAGTGTTCCTTCAACTCTGTGCCAAATGGGGAATGCCCGTAGCGGATCTGATGGCGTCACGCACAAATGCCAAAGTCCCGTGGTTTTACAACAGACAGAGAGATCCTCGCTCGGCGGGGTTGGATGCCTTGGCTCAATCCTGGCCTCTGGGCTTTCTATATGTGTTCCCGCCTTGGCCCTTGATAGGGCGAGTACTCCTGCGAATTTGGCTGCACCAGGGAGTGGTGATTCTCATTGCCCCAGATTGGCCCAGGCGGCCCTGGTATGCGGACCTCCGGCGGATGCTAGTAGAGGCTCCCCTTCCTTTGCCTTTGGTACCGAACCTGTTGACGCAGGGCCTGGTAACCATGGAGGATCCCTGCCGCATGGCATGGCTATTGAGAGGGTGCAATTGAGAGACAAGGGCTATTCTAACAAGGTCATCTCCACTCTCTTGCAGGCCCGCAAGCGGTCCACTTCCGTTGCGTATGCCCAGATTTAGCGCCAGTTTGAGGCTTGGTGTGTTCCAAAGGCGATCACACCCATGCGGGCTTCTGTCTCGCCGATTCTTGACTTTTTGCAGGATGGTGTACAAAAAGGCTTGGCCTATAATTCCCTGCAGGTGCAAGTAGCAGCATTGGCATACTTTCGAGGGAAGGTCACTGGCCTCTCCTTAGCTGCGCATCCGGATATTGCACGGTTTCTTAGAGGGGTGCTTCGGCTCCGTCCTCCCGTGCAGGCACCTTGTCCAACTTGGAACCTGGGGCTGGTATTGAAAGCTCTGCAGGATTCGCCCTTCGAGCCGCTGCGGCAGGCTTCGGAGAAGGATATGACTTTAAAAGGCAGTCTTCTTGGTGGCCATCACATCGGCAAGACGGGTGTCTGAGCTCCAGGCACTGTCCTGTCGAGACCCATTTCTGCATTTTTTGGAGTCCGGAGTAACGGTACATACTGTGCCTTCCTTCCTGCCTAAGGTGGTTTCAGCGTTTCACCTAAACCAGCCTAGTTTTCTGCCCTCCTTTTCTAGGGAGGAGTTTCCAGAATCCTTTGGGCAGTTGCACCTTTTGGATGTGCACAGGACTCTGTTGCAGTACCTGCGAATGACTAATGTTTTCAGGACCTCTGATCACCTTTTTGTATTGTTGTCAGGTCCTCGCAGAAGGTCTCCAGCGTCTAAAGCCACTATAGCCCGTTGACTTAAGGAAGCCATTTTTTCTGCATATCTGCTATCTGGCCGGCCTCCGCCTGACGCCTTTAAGGCACATTCCACAAGAGCGATTTCTTCCTCTTGGGCTGAGACGGGAGCACTCTCTGTTCAAGAGATATGTAGTGCAGCTACTTGGGCTTCTAAGCTCTCTTTTGCCTGTCATTACAGGCTGGATGTGGCTGCCAGGAGGGACGCGCTTTTTGGAGCACAAGTGCTTGCGTGTGGTGTGGCTTGTTCCCGCCCTATCTAGGGATTGCTTTGATACATCCCATTCATAATGGATTCATCTGCTGCTGATGACAAGGAAGGAAAAATTAGGTTCTTACCTTGGTAATTTTCTTTCCTTTAGTCACAGCAGATGAATCCATGATCCCTCCCTGATTGACTCTGTTTTGTGTTCAGTTTTTCCTGCAGACATGTTCCCTCATTGGGAGAAGTTGGAAAACAGTCTTCAGGATTTCTGTTCTACTACAGGAGGTTGAGATCATCCCTCCTTTGTGTTATTGCTCCTGTTCTGGGGCGTTCGTTCGCTTTGAGGAAAGTTCATGTTATGCTACTTTGCAGTTTAACACTGCTTTGGAAGCTTTAAATACTGAGAGGCAGATGGAGCTAGCCGTCCAGGAGGCACTATGGTTTTCAGTGTTCTCTATCTCCCCCTGGTGGTAGGTAGACACAACCCATTCATAATGGATTCATCTGCTGTGACTAAAGGAAAGAAAATTACCAAGATAAAAACCTCATTTTCCCTTCTTAAGGTACTAGGGATATCAGATGAATATAAAGAGCCTTAAGACTGGTGTAATTTATTTAGTGTTTGCTTCTCAGAAACTAATTAAGCGATTAAAACTCTAATGAAAACTCCCCCTCTTGTTGTCCTAATTAGAATATTTTTTCCTTTATTTATATTTCCAATTAATAATTCCAAGAATATTTCTTGTACAGAAATAAGAAGATTATATTCACAATATTGTATCATAAAGGAATAAAAAATAATCTAATATGAAAACAAGTTATAATCATCTTATGTTAGTCCACAATATTGGGAGAGAAACAAGGCACAATACAAAAGCAATTAATGTTTTAAATTTTCAATCGGAGACTTAGAAGGGAGATTCACAGGATTATATTATTACATTTGAGGGGTGGTTGTTATAACCGATTCTGAATTCAGAGGTAGAGTGACTGCTTTCTTAGAATCCAAGAAAGTTTTCAAGTGTAATGGGTCAAAGATAATATATTTCACTGAGTTCAGTTTTACAACACATTTAAACGGAAAATTCAACCAAAATAATCCCTCCCAATTGAAACACAATGGGGCGCAATTTGAGAATACTTTGACGCCTCTTTTGTGTTACTTTGGATACATCTGGATATATTCTTACTCTGGAATTAAGGAACATTTCTTTTCTATACCTGAAAATTTGTTGTTGTTTTTTTTTTTTTTTTAAACTCATGTTTATTGACAGAAAGCTCAGTAACAGGACACAAGCCACACCACCCTCCCCCCCCATCTTCAGGAATTCAAGATTCTGCTGCGGGCTACTGAAGTCAATGTGTCCCAAAAGGGTGCCCAGGCTGTACAGAAAAGGTCTCCCTTAGTCCCTGCCAGATCCGCAATGCCACTGCGTTCAAGTGAGCACATGTAAATCATGAGTGAACGCCATTGGGCTAAAGTGGGGGTGTCTGCGGTCATCCAAAGTTGTAAGATTGCTTTTTTCCCCATCAGTAAAGTTCTGTGTAAAAAGGTACGCAAGCCTGGCTTAGGCTGTCCTTGTATAGAGTAGTCCCCAAATAGTTGAGTGGGAGTATGTCGCCATCTCACTCTCCACATGGATGAAATGTGTGACGCCAAGGCTCTCCAGAATTGTTGAATAACAGGGCAGGACCAGAACATGTGACTCAAATGGGCATTTTCTTTTCCACACTTGCGACAGCAGTCAGAGTCACACAAAGTGGCCCGGTGTGCTCTCCTGGGTGAGATGTGCAGGCGAAAGAGAAACTTGTACTGTATTTCCCAGCAGCTTACATTTGCAGTCAATTTGTAGGTACCGGCCAAAATGGACTTGATGGCCTCCGGGGTTACTTGTGTAGACAGTTCCAATGTCCACTGCTGTGCCACCCGTTCAAAATCAGAGTAATGCAGATGGTCTCTCAAGTGCGCATGAAAATACTTCAAGGGGATCCTGAGTTGCGCATCAAGTCCAAGCATCGAGTTAAAACATTCATACACTTCCATAGATAAGTCTTTTTTAGGTAAAGAATGCACATAGTGTTGGAGCTGCAGAAATGCAAATGAATCTTTCCTATGCAAATGAAACTCTCTGCTTATTTCTGGGAGCAATTTAATCTCGCCCTGATCTGTTACCACCTGACTCAAAAAGGAAATTCCCTTGGCCTCCCATTCGCGGAATGTTCTAGAGGTGTCTCCCGCTGGGAACTCAGGATTGCCCCTTAGTGATAGCAGAGGAGAGACCGATTTGTTTAAGCCAAAAAACTTGCATAGCCATCTCCAAGCCTGGCGTAACGGACAAAGCACAGGGCCCGCCATTCCCAAACCCGGAGATGTTCTCTTACCCTGATGTAGCCAATTAGAAAAATGTAGAGACCCCAGCCAGCTAGTTTCCGCCGTTGTGAGGGAGAAATGGTTAGTGGACCTAAACCAGTCCGATATGTGGCGCATGCTACTTGCCACGGAGAACAAGCGAAGGTCCAACAAACCCAGACCCCCCCTTGACTCTTGGGAGAATGGCTCTATTTATAGTCATGCACGCCCGTTTCCCCTGCCACAAAAAAAGGTTTAATTTTGCCTTCAACCATTTTTCATCCCCAGCGGTCAGGAACATGGGTAGAGTTTGGAAAGCATATATCCAAACGGGGAATAAGACCATGTTGTAAAGTGCTACTCTACCCATCAATGAAATTGGAAGGGCTTGCCAGCATTGGAGGGACCGGGCTACCCGCCCCTTCAGGTGTACCATATTTCGTGAATATAATGAGTGTAAATCAATAGGGATTTTCAGTCCCAAGTAAGTCACCTCTTCCTGAGCCCACTGTAAGGGAAAGGGACCCTCCCAATTCAACTGAATCTCTGCTTTAGATGGAAGTGCTGTAGATTTCTGTAGGTTCAAACTAAGCCCTGAGTACAATCCAAATTCATCAATGGCGGCCAGGACCCTGGGGAGGGACTGTTGAGGATGAGTCAAAGTTAATAGAATATCATCCGCAAAAGATAAGACTTTTACCCGTTGACCCGGGAGAGATACCCCACAGATATCCGGATCTTTCTCCAAAGTGCACAATAATGGCTCTACGTATAATAAAAATAATAAAGGAGAGAGGGGGCATCCTTGTCTAGTACCAGCTCTGATCCGCAGTGGAGGGGACTTTGTCTCATTAATTAGGAGTCTGGCTACGGGCTCCCTATACAACACTTTAATTGCTTCTAAAAACCAGCCTCCTATTCCCACGTATGATAGTACTTGGAACAAATATTCCCACCGCACTCTGTCGAACGCCTTCTCGGCGTCTAGACTAACCAACAGCAGATCAGCATCCTTAGCCTGACAGTGTGCAATTGCCAAAAGTACTTTGCGGACATTAAGCACTGAGTTCCTATCTCTCATAAATCCCACTTGGTGCTCCCCAATCAGGGTATTCATACAGGGGGCTAGCCGATCTGCTAAGACCCGGGCTAGGATTTTAAGGTCCACGTTAATAAGGGAGATAGGCCTATACGATTCCACTCTATCACTTGGTTTGCCCGGCTTTGGGATCAGGGTAATTAAAGCCTCGTTGCTCCCCAAGGGCAGCTCCCCTCGTTCTATCACTTCTTCAAAATATTCAATAAAGGGGCCTATAAACTGTGGGGGCAGGGTTTTATAGTATTCAGCTGAGAACCCATCAGGGCCTGGAGCAGAACCCAGGGGGAGAGACTTCAGCACTCTCTGAATTTCCTGTGCTTGTAACGGACTCGCGAGCACACTCTGGGCTGAGGGGGGGAGGCGGGGAAACCCCGCATCCACCAGATAATCCTCCACCGCCATATCTGTAAATTCTCCCTTTCCTGAATATAATTTAGAAAAATAGGCATGGAACACCTGAGCAATCCCCTCTGTAGATTGAATCTTGTCCCCCTGGGGAGTCAATATTGATGCAACCAATTTTCTCTGACTACGTGCTCTCACCATTTGCGCTAACAGTTTTCCGGGTTTGTTCCCATATTTACGGTAATTGAATCCCCTTACAGTTAGTCTCCTTTGAGTTTGTTCGTGAATTAAGGAATTAAGGGCAACTCTAGTGGAGGACAGTAAATCACTCGCCTCCGGGGAGGGGTTCTGCAAGTATTGCGCTTTTGCTAAACGTAAGGTGCGTTTCTAACCGAATTAGTTCCCGCAGCCAGTCTCTTTACTCTAGCACTCGTGTATGCGATGATGGCCCCCCGCAAAACTGCTTTCGAGGCTTCCCACAGAATTACTGGGGAGTCACAGGAATCCTGATTGTTTATGAGATACTGTTCCCACTGAGCCTGTATATATTCATTAAATTTTTTGTCTTTATGTAAATAAGCAGGGTATCTCCAAAAGTAAGTCTGTTCCCCCGGAGCATTAAACTGCAACTCTGTCCAGATCAAGGAATGGTCAGTAATTTCCATAGGGCCTATCTCAGCCTGAGTAATTTGAGAGAACAAGGAATGCTGCACCAATATATAATCCAACCTCGACCACGAATGATGAACCCTAGACTGGTGGGTAAAATCTATTGTTGAAGGATGAAGCAGTCTCCACGGGTCTACCAAATTTAGAGACTGACACAGAGCTGATAGCCCCCTCTCCCCCCGTCTCTCATTGCGCAGAGTTCCTGTGGATCTATCCACCTCTGGGTCCAGTACTTGATTGAAATCTCCCGCCCACACCCAGGGTGCGTCAGAGTATCTCAGACCCAGAGAAATTAAAGATTGAAAGAAAAGGGGGGAATATGAGTTTGGTCCGTACACCGCACACAAATACAAATGCTGTCCATACAGGGTCATGCGGACTAAGACCACTCTACCCTCCCGATCCCTATATATCAGCTTAGGCTGGCATAGGATACCCTTCCTAATCAAAATCGCTACACCACTTTTTAGCCCCAGATGATGAGTAAAAACACTCTCCCACCCATTGCTGTTTTAGTTTCTCATGTTCTTTATCGCTCAACTTCATCTCCTGGAGGCACGCAATAGAGACCTTATGTCGCTTCAGCTGGGCTAATATCTTGGTCCGTTTAATCGGGGAAGAAATCCCCGATACATTCCAAGACATCAGTCGCACTGGTACCCTATGGGATCAAGTTAAATCAGTGAAGTTTGTTGACGTTTCACCACTATGGGAACCCCAGGAGGCCCAGCCCCTCCCCCCGGGGGGTTTTATACTCTAATGACTATAAATGCTGACTCCAGCCCCGCCCGTCTAATCTATCTTGGGTACATCCTGAAGAGAGTCCCACCCATCCCTCCCTCCCTCTTTCCCTACCCCCCCTCCCTCTTTTCCCCCCTCTCCCCCTTCCCTTTTACCCATCCAAAAACCATACTCTCCTGTCTAACAACTGGATAGGGGTCACTTCCATGCTAGAGGCCCCCCCCGTCCCTCCACATCAACAATCACAATATCTCAGTCCGTATAGTGTCACAGTTCTCACATTTTACCAATACCTTCTCTTTACTCCCGTTACACACATGGATTAACTTTCAGGTCTCTGTCGCAGCGTCCATCCCACTATCTGATGTAATGTCTAGGTGTTGGACGAAGTTGTGTGCTTCATCCGCGTTATTAAATGCTCTCCACCCATTACCTTGCTTGATTTTCAACACCGCGGGGTAAAGGAGCATGAATTTAATTTTCTGTCCATACAGCCTCTGACAAATAGGGTTAAATTGCTTTCTTCGTTCCTGCAATGCAGTGGAGTAATCTTGAAATATACGGATCAGCTTTCCGTCATAGTTAGTTGAATCCCGCTTCTGCCGGTATCCACGGAGAATTTCCTCCTTGTGTAGATAGTTATGGATTTTAATGAGAACTACTCGTGGGGCCTGGCGGCCATCTTGGAGGCACCCCACACGATGAGCCCGTTCAAGGCACAGTGGGCCCATGCTATCCGAGAGCGCGAACTCTCTCTTCAGCCACTGCTCTAACTCCGTGGCCAAGAATCTGTCTCCAACCGATTCTGGGAGCCCTACAATTCGTAGATTTGCTCGGCGCGATCTGTTCTCTAGATCGTCGATTTTCGCCAACAGTTGCTCAATCGTGCCATTTTGTTTCTTCATCTGTGCCACAGTAGAAATACACGTGTCCTCTAACTCCGAGACACGGCGCTCGAGTTCTCCTGTACGATTTGTGGTGTCCGTTAAAGAAGCTGACAGAGTAGCGATCTGGGACGCCAGCTGCTCAAATTTCGGTGCCAGTGCTAGCCCCACCGCTTCCGTAAGTTGTTTTAATTGCTTCGGGGTAAAAGTAGGGCTGTCGCACTTGGCATGTTCTTCGTCGCCGCTCAGCGCTTTCGATTTTCCTGAAAAATTGTTTTAATATCCATTCCCTTTCTGGTTGTAATACGAAATGTGACAATAAGAGTTGATAATTCTAGACCCACATCTTCGTCTTCTATCATTTGTGAGAGATTCAAGGTCTCTGGTTCAGTCCCTTCTGAATCAAGTTGTCCACCTATACTTGATTTTTTATATGGTTGTAATAATAAATATTTGAAATTGGTGGACAGGCTTGCTCTGGCACTTTTAAAATTTCAAACATATATTTTTTAAATGTCAGCAATGGTGCAACCATATTTTGTTTTGGAAAATTTAGTACTCGTAGAGTCTTTGATTTCTGTTGATTTTCTAAGTTTTCAATTTTTCTTTGTAACCATTTGTTTTCCTTTATAATATTTGCTTGGATCTGTTGAGATAGTTCTATATCCTTGGCATTTTTCTCAGATTTTTCTTCAAGATTTTTAATCTGTTTCTCTATTTTTGAAATAGTTTCATTAGGGGTTTGTACATTCTGAGATAGTAACACCAGTTTTTGGGAAAAAGATGATTCCAAAGTCAAAAGGGCGTCCCATATTGTTTCAAGAGTTATAGTTGAAGGTTTGGGGAAAAAAAGATGACTTAGTGATATAGAAATGTTCTCAGGTTCTGTAGAAGCAGTCTTCTCCTCCTCACCAGATCTCCCTTCAGAAACGCCGTCACCATGCTGTTTATCGCCCTTCTCCATCGGGGCGTTCTGCAATCAATCACTAGGCTCTGGCCCTGCTGCAGGGATTGCTACCCCCCCCCCCCTTTGGAGGGTGTAAAACCCTGTACAAAGACTTCCTGGACAGCTGCAGGCATTGGCGGCGGGAACCTCAATTCTGGACTGAGCGAGGTGTTAGTTTCAAGCTGTAGAAGCGCTTCACCTTTCTCCGCCTCCACCAACAGCGAACGTTCACAGCCAGTCTGTAATCCTGGTGTCACGAAGCGGTCCATCATTCCAATCAATGGAGAGGCAGCTGCCGCAGGACCTGGCCTTTGCTTGCCTCTCCGTTTAGGCGTTTTTAATGTAAAAGTTATTTTCTTTCTGTTTGGATTCAGGAGCTGCTTTGGTATGCTCCCTTCCAATCGCCATCTTAGAATCTCTCCCTAATTAGAATAATTGACTGCGAATGAAGGGTTGAGCAAGGGGTGGGTGGGAGTTGGTGAGGATGGGTGGGAAAGGACTGAACTAGGTTCTACTGTGCCTTTTAGAGACTTATCTGTTAATGCTGTGGCAGAAAATTAAAGTTTTAAAACTATGGGGAAAAGGGTTGCACACTATGGAAACTAGTCTACTATAATAAAAAGCACCTCCAACGTTCTGAAGCTGACTCCGTGGCAGTGAAGGGTTTGTGCTGCCTGGTGTATCCATCTCCTGTCCTGACGTTTGCATGCTTCCTGGTTCGTCACAAGTAGGGTTACCATATGGCTCCAGAAAAAGGAGGACGGATTGAGCCAGCCGGGTTTTACTTCCATTGCTTTCCATTGAAAGCAATGGAAGTAAAACCCGGCTGGCGCAATTGCTTTCCATTGAAAGCAATGGAAGTAAAACCCGGCTGGCTCAATCCGTCCTCCTTTTTCTGGAGCCATATGGTAACCCTAGTCACAAGTAGCAGTGACCAATCACTGGAAGGGAACGCTGCAGAGTTGCCAGGCAAAGGAACACGACGTCACATGAATGAGGGTGTCGTCGTCCCTCCTTTCCTCCCTTCCAGTTCCAGGCCCCCTCCCTCCGAATTTTAAATGTCATCTTCACTTACCAAGTCAGGTTTACGGTGGCCGGCAGCAGCAGTAAAAGGCGTGCAGGCTCGGCCCTTCTTTCTCAGCTCTGGTCCCGCCCTTGTGGAAACAGGAAATGAGGGCGGGACCAGAGCTGAGAGAGAGAGAAGGGCCGAGCCTGCACGCCTTTTACCGCTGCTGACGGCCGCCGTAACCCTGATTTGGTAAGTGAAGATGATTTCTAAAATTCAGAGGGAGGGGTGCTGCAACTGGAAGTGATGGAGGAAGGACGGGACGACAACCCTGGAACTGGGAGGAGGGGGATCCTGGAACTGGGCAGGAGGGACCCTGAAACTCGGCGAAAGGGAGGGGGGAACCTGAAACTCAGAGGGAGGGAGGAGGGAACCTAAAACTCGGTCCCCTGGAACTCGGAGGGAGGGGATGACCCTGGGACTCAGAGGGAGGGAGGGGATGACACTGGGACTCAGAGGGAGGGAGGGAGGGCACGACCCTGGAACTCGGAGGGAGGGAACAGACGACCCTGGAACTTGGAGGGGGGGATGACCCTGGAACTCAGAGGGAGGGAAGGGACGACGACAACCCTGGAACTCAGAGGGAGGGAGAGGACGGACGACCCTGACACTCGGAGGGAGGGGGGGATGACCCTGGAACTCGGAGGGAGGGAGGGGGAACCTGAAACTCGGAGGGAGGAAGGGGGACGACCCTGGGAGGGAGGGAGGAAACTACCCTGGAACTTGGAGGGAGGGAGGGAGGGAGGGGGGTTACGACCCTGGAACTCGGAGGGAGGGGGGGCCCTGGCACACACACACACTCTCACCCAGTCTCACTCGCTCTCTGTCACACACACACTCACACATTCACTCACACACACACACAGTCTCTCTCAAACATACACACTCTCAGGGCTGGTCTTAGCAAGTGCGGGGCCCTGTGCAGACCAATTTGGTGGGGCCCCATCCTAGCCCCGTCCCTGCCCTAGCTCCACCCCATTGATAAGATTATTCAATTTTTAGAAAATATCTAACACCAGCTCTGGCAGGATGTACATTTCAAATCTGACATATTCTAGTCACAAAATAGAAAAATAAAATTGTTTTTTCTACCTTTTGTTGTCTGCTCATTTTATTTTTCAAGTCATGTTGGTCCCAGTCTCTGGTTTCTACATCCTTCTGTCTTCTCTTAACTCACTCACCAAGGTCTCATGTCCATTTGATATTTCTGCTCTCTCTCCATGTCCACTATCCATCTTCTTCCATCTGTGTACGTCTATCTTCCTCCATGTTTAGTATCTCCTTATCTCTGTGCCCCTAAATTTCTCTGTCCAGCTTCTCCCCTCTCTTTGTCCCCAGAGCCAATATAGCTCTACTTCTCTGACCCTATCCCATCCAGCTTCTCTCCCTCTCACTCCCTCCCCTTTCCAGCATCTGGTTTGGTTGCCTGATTCCCTGCCTAACCACCCCACCCTCCCTCACTCACTCACGCTGTAGGTTTAATATTTGTTCCCTTTTCCTTCATCTCCCTGGTCTAGTATCTATGTTTCCCTTTCCTCCCTCCTTGTGCTGTACCAGCAGTTCTCTCCCTTCCCTCCAGTTCTCCTCCCACTCTTCCTCCCACGTCCAGCAGCTCTCTCCCTTCCATCCAGATCCCCTCCTCCTCTTCCTCCCACATCCAACAGCTCTCTCCCTTCCACCCAGATCCCCTCCGCCTCTTCCTCCAGCAGCTCTCTCCCTTCCATCGTCCCCTCCTCCTCTTCCTCCCATGTCCAGCAGCTCTCTCCCTTCCCTCCAGTCCCTTCCTCCTCCTCCTCCTCCCTTGTCCAGCAGCTCTCCAGCCCCTTCCTCCTCTCCCTCCCATGTCCAGTAGCTCTCTCCCTTCCATCCAGTCCCCTCCTCCTCTTCCTCCCATGTCCAGCAGCTCTCTCCCTTCACTCCAGCCCCTTCCTCTTCTCCCTCCCATGTCCAGCAGCTCTCTCCCTTCCATTCAGTCCCCTCCTCCTCTTCCTCCCATGTCCAGCAGCTCTCTCTTCCCTCCAGTCCCTTCTTCCTCTTCCTCCCTTGTCCAGCAGCTCTCCAACCCCTTCCTCCTCTTCCTCCCATGTCCAGCAGCTCTCTCCCTTCCCAGTTCCCTCTAATCCCCTTCCTCCCACAAGTCCGACTCTGGCAAAACTATCCCCTCCCCGCCCCCCCCCCCCCCCCCCCCCCCCCCCCCCCCCAAAGTCCAGCACTTACATTTTAGTTCTGTCTTCCAGGCCCGCCCATCCAACATCCTTCAACACTGTCGCTCGCTGCCTTTTCTCCCGCGGCTCCGGGTACAGCCATCTGGGAGGCAGCGAACAGCGTTGCCTGCCAGTGCCTGCCCTGAAATTGTGCTTCTCCCCAGGCTCCGCCCCGTTCTTTTTTTCGCTCATCGCGCAGCACTGCCATTCACACAGACAGCTCCGCTCCCCTCTGCCAAGTCCATCCGGCCCTCTCTGATGCACTTCCTGTTTAGTAGGGCCAGATGGATGCGTCAGAGGGGAGCGGAGCTGCCTGTGTGAATGGCAACACTGCGCAACAAGCAAGAAAAAGAGCGGAGCAGAGCCTGGGGAGAAGCACAATTTCAGGGCAGGCACTGGCAGGCAACGCTGATCGCTGCCTCTTGGACAGCTGTACCCGGAGCCGCGGGAGAAAAGGCAGCGACAGCGATGAAGGATGTTGGATGGGCGGGCCTGGAGGGAAAGTGGAGGCAGAGTTGAGGTGCACCGTGCGGGGCCCCCTTAAGCGCGAGGCCCTATGCGGCCGCCTCGGCCTAAGACTGGCCCTGCTCACTCTTTCTCTGTCACACACACACACTCGCACATTCACTCTCTCTCACACGGTTACTCTCACACACACTCAAACATACACACTCCGAGGAAAACCTTGCTAGCACCCGTTTCATTTGTGTCAGAAACAGGCCTTTTTTTACTAGTCTACTATAATAAAAAGCACCTCCAACGTTCTGAAGCTGACTCTGTGGCAGTGAAGGGTTCGTGCTGCCTCTGTATCCATCTCCTGTCCTGACGTTTGCGTGCTTCCTGGTTCATCACCAATCACTGGAAGGGAACACTGCAGAGTTGCCAGGCAAAGGAACGCGACGTCACACGTATGAGGGTGTCGTCGTCCCTCCCTCCCTCCCTTCCAGTTCCAGGCCCCCCTCCCTCCGAATGTTAAAAGTCATTTTGGGCATCCCCAACTGCTTTCCGTCGTGGAGATGACCAAAGTTCCCGGGAGCGTGTCGGAGGCGTAACAGAGGCAGGACTTTGGGCGTCCTTGACCCATAAAGGAAAAAAAGGGCGTCCCTGATGAGCATTTGGACGACTTTACCTGGTCCTGTTTTTCTTATGACCAAGGCACAAAATGGTGCCCGAACTGACCAGATGAGCACTGGAGAGAATCGGGGATGATCTCCCCTTTCTCCCGCAGTGGTCACTAACCCCCTCCCACCCTCAAAAAAAAAATCTTTACAAATAGTGCCAGCCTCAAATGTCATACTCAGGCCCATCGTAGCAGTATGCAGGTTCCTGGAGCAGTTTTAGTGGGTGCAGTGCACTTCAGGAAGGCAGACCAGGCCCATCCCCCCCCCCCACCTATTATATTTGTGCTGGTAAATGTGAGCCCTCCAAAACCCACCAGAAACCCACTGTACCCACATGTAGGTGCCCCCCTACACCCGTAAGGGCTATGGTGTACAGTTGGGGTAGTGGGGTTTGGGGAGCTCAGCACAGAAGGTAAGGGAACTATGCACCTGGGAGCTTTTTATGAAGTCCACTGCAGTGCCCCCTAGGGTGCCCGGTTGGTGTCCTGGCATGTCAGGGGGACCAGAGCACTACGAATTCTGGCTCCTCCCACGACCAAATGAGGATGAGGATAAAAACTTTTCATGCTCCCTTCTCAGATGTGTTTCCTGGAGAAATACCACCTGCGATTGAAAATGTGTTCTTTAAAAAACTTTTGGCGTTTTTGTGGCAAATTCAGACCTTTCACAGGGCTTGCATTTGGTCGTTTCTGAGATGGGCGTCCTTAGAGTCCATTATCGTCGAAAATCAGAAACGACCAAGTCTAGGGCAACCATCTCTAAGGAAGACCTAAATGTCAAGATTTGGGCATCCCCGACCGTATTATCGAAACGAAAGATGGGCGTCCATCTTATTTCGATAATACGGGTTTCTCCGCCCCTTCACCGGGGCATTTTGCAAGGACGTCCTCAGCAAAACGTGGATGTCCCCTTTGATTATGCCCCTCCATGTGGGTCTTTTACTAAAGCTTAGCTTCAGTTATCTGCAGCAGTGCCTATTTGATTCCTGTGAGCCCTGCTGCAGATAACTCAAGTTAACCTTTAGTAAAAGATCCCCTATTTGCACTTTGAGCCTTCTTACCAAACATTTACAGATAGCTTGGAAATCTGTCTTTTTGAAGAACAAAAAAAAAGTGGAAATTGAGTGTTACGTAGTTTACACTTGTGATGGGGCAATATATGGGTTTCTGAACACATGGGATGGTAAAGTTAATAATTTGATGTTTGTTCTTTCCTATTAGATAAGGGATTCCTTTCTTTTAAATAACTTTTTAAATTGTAAATTACATAGGTGTTTTCCAATATGTGGTATTTTAGGTTGTAATAAACTGGAAACTTGAAACATGATATTTCTAATTATACTCAGTGACTTGAAACTCCTAAGAGCTAAGTTTCAGGAGTAGAATAGCATTTTATCCCCCGCCATTCTTCCAGCGAATACCCTGTCTTTCATCTCTACTCCTTACACACACTAAGTTCCAACTTTAATCTTGCTAAAGATTCCGAACATATTTACATCCCTGGCTTTATAGGATACCCACAATTAATATGCATACAAAATTTGTATGCAGTGGATGGAATGTATGCAAGTCTCTCTTCTACTTTATTCCTTGTGGATATCCTGAAAGCTAAGTTGAGATCTGCTGGATACTATCACTAAAACTCAAAACTCAGAGGTTCACATACTCACTAGTGCATACAATGGGGTACAGGAAAGGCTGCCTATGAAATTTTTAATTTCTGGCTCCCAGAATGATGTTGCTTGACCCTTCTGATATAGGTTTCCTTGTTAATGTTTGTTGCTGCAGGGTTGTTGAGAGTTCCATCAATTGGTCAGTACAGGAAGTGGACAATCTACCTCCCGCTCCTTATCCAAGTCTGGTTCAGTTAACAGATGTAAGTCCCGCTCCTGATTCAGATCAGATGCACTTTACAGATGTAAGTTTCGGATGATACAATGGAAGCATATTATATGGTAATTATGATGGGAGTTGAGTGGGAGTTGGCATGATAAGTCTCCTATGCTATAATGTATTGAGAACTAAATAGGAAGAAGCTTTTTAAGCTAAGTAATTTATTTTTGAAAGATATGAGCTCTTGATAAAAAGTAACTTGTGGTTAGGAGGAAGTGATGTCACGCAGCCAAATGGCCGCTTGATTCTGTGGCTCCGTTGCTTCCCCACCTTTATTTAGCTGCATCTGCCTCATCAGTCTTGAAGAGCTGGTTTTTTCCTTCCCAGAAATTGGCGTTGGTTTGCTGAACAAATTTTGCTGTGTGAGTCGGGGAGATGTCAGTGGCAAAGAAAGACAGCATGCAGCAGTCCGCCAAGTCGATTGTCAAGGCTCCGCGCCGCCCTGCACGTTCTGACTCAGACTCTGCTATATAGTAACATAGTAACATAGTAGATGACGGCAGAAAAAGACCTGCATGGTCCATCTAGTCTGCCCACGATAAACTCATATGTGTATACCTTACCTTGATTTGTACCTGTCTTTTTCAGGGCACAGACCGTATAAGTCTGTCCAGCAGTATTTCCTGCCTCCCAACCACCAGTCCCGCCTCCCATCACCGGCTCTGGCACAGACCCCGTATAAGTCTGCCCTCCCCTATCCTAACCTCTCAACCACCAACCCCTCTTCCCCTCGCCACCCAATTTCAGCTAAGCTTCTGTGGATCCATTCCTTCTGCACAGGATTCCTTTATGCCTATCCCACGCATGTTTGAATTCCGCTACCGTTTTCATCTCCACCACCTCCCGCGGGAGGGCATTCCAAGCGTTCACCACCCTCTCTGTGAAGAAATACTTCCTGACATCTTTCCTGAGTCTGCCCCCCTTCAATTTCATTTCATGTCCTCTCGTTCTACCGCCTTCCCATCTCCGGAAAAGATTCGTTTGCGGATTAATACCCTTCAAATATTTGAACGTCTGTATCATATCACCCCTGTTCCTCCTTTCCTCCAGAGTATACAAGTTCAGGTCAGCAAGTCTCTCTTCATACGTCTTGGAACGCGTCACCTAGATAGGATTTTATATAGTGCTGGGGAGGAGACGGCTGTCTTGGTACATGTGGGTACTAATGACATAGGAAAATGTGGGAGAGAGGTTCTGGAAGCAAAATTTAGGCTCTTAGGTAGAAAGCTGAAATCCAGATCCTCCAGGGTAGCATTTTCTGAAATGCTACCTGTGCCACGCGCAGGGCCCAAGAGACAGGCAGAGCTCCAGAGTCTCAATGCGTGGATGAGACGATGGTACAGGGAGGAGGGCTTTAGATTTGTTAGGAACTGGGCAACATTCTGGGGAAGGGGGAGCCTATTCCGAAAGGATGGGCTCCATCTTAACCAGAGTGGGACCAGGCTGCTGGCATCGGCGTTTAAGAAGGAAATAGAGCAGCTTTTAAACTAGAAATGAGGGGAAGGCCGACAGTCGCTCAAAAGAGCATGGTTCGGGATAAGGTATCTTTCAAAGATATCACCATAACAGGGAAGATAGAGTATCCTGATAGTGAGGTTGCAAAAGAGATTGTAGTAGATCGGGTATCTTTAAATAACAATAAAAATCAGACAAAAGATTGCCAATTAATACTGTCAAGTACTAAGCATGATGTACTTAGGAACAACAAACATAGTTTGAAATGTCTATATGCGAATGCCAGGAGCCTAAGAAATAAGATGGGGGAGTTGGAATATATTGCACTAAATGAAAAATTAGATATAATAGGCATCTCTGAGACCTGGTGGAAGGAGGATAACCAGTGGGACACTGTCATACCGGGGTACAAATTATATCGTAGTGATAGGGTGAATCGGATTGGTGGAGGGGTAGCATTGTATATTAACGAGAGCCTTGAATCAAATAGATTGAAAATTCTGCAGGAAACAAAACACTCCTTGGAATCACTGTGGATTGAAATTCCATGTGCAAAGGGGAAAAGGATAGTGATAGGAGTGTACTACCGTCCGCCTGGCCAGGACGAACAGACGGATGCGGAAATGTTAAAGGAAATCAGGGACGCAAACAAACTGGGCAACACAATAATAATGGGGGATTTCAATTACCCGCATATAGACTGGGTTAATGTAACATCTGTACACGCAAGGGACATAGGATTTCTTGATGAAATCAAGGACAGCTTCATGGAACAGCTAGTTCAGGAGCCGACAAGAGAAGGAAAAATACTAGACTTAGTCCTTAGTGGTGCTCATGATCTAGTGCAGGGGGTAACGATACGAGGGCCACTTGATAACAGTGATCATAATATGATCGGTTTTGATATTGGCATTGAAGGAAGTGAAACTAGGAAATCAAGTACGCTAGCGTTTAACTTTAGAGAAGGTGATTACGACAAAATGAGAAAAATGGTGAAAAAAAGACTGAAAGGAGCAGCTCGCAGAGTAAAAAACTTGCATCAGGCGTGGATGCTGTTTAAAAACACCATCCTGGAGGTTCAGGACAAATATATTCCACGTATTAGAAAAAAGGGAAAAAAGACTAAACGTCAGCCGGCGTGGCTAAACAGTAAGATAAAGGAAATCATTAGAGCCAAAAAACAATCCTTCAGAAAGTGGAGAAGAGAACCAACTGAAAGTAACAGGATAGATCATAAGGAATGCCAAGCCAAATGCAAAGCGGAGATAAGGAGGGCAAAAAAGGACTTTGAGAAGAAATTAGCGTTGGAAGCAAAAATACATAGTAAAAATTTTTTTAGATACATTAAAAGCAGGAAACCGGCCAAAGAGTCGGTTGGGCCGCTGGACGAAAATGGTGTTAAAGGGGCGATCAAGGAGGACAAAGCCGTAGCGGAGAAATTAAATGAATTCTTTGCTTCGGTCTTCACCGAGGAGGATTTGGGGGGGACACCGGTGCCGGAAAGAATATTTGAAGCGGGGGAGTCGGAGAAACTAAACAAATTCTCTGTAACCTTGGAGGATGTAATGGGTCAGTTCAGCAAGCTGAAGAGTAGTAAATCACCGGGACCTGATGGTATTCATCCCAGAGTATTAATAGAACTAAAAAATGAACTTGCGGAGCTACTGTTAGAAATATGCAATCTGTCCCTAAAATCGAGTGTAATACCGGAAGACTGGAGGGTAGCCAATGTTACTCCGATTTTTAAGAAGGGTTCCAGAGGAGATCCGGGAAATTATAGACCGGTGAGTCTGACGTCGGTGCCGGGCAAGATGGTGGAGGCTATTATTAAGAATAAAATTGCAGAGCATATACAAAAACATGGACTGATGAGACAAAGTCAGCACGGATTTAGTGAAGGGAAGTCTTGCCTCACCAATCTAATGCATTTTTTTGAGGGGGTAAGCAAACATGTGGACAATGGGGAGCCGGTTGATATTGTATATCTGGATTTTCAGAAGGCGTTTGACAAAGTGCCGCACGAAAGACTCCTGAAGAAATTGCAGAGTCATGGAATCGGAGGTAGGGTATTATTATGGATTAAGAACTGGTTGAAAGATAGGAAGCAGAGAGTAGGATTGCGTGGCCAGTATTCTCAGTGGAGGAGGGTAGTTAGTGGGGTCCCGCAGGGGTCTGTGCTGGGTCCGTTGCTTTTTAATGTATTTATAAATGACCTAGAGATGGGAGTAACTAGCGAGGTAATTAAATTCGCCGATGACACAAAATTATTCAGGGTCGTCAAGTCGCAGGAGGAATGTGAACGATTACAGGAGGACCTTGCGAGACTGGGAGAATGGGCGTGCAAGTGGCAGATGAAGTTCAATGTTGACAAGTGCAAAGTGATGCATGTGGGTAAGAGGAACCCGAATTATAGCTACGTCTTGCAAGGTTCCACATTAGGAGTTACGGATCAAGAAAGGGATCTGGGTGTCGTCGTCGATGATACGCTGAAACCTTCTGCTCAGTGTGCTGCTGCGGCTAGGAAAGCGAATAGAATGTTGGGTGTTATTAGGAAGGGTATGGAGTCCAGGTGTGCGGATGTTATAATGCCGTTGTATCGCTCCATGGTGCGACCGCACCTGGAGTATTGTGTTCAGTACTGGTCTCCGTATCTCAAAAAAGATATAGTAGAATTGGAAAAGGTACAGCGAAGGGCGACGAAAATGATAGTGGGGATGGGACGACTTTCCTATGAAGAGAGGCTGAGAAGGCTAGGGCTTTTCAGCTTGGAGAAGAGACGGCTGAGGGGAGATATGATAGAAGTGTATAAAATAATGAGTGGAATGGATCGGGTGGATGTGAAGCGACTGTTCACGCTATCCAAAAATACTAGGACTAGAGGGCATGAGTTGAAGCTACAGTGTGGTAAATTTAAAACGAATCGGAGAAAATGTTTCTTCACCCAACGTGTAATTAGACTCTGGAATTCGTTGCCGGAGAACATGGTACGGGCGGTTAGCTTGACGGAGTTTAAAAAGGGGTTAGATAGATTCCTAAAGGACAAGTCCATAGACCGCTATTAAATGGACTTGGAAAAATTCCGCATTTTTAGGTATAACTTGTCTGGAATGTTTTTACGTTTGGGGAGCGTGCCAGGTGCCCTTGACCTGGATTGGCCACTGTCGGTGACAGGATGCTGGGCTAGATGGACCTTTGGTCTTTCCCAGTATGGCACTACTTATGTACTTATGTACCATCCTCGTAGCTTTTCTTTGCACCGCTTCCATTTTTTTAACATCCTTCGCAAGGTACGGCCTCCAAAACTGAACACAATACTCCAGGTGGGGCCTCACCAACGTCTTATACAGGGGCATTAAAACCTCCTTTCTTCTGCTGGTCACACCTCTCTCTATACAGCATAACAACCTTCTCGCTACGGCCACCGCCTTGTCGCACTGTTTCATCGCCTTCAGGTCCTCAGATACTATCACCCCAAGATCCCTCTCCCCGTCCGTGTCTATCAGGCTCTCCCCACCTAACACATACTCCTCCCTTGGATTTCTACTCCCTAAGTGCATCACTTTGCATTTCTTCGCATTGAATTTTAATTGCCAAACGTTAGACCATTTTTCCAGCTTCTTCAGATCTTTTTTCATGTTTTCCACTCCCTCCGGGGTGCCCACTCTGTTGCAAATCTTGGTGTCATCCGCAAAAAGGCAAACTTTACCTTGTAACCCTTCGGCAATGTCATTCACAAATATATTGAACAGAATGGGCCCCAGCACCGATCCCTGAGGCACTCCACTACTCACCTTTCCCTCCTCCGAGCGAACTCCATTTACCACCACCCTCTGGCGTCTGCCCGTCAACCAGTTCCTAATCCAGTTCACCACTTCGGGTCCTATCTTCAGCCCTTCTAGTTTATTCAAGAGCCTCCTGTGGGGAACCGTGTCAAAAGCCTTGCTGAAATCTAAGTAGATGACATCCATAGCACGTCCTTGATTTAATTCTCCTGTCACCCAGTCAAGGAATTCAATGAGATTCGTTTGGCACGATTTCCCTTTGGTAAAACCATGTTGTCTCGGATCTTGCAACTTATTGGCTTCCAGGAAATTCACTATCCTTTCCTTCAGCATGGCTTCCATTCTTTTCCAATAACCGAAGTGAGGCTTACCGGCCTGTAGTTTCCAGCTTCTTCCCTATCACCACTTTTGTGAAGAGGGACCACCTCCACCGTTCTCCAATCCCTCGGAACCTCTCCCGTCTCCAAGGATTTATTAAACAATTCTTTAAGAGGACCCGCCAGAACCTCTCTGAGCTCCCTCAGTATTCTGGGGTGGATCCCGTCCAGCCCCATGGCTTTGTCCACCTTTAGCTTTCCAAGTTGTTCATACACACTCTCTTCCGTGAACGGTGCTCTATCCACTTCATTCTCAGGTGTACTTTTGCCAGTCTCTCTCGGTCCTTCCCCAGGATTTTCTTCAGTAAAAACAGAACAAAAGTATCTATTTAGCAAATTGGCTTTTTCTTCATCATTTTCTACATAGCGTTTTGCTGTATATTTTAGTCTCACAATCCCCTTTTTAGTATTTCTCCTTTCACTAATATACCTGAAGAAGTTTTTGTCTCCCCTCCTTACATTTCTAGCCATTTGTTCTTCCGCTTGCGCCTTCGCCAGACGTACCTCTCTCTTGGCTTCTTTCAGTTTCATCCGGTATTCCTCCCCGTGTTCCTCTACTTGAGATTTTTTGTATTTCTGGAACGCTAACTCTTTAGCCTTTATTTTCTCAGCCACTTGCTTTGAAAACCATATCGGTTTCCTTTTTCTCTTGCTTTTATTTACTCTCCTTACATAAAGGTCTGTGGCCCTATTTATTACTTCTTTCAGCTTGGACCACTGTCCTTCCACGTGTTGTGCGTTCTCGCAGCCCATCAGCTCCTTCCTCAGGTATTCCCCCATTTTGTTAAAGTCAGTTCGCTTGAAGTCCAGGACTTTGAGTTTAGAGTGGCCGCTAACCACATGAGCCGTTATATCAAAACAAACCGTTTGATGGTCACTGCTTCCCAGGTGCGCAGCCACTCGGACATTTGACACACTATCCCCATTCGTGAGCACCAGATCCAGCGTCGCTCCCTCCCTTGTGGGTTCCGTCACCATTTGTCTGAGCAGAGCACTTTGGAAAGCATCCACAATCTCTCTACTTCTTTCCGATTTCGCAGAAGGAACCTTCCAATCTACATCCGGCAGATTAAAATCTCCCAACAACAGCACCTCTCTTTTCTTCCCCAACTTCTGAATATCAATGATCAGATCTTTATCCAGGTCCTCCAATTGTGTCGAGGGTCTGTAGACAACACCCACGTGGACCAAGGTTCTATCCTCTCTTTTTAAGGTGATCCATATCGCTTCTTCCTTTCCCCACTTCCCTGTCATTTCAGTTGCTGCTATATCATTTCTCACATACAGAGCTACTCCTCCACCTTTACGTCCCTCTCTATCCTTCCTAAAAAGATTATAGCCTGGTATGTTTGCATCCCATTCATGGGAACCATTGAGCCATGTCTCTGTGACTGCAACTATGTCCAAGTCAGTCTCCAACATCAGGGCTTGAAGGTCATGAATTTTATTGCTTAGACTGTGAGCATTTGTGGTCATTGCTTTCCAACTACATTTCCTAGTATGTGTTTTGGGTTTAGTGATTTGTGAGTGTCTTTTCTCTTTGGGTACCTTCTCCTCTTTTTGTTCCCTCTTCCTTGCTTTTTCTTTTTCTTGTGCTTCAATTTTAGTTTCAGGAACATCACAGTGCTGTAGTGGAGCAAAATAATTTTGTAGTGGCAACACTTGTGCGGGTGGATGCTTCTGTGTCACATGACGAATTCTGCCTGAGCCTACTGTGAACCATCTGTTCCTTTGTGGTTTTATTCTCTGAGGCAGTGGTGAGAAGTTATGATTCTGCACAGTCCTATAAGTTGCTTTAATTGCATCTAATTCTTGCATTACTTTATAGAGCTCTTGTTTTAAAGTAGATAGCTGAAGACAGATAGGACAAGCTTTACGTTTCCAGATGATTTGCCTTGAAACTAAAGCAGCACAATTATTTCAGAGAATAAAAGTCATCCTGATTGGTTGAAATGGGTATGAACAGGTGTACTATGTTGGAGTATCAGCCTGCAAGACTGCCTGTGTATGACTGAGGAGTAAAGTTAATGAGGTTTGGTTTGTCTATAAATGAGTGGACAACCCTAGGGTGGGATTATAAGTCCCAAAGTGTCAGCTAAGTGCTGCTATCAAGGGAATTCTCTAGCTTAATGGACCCAAATGGTAGTGTCTGATCAAGGACCTTACAATTTATTTTACTTTTAAAACTGCCCTAGATATTAATAACTTTCCTTTTAAATAAATCTAGATGTTGCCAATAATTCTAGCAGTTTCAGCTATGTAAAAATGCCCCTCCCCTTTATCAGAGCTTGGCAGGAACAGAAAGAAAGAAAGAAAGACAGAAAGAGAGGTTTCCCAGTGCTAATTAAATTGATTAAGCAACAAGCCTTAAAATTTTAAGACAATATCAGGTAGTTTCTCACCTAAAGCCAGTCAATTTGAGAAGTAAGGGATTTAGGGGTCAGAATAAACCGGTCCTTTTTGCAGGAGCTTGGTTCAGTCCCAGCACCTGGAAGTTAGAAGTAAAAGTGGTATGTCCTTTAGTTTGAGGCCAACCCTGCTTGCCCCCAGCTATGGGGGTGCTTAAGTTCCAAAGTGTCAACTAAGTGCTGCTATCAAGGGAATTCTCTAGCTTAATGGACCCAAATGGTAGTGTCTGATCAAGGACCTTACAATTTATTTTACTTTTAAAACTGCCCTAGATATTAATAACTTTCCTTTTAAATAAATCTAGATGTTGCCAATAATTCTAGCAGTTTCAGCTATGTAAAAATGCCCCTCCCCTTTATCAGAGCTTGGCAGGAACAGAAAGAAAGAAAGACAGAAAGAGAGGTTTCCCAGTGCTAATTAAATTGATGAAGCAACAAGCCTTAAAAATGTAAGACAATATCAGGTAGTTTCTCACCTAAAGCCAGTCAATTTGAGAAGTAAGGGATTTAGGGGTCAGAATAAACCTGTCCTTTTTGCAGGAGCTTGGTTCAGTCCCAGCACCTAAAGCCAGTCAATTTGAGAAGTAAGGGATTTAGGGGTCAGAATAAACCTGTCCTTTTTGCAGGAGCTTCGTTCAGTCCCAGCACCTGGAAGTTAGAAGTATGTCGGCGGCCGAGGTCGGCTCGGCTGGGTCGGCTCAGGGTTTCCCTAAGGATTTGGCTAAACGTTTAGGGGACATAAGAGAGGACATTAAAGCATCTAAAGAGGAGATATTAGAACGCATGGACGTCCTCTGCATGGACATTCGGGAACTGGGTGGTCAAGGAGCTAGAGACTCGTGTGGAAGGACATGATGATCTATTGAGCAGCACCGAATCGTGCCTAAACAAGATTTCTGCAGCCTATGAGGAACTACAATATAAGTTGGACGATTTAGAGAATCGTGGAAGAAGGAATAACCTCCGTTTGAGGCATGTTCCAGAGGTGGGAGACAAGGAAGATGTCCTTACAATTGCTAAAGTGATCTGTGGCAAATTGCTGGGTTCAGAGGAGATGGAGATGGAGATAGAGCGAGCACACCGGGCGCTTGGTAAAACAGCTGATAACAAGCCGCAAGATATTATATTATATTATATCCAACCAAGGACTCAACCCATACATATATGCAGACGACGTCACGATATACATCCCGTTCAAACAGGACATAACCGAAATCACAAATTAAATCACACACAGTCTCCAAACAATGAACTCATGGGCGGACGCATTCCAACTTAAACCAAAAGCAGAAAAAAACACAATGTCTCATCCTGTCCTCACAATACAACACAAATAAACCCAACACCATAAACACCCCAGACTACATCCTTCCAGTCTCAGATAGCCTGAAAATTCTGGGAGTCACAATTGACCGAAACCTCACACTCGAAGACCATGAAAAAATACAGCAAAGAAAATGTTCTACTCAATGTGGAAACTTAAATGAATCAAACCTTTCTTCCCAAGGGAAGTATTCTGCAGCCTAGTACAATCAATGGTGCTAAGTCATCTAGACTACTGCAATGCCATTTATGCCAGATGCAAAGAGCAAATCATCAAGAAGCTTCAAACAGCTCAAAACACAGCAGCCAGACTCATATTTGGGAAAGCGAAATACGAAAGCACAAAGCCCCTAAGAGAAAAACTACATTGGCTCCCATTAAAAGAACGAATTGCATTCAAAGTCTGCACCTTGCTCCACAAAATAATTGATGGGGAAGCCCCGACCTACATGTCTGACCTTATAGACTTGCCTACTAGGAACGCAAAAAGATAATCACGCACATTCCTCAATCTCCACTATCCTAACTGTAAAGGGCTAAAATATAAATCCACATACGCGACCAGCTTCTCATACATCTGCACGCAGCTAAGGAACGCACTACCGAAGGCTATAAAAACAACGCAAGACCTAACCATCTTCCGAAGGCTAATGAAAACAGACCTTTTCAAGAAGGCATACCATAAACATCCATCGTAAACACTAATAATAACACTATACACGATCTATACAAAACCGAAATATTGTCACATGACTGACTAACCTTTCTGCTGTTAATGATCAAGCACTACCACCTTAAACCTCATACCAAATAGGATTTCTCTATAGTTGATAACCTAATTGATGTTATAATCCAATTTATTACTTAGGAACCTTCATGCAGAACCATAATGTATTCTTCTTTAACATGCATGTATGTACATGATGTATATACTGTAACATGAACTGTTCCATATATGTTATGTTCCATGTATGAACCTTAACGCAATACCATTTGTAATGCCGCTACCCGGAAATGGCAACTGCCATTACGGCAAATGTAAGCCACATTGAGCCTGCAAATTGGTGGGAAAATGTGGGATACAAATGCTACAAATTATAATAATAGTACAATTTGCTGCTTTTCCTGTTAAGGAACAAATATTACAGAAGGCGCACCAGCTGTCCTCGGTGGATTATAATGATGCCCAGATCATAGTCTTTCAGGACTTGTCTCAGTACACCTTAAGTCAGAGGCGGGCAATTAAACCTGCTTTGGAGGTCTTAACCCAGCAGAAAATCCCCTATAGGTGGGTCTTCCCTTTTGCGCTTCGCTTCACTGCGGGGGGTAAGTGGCACCGAATCCGTACACTGGCGGAAGTGTGGAAGATTTTGCTGGACACGGGAATGACATCTGCTGAAGTACCGGCCGTTGACCCGATTATGAAAGCCAGAGCTAAGCTTCAGCAATGGAAGAGAATGGAGGGGAAAGCCCATGAAAGTGGTGACTGCTACTTGATCATTTAGTGGAACCAGCATTTCAGCAAAATTGATGCAGCTTTGAATGTAATGTAAATATAGAGAAGAAAAGAAGCCTTTACCTTGTCCCCCCCCCCCCCCTCTTTCCTGGGAAGGGGGCATCTTGCAGAGAGCAGGGAGACACAGAGGACAAGCTGAGAACCAGCAACAATGGTAGCACCTTTTGTTAGAATGCTTAAAGTGTTTAGAATGCTCCAGCACTGCTATAAAACAAGGAACTCAGGTGTCCATAAATGCTAGATGTGTGTTTATAAAGTTTCAACAGTTTGTAACTGTGAGAGAAGGGAAGACTTGTTACAAATCTCCCGATTGGCTGTCTGAGAGCACAGTACAAGGCTCCTGATTTGCTGTTTGAGAACTGGAAGTAGAGGAGGGGACAGTGTGTGAGATAGCCAATAGGAGACAGGATCTGCAAAAAGGCACGAATTTGGACCAATGAGGTGGCAGGAGGCAGTCTGATCCTTAGATTGGCACGAATTTTGAGCCAATCCAGGGGGCAGGAGGAGTGGAACAAAGAAAAAAAAAGTTTTACAGTGCAGAGGCTGCCTGGGAAGAAGGCAATCGAGGCTACAGACAATGGAAGCTATAAGCATGGTCTGAGGGAAGAATGTGCTGTAAGCTCTTGCAGAAGCAGGGCATGCTTGTTGCAGGAATTACCACTATTGTTAGCAGAATCTGTGGTACTTCAAGAGTCAAACACCACACACCAGAATGAGAGAGAAGTCTTCTTTATTTGCCAGCAAACAAAGTAGGACATCAGCACTAGGTCTCTTCTTCTCTTTCTCAGCTCTCTGGACCCTGCGTCTCCTGTCTCAGCTCCTTCTCTTCTTCTACTGTCTCTCTTCTTCTTCAGCTCCTTCTTCTGACGTAAGCTGCTTCTGCTCTCAGTTATATAGGGTCCTACACCTCTCTAGCCCCCCTTTCTCACCAGATGGTAAAGAATAGATTGATTACCCTGTCTTGAACTAATTATCTCTATACATTACTCCAAAATATCAGTTACATAGGTTTGAGATATTTCCTAAACTGACCTATGACCTGGGGCCTCTCACGCTAGACAATGGGGCACCTATCTCTTGCATTTTATTATGATTAAATTCTCAGGTTCCCAGCTAACTTCATACTAACTGGGTTCTGGCATTCATTAAGGGGTCAAGGGCCAATCTTACTCAATGGCACACATACATTTATTATTACTTTCAGAAAACCAGTCCTTCACTTAGCTATAATTAATCAAGACTTTCCCTGACCTCTTTCACCTATTAGCTTCCTACACAGAACTCGCTAGGACTGTAGATAATTCAAACCAGATGATGGCAGACAAAGCTTCACTTGAAAAGTCAGTCAAAAATGTAACACTGGATTAAAAGATATTCTACATAGAAATAGAACTTATTAATTACACAGAATAAAACATATTCTAAAATAAGCAGAAATCAGAATTCCTTATAAGACAAAATCTAACTCATCAAGAATATCTATATCTACTCTATCTCCTTCTAACCAGCATTCAATCTAATCCTTTTAAAACTACAGTATGCCTGGCTCGCTGATCCCCTCGAGATTGAATGGCCTCCAGATGTGGTAAATAATTACTTCTCTCTGACCTTTCTAACCTCTTAGTCTAGCAAAACCTAGACTTCTTGAGCAAATTAAAACCAGATGGCATTCTTCCATCACTTGCAGGACTGAAGAGTTAAACACCAAATTAATCTGATTTCTTTTGCCCAAGCTGCCTTATGCTCAAATAAGAAGAGGCAGCTGCAGGCTGGAATCCACAGATGAAGAAGAAGAGAGATGGTGAGTGTGGCCGGGCATTGAAGCAGACAGGAACAGAAGAAAGGGGGGCTGAGGTGAGCTGAGCAGAAGATTTGCTGTTACAGTGGTCACAGGGACGTGCTGGGAGCAGTGCATAGCTGGATAGAACCCCCAGAGGAATCCACCCAGGGCAATCCGCGTGTGTGTGTGTATGTCTGTCTGTCCAGAGAGCAGAGGAGAAGACCAGCCATGTGACTGTCCTGTAAACAAGAGGCTTATCCAGAGAGGAAGAGACACCCCTCCTTGCACTGAGTGCCCAGATAAGAAAAGGAACTGTGCTTTTTGAGTGCCTGCCTCAGGAGGGATCTAGCCCAGAAGCTTGCTGGTTTGAGCATCCACAAAGAGAGAGAGAAGGGGCATCCCCCTGCACTGAGTGGCCAGACTAAAAGTGAACACTGTGTTTTCTTGTTTATGCCTGCCTCCGGGGATCCAGACAAAAGCCTGCCTTGGGGAACAGCTGCCATGCCTAAGCCTTGAGTCCTGTGAGTGCCTGCCTCTAGGGGAGTTAGTGTAGCCGTCCATCAGTGAGATTTGGGGTGGTTGTATAACAGAACAAAACAAAAGGGGTCATGTTTTGGGCGGTTGAGAGAGGAATTTTCCTTGCTTATCTTTTATTTTGAATTTAGTTAGTCCACAAGTTCCACAGAAAGTTAAGGTTTCCATTTTTTTTAGTTTTTTTGAGTCAGAATAGTAGGTATCGGGAGTCCCTGAACCAGTGGGCTGACCTCCCCAACCGAGGAGACGTGGAAGTGAAGAAGACTAAGGTACCCAACGCAAGAAAGCAGCGATGCTAGCGAAGATTTAGTATACCGGTAATATTATTGTGTGCACACAAATTGAAAACTATATATATATCAGATCTGAGTACACTAATTAGTGCTGTGTACATGTGTGGGATGTTTTGGGTTACTGCAGATGTGGAGTTGGGGTCTTGATAGCTGTGATCCTTGATAACTGTGATTCTTGGTGACTGTGATTGTAGTTTTTAAAATTGTTATTGCCTTTATTTCCTTTGTAACTTATCTCAAAGCATTTAACATCTTGCACTGATTTTATTTAATACCATCAACCTGTAAAAATTGGTACCAACATTTAAGAAACATAACCAACAAGTGTTTCTATTACTTTACCCTCTATTCATTTTACCCTTTAATAAAACCTTTAATATTTTTTTCTTGCTAAATCCCTTGGTTGTGTGGAGTTTATTTGGGAACCCTATTTAAAACTGTGACACTCATATATTTATTTCTTCAATTATTCAAATTTACCTGCTCCACGACTAGGGGGTTTACAGTAAAATTGATTCATTTAGGAAGCTGCTTGTTACTTATTCTGCTGTAATTGCATATAATTGAGGCTGTATGTGGGAGGTATCTGGGGGGAAGGATGCATGGAAGAGTGTACAGTGGGGTTGGGGGTATGAATGTGTAAGGTGGGGGGGTGGTTGGTGCTATGATTGGGCGGTGTTGGGGTTTGGGTGGGAGAGGGGTGGGAGAGGGTGGGATGCGGGAGGAAGTGTAAATAGGGGGCTCCCAGGATGCAAAGTGTGGGACATATGCCTGCCTGTTAGCGGTTTGACATGACAAGGGACCTAAAATTTTTGTCTTATAATGTGAAAGGTCTGAATTCGCCACAAAAACGCCAAAAGATTTTTAAAGAACACATTTTCAACTGCAGGTGGTATTTCTCCAGGAAACACATCTGAGAAGGGAGCACGAAAAGTTTTTATCCTCATCCTCATTTGTTTTCTGTGCGTCTGCACTAGATAGGCCTAAGAAAAGGGGGGTGGCCATACTCAGTGCTTTTTTTGTAAGCAAAAAGGTGCTGGTACTCATACAGGGCAACCTTAGGGGTGGGGCTACTATAAATGCTCCACCCCTGCATATAGCTCCACCCCTACAGTAGCCACACCCCCTTTACCTGCCATAGAGCATATAAAAAAGCATCTTTGAGAATATTACACCAGTCCCTAGAATACCAATACATCGCTTACTGATAAAACGTAACAAACAGGATGTTCCACACAGAAACTATATATCAGAAGAACACTGTACCTCAGTCATATATACACAGAACATTGATTAGTGACCACAAATTATTTTATGCTGCTGTTATCATTATGGATACATAGGTCAATACATCCCATCATATAGGGCAGGCATAAAAGGGGAAACATGGAACTGAAATTACTACATATAAATCCAGAGTAATTTTGAATACACATACCTTTGGCCATGTTTCACAAGAAGCTCTAAATCTGAGCAACACCATGAGTTGATTCAGGTGGTTCAATGTTTGAATTTTGCTAGTCTGGTTTGTGTCATAGTGTCTACTGCAGCTTGTTGACTTTTGCTGTCTACTGCAAACTCGCCCAAAGATTTTTTGATAAACATCATTACTGCAGGTGACCAGGTTTTGCACGTCTCGCCACAGATAGGCATAATTGTTCACAATAAGTTGCTACTTGAGGTTCATGTCTTCAACTCAAGAAGCCTCCAGTTATCTTATACACATGTGTTTAATAGCAAAGGCTAGGGATCTTAGAATCACAATAAAGTTAATCTGTGCATCTACCACCAGGGTCCATTTAGGTAGATGACAGATCTTTTTTTTCCTTTTTGTAGTCATCAAGCAGTCTCTTTTATATATTAATTTTTAGGTGCCTTGAATATGATGTCAGCCATAAATCCAAATCTAGGGTATAAATCGTGCCTAATTTGTTTAAAGTCCATGTTGGCATTCTGATACTCTCTTGAGGTTGTGAGAAATTCTTCTTGTTTAAAACAGTGGAGTTAGAGAGTGTGTCATTTTGTCCACTACTCATATTATTGAATATGTCAACCATGTATTTTTAAAATTGTATATTCTAAAAGTAAAATATTCATAATTGCTTTTTCACATGAAGCTCCAAATCTGCGTCATACCAGGAATAGGTTCAGTGTCTCAATTTCGTTGCTTGTTTCTCGTGTCTATTGCAGAACGATGTCCACGAAGCATCCAAGACTGAACGTATTTTGTTGGATCAAACTGAGTTAGAGGAGACCCAACTATTTTGATCAACATCAGTGCTGATATTGTGGTTACCAACAAAGAAGATGTTGATGGAATCACAATAAGGTTCATCTGTGGAAAACCTCACTCACACTCACTTGAGGAAATTGGAATGGTGTCAAGAGTAAGCTTTTAAGGGAATAATTTGTCTGGAATTGTTTTTTCACTCAGATATTCTCAGAATCCGCGAATCATGTCCCTTTCATTCAGGTGGAACCTTTTGGATAAATTTCTTATTTCTGTTTCACCAAATGTTAAATGCTTCTGGATGTCCTCTGGCCACTGTTTGGGATCAAGCACTTTGGCCCATTTAGGTAGATCAGCTTCTTCATCGTCAAGCAGTCTCTTTGCTATAAAGATTTTCAGGTTTTCATAAAATGCATCTGGACAGATTGGAGGGTCGTCTTTCCTATCTTTTAGGTGGAGGGCAGTCCCTTTGAATATGAGACTACTGACAGCAGTAATTGATGTTTTGTAGTAAGGTCCAGGATTTTGTTTTCTCTCTTCAAAAATTTAAATGAGACTTTTAATTTTGTTGTTTGCTCTGTACAGATCCATATTACGTTCTTGTAGATCTAGGCTTAGTTCAGATAGTTCTTGAAGTGCATCACACATTAATCCTAAGTCTAACACAAATTCTACAGATACAATTTTCCTTTGTAGACCATCATACATGCTTCTGTCTTTAAAATTCTTCTTAGCTTCTTCAAAATGAAGTACCAATGCTTCATAGTCCTGCCATACTGCAGAAACAGATCGAAAACTAGACACTACACAGCAAGTGCTTAAAATCCGACCAATTTTCAAAAGCTGAATATCCAGTGTATTTGCACACAATTGTAATTCTCTACCATTTTTCGGCAAAGCATAGTACAGCACATATAGCTTATCAATGAATGATTTGAATCTACTTATTCCTGAAACAGCTTTTTTACAGCATCATGGACTGACAATTCTAATCTGTGATTAGCACAATGCCATACAAGAACTGAAGGAAATTTGTCTTTTAGCAATTTCTTAACTCCACCACGAGCCCCCAACATTAAATTTGCTCCATCACAAGCAACAGAAACCAAATAATCCTGCAGGTATTCCTCTGTCATACCAATAGAATTAAGATTATGAAGCAAAGAGCTGAAAATTCCTTTCGCTGTTACATCTGGTAATTCAATCAAATCAAGAAATAAATTTACTGGTCCAGGCATTCCACAATCTATGATAAATACCCGGACATATACAATCAATGTGGATTTTTGACTGAGGGTTGTTCCTTCATCAATTATTAATGATATTTTACATTTAGAATTTACAATTTTTTGAAACAAGTTTTTTCTCATTCCACTACTAATATGATGAACAATGTTGATGCATGTATTTGTAGAGTGAGGTATGTGGCCCATGTCAAGACCATTAAGTGGAATTAGAAAAGGTGCAGAGAAGGGCGACGAAAATGATAAAGGGGATGGGACGACTTCCCTATGAGGAAAGGCTAAAGTGGCTAGGGCTCTTCAGCTTGGAGAAAAGGCAGCTGAGGGGAGATATGATAGAGGTCTATAAAATAATGAGTGGAGTTGAACGGGTAGATGTGAAGCATCTGTTCACGCTTTCCAAAAATACTAGGACTAGAGGGCATGCGATCAGGGCCATGCCAACCCAGTAAGCGGGGTAAGCACCCGCAGGGGGGCGCCAACCTCTGGAGGGCGCCGCCGCGCCATGCTTACCGCCGCCATGAAATCTGCTGCTGCTGCTGCCGCTGCTTCTGTTGAGCAGCGGCAGGAATAAGACCTAAGTGTCGCTGATCCGCTGCTGCTGCTGCTGCTGCTGCCACCGCTTCCCTCCACAGCCAGCATAAGAAGAAAAAGAAGTGTGGGGCCGCAGCAGCCTTCAGACATGCGCTGTCGGCTCTGCCGTTCTCTGCCCCTGATGTAAATTTCCCATTCTGGGGGCAGAGGACCAGCAGAGCCGGCAGCACATGTCTGAAGGCTGTTGCGGCCCCGCGCTTTTTTTTCTTCTTATGTCAGCGCTGCTGTAAAGAGGCCTGGAGGGAGAGAAGAGAACGTGGCTGGAAACGGTAGGAGGAGAGAGGGCAAGCAGGGGAGAGTCAGAAAGAGATGGGGAGAGAAAGAGGGGCCATGGAAAAGAACAGGGGAGAGCCAGGGACATGGAAAAGAACAGGGGAGAGCCAGAAAGAGATGGGGAGAGAAAGAGGGGCCATGGAAAAGAGCAGGGGAGAGCCAGAAAGAGATGGGGAGAGAAGGAGGGGCCATGGAAAAGAACAGGGGAGAGCCAGGGACATGGAAAAGAGCAGGGGAGAGCCAGAAAGAGATGGGGAGAGAAGGAGGGGCCATGGAAAAGAACAGGGGAGAGCCAGGGACATGGAAAAGAGCAGGGGAGAGCCAGAAAGAGATGGGGAGAGAAAGAGGGGCCATGGAAAAGAGTAGGTGAGAGCCAGAGAGAAGGTGCTGGATGGAAGGGGGTACAGAGAGAGAGACCTTTGGTTTGGATAAAAAACCGCGGATATTCAAGTCCATTAACAACTGGATTTCCGCCTTTCATATCTTCATGTCAGTAGTAGTAGAAAAAGACCCGGGAATGAGCTAGTACTTGATCCGATATATGGACTCTATCATTAAAGCCCACAGGTGCTACGGGGGGTGGGCGTGGCTCAATTATGATGTGAAATTCTTTAAGAGTATGGCCGATGACCCCTCTATCACATGGCACCATAGAGTAGTAGATTTATGGCTTGACGAAATGTCCTCTAATCGGCCATTTTCACAGGACAGGGGACATAGCTTGTGGGACACAACAGCGCAGACAGGTACTAGGCATGGACATTCCTTTCCCCAGTTCGGGGGGGGGGGGGGGAAGCCAATTATCTCTCAAGGAAGCAAAGGGGTTTGTCGACAATTCAACGGAGTGCAGTGTACCTGGCACCCCTGCAGATTCCGTCATGCCTGCTCCCACTGTGTTGGAGGACATTCGGCATTGCAGTGTAGGTTCGCAAAGGAGAGACGGGGCTCCTCCTTCCATCCTTCCCAAGTCACTGAGGGAGCTGGCCCCGTCTCCCATTAGCCTCCAGCCCATGTTGTACTGGCTGGCCAAGTACCCAGATGGGATGAGTGCTGACGCGATTCGGCAGGGATTTCAAAAGGGCTACTCAATCCCTTATAAGGGGCGCCTGAGCCAGTCTATTATTTGCCCAAAAAATGCCAGGTCAATTGATACTTACCGTCATGTAGCTAGGGAAAAGATAGAGAAGGAGCTGTGTATGGGTCGATTAGCAGGCCCCTTTTTGGCACCCCCTTTTCCGGTGGTGATTATCTCCCCTATTGGCTCAAGCCATAAATCTACTACTCTATGGTGCCATGTTATAGAGGGGTCATTGGCCATACTCTTACGGAATTTCACATCTTAATTGAGCCACGCCCACCCCCCATAGCGCCTGTGGGCTTTAATGATAGAGTCCATATATTGGATCAAGTACTGGCTCATTCCCGGGTCTTTTTCTACTACTACTGACATGAAGATATGAAAGGCAGAAATCCAGTTGTTAATGGACTTGAATATCCGCGGTTTCTTATCCAAACCAAAGGTCGTCAGAAATTTGTCGTGCATACTCCCACCCTCCTCATTCAACTCCCAGAGATGAGTGGAAAGATGGGGAGAGAAAGAGGAGACATGGGCAGGAGAGAGAGAGAAGCTGCTGGGGACAAACTGGGGGAGACCCTAGCTGTCAGACTGAGAAATGCTGAATGAAAGGAGGGAGAAAGAGGAAAAATGCTGGAAGGAGGGGGCAGAATGAGGGAAGACGCTGGTAGGGAGGGAAAGAGGAAAGACACTGGAAGGATGGGGTGAGAGAGGACATGCTGAATGGAAAAGGGTCGAGAGAACTGTCTAGAAGGAAGGGGAGATAGAGGGAGACAATGGACGGAAGAAGACGGAGACAATGGGTGGAAGAATGGAGAGAGAAAGAAAGAGGGATGACACTGGATGGAAGGGTAGGAGAGAAAGAGGGAAGGTGCTGGACATGAGGGGAGGGCAGGTGGGAGAGGAGGGTTGCTGGACATGGGTGGATGGAGGGGAGGGCAGGGAGAGAATTGTTGGACATGAATGGAGGGGAAGGAAGGGAAGACAGGAAGGAGATGCACATGGATGAGGGAAAAGGAAGAGAGGAGAAAAACTGCACATGGATGGAGAAAATAGGCAGAAGCTGGATCCACTGGACAGTCAAGTCTGCAGAGGACCCAGCTTTTACTTATGGATATAGAGCAAGAAATGAAGAAGAAAGGAGGAAAGTAAAGAAATAAATGGAGAGGAAGCCCTGGAAATGGAGTTAAGAGGACAGATAGCAGCAGAATCAGATACTGGGCCAGCATGATCAGAAAAACAAAGTCACCAGACAACAAAGGTAGAAAAAAATCATTTTATTTTCATTTTAGTGTTTGGAATATGTCCACTTTGAGAATGTACATTTGCTATCTTATTTTGCAATGTATAGCAATGTGTTTCTTTCTATTTTTCTGGTATTGTGCTGCATGCAGAGTCTAACTTCTTAGGATTTCAGGTTAATTTGTTAAGAATTTGAAGAGGGGCTATCTCTGTTCTGCATGTGTGACTGCAAGGTTGCAAGTGTCTGAATAGGGATCTGTTTGTTAGATTCTGAGATTTTGCTAACACATTGTTTTTCAGAGTTGGCAAGACTGTTCTCATAGTTCCTGGTCTGTATGCTAATTTGGTTTGTGTCATTTTGAGTATAATGGAGCTGTAACAGCTTACAGAAATTATTTATAATGAAAAAAAAAACACAAGTTATTTTTCTTCTATACTGGGAGAAGAGAGAAAGAAGATGCTAGACAGGGGGGCGCCAATTGATAGTTTTCAGGGGGGCACCAGAGACCCTAGGCACGGCCCTGCATGCGATGAAGCTACAATGTAGTAAATTTAAAATGAATCGGAGAAAATGTTTCTTCACTCAACGTGTAATTAAACTCTGGAATTCATTGCCAGAGAATGTGGTAAAGGCAGTTAGCTTAGCGGAGTTTAAAAAAGGTTTGAACGGCTTCCTAAAGGAAAAGTCCATAGACTGTTATTAAATGGACTTGGGGAAAATCCACTATTTCTGGGATAAGCAGTATAAAATGTTTTGTACTTTTTTGGGATCTTGCCAGGTATTTGTGATCTGGATTGGCCACTGTTGGAAACAGGATGCTGGGCTTGATGGACCTTTGGTCTTTCCCAGTATGGCAATACTTATGTACTTATCTATTTCAGCTTCAAAATTATTAAAGGACTGGTTCTTCTTTACCACTTTGTAAGCTGTGCGAAAGAGTCTGGCAGTTATCTCTTTCTCACAACCAACAGATTTTATACATACATTCTCTAGCACCTCTTTGTTGGCTTCTGCCACCAATTTCAAAGCAGCTTTAAGAGATGACTTTCCTTGTGGTCAAATAATTTCTTACGTAGGGATGTTTGCTGCTGCTGTCGTGTTTCACCAAAATAAGTGATTTAATTATTGGCCCACTCTTTTGATATTTTCATTCCCATCTTTTTCTCAACACCAAGAATTCCAACTTTTTGACATGGCTTACAACCAAGTTTTTTATTTTGTATAGAGAGTCAATCATATTTTTGGCAAAATTCATTCTTTTGTTCTAAAGTCCAACAAGTAGGCCAACGATTGTCATTATTTTGTTGTTCAATACAAGACGATGAAGCAAGTAACATAGTAACATAGTAGATGACGGCAGAAAAAGACCTGCATGGTCCATCCAGTCTGCCCAAGACAAACTCATATGTGTATACCTTACCTTGAATTTGTACCTGTCCTTTTCAGGGCACAGACCATATAAGTATGCCCAGCAGTATTTCCCGCCTCCCAACCACCAGTCCCGCCTCCCATCACCGGCTCTGGTACAGACCGTATAAGTCTGCCCTCCCCTATCCTCGCCTCCCAACCACCACCCCCTCTTCCCCCCAACTGCTCCGCCACCCAATTTCAGCTAAGCTTCTGAGGATCCATTCCTTCTGCACAGGATTCCTCTATGCATATCCCACGCATGTTTGAACTCCGTTACCATTTTCATCTCCACCACCTCCCGCGGGAGGGCATTCCAAGCGTCCACCACCCTCTCCGTGAAAAAATACTTCCTGATATCTTTCCTGAGTCTGCCCCCCTTCAATCTCATTTCATGTCCTCTCGTTCTACCGTCTTCCCATCTACGGAAAAGATTAGTTTGCGGTACTTCAGGCTCATTGATTTCATCTTCATTATCGACTAATTTCCTTTTAGTAGGTATAGGAGATGAAAAGTAACTTGTGATTTTTTTTTAATTATAAACAATTTCTGTAAGCTGTTACAGCTCCAGTACACCCAAATGACACAAACCAGACTAGCACTCAGACCGGGAAATAGCAGAACAGTCTTGTCAAATCTGAAACACATATGTAATCAAAATCTCAGAACCTAACAAACCTCATGTCATAAAGGCACTAAACTCTGATTCTGGACAAAAGTTTCTATTTTTGTTGCACAGTCCATAAAGACACTAACTTCCACTACTTAACAATATACTCCCTACATCCATTCCCATATGCCAGCATCAGCCCTTCCCTTCAAAAAAATATAAACAGGATGGAGTCGGACCAAAGGGCAGCTACTAAAATGGTCAGTGCTCTTCGTCATAAAAGGGGTCTTTACTAAAGCTTAACTCGAATTATCTGCAGCAGGGCTCATTTTATTCTTATGGGTTCTGCTGCAGATAACTTGACCTAAGCTTTAGTAAAAGACCCCCAAAGTGTATGGGGACAGAGAAAGATCTAATATGTATACTTTGGATGAAAGGCAGGACAGGGGAAATGTGATGATAGAGACGTTTAAATACCTACATGTTCAGGAGGCAAGTCTCTTTTAATTGAAAAGAAGCTTTGGAAAGAGGGGGCATAGGGCAAAGATGAAAGAAGATAGACTCAGAAGAAGTAACCTTTGGACAGTGGTATGCTGGAGCCGGCTCGCACTGGCTCGCAAGAGTCGGCTGTTAAAATTTTGAACATTTTGTGAGCTGGTTGTTCAGGCAGAGCGAGCTGCTTGCTCTTGCTCCCACTCCCTGTTAAGCTCTCCCTCCCCCAAACCACAGGATCCCTGCACATACCTGAAGGCAGCCACCCTGTTGGTCTAGTACAGTGATGGCGAACCTATGGCACGCGTACCAGAGAGGGCAAGCAGAGCCTGGTCCGCCCGTCCGTCCGTCCGCGCCGTTGCTGGTCCACCCACTCTCTCTCCCTCCCTTCGAGCACAAGGCCAGCCTCCCTCCCTCCCACAACCAACCAAACAAACAAACAAGCAAGCATCAGGCTGCCCGCCCGCCCTCCATCCCAGCACCAGGGCCCCCCCTTCTCTGAAATTTAAATGGAGTACCTCGGGGTTAAGGCGGTGTCGGCAGTGAAAAGCGTTTTCTTCGCTCGGCGCGCCTGCAGCCTTCCCTTCTGTCTCTGAAGCTCTGGTCCCGCCCTCATAGGGGGACCAGAGCTTGAGAGACAGAAGGGAAGGCCTGAAGGCGCGCCGAGCGAAGAACACGCTTTTCGCTGCTGACGCCGCCTTAACCACGAGGTATGCCTTTTACATTTCAGAGGAGGAGGAGGGGGGGCCCTGGTGCTGGGAGGGAGGGAGGGAGGATGGGCGGGCGGCCTGATGCTTGTTTGGTTGGAGGGAGGGAGGCCTGATGCTGTGTGCTGGTTGGGAGGAAGGCCTGATGCTGGGTCCTGCTGCTGCGTGCTAGGTGTGAGGGAGACCTGGTGCTGGGTGGAAGGGAGGGAGGGAGGCCTGATGCTGGGTGCTGCTGGGTGCTGGGTGGGAGGGAGGCCTGATGCTGGGTGCTGCTGCTGCGTGCTGGGTGGGAGGGAGGGAGGCCTGCTGTTGGGTGCTGCTGCTGCGTGCTGGGTGGGAGGGAGGCCTGATGCTGGGAGGCTGCTGCTGCGTGCTAGGTGGGAGGGAGACCTGGTGCTGGGTGGGAGGGAGGCCTGCTGCTGGGTGCTGCTGCTGCTGCGTGCTGGGTGGGAGGGAGGCCTGGTGCTTGGTGCTGGGAGGGAGGGAGGCCTGGTGCTGGGTGCTGCTGCGTGCTGGGTGGGAGGGAGGCCTGCTGCTGGGTGCTGCTGTGTGCTGGGTGGGAGGGAGGCCTGCTGCTTGGTGCTGGGAGGGTGGGAGGCCTGGTGCTGGGTGCTGCTGCGTGCTGGGTGGGAGGGAGGGCGGGCAGGCAGGGGGAGAGGAGGGTGGCTGGATATTTGTGGCTGGAGGGGAGAGGAGGGTTGCTGGACATGGATGGAGGGCAAGACATGAAGAAGAAAGGAGGAAAGTAAAGAAATAAATGGAAAGGAAGCCCTGGAAACGGAGTTAAGAGAACAGAGAGCAGCAGAATCAGTGACAAGGACCAATATGGATAGAAAAACAAAATCACCAGGCAACAAAGGTAGAAAAAAATCATTTTATTTTCATTTTAGTGTTTGGAATATGTCCAATTTGAGAATTTACATCTGTTGTCTTATTTTGCACTGGGTATACACAACTTACAGAAATGATTTATAATGAAATAAAATCATGTTATTTTTTTCTCCTATACTAGTATAATATTTTCAATGATGTCTGTTTATATGCGCCATGGCTGGTGTAAGGGGTGTGGTTATCATAGGGGTGGAGTCATATGTGGTGACTCCGCCCATAATGAGTACCGGCACTTTGCGATAAATAATTAGATTTTGGGTTGCTGTTTGGGCACTCGGTCTCTGAAAGGTTCGCCATCACTGGTCTAGTGGATTCTTCTAGGCAGAAGAGATCCCCAGTCTTTCCTGCTCGCTGCCAGTGCTGACCCTCCTGCAGCCACATAGCGAGGCCACCGTTGTAAGTCTCGACAGCCATTTTAAAGAAGATGCGGCTGCAGGAGGAGAAGAATCCACTAGACCAGCAGGGTAGCTTCAGTTCAGGTATGTGTCGGGACCCTGAGGCTCAGGGGACTGGGGGAGCGGGCAGGGTCGTGCCTAGGGTCTCTGGCGCCCCCCTGCAGACTATCAGTTGGCGCCCCCCTGCAAAACACTATACACAAACTTGTGCAAAAACACACTCATAAACTCACCAAACCATAGCAGCACTAATTCCAAGGACAGGACGAGCTACAACCTTATGCGTGGAAAGGCAGCACTGTAATTACACCGGGCTCTAAAACACCAGTACACAACCTAGTGAATCAAACAAAAAAAAACAAAACAACAACACCAAAAAGGGCTGAAAATACTACATGCTAGCAGAATACTGCACCTTGATCGCACATGAAAAACACATGACACAACAGATATGAAGGCAAAATACTGAACTGGAAAGTTACCTCAAGAAGTCAGACTCAGCATGCAGCAATACTAGAAAAATTGAAACTTACATGCAAAATATCACAGATGCACATTTCCAAAAGCTAGTAGTTAATGTCCCAAACAGTTATATCTAAAGCAGGAATTCACAGCATAACATCTAGTGCATGGGGATAATCAGACTAACTGCTTACCACAACCATATGAACAATAGTGTTCCCTCGCACAGGCGAATTGGTGTGGAGCAAATCCTCATATACATCCCCTTACTTCTATTTCTTTTTATCGATAATCTTCCATCTTTTATATATCAAAACTGTGCAAATTCACATCAATCAATATTTACATTCTTTTTAAATTCTTTTTAAACAATCACTTATCTGTAAAAGGCAGCGATTTAACAGTAACAGGGAACCCCCGCCGACATGGCCAAGTTTCGCATAACGCTTTCTCAAGGAAGAGGCTCTCTGCAACACAAACCAAGTGCATATTACTGCTTGCAGTAAAACAAAAGCAACCATCACTTATTCTACTTTAAAATAAACTTATTACCGTTTCATCCTGCATATATCCCTGTGTATCAGAAAATGGCCGCGGCGTTTCTACGCGAACCTTACCTTATAAAGAGCTACAGCTGATCAGAAAAGGAGCAATGCGATTGGAGCAACCATCCACACTACACAACCAATGAAATCGCTGCCCTTACGATTACATCATCGACCACCAATCAATTTCCGAATTGAGCCCGTCAGGAACTAAAGTCTGTAACCTGAATATCCATTGCTGCTCCCTAAAGTTTAAAATTTGAGCAATGTTACCACCCTCCCACCCCACGCTCACCTGATCAATTATCCTCCATTTAAGATCAGAAAGTAAATGTTCCTTTTCCACCCAATGTTGTACCAAGGGTGCTGACAAAATAGAATTTTTGATGCGAGATTTGTGTTCATTCAATCGTATTTTAATCGATCGACTGGATCTTCCTATATATAATTTGTTACAGGGACAAACTATCATGTACACCACATTCTGCGACAAGCAATTTGTATTAGAATGAGCATGTATAAATCTAGACCTCTCAGAATATCTCCATGAGACCCCCTCAATCGTGTTTTCACACCATTGGCATGACCCACATTTTGTATGACCCGAAGTAACAACATTCCTGTTCTTACCATCAATATCTCTAAGGGATAATAATTCCCCCAAGGTCTTACTGCGAGTATAGGCTCCAATAGGATGTTGAATAAAACATTCATAAATTTGTAGCACATGCCAATGTTGATGAATACTTGCCATAACGTTTAAACTTAAAGATGAATAGGGGAGCACAGCAGTTAACCTATCCTCATGCTCATGGGATCTATATTGTAATAGTAAGTCCCTATTCGCAAATTTCGCTCTCAAATAAGCTTTTCTAATCACTGATCTAGGATAGCCTCTTTCCAAGAATTTATTTGTCATCTTTCTAGCCTGCTCCTCAAACATCCCCATATCAGAGCAGATTCTCTTAATCCTTAAAAATTGACTAATAGGTAAGCTACTTTTGAGATGGTAAGGGTGAAAACTAGAAAAGTGTAACAGAGTATTCCTAGAGGTGGGTTTTTGAAACATGGTTGTATGTATCCCGTTAGATGTTCTAAATACCCACACATCTAAAAACTCAAGTCCTTGACAATGATGGTGAAATGTAAATTTTAAATTACCTTGTAAAGAATTTAATCTAGACATGAATTGTAGGAGAGATGCCTCAGAACCCTCCCAGATCAAAAATATGTCATCCAAATATCTCTTCCAATATGAGATATTACTGAATTCTTGTAATGTATATACCAGAAGATCCTCAAATCTGGCTAGATATAAAGTGGCAACCGAGGGAGCCAAAGTGGCCCCCATCGCTATGCCTATTTTCTGCTCATAAAACTGTTGTTGAAAATAAAAATAATTACTTTCAATTACTAGATGAGCCAGTTTCATAAGAAATTCAGTGGACATACGAGGGGGGGTAGGACGTTGGTCAAGAGTTTCTTTAATAATCTTTAAGGCCTCATCCTGTGGGATAACAGTATATAAAGATGAAACATCCACAGTCACAAAAATTGAATTCTCCGTAAGTGTAACATTTTGAAGACTGCACAAGAAATCCGTCGTATCTTTTAGGTAAGATTTTACCTGGTGAGCAGCTGGTTTCAAAAAAATATCCAATAGTATCGATAACGGTTCCAATACAGTATTACATAATGCCACAATTGGGCGACCAGGTGGTTTAGAAATATCTTTATGCACTTTTGGAAGGAAATATATCCGAGGAGTTTTAGGACATTCAACATGCAGAAACCGCGCTTCCCGAGAAGTCAACATCCCAGCTGCAGTACCTTCTTCAATAATAGATTTAATGTTTCTTTGAAGGTCCACAACTGGATCCCCCATTAATTTTTTATAAGTGAGTTCATCCTCTAACTGACGATGGCTTTCCTGTATGTATTTGTTAATATCCCAGAGAGCCACCGCTCCTCCTTTATCCGCTCGTGTAATCAAAATATCATGTTGATTTTGCAATTGAATCAATGCTTCATATTGTTGTTTAGAAAGATTCCACATCTGAATATTATCTTCTTGTTGTTTTTCCATTATTTCTAGATCATGTAAAATACATTTCTGGAATGCTATCACAGACGGATCTAAATTTTCGAATGGCATCCAAGCAGATTTCGGATGGACCAAAGAGTTATCAGGAAGAGGTGGATTCACCAAAAAAAAATTTTTAAGATGTAATTTTCTAAAAAATCTAAACAAAGAAACTCGCATAGAAAACGGATCGTATTTAGTTGAAGGAACAAAACCTAATCCCAAATTTAATAGTTGTTCTTGACATCCAGATAACTCAAATGAGGAAATATTAATTATTGCTGATTTTGATTGGTCCACGCCCGGGTTTGATAATATCTGCCCGGACCTGGAGGATCCCCATGAGTTCCTTGCGTTTGAAAACGTGTTTGTCGTCCTCGACGCCCCCTGAAAAAAGGCCGATGATTGTCTGAGGACCCCTGATTTCTTCCGGACTGGCCAGCTCTTCTGTCCTCCCCACTTGAGTCACTATCACTCATATTCCCTGAAAAAACAGTATCTGCCGTGATTCTTAAAGGGCGATCCTTATTCATCCAAAAGTAAACTTGATTGGAAGCAAAGTCTCTTTCATCCCGTTTAAATTTTTTTATTTTAAACTGGCGAATTGATTCACGGGCAGTTTTCAATTTTACAGTCAATTCTGACATGGATTTCGAATATTCCTCTGCAGGGGTACTTTGTTGAAGTTGGTCTGTCATCGCAGCTACTTTCAGCTTTAATTCTTGTTCTACCGTAGCTGTTGTTTCCACGATCAATAACATAAGATCTCTGCTACATTTATTTAATATAGCATTCCATTTTTTCACAAATCCTTCATCATACGTAAACAATGATGGTGCCTTCTGCATTCTTAAACCCCTAGGGATCATATGGCATTTGATGTATTGTGCCATTGTATCCCCATGTAATTCAGCCTGTATAAGGCGTTTATTCATTGATTCAAGTTCAAACCAAGTATTACCCCCTAAAGCAGAGGAGTCACTCCCCAGTATATTGGCACGTTGAATTAATTTAGTCATTTGTTCCTCCGAGTATCCAAACATCTCTAATTCAGTTGTGGTCATATTGATAGCTGTAGCTCAGGTGAATAACAACAGATACTCTTAAATTAAATGTCACCAAATAGCACACTGTGGGGACTAATCATCCAAGCAAGTAGTTAATGTCCCAAACAGTTATATCTAAAGCAGGAATTCACAGCATAACATCTAGTGCATGGGGATAATCAGACTAACTGCTTACCACAACCATATGAACAATAGTGTTCCCTCGCACAGGCGAATTGGTGTGGAGCAAATCCTCATATACATCCCCTTACTTCTATTTCTTTTTATCGATAATCTTCCATCTTTTATATATCAAAACTGTGCAAATTCACATCAATCAATATTTACATTCTTTTTAAATTCTTTTTAAACAATCACTTATCTGTAAAAGGCAGCGATTTAACAGTAACAGGGAACCCCCGCCGACATGGCCAAGTTTCGCATAACGCTTTCTCAAGGAAGAGGCTCTCTGCAACACAAACCAAGTGCATATTACTGCTTGCAGTAAAACAAAAGCAACCATCACTTATTCTACTTTAAAATAAACTTATTACCGTTTCATCCTGCATATATCCCTGTGTATCAGAAAATGGCCGCGGCGTTTCTACGCGAACCTTACCTTATAAAGAGCTACAGCTGATCAGAAAAGGAGCAATGCGATTGGAGCAACCATCCACACTACACAACCAATGAAATCGCTGCCCTTACGATTACATCATCGACCACCAATCAATTTCCGAATTGAGCCCGTCAGGAACTAAAGTCTGTAACCTGAATATCCATTGCTGCTCCCTAAAGTTTAAAATTTGAGCAATGTTACCACCCTCCCACCCCACGCTCACCTGATCAATTATCCTCCATTTAAGATCAGAAAGTAAATGTTCCTTTTCCACCCAATGTTGTACCAAGGGTGCTGACAAAATAGAATTTTTGATGCGAGATTTGTGTTCATTCAATCGTATTTTAATCGATCGACTGGATCTTCCTATATATAATTTGTTACAGGGACAAACTATCATGTACACCACATTCTGCGACAAGCAATTTGTATTAGAATGAGCATGTATAAATCTAGACCTCTCAGAATATCTCCATGAGACCCCCTCAATCGTGTTTTCACACCATTGGCATGACCCACATTTTGTATGACCCGAAGTAACAACATTCCTGTTCTTACCATCAATATCTCTAAGGGATAATAATTCCCCCAAGGTCTTACTGCGAGTATAGGCTCCAATAGGATGTTGAATAAAACATTCATAAATTTGTAGCACATGCCAATGTTGATGAATACTTGCCATAACGTTTAAACTTAAAGATGAATAGGGGAGCACAGCAGTTAACCTATCCTCATGCTCATGGGATCTATATTGTAATAGTAAGTCCCTATTCGCAAATTTCGCTCTCAAATAAGCTTTTCTAATCACTGATCTAGGATAGCCTCTTTCCAAGAATTTATTTGTCATCTTTCTAGCCTGCTCCTCAAACATCCCCATATCAGAGCAGATTCTCTTAATCCTTAAAAATTGACTAATAGGTAAGCTACTTTTGAGATGGTAAGGGTGAAAACTAGAAAAGTGTAACAGAGTATTCCTAGAGGTGGGTTTTTGAAACATGGTTGTATGTATCCCGTTAGATGTTCTAAATACCCACACATCTAAAAACTCAAGTCCTTGACAATGATGGTGAAATGTAAATTTTAAATTACCTTGTAAAGAATTTAATCTAGACATGAATTGTAGGAGAGATGCCTCAGAACCCTCCCAGATCAAAAATATGTCATCCAAATATCTCTTCCAATATGAGATATTACTGAATTCTTGTAATGTATATACCAGAAGATCCTCAAATCTGGCTAGATATAAAGTGGCAACCGAGGGAGCCAAAGTGGCCCCCATCGCTATGCCTATTTTCTGCTCATAAAACTGTTGTTGAAAATAAAAATAATTACTTTCAATTACTAGATGAGCCAGTTTCATAAGAAATTCAGTGGACATACGAGGGGGGGTAGGACGTTGGTCAAGAGTTTCTTTAATAATCTTTAAGGCCTCATCCTGTGGGATAACAGTATATAAAGATGAAACATCCACAGTCACAAAAATTGAATTCTCCGTAAGTGTAACATTTTGAAGACTGCACAAGAAATCCGTCGTATCTTTTAGGTAAGATTTTACCTGTTGAGCAGCTGGTTTCAAAAAAATATCCAATAGTATCGATAACGGTTCCAATACAGTATTACATAATGCCACAATTGGGCGACCAGGTGGTTTAGAAATATCTTTATGCACTTTTGGAAGGAAATATATCCGAGGAGTTTTAGGACATTCAACATGCAGAAACCGCGCTTCCCGAGAAGTCAACATCCCAGCTGCAGTACCTTCTTCAATAATAGATTTAATGTTTCTTTGAAGGTCCACAACTGGATCCCCCATTAATTTTTTATAAGTGAGTTCATCCTCTAACTGACGATGGCTTTCCTGTATGTATTTGTTAATATCCCAGAGAGCCACCGCTCCTCCTTTATCCGCTCGTGTAATCAAAATATCATGTTGATTTTGCAATTGAATCAATGCTTCATATTGTTGTTTAGAAAGATTCCACATCTGAATATTATCTTCTTGTTGTTTTTCCATTATTTCTAGATCATGTAAAATACATTTCTGGAATGCTATCACAGACGGATCTAAATTTTCGAATGGCATCCAAGCAGATTTCGGATGGACCAAAGAGTTATCAGGAAGAGGTGGATTCACCAAAAAAAAATTTTTAAGATGTAATTTTCTAAAAAATCTAAACAAAGAAACTCGCATAGAAAACGGATCGTATTTAGTTGAAGGAACAAAACCTAATCCCAAATTTAATAGTTGTTCTTGACATCCAGATAACTCAAATGAGGAAATATTAATTATTGCTGATTTTGATTGGTCCACGCCCGGGTTTGATAATATCTGCCCGGACCTGGAGGATCCCCATGAGTTCCTTGCGTTTGAAAACGTGTTTGTCGTCCTCGACGCCCCCTGAAAAAAGGCCGATGATTGTCTGAGGACCCCTGATTTCTTCCGGACTGGCCAGCTCTTCTGTCCTCCCCACTTGAGTCACTATCACTCATATTCCCTGAAAAAACAGTATCTGCCGTGATTCTTAAAGGGCGATCCTTATTCATCCAAAAGTAAACTTGATTGGAAGCAAAGTCTCTTTCATCCCGTTTAAATTTTTTTATTTTAAACTGGCGAATTGATTCACGGGCAGTTTTCAATTTTACAGTCAATTCTGACATGGATTTCGAATATTCCTCTGCAGGGGTACTTTGTTGAAGTTGGTCTGTCATCGCAGCTACTTTCAGCTTTAATTCTTGTTCTACCGTAGCTGTTGTTTCCACGATCAATAACATAAGATCTCTGCTACATTTATTTAATATAGCATTCCATTTTTTCACAAATCCTTCATCATACGTAAACAATGATGGTGCCTTCTGCATTCTTAAACCCCTAGGGATCATATGGCATTTGATGTATTGTGCCATTGTATCCCCATGTAATTCAGCCTGTATAAGGCGTTTATTCATTGATTCAAGTTCAAACCAAGTATTACCCCCTAAAGCAGAGGAGTCACTCCCCAGTATATTGGCACGTTGAATTAATTTAGTCATTTGTTCCTCCGAGTATCCAAACATCTCTAATTCAGTTGTGGTCATATTGATAGCTGTAGCTCAGGTGAATAACAACAGATACTCTTAAATTAAATGTCACCAAATAGCACACTGTGGGGACTAATCATCCAAGCAAGTAGTTAATGTCCCAAACAGTTATATCTAAAGCAGGAATTCACAGCATAACATCTAGTGCATGGGGATAATCAGACTAACTGCTTACCACAACCATATGAACAATAGTGTTCCCTCGCACAGGCGAATTGGTGTGGAGCAAATCCTCATATACATCCCCTTACTTCTATTTCTTTTTATCGATAATCTTCCATCTTTTATATATCAAAACTGTGCAAATTCACATCAATCAATATTTACATTCTTTTTAAATTCTTTTTAAACAATCACTTATCTGTAAAAGGCAGCGATTTAACAGTAACAGGGAACCCCCGCCGACATGGCCAAGTTTCGCATAACGCTTTCTCAAGGAAGAGGCTCTCTGCAACACAAACCAAGTGCATATTACTGCTTGCAGTAAAACAAAAGCAACCATCACTTATTCTACTTTAAAATAAACTTATTACCGTTTCATCCTGCATATATCCCTGTGTATCAGAAAATGGCCGCGGCGTTTCTACGCGAACCTTACCTTATAAAGAGCTACAGCTGATCAGAAAAGGAGCAATGCGATTGGAGCAACCATCCACACTACACAACCAATGAAATCGCTGCCCTTACGATTACATCATCGACCACCAATCAATTTCCGAATTGAGCCCGTCAGGAACTAAAGTCTGTAACCTGAATATCCATTGCTGCTCCCTAAAGTTTAAAATTTGAGCAATGTTACCACCCTCCCACCCCACGCTCACCTGATCAATTATCCTCCATTTAAGATCAGAAAGTAAATGTTCCTTTTCCACCCAATGTTGTACCAAGGGTGCTGACAAAATAGAATTTTTGATGCGAGATTTGTGTTCATTCAATCGTATTTTAATCGATCGACTGGATCTTCCTATATATAATTTGTTACAGGGACAAACTATCATGTACACCACATTCTGCGACAAGCAATTTGTATTAGAATGAGCATGTATAAATCTAGACCTCTCAGAATATCTCCATGAGACCCCCTCAATCGTGTTTTCACACCATTGGCATGACCCACATTTTGTATGACCCGAAGTAACAACATTCCTGTTCTTACCATCAATATCTCTAAGGGATAATAATTCCCCCAAGGTCTTACTGCGAGTATAGGCTCCAATAGGATGTTGAATAAAACATTCATAAATTTGTAGCACATGCCAATGTTGATGAATACTTGCCATAACGTTTAAACTTAAAGATGAATAGGGGAGCACAGCAGTTAACCTATCCTCATGCTCATGGGATCTATATTGTAATAGTAAGTCCCTATTCGCAAATTTCGCTCTCAAATAAGCTTTTCTAATCACTGATCTAGGATAGCCTCTTTCCAAGAATTTATTTGTCATCTTTCTAGCCTGCCGTAAGGGCAGCGATTTCATTGGTTGTGTAGTGTGGATGGTTGCTCCAATCGCATTGCTCCTTTTCTGATCAGCTGTAGCTCTTTATAAGGTAAGGTTCGCGTAGAAACGCCGCGGCCATTTTCTGATACACAGGGATATATGCAGGATGAAACGGTAATAAGTTTATTTTAAAGTAGAATAAGTGATGGTTGCTTTTGTTTTACTGCAAGCAGTAATATGCACTTGGTTTGTGTTGCAGAGAGCCTCTTCCTTGAGAAAGCGTTATGCGAAACTTGGCCATGTCGGCGGGGGTTCCCTGTTACTGTTAAATCGCTGCCTTTTACAGATAAGTGATTGTTTAAAAAGAATTTAAAAAGAATGTAAATATTGATTGATGTGAATTTGCACAGTTTTGATATATAAAAGATGGAAGATTATCGATAAAAAGAAATAGAAGTAAGGGGATGTATATGAGGATTTGCTCCACACCAATTCGCCTGTGCGAGGGAACACTATTGTTCATATGGTTGTGGTAAGCAGTTAGTCTGATTATCCCCATGCACTAGATGTTATGCTGTGAATTCCTGCTTTAGATATAACTGTTTGGGACATTAACTACTTGCTTGGATGATTAGTCCCCACAGTGTGCTATTTGGTGACATTTAATTTAAGAGTATCTGTTGTTATTCACCTGAGCTACAGCTATCAATATGACCACAACTGAATTAGAGATGTTTGGATACTCGGAGGAACAAATGACTAAATTAATTCAACGTGCCAATATACTGGGGAGTGACTCCTCTGCTTTAGGGGGTAATACTTGGTTTGAACTTGAATCAATGAATAAACGCCTTATACAGGCTGAATTACATGGGGATACAATGGCACAATACATCAAATGCCATATGATCCCTAGGGGTTTAAGAATGCAGAAGGCACCATCATTGTTTACGTATGATGAAGGATTTGTGAAAAAATGGAATGCTATATTAAATAAATGTAGCAGAGATCTTATGTTATTGATCGTGGAAACAACAGCTACGGTAGAACAAGAATTAAAGCTGAAAGTAGCTGCGATGACAGACCAACTTCAACAAAGTACCCCTGCAGAGGAATATTCGAAATCCATGTCAGAATTGACTGTAAAATTGAAAACTGCCCGTGAATCAATTCGCCAGTTTAAAATAAAAAAATTTAAACGGGATGAAAGAGACTTTGCTTCCAATCAAGTTTACTTTTGGATGAATAAGGATCGCCCTTTAAGAATCACGGCAGATACTGTTTTTTCAGGGAATATGAGTGATAGTGACTCAAGTGGGGAGGACAGAAGAGCTGGCCAGTCCGGAAGAAATCAGGGGTCCTCAGACAATCATCGGCCTTTTTTCAGGGGGCGTCGAGGACGACAAACACGTTTTCAAACGCAAGGAACTCATGGGGATCCTCCAGGTCCGGGCAGATATTATCAAACCCGGGCGTGGACCAATCAAAATCAGCAATAATTAATATTTCCTCATTTGAGTTATCTGGATGTCAAGAACAACTATTAAATTTGGGATTAGGTTTTGTTCCTTCAACTAAATACGATCCGTTTTCTATGCGAGTTTCTTTGTTTAGATTTTTTAGAAAATTACATCTTAAAAAATTTTTTTTGGTGAATCCACCTCTTCCTGATAACTCTTTGGTCCATCCGAAATCTGCTTGGATGCCATTCGAAAATTTAGATCCGTCTGTGATAGCATTCCAGAAATGTATTTTACATGATCTAGAAATAATGGAAAAACAACAAGAAGATAATATTCAGATGTGGAATCTTTCTAAACAACAATATGAAGCATTGATTCAATTGCAAAATCAACATGATATTTTGATTACACGAGCGGATAAAGGAGGAGCGGTGGCTCTCTGGGATATTAACAAATACATACAGGAAAGCCATCGTCAGTTAGAGGATGAACTCACTTATAAAAAATTAATGGGGGATCCAGTTGTGGACCTTCAAAGAAACATTAAATCTATTATTGAAGAAGGTACTGCAGCTGGGATGTTGACTTCTCGGGAAGCGCGGTTTCTGCATGTTGAATGTCCTAAAACTCCTCGGATATATTTCCTTCCAAAAGTGCATAAAGATATTTCTAAACCACCTGGTCGCCCAATTGTGGCATTATGTAATACTGTATTGGAACCGTTATCGATACTATTGGATATTTTTTTGAAACCAGCTGCTCAACAGGTAAAATCTTACCTAAAAGATACGACGGATTTCTTGTGCAGTCTTCAAAATGTTACACTTACGGAGAATTCAATTTTTGTGACTGTGGATGTTTCATCTTTATATACTGTTATCCCACAGGATGAGGCCTTAAAGATTATTAAAGAAACTCTTGACCAACGTCCTACCCCCCCTCGTATGTCCACTGAATTTCTTATGAAACTGGCTCATCTAGTAATTGAAAGTAATTATTTTTATTTTCAACAACAGTTTTATGAGCAGAAAATAGGCATAGCGATGGGGGCCACTTTGGCTCCCTCGGTTGCCACTTTATATCTAGCCAGATTTGAGGATCTTCTGGTATATACATTACAAGAATTCAGTAATATCTCATATTGGAAGAGATATTTGGATGACATATTTTTGATCTGGGAGGGTTCTGAGGCATCTCTCCTACAATTCATGTCTAGATTAAATTCTTTACAAGGTAATTTAAAATTTACATTTCACCATCATTGTCAAGGACTTGAGTTTTTAGATGTGTGGGTATTTAGAACATCTAACGGGATACATACAACCATGTTTCAAAAACCCACCTCTAGGAATACTCTGTTACACTTTTCTAGTTTTCACCCTTACCATCTCAAAAGTAGCTTACCTATTAGTCAATTTTTAAGGATTAAGAGAATCTGCTCTGATATGGGGATGTTTGAGGAGCAGGCTAGAAAGATGACAAATAAATTCTTGGAAAGAGGCTATCCTAGATCAGTGATTAGAAAAGCTTATTTGAGAGCGAAATTTGCGAATAGGGACTTACTATTACAATATAGATCCCATGAGCATGAGGATAGGTTAACTGCTGTGCTCCCCTATTCATCTTTAAGTTTAAACGTTATGGCAAGTATTCATCAACATTGGCATGTGCTACAAATTTATGAATGTTTTATTCAACATCCTATTGGAGCCTATACTCGCAGTAAGACCTTGGGGGAATTATTATCCCTTAGAGATATTGATGGTAAGAACAGGAATGTTGTTACTTCGGGTCATACAAAATGTGGGTCATGCCAATGGTGTGAAAACACGATTGAGGGGGTCTCATGGAGATATTCTGAGAGGTCTAGATTTATACATGCTCATTCTAATACAAATTGCTTGTCGCAGAATGTGGTGTACATGATAGTTTGTCCCTGTAACAAATTATATATAGGAAGATCCAGTCGATCGATTAAAATACGATTGAATGAACACAAATCTCGCATCAAAAATTCTATTTTGTCAGCACCCTTGGTACAACATTGGGTGGAAAAGGAACATTTACTTTCTGATCTTAAATGGAGGATAATTGATCAGGTGAGCGTGGGGTGGGAGGGTGGTAACATTGCTCAAATTTTAAACTTTAGGGAGCAGCAATGGATATTCAGGTTACAGACTTTAGTTCCTGACGGGCTCAATTCGGAAATTGATTGGTGGTCGATGATGTAATCGTAAGGGCAGCGATTTCATTGGTTGTGTAGTGTGGATGGTTGCTCCAATCGCATTGCTCCTTTTCTGATCAGCTGTAGCTCTTTATAAGGTAAGGTTCGCGTAGAAACGCCGCGGCCATTTTCTGATACACAGGGATATATGCAGGATGAAACGGTAATAAGTTTATTTTAAAGTAGAATAAGTGATGGTTGCTTTTGTTTTACTGCAAGCAGTAATATGCACTTGGTTTGTGTTGCAGAGAGCCTCTTCCTTGAGAAAGCGTTATGCGAAACTTGGCCATGTCGGCGGGGGTTCCCTGTTACTGTTAAATCGCTGCCTTTTACAGATAAGTGATTGTTTAAAAAGAATTTAAAAAGAATGTAAATATTGATTGATGTGAATTTGCACAGTTTTGATATATAAAAGATGGAAGATTATCGATAAAAAGAAATAGAAGTAAGGGGATGTATATGAGGATTTGCTCCACACCAATTCGCCTGTGCGAGGGAACACTATTGTTCATATGGTTGTGGTAAGCAGTTAGTCTGATTATCCCCATGCACTAGATGTTATGCTGTGAATTCCTGCTTTAGATATAACTGTTTGGGACATTAACTACTTGCTTGGATGATTAGTCCCCACAGTGTGCTATTTGGTGACATTTAATTTAAGAGTATCTGTTGTTATTCACCTGAGCTACAGCTATCAATATGACCACAACTGAATTAGAGATGTTTGGATACTCGGAGGAACAAATGACTAAATTAATTCAACGTGCCAATATACTGGGGAGTGACTCCTCTGCTTTAGGGGGTAATACTTGGTTTGAACTTGAATCAATGAATAAACGCCTTATACAGGCTGAATTACATGGGGATACAATGGCACAATACATCAAATGCCATATGATCCCTAGGGGTTTAAGAATGCAGAAGGCACCATCATTGTTTACGTATGATGAAGGATTTGTGAAAAAATGGAATGCTATATTAAATAAATGTAGCAGAGATCTTATGTTATTGATCGTGGAAACAACAGCTACGGTAGAACAAGAATTAAAGCTGAAAGTAGCTGCGATGACAGACCAACTTCAACAAAGTACCCCTGCAGAGGAATATTCGAAATCCATGTCAGAATTGACTGTAAAATTGAAAACTGCCCGTGAATCAATTCGCCAGTTTAAAATAAAAAAATTTAAACGGGATGAAAGAGACTTTGCTTCCAATCAAGTTTACTTTTGGATGAATAAGGATCGCCCTTTAAGAATCACGGCAGATACTGTTTTTTCAGGGAATATGAGTGATAGTGACTCAAGTGGGGAGGACAGAAGAGCTGGCCAGTCCGGAAGAAATCAGGGGTCCTCAGACAATCATCGGCCTTTTTTCAGGGGGCGTCGAGGACGACAAACACGTTTTCAAACGCAAGGAACTCATGGGGATCCTCCAGGTCCGGGCAGATATTATCAAACCCGGGCGTGGACCAATCAAAATCAGCAATAATTAATATTTCCTCATTTGAGTTATCTGGATGTCAAGAACAACTATTAAATTTGGGATTAGGTTTTGTTCCTTCAACTAAATACGATCCGTTTTCTATGCGAGTTTCTTTGTTTAGATTTTTTAGAAAATTACATCTTAAAAATTTTTTTTTGGTGAATCCACCTCTTCCTGATAACTCTTTGGTCCATCCGAAATCTGCTTGGATGCCATTCGAAAATTTAGATCCGTCTGTGATAGCATTCCAGAAATGTATTTTACATGATCTAGAAATAATGGAAAAACAACAAGAAGATAATATTCAGATGTGGAATCTTTCTAAACAACAATATGAAGCATTGATTCAATTGCAAAATCAACATGATATTTTGATTACACGAGCGGATAAAGGAGGAGCGGTGGCTCTCTGGGATATTAACAAATACATACAGGAAAGCCATCGTCAGTTAGAGGATGAACTCACTTATAAAAAATTAATGGGGGATCCAGTTGTGGACCTTCAAAGAAACATTAAATCTATTATTGAAGAAGGTACTGCAGCTGGGATGTTGACTTCTCGGGAAGCGCGGTTTCTGCATGTTGAATGTCCTAAAACTCCTCGGATATATTTCCTTCCAAAAGTGCATAAAGATATTTCTAAACCACCTGGTCGCCCAATTGTGGCATTATGTAATACTGTATTGGAACCGTTATCGATACTATTGGATATTTTTTTGAAACCAGCTGCTCAACAGGTAAAATCTTACCTAAAAGATACGACGGATTTCTTGTGCAGTCTTCAAAATGTTACACTTACGGAGAATTCAATTTTTGTGACTGTGGATGTTTCATCTTTATATACTGTTATCCCACAGGATGAGGCCTTAAAGATTATTAAAGAAACTCTTGACCAACGTCCTACCCCCCCTCGTATGTCCACTGAATTTCTTATGAAACTGGCTCATCTAGTAATTGAAAGTAATTATTTTTATTTTCAACAACAGTTTTATGAGCAGAAAATAGGCATAGCGATGGGGGCCACTTTGGCTCCCTCGGTTGCCACTTTATATCTAGCCAGATTTGAGGATCTTCTGGTATATACATTACAAGAATTCAGTAATATCTCATATTGGAAGAGATATTTGGATGACATATTTTTGATCTGGGAGGGTTCTGAGGCATCTCTCCTACAATTCATGTCTAGATTAAATTCTTTACAAGGTAATTTAAAATTTACATTTCACCATCATTGTCAAGGACTTGAGTTTTTAGATGTGTGGGTATTTAGAACATCTAACGGGATACATACAACCATGTTTCAAAAACCCACCTCTAGGAATACTCTGTTACACTTTTCTAGTTTTCACCCTTACCATCTCAAAAGTAGCTTACCTATTAGTCAATTTTTAAGGATTAAGAGAATCTGCTCTGATATGGGGATGTTTGAGGAGCAGGCTAGAAAGATGACAAATAAATTCTTGGAAAGAGGCTATCCTAGATCAGTGATTAGAAAAGCTTATTTGAGAGCGAAATTTGCGAATAGGGACTTACTATTACAATATAGATCCCATGAGCATGAGGATAGGTTAACTGCTGTGCTCCCCTATTCATCTTTAAGTTTAAACGTTATGGCAAGTATTCATCAACATTGGCATGTGCTACAAATTTATGAATGTTTTATTCAACATCCTATTGGAGCCTATACTCGCAGTAAGACCTTGGGGGAATTATTATCCCTTAGAGATATTGATGGTAAGAACAGGAATGTTGTTACTTCGGGTCATACAAAATGTGGGTCATGCCAATGGTGTGAAAACACGATTGAGGGGGTCTCATGGAGATATTCTGAGAGGTCTAGATTTATACATGCTCATTCTAATACAAATTGCTTGTCGCAGAATGTGGTGTACATGATAGTTTGTCCCTGTAACAAATTATATATAGGAAGATCCAGTCGATCGATTAAAATACGATTGAATGAACACAAATCTCGCATCAAAAATTCTATTTTGTCAGCACCCTTGGTACAACATTGGGTGGAAAAGGAACATTTACTTTCTGATCTTAAATGGAGGATAATTGATCAGGTGAGCGTGGGGTGGGAGGGTGGTAACATTGCTCAAATTTTAAACTTTAGGGAGCAGCAATGGATATTCAGGTTACAGACTTTAGTTCCTGACGGGCTCAATTCGGAAATTGATTGGTGGTCGATGATGTAATCGTAAGGGCAGCGATTTCATTGGTTGTGTAGTGTGGATGGTTGCTCCAATCGCATTGCTCCTTTTCTGATCAGCTGTAGCTCTTTATAAGGTAAGGTTCGCGTAGAAACGCCGCGGCCATTTTCTGATACACAGGGATATGCAGGATGAAACGGTAATAAGTTTATTTTAAAGTAGAATAAGTGATGGTTGCTTTTGTTTTACTGCAAGCAGTAATATGCACTTGGTTTGTGTTGCAGAGAGCCTCTTCCTTGAGAAAGCGTTATGCGAAACTTGGCCATGTCGGCGGGGGTTCCCTGTTACTGTTAAATCGCTGCCTTTTACAGATAAGTGATTGTTTAAAAAGAATTTAAAAAGAATGTAAATATTGATTGATGTGAATTTGCACAGTTTTGATATATAAAAGATGGAAGATTATCGATAAAAAGAAATAGAAGTAAGGGGATGTATATGAGGATTTGCTCCACACCAATTCGCCTGTGCGAGGGAACACTATTGTTCATATGGTTGTGGTAAGCAGTTAGTCTGATTATCCCCATGCACTAGATGTTATGCTGTGAATTCCTGCTTTAGATATAACTGTTTGGGACATTAACTACTTGCTTGGATGATTAGTCCCCACAGTGTGCTATTTGGTGACATTTAATTTAAGAGTATCTGTTGTTATTCACCTGAGCTACAGCTATCAATATGACCACAACTGAATTAGAGATGTTTGGATACTCGGAGGAACAAATGACTAAATTAATTCAACGTGCCAATATACTGGGGAGTGACTCCTCTGCTTTAGGGGGTAATACTTGGTTTGAACTTGAATCAATGAATAAACGCCTTATACAGGCTGAATTACATGGGGATACAATGGCACAATACATCAAATGCCATATGATCCCTAGGGGTTTAAGAATGCAGAAGGCACCATCATTGTTTACGTATGATGAAGGATTTGTGAAAAAATGGAATGCTATATTAAATAAATGTAGCAGAGATCTTATGTTATTGATCGTGGAAACAACAGCTACGGTAGAACAAGAATTAAAGCTGAAAGTAGCTGCGATGACAGACCAACTTCAACAAAGTACCCCTGCAGAGGAATATTCGAAATCCATGTCAGAATTGACTGTAAAATTGAAAACTGCCCGTGAATCAATTCGCCAGTTTAAAATAAAAAAATTTAAACGGGATGAAAGAGACTTTGCTTCCAATCAAGTTTACTTTTGGATGAATAAGGATCGCCCTTTAAGAATCACGGCAGATACTGTTTTTTCAGGGAATATGAGTGATAGTGACTCAAGTGGGGAGGACAGAAGAGCTGGCCAGTCCGGAAGAAATCAGGGGTCCTCAGACAATCATCGGCCTTTTTTCAGGGGGCGTCGAGGACGACAAACACGTTTTCAAACGCAAGGAACTCATGGGGATCCTCCAGGTCCGGGCAGATATTATCAAACCCGGGCGTGGACCAATCAAAATCAGCAATAATTAATATTTCCTCATTTGAGTTATCTGGATGTCAAGAACAACTATTAAATTTGGGATTAGGTTTTGTTCCTTCAACTAAATACGATCCGTTTTCTATGCGAGTTTCTTTGTTTAGATTTTTTAGAAAATTACATCTTAAAAAATTTTTTTTGGTGAATCCACCTCTTCCTGATAACTCTTTGGTCCATCCGAAATCTGCTTGGATGCCATTCGAAAATTTAGATCCGTCTGTGATAGCATTCCAGAAATGTATTTTACATGATCTAGAAATAATGGAAAAACAACAAGAAGATAATATTCAGATGTGGAATCTTTCTAAACAACAATATGAAGCATTGATTCAATTGCAAAATCAACATGATATTTTGATTACACGAGCGGATAAAGGAGGAGCGGTGGCTCTCTGGGATATTAACAAATACATACAGGAAAGCCATCGTCAGTTAGAGGATGAACTCACTTATAAAAAATTAATGGGGGATCCAGTTGTGGACCTTCAAAGAAACATTAAATCTATTATTGAAGAAGGTACTGCAGCTGGGATGTTGACTTCTCGGGAAGCGCGGTTTCTGCATGTTGAATGTCCTAAAACTCCTCGGATATATTTCCTTCCAAAAGTGCATAAAGATATTTCTAAACCACCTGGTCGCCCAATTGTGGCATTATGTAATACTGTATTGGAACCGTTATCGATACTATTGGATATTTTTTTGAAACCAGCTGCTCAACAGGTAAAATCTTACCTAAAAGATACGACGGATTTCTTGTGCAGTCTTCAAAATGTTACACTTACGGAGAATTCAATTTTTGTGACTGTGGATGTTTCATCTTTATATACTGTTATCCCACAGGATGAGGCCTTAAAGATTATTAAAGAAACTCTTGACCAACGTCCTACCCCCCCTCGTATGTCCACTGAATTTCTTATGAAACTGGCTCATCTAGTAATTGAAAGTAATTATTTTTATTTTCAACAACAGTTTTATGAGCAGAAAATAGGCATAGCGATGGGGGCCACTTTGGCTCCCTCGGTTGCCACTTTATATCTAGCCAGATTTGAGGATCTTCTGGTATATACATTACAAGAATTCAGTAATATCTCATATTGGAAGAGATATTTGGATGACATATTTTTGATCTGGGAGGGTTCTGAGGCATCTCTCCTACAACTCATGTCTAGATTAAATTCTTTACAAGGTAATTTAAAATTTACATTTCACCATCATTGTCAAGGACTTGAGTTTTTAGATGTGTGGGTATTTAGAACATCTAACGGGATACATACAACCATGTTTCAAAAACCCACCTCTAGGAATACTCTGTTACACTTTTCTAGTTTTCACCCTTACCATCTCAAAAGTAGCTTACCTATTAGTCAATTTTTAAGGATTAAGAGAATCTGCTCTGATATGGGGATGTTTGAGGAGCAGGCTAGAAAGATGACAAATAAATTCTTGGAAAGAGGCTATCCTAGATCAGTGATTAGAAAAGCTTATTTGAGAGCGAAATTTGCGAATAGGGACTTACTATTACAATATAGATCCCATGAGCATGAGGATAGGTTAACTGCTGTGCTCCCCTATTCATCTTTAAGTTTAAACGTTATGGCAAGTATTCATCAACATTGGCATGTGCTACAAATTTATGAATGTTTTATTCAACATCCTATTGGAGCCTATACTCGCAGTAAGACCTTGGGGGAATTATTATCCCTTAGAGATATTGATGGTAAGAACAGGAATGTTGTTACTTCGGGTCATACAAAATGTGGGTCATGCCAATGGTGTGAAAACACGATTGAGGGGGTCTCATGGAGATATTCTGAGAGGTCTAGATTTATACATGCTCATTCTAATACAAATTGCTTGTCGCAGAATGTGGTGTACATGATAGTTTGTCCCTGTAACAAATTATATATAGGAAGATCCAGTCGATCGATTAAAATACGATTGAATGAACACAAATCTCGCATCAAAAATTCTATTTTGTCAGCACCCTTGGTACAACATTGGGTGGAAAAGGAACATTTACTTTCTGATCTTAAATGGAGGATAATTGATCAGGTGAGCGTGGGGTGGGAGGGTGGTAACATTGCTCAAATTTTAAACTTTAGGGAGCAGCAATGGATATTCAGGTTACAGACTTTAGTTCCTGACGGGCTCAATTCGGAAATTGATTGGTGGTCGATGATGTAATCGTAAGGGCAGCGATTTCATTGGTTGTGTAGTGTGGATGGTTGCTCCAATCGCATTGCTCCTTTTCTGATCAGCTGTAGCTCTTTATAAGGTAAGGTTCGCGTAGAAACGCCGCGGCCATTTTCTGATACACAGGGATATATGCAGGATGAAACGGTAATAAGTTTATTTTAAAGTAGAATAAGTGATGGTTGCTTTTGTTTTACTGCAAGCAGTAATATGCACTTGGTTTGTGTTGCAGAGAGCCTCTTCCTTGAGAAAGCGTTATGCGAAACTTGGCCATGTCGGCGGGGGTTCCCTGTTACTGTTAAATCGCTGCCTTTTACAGATAAGTGATTGTTTAAAAAGAATTTAAAAAGAATGTAAATATTGATTGATGTGAATTTGCACAGTTTTGATATATAAAAGATGGAAGATTATCGATAAAAAGAAATAGAAGTAAGGGGATGTATATGAGGATTTGCTCCACACCAATTCGCCTGTGCGAGGGAACACTATTGTTCATATGGTTGTGGTAAGCAGTTAGTCTGATTATCCCCATGCACTAGATGTTATGCTGTGAATTCCTGCTTTAGATATAACTGTTTGGGACATTAACTACTTGCTTGGATGATTAGTCCCCACAGTGTGCTATTTGGTGACATTTAATTTAAGAGCATTTCCAAAAGCTGACATATTCCAGTTAATAAATTCTGAATAAAATACCTTTTTCTACCTTTATTGTCTGATCATTTAGTTTTTCTATTCGCTTTGGTCCCAGTGTCTTCTGTTTTTTGCAGTGTCTTCTGTCCATTTGATATTTTTTCTCTCACCATGTCCATCATCCTCCTGTGTCCTTATGCGTCCTGTCTACCATCTGTAGCCCTGTCCCTATCCTTCAGTGTCCCGATCCAGCTCTTAAATTCAGCAGTTTCTCCTCCATCCATATCCAGCATTTCTCCTCACTCCCCTCCATCCATGTGCATATACTTCCCTCCCCTCCATCCATGTCCAGCACCATCCTTGTTTCTCTCCTACCCTTCCATCTAGTGTCATCCCTCTTTCTCTCTCCATCCTTCCACCCATTACCCTCTCCCAATCCTTCCGTCCATTGTCTCCCTCTATCTCAACCCTTTTCCATTCAGCATGTCTCTCTCACCCCATCCTTCCAGTGTCTATCCTCTTTCCCTCCCTACCAGCATCTTCCCTCATTCTGCCCCCTCCTTCCAGCATTTTGCAAATCCAGTACACTGTAGTTAAGCTTCTACATGCCTGTAGGAAATTTGATCACGTTACCCCTCTTTTGATTTCAGAACATATGCTCCCAATATCTTATAGGATCTCTTTTAAACTTAATATTCTCTGTCATTACATGCAATCTTCGGGCCTGCCCTCTTTCTTAGCTAGTCTGTTGGTTCTCTTTCTCCTGCAAGGGCCCTACAGTCTGCTGCCCAAGGACTTCTGACAGTTCCATCCTTCTGTAAGGTTGAGCTCCACTCATCCATTACCAGCAGCAAGCATTTTTTTCCACTGCAGTTCTCATTCAAAACCTTCAAAATCAGTTACAATATCCATCAGTCACCACTCCCACCTTCCTTTAATCGCTGTCCATTGCAATGATTCTGTTAGGAATTACCACTAATGGAACCTAGGTGCTAAACAAATGAAACAATACATTTTACACTGCAAAAACCGATTTACCTGACACCACCAGACCCTTGTGTTTTACGGTAGCTGGTCCAAATCTCTGGAAATCGTGTCAGAGGGGCAGTACCTGGCAGAGGAAGGCGCTAACATAAGAAGAAAAAGAAGCGCGGGGCCGAGGCTGCTGCAGCCCCGCGCTTCTTTTTCTTCTTATGCTGGCTGTGGGAAGAAGCAGCGCCGGCGGCAGCAGTGGATCAGCGTAGGTCAACAGCAGCGGCGGCGGCAGATTTCGTCGGGAGTCTAGTGCTAACACGGTAAGCGGGGTAAGCGCGGCACCCTTGAAGGCAGGCGCCCCCCCTGCGGTGCTTACCCTGCTTACCGTGTTAGCACAGCCCTGGGAGCGGGGAGGAAGTCTGGAATAGTTAGGTAGGTGGGGTGAAGTTACAATTTAAAAAATTGTGAAATTTTATTTAATCTCAGTTCATTTACATTTTCAAACATGCTGGCTTGTGCATACAGATGTACACAGAGGAAGTATAATAATAACAGAATAACTTTTCATAAATAGAGTAGTAATTTGTTATAAATCGTAATAGGTGTGTCATTTGGATGGGCTCGTTATATGGCCACCCTAGCATGTGTTATATTCGTACAGAGATTTTTTTTTTCTCTTGGTAAAGAGCCACTAAAACAGACATCATGTTATGATAATGAGATGCTCAACATTCAGAGTTTCTATCTTATGATTCTTATCCCACATTAAACATGAGTTAGATTGGAACCTGGGAGATTTTAATTTTTTTTCCTTCCCCCCTTCCAGGTATAGCCAGCCTTACAATTTGGGTGGGCACAGAGGTGGACTGGGGCCAGTCCACCTCTGCGCCCCCCCCCCCCCCCCCACCTAAATTGCAGGGCTGGCTATACCCAGGGAGAGAGCCTGTAGTTAAAACTTTACCAGCACACCACTGCCTGTGGAATTACTTCATCATGGAAAGGGTAGTAAATTTCTGGAACAGCCTCCCGGTGGAGGTGGTGGAGATTAAAACTATATCTGAATTCCGGAAAGCTTGGAACAAGTACACAGGATCTGTAAGGGATGGAAAGGGAGAGTAGATGGCATGGATGGGCAGACTGGGTGACTGAGAAAGGACAGAATCTAAGAAAACACAGGATCCTCAGCCCTGGTCTGTTCCAGCTCACAAAACTGGGCATCAGACTAAAAGGCAGTACTTTCAGCTCAGCATGCAGCAATGATCAAAACAGCAAATAGTACTACTGCCAGAATTCTGTGCCAAAAACTTAAAAAATCATGCACAAAAAATTCAAAATTCTTTACACAACATTTGCAAATTCTGCAAGTTTGCCATTTTACATAGTTTACATAGTAAATGACGGCAGATAAAGACCTGTATGGTCCATCCAGTCTGCCCAACAAGATAAACTCAATTTACAATTTAACCAATATTACAGCCCATTCTGTACACAGATGCCATCCATATTTTCCCAGCCTCCCTAACATCCACTTTCTTACAGCCCCCACAATTATCATCCACCTTTTTGTTTGTTTGTTTTACAGCCCTTTCTTCCTTCCACATGCCATCCATATTTTTTAGCAGGGGTAAAATAGAAATATTGTAGGAAGTCTATGAAATTCGAATGGCAGCAGCAGCAGCAATAACACAAAATACAACATCATCTATCCCTATAGTCCAGAATCAACCCTAACCTTCCCAGCCCCCCATCCATCTCTGTAGCCCAGCATCAGCCCTGCCCCCACTCCTCCCTGTAGCCCAGACCAGCCCTACCCTACCTCCAAGCCCTACCCATCCTCTATAGTGTGGCATCTGCATCTCCCCACCACCACACTGATCCCCTGTCTACACATCCAACATAATTCCACGCACCCGATAGCAACAAAGATGACACCTGATCGATGGCGCGTGCGTGTTGTAAAGCCAGGTCCTGCTCTTGCCTGCGTCGTGCACTGCTGTCGGATCGCACGGGTGAGAGAAGTGTGAAACAAGTGCTCACCAGCACCACTGCTCCCTCCGAGTCGGCTCCGAAGTTGTTAAAAAGCACCTGCAACAGGCAGGGTTCAGCTGAGCACCTAAGGCTGTTTGTGCTGCCACATCCCTGCCCACCCCCCCCCCCCCCCCCCGCGACACATCAGAAAGGCTGGTTCAGCCAGGGCAGCAAGCAAGCTCCTCCAACACAGCCCCCTAAGAGCACCTTAGAAGCACCAGGGCTTAGAGGATAGGATTGCTGTGGGCAGCCCACCCCCGAGGTTCGAGCAAAGGCAAGAAGACTGCTGCTAGACTTTTACAACCCCCCAGGCTCCTAGACAGCTGCGCCCCCTCCCCCAGTCTCCTTGAGAGGACAAGGACAAGTGTCTGCTGTGGGCAAAGCAATCAAGGAGCCTGCAGCCAGAGAACTACACACACATGACTCAGGGCTATGCCAGTCAAGTGTGCGTGTCTATGGGACTCTGTGCAGCCCAAGGATGCCGCTTGTGTTGAGGTAGGGGACATGACACAGAGCTGTACATAGTGCTTGTGTTGCTCCTACAAATCTGGTTGGATGAGCATGCATGTTCTATATTTAATACCCATATTTCCCTTTTTGTCTTTTAGCCAACCTGTTAACCTGTAATTCAGGTTTGTGTCTTGTCAGGGTTTGGAACGGAGGCTTGGGTCTGTCTCTTTGAACTGATTTTGATAATCAGGCATATTTTTTATGTTTCAACTTTTTATTGAGAATTTTTCAAAAATAAATAAAAGGAAACAGTTATTGTGATACACAGAGGCTCATTTTCAAAGCACTTAGACTTACAAAGTTCCATAGGTTCCTATGGAACTTTGTAAGTCTAAGTGCTTTGAAAATATGCCTCAAAATGTACCAAACCATATAGAAAACAGTAAAAGGACTAGCAGTCATACAAAACCCCCAAGACCCATTCTACCCAGCCTCCTTACAAAACCTAATTCTTGAAGGTGGAACAGCATTCATTCCCCTCCCCCCCCACCCCACCCCCCACAAAAAATAAAGAAAATAGCAAACATCTGTGAACTGTACAGCTAAAGGGCTCCTTTCACTCACAGAGGCAGATTTTTTTTAATGTTGTTACTATTCTTAATAATTTTAATGTGCATATTGATGTGGGCTTAGATATTGTGGTAGTCAGTTTGCTTTGCACCTTTAAGTTATCATGGTTAGATCAATTGACTACCACTCCTGCTCATCCAGGGGAGTATACCACTAGTACTGAACAGGGGCGTAGCCAGACACACAATTTTGAGTGGGCAAAGGAACGCCGCCCTGTCCCTCAAGTGATTTGGTCTCTCCCTCTCTCGCCTGCATTCCATATAGAGGTGTATTTTCAAAGCACAGACTTACAAAGTTCCGTGGAGGGGCATAATCGAATGCGAACGCCCATCTCATGGTCGTCTATCTCTGAGGACAGGTACGTGAAGGGGTGGGACAGACCGTATTTTTGAAAAAAAATGGGTGTCCATCTTTTTTTTCGATAATACGGTTTGTGCTGGGCAAATGCATCGAATTTGGGCGGATTTGAGCTGGGCGGTTTCGTTTTTCAGCGATAATGGAAACTGAAGGCGCCCAGCTCAAAAATGAACAAATCCAAGGCATTTGGTCATGGGAGGGGCCAGGATTCGTAGTGTACTGGTCCCTCTCACATGCCAGGACACCAAACAGGCACCCTAGGGGGCACTTGTAACAATTAAAACAAAATTAAAATATCTCCCAAGTTCATAGCTCCCTTCCCTTGGGTGCTGAGGCCCCCAAATCCCCCTCCAAAACCCACTGCCCACAACTCTAAACAATTACCATAGCACTTATGGCTGAAGAGGGGCACCTAGATGTGGGTACAGTGGGTTTTGGGGGCGTTTTGGAGCGCTCCCATTTACCAGCACAAGTGTAACAGGAAGGGGGGGATGGGCCTGGGTCTGGGTCCACTGCACCCACTAACAACTGCTCCAGGGACCTGCATACTGCTGTGATGGAACTGGGTATGACATTTGAGGCTGGCATACAGGCTGGGAAAAAAGTTTTTAAAGTTGTTGTTTTTGGGTGGGAGGGGGTTAGTGACCACTGGGGGAGTCAGGGAAGGTCATCCCCGATTCCCTCTGGTGGTCATCTGAGCAGCTGAGGCACTTTTTGGGGACTTGTTTGTGAGAAAAAAGGGTCCAGAAAAAGTGACCCAAATTCTCGCTTCTGGCGCCCTTCTTTTTTCCATTATCAGCCAAGCACGCCCATCTCTCCTCGGTCGATAAACACGCCCCAGTCCAGCCTTCACCACGCCTCCGACATGCCCCCATCAACTTTGTCCATTCCTGCAACAGATTGCAGTTGGAGATGCCCAAAATTGGCTTTCGATTATACCGATTTGGGCGCCCACGGGAGAAAGACGCCCATCTCCCGATTTGGGTCGAAATATGGGCGTCTTTCTCTTTTGAAAATAAGCTGGATAGTAACTTTTGGAACTCTGTAAGTCTAAGTGCTTTGAAAATGAGCCCCACCTCCTGCATACCTGTTAAATAGCAGATTTTCACTGGCAGCAACTAATACATACTGCTCATGTTGGCCCCACAGCCTTCCCTCTGATGCAACTTCCTGTTTCCACATAGGCGAGAATACGTCAGAGGGAAGGCAGTGGGGCCAGTGCGAGTAGTGTGTATCAGTCGCTGCTCGCTGCAGGCAAAGATCTGCTATCCACAAGGTATGCAGGAAGGACACTTGTTGGCTGGTGGGGCTTGGGGATCCCTGCCAGCCACATCAGAGATGTGCTACTACTAGGCGGGCCTGGGCCCACCCAGGCCCACCCTTGGCTATGCCACTGGTACTGAATTTTGGGTTTGGTGATACTTTAGAACAAAGTAAGCATAGAGTGGAGGCAAGTATTCAGGTCTCCTGGTGAGATCATTACTTTGTCCCCTTTAAATTTTATTTGGAAGCCCAAAGACTTTGAACTCCCTGCAGTAATAATGGAAATTAGCGAGAAGTAAGATTGATGCTGCACTGGAAATTTGTGATTCGGAAGGATCTGATTCAGTGGCTGCCCAGGTTAGGTAATATGTGGACCTTGCTACACTTTAGATCTGGGGTGTCCAACCTCAACCCTTGCCAGTCTGGGTTTTTAGGATTACCCCAAATAATGTACATGAGATATATTTGAATACAGTGGAGGCAGTGCATACAAACAGATCTCATGCATATTCATTAGGGAAATCATGAAAACCCGACTGGATTGCGGTCCTCAAGGACCGAGGCTGGACAACCCTTCTTTAGATGCTATGGCTCCAGTTAGAGAATTTTGTCAACACTTTAAAGCTAATGTTAGCTGTTTTGTTTTGTTTTTTTAAGCTGGTTAAGAGATTCAAAGAGGAAGCTGAGGTAATATGAGAGATGGTGGAGGAAAATCAATGCCCTGAGTGATAAGAAAATTTGGAGCTAAGAAACAATGTAAAATTTGACAGCTGTGCATGCAGCTAAGAAAAAGCTTCTGTGCCTCAACTGATAAGACCACAATTATGCTAAAGGAAATGTTCAGAGTAGTTCAACATTTTTTGGGCATCTTTAAGATTAAGCTAAGGCAGGATCTGTGTTGCCTTGAGGCAGAGAAATTACTTAGCTAACTTTGTTGAAAGAGTTAGGAGTCTGAAACCAATATATACTGTTTGTTTTAAATCAGAGAGTACTGCTCAGGAATAGGCATTAGTGTCACACTGTTAATGACAGGACCTGCCCTCCAAAGGATGCAATATCCTTGCACTGAGGATGTGTCTCCAGGGACTTCTGCCCAGGAGAGAAGGGTTAGAATAGCCGTTATAGTTGAAGATTTGATCATTAGACATGTAGATAGCTCTGTGGCTGGTGAATGTGAAGATCATTTGGTGACTTGTCTGCATGGTGCAAAGGAGGCAGACTTCGCTGCACCTAGTTAAGATTTTAGACAGTGTTGGGGAGGCACCTGCTGTTTTGGTACATGTGGGAGGAAGGTTCTGGAAGCCAAATTTAGGCCTTTAAGTAGAAAGCTCAAATCCAGAACCTCTAGGGCAGCATTTTCAGAAGTACTCCCCATTCCACATGCACAGGGCCGGTCTTAGGCAGGAGTGACTGGTATGGCTACACAAGGCCTCGTGCTCCCAGGGGTCCCACACTACCGACCCAAACATCAGACTAAATCTCTTGCATTCATCTCCCACTCAGCAGCCTCACAACTCTTCCCTTTTCGTCTCCCCTTTTTTCCGAGTCCAGCGGCGCTTCTCTACCTTGTTCCCACAGCCCCCCCCCCCCCCGGGTGGGTCCAGTTTGTGTATCGCTTCCCCGGGTCCTTCCACCTGGCTTGATCGCTGTCAGCGGTTGTGTGATTGTGATAGACTGCCTTTGCCAGAGCCATAACCACCATCAGAGTGTTTCCTTTGTGGTGCTCCACCTCCTATGACGCGACTTCCTGTTTCCATGCAGACGGGACATCCTACAGGGAAAATCCCAATGTCGGCAGGGTCAGTCTGCCATGGTCATAGCTGCAGTGCTGCCAGTGATCGGGCCAGATGGGAGCACCCGGGGAGGTGACAGGTGGAGTGGACTTGCTGGTGAGGGTTCAGGGGAGAAGGACGCTGGACTCCGAGATGAAGATGGGAACCCATTTGTGTGGTTAGAGAGAGAAAGAGAGAGGTGTTTGCTGGCCATTGGGACTAGAGGGGGACTTGGTGGCAGGGGGGTTTCAGATGTTCAATGTCTGTGAGCTTGGTTTCTTGAAGGCATGCAATGGCGGCTTTGTGGCGTTGCAGGGCAGTCAGAATTTTTGTTCGCTTTACCAGGGATGAGATACCAGAAACATTCCAGGAAATTATCCTTGGGGCTGGCGGCCTAACCATATTCCCAGATAACCAACCTAGAAGAAAATTTTTCCTGCCAAAATCTCACCCCTAGGTGCCCAGTCTTCACCCAGGAGTCCTTGTCATCCCTCAGCAGCAGCACGGAGACAGTTCTCAAAAACATTCGCTCCCCACCCCCATGGCCCCAGAACCCCATTATCCCCCTAATACTATGACACGCAATCCCAACAAAAACCATATTACAACTTTCAACTTTCCCCCTTCCCTAATCCCCCTCCCTCCCTTCCCGCACTCTCTACCCCATCCCCCGAACATTCCACGCACTCTCCACATGGGTCTTTACCAACCCAAAAGACCACTTACCAACGCCTAACAGTTTCCATCCCTCCTAATATAATCACAAGTATTGAAACTTTACTACTCATCTCCTACGCATCAATCATACTTCCCCTTTTCATGCTGGCACATATATTCTTTCCTCTTCTACCATCCATTCCATGCACTCCGCCCAGGTCATACAATCCGTGCACAATCCCCTTACATATAAGCTGTTTCCCCGGCTGACAAGCAAATGTTGCCTCTCAAAGGGAAATGCTATCTCAAATGTTCGTATCACCTCTATGTAAGTCTGCACAAGCTCACAATTTCAAAGTTCTTCTTGTCTTCCATCAGTTCTGTACCAACACGGAGTATTGCTCCCCAAATTCCATCCCAAAACAGACAAGTCTCACCTAGATTCAATAGCGCTAAAATCAGCACGATCCAGGGCCTGTCAACCCAAGTTCTGCGGGGCGGCACTCACTGCTTCTTCCTGCAACCAGGCCTGCGCACTTTCCGGGGTCTCATGTGTGCGCCATTGCCCTTTATCAAAGACTCGCAGGAGCGCCAGGTATCTTAATTGAAATTTGTAGTTGAGCTCTACCAAACGGGAGCACACCGTGGAAAACAGACGGCGTCTTGCCGCTAGGCCGACAGAGTAATCCGGGAACATGCGCACCGGTGCTCCCTCGTAGCGTACCTCCTCTCGATGCACCCGAAAGCATTGTAGAAGCAGGTCTTTATGTGTGAAGTGATGGAACTTAACGATGACGATCCGAGGCCTCTGATCACTTGCTCTTTTCGCACCCAAAAGGTGTGCTCTCTCCAGCTGTACCTTGGCCACGTGTCCCGCTGCCGCCATCAGGGACCTCAGCCATCGTTCCATCTCAGGGTGCAGCGCTTTCTCCGAGACCGACTCTGGAATGCCTACAAACCGCAAGTTATCTCGGCGAGATCGGTTCTCTAGGTCATCGAGTTTAAGCTGTTGTGCCTTGACCGTTGCTGCTAATTGGGCCAGTTCCGCACGATCCGCTTGCGCGCCGTCTTCAATGTCTGATACTCGGACTTCTAACTCACCCGTTCTCCGGGCTAAATCAGTTGTTAGGTGCGATATGCTCGATAATTGCTCGGAAAGTTGAGCCAGCCTCGGATCTAATGCATTGACCACCGCTGTCATGACTCTTGGAGCTTGGTAATTAGAAGCCCCAATATCATGAAGTATAACCCTGGCACAGCAATCACCTGAAGTCTCTATTATTTTATGAAGTCTCTTTTATTGAATAAATCACAGATAATTTACTCACAGATAGATGTTCAGGATACAGAGACTTCTTAATCTGGAGGCTGTGGGAAGTGGAGATCTGAAGAGAGGTAGTTGTATTGCAGGGGGAGGGGAAGGTAGTTGAACTGGTAGAAATAGTCCAAAGCTGGGTGACTGGAATGTGCGATATCTCATTTGGAAGGAGATATTCTCAGGGTAAAAAACCAGGTTCTTTACGGGGAGTTCTCAGCAGGACAGAGCTGTGTGGAGCCAGATGGTGTTAGCTCCATGTCCCTGGCTAGAATGGTGAAAGAAGCCCTGCGTGGCTGAAAGGACAAATAAGTGGTGTGGCTTCACACAGGGAGGAGCAGATAGAGACCAATGGGGACAGAGCCTGCCATCAGATAGCAAGGGATAGTCCTAGAGATAGGAGGGAAAGGTCATACCTGGCTGACCTCTGAGGACAGATAGTAAGACTGAACAGGAAGACAAAGGAGCCAAGCTTGGCACAGAGAGAGAGAGGGAAGGTCTGGGCAGCCTCACAACCAGTGGTAACAGTTCTTACACAGCCAAACAAGTGTGGTTGCACTGCCTGTGAACTACATTACCCACAGTGCATTGCTCATGTATTTTTCCAGTGGGAAACTGCAGCAATGATAGTTCTTGGGACTGAGAATAACAGTAAAGGCATTACACACATTTTAGGATCACATTATAAACTAGTGCGAGGCTGTCGGAGGACAGAACAACCGCGGCCGTCAGATCCGCGATCACCGTCTCTGTACAGGAAATCTGCAGGGCCTTTGGCGAGTCAGCCATCGTGTCCTCAGCCTGTTTAGTACGCTTTGTGGTTTTTCTGGCCAATTTAGCCGCCATCGCAGTTGTTACCGTCACAAACTTTCCCATACACCGGGAGACCACTATAATGCTGAAAATAAGGGGGACGTCGTCTTTAATAGTGCCGATGGAAACGGATGGAGGGATGGAATCTGGAGCAGCTCCAGGCAGTAACGTCCGTCGCCCCTCACGGCATCACGTGGTCCCACCTAAAATTATTTTTTCTACCTTTTGTTGTCTGTTTATTTTATTTTTCCAAGTCATGTTGGTCCCAGGCTCTAGTTTCTACATCCTTTTGTCTTCTCTTAACTCACTCACCAAGGTCTTATGTCCATTTGATATTTCTACTCTCTCTCCATGTCCACTATCCATCTTCTTCCATCTCTGTACCTCTATCTTCCTTCATGTTTAGTATCCCCCCTTTCTCTGTGTCCCTATATTTATCTGTACAGGTTCTCCCCTCTCTTTGTCCCCAGTGCCATTATATCTCTACCCTCTCTAACCCTACCCTATCCAGCTTCTCTCCCTCTCACTCCCTCCCCTTTCCAACATCTGGTTTGGTTGCTTGATTCCCTGACTGCCTACCCACCCCGCCCTCCCTTCCTCCCTCACGCTGTAGGTTTAGTATTTGTTCCCTTTCCCTTCATCTCCTTGGTCTGGTATCTGTTTCCCTTCCCTCCAGTTCTCCTCCCCCTCTTCCTCCCACATCCAGCAGCTCTCTCCCTTCCATCCAGATCCCCTCCTCCTCTTCCTCTCACATCCAGCAGCTCTTTCTCTCCAGCCCCCGCCTCCTCCTCCTCCCACATCCAGCAGCTCTCTCCCTTCCACTCAGATCCCCTCCTCCTCCTCTTCCTCCAGCAGCTCTCTCCCTTCCATCCAGTCCCCTCCTCCTTCCATGTCCAGCAGTTTTTTCCCTTCCCTCCAGACCCTTCTTCCTCTTCCTCCCTTGTCCAGATCTCCAGCCCCTTCCTCCTCTCCCTCCCATATCCAGCAGCTCTGTCCCTTCCTTCCAGTCCCTTCTTCCTCCCTTGTCCAGCAGCTCTCCAGCCCCTTCCTCCTCTCCCTCCCATGTCCACAAGCTCTGTCCTTCCAGTCCCTTCTTCCTCTTCCTCCCTTGTCCAGCAGCTCTCCAGCCCCTTCCTCCTCTCCCTCCCATGTCCAGCAGCTCTCCTTTCCCTCCAGTCCCTTCTTCCTCTTCCTCCCTTGTCCAGATCTCCAGCCCCTTCCTCCTCTCCCTCCCATATCCAGCAGCTCTGTTCCTTCCTTCCAGTCCCTTCTTCCTCCCTTGTCCAGCAGCTCTCCAGCCCCTTCCTCCTCTCCCTCCCATGTCCACAAGCTCTGTCCTTCCAGTCCCTTCTTCCTCTTCCTCCCTTGTCCAGCAGCTCTCCAGCCCCTTCCTCCTCTCCCTCCCATGTCCAGCAGCTCTCCTTTCCCTCCAGTCCCTTCTTCCTCTTCCTCCCTTGTCCAGAAGATCTCCAGCCCCTTCCTCCTCTCCCTCCCATGTCCAGAAGCTCTCCAGCCCCTTCCTCCTCTCCCTCCCATGTTCAGCAGCTCAGTCCCTTCCTCCTCACCCTCCCATGTCCAGAAGCTCTCTAGCCCCTTTCTCCTCTCTCTCCCATCATGTCCAGCAGCTCTCTGCCACTTTCCCTCCAGGCCCGCCCATCCAACATCCTTCGCTGCTGTCGCTGGGTACGGCCGTCCGGGATGCAGCGTTCAGCAGTGTTGCCTGTGTGCCTGCCTTTAAAATAATTCTTCTCCCCAGGCTCCGCTGCATTCTCTTTTTCGCCTGTCGCAAAGTGCTGCCGTTCACACAGGCAGCTCCGCTCCCCTTTGCCGCGTCCATCCGGCCCTCTCTGATGCACTTCCTGTTTACTGTAGTACTCCCCTTGGTGAATTTCAATTTGGGTGGTTAGATGTTTTAATCACGGCATAGGAGTTCCCCACATTAACTCTCACCATCAAGAAGTTTTACAGGAAAAATGTGAGGAAATTCTGTATTATGTTATATGATGTATACTATAAAATAGCCAATGAATTCCCTCTGGTGTGTTAATGTAGATAAGCCGAACAGCTATTTTGAAAATGTTTTAATGCACAAAATGTTTTAAAAGTGCAATGAATGTTTTAAAATGACAAGTTTGTCTAACTCACAACAATTTCCAATTTCTTTGCAATTCCAGCAAAGAACACTTCTAGACAACAAATCTCATAATTGGCAACTAGAAACAGCATAAATGTATCAGATAAGTACCACAACTATTTTTCCCTCTATTTACCAAAATTTTATTAATTTCATTCACACATTTCCCAGGAAATTGATTCTTTGTGTTAATTTCTCTTTCAGAACCAGTTTCCCTATATAAAGTGGATCAGTTGACGTTTAAACTCCCAATTTTCAGGTAAGTACTTATATCAGTGGCGTTCCTAGGGGGGCTGACACCCGGGGCGGATCGCCAATGCGTCCCGCCCCCCGGGTGCAGCGCGACCCTCCCCCCAGCGAAGGAACCCCCCCGGGTGCATGCCGCTGGCGGGGGGGGGGGGGGGGGGGTGCCGCGCGCCTGTCCGCTTCGTTTGTTTCCATGCTCCCTCTGCCCCGGAACAGGAAGTAACATGTTCCGGGGCAGAGGGAGCACAGAACGAACGTAGTGGACAGGCGCGCGGCACCCCCCCAGTGGTGTGCACCCGGGGTGGACCGCACCCACGGCCCCCCCTAGGAACACCACTGACTTATATGACTATATAGTCTCTTTAGATTAGTGGAATAAGTGATGGCTGGAACACTTAGCTGTTTGTAGACCTGTCTTGTATGATGGTAGCTTTGGTCTTTCTTTGACGCTGGTGCACTTTCTGGTCCAGCGTTGTCTTTTTAGCTGCTCTTAGGACCTGTTCTTTAATTAACTTAGAAAAGGAAGCAATACCCTGTCTTCCTACTCCGTCAGGAACCTAAATAGGGATTTACTTAATATTGTTATACCGTGGCTGACTATCTTGCCCTTAAAAGAAAAATAATTAATTTTCCTTTCCAGGGGCCTTTCTCATACTTGTTTCCCTGTCTGAAGGGGAACACTCTCTGTTGTTTGTCAGGGACATCAACAAACTCACTCAAAACTCTACATCAGTTCACTCGTACAACCGTCAACACACGTACCCTCACTAAGGACCAGATGCACTAAACCTTAATGACCCTTTAACGAAGAAATTTTCAACCGTAGCATGCATTAAAGGCCATTTTCCGACGACGCTAGCAGCTAACGAAAACGGAATGCAAACGAGTAACTACCATTGAAATGTGGACAATTCGGGATGCACTAACCATACCGACGATTGCAACGAATCATTTACCGTGATAAATTTAACGTGAGGTCAGACCTGTCGTTAAGGCCTGAGCTGTCATCTCCCCGCTTCCCCCTGCAGCATAAAAATCCAAGCTGGCATGTTTAAAAACAAAAGTGAGATGAACAACACAAACACGCTTTCCCCTGCATAAAATTTAAAATCAAAACAAACATAAAAAAAGGATTGGGAGGGGGCAAAGGCACTCATCAGGAGCATCCTGTATGGACGGCCTTGCCCCCCCCCCTCCGGCTGAGGTCGCCGCTGCTCCCCGCTTCTCCCTGTATTAAATAAAAACTCAAAATAAAAATCAAAACTTTTGCAGCGCCGGGCCCCCCTCCCTTCCTGTCTCTCTCTTTCTCCTTCTCCCACCACTGCTCCGCCTCCCGCCATCCTCCGCCCCTGTGCCCCGCCCCCTGAGGTTATCGCCGCCGCTCCCCCCTCCACCGGGCCCCCCCTTTGCCTTACTGAGCCCACGCAGCGCCTCTCACCTCTGTGTGAAGGCGCTGCACGGGCAAGAAAAACAACAGCTGATCGACGTGAGTCTTCAGGACGTCTCTCCTTCCCTGACCTGGGCACGCCCCCGTCTGACGTTACGTCAGATGGGGGCGTGCCCAGGTCAGGGAAGGAGAGACGTCCTGAAGGTAACATCAGACAGGGGCGTGCCAGAACCGATATACTCATATCACCCCTCTCCTCAAGTCACTTCACTGGCTTCCGATCAGATACCGCATACAATTCAAGCTTCTACTCCTTACCTACAAATGCACCCGGTCTGCGGCTCCTCACTACCTCTCTACCCTCATCTCCCCCTATGTTCCCGCCCGTAACCTCCACTCACAGGACAAATCCCTCTTTTCAGTACCCTTCTCCACCACTGCCAACTCCAGGTTCCGCTCATTCTGCCTTGCCTCACCCTATGCCTGGAACAATCTTCCTCAACCCCTACGCCAAGCCCCCTCCCTACCCATCTTCAATTCTCTGCTTAAAACTCACCTCTTCAATGCTGCCTTCGGCACCTAACCTTTCGAGAAATATAGTATGCCCTATCAGATTGACTCTACACTTATCTTTTAGATTGTACACCTGTCTTTTAGATTATACACTTGTCTTTAGATTGTACACCTGTCTTTTAGATTGTAAGCTCCTTGAGCAGGGACTGTCCTTCCATGTTAAATTGTACAGCGCTGCGTAACCCTAGTAGCGCTTTAGAAATGTTAAGTAGTAGTAGTAGTAGTAGTAATGCCATACTGGGAAAAGACCAAAGGCCCATCAAGCCCAGCATCCTGTCCCCGACAGCAGCCAATCCAGGTCAAAGGCACCTGGCAGCTTCCCAAACGTACAAACATTCTATACATGTTATTCCCGAAATTGTGGCTTTTTCCAAGTCAATTTAGTAGCAGTCTATGGACTTGTCCTTTAGGAAACCGTCTAACCCCTTTTTAAACTCTGCCATAAGTATGGAAAGGTTACTTCTGACTCTATCCCCTTTCACCTTCATCCTATGCCCCTTCATTCCAGAGCTTCCTTTCAATTGAAAGAGGCTCACCTGCTGTGTATTAATGTCAGGGCCGTGCCAAGGGTCTGTGGCGCCCCCCTGTAGAAGATCAGTTGGCGCCCCCAGTGCCCCCCGCAGACGAACAGTTGGCGCACGCGCGCCTCCTCCCCCAGTGAAAATGATCGCTGCCCTCCCATTCACGCTCCTCTCTCCCCTGCCCTCCCGCTCCCATGTCCCAACTGCCCGCCCTCTTCTCCCCCCCTCCCTTTAGGAAACCGTCCAAACCCTTTTTAAACTCTGCCAAGCTAACCGTCTTCACCACATTCTCCGGCAACAAATTCCAGAGTTTAATTACGCGTTGGGTAAAGAAATATTTTCTCCTATTTGTTTTAAATTTACTACACTGTAGTTTCATCGCTTGCCCTCTAGTCCTAGTATTTTTGGAAAGCGTGAACAGACGCTTCACATCCACCTGTTCCATTCCACTCGTTATTTTATATACCTCTATCATGTCTCCCCTCAGCAGTCTCTTCTCCAAGCTGAAAAGCCCTAGCCTCCTTAGGAGCAGTGGCGTAGGAAGAGGGGGGCAGTGGGGCGGTCCGCCCCGGGTGCACGCCGCTGGGGGGGGGGTGTCAGCTCCGCTGGTTCCCTGCTCTCTCTGCCCCGGAACAGGTTACTTTCTGTTCCGGGGCAGAGAGAGCAGGGAACCAGGGAGCCAACGCAGCTCCCAGCGATGTGCACTCGGGGGCGGATCGGCTCTCCCGCCCACACCTCGCTTCTAAATAATGTAAGAATGCGCTCCGGGGGGGAGGAGTTGCGCGCCGAGGGGAGGGTGCTCCGTGCTGCACCCGGGGGGGGGGGTGCGCAGCAGCGACCCACCCCGGGTGTCAGCTCCCCTCGCTACAGCACTGCTTAGGAGCAAGCCTGGAGCAGCGCAGAAAACGCCGGCCACCCACCAAATGGCCCAAAACCGGCCCGAAAAGCGCCGGACCCACAAGGGGGTCAAAGAAACCACGGGGCACATCCCAGCCCAAGTGCCAAACAACCCCTGGATGGCCAAAACCAGCCCGGAGCAGCCCAGAACCCAGGTAAAACCCCGACAATGGGGCCACCTTTAATTTAATTTCTCTAATCCTTTACATTACGTAGGGCCAGATGGACACGGCAAAGGGGAGCAGAGCTGCCTGGCTTTGCCATGGATGAAAAAGAAAATGCAGCGGAGCCTGGGGAGAATTATTTTAAAGACAGGCACGCAGGCAACGCTGCTGAACGCTGCCTCCTGGACGGCCGTACGTACCCGGCGGAGCCGCGGGAGAAAAGGTAAGGCACTGGCAGCGACACTGACAACAGCACAGGGACGGTGTAAAAGCCAGATCTGCGGGACCCTCGGGATCTTCCGGATCTATTAAGTACTACCTTAAGAGTGGGGCGCTTCTTTGTTTTGACGGCCGCTTCTTTGTTTTGACGGGCGCCTGCTTCTTATCGTATGCAGCGATCACCAGTTGTAACCCAGCGCTGCGTTTCTCTATTTCCTCTCTTTCCGGGTTCTCCTTGTTTCTTTGTCAACACTATGAAGGAGTTTAATAGACTGGAGGGGAAGTGAGCCTAGTCCACTGTAAGCCATTTGGTTAATCTCTGTTTCCACTCCCCTGCGCTGTCATTCCCATACACTCAAATCAAGGAAACCAATGAGTTGCTGGATCCACGTTGTTGTCCTTTATTGTTGGTCCAACTGTAACAAGTCTAAAGCAGTTTCAGTTGGATAGGTAGGCCTAACAAGGTGGAGGAGAAAATACATAATTGCATATCATCAGTAAAAAGCTTCCAAAATTATTGCAACTGGTAGAATCAGAAATTATAAACTCTGTAGTTTGTAGTCATTTTTCTTCACTGTCCTATACAATACAGATGACCAGATTTCAGTGAGGATATCTTGTGAAGTAGAATTAAACTTTCCTTTCATTGGGTCACATGGAATCACATGTTCATCTGTTTTGTAGACGTTTACCTTTTAGATACACAAATGGATTATTCTGTTTTTGAACATGTTTCAGGGTCAAGTGGTTTTATAAGTCAAAATAATGTTTTTTTCCTGCAGCTCTATTTTTTTTTTTTACTTAACTATGTGGGCTATAAACCAGCCCCTAATGCAGTCCATCGGTTTTCTTATATTTAGTTCTTGTGGTGATTTATACTATGCCAAAACTGAAAACTTTTATCCTTATCTTCTTGAGGTGATTAGCTTGTAAGATCTGTCGAGCAGGGACTGTCTCTTCATGCTCAACTGTACAGCGCTACGTACGTCTAGTAGCGCTATAGAAATGATAAGTAGTAGTAGTAGTAAATGAAGGGACACGGCATGAGTTTATCTTAGTTCACAGGAGACGGTATGACAATAAAGTTGAAGACTGTTCCCCCTGAAGCACCTATCTCTGTTTCTCAAAAACAATAGCAAAGTAGATTTGCATTATCTCTTGATAGGGGATGGGTCGGGGGGGGGGGGGGGGGGGGGGGGGGGGGGGGGAGGGGGGAAGAAGATCTAAGAGAAGCTGTGGGGGCTAGTGGAATTTTTGAGGGTCTGTGAAGGGGGTAGGGTTATTTTCAAAATGTATTTGCCAGTGCTGCAGAAGCTGTTTTGTTATTTCCAATGCTGTATTGCGGTTTTTATTGGAGCCTAGATGCCTGTTTTTTTTTATTTATTTATGATGACAATAAAGATAGTTCTCTTTAAAAATACTTGCAAATGTTTATGCCTATGGGTGTGAAATATTGTATTCTATGACAGAAATCTCATGTATTTGAAAACTTCCAATATGATCATATAACATAAACTTTGAAATCAGTAAAACAGCATTAAACATTATTGCACCTGGTAGAAACAGCAGAAACTCAGGACGGGGTAAAAGCCAGATCTGCGGGATCCTCAGGATCTTCCCGGATCCACATACGACCTCCTGAGCCAAATAAACAAGGATCCCAGTGTTTGTGGCCCTTGAGATAAAAAATAGAGCTGGATCCTGCAGTTTGCGGCCCTTCTGGTCAAAAATAGACCTGGATCTAGCTGAATGCTGGCCTTCTGTTCACAAATACATCAAGATCATGGTCTATTTCGCCCTTCTGACAAAAATAGACAAGGATCCCAGTGTTTGTGGCCCTTGAGATCGAAAATAGAGCTGGATCCTGCAGTTTGCGGCCCTTCTGATAAACAATAGACCTGGATCGAGCTGAATGCCAGCCTTCTGGTCCCAAATACAGCAGGATCCAGCTCTATTTCGCCCTTCTGAGCGAAATAAACAAAGATCCCAGTGATTGTAGCCCTTGAGGTCGAAAATAGAGCTGGATCCTGCAGTTTGCGGCTCTTCTGATCAAAAATAGACCTGGATCGAGCTGAATGACGGCCTTCTGGTCTCAAATACAGCAGGATCCAGCTCTATTTCACCCTTCTGAGCGAAATAAACAAGGATCCCAGTGATTGTGGCCCTTGAGGTCGAAAATAGACCCTGGTGTATTTGGAATCAGAGGGCCGGCATTCACATCTCATTATTGCCTCCAGCAGGATACCAGACGCGACAGTCGGTTTGGGCAGTCGGTGCTGCAGAATCTGTTTGGGGGTTTAGAATCCAACTCCACCCCCCTAGGCTCTGTTTTATTCTGTTCAGGCTGCACTCTCAGTTAGTTGTTCTTCGTAAGTCAATTATTGTTATGTCCTTGCCGTTGTGAGGTCCAATTGACCATGTTTGTTGTTTTGAGTGAGCCTGGGTACTAGGCATACCCCACATGTGAGAACAAGCAGCCTGCTTGTCCTCAGAGAAAGCGAAAGATACATACCTGTAGCAGGTATTCTCCAAGGACAGCAGGCTGATTGTTCTCACCAACCCTCCCTCCTCCCCTTTGGAGTTGTACTTCTTCCTCTAATTTTGCTATTCACTTAACTGAGCGGGAGCAGTCGCGCACGGGCGGGAAGACGGCTGCACATGCGCAGTGGGTGTGCCCCGCACGCGGGACCTCCCGCAAGACTTTTGAAGTTTGCTAGGGAAACTCTTCCGGTTGGAGGGGGCTGCTGTGGACGTCACCAGTGGTGTGCTGGAGCCGGCTCGCAAAGGTAGAAAAAAATCATTTTATTTTCATTATAGTGTTTGGAATATGTCCACTTTGAGAATCAGGTGCTCAACATTAAAAGTTTATATTTATTTATTTACTTATTTATGGCATTTTATCCCAAATTAAACATGAATTAGATTGGAACCTGGGATCATTTAATTTTTTTTCCCCGGAGTAATGCATTGCCCCCCCCCAGGCTCTCTCCCCAGCTATAGCCAGCTCTGCAATTTGGGGGTGGGGGGCATACAGAGGTGGACTTGGGAGAGAGCCTGTTGTTAAACATTTACCAGCACACCACTGGACGTCACCCACAGGTGAGAACAATCAGCCTGCTGTCCTTGGAGAATACCTGCTACAGGTATGTATCTTTCGCTTCATTCAATATCACAATTCCTCCTGTACAGCCACATAACAACCTTTTAGGGTGAATACTGTTCACAATTATTGAACAGATAGAGATAAGAGATTTCTGTTTTGGCACAGTATAAGTCATGACAATGTAACCAAGGGGTTAAGAGTTGGGGGAAAAATTTTTAAATTAATACCTGGGGTTCGTTCTGGGTTCTGGGGTTGCTTTGGGGTCAGTAAATGGTTGATTTGGGGCTGTCTTTGGGTTGGGGCAGTTGCGGGGATGTTTGGGCCCGTTCTGGGCAGTCTCGGGAGTTTTCGGGGGCCGGGAGCGTTGGAGTACGTTCCCAGGCCTGAAGAGGGGAATCGGAGCGATGAAGATGCGCTCCAGGTGGCGTGGCGGTTTTGTTTTTTGTCCTGGAGACGATTGGGCACGTCTCCAGGAAGTAGGGCATCGGGTCGCCATGGGGAAAAATGGCGCCGTCATTTTTCGGGGCCAGTGCGGGCTGGAGACGCTGCTGAAGGCAGCGTTGAAGTTTTTTTTTACTCCCGGGGCGATGGAGCGCGTCCCGGGAGTGAAGACTGACAGGCGGGGCCGGAGGAAGGAGATGGACGCCAGGAGGAACAGTGTCGCAGTTTCTGGACTCCTGGGGATGATTAGCATGTCCCCGGGAGTGAAGAGTCGACGGAGCTCCGGATGTGCGGGCTGCCGGTGAAGAGGACGTCGAGGGAAGGCTGTGCGGGTGTGCATGAGGCAGCGCGCCTCATGTACGAATTGGCGGCGGCGCGCGTTTTCGCGAGTAGGCCAAAGCCGGGGCCTAAATTTTGGGCCGGCTTCGGAGTTTTTTTATTTTTAACTCCGTTTTAGCCCCAGGACGTCGGAGACCGGAACCAAGGACAGGGGTCGAGTGAGGGGAAAATCCCGGTCCAGGTAAGGGGTTTGTTGACCCAAAATTGTAATTTATTTATTTTAAAATTGTGTAAATGGGGTTTTCTATTTTTTAAAAATCAGGGATTTGTTTAAATTCTGTTTTCAGATTCGGGTTCGGGGAATTTTTGTTGATTTTTCTGCCGAGTTAATTTTTGAATTTTGATATTTTTAAGGGGTCTTTTGGAGGGGGGTTAGTTTTAGGTGGTTATGAAAGAGTTAATATTTTAAATTCGACGAGGTAGATTAAAGTGGAGGTGAGTGAATTTTTGGGATATGTTTAAAATAATTTTGGGATTTTTAAGGTGGTGTTTTTGGGGAAAAATTAGGGCGGACGTGAAAAAAATGTTTTACATTTTAAAAACTGGGTTTAAAAGAGGAGGTAATTTTTAGTATCTAGGTGTGATTTTGGTGGAATTTGGGTAAATTGGGACTTTTAAATTTGGGTTTAAATATTTTTTCCATTATTTCCTATGGAAAAAGATAAAATAAAATGGAGATTCAGTTGTGCTGCCCAGGGTTCCGTTGGTCAGTGGGAAGGCACGGAACCCTGGGGAGTACAACTGATTGGCTGAGGAGTCTCTGGAACTCTGGCCACAGTTCCGTTGCTTAGGCAACGGGGCTGCGGACAGTTGGTCAGAGGAGCTGAAGACACCGAAGGGAGTGGATGTGTCTGGCTGAGTGTCTGAGATTGAGGGAAAACATAGGTGTTAGCAGGGACTGAATGGTGTGATTGGAAAAAAATAATAAAAACTTTTTGAGTGCTGGTAAGGAAAGAGGGGAATTGTGCTGGAGGGGAGTGTTATAGGAAATATATTTAAATTTTAAAGGGGTTTGATTGGGATTCATTTGGGGCTGGGGTGAATTAGCTAAGGGGGTGAAGTGTTGTTTGAATGAGTGGTGCTTGCGCTCCTAGTACAGGGAATAAATAAATAATAGAATAGGTCCAGTAGAATAGGGAAATTTAATTTATTTTATTTTGGAGAGCTATATGGCCAAAGTGTAATCCTCATTAATTGATTGTAAAGAAAATTCCAGCAGGGAGAAAGGGTTTTCTCTCACTTTAAGTTATTAAGGTTAGGTTTAGGGTGAAGAGCCAGGCGTCCGGACACTGAGCGGAGTGAACAACTGGGCCCCAACGCAAGAAAGAATCCTGCATTACAAAGAAGGACAGCACTTAATAGCAGCTAAGTGACTTGAAACACAAATCAATCAAAACATTTGTACTTACCTGAGATCCTGGGTTCTCTTGACGAAGGTGAATCCTGAAAAACACAAAAACGACACAGAAAGAATCAAATTCTTGTATAGAGAAATAAAAGAGAGTAAATTGATTGGATAGAATACTTTAGTTAGAAAATAGAGTTTTAAGGGAGGGAAAAAATATAATACTTATCTGATGTTGCTGATTTTTAATTCTTAATGAGTTGATCTACGAAAGGAAGAAAATAGAATTAGTGGTATTAGAGTTTTTGGGCAGTTAACTGAGCAAAACTTTGTTCTGAATACATTGATCACATATTTACTTATTTTAAAGTGATTGTTATTTGATAAATATCTGTGAACTATTTAATAAATAGTGTCTGGTGCCATTGAATTCGGGTAATACCATCATTCCAAATCCTAAATTAGTTTCATTTTCCTCTTCCGCCCTTAGAGGACGGAAGACGAGGATAGTGTTTCTACAACAGCTTTGGTGTTTTGCAGTGAGTTCCTGAAACCAGGCCCGACTACAATCACCAGGTTTGGAAATCACGCAGTAATATCGGAAGCACCGGAGGTGCTTGTAAGAACAAGAACAGAACATAAGAAAACCTATGGACTGCATTAGGGGCTTCTAGCTCATTTATATTTAAGCAAAAGAGATCTGCATGAAATAAAATATTGATTTTTCTTTTGAGTTATAAAACCACTTGTCCCTGAAATATGCCTAAAAATAGAATAATCAATTTGTATATCTAAAATGTCAACGTCTACATGACAGATGAGATGAAGATGTGATTCCATGTGCCCCAATTAAAGGAGAGTTTTTTATTCCATCTTTATAACACCAGGCTTCCCAAGGCAGATTCCAACAACAATTAAGATGAACCAATCAGGAAACATGAGCTCTATGAAATTTGGCCATCTGTATCCAACTGGATTAGGTTTAGACTATACAGATGGACCAAGCATAAGCATAACCAGTCCGTTATTTCTAATAATCTTTTGGTAGTGTTGTCAATTGCTATTGTTTTGGTGAACTAAAACGGCAGCATGCTCAGTGTAGTCCAAGCAAGCTCCGCCTACTGGCTTTATTCAACCTCCGAGAAAAACAGATCCTGCTAAGTCCCGCCCCCTGTGACGTGACGTTACCTTCCTGCGGAGAGGAACCAGTAAAATTCACGGCAGCAGGTGGGCTCGCCCTTTTTTTTTCCAACCCCCGAGAAAACAGATCCTGCTAAGTCACGCTCCCCTGGTCACGCCCCCTGTGACGTGACGTTACCGTCCTCTGGAGAGGAACCAGTCAAATTTACAGCAGTATGGGGGCTCACCCCTTTTAAGGTGGATGAGATTGTGCGCAAATGGGAGGGTCAGGGAGGATAATCAATAATCTCCAGCGTTAACTACAATGAACAGAGAAAACAAAAAAAAATTCGGCGAACAGATGTAAAATGCCCATATCCAAAGGACTGCCAAAAAAAATGAAGTTTTAAAAGTTTTTTGATGAAATCCGGGAAGATCCCGAGGATCCCGCTGTATCCATTTTTAACCTCTTGCCTAAATCCACGTGCTCGAAGACACGCTGACAATGCTGCACGCCCTGCCCTGTGCTACTTTCTGCATGTAACCACCAAAAGCTTATTTGAGATTATGGGACTGTGCCCCTCCAGGGAATTCAGGGGCCAATGCTCAAAGCTTACCGTTTTGACCGGCTGTAGCAGGTTTTGCGTGTATTTCCAGTTGCTTGGCTGATTTAGGAGGGGGACTTACCAAAGGACTAGATAGGCTCACGTCCACTCCAGTCAATTACACCATGGACCGATACAAAGGCATTATAACGTCCTAACTTTTCTTTTCCATTCCTTTCCTAATAATACCTAATATTCTATTTGCTTTCTTAGCCGCTGCAGCACACTGAGCAGAGGATTTCAACGTATCATCAACAATGACACCGAGATCCCTTTCTTGGTCAGTGACTCCTAACGTTGAACCTTGCATTACGTAGCTATAGTTCGGGTTCCTCTTTCCCACATGCATCACTTGCACTTGCTCACATTAAACATCATCTGCCATTTAGGCGCCCAGTCTCCCAGTCTCGTAAGGTCCTCTTGTGATTTTTCACAATCCTCTCACGATTTAACAACTTTGAATAACTTTGTGTCGTCATATAGTATAGCACACAGCCAGATACACACACAAATCAAAATTAGTGCCAATTAAGTGTTTGTTAACTCCAATGATTAAATAATTGCAGCTCAATTATTAATTTTGCATGTGGATCTGGGATTCATTCTCAATATTTGGCGCCTAACTTTTGGCCACTTGTATAGAAGCTGGAGGTTAGATGAAGGTTATATAGATGGGGTTCCCATTTACACACATAACTTATAAAATGCTGTAAGTTATTTATTTATTTATTTATTTATTTATTTATTGCATTTGTATCCCACATTTTCCAAAATATTTGTAAGCTCAATGTGGCTTACATAGTACTGGAAGGCATTTGCCGGCTCTGGAGAGAACAAATACAAAGTGATATTGTGGCAGGATAAAGTTCATGTAGCAAAGTCACATTTAGGGAAACGTGCAGCGGAGGAATTGAGTTATGTCCATTACGTAGTTTAATTTTGTTGTGTCACAGAGATCAGGCATTAGGTTGGATCGGCAGGGTACGCCTTTTTGAATAGGCTAGTTTTTACTGATTTCCGGAAGTTTAGGTGGTTGTGCATCATTTTCAAGGCTTTTGGTAATGTGTTCCAGACCATGCGTCATTTTCAAGGCTTTTAGTAATGTGTTCCAGAGTTGTGTGCTTATGTAGGAAAAGCTCTAAAATGTGCATTGACATGGAATAAGTGGGTCTACCCGTAGATGACAGTTTACACTAGTATTCAATAAAGCAGTGATTCCCAAACCTGGTCCTGGAGGCACGTCAGCCAGTCGGGTTTTCAGAAAATCCACAATGATTATTCATGAGAGAGATTTGCATGCAGTTGAAGCAGTGTATGCAAATCTCTCTCATGAATAATCATTGTGGATATCCTGAAACTCTGTCTCCAGGGCCAGGTTTAGGAATCACTTCAATAAAGGAATCTGGGCACCCAGATGCCATTAGAGAATTTGTGCTCAGTGTGCTGCGTCGGTCTAGGCCCCTAACGTTGATGCCCGGTTCTAGAATTGCCCGATGTATTTTGTGTAGATTGATTTAATTCTGTTGTGACACCTAATGAGCCCAGAAAAAAACCACAGAAAACTGTAAAAGCCAGAGTTGCTGAATTATTTTCTGTGAAATAGTTTGTGACCGTGGGGCTGTAGTTAGCTACATGTGGAGGTCCTAGTCATCAGCCTAGCAGTAGGGAAGTGTTAGCAGCAGCTCATTCCAGTGTTTGCAATAAGAAATGCAACAGAGCAAAACCAAGAAGATCTTTATGTGCTGGAGCAAAACTGAGAAAGTTTCTCACCCCTGGTTTCAAAATTCCATTTCATATTTTAAGCTAAATTAATTGCTCTTATTAAGCATGGTCAGAAAGAAGTTAGTATAATACTAACAGCATGACATTTTCAACACTGTTATTACATTAGTGGTGCCAGTGCGTGTGTGGGTTTTTTTTAAGGCCTCCTTCATTCTCTTTCAAACAGACTGTATGTGTGAACCATTACATTTTTTTTTGGCTGCCTATATTACTTTGTCCTCTAGTTCTGCACAAGGTGGCAGACCTGGCCCATAGATTCAGGACTGCTTCTGGTGTCTGGTGTAGCATGGCAGAGATATGTGTGTATCAGGGAGAAAGGAGGGAGGGCAGGAGGAGAGGATAGTAAGGATTTTACCACTGCAGCACTCTGCAGCTCTTACCAACCACAGAGCAGGATGGAGTCTGCATTGGCTTTTTCTCTTACCCCATCTGCATACAGAATTAAACCCAGTCAGCTGAGTCTGTCCTTGCAGCCCTATATCCAGCACTCCATAATTATTGAGGAAACAGGAATTTTAAACACACATATATATATTCATGATTCGTTTTAAATGTCAAATACTGCAACAAAACAAGCAAAAGTCCACCTAAAGGTCACAATGCAGAAAACACAAAATCCTGCCATGGTAAACCACAGCAAAGGAATTTACTGATGTGCTCCTGCCCCCCCCCCCCCCCCACTCCATCCCAGACCCAACACACACTGTATCCCACGTAACCACACAAAAGTACTTTATTGGGGGAAGGGGGAAGCAAAATTATTAGAAGTGTAGCTCCGGTGTAAATGGAGAGAAAACATTATTTATTTATTTATTGCATTTGTATCCCACATTTTCCCACCTATTTGCAGGCTCAATGTGGCTTACAATGAGACCACAACTCATGTATAGTACCCAGTGCAACACTGCAGATACACAATACTGTCCTTGGAGATCTATCAAACATATGACTCACACTACACAGCTCTCCCATGTCATTCTTCCATTCCATATCTGCCATTTTTGGTCTGTATCTTTCACCAAAACTACATAGAACAGAAAATCAATCAGCTAAGTTCCTTTCAGCCATGTATGCAGTTCGTGAAAGACCTTGAGTCAAAAGTATTCAAAATCAAGGCAAGCCATCCTTAACTTCTCCAACACTGAAGCAAGAAATTGCTGATGGGATATAACTATAAGGGGAGACTTCTGTGGGCTTTCAAGATGCAGAATTACTATACAATTCTTGATTCAAGAAACCTCTGTGCTATGGTATGTGTTACCAAAGAAATGCAGAAAGTTACAGGAATGGAAAGAATTTCAAGTTATCTTGCAAAACAGGAAGAGGAATAATTCTGAACTCTTCTTTTCTCTGTACTGCATATATACATGGTGTAATCCGACATTGCTGCCTGGATGTCCAACCGCCACCTGAAACTGAACATGTCCAAGACAGAGCTTATCGTCTTTCCACCAAAACCCACTTCTCCTCTTCCTCCACTTTTTATCTCAGTTGATAACACCCTCATCCTCCCCGCCTCATCTGCCCGCAACCTCGGAGTCATCTTTGACTCCTCTCTCTCCTTCTCTGCGCATATCCAGCAGATAGCCAAGACCTGTCGCTTCTTCCTCTTTAACATCAGCAAAATTCACCCTTGCCTCTCTGAACACACCACCCGAACTCTCGTCCACGCTCTCATTACCTCTCGCCTGAACTACTGCAACTTACTCCTCACCAGCCTCCCACTTAGCCATCTATCCCCCCTTCAGTCTGTTCAGAACTCTGCTGCACATCTCATATTCCGCCAGAACCGATATACTCATATCACCCCTCTCCTCAGGTCACTTCACTGGCTTCCGATCAGATACCGCATTCAATTCAAGCTTCTCCTTCTTACCTACAAATGCACTCAGTCTGCTGCCCCTCACTATCTTTCTACCCTCATCTCCCCTTACGTTCCCGCCCGTAACCTCCGTTCACAGGATAAATCCCTCCTCTCAGTACCCTTCTCCACCACCGCCAACTCCAGGCTCCGCTCATTCTGCCTCGCCTCACCCTATGCTTAGAACAACCTTCCTGAACCCTTACGCCAAGCCCCCTCCCTGCCCGTCTTCAAGTCTTTGCTTAAAGCCCACCTCTTCAATGCTGCGTTCGGCACCTAACCCTTACCGTTCAGTGAATCCAGACTGCCCCAATTTGACTGCCCCTATCGGACCGACCGTTCACTTGTCTATTAGATTGTAAGCTCTTTGAGCAGGGACTGTCTCTTTTTCTTAAATTGTACAGCGCTGCGTAACCCTAGTAGCGCTCTAGAAATGTTAAGTAGTAGTAGTAGTAGTAATAAAACTATAAGACTGTTTAGATGAAGTTGCCCAAATGCAAAAAGTTACAGATTCTATTTACAGCATTTCTTTACAAAGCTGTACAAATTAGTCATTTAGATACAAGTTCCTGCTTATAAAGGGAGGAGAAAACTGAAGGAGACAAACAGAATTTTTCCATGGACAGGATCTTCTAGCCACACCTTCTGAATATTCGTCAAGGTGACGTGCGAGACCCGGAATCCAATAGGAATGGTTTAAAAGTAAACACATTAGCATTAGCGCATTCCCGCCTAGACCGGCACTATAAATACCCTTGACAGCTCAGAATAGTCAGTTTTAATTTTTCCGCGTTGACGGAACGACCCGCAATTAATTTTTCAGATTCAGTCAGTCAGTCAGTCAGTTAGTCATCTAGAACTACTTCATTTCTGTTATGTCTCAAAGAAAAACGGGGTTTAAACCGTGTGCGACTTGTACTCGTAAACTTTCCCTCACAGATCTTCATTTTAGATGTGTGCGCTGTTTAGGGGAGTCTCACGATACCAAAAATTGTTTTGCTTGTAGAAGTATGTCCCAAAAATCTTTGGACATCAGAGCATTTAAGCTGCAACAATATTTAACCTCAGCAGTTCAATCGGAATCGTCATCAGTAAGTTCTCATAAAAACTCTGTCATGTCTGTGTCAGTATCGGATGCCCCAGCTCTGGTGGAAGAGAATATTACCCCTGCTCTCCCCCTTGCCTTAGTGCCCGGGGATCAGGTGCCTTCCACTCCTGCTCTCCCCCTTGCCTTACGGCCCGGGGATCAGGCTAAAGCTGTATCTAATGGGCAACAAGCAGAGTATGAGGCTCATCAGAGCGATGTCAGGTCTGGATCTCGACGTCGATATCGACGTTCTTCGAGATCAGCTGATCATCAAAGTCGAAGGAGAAGGAGCCGATCCCGCTCTCATTCTTCTGACTCGACTTCGAGCAGTGGACTCGATCGACATCGAGGAATTTCTCGGCATGGCCGATCCTCCCGATGTCGTCATGATTCCAAACACAGCACTTTATCAAGGCATAGTCGTTCTTCTTGTAAAAGTCATCGTAAGAGATCACCTTCCACTTCATCATCGGATGTGCCTTTGAGAAAACGTTCTAAATTACATTCTCATTCAGATCACAGCTCTTTTAAGCATAGAGCTTCTCGTTATTCAGTCTCTCATGCTTCTTCAAGGGCTCAATCAACCTCTTCTTCTTCTGCACAGTTGAAGATTTTGGAGTTACTTACAAAACTATTACATACTCAGCAGACAGTGCCTGAAATTAACCAAGTGCAGTCTCCTCACACTGCACCAGTTCAATCAAATTCATTGACTCATACTGATCAGAGACAACCTATATGGTCTGTGTCTCCATCTAGTTCAGTACAAGAGTGTGCTTCTAATAAATCTTGTATACATTCTCCAGTACCTTCTTTATCTCGCTCCTTGCATGTTGATAATCAGACTCAGTTAGACCTAGAATTACCTTCTACTTCTGACGTTCCACCTGTAAATCAGGAAGAAAATTTATCTATACAGGATGAGTCTTACCACAAATTCTTACAGAAATTGGTAACAGTTTTAAACATAGATGTCTCTCCGCAAACTGATACTGCTCTGGACAAGCGGTCAGTCACGAAATATTTGAATTTATCTAAACAATTGGTAGCATTACCAATACCTTCAGTACTTCAAGAACATCACAAATTAATTTGGAACACCCCTTATTCTATTAGATCTAAGCAACGATCATTAGAAAATAAGTATAGAGTGCAAGAATTGTTGGGTCATGGTATGACTCAGCTTCCGCATGCATCTTTAGTTGTCAAATCAGCAATGAGAAGACATAAGTTGCAGAAAGATATTACCAATCACCCACCAACTAAAGATTTAAAATTCATGGACTTATTAGCAAGAAAGAATTTTCAGTCCTCAATGCTCTCAATACGTATAGCAATCCATATGTTTCATCAAATGGAGTATTTGTATACTATCTTGGATGATCTGTCTAAATTACAGGCAGTATTTCCTCAGCAGGAGACTGCAAATTTTCAGCAGATTCTCACCAAATTGGAAGAGAGTTCTAAACAAATGATTCGTACTACACACGACCAATTTGATACATCACTTAGAAACGCAGCAACTGCAATTGCATCTAGGCGTTTCTCATGGTTAAGAGCATCTGCATTAGGTGAAGATGTTCATGAAAAAGTGGCTGATGCTCCTTGTATGGGTGACTCTTTATTTGGAGATCGAGTTAAACAGCTGATTGAAGGTCTTAAAGAAGACTGTACAACTTTAGACACGCTAGAGCAAGATAAACAGCAGCCTCCAAAATCGAATTACAAAAGACTACCATATTTTAATGCAAGGAATAGATTTCAACAACGAAAATCTTTTGGCCAACAACGGTCTAATTTTCCATTTAAATCTGAGCCTCAACGTTACAATTTTCAGGCTAGAGCAGGTAGAGACCGGAGGTCCCAAAGACCTGCTCAAACAAACCAGCAGCAAAAACTCAATCCGTCTTTTTGACCAGTCATTGTCTCTGATTCCGGTGGGGGGCAGAGTTCAACATTTTTTCAGCTCTTGGATGTCTATAACAACAGACAAATGGATTTTAGACATCATTCAACATGGATATTTTCTCAGATTTTCACAGCCCCCACCTATGCGATTACCTACACGTCTTCATGTTCCAAAATCGCAGATCCCATTTTTGCAACAGGAAGTCTCCAGACTCCTCAATCTCAATGCTTTAGAGATTGTACCTGCTCACGACATAAACAAGGGGTTTTACTCCCGATTTTTTCTAATAACCAAAAAGGATGGGGGTTACAGAGCAATACTGGATTTAAGACAACTCAACAAATTTCTTCCCAAACACCGTTTTCGAATGTCATCTATACAAACAATTCTTCCTCTGCTAAAACAAGGAGTATGGTTTTCAGCTATAGATCTACAGGATGCATACCTGCATATCCCTATTCATCAATCATCAAGACGATTCCTTCGATTTGTGTGTCAAGATCGACATTACCAGTTCAAAGTTCTACCTTTTGGGCTAACATCAGCTCCCAGAATCTTCTCCAAGTGTGTCATAGCTCCTGTAGCACATTTACATCGTCAGGGTATAATACTTTTCCCATATCTCGACGATTGGTTGATTGTAGCACACTCTCATCAGCAAAATCTTCTTCATTTACAGAGGACCATGCTCCTTCTCGGAGAGTTAGGTTTAGTGATCAATTACAAGAAATCTCATTTGACCCCCACTCAGAGATTGACATTTATAGGAGCAGATCTGGTCTCCTGTCAAGCGTTAGCAAAACTACCACTGAATCGAACACAAGTTTTGATTCAATTAATGCAGAATTTTCTGTCAGCAAGGATCATCTCTGCTCGCCAAATTCTAATACTTTTAGGCCATATGGCCTCAACGGTCGCTGTTCTACCTGTTGCTCGTCTATATATGCGACCCCTGCAGTGGTATTTAAAGAAACGATGGAGTCCTATTCTACATCCACTTTCTTCAAGGATATATCTATCAAATTGGATCAAACTACAGATGTTGTGGTGGACACATCAACATCATCTGTTAGTGGGAGCTCCATTCAATTTACCGAGTCCAACCAAGATACTTACCACAGATGCATCAAAGATTGGTTGGGGAGCCCATTTGGATCAGTTCTCAACGCAAGGCCAGTGGACCTTTCAAGAGAGTTGTTCTTCCATAAATCTTCTGGAACTGAGGGCAGTCAGATTAGCTGTGCAAGCTTTCCAACATCTACTTCAGTCTCAAGTGATTCAAGTTTGTGTAGACAACCAAGTAGCAATGTTTTACATCAACAAACAGGGAGGTATGGGTTCTCTAACCCTGTGTCGAGAAGCAGTCAGACTCTGGGCACTAGTTCTGTCTCTAAAGTCGGTGATTCGAGCAGTGTATCTCCCAGGTCGTCAAAATCAAATTGCAGATGTCTTGAGCAGACAGCTTCAACCTCACGAATGGTCTCTAAAGATCACAATTACTCACGCTCTTTTTCAAAGATGGGGTTGGCCTCAAATAGATCTATTCGCATCCCCACAGAACAACAAATGTCAGAAATACTGCTCAAGGTGGCCTTCAAATCAAAGGATAGCAGCAGATGCGTTTGCCCTTCCTTGGACAACTTATCTGTTTTACGCTTTTCCTCCAATTCCTCTAATTCCAAGAGTTCTACAGAAAATCATACAGGACAAAGCCTCTGTAATACTAGTAACACCTTATTGGCCGAGACAAACCTGGTTTCCAGTGCTCACTCAATTAGCTCTGTTCCAGCCTTTTTTCCTTCCTCCCATTCCAGATCTCATATCTCAAAACAATGGGCAACTACTGCATCCAAATCTAAACAAACTTCATCTCACGGCTTGGTTTATTCAACTAATCAATTAGATTCATCCTTTTTTTCTCAACCAGTTTTGGATGTATTATTATCTTCCAGAAAACACTCAACTAGAGTGGTTTATGCAGCTAAATGGAAGAGATTTCACTGTTGGTGTAGATCACATCATATGAATCCCATTTCTTGTCCTATTTCTGTATTATTGGAGTATTTTCTTCATTTGTCTTCATCAGGCATGGCCGTATCTTCAGTTAAGGTTCATATGGCAGCGATTAGTGCTTTTCATGATCCAATTGATGAATGTACAGTGATGGCACATCCTATCACTAAAAGATTTTTAAAGGGTTTAATGAATCTTCACCCTCCTACCCGCATACCTCCAGTAGCGTGGGATTTGAACCTAGTTCTGGAAAAACTTATGGATCCTCCATTTGAACCACTTACGACAGTTTCCTTACAATTTCTGACGTGGAAAACTTTGTTCCTGATTGCAATTGCATCAGCTAGAAGAATTGGAGAACTGCAAGCATTGGTTTATTATTCTCCGTATACTCAAATTTTACATGATAAAGCAATATTACGACCTCATCCAAAATTTCTTCCAAAGGTTGTGTCGTCTTTCCATGTCAATCAATCCATTATTTTACCAGTCTTTTTTCCACCTCCACATCAATCTACTGTGCATAGCAGGTTACATACATTGGATTGTACCAGAGCATTATCAATTTACTTACAGAGAACGTCAACTACTCATAGACCATCACAGCTGTTCCTTTCGTATTCTACGAAGGACAGACAACCAGTATCTAAGAGAACTCTTTCTTCTTATGTTACTCACTGTATAAATTTTTGCTATCAGCAGCAAGAGTCACATCCTCATGTGACAGCCCATAGGTTAAGAGCAAAAGCTTCTTCAACTGCATTTTTGCATAGTGCACCTCTTTTAGATATTTGCAGAGCGGCTACTTGGTCATCTCTACATACTTTTTCTAAGCATTACTGTCTTGATACAGCATCTAGAGCAGACTCGCTGTTTGGGCTATCGATCCTACAAGAGGCTATGTAAGCAACAACCTTCCTCCTCCTCCTATCACAGGTAACATGTTATGAAATCAGGCTTGTGGGTGCTTCTCATTATAATGTCTTACGTAATGTTACCTGTGTATGCTTGGGAGTCTTCAGAAGGTGTGGCTAGAAGATCCTGTCCATGGAAAAATCATAGTTTCTTACCTGTAACGGTAGTTTTCCGTGGACAAAGGATCTTCTAGCCACACAATCCCTCCCTACCCTCCCTGGTTGTCGTAGCTATTTTAATGAACTGACTATTCTGAGCTGTCAAGGGTATTTATAGTGCCGGTCTAGGCGGGAATGCGCTAATGCTAATGTGTTTACTTTTAAAGCATTCCTATTGGATTCCGGGTCTCGCACGTCACCGTGACGAATATTCAGAAGGTGTGGCTAGAAGATCCTTTGTCCACGGAAAACTACCGTTACAGGTAAGAAAATCTTAGTTTCTTACCTGTAACGGTAGTTTTCCGTGGACAAAGGATCTTCTAGCCACACCCCTTGAATATACACCACGATGACGTGCGTGACCCGGCCATCCAATAGCAACGCTTTAAAAAGAAAGCAAAGAATTAGCGGATTCCCGCCCATACATATGGTATAAATACCCTTGACAGCTCAGACCAGTCAGTTTAATAATATAGCTACGACAACCAGGGAGGGTAGGGAGGGATGGTGTGGCTAGAAGATCCTTTGTCCACGGAAAACTACCGTTACAGGTAAGAAACTAAGATTTTTCCATGGACAGGATCTTCTAGCCACACCCCTTGAAGACTCCCAAGCCAACACAGGTAACCAAAACATGCAATCATTAACATGAAGTATAAAGTAAATCCCATGTTGGAGATCTGTTACCTGTGATAGGAGGAGGAGGACAGTTGTCGGTTACATAGCCTCCCGCAGTATTGACAGTCCAAACAATGAATCTGCCCGTGAAGCTGCATCCAAACAGTAATGCTTTGAAAACGTATGCAGAGAGGACCAGGTAGCTGCTTTACAGATATCAATAAGAGGTGCTCTATGTAGAAATGCAGTAGAGGCCGCCATTGAACGTAATTTATGAGCAGTAACATGAGGATGTGATGAATGCTGTTTATAACAAAAATTTATACACTGAGTCACATATGATGATAAAGTTCGTTTTGATATTGGCTGTTGAGCCTTACTATTGTATGATAAAAAAAGCTGTGAAGGTCTATGACTATTTTATGTACGTTGCAAATAAATGGATAATGCTCTGGTACAATCCAATGTGTGCAACCTACTGTGTTGAACAGATTGATGTGGAGGAGGAAAAAACACTGGTAAAACAATAGATTGATTTATATGAAAAGAAGAAACTACCTTTGGCAGAAACTTCGGATGAGGACGTAGTGTCGCTTTATCATGTAATACTTGAGTATAAGGACTGTAATATACCAGTGCATGTAATTCCCCAATTCTTCGAGCTGAAGTAATAGCTATAAGAAACAGGGTTTTCCAAGTAAGATATTGAAGGGTTGTTTCTTGAAGAGGTTCAAAAGGAGGTTCCATAAGTTTTTCTAAAACTAAATTCAAATCCCAAACTACTGGAGGTAATTGAATCGGAGGTTTAAGGTTAAATAACCCTTTCAAAAATCGTTTAGTGATGGGATGTGACATGACAGTGCAACCATCAATTGAATCATGAAAAACAGAAATCGCTGCAACATGTACCTTTACTGAAGATGCAGCTAGTTGTGAATTAGATAAAGAAAGGAAATATTCCAATAAGGAAGAAATTGAACAGGACACTGGGTCAAGTTGATGTGCTGTACACCAATGACAAAATCTTCTCCATTTTGAGGCATAAACCATTCGAGTCGAGTGCTTCCTGGAAGCCAACAAGACTGCAAGAACTGGTTGAGAAAAAACTAATGATTGATTTGAAGATACCACGCAGTGAGCTGGAGGTGGTTGAGATTTGGGTGTAGAAGCTGACCATTGTTCTGTGAAAGAAGGTCTGGAACTAGAGGCAGAAATTGTGGTGGTCGGATAGTTAACTGGGTTAGCACAGGAAACCACACCTGTCTCGGCCAATACGGCGCTATTAGAATGAGTGATGATTTGTCTTGGAGAACTTTCTGCAACACTCTTGGAATAAGAGGGATTGGAGGGAATGCATAAAACAGAGAATTTGTCCAACGGATAGCAAATGTGTCCTCTGCTATTCTGTTCTTTGCAGGCCACCTTGAACAAAATCTCTGACATTTGTTGTTCTGTGGGGAGGCAAAAAGATCTACTAGAGGCCAGCCCCACATCTGGAACAGATCGTGAATAATTATGGTCTTCAGTGACCATTCGTGAGGTTGAAGACTCCTGCTTAACACATCTGCAATCTGATTCTCCCGACCTGGTAGATAAATTGCTTGAATCACCGAATTGAGGGAGAGAACTAGGTTCCAGAGTGTGACAGCTTCTTGACATAGATGAAGAGAACCCATACCTCCTTGCTTGTTGATGTAAAACATTGCTACTTGATTGTCTATACGAACTTGTATCACTTGGGATCGAAGAAGATGGTGAAAAGTTTGAATAGGTAATCTGACCGCCCTCAATTCTAGAAGATTGATGGAATAACTCTTCTCTTGAGTGGTCCAGCAGCCTTGTGTCGAGAAGTGGTCGATATGCGCTCCCCATCCCACTTTGGATGCGTCTGTGGTAAGAACTTTTGTTGGAAGAGGTGACTGGAAAGGCGCTCCTACCAAGAGATTGTGTTGATGTGTCCACCAAGAGAGCTGACGTTTGATTCGGGAGGATAGAAGAATCCTTGAAGTAAGTGGATCTTGATACTGAATCCACCTGTTCTTTAAATACCACTGTAAAGGTCTCATGTGCAGACGTGCTAGTGGAAGTACTGCAACTGTTGATGCCATATGACCTAACAGAATGAGAAGAACCCGAGCTGTTATGATTTTCAGTGATTGAAGATAGGGAACTAATTGGATAAGCAATTGAGCTCGAAGGAGCGGTAACTTCGCTAGAGACTCGTATGACACCAGATCCGCTCCGATGAAAGTCAATCTTTGTGTTGGGATCAAATGTGATTTTTTGTAATTGATCACTAAACCTAACTTTTCGAGAAGCACAATGGTAGTTTGTAAATCTTGAAGATTCTGCTGAGAAGACTGTGCTACAATCAGCCAATCGTCGAGATATGGGAAAAGGACAATTCCTTGTCGATGTAATTGAGCCACTGGTGCTATGACACACTTCGAGAACACCCTTGGAGCTGATGTTAGACCAAAGGGCAGAACTTTGTACTGGTAATGTTGCCCTTGACAGACAAACCGAAGAAATCGTCTTGAAGAGGGATGAACAGGAATATGTAGGTAAGCATCCTGTAGGTCTATGGCTGAAAACCATGCTCCCTGATTCAATAGAGGGAGAATGACTTGTAACGATGTCATTCGAAATCGTTGTTTTGGGAGAAACTTGTTGAGATGCCGGAGATCTAGTATCGCTCTTTGACCTGCATCTTTTTTGGGAATGAGAAAAAATCGGGAGTAAAAGCCCTTGTTTATGTCGTGAGCAGGTACAATCTCTATAGCATTGAGTTGAAGAAGTCTGCATACTTCTTGACGTAATTGAAAAAGTTGAGAACTGGGGACATGGAGATGTGTAGATGATCGAAAAGGTGGGGGTTTGTGAAAATACCAGAGAATAACCATGTTGAACAATCTCCAGAATCCACTTGTCTGTTGTTATTGATCTCCAAGCAGGGAAAAAATGTTGAATCCTGCCCCCCACCGGATGTTGGGTCTGGGAAGGGTCAAAAAGATGGTGTAAGCTTTTGCGTCTGATGTGGTTGAATAGGCTTCTGAGAACGCCTTTCTCTAACCGGTCTAGGATGAAAATTGTATCGGTGATACTGAGATTTAAAATGAGAAGTTGACCGTTGAGGAGGAAAAGATTTCCTTTGAAAAAATCTATTCTTAGTATTAAAATAAGGCAAGCGTTTATAGTTTGATTTTGAAGGCTGTTGTTTATCCTGCTCTAACGTATCTAACGTTGTACAGTCCTCTTTAAGACCCTCAATTAACTGTTTTACTTTATCTCCAAACAAAGAATCCCCAAGACAAGGAGCATCAGCTACCTTGTCATGAACATCTTCTCCTAATGCAGACGCTCTTAGCCATGACAAACGTCTGGATGCAATAGAAGTAGCCGCAGTTCTGACCGAAGTGTCAAACTGATCATGAATAGTTCGGATCATTTGTTTAGAACTGTCTTCTAAATTCAGCAGAATTTGCTGAAAAAGTGGCATGTTCTGTTGCTGAATCAATGATTGTAATTTAGATAAGTCTTCCATGATGGTATAAAGGTATTCAATCTGATGGAACATGTGAATCGCAATACGTGCTGACAACATGGAAGACTGAAAAGTTTTCCGTGCTAGAATGTCCATAAATTTCAAATCTTTTGGTGGTGGATGGTTGGTGATATCTTTCTGTAACTTACTTCGTCTCATGGCTGATTTGACTACCAAAGATGCATGAGGAAGTTGCAACTTTTCATGACCCAGAGAATCCTGAACCTTATATTTATTATCTAACGACCTTTGTGTAGGTCTAATTGAATAAGGTGTGGACCAAACTAATTTTTGATGATCTTGAAGCACCTGCGGTATAGGCAAGGCTATTGATTGCTTGACTAAATTTAAATATTTAGTGACAGATCTTTTACCTTCAGAAATCTCCCCTTGAGATGTAAGGGGTATATGCAAAGTAGTCACTAATTTGTGTAAAAATTTTGTAGAAGACTCATCTTGAACAGGAAGAGTCTCTTCCTGAGACGTGGAAGGAATAGGTGGAAGCACAGGTAAATCTTGTCCTGTGGTAGTCTTGTGTGAATGATGCGAAGAATCCACTGAAGGAGGTGGTGAATTTACTAATGACTTCACTGACAATTCGTCTTGCACCAAAGGTGAAGGAGAAAAGGCACATAATTGCTGTCTCTGAGGTGAATGAGGTAGAGAAATTGAGTCAGAATGAACTGCAGGCTGCTGTTAGCAAATCCACTATTTTCAATTGTGTAGTGGAAGAAGTGGAAGAACGCCCTCTAGAGGAGGCATGAGAAATAGACCGAGTCGATCCCCTGCATCTAACAGAGCGGGAGGGTGATCGAGCCTGCCTTCTGCATCGCTTTTTCTGAGGAGTAGCAGATGAAGAAGAAGAAGAACTGGATTGGACAGTGCTTCTGCCTCGAGGAAAACACTCATATCTTGAGGAATGTCAATGGTGCCGTGCACTAACCTGCCTGGCATCGATCATGGATCCATTACTCGAAGTCGAGCTGGCTGACCTTTTACGATGTCGAGGGTTGTCATGACGACGTCGAGCATCAGCTGATCTCGAAGATCTATGATGCCGACGTCGATCTCGAGAACTGACCTCGATGTCAGTGACTTCTCTCCTCGAAGTCTGCTGTCCATTTTGTATTGAAACAACCTGATCCCCGGGCACTGAGGCAAGGGGGAGAGCAGGAATGGACGCCTCCTGATCCCCGGGCACTAAGGCAAGGGGGAGAGCAGGGAGAATGGCCACATCCTGAAGCGTTGAAGCTGCTGCTGTTGTGGCCGCCATATGTGGTGAAGCTTTGTCAGAGGAGCTGACCGATCGAGTTTCAGACTGAGACGCTGCTAGATACTGTTGTAATTTAAACGCCCTAATGTCCAAAGATTTCTGAGACATATTTTTACAAGCAAAACAGGACTTGGTATCGTGATGTTCACCTAAACACCTCAAACATCTAAAATGTGTATCTGTGAGAGATAATTTACGGGGGCATGTAGCGCAAGCCTTAAACCCCGTTTTCTTTTGAGACATAACGTGATAAATTTAAATTAATTGACTGACTAACTGAGTAAATAGTAAAAACCGGGTCGCTGTCAATCGCGGAAAAAATAAAACTGACTGGTCTGAGCTGTCAAGGGTATTTATACCATATGTATGGGCGGGAATCCGCTAATTCTTTGCTTTCTTTTTAAAGCGTTGCTATTGGATGGCCGGGTCACGCACGTCATCGTGGCGTATATTCAAGGGGTGTGGCTAGAAGATCCTGTCCATGGAAAACTATGATTTCTCCAAAGACAAGCAGGCTGATATTCTCACAAGTGGGTGACGCCACGTCGGCCCCGGAGGATTTTAAAGCAAAATCTCAAAATCTCTTTACGGCATTCCGTCGCGCGAGCGATCGTACTGCGCATGTGCGCACACCTATTCCCGCTCGCCGAGCGGACACGCCCCTCAGTTTTTCTTTTTCCGCGTCTGAGGAGACACGGAGTTCGTTAGGGCTTCGTGTTTTCTTCAGGTCTTCGGAGTAAATCTCTTTTTTATTTTTTCATTTGTACTTTTTATGGCAGGCTCATTGTGGCTTATATATACAGGTATTTTTTGTACCTGAGGCAAGAAAAAATTTAAGTAATTGCCAGAGTCACAAGGGGCTGTGCCTCAACGAAGCATATAAGCTTCTCTTTTTCTTTTTTCTTCAAAAGTGCTGGTATATTGTTATCTGTGGGCTAGCCAGCAAATAAAACAAGCCCACATTTTTTGATCCATTTATTAAAACTTAAACAAATTGCTCTCGAGAGCTGTGAGAGCCTGCTTCAGCACACTACTGTCTTTGAGCCTCACAAGTGGTGAAGGTGTATGTCACAGGAAAAACCAGGAACCTAAGCAGGTGCATCCCTGGTTAGCCACTGAATGGGCAGCCTGGTGACACAATATCAGTGGTGTAACCTTTGAAGTGAGTCTCCACCCGTCTCGGCGTCTCCTGCTCTGCAGGTCATTCGGACGCATCGGCGGAAGTGTCTTGGGCCGGATCATCTCCCTGTGAAGCGCAAGTAGTGTCTCAAAGTACCGAGACGTATTCTACTCTGCCAGGGATGCCCAAAGGACCGGATCATCTCCCTGTGAAGCGCAAGTAGTGTCTCAAAGACGAGACTTATGCTACTTGTCAGGGATGCCCAAAGGAGTTTCTGGAGTCCGACAGAGACCGATGCACGCTGGGTATAGTTATGCATCGAGTAGGTCTCCACCTGCCTCGGCGCCTCCTGCTTGGCAGGTCATTCGGGCGCATCAGCGGGTGTCGGTACCATCGGTGCCCAGAGCTTTGCTCCCTCTGTTATGGAGGTATTCGGGCTTCAGACATCAGTCGGTGCCGAGAGCGTTGCTCCCTCTATTATGGAGGTATCCTGGCATTGGACGTCGATACACCGCATCGCGGGTGTCATGGGTACCGTCGGTACCGAGTATCATCGGTACCGGGTGTCATGGGTACCATCGGTACCGGGTGTCATGGGTACCGTCGGTGCCGAGTATCATCGGTACCGGGTGTCATGGGTACCGTCGGTACCGAGTATCATCGGTACCATGGGTGCCGTCGGTACCGAGTATCATCGGTACCATGGGTGCCGTCGGTGCCGAATGTCACCGGTGCGTCGGTACCGAGGAGTGGCTGACAGCTGTGGCTGACAGGGCTTCTATCTTGAAGGGCCCAACGTAGATGGGGTCTCGCCAGGTTTTGTGCGTGGTCACATCTCTGTTATGGAAGTCATCTGGCAGTCTGGTTTCGATTCCCTTGCATTGCCAGATGTTGTCCTTGGCTTCGAGACCATGGGTACCATTGGATGCCATGGATGCTACCGCCTCCCGCGGCATCTAGCTTTTCAACTGGTCTCCTTCACCGATGCTGCCTCTGGTATGGGTGTTCGCTCGTAGAACTTACCGCGCCTCCATACCTTGGCTTCCAGGCCCAGAAATGCATGTTAAGAACAGCCATTTTGCTACAGGAGAACATATTTTTCCATAGCTGTTCTGTAGAATTGTATGTATGACAGTTGCTCTACATCTTTTTTCCAAGTGTCGCAAGTTCCTGTCCAATGGCGTTTTCATCACTTGTATTGTAACACCTAGATTTCTGCTCTAGGTATGGTGATGCGCAGACTCTCATGACTGTGTGCCTCTCACCTGGAGGAGGAGACTCAGCAGAAAATTGTTGATATGCTGTGCATACACTTCCTCATCTCGGAACTTCTTTAAAGAGATCAGCACGCTCGTTCTAGTCAGCGGCGTGCACCTAATCAGGCTCCTGCAGCTATTCCGCAGGAACCAGAGAGGGGTTTTGGAGTGGCTCCAATTCAGCATAGCCACTATATAAAAAAAAAAAAAAAAAAAAAACAACAAATGTCCGTACCGGCCAATCTGCCTGTCGGGGGGAAGTTCAAATATTCTCCACCACAGGTGACTTCTATATCCTCCAACCGGGGGGTTTTTTCAAATAGTCCGGTTAGGATACATTCTCAATCTGGAATCAAACCCTCCACATTGTTCATTGGAAGTTTAATCCTTTAGCTTCCATCAACAGTGAGTACTTGCAGAGGAACACTCTGCCTTTCTCAGTACCAATGCAGTCGAGCCTGTTCCACAAGGGTAAGAAGGATTGAGTTTCTATCCCAGGTCCTTCCTTGTGGGTTCCGTCCCATCATAGACATAAGGGGCCTCAACAGATTTCGTTCAGGATGATTTCCCTGGGCATCCTTCTTCCCATACTTCAGGAAAACGAATGGTTATGCTCTCTGGGCTTACAAGATACTTCTACTCACTTTGCGTCCAGAGTATGTTTTTCCTAGTGCCTAGCTGTTGTTGCAGCGTATCTTCATGGACTGGGAGTGCAAGTGTTCCCTTAACACGTTGATTGCCCGTCTCAACAGATTACAGCACAGTAATATTGAGACTTCTAGACACATGGCTTCCACAGTTCACGTCACTCCCTTGACACTTTTGCACATCTAGAGGATGTAACCCAACTGTTCGCCAGTCTTCGGAATTCCCCTCAGAGGTGGTTAATTCTCTCCATTTTGATTCTGAGGTGTCCAGTCCACCTTACTCAGTCAAAAGCTGCTGACGAAGGTTGCATCCCTCCTGGCTATCCAACCAAATTATTTTAATTCAACAAACAATCGGGTTGTGATGTACTCGATAACAAAGGAGTACTGGATCTTGTCCTCTGAGTCAAGATGCCATGCAGATGTAGCGGTGGGCTCGCCAACGCGGCTTGTTTTCTCCAAGCCATTTATCTAATTGGCGTAAACAGCAGTCTGGCCGACAGGCTGAGCAACTTAGTTCAATCACAAAGTCCCTCAGTTCTGTTCCAGGCTGCAGGTTCACGGCAGACTACCATCGGATGCCTTTCTCCTTCTTTGGGGGACAAGTTTTCTGTATGCGTATCCTACCATACATCTGGTGGAAAAGACTTGCTGATTCTCAAGCAAGATTGTGGAGCCATGATTCTCATTGCTCCTTTCTAGCTACGTCAGATACGATTCCCTCTTCTTCTGGAGTTGGAATGTTTTCCAGCTCTCATTACGCAGAACGAGGGGGCACTTCTACATCCCAACCTCCAATCTATGGCTCACACGGTCTGGATGTTGAGAGTGTAGGTTTCGTTGACTTTTCCAGAAGAGTGTCTCCCGACTCTTGCCTGCTTCCAGAAAAAGATTTCACAAAGAGGTGTTATTCTTTTCATGGAAGAGGTTTGCCGTCTGGTGTGACAGCGAGGCCCTAGATCCTGCCTCTAGTCTTATACAGACCTTGCTTGAGTTCTTTCTACACCTGTCTGAATCTGGTCTCAAGACCAACTCGGTCAGTATTCATCTTCGTGCAATAAGAGCTTATCATCAACGTGTAAAAGGTCAGCCTTTAGCTGTCCACTTCATGACGTTTACTTCTCCCACAGTATTGAGAGAATTCCTTGTATGTGTCTAAGGGGGATTATTTCTGTTGGGCTTAGCACCCCCAATAATTTTTACAGTTGGCTCTTATGCTTCGGTCAGAGCCCCTATCACTCCTTATTCAGTATCTTGGGGTCTCAATGTCGTTTTCATCCAGCTGCTGCAAGCTCAATTCGGGCCACTGGATTCCTGTCATCTGAAGTATTGGACCTGGAAGGTCATTTTCCTTGGTGGCTGTTCCTTCAACTCGAAAGGTCGGTGAGCTTCAGACTCTAGTAGCTCAAGCTCCTTACCTTACTTCTCATCTTAACAGAGTAGTTCTTCGCATGCAGCCAAGGTTCTTACGGGCGCTGGTATCAGAGTACCATCTGATCCAGTCAATTGTCTTGCCAACATGCTTTCTCCCTCATCTTACAAGCCCTGGCGAAAGCAAGCTGCGCACTTTTTGCGTGGAGCAGACGAGCTCCCTCGCAAGGTCCGCCCAGTTGTTTATTTCTTTTAATGCCAGTTGCTGTCGGAAACCGCATCATTTCTTCTTAACTGGCAGATTGCATCTCCTTCATTTTTGTCCAAGCTGGACTGACTCTAGAGGGCCATGTCACGGCTCACAAAATTAGAGCCATGGCTGAATCGGTGACTAATCTAAAATCAGTCACTATTGAAGGGATCTGCAAAGCTGCGGCGTGGTCATCAGTCCACACATTCACATCTCACTACTGCCTTCAGCAGAATAGCCGACGCGTCAGTCGGTTTTGGGCAGTCGGGGCTGCAGAACTTCTTTGGGGTTTAGAATCCAACTCCAACCCTCCTAAGCCCATGTTTGTTCTGTTCCAGGCTACACTCATTTAGATGTTTCTTCTTTTCAGGTCAATTTTTATTCTGGCCTCGCCGTTGCGAGACTCTATTGACCACTGTTTGTTGTGTAAGCCTGAAAGCTTGGGATACCCCACTTGTGAGAATATCAGCCTGCTTGTCTTTGGAGAAAGAGTAGTTACTTACCTGTAACAGGTGTTCTCCGAAGACAGCAGGCTGCATATTCTCACAAACCCTCCCACCTTCCCCTTTTGGAGTTGTCTCCTCCATCTTTTGGATATAACTGAGGGGCGTGTCCGCTCGGCGAGCGGGAATAGGTGTGCGCACATGCGCAGTACGATCGCTCGCGCGACGGAACGCCGTAAAGAGATTTTGAGATTTTGCTTTAAAATCCTCCGGGGCCGACGTGGCGTCACCCACTTGTGAGAATATGCAGCCTGCTGTCTTCGGAGAACACCTGTTACAGGTAAGTAACTACTCTTTATACCTGCAGGAGGAGGAGGAAACCAATATTCCCTTTCAGTCCCTTTATAGATACGTCAGCACGGGGGCTCGACCCTTCTCTGGAGAGGAACCAGTCAAATTTACCAGGCCCCCCTGTGACGTGACGTTACCGTCCTCTGGAGAAGAACCAGTCAAATTTTGGTCAGTACGGGGACTCCCACTGGTCACGCCCCCTGTGATGTCACGATACCGTCCTCTGGAGAGGAACCAGTCAAATTTACTCTAGTACGGGGGCTCGCCCCTTTTAAGGTGGACGAGATTCAGCGCAAATAGGAGGGTCGGGGAGCATAATCAGTAATCTGCAGCGTTCAATACCATAAACAGAGAAAAAAAAATTCGGAGGATACATGTAAAATGTTCCAATGTAAACGACTGCCTAAAAAAAATGAAGTTTTAAAAGTTTTGTGATGGAATCCGGGAAGATCCCGAGGATCCCGCTGAATCCGTTTTTTACCTCTTGCCCAACAGCACAGCAGCGAAAGATGTTGCATGGGCGGGCCCCCTGGAGGGAAAGTGGCTGGGTGGGTGTGGGGGGCTGGGCCTGTCCAGGCCCGCCCGTGGCTACGTCCCTTAAGGGGGCGCTGCGCATTAGTGAGTGCTCGGTTACAGGGGCAATACTGTTTCTCAAGGAGGGGGTTTCAAATTCAGCTCTCGTTATAAGGACAGTGGGCGGAGGAGGGAGGGAGGGAAACTGGAGCTACCGTCAGTCATAAGTAGGAAGAGGTGAGAGGGAGAGTCATTGGTGAGTGGATTTTGGGGAAAGTCTGGGATTTCGATTTGAGGGTGAGGGGAGTCGAAGCTGCTGATCTTAGGCTCAGCGCTTTAGCCCCTCCCAGCTGTGGGCCGCCTCATCAGCAGAGGTAGAGAGAAACAGGAAGAAAGAAAGGGGAGTCAAGCCAGATGCAGAGGGAGGCAGTCCGTGCAGGAACCGGAGAATGTAGAAGGGATGAAGCTGAGGGAGAACTGCTGCTGTCTGACACCGAGATTGAGCGTGTGGGAGAGGGAAAACGATTCCAGGCAGGCTGCGGCAGGCGTACACTGCTTCTAAGCCCCGAGATGTGCTCTCTTCTCTGCCACTTCGCGTCCCGATGATGGAGATTGAAAACATTGTAGCTAACACTGTGCTGCTGAAGGCTCGGGAAGGTAAGAGCAGGACAAACCAGGGGCGCTGGCGGCCGCAGAGAATGTGGGGGAAGGACTGCGATCATGTTTGTTTTGCACCCTCACCTATGGCTATAGGACGGACGTGCTTTACAGTGAGAAGTGAGGTTCTGGAGCCTACGTAAAATAAAAGTGCCTAGGGATATTTTGATGCGAGGCTGGTTTTTGCAGGATCGATGAGCTTAATCCATTCCTTCCATGATCACATGTGCATGTGTGTTGCTCAGCATGCATGGAGCCCAGTGCTGCAGCCGGGGATTTTAGGTGCCCTTAGCTAGTATTACGTGTAGGTGATTGAACAGGCGGATAGCGCTCTTACTTCTCTTTTATTAGGCCGGAAGCTGATTTCTGCTTGTTGCTTTATAGGGGACGTAGCTCTTTTGATGGGGGAGGGATCAGGACTGACTTTTGACAGGGGGAGTGAGACATTGGGCAATTGCCGGTTACTCTTTGGCAATTTTTCCAGTGGCTCTCCTGCGGAGGGGCGGTTTCTGGAGCCAGGTTAGAGGAAACGAGATGTTTGCAGGCTTTCTTGCTAGCCCGGAGTCTGTTGAAGGTTTTTGTAAAACCCCTAGTTCTATATTTACATTTTCTTTAGCTATGGATTCAGAAGTCAGGTCTGTCCGTTACCTGTCTTATTTAGATTGTAAGCTCTTTGAGCAGGGACTGTCTTTGTGTGTATGGTGTACAGCGCTGCGTATGCATTGTAGCGCTATAGAAAGTAGTAGTAGGTGCCGTTTTAGGGGTAGTTCACTTTCATAGATTTGAGAAAGAAAAAGGTAAAAAAAAAAAAGAATCGTTTTATGAATTTCTGTGGCAAACTGGCTCCATGCAGTGCAGTATTTCACATTTGTTAAATTTTGGCGAAGGGACGTAACCATCTGCACTTAGTTTTACTGTGTGTCTGCCAAATGCACACATGATTTCACTATGGAAAGGTTCCCCATTTTAATTTGTACTATCTCAGGGGATCTAAATGGTGACTTTATAAAAAAAATGCACATAGATGCATGCTCACGTTGTAAAACTGCATTGGAGTAAACATTGCATCATTGTTAACATTCAATTACAAAAGTACTTGCTGTGTCCCAAATGTTTCATAAGTTTGCGTTTGAAAGTAACACATCTGATTGCAAAGGGATCGCATTGCTGACGATTAGTAAAACAGTGTTAACTGAAAATTCTGCCTTCGGTACCTCTTTTTTTTTTTTTCCATTTTAGATTGTGCAGTTTGTAAATGCATAATGTAGAAAAGAAAGCTTGCATTTTTTTCATCTTGTCAGGTATCTAATTTTTATTTAGTAGTTTCACCTTCTGCTTGTAATGCAATAATTGAAGTTATTTGGTACTTAAAAAAAAAGACTTTGCTGTGAAGCTGTTGCCACACGCATGAACCATTTTTGTAACCAATCTGTAGCCTTTAGTTCCATAATAGGAGCTTTTCTTTCCAACTGAACACGTGTGCACTTTGAGAACACCTTTCTTCATCCCCTCCCCACCATAGGGTAGGTTAGTTATTAATAAGAATTTGACATTTTTTTAATAATTGTAAGACCACTGTATAGTCTCATTAATGAGTGACATAAATAATGTATCATGTAAGATTGGGTGGGAGGGGGAGGTGAGTCAGTGTAATCTGGATTTTCTGAAAGCTTCTGCGAAAGTACCCCATGAGAGACTCCTGAGAAAATTAAAAAGTCATGGGATAGGAGGCAATGTCCTTCCGTAGATTAGGAATTGGTTATTGGATAGAAAACAGAGGGTAGGGTTAAATGGTCATTTTGTCAATGGAGGAGGGTGGAGTGCCGCAGGGATCTGTACTGGGACCGGTGCTAGTTACCATATTTATAAATGATGATCTGGAAAACGGAACGAGTGAGGTGATTAAATCTGCAGATGACGGAAAGCTCTTCAAAGTTGTCAAAACACATACAGTGTGAAAAAATTGCAGGAAGACCTTAGGAAACTGGAAGTCTGGGCATCCAAATGGCAGATTAAATTTAATGTGGACAAATGGAAAGTGGAGGAGTGGCCTAGTGGTTAGGGTGGTGGACTTTGGTCTTGGGGAACTGAGGAACTGAGTTTGATTCCCACTTCAGGCACAGGCAGCTCCTTGTGACTCTGGGCAAGTCACTTAATCCTCCATTGCCCCATGTAAGCCGCATGGAGCCTGCCATGAGTGGGAAAGCGCAGGGTACAAATGTAACAAAAATAAAAATAAATAAAATTGGGGAAGAATAATCCGAATCATAATTACTTGATGCTAGGGTCCACCTTAGGCGTCAGCAAACAGGATGCTAAGAATTATTAGGAAAGGGATGAAAACCCCCCCCCAAGAATATTATAATGCCTCTGTATTGCTCCAACCTCACCTTGAGTATTGCATTAATTGTCGCCATATCTCAAAAAGATATAGAGGAATTAGAAAAGGTTCAAAGAAGAGCTACTTAAATGATAAAGGGGATGGAACTCCTGTATGAAGAAAGGCTAAAGAGGTCAGGGTTTTTCAGCTTGGAAAAGAAATGGTTGAGGGTGGATATGACTGAGGTCTATAAAATACTGAGTGGTGTAGAATGGGTACAAGTGAATTGATTTTTCACTCTTTCAAAAAGTACACTCCATGAAATTACATGGAAATACTTTAAAAACAAATTGTGTGAAAGTTAAGCTCTGGAACTTGCTGCTGGAGGATGTGGTAACGGCAGTTAGTGTATCTGGATTTAAAAAAGGTTTGGATAAGTTCCTGGAAGAAAAGGCCATGGTCTTATTGAGATGGACATGAGGGAAGCCGGCACTTGCCCCAGGATTAATAACATGGAGTCTTGCAACTATTTGGGTGCCTGCCGTGTACTTGTGACCTGGATTGGCCACTGTTGGAAGCAGGATACTGGGCTAAATGGACCTTTGGTCTGACCCAATATGGCTATTATTATTTTAAGATATGCATAAATTCATGTCCAGGTGAATGGCATAATCTTTTCAAGATTATAAATATTTAAAAGGAGATAGTTTTTTTTTAATACTTTTTTTTTTTCCTTTTGATTTCTTTGGATCCTTTTGCATCAGTGTCTGTCGGGCTGCTGTAAGGCGAAAGCCACAGGAGCACATGTTGTGTAAGGGCACTGAGGCTGATGCTTACGTCACCAGAGTCAAAAGTTTCTATTAGAGGCTGCAGCAGGAAGCCCTCTGCAGGGAGGCAAAGAGTCAGGTGACAGCGTGAAAAAGAATGGAACTCTTGCTGGTTGCGTATGAGAAGTTGTTTTAATTAGTGGGTCCTGTTTCCCAGAAAATATTAATTTGAATTTTTTTGTTAACAATATAAATCTGGGATATCGTTTGTGTGATTGAGGTTGGGTTTGATTTTGAGTTGTGCATCCATAGAATTTCTGCTGAGCAGAACCTTGTACAAGAGAAATAAGGTTAGTTAGATGGCATAAAAGTGATGAAGGCATTAATAAAGAGAGAGGCAGATCTCTTCCCTAGATGTGTTATGATTAGTTGAAGTGTGATGCTGACTGACAGATTAAGTGTTGGGTTGCAGAATCATCAACACTGTTTTGGTTATGCCACTAAGATTTAGGCTGTGCGTCCAGAAGAAAACATTTGCAGGAGTTGAGCGGTTCTCTTTAATATGAGTGTTTGAACATGTCTCTTAAGCAAATGATATTAACTAAAATCTGGCTCAGTAATTAATTCCTGTTAAAAAAAAAATCCTGGAAAATGCATGTGTATGTTAGACAAAGCAAAGTCATGGGGAAGAACCAGATAACTGGCTCTGTGGATTTTAAGGTTTGTACTTTTTTTGCAGATGATATGAAGATCTGCAATAGGAAGAACACACCATAAAAGCATAGAAAGTGACAGCAGATAAGACTGCAAGGCCCATCTAGGCTGCCCATCCTAATCTTGTACTATAGAGCCTTTCTGATCTTGGATTTTACCCTTGCATTCTTATATCTAAAGATAGGTTGTTCTTATCCTGTACTTGGCTGAATTCTGTTACTGTTGTGAGTCAGTTCTGTCTGTCCATGATGCTTAAAAAAAAGTTACCTTTATGCTATTTTACAAAGTTATAGAACACAGGTTTGCAGGAAAATAATATGTTTCATAAAGTAAAATGTTTGAACAAACACGTCCGTAAGATGAACAAGAAGTTAGTTCACATAAGCAGGGGAACCCAAGATAAGAAAGGATAAAGCTGCTACGTAAAAAAAAAAAAAAAAGGAAAATAGAGTAAAGACAAGGAAGAGATAGACCTACGTCCACATCTTCCAAAACATTAATACCAACCAACAGGAGGGCACGACATACCACCCAAAACTCCTCTTTCTCAGATAGTAAACTGAGAAGAGTCAAATAACATACCTATGGCCCCGATACTTAATCGGAAATTGAAGAAATAGTTGAGTCACAAGGGATAAAACCCCTTATCTCAATGCAGTGTATATAGAATTAAAATAAATCCACATTGAAACCTATAAACGTAACTGAAGTAGCAGCCAGATTAAAAATATTATCATTTACAGGACCATCATATAAATATAAGCTATAGCAAATTGTCTTATGTGTGAGGTTCAATCAGATTCTAATCATAGGTCCAGTCCTTATTTTATTTATTTATTTATTTATTGCATTTGTATCCCACATTATCCCACGTATTTACAGGCTCAATGTGGCTTACATAGTTTTGTTAACATTGTCATTGCAAGGTGACATATACATTTAATGTTGTGTAGAGGTTATACAGTGGGGGAAATAAGTATTTGATCCCTTGCTGATTTTGTAAGTTTGCCCACTGACAAAGATATGAGCAGCCCATAATTGAAGGGTAGGTTATTGGTAACAGTGAGAGATAGCACATCACAAATTAAATCCGGAAAATCACATTGTGGAAAGTATATGAATTTATTTGCATTCTGCAGAGGGAAATAAGTATTTGATCCCCCACCAACCAGTAAGAGATCTGGCCCCTACAGACCAGGTAGATGCTCCAAATCAACTCGTTACCTGCATGACAGACAGCTGTCGGCAATGGTCACCTGTATGAAAGACACCTGTCCACAGACTCAGTGAATCAGTCAGACTCTAACCTCTACAAAATGGCCAAGAGCAAGGAGCTGTCTAAGGATGTCAGGGACAAGATCATACACCTGCACAAGGCTGGAATGGGCTACAAAACCATCAGTAAGACGCTGGGCGAGAAGGAGACAACTGTTGGTGCCATAGTAAGAAAATGGAAGAAGTACAAAATGACTGTCAATCGACAAAGATCTGGGGCTCCACGCAAAATCTCACCTCGTGGGGTATCCTTGATCATGAGGAAGGTTAGAAATCAGCCTACAACTACAAGGGGGGAACTTGTCAATGATCTCAAGGCAGCTGGGACCACTGTCACCACGAAAACCATTGGTAACACATTACGACATAACGGATTGCAATCCTGCAGTGCCCACAAGGTCCCCCTGCTCCGGAAGGCACATGTGACGGCCCATCTGAAGTTTGCCAGTGAACACCTGGATGATGCCGAGAGTGATTGGGAGAAGGTGCTGTGGTCAGATGAGACAAAAATTGAGCTCTTTGGCATGAACTCAACTCGCCGTGTTTGGAGGAAGAGAAATGCTGCCTATGACCCAAAGAACACCGTCCCCACTGTCAAGCATGGAGGTGGAAATGTTATGTTTTGGGGGTGTTTCTCTGCTAAGGGCACAGGACTACTTCACCGCATCAATGGGAGAATGGATGGGGCCATGTACCGTACAATTCTGAGTGACAACCTCCTTCCCTCCGCCAGGGCCTTAAAAATGGGTCGTGGCTGGGTCTTCCAGCACGACAATGACCCAAAACATACAGCCAAGGCAACAAAGGAGTGGCTCAGGAAGAGGCACATTAGGGTCATGGAGTGGCCTAGCCAGTCACCAGACCTTAATCCCATTGAAAACTTATGGAGGGAGCTGAAGCTGCGAGTTGCCAAGCGACAGCCCAGAACTCTTAATGATTTAGAGATGATCTGCAAAGAGGAGTGGACCAAAATTCCTCCTGACATGTGTGCAAACCTCATCATCAACTACAGAAGACATCTGACCGCTGTGCTTGCCAACAAGGGTTTTGCCACCAAGTATTAGGTCTTGTTTGCCAGAGGGATTAAATACTTATTTCCCTCTGCAGAATGCAAATAAATTCATATACTTTCCACAATGTGATTTTCCGGATTTAATTTGTGATGTGCTATCTCTCACTGTTACCAATAACCTACCCTTCAATTATGGGCTGCTCATGTCTTTGTCAGTGGGCAAACTTACAAAATCAGCAAGGGATCAAATACTTATTTCCCCCACTGTATATATAGGGCACTGTTTATTAAGGTGCACTAGCATTTTTAGTGCGCGTCAAAAACGCTAGCACGCCTACAGCACAGCTTAGTAAACAGGACCCTTATGAGTGTGTTTATTAAGGTGTGTTAGTGTTTCTAACGCACCTTTAAATTTGTCACATTAAATGCTAATGCACATTTCTATGGGCATGTTAGCGTTTAACGCGCCCGTAACGCACCTTAGTAAACATAGGCGTTAGTTTGTGAGTAACCCAAAATGTTTATAACAAACAGAGAAACCAAAAGTGTTCATATATCCCCATCAATAACTTGAATCTAATCAAAGATATTGTTCAAAGTACTTATCTTCATGATATCCCAAGAGCTGGGTAAGAGACGTTAGTATCCAGTGCTTGCTAACACATATGCTTGGATTCTGTATAGGTTGCTGAGCATGGTTAGTGTTTTTCTTAATGCTTGCATTGCAGCCAGAGAATTTTCTTTCAGAGCTTAGGACACAGGCAGCGTGTAAAAGTGCATTTGGAAGTTCTTTTGGATCAAACCGGTGGTGCCAAATACAACTATTTCTGTATCTTTATTGTATCCTTTCCTGGTCTCCAATTGCCTCTCTGGGTACTTGTGGATCTTCTTTTTTTCTGTGTGTAGTGCAGAAAAGTTGCTTGGTATTGACACTTCTGTGGTTTATCAAGCAGAAACAGGAAAGGTGGACCAGGATGAGAACAGAAAGCAGTTTATGTTGTTTACTCCTCTGCCACTGTGTCTGGTTTTCTAGCATCAAGTTTTTTTTATTGGTTGTTGGGAGTTTTGTTTATATTAGTTATATATTCCACCTATTGTAGGAAAAAGGTGCAAGGTGAATTACATAATATTTGATTTTCATGAAACATAAATGCAAGAAATTAGGGCGGAGACCCTCCTTTCCTCCCCAACCCAATAATGCTCTTTTAACTGTTGGGCAGGTCCCGTAGCCCTCAAGTGCTCTGACGGAGGGAGGAAGGAAGAGAAAGAGGAGATGCCAGCTTGGGGGGGGGGGGGGGGGGGGGGGCTTCTCTGCTTGGTTTGGCATGAATAGAAGGGAAAGGAAGGGAAAGTACCAAAGGAGTGGAAAACAGTGAGCGACACTCCCCATTTCTATGAGTGATCACTCATGAGCTCACCATAGAGGGAACGCTGGTAAGGACACGCTAAGTCCATTTTTTTTTTTACTGCAGTTTGGTAAAAGGGCCCCTAAGTCTTCTAGGGTATATAGTATCGATGTAGGCTTTTCTTTTTTTTTTTTGTTATTGGGCTTATGGACCAGGTGCTTTATCATTTTGCCAGCCCTTTTCTGGACTAGTTCTGTCTGTTCCTTACCTTTGGGAAATACAGCTTCCACAATTGCACATAAGAAGACAGTAGGTCCTTTTATGGATAATTAACCAGGTTTTTTTGTTTGTTTTTCTTTTCTCACAGGAGGACATGTTGTAGCTGAGATTAATGTAGTGGGACAGACCTTTTACTAAAGGCACTCCATCATAGGAGTGGCCCCTATGGTTTTAACCATGAGTTTAGTGTAGTGGTCTGAGAAGAATGTTCTGGGGGCCTTAGGTTAGGGTTTGGAGAAGGATATCAGCCTCTCATCTCTGCACCTGTAGTAGTTTAGAGGTGGTGGCTCAAAGTCACATTGTGGGTGTACCCCTAGTTTGTTCATTGTCAGTTTTTGATTCTTGTATTCAACATTTCAGGCATAGGAGCTTGTTCTTCCCTTTCACCTGATGTCAGACGCTGCCGAGTGGTTTTAAAGGGCAGCACCTAAGCCGCCAGTCGGCGCTTTGAGTTTTATTTGATTATTGTTATGGAGATGGATAAGTTTGCAATTTATTTAGTTATTCTGTTATCTGTGGGGTTTTGTTTATATGTTTAATTTTTTTTTAATCCTATCAGAGATGACACAGATATCAATGTATTTTTTGAAATTCAAAACTATTATTATTATTATTAGCATTTGTATAGCGCTACCAGACGCACAGAGCGCTGAACATCTGATACAAAGAGACAGTCCCTGCTCAAAAGAGCTTACAATCTAAATATGGTAGAAATTTGGTGGATTGTGAACATTTAATGCCCAGTAGGATAGAACCAATCATTAATCAAAGATGTAGGCCTTAGCAAAAGTAGATCACTCATTGAGAACTTGTAGGGTGCATAATTTTATTCAAATAGAGAGTAACCAAAAAAATTACAATCTCATACATACCGTTCCCAATATATTATGTTAACACAAGATCAGTATGTAATAAATTGGATGTGATTAAAGAATGGATAGAGACAAATCAATCGGGTATAATTGTTATAGCTGAGACATGGCTTAGTTTTCAGGACGATCCAGCTGTTAACAAACTGTGTCCTTTGGGTTATAAAATTGCTCATATCACCAGATTAAAGAAAAGGGGAGGAGGAGGTGTTGCTTTATTATATAAATCTTTTTTAAAACTTCAAATTCATTCATCCTTTGTTACCCCCACTTTGGAAATATTAGCATGTAAGATTGTAAGCTCTTTGAGCAGGGACTGTCTTTCTTCTATGTTTGTGCAGCGCTGCGTACGCCTTGTAGCGCTATAGAAATGCTAAATAGTAGTAGTAGTAGTAAGATGCAGGATGAATCGTTATATAATACTTTAGGAATTATATTTTTTTTAATTGGCCCCCTAACAAATGGTCACAGGCAGAACAGGGTTTTATGAATTTTATTGCAGGGATGGACTTAGAGTGTAATAATACAGTTTTGTTAGGTGACGTGAATTTACATTTGGAAGTTCTTAATGACTATAAAGTTAAACATTTTAGATTTACATCTTTTTTCAAAAGGAAGGTTTAGGTTCAGCACACAATGAAGGTCATAAAATTGATCTATTTGCTTATAGATTAGGTGAACAGGCCAGTTTTACGAATCTGGTTCGACTTGGGAACCTATTATTTGATCTGATGTGTTTTATTTTAAATTGTAAGGTACAATCTAGAGGAAAAATAATCTAATGTGTTTTATTTTAAATTGTACATTCTCCGAGGACAAGCAGGCTGCTTGTTTTCACTGATGGGTGATGTCCACGGCAGCCCCGAGGTCCGGAAATCTTCCTAGCAACAAAAGTTTGCTAGAGCCTTTGATCGCGCGCAGGCACGGCCATCTTCCTGTCCGTCGCACGAGAGTCCCGATCAGTTCTTTTCTTTCTGCAGTAAGAGAGAGACTGCTTGCAGTCCCTCTCCGTGTGCCCTGAAAAGAGCCTTCGTTTTCACCGTTTTTTTCCGTCTTTTTCTTTGTTTTTCCGCTCATTTGAGCTGTTTCCTTTTTAAAAAACAAACAAACCCGAACCTTTATTTCTTAGATTTGTTCCCTCTAAGTTTCTTTTCGTTTCTGTCGCAGCCCTCTTTGGCCATGCATCTGGGTTTCTCATTTTTGTGCCCTTCTTTTTGGCACCATTGAGAACTTTGACTTCGCCACCGCTATTTTTCCGTCCATGTCATCGAGGATTCCCAGCAGCTTCAAGTAGTGCTGTCGGTGCAGCCGGGCAATCTCAGGTACTGATCCCCACGCGTGGTGTATCCAGTGCCTTGGGCCCGACCATTGCCCAGACGCATGTAAGTTGTGTCTCAGTCTTAAAAAACGGACACAGGCGTCTGTTTGAAGCTTTGCCTTGCACTTCGGCGTTGACGTCGACAGTGGTACCGAGGTCAGCAGTGTTGATGTCGGCACCGGAGATGGCATCAACATTGGGAGTGCAGGTAATGGCTGACTGCAGACCACCGCACACTGGGAGTAGTGAGCCGTTGAGTGGGCCTCCACCTGTCTCGAAGGCCCCTGCTGCGCAGGTCCATCGGGACCGACCACGAGGAGGCGTGTGGATTCCACGTCCTCTTCGTCGGTACCGAGGAGTACTGATGCCTTGCCTCGAGCAAAGGCTAAGAAGCATCGACATTGGTCTCCTTCCAGACACGGTACCGGGAGCTCCGGGGTGTCGAAGGATTTACTTTGTTAATGAATTGATCGGGACTCTCGTGCGATGGGCAGGAAGATGGCTGCGCATGAGTGGTGCGTGCGCCCGCGAGCGATCGAAGGCTCTAGCATACTTTTTGTTGCTAGGAAGATTTCCGGACCTCGGGGCTGCCGTGGACATCGCCCATCAGGGAGAACAATCAGCCTGCTGTCCTCGGAGAACACCTGCTACAGGTATGTATCTTCATTATCTAGAGGAAAAATAAACGAGAAGGAGCTTTGGTCCAACATGGATTTTATATTGCAAGATGATTGGCCAAGGAAGATTTTACCATTGATAAGTGGAACCAAGACAGTCTTTTGATAATAGAAGAAATTGCACCTCTTCGTGAAAAGTTTAAATATCAATCGAAATGTGCTGCTTGTTATTCTTCAGATTTGTTCACTGTAGAAAAGGAGTGTAGATGATTGGAAAAGAAGTGGCGTAAAACTTCCCTGGAAGAAGGTAGGCAAAATTGGCGAACACTTATTAATAGGTATAAATAGCAATTAAAGAATTAAAAAAATATATTACTCAATAATTGGAGTTAACAATGTAGATACTAAACAGCTATATCAAGTTTTTAATAAAATTGTATCAACCTCTCACTTATTAGAGGAAGATCATGATATACCTTCTGCCAATGACGTAGCTATATTTTTTAAACAAAGATTGAGAAATTGAGATCATTAATTTTAGTAGATTATCAATCTTATAGCTATGTAAACAATGATATTGTGACCCTAGGAGGAGTAATGTCTGATAGAATGTGGCATTCATTTGTAATACCTAATGAAACAGACCTAGGGCCCCTTTCACCAAGCTGCAGCAAAAGGGGGCCTGTGCTGGTGTCGGCGCGTGTTTTTCACATGTTCCGAGGCCCCCTTTTACCTCACTTGCGCAGCCATTTTGGGGGGAGCGCTTACTGCCACCCATTGAGATGGCGGTAACCAGGCAGCACGCTTGGGGTGGTAAGTACTGCCAGGCTGCTGCAGTAGCCCAGCGGTACTTCCTGTTTAGCAAACGGTAAGCCCTCGTTGTGCTTACTGCTGCTTAGTAAAAGAGGCCCCTAATTTTTTATGTGTGCAAACTTTCTACTAAGCATTGTTCATTAGATAATTGTCCAAATCCTTTTCTACAAAATCCTTCATCAGTTTTTTTTTTTTATATTTACATACGTGTATCGAAGATATTCTATCAAAGGGAATTTTTACTAAAGATGTGGGTAGGATACTTCTTTCTCCGATACCTAAAAATTCTAAACTATCTTTATCAGATATGACGAATTATAAGCCTATAGCATCTATTCCGTTGTTAACTAAATTAATAGAAACTATAGTAGCCCATCAATTGACTGAATATTTAGATAATAAATTGAAAGAGCTTCAGTCAAGACTTCATAAGATTCTTCAGCATGGAAACAATGATAACATCATTGTTAACCCAAGCTAGAAAAGAACTAAGCTGGGGAAAGAGACTTCTGATAATGCAGTTTGATATGTCAGCTGCTTTTGACTTGGTGGATCATGATATTTTATCATTGTTGGACAATTATGGTGTAGGTGCTGCTGTTCTTGGATGGTTGAAAGGTTTTGTGAAGTTTTGATCTTCTAGAGTAAAAACACAAAAAGGTGTGTCAGAGTGCTTGGATTCAAATTGTGGAGTCTCGTATGGATCTCCACTTTCACCCGGCCTTTTTAATGTTTTGATGTCACAATTAGCTGTCTTTTTTGAAGATAAAGGTTTTACTTCACATATATATGCTGATGACATAACATTGAACATTCCTTTTCATAACTCACTAATAGAAATAAATAATTAGATCAAGCAAGGATTTGAAATCCTTAATGAATGGACATCTGTGTTCCGGCTAAAATTAAATAACAAAAAATACCCAAAATTTATGGTCTTAAGTTCCAAATTTAAGCTGTTTGCTGAGATGACTGTAAATGACATCACATTTAAACAGGAAAATCAAGTTAAGATTTTAGGGATAATGTTTGATGAACATCCATGTGAACCAAATGGTTAAAGAATTTTATAATACGAAAAGGCTTAGACGTCTTAGATCAAAGTTAAATTTTGATGCGTTTAAACTTTTGGTTCAGTCTTTGCTATTAGACTATTATAACATAGCATTAGGTATATCTGAAAGTCTTTGGAAAATACTGCAGACAATGCAGAATACAGCCGCAAGGGTTGATACAGTGGGGGAAATAAGTATTTGATCCCTTGCTGATTTTGTAAGTTTGCCCACTGACAAAGACATGAGCAGCCCATAATTGAAGGGTAGGTTATTGGTAACAGTGAGAGATAGCACATCACAAATTAAATCCGGAAAATCACATTGTGGAAAGTATATGAATTTATTTGCATTCTGCAGAGGGAAATAAGTATTTAATCCCTCTGGCAAACAAGACCTAATACTTGGTGGCAAAACCCTTGTTGGCAAGCACAGCGGTCAGACGTCTTCTGTAGTTGATGATGAGGTTTGCACACATGTCAGGAGGAATTTTGGTCCACTCCTCTTTGCAGATCATCTCTAAATCATTAAGAGTTCTGGGCTGTCGCTTGGCAACTCGCAGCTTCAGCTCCCTCCATAAGTTTTCAATGGGATTAAGGTCTGGTGACTGGCTAGGCCACTCCATGACCCTAATGTGCTTCTTCCTGAGCCACTCCTTTGTTGCCTTGGCTGTATGTTTTGGGTCATTGTCGTGCTGGAAGACCCAGCCACGACCCATTTTTAAGGCCCTGGCGGAGGGAAGGAGGTTGTCACTCAGAATTGTACGGTACATGGCCCCATCCATTCTCCCATTGATGCGGTGAAGTAGTCCTGTGCCCTTAGCAGAGAAACACCCACAAAACATAACATTTCCACCTCCATGCTTGACAGTGGGGACGGTGTTCTTTGGGTCATAGGCAGCATTTCTCTTCCTCCAAACACGGCGAGTTGAGTTCATGCCAAAGAGCTCAATTTTTGTCTCATCTGACCACAGCACCTTCTCCCAATCACTCTCGGCATCATCCAGGTGTTCACTGGCAAACTTCAGACGGGCCGTCACATGTGCCTTCCGGAGCAGGGGGACCTTGCGGGCACTGCAGGATTGCAATCCGTTATGTCGTAATGTGTTACCAATGGTTTTCGTGGTGACAGTGGTCCCAGCTGCCTTGAGATCATTGACAAGTTCCCCCCTTGTAGTTGTAGGCTGATTTCTAACCTTCCTCATGATCAAGGATACCCCACGAGGTGAGATTTTGCGTGGAGCCCCAGATCTTTGTCGATTGACAGTCATTTTGTACTTCTTCCATTTTCTTACTATGGCACCAACAGTTGTCTCCTTCTCGCCCAGCGTCTTACTGATGGTTTTGTAGCCCATTCCAGCCTTGTGCAGGTGTATGATCTTGTCCCTGACATCCTTAGACAGCTCCTTGCTCTTGGCCATTTTGTAGAGGTTAGAGTCTGACTGATTCACTGAGTCTGTGGACAGGTGTCTTTCATACAGGTGACCATTGCCGACAGCTGTCTGTCATGCAGGTAACGAGTTGATTTGGAGCATCTACCTGGTCTGTAGGGGCCAGATCTCTTACTGGTTGGTGGGGGATCAAATACTTATTTCCCTCTGCAGAATGCAAATAAATTCATATACTTTCCACAATGTGATTTTCCGGATTTAATTTGTGATGTGCTATCTCTCACTGTTACCAATAACCTACCCTTCAATTATGGGCTGCTCATGTCTTTGTCAGTGGGCAAACTTACAAAATCAGCAAGGGATCAAATACTTATTTCCCCCACTGTATATGTTTGTTTTCTAGATATGAATCAGCCATACTATTGCTGAGACATCTACACTGGTTGCCAATAAAGGCATATCATATTTAAACTGTGTGCCAGTGAAGGCATGAGTTATATTTAAACTGTGTACTATAATCTTTTCAATTGTGAATGGCCTGGTTCTGGCCTATTTGCTAGGTTTAATAACTTTGTCACATCGCCATTGTGGCTTATCAGACGACTAGCTTTTTTTTTTAATTGCAATACCCAAATCCCAAATGGGTCATTTATAGATCCATTTTTGATGAATCTTTTTCCTTTCAGGTGGCAAAATGGTGGAATTCTTTGCCTTCAAATATTAGGGTATTAAATCACAGGCACAGTTGTTTAAACAGTATAATTAAGTTTTGTAACTCAAACTTAATTATACTGTTTAAACCATGTAATTTTCAAGGTATGCCCCTTGCTTGATCTTTATGTAAACTGCATGAACTCTTATGGGGATTTTGCGGGGTATAAGTGTATTGTGTTTGTTATGTTATGAGTGTAAACCTTTGTACTTCTGCATTTCTCTCCAAGGGGAGAAAGTTTAGGCTTAAAATCTCTGATTGACCTGAGCCTTGTAGTAGGGGAAAAAGTATGAAGAAGAGTGTGTTATATGTCATAACTCAAGTGTAAGAGTACAAAGAGCCTGGATAGAAAGCAATAATGGGTTCTAAGGACATTAAAAGATAGAACCTTGTAGTAGACAGAAGGCAGTTCTAAAGTCAAGAGAAGTCCCTGCATGGCCAGCTTAGCATTGTTTTGTAAACTGTTTTGTGGATTCAAGCCTAAGTAAATGTACTGTCTGTCAGAATGTTACTGTTACGCTTTTGAACTAGTAAACTAATCTCATTTTGAAAAAACTCACTGTGGCTGAGAGTTGATTTTGTACTATATATGTAAGTCACAGCTACCAATAGCTACCAGAAGCCTCCCCCCTCCCACACCTGTCCAGAGAAGTATAACCAGAGAGTTAAATTCCAGATGATGAATGAGTTAGATTTCCCCATAAGCACAGATCCTCCATGTATTAAATCAAGCCTATTGTGTGAATTTCTGGAAAATTGAATACTCCAACCCTTCTCTCCCCACCCCTTCTTGCTAAAGATTTTTTTAAACAATAGGAGAATTGTTTATTTTCTCTGGGTCCTCTGAGAATATTGATTTTCTATTAAGAGTAGATGCCAGTTACCCTGAGGTAACATTGAGTTTACTGCACAACATGCTGCAGCCAAAACTCCAGGCCTTGTGGGAGACAATGTTATGAGTAAGAAACTCAAATTTAAGATTGACATCTTGTGGCTTCCTGGATTAACATCAAATAAAGCAAAATATTTCAGACAAGGGGAAGACTATTTAACAAGCTTTACATTCACAAGAAGAACGTTGATTGCCCGTTGCAGGAGCCTTCTCTAAAGGGCTGATGTTTATTTCACAGCTCATGTATTGAAGGAAGCTGAAACTACCTCTGTGGTTTTAGAAATGTTTTAGTGGAAGTGTGGTCACGGGAGAATATTAAGGGATCAAAAAATCAGCTTCCGTTAAGACCCAATAAATGAAGCATGGGTGCTTTTCACGTTTTGTGCCATGTTTCTGTTTCTTCTGGAACACTCATGAATGTAGATGTGTCTCCCTACAGTCAAGTCAAAGTAGCATGTAAAGCTGTGGTAGTTTCCTGGCAGGCCACCAACCTGGGAACCTTTTTATGCTTTCTTTACCTTCCGCTACAGCTTCGGTGAGGGTGGTTGCTACTGGGTCTCAGGGGGAAGGGAAGACATCTTAAATAGGAATTTAAATACTGTTAGCAGAATTTTTGGTTATAACATATATTGTCCCAAGACTCTATCATATTTCACTGCCTATATGTGGTTGGCATGATAGCAAATTGCCAACCAGTATAAGCATGAATTACTATAACCTGTGCAGAGTGGCTGGTGCAACTGTGGATGAACTGTGCAGGTCTTTATCTACCATCTTTTACTGTGTTTCACTTAGCACTTTTGAAAGAAAATGACGATAGATTTAGGTAGCCTAACTTTCATTTCTTAATAATAATAATTCAAAGTGAATCTAGAAAATTCTTTAGAGATGGTTATTTTAAATCTCACCACACCCTTCATTTCTGCTTTAACCTTCTGGTTTTCTAAGTTTGTCTTGCAGTGTAACCAAATGTTAATTGTCCAATTCTAATGGACTTTGATGTTTAAAATCCATATAATAGGATTCAAGGTCTGTGTCTGAAGATTTTAGTGTCTTTGCTCAGATAATGTTGTAGGCCTCAGTACATCAAACAATAAAGGTCTATTAAAACTGCTTGTGAGAGGTATTTTACAGCTGCCAAGGGCTTTTTGTTGTTGTGAGCATTCCAGCTTGCTATAGCTCTTAGAATGCATCTATTAAATGATTTATAGCCCGTCTCCAAAAAAACAAAGTTGCTCTTAGAAGTGGCATGCTTTTACAGTATAGCATGGTGTGGTTTGCATTAGATTTTTTAAACAGATTGATTAGGTTCCACCCCTCCTGCCAAAGAGCTTCTTCCAGTTCTATTTCTTGAGCCTTTTTAAAACCTTGCAGTCGATGTCATTTGTGGTTTTCTTCCTAGCTTTAATCATCTAGCTAAGCACCTTCTGTCTTATTTAGGAAGGGCAGTGTATATGATTGTATAAATACATGACAACCAACACAGTCTCCAATGAAAGTTGAGATCATGTTGATGGTCTGTACTGTTCTGTACTCCATACTTCTGGAGAGGTTATTGTTGGGAGGGAAAGTAGAATAAAGCAATACTATCAACCTCTGTGTCTTGTAAAAGTCCTTCTTGTATCACAGTGCTAGCAGTTTCAGCGTGTTCCTCCTTTCTGGTCTCATGCTTCATAGTAACATAGTAGATGACGGCAGAAAAAGACCTTCACGGTCCATCCAGTCTGCCCAACAAGATCTCATATTTGCTGCTTTTTGTGTATACCCTACTTTGATTTGTACCTGTGCTCTTCAGGGCACAGACCATATAAGTCTGCCCAGCACTATCCTCACCTCCCAACCACCAGCCCTGCCTCCCAACCACCGGCTCTGGCACAGACCGTACAAGTCTGTCCAGCACTATCCCCGCCTCCCAACCACCAGTCCCGCTTCCCACCACCGGCTCTGGCACAGACCGTATAAGTCTGCCCAGCACTATCTCCGCCTCCCAACCACCAGCCCCGCCTCCCGATCTTGACTAAGCTCCTGAGGATCCATTCCTTCGGCACAGGATTCCTTTATGCTTATCCCAAGCATGTTTGAATTCCGTTACCGTTTTCATTTCCACCACCTCCCGCGGGAGGGCATTCCAAGCATCCACTACTCTCTCCGTTAAAAAATACTTCCTGACATTTTTATTGAGTCTGCCCCCCTTCAATCTCATTTCATGTCCTCTCGTTCTACCATCTTCCCATCTCTGGAAAAGGTTCGTTTGCGGATTAATACCTTTCAAATATTTGAACGTCTGTATCATATCACCCCTGTTTCTCCTTTCCTCCAGAGTATACATGTTTAGTTCAGCAAGTCTCTCCTCATACGTTTTGTAACGCAAATCCCATACCATTCTCGTAGCTTTTCTTTGCACCGCTTCAATTCTTTTTACATCCTTAACAAGATACGGCCTCCAAAACTGAACACAATACTCCAGGTGGATTGGATAGTGCCCTAAATGTCTTCCTAGAGATGAGACGGGACAGACCAGGGAGCCCCTCAACCAGGAAAGAGGGGTGTCACCCGGAGGGGGCTTGAGGATTCTGAAGGATATCTCCAAAACCAAATCTGAGAGGGAAACACTGAGATTAGAAAAGATAAATTCCCAGCTGCAAGATAGACGTAACAAGAGTGCAAACAGATATGTATTTGGCCAAATTATTCAGTTAAATAAACCACTTTCCAAGTTCCTATAATTTATTTATTTTATTTATTTATTTATTGCATTTGTATCCCACATTTTCCCACCTCTTTGCAGGCTCAATGTGGCTTACAATACATCATGAATAGTGGAAGCATATAAGAAGATATACATAATGCTTTATTGGCTTTGTACTAGCAGGAAGATAAAAATAAGAGAGATCAAAAGGCATTGAAGGGACAAGCAACAAATCCTAGCCATACACAGCACCACATACAGTAAGAATAACCTTCTTACCTGGCATCAGGTGGTAACCGGTATTGCTGGGCAACTCGAAACAGTTCAGCTCAGTCTCCAGATTCCCATCCACCAACACTGGTAAAGAATGCCCCCTTGTGATTGGAATGCACTGCTGACAGACTTCATAGAAAAACGTCTCAAAATTGGTTTTGAAAATACCAATTTGGACGTTTTTGTGAGAAGAACGTTCAAATGCAGATTTATGCCACTTTGTGGATGTTTTTCTCTTTTGAAAATGAGCCCTATAGTAACCTATCAAACTTTGTAAGTTTAAGTTCTTTGAAAATGAGCCCCAAAGTGACATTTCTTGCTCTGATTCTCAAAGGATATCTTAAATTAAAGCCACACTATTGAACAATAACATACCACTATGAATATTGCTGCCAGTAGTTAGTGGCTGTTTGCATAGGTTTTTGAGCCCAAAATTAAAGCTGTTCTAATCAAGATGAATGCCCTCCTGCCACCTGCATCTGTTCATTTATCTGCTCCGGAATCTTAACAGAATTAATAACCATAGTGTCTATAATAGCAAAGTGTAACTGCTCCATTTATTAATCTGAAGCAATGGAATGCCATTTTTGTTGGACGCAGACAAGGGGGCAAGCTTCAATCCTAAACTGTCACCTCTGATTTCTTACTGTACGTTTACCCTAAGGGATACTTCTGTAAGGGGGTGCCTAGTTTTAGGTGGCAAGAACGTGCATTAATGTGGACATATGCATAAATGACCACTTTCTGGCTACACAGTATTCAGTAAGTATATGCCAAGGTTTGATGGTGTGTACTTTGCAGGGGGGTTTTCATATGGGTGGAGTTTGGGTGGCGTGCAGAGGATTGTGAAAAACTACAAGAGGACCTTTACGAGACTGGGAGATTGGGGTCTAAATTGCAGATGACGTTTAATGTGAGCAAGTGCAAAGTGATGCATGTGGGAAAGAGGAACCCAAATTATAGCTAAGTAATGCAAGGTTCCACGTCAGGAGTCACCGACCAAGAAAGGGATCTAGGCGTCACATTGAAACCCTATGCTCAGTGTTCTGTGGCGTGTAAGAAAGCAAACAGATTGTTAGGTATTACTGGAAAGGAATGGAAAACAAAAATGAGGATGCTATAATGCCTTTGTATCAGTCCATGATGCGACCGCACCTAGAATATTCTGTTCAATTCTGGTCACCACATCTCAAAAAAGATATAGTGAAATTAGAAAAGGTACAGAGAAGGGCGACGAAAATGATAAAAGGGATGGGATGACTTCCCTATTAGGAAAGGCAGAAGTGGCTTGGAGAAAAGGCGGCTGAGGGGAGATGTGATAGAGGTCTATAAAATAATGAGTGGAGTGGAACAGGTAGACATGAATCGTTTGTTTACTCTTTCCAAAAATTCTAGGACTAGGGGGCATGCTATGAAGCTGCAAAGTAGTACATTTAAAGCGAATCAGAGAAAAATTTTCTTCACTCAACGTGTAATTAAACTCTGGAATTTTTTGCCAGAGAATGTGGTAAAGGCAGTTAGCTTAGTGGGATTTAAAAAAGGTTTGGACGTCTTCCTAAAGGAAGTGTCCTTGGGGAAAATCCACTGCTTATTTCTGGGATAAGCAGCATAAAATGCATTGAACCTTTTGGGCGCTTGCCAGTTATCTGTGACCTCGATTGGCCACTGTTGGAAACAGGATGCTGGGCTTGATGGAACTTTGGTCTGTCCCAGTGGCAATGCTTATGTACTTAAATCTTTATAATCTATGTACATTCTTTTGCAGTCTAGGCAGGATAATTTACAGCAGCTATGTGGCTGGTGTAAATATCCATCCCTCAAGGTAAGTGCAAGTATGTTGGCTTATGCTTGTATTCTATTTAAACAAATAATAATAAAAGAAAAAATATATATGAGTGAGAATAGTTTTCAAATACTGTAGATGCTTTCCTAGTGCCTAATCTATGTGCCCCCTTATAGAATTATCCTCTTGTTCTTTCTTGTATAGAATGTCTCATTATTCATTCATATGAGATGTTTCCAAAGTAACCAATAAAAAGTTTGATGCTAGAAAATCAGATATTGTGGTGAAGGAGAAAACCACAAGACATTACTAATGGAAGCATCGGTACTAAACAACTGTTCTGTACTACATATGGAAAGAAATCATTGCTAAGAGATGAAATCGGAGATCAGGAAAATGCGGAGATCAAGATACAGGAATAGTCCCAATTTTTTGGATAGCACTATCCTGGATTAAAAACAACTTCTGTTTACCATTGTTATTATCTTTTGATTTTTTTTATTTTTATTTGAGTGGGCAGTGAAGAATCCATGGTGCTTCACAAGATGTACTATGGTTCACCTTTAAAATAAAAAGTAAAAAACAAAACAAAAAACAGAACTCTAAGCTGACCTCAGTATTTATTTATGTATTCATTTATTTATTAGGATTTATTTACCACCTTTTTGAAGGAATTCACTCAAGGCGGTGGTACAGTAAGAATAGATCAAACATGAGCAATAGGCAAAGTAAGGTGACTGATTTAAAGAAAGTTTCGCATGAGGTCAGAGAGATGGTTAAATATTATCTCGGCTAGGGTAGGAGTGGATAAACATGTCCCGCTGCAGTATGTGCAGCCCGAGTCACTCGTATGTGTGAGTGAGACTAACAAGTTAGTTACTTCTTCCATTAAAGGCCTGGTTGAAGAGCCAAGTTTTCACCTGCTTCCTGAAGTAAAGATATGTTGTGTATATATAAGGTACATCATAGTCAAACTCTGGAAAGAAAGTGTTTGACCCATTACAAGTATTGCTTTCCCTCCCAACATTTGGGGGCAACACTTGGTGAAGTTTGTAATAGAACTTACAGGAAAGGTGGCAAAGACTGTAGATGCTTGAAAACTAATTAGCTTATTACCTTTTGCAACATCTAAAGGCCATCAGCAGGAGGGTTTCCCTGCTCTAGACTTCTATATTATCATTCATATTTATTGTAAACCACATACATATATTATTGTTTGCAGTATATCAAATGCAATACACCATATTAAGAACACTAGCAGTAAATATGAGATATTGAAATTATACCCAAATACCCTAACTTAAATAAGAAAAGCTTACATTACATCTCCAACAGTGGCAGATCTCACAACGTAGACTTTCGGCCTGGATAAATGTTTTAAGGCAACTTTCCTAGGAAGGAAATGAAGTGAAACCAAAAACATCTCTCTGACTGATGATTGTGCCATCAAGGAACTTGAACAGGAAGGGGCACATAAATATCTGAGAGTCAAGAAAGGAGAAACAATCCAGCATTAAGTACTGAGGGAAAAGACCAGCAAAGAGTGTTATAGGAGATTAAAACTGATCCTGAAAAGTGCTCTATCATCAAAGAATAAGATACAGGCTGTCAACCAGCTTGCAATTTCTGTATTCTTGTATACCTTTGGAGTTGTGGACTGACCTCTTAAATATCTTGAAAAATTGGATGTACAAACAAGAAAACTACTCCGTGCTCCCAAGTCTGTGAGAATGTGTATGCCAAGATCGTACATTCCTAGAGCTGAAGGAAGAATGGGCTTCATGAAAATAAATTGCACGTATAGAGCTACCATCATAAGCTCCAGGTCTATTTAACATCAACAGATCCAAATTTGCAAAAAGTGCTGAAGTATGATAGCAAGTGTCCAGAATTTAGTTCCATCATTAAACTTGGGCAGGCATTCCGATGAGTAAAAGGAATGAGCGGGAGTACAGGAATTGGAACCACAGAATATGCAAAGGAGAAAAAGTTCTTTAAAAAAGTTGTTCACCAAACAAGGAAAAATAAGTGGCAAATGTACAAATACTGTGGGAAATATGAAGTATTACGCTAGGAACTGTACATGGATCAAGTCCCGACACGAATGGTTGGTTAAGAAGAGGAGATCTGAAACCTAAAAATGAGAGACTGATAGTTGCAGCTCAGGACAGCAGATTATGGACAAAATGGTTCACAGTGAACATAGAAAAGCTAGTACAACTGACATTTGTAGATTTTGTAAGAAAGAACTGGAAGCAACTACTCATAGCTGGCTGCAACGTCCTGAGTGGAGGAATTACTTGCAATCTCGAGCATTGGTAGAGTTAATGTCTTCAAGGTGGGGGTTTATGTCACCTAGTACTAGTGTGTGAGGGTTGGATACACAAATGTTTGAGATAAAGTCCATAAGGTTAGGCTGGCAATCGTTCAAGTTGCCGGGTGGTCTGTAAAATAGGGCGCAGTTTAGGTGATCAACTAGGAATTTGTTGTGAATTCTGATTAAGGCAATTTCTAATTGGGTTGTTATGGACTCGGCGGTGGTTTCGGTGATGAAATGGGAGCGATAAATTAGTGCAAGGCCTCCACCTCTCTTTTCCTTTCTGTTCCAATGGGTGATTTTATATCCTGGAGGGCAAAGGTCAAGGATTATGGGATCTTTTTGATCGTGGATCCAGGTTTCGTTGATGAAAAGTAGGTCAAGGTTTTCTGAGGTGATCCAATCTGTTATTATTGTTGTTTTGTTTACTACGGATCTGGCGTTAACGTAGCCCACTTGAATGTTTTGGTATGGGGCTTCTATATTTGGAGAAATGTGGATTTTCATAAGTTGTCGTTCCCTGGTTAGTGTGTGTTTGTTTTGACCTGTCATTCCACTTTGTTGGTGTTGTCCATATATATTTGTTCTTCCTTTAGATTGATGGTTGTCGGTTTGGTGAGATGTGGCGTGTTTAATTAGTCTTTGGTGGTTCAGTATGATGGGTATGATATTATCTGCGAGTGGGATGGAAAATGATAGTTGAAACAGTGATAGGGAGTATATTGCTAGGAGTGATTTGAATATATTAATTCTGGTGCCACTTTGGAAACTGGTAGATAGCTCTCAGTCCGATGATCAGGAGTGACGTCCTAGGACTTGGGCTCCGTGTTTTTAGGCGCAGTGCTGTTGGTCAGAGTGAGAGTGTGGGAGGTTTTGGGGGATTTTTGGTGATGGTAGAAGAGGATAAGTTACTCACAGTCAGTTGTAGTGGTCGCTCCGGTGCTAGGAAAGTATACAGAGTATGCAGTGGGCTGCCCTTGTTGTCCTGAAACAGGTTTCTCGTGGCTCCTTTGTTGTTATGTCGCAGTCTTTGGAGTCACGGGTCCGGTCTCCCTTTAATTGTTAAAAACCCGGTATGAGTGGATCTCCCAAAATGTACCTCCCCAGGGCCGTAGATAGGTCGATTTTGATGCAGCCGCTTGGTCTGTGCGGGGAAACAGGTCCAACTGGGCCTAATCCTTTTGCTCCCTCGTGGTGCCTCCAACGCTTGGTCCTCTCACCTGCTCTCCTCATCCGCCTCCTTCCTCCCCACTGTTCAGCACTGTGTGGCACTTCGCTCCCTCCCCCGCTGGCCGATATCTCTCACAATCTTCAATGCTGGCAGCCTGGCTGACGGTGCCGGAGGCAGGCTTGGCAAATGATCAGCTGTTTAGAAGGTAGATGCTGGCGGCAGTTGGTACAGGTGGGGTTCGTCGGTGGCTGGTGGTCGGCGGTGCAAGACAGCCTGCCGATGGTGCCAGAGCTGGGCGCGGCAAATGAGCAGCTGTTTAGGAGGTAGGTGCCGGCGAGCAGACGGCAGTCGGTAAAGGCGGTGTTCGTCGGTGGCACAAGAGGTGATCGCAGCCCGCCAGTGATGCTGGTGATGGGTGAAATCGGGCGGTTGCTAAGACCTGGGCCGTTCAGCAGCGCAGTCTTGGGCCTTCGTATGCGGCAGTCTCGGCTGGTTCGGCAGTCTCCATGCAATGTCCTGGCCCGGCCCAGGTGACCGAGAGTTAGTATAGGCTCCGCAGCACCTCTCGATGCATTTACAGCGAAATCAGGCCAATCTGTGGCCGCTCGCCAGTTAAGTCCGCTGAGGGTTTTCGGAGCTAGCTACTCCTGAGACCAACTATATGGCGGCCACATACATATACATTTATGTATAGTTGAAAAGATAAGTGGACCTGGTCTTGGTCTTAGTCATAAGGTGTGTGGCATGCTAGTCCAGATGCAGAGTTAGTAGTTACCATAGGCATTAAAGGCTTGAGAGAAGACCCAGGCTTTCATCTGTTTCCTGAAGTAGAGGTCGTCTTGAGTTAGGGATAGCTTCTTTGGGAGTGAGTTCCAGAGTATGGAGGTTAATCCTGAGAAAGCTTGTTGTCAAGTGTCATATCGTACGATTTTCTTTGATAAGGGCACAAATAGTGATTCTCATTGAAAGGACCTAAGAGGTTTCAAAGGTGTGTTGAGAAGGCAAATGTTATTCTTTAAGTACTCTGGCCTGGTTTGTCCAAGGGCCTTAAAAAATCATAGTTTTAGGTTTGGCTCATTGCAGTTTTTGCAGGGTGGATGCAATGTGGTCACACCACTTGAAACCCTCTTTCAGAGATTCTGCAGCATTCTGAATTAGTTGGAGTTGGTGTAAACTCTGGTTTGAGCAGTTTGCAGGGCATTACAGTAGTCTAACTGATGTTATCACACCATAGACCACTGTTACTGGACTCGTCTTGACATACGAGAGAGGTTTTCTAATTGCTGAAAGTGAAGTGGCTTTTAAAGGTTGTTTGAATTTGTGGGATCAAAGTAAGCACCTGTCTGCTTGTCTTAGGAACCCACAGAATCTGTTTTAGTTTCAACAATTTTTATTGATGCTTCAACAATGTAAACAATCAACATGTTCAATATACAACAAAAGAAAAATTGTTAACATATCTTTCTGCATACAAAAGAGATCATGATGGCATCATAACAAAATTTTTAACATTTCCTCCCTCCCTCAACTCAGACTCGAACCCCATCCCTCCCTCTCACTTTAGTTTTACCATGTCCCCCTCCCAATACCCCCCCATACTCCCAATCAGAAATACAAAGTACCTAAATCAGCCTCCTCCTCCCTTTACGTCCACTTACAATGAACATTTAAATCCCCTCCCTCCCACCCATCAGGCATGTTTGAATCCGACTAATGACACCCCTAGACTGCCATCATGATTGTACTTCCAAACCCAGGAAGCTTCATTCCACCGACAGAATCAAGGTAGCAAGATAGAACAGTGAGGGGCCGTACTTCTAACAGCATTGTCTAGAATTCTACATTTCTGCTAAGTACAAAGTAAATTTGGGTTATGATTTGTTGTTATTGCTACTGCAGTTGATTGTTGAGCTTGCTATTACACTGCATACCAAGGAATCCTTATGACCTACTACTGAGCTCTAGTATCCTCAACCCAATACTTTAGCAGCCTAATAATTACTCCTTCCATCCCCCCTCTGCAAAAAAAAAAAAAAAAAAAATTCCCTTAACTAAATCCAGGGAAAGCAACCAGCTCCCACAGAATCTGTTTTATTTGGGTTCAGTTAGATCATCTCTCCAGACCAGTCCAGAAGCGTGGATATACTGTTGTTCTCCAACTAGCAGATGGAGACTGAGAACTAGTGATATCACTCTATAACAGCAGTTCTCATCCAGTGTGTTGCAATACATTTATGTGTTGCGAACACCAGGGATGTGTGTCACAGGGCTGGCACACAAAAAAGAACAGTTGTTGCAGTGGCATGCCATTACTATTTTTTGTTTTCTTTTTGGAAACTTTTCATCCCACCCCCATGCCCAACCCCATCCCTGTGAGTCTAGCACTTTTCCTTCATCCTCTCTCAGCCTCCCATCCTCTCACCTCCTGCTCTTTCAAATCTTTCTTCTTCGCCAGCAGCAACAGCGGCATCGGTAACTTGATGCCTGAGCCAACCCGGATCTTTTCCTGAGCCAGGTCCCGCCCCTCAGATGTAACTTCTTGTTTACGTGTGGTAAAGTAGAGAGATTTGAAAGAGTTGGAGGTGAGAAGATGGGAAGATGAGGGAAAATGAAGGAAAGGTGCTGGACTCACGATGGGGATGGAGGCTGAGGAAGAGGTGTTGGACTGAGGGGGAGGAGAGAGGCACTGGAATGACGGGGAGCAGAGGTTGCCAGGGGTACAGAGGGAGAGCTGCTTTACTTGAGGGGCGGATAGACAGAGGGAGAGGTACTGGACCTGTAGGGGGGAGGGGGGCAGAAAGGGTAAAATATGGGGCTATGAGGGGACTAGAGAAAGGGGAAGATAACCAGACTATGTAGGAGGGAGAGAGTGCATGAGAGAGAGAGATGCTGGACTGTGAGGGATGTAGGGAAGAGGGAGGGGAGAGTTGGCTGGACCCACAGGAAATGTGGCTATGCAAACCCCAATGCCATGCTCCTTTCTGGGTTGTGCAGCCAGTAAACAGCACTTAGCAGACTTGGTATATGGCTTGCTGACTACACATCTAGGAAGGAGCACAGCATCAGGGGTTTATGTAGCTGCCTTTCCTGTCAATGGGCTGGGATTTCTGCGGCCAAGCACCCCTCTGAGCCTGCTGCCTTTTGTAAACATTGAAGCTGCACATTTTTGGAGATGGGGGAATGGGGACAGGGAATTGCCTTACCATGGGAGTGGAGGGGAAAGGGAGAGCTGACAGGGAATTGCTGCACCATAGGGGTGTAGAGGAGAGAGAGAGAGAGGGGGGCAGTGAGATATTGGGCCATAGGGGTGTAGAGGAGAGAGATGGGGCAGGGAAATGATGGATTACAAATGTGGGTGGAGAAACAGAGAAGATATGTTGTACTGCAAGGGTGAAAGAAAGGAGAGAGAGGGAAGATGCTAGGTATGGTGGAGCCATGTGGAAGAGACCATTGGGGTTGTCAGAGAGATAGGCAAGAAGACAATGGTGACCACAGAGGATAGAAGTGTAGTAATGGGGGAAGAGAAGGCAAGGAGTGAAACATGAGAGCTAGTGGTTGAGAGGAGATGGAAGTTGAAATGTAAATGGAGGACTGAAGAGTGAGAGGGTGAAATCTAAGTGGGCAGACAGAAGACAGACAGGGTCTTCAATTTGGTAGACCATGATAAGCTTCTTGATAAGCTTAGTGAGTTTGGGATGGGTGGTTTGAGGCCCTGTTTACTAAGCTGTGCTAAGGGCGCGCTAGCGTTTTTAACATGCGCTAATGATTAGCACACACTAAATGCTAACAGGCTTATTTTCGAAAGAGAAGGGCGCCCATCTTTCGACACAAATCGGATGATGGGCGTCCTCTCAGGGTCGCCCAAATCGGCTGCCGAATTTGGACGTCCCTATCTGCTTCCTGTCACGGGGATGACCAAAGTTCCTGGGGGCGTGTTGTAGGCGTAGCGAAGGTGGGATTGGGGCGTGCCTAATAGATGGGTGTCCTCGAGCGATAATGGAAAAAAGAAGAGCGTCCCTGACGAGCACTTGGCCGACTTTACTTGGTCCATTTTTTCTTATGACCAAGCCTCAAAATGGTGCCCAAACTGACCAACCTCCCCTGACTCCCCCAGTGGTGACTAACCCCCTCCCACCCTGGAAAAAACAACTTTCAAAACTTTTTTTGCCAGCCTCAAATATCATACTCAGGTCCCGGGGGGGGGGGGGGGGGAGGTGTGTGTGTGTCAGCGGAGGCATAGTGAAGGCGTGGCCGTCCTTATTTCAAACATTTTGGATGTCCTGAACTGCCCCCCCCCCCACAGCGATGGCCAAATTTCAAGGGAGTGAATTTCAGGGGAGTGGAATGGAGGAGTGGCATAGTGGTTAGAGCACTGGTCTTGCAATCTAGAGGTGGCTGGTTCAAATCCCACTGCTGCTACTTGTGATCCAAAATCCAAATAAATAAATAAATAAATAAATAAAGGGGGTGTCAGAGGCATAGCAAAGGCATGGACATCCTTCTCACAGAAGCATCCACATTTTGGACGTCCTCAACTGCCCATGACAGGGACGGAGGCATAGCAAAGGCGCATGTCTTTCACCCATACTCAATAAAAAAAAAAGACGTCCCTGACGAGCACTTGGACGTTTTCACCTGGACTTGTGTTTTTTTAAGGTTGTAGATGGCTATTATACACACAGCTTGTCTGCGTGTATGAAGCTGTCTTTGGCATGCGCAGAGCAGCCACGCATAACGCTTGGCTGCTCTGCACTGGCTTCCCCTCTTTAGGAAGTAAATCGTGTGAAAATGAGCTAACAGCGAGCAGCTCATTTGCATGCGATTTCCTTCATGCATGCCCGTTCCTTTCCGAATCGCTAAGGGATTGGTAAGGGAAGGGCTTTTTCCATTCAGTTAGTGCATCAGTTAGTCCACTGCAGTGCCCCCTAGGGTGTCCGGTTGGTGTCCTGGCATGTCAGGGGGACCAGTGCACTTCGAATGCTGGCTCCTCCCACGACCAAATGGCTTGGATTTGGTCGTTTTTGAGATGGGCGTCCTCGGTTTCCATTATTGCCGAAAACCGGGTACGACCATCTCAAAAACAACCTAAGGACGACCATCTCTAAGGTCGACCTAAATTTCATGATTTGGGTGTCCTCAACCATATTATTGAAATGAAAGATGGATGCCCATCTTCTTTCAATAATATGGGTTGCCCCGCCTCTTTACGGGGCCGTCCTGTGAGGATGCCCTCATGAAAACTTGGGCTCCCCGTTCGATTATGCCCCTGCACATGTCCTCCAAGACTCACCATCAGTGCATAACCAGCAGGGGACATCAAAATAGGACCAGCCATTGTCTTTCTCTGTAGAATTGATTGCATTTTTTCTGTATTGCACTGCCCCCAACCATCTACCATGAACAGCAGATCTCTAGTGTGGGTTGATGGACAGTCTGTTGATTCCTTTTTATTCTGTTTTTGGCTTAGCAGTTTCTTCTTACCGCTTTGGTGGTGAACTCAATTGGAAAAGGCTTCCTTTGGGCTGCAATGCCATAAGCCTTCATTCACAGCTACCTGGGTGTGGGAGAAGGCTTCTTCAATGTTATAACCTCCTCCAAATTCTCTTAGGTTATCTATCATGGTGACATTCTAGCAGAGGGGCTGTATATGAGAGTTCCTTTTAACATCCTGCAGTTTTGACCACTAAGGGCCTCCTTTATTAAGCCATGCTAGCAAATATAAATATAGGCACGGCAATTTATTTATCAGGTGACTGATAAATAAATTGAGTGCCCTCGGTGTGGGACCTAGAGTAACTGATTGGGTAAAAAAATTGGTTGAATGGTAGGAGACAGAGGGTGGTGGTAAATGGAGCTTGCTCTGAGGAAAAGGAGGTAGTCAGTGGAGTACCACAGGGATCGGTCCTAGGGCTGGCTCTTTTTAACGTCTTTGTGAGCGATATTGCGGAAGTGCTGTCTGGTAAGGTTTGTCTCTTTGTGGATGATACTAAACTCTGCAACAGGGTGGACACCCTGGAGGGTGTGAATGACATGAGGAAGGACCTAGCAAAGCTAGAGGAATGGACCGATATTTGGCAACTAAGGTTTAATCAAAATAAATGCAGGGTCATGCACTTGGGTCGGAAAAATCCAAGGGAATGGTACAGTATGGGGGGTGTTGTGCTTCAGTGTGCGAAGGAAGAGCAGGACTTAGGGGTGATTGTGATTGACGACCTTAAAGCTTTCAAACAGGTAGAAAAAGTGACCGCCAAAGCCAGAAGGATGCTTGGGTGCATAAAGAGAGGCATGACCAGAAGGAAAAAGGAAGTGATAGTGCCGTTGTATAAGTCTCTGGTGAGGCCTTTATTTGGAGTACTGCGTGCAGTTCTGGAGACCGCACCTACGGAAAGATATAAACAGGATGGAGTCGGTCCAGAGGTCAGCTACGAAATTAGTAAGCGGTTTTGAATGCAAAAATTATAGGGGCAGGCTTATGAACCTCAACATGTATAGGCTGGAAGAGAGGAGGGAGAGGGGAGACATGATAGAAACGTTTAAATATCTCAAGGGCATTTATGTACAGGAAGAGAGCCTTTTTCAAATGAAGGAGAGCTCTGGAATGAGGGGGCATATGACAAAGTTAAGAGGGAGTAGGCTTAGGAGTAACCTAAGGAAGTATTATTTCACAGAAAGGGTGGTGGAGGCGTGGAATAGCCTCCCGGTGGAGGTGGTGGAGTCGAGGACTGTTACAGAATTTAAAAAGGCATGGGATAAGTATGTGGGATCGCTTAGGAACAGGAAGAATTAGGGGTTACAGAGGATGGGCAGACTGGATGGGTCATGTGGCCTTTATCTGCCGTCATGTTTCTGTGTTTCTATTTGCTGCACCGGGAATCGTTAGTGCGGCATAGTAAAAGAGGCCCTAAGTCTGGCTTCTATGTGTTGACGTTTTTGATGACAGGAGGCTCATTAGTTCCTATTTCCAGTTATCACAAATGTTTTTTCAGAGATATGGTCATTCCAGGGAGCAGAAGGCTGACCTGGGAACTGAACCTAGATCCTCTGTATGGCAACATAAAGTGCTTGTTAGGCTGGCCGCTAGATAGCCAGCCAGCCACTTTGATTTTCAAAACTAAATTTTATCCCTCTGAAAGTTGTTCAGTAAGAACTCGGCGAAGGTGGTTTTGTGTGTTGCATTTTTATGATGATTTGAATACATTATTTTATAATATCAGCCATATAAGGTTGTTGGTTGACCATGAGTGGAATATCAAGAAATGGAAAATAATGAATAATTTTTTGGTTTGCTTTAAAAAAATAACTGTCTGTGATGAATTCAGTTTGCACATGCACAGTTCACCCTTGCCGCTCCTCTAGTCAGGCTACAAGAACATAAGCATTGTCCTACTGGGACAGACCGAAGGTTCCATCAAGCACAGCATCCTGTTTACAACAGTGGCCAATCCAGGTTACAAGTACCTGGCAAGATCCCAAAATAGTACAATACACTATGCTGATTATCCTAGAAATAAGCAGTGGATTTTTCCCAAGTCCATCTTCATCTTCATAATGGCTTATGGACTTCTTTTTTTAGGAAGTTATTCAAATCTTTTTTAAACCCCGCTATGCGAACTGCTTTTACCACATTTCTGGCAACAAATTCCAGAGTTAATTACACGTTGAGTATAGATGGTGATGCTCTGGCTGTTGAGTGATAATATACCACCATTGCTTCTGGTAATGAGTGGCTATCTGCATAACAGTAATGTGAAGGTGCAAAACAGTGCACTGTTATAGATGGCCTGCTAATTGAGGAAGGTTACGTAGAGTATTTTGTGTGGCAGATCTTGAATCTTGTCTTTGATTTTAAGTTCACTTTTGAATTGTTTTGCCTCTTCCATATATATTTTTTGCACAGACTTTGTTTGCCCTGAGATTTGACAAGTTTCCTCCCTTTTTCCCATTTTATGTATGTCGTATAATTGTGGGATCGTGCTGGAGAAGACTATGATGTAACAGTTGTGTAAAAGGATGTTGTGTTCTGATGATAGCTACAACTCCTCGATTACCAGAAGATGTTTGTGCATTGTCTTAGACAAATGACTGTGTAATGTGGGTTTTCTTTTTAGTGAGTATGCTTTTATATTTCCTTCCACTGCTTGCTGTGTGACTCCTCACTTTTTCCAGTCAGTTCAGGTTCTCTGGTTTTGTTTGATGCTGTGGCCTTGAACATATTAGAGTAAATGTTTCTTATTGTGAATTGCATTCATCTGTTTATGGCCTGTGAGTTAGGAGGTAGTGAGAGTAAAAGTCATGCAGCATGAGTGCCTTTTTTTTTTTAATCTGTCTTATGCAGCCCTGTGATCTAAACCACAAACCAGTCTGACAAGTTTGTGTCCTGCCAAAATAGAATTGCTCCTTTCCATAATCCTAGTGTACACAGCTTTCTGACCACAAAACTCCTGCTAACATGAAGATTTTCTAGAAAATTATGTAACGTGGTTATCTTCATTGGACTTGCTTTTTTGGCTTAAGCCTGATGGTACTGCTCATGACCTTGCTTTGTTAGTATTTATGATAGTTATGCTAATTTCACAATGCATATCTGTATATTATTTATTTAAACATTCAGCTTAAACAAGCCATCAACTGAAAGAAGACTCGCTTTCTTAATTTTCAACTGTTTATTGAAAATAAGTGAAACATGCCGCATTGAACCTGCCATGAGTGGGAAAGCGCGGGCACAAATGTAACAAAAAAAAAAACCCAGTTGAAAAACAAGAGTTCTGCTCAGGCATGATGAGTCCTTGAAGCTGGATGCTGATCATGTGGATGAAAGACTGCCACTGAAGGAGTGGATGCTATGGGACTGGAGAGATGGATTCTGAATTATTGACGAGGTGGAACTTAAACTTTAGTGGAAAAGCGATGTCTGTCGACTGGATAAATTCAGAAAGGATATTGGGCCTTGTGAAAGAATATTGGCCTCTTTGATAGCAAAGAGGATGCTCTCTCAGGAAAGGGAGGGGACAGAAATCTTAGGACAGCTTGCTCTTGAGCCCAAAATGGAGAATTCTGCTCTGCAGGGAGGGATGCACCCAGAAGACTAGGGGCTGAAGAAATGGCCTGGCCAGTAGGATCAGAGCATGTGCTTGGAGAGAAGGATGAATGATCAAGCTGGCAGGTCTTTAAGATTGGAGAAAATGGGTCATATGCAAGGGATGACTTGTGAAAACAGTCCTACCAGGAAGCTGATGCTAGCTTGAATTATATAGTACAAATATAATAACTGTAAACATGCACACACCACTGTGGAGAACAGAACTATAGTTTCAGCTGTACTGGAAATCATTTTCTGATTCTGTTGTTCATGTTGGAGTGAGAGCCAGTGTTTTCTGAGACCAAAGACCCTCATTTTTATGGAGTTGCCTCAGGCCTCATCTGTGGGGACAGGTCTTGACACTTTCTCAGACATCATGTTAGCCTGCTAAACAGATAGAATTAAAAAAAAAAACTATGGGAAGGTTCTTCTTGTTTTTGATTATATCAGATAAAAAAATACTAAAGAAATGTACTAACACAGATCACCACATCCGTCATTTTGTCATCTGGGTCGTAAACTTGCTATTTTAGCCCAGAAGTTTACTATGACTTTTCATTTCAAATTCTGGTACTTTCCTTTTACTTACGTGGACATTCCTGAAATAGTGCGCACGAATGTTTCACACAAACCACATAACTCCTTTTTTCCTACATAAGATCATCTTCACTTCCCCAGAGCCAATAAATGTACTGAGGATTCTTACCAGGGTCTGTAGAAGTAGGCACATTCTTTCTTTCTGCTTCTTCCCCCCCCCCCCCCCCCCCCCCCCCCACTGCCTCTTAAATTGAGATCTTGATTCTCCTAGATTTCAGTTTTCTTCTCTGTTCACATGATCATTGTTTCTCAAGTGGATTCTTGAGTATCTTCTAGCCAGTCTAGTTTTCAGGATATACACAATTAAATCTGCTTGAGAAGGATGGGCAGATAGAGGAGCAAGCATATTCGTGGGGGGATATCCTGAAAGCCTGACTGACTGGTGTGTGCTCTGGGAGTAGGTTGAGGGCCACATAGTATTGCTTTCTCTGTGTCAGAAGTTGGACACCTAACCCTTTGCAGCTGATTTACACTGTCCATCTCAAAGTACATAGCCATGTTTTCCTTGTCTTTAATCAGCACACAGTAACTAGGTTCCTCCTTCCTGTCAAGATAAAATGGTGAGCCTATTCCTCCCCCTCTGTTACTGTCCTTGCAGAAGTGCTGTCTCAAACACTAAGCTAGATTATCAGTTAAACCAGAGTATAGAACATCACTATGAAGACTCAGAACTCTTGAACCAAAATCTTCTTTAATGCAAATTCAAACAAAAGAAAATGAGCTACAGTTAGATAGATGTGCTGGACAAGAGTCCCTGCCTTGCAGAACTGGGAGTCTGTTCTCTATAGCTCACTCTGTATACAAGAGGAACTGGGAGATCTCAGCACAAGGCTGAGAAAGTGGATGCTGTAAATACTTTTAAACTGATGAAAATTTGATGACGTTACAAAGCTTTTGAAAGGCTCAAGCAGCAAGGTACAGTATTAGATACAGTTGCATGTTGCAGACAGATTCCCTACACCCTACTGGAGAGAGAAGCAGACCAACTACAACCCAGCATACACAGGGACAAAGGCCAGCCAATAGGAAAAGTCCCATAAAGCATAGGGACATGTTCCCAGGAAGAGCCTATAACAAGGCACTGCAGAAACATTAAGATTTGTAGTCCAAAGGCATTTCTGCCTTTCTTAAGGGCACAAGCACTGTAAACTGTTACAAGCAATGTGAGACATTTTCACCCTCCTCAGCATGTTCAAATAGCACACACTTCTTAATAAAAACAAACAAAATTTATTTGGTACAAACAATGCTGCAGCTTCGCTTTCAATGGTGACAACAATGGGACCTGAGCAACGAACAACAACAAGAAATATAAATCAGGAATACACCAAAATCTGGGCATCTAGCCACAGCCCCCAGCAAAAAGCCCATAGTATAATTAAACCAGCTTATCCCATTACGGCAGCAGGGGCAAGGGTCAGGCCTAGACCTCCAGGCCTGAGCTGGCAAGCATGGGCCTAAAGTTGATTACCCGGTCAATGCTAAGGCCCCCTCTTCAAAGGCCCTCCTTTGAAGGTGCTCCTAGCTCAGGTACCCCCCACCATAAAACAAAGCTGCTGACCATTACATGTAAGCGGTCCTGAAATTGTTGAATAAGGGGTCCAGGCCAATGTCAGACAGGTGAACACCCTCACAACCACACATCCTTGACTGTCAACACCAGCCCAATAGTGTTGCATAGGAAAAACCACCTCTAATCATCAACTTCTGGCCAACTGCTGGTTGACCTTGCTGAGACCATGAGTCCATCCTTGGATGTAGACCCAATGTGGGAATGAATGATGTCCAACTACACAAATGAAGGATTAGGAACTGCGCCTGCAGTCTCATATCATCCTCGGAGATGTTAACCAGTTGATTGGTGATATAGCCAGATATCATCACCACCCAGGTGAATTAACAGCAAGTCCAGATGCCTGTGCTATCGCCTGAATGCCCAAATAAGGGGACCAGGTCATACCAACACATTCCCTGACTGCCCCACCATGACACCCAGACTCTATTTGAAGCTAGCCCCAGATGAAGTCCACAAGGACGACTAGCTGCATGTTGATCTGCCCAATGAATGAATGACTGCCATCCATGCCACCCAGGGCCTCGTTAAGCCTGAAAGAAAAGAAAAACAAAAAACCAGCCAAAAAACGGGGAATCTAACAGCCAGAATAGACATTTTAGCATTGCCTAATATATATATGCCAAATAGCCTCCAGCCTCAGCCTGATATGTGAGGGTGAGAATTGTATGTAGCAGGGTCAGTCCTGAGGTGCCATACCACCATTTGCATATCCGCTGTAAACTGAAAACGAATTAGCAGAGCATCACCGGCATGAATCCAAAAAGGGAAGTTCCGCTAAGTTGAATCTGCCAGCATTGCTGGACAGTGAGGTGTGAGCACATGGCAAGACCCACAATCTCTTTGCAAGATGATAGCATGTCCATGAACCAATTAGACTGAGCTCCAGCTATCACTAATAAGGAATCTGATGAAACCATACCTGGACTACCCATATCCCATTTCATATGGGTACCAGGTTGCCAACTCGTAGGGTCGCAAAGCATGTTATGCTGAAGGCAGCACTGGATAGCACTTCTTCAAAGGCAGACAAAATCCACTGAAGGCAATGCTGAACAAATGAGGACAGAAAAATTGTGTTTAATAGAGAGCCTGACAATAGGCATTGGAGGCTGGACCCATTCCCAGCCTTGAAAACGTATCCCCCTGCTGGGTGATGCCTCACCCTTGGCTTTTGCAAAATACAAGACCAGCAAGAAGCTGTACTACCGCCCCTTTAGAGTACTCTACAGCAACATAGGATCACCACATATCTGGGGCAACAGTGTCACATCAATATCCAGATCACTACTGGGAAACTGCCTTGATGAACTGAACTCAGGGCAATGGGCAACCTGTTGATTAAGTACCTCCACAAGCCCAAAGATGTCATACTGAAAGACCCGTTCCAACTCACAGCCCACCCAGCCAAAGCTGGAATAAACCCAAAAGGAAAGATATTCATAGACAGCTCACTTAACACCACACCAGTGGCCACAGATCAGCACACCAAGAGCCCAGACCAAAACACACAGCCTGCTCCCCATCCCCCCGCGGTATCCAAGAACCAGTCATAAACAGCAGTTGACAATTCAGTTTGCTGAATAGGCTGTGCACCTAAAAATCTCTAAAAACAGTCCCCAAATAGCCAAAATCTTCCTAGAAGCCCTCTGAAAGCCAGACAAAGTGATGCGGCTGCAAGATCCACCCCCCCCCCCCCCCCCACACACACACAGTAGCTGCCAACAAATGTCACAGGAAAGCATTCTCCATTGGAAGCACCCTATAAGCAAAGTTCAAACTGCTTCTCAAAGACCGAATGACACACAGCCAAGACTTCAACGCAGCCCGGATCAAGAGACCAAGGCGAGTAAATCCAAGCCAGTATTCACGGCAAACTGGTCACCATATGGATCGTATCAATCTCTATACCCAAATTAAATCTTACAAGGATCTTATTCTAATCTCAAACAAGGGTATGCCCAATTCAGTGGCCATGGGACAAAAAAACGACATCAGTCTGAGACAACTGCCAGATGCTGCAGGGCCTATGACCAGAAAATCCCCCTAGGAAAGTATCGGAGTATCTAGGCCTGACTGCTGGACAACCACCCAAAGAACAAATGGGGTAAACTCCCAAAAGAAACACATGAGACAGAACAGCCCATGGTCATACATTCATCGAAATAACACGAGTCATGCAACTGAAACCTAAGAGTGGAAATTAGGATGCACCGGCACCAGCCAAACGCTCACTCGATATTAACTAATTCCCACAACATATCAGGACCACAGTGTCACAGCCTGGTCAAAGATGCGTACCGTACCATGCCAAACTCACACAGATGCCACAGAGACTGAGGCTTCTGAGGGAGGAGATAGAACTTACTAGGTATATTCCTAGCAGTGATGACCAGTAAAGGAGAAGACTAGCTGAAAAGTGTAAAGTGGAATTTGAATCTAGGTCTTCCAATTCTCTAAACACTGTGCAACCACTTTGCTCTACCACCGAAATGAAGAACCAGTGGCCTTCAGCCACCATAGAACTAAGGACTGCAACCTATTTATTAACCAAAGGTAAATATCCTGGGCCCGCAAGCCCGGCAGAGGTTTACCTCCTACATGGTTCTAAAGTCGTCTGGATAAATGAACTAACACCACCTACATAACACTGAAAAGCGTCTAGGATGGTGTTGGCATATCTGTGCAACAATCCATGTAGCACTGGATTCTCATGACCCCAGACACCAGCTTTGCACAGGAAGGTAGAACAAACATATTTAAGTTGGGATCGTACCCAAGTGACTACCTTCTGTAAGACCATCCTGCTCGTGGAGTCAATGTCTGATACTGGACATCTTCCCTTTGACCTGCACCTGTCTTGTATCTACGTAAACATCCTGGCATGTCAGCTTTTATCTTCATATGCATTGACCGGATAACAGAAAATCAAAGTTTGGTCAATGGCACATGGCCAGTTGGCCCACCCCAACCGGAGCATAAACCACAGAGGCTGCACCCTAAACAGGGAGTAGTGCAACCCAGAAGAAGATGCGAAAAGGCAGAAGGGGAAGAGAGACAAGAAGACTAGTAGTCGAAAAAACCCCTACATTCCTCGCACTCCCCTTACCATGCCGAAGAAAGCCTAAAGTTCTTGGACTTCCATTTAGAATAAAGTAAGGGATTTGAAATACCGCTGTTTCAGTGGTTACAATCCAAGTGGCTTAAACATTATATGCAGGTACTTAATAATGCCTAGGGCAATGAAGGGTTACATGACTAGCCCAGAGACACAAGGAGTTACAACGGGATTGAAACCAGATCCCCAGAGACACAAGGAGCTATAGTGGGATTGAAGCCCGATCCCCAAAGTAATACCCATGTTTGCCCCAGAGGAACCCCACAAGCTCTCCAACCTTACCCGGCAAAAACTTGGCCGCATTACACCAGGAACAGAAGATGAAGCAAACAGAGCAAGTTCTAATGAGGAAGGACCAGGTCTTGAAGCACTCCACCTCTGAAGCTCACCACCAGATCCAGTACCCACTTGCACGACTGGAGTCACTTTGGGAAACTGGACATGAGAGGAAAGCAAACAAGCAGAAGCAGCAGCCAAAATCCCAACCAGGATGGCTACCCTGAAGCTCCCTACTTCCACCCTGCAAAATCTGCTGCCCATCTTGGACCAGGAGACGGTACCTCTGGTGGGATTTGAACCTGTAACTTCTGAATAACAAGACAACTGTTCTAAACTCCACACCATCTCAGCCATGGCTAAGAATCCCCTATCCAGGGTAAGGAAGTCCTTTTTTCTTTTAAACCTAGCGAGACCTAGAAGATCCCTCTGGCCGGGAAGAGGCAGCCTAGATTCTCAGCCATCATGGAGAATTTTTCACTAAGGTATGTGCTGGGTTTTGAATAAGATCCTTACGGCGCTGCAGGTGAGACATCTGCAGAAGTTGTGACCATTAAGTTATAGCTCCACATTAAAAAAAAAATTGGTTTATGTAATGATAACAGTAGTAGGGAAGGGGGGGGGGAGAACCCTGCTCAGCCAGAATGGCGCCGTCCTCTCCAGCCTAGGCCTCGATCCAAAACATCAAAGGACAAATCCTGCACTCTGTGACAAGATCCACCAGCGGTGCTTCATGCAAATGGCTGCTTCACCCAGAAGCCCAGCACTGCAGGGAAACAAGAGGCTGAACTGGAGCAATGCACCGCAGGCCCAAAGACAACAGCCCCATCAGTCTTTAGAGTTTTTCTTATTTCTTTTTTTAACATGCCTGGGGAGCAGCACCAAACCAGCCTGTATATCAAAAGGAAAAACCCCACCGATACCAAAGGATACCCCCACTCACAGATCTCTCACCCGGCCCAGATTCTTCAACCACCATCCAGGAGAGCCCAGCAAGATCTGACTCCATCAACTGCACCGCCATTGTGGACCTCGCACTCATGAAGCCGCTAATTAAATGCCTCTGAGGATCAGGAAGAAGCCTACTCCTCCAAGGCCGCTCCCCTTTTAAAAACTCCCCTCTGCCCAGCTGCTTGAGGGAAAGTGCCTGATTAGTTGAGCCTTCCTGCTGAGCAGCAGTTTTCAAAAAAATCTTGCTTCCGATTGGTCGAATCTGTACAGGCTGACCTCCTCCTCCAATTGGGTTCTTCTTGTTAGTAAGACCACCTGAAGCCCGCCATAGTTACTCAGGCCAGCATCAGGTGAAGCTCCACCCCCCCCCCCCCCCCCATTAAGGGCGGGCTCAGGACGAGCCCTTTGCCATTAGAAACAAGCAATGTTCAAAATATACATATAAACAACAGGCAACCCGACTCCATGCAGACGGGGGGCAGCACACCCCAAACAAACAAATCCCCTAAACATTTCTCCATACCACAGACTGGGAATTAATGGATGGCTTCCCAAAATCTCATATCTGGTTCTGTTCATACCATTTTGTGTGTATGCAGGTCTGTAGAGAGTAGCTGAAAATGATTGGGGCTTGAATGAGGACATTATAATGCCTTTGTATCGCTCCATGGTGCGACCGCACCTCGAATATTGTGTTCAATTCTGGTCGCTGCTTCTCAAAAAAAAAAATATATAGTGGAATTAGAAAAGGTGCAGAGAAGGGCAATGAAAATGATAAAGGGGATGGGACGACTTCCCTATGAGGAAAGGCTAAAGTGGCTGGGGCTCTTCAGCTTGGAGAAAAGACGGCTGAGGGGAGATATGATAGAGGTCTATAAAATAATGAGTGAAGTGTAACGGGTAAACGTGAAGCGTCTGTTTACGCTTTCCAAAAATACTAGGACTAGGGGACATGCGATGAAGCTACAAAGTAGTAAATTTAAAACGAATCGGAGAAAACTTTCCTTCACTCGATGTGTAATTCAACTCTGGAATTTGTTGCCAGAAAATGTGGTAAAGACGGTTAGCTTAGCAGAGTTTTAAAAAGGTTTGGACGGCTTCCTAAAGGAAAAGTCCATAGACCATTATTAAATTGGACTTGGGGGAAAATATTTCTGGGATAAGCAGCATAAAATGTTTTGTTCTTTTTGGGGGATCTTGCCCGGCATTTGTGACCTGGATTGGCCACTGTTGGAAACAGGATGCTGGGCTTGATGGACCTTTGGTCTGTCCCAGTATGGCAATACTTATGTACTTATGTACCAGGCTGGAATTTCTAACAATTTTAGTTTTATTAGTCAAATTAGAGTAGAGTAGAAATTTATCAGTGTGTTTGTAGGATCCCTTGATTTGTATTCACCTTGGCTAGTGCCTGCCTGGCTGACTCCACTTCTAGCCTAGTTTTCAATGTAGAATAATGTTTCTAATTACTTTTGAACTACTTATAAAATAGAAATAGTTTTGACAACATTTGCTATGTTATTGTGCACATTTCAGTTCTAGAGAAGGACACTAGGCATCATGAAAATCTTTACACACCATCTTATGGTCAAGGTTGCCCATTGAGGAGAATTACCTTGCATGACCTGTTGTGTCACTGACAGTAATGTAATCTAAATAAATAGTAGTAGTAGTAATCACTGAATTGTATCTGTACACTACTGTATATACTGTACCTGGTATGAGGACCTGGGAACATATCCAGGCATACGCCTCAGCAGTTGCCTTTTGAGTCTCAAGTCAGTATTTACACTTACAACCACTGGCCCTTCTCCATTCTTACCTCTATGAAAATATAACCAGTCAAATTTCAGGTGTGTATTCATTTTTTTGTTTAAGGATTGTATTGGGTGTGTTTGTTTCTTTCTTCTGTGTTGCTTGTAATAGCAACTCGTGTATGCAAACTTTTATAACCCGTTGGTGCAAACTGCTTGTGCCCAGCAGGAAATAGTAAAATGGGCATTCTCATAACACACACATATATAGAATATACAAAAATGAACTTTACAATTGAAAACAGATCATCCTAATTCTACACTCCTTGACCCAAACAAGAGACCCAGTTAATTGAATGATTGCATGAAAAAAAGAAAGTTTTTAGTTTATTCATGAAAAGTACGTCAATGGGTCTCCTGTCACAATGAGACAGGTAAAGCATTCCCCAGGCCCAATAAAGCTTCCATCAGAACAGATAACTCATGATTTGGTCAAGTATACAAAACCAGCATTACAATAATCTATTGTAGTTAAAACGCATATCTGGATCACTGTCTGGAAATCCTTAGTAGAAAGGTAGAGTCTTGGTCATTTGCCGAGGGCTACCTTTGTAATATGAGATTTCATGGTTGATATCCCCATCAAATACTACTCCTAAATTTGAACAATCTATGTTGAACAGAGAGTGGATAAAATGCCCACATTCAAAACTAAAGAAAGCCCCCCCCCCCATTCTGAAAGATATATACAAAGCCTATGAGTTGACCTACATATGAAGCAAGACAATTGCCTTGCATCCACCACTTTGCTGTGTGCAGACATGAAGCAATCCCATCCACTGACTCAGCTGAGAAAGTTCTGCATAAATATTATAGCTTCCCCAACAAAGTCCATAGCTGGCAGGTAGGCTTAAAATGCAAATTTAAAGAAGGGGTGACAAAGCCAGCCTTTGTGGTACTCCTGAATAGCACAGTTGCCATGAAGAAAACTTAGCATGACTTGGGAAAAAAAATAATTCAACTTATTTCAATATTTTCGATCCAAAACTCAGGCTGAAAGCTAGCTGGGAAGGTAAACTGACTTACTGTTAAGGACCAAAGAAATATTTTTAAAAAGGACCAAAGAAATATTTTAAAAAGTTAACTGTCACCCCATCTAATCTCAAATGAAGAGTATTCAGCATGGAATCCTATCCATGCTGTGAGCTTTTCTAAATCCAGACTAAGGTCAGACAGCCCATAATCATTGATAATTCCCAGAAGCTGAGTTAAAACAATTTTACTCAAAGGGAGATTGGCTGTGGTCCTGAAACTAGCTGTAACAGCCTGATCTAGAGTTGATGTCTCAAAAGAAGATGCATTAATATTTCCTTCAGTATGAGGGGACTGTACTTTCCCTAAAAGATACTTACTGTATGCTAGTCATAAAAGAATGAAGTGGACTCTTGATTCCTTTAATAACATCCAGGCTGCACAAGTCCAGAGGAGATGTTGAGTTCTTTATGATCAAAACACTTACTTTGCCTGAGAGCCCTCAGAATCAAAATGGTTCCAAATAGTTTAGGAAGTACAAATGCAGTCAAGCCAAGTGTGGGGAGTTGAATAGAGCACACAGCATCTGAATTTTTGACATGAAAATGATTGCGAGCTTGTTCACTCTGTCCTCAGTATGGGCCATTTTGCAATTGTAAATCTCTCTCAGCTGATTTATGGATGACCAAATTTTACTGTGAAAATGATCCTTTTCACCTGATTAGGCCAGTAGTGTAGCCAGAGTTAACTGGGATGGGCCCTTTCAATCCCCCCCCCCCCCTTAGCTTAGCATTTCCTCTGTCCATTCCAACCTGCCCCTTCCCCCGCTCCCAAAGACCGGCATCTGCCCCCTCTCTGAATCCCTGGCCCTCCCTGATGTACCTCAGAATCACACACACACCACACAGTGAAGGTAACACAGAATTGGAAACTAGACGATGTTCACTGAAGTAAAAATGTATTAATACACATCCAAGACTTGACATGAGTCATGTTTCGGCCTATATGGCCTGCATCAGGAGTCTGCTGTAGGATGTTTGAGCACTTCTAGCTTTTAAATTTCATCAAACACTTAACAATCGCTTTGTGGGCAACCTAAGGCAAGGCAAAGAGAAATCCTGGAAGATGATATCCACATAGGATTGTAGATGTTTGGTTGTGTTGCATGCCATTCACGCTTTTTTGACTAAGTTGAGTTTATTTCATTGGGTTGTGTGATGAAACTGCATTGATGGTTTTTAATTATTACTTTTTCCTCCCCCTCCCCCCAGAATGAGGGTGAAAAATAAATGTGATCTTTTAGTTTTGGGTGAACACTTTAACTCCCCTTGTAATAAACCAGCCTTGAATAGGTAAGGGGCTGAGCACTGCCTGTGAAAGTAAAAGTACTTAGGCATGTATTTAATTAAGCTTGAACTGAAAGCTGGAATAGTTCAGTGTGGAAATCTTTGGCAGTTTTATGGGTCTGGGCCTTGAGTAGCTGCTTAGGTTAATGCTTGATTTCCATGTTATGGGAAGTACTGATAAAGCACAGCTAACTTGTATGCATATCACCAAGACCAGAAAGGTGGCAGAAAATGAATAATTTCTCTTTACAGTTGGTGTTGTAAAGTATGGCATTGCAGTGACATTGTTATCCTGTGATAAAGGAGGCTAGTAGCATGGCTGTGGAGTCAGATTCGAAAGCAATTTTGGGTGGCATACCAGCTCCAGCTTCAGCTTCAGAATAAAGACTTTCAACATTATAATATATGGTAAATTTATCATTTTATTCTTATATCTATATCTTTGTCCTGCATCTAAAGTACTGGTAAATATACTATAATAAAACTCACCCTCAAGGTTCTGAAGACACTGACGTCACTGCAGGCACTCACACACCGGTTCGTAAGTTCATGGTGGTGAAGCCAAAACACTGACCATGTCTCTGTGCCCCACCCTCGCGTCACACGTGATGACGTCGAGGGCGGAACAATTACAAAAAAACGAAAAAGAACGAACGGGGAGGAGTCTCTACTCCTACCCTTCGAACGAATCGCTGCAGACTGCTAAACAAAGAAAACCGCCCGAGGACGTGCCCAAACGAAGCCATCTCTCTCTGCCCATGTCTCCTAGCCCCGCCCTCACGTCTAACGTTATGACGTCGAGGGCGGAGACATGGCCAGAGAGAGATGGCTTCAACCGACGAACCCTACAGTGACCACAAAGGCCCAGCTACCCTCCAACCACCCCTCCACAAATGGCGCCGCCACAGTCGCCGTCGTCGTCAACGCTGCTCCCACCCTCCACTCACCCCTCTCCGTCTGCCACCGGAACGCCGGACAAAGTGGTGAGTTACAGGGGAGTGGGAGAGGAGAGGGAGGACAGCCTGGAGGACAGGAAAGGAGCGCGTGGGACTCGAGAGAGAGGGAGACAGCAACGGAGGGAGGGGGGAGCCCTTGCTAGCGCCCGTTTCATTTCAGGCAGAAACGGGCCCTTTTTACTAGTATATTATATTTATCAGTACTTAGACTCCTACTGATATTAGGTTTTAAAATTTTTGTTCTGGATCTGAGTCAGCATTGGCCAGTAGAAAAATAGAGGAGGTGGAGTTGAAGGTTTGATGTAGCAACTCCACAGCCCTGGCTAGCAGAACACATACCCTAGAGCAGTTCACTCACTCTGCTGCAAGACAGCTCTGGCATTAATCACACCAAATCATTCTCGGTGAGCGTGCATATGACAGGGCCTGTGTCAATTAGTGCTTGGCAGCAGGTTCAGAGGGGAGAGCCCAAATGCATAAATGCTCCCAAGTCTTTGTTTTTGAAAAATGTTTTAGCCCAGAAAAAAATAGCTACAGTTTTTGTAATAGCTTTGCATGCATGATAATGGTCATAGTAACATAGTAGATGATGGCAAAAAAAGACCTGCACGGTCCATCTAGTCTACCCAACAAGATAAACTCATATGTGCTACTTCTTGTGTATACCTTACCTTGATTTGTATCTGCCATTTTCAGGACACAGACCGTAGAAGTCTTGCCCAGAACTAGCCCCACCACCCAAACACCAGCCCCGCCTCCCAATCTCGGCGAATGGTCTTCTGTTATAAATATATATCCCGAGTTATTTTTCTATTTTGGAACTAAGGCTGGGAGATGATATTGTGAACCTTTATCCACAGCTACCCAGATTTTTTATTTCCCCACCATATCTGGTCTGGTCATTGCAGTGATAGTCCTCAGCCAGGGACCGTATGGCTTTTGATCATGTGTCCTGAATCCTGCAAATAAATGTCACCATTAAGCAACATCTATGACTCCCTCCTCTCCCGTATGCCATCCCAGGTAGCAGAAGGCCCAATGTGGGAAATAAACTAGGGACTTTCCACTGTCAGTGCACAGCATTTGCTGCCCAAGCCATCAGGCTGGATATCTGCTTAATTCCTAAAAAAAAAAAAAAAAAGAATAAAAAATAAAATGCATCCCTGACAAAAGTTTCTAAAGAAGTCCCTTCTTCCGGCGATTTCATTTGGGATATTAGAACTGACAGAGTTATCTCTGTTTTGAATACATTTGATTGTGAGTCATTTGTTTTATCAGTTTTTTGCATCAAAGATCAATAGACCCCTGAGGCAGGCCGCTACAACCAAAACACAATTCGTGTCGGGTCGTTTTTATTGATTTGATGTGAATAAAGACCTTGTTTAGGAAACACCATCTGTGAGAGGATTTCTTTTTTGGATCCGCTGTTCGTTTATTTGACTCTAAAGAAGTCTGTGCATTGTTTACGTATTGACCCTCAGATTATATATATGATGACTAAAGTTAAGCATGTAACTTAATTGATTAATGAGCCAGTCAGTATCAGCAATTGGCTGCTAGTAACCAATTATTGATGTTTGCCTTAATTGGGATTAACATGCACATTGTATTCTATAACAATGTGCACATAACTCTTACAGCACTTAACTTCAAGAGGGCGTGTTTAGGTAGTGTTTCAGGGGCGTTGCTATGATTTGCGTGCATTTTTATGGAATGCGCTGAATCCGTATCTAATTTAGGTGCCAGCTATTCTGTAAAGTGTGGATACCCTTTACAGAATAGTGCTTGATGCATAATTTTTTACTAACCAGTATTTTGTCCTGATTTACTGAATGTAGTCCTGAATGTGTTAAAGTGTAGTGCTCAACCGAGTAACTGGCCTAATGTACTTGAGCCAGGGGCATAGCCAGACCTCGCAGTGGGAAGAGGCCAGAGCCTGAGGTGGGGGCACTCTCCGCCCTGCCGCTTCTCACCCACTTCCGGAGCAAATACCTTGGCTGGCGGCGGTCCCCACCCCCTGCCAGCTGAAGCATTGTGCCGTGTTGCCTGCCCAGCTCTGTCTTCCCCTCACGTCCTGCACGCTCCTTTTAGTGAAATTGAGCATGCTCAGTTTCACTAAAAGGAGCGTGCCAGATGTGAGGGGAAGACAGAGCAGGGCAGGCAACAGGTTCAATTTCACTAAAAGGAGCATGCAGGATGTGAGGGGACGACAGAGCAGGGCAGGCAACGCGATCATACTGGACAATACTTCAGCTGCCGGGGGTTGGGGACCCCCGCCAGCAAAACCAGGGGCCCACAGGAAATTGGAGGGGCCCAGGTCCCCGTGGCCCCACGTAGCTGTGCCACTGTCTTGAGCACAGCAGTGCTTCCTGTTGATCATACACTTTTAGTGAAGACTGGGTGATAGTCCTACATTTGGTTCTATTCCCTTAAAAAAAAAGAAAGAAAAGAAAAGTGCTTAAAATATATTTATCTGGTATACAAAAAATGACCAGTTTGTGTCTCTGCTTATACTTTTCATACTCCCAACCTACCAGGAACATGACTAGGAGATGAGGAGGATGAGCTAAGAAAATAGCAATGGAACGCCATTCTTTATAAATTTTCACAAAGCAAGCACTGAATTATATTAAAATTAGTGTAATAAGAGCGAATTTGTTTTATCAGATGTTCATATGGAATAATTTCCAGTTCAGATTTTTATAGAAGAAAAAAACCCTCCAGCTACAAACGCATAATTCAGTAGTTCCCAGGCCTGGTCCTGGAGGCACCCCAGCCAGTCAGGTTTTTCAGTATGTGCACAATGAATATTCATGAGAGAGATTTGCATGGGGGTATCCTGAAAACCTGACTGGCCGGGGTGTCTCCCAGGACCAGGTTTGGGAACCACTGGCATAACCAATAACGCCACCTATTTAGATTAGTGTGTTTTAACAACTTTTCTAGATAACTCCCTGGTATACTCTGATTTCTGAGGGACAAACTGCACAAGTTCAACAAGGTGTGTACTCTGTTCATGAGTCTAGATCGAATATACTCTCAGTCCAAGCTTAAAGGGTAGGAGATGAGATCTGCTTCCAGTACATTAATACAGCTAAGTCTGCTGCTCTGCATACCTTTTGTAAACAACACCATTGAGGGTCAGCTGTTTTGTTGATCCTTATTTCTGTTTTGTAGATTATCAGGGACCAGAGCTACTATATCCTGCACACAGCTAGTGAACTGACTTAATGTGCTGTAAGCATAAAAGGGGGGGGGGGGGGGGAAGGAACAAAGGAATAATGCAGTGACTCTTCAGTAATACAGGTATACTGATAAACTTCCCAGTTAGCCACCCTGGTCGAAACTAGGTGCTTGATTTCTGCCTAAACTGAAACAATAGAAAAAGGCCTGAGTCTGGTTGTGTGGATGTGAACAAATTTATTAATACTACCCTATTGCCCATAGCAGCAGCAGCAGCAGTTAGAGCACAATTGACTGCTTGAAGCTGGAATGTGTAGGAGAGACTGCGCTAAGGTAAATAGGCTGCTTGAAGGGAAGTTATACTTTGCATGTTGTTTCAATGCAGTCTGAGAAACTTAAGTTGTTCACCTTTTTAAACTGTTTTGCTAATAAATGTATTGAATCTGAATCTCTTTGGATCTGGGTTATGTTTGGTATTATTCTGATACACTGATTGCACTCTCAGGTCCGTTTACTGAACGTTAGTGTCTTGCTCATAGTAACAGTTTACAGGTTACAGCACACTTTTTTTTTGCTGCTTGAGTTGAGCTGCTGCTGCTCCTTTTGCTGCCAGAGCCATTGAACTGTACATATGTGCTTGTTAAAATTAGTATAATAGAGTGATACATCATTGCCAGAGATAAGCTCCTCTTCCAGGGCTGGGGGATGGGGCGGGGTTTCAGCGTAAACAAGAGACCAGTTCCGTCTGTAACCAAAATCCTGCAGAAAGCTTTTTTGGAAACAGAAACTTGCCGAAACAGCTTTTTGAGTCATTTTCAGCACCACAACCAAAAACCGAAACAATTTCATTCGGGTAGTACAGTAGCTCATCACCTTTGACTGTCTTTCTCTCTCCCTACATGTTCTGTTTTAGCTATACCCTCTCCAGTGAGAATGTTTTCAGTTTCATTTCATACAGCCAGTATAGTATAATAAGCATATACTGAATAATTCTGTATTGCATATCCCAAAGCCTGATACAATACAAAATCTTCTCTTCTACAGTCATAAGTACCGTATGTCAGTGTTGCCATACTGAGTCTGGACAAAGGTCAGTGAAGCCCCGTTTCTAAGTGTGGTCAGTTTAGTTTATAAAATACCTGGCAAGATCCCCCAAAGTAGCAAGATTCCTTCCTTCGTACACCAGGAATAAACAGTGGCTTTCCCTAAGTCTACGTTAATAGCTGGTTTTGGACAAGTTCAGAAGGATAAGATCATGATCTTTTTAAAATCCAGCTATGCTGACTACCTTTGCCACATCCTAGGGCAAGGAATTCCAGAGCCTAAGTACGTATTGAGCGTGTGAATGTTGATTTTAAATATAACTGGAAACAGAAAGATTAATTAAGAAATATAAGAAAAACTTTAATGAATATTCACAAATGATACACTATTGTGTCTTATTTGTTTTATGTTTAAACAGTTTATTGAACATTTGACAAAAGAAACCACAAAAAATGATGTATAACTGAACATTATTGTGCATTATAATAAGAAACCCAAGTCTCCAACAATCCCAAACCCTCAGACCTCAAAATGATATAGGAGAGACCTCCCCTCTCCCCAATTCCTTAAGCCCAAATATCCCATCTCAGTGAACATAAACAGTGGAGGAAGTCTGGTTTCTCGTGACCTCCCACCACTTACAGATTCAATAATAGCAAAAACTAACCCTTTTGTCCCCAAATGTAAAGCCAGAAAGACCAGCAGACCACATCTAATCAGTTGAAAAGGAAAGACAAGGATAGCAGGATGTCTCTAAGCCCTTGGTGGAGTAAAGTAAATTTTATAATGTGTTAAGTACCAAGCTCCGAGCCCGGGAAGATAGAGATTGTAAATAGGCCTCTCAAATCAATAAAAAAAAGTTTCCTATGAAATTTGCCACAAATCCCAAAGCATTAATTGATTTAAAAGGGCCCTCCATGTCCAATGTGAAGAGGGTGTAGAGGACCCCAGAGATATTAAAATGCCCTTTTCCCCAATTAAATATGCTTTCCTGATAAGCAGTTTAATTCCAGTATGCCAATATGCAGAAGAATCCCAAAAGTTCAGTAAGTAAACCTGAGATTAAAGTGGAATTTGTGTATGTAGAATCTGGGTTAAAACCCCTTGTATTTATTGCCAAAAAGGTTTTATAGTGGGACAACCAAAAAACATGAATATAATTATAACTCCCAGGGATGGCTCAACCATCCTCAGGCACTCATCAGGAGCGGCACCTTAGAGGGGTGGCATCTCCCCCTTGATGGCGTTTTACCTCATGGTGATGTTCCAAACCCGACAGCAGCAGCGATTCCCATACGTTGCCCATCCACTGCCGGCACCTGCCTCTTCCCTTTACTGTGGCTGCCTCTCTGATGTAACTTCCTGTTTCATCAGAGGCTCAGGCAGCCGCATTAATGGGAAGAGGCAGGTGCCGGTGGCAGGGCAGCGTATGGGAATTGCTACAGGTTTGGAACGTCGCCGTGAGGTAAAACGCTGCGAAGGGGGGGGCAGCGTCTCGGTCCGGGGGGGGGGGGGCGACATGTAAGCTCTGCCTCAGGTGTCATCTTGGCCTGGCTCTGATAACCCCCTAGACAAGGTGGTGTTTCTAATGCTTCCATCCAAAATAGTCTATGCCCTATGAATCACTCTGTAGTGGCATTTCCACAGAACCGCCCCATGAGCCAGACCCAGGGTCCCTGCCAAACTATGCTGTCTTATTTGTTTTAAATGTATTACTTAATAACATCATGGTACGTCCCCTTGTTTTTGTACTTTGTACTTTTTTTTTGAAAAAGTAAATAGGAATGGGCTGCCAAAAAAAATTCATGTCACGTATTTTTGTGCTCTTTTTTTCAGTCTGGAATGAATGCCATCAAGACTGCATACTCGTTGCAAAGGAGTGCTCACTATGTGAAAGAGGTGCATCCTTTTTAAATAGTGTGCATTTTTTTTCCAGCAGTGCACACATGCACAGTGGTTTACTCGTGCATGCACTGTTGGGAAAGAATGCACCCTCTTTACACATAGTATGCATTCTTTAAGAGGAATGCACACTTTTGTGAGCAAATGACATTTTGTCACAAATGACAGCCATTCCATAATAATTGCTGTTTGCCCGTTCCCCCATTCCACTCTATTCAGGATTTTATAGACCTTTGTCATATCTCCCCTCAGTTGTCTCTTCTCCAAGCTGAAGATCCTTATTCTTGTTCAATCCATCCCTTTTCAGTGCTTTATGTCAGGCTTGCAGTATGGTTAATATCTGTTGTCTAATTCCCAAAAGAAGCAGTTTAGCCTGGATAAACATCTGGCAGAGTCTGTAAAGAATGGTCATGATTTCTCTCAAGAGGATTCTTTTAGTATCCTGTGGTGCAGGTATCTCCTGCTTAGGATAAATCAGCTGCACTGGCTTAAAATGTCCCTGGAAGTTAGGCATCACCATCTCGCCGCCTTCTCTGTGGCAAATAGACATGCGAGTTGTAAATCTTGTCTTTCTAGATTCTGTATAATTGTAACAAATGTGCTTTTCAAGTCTCAAGATGCCACATTCAGTATGGTACTTGCAGTGCAATCGTCTGGAATAAGCACAATAGTTTGGGCATACCATTCGATAGGTTTAATAAGTGGTAAAATGCTCCACTGGAAAAGTTTAAAAAAAAAAATAACTTGTTTCATCACATGAGGCAGGTTTAATTTATAAATGTCAACTGTTTACATCAAGGGGTATGTATTCCTAGATAGCAAAAAAATGCTCTGTATTCCACCAAGAACTCAGACTTAAAAATATATTCTTGCTCAGGCTGCCTGATAGTGACAGAACCTCCAGTTTAGAATAACTAAGCCTATATCCATCCTCAGAGGCCAATTCAGATTTTATGTGCAGAAATCTTGCAGCAAATGGGTGGAGAGTATGCCGGACGCATGCGCATCAGTTTTGCAGTAAGTGCAGCTTCTTTTGTGCATGTGTGAATCAAAAATGAAAGTGTCGGCACACATTGGCGCCTGCCCTTTTATGCCTAAAGATGAACCTTTCAAAAATTGTGTGTACTGCAAATGTTTGAAAGGCTTATATTTAGGTGCAGAAGAACAGGTCTGGTGTATGCTGACACTTGTTTTTGTTTTGGACATCTGCATAATTGTTGCTTACCATGCATTTATTTATTTAGATTTTGCTCACACCTTTTTCAGTAGTAGCTCAAGGTGATTTACATTCAGGTACTCTGGATATTTCTCTGTCCCAGGAGGGCTCACAATCTAAGTTTGTAGCTGAGGCAATGGAAGGTTAAGTGACTTGCCTGAGTAAGAGACCCGAGATTTCATAAACACCTGTTAGATAGATGGGGGGACTATGTTTATCACAATGGAGCTCATGCAGATCAACCGGCCCTGTTTTGGGAAACAGCAAAGGCTGTGTTACGAGGAGATATTATTTCCTACACAACACACATGAGGAGAATGAGGGATAAGGAAATTGTTCGTCTGGGAGGCTTGGTCCAGAGGCTGCGGAGAACATACGGGCATTCGCCTACAGTTACACGTAGAGCGGCGCTGTTGGAGGCGCAAAAAGAATTGAACGAGCTATTGCATCAACGGGCGACCAAGACTCAGCTCTATTATAAATACCGTTTGTTTCAATATGGTAATAGAGCAGGAAGCATGTTGGCTAGGATGGTTCGTAGGAAGGAGGGGGTCAATCGGGTTTCACAGTTAAAGGCCAAGGATGGGAGGATGATGAAAGAGGCTGGGGATATTGCGGACACTTTTGGTAAGTTCTATGAGGCGTTATATGCCTCGGATCAGGATGTAGTGTTAGATAGTACTCTGTATTTGGACAACTTGGTTTTACCTAGCCTCTCTGAGCGGCAGAGGGAGGGTTTGAATGCACCATTTTCTGAGGGGGAACTGATGTTGGCCTTACAACAGAGTGCTTCTCACAAGGCTCCTGGGCCTGATGGTTATAGAGTAGAATTTTATAAGCAGTTTTTTGATCAGGTTCAGGGGCCTTTGTTGACTTTGTTCAACTCAATGATGTCCACGCGGGCGCTCCCTGGTACATTTCAGGAGGCTCAAATTGTTGTGATACCTAAAGAGGGGAAGAGCGTGGTGGACCCTGAATCTTACAGACCCATTTCTCTAATCAATGTGGACGCGAAATTATATGCTAAAATCTTAGCCAATCGATTAGCCTTAGTCTTGCCACCCCTGGTTGAGGAGTCCCAGGTGGGTTTTGTGAGGGGGAGGACGGCAGTGAAAAATGTTCGATCTCTATTGACCTCTCTGGAAGCTGTAGCCCGGAAACGCCTACCATCGCTTTTAGTTAGTTTTGACGCGGAAAAGGCATTTGACCGGGTCAGTTGGTCGTATTTGTTTGCTGTTTTACGCTCTTACGGTTTTGAGGGTTTTTTTCTAGAGGCTATCAAGGTCTTATATTCGGAGCCGAAGGCCTATGTGTGGGTAAATGGAGAACGTTCGAGATCCTTTCGGATTTATAGAGGGACGAGGCAGGGATGTCCCTTGTCTCCCTTTTTGTTCATTCTCTCCTTGGATCCTCTTCTCCGTGAAATGATACAGCACCCGGAGATTAAGGGTGTACAGATAGGAGATTCCGAGTTCTTGCTCTCTGCTTTCGCAGACGACTTGCTTGTACATCTTACGGAGCCGCGCTCTTCCCTACCGGCTCTCTTGGAACTATTTACGGAGTTTGGGGATTTTGCGGGGTTCCGTCTCAATTACAGTAAATCATTGGCATTGTCCTCGATGGAGGACCTAAGGCAGGCGTGGGGCGAGGAATTCCCTCTTCGATGGGCGTCGGGATCTTTTAAATACCTCGGTCTACATATCTCGATGAAAGTCTCAGAATTGTATAGCCTGAATGTTTCTAGATTGTTGAGAGCCACAACGGAGAGACTGCGTGCTTGGCAGTCTTTGCCGCTATCTCTTAGTGGGCGGATTCAGTTATTCAGAATGGTGGAATTCCCTAGGTGGTTATACCTATTACATATGCTGCCCCTTTATTTGAAAACAAGGGATTTGAATCTGTTAACAAAGGAGATAAGGCGTTTCTGTTGGGGAGGTAAGAAGGCAAAATTACCGTTACATATGCTGCAGGGGACATGGAGAGAAGGAGGCCTGGGGCTCCCGGATTTGAGGAGGTATAATTGGGCTTGTGTTCTGCGTTATCTTGGCGATTGGTTTTTGGCGCGAGATGATTACACTTGGAGGAGGTTGGAAAGCCAATACTATGCGCCGTGTCATTTCCACTTTCTTTTGCAGGCTCCCAGCAAGTCACTTCCTCCTGATTTGCGTTCCAGTATACTAGTACTCCCTTTGCGGACGCTCTGGAGAGATATGATGCGGATGTTTGGTCTGAGTCGATGCACCTCGGATCTTCTGCCTATTCAAGGCAACTTGCTGTTTCGGCCGGGTTTGGAGAATGCGGTTTTTCGGATCTGGGCGCGACATGGGATAACTCGGTTGGAGCATGTGTTGAACCGGCAAGGTTACATGTTGAACCTGGGAGCACTGGGGCTAGGGTATGATATGGGAGGTGCTTTTGCCCATGCCCAGTTAAAACACTATGTGGATTCATTAGATACAGAGGCCCTAGGCTCTGGGCACTGTCGTCTTTTGAGACAGTTTTTCCATTCGGTACTGAGTGAACGTCTTTCAATTTCTGGGTTGCACAAAGTGTTAGGGAAGTTTTTGAAGCCCAAGGATCGGGAGTATATTCGACAGAGGTGGGCAGGAGATTTGGAGAGACCACATATTACTTTAGAGTTCGATGTTTTGACGGCCAGGATACGGAGTTTGGCGGGGAGTGCAGGGCTTAGAGAGTGCCAATATCGCATTCTTCATAGGGCCTATTTAACGAAGGCTCAGATATTCAAGATGGGGGGGGGGGGGGGTTTCTACACCCTTATGTGGGAAATGTGGGAGGGCTCCGGGATCTCTTTTTCATTGTTTGTGGAGCTGCTATAAAGTGAGACATTTTTGGGACACCATTGCTCAATATCTGGCGGATCTTTTGGACTCGAGAATCATGTGCTCTCCGATGGGAATTCTGTTAGACAAATATGAAGTTTTTCTTTTGCAGGGGGCTCGGCCCGTCAATTGGTTCGGAAGGCCTTTTTGATTGGTAAGAGGCTAATAATGAGCCAGTGGGTGGCGGAGACCCCTCCGGACTTCTGGCATTGGCGCAACAAGCTCCATGAGTTTATGTTGTTTGAGAGGAGAGGTGTGGGCAGCTCCCCTGGGCGGCGGAGGCGGTTCTTGGATGTTTGGGGACCATATATTCACAGCCTGTCTCCTAGGGGACGGAGTTTAGTGGTGAACTCGCTTTAAATATATACTGAAGTCAGACCATCTTTTGTGGGAAGAAGTTGGAAGTATGGATATCTCTCAACAAGGGGAGGGGGGTAGGGGGGGGAGGGAAGGATTTCATGGTTTGGTTTACTGTTCTAATTTTTGGTAACATTCTGTTCCTTATTAAAGTTTGAGAGTGGTAGAAGTTTGATATGGGTTTGGGGAACATATGAGTTTAAAGGAGACTGTTTTAGAATGCTGGTAGGGGGGGAGGGGGTGTTCTACTACAACATCGATGATAATTGTTATCTGTATAATATCATTAATAAGAGCTGTTGAAACATGAATATAAAGTATAGTTGGGGGGGGGGGGGGGTAAAAATGTTAAAAAGTTTGATGACTGTAAGCAGTGGTGTATATTTGCTGTGTTACTACCGTGAGTGTTGCAATATTGTACTGAAATCGTTGTGATGAGGTGGATTTGTACTTTTTGATTCATCAATAAAAACCGTTAAAACATAAGTGACTTGCCTGAGATCACAAGGAGCAGCAGTGGGATTTGAACTGGCCACCTTTGGATTGCAAGACCAGTGCTCTAACCACTAGGCCACTCCTCCACCCATGTTGCATGGATTTCCTTCCGATTGCAAAACAAGAGAAAGCAAGCACTTAAATGTGAAAGATTAATAAGAAATCCTTTCTGCAAAAATGTCCACACAGCCCTGGACTTGGTGATAAAATTCTCGCATTGTGTACACATCAAAAGTGGTTGATGTATTCTCAGTATTGCACAGACTATGTTAATTAGCTTGTCAGCATGCATTTTAATACAAACTGTGCTGTTTCTTCCTGCACAGTTGACTTGTTCACAATTCCATACTACATTGCGGGGCGCTTACAACCTGTTTTCAACTCATGGTAACCCTGTAGCTAAGCCCACAGTTGATTTGTGCATTGGTCCCTCAGTAGCGATAGCATCAGTTTCCCAGGATAAGCCTGTGATAGCATGGTCAGCGGAAGGGCAAGGAGCCTTCACAGACAAATCAGCAGCCAAGGTAAATCAAAGCAAGTCTTTACTATCAAACAAAAGGTCTGTTCTTGTCACAGATCTGGTAGTCAAACACAGTCAGCAATCAAATGGGAGCTCAATTATACACAGAAGGAACTATACTCAGTCAGGTTCCCCAAAGCCCAACTTCAGTTAAACTCAATTATTTACACATATATGGATTAGCTTTTAGCAGGCTTCAGTGCCAAACCTGCACAACATAATCTCCCTATCTTCGCCCATCTTCTGGCAGTTCAGCCACAGGATTGAAAACTCTCTTCCCAACCTTCTTCCTACCTGGCCCAGAATCTGCAGCATCAGGTTTGTAAACTCTCCTGAAGAACCCTTTTATCCTGCTTTGGGCCTCTGTCCTGTTTTTTCTCTTGGGTTTTAATTCTCTCTGACAGAGCCCCGCCCTCCCGGGTAAGCAAGCTAGCTATATTTCTCTTAATGTGGCCTTGTGAAGGAGTGCACTTAAGAGGAACTGGGTTCATTTTACCTGCTCCTCTATTAAGCAGAACATCTCATAAAGGGAAGTGCTCTGTTCCCTTGCTCACTCAAATGTTTATTTATTTATAGCCTGCTTTTATCCAAGGTGGGTAACAGCTCAACATATATAATCTAAAATATAACAAAAAAACAGATTACACAAAACAATAATGTCAGTTCATCACAAGTCCAGCAGCAACAACAATATCAGAAAACATCATAAATGAATAAGATGGTCCAACAGATGACATTTCAACATCTGTTTATAGGATGTAGTATTTGGCTACAATTTCAAAGGTAAAGGTAACTTACTCCATGCTTGCTGTCCAGCCACAGAAAGAGTACTGGTTCTAGTAATTTGTAGGTGCAAGTGCCTCAAATCCGGTATTGAGCATAAGCAAGCGTCAGCTGATCACAGATACCTTAATGGCACATAATGCTGGACAGCAGTAAGCAAATAACAAGGATCAGTAATAATAGCTTAAAGTTTATCCTTTGTTTCACAGGTAGCCAGCACGGGCGGCACAGTAGAGGAGACACATGATCAGACCACGATAAGCCAAATACCAGCCATATGTGGTGGAGGATCTGGTTTTCATTACCAGTAGCTTAGGATCAGTGCGTGCAATAAAGAGGAGAGGACAGCCTTGTATCCTTGTTTCCATTGAACACGTTGAGAATTTATATCAATTACTACATGGTGCAACTTTTACAATGCACTTATGTTTATGAGAAGGGGGAGAGGGTTGCATGCAGGGATTAGACTGGGGCAGGATGGTAGATAGGATTTGAGGCTATCAGAACCAAAGTTTCAGATATGAATGTTTCTATGTTAGGGTCATTTAAGGGTATTCAGTTGGTTGGTTGGGGGGGGGGGGGGTAGGGAGATGTCACTTCTGATTAATGCACCAGCTTCAAAATGAAAATAAAACATAATAATATATGATAAATGTATTATTATTTATTTATTATTAAATGTATTATTTTATACTTATTTTTTGTTCAGGTTCTGTGTTCAGACTTCAAATAAACATACAGTATTTTGTGGGCCACTATGGTCCGTGTTGAAGGAGCCTGTTTATGGAATTTGCTGCTGTTTGAGCTTCATAGCATTGATTCTGTTTTACGTTTTAGAAAATTATTATTTAGTTTGGTTTATTGCAGTTAGGCATTATTTTTGCTTGTGGTGTGTTTTAATTCTGTGCAAATGATTTTTTTGTTTATAAGCTGTTTTTGTGTTTATTGTAGTTACATTTTGTCTATTTTAGTTTGTTTTGCTGTTTGTAGTATTTATTGTGTATCTTAACCATGGCAGATACAAATCAAGGTAAAGTATACACAAAAAGTAGCACATATGAGTTTATCTTGTTGGGCAGACTGGACGGACTGTGCAGGTCTTTTTCTGCCGTCATCTACTGTGTTACTATGTAATGCATTTATCTTACATTTGGAACAGTAATCATCTAACATCTCTGTTTGCTTTGATGTTTTATACTGTTTTGATGAGCAAAAATTTCAATAAACAGAAACTTTAATAATAAAATGTGCCGTTGTTGACAAAACTGCTTTTCATAGGCCTAAAAGGTTATGTTTGGTTTTAGTTTCTTCAAAATTCTAAACCAGGCATGTTAAAGTTCAGTCCTTGAGGGCTGCAAACAGGCCAGGTTTTCAGGATATCCAGTGATGTGTTGGATCTGGCTCGCACCGGCGGGTTGTTAATTTTTTATGAATTTGCGAGCCAGTTGTTGAGCCCTCCAGCACAGCTCATGGAGCAAGAAGAGGTTACAGCAGGTCATTTCGTCCTCTTACGCCAGCTTAGACCCAACAGTTTATGTGAACCGCGATCCCACAGTCATACCAAGCCACACGCATTGGGCCCCCAACTCCAGCTTACACACCAAAGCCATCTCCTCTCACACATTGAGAGGGGGTGACTTTAGCGTCTGGCATGGACAGGTGCTGGTATCCAGTATCTCTCCCTTTCCTCCTCCCCTCCTTCCCAGTTCCAGCATCTGCCCTTCTCCATCCTCCCCCGGTTCCAGCGTCTGTCCACCCCCACCCTGTTCTAGCGGCTGTCCTCCACCCTCCTCCCAGTTCCTGTAACATTTTTTCCTTGCCATCAGACCTGGTAGCAGCACTGTTTCCATTGAATCAGCCTGCCTCGGGGCTTTGGGTCTCCTGTATGACGCAGCCTGTCCTCACTGCCACACCTTCCTGCTTCCGCGAAGGTGGGTTGCATTTCAGGGACGGCCCGAAGCCCAGAGACAGGCTGATTCAATGGAAGCCATGGAGGTTAGATTGAGAACAGGAGTCAGCACGTCAAAAAGTTGAAACCAGGGGCGTATCTGTGTGGGGCCACAGGGGCCTGAGCCCCCGCAGATTTTGGCCTGGACCCCCCTACCGCCGCCAAGCCGTCGCCGATCTTTGCTGGCAGGGGACCCCAACCCCCGCCAGCCGAGGTCCTCTCTTCCGTTGCAGCAGGCTACAAGTTGCAAAGCTTCCTGTTCTTCTGAGTCTGACGTGCAGGACGTCAGACTCAGAATTTGAAACTGAGTCTGACATCCTGCGCGTTGTACGTGCAGGACGTCAGACTCAGAAGAACAGGAAGCTTTGCAACTTGCAGCCTGCAACGGAAGAGAGGACCTCGGCTGGCGGGGGGTTGGGGTCCCCCGCCAGCAAAGGTAAGCGACGGCAGTGGGGGAGGGTTGGCGGCAGGAGGGGAGTGGAGAGAGTCGTTGGTGGCGGGGGGGGGGGGGGTCTGGCAATGGCGGCAGGGGGGGCTAAAATGTGCCCCCTCCCTCTGGCTCTGGCCCCCCTACCGCCGGAGTCCAGATACGCCTCTGGTTGAAACCATGGAGGTTGGTCTCTGCTTCCTCTCCCCACACGTAGCCATCCCCCCGGCTGTACAGTACACTTAAATCAAAGCAAACATAAGCTGCTGCATCCGTGTTGTTGTTCTTTTTTGCTGGTAGCATTTTTATTTAATCTCACTTATATTTTCAAACATGCCGGCTTGTGCAGTATACGGATGTATACAGAGGAAGTATAATAATGGAATAACTTTTCATAGCTAAAGTAGTAATTTGTTGTACATTGTAATCGGTGTGTCATTTGGAAGGGCTGGTTATAGGGACACCTTAGCACGTGTTATATTTGTGCAGAGATTTTTTTCTTCTGGTAAAAGGCCACTAAAACAGACATCATGTTATGAGAATCAGGTGCTCAACATTCAGAGTTTCTATCTGTCTATTTATTTATTCATGAAATGTATGTCCCATATTAAAAATGAATTAGGTTGAAACCTGGGAGCATTTAGAATCTTTTTTTTTTTTTTTTTTTCCTGTGCCTAGATCTAAAGAGAGAGGTGGTTTTTGGGAACTTGAACTTTTTGTTTTGTGGAATGATGAGGGCAGAGCTACCTTCATACTGAAGTAACATGAATAGAAAAATAAAATGCTCAGACAACAAAGGTAGAAAAAAGTGTTTTATTCTGAATTTATTAATTGGAATATGTCAGCTTTTGAAAGTGCCTAACTGGTATTTTGCATTTCAGTTTCTGTCTCTGTTATTGTTGTGTGCAGAGTCTGGCATGGCTTCCAGTTCAGTTTCATGCCTTCATACCTCTATTACTGATGTGTGGTCCCTTGTTTCATATTTGTTGAGGGTCTGTCTGTTTTGTTTTTTTTTGTCCAACTGAGGCAGTGATTCCCAAACATTTTACTATAGCAGAACTTCTAAAATATTTTTTCATATACCAAGGAACCCTCAATTTTTGTACACATGTATAAGTTTATACAAACAAATTCTGCAATCTAATTTTCCACACATTCTCCTTCTCCTCCCCTGAATTGCTGGGTCGTCAGCAGGGGCTTATCTGCGTGGGGCCACAGGGGCCTGGGCCCCCGCAGATTTCGCCCTGGACCCCCCTACCACCGACCCTCTCCACCTCCCCCTCCTTCCCGCCCGCCACCAACCCGTCGCCGATCTTTGCTGGCGGGGAACCCCAAGCCCCCGCCAGCAGAAGTCCTCTCTTCCGTGCAGGATGCAAGTTGCAACGCTTCCTGTTCTTCTGAGTCTGACGTCCTGCGCGTTGTACGTGCAGGACGTCAGACTCAGAAGAACAGGAAGCATTGCAACTTGCAGCCTGCATGGAAGAGAGGACCTCGGCTGGCGGGGGGTTGGGGTCCCCCGCCAGCAAAGGTAAGTGACAGCAGCAGGGGAGGGTTGGCGGCGGCAGGAGGGGGTGGAGAGTGTCATTGGTGGCGCGGGGGGGGGATCGGTGGCGCCGGGGGGGGGGGGTTAAAATGTGCCCCCTCCCTCTGGCCCCCCTACCGCCAGAGTCCAGATACGCCCCTGGTCGTCAGTCCACCATAGCCCCAGAAGATATTCTCCTTCAGCCATTGTGGTTTCAGGTAACATCTGTTTGTTGTCTGCCTGCCATGAAAAACCAGCTCCTACAATGCCCAATGTGAGGGGCCACTTCTCTGAGGCCATGGTCTTTACCCCCCACAAAGACTACACCTCACACATTACCCTTTTCTTAAAAAAAATAAAACTACTACTACTACTATTTAGCATTTCTATAGCGCTACAAGGCGTACGCAGCGCTGCACAAACATAGAAGAAAGACAGTCCCTGCTCAAAGAGCTTACAATCTAATAGACAAAAAAAAAAAAAAACCTAACCCAACCTTGAATATTAATCAGTTTGGCTTTGGTTTCCAGCTCTACTGCAGCATAACAGAAACAACCAACATATAACATCAACCTTAGTGTAGGTGGGAGGGACAGCACAGTATTGCCAATGCCAGCCCTGCTGTGGAACCTCAAGGACTCGAAAAAGCCCTGCCCTCCTACTACAAGGAAGCCAGTTTTGGAGGATTCAAAACATAAACTCCATGTCTACTCAGATATGTCATCCTATGTTCTGTGCTAAAGGAGGAGATTGTATAATTGATGTCAAAGTATGCTTCCTCCAATTGACACTTGTGGAAGGACCATGGAAGATGAAAGACAAAAGCCATTTTATAATCCAGAAAGAATGTTTAAAGTGCAGTTTTGAGGGCAGCATTTTGAGAAGCTTAGCTTGCTGACAGCACCATGGACAGATAGGGAACACGATCTGTGAAATCTTAGGGAAGGAAATGAAGTGACCCCACTGACCTTCCTGAAGAGAAATAGGTTGACTGGCAGATAGAACAAACTCTTTTTCAGGAACCATAGATGATAGGTTCATTGTGCAATACAGTTGTGGCTTTTGAAATTTGCAATCTGGTGTCTTCAGATGGCTGTGTGATGTCATTGGGCTTAACAGACAGAAACAGCTGGGAGCCGAAGATGCAAAGTTTGATCATAATCATTATGCTGACTTGTTTGAAGATGAAACCATCGAATGTGTTGATGTACAAATCCTAATGGGCAGGTGCTTCCTATCCATGTGTTAAGATCGTGGCTCCTGATGAAACCAAGGGTCAGGAACATGACAACATAGTTTCATTTCCTCAACAAGAGAAAAAGCAGCTGTGGAAAAATCCTATCTACTAATAAAAGATTGTATCATCAGATCTTTCACAACCTAATTGATCTCCTCCTGGCATATTGCATAAAAGTAGGCCCTTTGGACTTGGTTTCATAAGAAAGAAAAAACCAAGCTCCTAAATTTAGGTGTTTGTTAGTTTCCCAAATTTGTTCTCTGTTTTCTGCCAAAAATTCTCCTAAACCTAGAATCTGGTCTTAAATTTAGGATTGCCATTTCATTTTCCCTAGATTTTGAAACTCAATTTAGGTGCCTAGTACTGAAACCAATGTTACATGTGGGTTCCTAACTTTTCCCCACACGAAATCTGCTTTTGTTGTTGTCATTTTTTTTTAGGCTCTTAAATATAGGAGCCTAGTAAATTTACGTGCATAAATGTAGGTACTCAGCTCTAAGGAACATTCAGAGAGGCCAATTTAGGAGCCTAATTATCAAAATTTAGAGCCTGAACCCTTTGTATATCTGCTTCTGTTTTCTGAACTCCTTCTGCTATGGGCATATACCCCTGGTAATTTCATAAGTGCCTAATAACAGTGTTTTAAATGCTGGCTTCAGATGTGCCCAACAGGATTAATCCAGTCCAGGTTTTGCCCCATTGCATGCAGGGGCTTGTAGTTCTGATCTCTCCATTGCATTCTGTAAAAAAAACAAAAAACAAAATCAAGCCTACAAACCTCTGCATACCATGGGGTAAACCGAGGATTGAATCAACCCTGTCGGCCAAATCTGGAGTTGTTTGGCAATCCTGTTATACATGCTCAAATTACTTATTACCATCAAAATCTACAAAGCTACCATGCTGCCAAATATATGAGAGAGAGAGAGAGAGAGAGAGAGAGAGAGAGAGTATTCACCCTTGCAGTCTAGAGTTGGTCATACAAGCCTTCAAAGTAGTGAAAATAAAATCATACAGCAGTACTTCTCAGCCGTCTCTCAAAGGCAGGTTTTCAGGATTGCCACTAAGAATATGTATGAAATAAACTTGCATATGTTGGAGTTCCATTGTATGCACATTGATCTAATGCATATTCATATTGGTAATTCTGAAAACCCGACTGGCTAGGTGCTCCTCCAGGAGAGGGTTGAGGAGCACTGCTATACAGAATACATCAAATCTGTATTCTGGCAGCATCCAGTGCACCTTCTAATCTAGATGGGCTAGTGATTGATGTCCTGGGTCCCAGTGTTCACCTTCCCTTTCCATTCGTTGTCTAATGTATTAGTATGAAAAAGAGAGGCAAGGTAAAACGGTTGTCTAATTCAGGGGTGTCCAACCTTGGCCCTTGCCAGATTGGGTTTTCAGGATTTCCTCAGTGAATATGCATAAGATCTATTTGCATACAATGGAGGCAGTACATACTACTACTACTACTACTTAACATTTTTAGAGCGCTACTAGGGTTACGCAGCGCTGTACAAATTAACAAATAAGGACAGTCCCTGCTCAGAAGAGCTTACAATCTAAAGGACGAAATGTCAAGTTGGGGTAGTTAAGATTTCCTGAGAAGAGGTGTAGTGATTAGGTGCTGAAGGCGACATTGAAGAGGTGGGCTTTGAGCAATGATTTGAAGATGGGTAGGGAGGGGGCCCGGCGTATGGGCTCAGGGAATTTGTTCCAAGCATGGGGTGAAGTGAGGCAGAAAGGGCGAAGCCTAGAGTTGGCGGTGGTGGAGAAGGGTACTGAAAGGAGGGATTTGTCTAGAGAGCGGAGGTTACGGGTGGGGACATAAGGGGAGATGACAGTAGAGAGGTAAGGAGGGGCTGCAGATCGAGTGCATTTGTAGGTGAGTAGGAGAAGCTTGAACTGTATGCGGTATCTGACTTGAGGAAGTGAAGTGACTTGAGGAGAGGGGTGATATGAGTATATTGGTTGAGGCGGAAGATAAGACGTGCGGCCGAGTTCTTGATGGACTGAAGGGGGGATAGATGGCTAAGTGGGAGGCCGGTGAGGAGGAGGTTGCAGTAGTCAAGGCGAGAGGTGATGAGAGAGTGGATGAGAGTTCGAGTGGTGTGCTCGGAGAGGAGGGGGTGAATTTTGCTAATGTTATAGAGGAAGAAGCGACAGGTCTTGGCTATCTGCTGGATATGCGCAGAGAAGGAGAGGGAGGAGTCGAAGATGACACCAAAGTTGCGGGCAGATGAGACGGGGACGATGAGGGTGTTATCAATTGAGATAGAGAGTGAAGGGAGAGGAGAAGTGGGTTTGGGTGGGAACACAATAAGTTCCGTCTTGGCCATGTTTAGTTTCAGGTGACGGTTGGACATCCAGGCAGTACATACAAATAGACCTCATGCATATTCATTGGGGAATTCCTGAAAACGCGACAGGATTGCACCCCTTGAGGACTGAGGTTGGACAACCCTGGTCTAATTAGATACCAAAGTTCAGTGAATTTTAGGAAGCTTTTCACTTTAATTATGGACTATTAATGTAGCTTAGCTATACATAATTAAGATAATTCAACCATGCATCATTTCTGCCGGCTTCCACTGGGATTTTCCACTGTATTTTGCAAAATGAGAACATTCTAGTGTCTTTTGTTTTAAATGTGTTCTTCCCCTTCCCTATCAGTTGAGCTATATTTGTACTTTTATTATAGTTCAATAAGACAATGTAGCTTGAGGTATTTGTGATGGTTTAAGGGGCTGATTCTATTTTTCAGTTTCACTTTTATAAACTTCATTACTAGTGTAGAACAATATCGGTGTTTAGGAACCAGTGTGCCATAGCACATCAGTAATTGATGTTATTGATCAGATCCGGACCTGCACATGAGCTCTATTTTCAGCATCTTGCAGGAATAAGATTCTTTGATGTGCCTCAGCTGCCATACACACCTCTCTCCTTCGTAGATGAAGCATAAGCCCTGGAGTATGGAAATGAACAGACAGCACTTAGGATATGAATAGATCCTGTTCTGTGCAGCCCACACATATTACCTCCTCCTCCTCATCCCCCTCCTGAGCAGCTGCTTTTAAACCCTTCCAGCCACTGATGAGGCTTTCACTGCTTCTCTGGTTTTTCTTTTAACTATGAGTCCTCTCCCACATCCACAGTATTTTTGAAAATGTAAGTGTGCTGTAGGTTTGAAAAGGTTGGAAACACTGGACTAGAGCATATATTGAAATAGAGAAAAATGAAGGCAGATAGAGAGGCCTATCCAAATCCAAGCCATCTAGTATCCTTTCTTCTCTATTAGAGATCCTATATAGTTGTCCCAAGCTTTCTTGAATTCAGATACAGGTTTTGTCTCCACCGCTCCATGAACTCACCACCCTTTCCATGAAGAAGTATATAATGGCTTAGAGAGGAACCAATACATTTTAACATAATGTCAATGTGGAACATACCATTCTACAGCAATCATTCTGTTATGTGCCAAGTAAATATCATATTACCTGTTTCCTGAACAAAATCCATTCAGAGGGTATTTAATTTTACATTAAAATTTAGCTCATCATCGTGATCTATATTACTAGCTACAAGATGAACAGAATCAAGGGTGAGAGAGAATTAAGACTAGCCAACTGTAATGCCTCCTGGATCAGGAAATGGGAAGACTTCTTACTGAAAACCAGCAAGTTCATTTCATGGCAGATTTCTCGATGAGGCACAATTAAAGAAAAAGCGCTTGTGCATTCATGGCAAGACCTTCACTGTTGGGAGTTCTGATACCCTCTGACTGGACTGTAAATCCAATTTCAGCTTGTCTGCAGGACATAACACGCAAAAACCCTATACTAGCAATTTAAATTTGATTCATTGAGGGACTGAAGAGTAATTTTAAAGAAACAAGAGAGTTGAAAATCCTTGTTCCAGAAGAACTTGTGTTTTATGTATCACTTTTGCTCAAACTTCATCAACTGTACCACTTCCGGAGTGCCTTTGCTTTTAAAATTTTGTCAAATTTTCTCCTCGCTATCAGTGGCAAAAATATATATGTAATTCTAGTCCAACACATCTGCTGGGAGTGTATGGTTACAGAAGTCAGGCTTTTGCAAAAGGGAGGGAGGTGAGGGCAATAAAAACGGGCAACATGGTTTTGAAAGCAAGATGTCCCGAATATTGGGTGAATGGGGAAAGCAGAGAAGAGAGCTCTAATGTAAAAGCTTGATTTTATTGTCAGTTTTTTCAGTTTTGGTAATGGACTCGATCTCCAGTCAGGAGTAGACTTAAATCCTAGGAGAAGACAGAAAGAAATGGATTTTCAACATCCTTGCTAATGCTCTTCTCCTTGTGCTGACATGGGATTGTCTATCCCTTGAATATACATTATCTAGGCTTCTGCTAAACATTGAAGGCTCCTACAGGGTTTTCTGAATCAGCCATCTCAGAAGATATATTGAGGTGCATTAGGTATATTGAGGAGATATAGTGAGGAGTAACCTAGTGGTTAGTGCAGTGGACTTTGATCCTGGGGAACTGAGTTCAATTCCCACAGCAGCTCCTCATGACTCTGGGCAAGTCACTTAACCCTCCATTACCCCTGGTACAAAATAAGTACCTGAATATACGTAAACCGCTTTGAATGTAGTTGCAAAAACCTCAGAAAGGCAGTATATCAAGTCCCATTTCGCTTTCCCCCCTTTCCCTTTCTTACAAGCCAGAAGGATTGTATGTGTGACTGCATCATCATGATCTTCACTGAGATTATTTATCCTAAAAGCAAAGATTTGTTTGAAACAAATGACCATTTATTCCACCCTTGTCTTGTTCTTTTCTTACCTGCCTAATGTGCTCACAGATTTTACCAGATCTAGTTTTGCCCTCTCTCTGCCTGTAAGACCTCTTTGTGTCTATACCACGCATCATTTTCTTGTCAGACAGGAAAACACTGAAGACAAAGGAACACATAATAAATTTAAAAAGTGATGAGTAAGATTCTTTGTTCACTAATTTTATACACTGGAATAATAAGCAGAATCTTTTAAAGATCTGTTAGAACAGTGTTGTCCTAAATCATATAATAAATTCTGCTACTGGCAGAAAATAATTCCAGTTTCATCACTTGCTAGCTGGCTGTGGAAGAGTCCAGAGATTGGCCCTCGTTGCACTAATGTGGTTTTAACAAAAAATAACATAGTATGATCTGATGCTGTAGCTGTGCAGTTCTGATTCTCTCTCTTTCCTGGCCTTCCAGTTCTGCTCAGGCCTTGCTTCCTAGAGTAACACTATCAGGCTTATTTTTGAAAGAGAAGGGCGCCCATCTTTCGACACAAATCGGAAGATGGGCGTCCTTCTCCCAGGGTCACCCAAATCGGCATAATCGAAAGCCGATTTTGGGTGTCCTCAACTGCTTTTTGTCGCGGGGACGACCAAAGTTCCCTGGGGTGTGTTGGAAGTGTAGCGAAGGTGGGACTGGGGTGTGCCTAACACAGGGGCGTCCTAGACCGATAACTGAAAAAAGAAGGGCGTCCCTGACGAGCACTTGGGTGACTTTACATGGTCCATTTTTTTTTACATCCAAGCCTCAAAAAGGTGCCCGAACTGACCAGATGACCACCGGAGGGAATTGGGGATGACCTCCCCTGACTCCCCCAGTGGTCACCAACCCCCTCCCACCCTAAAAAAAAACCTTTTAAAATATTTTTTGCCAGCCTCTATGCCAGCCTCAAATGTCATACCCAGCTCAATCACAGCAGTATGCAGGTCCCTGGAGCAGTTTTAGTGGGTGCAGTGCACTTCAGGCAGGCATACCCAGGCCCATCCCCCCCCCCACCTGTTACACTTGTGGTGGTAAATGTGAGCCCTTCAAAACCCACCAGAAACCCACTCTACCCACATCTAAGTGCTCCCCTTCACCCATAAGGGCTATGGTAGTGGTGTACAGTTGTGGGGAGTGGGTTTTGGGGGGCTCAGCACACAAGGTAAGGGAGCTATGCACCTGGGAGCAATTTGTGAAGTCCACTGCAGTGCCCCCTAGGGTGCCCGGTTGGTGTCCTGGCATGTCAGGGGGACCAGTGCACTACAAATGCTGGCTCCTCCCTCGACCAAATGGCTTGGATTTGGTCGTTTCTGAGATGGGCGTCCTTGGTTTCCATTATGGCCGAAAATCGGGGACGACCATGTCTAAGGGCAACCATCTCTAACGTCGACCTAAATTTCGCGATTTGGGAGTCTCCGACCGTATCATCGAAATGAAAGATCAACGCCCATCTTGTTTCGATAATACGGGTTTCCCGGCCCCTTCGCTGGGATGTCCTGCGAGGACGTCCTCAGGAAAACTTGGACGCCCCTTTCGATTATGCCCCTCCACATGTCCTTTAAGATGGAAAAACGTTCTTGAATAAAATAGCAGTTGGAGTGCAAGATTTTCAGATCAGTTAGTGTAATAAATCAGTGGTTCTAGGGCCTGACAAAGACTTAGGATTGGCTGTGGAAGAACAGTCTTCTGTACCTCCATCTCACCAACGTGCATCCAGAGACTGCCACTTGCTAATCAGGGCCAATATAACCATTAGGCAAGATTAGGCATATGCTTAGGAAAGCAGCTTCTGTGGGTGGGAGGTAACAAACCTCTGCAGAAAAGATTGCATAATGGATGGATCCTAATAACCACATACACTCCAAGTATGATGTCCAGACATTTTTACAGTATTGTGGTGTTGGGGTTATCTGGTGGGCTAGGGGCCTGACAGTTATTTGAGGAGCACAACAAACCAAGGGTGGAAGAAAAACAAATCCAAATGACCAGGCCAGACAAAAGAGTAAGAGCTTCAGAACAAGTTTATTGGGACCCAGCACGGTCTGTGTTTCGGCAACAAGCCTTCCTTAGGAGTCGGGTAGCATGAACCTTCAGCACAACGCCAAAAACGTGGAGGTACTAACAAAGCACAGGCGAGAGAATGCTGAATCCACAAAGTGCACTGTCTATGCTTTGTTAGATGATGGCTTCCCACTCTTTTAGCGAAGGAAGAAGTAGGGTGGGCTGGCTCTTTCAAAACACCAAGGGAGACATATATACTATTATAAGTCTTTATTTAGGGAACATCAAGGGGTATTTTTACTAAGGTGTGCTGAAAAATGGCCTGCGGTAGTGTAGGCGCAGGTTTTGGGCGTGCGCATGTCCATTTTTCAGCATGTCTGTAAAAAAGGCCTTTTTAAAAATTTTTGCCGAAAATGGATGTGCAGCAAAATCAAAATTGACGTGCGTCCATTTTGGGTCTGAGACCTTACCGCCAGCCATTGACCTAGCAGTAAAGTCCGTGTGGTAATGACCTACGGGCGTCAAATGGCACTTGGTGAGTGTCCAATTACGCAGTCTGAAAATAAAAATTATTTTTTGGATGCGTGCCAAAATTGAAATTACCGCAAGAGCCACGCGGTAGCCGGGTGGTAACTCCATTTTGGTGCACTTTGGGCACGCATAGACGCTTACATGGCTTAGTAAAAGGGCCCCCAAGTGACTCCATACAGCTGCTGTGTTTCGGCGCCTGTGCGCCTGCCTCAGGAGTCTTGTGATGTTTCCAAGGTCAAATACAAAGTAAAAGCTGTTGTTTCTCAGTTCTAACTCAGAGAACAGAACTTAAAACTAAAGTCACAACCCAAAAACTTGAAAATAATACTGCCAAAGACTACTGCAACAGTCTATATGGAGCACAGCAGCTGTGTTGAGTCACTTGATGTTCCCTAAATAAAGTCTTATAATAGTATATATGTGTCCCTTGGTTTTTTGAAAGAGCCAGCCCACCCTACTTCTTCCTTCACTGGACTGCTTTTTCGTAGGGATAGAGTGTTCCTCCACTTTTTGTGGTCGCTCCTCGTTTCCCACTCTTTTATACGGGTATCCCAATCTATCCTGTTTTCTCATTCTTTATTCTCCACAATGTTCTTTGAGTCCTCTCAACAAGCTCATTATTTGGTGATACCAACAGTAGCTAAACTGGAACTAGATATGTCTCTTTAGTAGCGTGAACAAGGGTGGGCCTGGAGTCTTGAAAAACCACAACCACACTGAGGTTTAAAAGTTACTTTATGTGTAGGGAAATGGGTGACCTATTCCCTTCACAGGTCAGGAGAAAATAAACACAAAAGTCAGTCTTGATCTGTATAAAGTTCTCTCTTGAGGCTGGTTCTGGCAAGGCCCTGGCATATGATACAAGTCTCTTTCTGTCTAAAAAGACAGCACAACCAGCATGTTTTGGGCCTGGAGTCCCAGTATTACAGTTCTGTCTTTCCAAAAAGGCAGCACAATTGGTCAGGCTTGTTCCCCAGTTTAAAAGTTACAATTTCAGCAGGGTTCCTACCTGAGTAGAGCTTCAATAGCTTATACTCAGCTAGAGGCTTAGCTAGGTAGGTCGCCAGGGGAGCAGCCACTCCCCCAAATGGACTTCCAACAGCGCCAGCGCTTATTTTTTATGCGATCTGTTGCATTTAAAATATGTGCTGGTGCCATCAGAAGCCCTCAACCTAGTTACGCTTCTGACTTCACCACTGGAGGCATAGAGTGGAGGGTTTCTCTTCTCTGGGCCTCCCTGACCTGTGCTGAGGGGTTTTTATTCTGCCTTGACCATGCTCTCCCAGCTGTGCACCTGCTAAGTCATCTCTTCCCTGCCTTTTAAGGTGGTTCTGTAACTGTGAGGTAGTGCTGTTAACGGGGAGCGATAATTTCCTACAGTCTTCCTCACAGTATTTAGCTGTGTGGCTGCAGCCCTTCGGAATTCATTGCCATTTGATGTTAGGCAAGGTACTTCTTAAACGATATTTAATGAAGGAGTGAAGTTTTGGCTTTTTAACCAAGCTTTTCTAGGTTACAATAATGATCAGTTGTAGTCAGATGACCTGGATGGTACCTTGCTTCCTACACACCTGTTTTTGCAAGTTGTGGTCCTGTGCCCTTATCTACCATTTGTAACTGATTTCTTAGCTGTAGTACTTGTTTTCTCTTGCCTTGTGTATTCAGTTAATTATTGTTATGTATTTATTGTTTTATGCATTCCCTTTCATCATGTGCCTGTATTTGTCTTGATTTGTTTACTTTTTTAGATTGTTTTTAAATTTTTAACCATTTTTTTTTACAAGTGCTGTACATCACTATGATGCTTGATTTCTAATAGCAGTCTACGAAATACTGAATAAATAAATAAAATGCAATTGGGTAAATCAAAGATGACAGGGCCTCATGTAGTGATATGACGCCAACCTAAAGAAGTGAGAACACTGGGCAGTGGCTACACAAAGTGATTCTGAAGTCATTGCCCTCCCCCTCCCCCCCCCCCCCCACACTTCCTTTCATGCTGGCAAATACCCTTCTTTGAGCACCAAGGGCACTTGCCCTTCTTGTCCACATTTTACAGAGACCCTGCTAGAATAGTTATTTGCTCTGGAATTTGAAGATTTAGTGGCAATTATATAACTTGGTGCATATTTTTAGGATGAGCAGCATAAAATGTATTGTACTGTTTTGGGATCTTGCCAGGTATTTGTAACCTAGAATGGCCACTATTGTAAACAGGATGCTGGGCTTGATGAACCTTCGGTCTGTCCCATTATGGTAACGCTTATGTTCTTTTTATCTTCTTATGACCCTGATGCTGTACGCTGAGTGCCAGTTCTATAAGGGCATCTGTGTACCAAAATACCATTATAGAAAACTACTGTAAGCTGGCATTGGTGCATTTACATTTAGGCACAACCACATAAGCCAGGTCAATTTCAGGCATAAATGGGCAAAAACAGCAAAGGTGGAGACTGCCAAGGGGATAAGGATGTCACTGGAGCCATACTTAAGCATTGCCATACTGAGACAGACCGAAGGTCCATCAAGCTCAGCATCCTGTTTACAACAGTGGCCAATCCAGGTTACAAGTACCTAGCAAGATCCCAAACCAGTACAATATATTTTATGTTGCTTATCCTAGAAATAAGCAGTGGATTTTCCCAAGTCCATCTTGATAATGGCATATGGACTTTTCTTTTAGGAAGATAGCCAAACCCTTTTTAAACCTGCTAAGCTAACTGATTTTACAACATTCTCGGCAACGAATTCCAGAGTTTAATTACACATTGCGTGAAGAAATATTTTCTCCGATTTGTTTTAAATGTACTACTTTGTAGCTTCATTGTGTGCCCGCTAGTCCTAGTATTGTTGGAAAGAGTAAACAAGCAATTCACGTCTATCCGTTCAACTCAACACATTGTTTTATACAGTGCTTTCTTTGTAGAAAAAAAGGGGCTGGTACTCATTATGGGTGGGGTCACCACATATAGTGCCACCCCTTTTAACCACACCTACATTAGCCAAACCCCTTATACCAGCCACGGCGCATATAAACAGACATCCTTGAAAATATTATACTAGTATAGGAGAAAAAAAATAATGTGATTTTTTTTTCATTATAAATAATTTTTGTAAGCTGTTACAGCTCCAGTATACCCAGTGCAAAATAAGACAGCAGATGTAAATTCTCAAATTGGATATATTCCAAACACTAAAATGAAAATAAAATGATCTTTTCTACCTTTGTTGTCTGGTGACTTTGTTTTTCTATCCATATTGGTCCCAGTCTCTGATTCTGCTGCTCTCTATCTTTTCTCTTAACACAGTTTCCAGGGCTTCCTTTCCATTTATTTCTTTACTTTCCTCCTTTCTTCTTCATTTCTTGCCCTACATCCATAAGTAAAAGCTGGGTCCTCCTCTGTGGAATTGACTGGAGGAGGTATAACGTGGATCCAGCTTTTGCCTATTTTCTCCATCCATGTACAGTTTTTCTCCTCTCTTCCCTTTCCCTCATCTCCATCCATGTGCAACTTCTTCTTTTTTCTTTCCTTCCCTCCATCCATGTCCAACACTTCTCCTCTCTCCTCCCCTCCATCCATGTCTAGCATTTCTCCTCTCTCTTCCCTCCCCTGTATCCATATAAAGCAATAATTCTCTCTCCCCTCTCTTCCATCCAAGACCAGCATTTCTTCTCTCTCCCTGCCAACTCCTCCATCCATCCATGTCCAGCATTTCTCCTCTCTCCCCTGCCCTCCCCTCCCATCCATGTGCATCTCCTTCCTGTCTTCCCTCCCCTCCATCCATGTCCAGCATCTCTCTTCTCTCCCCTGCCCTTCCCTCCCATGTCCAGCGATTCTCCTCTCTCCCCTTACCTCCCCTCTCCCCTGCCCTCCCCTTCCATCCATGTCCAGCGAATCTCTCTTCGCTGACCTACCCTCACATCCATGTGCAGCGATTCTCCTTTGCCCCGTCCTCCCCTGCCATCCATGTCCCGCGATTCTCCTCTCTCCCCTGACCTCCCCTCCCATCCATGTCCCGCGATTCTCCTCTCTCCCCTGCCCTGCCCTCCCCTCCATGTCCAGCGATTCTCCTCTCTCCCCTGCTCTCCCCTCCATGTCCAGCATGTCGCCTCTCTCCCCTGCCCTCCCCTCTCATCCAAGTTGCGGCGAAACGGAAGTAAAGGCAGCAGTGCTCACTGAGGCAGGCATGAAGGCAGGTTCGCCTCCTCTCGCGTCACTTCCCTCTCAGTGCGTCCCGCCCTCGAAGGCGGGAAGCGCTGAGAGGGAAGCAACGCGAAAGGAGACGAACCTGCCTGCCTCAGTGAGCACTGCTGCCTTTACTTCCGGTTCGCCGCGACTTGGAGAGGGGAGGGCAGGGGAGAGAGGCAACATGCTGGACATGGAGGGGAGGGCAGGGGAGAGAGGAGAATCGTGACCGGGTAATCAAAAGATTTTGGAGCGTGGGAGCAGGAACAGAAGGGAGCGGGCAAGTCAGCTGGACCTCAGGAAAAAGGTGCCGGTACATCGGCACAAAAAAAGCACTGGTTTTATATATCTCTATCATATCTCCCCTCAGCTGTCTTTTCTCCAAGCTGAAAGGCCCTGGCTGCTTCAGCCTTTCCTGATGGGGAAGTTGTCCCATCCCCTTTATCATTTTTGTTGCCTTTCTCTGTACTTTTTCTAATTCTACTATATCTTTTTTTTTTTTTTACTTTTTTTATTTATAACCATTTAAATTTTTACAAGCGATAAAACAACTTGCTGAAAATACAGAGAAAGTAATATGTAGGAATTATTTCAGTCAGGTAATTCTATTCTCTTCCTTAGACCACTAAATAGGGAGAGTGAAACAAGATAAGGAGATCAATTAAACAGTAAACAGAAAAAAAACCGTGGTATTAACCTGATTATCCCCAGATATTACTCGTCTAATTCATTATTCCACATTGATCATCTGGTTGGCTTCTTCAAGGCCAATATGGTGTTTAATCAAATCATTTCATTGAACAACATACTTACTGTCCAATATTAGTTAGAAATAATACATCTGATTACATTCTCTCTCTTTTAAAAACCAGAAGTTATTTAACAATACATATACTTAAGTATCTAATTCAAATCCCACTGATTAAAGTAATCCCAGTTTTCACAGGCTTCACTCCTTTTAAAGTAATAATTGAGGAAATATTTCTGAGGAAAACTTTAGGAGTCATACCCGGAACTCTGGGAAAAACAATAATCTCGATATTAATCATCTATAATAATATTCATTTTATTATTCAAAGTTTCTGGTCTATTATCATTTTCAAAATCATAACCACTTTTTGCTCGTATAGAATCATTTGTTATATCAATTTTTTATTCTCAAAAGGTTCAGTTGAATTGTCCATGTAATTCTCTCTAATAAAATTATATCTGAAACAAAATTATTTATTGCCACCGTTAGGTCCCGAAGCGCCTTCCAGATGGTATTCAATGTAACCTTAGTGGGAGCCAAAAACTCCAAGTTGATTTCTCATAGGTGTTTAGGAGTGGTTCCGCCGAATCAGGTTCTGCTGTAAACGTCCTCCGTTTCAGCATATACCTCTAACTCACTCCTCCACTCCTTTGGACATGGTGGTTGAATAAGTCGGGAGCGATGGAGTTGTTTTTTCCAGGTCCAAGAGCGTCGACGCTCCTTCGCTGGCGCTAATCAAAGGACTCACCAACCCTTTCATCTGTGGGCAGTTCGTCGTGCAGCGGTCCCGCACTTGCTGCTCAGGGGATAAAACGCTGGCCATCGGCGGCTGATCGCCGGTTGTCTCCTACCTCTCAGTTAAGGTAACTGCAATTGCAGAGAGGAAATTTTGAAGAAGACAAAATTTCAGAGGTCAGCTGGGCTGTTGGGCATACGAACTTCAGGTCACCATCTTACTACTCTCCCAGTTTGGGACACTCTTTGTCTGGTTTCTCCTCAGAGGCCTGTCTGATATGGGTAACCCTTCAGCATAGCCCTCTAAGTCATTGAAACACACAAGCCCCTCCACCTCTACAAGGTGGTGTCCCTTTGGAGAGGGGGAAAACTTTTTTGAGATGTGGTGACCAGAATTGCACATAGTATTAGGTGTGGTCGCAATTTATTGATGACCCAGCACAGCCTTGCAAGTGCCTGGTTCAGGTGTCCTTAGTTTTCAGTATGAGTAAGGTTAATATGTTTTCACAGACACTGAGCCTGCGAGGTTGTGAAACATTTCTGTTTCAACACTGAAAGACGCAGCAGTATCCTTGTTGGATCCGCTTGTTATATTATGAGAGGCTTGATGTTTGTGATACTATGGTAGCAAGGAGGCTTAAAAATAAATAAAGAGGGGCCAAAACAGAGCCCTGAGGAGCAAATCAGGGGACATGGAATAGAGGAAGAATCAGGGAGAGTCAATGAGAAAGAAAGACAGATAGGAGGAGAACCATGTGCTTGTCTGGTTTGAGATACCGCTTATATTAACATCCCAAGACTGGTACAAGAAAAGCAAATAGTACAATATACAAATCAACACTCAATACAATAAACAAACAAAATTAAATTGGCGAATCCGCCCTAAAACAGTGAAACCACAGACAGTATAAAATAGCTGAGAAAAAGCTAGTAAACGCAACCTTAACTTAAGGAAAATTGAGCTGTCAGGTACCCATAATCCTGTGCAGTTTTCATCATGATGGTTGAAAGTTCTAGTACAGTGTAGCTTGATGTGCCCATGAGCTGTGTGAACCACCTAAGGGTCAGCAGCAGTTGCACAGACCCCAGAAGGTAACACAGTAAATGATGGCAGATAAAGCCCACATGGTCCAACTAGTCTGCCCAGAAAGGTGGTCATTGCAGGCTACCCTCCTCCCTTTAGCCTCCTTTTACTAAGCTGCAGCAAGCACAATCGCGTGCTTACTGCAGCTTTCAAAGGGCTTACTGTGGGACACGCTGAGGTGTCCCATGATAAGTTCTGAATGAGCGTGTGCAAACCATTCGCTAAATTGTTTTCGAATTTTTCTTAGAGGAAGCGTGTCGGAGGCAGAGAGTGGGCATGATAGCACAAATCAGCGCAGCTACATTATCACACACTAACTGATTAGCACAGGATTAACGCATCAGCCCCTACCTCCTACAGAATGGGTAGTGGTAAGGGCTTACATGTTAACAGCAGTTAGCAGTTGACCATCCAAAAAATGGAAAAATGGCCATTTTCCGACAGCGGTAAAAATGGCCTTAGCGTCCGGGAAAGACCCATGTAAGGGCACAGTAAGGCCACTTTCTACTTCAGCTTGGTAAAAGGACCCCTTTGTAAGGTTGTACCTGTTGGTTTGTGTAGGTTACCTCCGCTCTATGTTCAGTCTCTCTTATTTATTTATTTTGTTGAGTGAAAATACTCTATATTTTATTCTATCCTGTTCTCATATAGGGTTCCTCTATTCCATGCCTTTTTGAATTTCTTCATCATTTTTATCTCCACGACCTCCCACAGAGGAGCATTCCAGGTATCCACCATCCTTTCTGTGAAGTAGTATTTCCTGATGTTGCTTTTTATTCTCCCCCCCCCCCCCCCCCTTGCAGCTTCATTTTTTGTCCTCTAGTTCTGTAGTCTCTCCATTTTTGGAAAAGGTTTATTCATTCATTTATATCTTTCAAGTGTTGAAATGCTTGTATTATATCTCCCCTATCCCTCCTCTCCTCTAATGTATACATATTCAAGTCTTCAAATCTCTTCTCATACATCTTCTGGTAGAGACCCAGTACCATTTTGATTTCTTTCCTCTGAACCACTTCAATTCTTTTTACATTCTTGGCAAGATATGGCCTCCAAAACTGAACACTATCTTCATATGTACCTTTGTCAATCGTCTACAGATCTTCCCCGGGTTTTTCTTCTGTGAACATTGAACAGAAATATTCGTATAGCATTTCCACTTTTCTCTCATCACTTTCAACATTGGATCTGCCCTTAGCACCTTGTAATTTTATCTCAAGTCTTCTTTCTTTCCCTGGTATACCTGAAAAATGTCTTGTCACCTGCCTTTGCCATCCTGATTTCTTTGACTGTTTCATTTTTATGCAGCATTCTTTTTTGTGTTCCTCCTTTTGTGATTTTCTATATTTTGTGAAGGCTGCCTTTTTTGCCTTTAATTTTACAGCCACTTCATCGCTGAACGATAAAGGTTTTCTTTTCATCTTTCTTTTATTTACTTTCCTTAGATAAAGGTCAGTAGACCTTTTTATATCTTTTCAGTTTAGACTCTGGGTTTGCATTTTTCTTGTTTCTCCCCACCCTGCCAGCTTTTCCTTTAGATACTTCTCCATTTAACTGAAGTCAGTGTGTTTGAAATCCAGAACTTTGAGTTTGGTGTAGCAGGGGCGTAGCCAGACCTCACGGTGGGAGGGGGCCAGAGCCCGAGGTGGGGGGTACATTTTGGTATGCTGCCACCCCTCGCCACCTCACTGCCCCCCTCCGCTGCCGCACCGCTGCTCCCCGCTGCCAATACCTTGACTGATGGGGGTCCCCAACCCCCATCAGCTGAAGCCTTTGTCCAGCGCTGGTGTCCGGCGCCACTGCATTGCCTGCCTTGCTCTGTCTTCCCTTCATATCCTGCACGCTCCTTTTAGTGACATTGAGCAAAGCCAGGGGTCCAGAAGAAATTTGAGGGGGCTCAGGCCCCCGTGGCCCCACCTAGCCATGCCACTGGTGTAACAATCACTGTTACCCAGGTGAGTGCCCACCCAGACGTCATACACGCTTTCTACATTAATGAGTACTAAATCCAGCGTTAATCCTCTCCTGGTGGGCTCTGTCACCATTTTTCTGGGCAAAACCCCTTCTAAGGCATCCGCTCTTTTTCTGCTTTCCAGATTTGCAAACGGGATCCTCCAGTCCACATCTGGTAAATTTAAAGTCACCCAGTATCGTCACCTCTCCTTTCGTTCTCACTTTTGCAGTATCACTGATCAGATCTCTGTCCAGTTCTTCTGATTGAGTTTGAGGTCTATAGACTAACTGGTGTGGATGAATGTACCGTCTCCTCTTTGCAACATGATTCACAGGGATTTCATCTTTTCCTTGTATCCCCTGCATTTCAGCAGCTTTGATGTTGTTCGTGAGAGAGAGAGAGCTACTCCTCTCTCTTTTTGCTGCGTATGGTGATATCTCATTCATGAGACTCATCATTGAACCATGTCTCTATAATGGCCACAATGTGTCGAAATCTATTACCATCATTAGGGTTTCCAGATCAGGAATTTTATATGGGAGATAAGGAGACTGAGCAGTGAGGGTCAGGCAAGGGAAGGAGTGAGAGTGAGTACTAGGGACTGGAAATGGAGGAGGGTTAGAGTGAGCAATGGAGGCTGGAAAAAGGGAGAGGGGCGAGAGTGAATAGTAGGGGCTGAGGAAACTGGGGAGGATGAGCAAGGTCAGATTTAGTGCCTGTGACAACCTGCGAAAGCACCAGAAATATCACCCTCCAAAAGATGGAGTCCCCCCCCCCCCCCTTATATGTCTGTGAATATAGCTGAAGGCAAGTTATATTCAGATACAGAAGATGTTTCTTCTGTATCTGAAAGAGCTCATAATCTAAATTTAGTTTCCCTTGAAATTTTCCAAGATTCTTCATTTTATTGTACCTGAGATATATGTATTGACTGTCCTGGCCTGTGTCTGCATAAATAAGCAATGACACTTGCAGCAGAAAAATGAGGCATTTTTTACCCACTAGTTTTCTCCAGATTTTGTTGTTATGAACATTAACATTCCATAGTGAAAATAAAAACTTAAAGTGCAAGTCCCTGTCAATGTTAATCCTGTAATGTTGTATTTAGGCCCCTGTTTACTAGTGCTTAGCATGTGATGACAGTGTTATTTGTGCAGTAATATTTCGTTGTGGGTGGGAAAATACTTTTATTTATCTTTTTCTTTAATAAAGGGTATTAAGTATTGAAAGCAAAAGTGTGGAGGATAAAGTATAATGGAAATTTGCAAGAGATGGAAGTTCAGTAGCTTTGATGTGCCAGCACTGTAACACAGGCAGTGCCATGGTATGGGGAAATGCAGATTTACATCCCTCCATGACAGCTGAATGGATCTGGGCGCATTGTGTGATGTCTTTTACCCATCTTCCAGCCTAAGCAAAACCAAGTTGGTGTGCGTGATGGAAATTTGCTTCCATTTAGTGGGAGTGGCAGAAGAGGTGCCTCTCTAGCAGTCTTAGAGCTGCCCATGTGGGGAATGAGTGAAAGATGGAGGATGAAAAGGAAAAGAGTTCCTCAGTGCAGGAGAAACGTTTGGGTGAGACTTGTGGCCAGTCACCCAATGGCCTACAGCCTTATCTGGGTTAAGGATAAGTTTATTAGAGGATAACCAACTATCAATTGCATTCAGGCAGTGTTGAAGGGTAGTTAAATCTGGAGTAGAGAATGACACGGGGACAAAGTTTGTCCCCATCCCCGCCCCGTCCCTGTGGGTTCTGTCTCCATCCCCTCCCTGTCCCCACCCCATCCCCGCTCCATCCCCATGGGCTTTGTCCTCATCTGCAGAAGCCTCAAACAGTTATGATTTTAATTTAAATCTTTTTATTAAAGTATAAAAGGAACAATCTAGAATGGACACCATAGCGAATAAAAATAAGGAATATGAAAATGAAGTTAAAAAGACACAATCATATCAAGAATGTATAACTAAAGACCTAATATTCCTTAGAAGAAAAACTGAATCTTTGGAAAATTCGATAAGAAATAATCTTCGTTTTTTGAATTTCCCCAAACAATTTGCGACTTCTCCAAGAGATGTGTTAAGGAAATACATAAGAGATATATTGGGAGTGGCTGAAGAGGCCATTCCCCTGTTTTCTTAAAGAGCCGGTGGTGGGAGGGGGGGCTGGTTGGGAGGCGGGGATAGTGGTGGTTAGACTTATATGGTCTGTGCCAGATTCGGTGGTTGGGAGGCAGGGATAGTGCTGGGCAGACTTATGGTCTGTGCCAGATCCGGTGGTTGGGAGGCAGGGATAGTGCTGGGCAGACTTAAACGGTCTGTGCCCTGAAAATGACAGATACAAATCAAGGTAAGGTATACACAAAAAGTAGCACATATGAGTTTATCTTGTTGGGCAGACTGGATGGACCCGGCAGGTCTTTTTCCGCCATCATCTACTATGTTACTATGTATTATTTGCCAACAAAAACAAAAGAGAATCAAATCCAATAACTTGATGTTTCAGAGATTCTGGAAGCTTCTGACAGTGAAACGGTAATATCGTCGACTTTGATTGCAATTGTGGCATTAACTTCAGATAAAACCTGGTTAACGAGACTATTGTTTCAGAATAGGGAAAAAAGTTTTCTTCGACTGAAAATTCGTGTTTTTCCTGATGTGACTTAAGTCACTCAGAAGCATAGACAACAATTTCTTATGATGAAGCCAGAGGTACTTCATTTGGGGGCAATATTTTTTCTAAGATATCCTTGCAAGTGCGTTGTTAAATATCAGATGAATAAGTATGTTTTTTTTAATCCCCCTCAACTCACTGCTCTGTTTTTCTAGATAATTGATTTAAATATCCATATATGTAACATATTGAATCCTAATTGTGGACTTGAGTATAATCTGGTGAAATAATTTCCTTATATATTTTTTGTTTTTCTTTAATATAAAATTTCAGATTTTATATATTACATAATGGAACCAGGTAACTTTTCTGTACAAGTGTTATGTTTGAACAATATGCTGTGCAACTATTGTGTATAAATTACAAATAGAAAACAATAATAACAGTGAGCAGCTAAAATAACCCTCCTCACTACCACCCTCTACCCTTCCAACCCCAACAATAGCTGATATCTACTACCCAAGGAATCCTAATCCACCCTGTTAAAATGTCCAGGGGTACAAAATACAACCCCTAGAGGGGAGAAATATGCCCTATGAAGCACTGTTATGATTTTTTAATCTGTGGATGAATAAGAAGCCATGAACAATCTCAGGATTCAGTCTAGCTCTCCTGTCTTCCACAGTCCTTCCTGCAATAGAATATGTCTTCTTAGAAGATGTGCTGGTAGCAGGATGTACAGGATCCCCCATGCAAATTTTGCTAGTTGTGGCAAGCACGTTTGCTTGTTTTTCCAAAAAATGAAAATATTCTTGTCTGCATCACTCAAACATAAATAACAGTCCAGTTCATTAAAAGGTTTCAAAGTAGAAAATGACACAGGGACAAGGTTTGTCCCTGTCCTCGTGGGCTCTGTCCCCATCCCCGTGGGATATGTCCCTGCCCCATCCCCGCAGTTACTGTGGGTCCCCGTATCCATGTCATTCTCTAATCTGGAGCAGAAGGATTTTGTTTGGAAACTAAAAGAATGTTGTCTGTATACATATAGAACTTAATGGAAAAAGATTGAATCAGGGTGTGGGGGGGGGGGGGGGGATATGACTGAGGTCTATAAAATTGTGAGTGGTGTAGAACAGGTAAAAGTGAATTGATTTTTCACTTTTTCATAAAGTACTAAAACCAGGGGACACTCTATGAAATTACATGGAAATACTTTTAAAACAAATCGGAAGAAATATTTTTTTCACTCAAAGAATAGTTAAGCTCTGGAACTTACTGCTGGAGGATGTGATAACAGCGGTCAGCGTATCTGGGTTTAAAAAAAGGTTTGGACAAGTTCCTGGAGGAAAAGTCCATAGTCTGTTATTGAGATGGACATGGAGGAAGCCACTGCTTGCCCAGGGATTGCTAGCATGGAATGTTGCCACTAATTGGGTTTCTGCCAGGTACTTGTGACCAGGATTAGCCACTGTTGGAAGCAGGATACTGGGCTAGACGGACCATTGGTCTGACCCAGTATAGCTATTTTTATGTTCTTCGGTGTTCCTGGGGTCATAATTTCTGTGAAGCAGAGGTGGAAGTGTAATGTATGTTCGTGTATTATAAAATGTAGAGTACATGAACACATTTACACCTTTGAAGCAGGTGTACATTTTGTGCATGGATAGCTGTGCACTATGGGGGCTTGATCTGGAAGCCTATTTTATAGGTATCTATGTTGCCTTTGTACAAGAAGCTTAAAATAGGTGTCTTTTTGGACCTCTCACATAGACCTCCTATTATAAAATTACCTCCATAGTTTTTTAAAGCACTGAAAATATCCCTGGTCTCTTCTCTTCATGACTTCCTGTTTATATTCCCAGAACTGCTGTTTATATAGTTTTCCAAATTCCAGAACTCTTGTCACGTAAGCAGATGTCACAACTGCTAATCCACTTGTATACAGAAAATAAAAAACCTGGCATATAATTCACTAATGTGGTTGTAAACACTCATTAGAAATTAATGACTTGAGAGTTTTACTCTATCTCCCTTATCTATGTTGTAGAGAAGGTGTTCTTTTTGTTGTTTTTTTTATTGAAACTTTAGGGCCCTTTCAGCTATTGTGATTGGCTGAGAGATCAGCACTAGCTGGGGATCTGAATCTGATGTTGTTTGTATGTTTGACACATGTATGGTTTTTTTAAACTCCTCCTCTTTGGTCCAACCATTCTAAAGAGTTTTCCCACTTTGTGCCTACCAGGACAACAAATTTAGTTACTCGTTGTCCTGTGTGTGGCAGACTTTCCGCTCTGTACAAACTATTGGTTTCTATGACCTCAGAAACTGTGCCCTTCTATTCTTCTTATCCTCACTCCTTCATCAAACCTCTGATCTGTTTCTGTTAAAGCTGTCTGCCTGGGACTAGATGCCTCACAGCTGTCCTAACCACCGACCTTTCTGAGTGTTACACCACTAGGATCCCTGAGGCACATTAAAGAACAAGACAAATGTCCCGAAGGTTTGCCTGCAACTCCATTCAGGAGGGTCTTCTGAATGTTGGATTGGCAAAGCCTAAAACAACTTTAGTCTATGCCATTGGTTCCTAAACCTGGTCCTGGAGGCATTCCAGCCAGTCAGGTTTTCAGGATATCCACAATGAATATTCATGAGAGAGATTTGCATGCACTGCCTCCACGGCATGCAAATCTATGTCTTGAATATTCATTGTGGATATCCTGAAAACCTGACTGACTGGGGTGCTTCCAGGATCAGGTTTGGGAACCACTGATCTATGCTTTAATTCAAGAACATAATCTTTGGCTTCTATCTTTCACAGCCAATACGCAGAAATAAAAAGAAGCAAGAGAGAGAAAAGTAAAGTGATACTTTTTTTATTGGACTCACTTAATACATTGTTTGACAAGCTTTTGAAGACAGAACCTTTTTCAGGTCAAGTATGAACAAACGATGATAGTATCAGAATATATATAAGTGAAAAATTAAAAGTGTTCCAGTGACAGTAAAGGTAGGGGTGGGGGCGGGGCAGGAGTGAGAAACAGAGAGAGGTGAATGAGTGATCAGAAGGTGAGAAAGCAATATAATTGTATGGTTTATAAAGCGAGATAACGATACACAGATCCTTGTTAAGTCCTGTCAGTTGAGTGTCTAAACCACTCCAGGAAGGTAAGACCTTTGCAATTGAGATGATATATTTTACGTTACTGCTTACTATTTTGACCATAAGGTTATTGATGCATTGCCCAGGTTCTGAAAAATGCTGACCCGCTGAAGTGTCAACTTATGTGCTTTTTGGTGTTTGATAGACTTTCTTTCACAGATAGTTGGGTGACGGATGGTGAGTTCTGCATCCTTTACAATGCCTGCCACTCCCCCCACAACTTTGCTTTTCTACTACAAAAATAGCATCAACCAGGCACGAGTGTCAGACTTTCACCATCTCTGTTGTAGGAGGCACTGTTAATTCAACTGCCCTCTCCAGCAATTCATTTCTAGTCACCAACCAGCATCCCGAGTGACGTCCCAGAGTTGATTACTGACACAGCTGCTGGCTCAGTGTCTTAATCGCCGGTTTTTAAAAAAGGTTCCAGAGGAGATCCAGGAAATTATAGACCGGTGAGTCTGACGTCAGTGACGGGCAAAATGGTAGAGACTATTATTAAGAACAGAATTACAGAGCATATTCAAAAGCATGGATTAATGAGACAAAGTCAACATGGATTTAGTGAAGGGAGATCTTGCCTCACCAATCTACTACATTTCTTTGAAGGGGTGAACGAACATGTGGATAAAGGGGAGCCGGTTGATATTGTGTATCTGGATTTTCAGAAGGCGTTTGACAAAGTACCTCATGAAAGACTTCAGAGGAAATTGGAGAGTCATGGGATAGGAGGTAGTGCTCCATTGTGGGTTAAATGGTCAATATTCTCAGTGGAGAAGGGTAGTTAGTGGGGTTCCCCAGGGCTCTGTGCTGGGACCGCTGCTTTTTAACATATTTATAAATGACCTAGAGATGGGAGTAACTAGTGAGGTAATTAAATTTGCTGATGACACAAAGTTATTCAAAGTCGTTAAATCGCGGGAGGATTGTGAAAAATTATGAGCGGACTTTACGAGATTGGGAGACTGGGCGTCTAAATGGCAGATGACGTTTAATGTGAGCAAGTGCAAAGTGATGCATGTGGGAAAGAGGAACCCGAATTATAGCTATGTCATACAAGGTTCCACATTAGGAGTCACGGACCAAGAAAGGGATCTAGGTGTCGTCGTTGATGATACGTTGAAACCTTCTGCTCAGTGTGCTGCTGCGGCTAAGAAAGCAAATAGAATGTTAGGTATTATTAGGAAAGGAATGGAAAACAAAAATGAGGATGTTATAATGCCTTTGTATCGCTCCATGGTGTGACCGCACCTCGAATATTGTGTTCAATTCTGGTCGCCACATCTCAAAAAAGATATAGTGGAATTAGAAAAGGTGCAGAGAAGGGCGATGAAAATGATAAAGGGGATGGGACGAGTTCCCTATGAGGAAAGGCTAAAGCGGCTCTTTAGCTTGGAGAAAAGGCGGCTGAGGGGAGATATGATAGAGGTCTATAAAATAATGAGTGGAGTTGAACGGGTAGATGTGAAGCGTCTGTTCACACTTTCCAAAAATACTAGGACTAGGGGGGCATGCGATGAAGCTACAATGTAGTAAATTTAAAACGAATTGGAGAAAATGTTTCTTCACTCAGCGTGTAATTACTCTGGAATTCGTTGCCAGAGAATGTGGTAAAGGTGGTTAGCTTAGCGGAGTTTAAAAAAGGTTTGGACGGCTTCCTAAAGGAAAAGTCCATAGACTGTTATTAAATGGACTTGGGGAAAATCCACTATTTCTGAGATAAGCAGTATAAAATGTTTTGGGATCTTTCCGGGTATTTGTGACCTGGATTGGCCACTGTTGGAAACAGGATGCTGGGCTTGATGGACCTTTGGTCTTTCCCAGTATGGAAATACTTATGTACTTAATCATTAAGGTGTTAGGGATCTTAATGTGCATGCTGGCCTGCCATTCACCACAGTGGTTCCAGTTGAAGAAATCAAGCAAAAAAAAGGAGAAAGTCAAATCCTCATGGAAATGCACAGCAACAGGAAAAAGGAGCGACGTAATCAAAGATGAGGAAACCAAGCTTGTGAATATAACAAGTCTTTATTGCTCACCGATTCTGAAGGCCTATTGCAGGACTACTCGACACAACCGTGTTTCAGCTAGTGTGCCTTCATCAGGAGCCTTGATCTTTTAGCATTTGGCAATACAGGAGAACAAATCAATAAACAGAATACATGCTAAGTTCAAGTACAGTACAACTAAGTGTCTAAGAGATAGTGGTCTTGCTAGTTAGTACTATAGTAGCTCACTGTAAAGATCACTGAAGAATAAGGGAGGGTGAGTACATGAGAATGTTTTAAGATTTCAATGTAAGAGGAATGTGTACAGCATGAATGGGGGAGAGGAGAATGAAACAAAGATAGGAGGAAAGGAGTTATCTGTACCAGTTTCAGCTTATTTTGGGTATATGTTTAATTTTTGACAATGTACAATATCTGCTGTGCTGGAATCAAGTACATAAGAACTTAAGAATAGCCATATTGGGTCAGACCAGTGGTCCATCTAGCCCAATACCCTGTTTCCAACAGTGGCCAATCCAGGTCACGAATACCTGGTAGAAACCCAAATAGTAGCAACATTCCATGCTACCAATCCCAGAGCAATCAGTGGCTTCCCATGTCTATCTCAATAACAGACTATGGACTTTTCCTCCAGGAATTTGTCCAAACCTTTCTTAAACCCAGATACGCTAACTGCTGTTACCACATCCTCCAGCAAAGAGTTCCAGAGCTTAATTGTTCGTTGAGTGAAAAAAATATTTCTTCCTATTTGTTTTTAAAGTATTTCCATGTGACTTCATTGAGCGTCCCCTGGTTTTTGTACATTTTGAAAGAGTAAAAAATTGATTCTCTTCTACTTGTTCTATACCACTCTCAATCATGTCTCCCCTCAGCCATCTCTTTTCCAAGCTGTAGAGCCCTAACCTCTTTATTTATTTGCCATTCATCATTTCATATTACCTATGCAATAATGTTTAATAAATAAAACAGGATTTCCTATAGAAAGCAGGGCATCTAGCCCCCTTTAGTGCCCCTTCCCCCACGACCCTCTGCTCGCTTAATCTTGGGGGAATTACATTATTATTTTCACTTTCCATTTAGCAGTTGGCATCCAGGAATATCAACTATGTGTGTACAAAAGTTTGATCTGGAACAAAAGTATTAGTGCTCCATGATCCCAGATCTGTGTAATTGTTTTTTTGTTGATGTTCTGACACAGATGGGGTGTGGGTGTTGCACTAGCATATGAAAGCAGCAGCTTTGTTTTCAGAAAACTTTCTTCCTCCATTTCTGGCAGAGCTCCTTTGAAGATCTTACTGTTCTTGGCTTTGGCAGAATAAGTAACAGGCAAATGTACCTTATTCAAAGACTCATGCTGTTCTCTGTGGCTTCTTGTTTGGCTTGCAGTTTTCTTTTAAGTTGTGAGAGTTGCGCTAATTTCCTGTTTAATGTACAGCTAGGTTCTTGTTTGCTTTGTGAGCAGCAATGCAAAGGTGCTGTTTTGATGTGGCTATGGGCAGGGCCGCTGAGAGACAACGCTGGGCCCGGGGCAAACCATCTTAAGGGCCCCCCCGGGCCCAAACCATTTTAAGGGCACTGCACACACACATACGTTGTAAAGAATTCCGTTTTTCATTGCTTCCCATGCCATGCTTTCCCTTCTTAATTCTATCCCCATCCACCCTGTTGTCTTCTCAGCTTCATTGTGAGACAGAGTATGCCTGCCTGTGCACATATAAAATATTCAAGAAACAAGAAAATTAATGGGAAAACTCTTAAACTTGCAGATTGGTGAAAACAGTCCAGAAATGTGTTATGTCACCTAGTCCTTGCTGTATACATTTTGTGGTGCTAATTGATTAGCATCCTAAGGCTTGCATTTATAAAGAATTAAACAATAATTTTATTACCTGGTGCAGTGGCACGTGACGTGACTGACAACTGCACTGGCTTGGTGTTGGCTGCTCTTCCTCCTCTCTCAGCTGAGTCCAGTCAGTGGAGTGCACAAGTCTGTGCACACTCAAATAATCCCCCGACCTGGCTGGCTGCAGCCTCCAAAACTGTGCTTGGTCTCCCACAAATTATTGCTCCAGAGTCCAGCTCCAAATTTAGCCCGCCACACCTGTCCTGACTCTGAGAGTGATGATGACCCGCCCCCACGACGCCGACGCGACCCGGCCAGAAGGAGCAGCACTGCAGCAGGCACTAGCCCCGCCCGCCCCTTAGCACTGCATAGGCTGCCTGGCCCACACACACCACCCATGCGGCACGCGCCGCACGTACGCAGGAGCACAGCAGCAAATCGCGAGGCTGCTGCCAGTGCCGGATGCGAGCACGGGGTCGGAGGGAGCTGGAGGAAGGAAAAAAAAACACCAATACAGCGTGCGATCGTCGTCGCCGGGCCCCCCCTGGCGGCCCTGACTGTAGTGTAGTTTCTCTGTGCCACTGCGCGAGCATGGAGGGAGCTGGAGGAAGCGGAGGAAGGAAAAAAAACATTACAGAAATCGTCGTCCCCCCTGTCCCCCCCTCTCGGCGGCCCTGGCTATGGGTGCAGTGGATTACTCTCTGTTGGCCCTTTCCTGAGTTTCTCCAGTCAATGATCATCAAAGCTGGGAGTGTTAGGAATTTGCTCACTCTGCAATGAGTGGAATTGAGACCAGAGCTGGTTGCCATGTTGGTCATTCCCTCAGCATTCTATAGTATACATATTATGACAGTATCTAAAATTTCTAGAGGCGGGTGCTGATTCCAATTCAGTGGAATTTTGCTCTCATGACAATTGGTATGTGCATTGCTAAAATAATATCTAAGTGGTTAAAAAGAAGAAATGATGTTAGTAAAATAAAAGGCAAGTTTTAAAAAGGATAATAGCGAGGTTTGTTCTGTGATTTTGGTGGTGTTCTGTGTTTGCGGTTGTGGGGATGCTTGCTCTCTCCGCCTGCTGACCATGGAGGCACTAATTTTGCATATTCTTCGTTAACATTTTCACTAATTTTCAAAATGTAATTACACATGCAACTTAACTTTGAAAATGACTCCAGAATTACTATCCCCATACTTGTATATCTGTTAACTAAAGTATATAATTTTCTTGAGGAAAATTATGCGCATAGTTTTGAAAATTGAAACTCATTCATATAAGTACAAATCCCTCAGCACAGTTTCAAACTACTCGCATTCCAGTACTAGGAGCATAAGTTTACATGCACACAGGATGAGTAGTTAAAAGGCCATTTCCACAGGTAAAGCATTCGCTTTCCAGTAGAAATGGCTTAATAAATTATTCTCTCCGTGTATAAATAGCACTTCAGTGCCCTCATGGTGATTTCTGGCTTAAGTCTCCTCACCCCCCACACCAATATTTTTTCCTGTGCTTCTCTATTACAGTTTCTCACTTTTCTCTTCTCTTTAATTTTCTTTCTACCTCCTATTGCTTCTCTGCCCCCCCCCCCCCCCACCAATTGCTTCTCTTCCCTCTGTGTAGTGGTCTAATTTTAGCTCCTTCATCAGTTTCTCCAGCCTTGCCACTTTTTGTTATCCACGTTCCACGGCCTAGCTCACTGTTTTTCCTCATTTCCTCTTTGAACGTGTTCTCACTTCTCTTACAGTTCAAGCTACATGCTGAGTCATCAATAGTCAGCTGAATGGTACACATATAACTTGAAACATCTTACACATGATAAACTAATGATCAGCAGATTGAAAACAAATCATAGAAATTGTTTGTTTAACAAAGTGCTTAATTAAGGGGTGGAATCTGAAGCTGGAGGGTGTGATCAAGGCAAAAGTAGGGATGGACCAAGCAGATCTCCAGCAGCCAATGAAGGGTGTAAACTTGTTTATTGACATTTTGCTGTCTTGTGTGTAGGGTTTTTCTTTTTTTTTCTTTTCTGATTTCCTCTTTGGATCTGGTGATCAAGGCAACTAACATAGGCATTCAGTTGAGGTTTGGACAAGCTCATGGAGAAAAAGTCCATCCATACAATTATTACCCTAGTAGACTTGGGTTACATTAAGAAGCATGGTTATACCAGAACATCTGTTATTTCTCAGGCACAGTTGGTAGGTCACTTGCTCCTGCCCCTTGTATCCACTAAGAGAACATGACTGCTACAACCTCTGTGTAGTACAATGAGGTGGAAGAGGTCGTGGCAGTCTTGTTCTTGTAGCGGCTGTGAGGGGTGAGAGCGAGTGGCCTCCGCTGCTGCCTTCATTGACCCCAATTTTATTTTTTTGATAAGCATCTTTATTAAGTTTTATAAACCATAAAATACAGAAACAGATGGTCACCAAGAAAACAATAACGAAAAGAAAACAGCCCCAACCCTACCCGCCCCCTCAGGCAAATGACATAGAGTCCAACAAAATCAGTATTCATTACGATACATGGAAAGATAATACCAGGAAAGTGGTGCCCAGTCCCAAGTGTCAACACTGTAACACATTCAAGGGTCCACTGCGTAATCTAGGTGTAAAAGTGTCCAAAAATGGGATCCACACTTTGATAAAGTGATCAATGTTTTTACGAGTAGTTCACATAACTGAAAGATGTTCCATCCGAAGCAAATGGTTCATTTGGTTCGTATGTTTCATGTTTTTAATGTTTTAAATTGTAAACCGCTTTGATATTTTAAGTATTGCCATATATTAAAGGTTAATAAACTATTTAAGTGGCCTTGACTTTCTGTCTTGGAGAGCCATTGCAGCTTGATCCTTCTTCAGACTTCAAGTCATAGTTTCGGCTCAAATCCTCAAACCCCTAAAGGGCACCTATCTGGTAACTTCTCATTTGCCATTGTTGAGAAACATGCTAAGATGTCAGGCAGCTAGATAATATTTTCAGGACTTTGTCTGACACAAGATTGACAGCTCCCAGGAACAAACAATGACGAGAGTCTATAGAGCTAAAGGATAGTTTAAAAGAGGAACAATAAAACTATAATTGAACAAAAAAAAAGAAAAGAAAAAAGTTTTTTAAAAAAGGTGCTGGCTTACATGTGTTTTGTTTATCTACCCAAAGTGGATGAATCTCAGCTGGGCAGGCTGGATTTTATCTTTTGTCATTTACTGTGTTAATGTGTAACCTCTTCTTGGTACTCATGATGTACTTTGGCTATGACCTTGTACACTCCAGTTTGTCTTTTTCCACCTGTCATTGTCCCTTGACCTCCCTGTGCTGAAACTTGGATTGTAAGCTATTAATCTTGCAAATTTGATTGCTTAGGGCAGTAGTTTCCAAACCTTTTCAGTTCACAGCACCCTTCTTGTCCCAGCAATTTTTTGCAGCATCCCCCAACCTCCGCCCCCCCCTCGACCACATAGGTCTCCGCCCCCTCGACCACACAGGTCTCGCCCCCCCCCCCCCCCCCCCAGCCACACAGATCTCCATCTTTTTATCCTCACAAATATATCAGTGCTAGGGTGTCCCTATAACCAGCCCCTCCAAATAAAACACTGATTACGATTTATAGCAAATTACTATTCTACCTATGAAACATTATTCCATTATTTTACATCCTCTTTGTACATCCGTATGCTGCACAAGCCAGCATGTTTAAAAATATAAGTGAGATTAAATAAAAAATGCCAGCAACAATAAAGAATGACAACTCGGATGCAGCAGCTCATAGGTTTGCTTGCTTCCTTTTGAATGGGAATGGAAACAGAGACTACTTACCTATTGGCTTCAATTTTTTTTACTTCATCTCGTCTCCTGTTTTCATCCAACCTCCTTAGCAGTCACCTCTGAGTCCTAAACACGGTCTACTCCCTGTCTCCATTGGCCACAAAAAAAGAGGGTGGGGCCACAGCAGCCTTCAGGCATGCGCTGTCAGCTCTGCTGGTCCTCTGCCCACTCCCGCTGACATAAACTTCCAGTTCCGGGGGCAAAGAACCGGCAGAACTGACAGCGCATGCTTGAAGGCTGCTGAAGTCCTGCACATGCTTTTTTTTTTGTTGTTCTTGTTTTTCTGCTGCTGCTGCGCTGCTCTGTTAAGTAACAGTTCGGGCGGGCGGAAGGTCAGGATTTGCCGCGGTGCCCCAGAGAGGTCGCTGCAGCGCACCCATTTTGGGTTGTATTGGGACAGCCCGGTGTCTCATCAGCAGTGCTGAGAAGTGCCATACAGAGCGACCAGTTTATATTGCTGGGCGAGAAGTCTCTTCCAGCTGGAGCAGAGGTTGTTCTGAGGACTGTATTCACAACCCCTAGGGAGAAGGAAACCTCAGTCATTGCTTAGCCATGTCTTCTCACAGACTGAACTTGGGGGGCTCATGATGTCAAATTCTGAAGGGAGTGTGACCCCTCACCACAATGACCAGCTATAAAAAAAAAACCCACACATACAACTGGGAGAGGAAAAGGGCTATCAAACAGATTACTCCAGATGGTTATGAATGAGGGGGCTCCTGGCACTGATTCTGGTTGCATTGTAAGCATTAAGGAATATGAGGTAAGTTCTTCCTTTCTGAAACCTCTTTATGAAAAAAATTCATAATCAGAGTCATTAAAACCTCTTTGTGTTCTAGGATGTATGTCATTTGGCTTCATAGCATTATCCATGTGTACTTTTGTCAGTTTGGAAAACATTTTCCTGCAAATGGGTGTGGTTTTTTTTTTTGTGTATTTTGGAAACTTATTGTATGCTGTGATGTTAGGCTATTAATTTAGGCTCTCTTGTTTATGCTATGCTCCTCTGAGTCTTTTCAGAAGAGCAGTGTATAAATCTAAATAGAAATGTGTACCCTTGCCAATAATCAGAAGTTATTCTCCAGTCCATTTGTCAGTGGATACTGGACAAAGTTTATATTGAACACAGGGCTGGGGAGCTGCTAGCCTGTGGGTTGTATCCATCCCATAAAGCTTCTTAATTTTGCCTGCAGAAAGTCTATCTGTTATGCCGTTTCTATCTTGCTTCCTTCCCTGGGAACATGGCTGTAAGAGTTCATTCTGCACTAATATCACTGCCCACTTCTTGCTCTCCTCCCAGAAGAGGTGCTATGAGTGGACTTACAGAGAGGGAGAGAATGGCATTGGTAACTATTTGCTAGGAAATTGCTTGTAAACTTGGGGAAAGGTAGACTTAGAGTAGCCTAGTTGTTAGTGCAGTGGACTTTGATCCTGGGGAACTGAGTTCAATTCCCACTGCAGCTCCTTGTGACTCTGGGCAAGTCACTCAACCCTCCATTGCCCCTGATACAAAATAAGTACTTGAATATATGTAAACCGCTTTGAATGTAGTTGCAAAAACCTCAGAAAGGCGGTATATCAAGTCCTATTTTCCTTTCCCTATTTGAGATTCCAAATGGAATGTTGAGATTCTGTTGCTACTATTGGAGATTCTAGATGGAATGTTGCTATTCCACTAGCAACATTCCATGTAGAAGCCTGCCCTTGCACAACAGCAACGCGGCCGCGCAGGCTTCTGTTTCTGCGAGTCTGACGTCCATGCTCTTGAACCAGTTAGGAGGCTAGAAAATAACTTGGGCATCTCTATCAGCTAATAATTGGCTCTTAGAAATACAGTCTACTTAGGTCCATAGAGGAGAGCCTACTAATAATAATAAAAATTAAATATTAATGTAGTCTAGCATATAACTAGCAATCTTAGAGGACTTCAGTTTACAGACTCCTACTCCGTTAGCAACTTAATTAAGAAATCACCAATAATAAGTTGCAGGCAGTAGTCCAGCAGCAAGATGGGGGCTATTCAGTCTTTTGCATTAAGTGTCACACGTTTGATTATCTCCCAGTAGGTGAGAAGTTATATGTGTGTACTCAGTGCAAAGAGCTCCTGGCACTCAGGGAATGGGTCCAGTCCCTGGAGACTAGAGTAGCAGACTTGGAGGAGCTGAGGCAGACAGAGATGTTTATAGAGGAGGTCTACAGGGACATAGTAGAGAAGTCCCACCTCCAGTCTGTCAATCTCTGCGAGAGGCAGGAAGTGATCCTGTAGCCAGGGGATGCAATATTTTCTTTCACTGAGAATGTGTTTCCAGGGACTTCTGCCCAGGAGGGAAGGATTAGGACAGCCATTTTAGTTGGAGATTCGATCATTAGGCTTGCAGATAGCTGGGTGACCTGTGGGTGTGAAGATCACTTAGTCACTTGCCTGCCTGGTGCGAAGGTGGGGGACCTCTTTTGTCATCTAGATCCTGCAGTGAGAGACCAGGAATGGTGGATGGGAAGTGCATGGATGATTATTTATTTGAAATTAATTTAAGTATTTTAGTTTGTATGTATGCTTTCATTTCTCTTGTGTGTGATTATTTATTTAATTGTGTTTATTATTTTAGTGTAAACTGCTTTAATTAGGTCATAACAAAGTAGTATAGAAAATTTAATAAACGGTAAAACGATAAGATTTTTGACAGCGCTGGGAAGGAGCCTAGTGTCTCGGTACATGTGGTTAACAGTGACATAGAAAAATGTGGGAGGGAGGTTCTGGAAGCCAAATTTAGGCTCTTAGATAGAAAGTTGAAATCCAGAACCTCCAGGGTAACATTTTCAGACGTGGTCCCTGTTTCACTTGCAGGACCCAAGAGACAGGCAGAGCTCTGGAGTCTCAATGCATGGGTGAAACAATGGTACGGGGAGGAGGGTTTTAGGAACTGAACTATATTCTGGGGAAGGGGGAGCCTATTCCAGAAAGATGGGCTGTACCTTAACCAGGATGGAACCAGGTTGCTGACATCAACATTTAAAAAGGAGATAGAGCAGCTTTAATTTAATTTATTTATTTATGCAATTTTTTTTTTTATACATCCAAAGCAAAGCTTTGTCAAAAAGCTTCAGTTATTAACAGGAAAATCAAATATTGGGAATACTCCCAGGAAATAAATTTCTATAATTACATAGTCCTCAATATAGGAGGAGACTGTACATATAAACCTAATAAGAGGTTAGGTATTATTTAGGCAACAAGTTAAATAAAAAAAGAAAAAGAAGGCGTCTAGGTATTTAACATCAAACAATATAAGTCCGTGATAGAAACTCTCATGATGGTTTAGGATTCCTTGCATTTAAAAATGATCGAAGCTGAACCGGGTCAAAAAAATGGTATGTCTCCGAGTCAAAGAAGATTACACATTTACAAGGAAAGCGTAACTGGAATTTCGCTCCCAATTGAACAGTCTCTTGTCTCATTATCAAGAATTTCTTTCGTCTTTCTTGTGTGGCCCTCGACACATCCGGAAAGATTTGAATCCTTTCACCGATAAAGGTGATCATTGAAGTTTGCCTCAAATATAACCTTAACAAGGATTCTTTATCAACAAGAAACACAAATGATACCAAAAGCATAGATCTAAATTCAGCCTCCTCCTGTGATTGCTCTAATAAAGCTGATACATCAAGACTCACAGAAGGTTGAACCCTCTGCGGTGTAGTTTTCACAGGAAGGAAATAAATCTTTTGCACAGGAGGAAGGTTGTTTTCTGAATATTTAAATACTTCTATCAGAAACTTATGAAACAGATCTCTTGGTGAGGTTTATTTAAGAGAGGGAAAGTTTAACAATCTCAGGTTTAAACACCTACTTCGATTTTCTAGATTCTCAATCTTTCTTTGCATCAAGTCCACATTTTGAAATATTTTAATCTCTTGATCTTTTGTCTGAGTTATCGAAAGATCACATTGCTGTAAGTTCTTCTTTTGGATAGACAATTCAGTTTGAAGATTTTCAATTTTCAGAGAGTTAGTATTCGAATTAGTTACAAAATTCAAGCATACCTTATGCAGAGATTCTATAGCACCCCATAGAGATTCTAATGTAACATTCGGTGGTTTCTCCAAAGATTGCAGAGTCACGGGTGGGATAGGCTGGTCAGCAAAGCTTTGCTGAACCGCAGAAATTTGCTCCATGGAGTTGTCTGTAATTCTGCTTTCCTTGGGAGTACTTTCCAGATTCGATCTTTCGCGGGGAATCCCCGCTATTGGCAGCGCCATTTCTCTAGAGGAGTTCTCCCTCTCCAATTCCGCAGCCGCTTTCTCAGGCCGAAGGGCGGGACTTCCTCCCGGAATACTTCCTGCCACTCGAATCTGCGACGGACTACGAGGGCTTAGCGAAAGTTCGCTATCCAAGCCCGGACTCCTCTCGGTCTCGGGCTGCGGAGCGCCCGATGATGATACTGGAACAGTGAAGGCTGTTATTGGAGGTTGCCTACGGGTCAGGTCAGTGGAGGGTAGGGAGATTCCTCCTCGTACTTTCCCTTTCCGTTTAGGCATAGCAATAAGAAAGAAAAACAATTCAAGGGAAAAAAGACTCTCCAGCTCCGACTTCAGCGTCCTAACCAGACGCCATCTTAAAACAGTCTCCCCCGATAGAGCAGCTTTTAAACTAGAAACTAGGAGAAAGCCAACAGTCGCTCAAAACTGCATGGTTTGGAACAAGGTATCTTTAAAGAATCACCAAAACAGGGAAGATAGGGTATCCCACTAGTGAGGTTGCAATAAAGGCCATAGTAGACTAGGCGACTTTACATAAGGAGCAGACAGATTTATTTAACATCTTTTGATTAATATGAGTCAAACCAATTTACAAATAACAGATTTTCATCAGAACCAAAAATATTCTTGCAGAGATCCCAGGCATATATCATGGTTTTGTTCCATATAAGATAAAAACATGTCTCTTCCCACTCACCCATCACCCAACCACCCATCCCTCCCCCCCCCCCCTGCATGGGAACATCTTCACTACGAAGAATTAGATCACATCAAGTGATCAAGTCTACGGGAAGTTCAAGATCCTACTTCTTGCTGTGAGAGTTAGTGTATTCCAAAATGGCCCCCAGATCTGTTGAAATTTTAGATTTGATAATTTGCACTATAAATCACTTTGATGGGTCTCCCTAAAGCAATATATATCAAGCCTAATAAAAACTTGGAACTGGATAACTTTCTGAGAGGCCATATCAGAAATTCCATAGCGTTCCATAGTTAACAAGTAAATCATTTGGGTGCACTAGAGGGCAAAAGTGGGGCTGTCCTGTGAGATCCATAAAAACATTTTAGTTTTCTTACACATCAGAATACTTCTATCCATGAAGCTTTTTGAAGCAAAGGAGGGATTTTGTATACTCCATATAGCATGTTGGGTTGTAACGCAATTTGTTGCTTCCACTGGCAGGCCACAAATTCAAGGAATTATTTCCAAAAAAGCATCACTCTTGGACACTGTCCCAGAGAGGCAGAGGGAGTATTACATTTCAAGCATTTGTCTGATGCTTGTATCTTTGCCCTGTATTCACGTTTAGGTGAAATATATAATCATAGAAGAAATTTATACTTCATTTCCCAGTTAGCTGCATTGCCAGATAGTATTTTAGTGCATTTAAAGCAAGCTTCCATCAGCTCTTCAAGGACAGTAAACTGTAAATCCTCAGTTCAACTAGCAGACAGAAGTGCATAGTCCACTAATGGCTAGTGGCATCTTAAACTGAAATACAAAAGTATATGTTGTGCAGAGTTTCTCCTGAATATCCTCTGTTAAGAGGGCTTGAGGTAGATCGTGGATATAAGGCCAAAGCTGCCAATATGGAAACAAATCAGTTGGGTCAGCATGTTACTCACATTGGAGTTCTATGAATTCTTTCAGTGTACCTTCCTCCATGAGGACATGATATAGATAATGAATACCCTTGCGTTGCCAAGCAAGGAGAGCTTTGCTGTCAATTCCAGGACAGAAGTTCAGGTTAAATACAATAACAAGACATTGTGATGTTTACATACCCATCACCAGGGGGTTCATAATGGCTGCAGCAACAGAAAATCCTTTAACACAAAAACTACTTTTCCAGTGGGAACATGCAAGAGCTCGTTAAAATGGTAGCCCGGCAGAAGTTTAGTTTCAATCTGAGTTACTGAAAACTCTGAGGTGTCTCTGAACCAATCATTAATATGTCTCATGTTGCTGGCTATTAATAGGCAGAGAGATTTTAAAGATTGCAAATTATCATTATCAACTGCTGAGCAAGTTTTAAATAGGAATAAAAAAATATTGTCTATAGTTATCTGTATGCAGATGCCAGAAATCTAAAAAATAAGATGGGAGAGTTAGAATATATTGCACTGATAAAAAAGATAGATATAATAGACATCTCTGAGACCTGGTGGAAAGAAGATAACGAATGGGACACTGTCATACTAGGGAACAAATTATATTGCAGGGATAGGGTGGATCAAATTGGTGGAGGTGATGGGAAGTGGCATTATATGTTAAAGAGGGTTTTGAATCAAATAGACTAAAAATTGTGAAGGATACAAAATATATCTTGGAGTTCTTATGGATAGAAATTCCATGTGTAAAGGGGAAATGATAGTGATAGGAGTTTACTACCGTCCACCTGGCCAGAATGAATAGACAGATGCAGAAATATTATTAGAAATTAGAGAGGCTAACAAACTGGGTAGCACAATAATAATGGGTGATTTCAATTATCCTGATAATTGACTGGATAAATTAAACATCAGGGCATGCTAGAGAGGTCAAGTTCCTAGATGAAATTGGGGCATGCTAGAGAGGTACAGTGGGGGAAATAAGTATTTGATCCCTTTCTGATTTTGTAAGTTTGCCCACTGACAAAGACATGAGCAGCCCATAATTGAAGGGTAGGTTATTGGTAACAGTGAGAGATAGCACATCACAAATTAAATCCGGAAAATCACATTGTGGAAAGTATATGAATTTATTTGCATTCTGCAGAGGGAAATAAGTATTTGATCCCCCACCAACCAGTAAGAGATCTGGCCCCTACAGACCAGGTAGATGCTCCAAATCAACTCGTTACCTGCATGACAGACAGCTGTCGGCAATGGTCACCTGTATGAAAGACACCTGTCCACAGACTCAGTGAATCAGTCAGACTCTAACCTCTACAAAATGGCCAAGAGCAAGGAGCTGTCTAAGGATGTCAGGGACAAGATCATACACCTGCACAAGGCTGGAATGGGCTACAAAACCATCAGTAAGACGCTGGGCGAGAAGGAGACAACTGTTGGTGCCATAGTAAGAAAATGGAAGAAGTACAAAATGACTGTCAATCGACAAAGATCTGGGGCTCCACGCAAAATCTCACCTCGTGGGGTATCCTTGATCATGAGGAAGGTTAGAAATCAGCCTACAACTACAAGGGGGGAACTTGTCAATGATCTCAAGGCAGCTGGGACCACTGTCACCACGAAAACCATTGGTAACACATTACGACATAACGGATTGCAATCCTGCAGTGCTCGCAAGGTCCCCCTGCTCCGGAAGGCACATGTGACGGCCCGTCTGAAGTTTGCCAGTGAACACCTGGATGATGCCGAGAGTGATTGGGAGAAGGTGCTGTGGTCAGATGAGACAAAAATTGAGCTCTTTGGCATGAACTCAACTCGCCGTGTTTGGAGGAAGAGAAATGCTGCCTATGACCCAAAGAACACCGTCCCCACTGTCAAGCATGGAGGTGGAAATGTTATGTTTTGGGGGTGTTTCTCTGCTAAGGGCACAGGACTACTTCACCGCATCAATGGGAGAATGGATGGGGCCATGTACCGTACAATTCTGAGTGACAACCTCCTTCCCTCCGCCAGGGCCTTAAAAATGGGTCGTGGCTGGGTCTTCCAGCACGACAATGACCCAAAACATACAGCCAAGGCAACAAAGGAGTGGCTCAGGAAGAAGCACATTAGGGTCATGGAGTGGCCTAGCCAGTCACCAGACCTTAATCCCATTGAAAACTTATGGAGGGAGCTGAAGCTGCGAGTTGCCAAGCGACAGCCCAGAACTCTTAATGATTTAGAGATGATCTGCAAAGAGGAGTGGACCAAAATTCCTCCTGACATGTGTGCAAACCTCATCATCAACTACAGAAGACGTCTGACCGCTGTGCTTGCCAACAAGGGTTTTGCCACCAAGTATTAGGTCTTGTTTGCCAGAGGGATTAAATACTTATTTCCCTCTGCAGAATGCAAATAAATTCATATACTTTCCACAATGTGATTTTCCGGATTTAATTTGTGATGTGCTATCTCTCACTGTTACCAATAACCTACCCTTCAATTATGGGCTGCTCATGTCTTTGTCAGTGGGCAAACTTACAAAATCAGCAAGGGATCAAATACTTATTTCCCCCACTGTACGTAAGTACATAAGTATTGGGACAGACCGAAGGTCCATCAAGCCCAGCATCCTGTTTCAAACAGTGGCCAATCCAAGCCACAAGTACTTGGAGGAAAAAGAAAACCCCAGGAAATGGCTTGCACAGCGGTACCCAGTTAATGGTTACTGGTTACTGCCGGGTTAGTGTGGGAGCCCTTATCTCCCCGCCTCTTACTGCATGGCCAATGTGCCTGGGGTCTTTTTACCTGCAGTGGTAAAAAGGGCCCTGGCACATGGGCAAAATGGTCCCCACCACTAGTGCAGGGCCCTTTTTCCCACAGCTTGGTAAAAGGATCCCTAAAAAACTCATTTTTAAAACAGAAAAACATCCAAAAAATGACACAAAGCAGCCATTTTTTTACAAAAATGTCTAAATCGCTATTTTTGAAACACATTTTAAGACTTTTTCTATGCAGTTATCTACAATGTGTCCAAATCACAAGGGGGGGGGGGGGTGTTGGGAGCAGGATTTGGGAATTCCCACAACTCGGGTGTTTTTCTCTCATAATAGAACAAAGCAAAACCCTCCAGGGCTAAAAGTTGGACATTTTGGTCTGGACCTGTTTCAATAAGGACTGAGTCATAAAAAGATGCTCTAAATGACGTGGAGGAGCATAATCGAAAGGGATGCCCAAGTTTTGTTGAGGACATCCTCGCAAAACATCCTGATGGAGGGGTAGGGAAACCCATATTATCAAAACAAGATGGACGTCCATCTTTTGTTTCGATAATATGGTCAGGGACGCCCAAATCTTGAAATTTAGGTCGTCCCTAGACTTGGTTGTTTCTGATTTTCGGCGATAATGGAAACCAAGGATGCCCATCTCAGAAACGACCAAATGCAAGCCCTTTGATTGTGGGAGGAGCCAGCATTTGTAGTGCACTGGTTTCCCTGACATGCCAGGACACCAACCGAGCACCCTAGGGGACACTGCAGTGGACTTGAGAAAATGCTCCCAGGTACATAGCTCCCTTACCTTGTCTGCTGAGCCCCCCAACCCCCCCCCCTAAAACCCACTACCCACAACTATACACCACTACCATAGCCCTTATGGGTGAAGGGGGGTGCCTAGATGTGGGTACAGTGGGTTTCTGGTGGGTTTTGGAGGGTTCGCTGTTTCCTCCACAAACGTAGCAGGTAGGGAGGAGGATGGGCCTGGGTCCGCCTGCCTGAAGTGCACTGCACCCATTAAAACTGCTCCAGGGACCTGCATACTGCTGTGATGGACCTGAGTATGACATGTGAGGCTGGCAAAAAATATTTTGAAAGATGTTTTTTGAGGGTGGGAGGGGGTTAGTGACTACTGGGGGAATAAGGGGAGGTCATCCCCGATTCTCTCCGGTGGTCATCTGGTCATTTCAGCCACCTTTTTGTGCCTTGGTCGTAAGAAAAACAGGACCAGGTAAAGTCGTCCAAGTGCTTGTCAGGGATGCCCTTTTTTTTTCCATTATAGGTCGAGGACTTCCATGTGTTAGGCACGCCCAAGTCCCGCCTTCGCTACGCCTCTGATACGTCCCCTTGAACTTTGGCTGTCCCTGCGACGGAAAGCAGTTGGGGACGTCCAAAATCGGCTTTCGATTATACCGATTTGGATGACCCTGGGAGGAGGACGCCCATCTTCCGATTTGTGTTGAAAGATGGGCGTCCTTCTCTTTTGAAAATGAGTCTGCAAATGACCACTGGAAGGATTAAGGCAGGACTCCCCTTACTCCCTCAGTGGCCACTGATTCCCTCTCCTCTCCCTCCCCCCCCCCCCCCCCCAAGATGTGAAAGAAACTTGACAGATCAGCCTCTATGACTGCGTCAAATATTGAGGCCAGTCCTATTATAGCATCAAGCAGGCCCCTGGAGTAGCCTAGTGGTTGATGCAATGCACTGTAGAGAAGGTGTCCCAGACCCATATCCCACTCTTAACTGTTGCAGTTGTGGTGGAAAGTGTGAGCCATTCAAAGTCCACCAAAAATCTACTGTACTCACATATAGGTGACATCTGCAGACATAAGGGCTATTGTAGTGGTGTACAGTAGGTTTTTGGTGGGTTTTGGAGAGCTCACCATATAAGGGCATAATGGTGAGATGGTACCTTTGACCTTTTATGTGACGTCTGCTGCAGTGCTCCGTAGGGTGCCCCCACTGCTTTGCTGGGATATCTGTAGTGCAAGTCTACTAAGAATGTTGGCCTCTAGACATCCCAATGGCTTGTTTTTATGCGTTTTTCCCCTTGGACTTTTTTTTTTAATGGTCACAAAAGCAAAAATGCACTGAGCACAAAATGTCTAAAAACGTCTAGGAAATGACCATTTTCGATACAAAAAGATAGACATTTTTCAGGTTTAAAATGAACACCCCTAGATTTTTGGACATCTTCAGCAAAACGCACAAAGTTGGATTTAGACGTCATATTGAAAAATTCCCCTCTACATGAATTGTTTGCTTTGGTTTTTACTGAGGAAGATATGTAGGAAATAATAGTGCCAGAAATGATATTCATTGGTGGTAAGTCGGAGGAACTGAAACAAATTTCTGCAAACCTGGAAGATGTAATGGGACAATTAACATAAGAATAGCCATACTGGGTTAGACCAGTGGTCCATCTAGCCCAGTCTTCTGTTTCCAATAGTGGCCAAGCCATGTCATGAATACCTGTCAGAGACCCAAATACTAGCAAGATTCCATGCTACCAATTCCAGGGCAAGCAGTGACTTCCCCATATCTCTCTCAATAGAAGAATATGGACTTTTCCTCCAGGAACTTGTCCAAACCTTTTTAAAACCCAGATACACTAATTGTTGATACCACATCCTCCAGCAATGAGTTCCACGGCTTAACTATTCTTTGAGTGAAAAAAATATTTCCTCTTATGTGTTTTAAAAGTATTTCCATGTGACTTAATTAATTGTTCCATAGTTTTCATATATTTTTTTGAAAGAGTAAAAATTTTATTCACTTCTATTTGTTCTACACCACTCAGGATTTTGTAGACCTTAATCATATCTTTCTTCTTTCAAGCTGAAGAGCCCTAAACTCTTTAGCCTTTCCTCATATGAGAGAAATTCCATCCTCTTTATCATTTTGGTAATTTTTCTTTGAACCTTTTCTAATTCCGCTATATCTTTTTTGAGATATAGTGACCAGAACTGAACGCAGTTCTCAGGATGGGGTCGCAAAATAAATTGTTGAAAATCACCTAGACTAGATGGTGTACATCCCAGAATACTGATAGAACTGACAAATGAACTTGCATAGCTATTGTTATTAATATGTAATTTATCTTTAAAATCAAGCATGGTACCAGAAGATTGGAGGGTTGCCAATGTAATGCCAGTTTTTAAAAAGAGTTCCAGAGGTGACCTAGGAAACTGAGCAGGGATGAAGAGGACAGTGGGGACTAGGTGATTGGTTGAGGGTATGAATAAGGTTGTGAGACTATGCAGAACAGTGGGGAAGAGAGTTGGTTTGAAGAACTTAGAGGGTGTGGAAGGTAGTTGAAAGGGACAAAGAGATACAGAATGAGTGAGAATTAAAGGAAGAGATCTGGTCTTTGAAGGAAGTGAGAGAGGGTAGAAATGTGGGAATTAAAGAGAGAAATGGGGGTAAGGCATGAAAAAGGTATTGAAGATAGAAAGGGGTAGAATGACATGGAATGATCTGGGGCAAGTGAGGCCATGAGAAGCAGATGAAAGGAGTCTGGGGAGGAAATAAGTATATAGGGTAGAAATGGGGGAGGGGGCTTGGTAAAAGAGAGGGGAAATGGGAAGTCGGGAAGTAAGAGTAGGAAATGGAAAACTAGTAAGTAGGTGCAGGAGGAAAAGAGGAATGAAATCTAGCTATAGGTTCATAAAAAAGCATATAAGAAAAGTGGAGAGAGATGAAACAAAAACATCAATGTCTGAGATGGATGTGGGAAGGAAAGAAAGAAGACGGAGAGCAGGAAGAAACAGAAAATAGAAATGAGATCCTGGAAAGTACTTATGAGAAAACCAACAAGGGGAATTGTAAAGAGAAACCAGAACCAACCCAACTAGAAAAATATGTTCAGACAACAAAGATATGGTGTGGGACCATGAATGAGCCCAACATCTGCGTGGTTCATACTGCAAGATTAACCCCGAGGTAGTGGCACAAAAGCAACAATTGGTTCATGACGTCACAACCCTTGAGATGACCCTGCTCTGTTCTTGAGATACACCCAGCCAATCAGGTGTTTAGAATATCTACAATGAACACTGTCCTAGGCTAAAGGGATATTGATTTACTTTTCCACTTTGAGAAACTGATTTCGTTATGTGATGGATGATAATTTAATATTTGTCCATGTAATTGGTCATGGAGTACTTTGAAAAATTGAAATGGATGCCTTTTTCTGGAGAATACAGTTTAATGGGTATGAAATAATTTGACTTTGTAGGAAAGTATTGATTAAAAAAACACTCCATAGCCAGAGCATGATGTAACTCTCCTCTCCCTGCTCCCTCAAACACCAAAACAAGTATGTGGAGATGTAAGTGAGGAAAAATACGGTAGGAAAAAAAACAGGTATTTCATCCATCACAACATTTTGCTTTGTAGCACACTTCATAAGCTGAGTGAATGGATGATGTGAGCCACAGATTATTTCCATGAAAACAGGGAGTCTACAAACAGACAAATGTGTTAATAGAACATCTGGCACTGCTGCAACTTGTACAAGTTTCAAGGCAAACCTTTCTTTATTAGTTACTAGGAAAAAATGCCCGTTTCTGAGCGGAATGAAACGGGCGCTAGCAAGGGGCCCCCTCCCTCCGTCCCTCGAAGCTACTTGCCTTGTTCGCTGTGGGCCATTTCGGCCCTCGAGTGTCAATAGCTCCGCCCTCGACGTCATGACGTTTTGACGCGAGGGCGGTGCAGACACTCCAGGGCACACCAGATATCTTGGGCGCCTCAACTTCCGTGGAGGCTTCAGAACGTTGGGGTTGCCTTTTATATATATAGATATAGATAGATATAGATTAGCATCTACAGCTGTGCTGCTACTTCCTATAGGATGGATGCATCTTAAGAAGTCCTTAGCTGATCTGTTTTTGTAGAGGGGGAACCTGGAAGGAGACTTTAAAGTATCTTTCAGATGTATTTATTTTGCTGGAACTGTATTTATACATCAGTAGTAAGTGCTTATGAAATTTGCATAACCTTGCACATAGGGGTTAATAAAAATGCTGACTACTCATTTTTTAAAATTCACTAAAGTTTGCAGTTTCTTCTGAAATATCTCATCATAATATTTAATCAGTTGGGGCTCAGAGGATGGACGTGCTTCAGTGAATCTCTCAAACTGATATAGTTTGATGGGAAAAGAAAGAGACCCTAATTCTTCATTATAAGCAAGATCTGTAAGGAGCAATGATTACCCTCTCCTCCTGGAGCTGCTGTGTCTTAACACATCTTTACTAAGGTTTCACAATATAGTGTCTCACTGGCAAAACTGTTCAGTATTTATTAGTCAGTTCAATTTAATACATATATAAATGCTCTTTGACACTGTAATCTGCTTGAATATGTTTAAGTGGGCTACTTTGTTACATATATTTTCTCTATTGGTTTATGGAGGGCTTGATACTGTTATCAACACTGTGGATTTGTATTTTTAAATTTTAAATAATAATTTCTGGAGAGTAAGAGCATGTTTCCACTCAGTATAATTGTGTGGAAAGAGCAGGACGAATATGTTTTTTTTTTAGTGTTGTTTTATTTTGTTTTTATGTTTTTTGTTCTGATGGAATGTGTATGTTTTTATTGTAACCCGCTGAGAATTTGCAAGATTGAGCGGGATATAAATATAAATAAATGCCTGTGTTAGTCTATTCTATAATTAAGTGGTGTTCTTTTTCTGCTCCGTTTTAATCATTTTTATGTTGTAAACTGCTGTGAACACTGCAGGCTAGGTGGTATATCAAGTTTCAATAAATGATGTCTATGCATCTCAGTTGTATGCACAGCAGGAGATTGCACTGTTTTAAGTACAAGCTTTTATTGAAACTCTGAGTCACTGTTGAGCACCCACCAAAACCATACTTTTGTTGTGGTTTATTTTCCCTCATATAAAAATTTGCAGCCAAACAAAATGTTGAATAGCCCTGAAAAAATGTATACTATTGAAAATATTCATTTCCACTGGCTCTTGTCCTCTGTCAAGAGCTAGCTGGGAAGGAAGAATAAACTACATTTGCACAGACTACACTTAATTCCCAGTTGTGGGGTTTTTATTTCCCCATCAGGTAATTTTTTTTAAGTACATCTCCGTCCACTTTATACTGTGTGCTGTGGAGAAAGATACTGAACTCACCCGTATCTTACCTGCCTTGTTGTATGAATTTTCAGCATTTGTGTGTGTGTTTTAAGTTTTGATCTCCATATTTAAGGCTGTTGAATTCATTTTTCTCTTCTGCATTATTAGCATAATTTCTTCAGCTTCTCATGATTTCCGTAGAGAACTATTTGGCTTCTGTATGAAAGAAAAAGCAAAAAGCAAAACTGACCAACTCTGCTGGGTACTAAAGATATTTTTGCTACTCTATCTATCCCTCACATAGTTATCACAGGCACACAGAAGTTTCCTATTTTTAAAGTAGCTGTTAATCATGTTGAAGTAGCCTTGTTTCTATTATTGTAGTACCACGTTAAAGAAGAAGGAGGCAAAGTGTGAAGCACTAGTTTCAAGCTTTATTTCCATGATAGAGTCCTGGACCCTTTTACATTATGCCTTTTCCAGTCTTTGGAACATGGTGGATTGTATATTGAACTTAAGTGATAAGTTAACTTGTTCTGTTGGGCGATACGTCATCAAATATCCAGGGTTTCTACCGTTTTAATTTTCTGGTGGAGATCATGTCCAAACCACTTAGGGCAGGGCAGGCCAGAAGAGGGCTTATAAACTGTACCATGATCTTCAAGGTTGGTTATTTAAACCTTGAATCCTCATAGCCAAGAATGCTTCGTGGATCCCCGAGAACTTGGGGTAGGCTTTCACTGACAATAAACCATGCTCGCCAATTTAAAAATCCCTGAAGATTTTTACATGTGTATTTCTTTCTGTTCCCAAAGTCTTTCAGGCTCAATTTGTCAAAAGTTTATCCTAGAATGAGAGAACCCGTGATAAACAGAACTTTTTATTTATGTAGAAAAGGAGGACTACAGGAATCTAGATATATTTGGACAGGAGTTGACTCATGGGAGCCTTCTGGATAGTTGATCAGTCATTATTCATGTGGCTAATCATTGATACAGTAACAGCTATGGATTCTATTCTATCGATTTATTGCATTGCTGATCTTCACCTTTTCCATTAACTTTCAATCTTACCTAGCATGATGTTTTTCTCTAGTGATCTTTATCTTTGCATGATGTGTCTGAAGTCTGAAAATCAAAGTCTTGTCATTTGAGCTTCCAAGGAAAACTTAGATTTGATCTCCTTCAGTACCAATTGATTTGTTCTTTGTGCAGTCCATGGTATACTCAGTATTCTTCTCCAGCACCATAATTTAAAGGCATCAATTTTCATACCTGGGTCAATATTGAAAAACACCTCTATGTTTAATGGTGGCTGTTAAATATAGGTATGTCCCTCTCATTCTTTAACAGGTCACCTAAATTTAAGTACCTGTTGCGTAATTAAATTTATAGAATAAGTGTATACTTAGGTAAATAAATGTGAGTAGTGTGACCAACCACTTTTCTATAATTACCCCCTAAAATGGCTTAGCATATAATTGTAAGGGGGACATTCACAGGGGAGGGGCAGAGCCAATTTTTATGCACTTAACTTAAAGAATACTATAAATTACCCATATAAATGTCATATTTAGGTGCTAACAGAGGGTAGGGTTAAATGCAGTAAGCGGGGTAAGCACCGCAGGAGGGCGCCCACCTCTGGAGGGCGCCGCCGCGGTGCTTACCCTCGCCCCGCGCCGCCGAGGCCTTTAAATCTTTTACTTGCAGTCGCAGCAGCATCTGTGAAAGCGGAGCGCTGCCGACGTCTCCCTTCCCTTCGCGCTGTTGGTTCCCTCAGTGTCCCGCCTTCTTCTGACGTCAGAAGAAGGCGGGACACTGAGGGAACCAACAGCGCGAAGGGAAGGGAGACGTCGGCAGCGCTCCGCTTTCACAGACGCTGCTGCGACTGCAAGTAAAAGATTTAAAGGCCCCCAGGGTGTGCCGCGATCATCTTCACGGGGGGGGGGCGCGCGCGCGCGCGCCAACTGTTCATCTGCGGGGGGGGGGCGCCAACTGTTCGTCTGCGGGGGGGCGGCACAGACCCTTGGCACGGGCCTGGTTAAATGGTCATTTCTCTCTATGGAGGAGGGTAAATAGTGGAGTTTTGCAGGGATCAGTACTGGGACTGGTGCTATTTAACATATTTATAGATGATATGGAAATCGGAACAGTGAGTGAGATGATTAAATTTGCAGATGACACAAAACTGTTCAAAATTGTTAAAACACATGCAGACTGTGAAAAATTGCAGGAAGACCTTAGGAAATTGGAAGTCTGGGCATCCATATGGCAGATGAAATTTAATGTGAACAAATACAAAGTGATGCACATTGGAAAGAATAATCCAAATCAAAATTACCTGATGCTATGTTCCACCTTGGGCGTCATCACCCAAGAAAGAGATCTATGTCTTGTTGTAGATAATACGCTGAAGTCTTCTGCTCAGTGTGCAGCATCAGTCAAGAAAAGCAAACAGGATGCTAGGAATTATTAGGAAAGGGATGGTAAATAAGACTGAAAATACTATATGCTATAATGCCTGTATTGCTCCATGGTGCGACCTCACCTTGGAGTATTGCGTTCAATTCTGGTCGCAGTATCTCAAAAAAGATACAGCGGAATTAGAAAAGGTTCAAACAAGAGCGACCAAAATGATACGGGAACTCCTCCCGTATTAGGAAAGGCTAAAGAGGTTAGGGCTCTTCAACTTGGAAAATAGATGGCTGAAGGGGGGGGATATGATTTTAAGTCTATAAAATCCTGAGTGGTGTAGAATGAGTAGAAGTGAATCAATTTTGTACTCGTTCTAAAAGTAATAGGGGACACTCACTGAAGTTACAGGGAAATACTTTTAAAACAAATAGGAGGAAATATTTTTTCATTCAATGGATAGTTAAGCTCTGGAACTCTTTGCTGGAGTATGTAGTAACAGCGGTTAGCATATATGAGTTTACAAACGTTTTGGAGAAGTCTGTATTGGAAAAGTTCACAGTCTGCTATTTACAGACATGGGGAAGCTACTTCTTGCCCTGGGATTGGTAGCATGGAATGTTGCTACTATTTGTGTCTCTGCCAGGTACCTGTGACCTGGCTTGGCCACTGATGGAAACAGGATACTGGGTTAGATGGACCATTGGTCTGACCTAATATGGCTATTCTTAGTCAGACATAGGCAATGGACAAGTACAGCACTAAAAATATTCAAATAACAATACAAAGTATAGCATAGTATACTACATTACAGTGTTGACACAATACACAATAAAACATTACAGCAATTATGTGTGTAAGTGCCTTTATAGAATAGGCTCACAGCCTGCGTAAAGTGGACCCCCAGTTATAGAATTGCCCCTGTATGAATAGTATCTTTAGCAGCACTATCTGGATAGTACTGAGGTGGAGTGAGGGTGCTCCACCCAACTCTATGGGTAGTTAGTGATATTCAGTTGCTATCCTTATAGTGGTTCTACCTTAAACTTCGTTGGTGTGTGGATATTGGCAGAACATTTCCACTTTATGTATGGCTCAGTGGTCATATATGTGTTCAGTGCTGCTGAATATACATGAATGTTTTAAATGCTGTAGAAGAAATTGGAAAAAGAAAGCTGACTGTGGGGTTTAAATTGGTATCCCCAAGGGGCCTTTTTACTAAGCTGCGTTAAGCATTTAGCATGCATTTTACCATTCATTATACATTAGTGTGGACCTGCCCTAATATTTAACACTTTAAAACAGCCAACGTGGGAAAAAACTCAGGTATGACCAGGACAGTGCAGATGAGTGGCCTAGGTACAGTCATTCTATCAGCAGTCCAGTAGTGACAGTGTTCCCCCGTCCTCTCATTATCCAACCCTCCCAACACCCCCGTATCGGATTCCACCCCCCTGTTTAAACCTTATCATCTAAGCAACTACTTGGGGGCCTTCAGTGGTGTTGACTGGTCCTGGATGGGAGCAGTCCCTCTGTGTTCCTGCTTGGGACTGCACTGGGATACAAAAATGACCACCATCAGTAGTCTTGGGGGTAGTCACTGTGGCCATTTCGGATCCCAGTGCAGTCTTGGGTGGGAGCAGAGAGGGACCACTCCTGCCTAGACCGACTGAACATTAATGAAAGCTTCTAGGTAGGTCCTGGGTTGGGGAGGGGGCATGGCGGTCATTGGAGGGGAGCCTTGTGCTGGGGGGGGGGGGGTGGAGTTTCAACTCAGGGTTTGGGATATGATACTGGAGTGTTGGGAGGGGGGATCAGATAATGGATTATCAGGAGGGAGAGATGTATAAGGAGGGGGGACTGTTGAGAGGGAGGTGACTGCCACTGCTGCAGCAGCAGATTTACTCTGTGTCTTTGTGGGCTAGCACCACATTACATGGAGTAGCAGGTCACATGGGAGCACTCGTACTATCTGCTACTACATGTAACATTGTTCCCGTGGGATAAGCGTTTGCCCTGTGCAGATTCTGGCACATCCTCTGCATTTACAGCACAGGCTATACACTTAGGTCTAGATTCAGTAAATGGCACCCAAACATCGGTGCCAAAAAAAAAAATCAGCACTTGAAGAGGGCACCTATTATAGAATAGCATTGATAGCCGAATTTGGTGCCCAAACATGGGCACTAGGACTTATTTCCCAGTGCCCAATTTGGATGCATATCCCTGATATTCTATAACACTGAGTGCCCAGGCACCTCCCATGGCCACGCCCCCTTTTGGGTTGCACGCAATGGGATTTGGGCACTCGTTATAGAATAGCATGTAGCAAGTGTGTGCAAATTCAAATTAATGCAAATTAGTGGTAGTTAGCACCTGATTGGCTCGTTAGCCAGTTTAATTGGATGCATTTCTTGGATCGGTGCCCAAATATCGCACTCAATATTATTTATTTTCAGCGTTTGATTTACCGCACATGATCCATGTAGGCGACTATGCAGTTTACAATATAAAAGCAATTAGGGGTGGATACAGGAGGAAGGGGAGACGGGGTTAAGAGGATGAGCCAAAAGACTTGGTAAACAGGTGGGTCATGAGTAATGATTTCAACTTGGGGTAGGAGACTTCTAAATGCATGTGCATGAGAGTTCCAGAGGGAGGGTCCTAAGAAGCTGAAGCTAGTCTTATGAGATAGTGAGAGGCAGAAAGAGGGAAAGGATGGAATGGTAAGGAGATTACCAGAGGAGGACCAAAGAGAGCGAGGAGGATTGTAAGGGGTGAGAAGGGAGGAGACGTAGGCAGGTGCTGGAGGGAGGAGAAGTAGGCAGGTGCTAAAGGGAGGCGAGAAGTTTGAACTTTCAACGGGCAGAGACAGGGAGCTAGTGCTCAGAGCGGAGAAGGAGGGTGATGAGATTGAAGTGGTGAGCAGAGTGGAGAAGTTTGATAGCAGTAGATTGAACAAGCTGAAGACGTTTAAGAGAGTAAAGGGGGAGGCCAGCATAAAGAGAGTTACAGTAATCTATGTTAGAAACAGCTAGAGAGAGAAGAAGCATGTGTATAAGAAAGGGATCAAGGAGGGATGACAAAGGACAAATGTGATGAAGGGCAAAGAAGGCAGAGTTGAACTGGGCTTAAATGGTAAATGAGAATCAAAGGTAACACTAAGGATTTTAATTGTTTCACAAAATGGGAGGGAGTGATCATCCAAAATAGGGTAGGGAGGCCGAGGGGAATGGGGCCAAGAGCAAAATATTGCTTCGCATTTGGGTGCCATATATAGAATCCGGGGTTAACTGTGTTCTAGTTTTTGCAACTGGCGCACATAAAATGCAAAAACTTACCACACTTTAGTAAAAGGGCCCCTAAAATATTTTAATTTTTGTTTCATTTCTAGTTGGGTTGGGTTTGTAGTATGGGTGGGCTGTTTATGCCTTCTCTCCCTCAGTAAGCAGAAGACATTATTATATGAATGAGTTCTCTGGTGTGGAAATTTTGTTCACCAGAAAAATATGAAATAGTGTTTAAAGTCTGTGAAGGTCTGTTTTGAAAGTGAAATAGAAAGCTCTAAACTAACGCAGTTTGTCGTGCCAAAGTGCATTGGTTCTGTTTAAGAACAGAAACAGATAAAGGCCAAATGGCCCATCCAGTCTGCCCCTCCACAGCATCCACTATCTCCTCCTCTTCCTAAGAGACCCTGATGTGCCTGTCCCACACTTTCTTGAATTCAGACACAGTCTTTGTCTCCGCCACCTCCACCAGGAAGCTATTCCATGAATGTTCCATCCTTTCTGTAAAAAAGTATTTCCTTAGATTACTTCTGAGCCTATAACCTCTTAACTGCATCCTATGCCCACCTATTCTGGAGTTTTCCTTCATTTGAAAAAGGCTGACGACCTATACATTAATGCCACAGAGATATTTAAATGTCTCTATCATATCCCCTCTCTCCCACCTTTCTTCCAGAGCAGTGGCGTTCCTTGCCTGGATGGCACCCGGGGTGGAGCGCCGATGCACCCCCCCCCCCCACAAAATTACACCTTCCCCCCCTCCGGCGAAATGACACCCCCCCCCCCCCGGGTGCACGCCGCTGGGGGGGGGGGTGCCGCAGCGCGCGCCTGCTCCGAGTTCCCTAAACTTCTTTGCTCGTTCGCTACAGCTCCCTGTACCCCGGACCACCCCCACCGCCCCCCCCCCCTTGGCACGCCACTGTTCCAGAGTATACATATTGAGGTCTATAAGTCTGCCCCTATACGCTTTATGGCAGAGACCACTGACCAATTGGTAGCTGGCCTTTGGACTGACTCTATCCTGTTTATATCTTTTTGAAGGTGCGATCTCCAAAACTGCACACAGTATTCTAAATGGGGTCTCACCGGAGACTTGTACAATGGCACTATTATCTCTTTTTTTCCTACTGGCCATTCCTTGCTCTGTGCACCCGACCATCCTTCTGGCTATGACTGCCACCTTTTCTATGTGCTTTACCACCTTAAGATCATCAGATTCAGTCACCCCCAAGTCCTGCTCTTCTTTCTTACACAGAAATACATTTTTGCAGCCCAAGTGCATGACCCTGCATTTTTTTTTTTTTTAGCATTAAATCTTAATTGTCAATTTCTGGACCATTCTTCAAGCTTCACTACATCCCTCCTTATGCTGTCCACATGCTCTGGGGTGTCAGTCTTATTACAGAGTTTGGTATCATTCGCAAAAAGACAAACTTTACCAGACAGTCCTTCCTCAATATTACTCACAAAGGTATTAAAAAGAGCTGGCCCAAGGACAGATTCCTGCGGCACACCACTGTTAATATCCTTTTCCTCGGAGCAAACTCCATTTACCACTACCCTCTGTTTCCTTCCACTTAGCCAGTTTTTAACCCAGTCAGCTGTGTTGTTCAAAGTACTTAAGTAAAAGTAAAAATAAATGTATATTTTAATACTTAAGTAAAAGTACAATGAAAACGTTAAAAAATGTGCTTAAGTGAAAGTAAAAAAGTTAATGCCCAATATAATACTTTTTGAATAAAAAATAAAAGTGCCATAACTATAGTGAGTGGTGTGTCGCAGCAGATCCCATGGCTTTGGGGCTCCGAACTGCCACAGGTATTCCGGGACGCATTCTCCTGTCAACTGTGCCTGCGGGGCCAGTTTGCGAAACAACTCCCACTTGGATTGAGAGAGAACATCAGCAGTAGCGTTAATGGTACCGGTTATGTGTTTTGCGCAGAAATGAATATTATTGAATAAACACAGTAAAACTAATTCCCGCATTAAATTGACCATAAGGGAACAGCGATCAGTTTGTCTGTTAATGACATGGACAGCCTTGTTGTCCGAACAGAATATCCCATATGCATTACTCGGTTTGCCCCTCCATATGGAGACAGCTGCCACTATGGGGAACAATTCAAGAAATGTGATATTCTTAGTGATTGACACCTCCTTCCACTCTTTAGGTCAAACCTGCACACCAGGAACCTTGAAAGTAAAACCCAAAACCAATGCTGCCCACAGCATGTGAATACAACTGCAGATCTACATTGGAAATGGGGTCTCCTACCCGAACTGCTTTGCCATTGAATTGCACTAAAAACATGACCCATATTCTCAGAGCATCCTTCATGAGCAGGTCAATCTGATGAAGTGGGAAGGTCTGTGGGCACCAGCCATAGAACTGGACAGCCTATGTTAGAAAGTTCTACCCATAATTATAACATAACAGTCAAAATTAAGGTTGCCCACCAAAGACTGCATGCCCCGTAGTGTAATTTTTTTCTCTGCCCAGGGCCCAAGAGATCAAACCCTTCAGCTTTGTTAATTTTTCAGGTGGTAATTTCGAAACCATAGTGGTCAAGTCAAGCTCAATGCCCAAGAAGGATAAACGAGAAACTGGACCCATAGTTTTATCCTGAGCAAGTGGGACACCGAATCTCTCTGTGATTGCCCTAAAATGGTCCAGCAAGAGCTGACATGAGCCATTGTTTGCAAGTTCAATAAGTAGAAAAATGTCCAAATAGTGAATGATGTTTTTGCTCCCTGCTGATCTGACCACCACCCAATGCAAGAAAGTACTGAACAAGGCACAGAGCAGCCCATCGGCATACACTTATCAAAGTAAAACTGCCCCCTAAACTGGAAACCCAGTATAGGGAAATTGTCAGTAGGTACGGGTAACAACCGAAAGGCGGCTTCGATGTCTGCCTTAGCAAAGCCTTAATAAAGCTAAATTTTGAAAATGATTGTCACTCATGTAAGTGCACTTGTGAGTCTTTAATCCACCACAGCTAAAAAGGTGTTTCAACAATTGAACTATCAGGAAGTGGACTGAAGTGGATTATTCAGTCTGATAAGAAGTTCCTTCAAATCAGGCCAGGCCGCAGTATTACTGATGCCTTTTAACTGGGTCTGCAGGTATTGATCAAAGTAATCTCTGTCTGAAACACTTCCTTATAGCAAAGAATGCTTTTATCTGCATTAGTAGTAGTGCATCTTCATCTTTATCATTGTCGTCCAATTACAGAGAAGGTTTACACAAAGTTGTAATCATTATCTGTTGTCCTATTTTCATTTGATGGCAAACTCTGAATATCTTCAAGAACTGATTTAAGAATGTCATAAGTTTGGAAACCCTTCAGTCTTAAGGCCAGACAAGCAGACTATCAATCCAGTGGACTGTCATGCTAATGTAAATTTTTCCATGGGATGTCCAGCAGTCTGTCGTGAAAGAGACGTATGTCTGTTCACTTAAGAACTGCAGCCAGCTTCAGCGTCATCTCCGCTTCAAAGTGACCAAACTCATCACTGTTTGGCTGAAGACTAGTAACCAGTTCAACAAGCACAGCTGTTCTCATAGGCTGTATTCCCTGAACACCAAAATTTAAGATGAGACGATTCACTGTTTGTGTGACGAGGTTTGCAATTGCAAAATCCTGTTCCTTAGCCCCAGTAGCAGATGAATCCAGGAACTATCTGTCTACCAGCAGGTGGAGATAGAGTGACTAAATTGAAGAGAGTCATACCAGATGGCCAGCCCCTATGCCATTTAGTATATCTCTATCTCCAACAGGTGGTGGATGGATCTGTACCAGCTCCTGGATTCGGAAGGCCTTGGGATTCTCTTCTAGCCAGTTGAGATGGGGGGGGGGGGTGTGGTCTCTTGACCTCCTTTAGGGGAATACACAGAAACAAAAATTAATGGGGCAAGTCCTCTATTTACAGACTGTGAACACGTGAGCTACTCCATGCCTTGGCGACAGAACTGTGTGTCCCGTTTGTGGCCGTGCCACCCTTCAGACTTACCCTGTTTCTGGGAGTCAGTGTCTGTGCTGGCTTCTGCTTGTCTCTGTGTCTGTGTTTGTCTTAGGTTCTCTCTGGCTCTGTGTGCTGATTGCCCTACTGAACCTCACCTGTGTGGGCTATGCCTCTTCCAAGATGGCTGCCGCCTCTTCGTCTCTGCCAGTATCCAAGATGGCTCCCGCTGTTACTTTCTATGGGATGCCTGCTCTGAGTGTCAAGCCTCTGTTTGGTTGCAAGGTGATTGCTGCACCTGTGGCTCTGGTGTTGCTGGGCTTTATTAGTCACCTGAAGACTACAGTCCTGGCCTTTGTATCTAATTCCATCTCATCTAAAGGTCCTGGTGTATAGAGTGCTCTGTACCCGGTGTCAGTGTTTGCTCTGTGTGAGTTTCTATGTTTGTTTGACTAGCTAGCTTAGGCACTGTGTAGCTTAGCCTGTGCATAACTTTGCTAGTGTTTTATGTTTGTTCAGACTAGTTAGCTTAGGCACCGTGTGGCTTGTTGCCTGTGCATAGCTTTACTAGTTCTATGTGTTTTCCAAGGTATGACTAGTTAGCTAAGGCACCGTCTGGCTTGTTGCCTGTGCATAGCTTTACTAGTGCTCTATGTTTGTTTCCAAGGTATGACTAGTTAGCTTAGGCACCGTCTGGCTTGTTGCCTGTGCATAGCCTTACTAGTTCTATGTGTTTGTTTCCAAGGTATGACTAGTTAGCTAAGGCACCGTCTGGCTTGTTGCCTGTGCATAGCTTTACTAGTGCTCTATGTTTGTTTCCAAGGTATGACTAGTTAGCTTAGGCACCGCCTGGCTTGTTGCCTGTGCATAGCTTTACTAGTGCTCTATGTTTGTTTCCAAGGTATGACTAGTTAGCTTAGGCACCGCCTGGCTTGTTGCCTGTGCATAGCTTTACTAGTTCTATGTGTTTGTTTCCAAGGTATGACTAGTTAGCTAAGGCTCCGTCTGGCTTGTTGCCTGTGCATAGCTTTACTAGTTCTATGTGTTTGTTTCCAAGGTATGACTAGTTAGCTAAGGCACCGTCTGGCTTGTTGCCTGTGCATAGCTGTACTAGTGTTCCATGTTTGTTCCTTGTGTCAGCTAGCCGTCCTGCTAAGCTATTTCCAAGACCATGTTTGTTCCTCGTGTCAGCTAGCCGTCCTGCTAAGCTGTTTCCAAGACCATGTTTGTTCCTCGTGTCAGCTAGCCGTCCTGCTAGCCATTTCCACGTCTGTGTTTGTTTCTAGTGTCAGACTAGCCGCCCTTGCTAGCCACTATTCCAAGATTGTGTTTGTTCCTAGAGTGAGCCTAGCCGCCCTTGCTAGCCACTACTCCAAGACTGTGTTTGTTCTTAGTGTAGACTAGCCAGCTTAGGCCCCGCTGGCGTGTAGCCTGTGTCAAGCCGTGCTAGTCTTCTGTGTTTGGGTCCAGGGCATGACTTGTTAGCTGGGGCACAGCTTAGTTGTTAGCTGGTGTATAGCCTTCCAAGCCTCTTGAGTCTGCTCTGTGTATGTTCTTGTGTATGACTGGGTTGCCCGGGTACAGCGTCTCTATGCGCCTGGGTCCAGCTTACTTGTCATTGTGTTGATTCCTGCTGACTACCAGAACCCGGATAGTTCCTGATTGTCTGCCTTGCCTTCGCCTAGGTGCCAGGGGGCACTCCTGGATCTTCATTCCTGCTGTTCCTGTAAGTCCTACCGGCTGCAAGAACCTGAGGGCTCAACCCGAGGGGGAAGGCAGTCAAGTGTAGGTGAAGCCTAGGTCCAGGGTGTTCCAGTTCCGTGGGTTCCGCTCCAGTGTGTTCCAGTCCAGCGGGTTTCACTCCTGTATGTTCCAGTCCAGTGGGGCCACTCCAGTGTGTCCAGTCCAGTGGGCCCCACTCCAGTGCGCACCAGTCCGGTGCGTTCCAGTTCCGAGTGTTCCGGTGTACAACTCCAGTCCGGAGTTCCGGTTCAGTCTTTCCTGCTTTCTACCTGGAAGGTGATTTTGCCTTAAGGACTCACAAACCCCGCGCTCCCGGGGACGAAGCCTGAAGGTATGCCAAGGTCCTCGAGAGCGCGGCGAGCGCGTGAGGCGCGACAGAATACAAAGGCCATGAGTTCGGCGAGATCATCAGTCCAGGTGGGCTTCATGCCCATAAGTTCGTGCTCTACGGACAATCCGAGGGGAACTTCTGAAATTTTTTTTGATTCCAAGGACAGTCTAGTTTCTAGTTTTGATCCCGATATAAGCCTGGAGGAATACCGAGACGAACTTCTGTGGAATCCAGCCTTTGCGGATACTCTTGAAGCAGCAGCGGAGATAGAGCGTATCGACTGGAGTCGGTGCCACTATGACCCAGTTTCTGCCATGGATTCGGGCATCACGCTCCGGGAGTACCGCCGCAGACTTCGGGAAGACCCTGCTCTGTGGGATACTCTGGAGTCTGAGCTCGAGAGAAGGCGCCGGGAACCTTCGTCGCCCGGGTCTTTTCGTCCTCCTCAGCCGAGTAGCTGGCTGTACCATGGTGGGGTAACTTCTCATCGGGATTATAGTCCACAGATGCTGAGTCCAGTTCGAAGAGGGGCTCCAGTGAAACCTCTAGTCAAGCCACTGAGGTCGGGCCGAGGGAAGCGTCAGACCAAGCCCCAGACCTCAGTTCAAGTAGCGCGGCCTCCTAGGCGCTTGAGTCCAGTCCAGGGGATGCTTCATACGGAACCTCCTCTTCCAGTCCAAGTAACGAGGAGGCTTAAGTCTCTGAGACCAGTTCGAGGAAAGCTGTCGATGGAGCCTCAGATTCCTGTGCAAGTGGCACTTCAGGTCGAGCCTCCAGTCCTCCTTCAAATAGCCTGCCCTTTGAGGTCTCCGAGTCCAGTCCGAGGGAAGCTGTCGATGGAGCCTCAGATTCCTGTGCAAGTGGCACGTCGGGTCGAGCCTCCAGTCCTCCTTCAAATGGCATGCCCTTGGAAGTCTCCGAGTCCAGTCCGAGGGAAGCTGTCGATGGAGCCTCAGATTCCTGTGCAAGTGGCACTTCGGGTCGAGCCTCCAGTCCTCCTTCAAATGGCATGCCCTTGGAAGTCTCCGAGTCCAGTCCGAGGGAAGCTGTCGAGGGAGCCTCAGATTCCGGTGCAAGTGACGCTTCAGGTCGAGCCTCCAGTCCTCATTCAAGTGGCACGCCCTTGGAAGCTGCCGAGTCCAGTCCGAGGGAAGCTTTCGATGGAGCCTCAGATTCCTGTGCAAGTGGCGCTTCGGGTCAGGTCTCCGGTTCTTGTTCAAGTGACCCGTCCAGTCAAGCCACTGAGTCCAGTTCGAGGGGGGCTTCTAACCAAGCCTCCAGTGCCAGTCCACAGGGTGGTTCAGGTGGCACCACCGCTTCCAGTCTTGAAGGCACCTCCAAGCAAGCTCCGAAGCCCAGTTCGAGGGGTTTTTCAGATCGAGCGGCCGATCCCTGCCCTAAGGGTGTGTTCGGCCAAGCCTCAGTTAAAGTTCCGTCCCTGCCAGGAGGCAGAGGGCGTCTCGAGTTGCAAGTCCAGTCAAGATGCTGAATCTGGATCGAGTTGCAAGTCCAGTCAAGATGCTGAGCCTGGACCGAGTTGCAAGTCCAGTCAAGATGCTGAGCCTGGATCGAGTTGCAAGTCCAGTCAAGATGCTGAATCTGCACCGAGTGCAGAGGTCAGCCACGATATTGAGTCTGCTATTGAGGAAGAGATGATGTTCCCAGAGGACTGTGATAGACCTTGTGTTGATTCAGCCTGGGAGAAGATCTCCGAAGCAATAGCTGAGAGAGGGTGTGTTCAACGGCTTGGAGCCCGGAGAAACCCATTTTCTGCATTTCAGCCTGCTAGCATGCTCTGGGGATACCAGGGCCGTCTCCTCTTGAAACCGGCTCGGCAGAGGCCGCCCGAAGCTAAGGTTAGAGAGACGTCCCGGTCCGGCCAGAGAGGGGCGTCCAGCCCTGCAGCTGAATCTCTTCCAAGTTCCAGTTCTAACCATGATGCTAAGCCTGTTCCGAGTTCTAGTTCCAGCCAGGAGGCTGAGTCCATGTCTAGTTCCAAGTCCGACCAAGATGTTGAGGTCGTCCTAAGTTCCAGTGTCCGTCAGGAGGCTGACTTTCTGTTGAGTTCCCGTTCCAGTCAAGCCCCTGAATCCAGTTCCAGTCAAGGGGTTGAGGCCAACCCGGGTGCTAGTTCCAGATCCATTTCTGTTCAGACTTCTAGCTCCTGCCAAGATGGGAATGCCACCTGGAGCCTCAGCCCAGCTTCTAATGTCAGCTGGAGTAGTGACTCCAGCCCTGTTCCTGTCATTTCATGGACTTGCCAAGAGGTTCAGGACATTGGGGGTTCCCTCAGGAGAGGGTTACTTTTGAATTGTGTTCCTCTTGATGTCTCCATGTTCCTGAGGTTGCCCCATGGTGACTCAAAGGAGCTTCCTGGTCACAAGTGCTACTTTTGTCTGCCAGTTTTGATCATCCTTGTGACTTCCAGCCCAGTGATCTATGTCTGGCTTTTGAGACCTATCAGGAAGTTTCATCATAGTTACCCCTGGATACCCGACCGTCTCCGGGAGACCGAGAGGGGGGTCTTGAGGAAGGGATACTGTCCCGTTTGTGGCCGTGCCACCCTTCAGACTTACCCTGTTTCTGGGAGTCAGTGTCTGTGCTGGCTTCTGCTTGTCTCTGTGTCTGTGTTTGTCTTAGGTTCTCTCTGGCTCTGTGTGCTGATTGCCCTACTGAACCTCACCTGTGTGGGCTATGCCTCTTCCAAGATGGCTGCCGCCTCTTCGTCTCTGCCAGTATCCAAGATGGCTCCCGCTGTTACTTTCTATGGGATGCCTGCTCTGAGTGTCAAGCCTCTGTTTGGTTGCAAGGTGATTGCTGCACCTGTGGCTCTGGTGTTGCTGGGCTTTATTAGTCACCTGAAGACTACAGTCCTGGCCTTTGTATCTAATTCCATCTCATCTAAAGGTCCTGGTGTATAGAGTGCTCTGTACCCGGTGTCAGTGTTTGCTCTGTGTGAGTTTCTATGTTTGTTTGACTAGCTAGCTTAGGCACTGTGTAGCTTAGCCTGTGCATAACTTTGCTAGTGTTTTATGTTTGTTCAGACTAGTTAGCTTAGGCACCGTGTGGCTTGTTGCCTGTGCATAGCTTTACTAGTTCTATGTGTTTTCCAAGGTATGACTAGTTAGCTAAGGCACCGTCTGGCTTGTTGCCTGTGCATAGCTTTACTAGTGCTCTATGTTTGTTTCCAAGGTATGACTAGTTAGCTTAGGCACCGTCTGGCTTGTTGCCTGTGCATAGCCTTACTAGTTCTATGTGTTTGTTTCCAAGGTATGACTAGTTAGCTAAGGCACCGTCTGGCTTGTTGCCTGTGCATAGCTTTACTAGTGCTCTATGTTTGTTTCCAAGGTATGACTAGTTAGCTTAGGCACCGCCTGGCTTGTTGCCTGTGCATAGCTTTACTAGTGCTCTATGTTTGTTTCCAAGGTATGACTAGTTAGCTTAGGCACCGCCTGGCTTGTTGCCTGTGCATAGCTTTACTAGTTCTATGTGTTTGTTTCCAAGGTATGACTAGTTAGCTAAGGCTCCGTCTGGCTTGTTGCCTGTGCATAGCTTTACTAGTTCTATGTGTTTGTTTCCAAGGTATGACTAGTTAGCTAAGGCACCGTCTGGCTTGTTGCCTGTGCATAGCTGTACTAGTGTTCCATGTTTGTTCCTTGTGTCAGCTAGCCGTCCTGCTAAGCTATTTCCAAGACCATGTTTGTTCCTCGTGTCAGCTAGCCATCCTGCTAAGCTGTTTCCAAGACCATGTTTGTTCCTCGTGTCAGCTAGCCGTCCTGCTAGCCATTTCCACGTCTGTGTTTGTTTCTAGTGTCAGACTAGCCGCCCTTGCTAGCCACTATTCCAAGATTGTGTTTGTTCCTAGAGTGAGCCTAGCCGCCCTTGCTAGCCACTACTCCAAGACTGTGTTTGTTCTTAGTGTAGACTAGCCAGCTTAGGCCCCGCTGGCGTGTAGCCTGTGTCAAGCCGTGCTAGTCTTCTGTGTTTGGGTCCAGGGCATGACTTGTTAGCTGGGGCACAGCTTAGTTGTTAGCTGGTGTATAGCCTTCCAAGCCTCTTGAGTCTGCTCTGTGTATGTTCTTGTGTATGACTGGGTTGCCCGGGTACAGCGTCTCTATGCGCCTGGGTCCAGCTTACTTGTCATTGTGTTGATTCCTGCTGACTACCAGAACCCGGATAGTTCCTGATTGTCTGCCTTGCCTTCGCCTAGGTGCCAGGGGGCACTCCTGGATCTTCATTCCTGCTGTTCCTGTAAGTCCTACCGGCTGCAAGAACCTGAGGGCTCAACCCGAGGGGGAAGGCAGTCAAGTGTAGGTGAAGCCTAGGTCCAGGGTGTTCCAGTTCCGTGGGTTCCGCTCCAGTGTGTTCCAGTCCAGCGGGTTTCACTCCTGTATGTTCCAGTCCAGTGGGGCCACTCCAGTGTGTCCAGTCCAGTGGGCCCCACTCCAGTGCGCACCAGTCCGGTGCGTTCCAGTTCCGAGTGTTCCGGTGTACAACTCCAGTCCGGAGTTCCGGTTCAGTCTTTCCTGCTTTCTACCTGGAAGGTGATTTTGCCTTAAGGACTCACAAACCCCGCGCTCCCGGGGACGAAGCCTGAAGGTATGCCAAGGTCCTCGAGAGCGCGGCGAGCGCGTGAGGCGCGACAGAATACAAAGGCCATGAGTTCGGCGAGATCATCAGTCCAGGTGGGCTTCATGCCCATAAGTTCGTGCTCTACGGACAATCCGAGGGGAACTTCTGAAATTTTTTTTGATTCCAAGGACAGTCTAGTTTCTAGTTTTGATCCCGATATAAGCCTGGAGGAATACCGAGACGAACTTCTGTGGAATCCAGCCTTTGCGGATACTCTTGAAGCAGCAGCGGAGATAGAGCGTATCGACTGGAGTCGGTGCCACTATGACCCAGTTTCTGCCATGGATTCGGGCATCACGCTCCGGGAGTACCGCCGCAGACTTCGGGAAGACCCTGCTCTGTGGGATACTCTGGAGTCTGAGCTCGAGAGAAGGCGCCGGGAACCTTCGTCGCCCGGGTCTTTTCGTCCTCCTCAGCCGAGTAGCTGGCTGTACCATGGTGGGGTAACTTCTCATCGGGATTATAGTCCACAGATGCTGAGTCCAGTTCGAAGAGGGGCTCCAGTGAAACCTCTAGTCAAGCCACTGAGGTCGGGCCGAGGGAAGCGTCAGACCAAGCCCCAGACCTCAGTTCAAGTAGCGCGGCCTCCTAGGCGCTTGAGTCCAGTCCAGGGGATGCTTCATACGGAACCTCCTCTTCCAGTCCAAGTAACGAGGAGGCTTAAGTCTCTGAGACCAGTTCGAGGAAAGCTGTCGATGGAGCCTCAGATTCCTGTGCAAGTGGCACTTCAGGTCGAGCCTCCAGTCCTCCTTCAAATAGCCTGCCCTTTGAGGTCTCCGAGTCCAGTCCGAGGGAAGCTGTCGATGGAGCCTCAGATTCCTGTGCAAGTGGCACGTCGGGTCGAGCCTCCAGTCCTCCTTCAAATGGCATGCCCTTGGAAGTCTCCGAGTCCAGTCCGAGGGAAGCTGTCGATGGAGCCTCAGATTCCTGTGCAAGTGGCACTTCGGGTCGAGCCTCCAGTCCTCCTTCAAATGGCATGCCCTTGGAAGTCTCCGAGTCCAGTCCGAGGGAAGCTGTCGAGGGAGCCTCAGATTCCGGTGCAAGTGACGCTTCAGGTCGAGCCTCCAGTCCTCATTCAAGTGGCACGCCCTTGGAAGCTGCCGAGTCCAGTCCGAGGGAAGCTTTCGATGGAGCCTCAGATTCCTGTGCAAGTGGCGCTTCGGGTCAGGTCTCCGGTTCTTGTTCAAGTGACCCGTCCAGTCAAGCCACTGAGTCCAGTTCGAGGGGGGCTTCTAACCAAGCCTCCAGTGCCAGTCCACAGGGTGGTTCAGGTGGCACCACCGCTTCCAGTCTTGAAGGCACCTCCAAGCAAGCTCCGAAGCCCAGTTCGAGGGGTTTTTCAGATCGAGCGGCCGATCCCTGCCCTAAGGGTGTGTTCGGCCAAGCCTCAGTTAAAGTTCCGTCCCTGCCAGGAGGCAGAGGGCGTCTCGAGTTGCAAGTCCAGTCAAGATGCTGAATCTGGATCGAGTTGCAAGTCCAGTCAAGATGCTGAGCCTGGACCGAGTTGCAAGTCCAGTCAAGATGCTGAGCCTGGATCGAGTTGCAAGTCCAGTCAAGATGCTGAATCTGCACCGAGTGCAGAGGTCAGCCACGATATTGAGTCTGCTATTGAGGAAGAGATGATGTTCCCAGAGGACTGTGATAGACCTTGTGTTGATTCAGCCTGGGAGAAGATCTCCGAAGCAATAGCTGAGAGAGGGTGTGTTCAACGGCTTGGAGCCCGGAGAAACCCATTTTCTGCATTTCAGCCTGCTAGCATGCTCTGGGGATACCAGGGCCGTCTCCTCTTGAAACCGGCTCGGCAGAGGCCGCCCGAAGCTAAGGTTAGAGAGACGTCCCGGTCCGGCCAGAGAGGGGCGTCCAGCCCTGCAGCTGAATCTCTTCCAAGTTCCAGTTCTAACCATGATGCTAAGCCTGTTCCGAGTTCTAGTTCCAGCCAGGAGGCTGAGTCCATGTCTAGTTCCAAGTCCGACCAAGATGTTGAGGTCGTCCTAAGTTCCAGTGTCCGTCAGGAGGCTGACTTTCTGTTGAGTTCCCGTTCCAGTCAAGCCCCTGAATCCAGTTCCAGTCAAGGGGTTGAGGCCAACCCGGGTGCTAGTTCCAGATCCATTTCTGTTCAGACTTCTAGCTCCTGCCAAGATGGGAATGCCACCTGGAGCCTCAGCCCAGCTTCTAATGTCAGCTGGAGTAGTGACTCCAGCCCTGTTCCTGTCATTTCATGGACTTGCCAAGAGGTTCAGGACATTGGGGGTTCCCTCAGGAGAGGGTTACTTTTGAATTGTGTTCCTCTTGATGTCTCCATGTTCCTGAGGTTGCCCCATGGTGACTCAAAGGAGCTTCCTGGTCACAAGTGCTACTTTTGTCTGCCAGTTTTGATCATCCTTGTGACTTCCAGCCCAGTGATCTATGTCTGGCTTTTGAGACCTATCAGGAAGTTTCATCATAGTTACCCCTGGATACCCGACCGTCTCCGGGAGACCGAGAGGGGGGTCTTGAGGAAGGGATACTGTCCCGTTTGTGGCCGTGCCACCCTTCAGACTTACCCTGTTTCTGGGAGTCAGTGTCTGTGCTGGCTTCTGCTTGTCTCTGTGTCTGTGTTTGTCTTAGGTTCTCTCTGGCTCTGTGTGCTGATTGCCCTACTGAACCTCACCTGTGTGGGCTATGCCTCTTCCAAGATGGCTGCCGCCTCTTCGTCTCTGCCAGTATCCAAGATGGCTCCCGCTGTTACTTTCTATGGGATGCCTGCTCTGAGTGTCAAGCCTCTGTTTGGTTGCAAGGTGATTGCTGCACCTGTGGCTCTGGTGTTGCTGGGCTTTATTAGTCACCTGAAGACTACAGTCCTGGCCTTTGTATCTAATTCCATCTCATCTAAAGGTCCTGGTGTATAGAGTGCTCTGTACCCGGTGTCAGTGTTTGCTCTGTGTGAGTTTCTATGTTTGTTTGACTAGCTAGCTTAGGCACTGTGTAGCTTAGCCTGTGCATAACTTTGCTAGTGTTTTATGTTTGTTCAGACTAGTTAGCTTAGGCACCGTGTGGCTTGTTGCCTGTGCATAGCTTTACTAGTTCTATGTGTTTTCCAAGGTATGACTAGTTAGCTAAGGCACCGTCTGGCTTGTTGCCTGTGCATAGCTTTACTAGTGCTCTATGTTTGTTTCCAAGGTATGACTAGTTAGCTTAGGCACCGTCTGGCTTGTTGCCTGTGCATAGCCTTACTAGTTCTATGTGTTTGTTTCCAAGGTATGACTAGTTAGCTAAGGCACCGTCTGGCTTGTTGCCTGTGCATAGCTTTACTAGTGCTCTATGTTTGTTTCCAAGGTATGACTAGTTAGCTTAGGCACCGCCTGGCTTGTTGCCTGTGCATAGCTTTACTAGTGCTCTATGTTTGTTTCCAAGGTATGACTAGTTAGCTTAGGCACCGCCTGGCTTGTTGCCTGTGCATAGCTTTACTAGTTCTATGTGTTTGTTTCCAAGGTATGACTAGTTAGCTAAGGCTCCGTCTGGCTTGTTGCCTGTGCATAGCTTTACTAGTTCTATGTGTTTGTTTCCAAGGTATGACTAGTTAGCTAAGGCACCGTCTGGCTTGTTGCCTGTGCATAGCTGTACTAGTGTTCCATGTTTGTTCCTTGTGTCAGCTAGCCGTCCTGCTAAGCTATTTCCAAGACCATGTTTGTTCCTCGTGTCAGCTAGCCGTCCTGCTAAGCTGTTTCCAAGACCATGTTTGTTCCTCGTGTCAGCTAGCCGTCCTGCTAGCCATTTCCACGTCTGTGTTTGTTTCTAGTGTCAGACTAGCCGCCCTTGCTAGCCACTATTCCAAGATTGTGTTTGTTCCTAGAGTGAGCCTAGCCGCCCTTGCTAGCCACTACTCCAAGACTGTGTTTGTTCTTAGTGTAGACTAGCCAGCTTAGGCCCCGCTGGCGTGTAGCCTGTGTCAAGCCGTGCTAGTCTTCTGTGTTTGGGTCCAGGGCATGACTTGTTAGCTGGGGCACAGCTTAGTTGTTAGCTGGTGTATAGCCTTCCAAGCCTCTTGAGTCTGCTCTGTGTATGTTCTTGTGTATGACTGGGTTGCCCGGGTACAGCGTCTCTATGCGCCTGGGTCCAGCTTACTTGTCATTGTGTTGATTCCTGCTGACTACCAGAACCCGGATAGTTCCTGATTGTCTGCCTTGCCTTCGCCTAGGTGCCAGGGGGCACTCCTGGATCTTCATTCCTGCTGTTCCTGTAAGTCCTACCGGCTGCAAGAACCTGAGGGCTCAACCCGAGGGGGAAGGCAGTCAAGTGTAGGTGAAGCCTAGGTCCAGGGTGTTCCAGTTCCGTGGGTTCCGCTCCAGTGTGTTCCAGTCCAGCGGGTTTCACTCCTGTATGTTCCAGTCCAGTGGGGCCACTCCAGTGTGTCCACTCCAGTGGGCCCCACTCCAGTGCGCACCAGTCCGGTGCGTTCCAGTTCCGAGTGTTCTGGTGTACAACTCCAGTCCGGAGTTCCGGTTCAGTCTTTCCTGCTTTCTACCTGGAAGGTGATTTTGCCTTAAGGACTCACAAACCCCGCGCTCCCGGGGACGAAGCCTGAAGGTATGCCAAGGTCCTCGAGAGCGCGGCGAGCGCGTGAGGCGCGACACTGTGGAACAGAAGATTTGCATTTGACTTTTTAATTTGCATATGGATGAAGTCCATGGCCTCTTTTTGTATTACAGCATTCATGTTTGAGAAATTAGAGTTTTGTGTATGTCATAAAGCTTATTGTGCTTTGTAGTTGGGGGGGGTCACCCATGCTAAATATATACCCCCAGTGTGTAACTATACGAGCTTTAATTAGGTGAGTGTGTTTATTTTTATTGTTGAAAATTGTGGTGAGTTATGGCAGTGATTCCCAAACCTGGTCCTGGAGGTACCCAGCCAAGTCAGGTTTTCAGGATACCCACAATGAATATTCTTGAGAGAGATTTGCATACACTGCCTCCACTGGTTGCAAATCTCTCTCATGAATAGTCATTGTGAATAGCCTGAAAACCTGACTGGTTGGGGTGTTTCCAGGACCAGGTTTGGGAACCACTAAGGGGAAAGAGATTACTTGGATTAAATTGTCCATAGCCTTTTAACTTACTGACCAGTTTCTTGGCTCTGAGACTTTGACTATGTTGGAATCTGCAACTGCTTTCACTGGATCTTCAGTATTGTTAGTGCTGGCTAACGAATGCCTGTTTTTCTGGGTAGGAGTGGTTCAAGAGAGGACTCCCTGTTGTCAGGATGCCAGGAAGCTTTCCATTTCTAGGATGAGCCTTGTTTTCTACTTTTGCAGAGCTCTGAGACAGCTGTTGGTTGGAGGTAGCACCTTTCACAGCTTGCACATATCAGGAGTTTGTGTCAAGTCTAGTTGCACAATCTTGATTTTCCTTCTTTGTTTCTCAGTGTTCTTATAGCTGAATTTGGTCATAAGTTTACTGATAATGATTATTTTAACATGCACCTCCGGGACTTCTATTGATGTATTTTATTGCTCCCAGACTTGATTTTCTTCTGCCTGTAGTTCTGTTATATGTTGGTTTTGCCTTGGACAGTGTTTAATGGTGGGAAAGGAAATTCTGTGTTGTACAAGTGCATTCCATTGGTGATTTTCTAGAACACCTGATGTGTAGAGCAATGACTACACAATATAGACATCATAATTGTAATAATAAATCATAATTGTAATTTTAAAAAGAAGATGGATGCTGATTTTGGCCATCTTACTCTGGATGAACTTCTGAAAGAAAATAGATTAGAAGGCCAAATGCACAAATTATCTATGCCTGAGAACAATATTGTCACTATAAGTAACTTTTTGGAAGTAGTAGGTAGAGTAGAGGGAGTGTTAAGTTAGGTTAAGTTAGGAATGGATTGTAAGACAACCACGGTTGCTCTATTAGCATTTCCTAAAGTATTTAGGTAAGTATTACAGCGATCAAAATGATAAAGGGGATGGAACTCCTCTCGTATGAGGAAAGGCTAAAGAGGTTAGGGCTCATCAGCTTGGAAAAGAGACGGATGAGGGGAGATATGATTGAGATCTACAAAATCCTAAGTGGTGTAGAAGTAAATCGATTTTTCACTCGTTTCATAAGTAGAAAGAATTGGGGACACTCAAGGAAGTTACATGGAAATACCTTTAAAACAAATAGGAGGAAATATTTTTTCACTCAACGAATAGTTAAGCTCTTCAACTCTTTGCTGGAGGATGTGGTAACAGCGGTTAGCGTATCTGGGTTTTAAAAAGGTTTGGATAAATTCCTGGAGGAAAAGTCCATAGTCTGCTATTGAGACAGACGTGGGAAGCAACTGCTTGCCCTGGGATTGGTAGCATGGAGTGTTGCCACTATTTGGGTTTTGTATTATCACTCGTACACTCAAGCACCTGGCAGTAGTCATCTCCAGTTTCCATTTACAATCATCCAATTTATAAAGGATTACTATTTCCACACTCTCCTAAATAAATTATGTTTGGATTTCAACTTGTGTTCTGGATTGATCATTTCTCCTAACTTTCTATTCTGAATGACTCTAGCCCCTCAGTCTTTATCGAGCTGCGCTTAGCACATCCTGCAAGCTCTACTGCTGTCCTTTCTCCATCTGCAGAGTTTCTTCTACACACATCTCTATCCTCGTTTGCCTCCATGTCTCGAGGGCTCTAACACAGTAGTGCTCTCTCATACCTGAACTTGCTCTTGTACAACACTGCCGTGAAGGAGGCTTTGTGATCTGTCTGTCTGTCTTGGGGCTATCCTGCTTCACCATCTTGTTTTGTTTTTTTTGTAGGTATGTTTGAATATCTGTTGGATTTGCAAAACAAATTATGAGATCCATCCTATATGTGATACTATATGCTTTTCTTCTAATCCATGTTGTTGCTTCAGGTTGCAATAGATTTTTCTGTCACATATTGTAGTTCTGCCCCCTTTTTCCCTCACTGTGTTGTATTCTGGCATTTCCCCTCTTTTTTTTTTTAATTGTTATTACTTTTAGAGTATAAACCACCTAGATGGCAACGCCATAGAGTGGGATAAAATGTGTGTAATAAACTTAGAAACTTGATGGTATTTGAGAGGTTGGAGGCATTGAAGGAGTGTGTTTCTGTCCAGTTGGGGCTGTCCAGATGGTCAACGAGGGAGGAATCTGATTTGATCTGGGCCTTCTGGGAATGAGATCACGTCCCTCCAACTGATGTCATTCACTTGGGACAGCATCCTTCCATAAAGGCAAGCTCCCTCCTTGGCACATAGCTGATGGTGCAAGGCCAAAGGAGAACATAAGACTAGCCATACTGGTTCAGACCAATGGTTCATCTAGCTGCTTCCAGCAGTGGCCAATCCAGGTCACAAGTACCTGGCAGAAATCCAATTAGTAGCACCATTCCATGCTTCCAATCACAGGGCAATCAGTGACTTCCTACTACTACTACTACTATTTAGCATTTCTATAGCGCTACAAGGCATACGCAACACTGCACAAACATAGAAGAAAGACAGTCCCTGCTCAAAGAGCTTACAATCTAATAGACAAAAAATAAATAAAGTAAGCAAATCAATTAATGTGAACGGGAAGGAAGAGAGGAGGGTAGGTGGAGGCGAGTGGTTACAAGTGGTTACGAGTCAAAAGCAATGTTAAAGAGGTGGGCTTTCAGTCTAGATTTAAAGGTGGCCAAGGATGGGGCAAGACGTAGGGGCTCAGGAAGTTTATTCCAGGCATAGGGTGCAGCGAGACAGAAGGCGCGAAGTCTGGAGTTGGCAGTAGTGGAGAAGGGAACAGATAAGAAGGATTTATCCATGGAGCGGAGTGCACGGGAAGGGGTGTAGGGAAGGACGAGTGTGGAGAGATACTGGGGAGCAGCAGAGTGAATACATTTATAGGTTAGTAGAAGAAGTTTGAACAGGATGCGAAAACGGATAGGGAGCCAGTGAAGGGTCTTGAGGAGAGGGGTAGTATGAGTAAAGCGACCCTGGCGGAAGATGAGACGGGCAGCAGAGTTTTGAACCGACTGGAGAGGGGAGTGGTGACTAAGTGGGAGGCCAGCAAGAAGCAGATTGCAGTAGTCTAAACGAGAGGTGACAAGGGTGTGGATGAGGGTTTTGGTAGAGTGCTCGGAAAGAAAGGGGCGGATTTTACGGATGTTGTAAAGAAAGAAACGACAGGTCTTGGCAATCTGCTGGATATGAGCAGAGAAGGAGAGAGAAGAGTCGACCCCAAGGTTTCGAGCTGAGGAGACAGGGAGAATGAGAGAGCCATCAACAGAAATAGAAAACGGGGGGAGCGGGGAAGTCCAGTCTGTCCATCTTAATAACAGACTGGACTTTTCCTCCAGGAACATGTTCAAATGTTTTTTAAAGCCATATACGCTAACAGCCATTACCACATCCTCTGGCAACAAATTCCAGAGCTTAACTATTCTTTGAGTGAAAAAAATATTTCCTCCTATGTGTTTTAAAAGTATTTCCATGCAATTCATTGAATGTCCCCTGGTCTTTGTACTTTTTGAATGAGTGAAAAATCGATTTACCTCCACCCGCTCCACACCACTCAGGATTTTGTAGACCTCAATCATATCCCCCCTCAGCCTTTTCTTTTCCAGGCTGAAGAGGCCTAACCTCTTTAGCCTTTCCTTCTATGGGAGCAGTTCCATCCCCTCTATCCCTTTAGGTACCACCCAATGTCCTTGATGAGGGTTTTTTTGGCGAGTTGGTGGGGGGGGGGGGGGCAGGCTTTCAGTGTGGTCAGTTTGAAGTCAGGCCCAGATGAGATGGGTAAGAAGAAGGTCAAGACTAAAGTAGTTTCATTTAGGCCCTTATGTGGACCTATGGATAAGCCTTTGAAGACCACTCAAGCTGCTCTTAGAGCAGGTGATAAGGGTTTCATTAAGCCCTTCTTAGAACTCCTCCTCCTCCTGTGTCTTTCCTTCTTGAATCCCAGACTTCTTTTTCAGCCTTGGAGATTGAAGGGACAAGCTGTTCAGTATCTACTGAATTACTAAAAGGTGGAAAGGGGTTTCCCATTCCACAAGTTATTGTCGCTTCCATCTTTAGCAGCCTCCTTAAAAGGTCAAGAAACTGGTTTCTCTAATATTTCATTATTGAACATTTAGAATGTGGTTTCTTTAAGTTCTGTGTAAATGGTGTTTTGGAGCAGTAAGCATTAATGAGCCAGCATTCGCTGACAGTGCATATCTTGGAGGAACTGAAGATCTGAGGTGTAAGGTACAGTGCTTTTAACCTATACAGCACAGAACAAAAGGTACAGATATCTGGTTTATGACTCAAGACAGCAAGCTACAGCCAAGAAAACAGTCTTAAGGACTGTTCTTTGGTTGTCCTGATCATCCAAATGACTTTTGGCTGCCTCTGTTCTGTTTTCTTCTTTATTTCTGGGTTGTTTCTCCCTCACATTATAGCTCTGTGCTTCTCTTTGGCTATCAAGTTCACACCACACATTCCTAGTTCAATTCATCCATATCCATTCTTTTGTCTCTATTACTGATTGTCTCTGAATCTTAGTATTTAAAAATATATTAGAATAAAATTAAAAGTAACTCAGATATTTATTAAGTAATCACGTTTTCAACATTCTCTTAAACTTTGCATTTGCCTCGTTCATGTCTTATTTCAACAGGAAATGAATTCCACAGTCCCTGAAGAACCACAGAGTTAATACTAGGACAAACCAAAGGTCCATCAAGCCCGCTATCCTGTTTCCAGCAGTGGCTAATCCAGGTCATAAGTACCTGGCAAGATCCCAGAACAGAAAACAGATTTTATGCTGCTTATCCTAGAGTATGCAGTGGATTTTCCCTAGTCCATCTTAATAATGGCTTATGGAATTGTCTTTTAGGAGATCAACCAAACCTTTTTTTGAACCCTGCTAAGCTAACTGCTTTTACCATATTTTCTGGCAACGAATTCCAGAGTTTAATTGCTGGTGAAGTAAAGAAATATTTTCTCCGATTAGTTTTAAATGTACTACTTTGTAGCTTCTTTGTGCACTCCCTATTTCAGTATTTTTGGAAAGAGTAAACAAGCAGTTTACATCTACCTGATTCACTCCACTCAGTATACCTCTATCATATTTCCCCTCAGCCATCTTTTCTCCAAGCTGAAGAGACCTAGCTGCTTTCAGGGCCGCTGTGAGACTGAGCTGGGCCCGGGGCAGGGCTGCCGCCCCCCACCCCCAAGGATCATCACTACTGCTGCCGCTGCCACCCCAACCAGGATCGCTGCCGCCCCCCACCCACTGCAACTGTAAATACCTTGGCTGATGGGGATCCCAAGGCCCTGCCAGCAGAAGAATCTTCCTCCAGTGCTGCTTTACTTCACTCTGCCGCAAGGCCTGCCCCTGCGGCTGCTTTTCTCTCACGTCGCAAATGCTCGGTTTCAAAACCGAGCATGCGCTGCCTGAGTGGAAAAGCAGCTGCTTGGCACTGGCAGGCCATTTGGCAGAGTGAAGAAAAGCAGTGCTGACCCCCGCCAGCCTGCTTGTGTCTGCTCCTCCGAGTCCTCCTCAGCCTCTAAGGGGTTTTCTCTCTCCTGCTCCTGTCGGGGCGCAATCACCTGGGTCCCGTCAGGGGCAGGAGAGAGAGAGAGAGACCTCGGTGCCAGGCCCGGGGAATTTTGCCCCCCCCCCCCCCCCCCCCCGCCTACCCTCTCGGCGGCCCTGGCTGCTTTAGCCCTTCTTTGTACCTTTTCTAATTCCACTTTATCTTTTTTGAGATGCAGTGACCAGAATTGCACACAGTATTTGAGTTGCAGTGGCAACATAGAATGATACGAAGGCATTATATAACATTCTCAGTTTTGTTTTCCATTCCTTTCCTAATAATCTACTATAATAAAACTCACCCTCAACGTTCCGAGGACACTGACATCAGTGAAGCCAAGCTCTGACTTCCTTCAAAAAGGTTCGAAGGTTCGTGGTGGTGAAGCCACCAAAATCGCTCCGGGCCCCGCCCTCGAGGGCAGAGCAATGGCAGAACAACGAAGGGGTTGGCAGGGAGGGAGGTGGGAAATCGCTCCGGGCCCCGCCCTTGAGGGCGGAGCAATGGCAGAACAACGAAGGGGTTGGCAGGGAGGGAGGCAGGGAGGCGGGGGTGGGTGGGAAATCGCTCCGGGCCCCGCCCTCGCGTCTAACGTCATGACGTTGGGGGCAGAGCAATACCAGATCAACGAAGGGGTTGGCCAGGGAGGGAGGAGGGTGTTGGCGACGAAAACCTTGCTAGCGCCCGTTTCATTTGCTCTGAAACAGGCTTCTTTTACTAGTTCCTAATATTATATTTGCTTTCTTAGCTGCATTTGCATACTGAGCAGATGGTTTCAATGTATCATCAGTGATAATACCTAGATCCTTTTACTTGGCGGTGACTCCTAATGTGGAACCTTGCATCATGCAGCTAGGGTTTGGGTTCCTCCTTCCCACATGCATCACTTTGCACTTGCTCACATAAAATGTCATCTGCCATTTGGATGGCCAGTCTTGTAAGTTCCTCTTCCAATTTTCACAAACCTCTTGCGATTTAACAACTTTGAATAACTTTCTGTCATCATCAGGCAAATTTAATTACCTCACTAGTTATTCCCATCTCTAGATTGTTATAAATATGTTAAAAAGCAATGGTCCCAGCACAGACCCCTGAGAAACCCCACTATCGATCCTTCACCATTGAGAATACTGACCATTTAACCCTACTCTCCGTTTTCTATCTTTTAACTAGTTTTTAATGCATAATAGGACATTGTTTCTTATCCCATGACTTTGTAATTTCCTCAGGAGTCTTTCATGAGCTACTTTGTCATAATTGCATAGATGAAACTGCTGGTAGTTCATGGTAGTGGAGGAGTAGCCTAGTGGTTAGTGCAGTGGACTTTGATCCTGGGGAACTGAGTTCAATTCCCACTGCAGCTCCTTGTGACTCTAGGTAAGTCACATAACCCTCCGTTGCCCTTGGTACAAAATAAGTACCTGAATATATGTAAACCAATTTGAATATAATTGCAAAAAGTATATCAAGTCCCATTTCCCTTTCCCTTATTAGCATGAAACAAACATACTGAAACCCAGAACTTAGTCACAGTAGAGAAATCAAATAGGACAGGCACCAAACAATATTTTAACAGAGACGCTCACTGCTGAAGAATAGTGCACAATAATTACAATAGTGCCCAGAAATAAAAAAATGAAAAATTTCATAAACACAAGGGAAACCAAACAGAATGAAAATGTATGGCCTGCACATTCCTTAAGTTCTTTGGCGGAATTTGGGCAGGGGGAGGGGTGAGTTACGTGCATACTTTGTTTAAAAAAAAATAGTCATGCACCCGGGTAGATTTACACATTCTTTCTATCAGGTTTAGATGTACCCAGGTGCATTTTACTCAGTGATTTCTGCAGGATTTGTGCTGATATTTTATGAGCATATGTGGAGGGGCATTTTCGAAAGAAACGTCCAAGTTGCAATTTGGACGTCCTTGCAAAACATCGAAATCTAGGGGCGGGGAAACCCGTATTTTCGAAACAAGATGGACGTCCATCTTTCGTTTCAAAAATACCATCAGAGATGTCCAGATCCTTAAATTTGGACGTCCCTAGACATGGACATTTCTGACTTTTGGCGATTTTCGAAACCAAAGACGTCCATATCAAATACGTCCAAATGTAAGCCATTTGAGCGTGTGAGGAGCCAGCATTTGTAGTGCACTGGTCCCTGACATGCCAGGACACTAACCGGGCACCCTAGGGGCACTGCAGTGGACTTCATAAAATGCTCCCAGGAACATAGCACCCTTACCTTGTGTGCTGATTCCTCCAAAACCCTCCCCAAAGCCCACTACCCCCAACTGTACACCACTGCCATAGCCCTTACGTTTGAAGGAGGGCACCTTTATGTGGGTACAGAGGATTTCTGGTGGGTTTTGGAGAGCTTGCTGTTTCCTCAACAAATGTAACAGGTGGGGGGGGGGGGGGGGTATGGGCCTGGGTCCGCCTATCTGAAGTGCACTGCAGTACCCACTAATACTGCTCCTGGGACCTGCATGCGCTGTCATGGACCTGAGTATGACATCTGAGGCTGGCATGACATATTTTTAAAGATGTTTTTTGAGGGTGGGAGGGGTTAATGACCACTGGAGGAGTAACGGGAGGTCATCCCCGATTCTCTCCAGTGGTCATCTGGTCATTTCGGGCACCTTTTTGTGCCTTACTCATTAACAAAACACGTCCGGGTGAAAATGTCCAAGTGTTCATCAGGGATGTCCTTGTTTTTTTTCGATTATGGGTCAAAGACGTCCAAGAGTTAGGCACGTCCAAGTGCTGCCTTCGCTATGCCTCCGACATGCCCCCTTGAACTTTGGATGTCCTTGCGATGGACTGCAGTTGGAGACGTCCAAAATGGGGTTTCCATTATACCAATTTAGACGTCTCTGGGAGAAGGACGTCTATCTTCCGATTTATGTCGAAAGATGGACATCATTCTCTTTCGAAAATGAGCCCAATAGGCACCTATGCATCTCCATAAAATAGGGTGCAAGTAGGTGCCAACTGGACCCAGATTCGCAGGACAGCACTGGTCCAGTTCTGAGTTTACCCTAGTATATGCTGGGACTTGTAGTTTTGCTTTTCTTAGGGAATGCGATGGGGAAATCAGAACTATAAGCCCTTGCTTGCAACAGGGTAAACCCAGGACTGGATCAACCCAGTCCATTTGGCAACCTTATTCTTTACCAACAAACCTAGATGCCCTGTTGTAAAACTGTTTTCTTAGTGGCTGCTACTAGACATATACACCCCTTTGAATATCCAGCCCTATATTTTTTAAAAAGTAACTGAGCACCATTTCGTAGAAAAGATGTAACGTAATTGCTGGGATCCTCTAAGGGGTAAGGCAAAGGAACAAGCAGTGCTTCTCTAGTAAATGTCCCTGCCTCCAGCAGTGAAAAATGTTCTGGCTTATTGTAAAGCAGCACTGTATTTCAGGCTTGTAAATAATTTATCCTTCCGAAACCTTATTTGTTTTCACAAGGGGGGAGGGGTGGATTTAGTTCTTTTAGCTTGTAATATGTGATTGTCCAAATGCTGTTCCTCTTGTCAGCACAATACAAGAGATTGATTGCCACAGTTTATCCTGTAAGAGCTAGGGCTTGCTAGATGCTTTCTTCAGCTTTAAATTAACCCCCTCTTTTTCAAAGTCATGTTAGCGGCTGCCGGTGCGGTAATGCTGACACAGCCCATTCAAGTGAATGGGCTGTTGTCGGCATTACCGCGCGGAATCTGTTAGCGCGGCTTTATAAAAGGGGGGGGGGGTGTAAAATTTTGTGGAACGTTGGAAATGGAGTGATTTGGTTAGATGGGAAGTTAGTTTTGTTGGTTGTGTTTGTCCTTTTTAGCTTCTGATGCCATTAATTGGATCAGCCAGATAGGTTCTTTTTCCAGAGCTGTTGGCTTGCGTTTCCTCCCTTGCGTACACTTTTCCCGTGTGTAGTGCCGCACTTCTAGCAGAAGACTGGCAGCTGGCACCCATGTGGCTTTGAGAGCTTAGGCAGTACCTTTAGTTGTGGCAACAGTTACATTATCCCAGTCTGTGAAGATGGCTGTTAAATGGAAGAAAAACCCTTATTTTGCATACAAAGGACTAGATTTTGCATATCATGCCTAAAAAAAAAAATTTTGGTGTGGAAAAAAATACACCTAAATTTACTTTATAAAATATGCCTGAATTTCTGCGCGGTTTATAGAACATGCCAAGTGTCCATCTGCGTGACTAAATTTAGAACTTGGTGTAAATGCTGATGCCTAAATTAGGCACAGACCAGGTGTATTCTGTAACAATGCGCATAGATTTTAGGAATGCCCATGGCCCGCCCATTTCCTGCCCATGACCACACCCCTTTTCAGCTATGCGACTTAGAATTTATGTGCATCATATTACAGAATATGCTTAGTTGTATGCATAAATTCTAATTAATGCCAATTAGTGTTGATAATTTCTTGTGAATTGGCAATTATTGACTCTGATTGGTTTGTTAACTAATTAAGTTGTGTGTGCAAATCTAGAATATGATCGGATTTGCACGCACAACTTAAGTCGCACTATATAGAATTCAGGGAAATTAAGACTGGAGCATTCAGAGACAATAACGGCAGCTGTCATAATCTGGGTATGGGGAGAGAGAGACAACACACATTTTTCTAGTGGTGGATATGGCAACCAGCATCTTCCCATGCTCTACTTGCTCTGACATTTTTTTTTTACATTTGTACCCCGCACTTTTTCCCACTCATGGCAGGCTCAATGCGGCTTACATGGGGCAATGGAGGGTTAAGTGACTTGCCCAGAGTCACAAGGAGCTGCCTGTGCCTGAAGTGGGAATCGAACTCAGTTCCTTAGTTCCCCAGGACCAAAGTCCACCACCCTAACCACTAGGCCACTCCTCCACTTTGGAATCTGTGATGTATATTCACTGTTAACTGATGGGGGCTTGCATCTTTCCAGCCATAGATGGTAGAATGGAGGGGTAGTCTAGTGGTTAGAGCAGCAGGCTGTGAACCAGAAAAGACTAGGATTCAAATCCTGCTGATAGTCCTTGTGACTTTGGGCAAGTCACTTAACCTCCTCTATTGCCTCAGATACAAACTTAGATTGTAAGCCCACAGAAGTCAGGGAAATACCAACTATACCTGAATATAACTTACCCTGAACTACCACGGGAAAACATGAGCTAAATTAAAAAAATATAAAATAAAAAAAAAATTATCTAATTTACCTTTAGCCTCCTTGTGAATCCAAGCTGGCTAGGTTCAGATTTAAGCATGGTCATCTCAGTTATTCTTTCTTCTAAGTTATATAAAATGAATTCTAGACAATATATACATTTCTTATTACCTAAAGCAGTTGGCGACGTGATTTTATAAGAATGTTGTTTGATTTTGAGTCTAGTAGTTTCCCTTCTGGTTCTTGGGCCTCCCGCTCTGTCACCAGCGTCAGATTTCTGTGCCACAAGCCTTCACTCATTACTCTCCAGGGATTTCATCCTGTTTTTATATCTTTTTCGAAGAGACTACAGCGACATTTCTTGGCTGAGGGCTATACACCAGTGTTCTTTATGGAATCCTGGACTCATTAAACTGAAACCTGGCTATTAATGTGTTGCCATTGTGCAGTGACTCGCTCCTTTTAGGAGCTGTGACTGCTTCCTTTTGATGTATTCCCAGCCAATCTGGGGAGCAGAAGGCCTGACATATGATTCACACCCAGGTAGCATGCACAGCACAGAGCCACCCGGCTGGCACTAGACATTATTATATTTCTATTTATTTTTCAGTGCGTGGACCCCTGTCACTGTTCTGTTTTGCAGTAGCTCCAATTTGTGTCCTGGTGTAAAGCTTCTGTTGAGTAAAATGAATTTCCAATGCTCCTTAAAAAGGATATCAGTCTCTCATTGTGCAATTTTGGCATCCTGCATGTTAGGTTGATTTCAGTTTAAACCACAGAACATTAACAGAGCATCCGAATAATTTAATACAGTTAGAGGTCCCTTACTAAAACCATAAGCTAGTAATCATGCTAAGAGTTGGCTGCCAAAATGCTGCTGTATTAAAATATTTGTTTCTTATATGCGCACTGGCAGTTAGGAAGAAATTTGACCTTGAAAAGTTGTGAGTGATTTCGCAAAGCTCTGCAGCACACATCTGGAGTTTTGGCAAATGACCTCTTAGTGGTTTGATTGTAAAATCCTGTCCAACAAGCAATGCTTAAATAATGAGCAGAGCTTTTGATGAGGATCACAGGTCCCAGTGCTTTGCTCTGTTTCTAAGCTTGTTGCAGCCTGCTCTGGATTGCCTGTGTATACTGTGTGTCTGTGTATGTGTATAGTCAGAGTAGCACCCTGGTGCGCACACAAAGAATAACAGCACCCGAGAAGGGTGCCGGACCTGTACTTGTCTTTTGCAGTTCTTTGCCAAGGTTTCCTTCTCTGACCTATGGTGTCTTTTGTTTTCTCCAGGAGGAGGAGGCAAGCGGAATGGCCGCAGTAAAAAATGGAAGGAGATGCTGCAGTTACCACATATCATGCAATGTGAAGAACTTAGGCATTCAATTGGTAGGTGTTTTTTAAAATTCTTCTGCCTTCTTCCCAGCAGTCTTCTTCAGTGTTTTGTCTAAGCAGCTGGTTCTTGCTCTTTGAATCTGAAATGGCCTCTATCCTTCCTCATAGTGGGGTGACCGCTGGAATGTGAAGACCACATGTGGGTACACAATAAAGCTGGGAGGGCTGGTGGTCTAGTGGTGGCATCTTCAGGGCAGGAAAGAACCCCACTCTTTCCTGCCCTGTGCTGCTGATCTGCTCGCTGCCGCCGCTGCTTCAAAATGGCTGCCAAGACTTTGAGCGGTGGCCTTGCACGCTCCATGGAAGTCTCGGCAGCTATTTTGAAGTGGCAGCAGTGAACAGATCAGCGGGCAGGAAAGAGTGGGGTTTTTTCCCTCCCCAAAGAGGCCACCACTAGACCACCAGGGCACTTTAAGGTACGTTTTGGCACCCTGAGGCCCACTCACCCACAAACCTGGATAAATGGGAAGGCTGGAAAAAAACCACCCAGACCTCTGACAGGCCCCTGAAAAGGAGGACATATCTGTGGAAATCCAGATGTATGATAATCCTAGTTTGGAAGATGTTAACCTTCAAAATATATTTGAAAAAAAAAACCTACAAAAATAAACAAGCTGAAGTTAAACAGATTCTCCCTAATTCTATAAACTTATGCACCAGTTTTACACACAGAAAGTTGAGCACACAAGTTATAGAATAGTATTAGTTGCATGCATAGCTTAATATGTTAATTAGATGCTAATTGGTGATAACTACCAGTTATTGTCTAGTAAATTAGTGCTAAGTGGCAGTTATGCATTTAACTGCTATTAGTCGGTATCCTATAAATTGTGCACGCAGAATCCAGAGCACAAAACTGCAAGGGGCCAGAAGGGGTGTGGACAGGTCAGTTGCGTACCTAGCACTTACGCATGCGGGTTATAGAATATCCTGCAGTTACACATCTAACTGCCTACATTTAGGTGCAAATATTTACACCAGCCATTGAGCTTGTACAGACTTACGATAGTATTCTATGACTGCGCCATTGTAGAATTTGCGCTTAGCTCACATTATCTGAGTGCCGAACTTCAGGCAACCGATAGAGAATTACCCCCACTATTTCTTTTTGTTGCTGTTTTGTTTTCTAAATAGTCTATAGGAGAACAGTTGCAAATTTGGATACACAGAATTTTGTTCATGCCCAGGAAACCTAAGTCTGTCGGAGCCTTGGTATGTGCATGTGTAGTAGAGGAGAGAACAGTACCTTGCAGAAAGCCACATTCAGCTCTTCTGCTTGAGATGTGACGCATGGCTGTAGGCCCAATGAACCTCCTTTGCAAAACCAATTAATTTTTTTTTTTCCTGAGATGCCTCTTAAAATTGGAACAAACCGTTTCCTGTTTGCAGTCTTAAAGCCTCTTGAAATTAGTTGAAGGGGGAGGATAAATTACATTAGCATCTGTGATGGGAAGCCTCATGAACTAGAAGGATTTTATGTAAGCACTAACCTAGCATTAGCGTGCATTAATGCCCACTTTGGATATGAACACTGCAACTCAAAACCAAGAGTTTAAATCCTACTTTGGCAGCTGTAACACAAACATGGACAGTCTTAGGCATAATCTCTCCCTCAATTTCTTTTTCTGTTCTTGAAGGTTACACTCTAAGGCTTGATTTAAAACTATTCTTTGGATATAAACAAATTTGTCTTCTTTTATGTATGGTTGACCAATTGCATGTCATTTCATTTATTAATCTATAAACTGCCTTCCAGAGATCTAAATGAGCCCTGCCAAAGCAGTGTACAAAATTACACGTCAATCAGAAAAACAAAAACTGACAAAACAGACCAAATTTCACACCTCTGTGTTCATTTGTCCATTGGAAAAACATTTTCCTTGAGTTAAGAAGTTAAAAAAAAAAGAAAAACTATATTGGTTTTGTACTTTTTTTTTCTAGTTAATTAATTTCTTCTCCAGGGTTGCCCCAGGTTATGAGAAGTTTGAAGGAGCTCTGTGTTCCCTTGCAGTGCTATATAAATGTTTATTAGTAAGAGTTCACTTGTTTCCATAGTTCAAGAAATAAAGTTAAATTAATTAAGTGTCTTCCCTCTACAATTGAACTCTTCAAGCTTTTTATCTTAAAAAGAAAAAGTAGAATTGGGAGGGGGATAGAATCGTTGGCCAAACAATTATAAAAGATGATTTTAGTTTTACTACTTGTCTCCAAGGTTGCCAGGTGGGCGGTTTTACCGCCCAATTGGGCGGGTTTTCGCCAGCGGCAGGGGGAAAATTTCGCCGGCTGCGGGATGCGGTTTTTTGGGCGGTTTTCCCGTCGCCGCTGTGCGAGTTCGGCTGTTTTTTCCGGGGCTTCTATTGGTCCAATTCGGTCCAATAGAAGCTTTTCCGGGGCTTCTATTGGTCCAATTTGGTCCAATAGAAGCTTTTCCGGGGCGGGGCTGAAGTCAGGGATGACGGGGGCGGGGTTAGTGATGTGGGAGGCGGGGTTAGTGACATGGGGGGTTAGGTGATGCGGGGGCGGGGTTAGTGACACGGGGGCAGGGTTCGGTGACGCGGAAGATGGGGATTGGCTACGGGTGGGTTTACGGCTGTTTCGGGCTGGGAAAATTTTTCCCAGCTGGCAACCCTGCTTGTCTCAATCCTACTGGTGATTGCTTACAAACAGGGTTGATATTAGGGTGGGTGCTATTCCATCACTGTTATGCTGACATCTTATTATATCTCTGTTATTTGAATTTCAGTGCTGTTAAATGTGTATATTTTTAAATCCTGTTTCATGGTAGTTCTATTATTAGGTTTCAGTTTGCTGTTTTCAAGTTTTCCTTTTTCATTTCATTTATGTTTATACTTGTACATTTCTACTACTGTTATGCAGTTAACAAAATTGTAAGCTTGATGTTAAACTGTACCTACTGTATACCGCCTTGGGTGAATCTCTTCATAAAGATAGTTAATAAATCCAAATAAATAAACACCAGGGCAGTTGCCCCGGGTGCTCACGCCACAAGGGGCTCCAAAATTGCTTAAAGCTGAGGAAAGCACAGCCTGTTAGTGAGCATTGGTGACCCCCTCCCAGATTTCTGCCCTGGTCTCAGAGCCAGATTAAGGCATAGGCAAACTAGGCATGAGCCTAGGGCCCAGAGGTTTAGGGGGAGCCCTGTTAAATGTACTCAGGACTCAGGAGGCTAGGATTGCCAACTAGCTGGTTTTTGTTTTTCAGGATACTACAGATTTGTTAATAAACTGTGTGGAAGCCTGGAAAAGGACTAACATGTCTGGATATTTTTCAGAGTTTAGCCCTCTATAGCTCTCCAGTCCTCCCCTCCTTCCAATTCAGAGACTGTGATAAGATCCACTTCTGCATGGTGCCTTCATGAGAAATGAATGTCCTGGGGTGTGTTGAGATGGGGGGAATATAAGAGGCATGGAAGAAAGTATGAGGAACCTGCTTCAGAGTGAGAGAGAGCTGGTGCCAAATGCAAGAACTCTACATTATCAAGGGCAGAGCTAGTTTGGGGGGGGGGGGGGGGGGCGGACATTGGCTGAAGGAACACATAAACAGCATCAGATGCAGTAGTGTAGCCAGACAGCCGATTTAGGGCAGGCCCAAGATCAAAGTGGGTGGACCAAACATTTCATGTACGCGACTCCCCTCCCCTGCTTTCTCCTCCAGGCACGGCGCCCCCTCCCTTCCTGGTGCCCTCCCAAAGTAAATTAAATACCTGTGCTGGTGGGGATTCCTAAACCCCACCAGACGAAGACCTCCTTACCTCTTACCAAGCTTATCTCTTGGGCGGCCACCGACACTGTCCCTAAGCAGCTGCTGCCAGCCTCCGGCCTCCACGTATGCTCAGTTTCATGCATGCACATGGTGGAGGGGCCTGCGGCTGGCCAGCAGCTTGGGGACAGTGCTGGCGGCTGCCCAAGAATTAAGCTCATTTGGCGGGGAGGAGGACTTTGGTTGGCAGGGCTTGGGGATCCCTGCCAACCATACTAAGGGAGATGAAATTTTGGGTGGGCCTGAGCCCAAATTGAGTGGGTCTCATCCTATCTAGGCCCATCCATGGCAACGCCACTGACCAGAAGAGGCAGTTTGTGTATATGTACATATGTGTGTGTGTCTGAAGAACAATTCACAGATACATAGTAACATAGTAGATGACGGCAGAAAAAGACCTGCATGGTCCATCCAGTCTGCCCAAGAAATGTGCCACTTTTTTGTGTATACCTTACCTTGATTTGTACCTGTCTTTTTCAGGGCACAGACCGTACAAGTCTGCCCAGCACTATCCCCGCCTCCCAACCACCAGCCCCGCCTCCCACTACTGGCTCTGTTATCCAATCTCGGCTAAGCTCCTGAGGATCTATTTCTTCTGAACAGGATTCCTTTATGTTTATCCCACGCATGTTTGAATTCTGTTACCGTTTTCATCTCCACCACCTCCCACGGGAGGGCATACCAAGCATCCACCACTCTCTCCGTGAAAAAATACTTCCTGACATTTTTCTTGAGTCTGCCCCCCTTCAATCTCATTTCATGTCCTCTCGTTCTACCACCTTCGTATCTCCGGAAAAGGTTCGTTTGCAGATTAATACCTTTCAAATATTTGAACGTCTGTATCATATCACCCCTGTTCCTCCTTTCCTCCAGGGTATACATGTTCAGGTCAGCAAGTTTCTCCTTGTACATCTTGTAACGCAAATCCCATACCATTCTCGTAGCTTTTCTTTGCACCGCTTCGATTCTTTGTACATCCTTAGCAAGATACGACCTCCAAAACTGAACACAATACTCCAGATGGGGCCTCACCAACGACTTATACAGGGGCATCAACACTCCCTTTCTTTTGATGGTCACACCTCTCTCTATTCAGCCCAACAACCTTTTAGATACAGCCACCGCCTTGTCACACTGTTTCGTCGCCTTCAAATCCTCAGCTACTATCACCCCAAGATCTCTCTCCACGTCCGTACCTATCAGACTCTCGCCGCCTAACACATACGTCTCCCGTGGATTTCTATTCCCTAAGTGTATCACTTTGCATTTCTTGGCATTGAATTTTAATTGCCAAACCTTAGACCATTCTTCTAGCTTCTTCAGATCCTTTTTCATGTTTTCCACTCCCTCCGGGGTGTCCACTCTGTTACAGATCTTAGTATCATCCGCAAATAGGCAAACTTTACCTTCTAACCCTTCGGCAAGGCCACTCACAAATATATTGAACAGAATCAGCCCCAGCACCGATCCTTGAGGCACTCCACTACTCACCTTTCCCTCCTCCGAGCGAACTCCATTCACCACCACCCTCTGGCGTCTGTTGTGTGCTTGTCTGTATGTCTAAAGAATGAGAGTATATATTTCAACAACCAATGGATGACCAAAGAGGTTGCCAAACTTCTAATTTGATTATGAGATTTATGTTCATTTAAATGCAATTTCACAGCCTGAGTAGTTCTCCCAGTGTAAATCAAATTGCAAGGACATTGTATCATGTAAACAGTAAGGGAGAAGGCACAATTACATGATACAATGTCCTTGCAATTTGATTTACACTGGGAGAACTACTCAGGCTTTGAAATTGCATTTAAATGTACATAAATCTCATAATCCAGCTAGCTGTTTGGCAGCACCTCTGGTCACACATTGGTTATTGAAACATCATACAGTGCTGACATTTGATGCAGAGTTGTGAATGGAGTACAAAAGATTTGGAATCGTGAGAGAATTGTAAATTACAGAGAGCAGCACTGAATTTTTGAGTTGGATACAGTTTATAAATAAAGGCTTAAATGAAAAGATCAAATAGATGACATTGGTATGAGCTGAAGAATGAGACCATGCATGTACCTGAAGAGTGAGAGTTATGTGCATGTGATCATGTCTGAAGTACGATAATGCGCATGTCTGAAGAGTGAGAGTGTGCATTAGTGTATCTCAAGAGTGAGAGCGCACACATGCATTAGTGTATCTGAAAAGTGAGAGTGCATGCATGTGCATTAATGTATCTGAAAGGTGAGAATGTGCATTAGTGTATCTGAAGAGCGAGAGTGCACGCATGTGCATTAGTGTATCTGAAAGGTGAGAATGTGCATTAGTATATCTGAAGAATGAGAGTGCACACATGTGCATTAGTGTATCTGAAAGGTGAGTGTGTGCATTATTGTATCTGAAAGATAAGAATGTGCATTAGTATATCTGAAGAATGAGAGTACACATGTGCATTAGTGAATCTGAAAGGTGAGAGTGTACACATGTGCATTAGTGTATCCGAAGAGTGAAAGTGCACGCATGTGCATTAGTGTATCTGAAAAGTGAGAATGTGCATTAGTATATCTGAAGAATGAGAGTGCACACATGTGCATTAGTGTATCTGAAAGGTCAGTATGTGCATTATTGTATCTGAAAGGTGAGAATGTGTATTAGTGTATCTGAAGAGTGAGAGTGCACGCTTGTGCATTAAGTGTCTGAAAGATGAGAATGTGCATTAGTGTATCTGAAAAATGAGAGTGTATGCATGTGCATTAGTGTATTTGAAAGGTGAGAATGTGCATTAGTGTATCTGAAGAATGAGAGTGCACATGTGCTTTAGTGAATCTGAAAGGTGTGTTTGTGCTGCATTAGTGTGTTTGAAAGGTGAGAATGTGCATTAGTGTATCTGAAGAATGAGAGTGCACGTATGTGCATTAGTATATCTGAAAGGTGAGAATGTGCATTAGTGTATCTGAAGAGTGAGTGCAGACAGAGTAGGATCCGTGCTCAACGAGAACAAACGGATTTGCACTCAAAGCACACAAACTGAGCCATGCACCACAGGCAGAGAAACAGTTGCACACCTCTGGCAAAGATAGAAATGCAATGAACAAGCAGAGAAGAAGCTGAGAGTAATAGACTGAGCAGTGCCCCACTGAAAGAGCTGGATGTTAGAGGTACCTACAGAACTGAAGCTGCGGTAGCAATGGAACTGTGTATAAAACGCAGACAAGGAGCTGCTTTCCACACGCAAACAAGGAGCTGTGCTCTGGATGCCAGCAGGGAGCTGTGCTCCTAACACCGGTAAGAAGCTGTGCTCCAGACACTGGTAAAGAACTGCGCTCCACACGCTGGCAAGGAGCAGCACTCCACACGCCGACAAGGAGATATGCTTCCTACGCAGACATGAAGCTGTGCAGCACCTGCAGTCATAGAGCTGTGCTCCACATACCACCCTGGAACTTCGCCCAATTTGCAGAGAAGAGTTGTGCTAAACACACAGAGATGGAGCTACACTCAACAGGCGGTGGAGCTGCGCTCTGCATGCAGACAGGGAGCTGAGTTCCATACGCAAAGAGAGAGCTGCATGCCACACACAGACAAGGAGCTGCATTCCACAGGCAGACACAGAGCTGTGTTCTACACGCAGACACAGGACTGCGCCCCACACTGAGACCTGCAGAGAAAGAACTACACTCAACATGTGACAATGGAGCTGCATTCAACATGCAGAGATGAAAGGTTGCAGAATAAGCAGCGAAGGAACTTCACTCAACATGCCATGATAGAGCTGTCCTCAACATACAGCGATGGAGCTAAAGCCAACCTGGAACTGTGAAACTGTGCCCAACATGCAGCAATGGAGCCATGCCCAACATGGAACGGTGGAACTGCATGGAATAATGAAGCTGTGCTCATCATGCAATGATGGAGCCACGCTCAACATGCAGCGATGGTGCCATGTTCAACATACAGCGATGGAGCTATGTTCAACATAGAGTGATGGAACTGTGCTCAAATGCAGTGATGGAACTGTGCTCAACAACCAAAATGCATAGATGGAGCCCTGGGGAACAGCCAGAGAAGAAGGTGCTGCCAGGAGGCCAACAGGAAAGGAGCACAACTTGTGGAAATGCAGACCTGGCGCTGCACTCCCCTGGCCTAGAGGGACTAAAAACTACAAGAAGAGAAAGCCCCGTGCCTCAAGAGACACTCTCGGTCCCCAAGTGGTCTCTGAGGCACAATGACCTCCTAGGCAGCCAACGTAGAGAAAGAACTCCCGCCAAGAGGGAAGTAAGCATCACAGATCTGGAATCCTCAGACCATAGGGAGCAAAATGCAGCCGTAAGGCAGTGAGGAAGAAACAACTCTCGCCAGGCCAGGAGCAAAGAGGAAGCTGGCCACTAACACCAAACTGCGGAAAAACCAGCTAAGGGAGAGAAACTCCACATCTAGAACAGAGCCACTTCTCTACTGAAAAGTAGAGAAAGGTGCAGAGCTAAGAGGTGATAATCCAGATGCACAGCAATAGATCTGCTCAGCAGGAAAGAACTGCGGCCCTTACAGAAAAAGGAAGGAGTGCCAAATGTGCCAGGAGAGAGGCGCCCGAAACTAGAAAAGGCAAAATCTGCCTGTGCCAGGCTAAAACTCTTGCCTGAAAGCAAGGGAAGCAAGGAAGAGCTGTGGCAAACTAGTCCTAAAAAGGCACATTCCCATAAAGAGACACTGAACTGAGTCCAAGCAAAAGATTGGCAAGAATGGCGCTGCCGAGGGTACTCAGAAGAGGGATTTGAGCTAGCAGTTGCACACCAAGGGCAACTCGGACCCTCACCAGAAGGAAAGTACCCTGTAGACAAACCAGAGCAGACAGGAGGGATCCATGGGGACGAGAGAACCAGAACCTCCCTAAGGAAGGGTGGAAAAACTGCTGCCAAAACAAGAATCAAATAGCAGGGGCGTCTCAAGCAAGATGCCAGAAGCAGCAGGGACCGGACGGTCTGAAAAAGAACTGACCAACAGCCGCGTAAGGCTGACAGGAATGAAAAAATAGCCCTGGACTAAAAAGACCGAGCCTGCAGCCAAACAGAGCCAACAAGAGACTTCCCCCACTTTGGAAATGGCAAACTAAGACCTCTGAACTGCAAAGGTACGAGTTCTAGCAACGGGGCCGCCCTCTGAACCAGCCGCCGTCTAGGACCGTGAAGAGGAGAAAAACATCTGAGTTTCATGATCCAGACACGAGCCATGCCCCACAAAAAAAAATCAAAGCAACTGGTACCAGCTCGGAAGGGTCCAAGATCAGAATCAGACGCCGGCCAGTGAAATTCAAAGAAACTTCGCAAGCGACCCTCTAGAATACATTGCCAAAGGCGGGAAAATAAATCAGGTAACAAAGTTTCTTATTTATTTATTTTGTTTAAACAATCTTCTTCACTAGTGACAGGAATAAATAAAGGTTTACCTCAGAGGCAGAAAAGGAGGGAAAAACAAAGTTTCCTTTTTTTTTTTTTTTTAACAACCTTCTTCATTAGTGACAGGAATAAATAAAGACTTACCTCAGAGGCAGAAATTCAGATATACCTACCACCACAGAAGAGAAGAACCCCATAGGGGAGACAAGTTACTCCATGCCACAATCAACCATCACCCTGCTAGAAAGACAGCCAGGGGAGGTAGGGGAGAGAACCAGGGTCACTGGATATCACCCTAGCTGGCAGATGAGGAACTCAGGACCACTGAGTATCATCTAAAACTAGCCCCAAAATGGCTACCAGCACACTCCTAGCTCCACTGTCACCAGAAGGATCTGGGACAGGAGCTACCAGCCATCAATCCAGAGCAGCTGCACGATCCGTCCACCATCCGCTGGGAGAGAGAGAAAATACTGAACATTCCAGGCTGCACGATACCCTTAAGGGGCAGTTTACTTGAAACTATTTTCTCTGTCTCCTTCCACTGGTAGATGGACACAACCCATTAGTCTGGACTGGTCTGGTATAGATGACAAGGAAGGGGCTTTGTTCTTGTCTATTTTCAGGGCAGCCCCATCCTCAGAGTGAACAAGAGATGCCAACACTATCTTCTCTCCTGTGCATGCCCTGTCAAACACCACTGTGCAGTAATAACCTATAGATCTTAACTGCTGTCAGAATTAGAAGAATTCATTGGAAGGAAATTTTAGTCTCGTGAGCCTGGATTCTTCAGTGCCCCGTTACTACTAGGGGTCACAGATGCCCGAAGCAAATGATTATTCCTCTGCAAGGCTCCTTGTACTTTCTACATACCCAACATGCTTTAGAGCAGCATAAATTTAAAATATTTCATTCAGAAATTAGAAATAACTGTTAAAACGTTGTAAGTGACTCCTTTTCATTGGACTAATACTATTGCTGTGACCAACTTTCGCAAGTTGTACTTCATTAAGGGTCTCTTTTATCAAGCCACACTAGCGGCTCTCGGTGCGGTAATGCTAACAAAGCCCGTTCACTTTGAATGAGCTCCGTCGGCATTGGTGCATGGGAACCACTAGCACAGCGTGATATACGAGGCCCTTAGTGAAATATAGTTCTTGAAAGTTGGTCACAGCAATAGTATTAGTCCAATGAAAAGGTGTCACCTACAACTTTTTAACAGTTATTTCTAATTTCTGAATGAAATCTTTTTTATTGATGACATTCAGAAAAGGAACAAGTACAGTGCAATCAGCCTTGAAACAAATATCATCACATAAATTTCCAAAAGTATGAGGGGCCCTTTTACTAAGCCAGGTAGGCGCGTACGCACGTCCTACGAGCATCAGTTTGGAATTATCACCCGGCTACCACGTGACCCAGGCGGTAATTTCATTTTTTACTCGTGTCCGCTACTTTCGCCAGAAAATAATTTTTATTTTCCTGCGTGTGATGGAAACCGGGAGGTAATCATCATTCTATGCGCGTAGGTGATTACCGCGTGAGACCTTACCGCTAAGTCAATGGGTGGCAGTAATGCCTCAGACCCAAAATGGATGCGTGCCAATTTTTATTTTGCCGCACGTCCATTTTCAGCAAAAATTTAAAAAAGGCCTTTTTTATAGTCGCGCCTACACTAGTGCAGCCCATATTTCAGCGCACCTTAGTAATAGGACCCCTTAATCCCCATATCCCCCAACCACCCTCCAACCCTTCCCAGTACTTTGTGCTGATCCCTCTCTGTCCACCAAATCATACTAAAAAAAATTTTTTTAAAAAGCCTTGACACCTACTGAAACAGATTACTCTAATTTTACTTGGGAGGGGGCTTGGTTTCTTATAGCCCCGCTCCTAGCACTTCACATCCTATACTTTGGTGGGGAAGGGGGGGGGGGGAAGGAAGTCAGCGCTCTTCTAAAGAGAATTTACTACAAAGCTATGAGCCCTCGGGGGCAACGTCTGTATATATGGCTCCCAGGTTAAATGAAATATTTTAAATTTATACTGCTCAAAATCATGTTGGGCATGTAGAAAATACAAGGAACCTTACAGAGGAATAATCATTTGCATCCTAAATTAGTGAACAAAGCCTGTCTCCGATGTATTGAGCGGTAATGGACACCCTTGTATTGGATTAACAAATTGGGTTTTGCCTTTATTTTTACTTATTCAAATTAAATGAGCTAACATGGAAACCAGGGTACTTTGCTTAACAAATAACAATGGTTTCTCCTTTAACCAAACATAAATTTAATAATTTTTCCTAAGGAACGTTTTCTTGTAATTCCTGTTTCCCACGCGCCCTGAAATTTTTTTTTTAGCAAAGTACTCCCTTTCTCATTACTTGCAATACTGACATTGTTTCATTTTCCATTCCATTTCATGTTTTTATCTTGTTATATCACTAAAGGCCCTGTTTACTAAGGTGCGCTAGCGTTTTTAGTGCGTGCACAAAATTAGCACACGTTAACTGTGTAGGCGCTCATAGGAATATTGTGGTTGCCTACACAGTTAACGCACGCTAATGGTTAGCGCACGCTAAAAGCACTAACGCGCCTTTAGCTCGACTTAGTAAACGGGGCCCATTATGCAAAACAAATAAGTGGTTTACAACAAAGAATTAAATAATACAGCTCAAATAACATAATATTTCTCAAAAAGAAAATCAGTACAATAAAACAATAAATTAAAAATAAATCTTTAAAAATAAACCAACTACTCGTAATTCTGAGTAAAGACCCATGCTGTCAGATGTTTCCTGGAAAATAAATCTCGGTTCTAGAGGCAAGGAGTTCCATTACAGTGCACCATAGTATCAGAACGCCAAGTGAGAAGACAAAGACAAATGAATATCAGAAATTGAAGGCAGACATAATAAACCTTTTTGAAATGATTGAGGAATTATTGTCTGACACACATACTACAGTCTTCTAGCCAGATAAAATAGCTCACACTATACTACAGAGGATCGTAAATTTGCATTTGGCTTCAGCAAAAAACCAGCATGACTTTCAAAACAGTATTAGGATCATATTGCTTCAGTCTTTTCAGAAGATGCACAGCTGTGTTTTGAAATGTTTTCTCTTCATATTTAGGTAAACCCTAAAATAGGGAGTTTGAATAATCCAATATGCTAACAAGGGCATGGATTACCAACACAAGATTAGAAGGAGTAAGACTGCAAATTAGAAAGAAGAAATAAAAACAGATCCACATTAGCTTATTAATTTGAAGCTTCATAGATAGCTCACTGTCTAGTACAGTGCTTATTAATCTTTTTGTGGCCATGACCCCATGATCACGGTCAAATAAAATTGTATGACCTCCCCTGAGGAGCAGAACAATGATGCACCTATAGAGAACTCACCCAGGTCATGACTCCAAACGCAGATTTTGCGATCATATTTGGGGTCCCAACCCGTAGATTTGGAAGCTCTAGTCTAGAACTACTTCTAGGCTCACTGTGGTGTCCTACATGTGGTGAGTAATACCAGCTAATAGTAGAACTGTTTCAAGGGCACAATGAACTCTGGACATCCATAAAGCAAAAGGTTTTGCTTGGTTCAGAGCAAGCCAATTACTAGCAAGCCAGCCAGCAAGTCATCTGAGGTGTTAGACACCTTGAATAGATCAATAGTTCTCAGACCTGGTCTGGAAGAGCACCATCAGATCAGGTTTTGAGGATATTCACAATGAATATGCTTCCACTGCATCCAGAGCTATCTTATTAATTGTAGTATCCTTGAAAACTGACTAGCTGATGCTCCCTCAGGACAGGTTTTAGAATCACTGAAATGAACTTTTCTAAGCAGGCCCCCTCGTCTCCTGCGATTCTCCAGATGTATTTATTTTTAAAAAAGCCCAAAAAAATTATAACCATCTTAACACCTAAATGGCTACCATAAAAAACATACATAATAAAAATCACAAACAAAATACAAATACAGATATGCTGTTACAGTCATCTTCCATCATGTGTCTGTGAACAATTAAACATTAGCAAATGCCTGAACAGAAATCTGTGTCTTTAACAGTTTTGTAAATTGCCAAACATTTGAACATAAACATAACTGACCAAGTAAGGCGTTCCGCATCAAAGACCCTGTTATAGAGAATGCTGAAATCCTCCTCACAGCATAATGTGCCGTTTTTACTAAATCCAAAACTAGTGCATTGCAAAATTGGACCTTAAACCCCTACCAGAAGAAAAACCATTAATAACAGACTGAGAATACAGAGAGGTACAGAGACAGCCGACGAAAATGATAAAGGGGATAGGACGACTTCCCTATGAGAAAAGTCTAAAGTGGCTAGGGCTCTTCAGCTTGGAGAAAAGACAGCTGAGGGGAGATACGATAGAGGTCTGTAAAGTAATGAGTGGAGTGGAACGGGTAGACGAGAATCGTTTGTTTACTCTTTCCAAAAATACTAGGACTAGGGGGCACACAATGAAGCTACAAAGTAGTAAATTTAAAATGAATCGAAGAAAATATTTCTTCACTCAACATGTAGTTAAACTCTGTAATTTGTTGCCAGAGAATGTAGTAAAAGCAGTTAGCTCAGCAGGGTTTAAAAAAGGTTTGACTGGCTTCCTAAAGGAAATGGCCATAGATCGTTATTAAAATAGACTTGGGGAAAATTCACTGCTTATTGCTAGAATAAGCAGCATAAAATGTATTGTACTGTTTTGGCATCTTGTCAGGTAATTGTGATCTGATTGGCCACTGTTGGAAACAGGATGCTGGGCTTGATGGACCTTCGGTCTTTCTCAGTATGGCAATACTTGTAAGGCAGTAATACTATGTAAGGCAGTATTACAGGTAGAAATAATCTCTTACTCTAGTTTTCAGAAGAAAGCATGACATCGGGAGGCGTCTGGAGCATCAAGTGACTATTTTGTTCAGGGTATATAGCCTTCAACCCTCATCTCATATTAAAGCCCAATTGTTGGAGGCCCAGCAGACTTTGAATGAACTTCTTCATCAAAATGGCCAAAAATCTATTAATTGTTACAAATATCATCTATATAAATTTGCAAATAAAAGTAGCAGTTTTCTGTCTAAATTGGTCAGGCGTAGCACTGGACCCCATATAATTGCCATACTGAAAGATGCTTGAGGAGAGGTGGCACATACTAACCAGACTATAAATTATATTTTGAATACTTTTTCTGCTAAGCTGTATGCTTCTCTTGCTGACTCCGAGCTGGATGGTGAGACTATTTATCTAGTCTAGATATGCCTAGGATTTCTGAGGAGGACACCGAAATGCTTATGTGCACATCAAAGAAGAAGTAGAATGGGCAATACAGCAAAGCCTGTTGGGCAAGGCCTCGGGGCCTGATACCCTAAGAAGTGAGTTTTATAAATTCTTGAAGGGGAGATATGTCCTCTATTGACTTCATTTTTTAATAAAATCATATCGCCGTTTTTTTACCCAGCTACCTCAACATAGCGCAAATTCTAGTGTTATTAAAGCCAGGGAAGGCTCCGGATAGGCCAGAGTCATATTGTCCTATCTCTTTGCTGAACTATGAGGCCAAGCTGATGGCGAAAATCTTGGCAAATAAGCTTGCCAGAGTGCTTCCCACCTTGCTTGCAGAGCCTCAGGTTGGATTTATAAGTGGTCATCAGTCATAATACCATGGGTTAAATTCTGGCAGCCTTGGAGTTGGCGCAGTTTGGAGAAACACTCTCTCTCCTAATTAGTTTTAATACCAAAAATGCTTTTGACAGGGTGGAGATGGGGGTTCCTATATGCCACTTTGAGGGCCTACTGGGCCACTTTGAGGGCCTACTGGGGGGGGGGGGGTGTTCTTTTTTAAGGCGGTGGAAGCATAATATGTTGTGCACTGGGCACGAATCATGGTATTAGAATTTGGTTAATGAAGTTTGGTTGTATAGTGACAAAACAACAAAGTTTCAAATTAATTGTATTAATGGGATGGAAAGGGGGAATGGGGGATTACTGTAATATGAAATGGTGATTTGTGTTTCTTTGAAGTCTGCAGTTAACTAGTTACAAAGGAAATATTGTATTTGATTCAGTTGCATTGAAATCTAACAATTCCTTGTTTTTTTTCCTTTTGATTCACCAATAAAAAATAGTTTTAGGCTAACCAGCTTGTTTTTTGGTAGTTGAGGAATACTGGGCTGAAAATGTTCTTCTATGGTCCAGAATGACACCAGAATCCTTTTCTTAGGTGGTGACTCTTAACACAGAACCTAGCATTTGAACCTGTAGTTGGGATTATTTTCCCTATGTGTATCATTTTACATTTGTCTGCATTGGGCATCTAAATGACAGATGACATTTTATCTCTATTCTGACAAGAACTTTATGCAAATCTTCACAATCCTCTTCTGTTTAGAATTTAGAATTTTTTGTGTCATTTCCAAACCTGATTAACTCACTCACTGTTGCTTTCTCCAGGTCATTTATTAATCTATTCCATAGCATAGGTCTCAGTCCAGACCCTTTTCTATTTGGAAAGAAAGCTGAACATTTAGTCTTTCTTTCTGATTCCTGGCTTTTTAGCCAATTTCAGATCTATAATAAGGGCATTTCCTTCTATCCTATGACTTTTTAATTTTCTGAGAAGTCTCTCAGGAGGGACTTTTTATAAACCATCTTCTGAAAATCCAAAGATGTTATTTCAGTCAGCTCACCTTTTTCTCAACTGGCTGACCTTTATCTCCATGTTTTTTTTTATACATTCAATAAAATCTTTTAACTTAGGGGTCTTTTTACTAAGCTGTAATAAAAAGTGTCCTTAGCGTGCTCTTACGTGGGTCTTTCCTGCGTATTGAGGCCATTTTTACTGCTACTGGAAAATGGGCGATTTTCCTTTATTTTAATTAATGGCCATTCGCTAATTTTGCTGTTTAAAAAAATGAACATGCAAGAACTTACTGACACCTATTTTGTAGGCAGTAAGGGCTCATGCGCTAATCAGCACGCAGTAATGTAGATATGCTGATTATTACAGAAATGCCCACTGTCTGCCCCCAGACACAAGCCACCCAGAAAAAAAATAAATTTTAGCGCGTGGTTTGCGCATGCAGATCAAACAACACAGGATGCCTGAGTGCATCCTGTAATAAGCTCTTTTAAGCTATGGTATGCTGCTGGGTAAAAGGAACCCCTAGTAAGGGAAGACTTACCTTTATTAAATGGATCCTGGCTCATTCCCATAATGTTGTGCTTATATTTTTAGTAACTTGGTTTTCTGGAAAGGCTTCTATCATTTTAAGTGTCACTATCAAACCTGCTCACTGGTTTATAGTTTCCCAGATCACCCCCGCAGGATTTAGTGAAGAGAAATCTTGCCTCACCAATCTACTACGTTTGTTTGAAGGTATGAACAAACGTGTGGATAAAGGTGAGCTGGTTGATATTGTGTATCTGGTTTTTCAAAAGGCATTTGACAAAGTACCTCTTGAAAGACTCCAGAGGAAATTGGAGAGTCATGGGATAGGAGGTAGTGTTCTATTGTGGATTAAAAACTGTTTAAAGGATAGAAAACAGAGAGTAGGGTTAAATGGTAAATATTCTCAATGCAGAAGGAGAGATACTGGGGGTTCACCAGGGGTCTGTGCTGGGACACTGCTTTTTAACATATTTATAAATGATCTAGAGATGGGAGTAACTAGTGAGGTAATTAAATTCAAAGTTAAATCGCAAGAGAGTTGTGAAAAATTACAAAAGGACCTTAAGAGACAGGGAGACGGGGCATCTAAATGGCAGATGTTTAATGTGAGCAAGTGCAAAGTGATGCATGTGGGAAAGAGAAACCCAAACTATAGTTATGTGATTTAAGGTTCCACATTAGGAGTCACCGACTAGGAAAGGGATCTAGGCGTCATTGTTGATGATATGTTGAAATCCTCTGCTCAGTGTGCGGTGGCGGCTAAGAAAGCAAATAGAGTGCTAGATATTATTAGGAAAGAAATGGAAAACAAAAATTAATACGTTATAATTCCTTTGTATTGCTCCATAGTGTGACCGCACCTCGAATATTGTATTCGATTCGGGTTGCCACATCTTTAAAAAGCTTTAGTGGAATGCATAAAAAATAGTAGTTAAAATAAATATATGCATATTTTTGATATTTTATAGTGTGTTGATTATATTTGTTTATTGTAGCCCCTGACGCAGCCCTTGGTGGGCGAAACATGGCCTGTGTCTGGCAATTTGTTTATATACGGTATCTTCAATAAAATCTTTGTGGTGTTATATTGATCTGCTGGCTTTCTTTCCCATATTGGACTTTGCAGATCGCTTGCCTTGTTGTTTTTTGGGATTAACATTAAATATTACAGCAACAGTTTTCTTTAATGTCAGCAATTATGACAAATTTGATGGCATTGTTTTTCACAGTAACTGTAATGTATATGATGCTATGTTAATGATTATTATTGGAAATTAATATTTTTTCTGGTTCAATGTAAGAAGTGTTATTTTATCCGTGTAATAACTGATATGTTCAATATGTGAGACACTACTTATTCAGTTGCTTTTTGGAAAACGGATTGGAGCAGGAGCTTGCTTCATCCACTCTATACATTTACTTGGAATTGTATTATCTTTGGGATTGGTGCATTCCCCCCACCCCCCTTAGAAGATGAAGCAGTTCAGAGCAATGTTATTTTGTTTTGGGGTATTTTTGTTACAGCAAATGCCAGCCCTTATGGTTTTAATTGAAAGCATTATTTAAAAAAAATCTGCCTTTCAATATGGAAAGTTTTGGTGAGTGAGCTGTTTAAATATTTGCCACAAAGACCTAGGCTTCCTAACCACACCTCATCAGTCTAACCAACTAAAGCATCTATGAAGGGCAGAGGGTACATTGCAGCTACCTGGAGTACAGAAGCTTATGTCTACCCAATTATAAGCTTTATTACTGGGCTGTACAGCTGACTTATGTGGTTGGTTGGTGATCAGAAACCTCAACTTGTTTACAGTGAAAATTGCTTTCTCCAAAATGAATTGGTTGATTTACTGTAGGAAAGTGAGAGCGAAGCATGCATTACTTTTTTCTTATGTGTTTATCTGTTGGAGTTAGGGGAAAGAGAAAGCACTCTCTGTAATACAGCTTTTGAGAAACAGAAAATGGTTGGATATATGTACATTTGAAAGTTGTAATGTGTGACAACAGAAAGGGCATTGCTGCTTCATTGCAGTTAGATGAAGAACTAAGGAATGAATGATTTTTCTAGGCGCTTGTAATTGAGGCGTGCTTTGAGTGCAGTTAGGGAGAAAGGTAGCAAGGCCCCTCCGCTCTTAACCACTTTCAAGGAGTTTTGGTACAATCAGAAAGCTTAGAAACCAATATCCTAACCTCCCCCCTCCCCCCCCCAAAAAAAAAAACTGAGTATCTAAGGGGGTCATTTATCAAAGTGTAATAAGCAGTTAATATGTGAAATGCACTCCCTGATCACATCCTCCAATCCCCCAACACCCCTGATGTAAACTCCCAACCCTGGGATCCCATAATGCGATAAACCCCTTCCCCAAACCCAAGCCCTACCTACATGCATCAAAAGAAATCATCCCCCATCCCCTGGCACCCCCACCGTCTCTGGGACTTTCCAAGAGGTGCTCCCTGGTGGTGGTGTGGCCTGAGATGGGAACAGTTCCCCCTCCACATCCACCCATTCACCTTTGGGGATCAAAAATAGCTACCTTGACCCTTACCGGTAATTTTGCAATACTACTGTTGCAATATTACCGGTAAGGGTCAAGGTACTACTATTAGGAGGCATCCTTTCATATACTGGAGGGGGTTGTGAGTGGGATCATATGTGTATGTATGTGGGGGGAGAGGAGTGCTACTGTGGCAGATATGTTTTCAAACATTTCTTTATGCTTGGACCTGTAGGTAACATGATGTAGTGTGGTACATGCCAGCCCTGTGGTAAATGCAGGGTAGATGCTGAAAAACAAGAGGAGATGATGGTCAGTAATCCTAAAGTCGCTGGATTGGTGGCCAATAAGAAGCGGAAGGTAATGGTTGGTGGTGATTCTCTTCTGAGAGGTACTAAGATGCCTATCTGCCAACCAGACATGATGTCCAGGAAGGTGTAATGTCTGCCTGGTGCCAGGATTCAAGATGTAGCAGAAAGATTGCCTAGACTCATCAAGCCTACTGACCATATCTTATGCTGCTCGTCCATGTTGACCCAAATGATACTGTTAGGTATTTTACTGAACATATCAAACATGACTTCATGGCTCTGGGTCAGAAGGTATAAAGCATCTAGATGCTCAGGTTGTGGTCTCATCAGTCCTTCCTTTTGAAGGAAAAGGCCGAACAAGGGAAGCTCGCATCATGAAGCTAAATGTGTGGCTACGTGGATGGTGCTTCGGTTTCCTAGACCATGGGATGATTTTCCAAGAGTTACAGGACGGTGATGGTGTCCATCTTTCAAGGAAGAGACAAAGTATCTTCAGTAACAGACTGGCTAAAGTACTAAAGAGGGCTTTAAACTAAATTTGTTGGGGATGGGTGAGAAAAGCCCCAAAGTAATTAATAACCCTCAGAAAGGTAAGACATCAAATACCCGTATAGAAAAGGGAGAAGAAAGTAACATCTGGGGAGCCTTGTATACCGATGCCTATAGTATGGGAAACAAATTTCTTGCTCTAGAGGCTGCAGTGATAGAAGCAGACTTGGATTTAGTTGCGGTCATGGAGATGTGGTTCACAGAGAGCCATGACTGGGATATAGTTATACCTGTCTATAATCTATTCAGGAAGGACAGGATAGGAAAAAAGGGCGGAGGAGTGACATTATATATTAAAGTGACAGAACTGCAGGACGAATGGAGTAAGGACACTTTGGGTTAAACTGGTAAAAGGGAAAGGAAAAATGTATTTACATCGGTGTAATATGCAGGTCACCTTCACAGTCAGAAGAACTGGACATAGGCTTAATTGAAGACATCCACAAAATAGCTAGAAAATGGGAAGTACTACTGATAGGTGATTTTAACATGTCGGACGTTGATTGGGGTGTCCCTGCTGTGTGGTTGTCTAGAAGCAAAGAGACCTTGGATTCTCTACAGGAAGAATTGTTTCAGCAGTGGGTAACGGAACTGACGTGAGATGGAGCTATCCTAGACCTGGTGCTCACAAACAGGGAGAATGTTTCTGATGTTACGGTAGGAGAACATTTGGCATCTAGCGATCATAAAATGGTGTGGTTCAATATTAAGACAAAGGAGGAGAGGGCTTATTCAAGACTGAAAGTCCTAGATTTCAAAAGAACTAACTTTGCCGAGATGGGAGAATTTCTCAGGAAAGAGTTAGTTGGATGGGAACAGCTGAAGAAAGTAGAACAGCAGTGGGCAAAACTGAAAGGAGCTATTTTAAAGGCAACAAACCTGTATGTTAAAAAAATTACATAAAGTAAGAGGAAAATAAGGCCACTCTGGTTCTCGAAAGCAGTAGCTGAAAAGGTAAGGGAAAGAAGGTTCGCCTTCATATGTTAGAATAACACTTAGCAAGAGGAGGACATGCAAAAATACTTGAAAAAGCTAAGAAAAGCTGGAAAAGCTGTCAGGAATGTGAAGAGGCAAATGGAAGAAAAGATAGCTGATATAGTAAAATTGGGAGACAAGACATTTTTCAGATATACAAATTACAGGAGGAAAGCTGAGGGGGAGGAATATGTTGAAGCTGATAAGGATAAAGCTGAAGTTTTCAACAATTATTCCTGTTCTGTGTTTATGGATGAAAGGCCAGGAGTAGGACTGCAGAAAACAAATGCTAATAGGGACGGATGTATGGTAGACCGGGACCGATTCTTAGAAGACTGTGTTCTTGAGCTAGCTAACCTAAAAGTAGACAAAGCGATGGGGCCTGATGGAGTGCATCTGAGGGTGCTCAAGGAACTCTGGCAGCTCCACTCTCTGAGATTTTCAGTGTTTCCTTAGAGTCTGGTGTGGTCCTGGAGGACTGGAGAGGGGCAGATGTGGTCCCTCTGCATACGAGCAGAAGTAAGGAGGAGGCTGGAAATTACAGACCTGTCAGTCTGACCTCAGTGGTGAGCAAACTAATGGAAATGCATCTAAAGCGGAGCATTATGAGGTTTCTCAAATTTAATGGACTGCAGGAACCGAGGCAGCATGGGCTCACTGGAGGCAGGTCATGTCAGACAAACCTGATTGATTTCTTTGACTGGGTGACCAAACACTTGGACATGGGAGGTATGCTAGATGTGGTTTACTTGGATTTTAGCAAAGCCTTTGACATGATTCCGCACAGGCGACTGATAAATAAACTGAGTGCCCTCGGTATGGGATCTTAAGTGACTGACTGGGTTAACAATTGGTTAAATGGAAGGAGACAGAGGGTAGTGGTAAATAGAGCTTGCGCTGAGGAAAAGGATGCTATCAGTGTGTATCATAGGTCCTGGGGCTGGCTCTTTTTAACATCTGTGTATGTGATATTGCGTAAGGGCTGTCTGGTAAGGTTTGTCTCTTTGCAGATGATACCAAACTCTGTAATAGGGTGGACATTCCGGAAAGTGTCGATGACATGAAGATCTGGCGAAGCTTGAAGAATGGTCCGATGATTGGCAACTAAAATTTAATGCTAAGAAATGCAAGGTCATGCACTTGGGTTACAACAGCCCAGGGGAGCAGTACAATATAGAGGGTGAACTGCTTCTGTGTACGAAAGAAGAGTGGGATTTGGGGGTGATTGTGTCTGATGAGCTTAAGGTCTCCAAACAGGTAGAAAAAGCAACAGTCAAAGCCAGAAGGATGCTTGGCTGCATAGGAAGAGGTATGACCAGCAGGAAAAAAGAGGTGATAGTGCCCTTGTGTAAGTCTCTGGTGAGGCCCCACTTAAAGTACTGTGTGCAGTTCTGGAGACCGCACCTACAGAAGGATATAAACAGGATGGAGTCGGTCCAGAGGGCAGCTACAAAATTGGTAAGCGGTCTCAGTCATAAAACATATAGGGACAGGCGTAGGAACCTCAACATGTATACTCTGGAAGAGAGGTGGAAGAGAAGGGGATATGATAGAGACATTTAAAAACCTCAGTGGCATTAATGTACAGGAGGTGAGCCTTTTTCAAATGAAGGAAAACTCAGATATGAGGGGGCATGAGATGATGCTAAGAGGAAATAGGCTTAGGAGGAATCTAAGAAAATACTCTTTCACGGAAAGGGTGGTGGATGCATGGAATGGCCTCCTGGTGGGGGCTGTGGAAACGAGGACTGTGTCAGAACTTAAGAAAGTGTGGGACAGGCATGGGGGATGCTTTAGGAAAGGAAGAGTTAGTGGTTTCTGAGAATGGGCAGACTGGGTGGGCCACTTGGCCTTTATCTGCCGTCATATTTCTATGTTTCTGTTATACTCCCCCTGTATTTAGTGTACAGGTTTTGCAGTTAGCGTACGCTAGTGTTTGCAACTGACACACAGTACATGCAAAATATTATTGCATTTTAATAAAAGCCCCTTCAGTTTAGGCACTTCAGTTAGGTGGTTACGTTTGTCCCCTGTTTTCAACCAGCTTAATAGTGTAAGCTTTTAACTGAGAATTCATCTAAATTCTTTAAATTTAGCACTGCCATTCGTTTGCCTGAATTTAGGACCCTGTGTTAGATGCCTGGTGCTGAAAATGGATGCTAAGCTCCAAACGTTTTCTCCCTCCCTAAATCTGCCCTGTTTCCACTATTCACATTTTAGGCTCCTAAATATAGGAGCCCAGTGAAACTGCTGTAAGAAGCATAAATATGGAGTTACTTTAGGAGTCTGAACCATTTGAATACCAGTGCCAAAGTTTATAAAGGCATTATATAGTAAATTGCTGCACTCTGATGATTGTGACCTTTTAGAAAGTGTTTGAAGGCATATTACTGTCATCCAGGGGCGGATCACAAGTTTGTGGGCCAAATACATAGTTTTTGTATCCATCACACAAGGAACATAATATACATGCAACTGTGCAAGTGTTTTACATTTATACAAGTACATGTATAACATCAAGTTATGTTTTAAAGTTAAACAAATATGTGTATGTCATCAAGGATTTAGCTCACTGGCTGTTCTACATGTAATTAATAATTGCTGTCTGTCTAACAGACATAGACATAGGGCCTACAGTATGGTATCTTCACAGAGGCTTTTTTCTTGTTTTTCTCTGTGAAAACTCATCCGTGTTTAGCAACTTCACTTTCAATTGACGTGAATAAAGTGAATGTAGTCGTTCCTGTTTCATTCTTGTACATAGCTCATTTTTTTATCCATCCCATACGTGAGGATGACCACTCTCCCTGACAATTTGTCACAGATAAGATTTAAATCATTTACAGAGCTATATAGACATTAAGTAAAGTACATTGCAACCCATATTGCAGCAAAATATCTATCAGTTTCTGTGGCAGCATTCTGCCATCTGACTTCTGTCCATGACACCTGGCAATGAATGCTCTCAGCTGAATCAGCTCATTGCCCAGGCTGCTATTCCGATCAGTTAGATACGTGTCGGAGAGGCGCTTGGCCTTGTGCATGATTGAAGGAGCAATCTGTGCCTCTGTAGCGAAAAGTACGAACAGTGTACCCAGATGCTTGTAAACATCAAGACGGCGCCTGAGACTGTTAACTAAGTTGTCAATAGCCACGTTAAATGCCTCTATCTGAAATGTTTTCCTGCCTTTGAGAGTAAAATCTGAATCTTCATCATCGGTTTCATCAGCAAAATGCTTGCGTTCCATCTCCCCTGAATGTCCATTTTGTAGACACATCTAGAACTTAGCATTCATAGCTGTTGAACAAGTTTATTTGCTCATCCAGGAAACTCAGCAGCGACTTGAGGACTCCAACACCCGTGGCAAGATCAAATCGCTTTTCTGCAGTATAGCACACATGGCATTCAGTCGAACTAGAAAGGTGGTCTAGACATTTGCCATGAAAGCCATTTTATAGGGTGGCTAGCTGTCCAGAGTTCATCAGCTTCTCCCTGCATGTTGTGCTTTTCAGGTACATCTTCTGAAATAGCCTGCAACTCCGACTTTATATTGCTATAATTATTTCAAAGGGGCGAGCACCTAAATTTGTACTCAGAATGTCACTAAACTCCTGAATTTAGGAGCATAAAAAGTGGGTGGTAACAGGAGTGGATTTAGAGCGGGGGGGGGGGGGGGTGGAGTTGGGAGCTTAGTACTGATTTTCAGCAGTAGGCTCATAAATCTAGGCAAATTAATGCAGAGATGCCAGGTTTCACTCATTAGGAGTTTGTCACACTCATTTGAAAGCTTTCTCACTCTCACACCCCATGAGCCCTATTTCTCACTCATTAGAGCTTCAGTATCAGTGCACTGATCTTGATCACTGCTTTCATGAGAGATAAGCCTTAGAGAAGTAAACCTAGGGTTACCATATTTGCCCAAAGAAAAAAGAGGACACAACGCCCTATCCTTGCCACACCCCACCCTGCCTGCCCCCTGTCACACCCACCCCCCCTGTCACTTTGACCCTCCCCAAAGAAAGCCAGCTTCCCTGTCTCTCCCCCCATGTATTTCCCCTCACCAGTTTTTCTAGCCTTCACTCACATGACTCCATTCACCACCCCTCCCTTCCCTTCCTATACCTTATTGTAGTGCTCTGGTGGTCTAGTGGCCTCTTTGGGGCAGGAATGAGCTCCTCCTTTCCTGTCCGGTGCAGCTGTAGACCTGTCTTGCTCTCTGCGCCACTTCAAAATGGCTGTCGAGAGTTCAAGCAGTGACCTTGCAAGACTTTTGTGAAAGTCTCACAAGGCTGCCACTTGAACTCTTGGCAGCTATTTTGAAGCAGTGCTGGGAGCAAGACAAGTCTGCAGTTGCGCTGGGCAGGAAAGAGGGGGCTCTTTCCTGCCCCAAAGAGACCACTAGACCACCAGGGCACTACAATAAGGGAAAAGAGGGGAGGGGAGGATAGGACACCCTGAGGCCTGTCTGCCCGCCAGCCTGCCCATTCACCTGTAAATCTGGAGAAACAGGCAGGCTGGCAAAACCTGCCTGGATGCCCGGTAGTGTCCTCAAAAAGAGGACATGTCCGGGTAAAACCAGACGTATAGTAACTCTAAGAAAACCAAGTGGTCCAACAGTAAGAAGAAATCTGAGCACACCTTCCTGACTACTGTTTCCCTCTGCCCTGTCCCTTTTCCCTTTACTGCAAGTACGTGTGCTCTGAAACCGATGTACATACTTTTAACTATTGGGTGGAAGATAGTTTTCAGCTTAAAAAATTTACCCAAATTGTTCCCCCCTTTGTATCCTTTCAGAGGCTCCAAAGAAAAGCCAATATCATTTAATGCTGCCTTGATTCATTTGCAAAGCAATATTATACTTAAATCATGTTAGATTTATACTCTGGATATAAAATCTGAAAAATCTCACTCTTCGGCCTTCAATCTCACTCCTTGGCGTTGTAAATGTCACTCTTTGGGATGGTTCACCCTTGGCATCTCTGTGAATGGCAGGCCTAAATGTATGAGGAGAGCTTTTAAGCTCTTAAATTAAAATGAATTTTCAGATGACTCAGGTTAGTGGAGGGAGGTCAGGAGAGGGGATCAAGGCCTGTCGGTGGGGTTGAGAGAAAGGGGAGAACAATGGAAGGTACAGGCTGGTATATGGAAGCTGTGACAGCACCCACAGAGCTACTTTTTGTGTGGTCCTATCTGTCCACTTAGGGATGCAGGCACCGGCCCTGAATATTGTCTGCACCTTCTCAACTGCCAGCTGGTCTCTACCTCTGTAACATCCTTTCCTGCCTGGTTTCAAGATGGCCAGTTAAGTGTCGTTGGTATCTGTCTCTTGTGCACTTAAGTCACTTTGAATATTGACCCCCAAATTTTTTAACATGCACTAATTGACTTCAAAGAGTATGTTGATTTACCCATTAGAAGTCATATCAGTTCAGCAAGCACTACAAATTCCCTGTGAAAGAACTGCAAAGAGCACCCAGAAATCAGGAAAAAATTGTGAAAATAATGAAAATTGACTGAATTTTTCTTGCTGGCAGACATTCCTAGTATTCATGTTCTACACATACCACAGTGTATTTCAACACTAGATATCCTAAGAGAAACTGCTGTCTTTTCATTTTCCACTTTTTGTTTTTATGTTGTGTAAGTTTCATGTCCTTTAACTTTTCCTCTCTTTTTGCTTCTGTTTTACTTTCTTACATGTGTCCTTTTTAATATTTGCTTAGCATTCCTTTGCCCACTGCCCCCCATCCTGTTGCCTTAACCCCACTATCCTCTTTCGCTTTCTGGATGGTGTGCAGTAGAGTACTGATGTCAATAAGCTTGTGGCCCCAGTGACTTCTGAAGTTTGAGAGTGTGAACCTTAAACTGCCTTTTTTCACAATGACAATAGAGTCTTCTCTTTGAGGGGAAAAGTAAGTGGCCAATCTTCTTCTACAGCATATTATATGTGAGGCCAAGTGTACAGTATTTGTGGTTTGACATTTCTATGCTAATGTCTTAATCCATTCCTTGCAGGAGCTGAAGGAGAGGGCGGAGGCTGAAGGATTTATCCTGTTTGTTCAGGCACAATTCTTAATGATGACAGGAACGGGCAAATTTGTGCCTGTGCTTTACTAGTTTGCTCTGTGATTTTCAGATGGCAGGTCAATGAATAATCTTACTTTGTCCTTTGTTTTTTCTAGCAAAAAAGGTGCCCCTACTCAAATGCCTGGCCACCCTTCAAGGGTGGGGTAATCACCGAGGAACCCACCCCATAATAGCTAGGCCCCCTGCAACCAGTCATAGAATCTATGACCAGGCAGAATTGGTGTGTAGAGTCTGAGCTCTTTCATTAAAATTTGGAGACCATGGGTCAGTTTTAGCAGACAATGGAAAATGTGCTGGTACTCAGTACCCCCAAGTACCCCCTCAAAAAAAGCCCTGGTTCTTCACATTTAATACATAAACTTAAGCATTAACTTCTGCAGCTCACAATGACTTCCAGCAGCAATATTTTGGATGTCGAAATATATACTATGCATGTTTTCTGTTATATGTGTTGACTTTTTTTTGTTTGTTTTAGGTTTGAACATGAGGGCTTGTAACAGATTCAGAACTATTGTGTGTGTGTGTGTGTGTGTGTGTGTGTGTGTGTGTGTGTGTGTGCATTTCTATAGCGCTACTAGACGTACGCAGCGCTGTACACTTGAATATGAAGAGACAGTCCCTGCTTGACAGAGCCAGTGATGTACCTATTGTAGTTGCCACCCAGGGTGGAGCACCCCCTCCTCCGAGCAAGGGGGTGAGCTGAGCAGTTGCGTAGCTGCTTGTTGCACCCCCTTGCTGCCTGCACCCCCTTGCTGCCTGCACCCGTGCCGGACCGTCCCCACTGCCCCGCCTTTGGTACACTACAGCTACCAGATGCTTTCTAATCATTGGTCATAGCGATTCAAAATATTAATTAGTCAATATTCAAAGTGATTTTAAGTGGCCAGGAGAGGCTTAACCGATTGGTGCCGCTGAATATCACCACAGACAGCTGAAGTGAAAGCCAACTATTTTGTGGGTAGTCTGAGAGCAGAGTCGGCACTTATGTGGTTGTGCCAATATTCAGTACTTAAACACCCAAGTTAAGTGGCCAAATTGGGCCACATAAAATACAGTCCTATCTTTATGCGGTATCACTTAGGTGGTTAAATGCTGAATATGGTACTTAACCATAAAAGAGATAGCTGGCCACATAAACCCAAATATTCAGTTAACGGGCATGGCCCGGCATTGAACATCTAGGAATAATACCAGCGGTGACTAAAATATGCTCATTGCTGCCGGCTAAATATCTATCCTTAAATGATTAAGTGGTAAGTAAAGTGTTGCCGTTTCATTTTGAGTCTATCCATTTAATCATTTAGGGGTCCTTTTACAAAGGTTTGCTAGCGCTTTTAGCGTGCAGTAAATGTTAGAGAGGTCCATATATTTCTATTGGCATCTCTAGCGTTTAGTGTGCGCTAAAAACTCTAGCTCGCCTTTGTAAAAGATCCCCTTCATATGTATTTGCTGCAGGGACTGGTGGGAGTGTCAGGCCTAGGGCTGACTTCAGCATTCCTTGCATATGGCCTCAGAGGCAGGATCCCAGCTAAAGAAGCCCCAGCTGGCCCAAGGACGCGGATTGAATAGACCACACAGAAAATGTTTAGACAGGGGTGGCGGCACACTTTTAGGGTTGGAGGGGCCAAAAACAAACCAATCGCTGATGCTATATTGGACAAAATATCTGTCAAACCATAGCCCTAGTATTCCATCCTGTTCAGCTGCTTTTGGGTTCAGAAGATTGATAGGAGGGTTTGAGGAATATAACTCTGTGTGTTCTTCAAATGTGGGGGCTGTATTGAATTTTACCTGACCCAGGAGCACCCAACAGTGTGCCCCTTTAAGGTAAGAAGAGGGAACTATATAAAAATGAGTGGGTGTTTTGCATTCTGATGATATAGAGGATTTTATTGGAATTCTTTTGTTTCTCTGTAATTTTTTTTGAATAAAGGGCAATGAGAAATTGATTATGCTCCTCTATTTCCTATTTTCCGTGTTTTGCAGGCCCATTCTCCCATTTCCTCTATACTTTCTTTAGTCAGATGGTGCAGTGACTTCCAGTTATTATCTCTTCATTATTAGGACTTCAAGTTAGTTTCACCTACCATTTTCTATTTTGACCTTCAGGAGATGAATAGCAGCCAAATACCTGGTTTTCCTAGGTAGTTACTGTCATAAGAGGGGATATTTGGATTTGTATTTTCAAGCTCTCAAACTTATTCACAAAGGCCTCAGTAAAAATATTCTGACAAAGCAGGAGATGGCACATTTCATATACTTTCCATTGTCTGGCCATCTTCATCAAAGTCTCCACCCTGAATACTTTTAATCCAGCTGAGAGCAGGAATAAATTCATCCACCCATCTTTTTGCTTGCATCAGTCCCATGATTTTTCTTGGGAACAACTTCTCCAAATAGGTTAGTTATACACAAATCATGACAATAATGAACCTCACTGCTAAGCCAAGGCACGTAAAAAATGAACTCAGACTCTCAAATTTACTGCTAACGCTAGTCATAGTACTTGCATCATGCCAAAGAGAGCTTCCTTCTGAAGTACATAAGATACTTACGTGTATAGGCAACCTATTCAGGTGTGTTTGAAGTTTCTTTTTAATCAAACCTATGGCATCCAAAAGGTTGAACACAATAAAACAAACAGCGGACATGACCAAATAAAGGTGTGCTATCCTAGGCTAGGTGAGGTGACAAAGCTTCACAACCAGCTAAACCAAGTAAAACCTTTATCAGTAGACTCTCAGTTCTTAATCCAACTCTTTTTTAATGTAGCAATCATAGCAAACAAAGAAAATCTGCTTACAGTTCAGTTGCTTGGACAGAATTGTTGCCTTCTGCAAAAACAGAGTCCATATCTAGCCACCTCAGAGGCAAGGAGATGGCCAGAACCTCATCCCAGCTGTACAGGTCTTGAGGCTATAGGGATAGCGATCTCCCTGGATGTCAACTAGGTCAAAGAATTCCCTTGCTAGGGACTGATTACTACATGTTTACTGCCATGATGGTTGATCTTTCATTCCATATGCTCCCCTCTTATTGTTATTGGAGTCAATATGCTAGTATATTTTGTCAGCATCTATTGCAGTGAACAGCTTATAGCAGTGGTTCCCAAACCTAGTCCTGGAGGCACCCCAGCCAGCCAGGTTTTCAGGTTACCCACAATGAATGTTAATGAGAGAGATTTGCATGTAGTGGACGTAGTGCATGCAGTTCTCTCTTATGAATATTCATTGTGGGTATCCTGAAAACCTGACTGGCTGGGGTACCTCCAGGACCAGGTTTGGGAATCACTGGCTTATAGGTTGTAGTAAACAAGTTACTGGTCTGTAATTTTTGGGAAGATTATTTGTGTCTCTTGTTATCCAATCTGGTGTCAAATCTGGTTGATCAATTGATTTTTGCAATTTGATATGTCTTGTTGAAGGGATATTAACTGTTTGAGCCAACAGTTGGTCACTCTTCTGGTCTGGGGTACTTTTTAACCTGTTTTCCAACTCTTCTGTTACTTCAGGCCATTTCTTGTGGGATTAAGAATGATGTTATTTTCTTTTCCTCCCACTCATGGGATCCAGCTTATGCAAATTATTTACATTTACACTAACCAATTTGATTGGAATGGAATTGGAAAAAGGGATAAAGTTGTATTTCAAATTGCCGTTATAAAGATGGTACTGTAGCACTTCATGGCAGTTCCAGTTGTTCTATGAAGAGTTTGTGCTCAACCGTCACTCAGGCTATCAAACTGAAAAATATAAGTGAGGGAGTGTGTAGTATAGCTGCAGGTGGTCCCTAGGAACACTCTCTCACTGAAGGTGCAGGTTAGCCACCATATAGCAGGTGGTGCTAAGAGGATATAGTTTAGAGGCCAGGAAGCAGGTGGGGCTAAACAGCCAAAGCAGGTCCTGAGTCAGAAGGGCGGGGCTCAGAGGGAAAGAGGGTTAAATGCCTTGAGAGCGTGTGGAACCAGTGAGGCCCTGAAGCAAGGGGTCTCCAGGAGAGACAGCCCAAGTTCAGAGATCTCCTGAAGGGAAGCTCCAAGTGAAGGAATTCTCCCTAAAGCATTAGCTTGGCTGCAGTACCTGGGGGTGGGGGTCCCAGGGAAGCAAGGAGTGTCCCTAGCTCTGAGATTTGCATGAGAAGAAACAGAAGACTACAGAGGTAAAGGAGTGCCTTCATTTTCTGTGAATGTTATTGGGGTTGCTGACCAAGGTGGGAAAGAGTCAGTGACAGGGGAACAGACTGTATTGCTTTAATCGTTTCTACCAATAAAGTTTCCTTTGATTTTGCACTGCAAACTACCCTTGTCTGTGAAATCCTGTAGCCAACCGCCAGTGAAACTTACACCCAGCTCCAGAGTAAAGCAGGGAGGTCCAGAGCGGGAAGAAGAAACCCTCCAGACTGTTTCTTCACTGCTTATGTGTAAGGAGGGTTTGTTGCTGAGAGATTGACTTTGCATGCTGCGTAGGACAGATTCTCTATTTGTTTGTGTTTTGCATTACTCATTTGAATAAAAGGTGTTTTCGTCTGTTCCTAAAGCTGTCCCTGTTATTTCACAGGCCTCCCAGAAGCCCAGGGCTTTTATACTCACCCATGCTATCACATGTTTAAGAAATTAGATTATTTTAACAAGTACACACCTCACATGCTGTGTAATACTGCAAGATTGTGAATATTAATATTTGTCATTAAGATTATTGAAACCTATGGAACTTTGGAAGGCTAAGTGCTTTGAAAATATGCCTCTTGTTCACATTCAGTGTACTTGAATGTAACTCACCTTGAGCTACTACTGAAAAAGGTGTGAGCAAAGTCTAAATAAATAAAAATAAATTATGTTAGCGAAAAATAAATACGTTTTTGCTCAGAACAACACACATTCCCAGTGGACAGGGCATAACTGGCCATTGCCTCCTCACTTTCTGCCACAGCTGTTGTCATAAACCAACTTACAGCCTTCCTTTACTGCTGTTGCTGCTGTTGAACCTTCAGCCTACCCCTCCCGCAGTCTCGAGCCCCCAGAACGTTTGGATCTACTGAGTATATTCTGATGGCCTGGACTGGTCACTGTTGTTGCCTGTCCAGCATGGTGTGCTTTAGCTTGATAACTGGGCTGAATTATTCCTGTTATCTGCTTTACCTACATTTTGGTCCCTGGCAGTGGCCGTAGCTGCCTTTCTGTCATTGACTGGCCTCCCTTTTCCTACAGGAAGTTTCCCTGATGGTGCCAAAATGGAGTGCACAAGTGCAAAAATTCTTCAAAGTAATGCCTGACAGCTTTTGCAACAGATAATTCAGAATCTTAGATGGTGACTTACATGGAAAACAGACAAGAACTCCCCCAGAAAAGCACTCTTGCTGCTTGGCACTAGCAAATTTAAACATTCAGAAAAGTAAAACTGGCATTGTCCAAGAACATCAGCCACAGGGTTTTTTAAAAAATCTCTTTGATTCTTCCTTTCTACAGGTTTCTAGTTCAAGCACTTGATTCCATTCTTTCTGAACAGGGCATTAACTATCATTATATCTTGGGTCTGTGAGGAAAATGTTTCTAAGTTATGTGCTCTTACCCTCATATGTTGTTTGTAATGGTTGTTTGTGTTCTGTGTTTTTCTCACTTAGAAAAGGACTATACCAGTCTCTGTGAGAAGCAGCCCATTGGGAGACTTCTCTTCAGGCAGTTCTGTGACTCCAGGCCAGAGCTGAAAAGGTGCATTGAATTCTTGGATGCAGTGGTAAGCTCCATTTCTGTTTGGCTAGAAAACCGTAATCTGGAAAGGGTGGGGGAGTTGAGGGACTTAAACTCGATTTGTAAAGGATATGCACAACAGATGTGAGATGAGGAATGATCTGAGAGCATTGGATTAGTAGCCAGACTTCTATTCTTATGAAATGGTTTCATTGTTTTTATATATAATCATATTGGTGTCTACTGAAAATCATGTATTTTTATTTTTAAAGCGAGATGTACAATCTTGGCAAAAACCAAGTTCATATTTTACCTCTGGCACAAAATTCCAGACTCCACTGTTCTAACCAAGGCAGTTTTTACATGTTGAAATTCAGCGTTTACTAGGCGATGAGAGTATCAGGTTCCCCTGAGCTGTAGGCTGTCTTAGGACTATGTTTTCACATACCTTCTTTCTTCTACAGTAAGGCTTCAGATTGAGTTTCTCTGTCTTTGGCTCTGTTGGTGAGTCTCTTGCCTTCCGCACTGACCCTTTCTGGGTTCAAGTCCTTCACTAACAGGCCAGAGGAAGGCACGTTCTCAAAAACAGTTTGCCTGTGGGCTTCCTACTATTTTTGAAGGGGAAAGTATGTATATATATTCCTCAGGAAAAATGCCTGGGATGGGGAGAGAGAATACTTAGACATTTGCTAGTGTACCTTGGAAAACCTAGGTGTATTTACTCTGGTTATCTGGTTGTTTGAATATTGCCAACTTAGAGAGTTTTGCTGGTCCAAGTGTCGTGAAAAACATTTTGTGCGCAAGTTTTCAGCCTCAACTCAACTCAACTTTTCAGCCTATGACAAAGAAAACCTGCAAAAAATTTGTGCGTGCCCCTTTCTGACCCATGTGTGCAGTCAAACTATTTCTGGGAGCCAGAGGAATTCTCAGAGGAGAGGTTCTATGGCCTTCCTTCTGATCCCCCCACCCAACACACATACAACGAGGAACTCTCCTTTGTTATGATCTTTGAAGGAAGTGGCAGAGGCCATTCTATTTAAGTTGGAGGTCGAGGATAAGCCCAGGCTCAATGATGATTCTCCTCCCAAGGAAGCTGTGACAGTCTCCATTTAGGAATTGGGATACCTAAGCAGACTGACTATGTATAGAGTCCAAAAGGCTCCCGGATTAGAGAAGCCACAGTTGATACAGCAGTCTATGATCAGGAAGCTCAAGGACCCATGCCTTGGTTCCCCCAGGCAGGGATACTCATACTCTGGAATCTTGGGCTCAATGCTTATTTCCCACATCCAGTTCTACCAGCTCTATACGAGCATCTACTTGTGTCACGGCTTGGGGTAGGGGCTTTGGGGTAGGTGAGCCCTTGGGACGCAGTCAGGTTTACACTGCCTACCCAACCCGAAGGCTAGGCAGACCCCAGCTGGCAGCAGGCAAGTCATGCCCCGACAAACACCAGACCAGAAAGTGGCTCTTAAGAGCCCTTGAGGGTGCCCCAACAAGACAGGCAGAGAGTTACTCTTATGAGAGCCCTTGGGGGCTGGCCTGATGGAGTCAAGTCCAGGTAGTAGCTGAAACAAGGCTGGAACAAGACTTGAAGACAAAAACTGGAACAGGACTGAAGATGCAGGCTACAATAAGGCTGCAACTCACATTAGACCAGGCTGGGCAACCCGTTGCAACCGTTGCAATGGCACTGGCTGGGAGTCAGGAACTTCCTTAAATACTACTAAAGAAGAAGTGATGACCTCAGTTCTCTTGCAAGGCTATAAAGGAAGTGCAGGGTTTCCAGGAAGTAAAACAGATTCTTTTTGGCAAGGAAATGCTGCTGCAGACCACGAAAAACAGGTGAGGGGCATGACACTTGAAGTCCTTGATGGGCACTGTGCTAGAGATTAGGTACTCTCCACTGGATCAGGCTACATGCCTTTGCCAGGTAACCAATAAGTGGAAGGAGTGCAGAAATTATGTAGCATGGACCACTTTTATGACTTTTGATGTGACATCCAGACTCTCTGCTATGGGTATCGGCATGCACAGACTCTCATAGCTGCGTGTATCAGACATTGAGCCAACAGTTCAGGAGAACCTGGCAGATGTCCCGTGATAAGGCAATAATCTTTTTGGGGACAAGGTAGAAGAGGTAGCAGACCTCATTAAGAAGAGGACTGATCATCAAGTCCCTGTCTTGGCTTGTTTCTTCTGAAGCTTCCAAATCTTGGAGGTTTTTGAGTGGGAACCAAAAGAGTGCCTACTATTCTCAAAGGCATAACTACATTCCTTCCTCCAATTTTCAGCAACAGGCCCAGCCTCCATGCTCCTGTCTCTGGCAGCCAGCTCCCCAGCCTAAGCAAGGGGTGAGCTTTTGACAGGCTCCAGCAGAGCATAGCCAACATAAAAGTACCCATCCCAGACGATTTACTGAATGGAGGGAGACTGAATTGTTTTCCAAGTGAGGTGGCCCCTTGTAACCTCAGACTTGTGGGTTTTGCAAATAGTCCGGGAGGGTTGCATCTTAAATTGGCATGAACTTCCTCCAAATTGCCCATAGAGCCACAAAATTCAGCTCTCAGCACCAGGAAGTGCAAACCTGCTCCACTAAGGGAAGAAGGGAAGGAATTCTATTCCAAGTACTTTCTTGTGCCCAAGAAGATGGGGGATTTTGTCCCATCCTAGACCTAAGGGCCCTGAACAAATATCTGATCAAAGAAAAGTTCAGGATGATTTCCCTGGGCACCCTTCTTCCCATATTTCAGGAAAACAATTGGCTATGCTTTCTGGACTTTAAAGGATGCTTATACCCACATTCAGATATACCCCAGTCACAGGAAGTATCTCAGACTTCAGGTGGGGAAACACCACTACCAGTAACACATCCTGCCATTTGGCCTTGCATCTGCTCCCAGAGTTTTTACCAAATGCTTAGTCGTAGTTGCAGTATCGCTACACAGACTGAGTGTTCATGTGTTTCCCTTCTTGGACAATTGGCTAGTCAAGAGCACATCAAAGGAAGATACTCAAGAATCAATGCAGAAAACTACTCGGGTGTTGGAGCTACTAAGGTTCAGTATTAAGTATCCCAAGTCCCATCTACTTCCAGCCAGTAATTGGAGTATATAAGAGCCCTGTTAGACACGGTGCAAGTTCAAACCTACCCGCCTATGGCATGGGCGGATGCTTTCATTACCATTGCCATTTAGATTAAGTGCAGCCAGCAGGTCACAGCTCAGAAGATGTAGATGTAATGGGCCACATGGCCTCCACAGTGCATGTCACTCCCATGGCTTGCCTCCATTTATGGGCCATCAGTGGACTCTTGCTTCCCAGTTGTGTCAAGTGATGGGAAACCTTGCAGATGTCATCACAGTTACACCGGAGTTGGCCCAGTCCCTCTGCTGGTGGATGATTTGGACCAATTTGACCCTGAGACTTTCATTCCAAATTCCTACGCCCTATAAAGTTCTAAACACAGATGCATTCATTCTGGGGTAGAGGGCCCATGTAGATGGGCTTCACAGCCGGGGACTCTGATCTGCTTAGGAGTCTGATCTTCAAATTAGCCTTCTGGAGATGTGGGCAATCTAGAACGCACTAAAGGCTTTCAATGATTGGCTGCTAAACAAATTTGTGCTAATACAATCAGGTTGCACTGTACTCTGTTAACAATCAAGGGGTAGTGGATCCTACCCCTTGTGTTAGGAGGTGGTTGGGATGTGGAACTGGGCTACCAGCCACAGCATGATACTCAGAGCCACATACCTGGCAGGGAAAGACAACTGTATAGCGGACAGACTGAGCAGGGTAATGCAACCACAAGCGTGATCTCTCAACATGGGCATTCTCTGCAAGATATTCCGAGAGTGGTGTACCCCCTTGGTGGATCTTTTTTCCTCTCACCTCAACAGCAAGGCCCCTCAGTTCTTCTCCAGACTCAGATCCCATGTTGGATGCCTTCCTCGATTGGAGAGAGGGTCTTTTGAATGTTTCATAGGGAAGGCTCTGTTGAAACTTGAGCAGGATTGGAGAGCCATGATACTCATGCCATACTGGCCAAGGCTAATATGATTCCTTCTACTTCTGGAGTTGTCCTCCGAAGAACCGTGAAGATTGGACTGTTTTCCAACTCTCATCACATAGAACAGGGGATCTTTTCTGCATCCCCACCTCCAGTCCCTGACCTTTGTGGATGGGATGATGAGAGTGTAGAATTTGCTTCCCTTTGACTGCCTGAGGGTATCTCCAGAATCCTGCTGGCTTCCAGAAAATATTCTGCTAAGAGGTGTTTTGCAAGGACAGCAGGCCAAAGATTCTCTCAGTCCCTCCCATCTTCCCTAGGAGTTGCATTCTTTATGCTTTTTTTTTTTTTTATTCAACTGATTGTCCTGCTCGACTCGGACAGGCGGGAAGGCACTTGTGCATGTATGGTGCAGCCTACGGGGCTGTATCAGGAGACATCACCGTCTGTGAGAATGCTTGGCCTGTTGTCCTGGGAGAACACCTGCTGCAGGTTAGCAACTTCACTTTTTTAAAAATTTTTATTTGTACCCCGCGCTTTCCCACTCATGGCAGGCTCAATGTGGCATAGGTACTTATTTGTACCTGGAGCAATGGAGGGTTAAGTGACTTGCCCAGAGTTACAAGGAGCTGCCTGTGCCTGCAGTGGGAATCGAACCCAGTTCCCCAGGACCAAAGTCCACCACTCTAACCACTAGGCCACTCCTCCACTGTGGAGGCAATAGTGTGTAGAGTTTTGAAACAAAACTGAGTGCCATTTTCTTTGGAAAGCAAGACCTGAAGAAAAAGTAGGCATTGCATGTCGGTGGGTATTTCTTCCTAAGGCATGCTGGTGACAAAGCGATTAATTCTATCATTGAACTGGAAGCCTAGTGGAACAGGAGGAAATTGTTGGGCATGACTCTTACTTTTATATGTCCTTCACTTCCCTTTAAGATTGAATGAAATTGATGGGAGGCATAATAATCTGGCTTAACTGGGCAGAAACAGAGAGGAGTTAGAAAAGAAAGTACTGATACTATTACTTCTTGAGTCTTCAAAATAGTGTGGACATAGCCATTAAGGGTCAGATTCCCAAAGGTAGGCGCCGTCACAATCCGCTTTAAGCACCAGTTCTGTAAAGGTCACTTAGTACTAATCAGCCTTTATAGGATAGCACTTAGCTCGGCTTCCCACACCCAACTTTGGGCATGAGGATTTGGGCCTGCTGAAACCTGGCGTAAATCCTTGCGTCCAGCTGATAGCAGTTGGGCACGTAAATCCAAGTATTCTATAATATCACGCCTAATTTCTGGGAATGCCCCTGACCCACCCATACCCCTCTCATGGCCACACCCCCTTTTGAGTTGCGTATTGTGAAATTTAGGTGCACATTATAGAGTAGCATGTATGAGAGATGCGTGTGTAAGTTCTAATTACCGCAAGTTAAATCCAGTAACTGATTGTTAGCACTTAATTGACTAAATAGTTTACGCATGCATTTGTGATCTGGGAGAAAGTGTTATGAATTAATTCCATAAGTATACATAAGTGCATAAGTGTTGCCATACTGAAGGTCCATTAAGCTCAGCATTCTGTTTCCAACAGTGGCCAATCCAGGTTACAAGTACCTGGCAAGATCCCAAAACAGTACAGTACATTTTATGCTGCTTATCCCAAAACAGTACAATATTTTTTATGCTGCTTATAAATAAGCAGTGGATTTTCCATCTTAATAATGGCTTATGGATTTTTCTTTTAGGAAACTATCCAAACCTTTTTTAAACCCCGCTAAGCTAACTGCTTTTACCACATTCTCTGGCAACAAATTCCAGAGTTTAGTTACACGTTAAGTGAAGAAATATTTTCTGTGATTTTTGTTTTAAACTTACTACTTTGTAGCTTCATTGCGTGCCCCCCCTAGTCCTACTATTTTTGGAAAGAGTAAACAAGTGATTCACGTCTACCCGTTCCACCCCACTCATTATTTTATAGACCTCTATCATACCTACCCTCAGCTGTCTTTTCTCCAAGCTAAACAGCCCTAACCGCATTAGCCTTTCCTCATAGGGAAGTCGTCCCATCCCCTTTATTATTTTCATTGCCCTTCTCTGTACCTTTAATAATGCCACTATATCTTTTTTCAGATGCAGAGACCAGAATTGCACACAGTATTCGAGGTTCTGTTGCACCATGGAGCGATACAAAGGCATTATAATGCCCTTATTTTTGTTTTCCGTTCCTTTCCTAATAATACCTAACATTCTGTTCGTTTTCTTAGCCACCGCTGCATGCTGAGCAGAGAGTTTCAATGTATCATCAATGATTTATTTATTTATTTATTTATTAGGGTTTATTTACCGCCTTTTTGATTACATCTAGATCACTTTCCAGAAGGTCTGTGAATCTCTGGAGGTTTAGGTTTTTTCTGGTAATAAAATAAAGTCGGAGACATTGTGCCTGTTCAGTTTGATGCATGAATTGTTTGCGTAGATTTGAGAAAAATAGCCTTGATCGCATCCTTCTCTCAGCAGTTAGTGTACGTTGCTTTGTGGAAGTAGTGATGCTGTCAGTAGCCCATCACTCGCTCCTCATTCATTACTGTAGGAGACCATGGTCCTGCTACATGGACCCAAAGGTCTACTCACCTCTGCTTTAATGCAGTATTTCACCATAGCCAAAATTGCAGGTGCTGTGATACACCAGCTGACAGTGGGTTGCAAGCATACTGTATTCTCTAGTGAAGGAAGGACTTCATTTTTCTCAAGCTGTTTTCTGAGATCAGTTTGGGTTGCTGCAGTATGTATAAAGGTTAGAAAGGGGTAAGGGCAGGGCATAATAAACTGCTGAAGAGAGAACATCCCCACAAATATAAAAAGCAAAGTTGAACTTTGTGTGTGTATGTACACACTTATATTTTTCTATTGAGAGGTGGAAAATGTTAAGCTACTGTATATCAATACATTTTAGCAGATTATGACAGCTGCAGTTTTGAAAGATAAATATAATCCAGTCTTTAAAACCCTTTTCTGTGTTTGCACTCCTGCCAATAAAAGTGTGGTATTGGCAATTCAGATAGTGAGGCATGTGTTTTGCTCTCTCAGAACATTAAGTAGTTATTCTCCTCTACTGACTTTATTGCCTGAGAGCTCACAGTAGTATTTAACTTATTGATAGAACATGTAGCAAAGGTGGGGCAGTTGTAAAAGGAGCTTCATTTGCAATGGCTCCATTTCTGCAAAACTCTGAAGGTGCAGAGGCTGTGACCTCCAAACCTGTATTTAGACATAGGACTTTTTCTTTATATATGCCACTCCTGCGGGGACTCAGAAAACTTGTACAGCACATCCAAGTGCTGCCATAAAGGTGCTGGCTGGCCTTGAACCAACAGTGGCGAGAAATCTGCTTAGGGATCAATGGGTGTCTCTGAGCAGCAAGAGTAAAGCAATTTAGAAAGGTTTGCTCACAACCCATGTCTGGTCTTCAAATGTCACCCCCAAGGAACTGGGTTGGTTCTCAGGTCTCATAAGAGGTTGTAGAGGTAGGAAAACTGAAAATGGACAAATCTATGGTGGTGTTCAGTTGGTTGTATTCACTCCCAGTGCTCAAGGGCCATTTTCAGGGTATCCATGATGAATATACATAAGAGAGATTTGCATACAGTGGAGGTAGTAAGCATGCAGATCTTTCATGCATACTCATATGGATATCCTAAAAAGTTGGCCCTTGAAGACTGAAAGGATGGGAGGAAACATCAGGGAGGTTCTGACAGATCCACTAAAGGGACATGGTTAGTAGATCCATGGAGATGGGTGTTTACATGAGACTGGAGAAGAATCAGTGTTAGCCATCTTTACAGAATAGGTAATGGGGTAGACACTGAACATTATAAACCAATGTATGTGACTAATTTTACCAGGAAATATTATAGCCAAACCTACCTTGCAGATAACGTGTGATAACATTATCACATGATAATCCTCAGTAAATGACCCTCCAAATCCAGTAGATTAGTGGTAGGACTTAAGGTGACAGAGTGAATTGGAAATGGGTTGAGGGATAGACAAGAGTGTGATGATAATTGGAATTCAGTATGAAGAAAGGAAGGTGATGAGTGGAATTCAGGGTCAGTCCCAAGATCAGTTCTGTTCCGCTTATCTTTGTGAACAATATATTAGTTTAGGAAAAAACATTTTGAGCCCGATATTCAGTGCCATTTAACTAGTCAGGAACGGCTCTTGGCCGGTTGAATAGCACTTAGCTGGATAACCGCTAATATTCAGCATGAGATAACCAGTTATCTCCATTGAATATTAGCAGCTAGCTGGTAACCGGCTGTGTCATATGACTTAGCCAGTTAAATGCAAATATTCAGCACTAACCGACTATGTTTAACGGTTAAGATAGGCCCTGCTATTAATGTGGCCTGTTTTTTAAAAATTCTTTTTTTTTTATTGATAATCTTCAAAACAGAGTAATATAAACCAGACAGCAGGTATATAGAAACAAACCCCCTAGATCCCCTTCCTAAGGCTCCACATAAGAGAAGGGCACGGAAAAGAATAACCACTAAATGGAAAGGTTCCAGTCACATTTGATTCACTGGAGTAGACTGCCAATTGCGGAAGCCATCCCAGATGGCATGAAATTTGGTTAATTGTCTTGTCCCGATAGCTGTCAGTTGTGACATCAAGCAGAGATACTCCAGTTGTTGTAAAGTCACTGACAGATCCGGAGCAGAAGAGCACTCCCATGCTGCTGCCAGTGCTAATTGAAAGGCAGTAAAAAATATGAATTACCAATTTATGTTGTGGTATTGTAATTCCAAGTGGTTTGTGGTGAAAAATGCAAGATTCTGCTTGTAAGAGATAGGGAGCCCCCAATATTTGCTATATCAAAGCATGTACCTCTGTCCAGTAGTTTTGTATTACAGGATGTTTCTATTACACATGATGCATATCCCCCACCATATCGCAATTGCGCCAAACAGAATCTCTTACCATACTTAAAATGTTGTATCATTGGTACTACACCCTACAAAGGCTCTTGAAACTTTTTATGTCCATTTTTATTCAATGTACTGGAGACAGATAATTTAAAGAGATATTTAAAACTCATTTCCCCATTTTTGACTCATATGTTGTCCCCAAGTCCCTCTCCAAAAATGAATATAATAAACGGGGGGGGGGGGGGGGGGGAGGAAGAAGCCAGCAACACTTTACTTCATCCCCCTCTCATAGCCCTTTCCAATAGTGTTTTATTAACCGATTAGTGCCCATTGTTCCCATATGGGAACAAATCAATTTGTTCCCATATGGCTTCTTATGGGAACATTGGGCACTAATGGGTTAAGAAGAAGGTCTATATGTGCTTTCCTATAGATATAATCCTGTATTTGTCTATACTGAAAAATCTGGTAGAGGGGCAAGCCATATTCTTCCTGTAGATCTTGAAATGATGAAAGGTCCCCCTCCTCCTAAATCTGTCCAAGCACATATATGTAGCCTGTTGAACTCCCACTGTCGATATTTTCCCTCATTCCGCCCAGGGACAATCCCAGGAGCATAGTATATAGGTTTTTGTAATAAATAAGCCCTATTAGCGAAAACCTTTTTCCGTATGTCATATAACTGCCAATACCTACAGGTAATCTCCTAACACCCTCAAGAGCTCAGGATAAGAAAGCTATGGAACCACCCACAAGGGCGTTGTTCCATGCTCATCCATACCTTAAAGGAATGGTCTATCCAGCCCTTCAGAATATGGAGCTGAACAGACTGGTAATAGAGAAAAAAATAAGGTACCACCCCTCCCCCCTGCTTTATGGGTGGTATAAAGCTTTAGCTCACATTCTAGGTGGGCGTTTATTCAAAATATATCCAAATACCCTCCTTTTAATCCTGAGAAAAAGTTTTCTGTATCAGGAGAGTTATGGCCATGAATAAATAGAGCAATTTGGGCAACAACATCATCTTAATTTTGTTGATTCTACCCACCCATGAAAGACTAAGGTCTTCCCATTTATCTAAGTCCTTAAAAACCTTATCTACTTTTGAGAGGGAAATTTGTCACATAAAGTTAATTGATATTGGCGGTCAAGTCACTCCAAGTTATCTGATATGATGTGGTTCCAAACAGTATGGAAATCGAGCCTGTAAGGATGTTATTGTTCCCACATCCAAATTAAGATTCAAGATCTCAGATTTTAACATGTTTATCTTAAGTAGAGGCGTGTGGTAGCCGTGTTAGTCCACTCTTAAGGTTATCAATAGAAATCAAACAAAATAAAACATGGAAAAGAAAATAAGATGATACCTTTTTTATTGGACATAACTTAATACATTTCTTGATTAGCTTTCGAAGGTTGCCCTTCTTCGTCAGATCGGAAATAAGCAAATGTGCTAGCTGACAGTGTATATAAGTGAAAACATTCAAGCATTACTATGACAGTCTGACAGGGTGGGAGGAGGGGGGTGGGTAGGAAGTATGCATGGGGACATGTTTATCTTAAAGCCATGTATTGCCTCAGCTCCACTTCCAGGTGTAACAGGGAAGTACGCGGTCGGGTCTGTAAGCACCAGTAAAATATCAGCTGCAAAAAGTTGTAATTTATATTCCTTCACGCCCCACCAAAGCCCAGTAATCAGGGACTGCTGTCGAATGGCGTGTGTTAACTGTTCAATAACAATAGCAAATAACAATGGGGATAAAGCACACCCCTGCCGCGTCCCTCGGTGTAAAGTAAAGGTGGGTGTACAGGTGCCATTGATTTTTATACAAGCTTCTGGCTGAGCATAGAGCTGATGAAGCCAAGTAATGAAACAGCCAGAGAATTCCATCTTATCCAAAAGCTCAAACAGGGAAGTCCAGTGAACCCTATCAAATGCCTTTTCAGCTTCTAGAGACAGGAAAAGCATAGGGGTATAACCTCTATGGGCCTGCTGGATAAGATGTATGACTATGAGTGGAGGAGTGGCCTAGTGGTTAGGGTGGTGGACTTTGGTCCTGGGGAACTGAGGAACTGAGTTCAATTCCCACTTCAGGCACAGGCAGCTCCTTGTGACTCTGGGCAAGTCACTTAACCCTCCATTGCCCCATGTAAGCCGCATTGAGTCTGCCATGAGTGGGAAAGTGCGGGGTACAAATATAACAAAAAATAAAATCACAAAATCAGACTGATCACTGTGAATCAAATAAGATAATTACCTTTAGAGGCGCTGGGCCAAATGTTTTGTAAATATAATCTATGTTCAACAGGGAAATGGGTTGATCAGCACCACAAAACTGGGGGGGGGGGGGGGGGGGTCTTTCCCTGGTTCAGGCAGCACAGTGATTGCTGCTTGTGTCCAGGAGTCCAGCAAATGTCTGCTCGTCTCCAAATAATTAAATACACGATGTAACAATGAGGCCCAGTGCGTCCTAAAAACATTTATAGTACTCATTCATAAAGCCATTCACCCCTGGAGCCTTCCCAACAGGGAGGCTCTTAATAGCCCAATAGACCTCATCTAATTCAATGGGGCAAGATAAATTATCAACATTCAAAGCAGAGAGCCGAGGAATAGCAAGAGAGGCTAAATAAGACTGTATGTCCTCTGCCATGGGGGCAGTATCCAGAGTATAAAGTTGTTCAAAGAAATGTATGAAAGTCTGTCTTACACCTGCTGTGGATTTATGAAGTACGCCTGCCTCATCTCGAATAGAGCTGATGTGAGTCTGCACTGCCCTTTCTCTGCAATTTACAAGGAAGAAGGTGACTGGCTCGATCACCAAATTCAAAATATTGTTGTACTTGTTTTAATGTGGTCACTACCTCTGCCAACTGCAGCTCACCCAGCTCTACCCAAAGTCTGTGCAAATCACCGCCTCCCACCTTAAAGACTGAGCCCAAGATCTTTGCCTGATGTTGTAAGGTCATTATTTTCCCTTGCAATTCCCTTTCCTTCCTCTGCCGTGTAGTTTTGAAGTGAGCCTGCAAACCAATAAGGTTCCCCCGCATGACCGCTTTATTCCCTTCCCAAAGTATAAGCGGGTTAATCTCCTCAGTATCATTATGTTTGATATAGTAACATAGTAGATGACGACAGAGAAAGACCTGCGCAGTCCATCCAGTCTGCCCAACAAAATAAACTCATATGTGCTACTTCATGTTATACCTGACCTTGATTTGTATCTGCCCAGCACTAGCCCCGCCTCCCAACCACTAGCCTCGCCTCCCACCACCGGCTCTGCCACCCAATCTTCGCTAAGCTTCTGAGGATCCATTCCTTCTGAACAGGATTCCTTTATGTTTATCCCACGCATTTTTTAATTCCGTTACCGTTTTCATCTCAACCACCTCCTGCGGGAGGGCATTCCAAGTATCCACCACTCTCTCCGTGAAAAAATACTTCCTGACATTTTTCTTGAGTCTGCCCCCCTTCAATCTCATTTCAAGTCCTCTAGTTCTACCGCCTTCCTATCTACGGAAAAGGTTCGTTTGCGGATTAATACCTTTCAAATATTTGAACGTCTGTATCAATATCACCCCTGTTTCTCCTTTCCTCCAGGGTATACATGTTCAGGTCAGCAAGTCTCTCCTCATACATCTTGTAACGCAAATCCCATACCATTCTTGTAGCTTTTCTTTGCACCGCTTGAATTCTTTTTACATCCTTAGCAAGATATGGCCTCCAAAACTGAACACAATACTCCAGGTGGGGCCTCACCAACGACTTATACAGGGGCATTAAAATATCTTTTCTTTTGCTGGTCACACCTCTTTCTATACAGCCTTGCAACCTTCTAGCTACGGCCACCGCCTTGTCACACTGTTTCGTCGCCTTCAGATCCTCAGATTCTATCACCCCAAGATCCCTCTCCCCATCTGTACATATCAGACTCTCACCGCCTAACACATACATCTCCCGTGGATTTCTACTCCCTAAGTGCATCACTTTGCATTTCTTCACTTTGAATTTTAATTGACAAATCTTAGACCATTCTTCTAGCTTCCTCAGATCCTTTTTCATGTTTTCCACTTTCTCCTGGGTGTCCACTCTGTTACAAATCTTAGTATCATCCGCAAAAAGGCAAACTTTACCTTCTAACCCTTCGGCAATGTCACTCACAAATATATTGAACAGAATCGGCCCCAGCACCGATCCCTGAGGCACTCCACTACTCATCTTTCCCTCATCCGAGCAAATTCCATTAACCACCACCCTCTGGCGTCTGTCCGTCAACCAGTTCCTAATCCAGTTCACCACGTTGGGTCCTATCTTCAGCCTGTCAAGTTTATTCAAGAGCCTCCTGTGGGGAACCGTGTCAAAAGCTTTGCTGAAATATAAGTAGATTATGTCTATAGCACGTCCCTGATTCAATTCTCCGGTCACCCAGTCAAAGAATTCAATGAGATTCATTTGGCACGATTTCCCTTTGGTAAAACCATGTTGTCTCGGATCTTGCAACTTATTGGCTTCCAGGAAATTTACTATCCTTTCCTTCAGCATCGCTTCCATTACTTTTCCAATAACCGAAGTGAGATTTACCGGCCTGTAGTTTCCAGCTTCTTCCCTATCACCACTTTTGTGAAGAGGGACCGCATCCGCTGTTCTCCAATCCCATGGAACCTCTCCCGTCTCCAAGGATTTATTAAACAAATCTTTAAGAGGACCCGCTAGAACCTCTCTGAGCTCCTTCAATATCCTGGGGTGGATCCTGTCCGGTCCCACAGCTTTGTCCACCTTTAGATTTTGAAGTTGTTCATACACATTCTCTTCCGTGAACGGTGCTATATCCACTCCATTCTCATATGTACTTTTGCCAGTCAATCATGGTCCTTCTCCAGGATTTTCTTCTGTGAAAACAGAACAAAAGTATCTATTTAACAAATTAGCTTTTTCTTCATCATTATCTACATAGCGGTTCGCAGCATCTTTCAGTCTCACAATTCCCTTTTTAGCCTTCTTCCTTTCACTAATATACCTGAAGAAATTTTTGTCACCCTTCCTTACATTTCTAGCCATTTGTTCTTCCGCTTGCGCTTTCGCCAGATGTATCTCTCTCTTGGCTTCTTTCAGTTTCATCCAGTATTCCTCTCCGTGTTCCTCTTGAGGTTTTCTGTATTTCAGGAACGCCAACTCTTTAGCCTTTATTTTCTCAGCCACTTGCTTGGAGAACCATATTGGGGTTTTTTTTCTCTTGCTTTTATTTACTCTCCTTACATAAAGGTTTGTGGCCATATTTATCCTTCCACTTCTCATTCGTCCTCCCAGTCCATCAGCTCCTTCCTCAGGTATTCCCCCATTTTACTAAAGTCAGCATGCTTGAAATCCAGGACTTTGATTTTTGAGTGGCCGCCCTCCACTTCAGCTGTCATATCAAACCAAACTGTTTGATGGTCACTGCTGCCCAGGTGGGCACCCACTCGGACATTTGACACACTATCCCAATTTATTTATTTATTTATTGCATTTGTATCCCACATTTTCCCACCTATTTGCAGGCTCAATGTGGCTTACATAGTTTTGTTAACATTGTCATTTCAGGATATCAGGTACCATTAGTAATGTGTAGTGATTAAGTAAGGGAAGAAAGGAGAAGGAAGGGAGTGATTAGGGTAGTTATAGAAGGTGGGCGTTCATAATTGAGTGGGTTGGTGAGGTGGCTCAGTGAGGCTATAGGTTCTCATTGTAGGCGTTGTTGAAGAAAAATGTCTTCAGGGATTTTTGAAAGTTAGTTGTTTCGTTGATTGCTTTTAAATCTGTAGGTAATGTATTCCATAACTGCGTGCTCATGTAAGAGAAGGTAGTGGCATGCAACAGCTTGTATTTAAGTCCTTTGCAGCTGGGGTAGTGCAGGTTGAGAAATTTGCGGGATGATCTTGTGGCATTTCTGGGAGGTAGGTCCACAAGGTTTAGCATGTAGATTGGGGCGTCTGCGTGAATGATTTTGTGAACAATCGTGCAGATCTTGAACGCAATGCGTTCCTTAAGTGGGAGCCAGTGAAGTTTCTCTCTTAGGGGTTTTGCACTTTCATATTTAGTTTTTCCAAATATGAGTCTGCGGCCGTATTCTGGGCGGTTTGGAGCTTTTTGATTGTCTGTTCTTTGCAACCGGCGTACAGTGCATTGCAGTAGTCCAGATAACTTATTACCATTGACTGTACCAGGGTACGGAAGATGAGTCTCAGGAAGAAAGGTTTTACTCTTTTGAGTTTCCACATGGCGTAGAACATCTTTTTCGTCGTGTTTTTCACTTGGGTATCAAGAGTGAGGTTTTGATTAATGGTGACTCCAAGAATTTTCAAGTTTTGTGAGACAGGAAGAGAACAGTATGATGTGGTTATGGTGGAGAAGTTTTTTGTGTTATGTTGTGAGGTGAGTACAAGACATTGTGCTTTTTCTGCGTTAAGTTTTAGTTGGAATGCATCTGCCCAGGTGTGCATTATTTGGAGGCTTTGGTTGATCTCGTTGGTGATTTCATTTAGATCATGTTTGAACGGGATATAAATTGTGACATCATCTGCATATATGTAGGGGTTGAGGTTTTGATTGGCTAGTAGTTGTGAGCACCAGATCCAGTGTTGTTCCCTCCCTCGTGGGTTACGTCACCATTTATCTGAGCAGATCACTTTGGAAAGCATCCACGATCTCTCTACTTCTTTCCGATTCTGCAGATGGAACCTTCCAATCTACATCCAGCAGATTGAAATCTCCCAGCAACAGCACCTCTCTCTTCTTTCCCAACATTTGAATATCTGCGATCAGATCTTTATCTAGTTCCTCCAATTGTGTCGGAGGTCTGTAGACAACACCCACATGGACAGAGGTTCTATCATCTCTTTTTAAGGTGATCCATATCACTTCTTCCTTTTCCCAGGTCCCTGTCATTTCAGTCGCTGCGATATCATTTCTCACATACAGAGCTACTCCTCCACCTTTGCAACCATCTCTATCCTTCCTAAATAGATTATAGCCTGGTATGTTTGCATCCCATTCATGGGAACCATTGAGCCATGTCTCCGTGATTGCAACAACGTCTAAGTCTGCCTCCAACATCAGGGCTTGAAGGTCATGAACTTTATTGCTTAGACTGCGAGCATTTGTGGTAATCGCTTTCCATCTACATTTCTGTGGAATTTTAATCTTCTGTTTAGTTTCTTGTTTAGTCTCACTTCCTGCTGTGTTGGTGAGATATAGACTAACAGATCCCTCTCCACCTGACTCTCGTTGACTGGGTCTTGCAATAAAGCGTCATGAAGATGCCAATACCGAAGGCCCCACTGTTCCACCCCCACTAACAACTCAGGTTGCACTGGAGAATGATCCGACCATCTACAAGGCCAGATTGCTAAATCCTCAAACCAATAATCCATGCAAGAGTGAGTTTTATGCACTGCTGAGTAGAATGTATATTTCTTCTCTCCACAAGTCAACCAAACTCCATCTAGCCAGGAAGACTGTAAAGACTCACCGATTGACTGTTCACGAGAAATTGTCCAGCAAAGGATTTAATGTAAGATTGAAGTCGCCCCCTAATAGAATTCTGCCTTGAGCATGTTTTAAAATTACTAAACTTAAGTCCTGTAAAAACACCCCCTAATCGTAATTAGGAGTATATACATTGAGCAAAGTATGGGTCATGGATACCAGTTGGACCAAGAGGAGAAGAGATCGTCCCTCTTTACCTCTCACCAACTTCTTAACCACCCACGGATATTTACAAGATAAAGCTATCAAAACTCCCCTATTTTTCTTTTGGACAACGTTAGAAGCATACTATATGGTGGGATATTGCCTATACCTATACAGTTTTTTATATCTAGGAAGCAAATGAATCTCCTTCACATATGCTATTGCGGCATCTGTCCTCTCAAGTTCTTTAAATAAAAGTTGTTGCTTTATCAGGGAATTGAGGCCTCTAATGTAACTGATCAAAGTTTCCCTATCCATCTGATAAAGTCTTCAAAAGAACATGAACCCAGGTGAACCTGAAAAACGAGGGACCCTTAAGAACCATTTCACCTACAGACCCCCTCCCACTCTTCCACACCCAAAACTTCCCCCAGTGGGACCCCACAGCTCCCACTCCTCCACCTTTATCCTCCCCTACCTCTCTACCCTTATCCTCCCCCTCCATCCAAATATAAAGCAGTCCCCCCTCCTCTATATAGAGAGGCCACTTAGTAGAGGAAGTGCATTCTCAGGACAGTCTCTCCCCCCCCCCCCCCCACAAGAAAATACACGTCATAAAAGAATAAACCCCCCTGGCATATATTCTAAAGAGCTAAGACAAAACACTAACCCAAGCTCATTATAACTAAGAAAAAGTCAGAAAAAAGTAAGCAAGATAGCTCATCAACCACAAATGCTCAACCAGTCCAGCTCTGGAAACACACACTCCTGCAAGTCATCTGCTGCCCTGGAGGCATTCCAGCAAACTCCCAGCCAATCATCCTCCGCTGACAGGCTACTCAAGTAGCACCAGCCTCAGACATAGTTTTTGCAGACAATTGTCTTTTCAAGCGGCCACCCCCTTTAATCACCCTCTGCCATTTTGGTGGATCTGACAGCCCAAGAGACAGTTTACGTCCACATGGTTGTTGTGCATTAGTAGAAGCACTAGTCTCTGGAAATAGTTGCTGGACCTCCGCAATTGTGCTTACCTGGTGTAATTTACCAACCTTGTAGAATATCAGGGCAAAAAGGTGGCACCATTTGTATTGTATACCTGTTGTTAGCAATTGTAGAGTTACAGGCCTTAACTCCATGCAGTTTCAAAGTGATGCTTGCAAGATTCTGGTAGATCTCTATCAGATATGAGTCCCATTTAAAATTCTCTGCTTTCTTGGCAGCCTGCAAGACCTGTTCTTTGATTTTGTAGTTGGTAAAACAAGCTACTATATCTGTTGGCATATTGTTGCGAAGTGTCCCCAGGACTCTATGGGTCCTGTCTAGCTGAATTGTGGATCCCTCCGTGCCAAGTAGAGCCCCCAAAATACTTTGTACTACCTGTTGACAGTCTATATAAGCGGGGGGTTCAGGCACTCCATGAAAGCATAAATTATAGCGCCAACTTCTGTTTTCCATATCTTCCATCTTATCTTGAATCAACTTATATGCAGTTTTGAGGTCCGGCAATTGGGTATCCATATTTAGGAGACCGTCATTTGGATCTATCTTGTTTTTATTGTTCTACTGGATGTACAGATCTGTTTTGCCTCTTGATTGTGGACTCACTTGTACATAGTCATTGTGGACTAGTCAGCATTAGTATGTAAATGTCCCCCATCAGTAAATTTAATACATTATCAATGTAGAACCTTCCTTTGGACATATTTTATGAGGACCGGTCAGCATTAGTATGAAAATGTTATTAGTATGATATATAGTTTTACATATGGAATTTTAGTATTAAATCTGTGTGTTCTTTCTACCATTATTGACATTTTGGTTTCTTTAATGCAGAGTACGTATCCTCTCTTTAATTATCCCTCAAATTGTTGTTGTTATATTAGGATGTCCATTTTTCACTTTTGTATTTTGTTTTTTATTGTTTATATTTTGTATATTATTGTTGGTATACTTACATTCTTTTATTATTTTTAGACTCCTGAAGCAGACCTAGTGGCCCTAACACGGCCCTTGTCGTTTTTCAGTGATAATAAACATTTGGGGGTCCTTTTATGAATCTGTGGCAAAAGGGGGCCTTCGCTGGCATCAGCACATGTTTTTGACGTACGCCAAGTCTCCCTTTTTACCGCAACAGGTGATAGGCAGGTCTTTCCTTTTTTATAAAAGAAATGGCCGTGTGGCAAGTGAAGCACTTGCCGCATGGCCATTTTGGGAGGAGCACTTACCGCCACCCACTGTAGTGGTAAGGGCTCCCACGCTAGCCTGGCATTAACCTGGCAGCGTGCAGCACTCTCCTTTCAGAGGGAACAAGGCAATGTCTCATACAATTTCTAAATATTGTCTGGGGTAAAGTACAAAGACCTGGTCTCACTTAATGCTATGCCAATATACTAAAGAAACCGTTAAAGACAAGTTCAATTACTAATAAAGTTCAATTCAATCCATATACTGAAAATAATGAAAAAAACCTTTAATAAAAATATTTAGTGAAAAGTGCTCAGTGAATTAGGGTCCTGTTTACTAAGCCGCACTCTAGGTGCACTAGGGTTTTTTAGTGTGTGCTAATGATAGAAACACCCATATGAGTGTCTCTAGTGTTAGCACGTGCTAAAAACGCTAGCCCAGTAAACAGGGCCCTTAGTGTTTACCCATAACTGGGAGAAACAACCAAAGAAGTCCATCTTTGTACCCAGAGCAAAGATCATATCAGTTGCATAATTTGTCACTGAGGGAAAGGTTAGGACAGCTGTTGTACTTGGTGATTCGATCATTAGGCATATAGATAGCTGGGTGGCTGGTGGACGTGAGGATCGCCTGGTGACTTGCCTGCCTGGTGCGAAGGTGGCGGACCTCACGTGTCACCTAGATAGGATTCTAGATAGTGCTGGGGAGGAGTCCGCTGTCTTGGTACATGTGGGTACCAATGACATAGGAAAATGTGGGAGAGAGGTTCTGGAAGCAAAATTTAGGCTCTTAGGTAGAAAGCTGAAATCCAGATCCTCCAGGGTAGCATTTTCTGAAATGCTACCTGTGCCACGCGCAGGGCCCAAGAGACAGGCAGAGCTCCAGAGTCTCAATGCGTGGATGAGACGATGGTGCAGGGAGGAGGGCTTTAGATTTGTTAGGAACTGGGCAACATTCTGGGGAAGGGGGAGCCTATTCCGAAAGGATGGGCTCCATCTTAACCAGAGTGGGACCAGGCTGCTGGCATCGGCGTTTAAGAAGGAGATAGAGCAGCTTTTAAACTAGAAATGGGGGGAAGGCCGACAGTCGCTCAAAAGAGCATGGTTCGGGATAAGGTATCTTTCAAAGATATCACCATAACAGGGAAGATAGAGTATCCTGATAGTGAGGTTGCAAAAGAGATTGTAGTAGATCGGGTATCTTTAAATAACAATAAAAATCAGACAAAAGATTGCCAATTAATACTGTCAAGTACTAAGCATGATGTACTTAGGAACAACAAACATAGTTTGAAATGTCTATATGCGAATGCCAGGAGCCTAAGAAATAAGATGGGGGAGTTAGAATATATTGCACTAAATGAAAAATTAGATATAATAGGCATCTCTGAGACCTGGTGGAAGGAGGATAACCAGTGGGACACTGTCATACCGGGGTACAAATTATATCGTAGTGATAGGGTGAATCGGATTGGTGGAGGGGTAGCATTGTATATTAACGAGAGCCTTGAATCAAATAGATTGAAAATTCTGCAGGAAGCAAAACACTCCTTGGAATCACTGTGGATTGAAATTCCATGTGCAAAGGGGAAAAGGATAGTGATAGGAGTGTACTACCGTCCGCCTGGCCAGGACGAACAGACGGATGCGGAAATGTTAAAGGAAATCAGGGACGCAAACAAACTGGGCAACACAATAATAATGGGGGATTTCAATTACCCGCATATAGACTGGGGTAATGTAACATCTGTACACGCAAGGGACATAAGATTTCTTGATGAAATCAAGGACAGCTTCATGGAACAGCTAGTTCAGGAGCCGACAAGAGAAGGAAAAATACTAGACTTAGTCCTTAGTGGTGCTCATGATCTAGTGCAGGGGGTAACGATACGAGGGCCGCTTGATAACAGTGATCATAATATGATCGGTTTTGATATTGGCATTGAAGGAAGTGAAACTAGGAAATCAAGTACGCTAGCGTTTAACTATAGAAAAGGTGATTACGACAAAATTAGAAAAATGGTGAAAAAAAGACTGAAAGGAGCAGCTCGCAGAGTAAAAAACTTGCATCAGGCGTGGATGCTGTTTAAAAACACCATCCTGGAGGTTCAGGACAAATATATTCCACGTATTAAAAAAAGGGAAAAAAGACTAAACGTCAGCCGGCGTGGCTAAACAGTAAGATAAAGGAAATCATTAGAGCCAAAAAACAATCCTTCAGAAAGTGGAGAAGAGAACAAACTGAAAGTAACAGGATAGATCATAAGGAATGCCAAGCCAAATGCAAAGCGGAGATAAGGAGGGCAAAAAAGGACTTTGAGAAGAAATTAGCGTTGGAAGCAAAAATACATAGTAAAAACTTTTTTAGATACATTAAAAGCAGGAAACCGGCCAAAGAGTCGGTTGGGCCGCTGGACGAAAATGGTGTTAAAGGGGCGATCAAGGAGGACAAAGCCGTAGCGGAGAAATTAAATGAATTCTTTGCTTCGGTCTTCACCGAGGAGGATTTGGGGGGGACACCGGTGCCGGAAAGAATATTTGAAGCGGGGGAGTCGGAGAAACTAAACAAATTCTCTGTAACCTTGGAGGATGTAATGGGTCAGTTCAGCAAGCTGAAGAGTAGTAAATCACCGGGACCTGATGGTATTCATCCCAGAGTATTAATAGAACTAAAAAATGAACTTGCGGAGCTACTGTTAGAAATATGCAATCTGTCCCTAAAATCGAGTGTAATACCGGAAGACTGGAGGGTAGCCAATGTTACTCCGATTTTTAAGAAAGGTTCCAGAGGAGATCCGGGAAATTATAGACCGGTGAGTCTGACGTCGGTGCCGGGCAAGATGGTGGAGGCTATTATTAAGAATAAAATTGCAGAGCATATACAAAAACATGGACTGATGAGACAAAGTCAGCACGGATTTAGTGAAGGGAAGTCTTGCCTCACCAATCTAATGCATTTTTTTGAGGGGGTAAGCAAACATGTGGACAATGGGGAGCCGGTTGATATTGTATATCTGGATTTTCAGAAGGCGTTTGACAAAGTGCCGCACGAAAGACTCCTGAAGAAATTGCAGAGTCATGGAATCGGAGGGAGGGTATTATTATGGATTAAGAACTGGTTGAAAGATAGGAAGCAGAGAGTAGGATTGCGTGGCCAGTATTCTCAGTGGAGGAGGGTAGTTAGTGGGGTCCCGCAGGGGTCTGTGCTGGGTCCGTTGCTTTTTAATGTATTTATAAATGACCTAGAGATGGGAATAACTAGTGAGGTAATTAAATTCGCCGATGACACAAAATTATTCAGGGTCGTCAAGTCGCAGGAGGAATGTGAACGATTACAGGAGGACCTTGCGAGACTGGGAGAATGGGCGTGCAAGTGGCAGATGAAGTTCAATGTTGACAAGTGCAAAGTGATGCATGTGGGTAAGAGGAACCCGAATTATAGCTACGTCTTGCAAGGTTCCGCGTTAGGAGTTACGGATCAAGAAAGGGATCTGGGTGTCGTCGTCGATGATACGCTGAAACCTTCTGCTCAGTGTGCTGCTGCGGCTAGGAAAGCGAATAGAATGTTGGGTGTTATTAAGAAGGGTATGGAGTCCAGGTGTGCGGATGTTATAATGCCGTTGTATCGCTCCATGGTGCGACCGCACCTGGAGTATTGTGTTCAGTACTGGTCTCCGTATCTCAAAAAAGATATAGTAGAATTGGAAAAGGTACAGCGAAGGGCGACGAAAATGATAGTGGGGATGGGACGACTTTCCTATGAAGAGAGGCTGAGAAGGCTAGGGCTTTTCAGCTTGGAGAAGAGACGGCTGAGGGGAGATATGATAGAAGTGTATAAAATAATGAGTGGAATGGATCGGGTGGATGTGAAGCGACTGTTCACGCTATCCAAAAATACTAGGACTAGAGGGCATGAGTTGAAGCTACAGTGTGGTAAATTTAAAACGAATCGGAGAAAATTTTTCTTCACCCAACGTGTAATTAGACTCTGGAATTCATTGCCGGAGAACGTGGTACAGGCGGTTAGCTTGACGGAGTTTAAAAAGGGGTTAGATAGATTCCTAAAGGACAAGTCCATAGACCGCTATTAAATGGACTGGAAAAATTCCTCATTTTTAGGTATAACTTGTCTGGAATGTTTTTACGTTTGGGGAGCGTGCCAGGTGCCCTTGACCTGGATTGGCCACTGTCGGTGACAGGATGCTGGGCTAGATGGACCTTTGGTCTTTCCCAGTATGGCACTACTTATGTACTTATGTACTTATGTACATGTACTCAATAAATTGTTCTTGTTCTCTTGATAATTTTGTAAAGCTAAAAAACCCAGAAACTTATCTCTTTGATGGCACTTTATAATACTTTAGAAGCTCCAGGTCTCCAACATTGTTCATGAGGTGGTTCTCACAGTCCTTCCATGACGTGAAAAAGTTTTTTGTGATGATAATTATAAAAAATATTCTATTTTTTAAAATCAAATCAATTATTGTATACCACTAATATCCCCTTTCCAGGGTTCAGTGCAGTTTACATTCTAGATGAGACAAAAGATAGTAATGTTAGTGTGAGGTATGAGAACAATTAGAGACCATTGGTGTAATGCATGAGACCAAAAACATTATAGGAAAGGATAATGGATGATACTAGGAGGGGCATTTTCGAAAGGGACGTCCATGTTTGGATTTGGCCATCCTCGCAAAACGTCCCGATCTAGGGGCGGAGAAACCCATATTTTCGAAAAAAGATGGACGTCCATATTTCATTTCTAAAATACCGTTAGGGACGTCCAAATACTTAAATTTGGTCGTCCCTAGATTTGGTCGTCCCTAGACATGGTCGTTTCTGATTTTCGAAACTAAGGACATCCATCTCAGAAACTACCAAATGCAAGCCATTTGGTCGTGGGAGGAGCCAGCATTTGTAGTGCACTGGTCTCCCTGACATGCCAGGACACCAGCCGGGCACCCTAGGGGGCATTGCAGTGGACTTCATAAATTGCTGCCAGGTACATAGCTCCTTTACCTTGTGTGCTGAGCTCCCCAAACCACCCACTACCCACAACTGTACACCACTACCATAGCCCTTAAGGGTGAAGAGGGGCACCTAGATGTGGGTTTTGGAGGGCTTGCTGTTTCCTCCACAAACGTAACAGGTAGGGGGGTATGGGCCTGGGTCCACCTGCCTCAAGTGCACTGCACCCACTAAAACTGCTCCAGGGACCTGCATACTGCTGTGATGGACCTGAGTATGACATCTGAGGCTGGCATAGAGGCTGGCAATCAATATTTTGAAAGATATTTTTTGAGGGTGGGAGGGGGTTAGTGACCATTGGGGGAGTAAGGGGAGGTCATCCCCGATTCTCTCCGGTGGTCATCTGGTCATTTCGGGCACCTTTTTGTGCCTTGGTCATAAGAAAAACATGACCAGGTAAAGTTGTCCAAGTGTTTGTCAGGGATGTCCTTGTTTCTTTCGAATATGGGTCAAGGACATCCAGGTGTTAGCCACGCCCAAGTCCCGCCTTTGCTATGCCTCCGACACGCCCCCTTGATCTTTGGCCACCCCTGCGACAGAGTGCAGTTGGGGACGTCCAAAATTGGCTTTCGATTATACCGATTTGGACGACCCTAGGATTTATGTCGAAAGATGGGCGTAGGAGACAGAAGTCAATTGATTGTTATAAAGCAGTCTTTGGGAAGAGGTTTTTAGCCTCTTCCTGAAGCTAAGGTAGCTGTTTTCTGTTCTGATGGCAATAGGTAGAGAGTTCCATATTTTAACTCCGAGTACAGAGAATAGAGAGCTGAAAATCTTCTGATTTTGAATTTTTTGAAATTGTGACACTAGCATCACTAGCATTCTGTTAGACTGGACCAAACATAGCAAAGCGGTCTTAGTCAGAATTTGGAGGTGAAACCCTGTAAAACCTGGAAAAACTAAACAAGCAGCTTTGAACCTGAGTTTTTCTGCTATGGGAAGCCAGTGCAGTTTAAGATGTTGAAACACTAGTATATCTATTCAATCTGTATATTAGTCTAGCAGCTGTATTCTGTATGATTTGCAGTTTTTTTTTCTGATATTGACACTTAATACCAGGAAACAGAATGATACAGTAATCCAAGTGAAGTAGGACTAACATTTGGACTAGTAGTGTGAAGGCTTTTTGGTCGAAGAATGGTCTGACTAGATGTAGCTGTCTCATTTTGCATAGTGTTCTCTTCCTTATCTGATTAATATGGGAAGAGAAGGTGAGTGAAAAATAAAGCAAAACCCCTAATACTCTGGTTTCAGATTTGACTATAAAATTTTGACCATTGGACAATGATATTGATGATGGGATCTCAATTTCCTGATTTCAGAACCACAGGACCTTGGTTTTTTTTGTGCATTCAGTTTCAGTTTATTGGTCAGGGCCCAGGTGCTAATAGCAGTCATACCATTCACTACAAACTAAGTTGGATCTTTGTTTGATGCCGTCACTGGTAAGAGAAGCAGGATGTAATCCGCATAGGATAATAGTAGTTCATTAAGTCCCAGGTGTATTGAGGCAAGGGATGACATAAAGAGGTTGAACAGTATCGGTGAGAGGGGAGATCCCTGCAGGACCCCGCAGTTAGGAGACCAGTAGTTGGAAAGTTGGCTGTTTTGCTTGACAGAATAGCTTTGATTTGAAAGGAATCAACTAAACCATTTGAGCACAGTCCCTGTTATTCCTATTTGATCCAGGCATTCGAGTAGCAATGTGTGGTCCACCGCATTGAACGCCACCGTTATATCTGGGTTGTATCTTTGTTTTTTGCTGTCACTGCTAAGTTCAAAATTCCTCAGTTCTACAATTCAAAACCTTCTTTTCCATGCAAAACAGTATGTTCCATATATACTGGAATCTCTTGCTCTGTTTTTTGTTTTTTTTTTTACTTTACAGAACAAGAACAGTTTGAGTACATGTCAGTGACAAATTATGCAATTGGTAAGATTTTTGCTCTGGGTGCAATGATGGTGTCCTTTTGATTGTTTCTCCCAGTCATGGCTAAACACTAATTCATGAGCACTTCTCACAGAATATTTTTATTATTAGGGGGTTTTCATTATTTTCAGTGTATAGATTGGATTGAATTTTATTGATAATTTAACTTGTCTTTAATGGTCTCTTTAGTATTTTGGCATCATAGAATCTGTAGCCAAAATAAGTGAGTTGATTTTATATTATCTTTCTGTTTCTGCCCTTGTATTGTGTGTAACCAAAAACTCAGCATTCTTTTTCATGTTTGCTCCCTAGGCAGAATATGAGGTGGCTTCAGATGAAAATCGCAGAGATTGTGGTCTGAAAGTTTTAGACACTTACTTCAACAATGGGGTAATTTTTCTTATACTGATATTACATGTTCATTTTAAGAGAAATAAGGGAACTAAATGATAAATAATTTTGTGGAAGAACTGTTGAGTCATTGAATCAAGAATTCCCAATAGCATATTTTTAAAGATGTTTTTTGAGGGTGGGAGGGATTAGTGACCATTGGGGAGTAAGGGGAGGTTATCCCCGATTCTTTTCGGTGGTCATGTGGTCATTTTGGGCACCTTTTTGTGCCTTATATGTAAGAAAAACACATCTGGGAGAAAACATCCAAGTGTTCATCAGGGACATCCTTGTTTTTTTTGATTATGGGTCAAAGACGTCCAAGTGTTAGGCACGCCCAAGTCCCGCCTTTGCTACGCCTCCGACACACCCCCTTGAACTTTGGACATCCATGCGACGGACTGCAGTTGGAGACGTCCAAAATCGGATTTTGATTATACCGATTTGGACTTCCCTGGGAGAAGGACGTCCATCTTCCGATTTATGTCGAAAGATGGATGTCCTTCTCTTTCGAAAATGAGCCCAATAATGTCTTGTCTATTATATCATTTTTATTGCATTGACATTAATCATATTTTTGTTATATGATTGTTCTACAGTGCTGTTGATTGTGTATATTTCTGATACTGCATCATGTTAGTCCTGTTACTTGGTTTCAATTTGCCATCTCCAAATTCGCCACAAACTCTGCCCTTGTACTGTCCACATCCTTATCAATCCACATTTTATGTTTGTCTGGTACGCCCTTAACCATTTTGAATATAGGTTGGTTGAGGTCGGTTATTTGAAGATGAACTGGATAGGTTCTTGATACACAAAAATGAAGAGGAGAAAAAAATAGAGAAACAGTGGGGGTGGGGCAGATAGCAGCAAATAAGAAACAATAAGAACAGTCATGCCTGTTGATGATTAATTGAAAGAAAGGTGAATGACATGCACTTAGAAACTAGAGACTGGAGACAGAAATGTCCATAATACATGGTGCAACATTAGGTTCCACCATGTAGAAGGGTTGATCAGATAACACATCACCTACACTCCTCAGAAAAGTCTTTTTTAACTCCCTGATCTTGATGTTATTAAGCTTATAACAATTAGAAAGAATGTTTCATATGCTACACTCCTTCTCTGGAACTCTCTTTTTGAGGAACCTCAAAGTTTTTAAAAACAGTATTTTAATTGAGGTGTTGGAGATTTTATTGTAATACTATTAAAAACGGCTCGTTTCTGTTTGAAAGGAAACGGGTGCCAGTAATGTTTTTTTTTTGTTTTTGTTTTTGGTAACTGTAGAGTTTTTAGAAAAGTATTATAATGAGAAGGAATAATTGTTAAATTTGTAAATCATCTGTTGCTATGTTGTACCATCATGTGAAGCAACTGTCTTCCCAGGTGCAGTGTATGTTTGAGAGAGTGTGTGAGAGTGTCTGTGTGAGAGAGAGAGAGTGAATGTGAGAGTGTGTGTGCGTGTGTGTGTTTGAAAGAGTGTGTGTCACAGTCAGACACAGAGAGTGAAAGAGTGTGTGTGTGAGACAGAGATTGTGTCTGTGTGTGACACTGCTTCAGTGTGCCAGAGTATGTGTCTGTGTGTGTTTATGACTCCCTCATTCCTTCCAAAGTGCAGGTACCCGCACCCTTTGTGTCTGAAGTTCTGTAACCACAGGGGCGGGAGTGAGTCAGAGTGTATGTGTAAGTGTGGGTGTGACAGAGAAACAGTGTTGTGGGTGTGACAGTGAGACACAGAGATTTGTAGGCTGGTTGTGTGTGAGAGAGAGCGTGCGTGTGTGTGTCTCCATATCCTTCTCCTTCCGCTAAGCTGTTGCAGGACCACAGGGGTGGGCATTGAAACAGAGTGTATGCCTGTGTGAGATTGTGGGTGTGACAGTGAGACAGTGTGTGTGTGTGTGTTCGAGAGAGTGTGTGTCACAGTGGCACACAGAGAGTGAAAGACTGTGTGTGTGTGCATATCCTCCTCCTTCTGTGTGAAGTGCAGTCCCCCCCTTTCTGTTAGAAGTTTGGCCCTCCCTCCCTCCTGTGAGTGGCAGTGTAAGGGTGCCCCCCCACCCCCCCGTGTTTTGTTTTTGAATTCCTTTTCCTTCTTTTATCCAGCGATTGTGTTTTCTTTCCCATGCCTTCCATCCATCCATCTGCAACATTTGTCCTCTTCCCCCTCTCCATGTGTTTTTGTCTGTCTCTCCTTGAAGTTCCAAGCCCCCTTCCTTAAAGTTTCTGCCCCCTTAATTGTACCTGCTCGCTTAGACGTTGCCCTGCTGTCTGTGAACCTCATCCAGCTTGCGCTGTTGTTAGTGCTGCAGGATCGGTGTCTGTGAACCTGCGGCCGGAGGCTGTCTCTTCACCTTGTTTTTTTTTTTTTTTGTTAGTGCGGGTCCAGAGGGTGGTTCGGGGCGGCGGTATGGTGTGTGGCAGGTTCGGTAGGATAGCAGTGTCGGGGCGGCGGTATTCTCAGGTGGGCGGCAGGTTTTGGAGGGCGGCAGTATTCTCCTCAGCTGGGCGCCAGTCTCGTGCGGTGCTAGCGTTCTGATGGCGGTTGTTGATCTCGTTAGAGCACGGCAGGTTGGGGAGTGCTTCTCGAGCCTTTTTGTTTGTTTCTTTTTTTTTTTTTTTTTTTTGCGTGTGCCAGCAGCCAGTTCCTCTGATCAGCTGGGTTGAGTGACGTCATTGGGTTCGATGCTGCCTAGCAGACCACCTCCGTGCTGAGGGAGCCACGGTCCCAAGCACATTAGAACGTTGGAGGTGAGTTTTATTATATAGGATGTTGTTTTGAAATTAATTGTAAACCACTTTGATACTAAGGGGTCCTTTTACTAAGGTGTGCTAATGTATTTAGCCCACTCTAACGATTAACACACTCTAAATGATAAGACACCCATAGAAATATAATGGCTGTCTTATTTAGCACACACTAATCATTAGTGCGTGCTAAATCCATTAGCGTAGTAAAAGGACCCCTAAGGTATTTGTGAGTCAGATTTGTGAGTTCTTGTACCAAGTAGAGCGCTGCTGAGCCCGGTACTCGGATCAGGTTCAGCTTGGCAGCTGGACAACCCTGGGTTTCACCTGCGCTGACCGCCGTTCCCCAGAGGTTGAGCCCCTAGGTGCGGGCGGCCTGCAGGACTTATGGGATGGAGCTGGAAGCGGGGTGATGAATTTATCAGTCAGGCAGGCAGCAGGTCAAGAGAGTAATCCAGGTACAAGTGGCAGTCAGTAGGCAGGCGGCAGGCAAGAGAGTAATCCAGGTACAGGCAAAGTCAGCATCGAGGGACCAGTAGATAAGAAGCAGACCACAGAGTTAGAAACACCTACCAAAGTAGAAGCCGAAGCATGGAGTCCAGGGAGAGCTCAGCTGATAAAATGCTGGCGACTGACAACAGCAGGGAGAAGGGGCCAGTGTTGCCAGGTGGGCGGTTTTACCGCCCAATTGGGCGGTTTCCCGCAACCCGCCGTGGGAAATTTTTGCCCGCGGCGGGTTGCAGTTTTTTGGGCTTCTTTTGGGTCTTTTGGGTGGTTTTTAAAGCGGTTTTTTCGGCCGCGGGGGGCGGGGTTAGTGACGTTTTGGGCGGGGCCGATGACGGGGGAGGCGGGGCCGATGATGCGGGTGGGGCCAGTGACGCGGGGTGGGGATGATGACGGCGGGGGTGATGACGCGGGGGTGGGGTGTCAGGGGCGGGGTTTGACTTTGGGCGGGTTTTGGCCTGGATTTGGGCTCGATTGGGTGGGAAAAAATTTTTCCACCTGGCAACCCTGGAAGGGGCTCAGCCATAGGACAAGAGCAGGGGAAGGAGGAACCGGAAGACCAATAAGAGAGAAGCAAGAAAAGCCAGGCAAAGGAAGAGCAGACTCAGGTGGGTGGAAGCAAAGCAATCAAGGGGCCTGGAAGCCAGGCAGAGAGAGAGAGAGAGAGAGAGTAGAAACAGGTGCATGGAAGCAAAGCAATTAAGGAGCCTGCAACCACTGCTGTCTGAACAAACCCAGAGAGGACTACACACACATGGCTCAGGCAGTGCCAGTCAAGTGTGCGTGTCAACGGGACCCCACGCAGCCCGAGGACGCCACTTGCGTTGAGGTAGGGGACATGCAATTGTGCTGTATAAAATTAGTAAATCTAATCAAATCCATAGAAGACTAGAACAAACCATCACAAAGAAATGAGGTATGGTGTATCCTTTCAGACTAAACTGCTGGCCAATAAGCACTATACATGACCCCTGTTTAAGTTTTAAAGTCATTAATACCTTCATCCCCTGTTTTTAACCAATAAAACTCCAAAACATAACAGCCCCAAATCTCTTCTCAAACTTCCTCCCAACCCCCCCCCCCCCCCAATGATCCAGAATAAGGACAAATATGACTGTCACAGAAAGAAAGAAGATTAAGAGGTTCGCGTAGTTTTCCCATTTTCCCACAGATATAGATTGCCCCATCCACAATATTTTCATTTGAACCTAGAGAATAAATTATTCTAGAAGAGATTTTATGTGGTAAGTACTTGTGCTATACTAAACTGTCAAAGCACATGTTTTGCAGTTTAGTATACTTCACACAGTATATTTTTGTTTAAAACTTGATCTGTTTAGGTTTCTAAATGTTAAACAGATGGTGAAAGGAAATAAGCTTTGAGTATGGGGTTTTCAGTTTTGGCACAAGACTACCACCGACAGACTAATATCCTCAGATTTGAGGAATGTAATGAAAGGAATGTGTTCTGGTAGTATGAAAGATGCACTGGTAATGACTTATAACTTTCTAATGGACAGCATCTTCCAAACCACATATGGATATATGCGAGTTACTTAAAAAATTTGAGATTCAGTACTTTCTTTCATTTTTGTTTATTGTCAGCTTAAAGAGGGGCCCACTTACTTTTTCTTCTGAATTGCCCTGTCCAAATAAAATCAAAACTGGCTAGAGCCAGTCCGTCTGCACATAGTAGTGGACGATGTGGAGGAAGTGCTCAGGTCTAAGTTAGAAAGAGGTTGACTGAAATAGTCAATGGGGACTCAGAGGGCAGTCAGAAGCAAACGCTTGAGCTACTACTGTAAAAGTGTGTACTAAATTCAGATCTTATTCTCATCTGTCAGTTTTAAGAGACATACAGGTAACTCTGACAATCAAAAACTATTATTGCGCTCATTTTCAAAGCACACGGACATTTTAAAAAGATGAAAAAAAACATCTGCCGAAAACATTCAAATAGTGATTTTCGAAAGGCAGAAATAGGATGTTTTATACTGTAGTGCATCCAAATAGCAAGAGGGCAGGCTAAAAACGTTTTGTGGGTGGGACTAGGGTGGGACCAAAATTAGGACATCCAACAGCAATCATGGAACAGGAAGAAATGTCCAAGGGGAAAAGAAGGGTGTTTTTCTCTAGATCTGTTTCAATCACATCCAAGTAACAAAAAGACACTGAATAACTAGCAGATCACTGGACAGATTAAGGCGTGATGCTGTCCCCCTCCCACCCTCCTAAGAAGTGAAACTGAAAGGAGATACCGGGCTGTATGACTGCTTCAGGTATTATGGGCATACTCAACAAAACAGCAAGCATGTTCCAGGAGTAGCCTAATGATAAGTGCAGTGGACTCTACACAAGGGGACCCAGGTCCAAATCCCATTCTTAACTAGTTCTGTTTGGTGGAAATTGTGAGCTCTCCAAATTCAACAAAGTAACTACTCTACCTACATATAGGAGATAACTGCAGGCTTAAACACTAGTGTAGTGGTGTACAGTTAGGCAGAGTAGATTTTTTTTGTTCCTGAAGGGCTCACAATACATAATAAAGCTAAGGTGGGATTCTCACTCATGCAGGGCTGGTGTTGGACATTCAGGGGCCCAGGGCAGAAACCGAGGAGGGGGCCCAAAAGCTGGCTTTCAGTCTATGCCTACTTTAGACTGAAGCAGGTTTGGGGCCCCCTATGGTATGGGAGCCCAGGGCAATTGCCCTGCTTGCCACTCTCTAACGCTGGCCTCACGTATTTTTGAAAATAAAATATTGATATCTTTCCTGTTTGAAAATGCCTTCGTATGGTTTTTTGGGGGGTGAACTGAGCTAGATGTTTTGGGTTTTTTTTTTACTTGGACATCCTTTCAAAAATGCCCCTTCACGTGTACCAATGCATATTTATGCCTATGTGAAATCAAATTTTCTGTTGTGTGGAACAAGCCTTGAGTGCCTTGAATGGAGCGAGTTTAATGATGTGTGTGATCAAGGATGCTAAAATACCCTGGTATGTTAACGTTTGTGCCTTGATATCAACTTGATGTCTGGGGACAGTGTTTATTGGGATATTGCTTGCCCAGGTAGCTGTATACTATAATATTGTGGGAGTAAGGATCCACCTCGATTCCCAATTTGGAAGCAAAAGAAAGAGGCTCGTTGTTATGCAGACACTGAATCTGGCATACAAAATAGTGGTTGAACCCAAGATGGACTTAAAAAACAAACAAACAAAAAAACCCAATGGAAAACTGCCAAAAAAAGAACAGTAAATATATTATTGCTTTAAAATATAGTTTCTCTTTCTCTTTGTATTCTTTACAGTATGTACAATAAACAAAATCAAGAAAATATCAGAATAATACAGAAGCATTTATAGCAAAAAAAAAAAAAACGAAAAAAGAAAACCCCAACTCTTTCTAGGAAGCCAACAAGACTTAACATCTAAGAAAAGAAAAAACTTTAACAAAGGCAAATATAAATCACAATAGGAAGGAAATAAACTATAAATTCTGCCTCAAATAATCTCAAACCTGAAAAATTAAGTATTAATGGGCCATTTTACTACCCAGCAGTAGAAGGGTTGCGCACAGAAAATCGGCCCTACCGCCAGGCTTGCTCAGGAGCCCAGTGGTAGTTATGGCTTCCGGCACTAGGAAATTAAAAAACAATTTCTAGCACTGGGGGCATACCTGCTGCTGGGTTACTGCCAGGTTAGTGCTGGAAACCTTTCCACCTCCTAAATAGGAGGCAGTAAGGGCTCCCCCAGCAAATGGCCATGAGCCATTGCGTCTTGTTATCACACAGCCATTTACTGGCCCTTTAAAGAAAAGTACCTATGGGGAAACTGGACTTGATACACCGCCTTTCTGAGGTTTTTGCAACTACATTCAAAGCAGTTTACATATATTCAGGTACTTATTTTGTACCAGGGGCAATGGAGGGTTAAGTGACTTGCCCAGAGTCACAAGGAGCTGCAGTGGGAATTGAACTCAGTTCCCCAGGATCAAAGTCCACTGCACTAACCACTAGGCCACTCCTCCACTCTATGGCGGTAAAAGGTGGCCTTAGCATGTGGAATCGTTCGCCGATGCCACCGCAAGCCACCTTTGGTAAAAGGACCCATAAATGCTTTCCCTTTGAAGTACAGGTTTATCCACAAGAAACAATTCCAAATGTGAAGGATCAACATAGATATATTTATTATTCCCATAAGTAGCCAGACATTTACACGGGAATTTAAGAAGCAGGTGACTCCAAAAAATATATAGTTTCAAGTTTTAATCAGTCTACTAAAGGGAAATAATAAAACGCAAATGCAATACTTGATGTGGTGGTGTTCCAGCACTGTGCCTGCATCGAGGGATTACACTATAAAATAAATACATTCGTAGGAGTAAAAACATTAAATATATGGAGAATAATATTATATGTCAGTCTTATAGCCAAAGGTAAAAGTGTAACTATGCAGAATAAGAAAGCAATAGATCTACCTAGGGCAGAAGTGAGGAGGAGGGGTAAAAAGGAGGTGGGCTAAAGGAAAATAAATCAAAATAAACAATGCATGTTAAAATGACACAATGTTTACCCATATAGGGGCAAAAAAACTCCACAAATTCAAGAAGGTACCCATATCTAAGAGTTCAAGTAACCTGTGATGGACAAATAACTAAGAGGGCAAAATCACCAGCTGTCTGTACAGAAATTGACACAAGCAGCGTTTTATAAAAATTCAAATGTGTAAAAATAACTAAAATGTAAAACTTTTATGAAAATACTAAAAATGGTACCTGTCACATAGGAACAGAGCGAAAGTACTCTTAGGCTATTGGAGTCACACTTCTACAAGTCTCAAAACAATACTGTAACAACATCCAATCTCTGGCTAGACTGAAAGTAAATACAGACAGATTACTGGCTCAAAATAACCTAAGTACCACTATGTGCTACTAGAAGAGCCATAACATAGGACAAAAATTCCTTAAACTGGAGACACCTTGAAAAAAATACTATTATTGATAGACTCCTAGTGGACTTATACTCAGTTTCATTAATGACTCAATACTGGCCGCAGGCATCTCTACTGCTGGCTTTCCTGACATATCAGTAGGACTGATAATCAATAGAAATAAAACAAAAGAAAATAAGATGATACCTTTTTTATTGGACATAACTTAATACATTATTTGATTAGCTTTCGAAGGTTGCCCTTCTTCGAATTGATGAAATGACTAGATTACGTCAGGGACAAGTAACTTTATTGTAAGAGTTGTTTTGAGCTGTCCATACAGCCAGCAATGTGTTTACTTGTAGAGTAGCCTAATCCCTAGACAATATAACTCGGGGGGGGGGGAGGGGTTGCCTTATTCCTGCCATTTTAAGAAATATTGAGAGCCCGAAGAACACAGAGCTGCAGGCCGTAAGGAATTGGTCCCTGAGAATTCCTGCAACTGTGTTGGTGACATGGAGAGGGAGAGTTTGTGAAGTACCTCAGAGGCCAGATAGTGGAATTCTTGGTTATTAGAGGAAAGGTACTTCTGGTGTAGTACCCTACAGGTCAGGAGTTTCTTGACTGTGAGAGAGTCAGGAGCTTCATGAGAAAAGAGCCTGAAGAGGAGGAATAGAAGTTATATGTACCCATTTTGAAGGTTTTGTCTGTGCTACTTTTTAAAAAAAATTATATCTTTATTAACTTGTATTGATTGTGTAACAAGCAACTTTACATCAATGTAAACTTTAGACAGCAACTTTTTAATTATGTTTTTCTAATTACCCAGTAAAGACTCTATAGCTAGATGTATCTGTCTATCTATAGCTAGATGTATCTGTCTATTTATTTGTATGTATGAGAAATGTGGTTGCCATGTTAGTCCACTTGAATATGTGAAAGCAAGGGTCAACAAAAAAGTTGTAGGTGATGCTGTTTTACCGGATGAACTTAATATATTTTTACCAAGCCCTCAAGAGTTATTCTTCAGATCAGTGAAGAAACAGTGTGGTTAGACTGAATTTAAAAAGTACAGAGACTCAACAAGTCTGTTTCACCATGGCTCGTAAGAGGAAAGGAAAAGTGATACCTCATACTTCCTCAGTAACCCGGTGCATGATTGCCTCCTGTGCCACAAGAAAGAAGATTGGGGGGGTGGGAGCAGAATTCGCCTGCTCTCTCTCTTAGCAAGGGAGGCTTGAGAGTCTGGGGTGATGAGACTTCATTCAACCCCCACTCACAACTATCACCGGCCCTGACAGCTGCTGTGGCAGCGGGAGCATTGCCTGGAGGGACACCTGGAGATGATGTCATCCCTCTAGGCCAGACAGAAGTGGCTTCTTTTGCGACATTGGAGTTGGACCCTGTGCCTGTTACTGGTTGCGAGGTAGCAGAGGAACAATGGGCCAACATAACATCGAGAGGTCCAATGACTCCCATTAGGGATTTAGCGCCAGGAAGTACCGGAAAATCTCTGCCACCACTGGTGAAGCTGTCGGTTGTTACACTCGATTCAGTTTGGGCATCCCTGGTTAAGGCTTGATTCTTGAATTTTGCAGTGTTGTCAGGATTTAAAAATTTGTCTCTGGAGTTCCAAAATATGTTGCAGCAGACTGAGTCTAGGTCTGATACCCTACAGGAGAAAGTTTTTTGAATTTTGAAAATGAAGTTAAAGAATTCAAAACTTTGTGAGCAGATTTGGTTAAAGATAAAATCATGTCATGCTCTCCAAGTGGCTCGCCTTAATTTGGCGAGGCACTGGAAGCATCACACTGTTCCTTCTTTGGTACACTGGATTACAAGATTGTAGTATATCTGTGACATGGAGCATTTGATTGCATTGAAGAGGAAGACCTTTTCTAAGTGGGAGGCCATTTGGGCTCCTTTTTTGACTGCATGTTTTGTTTAGGGGGTTTCTGTATTTAATCAATGGATTCTGATCTTTGGGCAGAGGAGAGGTGGGATGTTTTTTTTATTTCATTTGTAGATTTGGGAGGAGGAGGGTGGTGGGTTGGGGGTGGGACTTTTCTAAATGGAAACCTATTGTTAAAAAATGAAAGCCTGATTTACTTTTCTTGGGATATCCAAGTTTTGGTATGTTGTTTTAGTTGTACTGTCTTTTTCATGATGCTTGGATTTTCAATAAACAGCTTCTGCAAATTAAAAAAAAAAGAAGAAGAAGATAAAATCTCTTCAAATAGAAAACTAGAGCAGTTGGAAAATTATACCCAGCGTTTAAATCTTAGGGCATTGAACTTTCCAAGACTTCAAGTTGTGAGTCCTTTAAGAAATATCTAAGGGCCCTGTTTACTAAGCGCGCGCTGTAGGCACGCTAATGTTTTTAGCGCACGCCAACACTAGAGACACCCATAGGGATATATGGGTGTCTCTAGCATTAGCACACGCTAAAAATGCTAGCGCATCTTAGTAAACAGGGCCCTAAGTGAAAACTTGAAAATATCTGTTGACTTAATTCCACCAATATTGAAAATATTTTTTCTACCTAATAAGACCGGAGCAAGTGGATAATGTTGCTGAGGTTCTTCCTGTATTGGATCTTAATCGAACAGCATATCTTGTGAAACCTGTGACTTCCACTCCAACAAGAGATGTTAAAATGACAGTAGTTAGTTGCAGTTAGAATACTTTTGTCAGTAATCAAGCTCAATACCTTTTTGTTCTTAAAATGTGTTTCTTTCTTTATTTTAACTGCCTTTATTTAATTTGCCCCCGATATATTTAGATAGGGGATTTACAAAGTTTAAGATTTCTTTTCTTGACTTTTTTTTTTTTGCCTTTGTTACTTCTTAATGGTAATTTGCATGCTCAATGTTTCTTCCTCCAAGTTTTGTTTGGTTATGAGAATTATTTTGAAATTTCAATTTAAAAAATAAAAACACCCACTTATTGCCAAAACCTGGGCAGGACTGCTTCTATTGTGAGTGAGAGTGACGAGAGAAGGGGAAAATTCTGTGCCCTATAAAGTGCACTAGAGTAAGACCAGTCTTTCCCTTGGCCTCGCAACAGTCACAGTAAGGAGTGCGGTCTCCCCCATAACTACTATGGCCCAAGGATACCCCCCTAACAGAAGGTACTGGAAGGTTTTGCTGCCAAGTGATATTGGCTATTATAGGGGCCCTTTTACTAAAGCTTTGGGGTCCTTTTACTAAGGTATGCAAATGATAGTGCATTAAATGATAAGACACCCATTATTTTTTTTTATTACATTTGTACCCCGCGCTTTCCCACTCATGGCAGGCTCAATGCGGCTTACATATTGTATACAGGTACTTATTTGTACCTGGGGCAATGGATGGTTAAGTGACTTGCCCAGAGTCACAAGGAGCTGCCTGTGCCTGAAGTGGGAATCAAAATCGGTTCCTCAGTTCCCCAGGACCAAAGTCCACCACCCTAACCACTAGGCCACTGCTCCACTCCTATGGGTATCTTATTTAGCGTGTGCTAATCATTAGCACACCTTAGTAAAAGGACCCCTTTAGTCTGCTAATGGACATTAGTGTGCGCTAAGCGCCATATAGCTCATAGGTATAAAATAGGACGTGTAGCGTTTAGCGCACTCTGAGCCTCTTTTACAAAGCTGCGCTACTGATTCTCGGTTCAGCAAATGAGATGAAGCCCATTCAGTTCCTATGGGCTTCCTCTCATTTGCCACACGGGAATCGCTAGCGCAGCTTTGTAAAAGAAGGCCTTTAAGCTTTAGTAAAAGGGCCCCATAATCGTTTTTTTTCCTTAACGTAATGGGTCTTCATAGTCATTACTAAACTGGCCTTGTTAAAAGCATTATGGAGTAGCAGGAGAGCAATTGGTACATATTTTATTTCCCCAGTGCTGTCCTACTTGCCATGGTCCATAGTACAGCAAAGAGAGGGAGCAAAGTACAAACAAAAGTCCAAATGGCAAAAAAAAAACAGTACCAGGAGCCTTCAAAATAGGGACACAATTCCTTGAATCATACGTATTTGTAAAACAATCCTCAAAAAGACCTGACACGGGCCGTGTTTTGGCACTCAGCGCCTGCGTTAGGGGTCACAAAGAATAGCTAGAACAGCGTGCAGCAATGTTGTTTGACTCAACAGGAATGTTGGAAGCAATATGCTGTGACGGTATATATTCCCTCTTCTCACAAAGTCAAGTAGAAAGACACTTTCCTTCAGTTAAGGAGTCTGAAAGGTTAACCTTTCGGACTCCATAACTGAAGGAGAGCGTCTTTCTACTTGACTTTGTACGAAGAGGGAACACAGCCCATGTTGGGTCTTTTTGAGGATTATTTTACAAATAAGTATGATTAAAGGAACTGTGCCCCTATTTTGAAGGCTCATGGTACTGGGGTTTTTTTGGTTTTTTTTTGCTACTTGCCATGGTCGACATGCTTGGATGTATTTTATTTTAAATTTATTTCCTCATGCTTATTGATGTCCTCTAGACAAGACCCTTGAGGTGATTTACATCCATAGTTAACGTTCCATAAATACAATTACAAAAAAAAAGTTTAAAATCTCAAAATACATTTTCTAGTACAGTAGAATTCTCCTGTAAAGTTAACCCTCCACACTGTCTCCTCCCACAGCATACTCAGAAATCCTCTTCAAACAGTCATGCCTTTAATCCTTCTGGGAAGCACAAATAATCCAATTCTTTTTTAATATCATTGGGTAGCTGGTTCCATAGATACAACTGAAAATATCATAGCAGTGAGGGTGTAGCTCTTGTCACTTGCAGTTGAGATTCTTTTTAAAAAAATATTTTTATTGTTTTAAATGAGAAATATAACAAACATCAATAAATATATGTAATAATATATCATGATGTTAAAGAGAACAAAATAACGCAAACAGTACAGAAACAGCCATGTTATACTGTTAAGAAGAAGAAGATTTCAGGTATTTATCAATGGTTTTCCAAATTCATAATGTTTTGGAAGAGGGAAGCATTGTGGTTGCAGTTGAGATTCTTTACATAAGTGCACACATAACAAACTTTTCAGAGATCTTAAATTACTCAGTGGCTCATATCAGGTCAATAGCATTAACAATATTGTGGCCTCAGTTCCTTCTTAATCTTATAGACCAGCAGTTTTCAACTGGTGTGTCTTGACACACTAGTATGTTGCAAGCACCCGGTTGGTGTGTTGCGGGGCTGGCAGCAGAAACATCAGTTGTGAAGAGGGGAGAGTGGTTCAGTCAGCAGGAAACACGGTGGAGGGGATGCAGCTACACTAACCCTCATACCGTGCTCCTTCCTAAGTGCAGTTTGCTGCCTGCACAGTCCTGTAAGGAGCGTGGTATCAGGATTAGTGTAGCCATGTCTTCTCCGCTGGGCTGTTTCCTGCGGCCTATGCTTTCTTTTCTGAACTGGTACCCTGAGGACTGAGGCTCCACTTCTCTGGGGGGGGGGGGGGGGGGGGCAGAGGAGCTGCTGGATCATAGGGGGGCAGGGGAGGAGAAGGGACACGGGACTGCTGGACTATATGGGGGGAGATGAGACATAGAGTTGCTAAATTATAAGGGAAGGGGAGATGGGAGTTGTTGGAACAAGGAGAAGAGAGATGATGCAAAGCTGCTGGACCATAGGGATGGGAAAAGAGAGGGGACACAGCTGCTGGATCATAAGAGGAGAGGGAAGTTGTTGGACCAAGGGGAAGGGGAAAGGAGATACATAGCTGCTGGATTATAGGGGTGGGAAAAGAGTGGGGACACAGCTGCTGGATTATAAGGGAAGATGGGAATTGTTGGATCATGAGGGGAGGGAGGAGAGGGGATACAGAACTGCTGCACCGTAAGAGATAGAGAATAGGGAGTTGTTGGACTGTAGGGTAGTGAAGGGGGAGAGAGGGGACCCAGGGCTGCTGGACTATAGGGGTGGGGAAGAAAGGGGACACTAGTGCTGGATCATAAGGGGAGGAGGGTTATTGGACCATGGGTGGAGAGGGGATAGAGACCTGCTGCACCATAAGGAATAGGGAATGGGAGTTTTTGGACTATGGAGTGTGGGGGAAGAGGTGTCATGGAGCTGCTGAACTATAGGGGTGTGGGGAGAGGGGATATGGAACTGCTGAACATAAGAAAGAGGGGATAGGGAGTTGCTAGACCATAGGGGTGATGGGGGAGGTACAGAGTTGCTGGATCATAGGAATGAAGGGGAAGAGAGATGGGACAGGGCACTGCTGGACCATAGAGGTGGAGAGAAAGGGAAAGGGGACAGGAAGATGCTGGACCATAGGGGTGGAGGGGAAGGAAAAAGGGACAGGGAGATGTTGGACTATAGGGGAAGAGAGAAGGGACAAGGAGATGATGGATCATAATGCTGAGGTGGGAGAAAGGGGCACAAAGCTGCTGGATTGTAGAGGTGGGGGAGAAGGAGGGAATGGAAGAAGAGCGTCAAAAATTGGAGAAAGGACAAATGGATAGTACATAGTGGAAAGAGAGCAGAAGAGAGGAAAGCTGAAAAGAAACTGAGACCAAAATGCTTGGCAAAATAAAATGACCAGACAGCAAAGGAAGAAAAAAGTGTTTTATTTTAAATTTAAGTGGAATATGTTAGCTTTGAGAAATGTGCATCACGAATGTCTTTGTATTTTGTTCAGTAAAAAAGAAATTCATTTTGTTTTTTTATTTCTCTAATGTTGTGGTACAAACCTAGTATAATGTATTGAGATCCCCAGTTCAGTTTTTGTCTTCCATTTTTCTGTTTCTAATTTGTGATCCCTTGTTTTCATTTGATTTATTAACTTAATGTACTGCTTAGTACAGAAGTATTAAAGTGGTTCTGTATTTGGTGAAGGTCTGTCTATGTTTTGCCTGTGATTGAAGTGTGGTATTCTGTTTTCATGTTCTGTTTTACCAGTAGTAGGTACATTGGTGTTATAGAACTCATATAATATTGTAATACTGACTGTTCATAGGTAGGGTTCAAGTTGTTTGAATCATAGTTTGGTAGGTTTGCTACATGTATGTCAAGTTAGGATTTTTTTCATATTTTGTATTTAACATTCCTGGTAGTGGAATGATATATGTTGCTATTAATCAGATGATATGAGATGAGGGGGGAGGGGATAAGGGTTTTGTGGATTCAAAGCATGTTTACATTTAGCTCAAGAATTGCTATATTGTGTTAGACCAAATGTCCATGAGGGTCATGTACGCGGTGTCACATATGCGAGAATTGCCCATCAGGTGTGACTCGACTGAAAAAATGTTTGGAACCACTGTTATAGACCAATGTTGAGATCTTAAAAATCTTCTCAAACTTGACTGGCAGCCAGTTCATAGCTTTAAGTTAGGGAGAACATGTTCTCTCTTTCCTAATCTGCATGTCAGCTGGACTTGTATTTTGCAATAGCTACAGTGGACATGGTAACTTCTTTCACAAATGCAGTACTGGTGGGGTTGCCTAATCCAGCTTTGAAAGAATCAGAGCATGAACCATATCCCTCAAATTTTTCATATTCAGATGAGGTACTGTGGCACACCACTGTTGAAAGGAGAACCTCAAATGAGAGACCAGCTTCTAGCTAAATATTCCTCATTCCTCACTACCCCCAGCTGTACACCATTACCATAGCCTTTATAGGTGAAGGTGGGTACAGTGGGTTTCTGGTGAGTTTTGAAGGGCTCACAGTTTCCTCCACAAGTGTAACAGGTAGGGAGAGATATGGGCCTGGGTCCACCTGTCTGCAGTGCACTGCACCCACCACTAGACTATTCCAGGGACCCGCATGCTGTTCTAATGGACCTGAATATAACATCTGAGGTTGGCATAGAGGCGGGCAAGTAATGTTTTTGATAACATTTTTGGGGGGTGGGAGGGAGTTAGTGACCACTGGGGGAGTAAGAAGAAGTCACCCCTGATTCCCTCCAGTGGTCATTTGGGGCACCTTTTTGTGCCTTATTCGTTATAAAAACAGGCCTAACTCAAAACGACTTAGTGATGGTTTTGTTCTGTTCCATTATGGCTGAAAAATGTCTAAGTGTTAAAATCCCACCCTTAACATGCCCCTGACATGCCCTTTTGTGATTTGAACACACTTCTGAAGGATTTCATAGAAAACCATCTAAATATTGGTTTTGAAAATGCCAATTTGGATGTTTTTGTGAAAAAAAAAAAACATCCAAATGCAAATTTATGCCACTTTTTGGCCATTTTTCTCTTATGAAAATGATCCCATAAGGAAACAATCAGATCTCAATAGGTTGTTTTTAGTGCAAGAATCAGACCAGAGGAGCAGGATAGTTTTCAGTGTCAGTGCTTCTCAACTCAGTCCCCAAGGCACACTCAGCCAGTCAGGTTTTCAGGATATCCACTGTGAATATGCATGGGATATATTTGGAAGCAGTGCAAATATGTCTCATGCATAGTTATTGTGGATATCTTGAAAACCTTACTGGGTTGAGATCCCCTGATCTGTCATACTAGGAAGGAATCTCTGCTGGATTTTTTAAATATCCGTTCACATAGTCTGTAAACATTTTTTTTTTTTTTTTAGAAATGAGTGAGAATGCTTAGAAATCTAAAAAGATGTTGACAAGGAAGACTCATTTCCTACTGTGACCAACATTGGTGTATTAGGCGTGAGTGGTTGCACAGAGGATTGCAGAATGAACAGGTCTTTGCAACATTGGGCAGCTCCACAGAAGACGTGCTGACACTGTGCTAATGTTTTTGTTCAGGGAGTGAGTCCAAATGGTTCCTTTTAATGGTAGAAGAATCTGCGTGGCTGGCTTCTGCTTCATCAGCGGTTTGACTAGAACTGATACAAGCAGCCTCTGCTCAGGGGTCTAGATGCAGCTGTGCTGTGAGCCTGAATAACTCAAAGACGTCTGCCCCTTGGGCGGCAGGACTCTTTGGGGTCACTGCACCTAGAGCAGAGCTTCTCAAACCTATCCTGGAGGCACACCTAGCTACTCAGGTTTTCTGGATTACCCCAGTGAATATGCATCAGAATAGCATGTATTGGAGACCCATTATATACAAATCTATCTGATGTTTATTGATTGTGGTAATCCTGAAAACCCAACTGGCTAGGTGCACCTCCAGGAGAAGCACTGGCTAGAAGTTGATGCAGTGGCATAACCACAGATGGCCTTGGGGACCTAGGCCACTCCACTTTGGGCTCAAGCCCCTTTCAAAACTCTGTAATGTCTGATGGGAGATGCCCATGTCCTGCCAGCTGAAGAGGTCCGCAGTCCAAGTCCCTCTGCCTGTGCTGTCTAAGCAGCGCTTAAGTTGGTGTCGTGCTTCAACCGCTAATTCTGGCAACAGTGAAGTGTGCGCATGAGTTCTGGCATTGGTGGCCAAAGCATGCTTAGTGCATCTTAATGCAAGGCTTCCCCACATGCTAAACTCATTCAATTCGGAAGTATTTAGGTAAAGGTGGGAGGACTTGACGCTTACTATGTAGGAGATGCTAACTGCTCCCATGTTAGCCAGTTAGTACTGACTAATGAGAACATGCCAGCTGGTTAATGCTTCCCTTCCCTTTCTCTGCCCAGGACGTGCCCATTCTAAAAATATATATATATTGTTTTTTTTAAATAGTTAACATGTACTTAGCGCATGCAGATAGGCAAAATACTATGAAACGCTTTAATGTGTTTTGCAGTAGCCTGTTTTTTACATGCTAAAAGCATGTTAGATCTTAATGTCCTTTAGTAAAAGGATCACTTAGGGGGAATTTATCAAGTAGCATTAGGGCCTTAATGCGTCATAACACATGTTAAGAGAATTAGTGCACATTAAATGCTAAAATGTATATCAGGAAGCAGGTGAAAGCCTGGCTGTTCTCCCAAGCTTTTAATATATAAAGTGACTGACTATACATTCATTCTGCACCTGGACTACCTTGCTACACACACTGTAACTTAGATCAGTTCCTTTGAGTTTATCTATCAAATTTTCCCATCTGACTCTGTACCACATATCTTGTTCCCATCATATATCTTCTCTTGGTCCCTCAGCAATATGGAAAAGGGTGGGGCGGTCTGCCCCGGGTGCACGCCGCTGGGGGGGGTGTCGGCTCCACTGGTTCCCTGCCCTCTGCCCCGGAACAGGTTACTTCCTGTTCCAGGGCAGAGAGAGCAGGGAACCAGCGGAGCTGACGCAGCTCCCAGCGACGTGCACTCGGGGGCAGATCGGCCCTCTCGCCCGCCCCTTGCTTCCTAATTCAATGTAAGAATGCGCTCCGGGGGGGAGGGGGCGCTCCGGAGGGGGGCCGTGCTGCACCCGGGGGGGGGGGGGCACAGCGGCGACCCGCCCCCGGTGTCAGCCGCCCTCGCTACGGCACTGGTAATATGGTAAGCTGTGTTTTAGAAAAGCATTAGCATCTTATCTATATTAGTTGAATGTTTTAATGCATGCTTATTAGGCGTATCATTAGTATTATGCTAACATTGTATTATATCTCTGGGTTTTGAATTCCAGTGCTGTTAAATGTGTATATTTTTGATACTGTTTCATGGTAGTCCTGTTATTAGAGTTCAATTTACTGTTTTCAAGTTTACCTAATTTATTTATGTTTATTCTTGGTTATTTTTACTATGGTTATGCTGTAAACAAAATTGTAAGTTTTATGTTAAACTGTACCTGCTGTATACTGCCTTGGGTGAATCTCTTCATAAAGGCGATTAATAAAGCTAAATAAATATATAAAAGCGTATAGGTATAGAATGGGATTTCAGCATTTAGCATGCGCTAATTCCTTTCACACTTGTTAAGTCCATAATGCTGCTTGATAAATTCCCCCCTTAGTGTGCCTTGGTTCGTCAGTTATTGCAAGTTAAATCAATTTAGCATGCTCTAAAAAAATTCTTTATTAAAACGAATGTGTGAAACTAACCGAAAAGCCACACAATAGTCTGGAAAAAGTCACAAAGGAACAACAAAAAAAAAAAAAAACTAGCCAAATTTCTCCTGCATTGTGCACATCCCTAATTTCAATCCTGTGACCCCCGCTTCCTTTCACATACACTCAAGCTTTCTGCGGAGATGGATGCTGGATGAGTCAGAATTGTGTGGTGGTTATTGGCATAGTTTTCTTCTGCAGTGTCTCTCTCCGATCCCAGCTGCTCGGAGTCCCAGCAAGTTTCTCTGGGGATGGCAGCTGACGGTAGAGATGGTGGGGTAGCAATTTGTCAGGGTCACAGAACCACAAGAGAGGAAAGAGAGAAGAGAAGTCCTGGTGCCCACTGAAGCAAAAGAATGAATGTAACAGAGTTTCCTCCCATCCTGTGTGAGAAAACCTTTGAGCAATTGAATACCGTGTTTGAAAAAGTACAGTTGATTTCCTCTTGCGTACTGTTTTACCCTTGAACAGGAAGTTCCACACAAGCTGTTTTGATGATTGTTTAAGCCTTGTATATTGGCTGCAAATGCAGCTAAATTGAAAATCTCCCACCATACAAGTGGGACGCATTGAGTGGAGCCGCATGCCTTGTGGGGAGGGAAAGCTGTAGTTCTAATTTGTTTGTAGCAAATCTCCTTTTATTATTTAAACACTGTAAACATGGCATTCATTTTTATAACCTGGCAGGTCAAAATTCAGCTGCTGTTATGTTTATTTCAAGATTTAATGAATTGCCAGTCTGCGGCACTGCTAAATCTAGATGATTTACAATCTTAACAATAAAAGAAAAGGAACTCCATTCAAATATAGGAAAGAAAACAAAGTAAATCAATGATACAGACAGCCCAAAAATAAAACAAGAATTTAAATCGGTAAAATCATGCTAGTGCCCCCTATAACCCTGCCTCCAACATCACTGAACTCCAGAGGCCTCCAAAGATAAGTAGGTCTTTAAATTAATCTTAAACATTTGGAAGGATGGTTCTTGGCTGGATCTCTAAAGACATATTATTCCACAGATGAGGAGGGGGGGAGTAAAAAGCACTATTACATGTGGGTTCCCAGTGAGCTCGAGAGGGTCCAGGTAAGACCAATCTATGGTCATTAAGAGAATTCAAGATCTGAGGGGTAACAGGGAACATTCAAAAATGGCTGGTGTTCCATCATGTAATGCCTTAAAGGCTAATGTAAGGATCTTAAGCTGGATTCAGAATTTAACAAGGAGCTAGTGCATCTTCAAAAACAAAGGGTACACGTGATCTTTGCGCCTCGCTCAGCAAATAAAAGGGGCAACTGTATTCTGCAGTGAATGTAAATAGTTAAGAATGTTCTGTGGAGCCCCCACATAGACCACATTGCAGTAGTCAATGTGTGTGTGTGTGTTTTGTTGTTTTTTGTTTTTTTAAATGTTCTACTCCATGTGGAAACTCAAAAGAGTAAAACCTTTCTTCCCAAGATCCATTTTTCGCAACCTGGTACAGTCGATGGTACTAAGTCATCTAGACTATTGTAACGCACTTTACGTTGGCTGCAAAGCACAGACTATCAAGAAACTTCAAACAGCCCAGAATACCGCAGCCAGACTCATATTTGGAAAAACAAAATATGAAAGTGCAAAACCCCTAAGAGAGAAACTTCACTGGCTTCCACTTAAAGAACATATCGCGTTCAACATCTGCACGATTGTTCATAAAATCATCTACGGAGATGACCCGGCCTACATGCTAGACCTCGTGGACCTGCCTCCCAGAAATGCTAAAAGATCTGCCCGCACAATTCTTAATCTACACTTCCCCAGCTGTAAAGGATTAAAATACAGACTAACACATGCAACTTCAGGCACAGGCAGCTCTTCCATTGCCCCATGTAAGCTGCATTGAGCCTGCCATGAGTGGGAAAGCGTGGGGTACAAATGTAACAAAAATAAAATAAAAATGCAACCAGCTTTTCCTACATGAGCACTCAGCTGTGGAATGCACTACCAACTAGCTTGAAAATAAAATTTTTTTTTGTTACATTTGTACCCCACGCTTTCCCACTCATGGCAGGCTCAATGTGGCTTACATGGGGCAATGGAGGGTTAAGTGACTTGCCCAAAGTCACAAGGAGCTGCCTGTGCCTGAAGTGGGAATTGAACTCAGTTCCTCAGGACCAAAGTCCACCATCTTAACCACTAGGCCACTCCTTAATGAAATAACTAATTTTCGCAAATCTCTGAAAACCTATCTCTTCAACAAAGTCTACCACGAGAATCCATAGCTTAATTGCAACATTTCAACACTCCGCCCTTATTCTGAAAGTCGTCTCTCTATTACTGTCTGCTTAGCACTTTTTTTTTGTCATCCTCAATCTTTTTGTAAGACCAACTGTATCTTCTACCCTGGAATGGCGTTGCCATAACAGGTCTTTGTAAACCACATTGAGCCTGCAAAAGGTGGGAAAATGTGGGATACAAGTGCAATAAATAAATAAAATAAATAAATAAAATAATAAATAAATAAATAAATAAATAAATGACGTTCAGAATATATCATCTGGATATTCACTGTGATCAACACAGGAGCTATTCAGTCTGCTCTCCGGATAACTGAGGACAGCCTTCTATAGCAGACCGAATTTTCTCACTATTCAGCTTAAGTTCTGGCTCTGCCACAGCACTGCCTGCATATTAGAGAGGTGGGCTGTAAGAATACGCAGAGGCATTTTCCCGTTAGTGCCTCTCAGTATCTCTTATCCAGAAAGCAGGTGCTGTTATAAGTACATAAGTAATGCCATACTGGGAAAAGACCAAGGGTCCATCGAGCCCAGCATCCTGTCCACGACAGCGGCCAATCCAGGCCAAGGGCACCTGTCAAGCTTCCCAAACGTACAAACATTCTATACATGTTATTCCTGGAATTGCTTTTGAATATTGGCCTGCAGTAAAACAAGATAACTGCTCCACCACCAAAACAAGAAAAAGAAATACCAAATGAAAAAAAAATGTTTAGATGTTCTGAAAAAAAAAATAAAACTTTCAAGTTAAAAAATGTTTACTTTGGTCAAAAGGAAAGCACCGAGGAGGCTAACATAGCAAAAGAGACTTCCCTTATGAAAATGATATATTATGCCACCATTGTTACAATTAGAACAGGACCTTTATTAAAAGTTGTGTTTGTTTCATCATTCTCCTCTTACATAAGAGAGTGCGGTTTGGACTGTTTGCAGGTGACATACCTTTCATCAGAACAAGCAAGGATTTGTCTCAAGAAGACAATTGACATGCGCTTTTGGAACCACATTAAGCTTCCTGGGAGAAGGAGTGCAACACTTATCAATTTTGTCTTTCCTCTCTCCCCTCTCCTTAAGTCCTCTCCAGGGATGACCCTGCTTTCTCTTCCTCCTTCTCTTCCTCCATCTCCAAGCTTGACCTCCATACTCTGCCATTCTTTTCTATCTTCATTACCAGCATATAGATTATAACTCTCTGGGAAAAGGGAAATATCTAGCGTACTTGAATGTACCTTGCGTTGAGCTACTGCTGAAAAGTAATGAGCTAAATTCAAATAAATCCACCCCTCTGTTTTCTTTTCTTCCCTTTCCCCAGGCCAAACCAGTATTCTTATCCACAGCCATTACCTAATAGAGGCAGAAAGAGGAAAAAGCATACAGTACCCCAAAGCACTGTCTCCTCAATCTCCACACCCAATGCGCAGCATGTAGCAAGGGTTTTTGCCACAGTACCAAAGCCTGACTTCAGTGCCTGGCAAAATAGTGGAAACTATTATAAAGAATAAAATTACAGAAAACATAAATAAACATGGTGTAATCTTCTCAATCCGTTGCCCCCTGGAAAAAGAAGACACCAGCCCTCAGAGATAAACTCCTCGGCTGGAATAAGAGAGACAATGCAGACTCAGATTTAGGCGCAATCAAGTAAAATCATTATTGGTATTTCACTAAGTCATTACAAAAAGAATTGTTCCCTCTGGGGCAGAGTTGTCACACAATCAGCAAGACATTCAGGCCGAGCTACAAGGCTACTCAGATTGGCTTTCCCGTTCTGCACTTATGTGGAGGGGCATAATCGAACAGGGACGACCATCTCTAAGGGCGTCCATCTCTAAGGATTTTCCAGTGAAGGGGCGGGGAAACCCATATTATCGAAACAAGATCCATCTTTCGTTTCAATAATACGGTCAGGGATGCCCAAATCTCAACATTTAGGTCGACCTTAGGTTGTCCTTAGAGATGACCATCTCAAAAACTACCAAATCCAAGCCCTTTGGTCGTGGGAGGAGCCAGCATTCGTAGTGCACTTGTCCTCCTCACATGCCAGGACACCAACCGGGCACCCTAGGGGGCACTGCAGTGGACTTCACAAATTGCTCCCAGGTGCATAGCTCCCTTACTTTGGGTGCTGAGCCCCCCAAACCCCCCTAAAACCAACTTCTCACAACTGTACACCACTACCATAGCCCTTAGGGATGAAGGGGGGCACCTACATGTGGGTACAGTGGGTTTTGGAGGGCTCACATTTACCACCACAAGTGTAACAGGTGGGGGGGATGGGCATGGGTCCGCCTGGCTGAAGTGCACTGCACCCACTAAAAACTGCTCCTGGGACCTGCATTCTTCTGTGATGGAGCTGAGTATGACATATACAGTAGTTTAAAGGGACAGAATCAGCATGGGTTCAGCCAAGGGAAGTCTTGCTTCACCAATTTGCTTCATTTCTTTGAAGGTACAAATAAACATGTGGATAAAGGTGAGCCCGTTGATGTAATATATCTATATTTTCAGAAAGCTTTTGACAGTCTCTCATGAGAGGCCTGAGAACAGGAGCGGCCCAAGGTAATCTGCTGCCTGAGGTGAAGGTTGAAATGGTGCCCCCACCGTCCCAGCTCCTCCTCAAAACTACAATCAGGGAGCCATTGCTTTCCTAGTAGATATTGTTCTGTGTTCTCATTTTCAAGCGATGGGCCTCCAAGCAACTAGCCTTATTGCTGAATTTAAAATATCATTGTTTCAGCATTTGCAAATTAAACCGTAAACATTCAAACTTATAATCCCTCAAGTGCCATCGAGCTGCCTGCAACTCAGCCCACACATCTCCATTCCTCAGGTGGTGCTTGTACATCATCTTAAACCTACTTATCAACTGAGTTAGCCTTATCACTCCTCCTGCTGCTGCTTCTTCGAAAATCAGCCAATGAAATATGACCCCACAGAGTGGCCTTAAGTCTCTCCTAACCTGCCTCAGGTGAAGCCTCTCCCCAACATATAGGTTAATGCAACCTTTGCACAATAGCTGGATCATCCAGGAGACTATCACTGAACTTCCAAATTCTTGCTCCCCCCCCCCCCCCCGAAATCCCTGAAGGTGAAGATGATGCCAATCATATAGGTATGTGATCTGAACCTGTTATCTGCTCTATACTTGCCTGATATACCCACTGCAGCAAACCTTTATCCACCAAAAAATAATCAATTCTCGAATAAGAACGGTGGACCTGGGAAAAATGAGTGTAGTCCCTAACTGAGGGATGACACCATCGCTACCTGCCATCCACATTTAACACCTGAACAAACTCATGTAGGTCTCTTCTATCCTTCCTACTATAGACCACTTGCCCAGCCGAGTTATCTATATGAGGTGCCATGGTTAAGATAAGGCCCGCCCCCCCCCCCCCCCCCCCAAAACAAGAAAACCCTCTTTCTGTTGGAGAATACGTGGAATAATGGACTTGAAAAAGTCATCCTGTCCATCATTTGAAATATAAAGATTCACTAGAGTAAACTGTTCCTCATTAATAATTCCTGTCACCATCAAAAATCTGCCTTGTGGGTCCTGTACCACCTTTTGCACATCTATAGGCAACCCTTTAGCAAACAAAACACCCACCACTTTCTGCTTAGAACAGCCTACTGTAGACACCCAAAATGTCTGTGTGAGCTGTGGATCCCCAACATATCGCTCATGGCTCAAAGTAAATGTGTTTCCCTCACAAAACATAGAAACCTGTATCCAGATGAATTCCCTAAAAAAAACCATGTTTGTGTGGAGAATTTATATCCCCTATATTATAAGAGACAAATTTAACCACCTCCCCCCTTCATCACACGTATCTCCTGACCAAACTATTAGTACACATTTCCCTCCCCCTTTCCGTCATCCTCTATCACTCACCAACCCAACATACCCCCTCCTCTCCACCTACCCCCACTCAGTGGGATACATCAACTATCCCATGACACACCAAGGACGATACTGTCCCCAGTAGCCAATTATACACATAAACTCTTCCAGTCCCCAATATAGACCCCATCCATTAAACCCATCACATACAAAAGGGATATATATCAGACAAACTATAGTACTCAGATAAGCTTTTCGCACACAACCCCATAGGCGGTCGGTGGCCCAACTGTTTGGGGAGGCTAAAGGGGGTGGGGTTAGGGGTGATGCCAGGGGTGGAGCTTAAATCCATAATTGTCTGATAACACACAAAAAAATAAATAAATAAAAATAAAAGTCACAATTAATACCTTTTATTAAATTTAGATATTAGATACTAGTAAAAGAGGCCCGTTTCAGAGCAAATGAAACGGGCGTTAGCAAGGTTTTCGTCACCAACACCCCCCTCCCTCCCTCCCTGGCCAACCCCTTCGTTGTTCTGCCATTGCTCCGCCCCCAACGTCATGACATTTGACGCAAGGGCGGGGCCCGGAGCGATTTCCCACCCCCCGCCTCCCTGCCAACCCCTTCGTTCTGCCATTGCTCCGCCCTCGAGGGCGGGGCCCAGAGCGATTTTGGTGGCTTCACCACCATGAACCTTCGAACCTTTTTGAAGGAAGTCAGGGCTTGGCTTCACTGACGTCCGTGTCCTCAGAACGTTGAGGGTGAGTTTTATTGCAGTAGATGTATCATATGTCAAAGAATAAAGTGGTTGCTCAAAGCATATTCTAAGCATAATTGCTCAACTGCAAAACACTATGCACAACTTTGTGTAAAAACACACTCAGAACCTTACTGTACCATAAATATTACACTGGGCAGAACCTAATACACCAATATACCACCCATACAGAAAATGCAGACCGTCAACAATATGAAGCAAGGGATCATATCATCACAATTCTCATGTAGAGCCACAAAACACCCAAATTCATGTTTAATGCAGGATAAAATGCCATAAATAAGAAAATAAATAAATATAAACTTTTAATGTTGAGCACCTGAATATGTCCACCTCAAAGTGGACATATTCCAAACACTATAATGAAAATAAAATGATCTTTTCTACCTTTGTTGTCTGGTTGTCCGATTCTGCTGCTATCTGTTCTCAGTGCAGGTCAGGAAGTCATCCTCCTTAAATATCTCCCTGGCAACCCAGCCACCCCCCTCCCCCTGCTCTCCCAGCAGTAAGGTAAACAAACCATAAACCAATTTCTACAATTGGTTACACAAGGCTAGAGGGCTTTCACTGCAGCTCCTGCTGTGAGGATGGAGGTAAATCAACAATTTAAACCTCTCAGAGCACAGCAGGGGAGGCTTAGCCTGTCCAAGCCTCTTATACCGGCCACCTATGCACAACCCCCCACATACCACCCAATTATACCATTTCTCTCAACCCTCAGTATGCCCCACATACATCCCCAAAACTACTAAAAAGAAAAACACCACCCACATTGTGTCTGGCACCAAAGATGATGAAGAAGCAGCCAAAAGCATAGACAAGATCAAGACTGCCAATACAAAAGGCAGCAACAACTCATCATAAGCCATCCGCTGCTTCTTGTCCCTACTTTGATGATCATTCTGAGTCATTGCTTGCACTACTATTCCTCCACACCCTCTTTTTGCAGCAAGTCATTTGGTGCTGCCAGTGACGTGACCTTCTTATGGACCTCATTAAACAGGATGATCAAGCCAAATGGGAAAGTCCATCGATAGTGCACATTGGCCGGAGTTAAACCGAGTGTCACTTCCTGGAATGCTCTATACTTCCGCAGTGTGCTTGCAGCTAAGTTATGATACAGCTCAACTCGAATGCCATTCCAGTGGACCTTGCCCATCTCTCTGGCTCTCTGTAAAAACTGTTTCCTTAGCATCCCTCCGGCCCAGCCCAGAAATGGCTGATGGGTTGTGCACAGCTACCAGTAGGTGGAGACTGAGAACTCTGACTCTTGCTCGAGCCAATAAAATCCCTTCCCCAGCCTCAGTTTAAATCAGTATTTGCAGTCTTCAATTCAATTCAATTCAATTCTTGTATACTACTAATATCCCCTTTCTAGGGTTCAGTGCGGTTTACATTCTAGGTGAGACAAAAGCAGATAGTTTTAGTGTGAGGTATGAGAACAATTAGAGACCATTGGTGTAATGCATGAGACTAAAAACATTACAGGAAAGGATAATGGATGATACTAGGAAATAGAAGTCATAATAAATTATTATGAAGCAGTCTTTGGGAAGAGAAAGGTGTCTAGCCTCTTCCAGAACTTGAGGTAGTTGTTTTCTGTTCTGATGGGAATAGGTAGAGCGTTCCATATTTTGACTCCAAGTAAGGGGAATAGAGAGCTGAAAATATTCTGATTTCGAATTGTCATTTGAAATAGTGATGCTAGCATTAGTTGTTGTTTCAGTCTGTTAGACTGGACCAGATATAGCGAAGCAGTCTTAGCAGTTCAGAGGTGAAGCCCTGTAAGATTTTGAAAAACTAAACAAGCAGCTTTGAACCTGAATCTTTCTGCTGTGGGAAGCCAGTGCAGTTTGTTTAGATGAGTTGAAACACTAGTATATCTGTTCAGTCTGTATATCTTGCAGCTGTATTCTGTATGATTTGCAGTTTTTACTGATATTGACACTTAATACCAAGAAATAGAACGTTAAAGTAATCCAAGTGAGGTAGGACTAACATTTGGACTAGTAGTGTGAAGGCTTTTTGGTCGAAGAATGGTCTGACTAGACCTAGCTGTCTCATTTTGAATAGTGTTTTCTTCCATAACTGATTAATATGGGAAGAGAAGGTGAGTGAAGAATCAAGGAAGACCCCTAATACTCTGGTTTCAGATTCGACTGTAAAGCTTTGACCATTGGACAAAGATATTGATGATAAGACCTGAACTCCCTGATTTTGGAACCACAGGACCTTGTTTTTTTGCGCATTCATTTCAGTTTATTGGTCAGGGCTCAGGTGCTAACAGCAGTCAGCACATAAGAACCAGACAGAGGAGACAAAATTGCTGCCTTCAGCTTCATAGAGGTGAAACCAGAGGCATGTGAACCAGTCCCTCATGTGACTGAACCCACACCCGATATTGTAGTGATGCAAGTCCAAAATCCCCAAACCTCCCTTTGATTTAAGAAGCATAAGCGATGGCAAAGGTATAATATGGGCCTTCTTTCCCCTCCATAGGAAGAGACGTATGGCTTTACATAACTTGCTCAAGTCTCATTCTCTTAACCAGATCGGCAAAGTCTTCAACAAGTACAACCACCTAGGCACGATAAGCATATTATAAAGAAATGCTCTGCCTAATAGGGCCAAGGGAAGGTCCGCCTATATTTTTAAGCAGTCCAAGGTCTTTTGAAGCAGAGGTGCCACATTTAACTCATATAAGGTCCTCAAGTTAACTGATATGTGTGTTTCCACATTTTTTACTGAACCCCTCGCCTCTTTTAAAGGGAAATCAGACCAAAACTGCCCAATAGTCAATTGTATGGGTAAGGCCTCTGACTTAGACATATTTAGTTTAAGGCCTGATAGTTTAAATGCTTGCTATACATCCATCAGGGTCTTCTGAGGGTTAGTCAATGCTAACATAATATCATCAGCAAAGTCCATACATTTGATAGGGAAAGGTGCCTGCAGAATACAAACCCCATGAATATGTGGGTTACTTCTGAGCAGGATCAGCAAGGGTTCTAAAAATAATATATACAATAAAGGGGATAGTGGACACCCTTGCCTTGTGCCTCACCCCAGAGGAAAGACCTCTGAAGAGAGCCCATTCACTAGGACAGCAGCAGCAGGGTTTGCATATTAAGTTTGTAGAGCTTATAGAAAAAGACTTCGATACCATATTCCCTAAGCAATGGAAACAAAAATGCCAACTCCACCCTCTTGAAAGCCTTTTCTGAATCAAAGCTAATCGCCAGGGCAAGAATGGACAAATATGTACAGCTCTGCAGTTCCAAAATCAATTTGTGTACATTTATGACAGCATGTCTGCCCTTCACAAAACCAATTTGTTCCCCTCCCACCAACTTGGGAACATAATTAAAACAATCTATCTGCCAAAATTTTGGTAAAAATTTTAAGGTCTACATTGATGAGACAGATGGGCCTTATACTACTCGGCAGAAGAGGGTCCTTCCCAGACTTTGGCAAACCTGTTATAAGAGCTTGACTAGACCAAAGAGGGGAAAGACCCTCTCTGCACTGCAAAATAACAGCTTGATTAGACCAAGGAGGGAAATACGCTCTCTCTGCACTGCAGAATCAAAGTATGCTCCCCAGGGGCGTGGCCAGACACCCAATTTTGGGTGGGCCTGGGTCCAAGATGGGTGGGCAGAACCCCACCCCGTCCTACAGGTGATTTGGTCTCTTCTTCGATCACCTGCATGCCATATGGTCTCTGAAACATCCCCCTCTCCCGCATACCTTTTAAATAGCAGATTTTCGCTGGCAGTGAGCAGCAACTAATACACACCGCTCATGTTGGCTCCACAGCCTTCCCATTGATGCAACTTCCTGTTTCTGCATATGCAGGAATACGTCAGAGGGAAGGCTGTTGGGTTGGTGCGAGCAGTATATATCAGTCACTGCTTGCTGCAGGTGAAGATCTGCTATTTACAAGATATACAGGAGGAACAGTTGTTGGGAGTTTTCAGCTGGTGGGGCTTGGGAATCCCTGCCAGTCACATCATAGTTGTGTGGCTACTGGGTGGGCCTGGGTGGGCCAGGTCCACCCTTGGCTACGCCACTGATGCACCTAAAAGTCCCACCAGCTGAAAGTTCCAAGATTTTAAAGAACTCTCTGCTAAATCCATCTGGTCCTGGGGATTTATGCAATTTTCTAGTTTTTATAGCCTTCTGGAGTTCCTTCCCAGAGATAGGTTCATTTAAATGGGCCCTTTCCTCCTCAGAAATAATTGGAACCTTAACAAGCCTGCAAAAAGGTGTCTAATTGCTCAGGAGTTCCCTGTTCCTCTACCCAGTAAAGAGAACTGTAAAACTTCACAAAATTTCCAGTTGCTTTTGCTCAGTCACAACCTGACCCCATGCATTACGAAGCAAGGAAACCACCGTAGGCCCAGACCAACTCTTAGTAAGGTTGGCCAATAACCTACCAGGCTTGTTTCCAAACCTGTATAGCTTATATTTATGATAAAACATGTTTTTCTGGGCTCGCTGCTACAGCAAATCGTTCATAGCAACTTGTGCCCTATCAAAAGAATGTATAGTTGGATGGGCCCGCATCACCCTTTTCAATGTTTTCACACGCTTCTTCAATTCTAACAGGAGAGCTGATAAAATTTTTTCATGCCTGCTTACAAAAGCAATGATATCCCCCACCCCACCCGATCACAGCTTTATCCTTTTCCCCACAATAAGCTTGGTTCAGATGCATGGGCCTTATTTTCAAGGAAGTCCTTCCACCTTTGTATAAAATAAAGTCTAAAAGCATGCTCATTATAAACAAGCTGGAAAACGCCATCTACCTACACCTCCCCCTGGGACTACTCCTAATTCTGCATTTATCCAAATAAGTGCATAGTCAAATACCACCAGTGGCCCAATATCTGCTAACAATATAGTATGAAACAATTCTTTAGATGCAAAAACATAATCAATATGAGACATGGTATTATGTGCTTTGGAAGTATTTTATTTATTTGTTACATTTGTATCCCACATTTTCCCACCTATTTGCAGGCTCAATGTGGCTTACATAGTACCATAAAGGCGTTCGCCAATTCCGGTATGAACAAATACAGTAATGTTGTGGTAGAATTAGGATCGTGTGTACAGACACATTAGGGAATGGTAGAGAGGAAGAGTTCTTATATGAGTAAAATCTTTTTCCTGGGGGTGTAAAATCTGCCAATGATCTACCAAATCCAGGCTAGTGAGAGAGACTCCCTCCCCTTCTCTCCCCCTGCCCTCCCCTCCATCCATCCATGTCCAGCAATTCTCCTCTCTCCCCTGCCCTCCCCTCCTCCAATCTCTTCTTTCCTCCTGCCCTCCCCTTCTCTCCATGACCAGTGATCTGTTCTCTCCTCCTGCCCTCCCCTCCCCCTCATCCATCCATCCATGTCCAGCAATTCTCTCTCCTCTGCCCTCCCCTCCATCCATCTATGGCCAGCAATTCTCTTCTCTCCCTTGCCCTCCCCTCCTCTCCAGCAATTTCTTTTCTCTCCCCCTGCCCTCCCCTTCTCTCCATGTCCAGCGATCTGTTCTCTTCCCCCTCCTCTCCCTTCCATGTCCAGCGATTCTCCCTGCCCTCCCTCAGCTCCCTGACAGTCCTCCTCTCCGTTCCTTCCTGCCCCCCCCCCCCACGCATTTAACTCTCTGTGGCAGCGCTGTCGGTGAAGAAGAAGGCACTGCAGGCTTGCCTCCAGCTTCTCCCTTCCCTCTTCACACAGTGTGCCGCCGTTGCGGAAACAGGAAATGCATCATCGCAGAAGGCGGGACACTGAGGGAAGGGAGAAACTGGAGCCAGAGGCGAGCCCACAGTGCCTTCTTCCGCTGCCACAGAAGGTAAAACACGGGGGGAGGAACAGCGCTGATGTCAGGGGGGGGAGAGGAACGGAGCTGCAACCACTGCACCTGTCTTCTGCCTCCTGGCACCCAAGGCCGCTGCCAGTCAGGCTCGATTCCCAGCGCTTCTTCAACATGCGCAAAGAACTCACGCATGTGCACAGGTGGTCCGATGCACACTATCTATCTCCTTTGTTGCAGGAACGTGTCCCCCCCCCCCCCCGTGCAGTGCCCCGATGGACTCTCTGCTGCCACCGAAACAACAGTCGTGGCCAGTACAGCACTGCCTGACACTGCAGCGCTCTCCAGCAATGCCATCCGAACCTGCCACTGCACCTCAGAGCCACCGCAAACACTTCTCAATGCAGCCTGCTGTCCTGAACTGGCATCGGACCTCCAGAACACCTATGGACCTGCCCTGCCTGCGCTTGTGGGGGCAGCAGGGGAAGGTCACGGTTGGGCTGGGGAGGCTATGAGCATGTGCAAACAGACAAAAAAACGCAAAACTCTGTTAACGTGTTTCTATGGCAGCCTGTTTGCTTGTGCTAACTGCACATTAAAGACTAAATTTGGTATAAAAACCAACCTGTTTAAAAAGGCATACCCTACCAATCCAACTTAAATGCCTAATCTCTGCAACACAACCAAACTAAAGCACGTAATGGACATAACACAACTCTTCCGTTCTCCGATTCCCTAATGTGGCTGTGCCACATGAAATTGATCTTACCACAACATCACCCTGTATTTGTTCACACTGGAGCCTGCAAAGGCCTCTCCGGTACTATGTAAGCCACATTGAGCCTACAAATAGGTGGGAAAATGTGGGATACAAATGTAACAAATAAATAATTAAAATGAGCACTATGTGCTGTTCTAGAAACGATGCTCCGAGTTGGGGGCTGTTTATAGAATAGCACCGGAATCTGCACCTAACTTAAAGGCACGAGAATTTATACCAGCTGAAACCTGGTATAAATCCCCGCACTGATCAGTCATATTCTGTAACAGTGCGTGCAAATTCTTTGAACGCCTGCGGTCCACCCATGCCCCTCTCACGACCATACTCCCTTTTCAGATTCATGCACAAGAATTTGCACGCATATCTTTATTTATTTATTTGTAACACTTATACCCCGCGCTTTCCCACTTATTAGCAGGTTCAATGCGGCTTACATAGTATATCTTTACAGAAATGCTAGTTAGTAGTTAGTAGTAGTAGTAGAATAGCATCTAGCAAGATGTGCGTGTAAGCTTAATTATTTTCAGTAAGCTCTGTTAATTGATTATCAGTGCTAACTGGTTCATTCCTCAATTAAATTGGGCATGCACCCAAAATCGCACGCGGAATTTTGTGCACCATATATAGAATCCAGGGGTAAGTACTTCACGCTATTTGTTTCCCTGACTCGGTCTCTTTTCACTTTTCAACCCATATCAACAAAACTAAACTCACTTGCCCTGTAAATCTTGGTGAAAATAATTCTCTAGTGAACAGTATAAATAGAGGGGAAAGGTTTGGTCATGTTAGCAGATAACATGTTGGTTCAGAACCACTCGAACAACTGTATTTCACAGACATAAAAACAGTGACACAGGCACAAATGCTTGTTTACATATATCTGTTCATTATTTTTTTTGTTTTTGTATGTGCTGCTGTAGAAGCATGCTGTATTTTCTGGTAACTCCTTGTTCTGGGGTGTTGGTAACCACAATTGACATGTTTGACTAATTTTTTTCTGCCGTGCTCTATTGAAATCATTATCCAGAGGCAGTCACCCAAAAATGTACCACTGATGCGAAACACATGGACAGAGAAGGAAGTGGCACATGGGGGTAATATTGGAGGAGGCACTGGAGGGAATTAAAATAGACACACATGAGAAATGTGGAGCTTGCAAAACCTCATGTACTGAAGGATTTCTCCCATTTTGTGTCTGTGGGAAAATGCTCAGGGCCGATAGTTTGTGTCTCATGCATAAATCCACTTGGACTGAATTTTCCATTTTTTTGCATATATGCTTCTGTGTACCTGAATTAATAGCTGCAGCTCAGTAAAGTGCTCTCAATCTCATTTCCTGGAAAATGCTAAAGCATCAGCTGGCTGTTAGAGAGCTTTCTGGCTCTGAACCTATTAAAGGCAGCCACAGAAAATGCTTCCTTCTCAGTTCCCCTCCCCCCACCCCCACCCTGCAGGCAAAACCTTTATGCCTTGCATCTAGTCGCCTTTGCCATTAGGGTCCATCACTGGCCATGTAAAATAAATGAGGATTAAAACTTTCCAGCCTGAAAAAGAGAGATGAATGATGGGGCAATGCTTGTTTTTATTGTTGAATGGAAATAATTCCTATTCTCCCTGAAAGCCCTTTGGGTCTCTTGATCCTTTTTCCATATTGTAAGAGGCCTCTTTAAAACACTGTCCTGCATGTCCAAATTTGAAATTAATAAAGAAAGAATGTATGTGCAGATACATATTTAATCTTACAAAGAATGCACTACAGAAACAACAAGTAGATGGCTTTTACAGAGATGTAACTAGCTCCTGTTAGAGTTAGCTATGCAGGAGGTGCCACCTATGGTTGTAAATATTTTTGTGTAGCTCATAAGCAGAAAATAAGTGAAAAATAATTGGAAGCTTCAGTCACACACAGCCATCAGTCCTCCTGTAATGACTCTTCTAAGCCTGTCCTGGAGTAAAGTGTTCTTCCAGCTCCTGGGGAAAATTCCAAATATTGCAAAAGAAAATATATTTTGGTTTAAGTGTCAGCATCATCCACCCATAAGTATTTGACCTTTTGAGCTAATTTGAAATGCTTTTTCAGTGTAACAGTCTAGTCCTCTATGCCCTTCTTCCTTTCAAAAAACAGGTGCAGTCATGCTTGGTTAATCTTTTGTTGGCTTCAACACATTGATGTCTGGACTAATAAAAATACAGGTAAAGTAATTAGCGTTACATGAGATGGTTCAGTGGCAGGTTACAACAAGTGGCTTAGATCACACGTGCATGGAGTGCTAGCAGATACTGACTGCCACACATGGGGAAATGTGGAAGGATGTTTACTGCTTGCTGTTGATCTGATTTGTTGATGTCATGATTTAATTTCCCTGGTCCTGTTATTTTCTTTGGGGATTTGATAGTTGCAAGAACAGTGAATGTGAAACTGGAGGATAGTTCTCCTATGCAAATGTATGTGCATTATATAGTTCCTACTGATCACCAGCTGTATGCTGTGGTTTCTACAGAGCTTTCTGCAGTAGGAAATAACCCCCCCCCCTTCCTATAACAGATCATTTAAATTTACACACTGATTGTGTAAATTTTTACTGCCATCCATGTGGATAAATGAACGATTAGATGTGTAAATACAGTATCGTACCTACTTGCTACTCTGTAATTATGCACTCGAATGGCATTGTGCATAACCACTAGAGGGGCGTTCTCAGGGTAGGGGGACATGGGAAGGCCATAGGTGGGGCATGAACATTCATGTGAGCCATATACCAGTCGTAAACACTTGTACCACAGTCAAAAGGCACCAAGGGCCTTCAAGGTTGAAATAAACACTTGGGGGGTCCTGTTTACTAAGGCGTGCTAGCATTTTTAGCGCATGCTAAAATTTTGTGCGTGCTAATGCTAGAGACACCCATATGTCCCTATGGCTGTCTCTAGTGTTAGCATGTGCTAAAAACGCTAGCGCACCTACAGCACGGCTTAGTAAACAGAGCCCTTGGTCCTTTATTCATATGGGTCTGTGAATAAAGGACCAAGTATTTATCCCAACCTTGAAGGCCCTTGGTGCTTTTTGACTGTGCTTCTATGTTGTGTGTGTTGACCCCACTTTGTCTTTCTCTGTAAATGCTCGTGCTTACATCTAGGCAGGCCAGTGCTGGTTTATCCTATTTATTTATTTATTTATTTATTTATTTATTTATGTATTTGTATGACGTGGTATACTACTTACAATGTCAACACAATATGTAATAGAACATTTTATTTGACAGTGTAGGGCAGTGATGGGCAACCTTTTGAGCTTGGTGTGTCAAAATTCGCCACAAAACCGAGCATAACTCGGGTGGTGTGTCACTTCAAGAAAAATCACTGCTACTAGGACCGCCCCCGGGCCCCCCTACCCGAGATCGCTGCCCACCCGAGGTCGCTGGGCCCCCCCTCCACCCGCTACCGGGCCCAGAACTAACCTTAAAGCCTCCTTTCACGTCGCAGCAAGCAGCAGCAGGGCAGACCTTTCCTCCTTCCTTCTGTGCTCCGCCCTCGTGGACGTTACGTCAGGCGAGGGCGGGGACACGGAAGGAAGGAGTGGCCTGCCCTGCTGCTGCTTGCTGCGACGTGAAAGGAGGCTTTAAGGTTAGTTTCCGGGAGCGAGGAGGGAGGGCGGACCACACTGCGGCGGCGCCGCGTGTCATCGAAAATGGCTACGCGTGTCAGTGCTGACACACGTGTCATAGGTTCGCCATCAGGGGTGTAGGGTATAAGCAAAGATGGAACATGTAGATAGGTAATTTTATAAGCACCCTTATAGAATAGGCTTACTACTCGTATTATTGAGCCGCCTAAGGGGGGAAGATATCAACATAGGCTACCGTTAGGACGTGCTATTTTACTGTTAACCTCAGTTATTAGTAACCATATTTCATGGCATAAAATGGGACCTGTAATAAAATAGCACAACTTAGTGGTAAAATAATGCATCTTAATGGTAAGCCCATCTTGATAATTTCCTCCCTAAATGGAGGCGCCCTGTTGGCCTTCTAGATGTGCAAACACCCTCAGTTTACTTGGTGCACCTTCACAGTTAAATGGACAAGGGCATGGCCACAGTCATTCACGTGATCATTTTACCGCAGAATCCAAACAACATTTGGGTGTAGCCATACAAACATTTTCTCTCTTATAACTTAGTTCTAATAGCACCTCAGTCCCAAAAGCCAAAAGAGAATACCTGAATAAGCGAAGAGAAGCTGGAAAAGCTATCAGGAAAGCGAAGCGACAAACGGAGGAAAAGTTAATACGGTAAAATTGGAGGATAAGACCTTTTCCAGATATGTAAGTGACAAGAGGAAGTGCCATAATAGCATTGTGAGGCACAAAGCTGAGGAAGAGAAATAATGTGGAAGATGATAAGGATAAAGCTGAAGTGCTTAACAATTATTTTAGCTTTGTGTTCACGAATGAAAGACTGGGGGTAGGGCTGCAGAAAACAAAGGCTAAAGGGGATGGATGTATGGTAGACCAAGACTCGTTTACAGAGGACTGTGTTCGTGAGGAGCTTGCCAAACTAAAAGTAGACAGAGTGATGGGGCCAGATGGGATACACCCCAGGGTACTTAAGGAACTCGGAGAAGTTCTGTCGGCTCCACTGACGGACCTCTTCAGTGCTTCCTTAGAAACTGGAGTGGTCCCGGTGGACTGGAGAAGGGCGGATGTAGTTCCTTTGCACAAGAATGGAAGTAAGGAGGAGGATGGGAATTACAGACCTGTCAGTCTGACCTCAGTGGTGAGTAAGTTAATGGAAATGCTTCTAAAGAGGAGGATTGTGAGATTTCTTGAACTACATGGAATGCGGGACCCGAGGCAGCATGGCTTCACTAGTGGCAGGTCATGTCAGACGAATCTGACTGTCTTCTTCGACTAGGTGACCAAACAGTTGGATGTGGGAGGGGTGCTTGATGTGGTATACTTGGATTTCAGCAAAGCCTTTGACATGGTTCTGCACAGGCGACTGATAAATAACTTGAGTGCCCTCGGTATGGGACCTAGAGTAACTGATTGGGTTAAAAATTGGTTGAATGGTAGGAGACAGAGGGTAGTGGTAAATGGAGCTTACTCTGAAGAAAAGGATGTCATCAGTGGAGTACCATAGGGATCGGTCCTAGGGCCAGCTCTTTTTAACGTCTTTGTGAGCGATATTGCGGAAGGGCTGTCTGGTAAGGTTTGTCTCTTTGCGGATGATACTAAACTCTGCAACAGGGTGGACATCCTGGAGGGTGTGAATGACACGAGGAAGGACCTAGCAAAGCTGGAGGAATGGACCGATATTTGGCAACTAAGGTTTAATCCCAAAAAATGCAGGGTCATGCACTTGGGTCACAAGAATCTGAGGGAACAGTACAGTATGGGGGGGGGGGGGGTGTAGTGCTTCAGTGTGCGAAGGAAGAGTGGGACCGGGGGGTGATTGTGTCTGATGACCTTAAAGCTTCCAAACAGGTAGAAAAAGCGACGGTCAAAGCCAGAAGGATGCTTGGGTGCATAAAGAGAGGCATGACCAGCAGGAAAAAAGAGGTGATAGTGCCGCTGTATAAGTCTCTAGTGAGGCCCCATTTGGAGTACTGCGTGCAGTTCTGGAGACCGCACCTACGGAAAGATATAAACAGGATGGAGTCGGTCCAGAGGGCAGCTACAAAATTAGTAAATGGTCTTGAACGCAAAAATTATAGGGACAGGCTTATCAACCTCAACATGTATACGCTGGAAGAGAGGAGGGAGAGAGGAGACATGATAGAGACGTTTAAATGTCTCAAGGGCATTTAAGTACAGGGCCTTTTTCAAATGAAGGAGCACTCTAGAATGAGGGGGCATATGACAAAGTTAAGAGGGAATAGGCTTAGGAGTAATCTAAGGAAGTACTATTTCACAGAAAGGGTGGTGGAGGCATGGAATGGCCTCCCGGTGGAGGTTGTGGAGTCGAGGACTGTTCCAGAATTTAAAAAGGCATGGGATAAGCATGTGGGATCGCTTAGGAACAGGAAGAATTAGGGGTTACAGAGGATGGGCAGACTGGATGGGTCATATGGCCTTTATCTGCTGTCATGTTTCTATGTTTCTATTTATAAATTGATACATATCTACCTTAAATTGCTGGGATCAAGACTGTTAACATGGATATCTATGCAAAGAAAAATTCAACAGTGTAAACTGCTTGGGCCCTTTTAAGAATTTGCAACTGTCCAGAATGTGGAGATATGTTGAAAATGATATCAACAAAAAGACTTGACTGCAAAGGAAAGACAGATGGGTCTGTTCTGTGGAATTCTTTAGCATATTACACAGAGGGGAGAAATATTGAAAATGATATTAAGAAAAACACTTGACTGGAAAGGAAAGACAGATGGGCCTATTCTGTTGAATTCTTTAGAGTATTACACAGTCAGAGGGGTTTAGAAAACAACTGAAGAGAAAATTGTTTTAAAAAAAGCCTTTGGGTGGGGTTTTTATTTCGTTCAGGGAATATATTGTGAATGCACGATTGCCTTGAGAATAGTACCCACTAAGCTTTGAGTTTTATGTTTATTTTATTTATGTTGATGATTGATTTGTTTTAGTATATTGCTCTTCTTGTACCGCTGCTTTCTGCTACAGTTGTATGTTGGTTGTAACCTGCCCAGCATGGTTGATGGTGCAGAGTATATGTACTGTTTATATTAAATTAAATGATACTGGCCTGCCTGGGACCCATGCCGTATGCAGTGGAATGCTCCTCTTCCTTAGTAAGACTTGAACTTTGAATTCAAGCAATAGCATTTGACAAAGGGTGAGAAAGAGGAGCCACCCTTAGGTCCACCAGTAAATCAAAGTGTACACGTTCTGGTCGATTTTCAAAGCAACTTAAGTGGGCAGGAGCCTCTCCTGCTCGCTTGAAGTGCTTCCTGCCACCTAAGTGGGGATATTGAGTGACACTTAACTGGAGAGTGCCGCTGAATATCCCCACAGACCACCCAACCAAAAAGTGGGCAGTTCAGCGGCAGAACTAGGGGGGAGCCCAGGGTTATGCGGGTGCCAGAAATATTCAGTGCCAGCACCCGCATAACTAAGTGACCTAATTTAGGACAACTCAAAAACTGTCCTAAGTTAGGCTGCTTAGGTATGTGGGTGCCAGCATTGAATATCAGGCCGGCACCCACATAACTATTTTTTCTGTTTAAAACCCTCCCGATCTCCCACCTAGCCTCTCTAATAGCCCCCTTCCTCCTACCCCCCAGGGCTATGATGCTCTGTCCCTCCCCTCCTCCCCAAAAGAACCCCCCCCAGTATCTAGGTAGGCCCCCCTACCGGCCTACTTATTTCCTTGGTGGTCCAGCAGGGGTCATTAGGGACAGGAGCACAGCCTCCTCACTCCTGCCCCCTTCTGGCTGCCTGTCAAAATGGCTGTTGCGATCTCTTGCAGCAGCTCACAGTAGTTGTGTAGTACCTTGAGAGGTTGCAGCAGCCATTTTGAAATGAAGCTACAAGGGGGCTGCGCTCCTGCCCCCAAAGACCCCTGCTGGATCACCAGGGAGACAAGTAGGCCCAGGGAGGGGCCTACCTAGACATTGAGGATGTAGGGACAGGGGTTTCATTCAGACGGGAAGGGAGGAGCTTAGGGCATCGCAGCCAGGGGGATATTAGAGAAGCTGGGTGGGGGATTGGGAGGGTTTTAGCTACAAAAAATAGTTATGCGGGTGCTGGCCAGATATTCAGTGCCGGCACCCAGTGGCCTAATTTAGGACAGTTTTTGAGCTGGCACCCACATAATTTTCATTTGCGGCCCATTCTGGATATCGGTCAGAACCACATAATCTCCGGCACCCAGCCCACCCACATTAGCCCCCAGTATTCAATGCCAATGCCCAGAACTGAATACCGGGGGCTAATTTAGCCAGTGACGGTCACTGGCTGAATATCGTGGAGTTTGTTTTTTTTTGTATTCTTCTCTGCAGTTTTCTGCTTTTGTGTGTTTTCATTTACATTTTCTCTTTTTGTTCAGGATTAGATTTGTATAATGCACTTAGCAGTTTGAGAAGTTCAGTGCAGCACACATATCTGAAATGTCTTTATTTAATTTAAGGGATTTGTCTACTAAAGGGCGCTAGGAAATGAGCTTGGTACATGCTAACGCAGGACTTTCCCGCACGTTATGCCCAGTGCACCCAGGAAAAAGGGCGTTTTCAAGTATTTCTCTTTCAGGTCGGGCTCTAATGTTCGCATTAGCATGTGCAACCTAAAAAAATTGACCAAGTGTTGATATAACCTCATAGATGCTGCAGCTGTGAGATCAGCAGTAGTGTATGATATGCAGTTGCAGCTGTGTTGCCCATAGTATTGAAGCTGACAGGAACTATAAATGGGAAGGTAGAGAAAAGCTAACGCAATGTTTCTGTCATTTGGGGTTTTTATAAATGTTATAAATGTTATAAATGGCTTTTTGCAGAACATTACAGTTTAATATCCCTTTTCAATATTTCATTTTGTCCCAGTGTGGTGAAATTGCAGTTGAAAAACATGAATCAATTCACAATAAAGTAAATTGCATTCAGCTTGATAATAACTCTTAAAGGTTAATGATTGATGTACTTATTTCAGACCTAATGGAGTTCTGGGGTTCCTTATATTTCCCAACATAACGCATCTTAACTGATGATGCTCAACACTATACTTTAATTTACTCTAGGGAGCTCTGCACAAGGTCCTGTTTTATGCAATGAGACCCTGTGCTAAAATAGCAAGACTTGTGGCAAAGTAACCCATCTTAATGGTATCCCACATTGATATCTTCCCCTCTCATCTCTTTCCAGAAGCACAAAAAATATAACTCCAATCTGATATCTGCCAGCAGCCTATTCCAAAGGACCTAGACTGCCACAAAAAAAAATACTCTAACCCTTATTCCCTTATACTTGTTTAGTGAAAAAAGCCTTTACTGTTAGAGTATTAGGTACTAGGACAAAGAAGCCAAATTTTTAATCAAATTGATTCTTGTATACCACTAATATCCCCTTTCCAGTGTTCAGTGCGGTTTACATTCTAGATGAGATAAAAGCCAGTAATGTTAGTGTGTGGTATAAGAACAATTAGAGAGTCTTGGAGGAAGCCAGACCAGGGGAGAAAAGGAACCGAATATTATGAAGGAGAGGCAGAGAGAATCCGAAGATGAAGGAGTGGACTGAATAAGAGCAGATAAGCTAATCATGGGGACTCAAGTTTTTATATATAGTGAATTAAGCTATAGACTATAAAGTTACATGAAAGTTCAAGGAGGCTGCAAGATTGAAGGGGAGATTCGACTGGGGAGGAGGGGGAGGACATGGAGAAGTTAAATGTCGGGGGACATTGCCAGTGGGGACTTACTTCCTTTGGGAGGAACTGGCGAAAAGGGAGGAGAGCCAGTTGAAGGGGAAGGGGAGGGTGGGGGGAGGGGGGGTTATAGGACAAGGGAGGGGGGGGAAGGGGGGGATTTTGAGGGTAGGATCGTGGAATGTAAATGGCCTTAACAGCCCCGGGAAGAGAAGTATTATTTTCAGAGAATTACGCAGACTGGAGTGGGATATAGTAATGTTACAAGAGACACATGTACAAAAGAAGGATGAAAAATTGTTAAGGAACCAGGTACTAGGCGAGGGGTACCTATGTGCGAATCCCAAAGGGGGGAAATCTGGGGGACTGGCTATATATGTTAAAGATAATCTGCAATTCACCAAAGAACAAGAATTCAGGGGGAGGGAAGGTAGATGCCTGGCAATCAAAGGATCAATTAAGGGTCATCCAATTACACTCATTAACATCTATGCACCAAACGAGGGACAAGGGGAATTTTTTGAAAAAATACGAACAAGTCTAATGCCTTTTGTTGAGGGTCAGATATTGTTGGGGGGTGACTTTAATTTTCCCGCAGCAGGGCTTGATCACTCGAAAGGAAAAGAGCAAGGGGCGAAATACACAAGAGGGAAATTTATCAAACTAATGCGGGAATTAGATCTACTGGACTTTTGGAGGTTACAACATCCAGGACAAAAAACTTACACGCACTACTCACATGCACAAAAGACATATGGTAGGATTGATGCGATCTGGGGCAGTCGCTCGCTATGGGGAGCTCTTCGAGGGTCTGAAATTGATAATATACATGCATCAGACCATGCTCCGGTGTGGGTTATGGTGGGAGGTTTAGGCAAGGAGAGAGGGGAAAGGGTATGGAGGCTTAATGAGTCTTTGATTGACACTGAGGAAAATTGCAAGGAAGTGAAAAACATAATTCAGGAATACCTGACATTCAATGATAACACAGAAGTAACAGACGGGACCTTATGGGATGCTCTTAAAACAGTGGTAAGGGGGCATCTGATTAAAAAAGGGGCACAACGAAAGAGGGAACAAGGGATACGGGAAATGATGATTCGTCAAAGATTGGCAGAATGTGAGGTGCTCCACCAGACAGAGGGGAATGCCCAAGTGTTCAGAGAATTAGTGGCTTGTAGAACTGAGCTGCAAAAGTTACAAGTTGGGAAGATGGAATTCCAACGGAAATTATTACAACAAAAATTCTTTGAATACAGCAATAAGGCAGGCAGTATGTTAGCTCGGAAATTACGCTGCAGACAGGTGCAAAATACGATAACCAAACTAAAAAGGGGGGGAGGAAACATGGTGCATCAAGACGGGGATATCAGGGCTGAGTTTGTGAAATATTACACGAAATTATACTCGAAAGAGGAGGGAGCAACAGTGGAGGAGAAGCAAAAATACATAAGGGAGTTAGGCCTCAATAGAATAACAGAGACTCAAAGGGTGAGCTTAGAAGCTCCAATAACGTTGGAGGAAGTGTTAGGTGCCATCAAAGGACTAAAAGGAGGGAAAGCGCCGGGGATGGATGGATATACGGGGAAATATTATAAAGTATTTAGGCACGAATTAGCTCCCCTGCTGATAAGAGTGGGGAATGCCTGTTTCAAGGGGGAAGAGTTGCCAGTGAGTATGCATGCAGCGGGGATCACAGTACTCCTCAAACCAGGGAGGGACCCCACTTTATGCGGCTCCTACAGGCCGATCTCCTTATTGAACATAGATGTTAAGATTCTAGCCAAGGTGATGGCAGAGCGTTTGAGCAAGCTTTTACCATTTTTGATCCATGAGGATCAAGCGGGGTTTGTGCCACACAGGCAAGTAGCGGACAACATTCGCAGAACTTTGAATATTAAGTGGGGAGCCCAGAGGAGAGGGGATTCCCTAACTCTGTTAGCGATCGATGCAGAGAAAGCATTCGATAGAGTGGATTGGGAGTTCCTATGGGAGAGCCTGGCACAGATGGGGATGGGGAAGAATTTTTTAGGCTGGCTGCAGAAATTATACGTTCGCCCGGTGGCAAAAATTAAAATTAATGGGGGATACTCTGAACAATTTGATATTCAGCGGGGTACTAGGCAGGGATGTCCGCTTTCACCCTTATTGTTCGCCATAGCTATAGAGCCATTCGCCCAGAGGATCCGGTTACACCGAGAGATACGGGGGGTCAAGATGGGGGGGAAGGAGCACAAGATCGCATTATTTGCGGATGATATTTTATTTTACATCTCAACCCCTATGCAGACAATGCCTACTTTGATTGAAGAGTTGAAGAGTTATGGATGGGTATCAGGATTTAAGGTGAATTATGATAAGTCAGAGGTGATGGGGGTTACGATACCAGAAGTGGAGGAAGAAAGAATAAAAGAAGCGTTCAAATTTAAAGTAGCTAAAGAGAGTTTTAGATACCTAGGGATACAGATCCCGCGGAATCTTACTAAATTATATCAATTAAACTATATACCCTTATTAAAAAAAGTAAGAGGGGACATGACCAAATGGCAAAAGGGGTGGCTCTCATGGTGGGGCCGTATTGCATCAGTAAAAATGAATATTCTCCCTAGGCTTCTATTTTTGTTTCAAACACTTCCAATCCCAGTACCCAAGAGGGAACTAATGAGGTTGCAAACGGATATAGGAACATTTATTTGGGGGGGAGCACCGGCAAGGCTAGCGCGGAAAATAATGTGGGGCACACCAGATCAAGGAGGGAGGGGGATACCAAATTTACTCTGGTATTATTGGGCATCACAGCTTAAACAAATCGCGGTATGGGGAAAGGTAGACTTATCATCCATAACAAAACTAGAGCAGATTTTTGTACAAGAAGGGGTGCTCGAGGGATTGTTATGGGCCCAGATTCCGGATAATACATATAAGAGGCTTACCCTAAATCCCTTTGTATCACATCTCTTAGCATTATGGGGCACTTTAAAATTTAGGCTTAGGGGATCTAGGACTAAATCCACATTTGCTTGGATCACACAGGACCCAGGCTTCCCGGCCGGGATTCAGGGTGGAGTGTTTAAAACATGGTTCCATAAAGGGCTTATCAGATTCAGAGACCTGCTGACAGAAGAGGGGATTAAACCCTTTGCAGAATTGCAGGAGGCCTATGAATTATCATCATCAGATATGTATGCGTATATGCAAGTAAAACACTATATAGCTTCCACAAGGTGGATTAAAGATAAATTAGTAGAAAAGGAAAAGATGGAAGATGTATGGGGGAAGATTGATCTATGGGGAAAAGGAATATCTAGGCTATATGATCATATAAGGGGGTCACAATTCGTAAAACATAAATACATGCAGGCCTGGGAGGGGGATCTGAAACAGGAACTGACTGACTCCGAGTGGGGAAGAGTATGCAGAGAGGTTAAAAAAGCCTCGGTTTGTGTGTTGCTGAAAGAAAATGCATATAAAGTACTAAGTAGATGGTATTACACGCCGGAGAGAGTAAAGGCAATATTCCCGGAGGCTTCAGACAGGTGCTGGCGATGTAAGGAGGAAAAAGGCACCTTTTATCATATATGGTGGGAGTGTGTGCTCATACAGAAATTTTGGGAGGGAGTGACGGGACTATTGACAGAGGCCCTGGAAACTTCTTTCCCATATGATCCAAAATGGTGCTTACTGGGGTGGGGGAATCAAAAAGGAGAAAAATGGGGACAAAGGATTAAGAGGCTGGGCCTCGCGGCTGCAAAATCTATAATAGCAGTGTTCTGGAAACAAAACAAGGGACCTACAATACATAACTGGATTGGGAAGGTCAAGGGTTTAATGGTGATGGAGGAATTGACAGATAAACGAAGGGGGAGGTATAATGTTCAGGCCAAAGAATGGAAACAACTTGAACGGATATTGGGGAAAGAATTGTAAAGGGGGGGGGGGGGGGAAATAAGGAAGGGAACTTGGGAATGGAAGGGACTAAGGAAGCGGGAAGGGAGGGGAGGGGGGGGAAATAGGGGAGGGGGGGGGAAAAATGGAGGAGACATAAGAGAGGACATTCTTTATTGTCTTTATGTTTGTATTCTATGGTTCAGAGAAAAGAATGATTGTTGTTACCAGAATTTAGGATGAGACATTATACTGTAACATTTATAAGGTTTGTTCAATAAACTTTACAAATTTAAAAAAAAAAAAAGAACAATTAGAGACTACTGGTGTAATTCATGAAACCAAAAACATTATAGCAAAGGATAATGGATGATACTAGGAGGTAGATATTATTATTTTGGGGCAGAATTTGCTTTGTGATAAAAGTACATCATTAAAGTCTGATGCCTCTCCTCTTTCACCAGACTTGATTCCCACTGCTCTCTGTCCTCCTCCCTTCTCCCCAGGCTCAGTGCCACCTCTTTCATTCAGTTCCCCCCCCCCCCCTCATTCTATATCTGACTCTTCTTTCTTCCCCACCCCTTTTTTCTTGCATTTAGGTTGGTGCAGTCTGAAATTTTCCTTTAGAGAATGACACGGGAACAAAGCTTGTCCCTATCCCCACAAGCTTTGACACCATCCCCAGCCTGTCCCTGCAAACTCAAATTCCACCACACTAGTTCCATCATTTTCAATAAAGGACAATCGCTCACTTTTTTAAAAATGAGATTTTGTTCTGCTGTGAGATGGAGTGGCAGTGGGGACAAACTTTGTCCCCGTGTCATTCTCTATTTCATTCTTCTAGCCCTTGCAGGCCAGTGTTGCTGTCTTCATTTGTGGATGGGTTGATATTTCCACTCCCACTAATCCCTGTAATTTTTGAGTTACACACAGCTTCCCCAGGGGTATCAGTTTGTCAGGACCAGAAGGAAGTTCAGGTTAGCTGGCACTGTGTGAAACCCCACCCTTGCCCCCCAAAAGCTGTCAATGTTGGTCCAAGTGGGCTCCCAGACCCTTCACCTACCAGCCCTACAGCAGTCCCTGGTGGTTCAAGTGGGTCCCCCTCCCCAACAAGTTGGGAGGCAGGAGCAGTACCTATTTGCTTTTGTCACCATTAGTGTCACCATTTTATAGTTTATTTCAACTTGCTAGATCACTCTAGCTGCCAGGACAGTATAGAGCAGTGTACAGACTAAACATTAGAAAGGAAAAGGAACTCCATTATTCTATTCTATTTTGTTGGAGTTTTATATACCGCCCATTTTCCATAAAACATTTGTTGCAGTTTACAATAAGGAAAGTGAAGCTCTTCATATAGAGCGAAGTGACATTTCGAGGGATGAGAAATAGTGGTCTGAAACTGTTGACATAATACCTAACTATTTGTCAGTTAAGTCTTCAAGGCCTTCCTGAAGGAGAAGTAGGAAGATATGTGCATTAGATCTGGTGGTAACATATTCCATAGTCTCGTCCCTGCAAAGGAAAACAAATTCTCGATAATGGTTTTGAAGCGAATGCACTTCAGTGATGGAAAATCTAATTTCAGCGTTCTCAGAAAATAGTGAAGCTCAACAGTCGTGCAGAAATACCAAAATACAAGGCAAGGGAGAAAGAAGAGGGCCTCTGCTGAAGAACCCAAAACAAAACATCTGTTCAATTTGACCCTTTAAATTAGCCTTAACTTTTTAAAGGAAGATTCAGAGCGAAGGGAGAGGGGGAGGTTGTTCCATATGTGGGAGGCAAGGAAGAAGAAAGCACTGTGTCTAGTTGATTCGTAATGTGCTACTATGGGACTAGGAAGGGCAAGGTGATGGTTGCTAAGGGAATGGAGAGTCTGAGCGAGAGAGTAAGGGATAGTAAGGCAGGCAAGAAGGCCGATTTGGAAAGCCTTAAATGTAAGGGTAGCTATCTTGAAGATTATATGTTGTTCAACGGGTAGCCAGTGGTTGTGTTTTAGGAGGGGATAGTGTGATCTGAGCAACAAGCATGACGCAGTAACTTAATTGCAGTGTTTTGAAGAGTTTGTAATTTTTTCAGTGACCACCAGCAGCCACTAGAGTCAGTCTACCAAATAAAGCAGTGTAGAAAGGTTTTGTTTTTGTGCTAAATAGGGGACATATGGGCCTGCTGTCCACCTGCAGGAGCAATATATTTTCTCTGCAAACAACCAGAAATGCCATAAATCCTCAAACAAATTAAACACCCTGTAACAGAGCAAACTTCCAATAGCAATGTTTCAGCATAGACAGACTGAAAACAAGCAAACAAACAAACCCTGGTCTTGTTGAACTGCTCAAGTACAGTGCATAGACCCATTAGAGAAAACACAAACCTTTTACTTCAAGAAGCAGAACAAAACCAAATAATAAATACAGGGTGAATGAGTATTTTGAACGGCCTGGAGTGCAGACTGCACAAAGAGATTGCCTAAAGCAGAGAAGAATCTGAAGCAACAAGGAAAAATCAGTTTTCCACAGGGATTTGAATAGAGAGAGAATCAATCACTAGTGAAGAACAGAGAATTCACTGGAGGACCAGCTTTCACCTAAGAGTGACATTTTCAAGTCTTCCCCTCACTAGTGAAGAGGAGAGGAGAATTCACAGGAGGACTTGCTTTCACCCAAGTGACATTTTCAAGCCTTTCCCTCCATTTTTCAGTCATCCACTGTGTCCTTTGTTACTTGTCTTACCTGAGTTCCCTGCTTTTTTGTTGCTCTCTCCTCTTTACTCTTCCTTGCTGTTTTTTTTGTTTTTTAAAATTATTTTTCTCTTCCCTTCATCTCTCCTTGTCTCTGCTCCTCAACAGCTCCATCACTTTTCTCCTGATCACCATCTCTCTCCTTCTCCTCTTCCACCCCCATCTGACAGAAGAAGTCTATTCCTGCTGCTGGAGACATTCACTTCTTCTTCCAACAGTGCCGGTCTTTATTGCTTAAACTGTGGTTTTAAAACACACTGAATTCCTGTGCTAGTCTTATGAAATCAGCATGGGAACTGTTGACTTGTAAGTTTTAAAGCACTTACTGGACCTTGTAAAATTCTTTAAAGCCTTTAATTTTTCACATTCTGCTATCTAAAATGCATTAAAGCAGTCATTTGTTATGTAGATCAACAAAACAAACTCTAAACTTTTTATGTTACAGAAATATTGGTTGCATAAGTTTTCTGAACTTTTGTTATTGTAAACTCAAATCAGCTTCTTTTCCAAAAATTGCCTTAACAAGACACATGATAAGTCTGATATAGTCCTCCTGTGTGCAGCTGCACTAGTTCAGCTGATTTGAATAACCCTGATGTAAAATCAAGTTGTTTATCCTGTATGTGAATTTGAAGCAAACACGTATCTTGCTGCCTGATAAAGGTATTACAAGATACAGATTGGGGGAAGGTTATAAAAAAAATGTTTATTTTTTTGTTTTCTTGGGGCACTGTAAGGTCCATCATTATAAAGTAGAAATACTGCCCCCCGATCAAGGCATCCCTCCAAAGTTAGTAACTGTGGGTTAAGGAAACTACTCAGGAAGGTTACCCTGAGTCCTTAGATTACTTTTAAGTACTACAGAGGTCTCTGACAGAGGGAAAACAGCTGAACAAGTTGAAGATAGCAAGAAGGAAGCCACTGCTGAAGAAGCGCTACAATGTGCTGCATAGCATTTGCAGAGAAGCATTCAGGGGATACTGCATGCACTTGGGACAACGTTTTGTGGTGCAATGAGATATTCATTTTTTGCGTAGTTAGTGTGTTTATTGTTATGTTAGTGTGTTTATTATTTTTAATTTAATCTCTAGTACCCTCTGGTCAGGTAAGTGGCATAGTAATGATGATAAAATAAACAAAAAAGCAGACACACATACAGGAATAGCCACTAACAGAATCTGGTCTTCCTTACAACTACCAATGCATGACACAGTAAAACATTACTTCCTAAAATACTCAGCCTCACAATGCATACTAAACCCTTGTCCTAGTTACCTTATGAAGGAAGCTCCTAATATATACATTAATCTACTTCAGCAGCAAGGGCTTAGCCAGACACCCAATTTTGGGTGGGCCTGGACCCAAGATGGGTGGGCAGAAGAACGCCTTGTCCCACAAGTGATTTAGTCTTTCCCTTTCTTGCCTGCATGCCATCTGGTCTCTCAAACATCCTTCCTCCCCCGCATACCTTTTAAATAGCAGATTTTCACTGGCAGCGAGCAGCAACTAATACATACTGCTCATGTTGGCCCCACAGCCTTCTTTCTGATGATGCAACTTCCTGTTTCCACATAGGTGGGTATATATCAGAGGGAAGGCTGTGGGGCCGGTGTGAGCAGTATGTATCAGTCGCTGCTCGCTGCAGGCGAAGATCTGTAGGTATGCAGGAGGAACAGTTGTTGGGAGTTTTTGGCTAGTAGATATTGGGGATCCCTGCCAGCCACATCATAGGTGTGCTGCTACTGAGTGGGCCTAAGCCCAAAGTGGGTAGGCCTAGGCCCACCCAGGCCCACCCTTGGCTACGCCACTGTTCAGCAGCATATCGCCTTCCTACTATTCCCTGGCAATTTCTCTGATACCGAGTGCCCAAACAGCAACCCAAAATCTAATTATTTATCGCAAAGTGCCGGTACTCATTATGGGTGGGGTCACCACATATGACTCCACCCTTATGATAGCCACACCCCTTACACCAGCCATGGCGCATATAAACAGACATCATTGAAAATATTATACTAGTATAGGAGAAAAAAATAACATGATTTTCTTTCATTATAAATCATTTCTGTAAGCTGTTACAGCTCCAGTATACCCAGTGCAAAATAAGACAACAGATGTAAATTCTCAAATTGGACATATTCCAAACACTAAAATGAAAATAAAATGATTTTTTCTACCTTTGTTGTCTGGTGATTTTGTTTTTCTATCCATATTGGTCCTTGTCGCTGATTCTACTGCTCTCTATCTGTTCTCTTAACTCCGTTTCTAGGGCTTCCTTTCCATTAATTTCTTTACTTTCCTCCTTTCTTCTTCATTTCTTGCCCTCCATCCATGTCCAGCAACCCTCCTCTCCCCTCCAGCCACAAATATCCAGCCACCCTCCTCTCCCCCCTGCCCGCCCTCCCTCCCAGCACCAGGCCGCCTTCCCACCCAGCAAGCAGCAGCAGCACCCAGCATCAGGCCTCCTTCCCTCCCACCCAGCACTTAGCAGCACCCAGCATCAGGCCTCCCTCCCACCCAGCACCCAGCAGCAGGCCTCCCTCCCACCCAGCACCAGGTCTCCCTCCCACCCAGCATGCAGCACCCAGCATCAGGCCTCCCTCGCACGCAGCAGCAGCACCCAGCAGCAGGCCTCCCTCCCACCCAGCACGCAGCAGCAACACCCAGCGCCAGGCCTCCCTCCCTCCTAGCACCAAGCACCAGGCCTCCCTCCCTCCCTCCAACCAAACAAGAATCAGGCCGCCCGCCCGTCCTCCCAGCACCAGGGCCCCCCCCCCCCTCTGAAATTTAAAAGGCGTACCTCGGGGGTTAAGGCGGCGTCGGCAGCGAAAAGCGTGTTCTTCGCTCGGCGCACCTTCACCCTTCCCTTCTGTCTCTGAAGCTCTGGCCCCGCCTATGAGGGCGTGCCATAGGCATGCCATAGGTTCGCCATCACTGCCTTAGTGTATGGTGCCAAATTAAGATGCTGTTTAAAAGCAAACGCTAAGCAAATCAGTTGCAAGAAGGATGTACTTGTACAGCGCTGCGTAACCCTGGCAGCGCTATAGAAATGCTAAGTAGTAGTAGTCTGTATTTCAGTAAAAACACAAAATATGGCAGATAAGATCTCTAAGGCCCATCTAGTCTTCCTGGTTTAGAGGCCCTATTATTAAAGCTTAGCGTGTGCTAAATGCTGCATGTCCTATTTTGTACCTGTGGGCCATGGTAACGCAAGCTAATGTCAGTTAGCGTGTACTAAGCTTTAGTAAAAAGGTCCCTTAATTCCTAGTCCAGTACCACAGAGTCCAGTTAATCTGTTTTTCCTTTTCTTCTCCTAACTCAGGAATCTATATGCTCATTGCAGAATTTATTACATTTTGTTGTTGTCATCTTTACCTCTAAAACTTTTACTGCAAGGCCATTCCATAAGTCTACTGCCTTTCAAGTGAAATATTAAATTTCTAGGGGGGGGGGGGGGGTAGGTCAGGACAGGCAAGCAACATTTTGACTTTGTAAGTATAAACTGTTAAATTATCTTACAGTTGTGAGTTTTTATTTAATTTCTGAGAAGATAGAAAGCTGAAATGCAATGTGTTTTTCTAGCGCTTCCACCATTACACTCAGTAAGTCAAGGTGCTGCTGTGTTAGTTCTTACATCACAGGACCTGTACAGGCATCAAGCTAAGAAACCAGGGTGTGACAATTACACAGACTGTGAGAGTGTGGAGGACTCTGGGAAAGGAATTATTTTAAAACTGGGGATATGGGCATAAGTGAAGTGCAGATGTTTTATTAAATTTCCAAAAAAAAGTGCTACAGGCACAAAAGAAATGGGAAGAGCCATAAGCATAAGATCATGAGTGAAACAAAACAGTCAGACCCGCTGTTTTACAGTTGTATTCATCAGAAGGATATGGCCCTCTGTGGCTTCCTGATTCAAGGCCTCAACAGAACCTCTTGGCTTACTAAGCATTCTTTAACTTGTGTTCAGTTTTGGGATCATGTCAGCCAAAACTATTGAGAAGCTTGTGGAGTGTTTGGCCAGTGGCCTTTGTGGCAGCATTTGGGAATGTGAGCATGCTGAGCAGGGGCGTATCTGAACTGCGGCGGTAGGGGGGGCCAGGGCCAGAGTGAGGGGGCACATTATAGCCCCCCCCCCCCCCCGCCGCCGCCGCCGCCGCCGCCGCCATTGCCGATCCCCCTCCCCCCAGCCGCTACCATTGCCAACCCTCCCCCTCCGTTGCTCGCTTACCTTCGCTGGCGGGGGACCCCAAACCCCCGCCAGCCGAGGTCCGCGTCCTCCTGCCGCTGCCGCTGCCGGCTGCCTTTGGTGCTTTCATTTGTCCATTGAAGCTGGCGCCAACTAAAGTTTCTTTTGACTCTGACGTCGCTGCACGTTGTACGTGCAGGACGTCAGACTCAGAAAATGTTTCTGAGTCTGACGTCCTGCACGTACAACGTGCAGCGACGTCAGACTCAAAAGAAACTTTAGTTGGCGCCAGCTTCAATGGACAAATGAAAGCACCAAAGGCAGCCGGCAGCGGCAGGAGGACGCGGACCTCGGCTGGCGGGGGTTGGGGTCCCCCGCCAGCGAAGGTAAGCGAGCAACGGAGGGGGAGGGTTGGCAGCGGTAGGGGGGTCCAGGGCGAAATCTGCGGGGGCCCAGGCCCCTGAGGCCCCACGCAGATACGCCCCTGATGCTGAGAACAGCCACAAAGCTCAGCTGTGCTCCCTGATACATCCAGCACTGTGCCTAGCAAGGCAAGCCCTGCCCAAGTTGGGCTACCTAGCAAGGGCTTCACATTATTATGGCTGTTTTAATGTGGTTTTAAGGGCCAGTTTGCTAGTTTTGTTTAAAAAAAAAAAAGACTCATGTTTGTTCTCTGCATGTTTTTTTTCCAAGACATATGGGTGATTGCTGGTTTGGTTACTGATTTGCACTGTATTGTCTTTAAGTCTGCAGCCCATTTACCGGAAATACCTCAGGATACAGTGAAAGGATGTAGAGAGAAGCTGGAGCAGAGCCCTTGCAAAGAGCTTTTTAAAGACTGCACAAGGTAGGTGCTGTATATTGGAGACTGAAAATAGTACAGTTTCAGTGGGACACAGGATGTGTGCCGGAGAATGCTGGATTCTAATTTCTTTCTCTTTGCTTATTGGGTCATCTTTCCTTCTGCTATTAAATTTTCTAAATATTTATATGCTCTGTATAAATAGTAATAAAGCAGTGTCTTTTGACTGTACTGCTTTATAATTTCACTTTTTTCCTTTCCTTATCTTAGCATTATGACTTTCTGCACCAGCTGATAATGAGACAATAAAAAAGAGAATGATAGTAAATAAAGGACCACAAAGCTCAGTCGTTTTCCCAGTTCTGCTGTTTGCTTGAGCCAAAGAACATGAGAGTTTGCCATACTGGGACAAAACGAAGGTCCATCAAGCCCAGTATCCCAACAGTGGCCAACCCAGGTCACAAGTACCTGGCAAGATCCAAAAAAAGTACAATACATTTTATGCTACTTATCCTAGAAATGAGCAGTGGATTTTCCCCAAGGCCGTGTTCATAATGGCTTATGGACTTCTCTTTTAGGAAGTTTTCCAAACCTTTTTTTAAACCCCACTAAGCTAACTGCTTTTACACCATTCTCTGGCAGCCGGCAGCACGCAGCTTTTGCTGACCTCTGCCGGCGTTATACCCAGAAGTTCAGTGCCAGGCAATGTCCCAGCTGTGATTTCCAGAACTAGCGAACCGCATAAAGATAGGACTGACTTTTATGCAGTTACCTTGGCTGGTTAAGTGCTGATTCTGCCCCCAGAACGCATCCCCCACCCCAATAGCTGACTTCGAGTTGGGCACTAACCAGACATTTTCAGTATCACTAACTGGTTAATGCCATTAAATATGACCAGTTAGCCCTGAACAAGTGATTTAAACATCCAGAAGCACTTTGAATATCGACTCCAAGATGTTTCCTCTTGTATTATATGTTGATTAAGGTTATTCAATTACAGCGTTATTTGACATAATCTTTCCATGACAAGTTGTTACATTTTCTTTACTTCCCTTCCAAAATGCTTTTGGGAGCTTCTGAGCCATGATGCACCCCATAGGGCTCCCTTGGTTTCCTCTGACACAGGAGAAGCGATGCATGATGGCTCTTTCAGATATCGGGACCTGCTTATAGTCCAAACACACTAACCACAGCACAAATATTCCAAGCAAAATGAGTTCACTAGTGCAAAACTGAAGAACTTGTGTGGTACTGGGTGTCTTCAGCTTAAGTGGTGGCTGATATCTCCTTCCTCTTACATACACCATCTGCTCACTTATATAGGTCAAAATGAAATTGAAGACCTGTGATAACAGTTCTTTCCTTTGGAGAGACTGACCTCAGAGTACAGAGGTGATAAGTACACGTAAGTACATAAGTAATGCCACACTGGGAAAAGACCAAGGGTCCATCGAGCCCAGCATCCTATCCACGATAGCGGCCAATCCAGGCCAAGGGCACCTGGCAAGCTTCCCAAACGTACAAGCATTCTATACATGTTATTCCTGGAATTGCGGATTTTTCCCAAGTCCATTTAGTAGCGGTTTATGGACTTCTCCTTTAGGAAACTGTCTAACCTCTTTTTAAACTCTGCCAAGCTAACTGCCTTCACCACGTTCTCCGGAAACGAATTCCAGAGTTTAATTACGTGTTGGGTGATTGACTTGGAGGCAGCACCTGCCAGCCAAGGCAGACCAAGAGATGTGAAGAGCATGTTCTTTCTTTGCAAGCAAGTCATCTGTAATTTTTCCTTGGTGCACTGTACTGAAATCCCAAGCTAAATCAGTGCCGGGCAGACTTCTATGGTCTGTGTCTCAAAAATGGCAAGGACAGATCAAGATCAAGTATGCATATGAGTTTATCTTGTTGGGCAGACTGAATAGACTATACAAGTCTTTATCTGCCATCACCTACTATGTTACTATGGTGCTTATTTTAGAAGACCTATTCCTAGATTCTCTACAGGGGGAACTATTTCAGCAGTTGTTAATGGAACCCATACAGGATGGGACCATAGTGGACTTAGAGCTTACTAATAGAGAGAGTGTTTCTGATGTTATAATAGGTGATCATCTGGCATCCAGTAACCACCAGATGGTGTGGTTTGATGTTAAGATAAGTGTGGAGAGGGTTCGTTCAAAAGTGAAGGTTCTAGACTTCAAAAAAACTAATTTTGTTCAGATAGTGGATTACCTCAAGGAATTGCTGTCTGGATGAGAACATCTGGAAGAAGATGGAATGCAGTGGGCAAAACTGAAACGAGCTATTGGTAAAGGCAACAAACCTTTTTGTAAGGAACATAAATAAAAATAAGAGGAAAAGGAAGCTTCTTTGGTTCTCAAAAGTAGCTAAAAAGGTAAGAAAATAGAGGTTAACCTTTAAAAATTACAAGAGATCACAGAAAGATGACAGGCAACAATATCTGGAAAAGCTAAGAGAAGCTGGTAGAGTACTCAGGAAAGCAAAGATGCAAATAGAAAAACAAATAGCCAATACGGTAAAATGGGGGACAAGACATTTTTTTTTTTAGATATGTTAGTGATAGGAGGAAGTGGCATTGTGAGACTCAAAGGTGAAGGGGAGGAATATGTAGAAGCTGATAAAGATAAGGCAGAATTACTTAAATATTTCTGTTCTGTGTTCACAGCTGAAAGGCCGGGAGCAGGACCGCAGAAGACAAATAGGAATGGAGGGGTGGTAGTCTCTGAACTATTTTCAGAGAACTGTGTTCGTGAGTTGCTGGCTAAACTAAATGTGGAGAAAGCGATGGGGCCGGATGGCATACATCCGAGGGTACTGAAGGAACTTAGGGAGGTTCTAGTGGCTCTGCTGGCTACCTTTTCAATGCTTCTCTAGAGTAAGGAGTTGTCCCGGAGGACTAGAGAAGAGTAGATGTGGTCCCTCTCCACAAAAGCGGAAGTAAGGAAGAGGTTGGGAACTGCAGGTCGGTAAGTTTGACCTCTGTTGTAAGTAAATTAATGGAAACACTTCTAAAACAGAGAATCGTAATTTTTTGGAATCCAGTGGATTACAGGACCCAAGGCAACATGGTTTCACTACAGGCAGGTCTTGTCAGACAAATCTGATTAATTTCTTTGACTAGGTGACCAGAGAGTTGGATCTGAATGTTGATTAAAAAAAAAAAGGAATTCCTGTTACCCCCAGAAAAGTAAACATAGATTGGTCGATATTCAGCCATTTTTTTAAACGCTGACTGCCACGGGCAGAATTAACCCTGGATATTCAGTGCTAGGGCCATATCTGGGCAACTGAACTGAATATCTGGGGCTAATTCAATATTGTTAGCCAAAAATTGGCTGGGACCCTCATAAAACAAATGTCAGGTCACCCTTCCCAATCCCTTCCCCTGAAAGGAAATAGAAAGCTGCCCAGCCCCCACCCCCTACTCCCCAGACCCTATTTGGGTTTAACAGAGCACTGGCCAATATTCAGATGGGTGTCCAGTTAAATTCGGCACATAAATACAGGCCCCTGGCCTGCCCCTAACTTCACTGGTTAGGGATTGTCTGTTTAGCAGTAATATTCAGCAGCACCGTCCAGTTAAGTGTCACTGAATACTGCTAGTTAGCCCCAACCAACCAATTTTAAATGGCCAGGAGCCTCCTCTGGTCCTTTAAATTGCTTTGAATATATACCCCCGAGTATTTTTGTAAGCACAACGGTTTGGCTTCAGCTTTGTAAAACTGTGCTGTTCCTCACTATCCACTCTACCCCACCAGATACACTTTTCAGCAGAGCTGCTTTAAAAGTAGCTGGGATGAGGAAACGCCTTCAATTGTTTTTCTGTACCCCTTGTTCTTTCCACAGAGTTGATGATCAAAATCATGGAGAAGCAGAAAGACTATGGACTGGAGGAATAATAGCTTAATGGTTAGAGTAGCACCCTGAAAACCAAGGAAGCCAGGTGCTTATAATCTTGGGCATGTTACTTAACCCTTCATTGCCCCACTGCAAGTTTAAATTGTGAGCTCTTTAAGGACAGAAAAATGCTCATTGTTCCTTAGCTACTAATGAGAAAGGTGCAAGCCAGATATCTTTTTAAATGCTGTTCAGTTGACATTTTAAGTAACCTTTTCTTTTCCAAGTGGTCTTATCTGTATTGGACTACTGTGATTGACTTGCTGCTCACTTTCTGCAGCATTTGCTTGGCGCTGATTCTGCTTGCAGAGCGGCTATAGCTGAGGTTATATCAACCAGAAATGTAATTTGATCTGGTGAAGTCTATCTTCACTTTTTGGGGAGCACAGTGATTTCTGTGTATGTTTAATCCTGGACTGGCTGTGTGATCTGAAATCCACTAATGCAGATATGTTATCTTCCTAACGCAATAAATGCTGTGCATGCCCTCTGGCTGTTAATACTTTTGGTATGATAGCATAATGTTTGAGTACTTTTTTCAAAGGGATTGTTTACATACTCTTATCCTTGTCAAACTCTTGTCAAATAGTGCTTCCATTTATTGTGCAAGAGAGGGCTAGCAACAGATGTGTATGACACGTGCCTTCCTGGTGTGCCATGAGCATGTGCTTTGCCTCTAGCAGTATTTTGTAGAACTTCAGCCTGTTTCCTGATGTTGTTCTGACAGCATTTGGCAGCAGATGCGGTTATCAATTGCACAGGCCAGTTTAAGGACCTTAAAGAAGTCTTTCTTGTTAACACTGGGATACTGTGTTCTCCAAAAAACCCTTTTGCATTTTTTTAACATTATAAGACCGAATAACAAACAGCACACTTCTGTTACATAGTCCCATACATCTAGTTCAACACATAGCCTCTTTTTATGTTTTTCATGCTTACCCCATCCTCTCCCCAACACAAAAGACCCTCTCAATCACTTCCAATCATTACCCATTTCATGGCATGATATCTAGCTGCTTTTGCCTTCAAGTATGCCCTCTAAGGATGCAAAAACTGACAAGAATGGATGCCCAAATTGCATAAAAAGGTCAATCTTCCCTTTCCACTGGGCTGTAATCCTTTCCATATTATAAATGTTCCACAGTCTCCCTAGCCACCTTTCCGAACAGGCAAAGATACTTCCAGAAAAAAAGGCTAAGTTAAGCGTGGCAGGGCTTAAGGCATATATAGTCACACTCTCTGGCTTTAATATCCAAGTTAGGAATCTTTAAGTTTAGCAAAAAGATCCCAGGATCCCACAGCATGTCCACTCCTCACATGCATTTTATTCTAGACTGTATAGCTTTCCAGTATTCATGTATCCGGGAACATATTTATTTATTGGGCTTTATTAATTGCCTTTATGAAGAGATTCACCCAGGGGGGTGTACAGCAGGTACAGTTTAACATAAAACTTACAATTTTGTTAACAACATAACAGTAGTAAAATGACCAAGTATAAGCATAAATACAATAAATGAGGTAAACTTAAAAGCAGCAAATTAAAACCTAATAATAGGACTACCGTGAAACAGTATCAAAAATATACACATTTAGCAGCACTGAAATTCAAATACCAGCGATATAATACAATGTTAGCATAATGTTAATAATACACCTAATAAGCATGCAGTAGAACATTCAGCTAACATAGATATGATATTAATGTTTTCTACAATCCAGCTTACCATATAGCTGAGGGACCAAGTGCAGATATATGATGGGAACAAGATGCATGGTACAGAGTCAGTTGGGATAGATAGATGGGTGGCTGAACTAAAGTCAAGTTCTTTGTACAGTTAAGCAAGATATAAGGAACTGATCTACGTTACAGTGTGTTGTAGCAAGCTAGTCTAGGGCAGGGGCGTAGCCACGGGCGGGCCCGGGCCCACCCAATTTCGGGTCAGGCCCGCCCAGCAGCAAAGTTCCTGACGGCGATTCCAGTCGCAGCTATTCCCACACGCTGCTTGCCGGCTGCCGCTCAATCTCCTTGCGCTACTAAGCGCTAACCCGGAAGTCTCTCCTCTGCAGGAGAGACTTCCGGGTTAGTGCTTAGTAGCGCGAGGAGATTGTTGAGCGGCACTGCAGCCGGCAGGCAGCGTGTGGGAATCGCTGCGACTGGAATCGCTGTCAGGAACTTTGCTGCTGGGCGGGCCTGCAAGGAGGGTGAGATGCTGCAGCTGCACGGGGGGGGGGGGGGGAAGATGTCGCATGGGGGAGGGAAGACGGGGGGACACAGCAGCTGCACAGGGGGAAGGGAAGATGGAAAGAAAGATGCTGCACAGCGGGGAGGGAAGATGGAAAGATGAGGCTTGGTTGGTGGGTGAGGGAGATGCAGCAAAGGGGTAGAGGGGTGAGGAAGGGAGAAGTCGTGGCTGTGTATGAGGTGGAGGGGAGGGACACATGCTGCATACAGAGGGGATAGGTGGGGAGGGGGAGAAATGGTAGGCATAGGGGTGGAGAGGAGGGAGAAATGGTGGGTATAGTGGTGGAGGGAGGGCGGAGCAGAGAAAATGTTGTACCCACCCACTTTGGGCTCAGGCCCACCCAAAACTGGCTGTCTGGCTACGCCACTGGTCTAGGGTCAGAATGAGTGTATAGAAGTCACCCTATGTATTAAAGGCATGGGAGAAGAGCCAGGCTTTCACCTGCTTCCTGAAGTAGAGGTAGTCTCAAGTTTTTTCTAGCCCTTCTGAGAGTAAATTCCAGAGTGTGGGGGCTACTCCTGAGAAGGCTCGTTGGCAGGTATCACATCGTACAATTTCTTTTGACAAGGGTACAGATATTGATGATCCTTGTGAGGACCTTAGAGGTCTCAATAGGTGTGTAAAGGGCTAACTTATTCTTTAAAAGAGAAGTACTCTAGCCCATTTTGTCTGAGGACTTGAAAGTCAAACATAGAGTTTTAAATTTAGCCTGTAAGGTACTGGTAGCCACTGTACTTTTTGCAGGAAGGGTGTGATGTGGTCACGCCACTTGCAGCTTTCTATCAGTCATGCTGCAAAATTCTGAGTTAGTTAGAGCTGATGCAAATTCTTTTTGGTTTGGACCAGTGTACAGGGCATTACAGTAGTCGTCTAATCATGATGTTACCGTCTCATGGACCACTATGGTCAGACTTGTCTTTTCAATATATGGGGAAAGATTTCATAGCTGCTGTAGGTGATCAAGACAATTTTTAAGGGATGTTTGAAATTTGTGGGATCAGAGTTAGTGATGAGTCTAGCAGTATCCCAAGATTTCTGACCTGTGATTTTAGGGGGGAGTTCATATTTCCCAAAAAGTATTTTGAAGTCAAGTATTTGTCCACTTGTGTTAGGTACCCAAAGAATCTGTTTTGCTTGGGTTCGGACAGAGTTTGTTGTTATTTGCCCATTCCCGAGTTGTGATTAAGCAGGCAGTCAGTTTACTCAAGGCTGTGAATAGATCTGGTTCAATGGTTATGAGTAGTTGCACATTCTCAGCATAGATGTAGAATTTTTTGTCCATCGACCAAAGCAGCTCAGCCAGAGGCTTGAGGTAGATTTAAACATTCTATAAAAGGTGCTCAAAGTTGCATGTGCCAATGAGCGCCAATAATTGGGTGCTAACAATCAGTTAGTGATAGTAATTTGCAACAATTTGGATTTGCACACGCATCTTGCTAAGTGCTATTCTATAAAGATATGTATGTAAATCTTTTAGTGAAAGGGGCATGGCTATGGGAGGGGCATGGGTGGATCAGGGCATTCACAAAAGATGCACCCAGTTTTATAGAATTTGGGGAATCTGCACCTAATTTATGCACTGGGCTCAGTTGGTGTAAATCAGTGGCGTAGCTACGTGGGGCCACGGGGGCCTGGGCCCCCGTAGATTTGGCCCTGGACCCCCCTGTCGACGACCCTCTCGACCCCCCCCCCCCCCGCCAACCCGCCATCGCCTACCTTTGCTGGCGGGGGACCCCAGCCCCCGCCAGCCGAGGTCCTCTTCTTCCGGCACAAGGCTTCATTCTGTTTTTGAGTCTGACGTCCTGCACATTGTACATCATGATGTTTTTTGGACCTCTTTTTGTTTTCAAAATGAGCCCCATTGTCTCTTAGTTTTGTTTAGAAGATAATGGGGCTCATTTTGAAAACAAAAAAAAAGGTCCAAAAATGTGATAAGGTGGCAAAAGGATGTTTTTTTCTTAAAAACGTCCAAGTTGCAATTTTCAACACCCTGATTTTAGATGTTTTGCTCTACAGTTCATCCAAATTTCAAGAGGGTGTGTTGGGAGCAGGACATGTTAGGCACCAGATAGACTGTTTTCTGCAATAATGGAACAAAATGAAAATGTCTAGGCCAAAATAAAGACTCTTTGGCTAGACCTCTTTCAATCATGACTAAGTGACCAAAAGGTGCCATAAATGACCACTGGAGGGATTAAGGCATAACCCCGCTTACTCGCCCAGTGGTCACTGACCCCCCTCCCAATACCTAAAGATGTGACAGTGACAGTACATACCAAGCTCTATGACAGCTTCAGATATAATGGCCATTCTGTTAAAGTAGCAGGCAGGACCCAGGAGTAGCCTAGTGGTCAGTGCAGTGGATTGTAGAGAAGGGGACCCAGACCCATAACCTCCTGTAACTGTTGCACTTGTGCTGGAAAGTGTAAGCTGTCCAAAACCCACCAAAAACCTACTGTACCTATATATAGGTGACACCTGCAGGCATAAGGGCTATTGTAGTGGTGTATAGTTGGGTACAGTAGGTTTTTTGTGGGTTTTGGAGGGCTCACCATAAGGAGGTAATGGAGAGATGTGTACCAGGGACCTTTTATGTGAAGTCCATTGCAGTACCCCTAGGGTGCCCTGTTGCTCTGCTGGGATGTCTTTGTGGCCAGTCTAGCAAATGGTCCTAAAAGATAGACTCATTGAGCACAAAAACCAAATGGCCATTTTTTATACAAAAAGTTGAATGTTTTTCTGGTTTGAAAATGGCCATGTTCATTATGGATTGTTGGACATTTTTCGCAAAACATCATATTTAGACATTGTATCGAAAATGCCTCTCAATACATAATTTCTTTTCATGGTTTGTTTTTACTGTAACCCAAATTTAGCTTTATGCTAAAAAGGCGAGCTATAAATTAATACATTTTGGAGGGAAGAAATTAGTAAGAAACAGATTATTATTACCAAGGCAGAAATAATTTAGTATTGAGAATTCATAAGAGACAGTTGATTCTGATAACTTTTTTTTTTTCATGAAATGAATGATTTATAGCAGAATGAAATTTATTTTGGGAATCAGCGCATCACTTGAGAACTTACTGTTGTGTGGTGTGGTAATGTGTTCAAGGGTGTGGCTTGGATCGGGCACAAACTCAGTCAGACACACATGGTTTTCAAGCAAAAAGGAAAATATTTTCTTATTTCAGACACCATGTACCCCCAGTTACTTTACAGGCTTTCATTCAGCACAAGTCCAGTCTAATTAAGCATAACTCCCAGCCTAGCCCAACACATTGTCTATTCACATCAAAACAAGTACTTTCTGAATGTAAATCAAGGTCTCTCCTACCTTTCTAGTCATCCTACACAACTCTGATACCAATGAAGCCTGAGCCACACCACTTCCCTGGTACTACAGCTCAGCTTGCAATGGAGTCCTCTCCTCTCTGGACCTCCGTCATAGAAACTTCTGTATCGGCCCTCCCTGATCTATTCACCTCAAGGCTTTTAACTTCATCCTGATCTGAACCCCACCCCTTAACTCAGCATCAGCCTCAGTCTTGGCAGACTAGCGCCACCTGCTGCTAGGTGGCTGAACTGTATCATCAATGAGGGAGTGCTCTTCCCTATACCATCTACTCCCTCACATGTGGATACTCTGTAAAAGGTACTTCCAGTGGCTGAACACATGTGCTTAAGACAGGGGTGGGCAACCTGTGCCCACCATTGAACTTTTTGTGGCCCACGAGACCATGGGATGTATACACAGAAAGCGACCTGCACAAGCATTAACCAGAATGTTGTTGTTAGTGGAACTGTTGAAGGATACAATGGGACAAGACTTGCTTAACAGTGTTAGCAACTGTTTGGAAAGACAGAAGTATACGTTAACTAACCATTCTGATAATAATTTATATTCATTCACTCACCACATTGAGTTTTGTTGGCAGTGAATTATATGGCATGTATGTTAATTTTCTGTGTGTGGCCTGCTAGGGATAGCAGTGACATTCATTCAGCCCTTTGTGTATAAAGGTTGCCTACCCCTTGCTTAAGGTGTCTCTTTGTTGACAATGTTGAAAAAAATGTCACTATCTTACACAAAAAATGCAGAAAAATGTGATCAACACAGACTGGAGGATCGAGTCCCCAGTGTGAGAGAGGAAAGTGTGCTAGGGATTGTCATTTCATTTTTAGGTATAACTTGTCTGGAATGTTTTTACGTTTGGGGAGCGTGCCAGGTGCCCTTGACCTGGATTGGCCACTGTCGGTGACAGGATGCTGGGCTAGATGGACCTTTGGTCTTTCCCAGTATGGCACTACTTATGTACTTATGTACTTATGAGAGAGAGTTGGCACTTGCTACAGAGAGAGAAGACTCTGGGCTAGGCATCCCAAACTTCAACAAAAAAAAAAAAAATCACTTAAGCGATTTTAGTTACAGCTGAGCTCTACAGAGTGACAATTGTTTGTTTGTGGTTAGCATTTTACTGCAGTGTTAATTTATTGACTGATAAAATGTTAGCCTTCCTAGTATGCTAGGCAGATATGAAATATGCTCTTTTATTCTTTCTAGAGTTGTCCATGATTACTTAAGTAGAGGCCCCTTTGAGGAATACCAGAAAAGCATGTATTTTTCACGATTTCTACAGTGGAAATGGTTGGAAAGGTAAGTTGTTTTTTAAACTAGCACATTGCCGCGTTATATTTCAAATTTAGTCTGACAAAATGTAGTATTACATGATACATACTGCCATAGATGATGAGTTGTGCTTGAGGCAGTCCTCTTCAAATCATTTTAAGTTTAAGTTTAAGCTCTTCGCTTTCTTACCTCCTTCCAGCCCAGAAGTCACACATATCCAAAGTGAAGAGTTGTCTGAGATCACAGCAAGACTGGTCTCATATCCATGGTGAATGTGGCTGGAGACTTTGTAAAGGATGCTCACCTGCTCCCTCCCATGGCCAGGCTTTCCCCAGTCTGACCTCTCTTCTGCTTCCTTCTGCAGCTATGACTGCTGGTTCACTGAGGAGTCCTTTTATTAAGCTGCGTAAGCGTCTACGCGTCCAATGTATGCCAAAATGGAGTTACTGCCCAACTACCATGTGGCTCTTGCGGTAATTTCATTTTTGGCGCGCGTCTGAAAAATATTTTTTATTTTCAGGCGCACGTAATGAACGCGTGCCAAGTAGCATTAGGTGTGCATAAGTTATTCCCGCCCGGTTACCCCATGAGTCTTTACCGCTAGGTCAATGGCTGGCGGTAAGGTCTCAGACCCAAAATGGACGCGTGGCAATTTTCATTTTGCCACACGTCCATTTTTGGCAAAAAAAAAAAGTCCTTTTTTACAGACGCGCTAAAAAATGGATTGGCGCGTTCCCAAAACCCATGCCTACACTACTGCAAGCTATTTTTCAGCAAGCCTTTGTAAAAGGACCCCTGAGTTTGCGTGATCTGGCCCTGTAAGTCCTTGCAGTGAGCTTGTCCCCCAGGGGCATAGCCAGACCTGAATGTTTGGTGTGATCCTGAGCCCAAAGTGGGGGGGGGGGGGCATAGTTTGGGCTGCAACCCCCACCTCACCGCAACCACACATACCTTGGATGGTGAGGGTCCCCAACCCCTGCCAGCTGAATATTTTCTCCAACACTGTCCTCTGCACATTGCCTGCCCTGCTTCCCCTCACATTGCTGGAGAAACGCTTCAGCCAATCCAGGGGTCCTGGATCCAATTTGAGGGGCCCCAAGGCCCCCCCTTAGCTACGCCACTGTTACAACAGACATTCATTTATCTGGCCCTGGGGCATCAGTATTTAGAGAACTTCTAAACAGAAATTGGGTTATTAAAATGTCTGTCTGATCAGTGGTATATAACAAAGGAAGTGGAGATGGACACGACTTCTAACCAGGGAGTAAACACCAAGAAAGTCTTTATTAAACCATGCACCAGAGTAGAGACCCGACATGGGACCGTGTTTCGGCAGATATGACTCCCTGCCTCAGGGGTAACAACTCTCTGTAATGTATCTGTGATGCAAATAAAATGATATAGAGTGTCTGGCAATGGATGCACAAAACTTCAGCGAGCACAGCAAATGCATTGAGCAAATCAAAACAGCATGCTGCCATCAGTTTGGGCTTCTTAGCATTTAGTGTACACTAATTCTGTTAGCACATTCTAAACTTTAGTAAAAGGCCCCTTGATTTTATGTAGACCTTCTTTTGTATCACAATATCTTTTTTGTTTGGTGTCCTGTTGACCCCAGATTTTGAAACGGTGGGGGTGGTCGGTCATGAGGATTCTTAGAGGGTGTGTTTTTCCAGCTTCACATATACAGTGAGACAAAAAAAAAGTAACTCCCTAGAGTGTTTTGCTGTTTTCTCAGCAACCGCTTAAAATTTCAATGTGAAATTTTACAGCTTTATTTGTTGTTACTATCGACATTTATGTACCAAGAGAAATAAGATTATCTTTATACATGACAAAGTTACAGAGTTTTTAGCATGACCACTCACGATTCAAAAATGTTTGAACTGTAAAACTTCCTTATGTTAAAGAAAGCAATGTCATTTGAGCGCATTTAATTCCTGAAGTTGCACTGTAAAACTACCATTATTTGAACAAAAAAAAAAAAACAGGATACCAGTTTACTGTTAATGATGTCATAGTGACAGACTTTTGTAAACAATAATTTGAATTTGAATAATTTGTATTTGATAGTATGATAATTTACAGATAATTTCTTTTAAAAGCATTTTGGATAGGAACAGCAATCATGGGCGAGGTGTCGGCAGATAATCTGGGACAGCCTGCCATAGGGGCCAATCGACAAGGCTGTTAAGAACTTTCAAAAAGCGACTAAAGGCCTGTTAAAACTGGAGGTGGACACTTTGAGCATCCACAGTGATTGCAGAATTCTGACAAATAGATTGTATTGTTTAGCTCAAATATTTTTAATGCACAAAAATTTGCTAGGTAATAATGCTAAAATGTCAACAACATCAACATAGCTTAAGATAATTAAGGGCCCCTTTTACAAAGCTGCGGTAAAGGAGTCCTGCAGGAATGTCAGTGCGTGGATTGCTGCATGCAGAGGCCCCCTTTTGCTGCACGCAGAGGCCCCCTTTTACTGCCGCGGGTAAATTTTGTTTTAAAAATGGCCACACTGTAAGTGAACTACTTACCGCCACCTATTTAGGAGGCGGTAAGGGCTCCCAGCGCTAACCTGACAGTAACTGGACAGTGCGCAAGGCTGCCCGATTACCACCAGGTAAACCTCCAGAGCTGAAAAATAAGTGTTGGAAATGGTGCATGCTAGGGGCAGGCACTACTGCCGGGCTCCTTCAGTAGCCTGGCAGTAGTGCCGAAATGACATGTGGCAAAGCTGCCATACGAGTACTTCCGTTTTGTAAAAGGGGCCCTGTATGTTATTTAATAGTAATACGAAAGTATGATAACTAAGTAAGCACATGAAATTTCTCGTTGAAATTCAGAGCAATTGCTGAGAAAACTGCAAAAAAAAACTGTAAAAGTTTGTTTTTTTTGTGCCTCACCCTGTACATGTGCACTGCAGTTACGTGTGCGTATTTCTTGGAAGGTGTCTGGGAGGAGCATCTTGTTTTGGTCATCTTCTTTGTGCTATACGTGGAATTAGTTTGTCCTCTGTTTTTATGTATCTATATCTGTCCTTGGGACACTATTAGAGAGTCAGATTTTCGGAATACCCACAGTGAATATGCAGGGAATAGTTTGCATGTACTGTCTCCTTTGTATGCAGCTCTGTGACTGTCTCATTCATATTCGTTGTGGATATTATGAAAACCTGACTGGATGGGTGAGTCCTGAGGACTGGATTGAGAACATCTGGTGTGCACAATGCTGTACAGTAGTTGCTATTAAGATAGACAAGGGGGAAGCTACTTCTTGCCCTGGGATTGGTAGCATGGAATGTTGCTACTATTTGGGTTTCTGCCAGGTATTTGTGACCTGGATTGGCCTCTGTTGAAAGCAGGATACTGGGCTAGATGGACCATTGGTCTGACCGGTATGGCTATTCTTGAGAAGTAGTGTAAATTAATGTCCTTATAGATACAGTTTAACCTGAGCAATAAAACCAGTTGAGGTGAAATGCATGGATAGTAAAGGAAAAACTAGGTGTGGTTGATTGCCTGAGAGCTGGTGTTTGCCAGGTTTTTCAAAACAAGCCCAACCCTTTCAGGAGAAAGAGAGTGTACTTGTGCAGACAAACTGTATTCATTTTTTTTTCAGCATGCAAATACTGGCTAAACACCAGTGTTCAGTCCAAGAAAACCAGCATTTAAAGGAAGGGGAAAGGGAATCTGACATGATTTACCGCCTTTCTGTGGTTTATTGCAACTACATTCAAAGCGGCTTACATAATATATGCAAGTACTTATTGTACCTGGGGCAATGGAGGGTTAAGTGACTTTCCCAGAGTCACAAGGAGCTGCAGTGGAAATCAAACCCAATTGCCCAGGATCAAAGTCCGCTGCACAAACCAGTAATAACAATATAAACACAGTGAAAGTTTGCAACATAGGGAGCAAGTATTTGGCAGAATCCAGTAGGATCACATGTTTTCAGAGATACCAATTAACTGGTTAAATATGAAGCAAGAGAGAGAAAATGATGATTTGCCAGGACTTTTCATCCACACACACAGTTACCTGTAAACTGAGTGGGAGTCCTCCACCTATAGTCCTGCCATTAGGGGGTGCTGTTTCACTATCACATTTTCAGTAGTGAGCAGGGGCGTATCTGCGTGGGGCCTCAGGGGCCTGGGCCCCCGCAGATTTTGCCCTGGACCCCCCTACCGCCATCAACCCTCCCCCGCTGCCGTTCTTACTTTTGCTGGCGGGGGACCCCAACCCCCGCCAGCCGAGGTCTGCTTCCACCTGCCGCTGCCGTAAAAACTTCTTCTTCAGCCGGCGGGGGACCCCAAACTCCCGCCAGCCGTCCCGCGGTGTTTAAAATTGATCTTCGGCCTCCGTGGCCGTGCTGCTGTGATAGGCGCTGTTGAAATCCACTTCGGAGTCTGACGTCGTTGTACGTGCTGCGACGTCAGACTCCGAAGTGGATTTCAACAGCGCCTATCACAGCAGCACGGCCACGGAGGCCGAAGATCAATTTTAAACACCGCGGGACGGCTGGCGGGGGTTTGGGGTCCCCCGCCGGCTGAAGAAGAAGTTTTTGCGGCAGGTGGAAGCAGACCTTGGCTGGCGGGGGGTTGGGGTCCCCCGCCAGCAAAAGTAAGAACGGCAGCGGGGGAGGGTTGGCGGCGGGAGGGGGGTGGAGTCATTGGTGGCGGTGGGGGCTCGGCGGCGGCGGCGGCGTGGGGGGGGGGCTAAAATGTGCCCCCTCCCTCTGGCTCTGGCCCCCCCTACCGCCGGAGTCCAGATACGCCCCTGGTAGTGAGGGACACGCAAGTTCTGCAGGACTCCAGGAAACCTGCCTGTCCGTAGCAAATGAAAACGCAATATTGAAACGCCACCCCCTACTGGTAGCAATGCAGTTGGCAGATCCCCACTCATCTTAGAGGGATTGTGTTTACACATCCAGCCCCAAAATGTTTAGTGTCTATCCTCCAATTACTGCTAGAAGTCAAGTCTGCATTATCCTATATAATAATTCTCATCTCCAACGTTCGGTCTCTGCCTGGAACCGTGGCTCCGTGGTCTGATTCCAGCAGTAGATCAGTGACGTCATCCGCATCACACAGCCTCTTCTTTCTCTTCTGTTTCAGCTGTTCGTGTGGTCCCGCCCTCAAGGGCAGGACCACACAAACAGCAGAAACAGAAGTGATAGAAGAGGATGTGTGAAGCGGCGTCCCTACAGTGCAGGAGGTAAAAACGTGCAGGAGGTGGGGAGGGGGGTCCTGAAACGACAGGGGAGGGAAGGGGGGGTCATGAACGTCATGAACGACACGGGGAGGGAGAAGGGGGTCCTTCTTTCGCTTCTGTTTCGGCTGTTCGTGTGGTCCCGCCCTTGAGGGTGGGACCAGAGGAACAGCTGAAACAGAAGTGAAAGAAGAGGCTGTGTGAAGCGTGCGGGAGGTTAAAACGTGCAGGAGGTGGGGAGGGGTGTCCTGAAACGACAGGGGAGGGAAGGGGGGGTCATGACCGACACGGGGGGGAGGGGGTCCTGAAACTACAGAGGGGGGTCCTGAAACGACATGGGGATAGGGGATTCCTGGAAATCAACTGGAAGGGTAGGGGCAGGTCCTGGAACTGGAAGGGGAGGGGGGTCCTGGATCAGGGGGTAGGGGGGAGGGGAAGAAGAGGAGGGGAAGGGAAGGGGGTCCTGGAACTCAGAGAGGGGGGGGAGAGGCGGAGTGGGAAGGGGAGAGGGGGATGGGAAGAAGTGGCAGGAGAGGTCCTGGAACTCACATGTGAAGAAGTGGAAGGGGTTTCAGGAACTCAGACAGGGGTGGAAGGGGGGAGGGGATGGGGTTCAGCAAACTCTCGGTCTCGCTGTGTCTCACATATGCACTCGCACACACTTTCATTCTGACACACACACACACTCTCTCACAGACACACTCTCACCCACTTTCACTCTCTCTCTGACACACACACACACTCGCACAGTCACTCTCTCTCTCACACACACAGTCACTCTCACACACACACTCTCTCAAACATACACACTACGAGGAAAACCTTGCTAGCGTCCGTTTCCTTAAAAACTGAAATGGGCCTTTTTTACTAGTATTAAATAATGGTAGTGGCAAAATACACATGCCCCTCCCTCTTCATTATTCCCACTTGATCTTCTTCTGTGTAGGATGCAGATAGTCCTTAATAATTAATGTTTAAGGAAATGGTTTTCAGGCCACTGGGCAGCAATGCTTTTAGACAACTGATGGCATTTTTCAAAAAGCAGTTTCAATTAAATCCAGGTCACTGGGGCTCTTAGGCACTCAGATGTACCTTTTCTACCAGCTGGAGGAAGTGTGCTGCTTCACTTTCAGCTTCCTACCACTGCCTTCATCCTAGACTCAGGAATAGTTGTATTGGGGAAGCACATGGAATGTCTGTTACATTGCAGAGAAAAACCTGACAAGAAAGCATCTGAAATAACATTTTTTGGACAGAGGGTTCACAGGCCTAGCCTGCAGTTATAAACCAGGATGGAACCAAGCACCATGCCAGAACGTTGTGGTTCCTGGTTAGAGAGAATACTAGAGATTGCTTTCAGTCATTGGCATGGACCGTGGCTGCTGTTGCTGAAGAAGGCTAGTGGGGGAATGTGTCTGCTTCTTCAATCACCTTAACCCCCTTACCCTGCCACCTTCGTACAAACTCAGATATCTCTTGTAGTGCAAATTTGGACAACTAGATTGGCTAGGAGTATCCCAGCTTGTATCACGGCAGTCTTGAAATAGAATATTATGGAGACTTTCCAACTGAGAGCAAGTAATCCCCCAATGTGTGGTACTTCTCTATGGTGATCAGTAGGGGGGGGGGCTGAAAGGCCAGAAAATCAGCAAATTACAACTCGCCTAATAAATTAAAGCTATTAGAAACAAAAAGAAAGAGCTATAAGCCCTAGGTGTGAATTCATAGCCTGCAGGGAAGGGTGTGCAATGGTCAATCACCACTGTAGAACTACAAAACAATAAAATTGGCCAAAACGGAAATGTGTAATTGTTCAAGCTATATTTCAGTTGCAGTGTTTTACTTCTGCTTAAGGAAAGAGTAGTGCTTGCAAACTAGTGTGCAAAACAAGATCAGCATTATTGTTTTCCCCTAGTCCTGATGAAAACTCCCCTTCTCCTCACATCCACCCTAGATGGCTTACCTGGTCAACACGTTCATAAGTTGCCATGGTAGTGGCAAGCTACTCTCTGGGATTGAGTATATTGATCCCATGATGCATCTCATACCTGCGGGCTCTGTTGGATAGGGCACAAGTGTGAGTCTCTTTTATTATCGTGGTGCTACAAGCCCTCGTTTTCTTTGTGATAATGTAAGAAAGGAGATGAGGGAGTAGAGAGACACAGGGACAAAATTTGTCTCCGTCCCCGCCCCATCCCTTTGGGTTCTGTCTCCATCCCCACCCCGTCCCCGCAGGCCCTCTCTCCGTCCCCGCTCCATCCCTGCAGGTTCTGTCCCCGTCCCATCCCCGTGGGCTCTGTTCTCATCTGCAGAAGCCTCGAACACTTACAATTTTATATTTAAATCTTTTTATTAAAGTATAAAAAGGAACAATGTGCTGTGCAACTGTTGTGTATAAATTACAAATAGAAAACAATAATAACAACGAGCAGCTATAATCACCCTCCCACAACCACCATCCTCTACCCTTTCAACCCCAACAATAGCTGACTTCTACTATCCCAAGGAATCCTAATCCACCCTATTAAAATGTCCAGATGTACAAAATACAACCCGTTCTGTATGCCCTTGAGGGGAGAAATATGCCCTATGAAGCACTGTTATGCTTTTTTAATCTGTGGATGAATAAGAAGTCATCAACAATCTCAGGATTCAGTTTCGTTCTCCTGTTTTCCACAGTTCCTCCTCCAATAGAAGATGTCTTTTTAGAAGATGTGCTGGTAGCAGGATGTACAGGATCCCCAATGCAAATTTTGCTAGCTGTGGCCAGCTTGTTTTTCCAAAAAAATAAAAATATTACGTGCATCAAACAGAAATATAACAGTTGAGTTCATTAACAGGCTTCAAAGTAGAAAGTGACACAAAGACAAAGTTTGTCCCCGTCCTCACCAGCTCTGTCCCAGTCCCCACCCCTTCCCCGTGGGATCTTTTCCCGCCCCGTCCTTGCGGGCTCCTTCCCCATCCCCACGGTTATCGCAGGTCCCCGTCCCTCTGTCATTCTCTATGAGCGAGGTCAAAGACCAAAATGGCCCATTTAGCCTTCCTGGTAAGGCTTGCAGTTGACCTCTCCTATACAGTGCTGAGAAAGTATACACATTTGCTAGGGTGTTCTGTATTTTAGTACAGTTTATTCTCAGACCATGACAAATGCTAATCTAAACCCTGATGAGAACTGAAGAAATAACTCGGACAAAAATGATATAGTTTAATGATTCAACAAGACTCAACCATAGATGTCTGTGTGTGACACAAAGTATGTGGACCTTTAATTAAGTAACAGGTAGCATATTATCAAGTAGCAGTAAATTAAATTAAATGTTTCCTGTAACTCTTGATCAATGTTTTAACATAAGCTTTGAGAAATTTGACCATACTTATCTACAACTCTGATATTTAAGGGCTTCCTTGCACGAACAGCTCACTTCAGGTCTTGCTTCTACAGTCTGTTTGGAGTTCTTTTTGTCTTCATGGATGATTTTTGGGTTTGTTCTTGGGGTGATATTGGCAGGATGGCTGCTTATGAGTAGAATTACTAAAATGTTAACTTTATCTGTTTTTACATTATCCTCCCAATATTCAGCCAGCAGCAGGCAGTGCTTTTGCTGTCTGCTGCCGGCGTTAAACCTAGATATTCAATGCCGGGCCATTTCCAGTGATTAGCATTGAATATTCATTCATTTTTGACTGCAGCAACTTACCTGGTTAAGCCGATATTCAGAGCTAACTGGCTAAGTGCTTAGTGGTTAAAGATAGGCCCGCTATTTATACAGCCTATTTTAACCACTAAACATAGCCAGGTTTGCATTGAATATTTGCGCCTAACCAGCTGAATGGGGATGTACTGCTGAGATGGATTGTGAATGGGTATATTAGAATGAGTGGGTGAGGGTGTGCTACTGAGGAGTTCTACTGTTGATGGGGAGGTATGAGAATGGGTGAGTGTGGATGGGGATATGGTACTGAAGGGGGTGAGAATGTGTGAGTGGGGATGTACTCCTGAGGGGGGTGTGAGAACGTGTGAGTGGGGGTGTGCTATTCTCTGGTGTGTGAGTGAGGGTATACTGCTCAGGGGTGAGTGTGCGTGGAGGTGTGATACTCTGGGGTGTGTGAGAATGGGTGAGTGTGATTGGGGTTGTTTTGCTGAGGGGTTTGTGAGAAAGGGTGGCATTGACATTAAGTTTAATACTCCCTTAAATCCTTCACCCCAACCTGACCCAAGCCCCCGATATTTTAAAAAATTTCCTGGCAGCCCTCCCTTCACCCTTCCCCAGCCCTAACTGTGGGAAAAAAATCCCTGGTGTGTAGTGGCACCCCCCCTCCCCTAACCCTTCCCTCAGACCCTCAAAACCTCAGGAGTGATGCCCACTCACTCCTACCTCAGCACCACCATCTTTGAAAACAGCAGCACCAAACCCCATCTGGTACATCATGGGATGCACTTGAGTGGGGTCAGTCTGCCAAATAGGGGAATGTTTCTTTTGTTTGGTAGTCTCTGCCTACACTACCAAAAAAAGGGAAAAATTCCTTATTTGGCAGACTGGGATTCTAGGGAGCCTGGGGGAGGGGTCAGGGGTGGGGAGTGCCATGAGACACCAGTGAAATGTGTTTTTTTTTTTCAGATGTGGGTGCTACTAGACACCAGGGAATTATGTTTTAAGTCGGGAGAAGGGGGTGGGGGTAGGTATGGGTGCCAGTAGACACCAGGGAAATGGGGATCAGGTTGGGTCAGGGAGGTGTAGCTGTCCATTGTTGGAGTATCAGTTTGGGGGAGGAGGGGTGATAACATAATGCCTGTGGCTTTTTTTGTTGTTGTTTTGTTTTGTTTGTCATACTACTTGTTGGCACATGAGCTAATCACTGTAAGGGTGACAATGAGCTGTGGATTATTGCCATGTATTTATTGTGGCAGTAATTTGCATGCTCATTGCTTACTGCATACCATGGTAGTTTTTTCTTGCTTATTTTGCAGTAGAAGCCACATGCTGAGCCAACTCTACAGTGTGGGATCTGCATCAGTTCCAGAAAGAGAATACAGAAAATGGACTGACAGATGTGGCTACAGTCAGTCTTACCTGATTCTTTTCCCTCTGCAGTCACAATCACAGGGGTCCCCATTTGCTGGAGTTTTAAAATATAATTATTGTAGTGGGGAGGGTTCAACATGCTTGTTTACCTTGTGCCCAGCAAGCAGTTAAACCTATAACTGAATCCTTCAAAGAAAAAGGATACATACAACCCAAAATCATCTCTATGAAGACTGCTTCTTCATTTTAAACATCCAGGGCAAACCTACACCAGTACAAAGAAAAGAAAGGTGCAGAGAGCACCATGTTGCATGTAGTGGCATACTATTTGGAGTTGAAAAAAAAACCCGAGAAAAAATAAGACTTATAGCCTCTACTCCTGGAGAGTGAGTGGCTGAAGGAGATAGTCCCTGATCTGCTGGTACTGGGCTCTTGACTCCCACCTAACATGAAGTAAAAATTAGTGAAAAGGAAGCTTCTAACCAAAGCTCAGAAAGAAGAGAATGGTGCAAGTCCCTACAATAACTCATGCTGTAAACTGCGAGCACATGTCACAGGACTCCACAGTAAAGAGTTTCAGCATGCTGCTGCTGTAATGTAGTATAGATTATTCATTGTAGAACATGTGAAGCTGGATGCTACGCTGGTGAAACAGGCCAGACGTTAAAGACAAGAATGAATCATATAGACCTAACATCACATACCATAAAGCAGACCACATTGACACCTCCACAGGGCATTATTTTTCAGATACTCAAAAGAAAATAGAAAATAATCTGGTAACATAAGCCAATTGAAGTTAAAATAGTCAGACAGTGTGGAACTGATTAGAAAAGAAGCAATAAAAATCTGAGGATTAGATGATCAAAACCCCCACGCCGTTCCTAACAGCACTCTAAAATTAGCGCTGTTAGAGCGTGGGGCAATAATGCTCCTATGAACAAAGATAATAGCATGCAAATTCATGTGCACTATTAGCTCTGATCATAGGGATACTTCTGTGGGAGGATTGTGTCTGGGCATGTGCCCAAAGTACAGTCCTCCTGCAGAAGTTGTTTGACAGGTCTGGGCTGTCAAATAAGAGCCTGGACCTGTCAAACAATTTCCCCCCTTTCCCCGCACGCAAGAGGTTGGAGGTCCGGTGGACCTCCAGCTCCACTAACCCCTCCCCCCCCCCCGGCCGAACAAGTAGTTTCCCTGGTGGCCCAGTGGCTTTCTCCCCCTCCACCCCCAGACACAGGGTGGGCTGGAGGTTTGATGGACCCTTAACCCCCTTGACACAAAAAAAAACTCCCTGGTGGCCCAGTGGGCAACACTACTTCCCACACCCCCCATCCACCCTGGTAGTCTAGCTCCCCTGAATCGTCAGTGGGTGGCAGTAAGTGCTCCCCACAGCATGGCCACATGGTAAGGGTTATCTTACCATGTGGCCATTTTTTTTTGGACATTTTACCTGCTTTGGTAAAAAGGGCCCTGGTGTGTGAGAAAAATGGCCCCCACCAGCACCACAGAGCCCTTTTTCCCACAGCTTAATAAAAGGACCCCAAAGAGAGCACTGAACAAATATATCATTGAGCACCGTAGTGCCATTAAAAGAAATATATCCGAGAAATGTTTACTAGAGCACATGCAAGCCAAAGGACAGAGATTTGATGGTTTGAGATTTACAGTATTACACAAGGTCACTCCACATTGGAGAGGAGGAGATACTGATGGGATTTTATTAAAAGAAGGTCAGAGATTAATTTTTAGATACAAGACTGTGAATCAGGAATTGGACCTGTCTGTGTTTCTATAGACACCAAAATGGACACTTTTGAAAAAATGACCACATAGTTATAATACTGTCTTGTTTATTATTGTTTTATTTACTTTTTAAAGTTTGATGCATATTTGATTTACATGTATTATTTTTTTATGTTTGATGTATATTTATTGACTTAGATTTTGTTTTTACTGTAATATTGTTTTGCTTTTACTATAAGGTTATATCAAATTATTTTTTTATCTTATCAATATAAGTACGTATATCATCATAATCATCATTTATATCATGTATTTAGTGCCTTTTTTTAAAGTATTGTGTGTGTGTATATATATATATATATAGTCATTTCCCTCATTTCTTTACTAATTCAGTGGTTTTATAAAGGTTTTATATTCTTTTTACAGCTCAATTTAACATTCGCATTGAAGACACAGAGGCAGGGGATGCTTGCCTATCAGGGCAGATGGAGGATAGGGTTGCCCACTAGGTCACCAGGGAATTTATTTTTTGGTGTAGCCCCCTGTACCCCCAGGGCAGAGGCCACTGGGCCACCAGGGAAGCTTTACTTGTTTAGGTGGGGGTCTGGAGGTCCACCGGACCTCCAGCCCCTTGCATGTGGAGGGTGTGGGGACCTGCATGCATGCAAATGCATGCTGAACAGGGCTCCCCATTCCTCCCCAATGCTCTGCAAACTGTAATGTCAGCTCCGAGCTGGCATAGGGCTTACTTCAGGAGCAGTTCCAGTGTTTGGCATGCTGCCCGCTGAGCATTGGGGAGGAATAGTAAATGCCCTGTTTAGCATGCATTTGCCTGCTTCTTGCAGTCAGAGCCTGTGTGCTTCTTGTTTCTGATCATAGGGTGGGAGCAAATGTGGGCGCTGGTATGGTGCTAACAGCCTTTAGCGTCCGCCTTTGCTTCTGATCATCAGCCCCTGAGCTTTTTAATGCATTATGAGTGATAACATTCTTCTACCTGTCAACTTCTGATCACCCATCAATCCTCCTCACCTCTCCCGTTAAGACTATCATTGGCATTCTTTTTATGAGTCTTCCATTTTCTGGTAACATCACCTTTTCTGATCTGAAGAAGGGGATATTAGTCCCTGAAAGCTGGTCAAGAAATGTATTTGCTCTCATAAAAAAAAACATAACGCCTTGTGTTTTATTTTTAATTGATAGTGCAGTGGCCTGAGAACCAAGGGAAGTGGGTTCGATTGCCACTGCAATTCCTTGTGACTCTGGGCAAGTCGCTTAACCCTCCATTGCCCCAGGTACAAATAAGTAGACTACTTTGATTGTGGCCACAGAAAGGCGGCATATCCAATCCCATCCCCTTTCCATGTCTTATTACTGTAATAGAAATATTTGGCTACCCCACCACACTTTCTTTTTTATGTTCACTCCTGTCATGATGTGTATTAGATCAGTTAATGTATTTCTTTAGGGGTCCTTTTACTAAGATGTGCTAACAGATTTAGCGCGCTAACAAATTAGTGTGCGTTTAATGCCATGCAGCCCATAGGCATATAATGAGCTGCACAGCATTTAGCGCATGTTAGTAAAAGGATTCCTTATTGACTTAGTAATTTCAAAATGTTTGACAAATGTCACATAAAGGTGAATTCTGTAAAATGTAGAATCTTCAAAATGTTTCCATCTATAGTCCAAGAGATTTAGATTTCAATAAACACGTTTTCATGTCACTCGTCATGTAGTTGCTCTTTTAAAGAAGTGGGTTTAAAAATAAAGCTTTTGCACATATGGAATAAGTGCTAAGGAGCTGATCCAATCCATCTGTCTGAGAGGTATGATAATGTCCTCTAATAGGCGCCCATTGGGTCCAGAGTGGTTGGAAGGCTTTACTTGGTTCACTGTTGAAACCTAATGGACAGGGTTCAGGTCTCAGCAGTGTGGTGGTGGCAAATACTGAAGCAATCCATGCAGATGTGTGTATTTCACTTCCTCTTTTGGGTTTTAAGTATGGGGGTAGGGTTTTTTATTTTTATGGCTTTGCTTTTTGGCTTATAATAGGAGTCAGCCAGCACAGCAGTTTTTCAAGGGCTTGATTAAAACGGAGCTGGCTACAGAACTAATTGTATCCAACATATAAAGGCTATATATTTCTTAATCTCCCTATAGTGCAACCAGTGACGTAGTTATGGGGTGGGCGGGCCTTGAACGGCAGCACCTCTTTATATTTGCTGGTGGGGATACTGAAGCCCCCTCCCCCCCACCAAGCCAAATAAATACAGTGCCACTGCTCCCCTCCTCCTCATGTTGCTGCAGAAGTTGGCAGAATGCCTTCAGCTGCTGACGCAAGGTCTTCTGTGTTAAAGAAGCAGTGTGAGGAGGAGGAGAGCAGCTTGGGCACCTGTATTTATTTGGATAGCAGGGGGGGAGAGAAGAGGAGGAAGGAATGTGTTGCCCCCCCCCCCCCAGTCCACCCCTGGGCACCTCCAAAATTGGAGGGCTGGCTATGCCCAACTGGTAAGGATACAATGTTCTATGTCTTTTTGTCAATCAAAGAAAGGTATACTTGCAAGGTGTTCTTCCCTTCCAGCGGGTACTGAGAAAAATATGTTTTGGGGGGTTTTCCAAAGAGTAGGAAGGTGAAAGGGGGTGGAGTGTATGTCTGTCAATTTTGAAGAATTAAGAAATAGAACTTAAACACTGATGTAGCATGTGTTCTTTTCCTCCCACATTTTTCGTTACCTAGGCAGCCAGTAACCAAGACCACCTTTCGGCATTACAGAGTGCTAGGAAAAGGGGGATTTGGAGAGGTGAGTGTTCAATAAATTGATCTTGAGTGGTGAGCAGTGGGAGATCGATCTAAAGATCAGTCCCAGCAGAGCAGATGATCCACTCAAGTCCCTGTTCCTGGTGTGCTAGTAATTTCCTGTTTTGGTCACTGCTAATGGCATCTTTCTCCTCTAAACATTCTGCTGCAGCCAAGAGTCAGGAATTTACATGTGTGGCAGCTGTCAGCACTGTGCTCTTTCCTTGGACCAGAACATACTGTAGCTTGAAATAATTCTTTTTCTCTTTTACTTTATAGTTGTAAATATCCTTCTTAGTTTCCACATGTTCTTGAATTGGACTTAAAGGAACAGATTCACTAAACTGCATTAACCTGTGTTGTTAATAATGTTGGTTAATGAATGTGTTTTAGTGAATCGCCCTATTGAAAAGGGGCAGTGGCATTTAACAGGCCAGTAACCCATGTTAACAGAAGCACACACCCACATGATTTCGCAGTCCTGTCATGAGACACAGCTGGCCAAGCTGTTTTTCAGGATTGCCACAACGTGTGAGCATGAGAGAGAGAGAGCTTCAAGCACTGTTTCATGCCCATTGTGGTAGTCCTGAAAAATGACTGGCTTAGTGTACCTCCAGAGCAGGGCTGTGAAAAACTGCATTGATACAAGGCCTTTAGGTTTCTTCAAGACAGCAAAAGCTCTGTGGCTTTGCTGGAAACCTCAAAAAGTATTTTTTTCCCAGTTTTCTTTTCTTCAACCCTTCCCAGTGTAATAAGCAGTGCTATCCTTTAAACACAGCATTTTTTTCCTGATTTTCCTCTGGTAATCTTAATCCCCTGTACAGTATGAAGTTTTATCATGGATAAATCAGCAGTAAAACCATTGTGCCAAAGAGTAGTATGGCAGGAGTGCAAAACGCAGTGCTCCCGATGTGAAAATCAATGCAAAATTTTGGCACTGTTATGCACTTTTTTTTCATAGTGCTGAATCTTTATTCCTGCTCTGATTTCAGTGCAGGAGCAAACTGGTCTCTGAGAAGAATTGCAGCACTTCACTTCAGACAACCGTTTCCGACAGGCCTCCTTGATGGCCCAGTAGACTCTGGACACCCCGCTCCCCTCTCACAAGTGGTCTTGTGGGCCCCTGGATACTTCTTCCCCCTACTCACCTTTAGGATTGGAAGTGATGCCCACTTGATTCTGCATCTGATGCCTGGCCCCTAGTGACGTCTCCCAATTCACTGTTAGGGGTCAGTTGCCACCGTTTTCCAAGATGGTGGGCAGGAGGAGCAGGTCACCACTGGATACCTCCCTGTGCCAGGTTAAATTTTATTAGTCCATAGTACCAAAGAGTCTTTGGTCAAAGACGTGCCCTAATGCAGGTGCCCTGGACAGGTAGCCCCAGATGGGTCAGTGGGCCAACAAGGAATCTTTGCAGGGTCATGGAGTTGGGGCCTACTGGGCCACTAGGGATCTTTCAACAAGATGGGGTTTTTTTTGTCTTCCTTCCTATCACTGTGTGAGCCAATCCCTGGTCATGCACTGACAGGAAGATAGACAAAAATATCCAGTGCATTAAAGTGTGGCAGATTGCTGTGGCAGCATGTGCCTTTTTTCTGTTCGTACACATTTAACACTGCAGTAGTTTGCATGCCATTAATTTACCTCATTGAGAGTAAAATGATTTTTTTCAGCAGGTGCGTTAGAACAACATGCACTGTTCAGCACACTGTTGTAACAGACAGCTTATTAGAGCAACTTATGCACCCAGCTCATGTACAAGTTTTGTACATGTATTTCCAAGGAGATAAATAAGAAGTCATCATGGATATATTGCCACTTAAAAAGAAAAGGGTCCAAGTTAGCACTAGGTGCAACATCAAAATGGTGTGAGAATTTTCAACAGGAAACTATGCTTAAACCCAGTCTTTGAAATGTGATAGAAAGGCCAGGGGTAAAGCTGCCTGCAGACTTTGTACACATGCAGGTATGTTAACAATTCGCCCAGATATCAGCTATTTCTTTTTCCTCCGATGCAGGCTTTGTCAAAACATAGGAGCATTGAGCTGTGGACTTTTGCATACTTGAGGTGATTACAGGATGCCTATGTTCAGTGGCGTAGTAAGGGTGGCTGCATTGCTGCCAGTGGAGTTGGTGCTTTAATATTGTGTTTTCAATTGCTAGGGACAGGCAGGTTCCCTGGAGTCCTGCAGAGCTTGCCTGTCCCTCATTATTGAAAATGTGATAGTGAAACAGCACCCCTCCCCACTAGCAGGACTGTAGGTGAAGGACTTCAGCTCAGCTTGGAGGGAACAATACTGACGCCTGCATTCCCCTGCATTTGCTTAGTTCATGCACAGGGTGTGCAGGAATAAGTGGATAAAAGTGCATTGCGGACTTCCACAGTTCCAGCAGAAGGTGCCTTCAGCTGGGATCCCTGCTAGCCAAGGTTTTTTTTAATGCCCAGTGGAGGGGAGGGATTGTTTAGGCTCAGCCAGAGTCACCTCTGGCTGCACTATTGATGTGTCCTGATACAAACTTACCCCCTACACATGTATACCTCTGTACATTTTTATTAGAGCCACTTTCTGCATGTAAAACACTTCATAAAATCACCCCCTTATTTATAGAATGTTTTGGGTTTGTGAAGATGATCTGTGATTGCTTTCTATCGAATCTGCTTCTCTTCCCTTAGGTGTGTGCCTGCCAAGTGCGGGCAACAGGAAAAATGTACGCTTGCAAAAAGCTGGAAAAGAAGCGAATCAAAAAGAGGAAAGGAGAAGCCATGGCATTAAACGAGAAAAGAATTCTAGAGAAAGTTAACAGTCACTTCGTAGTAAGTGCAATCAACTTACTTCAGTCCAGGGTTTTCTACAGATATTAAATACTGGAAATAGAAATAATAACAAAAAAACACTTCACTGTTATGTCAGTAAGCAATATGTAACATTTATAATCTTAAAAGAGGAAAAGACTTCAAATGCAATCATGAACAAAGATATTCTAATACTGCCACTTTCAGTCATATTTATGTTTGTTTATGTTTATTTTGATCTTGATATACCGCCTTTCAAAGACAAAGCGGTTTAAACAAACTGAAACAACCAGATGGAAAGAAACTACAAAATTAAGATAAGAAAAAAGAACCGGGAAGAAGAAGGGGGGGGGAGGTGAGGGAGAGGGAGACCGCTGCCAAATTACATGTTCCTAATGCCCAATCAAGTCAGGGGGGGCCTGCAAGGTCTTAAGACCCGACCTAAACTTCTTATAACGGAGCTCGACTGGAGGGATGGAGTTCCAGAGGGAGGGAGCAAGAAAGAAAAATGCAGGACATCTAGTACATGCCAGGCAGGAGCGAGAAACCAGAGGAATAGACAAACGATAATCGTAAGATGGGTGAAGAGTTTGGGCTGGGGTATAAGGGGAGATCACTGCTGAAAGGTAAGACGGTGTTTTCGCATAAAAAACCCTGCCAGTGAGAGTAGGTAGCTTATGCTGAATTGGGTAAGCCGGAAGCCAGTGGTGGCGAATTAGAAGGGGGAGGGGGGTTTACATGATCAAAGTACTGGACACAGGTCAGGGTGCAGATCGAAGCATTGTGAACAGTCTGAAGGCAAATGAGTAGAATGGAAGGGAGACCTACATGGACGACATTGTTTTTTTTTTTATTTTATTTTTATAAACACAGTGCAGCAATGTGTGCTCGCAGGCACTTTAAACTGGCAAAATACAATTTTACTTAAAGACACAGAAATCGTAAGCTGACCCTTCCTTATTAATTAAACAATATTTTACCCGCAGAGTCCACACCCCACACTGTATTTTCCATTTTTCCCCCCCCTCTTCCTGTCCTGCTCTCTCAGAATCATTCTCCACTCTCGCCATCCTATCCCATTCCATTACCCAACAGTCATACCCCATTCACCCCCTCTCACCCTCCCCTTCCTCTACATCCCCTTGTAGAGATAACACTCTTAAACAGTCCGTCCACATGCTGTGATATTGTATATTAGCAAGCTTTGATGCGTTAGAGTAAATGCGGCACTCATTTTCCCCAAATGCTCTCATTTTAGCATACCATACCTCCACCGGAACACTCTCCGTGGAGGTCCAGAATTGTAATATCGTTTTCTTTATCAATAGGAGAGAGATATAAATGAATTTCCTGCATGATTTGGAAAGGCCCTGGGCAATGAGTATAGCTTGATCCCCCAATAACAAAGATGCATAATCCCATTCAATCTGCCTTTTTGTTACTTCTCTGAATACCTGAAATGCCTGATTCCACACAGAGAGAGACGGGCATTCTAGAAAAGAGTGTATGAGACTTCCCCATCCCTGCTTACATTTAGTACATTGGCCTTCCTCCCATAACCCCATGGCCATTCCCCTAGCCTTCGTAATGTATGCTCTTTGCAGTATCTTGTATTGCGTTTCCTGCAGATCTGCTACCTTTACCATGTCATAAATAGTGTGGAAGAACTTACTAAATTGTTTTGTGGTGTAGTTCATATTTAACTCTTTATTCCACTGGTCTGTCACTCTCTCCAACCCCCCTACGGGCCCATTCATAAGTAAGATTTTGTACCATGTGGAGAGGCTGTTTACCTTGAAAGGTGTTCGTAGCAGGATCTTATCTAGGGGCCCCCATTGCCACTTAACCCCATATGCCCCTACTAGTGAGGAAAAATAGTGGCGCACTTGAAGGTACTGTAGGAAGTGGTGATTGGGAATGTCCCACCTGTCTTTCAGTTGAGCAAAAGATTGTAGATGTTCCTGCCCCTGTTCCATAAGGTGACCCAGCATCACACAACCCTGATCCCTCCATTTATCGAACACAGAGTGTCGTATTCCTGCAGGAAAGTCCGCGTTGCCCACCATTCCCAAAAAGGGAGAGACCTCCGGTGCCCGGTTCTGGTGCTCTCTCCACCACTTCCACGCCCTCCGGAGGGGTTGCAAAAATGCCAGTCTCCCTGCTGTGTCATATACAGTGCTGGGTTTCATGTGTATTAAGTTTGTAAAAGACCATGGTGCACACCATCCTTCCAGCCCCTTGCCCGGCATAAACTTATATTGGCCCGTCATGCCTTCAAAAATGAGTCTCATAAGCGCTGCTATGTTGTACCAACGTAGCTCGGGTAGCGCCAATCCCCCCATATTCCTACTGAGGGATAACTTTTGATGCCCTATTCGAGCCCCCTTTCCCCGCCAGATAAAAGAGCGGATAATAGATCGATACAACCGTTCATCTCTCCTCAATATCCAAATCGGAGCCGCTTGTAGGGGATATAATATTTTTGGCAGAAGGACCATTTTGACTAAGGCTATCCTGCCCATTAGAGAAAGCGGCAAGTGCTTCCATCGGTCACAAAGCTTCCTTATATTTTCCAAGGAATCAACTACATTTTTTTTATAAAAGATTAATGCATTGACACTGAGATAAATTCCCAGGTAACGCATGGCTCCCCTAGCATACGGTATTGGTAATCCCGGCAGACCAGAAGCCTCGGAGCCTCCCGACAACGGGAGTAGTTCTGATTTGGCTCGATTTACTTGCAGACCCGATAACTTCCCAAATTCCCCCACTATTGCAAGAACCCCAGGTAGATCTCTGGTCCCATTTGCCATATAGACTAATATGTCATCCGCGAATAGGTTTACTCTGAATTCTTGTGTGCCCACCCTTATCCCCTGTATGTGGTTGCTGTCCCTGATTTTTATGGCTAGCGGCTCTATAGCTAACAGAAAAAGAAGCGGCGACATTGGGCAACCCTGTCGAGTTCCCCTCTGTAAAGGGAAGCTCTCTGTAAGTGTACCATTGATCAGTAGCCTGGCCATTGGGGCATTGTAGAGCGCTCTAATCCAAGAGATGTACGGCCCTATAATACCGAACCGGTTTAAGGTCCAGAATAGGTATTGCCACGAGATACTGTCAAACGCTTTTTCCATATCTAACCCCGCAATTACTGCCTGCCCTCCCTTACCTTTACACTCATGGACAGCTAAAAGAGCCCTCATAATGTTCATAGAGGCGTAGCGTCCTGGGACAAAGCCTACCTGATCCTCATGCACCAAACAGGGGACTATCCCATTCATGCGTTTAGCCAATATAGCTGCCAAAAGTTTTATGTCTTGGTTAAGTAGTGATATGGGGCGGTATGAGCCCACCTGGGTCACATCCTTACCCGGCTTTGGTATTAATACTATGTGGGCCATATTATATTGTATAGGTAGCCCCTTTTCCACTATCCCGTTAAACCATGCTCCCATAGGGCCTGCTACCAGGTCTGCGATCATTCGATAGTACTCTGGGCCATAGCCGTCCGGCCCTGGCGCCTTAGTCAGTTGTAAAAATTTGATAGCTTGTCGGATCTCCTGCTCTGCAATGGGGCCATTTAAGGTCTGCAATTGCTCGGGCGTTATCGTAGAAAGGTGAATATCTCGAAAAAAACCCTCACAAGCCTCATGGTCGAAGTCTCGAGCCCCGTACAAGGAGCTATAATATTTCACAAATTGTTGTGTGATGTGCTGCTCTTTAGTGTACTCTCTACCAGCGTCATCTCTGATAGTGGTAATGATTTGCCGCTTGCGGTATGGTCGTACCAGGTTGGCTAACAATTTCCCCGCCTTATTTCCCCACTTGAATAACTTAAAACGTTGGAAGTATATGTCCCTCTGTGCTCTTTGTGTCAGGATGTTATCTATCTGGCGTCTGACCTCTGCCATTCGAGCCCGGTCTGAAGCGTTCATAGTACTCGTATGTGCCCGTCTTAATTTGTGGAACTCATTGGACAGCTGCAACAGATCTGCCTCTCTCCTCTTTTTCCTCCCTGCCGTGTATGCTATTATATGACCCCTCATCACTGCCTTTGAGGCCTCCCAATATGTGCCTGCGTCAACATCCCCTGTTTGGTTGTACGCTTGATAATCTAACCATTTGTCTCTTAAGTATTCCCGAAATTCCCTGTCATGATATAGTGAGGAAGGAAACCTCCACACTCGCTCCCTCGTCCCCTCTGTAAAGGATACCGTCATAGTGACCGCCGAGTGATCACTGAGTGCGCAGTCCACTATGTGGACATGAGAAGACCGGGAAAGCAACGAAGGAGTGGTAAGGAGGTAATCAATCCGGGAATAGGTATTATGGGGATGAGAATAAAAGGTGAATTCACTGTCATGTGGGTGCAAGAGCCGCCATAGATCCACTAGCCCCAATTCAGATGTTAAGAAGTTGATCCCCTTGCTATCCCAATTCCCACCTCTCAACCTCCGGGGCTTACTGTCTACTGTCTGATCAGCCACGAAATTAAAATCTCCCCCCATCACTATGTGGCAGTCTGGGAAAGGCGCCACCCTGGCCACTAAGTCTGCATAGAATCTTTGGGAATACACATTGGGCCCGTAAACATTGCACAGTAAGAAACTCTGGCCCCATAGGTCACCCAGAACTAGCACATATCGCCCTTCCTTGTCCGATATCACTTTGTGGGTGGTGAAAGGCAATTGTTTGTGTATTAAAATAGCCACCCCTCGCTGCCTGGAATTATAGGAGGCATATTCTACTTCCCCCACCCATCCCCTTCTAAGTTTTTGGTGTTCTTTTGCAGTTAAATGAGTTTCCTGAATAAATGCTATGTCTGTTCTCTCTTTTTTCAGCCACGAAAGTACCTTGGTTCTCTTAACCGGGGAATGCAACCCGTCCACATTAAGCGTGACCACTTTCAAATTAGCCATCATCACCACACATAAGGGCACTCTCCAAAGCCATACTAGCATCAATCCCGCCAGTCTCCCAGCTGGACCGGCAGGTTCCCACTCTCTGATTCTCTTGCATTACTCCATCTTCATTCTCTTCATCCTGTATCCTAATCTGTAGGATACGCTTTATGTGTGCTATCTTTACTCCCCCCTCCCCCGTGCCCTTCTCGTTCATACCCATACATCCACCACATGCATACATCCCCTCACCCACTCCCCCTCCCTTCCCCTCCCGCCCTCTGTCCCCTGCCCTCCCATCCCTCCCCTCCCCCCTCTTCCCCCCCTTCCTCTTCTTCTTCATCCTTCACCTTCCTAGAATCTTCTCAGCAGCTCCCCTTCCCCCGCCCGTCATGGATCTTAATTACTCGAATCCCCTCCCACCTGTGATAAAGTTACCTTCCCATTTCTGAACTTCCAGTAACATAAGGGAACCCCCAGTCAAATAACAACCCTTTCTATCCCCCAACTTCTCCCCGTTTAAATCTATAATTAGGAACTCAACCCAACAACAGTAGCAAACAAACCTATCAACAGCAAGAGTTCAAGTTCTTTATCCCTATGGTGCCTCAGGATCCTCAATATGTCACATCGTTTCTTGCAGAAATCTTTCTAGCTCTCATTGCTCTGGCTTTCTCACCCCTCTTGTGCTGCCGCGGTCATCTTGCGCAGAAACTCTTGAGCTTCCCCCACCTCCTGCACAAGGATTGTCTGTCCGCCTTGCCATATACGCAGTTTAGCAGGGTACATAAGCGCAAATCTCACTCCCTTCTTATGAAGTTCAGAGCACGTGGGCGCCATTGCTCTCCGTTGCGCTGCTACACGTGCAGAGTAATCGTTAAACAACAGCAGTCGATGATTCTCATAATCCACTCTTCCCTTCATTCGAAATGCTTTCATGATCCGTTCTTTTGAAAGCCAGTTGGTATAGTGGGCTATAGCAGTGCGCGGTCTGGTGTTAGTGTCTCCCTTGACCCCCATCCGATGGGCTCTGTCGCAACAGAAGGCGCTTGTAGCTTCCTCCAAACCCAGCGCTCGTGGTAACCAGGAGTCAAAAAACTGGTACAGCTCAGTGCCCGCTACCGCCTCAGGCAAGCCGATCACGCGGATATTATTCCGGCGACTACGATTCTCCTGCTCCTCAATCCTCTCTCTGAGTTCTCCCGCCTCTTTCTGCAACGCGGCAACCAGGTTCGCCGTGGCCCTCGCTTCCTCCTCGCCTGTTGTTATGCGCTGCTCCATCTCTTGGATTCGTTGAGTATGGGCGTCAAATTTTTCGTGGATTTCCTCCACTGCTGATTGCAACTTATTCAGTCTGTCAGCTAGTGCCGCCGATACTGATCTTGTGATTTCCTGCACCCATTCCGCGTTCTGCACTAGCGTCGGGGGCGGGAGCGAAACTGGGTCTGGGCTCGGGGCCTTTTGCGGCGTCGCCATCTTGGCTTGATTCAGGGTCCGCGTTATCTTTGCTGTTCGTTGCCCTTTTGTGGGCATACCTCAGTCACCCGGCGTTCTCAAATGCGTCTGGGGGTACTTTCTGCACCTTGGTGAGCAGGTATCAGCGTTTATCCCGACCGGATCTATGTATTTTTTAGCAGTTTTTAGCAGGTTTCAGGGGAGCTGCTCAGATCCACGTCTTCCTAGGAAGCAGGCATCACGTGACCCCCATGGACGACATTGTAATAATCAATACGGGAAGCGACCATTGCTCAAAGGAACGAGAGACAGACGGAAGAGTTGAAATAGCTATGAACAGAGCAAAACTGGCACAAAGCCAGAAAGCAGGGTCTGGTGACAGACTCAATCTGAGTGCCAACGAAAGTCTGCAATCAAAATTTACCCCCAGGTACGAGAAAATGTCTATCAAAGGAAATCAGCATGTCCAGTATAGTAGGAGCAAGTTTGCTTCTCACTGCAGCTCCTTGTGATCCTGGACAAGTCACCGCCATTGCCCCAGGTTCAAAATTTAGATTGTGAGCCCAGGAGGGACAGTGAAAGTACCTGTATGTAATATATGTAAACCGTTTTTATTATACCATAGAATGGCAGTATATCAGATCCATTACCCTTTACTAGTACTGTCCGATTCAGTCAAAAAAGTTTCAATTCAATTCGATTCACTTGATTGAAATAGGGAGGCCAATACCCTCAGGCCTATGCTAATATTATAACAGACAAGGTAACACAAACAGGCAGTAGCAATTGACCAAAGACTAACTGTAATATGGACAACTCTTACTTAGTGTGAGCACGCAGTGTTACATAATGTCAAAAGGGAAGTTAGGTTGAGTCCTACATCTTCCAGTTTTTATTGAGAAGAATCATTTTGTTCACTTTGACCGGGTCAGAAAACTTTGTCATGCAGCTGTAATTTGTCCAGCAGCAGAAAAAATTATTTCTGACAGCACAGAAGTGGCTTGTATTTGTACTGCTCTTATGCAAGTCTGTTTTCTGGTTGAGTACCTAATAAAGTTCTTTACAAAAAAAACAGTCATTGTAATTTTCCCTTATGTCCTTTTATGTTTAAATATCTTTATCATCATTATCCACATAATTCCTTAGGTCCTTTTAAATTTGTACTGCTAAAGCACATTATGTGTCACACCTTCAACTAGTTACTAAGATGTGTAATTAGCAACAGGTCCCACTTTCTATGTGCTAACATGGTAGCCTTATGCAGGCTGTAACAAAACGCCTAGCCACCCGCCTGGGGTTACCCCGCAGGCACTTACAGGATCTATCCCCAGCACAGCTAAGGTCTGCCTGCACCTGCCACTTGTGCTCTACACTAGCACCCTCCTCCCACCGACTGGGTCACAACTGCCTCTGGGTGAATCTCCCGCTCTCAAATTATCCCCAGTGATTTCTAGGTTACTCCCAGTTGTCCCACAGTTCCCAGAAAGGACTCACAGACCCAACACACAAACCACCAGGATTCTTTATCAGTCCAGACAGGCAGAGGCAATAAACAATTGTGTATTGTCTTAAAACATATATTGAACAATTAATAAAAAAATGTGCAATCTGCAAACAATAACAGGTGACTGAAATATTGATCAATTATAACACTACCTAAATATTTGTTTACTTCCTAAAAAGTACCTGAGGAGATCAGGACATATAGTTGCTCACCAGTTATCAAATCTCTCTCTCTCCCGGGCTGAAATGAAACAACAGCCAGCAACTGCTGGGTAATTTCAAAATCCAGGCCAAGCCGACCCTAGAACAACATCATTTTTAAAAAGCTGGTTACATCCCTGCAAGGCACTTCCTACTATCAGTGTTAACTAAAGTATGAATCATTCACTTATCTGTAACTGCTTTAAGCATAAACATGCACCACCTACTTGACAAACTAGAGAAATGCACTTCAGAATTAATTTAGGCAGGAAAATATCCAATACATTTTACAGGCTTAAAACACACTGTTTCTTCACACTGGCCCTCTGTCAAGAAAGTTTTATAAGGCTCCCAGTGTGTATTGGTTGAAGCCATTTCAGTCACTACTGTGAGCTTAATTAAGCACACATTGTTTTAATTTTTTTTTACATAAAGAAAATCTCTTATGGCTTCTGGCTTGTTGTAGTATGACTAATTAAACTGCTTGTAATAGATGGAATCACTCCAACTGCTGGACAGTGGGAATTAAAATATTCCCTGCCCATACCTACACTTTAACTGCAACAGCTGAGTAACTGCAGCTAAACACTTTAAAATAAAACCAAAATACATACAAATACCAAAAAAAACTAACTTGAATTTAGCCAAAAAAGAAGGCTTAAGTAATTTTTCAACAACTTGTCAGTTCTTTAACCAAGTACTACTTATGAAGCCTGGTAGTTGCTTGTGGTCTTTTGGAATTCTCCTCTCCATATCTGGTTTGATTAAGCACTTCTCCTTCTAAGGCATTTTTGGCTGCAGGATCAGTTGCCACCAGAGATCATGATAAAAATCTAATTTCAAGTTTTAGGAAGAAGACTAAAACTTATGGGCTAGATTCTGTATATGGTGCTTGAAAATTCCGTGTGGAAAAAAATACACCTAGGCATATTCTCCAAAGTACACCTATATTTTATAGAATAGGCTTAAATTTCCACACTGTATATAGAATACACCGAGTGCCTCTCCAAGCAACCTTTGTGGCCATTTATGCCATACTCTCTGGACGCATAGATTTTAGAAACACCTAAGTCCCGCCCATGGCCTTTTCAACTATGCAACTTAGAATTTAAGCACACCACGTTACAGAATACACTTAGGGCCCTGTTTACTAAGCCACGCTGTGGGCGCGCTAGTGTTTTCAGCTCGCACTAAAAAATTAGCGTACACTAATGCTAGAGACACCCATATATTCCTATGGGTGGGTGTCTCTAGCGTTAGCGTGTGCTAATTTTTATTGTGCACTAAAAACACTAGTGTACCTTAGTAAACAGGGCCCTTAGTGAGTTGTGTGCATAAATCTTAATGCCAACTAGTGCTATTAATTGCTTGTTAACATCCAATTGACAACACTGATTTGCTAGTTAATCAATTAAGTTACGTGCACTGTTATAGAATACGCTTCGATTTCCACAAGGAAGTTAAGGTGCAATATATAGAATCCCGGGGTATATGCGCAACTTATCTTTCTGAATTGATTTAGTTTTATGATAATAGACTTTAGGTGAAGATTTTAATTTGTATTATCTATTATTATTTTTATTGTATTATGTATGTTAGTTTTGCAATCAGTTTTATTATTTTCATTAAAAACTGTACTTTTCCTTTTGGTAATGTATTATATATGTAACTCACCCAGAAGTGTGATAAAAGAGAGCAGGGTTTGTTTTTTTTAGACCAGTGATTGAAAATGGCAGTAATAGTACATCTTTGCTTATGATTTCATTTGTGAGGTCTTTCAGATTATAAATGCAATGAATTGTTTATTGACATAATAATGAAGGTGCGGATACCATCTGCTCCAGTATATTCTTGGTGTGTATATATTTTGGGGTGGGGTTATGTATATATGTATGTTTATTTTTTTTATGGCATTACAGTCTCTGTCATGATTTTATACTTTACGATCCATTAGGAATATTTTTTGGGGGGGCCAGTGGAAATAAATGGTCAATAAAGTAAATCGGCTTCTCTTTTTGTCTTTTAGGTTAGTTTAGCCTACACGTATGAAACAAAAGATGCCCTTTGTCTCGTATTAACCATTATGAATGGAGGAGATTTGAAATTTCATATTTACAACATGGGAAACCCGGGCTTTGATGAAGAGAGAGCGGTCTTCTATGCTGCAGAAATATGCTGTGGTTTAGAGGATCTCCAAAGAGAGCGAATTGTTTACAGGTGAGAGTTCAGGGGAAGCTTTCAAACTGGTCTTCCTCATCACATCAGATTGTTGCAGCTGTAAAGTCTTTTCCTCAGTTTTACTTGAAAGTCAGTGTCTTTAAGAAGCCCAAACAAATGAGAGATGTGTGATTTCTTTGCTTGTTGGTATGTCTTAGTTTGACTAAATCTAACGTACTGTGCTCAAAATGTCTACTGTTCCTTCCATCTTGCAAAATTTTATTAAGTGTTAGTGGAAGTCTTTTTTTTGTGCTAGTAATTGGTAGATAAGTTTATTCTGTGGCTTTCACAAATAGAGGGGCCCTTTTACTAAGCCGTGTAGGCATGTACGCTAGTCCTATGCGCGTCAATTTTGAACTACCACCAGGCTATCGCGTGGCCCAAGCAGTAATCAGCATTATATGCGTGCTGATGATTACCGCCTGGTTAATGCGTGAGACCTTACCGCTAAGTCAGTGGGTGGCGGTAAGGGCTCAGGCCCAAAAAGGATGCGTGCCAATTTTCATTTTGCCACATGTCCTTTTTCAACCCCCCAAAAAGGCGTTTTTTTGCAGGCGCGCTGAAAAATGGACCTGCGCGCATCCAATACACACATCTATACCAGTGCAGGCCACTTTTCGACGCATCTTAGTAAAGGGACCCCAGAAAGTTTGTCATGATTAGATGGAAGAAACTGGAAATCTAGAGCATTTGTACAGTTGGTGGAAGCACAAACCACATTTCTTTTTGGAATTGGGATAGCTTAGGCTGTTTTATTCTCAAAATGGTCAGAGTTGTAGGCTGAAAATAGGCATGGTTTGAGGAGAGCTAAAGGTTGCAAAATTCAGATGTTAGCTATCTAATTTCCAATGGATTAATAACTGATATAACTTTAAAAACACAAGTGGCCATTTAAAATTATGTATTTTCTCACTATAATTTCCTATGGTGGCTCAAGTGGAAATTCTGTTCTAAATATTGGGAAAGTCTGTGGTACTTCTGTATAGGTTAACATAAAACTTACATTTTTTTTTTAAACTTCATTTGTACATTAACAACCTAGAGAATTCCAAACAACTTAAATTTTGAAATAATAATAATGCTTAAGCAGCATAGAGAGAAAGTGACTGCCAGATAGTCACATGGGGGTGCTCACATGCCCACTTCAGTCCAGAATGTTCCCCAAAGTGCCTTCTGCAGAATGGTGGTGCAATGTCCTGAATACATTGGTGAGTGCTCGTACTCTCAGGTTCTGCAGCAATGTCGTTTGATGTGTTTAAGGTTAAGCATTGTTGGCCTTGAATCATTTTAGGCCCTGGTTTCTCTGCACTACTTCTGTCTACAGCTCTTTCTGCTGCAGTCAACCCCTTCTTGGCGTTTTTCCCTAAGATTGAAATCATATGTAATTTGAGGGGGGCAGATAACACTTTGCCATAAGAAACTTGGGAAAATAGCCAGTCCTTTTGACCAGCCAGCAATATTAAATTTCCTGGAGAAAAAAAAACTTGTTTAATTTAATTTTGCATGAACATCTGGTACTTCGAGGTCCAAGTATGAAGCAAAGGGAAAGCTTCTGTTGATTCTGGCGCTGAAGCTGAAACCACAAGCCGAGGCATAAAATCCACCAATACTCTTGGCTCACTGATGGAGACCAAGAATGTACAAAACTCCAGTCATCCTTCACTGACAATTATAAAAGGAAAGAATGACCCATTGTCCTTAGAACCCCGGTGTGCTAATTCATAACATGTTTAGCAGGCTGCCACTTCTTGGCCAGTATGGTGATGGTAACTCATGGTCTAGTGACACTTGGTTTAGGGTCATATCATCTATATGGGTCTATTTGTTAGAAATACACCTGCAACTGAATACGTAGTAATTGGGTTAGAGAGCTGGAAGCACTGAGCAAGAAGGATAAAAGGCTTTGCTGGTACAGTAGCAGCAATGTTCTTTTGGATTGAGTTCACATGTTTAAACCCTTTGCTTTGTCCTGAACAGAGTGTAATGTCTGCTCTCCTGAGAGATGCTGTCCTCGGTATGACATCCAGGGAGGTCGCAAGGGGAGGGCAAGCAGAACAATTTCCCAGGATGCCAAACCAGGGGAAGGGATGCCAGTGAAGGACCCTGGAGGGACATAGGCATTGACTGAGATGGGGGTTCCTTTGGGAAAAAATGAGTGTGTAGACCCACAGAGCTGGTTAAGTCAAGTTTAACTTGCCCTTAACACCAAGGCTAATGATGAATAATCATAATCCCAGTATTTATAACTCACTCTATCCTAATGGAAATGGGTTTAAAGCACATAATAATAAAAACAAAATTAATCGCAAAAAATTTAACTAACGCATAATTCTATCTAACTCATCATACTATTCCAGATGCTTCAGAAAAAGAAAGGTTTTAACATATTTACAGAATAACAAATATGGAGATTGCTGTTTAAAGATTAAATGTAAAGTTTTCTACTTACCTTACTAAGAGCCTCTTTTACTAAATCTTGCTAAGGATTCCCGGCGTAGAAAATGTGCCACAACCCATTCATAATGAATGGGCTACGTCACACTCACCGCATGGGAATCACTAGTGCAGTTTAGTAAGAGCCCGTGGAGGGGCATAATCGAACGGGGACGACCATCTCTAAGGATGCCCATCTCTAAGGACGTCCCGGCGAAGGGGCGGGGAAACCGCTATTATCGAAACAAGATGGGCGCCCATCTTTTGTTTCGATAATACAGTCGGGGACGCCCAAATCTCAACATTTAGGTCAACCTTAGAGATGGTCAACCTAAATGTTGAGATGGTTGACCTTAGAGATGGTCGTCCCAGATTTTCGGTGATAATAGAAACCGAGGAGCCAGCATTCGTAGTGCACTGGTCCCCCTCACATGCCAGGACACAAACCGAGCACCCTAGGGGGCACTGCAGTAGACCTCACAAATTGCTCCCAGGTGCATAGCTCCCTTACCTTCGGTGCTGAGCACCCAAAACCCACTCCCCACAACTGTACACCATACCATAGTCCTAAGGGGTGAAGGGGGGTACTTACATGTGGGTACAGTGGGTTTCGGGTGGGTTTTGAAGGGCTCACATTTACCAGCACAAGTGTAACAGGTAGGGGGGTGGATGGGCCTGGGTCCGCCTGCCTGAAGTGCACTGCACCCACTAAAACTGTTCCAGGGACCTGCATCCTGCTGTCATGGAGCTGGGTATGACATTTGAGGCTGGCCCAGAGGCTGGCAAAAGTTTTTTTTTTTTTTTAGGGTGGGAGGGGTTTGGTGATCACTAGGGGAGTAAGGGGAGGTCATCCCCGATTCCTTCCGGTGGTCATCTGCTCAGTTTGGGCATCTTTTTGGGGCTTGGTCGTGAAAAAAAAGGGACCAAGTAAAGTCTACCAAATGCTTGTCAGGGACGCCCTTTTTTTTTCCATTATCAGCCGAGGACGCCCATCTCTCAAGCTCGCCCCAGTCCTGCCTTCGCTACGCCTTTGACACACCCCTGTGAACTTTGGTCGTCCCCGCGAAGGACTGCAGCTGAGGACGCCCAAAATCGGCTTTCGATTATGTCGATTTGGGCGACCCTGAGAGAAGGACGCCCATCTCCCAATTTGTGTTGGAAGATGGGCACTCTTCTCTTTTGAAAATGCCCCTGTAAGTGTCCAAAACAAGAATCCCAATAGAACAAGAAAAGTCAAGACAAGGTAGAAGTCCAGAAAATAATGGAGCAAAAATCCATCACTGGAATGGGTCAGGAGCCAGAATGGGACATGAGGCAGATACATAGCAAGAAATAGGAGCACAGTTGCAGAGTCAGAAGCACTGACCCTTCGTTGAGCCAACCCAGATAAACCTGCAGCCCTCTGGACTGTGTGATGGCAGCCAAAAAAGCAAACAGGATGCTAGGAATTATTAGGAAAGGGATGCAAAATAAGACCAAGAATATTATAATGCCTCTATATCGCTCCATGGAGCGACTTCACCTTGAGTATTGCATTCAGTTCTGGCCGCTGTATCTCAAAAAAAGATATAGCAGAATTAGAAAAAGTTCAAAGAAGAGTGACCAAAATGATAAAAGGGATGGAACTCCTCCCATATAAGGAAAGGCTAAAGAGATTAGGGCTGTTCAGCTTGGAAAAGAGACGACTGATTTCAGTTCTATAAAATCCTTTGTGGTGTAGAATGGGTGGAAGTGAATACATTTTTCACTTTCAAAAAGTACACAGAGCAGGAGACACTCAATTAAATTACATAGAAATACTTTTAAAACAAATAGGAGGAAATATTTTTTCACTCAAAGAATAGTTAAGCTCTGGAACTCGCTGCAGGAGAATGTGGCATAGCTGCCGAGAGGGGGGGGGCAGGGGGGACAAAATTCCTTGGGGCTGGGTCTCCAAGGGGGGGCCCGGCGCCACAGTCCCACCCACCCTCCTTCGTCAACCGTCTGCCATCGGGCCGGGCCCCCTGCATTCAAATCAAAGCACCTCTCACCTCCGTGTGAAAGCGCTACAGGCAGCAGGGCAGCAGATCGCCTCCCTTTGGGCCTCCTTCCCTCCTTGTGCCCCGCCCTTGTCTGACGTAACTTCCGCGAGGGCAAGACACAAGAGAAGGAGGGCCGAAGGGAGGCAATCTGCTGCCTGCAGCGCTTTCACATGGAGGTGAGAGGCGCTTTGATTTTAAAATACAGGGGCCCGGCCCGGTGGCGGACGGAGGGGGGCGGGTGGAGGGGGAGCGGCAGCAGCAACCTCGGGGGGCACAGCGGGGGCGGCCTTGTCCCGGGCCCGGCCCAGTCTCTCAGCGGCCCTGGAATGTGATAAGAGCGGTTAGCATATCTGGGTTTTAAAATGGTTTGGACAAGTTCCTGGAGGAAAAGTTCATAGTCTGTTATTGAGATGGACATGGGGGAAGCCACTGCTTTCTCTGGGATTGGTAGCATGGAATATTGCTACTATTTGGGTTTCTGACAGGTACTTGTGACCTGGCTGGGCCACTGTTGAAAACAGGATACTGGACTAGATGGACCATTGGTCTGACCCAGTATGGCTTGTTTTATGTTCTTATGTTATATGGTCCCAGCAGTGTTAATCAGGACAAGACACAGAAACCCACTTACCCAACAGAGACGGACAGGACATCAGAGTACACACACCTGCCTCACAAATACACACAAGGGAAGTGAACAGCTCCCCCCTAAAGGAGGGGAGGGTCTTGCACAGCATGGTACAGGTATGTCCCTGTGCTGTAATTCACAGAGCCACAGTGCCCTTTTGAATCAGTCTGTGAGCACAAGCCCAAATTGGGGAAGAGGGTGCTAAAAGCAGCACTCTTTTTAGGAGGTGGTTTTTTTTTTAATTATAACAGGAAGTCTTAGGAGATGTTTTATCCAGTGACTGCTCTGGTGCCACCACTGCTATGTTCTCTTGCAGTACAAACCCTGGATAGGTTCCTTTTTGTTTTGTGAGAGTGGCCCTCCTGTTGTCTTAACCTGAGTGGCTTTTGCTGCATTTTGGCTATGATGTTTTTACCTTTTATTTCTAAAAATAGATTTATTTCTAGTCCCTTTTTTTCATCAAATGGAATTGCTAAAGGGCAAATGTGTATGTTTTACACAGTTTGATGTGGCGCAAGGAAATGTAAGGGCTGTTTTGATCTTTGCAGGTTCAGCGGTGGCCTGTATGTCTCCACAGTTCACATGATTCTTTTCCACAGAGGAATCTGAAAGGATTTTATCTTCTGTCCACAGGATGTCACTGTGGCTTTGTTCAGATGCATAGTCCTTTAGAGTCATTAAATGAGGACAGTCATGTACACATTTATGTGCAATTAATTTATTTGCTTCATATACCTTCTTCCTTAGACATAGTCCAGTGTAAAATGGTTAAGAAAACAATATTCAGACGGGACCCACATAAGATAGGCGGGTGAATTTAGGACAGCTTTTGAGCAGTCCTAAATTCACCCACTTAATTTAATGCAGACCTTGGGTGAATATTTCCGTTGCCTGCATAAACCCCAGCTCCTCCTCACCCATTGGGTGTCTCTAGCATTAGTGCACGCTAACTTTTAGCGTGCACCAAAAAGTTTGGGCGTCTACAGCGCGGCTTAGTAAACAGGGCACTAAGTTAGGTAAAATTATTTGGAACTGAGCAGCTAAAATCTTTGTAAAGATTTTATAATCTGTCCCTAGCAGCAAGATGGGATGATATGAACCACATAAGAATGGATCTGTCACGGTTCTACCGTGACTCCTGGATCATGGTCCCAGATGAACTTGATTCTCCTAGCAGCATGATGCTATCTCTGCTCTGGGTACTGGCTCAAGTCACAGCTTAGCGCGCAGGATTCTCAGCGGGAGCCATGGAAGCAGGTGCAGCAGGATGACATCATGTTCCAGAAAGTACTTAGCAACCTTCTGGGTCTGATATCGTTGCCTCTACGTCTCTAAGCTCCTGGCTGTGTCTGGGTCTTGTAGACACTCGTGGCTCTTTATATATTCTTGAGTTCTTTCCTGGCTGTGCCTAGTGCTACTGTGTGAACGGGTTCCAGTGATGCTTTCCAGCTGTTGTGTGAGTGGGTTCCCAAGACTCTTTCCTGTTACTGAGCGAGTGGGCTTCAGTGCTGCTTCTGCTATTGAGTGAATGGGTTCCAGAGACGCTCCTGCTATTGAGTGAGTGGGTTTCTGAGACACTTTCCAGCTACCTGTGTGAGTGGGTTCCTGAGACACTATCCTGCTGTCGTGTGAATGGGTTCCTGAGACGCTATCCCACTACTGTGTGAGTGGGTTCCTGTTATGCTTCCTTGCTTCTGTGTGAACAGCTCCTTGAGGCTCTGTCTACGTTGGAAGATGTCTCCTCTTTAGCCTTCCTTCTTTCTCCTGCTCCGGAGGTACCTCTGTGCTGGGGGCGCTGCCTTCTGCTATAGTACTCCTGTTCCTGTCGAGTCTCTTCCTTGTTTCTGGGAGGTAGCTCAGCTTGCCGGTGCTATTCCATCTGCCGCAGTCAGTTCTCCGACTGCGGCCCATGGGCTCACAATTCGGATCATAACAGGATCTTTCTCGGGCTTAGGTATAACGGTGATCACCACAAGGTGCTAGGATTGAGGCAGTTCCATATGTTCATCGATAGAATTATAATTTATTTATTTAGCGCATTTAATATACTACTGAGGCCTTCACATAGGCATACAGTGGTTAACAAGTACAGTTTTCTATACAGGTACTAGTACTGTCCCTAATGGGTTTACAGTCTAAACCCACACTAAAATGGGTGCAATATTTTACCAAAACATTTATAGAGATGATTGCCAAAGTCATCCAATCCTGGTACCCTGCCATTTGGTACGTTTTCTTTTTATAGCCCAGAGCACTCCCTGTAAGACAGTTGGGGCTGACAATAACTTATTCTCTGAGGGGGAGATGGTAGGCAACTTGATAGTGGAGAGAAAATGAGATATTTCTGTCAATTTCTACAATAGATATCTACACACAAAATCTTATTTATACCAGCTTTCTTTGTGGCAGAAACATATCATAGTATTGGGTCAATATTCATGCTCTGCAGTTGGCATTTTGAATAATAACAGAATATTCAGTGTTGGCCGCTGTCCGGATATTGCTGCTGAATATCCAGGCTTAGCAGACAGAGCCGCAATTATCTGGATAGCAGCGATGTTCAATGCTATTACCTGGACAGCCATCTTTATAACTTAGGACAGTGTTTCTGCTGAATATTACCAGTCTCCAGGTAACTCCCGGCTCCACCCAGGCTCTACCCCAGAACATCCACACAAACATGGATAGCATTGGGGCGGTCTGCAGAGATTTTTAGCAGCAGCATCCAGATAATGCCACCGAAAATCTGGGTATGGCCCCAGTCAGCGGCACTTACCTGAATAACAGCATCTGCTATCTGGCTAAGTGCTGCTGAGAATCGAACATTATGTTCCTCACTCTAACATTACAGACTGGGCGAGGGCTATTTCTGTGTAATTCTGCTTCTCTTTGTTTTTCAGAGATTTAAAGCCTGAAAATATTCTTTTGGATGACCGTGGTAAGTATGCACACTACAATAGCCACTATTAGTGGTACAACATTACTGTTAACACTATAGTGCTTTACAGATGCACATAAGACCAGTCTCTGCTCTGTGAAGCTGATAATCTATATCCCTACAGCCCAAAACACAGTGCCTGATTAGGCTCCTGCCTCATCCCAAACGGGTCTCCTAGACATCTCACAGCTTAGGAAAATGCGTTTGTGATTGCACGTTTGGGGTTTCCTTTACAAAGCTGCGCTAGCATTTGTTAGCCTGCGGTAAAAATCAGCTGTCAGTAAACGCTGAGACGCCCATTATATTCCTGTGGGTGTCTCAGGGTTTACCACCAGCTGATTTTTCCTGCGAGCTAAAAATGCTAGCGCAGCTTTGTAAAAGGCCTCCCGTGGTTAATGTGTTTTAAGTTGAATGCATGTAAAATCATTTTATTGTGTGTTAACCTGTAAATTGATGCACATAGAAAGTTCTAATATGTATTTCTTTTAAATTGTGTGTGAAATCAGATGTATGAAGCAAACTGAACAAAAAGAATTGAAAATATTTGTGAAAATTCCAAAAATTTGCAAAATTTATTTTTGCCTGTACACATTCCTACCACAGACACACACACCTACACTCTCCTCATAAACCTAAATGGGGTCAAAAGGGAGCACAACATACCCTGTTTCCCCGAAAGTAAGACATCCCCCGAAAATAAGACCTAGTAGAGGTTTTCCTGAATTGGTAGATATAAGGCCTCCCCCGAAAGTAAGACCTAGCAAATTTTTGTTTGAAAGCAGGGCCGCCGAGAGCTGGACAAGGCCGCCCCCGGGCCCCCCCTCCAACCACCCTGCGTCGCTCCCGGAACTAACCTTAAACGCCTCCTTTCACCTTCGCAGCAACCAGCAGCAGGGCAGACCTCTCCTTCCTTCCGTGCCCCGCCCTCGCGGACGTTACGTCAGGCGAGGGCGGGACACGGAAGGAAGGAGTGGCCTGCCCTGCTGCTGCTTGCTGCGAAGGTGAAAGGAGGCGTTTAAGGTTAGTTCCGGGAGCGACAGAGGGCGGGCCAACCCGATCCAACCCCAATGTTTCCCCGAAAAATAAGACAGCCCATGAAAATAAGACCTAGTGCCTTTTTAGGGGCAAAAATTAATATAAGACAGTGTCTTGTTTTCGGGGAAAAACGGTAAAATTCAGAAGCAATAGCTGGAGGATTGCTGTGCATCTCTTGAGGGGGAGAGAATACAATTTTCTCCTCAAATCTTGCTGAGTACTTTCATGTGGTGACCCCGCTGTAAAAACTCTGCACTGAATCTCGGTAAGGTGACAATAGAATTGAAGTATGGTTGGAAAGAAAAGGATGACTACAAACTGTTGAGGTCTTTTACTAAAGTTTAGCTCGAGTTATCAGCAGCAGGGCCCATTTTATTCCTATGGGCACTGCTTCAGATAACGCGAGCTGAGCTTTAGTAAAAGACCCCCTGTCTGCACAGTGTCCAGGATAAAAAGGTGCTAATTTGTAGTATACACTCGAGGGCTAGAGATGGTGGTAGCCATAGTATAGATATTTCAGATGAAGATAACACCCCCCCTGCTGCAGGTGGATTAGTTCATGGACCCACTGTAGTAGGAGATAAACCAGAGAAGTTAATGAACATGATAAAAGGATTAACTACAGTTAAATAGACTGCAGATGAAGGGGCCCTTTTACTAAGGTGCACTAATGGATTTAGCATACGCTAAATGATAAGATGTCCATTATGTTCCTATGGGCATCTTATTTAACATATGCTAAATCCATTAGTGCACCTTAGAACTCCAAAGAGAGATGATGTACTGCTGCTTTTATGTTACAAACCCTCTATTTATCAAGAGGGTATGCCAAGAGAATTTGTCAAAAAATGGAGTAAAGAGGAATATTGCCACAAAAAACTCTGTTTAAAAAAAAACTGATGCAAATTTAAGATCACTAATGTAAAAGATCAGAAAAGCAGTGCATGAGTAATAAAATCATAATTAATTGAGGGCTTATGTAGAAAAAGAAATATATAGAGAAAGGGGAGATTTAGGCAGGAGTATCAGAAGGAAGATATATGTTGATAAAGAAACACAACCAACAGAAAAAGAGCTGGTATAGTGAGACATAAAATCAGGAGAGAGGCTGACACACAGGAAGGAGGAGATCCAGAAAGGCACATATGTAGAAGAGCTGATACAGAGAGTGAAAGAATGGATCCTGAATGGAACATCAAGTCAAAGGTTGATAAGAAAAGGGGGAAGCTCACAATGAAGAAAAGGTGGCGACAGAGAGACGAGATCCAGAACTGCAAGAAAGGGAGAAAAATGAAGGGCAAGCTTAGATGTCATCTGAAAAAGAACAAAACAGAAAGCAGGAGAAAGTCCCAAAGGTGGAGGATTAACAATTGAACTCTTAGCTTATTTGGAAAAAGATACATGTGTTGGGCTCCAGGAGAGGAAAAGATTACCAAGTTGAATTTAATATCTAGAGTAAAAAATATAATAAGTAGGACGAATAAGGCCATAGAGCCTGTGTAAAAGGAACATCTATTGTTATCACAGACATTAATACAAAACTGTGCAGCAAAAATCATTACTGAGAGAATTCTACTGACAAGGATGCAAGTGCAGAGGAAGAAGAGGAAGGAAGGTAACTCCTTCTTGGGAAAAAAAACCAAACATATCTTTGTGAGAAGAGATGTCCCAAAGAGACAGGTATCTAAAAGGATCGAGATCATCAGAGAGATCAGAAATATCAAACTGAAACATGCTGCATTAATGGAGGAAGACCTTAAATTCATATATACTCCAGTAATAAAAGTAGCAGCTGAAGCACAAAAGCTGCAGAGAGAAGAAGAAACAGAAAAGAGATACTAAAATAAACTATTTAAAGGGAACCCAAAACAGTTCTACCAGGATCCTGGGGAAAAGCATTAGTATAATGGAAATGACTAAAGATAAGTGAAACACAAACATTTTTGAGAAACTTTACACAAAGACCCTATGGAGTATAGAGGCTGACCAAATTTTGGTTTCGGCACTGAAACCAGCTTGAAATTTGTATTTTCCTTTGTCTCAACCGAAAATCCTGGCGGATTTATACTGGATCCCCTAGCTCTTCCTCTCTCCCTCCCTGAAACAGAAGGAACCCCACTCCCTCCTTCCCCCGAACAGAAGAAACCCTTCTGCCAGACCCACCTGTAGGAGATTTATGGGGAGACTACTGAGACAATCTCAATTGTAATACATGACTGTAATCTTTGTTGTTGTTGTTTTTTAATTGGTGCTGGTATTATTTCTTGTTGTATGTTCCTCTTGCAATGTGCCACAATACATAGAAGGGTGCAGATTCCTCTTCAGTAAATAATCAGATTAATGAGAGAGAAACAGTATATTTGGAGGGGAGGAAGAGAAATGTGACAGTGATTGTGGACTGAAATACAGACAACTTTAATTTGTGCTACTCCAAGAAAATATCTTAACTCATTGCATGCTTTACTTGAGTTTAATTTATTGCACACAGGTCACATCCGGATTTCTGATCTTGGGCTAGCTGTTCAGATCCCTGAAGCAGAGACAATCCGAGGGAGGGTTGGAACTGTTGGATATATGGGTATGTGGTGGAAGTTTTGTTCTTGGCATGCTAAAAATCAGTATGAATTGCTGAGTGGAAGGTATATAAACCAGCTGTATTCAGAAGAGGAGCTGCATGGGCAAATTCCCCAGCTGTCCAAAAGCAGATGGCCATTTGGCTTCATTTGTCATGCCCACAAGAAATGAGACAATGGTGCAGGGAAGAGGTATTTAGATTTGTTAGGAACTGGGCGACTGGGAAAGGGGGAGACTGTTCCGAAAGGATAGGCTGCACCTTAACTGGGATGGAACCAGGCTGCTGGCACTAACTTTTAAAAAGGAGATAGAGAGGCTTTTAAACTAGAATGGGGGGGGGGGGGGGAGCCGACAGTCGCCCAGGAGTACATGGTTTGGTATACTATTTTAACAGGACATTTAGGGAATCCCAGTAGAGAATCCCAGTAGAGAAGTTTCAACAATGATGAAAGTAAGCCAGGTGTGCTTAATGATAGAGCAGGATAAAGGGGAAAAGGAAATGGGACTTGATATACTGTACTGCCTGTCTGAGGTTTTTGCAACTACATCAAAGTGGTTTACATATATTCAGGTACTTATTTTGTACCAGGGGCAGTGGAGGGTTAAGTGACTTGCCCAGAGTCACAAGGAGCTGCAGTGGGAATTGAACTCAGTTCCCCAGGATCAAAGTCCACTGCACTAACCACTAGGCTACTCCTCCACATAAAAAATGCACATTATCCCCTTCAACTTCTAAGCAGCTTGTAGATCCAAGGAAATAATACAATTTGAAGTGTCTGTATACAAAAGCTAGAAACCTAAAAAATAAGATGGGAAAGTTAGAGTATATAGCACTAAATGATGAGGCATCTCAGAGACTTGGTGGAAAGAGGACAATTAATGGGACACTGTTAACAGGGTACAAATTGTATCACAGTGATAGAGAAGATCAAATTGAAGGGGGGGCGGTTGCGCTATATGTTAGGGAATTGAGTCAAAATAAACATTCCACATGAAACAGATATCAGCGTGTAATCATTATGGATAGAAATTCCAAGTGTGAAAGGAAGGAGTATTCTTGTAGGGCTGTACTACTGTCCACAGGGACAGAACGAAGAGACAGGTGAAGAAATGTTTACAGAGATTAGGAAAGCTGGCAAATTGGGCAACACTATAATAATGAGTGATTTCAATTATCCCAATATTGACTGGATAAATGTTACATCCGGGAGTGCCAAGGAGATAAAATTTATAGGTGTAATAAACAACTGCTTCTTGAAGCAACTAACAAGAGGGGAGCCGTTTTGGATCTGGTACTTGGTGGCATGCAGGGCATAGTGTGGGTCCCTTGGAAAACAGTGATCATAGCATGATCAAGTTTGAGCTATCTGGGATGAACCTGCTAAAGAAATCTACTGTAGCTGCATTTAATTTTCGAAAGGGCAACTATAATAAAATGAGGAAAATGGTTACAAAGAAGCTAAAAGGATTGGCTGCTAAGGTTAGGACATTAAATCAGGCGCGGACGTTATTCAAAAATACCATCTTGGAAGCCCAGACCAGATGCATTCCATGTATTTACAAAGGTGGAAAGAAGAGAAAACGACAGCTAGCGTGGTTAAAAGGTGAAGTACAAGAAGTTATTACAGCCAAACGATTGTCCTTCAAAGAATGGAAAAAGGAGCCAAGTGAAGAAAATATGAAGCAACATAAACACTGGCAAGTCAGATGCAAAGCATTAATAAAGAAGGCTAAAAGAGAATATGAAGAGAAACTTGCCGCAGAGGCTAAAACTCACAGTAACAACTTTTTCAGGTACATCAGAAGCAGAAAGCCTGCGAAGGAATCCATGGGACCGTTAGATCACAAAGGGGCGCTCAGGGAGGACAAGGCCATAGCAGAGAAACTAAATGAATTCTTTGCTTCGGTCTTTAAGGAAGAAGATGTAAGAGATCTGCCTGTACTGGAAATAGTTTTAAAGGGTGATGATGCAGAGGAATTGAAATAAATCTCGGTGAAGCAAACACCCACAGAAGGTGATCTCTCCACAGGAGAAGCAAAGACAAACACACAAACAGTGGATCCAAAAAAGAGTCCTCTCACAGTTGGTGTCTTCCCAAACAAAGTCTTTATTCAAATCAATAAAAACAACCCGATACGTAACGTGTTTCGGCCGTAAAGGCCTGCGTCAGGGGTCTATAAAATAAACACAATAATAACCATAAATAGAAACAAATGAAAAAAATGTGTGCATACATCTCATAAAAACGTATATATAAAAACATATAAACATAAACATTTTGTACCCAAAATAAAATATAGATTACTTAAAAATGATGAATAATAAACTAAAATATGGCAATGTATTGCAAGGAACATACCTATTGATCTTTGATGCAAAATAACTTGTAAAGCAGTTGATTCACAGTCAAATGTCTGCTAACAGAGATATCTAGAACAAATGTATGAATAAATCAGTACATCATATCCAAAGAATGGATGTAGTACATCATATCCAAAGAATGGATGTAGTTACATAAATTATGTATGTGAAAAGGATAGAAATAGAATACAGGAAACACAATGCCACACATACATGGATATCACATGTAAAATGCGGGATGCAAAAACACCAACCTACCACATATACATTCTACATACATAAGAACATTAAGAAGAACCCAACTAATTTTGTCACATATGGAACTTAAATAGTATAGATAGGGATTTCAAAACAACTCCAAATGAAGTGTAGATAAATATACAAAAGCATATCGAAAATCAATGAAAAATAAAAAAAATAATGAAAAAATGAATGAATGAAAAAATAAGAGATAAATAAAAAATGATACATAAATATATCAAACAAATAAATGGCGAGTGACCGTACTCACCCGCAAATGCGCAGTAGAGACTTCCCTCTCTGTCCCGCCCCCGCGTCAATACGTGATGACGGGGGCGGGACAGAGAGGGAAACTGCACGAAAGAGAGGGAGGGAACCGCTGACGTCGCTACAGCTCTCCCCCCCCCCCCCGAGGTTGCCGCTACCGCTCCCCCCACCCGGAGTCGCCACCGCCCCCCTCCACCCGGCCCGAGCAGTCTCTTCGGTATTGAACTTACATCGCCGACACGCAGCAGGCAGATCAGCTGAGCTCCCGTCGGCCTTCCTTCCCTGCCTGTGTCCCGCCTTTGCTGACATTACGTCACATGAGGGCGGGACACAGGCAGAGAAGGAAGGCCGACGGGAGCTCTGCTGATCTGCGTGCTGCGTTTTGGCGACGTAAGTTCAATAGCGAAGAGAGGGCCCGGGCCGGGTGGCAGCGGCGGCGACTCCGGGGGGGGGGGACCCTGCAGCGGCGAGGGGAGGGGGCCTTGGAAAAAAACCATACTAACCCGTTTTAACAGGCTCACCGGCTAGTAATGCATAAAAGGGGGGGAAATAGGTCAAAAGAAATCCAAATCTTTATATCTAACGCAAAAATATATATAATGCATAAAAGGGGGGGGGGGAGGTCAAAAGAAATCAAAACCTTTTATATCTAGCATGAAACAATAGAACATTTAATGTGTTAAAAATGCATGGTTTGAAAAAGATGCATGGTTTGAAAAAAAGAGAGGGGTAAGACCAAGGGTAAGGGAAACCTAATGAGATCAAGCTAGATTTATTAGCAACCAAATTTACAGACCATATTAGCTTTCAAATATCTGAACCACAATGGTCCCCAATACCTTGGTCAGATCATAGCAGCTTTTCTTTCAAGCTAAACTGGAAAGAATCCACCCATTTATCTAAGCCTACTAACACATCACATACCTACAAAGCCAGATGTAAAACTGACCCCTCAAAATTTTGGTCAAGCAAACAACTTGGTAACTTACTTTCCTCTAATCCATCTACTAATTTCAGCCAATATGGAACGACACTTGCAAAACTGTTCTAGACGAACTTGCACCAATTATGAAATGTAAATGCAGAAGACAAGAAAGAATTTGGATCAAAAACAAATCCAATGAACAATGGACTAATTTTTTTAAAAACTCCTAAAATCATACAAGAGCATGATTATCAAAGCAAAAACCACTTACTATTCAAAACATGGGCGAAACCCCCCCCCCCCCCAGATAATCTATGAAAACTTTACACACTAGTAAATAAGCTATTGAATACTCAACTTGTAATTACTACAAACAAACCCACTCCAGCAGCTGATAAATTGGCATCATATTTTGAGCAGAAAATAACTAAAATCAGACAAGAATTCATAAGTCCATAACATCAATAGATCATTTTCTTAATCTACATGATCCTTCACCACTGTGCTCCCAAGCAGACAGAATCTGGTCAGCCTTTCATCCACTTACAACTGATCAAGTCAAATGCACTCTTCACAAATACACTAAATCACAATGCCTATTTGATAACTGCCCTAGTTACTTTCTCAGTTCAGCCCCTAATTTACTCATAAGCTATTTGCACTCAATCATAACTTCAATGCTATCTCAAAATGGCCCATACCGAAGAATACCCAATAAGAGCATCACATATCCCCTTGACTCAACTATGAAAATCTTAGGAGTCACAATTGACCAGTTTTTCACTCTAGATAACCAAATTTCCAAAGTGGTCTCAAGTGTCTTCAATTCATTATGGAAATTGAAGACGCTAAGACCATTCGTCACAAAATCAGTCTTCTGTACCCTAGTTCAATCTCTAGTCCTAAAAAAATTTGATTACTGCAACTCTATTTATGCAGGACTTAAAGGGGATCTCCTCAAAAAACTACAAACTTGTCTCATATTCAGACTACCACGCTTCACCAAAGCAATCCTGCTTCTGTATGATTTGCATTGGCTGCCAATAAAAGATATAATATCATTCAAGCTATGTACCTTCATTCACAAAATTTTGTATAGTTCCCCAATATACATGAACAATCTAATTGAATTACCTTCATGTAATGCCTCTTAATCATCTAGAGAATATATTACCTTATATTTCCCGAATTGTAAGAAAGTAACCTACAAAACATCCATACTGCTAACTTTTCATATCAAGGCACTAAAATTTGGAACTCCTTACCTAAAACCAAATGCACCGATGACTATTTGTTATTCCGAAGTCTATTGAAAACTCACTTCTTCAGTCTAGCGTTTAAGGAAATAAGCACTCTTCTCAAAAAAGAAGAAATTTGTAATGAAGTTACTGCAATTGCACACTTTCAATAATGCAGATCCGGTCCGTAAGCTACTTATTAAAGCTTCTGCTGAATAGTCTCTGAAATCTTGATTCCATTTATCAACAACAAACTGAAAGGAACAGGAGTCCATTGTTGTCATCAAATATCTACCCACTAATCCCTTAGAAACAGCCAGGAGAGGCCAATGTTCATCAAACTCGGAGCCTAGAACTAGGGTTTTTTTTATTCAGCCTTTTGATCTTTAATAGCACCAGTAAGCTAATGAGTATAAGGGGTGTTAACCATACAGGATGCAAAGACACCGTGCATTGAAATGATTCCTGCATGTACCCATGTCCCTGTGCAGTAGTTTGTTTTTTTTTTACTTTAATACAAAGTGTGCATGAGGTTTCATTTCTCTGACGAGCACAGAACCACTGTTGAATTGGAGATCTATTGTTCTCTCAGGCTGGAGTAGTTTATTTCTTAGATTTAATATTCTGCCTTATATATTATGAATCACAAAGTTGATTACAGAGCAAACATCATAAAAATACAAAATGCATATCATATAATAGATAAAGTACAGCTAAATGTAATCAACAAACAAATATACAATAGACCAGCCATCTCAGAATTCATAAACTTAATGAATGGGAAAGGGAGGGAAGGGAAATGGGACTTGATATACCGCCTTTTTATGGTTTTTGCTACTACATTCAAAGCGGTTTACATAGTATATACATGTACTTATTTGTACCTGGGCAATGGAGGGTTAAATGACTTGCCAAGTGTCACAAGGAGCTACAATGGAAATTGAACCCAGTTCCCCAGGATCAAAGTCCACTGCACTAACCACTGGGCTGCTACTCCTATCCCAAAAAACACAAATGGGCAGGCAGTCTGCAAAATCCAGACCAAAGGAAATGGTGAGCAGACCACAAAAAGACTGCAGAGGTCCAAAATAATACAAAAACACCTTTATTATTCAACAAGAGTAGAGGGTTTTGAACACAGAGCCCAACTTGGCCAAGTTTTGCTAAATGGCTGCTTCAGGGGCTAAAATAACCAGATCAGTATGAAAACAGGCATGCAATAGATCTAGCTCAGTTGTAGTCTTTCCCTCTCAAACACTTGTGTCAACGACGACTTGAGTGAGAGGGAAAGGCGAGCCAAATCTGGTGCATGCCTGTTTTCATACTGATCTGGTTATTTTAGCCCCTGAAGCAGTCATTTGGCGAAACTTGGCCAAGTTGGGCTCTGTGTTCAAAACCCTACACTCTTGTTACATAATAACGGTGTTATTATATTATTTTAGACTTCTGCAATCTTTTTGTGGTCTACTCACGATTTTCTTAAATGAAGTTAGGGGCCCTTGTACTAATCCACGTAGGCGCCTATGCATGCCCAATGCATGCCAAATTGGAGTTACCATGTGGCCCTTGTGATAATTTAATTTTTGGCGCACGTCCGCTACACATGCCCAAAAAATATTTTTTATTTTCTGGCACGTGGCAGCTACGCACGTCAAGTGGCATTTGACATGTGTAGACCATTACCACCCGGTTACTGCATGACACCTTACCGCTAGGTCACTTGTGGTAAAGTCTTAGACCCAAAATAGACATGCGGCAATTTTCATTTTGCTGCACGTCCATTTTTTGCAAAAATTTTTAAAAAAGGCATATTTTTGTAGGTGCGCTGAAAAATAATTCTGTGTGCGCCCAAAACACTTGTCTACACTACCGCAGGCCATTTGTCAGTGCGCCTTAGTAAAAGGACCCCTTAATGAATTACACTTGCAGTCATTGTCCCTCCATGACCAAGTAGGGTATAAACATATTGATCCTGAACAATCACGAGATAGTCCACAACAGTATTCTTCAGGTAAAGTAACAAACAACCCTTTGTTGCAATGAAATTATTTTGTCTGATTTACTGTACATCTGACTGATTTAATACAATTGCAGTTAGTAGTTTACCTTTGTCTTATTGTGAAAACCTTCCCAGTTCCCTGTACTAAATTCCCTGCTGTTTCTTCCCTTCTTTACTATATCTTCTTTCCATTTCCTCATCTTCCTACCAGCTCTTACTCCTCTTCCTTCTTTCTAATGACTTCAAACGTTAACATAGTACCTTGATAATCTGATTTACTAACCATTTTCCTCAAAAGTCACAAACTCACTTCTGGGAAAAACCCTTTAGTGCCTCTGGCACCCAGGATACAATATTTTTTAAATTAGACACCAAAACAGAAATGTTTATATATTGCACTCCCATGAATCTTTTTTCTTTTCTGTTTTTTCTTTTTCCAATTTTTTGTAGCTCCAGAAGTCATAAACAATGAAAACTATACTTATAGCCCTGATTGGTGGGGGCTGGGATGTCTAATCTACGAAATGATCCAGGGCCAGTCACCATTCAGGAAACGGAAGGAGAAGGTCAAGCGGGAAGAGGTAGACCGAAGGGTGAGGGAGGACCAAGAAGAATATTCAGAGAAGTTCTCAGAGGAGGCAAACTCAATCTGTAGGATGGTGGGTGAAGATAGAGGTTTGGAAATTATTTTTATAGCTTTTTGACATATGTTTCTGTTTTGCTGGAAAATGTTTCAACACCATATTTGACATCCTGTAGCATACTTTTCATTTTATGGCTGGCAAAAGCAGTAGATTATAGTCAGTATCAAGAGATTGAATCTTTTCCAGTGCTTTACATAAGGCTGTGTGAATGGTTGAGATGCCATCAGAAGTGAGTCACTTAGGATATCTGTTGACCAAGTGAGCAGTAGTCATATTAAGATGGCCACTGGCCATAGTCACAATTTGGATTCCTCATATTCCAGGTCTGGAACAGCAGGCATTCACATCTCCCCTGACCTGTCCTTGTATGATTAAAAGTTTTCCAAGTTCCCCACAAGCTACAAATTTTCTTACTTCTGTCCAGTATCAAGTTTCTGTACATGATATTTAGTGTAGGTGATGATCTCTACCCATGAGACATGGATCTGGGTTCTGTTTATAGGATAAAATGCATGTTCCAATAAGGGTTGGAGCAAATAAGTAAGGCATTTTTAAGATCATGAATCATAGTAGTAAACAGAAATAAAACAGAAGGGAAGAGATACTTTTTTTATTGGACTAACTTAATAAATGTTTTGGCAAGCTTCTGAAGGTCATATATCATGCCAGACCTGAAGAAAAAGCTTTTGGCTTCAAAAGCTTGTCAAAACATTTATTGTTAGTCCATTTTCCCTTCTGTTGTTTTATTTCTATTTATTACCTTTAAATGAACTATCAAGGCAGCCACATTACTTGAATCACAGTGGACTTGTGTCGTGGGCCTTCCCTCAGTGGTGGTATTAGGGCAGGTTATTTTTCCTGCAGAAACATTAGTGAGTTCAGTGTGGGCGGCCTCCTGAGAGCCATTTGGAGCAGTGTTGATCTTAGCAATCCAGAAATGATCCTCACATCTGCCTGAATGTGAATCTCTTCCATGTGTGTATGTTTCTCCTGAATGACATAGAGTAGTGATATTCTCTGCTGCTGGGAAGACCAGGGCATGCCAAGTAATGCAAAGAACACAAGCTTTGCTGTCCCAGAAAGTACTAGTCAGTTTTCATGCAAGTTTTTCTCTCATTCTGAATTGTGCTGTTTTCAGGTACACAACTGATCTGTGCAGAAAATGGCAGCTATGAAGCTAAGCTTGTAGACAGCACTTTAGAAGGAATTTCAACATACGTTTAGTGTGCCCTAAATATAGCGCATGCTAAAAATACTAGTGTGCCTTAGTAAAAGACCTCCGTAGTCTTTACGGGATATATTTGTTGATATTTTATAAAATACACAGGTGCACGCATAGACAACACACACATTTACATCTTCAGAGCAACTGTAAAAACAAAATTAGCATTTTTTTTTTCTCTGTTGGGTCTGTTTCTTTCTACCTGAAAGCACCTCACTTGACAGATTCAATGCAGATGGGGAAAAATACTCATAAAACATAAATATTCCTCCCATCATCCTGATTTATATGATTTACATTGGACCATCAAAGGTATTAACCCACTTAAGCTTTCAGAAGCAATGGGTAAGTTCCACCTTCAATCATCATCAGTTCAATTATTTTTATTTTTTCAAAAAAATATATTTTTTTCAAAATTAAAATCTCCAACTTCATTCCTTTCTTCAAATATAGTAACATATGTCCACAGATAAAGACATGCACTGTCCATTCAGTACAGTCCAAAGTTTTAAAGAGTTTATCTAAATAATGAAAAAGAGTTCTATCACCTCTCTTATGTGCTCAATTTTGCCTCATTGCATCAAAGGGAGTTCTCTCCAGTCTCTTCGTCTTTCAATTCTTATGGTTGTTGGGAAGAATATTTATATTTTAGTAGAGGAGAGGCAGGAGAAGGGGGGAGGAGAAGGATTCCTTGAAAAGGAGTATGGAAAAAATGGTGGGTTGGTTAAGAGAAAATTAAGGTGGAAGATAAAGTCAATCTGTAAGGTCACCAGGAGTTGGTTTTGACTTGACAACAATTAATCATTCTTGTAATGCACAAACTCCTTATCTTGAAGTGTCAAATGTTTTATTCAAATCTCTATCTTGATCATATTTGTCAAATATTAGGTGAACTTGGTGTCCAGTACAGAATCTATGCTGATGACTTGCAGTTTTTTGTTCCTGTTCAAATTTCAGTGGTATCTATTGAGGATTACAGACTGAATGACTGATAATTGATTAGCATTGAATTTTTTTTTTTTTGCACATATTGGTGCTTATTTTCAAAGCACATAGACTTACAAAGTTATGTGGAGGGACATTTTTGATTTGATGTCTAAGTCCAACTTTGGACGTTTTGCACAAAACATCCAAAATCCGAATAGGAAAGAAGGTCAAGAAAAATGTCTATCTTTTGTTTTTGCTTTTTTCAAAAATACCATTTTGAATTAGGTTTTGTACATTTTGGGGGTTTTTTGGACCATTTTCGAAAAAAAAAAAAAAAAAGGTCCAAATGAAAAATGTAGAAAATCAAGCCGTTGGGATGTAGGAGGGGCCAGCATTTTTACTAGACTGGACCCCCAGACATCCCAGGAGAGCAATGAGGCACACTAGAGGACACTGCAGTGGACTCCAAATAAATGCTCCCGGATATACATTTGACCATTGCTCCCTTATCTTGTCTGCTGAGCCCCCCCCCCCCCCCCAAAAAAAAACCTACTACTTCCAACTGTAAACCACTACAATAGCCCTTATGAGTGAAGGGGTTGCCTATATGTGGGTACAGTGGGTTTCTGGTGAGTTTTGGAGGACTCACAGTTTCCACCACAAGTCTAACAGGCAGGAAGAGGTAGGGGCCTGGGTCCACCTGTCTGCAGTGCGCTCCACCCACCACTAGACTACTCCAGGGACCTGCATGCAGCTGTAATGGACCTGAGTATAACATCTGAAACTGGCAAGTAATGTTTTTAATCACTGTTTTGGGGGGGGGGGGTGGGAGGTGGGTCAGTGACCACAGGGGGCGTAAGGGAAGGTCATCCCTGATTCCCTCCAGTAGTGATCTGGTCATTTAGGAAACCTTTTTGTGCCTTATTCATTATAAAAAAAAAGGTCTCGCTCAAAACTTAAATGATCCATAAAATGGTCCAGTGTCAATCCCCCTACCTTGAGTGTCACGGCTTCTCACGGAAGCACAGGGTTTGTGAGCCCTTGAACTACTGCCATGGAGCGGCAGTGGCAGGCAAAACCACCCCCATACCAGAACAGGACTGGAACCCCAGACTGGAGTTGCAGCAGAGGCAAACAAGCTGGGACAGGAAGAGCAGGAACAGCTAGACTTCACCTGTGCTTCACCGCCGTTCACCAGGAGTTGAGCCCCTGGGTGCAGGCGGCCGGCAGGACTTACAGGACAGGGCAGGAACTGGATACCAACAGGAAACACACAACAGAGTCAGGACTAAAAGCTGCCAGGCAGCCACTTAAGACAGAAACACAGACAGGTGAGAGTCAGGACTGAAAGCTGCCAAGCAGCCACTAAAAAGGAACACAGACATAAGACAAGGAAATGCAGACCAGAAACAAGACTAGGCACTAAGCAATAAAACCAAAGCTAACTACACACAAACAAACTAGAACCAGGCAAAAAACTCAGACTAGAACTGGACTAGGCAGAAGTGCACAGAGCACACCCACATACCAGGACCTTAGACGATGCAAAGGCAAACACAGAAGTTTCCAGGTGGCTAATAAAGCCCATCAGCAGCTGAAGTTTAGCTGCAGGAATCACAAGGCAGCTACGGGTGCTGTTCAGGCACAAACAAGAAAAGCAAGTCTGGCAGCCTGGAAGATCTGGACCGGGCTGGGCTGAAGTCTGGAACATGTGACAGTTCATAGCAGCCACCGGTTCAGGCCACCAGAGGGCGAGGTGAGCACAGACAAGGAAACAGTCACCACCGTGACATTGAGTTGGAAGAGGGAGGTAGCCTGCCTCCCTCCTCTTCCTTCGACGACGCCTGCAAATGGATGCACTGGGCGGGGTTTCACACCATATAAGGGAGAAAACTGGGATACACTGGGCAGGGCTGAGCACAGCCATTTTGCAGGCGGTATCGAAGGAATAGGAGGGAGGCAAGCTACCTTCCTCCTCAAGGTAGGGGGTGGTGGGGGTAGGGGGGTTGACACTGGACCCCTTGTTAATGCTAGGGGTTAGGGGAGGCTGGAGACCCACTGGACCTCCAGCCCTCCCTGAACTGTGTTGGGGGGACTGGAGGTCCGGTGGACCTCCAGACCCCCTGTTGTTGGGAGGGGGGGGGTTGGTTGCCCACTGGGCCACCAGGGACCTTTTAGAAATGCTGAGGGGAGTTAGGGGGGGCTGGAGACCCATCGGATCTCCAGCCCTCCTTGAACCTGGCAGGGGGTGTCGGGGGGACCAGAAGTCCAGCGGACCTCCAGCCCCCTGGGGGGGGGTTGGTCACCTACTGGGCCACCAGGGACCTTTTAGAAATGCTGAGGGAGTTAGGGGGACTGGAGACCCACCAGATCTCCAGCCCTTCTTGAACCTGGGGGGGGGGCGGTTGTCGGGGGGACCGGATGTCTGCCAGACCTCCAACCCCCGTTTTGCCTTGCTCGGGGCAGGGGTAGTTGGGGTCTGATGGTCCCATGTACCTCCAGCCCCTGTGTTTGAGAGGTCTGGGATTTTGACAGCCCAGACCTGTCAAACAAGCTTGGGAGGATTGTGCTGAGCGCATGCTCAGGCACAATTCTCCCTCACTTCTACCCCATGATCAGAGATAATTGCGTACTTAAATTTGCATGTCATTATCTCTGATCATAGGTCTAATAACGCCCCATGCTGTTCCAGCACTATTTTTAGAGCGCTGTTTGGAACAGCGCGGGACTTTTGATCATCTGGCCTTTAGTGTGGCTGCACTGATTAAAGCGAGGAGAACTTGGAGGAGGTGGTATCTATGCGCTGAAGTCATCACAAGTGCACGTTGTGTTCAGCGAACTCCTGCTCCTGCAGCTTGATCAAGTTGCCCATACCTCCTCTATTAATGCTGCTTTTTTATCTCAAGCTGCCAGGGCTGCAGGACTTGGTGCAGCTCCTTGACAGAGATGGGCTGGCACAGCTCTGCAAGTCTGCAGGGAAAGCCTCCCCGGAACTAAGCCCTCTCTGCCTGGGCTGATGTAGGCTCACACTGTCTGACACACGCATGGGCCAGTAGCATCAGAGTTCACCTGACTACTGGTGCATGCGTGTGGGGACTTCCACATACAGCTGAGCGAATTTTCCAGAGACTTCCACGTGCAGTCAGGAGGTAGTAGTGCTGCTCACCCACTGCCTGCAGTGGCAGCCTCCTCTCTTCCCTCCCCTCCATCCATGTTCCATGTGCATCGCCTTCCTGTCTTCTTTCCCCTCCATCCATCCATGCCCAGCAACTCTCCTCTCTCCCCTGCCCTCCCCTCATCCATCCATGTCCAGCAACTCTCCTCTCTCCCCTGCCCTCTCCTCCATCCATATCTAGCAAATCTCCTCTCTCCCCTGGCCTCTCCATCCATCCATCCATATCTAGCAAATCTCCTCTCCTGGTCCCTCCATCCATCCATATCTAGCAATTCTCCTCTCTTCCCTGCCCTCCCCTCCATGTCCAGTGATTTCTCCCCCCTGTCCTTAAAAGGAAGTCTCTGAGCTGTTTACGGAATGCAGGTCCACTGTAAACATACTAGATTCTGTGGTCCAGCTTGTTAAGAATACTTCTTACTTTGTAGTAAAAAAAAATAGTTTTAAGAGCTGTACTTTTTCACTTTTACTTGAGTATTTTTTTATAAGACTTCTACTTCTCCTTCTCTACTTTTGAAGCCAGTACTTTTACTTTTTACTTAAGTACTTTTAAAAAGTAATGACCCCCCCCCCCCATCTCTGGTCACTGAGGGGCTCTTTTACAAAGCTGCGGGAGGGCTAACGCGTGGGTAGTGTGTGCCAAATCGGCACTACTACAGGATAGTGCGTGTGCCCAGCAGTAATTCCAAGTTTGGCATGCGCCGAATCCCGCAGTAGAAAATATTTTTCTATTTTCTACTGCGGGGAGTGTTCCCGGCGGTAATTGGCAACATGGCCACCGAGCAGGTAGCATGTGAGCCCTTACCGCTAAGTCAGTTGCTGGCGGTAAGGGCTCAGGCTGTAAATAGGCACGCATTAGTTTTAATTTTTGTGGATGCTCATTTCTCAGCCTGTTAAAAAATGGCCTTTTTTTTACGGCTGTGGTAAAAAGTAGTCCAGTGCGCACCCAAAAAACGTGCCCACACTACCGCAGGCCACTTTTTACTGTGGCTTTGTAAAAGGACCCCTGAGTACTGAGAATGTTTGTGATCCAGTTAGAGTGGAGCTGTGTGGCCGGAGTGTATATGGCTGTGAATTAGTAAACTGGAGCAAGGTAGCTAGGCAGGGGGAGTGGCAGTGGGGAAAAGAAAATGGATGGCAGCTGCAGTGGTCAAGAGAGCAAAATAGCAGTGGCAGGGAAGGAAGAATGCCAAATTTGGAAGCGGAGATGGTAGCTACAATTCCATGGCAAGATGTATACATTCTGTGGCAGTCACTGTGATATTGGAATTGTTGTAAACTGGGGTTCCTGATCATTAAATTGAGCGAAATGTATTTCACGTCTCCAAAAAAAATGCAAATGGATATATTTTGTGTATTTGGGGTTGAAATTCACTTCAGCAATTAAAAAACAAAAACACTTTCTAAGAATAACTGAGAAACCTGAAAGTGTGTTGTTTTTCTGGTTCATACACAGCTCCTGGCCAAGGACCCAAAGGAGCGACTGGGCTGCACAGGAGATGGAGCCACTGCAGTCAAGCAGCATCCTATTTTCAGAAGCATCAACTTCAAGAGACTGGAAGCAAACATGTTGGATCCACCTTTTGTCCCTGATGTAAGTGTCCTGGGCCTCTTCAGGATTTTGAAGCCGTGAATTTTGTGCTTTCTTCAGCAAGTGCAGTTTAATTTTCTGATCACATGCATCCTTTTATTTGTGCATGTGATACAACAGGAGATACTGACCGCTTTTCAGTATATTACTTATGACTGTTATGTTACGTGCTGTTCTAGCAACTGACTGCTGGAGACGCATGCCAGAGCACTTTAAATTGTGGGCTCAGTTTCTTGAAATGATCTTTCTTTGAACCTTTGTCTTGACTTCCATCTTTTCACAAAAAAAGTGAGTGTACTCTTTTAATGAATTGTGGGGGAGTTTATATACTATGAGTCAATGATTGCTGTGTTAATTTTTGTATGGTTTTTGATGATAGTTTATATTCAGTTATTGTAACTCACCAAGAATAAGGCACTCAAACTGGATGGCTACCAAGAATTGTTAAAATAAGCCAAAAGGTGATAGTGGTAAAAGAGTAGAGCATGTAAATAGACAGATGCAGTGTATTAGTGTAGGCCCTCAGATTTAGAACTCTCTAGGAATAATCAGACAGGGCATCTTCACCTAAAGGGGCTAATATTACAGAGCTTCTATATGAAAAGTCCACAAAGGGGCCTATTTTATGCCCATCTTGTAAAGACAAATATAATAACCTCAAATGACCAATTTCCAGTGGATATAAATCAGATCATCAGAGACTGGATACCAAGGTAATACAACCAGTACTAGTACCAAATATTCATGATAGATTTATTTTGTCAATATTATTTCAAAACAATCCTGCTGTAAGAATATGAAAAACTCACTTATCTGGAAGTAGTATGCTTTCAAACTTTCAAATCACAGGAGGACCAGTATCTGGCATGATAACATGTTTCATTTCGCTGCATCAGAGATGGAGACTCCTGAAAAATCAATATAACATTTCAGTGTCTGATTTACCTCTGTTTGTGCAACATCTGTCATTCTGAAGTTTCAAAAATTGTGGACCCCATAAGTTAGGGTACTTGTAGGTTAGGAATCCTGCCTGAAATTGCTGCCCTGGCTAAAGTCTCTGGTAAAAAGAAATCTCTCAGTTTTAGGAGTTGCTGAGGAAAGAAGGGATTTTACCTCCTACTCTAATAGATATTTGTTCTTGTAAACAGTCCTGAAAGCATTAGATAGTAACATAGTAAGTGACTGCAGATAAAGACCTATACATTCTGTCCAGTCTGCCCAACAAGATAAACTCATTTTACTTGATATGCGATACTATATATATATATATATATATATATATATATATATATATATATATATATATATATATATATATACACCCAAGTTTGATTTGTCCTTGCCATTCTCAGGGCACAGACCGTATAAGTTTGCCCAGCACTCTTCTTGTACTAAAAGTTCTGAAGCTAACGTCGAAGCCCCTTAAAATTTACACTTAAGCCCATCCCTATCTATTCAGTCACGATCCGGGCGTAGACTGTAGAAGTCTGCCCAGCACCAGTTTCGCTTCTGTACTGATGGCACTGTACCCCAAAATATAAGGTACAATAAATGATTTTGCATGCCACACAAACTGTTAGACTGAAAGAGGAAGGTCTCAAGCGAATAACAAGACTGACAAAGAGGAGGCAGGAGCACAGCACACTCAAGGCATTTTTTTTTTGTGCTAGTTACTGAATATACTTGTCTCCTGTTTGCAGCCACGTGCGGTATACTGTAAGGACGTTTTGGATATTGAACAATTTTCTACAGTGAAAGGAGTAAATCTGGATCCTACAGATGACAATTTCTATTCCAAGTTTGTTACAGGCTGTGTCTCCATCCCCTGGCAGCATGAGGTATTGGATTCAGAAAGAGGATATTTTAAAAATGTTTGGCCTGGTTTTGGTGAATATTGGTGCAGATTCCATGGTGAATAAGTTTAGTTTTCAATGACTAGTGATCAGATTTCTTGGCATGTGGATGGCGGAAGAGGAAAGCTAATTTGCAGAACTTGCCCCAAAAAAACAAACTTCGTTGCCTTCAAGAGCCAGAGTTGAGAAGTTCAGATTATGGGAATGTTCATGTAATGCAGGGATTATCAACCCAGTCCTGGGACACACCTAGCCAGGTGGGTTTTATGGATATCCACAAAGAATATATACACTGGATGTAGTACATGCAAATTTATCTCATGCATATTCATTGTGGATATCTTGAAAAGCCAACTTGCTGGGAGTGTCCCAAGGATTGGGTTGAGATTGAGAACCCCTGATATAATGGAGACATAAAACATGGTAGAATATGGTCTTTTTCCCCTTTGAAAGAGGAGGGTTTTCACTTTTCAAGTACTGCAACTATTTACTTGTGATTCTAAAATAAAATATAAAAGAAAAAATAAAAGCAGTTTGGCTTGCTGGGGCAGCTGACTTTTGAAATTGACTTGTGCGGCCAGATATACCCCCTAATTCTGTAAAAGTCACCAAAAATTGTGCACACAAATTTGGGTGTGTGCAATTTAATTAAATAAAAAGCTAATTAGTGCCAATAATTGGCTTTTTAACAAGCAATTATTGGCACTAATTAAAGTTAATTGAATGTTATGTGCCGGATCAGTGCTTCAAATTTACATTTGATTTGAAAAAGGGGATGTGGAAATGGGAGGGTCTTGGGTGGAATGGGGCGTTCCTAAAATTAGCATGGGTTTTTATAGAATAATGGGGTACATGTCTAATGTAGGCGCATATATTTGCACCACCTTTCAGTTTAGGCACAATTCCTGGGCTTAAGCACTATAAGCCCAGCTTATAGAATAGCTATTTTTTCAGTGCCGACTTTTTTGGCGCCATATCTAGTCCATAGTGCCATACAAGAGGGAGGCATCACCATGCTAGCTTCCTTCTTTCCTTCTCTACCTCCTCTGTGTCACCATATATAGGGAAGGGGTTGGAGGGAATAATGGTGCTAGAAAGAGGCTGGAAGAAGAGAGAATGGGATGCTACATAGAAGGAAAGAGAGAAGAGAGATACTGTCACTATCACCACCACCACAAAAGATAGGATGTTATCCCAGAACAGCCACCACTTAACAAGGGAGGGTGCCAATTTTAGTTTTCATACAAGGGCGCCAGTTAGTTTGGAGCAGGGGTTCTCAACTCAGTCCTCGGGACACACCCAGCCAGCCAGGCATTCAGGATATGCACAGGGCCGCCAAGAGACACAGCCAGGCCTGGGGCAATACCAGACCGCCCCAAATCACACATCACCGCCCCTGCCTCCTGCACAAGCTGGTATATTTGAAAATATAAGTGCAATCAAATAAAAATGCTACCAAGCATTAAAGAACCACAACATGGATGCAGCAGCTCATAGGTTTGTTTGCTTTGTTGTAGGATGACTGCTGCACGGGGAAGGTGAAAGAGAGACTAACCTAATTAGCTTCAACTTTTTGACATCATCCCGTCTGCTGTTTTCATCCAACCTTCTTTGTCTGTCCTCTCGTGCATGGAGTCGGGACCCAGTTGATTGCATTAACGTGATATCATGTAATGCAATCATCCGGGTCCTGGGTGGCACGTAGGAACAGGAGAGGACAGACCCGGAAGAAGCAGGCAGGCAGGAAGAAGCTTGTCGAGGCCAGGCCCAGGGAATTTTGCCCTCCCTACCCCCACCTCTCAGCGGCCCAGAATATGCATCAAATACATTTGCATGCACTACCTCTGCTGTATGCAAATCTGTCTCATGTATATTTATTGTGGATATCCTGAAAACCCAGGACTGAGTTCAGAATCACTGGACTAGAGCCAGCCCTGTTAGGGGGAAGGAAGTGTTATCCAGTGTCAGCCATATAAACATAAACTCGTTTCCATTTAATGAGACTATATCTGGGCTATTGCCTCATTTCAATCCATTCATTGACCAAAGAGAAACTTTCTAGCATGGCAGCTTGTAAAATTAAAAAAAAAAATTTTTTCTTCTCATTTAAATGTTTTTTTTGTTCATCTTTTTTTTTTCTTGGATGTAGATGATAGAAACTGACTGTTTTAAAGACATAAATGTTTACGAAACAGATGGCAGTCTGTCACCAGATCTCGATATGAGCGAACGTAACCTTAGACCAAAGAGGGGCTTCTTCCATAGACTTTTCCGAAGAGGGGTAAGATTATCCCCTTTGTGGATTCATTGTATTGGTACTGTCTGTGGGGTAGAGATATCAGAGATTGTTCTAACAGTGGTACTTATAACCCTCAAGCAGGTTTGGTTTTTGAAGATCACTAAAATAAACAACAGTTTCCAATGTTAAATAAATTCAGACATTGTGTGTATATATATATATATGTTGATAATGAATGTCCTGAGATCCTGACCTGTATATGAAGGCTGCAGAGTCCAGTGTCTATAGTCACTGTATAAGAAAGCAAATATTAATTATTCAGTGGATGCCAGTGTTTTGTTTTTTTTATTTAAAATATTTATACTCCATACCATCTGCATTTCTGGGTTTAGTGCAACAAAGCATACATCATTACAATAAAACATGACAATAAAACAGAAACAAAAATCCTACACAAATGTGTCTTCCTTATGGTGGAATTAAGGGGTAAATAACTGGGGCCTACTTTTATTTAGTTCTCTTAGAGAAGAGTTTTCAAACTGAAAATTGCAAGAATGCGTGCAGTTGTTATGAGGTGTTTGATTATACCTTCTGTAGCTGAAATACGGCCTAGTAAGGTTCAGGCATCAGCATTTGGTGTAGCCTGCTCTATATTTTTTGAGTTCCTTGCCAAGACAGCTCAGGGGCATAGCCACAGAAGGGCCTTAGGGGCCTGGGCCCCCAAACTTTGGGTATGGACCCTGGCTGGCATGGGTCCCCAAACCCTGCTAGTGGAAGCACTCCTCCACCTGTGGCCTCACTGCCACCACACCAGGCCTCCTCCCCATGCTAGTTTGTATGGAAACCGAGCATGTGCTGGGGGAGGGGAGATGTGTGGTATAGTGACCGTGGCTGCCACTCAGGAAGCCTGTAGCCTGTGGGTAGAGGAGTGCTTCCACTAGCAGAGTTTAGGGACCCCCACCAGCTTAGGTATGTGGGGTGGGTAGGGGGGGGGCAAGAGCAGCAGCATGGTGGAACATGTTTTTCTTCCCTCCCCACTTTGTGCTCAAGCCCCCCCAAGACCCAATGTCTGCCTAAGTTCCTGGAACAACTTAGGCCCAAATGCTCAAAACCTAACACCGGCACTAGGAGCAATTAGCACTGGAATTGCACGCATGTTAATGTGTGCAGAATGCACAAATCCCTCCAGCACTTGTGCTAGTCTGTGCACTTAACATCAAAACCCGGCAAATAGACCTTCAGAAGCTTACCATACCATACTGGCACCAAGTTAAGAGCTGAAACTTCACAAACCCTACCTACAAAAAGTTAGCATTTCAAATGTAGAACATCAGCACACCTTCAGGGATCGGGTTTGTGGGTCTTTTATTAAGCATAAGGGTGAAGAGTTCTTTTCCAGTTAGAAACGATGCTACAGATTCCTATACAGAATCTATATATCAATTGAATCTCTTATCCCTGTTGCACAAGGAAAACACAGGCCATCACTTAACAAAGAAATATGAGATTACAAACGAGAAACATAATGTAGAAACAAAAATAAAATGAAAACAAAATAAATCAGACTGTGAGCAGTGACATCCCAGAGAAACAGAGATGCATTTCCTTCAGTACAGAACAAAATACAAGACATGCACATTTTCAAAGCTCACATTATTTTTCTTTAAACATAAAAAATAAATGTATTTGTATACTTGTTTTCTGTAACAATCAAAAAGGGGAAAAACACGCTTCACTTATGGTAATACAACAAAAAATAGCGGGTGAAATCAAGCAAAATGCATGACAATGGAAAAAATAAAGGAGGGGAAAAAAGGACCTCAGACTGGTGACATTAAACCAGGTTAATGGGATTACTCATGCGAAAATGCAAATATGCACCATCCCCATATTTTAATCACTGGTCCTTAACCCACAACCTCCCTAGATGTTAATCAATATTTGTTTTTATAGTCATATTCATACAAAACGTGCTAAATAAATCCTCTCAGGACATGAAAGCAGATATAATCACTTATCTTATAGCAGCTACATAATCGGGCCTCCCCAATGGTCCGTTTCGCCAATTGCACGCTTCGTCAGGGGAAGGACGCCCTATTGAAGAACACTGCTCAAAAAGTAGACAGCAACGTCAAACTGCTTGTCCGGCTGAGCTCACTAGCGTTCTCTCTAGTGAGCTCAGCAGGACAAGCAGTTTGACCTGGCACCAGCCCCCTTTACTCATTCCCAGTTGCAGACTGGTCTCATCAGCCCCCCTTCTCCTATCTCCCCAGCACCACTAAATGCACTGCAGAGAAGGGAGCTCCTTTCTTTGCTCACTCCACTCTAGCCACCAGCACCTCACAGGAGTTGAAAGTAGAGAACAAATACTTATCACACATGAAACAGGAAGTAGATTCTCTTTAGCAGCTGTTCAGTGTTGGCAGCCAGAGCAGCTGGAGTGAAGATTACACTGGGCCCTAAAACACCAAAACATCTATACAAGTAAAATAGAACAAGTGGGACTGCTATAGATTTTAACACAGAAACTATATGCAAACAAATATCACACCTCAGTCATACACAAAGCACAGACAAACCCTCACCAAATACAGAACAAGGGATCCAAAATTGGAAATAGAAATATGAAGACAAAAATTGAACTAGGAACCCCAAGAAGTTAAGCTCAGCATATCATGCCACAGTGGAGAAACAAAAACAGTTGAATTTCCTTTTGTACTGAACACGATACATAAACATCTGCAATGCACATTTCCCAAAGCTAACATATTCCAGTTAATACATTCAAAATAAAACACTTCTTTCTACCGTTGTGCGCCTGGGCATTTTATTTTTCCATCACATTGGTCCCAGTTTCTCTTTTCTGCTTTCCTATCTTCTGTAAATTCTGTTTCCAGTGACCGCTGTCCATTTGTAATTTTTCCTCTCTCCTTCTGTCTTGTTACATTCCCTCACTACACCTGTCTCTGATATATCAATCTTTCTCTTAAAGCTATCTCTGTTTTTCTCTTTTCTGCCTCTATCCACTCAAATTTCGCCTTCTTGCACTTTTCATCTACTTATCAACTCTCCTCTCATTCCCTAGCTCTCACATTTCCCATCTTCCTATTCACTTTTAACTGCTCCCCATTACCACATTTCTAACCTCTGTATTCACTATCTTCCTCACACACACTCATCTCTGACAACTTTCTCATGGTCTAATTAGATGTATATCAACATTAGACTTTAGCATTACCTTGATATTGAATTGAGCAACAATAGCAGGGAGGTTTTTATGCCAATGATGCTAGTGAAACACCCTGCATATATGTGACAGTATATCTGCAAAGAGTGGAGGTGTATCACAACACGTGAGGCTTTTCCTCCCAATAAACAGAAAAGTATACAATATAGAAAGTTTTAAGGATTTGTGCAGATTGACTTATACAGTAACAGTATCCTTAAATACACTCGCAGTTTTTGATTTAGTGTTGCAAATGTTGACCATTTGGCTAGGAAAACCTCATCAATTTCAAAAGCATATATGTTGCAAAAATATCAAAGAGCTAACTACACTTATTCCATCTAATTTCCTAGGTCTGTTTTAAATCTGGTTACAGTGATGATGAAGAGGAGCCCTCCAGAATTTAAACCACTGTACGATAGCCAAAAATCAAATTATGAACTGAAGAACGTTGTGTTTTATTGTACCTATAGATTGTAATAAGTGTATTATAAATTAAAAATTCTGTATAAGTTTACAGATTTTGTACATTTGTACTTGAATTATTTTCAGATGTAATATTTTCACTAAAGCTGTATTGTACAAAAAGCCATATAAATACCACTTGAGTGCATATATATATTTTTATATATATGTATATGCATATGTGTCTCTGTATGTATATATACATATAAATATATGTATGCATACGCTTTTAATTGGAATTACTGCAGATATTTAAAGAGATTTTAAAGCACAGATGCTTATCTGTGATGTGTGTTTTTCTTTGTAATGATAATCAGAGGCATTACATGTCTTGTCTGTCAGGACTGAGTAAGGCCTATTTTCCACAGCTGATATCCTGTAATGTAGCTTCATGTTTCTGATTCCAATATCAACTTGTGTTCTCTTGGATAAAAGCAGCACATGATCCCTAATCTCTAGTGCACTTTTCAAATCACATTCTAGGAAACAACAAATTCATACTGTATATCGCAGGCATCGGTTTTCTTTCTTTGGTGTGAGGGTTTGTGGGAGGAGGAGTGGTGCTTGGTAAAGGCTTGTGGCCACTCTAGGGCCTGGTTGGTCACAAGTGGACCCCTTTTTTCAGGAAATTCACAATGGTTAGATATCAGATATATCTGCACATACTTGGTCCAAGGTGTGGGTTGATTCCTGTGTTTTAGTTATTCTAAAAACTAGACCTGTCTGGGGCCCTTAGAGAGTACAATTGAGAAGCTCAGGTTTAAACATTCTGCTTAACTACTGATCACTCATGGACCACTTTTGCAGGAAAGATAGCAAAAAAATTGGTTTATCTGTCTGAGCCTGACTTGATGAAGAGAGTAGATGAGCAGAAGTAGAGCGGTCAGCTTATTTTCACTTAGGGGTCCTTTTACTAAGCTGCAGGAAAAGCTGGACTTCATCTGCCCTTATGCAGGTTTTTCCTTCAGCTGCAAAATGGCCGATTTTCTATTTTTCAAATTAATGGCCATGTACTAATGTTGTCATTAGCGCATGGCCATTAACAAAACTTAGCCCATAAGCTTTAACCACCGCCCATTTTGTAAGTGGTAAGAGCTCTCGTGCTAATCCTGCACTAAGGGACCCTTTTACTAAGGCGCGCCCAAAAGTGGCCTGCACTAGTGTAAGCGCGTGTTTTGGACACGCACTGGTCCACTTCCTGAGCGCGCCTGGAAAAAAGGGATTTTTTTAATGTGCTGGAAAATGGATGTGCAGCAAAATGAAAACCACTATCCAACAAAACAGAAGAAACTGATCCTCGCAAAAAATCAAACAATTGAACAACTGCGAAGATGACACACAAAAAAATGTAAGAAAAAAAGAAGAAAAAAGAGAAAGAAAAAAAGACGAAAAAAAAAGTGAAAAAACAAGATGACACTTCAAATAAAAAAAATTGTGTTTAAAAAATCGTAGAATTTTATTGAAAGGTGATATGACTGTAGCTCCGTATCTATTGAGTTTAGTAGTTCTATACAGAGACCGTTCGAAGTCGGTACTTACAGAGTCTGGATTAAGACTCCGTTGCTCAAATAAAGTTCTGTTTTCCAGAACATTCTATATATTAAAGTTCAAAAAGACAAGAAAATACATATATGGTGTAAAGACTCTTGATGCAGGCCAGTTGGGCTGAAACACAGCTGTGTCGAGTCATATCACCTTTCAATAAAATTCTACAATTTTTTTAACACAATTTTTTTATTTGAAGTGTCGTCTTGTTTTTTCACATTTTTTGTTTTTTTCGTCTTTTTTTCTTTCTCTCTTTTCTTTTTTTCTTCTTACATTTTTTTTGTGTGTCATCTTCGCTGTTGTTGTTCAATTGCAAAATGAAAACCAGCACGCATCCATTTTCAGCCTGAGACCTTAATGCCACCCATTAACTTAGTGATAAGATTTCACACGCTAATCGGGTGGTAAGCGTCCAGCGCACACCAACTGCCATTTGCCACCAGGTAAGCGCCCTGTGGTAGAAAATAGAAAATATTTTCTACCACGTGTTTTGGGCACAAGCCAAAAATGGAATTACCACTCGGGGCACGCGGTAACTGGACGGTAGTGCCAATTTGACATGTGTTGGACATGCGTAGGTGCCTATGGGCCTTTGTAAAAGGGCCCCTAAGTGTACAATAATGTAGATATGCTAACTGATTAATGCAGAAATGCCCATTCTATGCTCCCAACACCCCCTCCATGGAAAAAGTTCTAAAATTCTTTTGTGCGTGGTTTGCATGTGCCAATGCCAAACTTACAGCGGGACACCTCTCATATGAGGAAAGGCTAAAGAGGTTAAGGCTCTTCAGTTTGGAAAAGAGACGGATGAGGGGAGATAGGATTGAGGTATTCAAAATCCTGAGTGGTGTAGAACGAGTAGAAGTTAATCGATTTTTTTTATTCGTTCTAAAAGTACAAAGACTAAGGAACACTCAAGGAAGTTACATGGAAATGCTTTTAAAGCAAATAGGACAAAATATTTTTTCGCGCAACTAATAGTTAAGCTCTGGAACTCTTTGGTGAAGGATATAGTAACAGCAGTTAGAGTCTCTGGTTTTAAGAAAGGTTTGGACAAGTTCCTGGAGGAAAAGTCCACTGTGTATTATTGAGATGGACAGGGGGAAGCTACTGCCCCTGAGATTGGTAGCATGGAATGTAGCCACTATTTGGGTTTCTGCCAGGTACTTGTGACCTGGATTGGCCACTGTTGCAAACAGGATACTGGGCTAGATGGACAATTGGTTTGACTCAGTATGGCTACTCATATGTTATGTTTACATCCCCTGGTAAGCCCTTTTAAGCTGTGTTAGGCACTCATTAGTAAAAAGGCCCCTTAGTGACAGTCCAACATGCCGGGTTAAAATTTCTTCTCACACAGATAGGAATTTATCCAATTCCCTCTGTTTTTGCGGGAAATGTTAAAAAGCCATTTTTAACAGTTGGCCATGCCACACCAATATTTATCTATTGTTTGGTGTGACTAGGACAGAATCTTTTATGTGTGGGACTTCACAAACATCCTGGTAATCTCACAGCCAGCTCAATTTTCAGAATATCCACAGTGAATATGTGAATGCACCGCCCCTCCAAAGGATGCCAAATGATCTCATGCCTATGCATTGAGGATATCCAAGGGAAGCCCTGTTCTAGACTGCAGCTGGAACTTGCAACATTAAGGATATTTTTATATTAAAGAATGCAGCTGTTCTGACAGGTATAGGATTACTGTGTATCTCTGTATAGAGGCATTGACCTTCTTCCTGTTCTGTTGTGTTTGGTGAATAGTAGAAATGTTTTCATATCAGCCAGCCTTTAATACCTCCTCTCATAAGGAGAATGTGCTGTCTAGCAGAATCTCTTAAGATGCAAATTCAGATGTGTTTATCTTGAAATGTTATTTGGTCCCCAGTTCTGAGCAGTTTTAAAATATAATAGCATGGCATAAAAAAACCTACACCTAAGATTCCTAAGGAGCCATGTTTGACCCTTGAGACTCAGTGTGTGTTTTTCTTTCCTTGTTTCTTAAAACTCAAAAAAAAAAAAGTTCCCTCTGCTTTGGAGAGCTGGAAATGGAAGCCTCCAGCAGTGGGCTTTGTAGCTGTCTATCATTTTGTCTCCCCTCCATGACCTTAACTCTTCTAAAATGTGAAAATGAGCCTGCTTCTCAGCCATTTATATACTGGCCCAAGGATGCATGTCTGCATATCTGGCAGAAGGAAAAATGCTTTTCCTTAAGAATTTAATTTTTCTTTCATTTTAAACTTTGCCATTTCATCATCATAGGGAAGGCAATTTTAAAGCCATTTCCCCAGGTAAAAGGGGGCTTTACCTGTGAAAATAGAATTTTATAAAATTGTCCACCCTGTATTCTGGTGAAATCGGGGGGGGGGGGGGGGGGGGGATTTTATAACAAAATGCCCATAAAAATTCTAAAAAATGTGGCTGTTTTCTAAAAACACTGGGCCTTCAGGATGGAGATAAATGTAGTTCTTTTTATTCTAAAAGAGACTCTACACGAGCCGTGTTTTGGCGTACAAACGCCTGCCTCAGGGGTCCAAAGGTTCTTATAAATATAATAATGAAAAGTTGGGAAGAACCAAACAGTCAGGATATATTGCCCAAAGCGTAGTGAGTATTCATAAAGTCTTGCAAAACGCTATCGGTAAAAAAAAATGCGGCCCTTGTTGGGTCTCTTTTAGAATAAAAAGAACTACATTTATCTCCATCCTGAAGGCCCAGTGTTGCTTTTTTTGTTACTGTTTATGTCTGTATGCTGTTTTACCCTCTCTTCTGTGACCTTGTTTTCTAAAAACAACACAAGTACCTATGTGCCTTTTGGAAAATAGGGTCCTAGAATAATCTGCCATAGTGCCTGCTCTGGGACAGGTATAAATATATGTCTGCATACGCATGCTTTGTAAAGTATGTGCGTACATTGCAACTGCTCCCAAACTGTACTCCCAGGAACATAAATGTAGGCACTATGATGTGCCTTTTTACTTGTGTATACTCCCACATCATTTCCATATGTAAATGTGATTTACACACAGAGAATGCTGTCCTGGGGAACTGAGGAACTGAGTTCGATTCCCACTTCAGGCACAGGCAGCTCCTTGTGACTCTGGGCAAGTCACTTAACCCTCCATTGCCCCAGGTACAAATAAGTACCTGTATATAATATGTAAGCCGCATTGAGCCTGCCATGAGTGGGAAAGCGCGGGGTACAAATGTAACAAAAAAAATATATATATATACCTTCATAGTGCCATTTTGGACCTCTCTTTGGGGCCCTATTACTAAAGCTTAGCATGTGCTAACGGACACTAATATGTACTAAGTGCCACATGGCTCATAGGTATAAAATAGGATGTGCAGCATTTAGTGCACTGTCAAGCTGTGTGGGTTCTCACTAGTCTTAGCAGGAGGAAAAGGATCAGGAGTGACCTCCATTACACCTTTTACCTGTGTGGAAATGCATGTCAAATCAGGCACCAAACTATCTGGTCCCTCTTCTCAGTCCCTTCTACACTTTTAAAGTTCCAGCTCTTCCCAACTATCTGTAAAGGTTCTGTTCCATTCCAAGCTTTCCCTCAGTACTTCCCATGGCAGAACTTTTCCCCCAGGACTCTCAAACTGTCCTTTACCGTTCATCCACCCACTCACTCCCCTTGTCCTAACCCAGTGGTTCCCAAACCTAGTCCTGGCGGCATCCCAGCCAGTCAGGTTTTCAGGATATCCACAATCAATATTCATGAGAGAGATTTGCATGCAGTGGAGGCAGTGCATGCAGATCTCTCATGAATATTCATAGTGGATATTCTGAAAACCTGACTGGCTGGGGTGCCTCCAGGACCAGGTTTAGGAATCACTGTACTAACCCAAGGGAGTTTATATGCTTTATAGGAAAGTAGGATCTATCCCCCTTCCCTGAGATTGGAGTCTTAAGCCTCCTGGGAGGAACCAGGAAGCACAACATGCTGAGACAGACATCAAGGTTCTACCTTATGCGTCCCTCCCCCAGCTTTTAAAGGGAACTACACAAACTCTCATCTATCAATTTCTTCCTTAATATAGGGTCCTAACCCTGTGACATGGCCCCTTAAGGACTTGAGCTCTGTTTCCTGTCACAGCACGCTAAGCTTTAGTAAAAGGGCCTCTTTGTTAGCTGTAGGGGAGGCATTCATGAGGGACCACGTATGTTAAGTTTTCAAAAATATGCACCATATTTCTTAGAAAAAGTATCTGCAAGAGTTAGTAGAGTAAATCTGTGCAGGTGCTCTTTCCTGGGATAATTTTCAAAGTGGAAATATGGGTGACCTTTCACTTTAAGAATGGGCAGTTCTAAAATTACTTCTAACATTTCTGGGCAAGATGCTATATGCTCTGCAGTCTAGCATTAAGTTGTAGAGTTTTTATGTGTGTAATAAATAAAAAAATCAAAATACAAAAATTCTGATGTGAGAATTGATGACATACTGTACACAAATCTCATGTGGACAGCCTTACTTTACCCTTTTCACTGTTTTCATGATGAATACATTATTCAGACTTATACACTGCCTTCCTCTGAAAAACAGCAACCCAAAGCAGGTTGGAGGTGAAGTGTTCACATTAAACACCCACAGACTTTGCGCTCACGCTTATTATGTAGGCAAACAGTGGATGGGGTAGAGAGAGAGAGAGAGCATGTTAAAATGACACCTACAAGCTCTGAACATACACAAAAGGAATGCGCTTTTCTAATGCAAACAAACGTTTATGCATGTCAGACTCTGCAGGTAGTTGTGAAGAGGACAGTTTTTCATTAGTTTGGCTGGGAAAATTACTCTGGAAAAAATATATATACTCTGAAATTGTGGGTCTGCTTATAACCAAGCTAAAGTGTAAGGGAGATCTGCAGAACGTCAAACAACATTGAGACTCAGGAGCATAGGAGCCAACTTTTCAAAATTATTGGGGGTGCTAAGCCCAGTGGAAATAACCCCTCCCTGGACACTTACAAGGAAGTTTCTCAATATTGGGGGTGCTCAAGCACCCCCAGAGTCGGCTCCTATGCTCAGGAGTGTTTTCCCCTTAGTTTAACTGTGTGGAAAATCAAAAGGTTTTGCGAGCAGCATCATAAATTGAAGTTGGAACAAAAAATTCATATTCCAAGTACAGAAAAAATGGGATCAAGTTTTTTTTAAGTTAAAACACCCAAGGAATGTGGTTAAGCATAAGGTGAGAAAAACTAAACCTTTCTGAATAAAAGTGAACTTTAGTAAAGAAGATTGTATGCACAAGCTGGTCAATATTCAGAATTGATGGCATTTTTTAAAATCCTATATATTCAGTACTGCAATATGAATAGGCACTATATATGAAAAACAGTCACCACCAGGTAATAGGAAGTTGAGTCAGAGGGAGTGAGATAGGTCAGAGGGAGCCTCCGGAGCAGGCAGGGTATGGACATGGCTGCGCTGTCACTTTAGACTAAGTAAACTTGGAAGGTATGGAGAGGGGAAGAGAGATATGGACGGGAGAGAGGGAGCGATGTTGGACCCAGGGTGGGGCAGGGAGCAGTGAGAAAGTGATGTTGGACCCCGGGGTGCGAGGCAGGAGAGATGTTGGACCTGGAGGGGGGGAGGAGAGAGGGAGAGAGATTGGATGGAGCAGGGGCAGAGGGGAGAGAAGAAGAGATGGACACAGGGCAGAAATAAGATGCTGGCAGGCTGGACCCAGGAGATGAAAAGAGGAAAGAGAGAAGGATAGATGTTGGATCGGGGGGGGGGGGGGGGCAGAGGGGAGGGAGGGAGGAGAGAGCAATGTTGGACCCAGTCTCTTAATGGTATGATTAATCAAGATTTAATTGACATGCAGCTCTAATATTAAAGTTAAAATGGATAATTTAAAGTGGACTGCTGCTATTTGCTGTTTATAAACTTATTTAATAATTTAAGAAAGGGTGGCAGATAAAGACCAACATAGTCCATTACCCAGTAAGGTGGATAGGATTGTAACTGTTGTTCCCTGCAGGATACCTCACATTGATTTTTTTTTTTTTTACATCTCTAAAAGAACATTTCAGTGCTGTTTCAAGCTGAAACACACAAAAAAGTGAATGGGCTTTGTCGGCATTGCTGTGTCGGGAATCGCTAGCGCGGTTTGGTAAAAGAGGCCCATAGTGTTTTTCCCAATTCCTTGGGTAATATTATTCTTACATCTATATTAAACAATAAAAAAGAATCTTAGGCAATTGTAAAAAATATATATATGTATATAGAGAGACCAATGGCCTCAATTTCTTTTTTGGCTAAACTTTTGGAAGGTTTGGTATCCAATCAATCAATATTATCTTATGAAATTTGGTATTTTGCATGGTTGTCAGGATTTCATGCAAATTTTAGCACAGAAACTGTGTTGTCTGTGCTTTGCTTTCAGAGATCAAACTGCTAATGAGTAAGGGGCAGAAAGTTTTGGTTATGCAGTTTGACCTCTCAAGCACCTTTGATGTGGTCCATCACTTATCCTGAATTCTATAGGTCTGACAGATAATGTTTTGAAGTGATTTAGTGATTTTCTTATAAAAAGATCTTACACTGTAAAGATGGAATGTTTTCAGATAAGTAGCCAGCTGACTGCAGTGTTCCATAAGGGTCACCATTGTCACCCATTTTCTTCCATGTCTGCATATTTTCACTGGGATTACAGTTAGAAAAGGCAGGTTTTCTAGTATTCACGTATGCGGATATCACTTTGCTAGTTCCAACATTTATAGATATAGCTGAGATCAAATTGAAAATAGAGAGTTTCTCTTTAATTTCCAGTTGAATGATTACTCACATTTCTTTAAATTGGATATTATTCATGAAACTTCCTTTATTGTGAATAATATGAGTTATAAACTGGAATCCTCATTGAAAATTTTGGGATTACTCTAGATCAGAATTTCACTAAGGAAGCTCAAGTGACCTCATTAAAAAAATGTTTTTGGATTGTGCACAATTTTAGAAGAGTTCAGAAGTATTTTCACTTGCATAAATTGCAAATTGTGGTTCAGGCACTATTGTCAAAATTGGATTATTGTAACAGTTTATCTAGGCCAGTGATGGCGAACCTATGGCACGCGTGCCAGAGAGGGATGTGCGCCGTTGCCAGGGGCGTAGCCACGGGCGGGCTTGGATGGGCCCAGGCCCAGCCACTTTCCATCCAGGCCCACCCACCCAACATCCCCTCGCATGTCCTCCCCGCAGGCGCTGATTACCTCCGCCGAAGCAATCGCATCTTTGAGAGCCCTGCCCATCTCTATCCTTCCCTTCGTGAGTTTGTTCTCTCAGAGTCAGCCCCACCTTCTGACATCATTTCCGCAAGGGCGGGACTGACTGAGGGAACGAGCTCACGAAGGGAAGGATAGAGACGGGCAGGGCTTTCAAAGACGCAGCCGCTTCGACGGAGGTAATAAAAAAGATTTACATGCAGGGCATGGATGGGAGCGGGAGCAGGAGGGGAGAGAAGAGAATCGCTGGGGATGGATGGAGGGGGCAGGGGAGAGAAGAGAATCGCTGGGTATGGATGGATGGAGGGGGGCAGGACAAGGGAGGGAAGAGAATTGCTGGGGATGGATGGATGGATGGAGGGCAGGGGAGAGCAGAGTTGCTGGACATGGGTGGGTGGATGGAGGGGAGGGTTGCTGGACATAGGTGGATGGAGAGGAGGGTTGATGGACATGGGTGGATGGAGGGGAGGGCAGGAGAGAGGAGGGTTGATGGACATGGATGGATGGAGGGGTGGGCAATTGTTGGAGGTGAGGGAAGGGAAGACAGGAAGGAGATGCACATGGAGGGGAAGGGAGTTAGCAGCATGCATGCAACAGCAAAAATCACATTAATTATTCAAAAGCATGCCAAATGTTTTTAAAGTTCTGTTATTCAGGTTAAATTGCCCTGTTGGCACTTTGCGATAAATAATTAGATTTTGGGTTGCTGTTTGGGCACTCGGTCTCTGAAAGGTTCGCCATCACTGATCTAGGCTGTTTTAAATATTTGTTAAGAAAGTTACAAACTATATTGAATACTGCTATATGGTTAATTTGTTCTCTTAACAAATTTGATTGGGTTACATCATGGTATGTTAAGTTGCATTCTGGCTTCCATAGGTATCCAATGCATTTTAAATTGTATTGTTTGATCTTTAAGATAACTAAAGGAATTGCTCCACCCTACACGGTAGGTTTGATTAAAACTTTATACTCAGGATATGGAAACAGAACAAACTGAAATTGGCATTCCCTGCCTATAAGGTCATAAAATTTCTTAGATCTTTCTCCGCAAATGTTTCTTATCAAGCAGCAAAGCTGTGGAATTTATTACCTTTATATGGGTCTGAGATGTTAACTATGTTGCTTTTTGAATTTCTATTAAGACTATATTGTTTAAGAAATATGTAGTAAGTAGTCGAAGCTGTGCTTTATCTGGTTCAATTTTATTTTGATTATATTTACATCTATTTTTTTTTATTAATTTGTTTTAATCTGGTTTTGTAATTCCTAGAATGATTGTTTCTATTTTTTCTTTTATGTAATACACCTCAAACTAACTGTGGAGTGAGCGGAATAGAAAAATTGGAAAATGTAATGTTATTTATAGGCTCTAAGGCAAATTTCAAACTTAAGGGTTCTTTTGCACTTACCCTGAAGTACTCCAAAAAATAAAAAATAAAAAAATAAAACAGAGGAAGGTGGAACTAAATCAACTCCAACTAAATCATTAATTTCTACTCGAATCAACAATATTAAATTGTATATTAACAAAGGACAGTGTACAACCTTCTTTATTATCATGTTTATAGAGAAGGAAAACGCCTCAGAACCCAGTCTACCATGTATAATTGTCATTTAGACTTCATCAGGTAATAACTTCATCAGCTGAAAAAAAACCTCCCATAATCTTTGTTTATATTTAACAAAAATTATAACAAAATGTGTGCAAAACAATTGTTTATCAAAATTCAAAAGAAATTATCCATATTTTCAAAGACATTTTTAGAGCAGTATGTCCCATCAAAGGTGCTCAGCGTTTTGCTAAAAAAAAAAAAGCTGCATCAGGGTAAACGGGACCAAGTATTGAATCTGGTAGCAGTAAACCTGGTCATAGACATTCAAAGGTCTCTCTTTTGCACTTACCCCATGGTACACACAAAGCCTCGGAAGGCAAAAGTAGAGGCTGAACAAAGACGGATCACCACTGGAAATATGAATTCAACAGTCTTTATTGTTATACTTAAAAAAAGGACCCGACACGGGCCGTGTTTCGACGCACGCAAGCATCTACATCAGGGGTCATACAATAAACTCTATAAATAAAGAATGGTGATGAACGCAATCACAATTGAAAACTGTAGAAAAACATATATAGCATTGTACAAAAAAATACATCAATTTGAATGAAATTAAAACATAAATCATAGTCATAAAAACATCCTATCCTATATAATAAAATGCAACTCCAACGTTCTGAGGCTGGCAGCGTGGACAAAAACCTTGAAGCATTCGTGCTCACTGCTTCTGTATACATCTCCTCAAAAGATGACGTCTTCCGACAGTGGCCAGTCACAACATAGCAGCACTTTCCCTACTCCTCCCCCTCACTGCGCTGCTCCCTGCCACTTCGGAGCAAGTGGCAGAGAGCGCCGCAACAACCCCCCCCCCCCCCCCGCTTGGTGCATCAACAACCCCCCAACATCACACACCCCCCTCACTCAAACCACATCCACACACCCACCCACACACGTCACTCCCAGTTCAAGGCCCGTCACGCCCCTCCCACTGCATTCCAAATTACCCCCTCTCTCACATTCACAACCCCCCTCCGCGTAAATTACCCCTGCACCCCCCTACCGCGACCCTCTAGTGGTACTCTGAAGTACCTCTGCTGACGGATCCGAAGTTCTGTTCTCGGCTGCGGGGCGTGGCTCCATTGAGCATCTGTTGAAGTCTATGTGCGTGCGTCTGATGTCAGACGCACGCACAGAAACTTCAACAGATGCTCAATCATGAAGCAACGCCACGCAGCCGAGAACAGAACTTCGGATCCGTCAGCAGAGGTACTTCAGAGTCGCCGTTAAAAACCCCAATACTTTCCCCACTCCCGTCAAGAATTGCATATGCACGAAAGGCAAATGGCGTCAACCAGGCATAACCCATAATCGTATCTAACTGCGGTTGTGGATTCAAGAAAGGTTTAAGGATATGACAGTGTTTACAAATGTTGCTGAAGTAATATGTATGTGATTAAAATGAAAGGAACCTAGAGCACAGTGTATATAATAGTTGTAATGCAAGTACAACAGTATTTCAAGTATTGTTTCTGTTTCACGCCTATTCAGATTACCTCTTTTTGTGTGTGTGAACACAGATCTTAGGCTATGTGGTTTTGTGTTGCAATTTTCCTATGTACATTTAGTTTTCAGTGAGGATTTTAAAACGACACAGGCAAAGAATCTAGGATCTAAGCTCTGTGTGTGTTGCCAGCACGGGACATCCCCTAAACTCCCCCCCCCACCCTAAAACCACAATCCTGACAGATTTCCACCCTCCCCCCCCCCCCGTCCCCCCTTTCATTGTGAGACACACAAAATAACACAAAACATAGACACTCGCCCCCAAACTCACAGTACACCCCACCCTCTCTCTCACACACACACACACACACACACACAATCTGTTACACACACACACTCTATGACACTCTGTGACACACATGAACTTTCACAAACACACACAGACACACAACCACCGCCCCACAAACCCCACAACAACAACAAAAACAAAAACACATACACTGATGCAGAACATGGATAGATGCACAGTCCAAACCACAACCCTCTCAGCTCACCCCCCCCCCCTCCGCAACCCCCCTTCCATTGTGAGACACACACACAATAACACAAAAACACAGGCCCCCCAACCTAACAGTACACCCCACCCTCTCTTACTTACACACACACACACACACACACACACACGCACGAACTCCCCCTGTTACACACACACACACACACACACACTCTCTCTCTCTCACACGCTGAATATAGCTCTGTGATACACATGATCTTTAACACACACATACACAAAACCACCCCTCCCCCCAAAAAAAGACCTACAACAAACAAACACATACACTGATGAGGAACATGGATCGATGCACACTCCAAACCACAACCCTCACAATTCACCACCCACCGCCACACACACACACACACACACACACAAAAACCACAAACACATACACTAATGCGGAACATGGATAAATGCACACTCCATCTCTCTCTATATATATCATCCCAGCAACAATAACCACCCTCAAAGCCACACAACACTTCATCACACTTTGCCAGCACGGGACATCCCCACCCCCCCCCCCAAACAAAAATGCTTACCCCCCTCCAATCCCCCTGCTACACCCACTCAGATCAACTCCCCCCCCCTTGGGAGACACACACACAATACCACAAAAACACAGACACTCACACCCCCTCCCCAACCTATGCCCCCCCCAAGACCCCCAAACTAGCAAGACACCTTTACCTGCAAGACAAAAACAATACAACCCAACAGACAACCCCTCCAAGTTCACCAAACATCCCTCCCACCAAAGTTACACACACACACAAAATAAACACAACACACACAATGATACTCACCCCCACACTCCAACTTTGCACTACCCTCTATCACTTCCACACACACAACATATCTTTGTGACAAACAAGAGATCTTTGTCTCTCACACACACACGCAACCCCCCCCCCCCAAAACCCCACAAAAAAACACACACACACTGATGTGCAACATGGAGACATGGACACTCACTCTCTCCCCTGTCACACCCTCTCAGTTCACCATCCCCGCCCCTCCTCCCCCCCCTCCCTCATACACACAAAACCACACAAACACAGACACTCACCGCCACTCACCGCCAACCTCCAAATCAACACAACCCTCTCTCACTTTCACACACACACAAACTATCTCTGTGAAACACACACACACACACACACACACATATGAATAAAACTGTGGCACAAACTACTTTGTCAATCTCTTTTACTAAATCCTACAAATACAATAACATAACAACCAACACAATAAAAAAAAAAAAAAATTAAAAAAATATATATATTACACACAACTGTAAATTAATCATTACCATGACAACACAATTATCCTAAATATCCCATTCAAAACATTAATTGCAGAAAGCAAAAACCTTTCTAGCGCCCGTTTCATTGGTCTCAGAAAAGGGCTTTTTTACTAGTTTAAATTATAAATCAATAAATACATATGATGATTTAAAATATGTATTGACAAATAACGTTCTACTTAAACCAATAAGAGAAGCATGGAGATTTTTAGGGACATTACTAGGAGGGGACCCGAGAACAACTGAACTTATAAATATTAAAGGGAACCCAGCCTTTGTACCTGGGTTGGAAAATAAAACTTTTGACAGATGGGAGCAACTAGGGGTAATTGAATTGGCAGATGCTTTAGATGCAACTGGGGAAATCAAACCGCTGACACAGTTGATAGGCCAAAATCAACAGGGCTGGGGTGACAAATATGCACATTGCCAACTAAAGCACTACATACAATCACTAAGTAAAGAAGTATTGAATAACAAATTAGGCAATAAAATTAAGACTTTCTTTGATGAGATCTCTGAACATGCCCCCTCCATATCACAAATACATCAGAAGCTGTGGAGTCTGGCCCCGGGGAAGGAACTGACTCAGATCCGGCAGAAATGGGAAAAAGACGTGGGAAGGGCATTGGACTCCTGGGATATGATGACGCAGCTCAAAGATATTCCACACATAATAGGAGGAGCTGATTATAGAGAATGTGCGTATAGAATACTACACAGAGCATACTTTACCCAAGTCCAACTGTATAAATCAGGGGGAATTGAAACAGCTATGTGTTTGAAATGTAATAACTCTGAGAATTCACTGTATCATGCACTGTGGGATTGTGTACTAATACAACGCTATTGGAGGCAAATAGTTACTTATCTTACAGGGGTGGTGGGTAGTAGAAGAGACATGAACCCCCTACAACTAGTGTTAGATATGAAGGAGCCACAAAGGAGATTGAATGCTGATAAAACACTGTTATGTCGAAAACTCTATCTGGTAGCAAGAAAATGTATCATGCAACACTGGACTGTAGCCAATCCACCGACCTTCTGGCACTGACGCAATAAGGTGCATCAATTGCTGGTTTGGGAGGCAAAGGAGGCTAAAGGACATTGTAAAAGGAAATCTCGATTCTTTAAAATATGGGGATGCTACTTAGATAAGATGACACAGAAAGGACGTAGTCTTATTGTTAATACTTTATAATCATATGCTATACGCTGACAGAAGTGGGTTTTGGCATATAGGGGTTACTGGGAGGGGATTAGGGGAGGGGGAGATAAGGGTTAAGGAATGGAAATATGTAGATTAAGTAGAAGGGGGAACCACATCACTTTAGGGGATCTTAGCAGTACATTTTGGAATAAGAGCAAATGATGTGGAACTCAGTTGTAAGTATCCTGTGAAAGTAAATGTTTGTTAGTATGTAGTTATATCTAAAATAAAAATTGTTGAAACATAAAATATGTATTGACTCAGCAGGAACTGTAGGGGCATGCCCAGCATGTTCCCAAACAATGACCATGCGGAAAAGCCCTCTACTTTCCAGTAGGTGCAGTAATGGTACAAATGCACATGACGCCACCTCTTTAATAGGTAGCAAGTGCATCCGTGCTGTGTCAGTGGCAGCATGCAGAAAGATGCTGTGTGCAAACTGCAAGGTGTAGTCCATGTCCACTCGCCGTCCATAACAGGGTGTGCAGTTAGTGTACAGTCATACCACAGCTGTGCATATAAGTTACTACATGCTAATTGACGTTGTAACTGCTTTCTGCATGTTAGTTAAAGGGCCCCTTATTTTTATTTTTAAAACTATAGACTCTAAACTTATCCTATTGGCATGCAGGGTCCAAATGCCACAAGGACCCAAGAATATCAACTTAGACCGTGCACAAAAGAACACAGCAACTGGTGGTGCTTTCACTTAAAGAGTTGCTCTGGTTGGTCATGTTACAAGAGGATGAAACAAGTGCTCCCATGTTCAGGGCTTTAATCAGTCTCTACCCTGTGGAACAGGCAGAGTTGTGTGTAAGTGGAAGTACTCCTTTCACTCGTATTGTTTTGTGTAGACAGTATTGAAAAATGCATATTAAATCAATAATTGCACACTCTTGTAATTACTATCATTCTCGTCTTTAGGTTAGGTTTACATTATACCAGAAATACACTTCTGCCTTGAGAAAGAATAATGATTTCCAGTGCCAGTACTGGTCTTTAGTATCAGTGATTATAATCTTGTGACACTGTTTTGCTCTCTTCTTTTTCACATTAAGCCTCACTCAAAGGCCATATTTTCTGTTTGCATCTGTGTGTATATGAGATAGACAAACTGGATCTAAACATTGGTTCATCTAGTCTGACATCCTGTCTGGGTTGCCAACAAGCAGCAGGTGCCTAGTGGAAGTGTGTGAGAGATGGGGCTTGCATGGCTCCTTGTAGCTAGTCATAGTCTTCCAGTTTCAACAGTCATGGTTGAGGGATGCATTGAACCTTCCACACTACTGAATTTTTCCCCTCATTCCTCAAGACACACCTAGCTATTCAGTGGTTGAGGATATCCACACTTAATATGCATGACATAAATTTGTATGTACTAACTTCATTGTATGCAAATTTCTCTCATGTAAATTCGTTGTTGGTATCTTGAAAATCTGACTAGCTAGGTGTGTTCCAAGGAGTGACTTGAGAATCCCTGCCGTACGTGCATTACTCTGCACTTAGCAGTGTTGAATCTCATTTGCCATGCTGCCTATTCTTTCACGTTGTGAGACCTTTGCTATACCTATTTCCATTTGCAGACTATATCCACCTACAGACATGCACACATGCATAGACTGCCAACAGGGCTATGTCCAGCAACAGTGAACTAAATTGAGAGTGGTCAACATAACAGATAAGCTTCAACCTTGCTAAGCAATGCACACAGAATTTTTTTTTTTTACTTTTCCAATTTTTATTAAGTAGAAACTGAGCATAGAAATAGAACTGCAGATATACAACATAATATTTTCCAAATACAAATTATAATCTCATCTGCTTAACAAGAGCCCACTGTATGTTTCCCCCCCCCCATTCCCTTAATTATTTAGCAAGGCAGAATCAGGCTGCGCCAACCACTGTGTATTTGGGTCCCAAACCTGGTGATAGGGGATCAGGCGGCCCAAACGCATTGCTGTCAACTTAGACATTAACTGAATGTAGTCCAGTTTCCTCAAGATCGCCCGTAGCCCTGTATGCACACAAAATTTAAAAAGCTTTCATGACTTCTCATATATTATGACCTATAGTTTGGCTTCTGCCATTCAGGAAATAAATCCTGGCACTATTGTGGACAGTTCTCTCAAAATCAACTGCCCAATGTACAGCAATGGGCAAAAAAATAAATGTACATATGCACAGATGGGGGAATTCTATGTATTACGCTTAACATTAGGTGCTACTTCCATGCTGGTTTGTCACGGAAAAATGTTCTAATGGATACGAGGTGCCAAAACAGGGCAGAAATGGGAGATCTCTGCAAAAACACATGCACCCATTTATAGAATAGAGCAGTGGTTCCCAAACCTGGTCCTGGAAGTCCCCCAGCCAGTCAGGTTTTCAGGATATCCACAATGAATATTAATGAGAGAGATTTGCATGCAGTGGAGGCAGTGCATACAAATCTCTCTCATGAATATTCATTGTGGATAACCTGAAAACCTGACCGGCTGGGGTGCCCCGGGACCAGGTTACTACTACTACTATTTAGCATTTCTATAGCGCTACAAGGCGTACGCAGCGCTGCACAAACATAGAAGAAAGACAGTTCCTGCTCAAAGAGCTTACAATCTAATAAACAAAAAATAAAGCAAGCAAATCAAATCAATTAATGTGTACAGGAAGGAGGAGAGGAGGGTAGGTGGAGGCGAGTGGTTACAAGTCAAAAGCAATCTTAAAGAGGTGGGCTTTAAGTCTAGATTTAAAGGTGGCCAAGGATGGGGCAAGACGTAGGGGCTCAGGAAGTTTATTCCAGGCGTAGGGTGCAGCGAGACAGAAGGCGCGAAGTCTGGAGTTGGCAGTAGTGGAGAAGGGAACAGATAAGAAGGATTTGTCCATGGAGCGGAGTGCACGGGAAGGGGTGTAGGGAAGGACGAGTGTGGAGAGATACTGGGAAGCAGCAGAGTGAGTACATTTATAGGTTAGTAGAAGAAGTTTGAACAGGATGCGAAAACGGATAGGGAGCCAGTGAAGCGACTTGAGGAGAGGGGTAGTATGAGTAAAGCGACCCTGGCGGAAGACGAGACGGGCAGCAGAGTTTTGAACCGATTGAAGAAGGGAGAGGTGACTAAGTGGGAGGCCAGCAAGAAGCAGATTGCAGTAGTCTAAACGAGAGGTGACAAGGGTGTGGATGAGGGTTTTGGTAGAGTGCTCGGAAAGAAAGGGGCGGATTTTACGGATGTTGAAAAGAAAGAAACAACAGGTCTTGGCGATCTGCTGGATATGAGCAGAGAAGGAGAGAGAAGAGTCAAAGATGACCCCAAGGTTTCGAGCTGAGGAGACAGGGAGAATGAGAGAGCCATCAACAGAAATAGAAAACGGGGGGAGTGGGGAGGTGGGTTTGGGGGGAAAAATGAGAAGCTCGGTTTTGGTCATGTTTAATTTCAGGTGGCGTTGAGACATCCAGATAGCAATGTCAGACAAGCACGCTGAAACTTTGGTTTGGATGCAAGGTGAGATATCAGGGGTAGAAAGGTAGATTTGGGAGTCATCAGCATAGAGATGGTAGGAAAAGCCATGGGATGAGATTAATGAACCAAAGAAAGAAGTGTAGATAGAAAAGAGGAGGAGACCAAGAACAGAACCCTGAGGTACACCGACAGGCAGAGGGATAGAAGTAGAAGAGGATCCACCAGAGTGAACACTGAAGGTGCGGAGGGAGAGGTAGGAAGAGAACCAGGAAAGGACAGAGCCCTGAAATCCAAGTGAGGACAGGATATTGAGGAGTATGCTGTGATCGACAGTGTCAAAAGCAGCAGAAAGATCAAGAAGAATGAGGATAGAATAGAGACCTCTGGATTTAGCCAGTAATAGGTCATTGGAGACTTTAGTAAGCGTAGTTTCGGTTGAGTGGAGAGGGCGAAAACCAGATTGTAGTGGGTCAAGAAAAGCATGTGAGGAGAGAAAATCAAGGCAGCGGTGGTGAACAGCACGCTCAAGTAATTTGGAGAGAAAAGGGAGGAGGGAGATGGGTCGGTAATTAGAGGGACAAGTAGGGTCGAGTGAAGGCTTCTTAAGGTTTGGGAACCATTGGAATAGCACCTGTTTCCTTGTGGATCTAAAGAGGAGCACATGGCCCCCGATATAGCCAACCTTTACATGGCCAAGTTTGAGAATATGTTTCTAACTGACCACCCATTTAACGGGGGAATTTCGGATGTATAAGAGGTACATTGATGATATTTTTATTTTATGGAAGGGTAGTGTCGAGCTACTCAATGACGTCTACAAATGGATTAACACCCTTGACTCTAATCTGAAATTCAAAATGCAATTTGATATGGAGAAAATACCATTTTTAGATGTTATGGTTATAAAAGAAAAATATTGGTTAACCACTTCATTACATAAGAAGCCCACAGACAAGAACTGTTATTTATTTACACTACTCTAGCTATCACAATCGGGCTCTGAAGAACAATCTACCCTTTTGCCAATTTTTAAGGCTTAGGTGATTGTGTGCAAACACAGAGGACTTTTACAGTCATTCAAGAGACCTTTCAGAAAGATTTACTCAGAGGGGGGTATGCCAAGAAATGCATCACACAAGGCTTTCCACAAAGCACAAAACATGACACGGGAAGATTTATTACAAACTGGTAATAAGCCTAAGCATAATCCTGAGATCGTCTGTACCTTCTAGTTTTCATCATTGAGCCACCAATTTAAAAGTATTATCAAAAAGCACTGGCATATTGTGCAGACACATCCCTGTTTTACAGGCATTTCACCCACATTTGCCTTTCCCAAAATCCTAATTTCAAGAATCATCTAGTACCATCCGCTCTCCCTTTATTAAAAGGACCTGTTGAAACTTATACCGGTCATAGACCATGTAATTCGTGCTCAGTTTGTGTACATTCACTCAATCTTGAGGACTTTATTCACCCAACTACTGGTAAACAGTATACGCTCAATTTCAACAGCAACTGTAAATCTCAGAATGTTGTGTATATAATTGTATGCCCATGTGGAATGATATATGTCGGAAAAACCAATCGGATGGTGAAAGTCAGAATTATAGAACATCGCAGTTGCGTTAAGAGACAGATTAAAATTGCACCCCTGGTAGAACATTGGATACAGGCTGGATACAACATCAATGACATTAAATTTTTGGTCTTTCGTACTATTAAAAATAGTTGGCGTGGGTGTAATCTTGATATTTCCCTGTTAAGAGCAGAACAGCGTGCCATTTATCTACTAGACAGTGTAACACCCAAGGGGATGAACAAAGATCTTGAACTGATACATTTTCTCTGAGGCCCATTTTATCAATATGCAACTACAATGTAATGTTCATGTGTATATATGGATCTGCAATCAGCCAAAAAAATTGACATGTGCTGGTCATTGCTCTGAAACTCGTTGCTTTCACTTCCAATTTTACCCCCGTTTTGTTTCTATTTCTGCCACTCTAGCATTCCCACTCGTGGGCCTTGCCCCCTTCCTGACTGCTCCATTTTTTGTGTGTTTTGGTTATGCTCATATCCAGCAGATTGCCAAGACCTGTCGTTTCTTTCTTTACACCATCCGTAAAATCCGCCCCTTTCTTTCCGAGCACTCTACCAAAACCCTCATCCACACCCTTGTCACCTCTCGTTTAGACTACTGCAATCTGCTTCTTGCTGGCCTCCCACTTAGTCACCTCTCCCCCCTCCAGTCAGTTCAAAACTCTGCTGCCCGTCTCGTCTTCCGCCAGGGTCGCTTTACTCATACTACCCCTCTCCTCATGACCCTTCACTGGCTCCCTATCCGTTTTCGCATCCTGTTCAAACTTCTTCTACTAACCTATAAATGTACTCACTCTGCTGCTCCCCAGTATCTCTCCACACTCGTCCTTCCCTACACCCTTTCCCGTGCACTCCGCTCCATGGATAAATCCTTCTTATCTGTTCCCTTCTCCACTACTGCCAACTCCAGACTTCGCGCCTTCTGTCTCTCTGCACCCTACGCCTGGAATAAATTTCCTGAGCCCCTATGTCTTGCCCCATCCTTGGCCACCTTTAAATCTAGACTGAAAGCCCACCTCTTTAAGATTGCTTTTGACTTGTAACCACTTGTAACCACTCGCCTCCACCTACCCTCCTCTCTTCCTTCCCGTTCACATTAATTGATTTGATTACTTTTTTTTTTTTTTTTGTCTATTAGATTGTAAGCTCTTTGAGCAGGGACTGTCTTTCTTCTATGTTTGTGCAGCGCTGCGTACGCCTTGTAGCACTATAGAAATGCTAAATAGTAGTAGTAGTAGTAGTTATGCACACATTTTTTCTGGGATATTATTGTGGAGCAGAGGAGTAGCCTAGTGGTTAGTGCAGTGGACTTTAATCCTGTTGAACTGAGTTCAATTCCCACTGCAGCTCCTTGTGACTCTGGGCAAGTCACTTAACCCTCCATTGCCCCTGGTACAAAAATAAGTACCTGAATATATGTAAACTGCTTTGGATGTAGTTGCAAAAACCTCAGAAAGGCAGTATATCAAGTCCCATTTCCCTTTTCATTTTTGATTGCTATTTATGCATTCTTTTAACCCAGCCTTTCTGTTAACGTCACCGATGGATAGTGACGGTTTTTTACATCATCATTTTCCTGTTTAAATTTTGGCACGCTACTGGGGTATCGATTTTGTTTGTTTGTTCACTCTCTCATCGTGGATTGTGGACCACACTGCTTAGGTACGTACTTTCTCTCATGCTGGTTGTTTAGTTTTCATTACTTGTTTCTTTGGCAGCAGCCCGTTGTCACTCTCTTTAGGCTTTCCTTGCTTTTCCATGGTCTGTCTTTTCGATAGCAGCTTTTGGTATATATTGCTTTCAGCTTTTCATCGGTTCAGTTTCCTTTTCCCTCCCCGGACTGCCTACTCAGTATCTCTTTTTCACAGTGGTGGTTTTTAGTTTTCATTTTATTTTCATTTTTATCACTTTTTTTGGGTTATAATACACTATCTTTTGACTTCAGCATTACCATCACCCGTTTTTATGACACATGCAGAGTAAAACCTCTTTGTAATATGAATTGACATTTTTTTTGCAATACGCAATTATATTCACAGTTGTCCTTCTCCTCCTTTGTATCCGTTGCAGCTTATTGCTCCTTATTTTGAGAGGTTCAGATGCTTAATTTATAAATGTCAATTTGTTGGTATGTACACTTATAACATCATTCATAAATGTGCCTGTGTTTTGCAAACTGTAATATAGATCCCTTCCATTCCTATGTCCTTTGTATTGTGATTTTATGTGTGTGTGTGTGTGTGTATATATATATATATATATATGTATATATCATTCATTCATTCATATATATTTTTAATTTTCTGTGTGTTATAGATGTTTTTGTCATATATACAATTGGATTTTTCCATGTATATTCTTATTATGTTTATATTTTTATATGTCGTCTTATGATCCATGCTTTTGTTATAATTCAAATGTATTTTCAGCGTTTTGCATTTATAGTTTTTATATTTCATATTATATATTTACATTTTTGTATGTTTTTACATTATATGGTTATATTTTGTATTTTATGTTTTTAGACCCCTGAGGAAGGCTTTGTAGCCGAAACACAGACTGTGTAGGGTCCCAATAAACTGTGGTTTTGGTGCTCTTACCACTGTGGTTTCAGTACTGGTCTTTTGGACTTGGTTTTATTCCACCCTTGTGTACTTTGCTTCTGTGTGGATCTACAAAGGGGGCATAATGATGGAAGGGTCAAGGGTGGGTTATATCCCTTAAGATGCATGCAATATTATAGAAGAGTCTGGATCCGTGTCCACCATGCATGTTGGGATTTACACCCGGCTTCAGTTAGTCTAAATCCTCGCACCCAAAGTTGTAAAGGGCACCAATCAAGGAACTTCTTTTACAGAATACTGTTCAATCCTGATTTTTTTTTTTTTTTTGGGGGGGGGTACCAAATTTTGAGCACCATTTATTGCACAGCCCAGAGTACCACTGTGGCTAACAATCATTAAATACAGTTTAAGAGGAAGTGGTATATATAAATTTCCTTCTTTTGCTTTTAGAACATTAAGAATGTCTCGAGTTGGAATGCAAGGATGCAATAGATTTCTATGGCCTGCTGAACGTTTAGAATATGTTGAGTATTTTTTGTTTTTGCCTCAGTCTTTAGATGGATAAAATCCACTAAAGAAAATCACTAGACCGCTGTAGCAGAAATTTATCAAGGCAAAACATTCTTAGATTTTAGAATTTAGTTTTGGTTTTTTTCCACAGCTTTCATTTGTCTATATACCAATCCTGAAATTACCATTATTTGTGAACATTCCTGCTACCTACACCCATGATTGAGGTGTCCTTTGAAAAGGTAGAGGCCACAGCTTTGACAAAATAAAGTTATTTGAATGTGATGTGTACCCCCCCTCCCCAAAAACAAAAACCTTCATCATGCACTGGCCTATATCATGTCATATCTATTTGGATTTTGCTCACACCTTTTTAATAGTAGCTCAAGGTGAGTTACATTCAGGTACACTGGGTATTTCCCTGTATCTGGAGACCTCACAATCTAAGTTTGGACCTGAAGCAAAGGAGGGTTAAATGACTTGCCCAAGATAACACGGAGCAACAGTGGGATTTGAACCAGCCACCTCTGGATGTCAAGACAGATGCTGTAACCACTAGGCCACGCTTCATCACATAATGAGTATGGGCTTGAGGGGATCTTCTCCCTGACTACAGGGAAGTGAAAGTACAGGTGCAGCTAGGGTCCCTGCTCCTAAGGATCCCCTCTACTAATTTATTTATTTATTAGGATTTATTTACCGTCTTTTTTGAAATAATTCACTCAAGGCCGTGGTTACGATTTCTATAGCACTACTAGACATACATGTGCTGTACACAAACAGATAATAGATCCTCCCCTTTTGACAGAGCTTACAATCCATTCAAGGCAAATAAGGTCTGCATCTGATGGGAAGTGTGTGTGTGTGGGGGAAGAATGCAGACATTTGAGTACCTTCTATGAGAAGAATGTGGGGGAGAGAATCAATGCAATTTATTATTTTACCTTTAAAATTGTACATATAGTAATAGCAAACTCACCTCTGTAGTATGAAAATGATATTCAGGTATTAAGCTGCTATAAGGATCAGACTGACCACTCTTTTAAATAATGCAGTTTGTGAAAGATCGTTATGCTTAAAAAAAGCATAGAATGAATGTTCCCATTGATGTCCTAGGTTTAGAGAGGTGAAGAGAGAAGGGGCCCTGGAGGAGGGAGGGTGCAGTTTCTCCTTTAGAAAGCTGGGGAGGCCCTTTTTATAAAGTATGGTAGCCAGCTCAGAGATACTAGATCCTTCAGCAGCCCAAGGATCTCCACTGTGAAAAATACTCCCTCCCCCCCATATTCAACATATAGAATACAACATATAGAAGGCCACTAAGTTTACAGGCAGAAAAGTATAGAGTCCAAGGCAAGGCGTAGCAGCAGTGGTTAATGGAAAGTTAATTTTGCCCACAATTTTTTAATGCTTAATATTCTTTCTCGAGGGGTCACCTGGCTATTTAAGTATGAAACTGGTATTGTATTTTTGCCTTATGAAAATATTGTCATATGAGTGGAAGAGTAGCTTCTTAGTTAGAGAAGCAGGTTACAAACCAGAGCAGCCAAAGTTCAAATCCTGTTTCTACCAAGAACATTCTTTGTGACTTTGGGAAGTCACTTTACCCTCCATTCCTTCAACTCAAGGCTGGCTCTGCCTGCAGCATTTGGGAGGTGGTAGGAGCATCTCCTCTCCACTTCCCTACCCCCTCATCCCGTGTCCAATGTCTCCACCTCCCTTCTCTGCCCGGATCAAGCCAAAGGTGTAATTGGACAGTGCTAGCATGGGGCCCTTTATTTAAACTCTGTTTTATTAGAAAGCACAACAGATCATCAAGATACTCGACATATCAAAACAAATAAAATTAAATACAGATTCACAACAATTTTCAACCAGTTCCATTTTCCATTGACCCCCCCCCCCCCCTTGTCATGTTGAGTGCCCAGATTCTTGTAGTGCTCTGCTCATTCATCCTATCCTCTTCCCAACCACCTCCTTCCTCCAAAAGCATAGCCAGGTATTGACATCTGAGGGAGCAGACCTTCTGTAAAATAAGTGCCAGTGTGAGGGTGCAGGCCCAATTCCCATAGATGCTATTTCATTTAAAATCTGTTTGGTGAGGAGTTGCTCCCCTTGCACCCCACCAAGCTATGTCTCTGCCTTCCTCTCCCCCCCAACCCCACCAAATTAGAACCATGCCCAGTGGTCTCAGGTACCTCTACCAACCTACACCTACAATATTCAAAATTAAACTTGAGATCTGTGGCATAAAGACTGTAAGGTAAAAAATGCAAACAGGAAGAAGCTTCTACAGAAACCCACCAGGAACCAAGGTTTCTGTATTCTGGTGCTGTCATTAAAGTACTTCCAAGATCCATCTCCCTGGTGGGGCATCATTGTGCAAAGATTGCAAACAAGGATACCAAATCTTCAAAAGAGTGATGGGCATTTGATATACACCTTGTCATACCAATGAATAATTTACAGCTCTTGTACAAGGCCTTTCAGTACAAGCCTGGGCTCAAGAATTACTGAGTCCCTGACAGGATCTCTTGCATTAGAAGAGGGCAAGACCTGGCAGTACAGGCCTCTGTTTAAAGGATCCTTTCAACTTTGGCTTGGGTCCAGAAAGAGGTGGAACTGTGAGGAAAGCAAAAAGGGGGACATGCTGGATATGGAGGGAGGGAGGGTTAGGGAAAGAAAGGTGAGAAGAGATGCTAAATAGGGGATAGAGAACATAAAGAGGGATGCTAGCCCTTTGGCAAGAGAGAGACAGATATGAGGGGCGATGCTAGAATGCAGAGGGAAAGGGCATAAAACCACCCCACAGAAGGGGAGGGTACACAAAGGTTTGCCTAGGGCATCAGATACCCTTGGGCAGGCTCAGCCTCAGGTAGTGGAGGTGTGGCCTAGTGGTTACAGCACTGGTCTTGCAATCCAGAGGTGGCCGGTTCAAATCCCACTGCTGTTCCTTGTGATCTTGGGCAAGTCACTTAACCCTCCATTGCCTCAGGTACAAAATTAGATTGTAAGCCCCTCCAGGGACAGAGAAATACCCAGTGTACCTGACTGTAACTCACCTTATGCTACTACTGAAAAAGGTGTGAGCAAAATATAAATAATAAAATAACTAGATTGTGAGCCACTTTGGACAGGAAAATAACCCGTACCTAAATTTGTAACTTGCCTTGAGGTAGATTTGGAACAGGTAAGAAATAAAATCTAAAAATTACAAAAAAAAAGCTTGGAGGACAGTACTTTTCTCTCATTTAGCTGATGAAAGAGCTTTGTTACAAATTGAAGACGTAAAGAAGAATGGAGTTTGCTTCTCTACATAAAGGGTGTAAGACACTACTGTTTTTTTTTTTAAATTTTAATCTTTGCTGAATTACTGCTAGATTTGCACATTTTACTATATTTCTTACTTACAATTTTAGCCTTTTACCCTTCTGTCCTTTTCCAGAAAATGTAATCACATTTATTTGGACTCCATTGCTTTGGGAATTTGAAATTTCTTCACAAGAGCCAATCCCCCTACAAATGTACCACTTTCACATTGTTTGACTTTTGGCTGTTGGAGCTACTAGAACTCTCTCCAGCTAACCTGTGCACTGAATTCTAAAGCAGAATCTAGCACAGACCAGGGACATTTTACACTGTTGTACCAATTAGCAAGCCACACTTTCCCAGAGAAACATTAACTTCAGCTTAAAAGCAGTGGAGCAATATTTCAGCAAAGTCTGTTCTTCTTTTAAGCAATAGGGCACTTAAGCCTCCACAAGCAATAGTCTGGTAGTCAAAAACAAATTTGTGAAACATTTTAATGAAGTAAATCAATATTGCTGAATCCTGTAGCTGCATAAATTGCAGTGTTTTGGGTATGATAGTGGAAAATCCCCCAGCGAACAAGGATTGGCTCTCACTGAACTGGGCCATGCTGAATAAGTCTTGGCAGCATGAATACAATCAGAAAAGTGGAACTTATTTTGCTAATCTTCTGGTAGATACTTTCAAGTGGTATACAAAGCTCCTTTTCCATAACTATTTGATAAAGCAGTGTGGCAGCTATGTTAGTCTACTTCACTGTACAGAACTAAAGGTTAATAAAGAAAAACAGCACAAAAAAAATAGGGAAGCACTACCTTTTTTTTCAAAGTATCAATACATTTTCAACTAGCTTTTGAAAGCTAAAACCATCTTCCTAGGGTCAAGGCAATACTGACTCAGGACCCGAGGAAAGGTTAGAGCTGTTAACAGTAAAATAAGAATAGTAACAGTAGTTAAATACTGTTCTTCTCTCAGGGGCTGATGCTCAAAACCCAACGCCAGCGCTAGAGATTAATCTGGCGTTAGTGTTCCGAATACTCTAATGATTTCAGCACAGACTCTATTTAAATGCATTACATAGCCCGCAGTATTTGAAGAAAAAAGAAAAGGCTCTCACACCAAAAACCTAATGCCTGGTCCAGGCTAACATTAAGAGTTGGTTGAGATAAGAGGTGTTTAACAGCACCCCTTCTCTCCCACCAATCCGACCACCCTGCCCTGGCCAGGCTTCCCCAAAAATGCACATCCAAGCCTCTCACCCCATAGCCCCTCCCGACCCCATAGACCCCTCCTGGTCCCACTTCCTCCTCACAAAATAATAGCCTGGTGGTCCAGCAGGCCCACCAACCCCCAGCCAGGCCATGCCAAGCCTGAGCCCCTAGTTGCCACTGGCCCTGGTAGTCTAGTAGAATCCTATGCCTCCCCCCCAGACTCTTCCACATACCTCCTGCACTGGGCCACATGGGGCATCACCATTTTAATGAGGGCCCAGAGGCAGGAGGGAGTAGGCATTCCTCCTGCTTCCTACCAAGAGGTATGTGGAGAGGTCTTGGGGGGAGGGGATTCTTCTACAATATCAGGGCCAGTGGGGACCAGGGGTGCCTGGCCTGGTCTTGTAGAGCCAGTGGGCCAACTGGACCACCAACCAGGCTATTTTTATTTTTGTGAGGGAGGGAGCCAGGAGGGGTCCACCAGGGTTTTTTTTTTTTAGGTTTTGGGGAGAGGATCAGGCTTAAGCTTTTTTTTTTCTTCAGGGAAGGGGTTGGAGGTAAGGGGCATATTTCTTTTTGTTGTTGTTTTTAAATTTCCTGTCAGTACCTGAGTCAATCAGCACTCAGGCACTGACAGGAAAGTTAGCCCAGAGTAATGAGCAGCAAATTACTGCTGCGATTTTATTAATGTGGCATGCATTTACATGCCATTCTGATTTTTCTGTACTGGATTTGCAGTAGAGTTCCCTCTACCGTGACTCTCTTTTGAGCATCTGGCCATCAGGAAAGGAGAATGAGCTCTAGAAAGCTAGTAAAAAAAAATATATATAAGCTAGTAAAAATAAATAAATATATATATATCGCTTTCTAATCCTTTTTTAAAATTATTATTAACCTTTATGTCCATTCTGAGCGTCTCGCCAGCTTGTCTTTCACTCTAGCTTAAGAGTGCCTGGAGAAGTGAGGGATCTAATTCTTTATAAGACTAAACAATAGAACGTGGCAGTAACACTGGAGAAAAACAGTAACCTAATACACAGTTGGAATTCCAGTGACAATTAACGTGCTTTTTAATAAATGAAGAAAAAGCCCTCAGAAACCGTGGGTAAAATGACCCAGGTTTAGTGCACGGTCATATAAATTTATGACACGTACCACGATTCGATCATAGGGCTAAAAAACTTCATTCTATAGTAAGCTTTCAAATTTCTAGCTTTTTACTATATTGTTAATGTTTTTTAAGATTTTTTTCTTTAATGCATTCTTTTTCTTTCCCACTTTGAAATAGTCATTTTCAATATTTAATTACTAAGGCATGGATTATTGTGCTACTTAGCTTTTTGGTTTGAGATTCGGGCACTTTCTTTTATCTGATCACGCCGCTTAGCTTTAGAATCTGGCACTCTCCATTGTTCACAATAATCCATGCCTTAGTAATTAAATATTGAAAATGACTATTTCAAAGTGGGAAAGAAAAAGAATGCATTAAAGAAAAACATCTTAAAAAACATTAACAATATAGTAAAAAGCTAGAAATTTGAAAGCTTACTATAGAATGAAGTTTTTTAGCCCTATGATCGAATCGTGGTACGTGTCATAAATTTATATGACCGTGCACTAAACCTGGGTCATTTTACCCACGGTTTCTGAGGGCTTTTTCTTCATTTATTAAAAAGCACGTTAATTGTCACTGGAATTCCAACTGTGTATTAGGGATTAGCTGAATATGCAGCTAGCAAAACCTGGAACGTCAAGCAATGGGAACTTTTTTTTTCTGAATGTGTATTTATATACATATGTGTGTCTGTGTATGTAATTTTCAATTTGGAGCATGTCTGTATACCAATACCAACATACCAAAGTCTATGTTCACATGTAATTTGCAAGTGCTAAAGCAATGCTATTGATGGCCAACATAACAGATTTAAACATTCAGCTACTGTACTACTTGTTCTTCTGTCAGGTCATTCAATTAATGTACTGTCATATCAGACACTTGTCACTAAAAGACTAATAAACACCACCCTTTATATACAATTATGTTTTCTTCTTAAAACAAATGTCACATTTTTTCTGTATAACCTATGCCAAAGTGGCTCTGCTTGATTCTACGGCATCAAGCTTAAAATCTAAATGGCTGTGACACAGCATGGAGACTGATTCACTGTGTTCAATGTTCGAAAACCACTGGGTGGAAGAACTAACTACTTTTATTTGGTTATTTTTAGGAGAACATTCAGCTGAGTAAAGCCAGATAGGTGTCCTGTTCAATATTCAGGAAAAGCTAGCCAGTCAAATTTGGACCAGCTGGGGTTCTCTTGGCTAAATTTACCTGCTTAGTAGTGAAAGTCAGGAACTAACTACCACATGTGTTTCCTCCCTATATATTAGATACAAATCCTACCCTAGGCTCTGATCTCCTTTCCTCCTGATCTGTTACTTTAAAAACAATGACTTGGCCATAACCTCCCACCCTCCCTTCTTTTTCAAAACTGTTAAAAATCCTGCAGAATCAGCTGGGGGAGGGATGGTAGGATACTAAAAATCTAACATTCGTCCAGGTAAAGCCAGGAATTTACAAGACATACCTTTTAAGTTAAAGCTTAGTGAATCAGGTCCCAAGTCTGTTACATAAACATTCCTAGATGTGTTTGAACTGCTCTCACTTTCACTTAGGAGGTCATAATAAAAGTTAATGCTAAAGCCTTTAAGGGATATTATTTACAACAGAGCCCTGTTCTAAATAGCATGCATTAACGACAGTGCACGCAGATAGAGGACATTTTTTAAAAATGTTTAAATCTTTTTATTAAAGAATATCAAGCATACATATTTCCAAAATAAAATGTGATAAAGTTTCCAGAATTCTCAATATTCATGCTATGTAAAATTACATATCTTGTCTCTTTCATTTGTTGTTACATCTATAGAACTATTTCATAAAGTCTCAGTAACAACAACAAACAGTGTTTGTAATTCTTAATCCCAACCCCACCAGATAATTTTTTTTTTTATTATCTTAACAAGCCAACTAACATGAAACAGTTAAACCCACAGGTTACTCCAATTTTCTAAGGAAAAGCATGTACACATTTTGCTTTTGAAAATAACCCTACAGAAGGCAAACACACACACTTACAGGTGCTCCTGTGCACACATTTCCTGACTTTTCACGCCCATAAAGTATCTCCACCCAGGACAAGTAAACTTAAACAGATAAAGCTATATTGTACCAGTTCACACATATATACGCGGGGCAATTTTAGAAAAGGCTATTCCTACATAGAAATGCCTTTTAAAAGTACTCCTTTACCCCTGGATTATATATATGGCACCCAAAATGGAGGGGCACCCAATTTTGGTCAGATGCATTCACTAAAAATGCATGCAGTGTTATAGAATTCAGGGGATCTGCACCAGGATTCACACCAGGTTTCAGTTGGTGTAAACCCTTACACTCAAAACTTGGGCACAGATCCTCGCACTATGTGCTATTCTATAAACAGCACCCAACTCAGAATGCCATTTATAGAATTGTCCTCATCTCACATTTTGGGCTCGCTTCACTGAATCTAGTACTTAATGTCTATAGTATGTGCTGCACTGCTGTGTAATTATAAAGTGTTAATTACAAAGCCTATTGCTGAAAAGGGATGAGCAGAACCAAAATAAACATGCAGGCTCTTATTAGCCCCAGTGTTTTGAGTTCTAGGTTGATAGGCTAAAGCTTTAATAAGCTTTAGATAAAGTTGTCTATTCAGGTACAAAAAATAGTTGGTCTATGCTGTTAGATGAGAGAGGATTGATATTGGTTCGTGATAAGCCCTGAGATTAGTGGGATAGGTGTAAGAAAACAGGATCATAGGATTTTACTTTATGCTGATAATATACTCTTCCCTTTGTCAAACCCCTTGGCATCATTGGAAGCAGTTATGGACTTGCTACATCATTAACACCGGGTGTTGGGATTTTCCATTAACTCTACGAAATCTGAGATTTTAAATCTTACAATGTCTGGTAGTACTTTTCAGGCCCTACGACAACACTTTCCCTTTAGGTGGGCGTCTCATCATATCTGATATTTAGGAGTGTCCATCCCAGCGGATCTGGATCATTCGTTTTTATTGAATTATCCTCCTTTGCTAACTCGAGTACTAGCAGATTTGGATTGCTAGGATGGGATTAGTTTATCTTGGGTGGGTAGGTTTAGTGCAGTGAAGATGAATGTGTTACCCCATTTTTTATATTATTTTATAAGCCTCCCATTACCAATTCCTAAAGGGGTTTTGATTAAACTGCAAAGGAAGGTATTTCACTATATCTGGCAACGAAAACCACCTTGAATATGTAGGAGCTGTATATATGTGACTAGAGAATAGGGTGGAATGGGGGTACCGGATTTTTTTTACTTCTTATAGAGCAACACAGCTCACGGACATTTTTGAGTGGCATGCCTTTCTGGATAAGTGCTGGGTGCAACTGGAGCAAGCAGGATTACGAGAGATGCTGTTACAATATGTACCTTGGCTTTCCTTGTCCCAGCTGTGCTCTAGATTTAACCAAGTGCCCTATGGGCATCCTGCACTTTAGCCCTCTGGTACTCCATTAGGATGTGTCTTTTCCCTAAGCAACAATATTTTTCAGCTACTCTGAGTATATGCCTCAGGGTTCGATGTACCAGTCCATACTAGGGCCTTTCATAGATGGGAGAAGCAAGGCTGTAGGATGTTTATTTTTTATTTATTTATTGCATTTGTATCCCACATTTTCCCACCTATTTGCGGGCTCAGTGTGGCTTACAATATATTGTGAATGATGGAAATACAATTTGTTGCATTACGATTATGGGTTACATAGTGAAGAGTAATGGGAAGACAAAGTCAAAGTCAAAATATCATTTGGGAATGGAACAGTGGAATATAACAATGGGGAATTGATAGGGCGATAAAACAATAGCAAGAGGGTAGAGTATTAAGTGTGATGAAAATGCAGGGGAAGAGAACTCAGAAGAGAGTGTGTGGGCTTCATGTGTTTTGGTCCTTGCAGTATATTTTCTCAAAGAGATGGGTCTTCAATAGTTTGCGGAAGTCGGTAAGTTCGTAGATCGTTTTCAGGTTGCGTGGTAGTGTATTCCAGAATTGCGTGCTCATATAAGAGAAGGTTGATGCGTGAAGTACTCTGTATTTTATGCCTTTGCAGTTAGGGAAGTGGAGATTGAGGAGAGTTCGGGATGATCTTTTGGCGTTTCTGGGTGGCAGGTCTATTAGATCAGACATGTATGCAGGGGCTTCACCGTGAATGATTTTGTGGACTAAGGTGCATACTTTAAAAGTGATACGTTCCTTGAGTGGGAGCCAATGTAGTTTCTCACGTAAGGGTTTTGCACTTTCATATTTTGGTTTTCCGAAGATGAGTCTGGCTGCTGTGTTCTGGGCTGTTTGAAGTTTCCTCAGTATTTGTTCTTTGCAGCCTGCGTATAGTGAGTTGCAGTAGTCCAGATGACTGAGTACAAGTGATTGCACTAGGCCGCGGAAGACAGATCTTGGAAAGAATGGTCTTATTCTTTTCAGTTTCCACATGGAGTAGAACATCTTTTTGGTTGTGTTGTTCGCGTGAGTCTCGAGTGTTAGGTGGTGGTCAATAGTGACTCCAAGGATTTTTATAGTTTCTGAGATTGGCAGATTTAGTTTAGTTGTGTTAATGGCGGTAAATTTTTTCGTGTTGTATTGGGAGGTAAGTATGAGGCATTGAGTTTTTTCTGTGTTCAGTTTCAATCGGAATGCATCTGCCCAGGTGTTCATGATGTGTAGACTTTGGTTGATTTCGTTGGAGATTTCATTAATGTTTTGTTTGAAAGGAATATAGATCGTTACATCATCAGCATATATGTATGGGTTGAGGTTATGGTTTGATAGAAGTTTTGCCAATGGGATCATCATTAGGTTGAAAATAGTTGGCGAGAGGGGGGATGTTAGGTCAGCTGGTAGTTCAGGGGACCCTGATTCCCTTTCCTGTGCTTCAGGACATGTATGGGTTGAGGGAAGGAGATAACTTCTTTTATGGTCAATTATATGACTTTATGCGGATCAAGGTTCTTCCAGATTGGGAAAGGGGAGATCAAGCTTTGTTTAAGATTTTTCATATGGGAATAGGAACTGGGTTAATTTCCAGATGATATCAAGCACTATTATTTAGCAAGCCAGTAGTTCAACTGTATAAAAAATGATGGGAGACATAGATGGGTGTTTCTTTATCGACTGCACAATGGCAAAGTATTTATAAACGGTGCACTCGAGTTTCAGTTGCATCTAACTATATAACCATTGAACATAGTTATAAAATGTTATTCCAATAGTATAGATTACAGAAGATATTTGGAACTGAAAGGATATTGTTGGAGAGGTTGCAGTGTTGAGGACTCTTTTGCACATATTTGGTGGTTATATCCAAAAGTACAGTCTTATTGGGAGATGGTTTCTAAGAGGCATCAAGATATTGGGGCTCCCATGTTCCCCGTCCATCCTTAGCTATCTGCTCAATGAATATCCAGCTTAATGGGAAGATACCAAGGGTCAACTGTTGGCCATGGTGGTATCTGCGGCTCGCCTCTTTGTGGCGGCTGCTTGGCGACGGCCGGAACCTCCCACCAAAGACTATTTGTTGCTTAAAATTAACAATTTATATTTGATGTTAAAACTGATTGCCCTGAAATATGATTGTATGTGACATTTCCATGCTGTATGGAAGCTGTATCACCAATAGAGAGGTACTCTGAGAGAATTTTGAAGTATGGTATTATGTATTTCTCAAGGGGAGTAGAGTTTGGGGGGGGGGGGGGAGGTTTAGGGAGGGTTGAGCACATTATGCTGTTTTTGATGACATATACGCTGTTGTACATTTGAATGTCCTGGTGATATTGATATTTTGTAATGTTGCTTACATTTTGAATAAAGGAAAATTTTCCAAACAACAAAACAAAACAAAAAACATGAATAATTTCCACGAATCTTGGCAGACAATTGTGTAACAAAATATTTATGTATTACTATATGGTGACAATGTGTTGAGAATCATGAATCATATTGCGAGCTCTAGGAGGTAACGAGATATATAGATATACACACACACACACACATATATATATATATATACACCACATACATATGTACATACTGTAATGTCCCTTGGTTGTACTGTTGGTGACAAGTATGGTAGGAGTCCTTTTCCGTCTTTTAGGGGGAGGCTGCTGAAAAGCAAGCCTGCTGAAGACACAAACAAGCAACAACAAAAAAACCAAACAAACAAAAACTTCTGCAATCCCAGTCCTTAAATCCTGTCCAGGATTTCAGTCTTGCTTCTCAAAAATAGATCCTAGTGCTCCTTAGTAGAAACAGTTGTGTTATACAGCACAGTACTTGGCTGTTTGTTTTCTTCTAATAAGTAAGGCAAAAAGGAAGGCACGCTTCACCCCCCCCCCCCCCCCCCAAAGTAAAGTTCCTTGTGAAACAGTTTGATTAAACCTTTCTTTGACAGGGCTTGAAAACTCCAAGGGAACTTAAAACATCTTCCTCCTCAGTGCATAGTTCTATCCCCAAGAAGATAAACACACAAATGGAACCCAAAGCACAGCTAGTGCTTATCTGTTAAAGTTCATCTCGCAGTTCAAACTTCATTTTATAGTTCAAACTGGGGCAGTTTGAGACACTCCCTGAATGATCAACCCACTCCATCTCTGTCTCCTCACTTCCTACTTCCGCCTTCTTATTATTAGCCCATGGGGGCCCCTCCCCCTCCCAGCTGCAGCTCGTGTCCATGTTATAGTGCCTAGTCAGCCAGGGAACCTGGACAAATTTGAGATCCTGGTATGTCTGTATGGATTGCCTCTGAAATTGCATGGGATATGTCTGTCTGGTTCTTTCCCTTTCTGTAGCTATGCCAGGTTTTCCATCTCCTTCAGGAACCTATGCTGTGGTCGGGAGAAATGCAGGTTGGAACTTTCCCTGCTCTGCTTGTCAGCTTTAGGCAGAGCCCATGAGTCATTACGTACCCCCCACTCAAGCTAGCGCCACTCTCCATTTGGTTTAGAACCCTAACGGGAGAGTCGGCAATTCGGGATAAAACATCAGTATCCTATATAATAATTCTCACCTCCAACAGGATGTGCTTGGGACCGTGCCTGCCGGAAGTGGTCTGCTAGGCAGGCACGCACTGACTTCAGTGACAGACAATTTGGCAAAGCAAAACAATCTGAGTGCTGGCCATTAGGACACAGGGTTGATAGGAGAGTTTTAAAAGACTGAAGGAACCCAAAAAGTGTTAAATGGGGGGGAGGGGGGAGTTCTGAACGACTGAAAGACATGAACATTTGGGAACAGAAAACAATCTGAATGCTGGCCATTAGGACACAGGGTAGATAGGAGAGTTTTAAAAGACTGAAGGAAACAAAAGTGTTAAACTGGAGAAGGGGGGGAGGGGGGGAGTTGTGAATGACTGAAAGACATGCAAATTTGGGACATGAAAACAATCTCAATGCTGGCCATTAGCACACAGGGTACATAGGACAGTTTTAAAAGACTGAAGGAACCAAAAGTGTTCAGGGTGGGGGGCAAGTTCTGAATGAATGAAAGAAATGAAAATTTACGAGAGGAACACAATCTGAATGCCGGGCATTTGTACACAGGGTAGATAGGACACTTTAAAAAAAAATGAAGGACGTGAAAGTATTACATCTTGGGGGAGGGGTGAGGAGGAAACCGGTGGGGTATCCGGATACTGGGCGTTAGGGCCACGGGGGTACATAGATTTTTGAAAGCCTTAAGGAACCCAAAGTGTGGGAAGGAGGAGGAAAAGGAGGGGAGGGAATGGGGTGAGGGGCATTAGGAACAGGGGAGGGGGCCCTGTCACACACTCTCATTCTCACACACACACTGTCATACAGACAGTTTCACTCTGTCACACACCCGCACATTCACTCTGGCTCTCTCTCTCAAACATACACACTCCCAGGAAAACCTTGCTAGCGCCCGTTTCATTCGTTCCAGAAACGGGCCTTTTTTACTAGTTTCCTTATAATTTCCCAGACCTATGTTCCACTTTGCAATAATACCCTTGTAACGCTAAATACCATCTGGTAAGTTGGGCATTATTGTTCTTCATCTGTTGAAGCCACCTAAGGGGAGCATGATCAATGACTAAAGTAAACTCCTGCCCTACCAGATAATACAGGAATGCCTCTACTGCCCATTGTATAGCAAGGCACTCCTTCTCTATCGTGGCATAATTCTTCTCATGGGGCAGTAATTTCCTACTGAGGTAAAGAATAGGGTGTTCTTCCCTCTGATACTGCTGGGACAGGACTGCCCCCAATCCCCTGTCTGAGGTGTCTGTTTGCAAGATATAAGTTTTTTTTTAATTCACCCCCCTTAAGACAGGTTTCTGATATAGACTATCTTGGAGGGTTTTAAAAGCACCAACCTCATAGTCTGTCCATTTTAATTGGTTAGGGCATGTTTTCTAGCATGTCTGTTAAAGGACTAGATTTGCTTGCAAACTGAGGTATAAACCGCTTATAGTAGGCGACTAGCCCTAAAAAGCTTGATTGTTTCTTTGGTCACAGTTGAGGAAATTCCCTAATGCTCTTTACCTTGTCAAGTAAAGGTTTAATTTTCCCTTGTCCCACTAAATACCCTAGGTACTTAACCTCTCTTTGGACAAAAGTACACTTTTTAGGGTTTTAGGTTAGCCCTGCCTTCCTTAGGGCCTCTAGAACTGCCTTAACTCGGGGAAAGTGGGATTCCCAATCAGAACTGAAAATTACTACATCATCCATACAGGCAGTGGCATAATCTTGATGATATCTAAGTACCTGGTCCAGAAGCCAATGGACAGCTAGCTGCAGCTCCATTTAAGCCAAAAGACATACGGCGGAACTGGAACAGACCCAGAGGTGTACTGAAGGCTGTTTAAGAACGAGCCTTCTCCTCAAGGGATATTTGCCAGTACCCTTTAATAAGATCTAATGTGGTCAGATACTGGGCTTGCCCTAACTTATCTAGCAGTTCTTCTATTCTGGGCAAATACAGAACCTCCGGGTACCGTCTGGTTTAGGAACCAACACTATGGGGCTGGACCAGGGACTGCAAGATTCCTCTATAATCCCAAATTGCTTAATTTCTTCATCTTGCTTTATCACCAATGTTTTTTTGATTCAGGTAGTCTATAGGGTCTGTCTTACTATCCTACTTGTCTCAGTGTGTATATTATGGGTAATAAGATAGTTTCCCCTGGACTGGAAGTGAGAACACATCTTCAAAAGTTGCTAACATGGCCATCAGCTCAGCTCTCTGCTTAGGGATAAGATCCTTGACACTGAGTTTCTTTTTTTCATAGAAATCTGAAACCTGGGGTCTCAAATCCTCTGCCCCTTCTTCTTTTAAAGAAGCTATAACAGCTTGCCTTTCCTGCCAGGGCTTTATCAAATTGACATGAAAATGTTGTCTCTTTCCCCTATTATTTAGCAATTCATAAGTATAGGGTCCCAGCCTTAACAATCATAGGGCCCTTCCACCTACCTGTAAACTTATGAGACGAACTAGGAATTAACACCAGAACTTTATCACCTTCCTGGAAAATCCTGGCCTAGGTCTTAGAATCATAATATCTTTTCTGCCTTTCCTGACTTCTCTTTAGATTTTCCCATTTTGGACACCCTATCTAGTCTACCTCTAAAGTCCTTCAAGTAAGACACCACTCACTGTCTGAAGGTCTCCTTCGGGTTTCCACCCAACGCACCTTGAGAATGTCTCGTACACCTCAGGGTTGATGCCCATACATTAGTTCAAAAAGGTGAAACCCTTAAGGATGCCTGGACATTCTCCCTACAAGCATACAAAATGATGGATAACTGATCCCACTGTTCATACTTCCCATCCAACCCCCATCTTAGCATTGCTTTGAGGGTCTTATTAAACCTCTCCACCAGACCACTGGATTGGGGATGGTACGCAGAGGTCTTAATATGTTTAATATCAAAGGAATTGAATGAAATCAGAATTAAATCTTGAACTGGATTCTAAATTGAATAGGAAGCCAGTGATGTTGAATTAGATGAGGAGTCACACAATCAAATGTCTTTCCACGAGAATAAACGCAGATTGCTGTGTTCTGGATAGACTGAAGGTGTTTCAGAAATAGCGACAGAGAGTGTCAAAGTACAACCAAGACAGGAGACAAAAATAGCACCAAGGGCCTTCAAGCATGGGACAAGTCAAGAGTCTTTATTAGAGAAACCCGACACAGGCTGTGTTTCAGCGTACTATCCCTTGGATTCTAAATAGCACGCCTAAAGAACTGCGCTGAAATTGGCGCAGATACTATAACAATGCGTGCAACTTAACAAGCTTAACAAGTTAATGTGTGCTGATAACAGCACTTAAGAAGCAATAATGAGCACTAATTCGCACTGATTATAATTTAGGCACACAACTTGCAAAGCGTATTCTATAAAGATGTGCACAGGCAAAAAGGGGTGTGGTTATAGGTGGGGAAATGGGTGTTTCAAAATTTCCGTGCTTAGTTATAGAATACAGCCCAGTGCACCTAAATCTAAGCACCAGGATTTACACCATGTTTTCATTGGTGTAAGTGGATGTGCATAGATTTAGATGCTGAAATATCAACTAAGCGTATTCTATAATCAGTGTTGATGTTTTAGGCGCCATATATAGAATCTCCCTCTATGTGCCTGCATCAGGGGTCTATTCAAGGAACAAATAAACAAACAAAAAAACCCCAATAATTATATAATTTATCAATATACAAACATAAGAATAACCATACTGGGTCAGACCAATGATCCACTGTGAAGAAACAGTGTGTTTTAAGCCTGTAAAATGTATTGGATATTTTCCTGCCTAAATTAATTCTAAACAGTATTTTTCTAGTTTGGCCAGCAGATGGTGCATGTTTATGTTTAAAGCTGCTACAGAAGATTGACATCTTTCTTTTAGTTGGCAGGGCACACAGATAACAGGAAGTACCTGTAGTGATGTAACCAGTTTTTAGTTGAAACTTGACTGTTCTGGGCTCTGATTGGCTTGGAGTTTGAAATTACCCAGCAGATGCTGGCTTCAGTTTCAGCCTGGGAGAAGAGAGAGAGAGAGAGAGAGAGAGAGAGAGAGAGAGAGAGAGAGAGAGAGAGAGATCTTTGCTAAATCCCTGTAAGAATGCTGAACAGCTATATATGTCCTGATCTCCCCAGGTACTTTCTCGACTGGAAAGAAGATGAATTAGAGGGTGCCAGGATACTCATTGAAATCCTGTGGGAAGGAGAGGATCCTCCTTCACATAAACAATACCCAATATAATCCAGTTTTATTCAGGCTGAGAATGAATTTGCACACTGGGCTCATGTAAGAGTGAGTTAAAGGCTGGTCTTAAAGTGAATCCAGCCAAAGCTCAGTTGTGTAAATCAGAACTTTCTTTTCTAGGGATCACCATTGACCATGATGGTAAGTCTGTAGCTTCTGAGAGAGTAGAGCTGATACAAAAACGACAAATTCCCACAGATCAGAAATCACGCCAATCATTCCTAGGGCTCACAGGGTCCAGCCATGAACTTATGCACAATTAACCCTGGACCAAACTACATAGCAGTGCCCAATCTACAGATTGCAGTGTTGGTTGGACAGAAATATGGAAAAGAATTGCACTGGTGAACCCTGATGATGAAATTTAATTTAAAAAGTCTCTTCTTAATAACTCTCACTCGAGTATAAAACAAATTTCTACCCATAGCAGAAAAATAAACTCTTTATGAGCTGAGACACAATTGTACTTTGATTTAATTAACAAGATGTGCTTATTTTTGTAGATTAAAACTAAGCTGAAGGTCCGCACCCTGCTGGTATTCCAGTTTATAAGAATGTGTGAAGGAACTTGGGAATGAAGGAGTATCCTGTGAATAACATAGAGAGAACAGTGGAGCCCTGTGATCCTGTAAATTAATGAGATTGAGTTGTTTTGTTTTTCTCTTTCTCTTCCAGAATTCTAGCTACAAAAGTAGGATTCTTATGGAGACAGGGTTTGATCTATACATGGCTATCCCAGAGAATTTCTAATGTTTGTTTTACACACTCCAAACAGCATCTTTAACAGCTGCAGAGATAAAGACTCTCCAATGAGCAAGTAAAGAGAAATGCATTATGCCATGTATAATCTGTTTGCTTATTTGTGCACATAAGAAGTACTTCTAGCTCTGTGAACTGTATTGGTAATCCGGTTGGATATCATGTATTTTTTTCTTTTAAAATATAGTAATGTGTTTATTTGCAGGTTAAGCCCAGTCTTGAATCCTGAGCAGACCAATCTGAGATATATAAGGCCTACTGGAACTTTGTGTTTTGTTTGTTGGTCTCAGTTTGGTCTATTTGCTTTATCTTATGGGATGTCCAGGGAACTGTAACAGAACAGACATTCCTAGATCTTCCCACTCTGGCTCTTTTATTAGTCCAAATTGTGCCATGCCCTCTTCCAAAACATATTCTCATTGGCAGGAAATCACCACAATTATTTAAGCTATGGTTTGTGCACTCTAATTATAGATCAGCTACAGGTTATCTTATAAGTTGCTATTAAAAAACCCAAGCTTTATATTTGTTAAATTGTACAAATTGTTATTTAATGCCATGTCTCTCTTTATATGACCTAGCAGATACAATCAGTACGCACAGATGGTCTCTCTCCTGAATGACATATTAGCTGTGTGCAGAACATAAAAATGTATTTCTTCTGAATGCCCTATTAAGCACATTAAATACATGATTATGGTCTCTTTTTGATCAACCTTTTACCACTTTAAATACATGAATATTGTAACCTGTTGCTACACTCAGTACAGGATATATGGAGGGGCATAATAGAACGGGGCACCCAAGTTTTCCTGAGGATGTCCTCGCAGGACGTCCCCGCGAATGGGCGGGGAAACCCGTATTATCGAAACAAGATGGGCGTCCATCTTTCGTTTCGATAATACGGTGGGGGCTGCCCAAATCTCAACATTTAGGTCGACCTTAGAAATGGTCGTCTCCAGTTTTCGGCGATAATGGAAACCGAGGACGTCCATCTCAGAAACGACCAAATCCAAGCCATTTGGTCATGGGAGGAGCCAGCATTCGTAGTGCACTGGTTCCCCTGACATGCCAGAACACCAACCGGGCACCCTAGGGGGCACTGCAGTGGACTTCAGAAAAAGCTCCCAGGTGCATAGCTCCCTTGCCTTGTGTGCTGAGCCCCCCAAAAACCCACTCCCCATAACTGTACACCACTACCATAGCCCTTAGGGATGAAGGGGGGCACCTAGATGTGGGTACAGTGGGTTTGTGGTGGGTTTTGGAGGGCTCACATTTACCATTACAAGTGTATCAGGTAGGGGGAGATGGGCCTGGGTCCGCCTGCCTGAAGTGCTCTGCAGTACCCACTAAAACTGCTCCAGGGACCTGCATACTGCTGTCATGGAGCTGGGTATGATATTTGAGGCTGGCATAGAGGCTGGAAAAAATATATTTTTTTTTAGGGTGGGAGGGGGTTAGTGACTAGTGGGGGAGTAAGGGGAGGTCATCCCCGATTCCCTACGGTGATCATCTGGTCATTTAGGGCACAATTTTGTGGCTTGGTCGTAAGGGAACAAAAAGGACCAAGTAAAGTCGTCCAAGTGTTCGTCAGGGACGCCCTTCTTTTTTCCATTATCGGCCGAGACCCATGTGTTAAGCATGCCCCAGTCCCGTCTTCGCTATGCTTCTGACACGCCCCCGTGAACTTTGGTCATCCCTGCGACAGAAAGCAGTTGAGGACACCCAAAATCGGCTTTCGATTATGCCGATTTGGGCGACCCTGTGAGAAGGACACCTTCGATTTGTGTCCAAAGATGGGGGCCCTTCTCTTTCGAAAATTAGCCTGATGGTCTCTCTCTCTCTCTCCAAAGTATGCATATATTTTTTCTTAAGATAACTTTTAGTTGGAAGACATCTCTGGTACCATACCATGACCCTGTTTTGCTTATTATTAATGAGGCATCTTCTAAATTATCCAATGTAATTGTAGGTACCTTTTGCTCTTAGTTCACCCATTATAGAACAGTAAATTGTGACCTTAGCACATTGGGGAAGAATATTTAATCCTGGTAAATGCAGAAGTACTATTGGAGATATGTGAGGCATAAAAATATGGCAAGCTGGTCACTGTTCTGTATAGAGCAGGGGCAGATGTGAATGTTGTATCAGGTTCCCCAGGTTTGCTTCCATCTTTCCCCATGTTAAAAAAAAATGTGTATGTCTGCATTACCTTAGGCTGTGCAAGGCCCTAAGAGTTAGCCTAACAGAGGCTTCAGGGCCTACTTTGTATCAGCCTAAGACCTCTGGGAGAGCAGCTCCTCCCCTCATAATCTGATCCCCTGGGAATGTCAGTGAAAGACAGGATGTCTTCAAATAGGGTTACCATATTTGCTCCCCCCCAAAAAAAGAGGACACATGCCCCGCCCCTTGACACCCCCACCCATGCCCCGTCCCCCAGTCCCCTTTCACATACCCCGCCCCTTTCACAACCCCCATCGCACACCCCTAAGGGTGTCCTATCCTCCCCTTACCTTACTATACTGCCCTGGTGGTCTAGTGACCTCTTCGGGGCAGGAAAGAGCCCCCTCTTTCCTGGCCGGAGTGCCTCTATACTGCTCCTTGCTGACTCCGGTCCCGGCGCCGATCTAAAATGGCCGCTGAGACTTCAACTCTCGGTGGTCATTTTGAATCGGTGCCGGGAACGTTAGCAAGGAAGTAGTATGCAGGCGCTCCGGGCAGGAAAGAGGGGGCTCTTTCCTGCCCCAAAGAGGTCACTAGACCACCAGGGCAGTAAAGTAAGGGGAGTGGAGGATAGAACACCACTGGGCCCGCCAGCCCGCCTGTTTGTCTGGAAATCTGGACAAACGGGCAGGCTGGCAAAACCCACCCGGTTGCCCAGCCATGTCCTCAAAAAGAGGACATGTCCAGGTAAAACCGGATATATGGTAACCCTATCTCCAAACACCTTTGCTTCAGAGCACTAAAACAGGCCAGAATCTGCACAGGAAAACAATAGAAATATACCACTGTGCTAGTTCACAGGAATTCACACTTCCTTGGTGAATCAGGAAACATAGGATTAAAGCAAACCAAATTACATCAGAGCCCGGTGTGTGGGAAAAGAGTTCAGTATTTAAAACCCCAGAAAGAGAAGCATACATTCTCACTCACACACTCACACACACCCTGAGACACACCAAAGCACAGCTAGCTGTATTATCTTTCTACCATAAGTGCTGTAAGCTGACATCTGGATAAAATACCCTTTGCCATGCCACACTTACATGTTGTATTATTGTGCTACAAACCCTCCTGCCCCTAAGAAGTGAACTTTGAACCAAAAGAAAGGAACCCAGAGAACCAAAGTCACAGGCTGACATCTGAAGGGATCGCTTACAAGAAACAGTTATATTTGATAACTGGTGAACAGTATATATGTGTTGATCTCCCTAGGTACTTTCTAGGAACTATACACATGTTTAGATAGAACTAATTGATCCATTTTCAATTACTTTGTTACTGTTTGCACTTTTTTTCCCCCACTGTTCCAAGTTCTGAGAATAAACACATTTGTTTGTTTGTTCTGCCTGTCTGGACTGATAAAGCAGCCTGCTTTCTGGGAACTGCGGTACCACTGAGAGTGTGGCTCCAGGAACTTAGAAATCACTGGGGATAATTTGAGAGCGGAAGACTCGCTCAGAGGCAGCTGTGATCCAGTCGGTGGGAGGAGGATGCTAGTGTAGAGCACAAGTGGCAGGTGAAGGCGGACTTGAGCTGTGCTGGGGACAGACCCTCTAAGTGGCTGCGGGGTAACCCCAGGTGAGTGGCTAGGCGTTTTGTGACTTCCACCTAGTACAGTATCCTGTTTCCAACAATCCAGGTCAGTACCTGGCAGAAACCCAAATAGTAGCAAAATGTCTGTCTCAATAACAGACTATGGACTTTTCCTCCAGGAACTTGTCCAAACCTTTTTGAAACCCAGCTATGCTAACCACTGTCTCTACATCCTCAGGCAAAGAGTTCCAGAGCTTAACCAGTCATTGAGTGAAAAAATAAGAGTGTGAATTAATAAATAATGACACAAAATACTAATGTCAAAGATATTAATGAGGTGTTGATGTGCAAAGCCAGAAACAGTGACAAGGGATGGCAAAATGCATACTTAACTATAGCGATGTTACTACTTCTACTACTTATCATTTCTATAGCGCTACTAGATGTATGCAGTGCTGTACACTTGAACATGAAAAGACAGTCCCTGCTTGACAGAGCTTACAATCTAATTAGGACAAACAGGACAAATAAGAGATAAAGGAATATTAAAAGTGAGGATGATAAAATAAGGGTTCTGAAAAAGTGAATAAGGGTTAGGAGTTAAAAGAAGCATCAAAAAGGTGGGCTTTTAGCTTAGATTTGATGTTAATGTGTGAAGTCGTAAATTGCATTATCGATTAAAAAATACACTGTACACTCTATATAACGCGGCTCGATATAACATGGGATCACTTACAACGGGGTGGACTCCTTTATTTCTTTTTGCTAGTACTTATTATTCTTTGGCCCTATATAATGCAGTCAAATATCTTGGACACCAATATCATTGTTATATGGGGTCTATAGTATAGAAAACTGATAATCACTCATAAATAATCAAATGACTAAACATAGATCAGTTAAATAAATGGACGTGAAGAGTGAATGCTGCCCAAAACAAGATTTTTTACGTTTAGTTTTAGTTCATGGTTACTTATGCAGAGTAGCTATAAACTACAGGTGAACAAGTAGGGAAAGCATGCAATATGGCTCATAGAATTCTTTCCAACCTCCTTGCGAGTGTTTATGTATGTACGTGTGTGTGCATGTCTGTGTATGTATCCATAAGAAGTGCTCATAAGGTAATGTAACGGAAAATTTTCACTCATGTCAACTCAGTCCTTAGAGGGAATATTGCTTCTGCCTCTTCGAAAAGTACTCAGCATGGTTACTTAATTTCCACCTCTCGGATGGGCCAATGTTCAGAACTCTAGCAATGGAGGGAACAGCACTGGGAAACATCACAGGACCAGCGCAGAAAAAAAAACTTCTCAATGCTCAACACTAATAGCATGCAAATTATCTGCCGGATTCTATATATCGCATCTTAATTTCTGTGCGAAAATTGAAGTGTATTCAACAACAATGTGGGTAACTTAATTGGATAACTAGTTAATCAGAACTGTCAACTGGATGTTAACAAGTAATTATCAGCAATAACTGGCATTAAGATTTACATGCAGAACGTGGTGCTCGTACATTCTAAGTCACATAGTTGAAAAGGGGGCATGGCCATGGGAGTTTCTAAAATCTATGCACGTTGTTATAGAATACACCCATTCTGCACCTAATTGAGGGCCCTTTTTAGCAAGCTGCAGCAAAAGGGGGCCTGTGCCGAGGCCCACTTTTACTGCAGCAGATAAAAGGTAGGTCTTGTTTTTCTGCAGGAAATGGCCATTCGGCAAGTAAAGCACTTGCCGCGTGGCCATTTCGTGAGGGGAAGGGGGAGCCCTTATCGCCACCCACCCGATTATCACCAGGTACACACTGGCACTACAAAAATAAATGCGCTTGATATGACGGAGTGCTAGGGGTGGGAAATACTGCTGGGCTGCTGTGGTAGCCTGGTGGTACTTCCTTTTTAGTGAGCGGTAAGCTCACATTGGGCTTACCGCCACTTTGTAAAAGGGGCCCTTAGGCATCGGGATTTATGCCAAGTAAAACATGGCGTAATGGCAGTGACTAAATTTGGTCATGTGGAGAGGCGCTCGATGAGGGGCTGGCCGGCTAGTATGCCTCCTTTCAACTTAGTTCTCTATCTCCACCTGCTGGTAGACAGATAAAACCCACTGGTTCCTGTATTCATCTGCTGCTGACGCTATGGAAAATACCTTTATATCGCTTCATGGTGCAACCGCACCTTGAATATTGTGTTCAATTCTGGTCACTGCATCTCAAAAAAGATATAGTGGAATTAGAAAAGGTGCAGAGAAGGGCGATGAAAATGATAAAGGGGATGGGACAACTTCCCTATGAGGCAAGGCTGAAGCGTCTATAAAATAATGAGTGGAATGGAACAGGTAGGTGTGAAGCGTCTGTTTACTCTTTCCAAAATACTAGGGCTGGGGGGCATGCAATGAAGCTACAAAGTAGTAAATTTAATATGAACCGGAGAAAGTTTTTCTTCACTCAGCGTGTAATTAAATTCTGGAATTCTTTGCCAGAGAATGTGGTAAACACGGTTAGCTTAGCGGGGTTTAAAAAAAGGTTTAGATGGTTTTGCTTTGTACTTTTTTTTGGGATTGCCAGGTATTTGTGACCTGAATTGGCCACTGTTGGAAACAGGGTGCTGGGTTTGATGGACCTTTGGTCTGTCCCAGTATGGCAATACTTACGTACTTATGATATAATGCTTTAATTGCTGATAAACAAAAATATGTGGCTCTAACAAAAGGTGCTCTTGAGTAAATCAGGAAAACCCATTAAAGTATATCTCTCCGCTAACATGTGTGTTAAACAAGTGACGCCACCCTTCTTCCAATGGGCATAAACTGCAGAGCCTATACCCGGGGGAAAATCAAAATTGCTTTGCATTGGGAGAAGGTCTGAACAAATAGGATCCTGATGCCAGAGTCCTGCAACATCCCACCAAACCAAGCGTAAGGGGCTGAGGATCATACTCCTCTTCAGATACTCTGGTAAAGATTTCTTTGACGCTTGTAATAAGAAAATAGGACTCCAGGGAGCCAAAAAGTCCTGCTCATAAGAAAGTGGCGTATAGTCATCAGAGCTGAGAAGCCAATTGTTGAAGCGTCACAACAGGCACAACTTATTATATTGTCTCAAGTCTGGAAGTCCCAGCCTCCATGTGACCACCTACCATACAGATACTGAGGCTTCAATGTAGGCTTCTTTCCCTGCCAACAAAAATGCGAAAGTAAGTGGGACAGAAGCCTAATATCCTGCTTGGAAAGATATAGAAGGAGGAGATGTAAGACGTACAGCCATTTTGTATAAGCTAATCTTCCCATAAGGGATAGCATCATTGTCTAAAGACCCCCTAAGTCTATGTATACATTTTATATATAAGAAAATAATTAAAAATATGCAGGTTTTTTGAGCAAATGATAGAAGCAGACAGGTGAAGAGTTATAATAAACCTGCATAAATCTGAGTTTTTTTCCTCTTACCTTAAAAATTTCTGTGTAGAGATTAAGTAGAGGAGTGTGGTAGCTGTGTTAGTCCACTCTTAAGGTTATCAATAGAAATCAAACAAAATAAAACATGGAAAAGAAAATAAGATGATACCTTTTTTATTGGACATAACTTAATACATTTCTTGATTAGCTTTCGAAGGTTGCCCTTCTTCGTCAGATCGGAAATAAGCAAATGTGCTAGCTGACAGTGTATAGAAGTGAAAACATTCAAGCATTACTATGACAGTCTGACAGGGTGGGACGATGGGGGTGGGTAGGAGGTATGCATGGGGACATCAAAGCATATCATTGATATTCTAACAGGATGGGTGTGGATAGGTGAGGAGTGGGGTGATCAACAGAGAAATACAGCTTTATGGTTTATAATGGGCTAGGAACCCCAGATCCTTGTTAAGTCCTTTCTGTTGGGTGTTAAAATATTCAATCATTCTGACTTCAAAGGTCTTACGTTCTTGTATGGTGAAGTCACTGGTACAGTGTCCTGGTCCTGTAAAATGCTGACCAACAGGGGTGGGAGCCCTACTGGCACCAGTATTGTTCATATGATGTCTATGTAAATTGAATCTTGTCTTAAGCATCTGGCCTGTTTCTCCAATATAGCATCCTTCGTTACATTTTTTACACTGAATGATATATACCACATTGGAAGATGAGCAAGTGAAAAATTCCTTTATGTTGAATATCTTTCCTTTGTGGATGACTGTGGGGTCCTGTGAAATATTTTGGCATAGTTTGCAACTGGATAAATTACAGGGAAGTGTGCCCTTCTGTTCCTTTTCAGTCTGTGATGGAAGTTTACTTCTGATTAGCTTGTGTTTTAAGTTGGGTGGCTGTCGGAAGGCCAGTACTGGTGGGGATGGGAATAACTCTTTCAGTAATTCATCCTCCTGGAGTATAGGTTGTAGATCTCTTATGATTTTCCTCAGTTTTTCCAGCTACAAGGGGGATTCTGTCTGTGGATTTTTTCTCCTTGTACTGTAGCAGATTCTCCCTGGGTGTTTTGAGGGAGGAGGCAATATTCTTGGAGATTATTTTGGGGTTGTAGCCTTTCTGTTTGAAGGATGCAGTCAGGCTTTTAAGGTGTCTGTCTCTGTCCCCTGGGTCAGAGCAGATACTGTGGTATCTTGTGGCTTGGCTGTAAATGATGGATCTTTTTGTATGTGAAGGATGGAAGCTGGAGTTGTGGAGGTAGCTGCATCTGTCTGTGGGTTTCTTGTATATAGATGTTTGTATACAGCCATCACTGATTGAGACCGTGGTGTCCAAAAAATTGACTTTTTCTGGGGAGTAGTCAATTTTGAATCTGATTATAGGATGGTATGTATTGAAGGCAGAATAAAATTGTTTCAGAGTTTCTTCACCCTCCGTCCAAATCATAAAAATGTCATTGATGTACCGGTAGTATTTTAGAGGTTTGGTCTGGTGTGTATTCAGAAATGTCTCTTCCAGCTCAGCCATAAAAAGGTTGGCATATTGGGGTGCTGTCCTGGTGCCCATCGCAGTGCCCATTATTTGTAGATAGATATCATTGTTAAAGCGGAAGTAGTTGTGAGTTAAAATGAATTTGATTAATTTTGTAATAGTTTCTGGTGAGTATTGATGGTCCAGTGTGGATTTTTTTAGGAGTCTTCCACATGCTGCTATGCCATCCGCATGTGGAATGTTGCTGTATAGTGATTCTACATCCATCGTGACCAGAAGGGTGTTAGGTGGTAGTTGCTTGATATTTTCAATTTATTCAGAAAGTCTGTGGTGTCCTATATGAAGCTGTTAGTTTTGTGTACGAGAGGTTTCAGAATTCCCTCTATGAATCCAGATATTTCTTCCGTGAATGTGCCAATACCTGATATGATTGGTCTGCCAGGGTTTCCCGGTTTGTGGATCTTGGGTAGCATGTAGAATGTGCCCAAAGAAGGCTGGTTTGGTATGTTTCTTCAGGTGAGGTTGTGCTTGTGTAGGAAATGTTTTGATAAGGTCTTTCAGCTGTTTTGTGTAATCTTGTGTGGGGTCCTCAGTTAGTTTCCTGTAGTATTTATTGTCTGAGAGCTGTCTGTGCCCCTCTTCAATGTATTTATGTATGTCCATAATTACCACTGCGCCTCCTTTGTCTGTGGGTTTGATGATAATGCGTTCGTTAGTTTGTAGGGTTCTTATGGCCGCTCTTTCTGGTAGGGTAAGATTGTACAGGATTCTCTTTTGTTTGTTGGAAAGTTGGGATTTCACCCTATGTCTGAAACTTTCTATGTAATTATCCAGCTTGTAGAGATTGAAAGTATATTGATTATTTTTGATAAACAGACTTCACAATCTGTTATTTAAAATATTGTGCACATATTTAAGTTTTACAATTTTTGACCTTTATTACTATACCATCTTATGCAGATCTCTATATCTAACAAAGTGTAAAAAAATTTTCTGCATTAAATTCACTTGCAATAACAAACTAATTTAAAAATATCCCCTCTTCTTTCGTTGAAAGAGAAGAACGAGGTTCTTTTTTTTTTATGAGGCTGATCCTCCAATTCCAGGGCACCTTACCTGAAATAGAGCTTGGCCCCGTAATTTTCATTATTTCAGATCTTGAAAATTGTAGGGTAAGAAGATCAACTTAGCTCATAGGTGTGTGTGGGGACCCCCTATTGGCATCTCTGTACTTTAGCCTCAGTTATCAGGTCGGTCTGTTTCCCTCTGAGTAACACAACAATTATAAATCAAGGGCTCGGATAGAATTTGTCATTCTATCCAGTTAGATGAGGGACGGGCGATGAGCAGGATCTTAAAAACACAAAAAGCCTCATAAAAATAACCCAACAAAGTAAGATTTGTTTCTTTGAACACAGCACCACCCTGACATGAATGACCTCAATGCTGGAACGCAAAAGCCTTAAGATTAGGCAAATATAATTTAATGCAAATGAACACAAGTGCTAAGTCGGCACTAACTGAAAAACAATATAGAAATCCTAAATGATTTTACTACTCTTCTCCTCCAATAGACGCCAACAAGTCTCGCTCAGCGAGCTGCACTTACTTTACTCTTCCCCCGCCCCGTCCAGTTTTTCAAAGCTACCGGGCCAAGCAAATGACGTCATTTTCAGACCAGGCGGCGCGCGCCGACCACTCCGCTGCAGTACCATACTTTGCCCTCACTCGCGCGCTCGTCGTGGTGAGAGTTTCTCTCCGCCACAACTAAACTTGAGCTTTCTTCTTTCACTGAAGGTTTCTCCGCCCCCGGAGGGCCTGCGGTGGGATTGGTCGGCTGGGCCGGCAGTGCGCTCCCTTCGCTCCGCCCAAGTTCGGTTGTGCTGTCGTTTCTGTCAGTCAGTGGTGGTGGTGCACTGCTTCCTTTTGCTGCGGACGGAGTTGGAGGGTATGATGGGACGGGACGGTTGGAAGATGGTGTTGAGCGCTGAGTCCGGCTGCTGAGGGGTCGCTCCCCCCCTCCTTTCTCATCATTGCTTTCGTTTTCTCTGGCGCTGTGGTGTTTTGAAGGGGGCGGACAGATCCCCGGACATGGCCACGATGGAGAAGCTGATGAAGGCCTTCGAGTCGCTCAAGTCTTTCCAGCAGCAGCAGGGGCCGGTGGCGGCTGTGGCGGCGGTTGTGGTTCCCGAAGAACCGATGCAGAAGCAGTGAGTGCAGATGATGGGCCCGACTCTCTCGGGCTCATTTATTCTTCCCTCCCCATTTCCTTCCTGCCACCAACTTAGTAACTTTCTCTCCTTCGTTTACTGTCTGCCCCACGGGTAGGCTACCCTTCTTCTCTGGAAGCGGGAGCTCCCTGGAAACCCTTATCTTAAGAAATCTAAGTGCGTCTCGCGTATTGGTGCAAAACAGGCAGGAGCCCCTCGATCAGAAATTAGCAGAGCATCATTCTCTGTCATCTTTAAGCTGGCCTTTCAGTTAACGAGAGTGATTTATTTTAGCTACGAGCATGCCTTCCTCAGTTGTTTTGCGGTTAATCTGCTTAGTTGGTTCACTTTCAGAAATTTATGGAAGCATGAAGCTTTCCTGATCTATTCTTCCGTGCAAGTCCAAGTACAGTGAACGTCGTACTGGTGATAGTCACTTAGTTTTAAGTGTTTTCAAATGATCAAGCCAGTATTTTGAGTAAAAATATCAGACCTTCTTGCCTTGACATACGTCTGTTTTGACACTCCTCTGCCCAGAGGGGTGAACAGAGTTGATTTGGGCGAGCATGAATGAGCGTGTGGCTGTCACCAGTCTCTGGATCATCTCTTCTTCCTATGGGACAGACCAAGATGGGGCGTTATCCTATTTGGCTATCCCTCACCCCTTTCCCCCTGCATTTTCTTGCTCGGTTTGAAGATGGATTTTTTTTATTACACCAGAATAATGGTATTTTATGTACATAGTGCTTGCAATACACACAGTGTTGTAGAAGGTTTAGTATGAGATGTTTATTATTGAGTACAGGCCCAGTTCTAGCTCAGGGAAGTTGGTGGTGAAGCATAATGAATCTCCTTAATTAGTATGCCACATTGCTGGCTTCAAATCTTTTTACATGTTGTTGTTACAAACATTAAGGGGTAAATATTTAGCTGGTGGCAATCAGTGTTTTTTTATGGCTGCCACTGATACTATGCTAAGATATTCAGTGCTAGGCCGTGTCTGGGCACTGGCATTGAATATCTGGGTTTGTGTGGCCAGTATGAAATTCAGCACTTAACCGCTTAAGTTAGTGGTTTCCAAACTTTATTTGGTCACAGCAGTGGAGGGCAGGTCCCCCTGGTGCACGCTGCAGGAGGGGTGCTGGGAGCAGCTGTGCGGCTGTTGGCTTCGCTGGTTCCCTGCTCCCTTTGCTGTTACTTCCTGATCTGCGGCAGAGGGAGCAGGGAACCAGCAGAGCCGACAGCCACGTGGCTGATCCCAGCAGGTAAAAAGAATGTACCCGGGGGGGGGGGGGGGGGGCTTGGAGGTGATGTGCCGGGGGTGTTGTGCTGCACCCAGGGGGGATGGATGACGCTTCACCTGGGGGGGGGGGTGCATGCAGCGGCGATCCACCCGGGTGGCAGCTGACCAAGGAACTACCACTGGGTTACAGAGCCCCTAGGCTACACATTTCGTCTCAGTCTCCCCCATCCCAACAGTGTCAAGTCCCACCGTTGCTGTTGTGGATGCACAAGCCCTGCCAGCTAAAGAGGTCATTTGCTTGTGGCCTGAGCTCCATGCTGCTTACACAGTGAGCAAATCAGTGACATACTTTAGCCACCGACTCCTGCATTCCCACATGTGCCTTCCTTCTCTTCCCCCTTTCCATTCTGCCTCTGTCCTCCGTCTCTCCCCACTTTCACCCAGCCTCCGCCCGTCCTCTCTCTCTCTCTTTCCATCCAGCCTAAGCCCTCTCGCTGTTTCCCCACACACACCCATTCCTGCTGCTTCTCTAGACCAGGAGCGGCAAAGTAAGCTACAGTCACCACAAGGCAGAACTTTTCATTCACGCTGCTGCTGGCTGTGCCCCGGAACAGGAAGTGACATCCAAGGGAGCAGGGCCATCAGCTGCATGTATGGAGAATCCTGCCTGAGGTGGCTACAGCTTGTTTTGCTGCTACTGCTGCTCATCTGGAGAAGCACAGTAGTGGCTTGGATGGTGGCTAAAATATGCCACAGCACCCCTGGCGAGTTTGGGAACTTCTGGCTTAAGTGAAACCAGATAAAGATAGGACTGAGTTTTATGCTGTCCAATTTGTCAGGTTAGTTTAGGAGGTTAAGTATTGAATATCAGCACTTAATTGCCTAAGTTCTGACTGTCCCATCCACAGAAATGCTGACTTTAGCAGTTAGCACTGATATTCAGCAGCATTAATCAGTTAAGTGCTGCTGAATATCAGCAGATAGGCCTGCACAAGCCTCTCCTACCCAGTTAAATACTGACCCCTAAGTATTCTTAGATTCCTTTTATATAATAAAACTGTAAGCAGTTTATTGAACATTTTAAGAGCAGTTCAATTTTGAACTAGCATTGTGGTCTTCTGCTAGTACTTTGGTTACCTCTGCAGATGAACTTTTTTTTTAATCAAAGAGTTTTTTTCCCCCTTTTCTTCCTTCTCTGTTTTCTCTATGGTGATTTTTATTTTTACTCTAATTGCTTCTGTAATATAACCTGTGTAATAGAAATGAAACAGTGGCTGTTACTGAAATCCACTGAAAACCTTGTGACTTACAGACTCAGGACAGCAATAAATAATCCATATAACTGTATGCTGAAGCATAAGTCTCTTGCCTTGTTAGTGCTGCTGCAGTGCACCAGGGTTTCCCAGTGTCTGTTGGAGCTTCACCTAAAAAGGCTGGTTATCCATAGTGAATGTGCATTAGATATGTTTTCATCAGTATTAGACCCCAGTGTGTGCAAATCTTCTGCACAGTTTGTAGTGGGTATTGTGAAAATCAGATTTGGTAGTGAGTATGTCAATATAGGTGGTTAAAATTTAGGAGGACTTTGCCGTTGAATCTTTCAAAATGTTGACACACTATTACTGTAGTACACATTTGGGCAACATTTGCATAGCTTAGTGTGTGTGTGTTTTTTTTTAATTTTAAATGCTTACTTCATAAAGGGACTAAGGCTTAGACCACTGCATGTGTGGCTCCCCCATTAACTATTCTGTGTGTGTGGGTTTGATCAATGCTACATTTTTTTTAAAGGGATATGTTGTGGAGGAGGTAAATATGAGTATTATTAATGTTTTGTTTTTTTCCCCGTATCTGCACATAGGGTCTCTTTTACAAAGCTGCACTAGCGATTCCCATGCGGCAAATGAGAGGAAGCCCATTTAATTCCTGTAGGCTTCCTCTCATTTGCTGCGCCAGAATTGCTAACATGGCTTTGTAAAATAGGCCCATAGTTTGTAAGCTACACAGACCGTCGATGCATCCATTTGGGTGTCCCAGAAAGTGAGCTCCATTCATTTTTGGTGGAATGTCTTGTTCCACAGTAAGTGGTAATATATATAAATTTTTTTTTAGACTAATTCTGTACAATGTATTTGTTGCAGGTTTGCTGGGGGTGGTGGAGGGAGAAGGTTTCCTGAGCCCAGCTTCCAACTAATTGAAGCACCTCTAACATAATAAACAAAGAATTTTACAACCTTTTTGAGGGCACCAAGTGACAGAACATCTGGATAGTTGACAATATTGTTTGTTTCTGAATGGTTCTTAGAAAAGTACAATTCAATGAAAGGTTTTATTGCAGGATTAGCAGCCCTTCGCAAGGACAAATGAAATAATCATATTGAAATCCAGGTATTCCATGCAGTTTTTTGTGAGATCAGGGGATTTTTATATGATTTGCTTTTTTTTCGATTTGGTTTTAACTACTTTGGAATCAAGGCGGTTGTACTGCATCTTTCTTTTAGCACTTCAGGGTAGTTTGTATTTAATTATTTTATTTTACCTGTCACCAATTCCTTTGCAGCATGTCAAATTGTTGTTTCATTGGCCATCGAGGCTCAGTTCTTATTTGGATTTCGGTGTGAAATATTCTGTGTTGTGGTTAGTCTTTAGGAAAATAAAATAGTTATAATGTTCTGTGAAGATTTTGAGTTGGATGCCTCTTAATTTAGTCTATGTACTATTTTATTTTGGGCCCAAAATATTAAGTTGGGCCAAAAAGCTACCCCTACAGTATCAACATGAGCTGCTATCATAAATAGGTTTTGAAAAACATTGAGAGAAGAAAAAACATGAAGAGGCTAAAAAGGGCCGGCAGTCTCTTCAGAGCTTTGGATTTTTTTTTTTTTTTTTTTGCAATAAAGAAGGCTCAAGCAGGTATAAGTAAAGAAAATACTCACAAGTAAATTACATCAACAACTGTACTGGTAAGAGAAGAAACAGAGACTCAAGTGTCATTTGAAAGTGAGTTACAGTTGCTGTAGGACAAGCTGGAGTTGCTATTTTGCTGAATATAAATATTAACAGGTTTAATACAGGAATCCTTACAAAAAAAAAAAATTCCCACTAACCAGGAAATAGAGGAAGCAGCAGAGAAAGATGAGAGCTCCTCAACCTCACCCCCAATTCTCTATAAAATCCGAATTATCGGCAGTTCCCAAAATCACTACGGGAAATCAAGCTACAAAATGTGGAACTTATACCAAGAGACTGGTTAGTGTGGAATCCAGCAAAGCAGGGATTGTACTATTTTTTTTTCCTTATCACCTTTTCTCACTCTTGTCAAAATGTACATCCTATATTGTCATTAATTTCTGGCTACCACAGAAACCTCAAATGGAAGAAGCCATATGAAAAAGTTCCAGAACATGCTATGTCATGTGGTGCACACTAGAATCTAGTCTGAATACTGGTGGAGACTTAGATCTCTCTCTGCAGTGCCTAGAGCAGCTTATGATTTTTGAATTGAATTCAGTTCATTCAAATGGTCTTAACCGCGAACTAGACACGTTAATGTTTTTGTAGAAATGGCTGCAAAGTTTTATACATATCATGCGTGGTACATTGTAAAGGGTTCACAGGTTCTTTTAGTAAGCGCTTTTCATTTGTTTTGTGTTAGTTTTTGATTTCCAACGTAAGGTGATAATACCTGTTTTCATTTAATAGTTCAATTTTTACATTTTCTATTATATAGTAACTTTAAATGGCACTTGTAAACTTATTACCTCTGTCTCAAGTTTTCACCCACCGCAGTTTTTTCCCTATTCAGCAGCAACAAGAGTCTGTCATTTCAACGTTGTTTTCACCATTGTTTCTTTTTATTTTCGCTAGTATTGTTCTCTTTGATTCATTTTAAGGTTTTATTTTTATGCTGGTATATGAATATAGCAGTTGCATTTATTCTACTTTTTTCTTAATTTTTCTCCATCTTTTTATCATGCCTCTTTTCAATAGTTTTTTTTTATTCATCATTCTGTGCGCTTTCACCACTGGTAGTGTTATAATTTATTCTGACATCACTAGTTGACGCAAGCGGTTTTGCTTTTAAATTTACAGAGCCGCTACATCGTAGTAGTTTTTGCACTTGGTGGGAAAGCTGGCAGTTTGTGCCAAGGTGTTTTAGCTGGCAACATTCAAAGTAAGTAGTCTTTCATATTGTGTATATAGTCGTTGTCATTGGTGTAGCCATTTTTGATTGTTTTACTTGGCATAGCTGTTTTAAGTATCTTAGATATATTTGAATCATAAGGTACTTGCGTTTTATCTTTTAGTGGTTTATATCCTTGCAATCCTCCACAACATCGAAGATTGAGTGAGACCACTTGTATATTAACATTTGGTTAGACTGTATACAGTGCTCTGTTTATGTGTTTTCATTATCTTTATTTTTTTTTAATTGACTTCCTTACTGTGCTTTTTTATTATTAACTACCATATTAATTGGGTAACTGCAGAATTGAATCATCGACGTGCTATAGACGTAATCTACTTAGATTTTAGCAAAGCTTTTGACACGGTTCTCCACAGGAGGCTCTTAAATAAACTTGATGGGCTGAAGATAGGTCCCGAAGTGGTGAACTGGATTAGGAACTGGTTGATGGACAGACGACAGAGGGTGGTGGTAAATGGAGTTCGCTTGGAGGAGGGAAAGGTGAGTAGTGGAATGTCTCAGGGATCGGTGCTGGGGCCGATTCTGTTCAATATATTTGTGAGTGACATTGCCGAAGGGTTAGAAGGTAAAGTTTGCCTATTTACGGATGATACTAAGATCTGTAACAGAGTGGACACCCGGGAGGGAGTGGAAAACATGAAAAAGGATCTGAGGAAGCTAGAAGAATGGTCTAAGGTTTGGCAATTAAAATTCAATGCGAAGAAATGCAAAGTGTGCACTTAGGAAATAGAAATCCACGGGAGACGTATGTGTTAGGCGGGGAGAGTCTGATAGGTACGGACGGGGAGAGGGATCTTGGGGTGATAGTATCTGAGGATTTGAAGGCGACGAAACAATGTGACAAGGCGGTGGCCGTAGCTAGAAGATTGCTAGGCTGTATAGAGAGAGGTGTGATCAGCAGAAGAAAGGGGGTGCTGATGCCCCTGTATAAATCGTTGGTGAGGCCCCACCTGGAGTATTGTGTTCAGTTTTGGAGGCCGTATCTTGCTAAGGATGTAAAAAGAATTCAAGCGGTGCAAAGAAAAGCTACGAGAATGGTATGGGATTTGCTTTACAAGACGTATGAGGAGAGACTTGCTGACCTGAACATGTATACTCTGGAGGAAAGGAGGAACAGGGGTGATATGATACAGACGTTCAAATATTTGAAAGGTATTAATCTGCAAACGAACCTTTTCCGGAGATGCGAAGGCGGTAAAACGAGAGGACATGAAATGAGATTGAAGGGGGGCAGACTCAAGAAAAATGTCAGGAAGTATTTTTTCACGGACAGAGTAGTGGATGCTTGGAATGCCCTCCCGCGGGAGGTGGTGGAAACGGTAACGAAATTCAAACATGCGTGGGATAAACATAAAGGAATCTTGTTCAGAAGAAATGGATCCTAAGGAGCTTAGCCGAGATTGGGTGGCAGAGCCGGTGGCGGGAGGCAGGGATGGTGCTGGGCAGACTTATACGGGTCTGTGCCAGAGCCGGTAGTGGGAGGCGGGACTGGTGGTTGGGAGGCGGGGATAGTGCTGGGCAGACTTGTACGGTCTGTGCCCTGAAAAGGACAGGTACAAATCAAGGTAAGGTATACACAAAAGTAGCACTTATGAGTTTATCTTGTTGGGCAGACTGGATGGACCATGCAGGTCTTTTTCTGCCGTCATCTACTATGTTAATATGTTACCTGTTGTCACAGGGCCCGGTGACCATGGAGGACGCCTGCCGCTTTGGACTTACGGCATGGCTATTGAGAGGGCGCAATTGAGAGACAAGGGATATTCCAGTAAAGTCATTTCCACTCTCCTACAGGCCCGCAAACGTTCCACTTACGTGGCTTATGCCAGGATTTGGCGCCAATTTGGGGCTTGGTGTGCTTCTAAAGCGATCACACCCATGTGGGCTTCTGTCTCGCTGATACTTGACTTTTTGCAGGATGGTTTACAAAAAGGCTTGGCCTATAATTCCCTGCGTGTTCAAGTGGCAGCCTTAGCATGCTTTTGAGGGAAGGTCATTGGGCTCTCTCTGGCTGCTTGCCCGGATGTGACATGGTTTCTTAGAGGGGTGCTTCGGCTCCGTCCTCCCGTGCGGGCCCCGTGTCCGGCCTGGAACCTGGGGTTAGTTTTAAAGGCCCTTCAGTGTTCGCCCTTCGAGCCGCTGAAGCGAGCTTCAGAGAAGGATGTGACCTTAAAGACAGTCTTTTTGGTGGCCGTGACATCGGCGAGACGGGTATCTGAGCTCCAGGCGCTGTCCTGTTGAGACCCATTTCTGCAATTCTCAGAGTCCGGAGTAGTGGTACGTACGGTGCCTTCCTTCATGCCTAAGGTGGTTTCAGCGTTTCATCTAAACCAGCCTATTTTCCTGCCTTTCTTTTTTAAAGGGGAGTTTCCAGAAGCCTATGGGCAGTTGCACTTTCTGGATGTGCGAAGGGCTCTGTTGCAATATCTGCGCATGTCAAATACCTTCAGGACCTCTGACCATCTTTTTGTTCGTTTGTCAGTTCCGCGCAGAGGGTCTCCAGCGTCTAAGGCCACTATAGCCCATTGGCTCAAAGAAGCTATCTTTTCAGCATATCTGTTATCTGGCCGGCCTCCGCCTGAAGCCTTTAAGGCACATTCCACAAGAGCGATTTGCTCTTCTTGGGCTGAAACTGGAGCACTCGCTCTTCAAGAGATATGTAGTGCAGCTACCTGGGCTTCGAAGCTCTCTTTTGCCCGACATTACAGGCCGGATGTGGCTGCCAGGTGAGATGCGCATTTTGGAGCACAAGTGCTGGCGCGTGGTGTGGCTTGTTCCCACCCTATCTAGGAATTGCTTTGATACATCCCACTCGTAATGGATTCATCTGCTTGATGACAAGGAAGGGAAAATTCGGTTCTTACCTTGGTAATTTTCTTTCCTTTAGTCATAGCAGATGAATCCATGAGCCCTCCCTCAGTGGTTCATTGTGTGATTCATGTTACGTTTATGTTCAGTTTTTCCTGTAGATATGTTCCATCATTGGGAGAAGTTGGAAAACAGTCTTCAGGATTTCTGTTCTGTTACAGGAGGATGAGTTCATTCCTTCCAGGAGGATGAGTTCATTCCCTCCTTTGAGTTATAGCTCCAGTTTTGGGGCGTTCATCTGCTGTGAGGAAAGTTCATGTTGTTATGCTTTGCGGTGTTACACTGCTTTGGAAGCTTCAAATACTGAAGAGGCAGATGGAGCTAGCTGGCCATGAGGCACTATGGTTTTTCAGTGCTCTCTATCTCCCCCTGCTGGTTGATGGACACAACCCACTCGTAATGGATTAATCTGCTATGACTAAAGGAAAGAAAATTACCAAGGTAAGAACCTAATTTTCCCTTGTGATTCGACATATACTGAGGGGCTGGACTTCTAGGATCACTGCCTTTTTTCAGTGTTCTCTATCTCTACCTGCTGGTAGGCGAATACAACCCACCAGTTCCTGGATTCATCTGCTGTGACTAAAGGAAAGAAAATTATCAGGTAGGACCTAATTTTACCTTTGTGCCTTTTTTTCTGGCCCACTATGAGGCTTATTTTCAAAGCACTTAGCCTCCCAAAGTTCCATAGAAACATATGGAACTTAGCCTCCCAAAGTGCTTTGAAAATATGCCTCTATGTATCTCTGTGTGATGCCAGGTGGTCTCTCTACCTCAAATCCCATAACCCTAAGAGCTGTGAAACAATGTTATTTTTTTATGGGGTATCTCATTTAGATCTAATGTCATTTTTTTATTTTTTTAAATAGAAAGAAAGAGCTTTCAACTACTAAGAAGGATCGGGTGAACCACTGCCTGACAATATGTGAAAACATAATTGCTCAATCTCTGAGGTAAATTATTTTGTTTCTTTAGTTAAGTACTGCTGTTGTAAGTATGAAATATCTCATATTTAAAATATTAACTTTTTCTATTACCTTTTTCCCTTTCCAATTCCTGATAGATTATCACCATTTCAGGACAGGGATATGCCTCTGATAGAGCGATAACTGAGTGTGTCAGTAGAAAGTTTTAACACCAGATAAGTTCAATAAGCATTTAGGGGCAGATAGGGCCTTTTACTAATGTTCGCTAACAGATTTAGCATGTGCTAACAAATTAGAGTGTGTTAAATGCCATGCAGCCCACAGGTATACAATGGGCTGTGTGGCATTTAGTGCACGCCAGATCTGTAAGCGCATATTAGTAAAAGGACCCCGTAATTATCAATGCTGGCTACTGTTAAGACCTTTTTTATCTTTACCACTAACTCATACTATTTTAGTGCAGGTCCCATTATGCTGTGAGACTTAGGGGTCCTTTTACTAAGCCGTGCTAAAAAGTGTCTGGCGCTGATGTCAGCACATGAGTTTTTTGCACATTGTGGCCACTTTTAGCATGGTGGTAAAATGGCTGCTGTGTCATTCTTTTTTGTAATGACCACGCGCTGATTTCCCCATTAGTGCTTGGCCATTACCGTGAGAGCCCTTAACGCCACCTATTTAGGAGGCGGTAAGGACTTCTGCGCAAAGTGGATAGCACGCAGTAATGTGCCTACGCTACCTGATTAGCGCAGTCTTATGTTCAACGGGGGCCACCACCGTTTCACCCCGGCATCAAGGCTTCATCAGGAACTGAGTGCTGCAATAAGATGCTGGAAATACCTGTGGGTGCTGTTTGATCGCCTTCAAGGAGCCCAGATCTTCACCAAGCTGGATCTGCGAGGGGCCTACAACCTAGTGCGGATCTGGGAGGGGGATGAGTGGAAGACGGCCTTTAACACTCATGAGGGTCACTTCGAGTACTGGGTGATGTCGTTTGGCCTATGTAATGCTCCTGCGGTTTTTCAGAATTTTGTCAACATCATTTTCCAGGATCTGCTCTACACCTCTGTGATCGTATACCTGGATGACATTCTGATCTTCTCCACCTCGCTGTCTCAGCATGTTGCCCATGTCCGCACGGTGCTCCAGCGTCTCCAGGAACACCGGCTGTATGCCAAGCTGAAGAAGTGTTCTTTCCACCAGAAGAGTTTGCCTTTCCTGGGATATATTGTCTCTGCCACCAGATTGCAAATGGATCCTGGGAAAGTGACTGCAATCCGCGACTGGCCGGCTCCCCAGGGCCTGCGAGCCTTGCAGATGTTCCTGGGGTTCGCCAACTACTACTGGCAGTTTATCAAGGACTACTCCCTTATCACGGCTCCCCTAATGGCCCTCATGCGGAAGGGTGCGGATGTTAAGAACTGGACGCCAGAGGCGGTTGCTGCATTTTCCACTCTGAAGAAGGCGTTTCTTTCTGCACCGGTCCTCCACAGTCTGGATCCTACCCAGCCTTTCCTGGTGGAAGTGGATGCCTCTGCCTTGGGGGTAGGGGCCGTGCTCTCCCAGACGTCTGCTGCCGGGAAGAAGCATCCCTGCTTCTTCTTTTTCCGCAAGTTTACCCCCGCGGAGCGGAACTATACGGTGGGGGATCGGGAGCTTCTGGCGCTTAAGTTAGCATTTGAGGAATGGCGCTACTTGCTGGAGGGAGCAGCACATCTGGTGACGGTGATCACCGACCATAAGAACCTCCTGTACCTCCAAAATGCCACCAGATTGAATTTGCGTCAGGCCCGGTGGTCGCTGTTTTTTGCTAGGTTCGACTTCCGCCTGATTTTCTGGCCGGGGGAGAAGAACGTCCAAGTGGATGCCCTGTCCCGCAGTTTTGAGGCTCCCGGGGACCAGGAGGAGCCCTATCCCATGCTGAACCCGGCCTGTATTCCATCTATATCCGGGGCGAGTGCCGACTGCCGGAGGGCGGTACCGGTGGGTCGAAGGTGCTGTGCTGGGGGCATGCTTCTGAATTCGCTGGACACTTCGGGTTTCACAAGACCCTCCATCTGATCTCCCGGTCGTATGGTGGCTTCGGATGGCGCAGGATGTGCTGCAATATGTGTCTACCTGTCCGGTGTGTGCCCGAACCAAGAGTTCTCATCAGAGACAGTGGAGTCTGATGCAGCCCATGCCAGTACCACAGCAACCCTGGGAGGACCTGTCCATGGATTTCATCACTGATCTACCGGCCTCCCAGGGCAACACAGTCGTTTGGGTGGTGATAGACCGATTTTCCAAGATGGCCCACTTTGTGCCAATGAAGACTTTACCTGCGGCTGCCAGTCTTGCCTCCAGTTTCATCACCTATATCTTCAGGCTCCATGGACTGCCCCAAAGGATCATAAGTGACCATGGCTCTCAGTTCACCTCTCGCTTTTGGAGAGCGCTCTGTTCAGCCTTTGGGGTAACCACTCTTTTTTCATCAGCATATCATCCGCAGACCAGTGGGATGGTGGAAAGGGTCAACCAGATGGTGAAGGCTTTCCTCCGGGCCTACTCGAACCAGCGCCAGGATGACTGGTCCATTTTGTTACCCTGGGCAGAGTTCGCATACAATAAGAGCCTGCATTCAGCCTCCTGGACTACACCTTTCAGCACCATCTATGGGCGTCATCCACGTCTGCCTCCACCCATTTCTCCCGAGGAGGTCCCACCTCAGGTTCAACCCACAGTCCGAATAATGCAAGAGGCTTGGAAAAAGGTCCAAGAGCAGCTGAGACGGGCAGCGGTCAAAGCCAAGGAGACTTACGACCGCCGGAGACAAGCAGCTCCCACGTACCTGCTGGGAGAGAGAAGGTATGGTTGAGTACCCGATACCTGAAGTTGAGGCTCCCTTCTCTGAAGTTTGCTCCCCGGTTCATTGGACCCTTTGCCGTGCGCTCCAGGGTAGGAGCGGTGACTTACCGGTTGCACCTACCCAGCCAACTCCGGGTGCACAATGCGTTCCATGTATCTCTCGTGAAGCCTTTCCGCAGGTCCATGTGGCATCCGGAGCCCTAGAAGGTAGCTGTGCCAGAGAGCGATCTGGACCTTGAGTACGAAGTGGACTGGATTCTGGATTCAAAGCTGCGTGGTGGGAAGCTGTTCTACTTGCTGTTCTGGAAGCATTTCGGACCAGAGGACAACTCCTGGGAACCAGCAACCAATGTCCATGCTCCAGACCTGGTCCGTGAGTACCATTCGCTTCATCCTACTCGACCCGGGCCAGGGAGAAGGGGGAGGCTTCCTAGGGGGATACTGTTACGTTCCTCACCTGGTTCCAGGCCTGCGCGGCCTATTCGCCGGCGAGGTGTGGTCCGGCAGAGATAGCCATCTATTTTGGTAACGGTTCTCCAGGGTAGGTCGGCCATCTTAGGATGGGCATCTCAGCTTATGGCAGCCATCTTGGGGTTGGACGGCTGCAGGAAGGAAGCCCATATTTGGGCGTTGGATTTCTCTGCTGATGGGGGCAGCCATCTTGTTTCAGCTGCACATGTTTTAGCCTGATTCCTTCACTATTTAAAGCACTGCCTCCAGGCCTTCATTGCTTCGGCCTCAATTGTTCTGAGGAGTTGTTGGCAGAGTGCTGTTCGCCGACTACTTGTGTTCCTGTGTACCGGACCTGGGCTAGTTTTCTTGGATTACGCTTGTTTGCTGCCTGCCTTGACCCTGGACTGATTTTGACTATTCTTTGCCTATTGGAGTACTAGGTCTGGACTGTGTCTGTTTCCTGCCAGCCTGGTCAGCGGCTGTGCAACCCTGCCAGTTCCAGAAGTCCTGGTGGCCACCTGCAGCTGGGAGCTCAACTTCCGGTGAACGGTGGTTGCTTCCCAGGTGAAGCTAGGGGTTGTCTGGCTGCCTGACCGAGTGCGGTGTCACTCCATCTCTGCCGTGCTCAGTCGGGGCACAGGGTCTCACTACTACCGAGTCGTAACAGGTTTAAATTTAATCTTCTTCATAGGGGCTACGTCTTCCAATGCCTGGCTTAAAGTAACATTCCACTGTTCAACACTATCTTCCAAAGACAAAGATTCCTCAATTACCAATTTTGGTAACCATTGTCTTGCTAGATCTTCATTCTCAAAATGTGAATGAACCATCATTGTCTGAGCACTACATTTCCTCTGCTCTGTCACTTCTGCATAACTAAAAGAAAAGGTCAACAAAAAATGACCAGACTAAGCCACTGGAGTAATATCTATTGTACCACTCCAATTAGATTTTATAACTGGTGCCAAAAAAACTAAGTCCAGCACATGTCCTGCTTGATGTGTGGGATACTGAACTATTTCTTCTACCTGAAAAAAAGACAAACAATGAAACAACAACACATGATCTCTCCCCCCAAAAAACAGAACCATCAATACAAAAGGGACATTAAAATTTCCTAGCAAGCATAAATGATCAAAATTCAGACAATCACATTAAAAATTCTAAAAGTGGAAAACCTTCACAATCATAAACTCCTGGGGGAATGTATACCACACAGAAAATCATTAATTGATATTGAAGCACCACTCATCCACCCAATTCATTCACCTCAACCCCAACCGTAACATCTTTAAATGATTGAGAGATGAGATGGATGCTAGCAAATAAATTATGACTTAATGTGGAAAAAATCTAATTGTTTAGACATAGATCTTCTAATTTACAATTTCCTGATATAGTCATGATAATAACAATCATATTACTGTTTCTAATCCTTGAGAAATCTAGGAGTTATGTTAGATTTACAGTTAATTATGAAAGTTCATATTCCTGTGATAAAGTATTTCTCAAGCTCCTGATATTATGTTGTCTTAAATCTTAATTGAGTTTCTAGAATTTTTGTACTGTATTTCATGCATTGGTGGTTTCCCATTTTGACTCTATAATGTGTTACATGTGAAGCTTCTGGAGTAGTATTTTGGCCTTTGCAGATTGCTCAGAATGCATCCTCATCGTTGCAAACACTAACATTGGTTGCCTATTGTTTATTGTATTAGGTTTAAAAGGTTGTTATTGGTGCACAAAACACTGAATAATTGTGTATTGAGTTGTGGCCTCTTTATTAAGGCTATATTGATCACCTGAAATTTGTTAGATGCGAATAGATTATTTTTTCAGATTCAAATTCAGTTTTATGATATGTGCATCAAACCACTAATATGTCAGAGTTTAGTAAGGAGCCCTTTTACTAAGACGCGTAGGTGCCTACATGTGTACAATGTGTGTCAAATTAGAACTACCACCTGGCTACCGTGTGCCCCGTGTGGTAATTCTGATTTTGGCGCATGTCCAAAACGCGCGGCAGAAAATAATTTTTATTTTCTACCACTTGGCACTAACCGGGCGGTAATTGGCATTGTACGCGCACTGACGATTACCGCCTGGTTAATGCTTGAGACCTTACTGCTAAGTCAGCGGGTGGCAGTAAGGTCTCAGGCCCAAAATGGATGCGCGCTGATTTTAATTTTGCTGCACGTCCATTTTCGGCAAAAAAGGCCTTTTTTGCAGTCGCGCTGAAAAATGGACCTGCTCGCGTCCAATTCATGCGCCTATAGCAGCACAGGACATTTTTTGGCACACCTTAGTAAAAGGGCCCCTAAATGCCTTAAAACACATCTATTTCAGCATTCTTTAAGTGGTTAAAGATGGATTGATGATATGGTATGACTGCTCTGTCAATAAATGCTTATTGTTAAATATTTGATTTTTAATAATGTTTTAGGTTTTTGTAATTTTATGTTGTACTGTTATTTTATAATTTTTACAGTATTTATTGTTGAATATTTTACAGCATCTTATATGTAGCTTTAAGCTTCAATAATATTAATAATATATGGTAATTCTGGTGTACCTATTTTTTTTTTTTCAATCTATATCTCTATGATTGTTTAATTCTTATTTAGAAATTCTCCAGAATTCCAGAAACTCCTGGGTATTGCTATGGAGCTTTTTCTTCTCTGCAGTGATGATGCGGAGTCTGATGTCAGGATGGTTGCCGATGAATGCCTCAATAAAGTGATAAAGGTAAAGTCGGTTCAGTTTATATAAGAAGGAGATCCCTATAATTTAGTTTCATGGAACTTATCCAAAATGTTCTGTGCTTTTAAAATAGCCATTTTAGTTTATTCTAAAATTACCAATTAGTTTTCCCTGTGTTCTTTTTACTTCAGTAACATCCTTGGGGAGGAGGCAAGAGCTAAGTCTTGCCTGGGGAAGGAGGAAAGTGCTGACAATGGATCAGGGGAGAAAGAAGGGGGAGAGTGGGATTCAGTTTGAGGATGGGAGATGCTCCTATTGGTGAAGATCTTAGCATATTCGGTTGGGAATTTTTACAGCTAAAAGTTGGCAACTCTAGGTTGAAGAGAAGAGTAGAATTAAAGTAGCCTATCTGGTGTTCAGTAAAGCATTTGACATTGTTCTATGCAGAGTGATGGTGAGCGAGCAAGCTAGCTAGTTCATGGAAAAATAACATGAATTATTGTATGAGAAGTTAGTTAAGCAACAGAAGTTATAGAGATGGGCAGTGGAGTCGCCTTTGAAGGAATAGTGACCAGGGGTGGCACAGGAATTAGTTGTAGATCCAGTCCACTTCAAAATTTTTTTTTGTAATAAGTGATGATATGGAACGGAGTAGAATAAAATGTATGCTTGTTTATGGATTACATGAAAATCTGCAACTTGCTAGACTTACCTGAGGAGATAAAGTGAAAAATGCCTTAAAAGGGGAAGTATTTTTTACTACTTCACTTTAACCCCTTTCTTCTCTCCCCCCTCCCTCTAAAAAAAAATAATTCACGGTTATTAATCTGAGGTGAAGTTATTTCAGGCACATACAACGAGAGGGAGGAACTGGTAGTCCCTAAGAAAAGGAGACTGGGGATTCACTTCTGAGGACTTGGAGATAACTAATGAATGTGACAAAAGGAGTGAGGAAGCCTAGAGCTGTGCACTGATAAGGATGATTATTAGCAGGACAAGAAAAGTAATGTTACTCCCTATCAAGTTTTTGGCAAGACCCCACTTTGAATATTGTCCTACTAAGTAGTAAATTTTAAATAAGTTTAAAACAAACCAGAGCTGCTTAGGGTTTAAAAAAAGGTTTGGATAATTTTCTAAAAGAAAAGTCCATAAGCCATTATTAAGATGGAATTAGTAATATCTACTGTTTATTTCTAGGGTATGCAGCATAAAATCTGTTTTACTGTTTTGGGATCTTGCACCATCCTGGAAGCCCAGGCCAAATATATTCCGCGTATTAAAAAAGGAGGACGGAAGACCAAACGACAGCTGGCGTGGTTAAAAAGTGTGGTGAATGGAGCTATTAGAGCTAAAAGAAAATCCTTCAGAAAATGGAAGAAGGAACCGACTGAAAATAATAAGAAACATCATAAGGAATGTCAAGTCAAATGCAAAGCGCTGAAAGGAAGGCTAAGAGGGACTTCGAAAAAAAGATTGCGTTGGAGGCAAACATACATAGTAAAAAAATTTTTTTTAGTTATATTAAAAGCAGGAAGCCGGCAAAAGAATCGGTTGGACCGCTAGATGACTGAGGAATAAAAGGGGCGATCAGGGAAGACAAAGCTGTAGCGGAGAGATTAAATGAATTCTTTGCTTCGGTCTTCACCGAGGAAGATTTGGGTGGTGTACCGGTGCCAGAAATGGTATTTGAAGCTGACGAGTCGGAGAAACTTAATTAATTCTCTGTAAACTTGGAGGATGTAATGGGGCAGTTCTACAAACTGAAGAGTAGCAAACGTCCTGGACCGGATGGTATTCATCCCAGAGTACTGATAGAACTGAAAAATGAGCTTGCAGAGCTATTGTTAGTAATATGTAATTTATCCTTAAAATCAAGCGTGGGGGTACCAGAAGATTGGAGGATGGCCAATGTAACGCCGATTTATAAAAAAGGTTCCAGAGGAGATCCGGGAAATTATAGACCGGTGAGTCTAACGTCGGTGCCAGGCAAAATGGTAGAGACTATTATTACATATAGACGCTTGGAAACTCAGGATAAATTAAGCTACTTCACTAGTGCGTCAGGAGGAAAAACCTCAAGAAGCTCCTTTTCCCACTGGTAAAACGGGTAAAAAGGCTAGGGCTTCTTCATCATTGGAAAAAACCTCCTCGAAATCTTAACTTCAAAACATCAAAAAATATATGTGTATATAAACACAACTTAATAGAAAATTTAGATGTTTGAAAAGATAAAGAAGATACTAAAAATCGAGAAGGTACTTAGCTTCTCTACAACAACCAAACTCTTCTCAGGGGCTCCTAATAGCGGAGGAGCCCCTGAGAAGAGTTTGGTTGTTGTAGAGAAGCTAAGTACCTTCTCGATTTTTAGTACCTGGGCGTCCAAATGGCAGATGAAATTTAATATAATAAATGCAAGGTGATGCGCAATGTAAGGAATAGTCTGAATCACAGTTACTTGATGCTAGGGTCCACCTTGGGGGGTCACACTCCAGAAAAAGATCTGGGTGTCGTTGTAGATAATACGCTGAAATTTTCTGCTGTATGTGCAGCGGCGGCCAAAAAAAGCAAACTGGATGCTAGGAATTATTAGGAAAGGGATGGTAGATAAGACCAAAAATACTTCAATGCCTTTGTATTGCTATAATGTGTGCCTGCATCTTGAGTATTGCATTCAGTTCTGGTTGCTGTATCTCAAAAAAGATATAGTGGAATTAGAAAAGGTTCAAAGTAGATCGACTAAAATTATAAAGGGGATGGAACTCCTCTCGTATGAGGAAAGGCTAAAGAGGTTAGCGCTCTTCAGCTTGGAAAAGAGATGGATGAGGGGAGATATGATTGGGGTCTACAAAATCCTGAGTGGTGTAGAACGAGTAGAAGTAAATCTATTTCGTTCCAAAAGTGCAAAGACTAGGGGACACTCGAGAAAGTTACATGGATATACTTTTAAAACAAATAGGAGGAAATATTTTTTCACTCAATGAATTGTTAAGCTCTGAAACTCTTTGCTGGAGGAGGTGGTAACAGCAGTTAGCGTATCAAGGTTTAAAAAAGGTTTGGATAAACTCAGCTCCAAAGGGCACAGTGACTCAATGACAAAGCTGCATAGCCTGTGCGGACGGTTCTGACTGGTAGCCCCAGTCTGGGTCCGGCCGCAAAAACCGATCAGGTCACTGGAGGGGCTACAGCAGAAAGACACATTGATGTGGAGGTTTGGGGAGGGGGGCTGTAGGGGGGATAGGGGAGAAAATGTGTAAAACTTACTTTGCATGTTAATTTGCATGTTGATTTGTACACCGCTGTACATGTAGCACATGATTGGTTGATGAAGTTATACAGTGAAATTCATGGATGTATATTGTTGGAGTTCCAATAGTATGGAGTGTTGCCATGATTTGGGTTTTTGTGAGGTACTTGTGACCTGGCTTGGCCACTGTTTGGAAAACAGGATACTGGACTAGATGGGCCATTGGTCTGACCCGGTATGGCTACTCTTATGTTCTTATTATTCTCACAAGTGGGTGATGCCAACTGTGTCACCTGGTCCTGGAATTATGACAAGCATAAGTAGAACTTTGTTGAGTGTGAGACCCGCTCCACTTTGCACGTGCGAGTGCTTTCCCACCCGCCACGAGAACGCGGTCACCTTAGTTCTTTTTCTACCACAGTGAGGAGAGTGTGTGTGTGTGTGTGTGTTTTTTTAAACCATTTCCACACTTAGCTTGTTTCAAAGAGCTTCTTTTTGTGTCTTCAGTCAGTTTTTTTTTTGGCTCTTTTTTTTGTGTTCCCGTTTGTTGAACCCCTTTTGTTCTTTTCCTTTATTTTCTTAGTTTCTTTTTCCCTGGTTTTATGTTTCCTTATTTTTTTTCCATCGTCATATGGCTGTTTTTAGGCCTCAATTTCGGTTGGGTCCCCCCCCCTTTTTTTTCCCCCGGTGCTTTGCCCCTTTTTTAGGCACCATTACTTCGTTTGATTTAGCCTCGGAAGTTTTTCCATCTGTGTCTGCAAAGGTTCCCAGTGGCTTCATTGCTGTACCCGGTGCAATCGTATAATCTCTGGGAAAGACACCCATTCTTGGTGTCTTCAATGTCTTGGGTCCCACCGTAGCCCAGCTAATTGTGTACTTTGTCTTCGTATGAAGGACCCAGGTATCCAGATAGGCTCAAAATGAGAGGATTTTTGGAGCCAAGTCCAGTTCCTCAGCATCAGGAGCATAGTTAAGTTTGGCTGCTGCTAGTCCCATAGACACTAGGAGCAGTGATGCATTGAGTGGGTCTCCTCCTGCTTCGTGGCCTCCTGTGCAGAGCCCCTGGGACTGTCTACTGTAAGAGTCAACCCTGAGGTGACATGTGGATTCAACATTTTCCGTGTCGTCACTGAGGAGCCTTGATGACAAACTTCAGGCTAAGGCCACGAAGCATAGTCATCGATCACCCTCTGTGTGGTGCCGGGAGCTCTGGAGCGTTGAGGGATTTGGCACCTGAGAAATGTTGGCGCTGGGAGGACCACTACCCCTCCATACAGGAGGTGCCAATGCGTCAGTCTCCCAGCAGCCAAGATCCAGCTCCTGTATTGACCCCAGGAGCTCTGCAACTTACTCCTAAACCGACACACCCCAGCCATGCTCCCTGAGCTGCTGAATGGCCTTTTGCAACTTGCAATAGTGTGCATTGGGGGTGCTTGCGCCTACCTTGCCTCCCATTGCGGCTCCACTTGGCCCTCAGCCTGCGGAGCGGCCTCTGACACCGACACCACATGTCGACTGCCACCCAAGCCAGCACTCCCTCAGTATTTGTAGAGAAAGTTTTGCCAGAGTCGAGGCGGGAGCCGGCTACTCGATGCTATTCTAGAGATCATGGCTCCTTCACATCAAGGCAGGTTCGGTCTCGTCACTTCCACCCGGAGGTATTGTTTGACACTGAGGAGGAGCGCCCCATGCCGGGGGGGGGGGGGGGGGTAACCTTTTTGGAGAGAAGGTTGTAGAAATCGCTGACCAGATCAAAAAGCACACTGATACCATCTCTTCTTTCTCCCGCCAGATGTCTTCTGCATTACTCTCCTCAGCTAGGAAGGTTTTTTGGTAAGTCAAGTAGGGGTCCCTATTACTCTCAGGGGCATAGGTATGCCACCTCTTCTTGCCAGATTGTTGAGTCTCAGCCCCAGTGCACTTGTTACTACTACTATTTACTACTACTATTTAGCATTTCTATAGCGCTACAAGGCATACGCAGCGCTGCACAAACATAGAAGAAAGACAGTCCCTGCTCAAAGAGCTTACAATCTAATAGACAAAAAATAAATAAAGTAAGCAAATCAAATCAATTAATGTGAACGGGAAGGAAGAGAGGAGGGTAGGTGGAGGCGAGTGGTTACAAGTGGTTACGAGTCAAAAGCAATGTTAAAGAGGTGGGCTTTCAGTCTAGATTTAAAGTTGGCCAAGGATGGGGCAAGACGTAGGGGCTCAGGAAGTTTATTCCAGGCGTAGGGTGCAGCGAGACAGAAGGCGCGAAGTCTGGAGTTGGCAGTAGTGGAGAAGGGAACAGATAAGAAGGATTTGTCCATGGAGCGGAGTGCACGGGAAGGGGTGTAGGGAAGGACGAGTGTGGAGAGATACTGGGGAGCAGCAGAGTGAGTACATTTATAGGTTAGTAGAAGAAGTTTGAACAGGATGCGAAAACGGATAGGAAGCCAGTGAAGGGTTTTGAGGAGAGGGGTAGTATGAGTAAAGCGACCCTGGCGGAAGATGAGACGGGCAGCAGAGTTTTGAACCGACTGGAGAGGGGAGAGGTGACTAAGTGGGATGCCAGCAAAGAGCAGATTGCAGTAGTCTAAACGAGAGGTGACAAGGGTGTGGATGAGGGTTTTGGTAGAGTGCTCGGAAAGAAAGGGGCGGATTTTACGGATGTTGTAAAGAAAGAAACGACAGGTCTTGGCAATCTGCTGGATATGAGCAGAGAAGGAGAGAGAAGAGTCAAAGATGACCCCAAGGTTTCGAGCTGAGGAGACAGGGAGAATGAGAGAGCCATCAACAGAAATAGAAAACGGGGGGAGCTGGGAGGTGGGTTTGGGGGGGAAAATGAGAAGCTCGGTTTTGGTCATATTTAATTTCAGGTGGCGTTGAGACATCCAGACAGCAATGTCAGACAAGCACGCTGAAACTTTGGTTTGGATGCAAGGTGAGATATCAGGGGTAGAAAGGTAGATTTGGGAGTCATCAGCATAGAGATGGTAGGAAAAGCCATGGGATGAGATTAATGAACCAAGGGAAGAAGTGTAGATAGAAAAGAGGAGGGGACCAAGAACAGAACCCTGAGGTACGCCGACAGACAGAGAGATAGAAGTAGAAGAGGATCCACCAGAGTGAACACTAAAGGTGCGGAGGGAGAGGTAGGAAGAGAACCAGGAAAGGACAGAGCCCTGGAATCCAAGTGAGGACAGGGTGTCGAGAAGTATGCTGTGATCGACAGTGTCAAAAGCAGCGGAAAGATCAAGAAGAATGAGGATGGAATATTGACCTCTGGATTTAGCCAGTAATAGGTCATTGGAGACTTTAGTAAGCGCAGTTTCGGTTGAGTGGAGAGGGCGAAAACCAGATTGTAGTGGGTCAAGAATAGCATGTGAGGAGAGAAAATCAAGGCAGCGGCAGTGAACAGCACGCTCAAGTAATTTGGAGAGAAAAGGAAGGAGGGAGATGGATCGGTAATTAGAGGGACAAGTAGGGTCGAGTGAAGGTTTCTTAAGGAGAGGTGTGACCACAGCATGTTTAAAGGCAGCAGGGACAGTCGCAGTGGAAAGTGAGAGGTTGAGAATGTGACAGATAAAAGGAATAAGAGCAGGAGAGATGGCATTAAGAAGGTGGGTGGGAATGGGATCAGAGGAACAGGTGGTACATTTTGAGGAAGAAAGGAGAAGTGTAGTTTCCTCAATAGTAACTTCAGGAAAGGAGGAAAGGGAATGAGGGGAAGGAGAGAGAGGGGAACGGACTAGTGGAGGGAGAGGTGGTGAGGTAGAGAAAGCAAGGTTTATCTTTTCAACCTTGTTGTGAAAGAATTCAGCAAGGGTCTGAGGAGATAATGAAGGGGGAGTTGGGGGAGGGGGCACCTTGAGGAGAGAGTTCAATGTGGTGAAGAGAAGTCGAGGATTAGAGCCAAGAGAGTTGTTCTCATCAACAGGGTGCGCTCAAAGCCCCTGCTGCTCTCCAGTCAAAACAGGGGACGGGTTTTTGACTGGCTTCAGCAGAGCATTGCCACAGTACCAGTGTCCACCCCAGACGATTTGCCCGTCGGGAATAGGCTGAAGTTTTTATACGAAAGGTGGCCCCCTGTAGCTCCGACTAGTGGGTTGTCCAAATAGATTGTCTTGGATACTCCCTTAATCAGGTTGCCATATATTACACCAACAAGTAGGGGTACACCAGATCACATCCTTTGTGTCAGGAGGCCGTCCGGATGTGGCATTGGGCTGGGCAACATTGCATGTACCTGCGAGCCACTTATCTGATGGGCAAAAACATCAGCCTGGCTGACAGAATGAGCAGGGTTATACAACCTCACGAGTGGTCTCTCAGCATGACTGTTGTCTGAGAGATCTTTTGAGCGTTTGACACTCCCTTGGTGGATCTCTTTGCCACTCACATCAATCACAATGTCCCTCAGTTCTGTTCCAGTTTTCAGGTCCATGGCAGACTAGTGTGGGAAGCCTTCCTTCTGTATTGGGAGGACAGGTCTGCTGTATGCGTATCCTCCCATACCTCTTGTAGGGAAGACTTTGCTGAAACTCAAGCAAGACAGTGGGACCATAATTCTGATCGTGCCTTACTGACTTCAGCAGATATAGTTCCCTACCTCTGTAGTTATTCTCCGAAGAACCATAGAAATTGGAGTGTTTTCTAACTCTCATAACTCAGAACAAGGGATCTCGTCTATATCTCAACGTTCAGTCTCTGGCTCTTGCAGCTTGGATGTTGAGAGCATAGAATTTGCTTCCATTTGTCTTTTGGGGGGTGTCTTTCGGGTCTTGCTGGCTTCCAGGAAAGATTCCACAAAGTGGTGTTATTCTTTCAAATGGAAGAGGTTTGCCATCTGGTGTGAGATCAGGACCCTAGATCCCCTTGCTTGCCCTACAGAGACCCTGCTCGAATACCTTCTCTACCTCTCCGAGTCTGGTCTTAAGACCTACTCCGTAAGGGTTCACCTTAGTTCAATTAGTGCTTATCATCATTGTTTGGAAGATAAGCCCATCTCTGGACAGATTCTAGTTGTTCGTTTCATGAGAGGTTTGCTTTTATCAAAGCCCCCTGTCAGACCTCCACCAGTGTCATGGGACCTCAACGTTGTTTTCACCCAGCTGATGAAAGCTCCCTTTGAGCCACTGAATTCCTCTCATCTGAAGTACTTGATCTGGAAGGTCGTTTTCTTGGTGGCTGGTACTTCAGCTCGTATACATGTTGAGGTTCATAAGCCTGTTCCTATATTTTTTGTGTTCAAGACCGCTTACTGATTTTGTAGCCGCTCTCTGGACCGACTCCATCCTATTTATATCTTTTCATAGGTGTGGTCTCCAGAACCTCACACAGTATTCTAAATGGGGCCTCACCAGAGACTTATATAATGGCACGATCACCTCCTTTTTCCTGCTGATCATCCCTCTTTTTTTTCACCCAAGCATCCTTCTGGCTTTGACCGTCGCTTTTTCTACCTGTTTGGAAGCTTTAAGGTCATCAGACAGAAGCACCTCCAAGTCCCACTCTTCCTTCATACACTGAAGCACTTCACCCCCTATACTGTACTGTTCCTTCGGATTCCTTCGGACTCAAGTGCATGACCCTACATTTTTTAGCATTAAATCTTAGTTGCCAAATATTGGTCCATTCCTCCAGCTTCGCTAGGCCCTTCCTCATGTCATTCACGCCCTCCAGAGTGTCCACCCTGTTGCAGAGTTTTGTATCATCCGCAAAGAGACAAACCTTATCAGACAGCCCTTCTGCAAGATCGCTTACAAGGATGTTAAAAAGAGCCAGCCCAAGGACTGATCCCTGCGGTACTCCACTGATAACATTCCTTTCTTCAGATCAAGCTTCATTACCCTCTGTCGCCTTCCATTCAACCAGTTTTTAACCCAGTCAGTTACTCTAGGTCCCATACCCATAATATTAATGCCAACCAGGATGTTTCTGCCAGTTACTTGTGACCTGGCTTGGCCACTGTTGGAAACAGGATACTGGGCTAGATGCACCGTTGGTCTGACCCAGTGTGGCTACTCTTGTGTTGTTATGTCACATCTGTGGGACAGCACTTTACAAAACCAGAACACATCAATGATTTTATGGTGAAAATACTAACAGTTTAGGATGAAATATTTTGATATCTATCAGAGAGGACTTAACAAAGGTCTGGGCTTTCTGTCCCACTGTAGACCATAAAAATGTACTGCTTCGTCACCATCTTATCAGCTATCCATCTCTCCCTGTCTCTCACCCACCCAACTCTCCCTGTTTCTTACCTAATCCACCCCATCCTCTTCCTGTGAGACTGTCGTTGGAATGCTTTTGTATTTCACTTATGTATTCTGATGTTAATATTTGCTCATTTCCGATCTGAAGAAGGAGAGTTACCTTTGAAAGCTAATAAAAAAAATGTATTAAGTTAGTCCAATAAATAAGGTATCATCTTAATTTCTTTTCTATGTTTTGTTTTATTTCTGTTTGCTTATTTTAACAGATTTATGAATTGGTTTTGATTTTAGTGTTCTCTTATATTAAACAACTTCTGCATTTTTTTTTATAGACATTGATGGATTCTAACCTTCCAAGGCTACAACTGGAGCTGTACAAAGAGATTAAAAAGGTGAACAGACTTTGTTTTTTATTGTGGAAATCAGTGTTTCAATATAGAACAAAATAGCTGAGCAGGTGAATAGTGCAATTATACGTTATTAGATGAATAAAAATACATAAAATGCAATTAATTGGATGGAAAACAATTGAGGAAGCAGAAGCTTTGAAAAATGTTTTTAGGTCAACTTAGCCCTTGCCCCACACTTATTTTTTTTCTTTGTAGAATTGTAGTCTCTCTATAGCTTTTGGGTAATGGTTAGTTGTGGATAAGCTGAAAGGTATGTGCAGCAATGCTTTCTCTTAGTGTTGAACGTTACAAAATCATCCTTATCCAGGTCCTAGTGATGCTTGATTTGTGTTTAATTTTATAGATTTAAAGTGTCATTAAATGTAATATTCTTGTGCTGTTTTAGTATTTTTGTTAAATGTTATAGGAAATAGCATGTAGATTAAACTGTATACCTGCACTGGGAAGTGGAATGCTTCTTGTCTTCTGCTTGTAATGAAATCTAGTTTTGTTGAAGCTTTTTTTTTTTTAAGAGAAGCATCCATCCCACTAATCTTCTACTAAATTAGGAAATTATATATATATATATATATATATATATATATATATATATAAAATTTCCTAATTTAGTAGAAGATTAGTGGGATGGATGCTTGTTTCCTGGATGTATTTTGAAGATCTGTTTGCGTTTTGCCACATCTAGTTTCCTTTCTTGCTGGAAACTTCACCAGTGTTGTCCAGATAAATTTCAACACCTGCAGCAGCATCCTGAATAAATTGGTCAATTCAAATACAACCTTCCATGAATAACATAACATTGGTATACAATCCAAAATAAAACATATAAAAGAGTTAAATATAAATTCATAATTAGATAGGACAGGCAGATGGTGGCTGTATAATAAAACAGGTACTGAGAAATAAAAGGATAATAATAAGGTGCCCAACCCATGTGTTGTTGAAAGGCTCGGTGAGTCTGTTAATTGAGGAAGGCAAGACTGACTAACTCCCCTGTTTACCAAGCTACTACTACTACTACTGTAAATCATTTCTATAGCGCTACCAGTCGTATGCAGCGCTTCACAATTGAACATGAAGAAAAGACATTCCCTGCTCAAAAGAGCTTACAATCTAAATCAGGACAGACAGGACCGATAAGGGTAAGACAGACAGAAGGACACATAGGGAAAGGGACTATTGAAGAGAGGAAGACAAGATAAAGGTTACGAGCAAGTGACAAGTTAGGAGTCAAAAGCAACATCAAACAGGTAGGCCTTTAGCCCGGTTTTGAAGGTGGCCAGGGATGGAGCTAGTCGTAACGGCTCAGGAAGTCCATTCCAGGCATAAGGTGTGGTGAGACAAAAGGAATGGAGTCTGAAGTTAGTGATGGAGGAGAAGGGTGCAATTAGGAGAGATTTGCCTAGTGAACGGAGTTCCTGGGAGGGAGTGTAGGGAGAGATGAGGGTGGAGAGGTAGTGAGGGGCTGCAGAGTGAATGCACTTATAAGTCAATAAGAGGAGCTTAGTGGCTTAGGAGCTTAGTGGCTGCCATGTGCTAATACTGACACAGCCCATTCATGTTGAATGGGCTGTGTTGGCATTGCTGCATGACAGCCGCTACCACGGCTTAGTAAACAGGGAGGGGTTAAATGTTTTTTTCCTGAGCAACCTTAAACTTGGCTCCCAAGTGGAGAGGTTGCATATAGGGTTATTTTTAAGTTTTTCCAGGGATCACCGTGAAGGTACATCGTGGTGTGTCTTATGGGTTTTTGTTTGAGTGTGGGGGGGTGGGATTAGTCCTGTTCTTGTACCACATTTTTTTGTAAACACTAGTACTTGCTTTGTATTTTGTGGTTTTTTTTTCAATAAACATTTCATTAAAATAAAACAAAACCTTGGCTCACGATGGTTCAGCATGTAAATAAAAGCAACGAGTTTCGTAATATAGGGGCCACATAGAAAAATGCTGAATGTTGAGTGGCGTCCAGCCGGCTTTGAATGGTGTGGGAAGAAAGAGAAGAAGTTTGATGGAAGAATGAAGATGGCTAGCTGGCTTATATGAGATCAACAAGGATGATAAATATTGTGGACCAATCTTAAAAATTGTGTTACGTGTCAACATAAGAACTTTAAATTGAAAGGAAAAAAATACACAGGAAGCCAGTGATGCTGATAAAGTAGGATGAAAACACAATCTGACTTATAGACTCAACAGATGACTCTGCTGCATTTTGAATGATTGAAAATATTTAAGAGAATACTGAGGTCAACCAGCTAGGACTATATTGCAAGAGTCCAGACGGGATGTACCATATTTTTCAGACTATAAGACGCACTCCCCCCCCCCCCCCCCCCCCCCAAATTTGGGAGGAAAATGGGGGGTGCGTCTTATAGTCCGAAGGTAGAGATTTAGCAGGCCACCAGCCCTCCCTCCGAGTTCGGGATCGCCCTCCCTAGAGTTACCTCCCCTCCGCCCAGCCCTGTCACCACCTCTCCCCTTACTCACGCGATCTTCCCTGGTGGTCTAGTGATGTTGGGGCAGGAAAGAGCCCCCTCTTTCCTGCCCAGTGCGCTGCTCTGCATCCTCCTGTATGCTGCCTGTGACGGTCTCGGTGAGATTCAAAATGGCCGCCGAGAATTGAAGTCTCGCGAGGCCACTTCAATTTTCGGCGGCCATTTTGAATCTCGCCGAGACCGTCACAGGCAGTATACAGGAGGATGCAGAGTAGCGCACTGGGCAGGAAAGAGTGGGCTCTTTCCTGCCCCGACGTCACTAGACCACCAGGGAAGATCGCGTGAGTAAGGGGAGAGGTGGTGACAGGGCCGGGGGGAGGGGAGGTAACCCTAGGGAGGGCGATCCCGAACTTGGAGGGACGGATTCGGACAAGATGCACCGGAGCACCTAGGTTTTAGAGGAGGGAAAAAGTGCGTCTTATAGTCCGAATTTTTTTTTTTTTCCTATTTCCCTCCTCTAAAACCTAGGTGCGTCTTATGGTCCGGTGCGTCTTATAGTCCGAAAAATACGGTAATAAGAGCATGGACTGTCTACTGCTCATATTTATCCAAGAATGACTGAACCAATTAAATCTGGTGAAGGGTGAAGAAGTAGTGTGTTACAACAGAGATATAATGAAAATGAAATTGTAATTCATTATCTATGAGGATTCCTAACTATTTGAATGAATTAACCAGCTGAATGGGGGAACCTAGTAATGAGAAGGCAAGAGATGGACATGAGGGCTGGGCAGTCAGCCAAACTGCAATCATTTTAGATGGATTTAAGGTGAGTCGATTCTCTGAAACATATTTGGTCCAAACAGATCTGAAGGGGAGAAATGTCAGGAGTAGACCTTTCAGTATAAGAATAGCTATATTGGGTCAGACCAATGGTCTGTCTAGCCCAGTATCCTGCTTCCAGCAGTGACCAATTCAGATCACTGACAGAATCCGAAATAGTAGCAAGATTTATGCTACTGATCCCAGGGACAAGCAGTGGCTTTTCCCTGTTAATACAGACTATGGACTTTGTCGGCGTGATAGTGAGTACTGAATCCTGAAGTCTGAAGGATAAATGGTTAGTGGGCTGAGAAATAATTTGAAAGCAATAGGGAAAGCACCAATCTCTGGGGAACAGCGCAGAACATCTTATGTGAAGAAACTGAATGCCAAAACTAGACCTTAAAGTTATGGGCACGAAGGAAGGAAGGAAGGAAGGAAGGAAGGAAGGAATTAAACTATCTCAGTATGCCACTGGTTAGGCCAGTAGATGCTAACTGAGTTAGGAGGAGCTCATGGTCAGTCAGGTTAAAGGTGGCAGTGTTGTCAAGAGAAGTCACCTTGCCCTGGTTGTACGCTATGTGTACCTCATAAGTGCAGATAAGACAGTTTCTGTGCTGACTTTGCATCAGCCATTTATCCCTCCATGTCAACGAGGGTGCAGAGTGGCTTTAAGAAGTGTACTCGATGCAATAGGACCATTTTCAGACATAGACCTTTATAATGGGTGTGTTCAGTGCTTGGGTCTGGAGCACTGGCACATGCAGTGTAGCCTCTGCCTGCACATGCAAGCAAGGACCCTTAAAGCCTGCATATTCCAGTGTGAAAAACCTTTTGGTTCTGCATCGACATTGGCATCCACATCGAGCATGGCAGGGGATTTCGTATATATGTAACCTCACTAAGTCATCTCACCAGTCCAATCAATCATGAAAACCCACCTCTATAACTAACCTAATCACTCTCTTCCTTCTTCCCCCTTCCCTCCGGTACACTGTACCAACCATATCTGTTTCCCTGATATGATAGCGCTAACAAATCTATGTAAGCCACATTGAGCTTGCAAATAGGTGGGGGAATGTGGGATACAAATGCAATAAATAAATAATAATAAATAATAACCTGCATCGACATTGGGCACACCAACGCAATATCGAGATGGTCTGACGTCAGACTCATTACTGCGACTGCATAAGGACTTTATGTCATATTTGTCAGTGTTGCGTGCATTGAGGGACCTGCAGCGTAAAAAACCTTAGAAGCAATGCCACCGTTCTCCCTCCAAGCACTTTGCCAAACACCTCCCCTGCATCGACATCCTCAATCCAGGTTATGCTCAAGGAGGAGCTCTCACATTCAGAGTTTATATAGGCTTACAAGATGCTTGCGCCAGAATTAGTTCAGCCTATCGAAACATGAGAGGTCTCGCACATCAGCTCGACACCAAACGTCAGAGACAACACAAATCCGAGTGACACATGCATCGACATCGGCAGAGAAACTTTTTCCAGTCTTGGAGACTCATCTGCTTTGATACATCTTGGTGTAGAGCTGACACTCTTGTCGACACTCTCTTCCACGTACTTCCCGTGAACAGTACTTTGAAGAGTCAGACTCGGACCTTTCCTGGGAGACGGATCATGACCCACAGGACCTCTCAGCTGAGATGTCCTATGGCATTCCATCTGATCCTTCTCCCCCACCTGAGAAACGTAGGTCTTCTCCAGAAAGTAGATAATTTCCTGTCTTTGTCCGTGAGATGAGTCAAACCATACCTTTCAAATTAGAGACGGAGGAAGAGCCTCATTCAGAACCCTTTGAGGTTCTAGATTATAACTCTCCTGTTAGAGAAGGAATTATTGTTCCACTTTATACAATTATAAAAAATACTCTAATCATATACTGGGAGACTCCACCGACTGTTTAAGTAGTTCCTAAGAAAATTTACACAATGTATATGATAAGAAATGCACTGGGTTTGAAAAAAATCATTTACCTCACCATTCCCTAGCTGTGGAATCTGCTTTAAAGCGTACTTGCAATGCCAGATCTCATACTTCTGCTCCTCCAGGCAGAGAAGCTAGAACATTGAGCTCTTTTGGCAGAAAAACATTTCAGGCTTCAATGCTAACCAGTTACATATTAGATTATGTTTATTCCACAATTTACTTAAAATCTCTAATACAGAGTACTCTCACTCTGGCGGAAATGTCGGGCCTTTGCTGATTTCTTACACTTTAAGTTTATGCTGACCTCCTTCCAATCTGCTCTTTCACGTGCCAAACAGGATTATTATATCCAACTGACCAACTCTCTTGGCTCTAACCCTCGACTTCTGTTCACCACATTGAACTCTCTCCTCAAGGTGCCCCCTCCCCCAACTCCCCTTCATTATCTCCTCAGACCCTTGCTGAATTCTTTCACGACAAGGTTCAAAAGATAAACCTTGCATTATCTACCTCACCACCTCTCCCTCCACTAGTCCGTTATCCTCTCTCTCCTTCCCCTCATTCCCTTTCCTCCTTTCCTGAAGTTACTATTGAGGAAACTACACTTCTCCTTTCTGCCTCAAAATGTACCACCTGTTCCTCTGATCCCATTCCCACCCATCTTCTTAATGCCATCTCTCCTGCTCTTATTCCTTTTATCTGTCACATTCTCAACCTCTCACTTTCCACTGCGACTGTCCCTGCTGACTTTAAACATGCTGTGGGCACACCTCTCCTTAAGAAGCCTTCACTCGACCCTACTTGTCCCTCTAATTACCGACCCATCTCCCTCCTTCCTTTTCTGTCCAAATTACTTGAGCGTGCTGTTCACTGCCGCTGCCTTGATTTTCTCTCCTCACATGCTATTCTTGACCCACTACAATCTGGTTTTCGCCCTCTCCACTCAACCGAAACTGCGCTTACTAAAGTCTCCAATGACCTATTACTGGCTAAATCCAGAGGTCAATATTCCATCCTCATTCTTCTTTCTTTCCGCTGCTTTTGACACTGTCGATCACAGCATACTTCTTGATACCCTGTCCTCACTTGGATTCCAGGGCTCTGTCCTTTCCTGGTTCTCTTCCTACCTCTCCCTCCGCACCTTTAGTGTTCAGTCTGGTGGATCCTCTTCTACTTCTATCCCTCTGCCTGTCGGCGTACCTCAGGGTTCTGTTCTTGGTCCCCTCCTCTTTTGTATCTACACTTCTTCCCTTGGTTCATTAATCTCATCCCATGGCTTTTCCTACCATCTCTATGGTGATGACTTCCAAATCTACCTTTCTACCCCTGATATCTCACCTTGCATCCAAACCAAAGTTTCAGCGTGCTTGTCTGACATTGCTGTCTGGATGTCTCAACGCCACCTGAAATTAAATATGACCAAAACCGAGCTTCTCATTTTTCTCCCCAAACCCACCTCCCCGCTCCCCCCGTTTTCTATTTCTGTTGATGGCTCTCTCATTCTCCCTGTCTCCTCAGCTCGAAACCTTGGGGTCATCTTTGACTCTTCTCTCTCCTTCTCTGCTCATATCCAGCAGATTGCCAAGACCTGTCGTTTCTTTCTTTACAACATCCGTAAAATCCGCGCCTTTCTTTCCGAGCACTCTACCAAAACCCTCATCCACACCCTTGTCACCTCTCGTTTAGACTACTGCAATCTACTTCTTGCTGGCCTCCCACTTAGTCACCTCTCCCCTCTCCAGTCGGTTCAAAACTCTGCTGCCCGTCTCATCTTCCGCCAGGGTCGTTTTACTCGTACTACCCCTCTCCTCAAGTCGCTTCACTGGCTCCCTATCCGTTTTCGCATCCTGTTCAAACTTCTTCTACTAACCTATAAATGTACTCACTCTGCTGCTCCCCAGTATCTCTCCACACTCGTCCTTCCCTACACCCCTTCCCGTGCACTCCACTCCATGGATAAATCCTTCTTATCTGTTCCCTTCTCCACTACTGCCAACTCCAGACTTCGCGCCTTCTGTCTCGATGCACCCTACACCTGGAATAAACTTCCTGAGCCCCTACGTCTTGCCCCATCCTTGGCCACCTTTAAATCTAGACTGAAAGCCCAACATTGCTTTTGACTTGTAACCACTTGTAACCACTCGCCTCCACCTACCCTCCTCTCTTCTTTCCCGTACACATTAATTGATTTGATTTGCTTACTTTATTTTTTGTCTATTAGATTGTAAGCTCTTTGAGCAGGGACTGTCTTTCTTCTATGTTTGTGCAGCGCTGCGTACGCCTTGTAGCGCTATAGAAATGCTAAATAGTAGTAGTAGTACCTTTGCAGAATTCCTTCCCCCTGAGAAAGTGGATGAGTTCCATAAGCTTCACAGAACACTGCTTTGGAACTATTGTTAGTAATATGTAATTTATCTTTAAAATCAAGTGTGGTTCCGGAAGATTGGAGGGTGGCAAATGTAATGCCAATTTTTAAAAAAGGTTAAGAGAGGTGATGCGGGAAATTCTAGATTGGTCAGCCTGATGTCAGTGCCGAGCAAAATGGTAGAGACTATAATAAAGAACAAAATTACTGAGCATATTCAAAAGCATGGATTAATGAGACAAAACAAACATGGATTTAGTGAAGGGAAATCTTGCCTCACCAATCTCTTTAAAGGGATGAACAAACATGTGGATAAAGGTGAGCCGGTCCATATTGTGTATCTGGATTTTCAGAAGGCGTTTGACAAAGTACTTCATGAAAGACTCCAGAGGAAATTGGAAAGTCTTGGGATAGGAGGCACTGTCCTATTGTGGATTAAAACTGGTTAAAAGATAGAAAACAGAGAGTAGGGTTAAATGGTCAGTATTCTCAATGGAGAAGGTTAGATAGTGTGGTTCCGCAGGAGTCTGTGCTGGGACCGCTGCTTTTTAACATATTTATAAATGATCTAGAGATGGGAGTAACTAGTGAGGTAATTAAATTTGCTGACGACACAAAGTTATTCAAAGTTGTTAAATAGTAAAAGGATTTTGAATAATTACAAGAGGACCTTTATGAGACTGGGAGACTGGGCATCTAAATGGCAGATGACATTTAATGTGAGCAAGTGCAAAGTGATTCATGTGGGAAAGAGGAACTCGAATTATAGTTATGTAATGCAAGGTTCCATATTAGGAGTCACAGACCAAGAAAGGGATCTAGGCATCGTCGTTGATGATACTTTGAAATTCTCTGCTTAGTGTGCTGTGGCGGCTAAGAAAGCAAATAGAATGTTGGGTATTATTAGGAAAGGAATGGAAAACAAAAATGAGGATGTTATAATGCCTTTGTATTGGTCCATGGTGCGACCACACCTCGAATATTGTGTTCAATTCTGGTCGCCGCATCTCAAAAAAGATATAGTGGAATTAGAAAAGGTACAGAGAAGGGCGATGGAAATAATAAAGGGGATGGAACAACTTCCCTATGAGGAAAGGCTAAAGCAGCTAGGGCTCTTCAGCTTGGAGAAAAAAACGGTTAAGGGGAGATATGATAGAGGTCTATAAAATTATGAGTGGAGTGGAATGGGTAGACGTGAATCGCTTGTTCACTCTTTCCAAAAATACTAGGGCTAGGGGGCACGCAGTGAAGTTAGAAAATAGTAAATTTAAAACAAATCGGAGAGAATATTTCTTCACTCTACGTGTAATTAAACTCTGGAATTCGTTGCCAAAGAATGTAGTAAAAGCAGTTAGTTTAGCGGGCTTTAAAAACTGTTTGGATGACTTCCTAAAAGAAAAGTCCATAGACCATTATTAAAATGGACTTGGGGAGCATAAGCAGCATAAAATGTATTGTTCTGTTTTGGGATCTTGCCAGGTACTTGTGACGTGAATTGGCCACTGTTGGAAACAGGATGCTGGGCTTGATGGACCTTCGGTCTTTCCCAGTACGGCAATACTTATATCTGTCAAGGCAAGCCTTTGATATCTCTTCACTCATTTCTGCCTTAGGAGTAGCAATGTGTCATCTTTCTTGGCTCAGGGTCTTTGACCTTGAATCTGTGGTCCAGGAGGCTCTAGCGAACATCCCTTCTCATGGAGATAATTTGTTTTTGTGATAAAGTCAAGAAAGTGGCTGGCTTAATTTAAAAAAATGTATAGATATTATAATAACTTTATCCAGGCCACAGACTTCTGTTACCTCTTTTTCTAGAAGATTTCCATGAGGAGTTTGATGCTCCAAGTACTATATATCTAAGCATCATTACTCCCTCCTCCTCCACCTCAAAGGACTACACCCCAACGCTCATTTCTGAGGCAGCATCAGGGACAAAAATCTTGCTTCTCAGTCTAAACAAAAATCCAGTTTATGACTCCTTCCTATATAGTATTACCACCGTACAGTTGTCTGTTCCAATCAACCTTCCAGTGGGAGGACAAATCGATTTTCCGGATTCTGGTTTAAAGACAGACTCAGAGAGTGCACTTGAGTACCATTAGTGCTTTTGATTCTAGAGTTGATAATAATCCAGTTTCCATTTATCCTGTGGTAGTTAGTTTCATGAAAAATTTATTTCATACCAAAACTCCTATCAAACCACCTCCAGTGGCATGGGATCTCAATGTCATGCTAACAGCTCTCATGAAACCTCCATTTGAACCACTTCATTCCTGTTCTCTGAAGTTCCTCACATATAAGGTAGTGTTCTTAATAGCTCTTTCTTTTGCCAGAAGAGTCAGTGAACTTAAAGCCTACCTTACATCAGGTTCTACCATGACAGGGTTGTGCTCCGAACCCACCTAGAATTCCTACCTAAAGTGGTATTTGAGTTCCACCTGAATCTGTCCAGTGTACTTCCTATATTCTTCCCCAAGCCACTCTCTCATCCTGGAGAACCAGCACTACATACCTTAGACTGCAAGCATGCTCTAGCATACTATTTAGAATGTGCAAAACCTCATAGGAATTCTTCCTAGCTCTTTCAGGCATATTTTCAAAGCACTTAGCCTTCCAAAGTTCCATAGGTTTCTATGGAACTTTGGAAGGCTAAGTGCTTTGAAAATATGCCTCATTGTGTCCTTTGAGCCTAACTGATTGAGAATTCCCATCTCTAAACATACTATGTCAATTTGGCTGGTTGACTCTCCTGCTTATAATCGAACGAGAAAAACGCCCAAGTTCCGACCTAAATCAGGAGATGGACGTTTATCTCACAAAAACGAATAACGCGGTATAATCGAAAGCCGAACTTGGACGTTTTCAACTGCACTCCATCGCGGAAGCGTACAAAGTTGACGGGGGCGTGTCGGAGGCGTGGTGAAGGCGGGACTGGGGCATGGTTATCACCCGAACAGAGATGGGCGCCTTTCGCCAATAATGGAAAAAAAGTATGCGTTTGTAGCTAGAATTTAGGGCACTTTTCCTGGACCCTGTTTTTTCACGAATAAGGCCCCAAAAGGTGCCCTAAATGACCAGATTACCCCCAGAGGGAATCGGGGATGACCTCCCCTGACTCCCCCAGTGGTCACTAACCCCCTCCCACCACAAAAAATGATGTTTCACAACTTTTTATTTTCACCCTCAAATGTCATACCCACCTCCCTGGCAGCAGTATGCAGGTCCCTGGAGCAGTTGTTAGGGGATGCAGTGGACTTCAGGCAGGTGGGCCCAGGCCCATCCCCCCCCTACCTGTTACAATTGTGCTGCTTAATGCTTAGTCGCCCAACCCCCCCAAACCCACTGTATCCACATGTAGGTGCCCCCCTTCACCTCTTAGGGCTATAGTAATGGTGTAGACTTGTGGGCAGTGGGTTTTGAGGGGGATTTGGGGGGGCTCAACACACAAGAGAAGGGTGCTATGCACCTGGGAGCTCTTTTACCTTTTTTTTTTTTTTTTAAAGTGCCCCCTAGGGTGCCCGGTTGGTGTCCTGCCATGTGAGGGGGACCAGTGCACTACGAATCCTGGCCCCTCACACGAACAAATGCCTTGGATTTATTCGTTTTTGAGCTGGGTGCTTTCATTTTCCATTATCACTGAAAAACAAAAATGCCCAGCTCACAAATTGTCGAATAAAACATGGACGTCTATTTTTTGCGAAAATACGGTTCGGTCCGCCCCTTCACGGACCCGTTCTCGGAGATAAACGCCCATGGAGATAGACGTTTTCGTTCAATTATGCCCCTCTCTGTCTCCTACATATATACTCAGGCTGGGCTGACCTTTCATGGCCGTGTCACTGCTCACATTGTAAGACCCATGGCAGCATCAATAACCCATTACTGCTTTACCTCTACTGAAGAATTGTGCAAGGTCACAATGTGGTGTTCTGTCCACATCTCCACTACTCGCTACTGTGTGGAGCAGCATTCTAGGTGGAATAGCCGGTTTGGACAAGCAATCCTGCAGAATTTTTTTAATACTTAATAATCAACTCCAGCCCTTCTTTCCCACCAGGCTCACAAATTTTATGTTGTGTGCCTGGTAGCTAATGAGTGCCATATATGAGAATCTTATGCCTTCTTTTCCTCGGAGAAAGTCAAGTTACTTACCTGTAGCAGATATTCTCTGAGGACAGCAGGCGTATAGTCTCGCATCCCTCCCGCCTCCCCTTGGAGTTGTTGCCTTATCTTTAGTACTGTACTGCTGGTCCCACGCTCGAGTGTCGGGTGGAAAGGCACCCACGCTTGTGCAGTGGGGGCATTGCCTCAAAGATTTAAAGTGATGGTCTGCTTGGCAGTGTTAGCACTGGGCTCCATGAATGATATCACCCACGTGTGAGAATATTTGCCTGCTGTCCTTGGAGAACACTTGCTTACAGGTAAGGAACTTAGCTTTCTCAAGTAATTTAGTGAGTGAAAACCAAATTTGAGACTGGTTGGTAATTAACTCAATTGGATGTATTTAAGTTAATTTCTTCAAGGGGGGCAGATAAAAACCTGCTGCCAAGCATTGAGAAAAATACCTGTGGAGAGACTGGTATTTAAAATTTGTACAATAAAGGAAGTAGACCAAGCCGAGGAGGTCTGAGTCGTGTGGATGGAAATGGGTCTTGAGGGCACATTATTTTGGATGATGACATCACCTTAATGAAAGTGTAGTAAGTGGGATGAAAGACCAGGTAGAAGCAAGAGAACATGAGATATCTGAAATTTACTGCCCCTTAGAATAAGATGCCAATGAAAAATGGGGAATGTGGACACCTTGGCCTTGAAGGCAGAGCTGACCTCAATATAGCAACTTTATCAAAAATTGTGCAAGATCATCTGCGGTTAGAGTAGTGGAAGGGTCATTATGAGGTCTTAAAGACTGAAGCTGAAAAAAACTAAAAAGAGTTGCTTAGAATAATGAGATGCTAACCTTAATAGAGAACTATAATATATCTTTTTGCAGGTTTCACTGACAAATGATAGTTGTGATGCCACTTAAGACACAGCTCTATTTTATGGGGCAGCATTTATGTCTCCTGAGTTTCTCTGCTCTTTTAGGCTACTGTTCAAGGAAATGTAAACACTTATGTTATCAGGGCAACACCTATTGGTGTAGACAGATTACGAGGGGGCAATAGTATCCAAAACCATTGTAAGACAGGAGTACAAGTAGTGATTGTGTCTGATATAGATAGTGAACTGAAATCTGTAGGAAATGCAGAGCAAAATAATGCTTTAGTGTAAGTATCAATACTGCTGAGGTATCTAGGAGGAAACAACAGATCAGAGGATTCAAGACAATGGAAAAAGTTGAATAATTGGGCAGATGAGTCTGAGTGAGAGAAGTCAAGGTCAAAGGTACGACCTTCTACTTGTGTGGGTGTAGAGATGTGTTGAATGAAAGAGAAATCAGTAAGTTCAGAAAAGTGCTTGTCTTGGGGTCTAACTGGAGAATCCATATGAAAATTAAAATCGCCTAAAATGGAGAGGACGTGACGTCATGAACAGGAGCGGTTGCTGAATATCCCGCTCCTGTCAGCTTGCCCGATAAACCCTCAAAACCTGGCGATTTAAGCAGCAGCAACCCCCCCAACCTTATAAATCTGGAATCGGAAATCAAGAGGTACACCACTGCCTGATCAAACGTGATATTATGGCAGCGAAAAGCGCTCGAAACGCTAAAGATAAAACACGTGTTGGAGAGGACAAAATGGCGGCCCCGCCAAGCCCGCCGGCGCACACAGTGAGTTCGGCTTGGGTAGCGGAGGTGGTGGCGGAGGTAACGAATGCTATGGAGCCGCTGCTAGACCGGCGATTAGCTCCTATTGACAGCAAACTAGATTTAGTCCAAGAGAATTTAGGACAATTAAATAAAGACCTAGCAGAGTTTCAACAACGCCAGGGGGCCTTGGAAGATACAGTACTGAAAATGGAGGCAGAAAATGTAAAACTCAGAGCCCAATTAGAAGCATATGAAGAAAAGCTGGAAGATCTTGAAAACAGATCGCGCAGAAACAATTTGAGATTTGTTGGGCTTCCCGAGGAACTAGGAACAACTAATCTGAGAGCTTTTATAGAAAACTGGCTAATTGAACAAATACAAATACCTGCAGATATGGGAGCCCTTCAAGTGGAGAGGGCGCACCGGGTGGGACCCAGACGCTCAGAAAGCGGGGGGTCGCGTGTGGTGATCTGCCGACTGTTAAATTCTGCACATAAGGAAGCTATACTGCAGGCTCTGCGGAAAGATCAAGAACTGCACTATGAAAATAAAAAAATTTTGTGCTTCCAGGATTATTCGGCGGCTGTGGCGTTGCAAAGGAGGAAGTTTTCCCCGATTTGTACACAACTATTTGAAAAGAAAATTCGTTTTGCCCTGCAATACCCAGCAAAATTGCGAGTCACCTACCAGGCGGAGACAAAAATCTTCACTTCAGTAGATAAAGCACAGGCCTTTTTGAGTGCTATTGAGAATCGTTGATTATAAGAGAGCCAAAAGGCTTGAGAATAAGATGGATACAGAGCGGATAGTTATAAGGTTGGAATGAAAATGGATTACAACATGTTACGTTAAGTATGGGTTATTACTGTTTATTGCAATGACAGCACTTTGCCTATTAACCACTGATTTCGATATTAAGAGGAAACAGACAAGCAGCGGTGAAGCAACTGAACCATCAAAATACAAACTACTATGGGCTGCCGTTGATAAGAACCTGCAAAGTAATAGGAAGTCTGGGGATATACAGACTGGAAAATCTTGTGCTTCCAGGATTATTTGGCGGCTGTGGCGTTGCAAAGGAGGAAGTTTTCCCCGATTTGTACACAGCTATTTGAAAAGAAAATTTGTTTCGTCCTGCAATACCCAGCAAAATTACGAGTCACCTACCAGGCGGAGACAAAAATCTTCACTTCAGTGGATAAAGTATAGGCCTTTTTGAGTGCTATTGAGAATCGTTGATTATAAGAGAGCCAAAAGGCTTGAGAATAAGATGGATACAGAGCGGACAGTTATAAGGTTGGAATGAATATGGATTACAACATGTTACGTTGAGTATGGGTTATTACTGTTTATTGCAATGACAACACTTTGCCTATTAACCACTGATTTTGACATTAAGAGGAAACAGGCAAGCAGCGGTGAAGCAACTGAACCATTAAAATACAAACTATTATGGGCTGCCGTTGATAAGAACCTGCAAAGTAACAGAAAGTCTGGGGACATATAGGCTGGACCAGAAGCTGAGAGACAAGACACACTTATTAGAGATGCTAGGTCCTTAAGGATTCTGAAGAAATAGACACAGCCTAACAAGCAGATGAGACAAGTGAAAGGTTACAAAATAGAGATGTTGATGTATAAAAACTGAACAAATGCAGAATTTTGATTTTCGATACCATTGCTAATAATTTTATTTTATGTTGTTGCTATAAGGACGAGGGGGTTTGATTTAAATGAGGGAGGGGGTAAGGGACGTTATACGTCATGGTCCTGTATTGGGGCTGGGGGAAGACACAAGAGGGATTAGGGTTAGCTAAGAGGGGTAGGGGTAGTGGGGTGGAGGGAGGGGGGATTCAGGGGGGGGGGAATTGTAAAGGTCTGGAGGACACAAAGTATGAAGATCTGGAAGGGAATTCAATGGCACACTTTGGAACTGGGAGGGGGGTGGTGGCTGGGACACCCCTCTTTCAAACAAAGAAGATATAGGTCACAAAGAAAGGAGTCCAATAGGAAGAGGGTCCACTGAAAGTTGTTACATGGAATGTAGGAGGAATCTCCTCCCCCATTAAACGTTCTAAAATCTTGCAGCATTTACAGCGACACAAAATAGATATAGCTTTATTGCAGGAAACCCACTTATCAGATGTGGAACATGCGAAGTTGCGCACTTGGTGGGTGGGAGAGTGCATCTCAGCAGCAGCCAAGGGAAAGAAAGGAGGGGTTGCCATCTTGTTAAGAAAAGGGATTGTAGATAAATTGGAGACCCGATATATAGACCCGGGGGGGAGATTTCTGATTTGTGCAGCTACTATAAATCGACAGACAGTGCTGTTTGGGAATATATATGCCCCGAACCACTACGATAGGAGGTTTTATAAGATGATAACACTGAAATTACTACAGCAGAGCCCTCTACCCATAATACTTGGTGGAGATTTTAACACAGTAATGGACCCACAGATAGATTGTACTGGGCCACGGAGACAGATGCCTAGACAGGAAAATCGGGGGCTGCCCAATCTATGTCGACAGATAGGCCTGGTAGACGTTTGGCGAACTCTCGAACCACAAGGGAGAGATTATACGCATCTTTCAAGAGCACACGATACACAAGCACGAATCGATTATCTATTAGTTTCGGAACAGCTTTTTGGTTCAGTGCCAAGTGCAGTTATAGGAGCCACAGTAATTTCAGACCATGCATGGGTGGAAATGTGCTGGTTACCCAAAGAGGAGAGGGCAAAAAGCAATAGATGGACATTCCCTGTGGAACTTTATCGAGACCCAGTGTTTAAAGCATCCATGATTCGTTGTTGGAACGAATATAAGCTACATAATGAGCCATATGCGAATCGCCCGATCCTCTATTGGGAAGCGGCTAAAGCGGTGTTTAGAGGGGAAATCATCAGCTATATGGCCCATAAGCGTAAGGCCAGGATACAAGAAATATTGAGATTGAGCCAATTAGTATGTAAGGCGAGGAGAAGTTATGGTCGACAACCCTCTCTGGAGAATAAACAACATTTATTATCTGTACAGACGGCATTAAATGAACTTCTTCATCAAAAAACCGTGAAAACGCAAAATTATTATAAATATCAGTTATACAAATATGGCAATAAAGGAGGGAGATTAATGGCGCGTTTAATTGCGAATAAACAGGGGAAAACTAGGATACTGACTATGAAAAATGAGCTAAATAAGCGAATCTCCACAGACCAAGGCATTAGCGAGGTTTTTTATGACTATTATAGGAAGCTGTATGAGAGCCCAATAGATAAAGGCCTATCGGGGGACTCTTACTTAGAACAGATGGAGTTGCCGAGTCTCACCTCGCAAGAAGAACAGAGGCTTAATAGCCTAATTACGACAGACGAGGTAGCATGGGCCATTAAACAAAGTCAGTTGATGAAAACCCCTGGAATAGATGGTTATAGGGCGGAATTTTACAAACTAATGGGAGAGGAGATAATAGAGCCTTTAACCTTAATGTTTAATGTATTGGTGGAGCGAGAACAGGTGCCCCCAGAACTGAACACCGCATGTATTGTTGTAATTCCTAAGAAAGGGAAAGATCCGGAATTGGCGACATCATACCGGCCGATCTCACTCTTAAATTTTGAGATTAAATTACTAGCTAAGATCATGGCAAATAGACTAGCAAACATACTACCCAACTTAATTCAGGATACCCAAGTAGGATTTGTAAAGGACAGAACAATTGCTAAAAATGTCCGTAAAATCCTGACATCTATGGAAGCCAGCAATAGAGAGAACAAAAAATCACTCTTAATAAGCTTTGACGCGGAAAAAGCTTTTGATAGGGTCCATTGGGAATTCTTGTATGCGGTCCTTCGGAAATATGGATTTTCAGGTAGATTTGTGTCAGGAATAAAAGCTTTGTATTCGAATCCGAGAGCCCGAATCTCGGTGAATGGGATTGTAACATCAGATTTTGACATAGCCAGAGGAACACGGCAGGGTTGCCCCCTATCACCTCTTTTGTTTGTACTCACGTTAGATCCTCTACTGAGAGACATAATGGAGCAGCCGGATATAGCTGGCATGCAGATAGGAGGAGAGGTGTTCAAAGTGGCAGCATTTGCTGATGATATTTTAGTTCATTTGACGAACCCGCAGGAATCTTTGGATGCATTGTTGGAGGTCTTCTCAGAGTATGGAGACTATGCGGGTTTTCGGTTGAATCGTGAGAAATCAGAAGCCTTGGCCTCTTCGGAGGAGATATGGAGAGCATGGAGAGGAGAGTTCCCTTTGAGGCAGGCGCACGATTCTTTTAAATATTTGGGAATTCTGCTGCCCATGGACACCTCTCGTTTATATGCTCTTAATACTACTTGGTTGTTGCAGGAGACACGAAACGTTTTACAAGGCTGGATGGATTTACCGTTATCGCTGTTGGGAAGAATCAATCTGATTAAAATGGTACTGTTCCCTAGGTGGCTTTATGTGTTGCAGACGCTGCCAATTTGGTTGTGCAAGAAGGATTTGCAAAAATTTTATTCACTGGCTTCTAAGTTTTGCTGGAAGGGAAAGAAACCAAGAGTCCGATTTTCTTACTTAGTCGGTAACTGGAGGTTGGGTGGAGTGGGAATGCCGAATTTGACATTATATAATCAGGCATGTCAGCTGCGCCATTTAAGAGATTGGTTTTTAGGAACACAACGCTATACTCCTATAGCGATGGAGAAGGCATATTTGGGATCTTACAAATTGTTTTCATTGCTACACCATAAAATAAGTACACTGCCGGAGGAATTGCGTAGAAGTGTGTTGGTGCGCCCGCTAAGGGAGGCATGGAGGAAACTGGTGCGACAGTTTGGGGGAGATCCAACAGTGTCAGATCAACTTACAATCTGTGGGAATTGCGAATTTCTACCAGGGATGTCAAGTCGATATTTTGTAGATTGGGAGAGACAAGGAATTATATGTTTGGGAGATCTGTTGGATGGAGATGGGCGGCCCCTGCTAACTGAAGAAATATTACGTAGAGTGGGAGATTCCTGGGGTAATAGGTTTGCTATAAGACAAATACAACACTATATGGCATCATTACCGGAGTCTTCCTTGACCAGACAGGTGGGGGGTAAGTTACGAGAGTTTTTTCATTCAATGGGCGAGGGAGAAGTTACTGTCTCTTTACTCTGTAAAGCATTACAAAGATGGCAACCCCCTAGGGAGTATGGATCACTGAAAAAAGCATGGGAAAAAGAATTGGGCTTTGAACTGGGGGCCTGGGACGTGCCGAGAATAGTGGCTCGCATACCTGCTTTAGTCACGGATGCTCGTTTGAGAGAATGTGCATACCGATGCATCCATAGAGGGTATGTAGCAATGACACAACTAATACACATGGGAGGAGGTAACGGCTCAAATTGTACTAAATGTGGAACGAGCCCAGGTACGTTTTTACATATGTTTTGGAGTTGCTCTAGAGTGAAAAGATTCTGGACTCAGGTTAGAGGCTTTTGGGAAAGGAGACTGGGAGTCAGGACCCGGGGAACAGTTGAACAATTAATTTTAGATCTGCCAGAGTCCTTTAGAGGACAGAATCGCTTTGAAGTATTGTTAATTCGCAAGATGTGTTTGTTGGCAAGGAAATGCATACTACAATACTGGACGGTCAAAGACCCTCCGGCCTACTGGCACTGGAGGAATCAGTTGCATCAGCTGATTTCCTGGGAGGCTAATGAGATTAGATTCTCACAGAAAAAGAGGATTGCATTTTTGGCTCTTTGGGGCCCTTACTTACGTATTCTGAGCCCAAGAGGCCGGAGTCTGCTTCTTAATGCAAAGTGAACTTTCCATTAGAATTGCGATACAGATCTTCCAGGCTGAGTAGGGGAAGAAGGGAGGGGGGGTGGTTGGGAAGATGAGGGGGAGGGGGGAAAGGGAGGGCTAGGGTGGGGAGGGAGGGGGGAAGTTACAGCCGGAGAGGGGGTTTGGGGAGGAAAGGAGGATTATGTAGTAGGTACCTTATTGTTGTTTATCTACGGAATTGTGTTTCTACTGAATATAGATTGTGTTTGTAGACATTATGCGGTCCCTCTACAAGGGGAATACTAAGACAGGAAGTCATTGAATCTGTAATAAGAACATGTCGATATCTGTGATGGGAGAGGGAGAGATAATGTGGAACACTTGTTTAATTGCTCAATTGTTATATTGTTTGTCATTCACAACAATAAAATTGTTCAAACATAAAATCGCCTAAAATAATGAGATTTGATAAGTGGATAATGGCCATGGATAGTTTTTGAGGATAAAGAATTCCAATATTCACTTCAAAAAGAAGATGGAAAATAGATAAACAGTAGGAGACTATAGGAATAATGTTAATTCTTAGAAGAAGCAATTCTGAGACAGGTAGCGTTTCATGAGGTAAATCAGAAATTGGAAGACAGTTATGATAAATGAAGGCTACCCCCCTTTCCTTCATAGATGGTCTAGAGGCAGAAAGCACGGAGTATCCAGGTAGGTGACATGGAGAGAGGAGGGCTTCCTCTCCCTTGCGAAGCCAGGTCTCTTTAAGACCAAGAATAATAGCTTTTTATATATCATGAACTACAGTGGCTTTAGGCTGAATAGTGCGGAAGTTCAATAAAACACATTTTGAGGTGGGCAGTCATTCTCTAGTAGAGAAATTTATTAAAATATTTTACCTGAGCTTGTGTTGATCTAGATGACTTCCATGGTGGGCAGCAACCCCAAATAATTGGAATAAGTACATAAGTACATAAGTAATGCCATACTGGGAAAAGACCAAGGGTCCATCGAGCCCAGCATCTTGTCCACGACAGCGGCCAATCCAGGCCAAGGGCACCTGGCAAGCTTCCCAGGGATTTTGGATTTTTCCAAGTCCGTTTAGTAGCGGTTTATGGACTTGTCCTTTAGGAAACCGTCCAACCCCTTTTTAAACTCTGCTAAGCTAACCGCCTTCACCACATTTTCTGGCAATGAATTCCAGAGTTTAATTACACGTTGAGTGAAGAAAATTTTCTCCGATTTGTTTTAAATTTACTACACTGTAGTTTAATCGCATGCCCCCTAGTCCTAGTAATTTTGGAAAGCGTGAACAGACGCTTCACATCCACCTGTTCCACTCCACTCATTATTTTCAGCATAATGTACCTTAAAGAAGCAGTAAGAGACCAAGCTGGCAAGGCCCAGAACACAGTGGAGGGGCGAAAAGTAATAATATATGACGCAAACAAGGTCACCTTATGTTGTTGCCTGAGGGAGCGTCCTGTTTTTTGGGAGTACTCCTTTGGTGTGCACCTATAGCGTACATCACCACAGTGTGAATGTCACTAAACAACTATCTTTTTTCTGGGGTGCAAACTGGCTCTGATGTCAGACTTCAGGCTGATTTGGGTGAACAGCTGGGTGGAGCTTAACAGGTCGTGCAAAGGGTCCCACAAGACAAGGGAGACACACAGTGGATGAGTCTGCACACTGGACTCCTTTCCTCTTGGCTCTCCTCTACTACTACTACTACTATTTAGCATTTCTATAGCGCTACAAGGCGTACGCAGCGCTGCACAAACATAGAAGAAAGACAGTCCCTGCTCAAAGAGCTTACAATCTAATAGACAAAAAATAAATAAAGTAAGCAAATCAAATCAATTAATGTGAACTGGAAGGAAGAGCTCACAGGCTTATAAGTCTTGAATGGTATAGTTGGTATCTTGACTCTAGTTTTCATCTTTTCTGCTTGTATTATGGATAATATGACTTATTATTGTTTGTATTTTCTTTTGCTTTATATGGGCAGAAAATGCGATTTTCATCTTCTGCATGCTTAACAATTATCTCTGTAAATGCATAATAAAATAAGGGGAGGAGAAAATTCTTCTCTTCTGTAATTAGTGATTTGAATAGATTTTTAAGCAGCCATTGAGTGTGTCACAACCATACAGTATTACTAGGGCTCCTCCATTGTTTTCCTTAGGCTGTTGATCAAGTACTGTAAGAACAGATCTTAAGTCTCCAAGACTTTTGGAGCAGGAGGTAGATTTGGAGAGTTTAGATCTCTTGCATGGGCCTCACATGGCCTGATAATTGTTTTCCCTTTGTGCTGTAAGACAAAATAGAGCTGTGTCTGGGTGAACCACTGGACCCTGGATTAAGAGCCTGTAAGACTCTGAGCAGAGTCGACGGTTGGCCTCGCAGGCTGTGGTAAGCCAGTCTGATGCGCCTTCTCGTTGTCCCTCTGTTCAGATTGCAGAGTCTTGCAGGTTCTTAGTCAACAGTAGCCACTTAATCAAAAATCAAATTCCTTAGCCTCAGCAGCAGATGGAACATGTATACCCTGGAGGAAAGGAGAAACGGGGTGATATGATACAGACGTTCAAATATTTGAAAGGTATTAATCCGCAAACGAGCCTTTTCTGGAGATGGGAAGGCAGTAGAACTAGAGGACATGAAATGAGATTGAAGGGGTGGCAGACCCAAGAAAAATGTCAGGAAGTATTTTTCCATGGAGAGAGTGGTGTATACTTGGAATTCCCTCCCGCGGGAGGTGGTGGAGATGAAAACGGTAACGGAATTCAAACATGCGTGGGATAAACATAAAGTAATCCTGTTCAGAAGGAATGGATCTTCAGAAGCTTAGCTGAGATTGGGTGGCAGAGCCGGTGGTGGAAGGTGGGGCTGGTGGTTGGGAGGCGGGGCTAGTGCTGGGCAGACTTCTACCGTCTGTGCCCTGAAAATGGCAGATACAAATCAAGGTAAGATATACACAAAAAGTAGCACATATGAGTTTATCTTGTTGGGCAGACTGAATAGACCGTGCAGGTCTTTTTCTGCTGTCATCTACTATGTTATGAATGTTGTGCAATCCTGTACTGAGGATGTGTTTTTGTGTGACTACAGAGACTAACAAATAACTCGCTGAATCTTTCTAGAATGGTGCTTCTCGAAGCCTTCGAGCTGCTCTTTGGAGGTTTGCTGAGCTTGCTCATCTTGTTCGCCCTCAAAAATGCAGGTAATTTGTGCTAAAAATCAACAACCTTGAGAACTGAAAATAGCTTAAAGAAAAAAAAAAGGTGTATGGTCAGGTGATAAGTTTGGTAATTTTTACATAACTGTGTTAGAGAAAAATTAAACTGACAGTTTCTCCTTAGGTCTTCCACATTAACTGGGAACAGGCTTCTGATAGCTAGGATACTGCAACCTTTTATTTGCAGCTATGTATTTCCATTGTTAACTTGACCCCCCTTCCAACTTTTATCTAGCCCAGCCATCGCATTAACAGACTATGAAGTCTTCTGAAGCTCTGTTCATATGCATCCTTGAGGTATTTTGCTCTCCAGAGCAAGTGTGACTTGAGCTTAATGACTTACAAGTCTAATGACTTCAGATGCTGACTACAACAAAATTGCAGGCCCTGTTGACCTCCATGTTTCCTTTCTTCCCTTAACCCCACTCTTTTCTTCCCCTAAGCAACTCTTTTTTTTTTTTTCTCCTCACACCTTCAAAGCGGGGAAGAAGTAAGGGGTAGCAGCAGACAGTAATGGTGCTTCGGAGTAGGTACTCCAAACCCAGGCTCTCTGCATTTATTCCTATGTATCTGTTTGTTGCTATCATTTGTTTGTAAAGCATATACCAGATGCATGCAACACTAATGATAATTTCTTTTCTAATAAGCACATGTAGGTGCTGATTGCAGGTTGGGGTTATGTCTGGAGATCTGTTTTGGGAAAGAAGCCCCCTTTCTAGTGACTCCATGTGTTGAATTTTTTTTTTGACCCCATTTTTTTGGAACTATTGTTCAAGTGCCTAAATCTATGACATTCATGCGAGGGTGAGGTGTAGAAGCTGAGTTTATGAAAGAAAAAAAAGATTTCTGAGTGGAATTAGTAATTCAGATGTCACTGAACCATTGTGTTAGTACATAAGTACATAAGTAATGCCATACTGGGAAAAGACCAAGGGTCCATCGAGCCCAGCATCTTGTCCACGACAGCGGCCAATCCAGGCCAAGGGCACCTGGCAAGCTTTCCAAACGTACAAACATTCTATACATGTTATTCCTGGGATTTTGGATTTTTCCAAGTCCGTTTAGTAGCGGTTTATGGACTTGTCCTTTAGGAAACCGTCCAACCCCTTTTTAAACTCTGCTAAGCTAACCGCCTTCACCACATTTTCCGGCAATGAATTCCAGAGTTTAATTACACGTTGGGTGAAGAAAAATTTTCTCCAATTTGTTTTAAATTTACTACACTGTAGTTTCATCGCATGCCCCCTAGTCCTAGTATTTTTGGAAAGCGTGAACAGACACTTCACATCCACCTGTTCCACTCCACTCATTATTTTATATACCTCTATCATGTCTCCCCTCAGCCGTCTCTTCTCCAAGCTGAATAGCCCTAGCCTCCTTAGTCTTTCTTCATAGGGAAGTCGTCCCATCCCCGCTATCATTTTAGTCGCCCTTCGCTGCACCTTTTCCAATTCTACTATATCTTTCTTGAGATGCGGCGACCAGAATTGAACACAATACTCAAGGTGCGGTCGCACCATGGAGCGATACAACGGCATTATAACATCCTCACACCTGTTTTCCATACCTTTCCTAATAATACCCAACATTTTATTCGCTTTCCTAGCCGCAGCAGCACACTGAGCAGAAGGTTTCAGTGTGTTATCGACGACGACACCCAGATCCCTTTCTTGGTCCGTAACTCCTAACTTGGAACCTTGCATGACGTAGCTATAATTCGGGTGCTTTTTTCCCACATGCATCACCTTGCACTTGCTCACATTAAACGTCATCTGCCATTTAGCCGCCCAGTCTCCCAGTCTCGTAAGGTCCTATTGTAATTTTTCACAATCTTGTCGCGAGTTAACGACTTTGAATAACTTTTTTGTCATCAGCAAATTTAATTACCTCGCTAGTTACTCCCATCTCTAAATGAAAAAAATTTAAAGCTTCTAGAAGCAGCACAACGGGTGCGGGGACAACGCACCGCACATGCACGAGTGACTTGACGCCCGCGCGCTTCCCTCAGTTTCCTTTTTTACGCTTCGCGAAGAGGGGTTGTTTTTCTGCCCTCCCTCGCGTTTTGTGGCCCAGGAGACGTTTTTCCGTCGCATTTACGCGCTCCGATCGTAGCTTTTTGCTACCTTTTTTCTCCTCATTCAAACTTAAAAAAAAAAACCCAAAAACTTTATTTTTCTTAGTTTCCCCCCGTTTTTAAGTTTTCTTTCTCCTCCAGTCGCAGCCGTCTTTAGGCCGCCCGGTCGCGTGGCTTTTTCCTTTTTTCGTACCTTTTCGTTGGCACCATCGAGTCGTTTGATTTTTTGACCGCTATTTTTCCTCCCATGTCATCGAGGACTCCCACCGGCTTCAAACGCTGTTCCCGCTGCAACCGGACCATCTCGTCGACTGATCCTCACGCCTGGTGTCTCCAGTGCCTCGGGCCTGACCATTTGCCAGCTTCTTGTAAGCTTTGCAAATTAATGAAAAAGAGGACCCAGGTAGCTCGAGAGGCTCAGCGTGAGAAGCTTTTTCCAGATCGGTCCTGTCCTTCGACGTCGAGGGAAGCAGCATCGAGAGTCCAGGTAATGGCTGCTGAAAGACCTGTTGCAGCTGGGAGCAGCGAGGCATCGAGTGGGTCTCCACCCGTCTCCAGGCCTACTTCTATGCAGGCCCCCCGGGACCGCCCTGAGTCGGATCCGGCCCTGAGGAGGCGTGAGGATTCCACTCCATCGGTACCGAGGAGTGTCGATGAGGGGCATCGGGCGAAGGCTAAGAAGCATCGCCATCGATCTCCTTCCCGTCACGGTACCGAGAGCTCCGGGGAGCTGAGGGAGTCGGCACCCGAGAAGCGTTGGCGCCGGGAGGCTCGCTTGCCCTCCATTCAGGAGGTGCCGACGCGTCGGTTGTCTGGCAGCCAGGTATCGGCTCTCGAACCTCATCTGATTCTACCACCGACTCCCGTGCTGATCCCACAGCTTGTTCCGATGGCAGCCCTCGATGAGTGTCTCCGGGCCATGCTTCCAGGCATTCTGGAGGGGATGATACGTCCTGCCTTGGTACCGCAGGTGCTTGCACCTCCGGTACCTACTGCTGAGACGGCGTCTGCCCCATCTCCTGCGAGGAGGTCCCTGCCCTCGCTACCGCTTGCGGTGCCTGAGCCGGTTGCCACCCGGGTGGACTTTGACATCGGTGGAGGAAGCTTCGCCGGAGTCCAGGCAAGGGTCCACTTCTCGACGCCCTTCAGGATCGGGTTCGGGCTGCTCTTCGAGAGCTATTGTCCGACACTGAACAGGAGCACTCATGGAGTGAGGAAGAAGACCCCAGATATTTTTCGGAGGAAGATTCTTAGGGGCTTCCATCTGATCCCACTCCACCTATTGAGGTTAGACAATCTCCACCTGAGTGTCTCTCCTTTTCATCTTTTGTGCGGGAAATGTCTGGGGACATTCCTTTTCCCATGGAGGCTGTGGATGAGCCCAGGGCTGAGATGTTTGAGGTCCTGGATTATCCTTCTCCGCCAAAAGTTGTTGCAACGGCCCCCCTGCACAATACACTCAGGGAAGTGATGTTGCGGAATTGGTCTTGCCCTCTATCTAATTCAGGTTGCAACAAGAAGTCCGCGTCCCAGTACAGAGTCCATGGTGAGCCTGTGATGGTGAAGGCCCAACTTCCTCACGATTCCATGGTGGTGGACTCTGCTCTCAGAAGATCCAAGAGTACTAGGGACTATGCTTCGGAGCCCCTGGGCAGAGAATCTAGGACCTTGGATTCTTTTGGGAGGCGAACGTATCAGGCCGGAATGCTCGAGGCCAAGATTCAAACATACCAGCTGTACACCAGCATCCACTTACGGAACTCGATAAAGCAACTGTCCAGTTTGGTTGAAGCTCTTCCTCCTGAGCTTGCAGAGCCTTTTCACCAGGTGGTCAGGCAGCAGAAGGTGTGTCGCAAATTCCTGGCCAGGGGAGCTTTTGATTCTTTTGATGCTGCATCCAGGGCGGCTGCTCAAGGTATCGTGATGCGCAGACTCTCCTAGCTGCGTATCTCGGACCTGGATCAGAAGACCCAGCACCGTATGGCGGATGTTCCTTGCCGGGGAGACAATCTTTTTGGAGAGAAGATTGAGGATATGGTTGATCCCCTCAAAAAGCACCCTGATGCTATGGACTTTCTCGCCTGCCGGACGCCTTGTGCTACTACCTCCTCCTCTAGGAGGTATTTTGGAGGGAGGAGGAGTGCTCCCTATTCCTCTAATAGGCGTAGGTACACTTCTGCTTCTTGACAGCCTGTTCAGGGTTGCCCCCAGCAGGCCTGCTCTCGTCAGCGGTGTGCGCCTCAGGCCCCTCCGGCTCCCCAGCAAAAGCAAGGGACGATTTTTTGACTGGCTCCAGAGCAGCATAGCCGACATCAAAGTGTCTGTACCGTACGATCTTCCTGTCAGAGGGAGACTTATATTTTTTCACCAAAGGTGGCCTCTCATAACCTCCGACAGGTGGGTTCTACAAATAGTCCGGTCCGGATACACCCTCAATCTGGAATCAAAGCCTCCAAATTGCTCTCCGGGAGCTCAGTCTTTCAGTTCCCGCCACAAGCAGGTACTTGCAGAGGAACTCTCCGCCCTTCTCAGCGCCAATGTGGTCGAGCCTGTTCCACCCGGGCAAGAAGGGCTGGGATTCTATTCCAGGTACTTCCTTGTGGAAAAGAAAACAGGGGGGATGCGTCCCATCCTAGACCTAAGGGCCCTGAACAAATATCTGGTCCGAGAAAAGTTCAGGATGCTTTCCCTGGGCACCCTTCTTCAATGATTCAGGAAAACGATTGGCTATGCTCTCTGGACTTAGACGCCTACACTCACATTTCGGTGCTCCCAACTCACAGGCAGTACCTTCGATTTCGTCTGGGAACACAGCATTTTCAGTACTGCGTGCTGCCCTTTGGTCTCGCCTCTGCACCTAGAGTCTTCACAAAGTGCTTGGCAGTGGTCGCAGCATCGCTACGCAGACTGGGAGTACACGTATTCCCCTATCTTGACGATTGGCTGGTGAAGAGCACCTTGGAGGCAGGAGCTCTACGATCCATGCAGATTACTATTCAATTGCTCGAACTACTGGGGTTTGCATCAACTATCCCAAGTCCCACCCGGTTCCCGTACAGAGATTGGAATTCATAGGAGCTCTGTTGAACACACAGACGTCTTGAGCTTATCTTCCCCAGGCACGGGTGGACAACCTTCTAGCTCTCGTGTCCTCAGCTCGAGCATCCCAACAGAGCACAGCTCGGCAGATGTTGAGACTTCTGGGCCAGAAGGCCTCAACAGTTCATGTGACACCCATGGCACGTCTACACATGAGATCGGCTCAGTGGACCCTAGCTTCCCAGTGGTGTCAAGCTGCGGGGGATCTAGAGGATGTCATCCATCTTTCCACCGAATTTTGCAATTCCCTTCACTGGTGGACCATTCACTCGAATCTGACCTTGGGACACCCATTCCAAATTGCTCAGCTGCAAGAAGTGCTGACGACGGATGCATCCCTCCTCGGGTGGGGAGCTCATGTGGATGGGCTCCACACTCAGGGAGTTTGGTCCTTCCAGGAAATGCATCTTCAGATCAACCTCTTGGAATTGCGAGCGATCTGTAATGCTCTAAAGACTTTCAGAGATTGGCTGTCCAACCAAGTTATCCTAATTCAGACAGACAATCAGGTTGCTATGTATTACACCAACAAGCAGGGGGGCACCGGATCTCGCCCTCTGTGTCAGGAAGCTGTCAGGATGTGGCTTTGGGCGACTCAGCATGCTATGCTTCTCCAAGCCATGTATCCGGCAGGCGTAAACAACGGCCTGACCGACAGGTTGAGCAGGATCATGCAACCTCACGAGTGGTCTCTGAACATGGACGTTGTCCGCAAGATCTTCCGAGCGTGGGGCACCCCCTCGGTGGATCTTTTTGCCACTCAGTACAATCACAAAGTTCCTCAATTCTGTTCCAGGCTCCAGGCCCACAGCAGCTTAGCGTCAGATGCCTTTCTCCTTCATTGGGGGATAGGTCTCCTGTATGCTTATCCTCCCATTCCTTTGGTAGGGAAAACGTTGCTGAAACTCAGGCAAGACCGCGGAACCATGATTCTGATAGCGCCCTTTTGGCCTAGTCAGATTTGGTTCCCTCTTCTTCTGGACTTGTCCTCTGAGGAACCGTGGAGATTGGACTGTTTTCAGACCCTCATCACTCAGAACGAGGGGTCGCTTCTGCATCCCAACCTCTAGTCTCTGGCTCTCACGGCCTGGATGTTGAGAGCATAGAAGTTGCCTCTTTAGGCTTTTCTGAGGGTGTCTCCCTAGTCTTGCTTGCTTCCAGGAAAGATTCTACGAAAAGGAGTTATTGTTTTAAATGTAGGAGGTTTGCCGTCTGGTGTGACAGCAAGGCCCTAGACCCTTTCTCTTGTCCTACACGGACCCTGCTTGAGTACCTTCTACACTTGTCGGAGTCTGGTCTTAAGACTAACTCAGTAAGAGTTCACCTTAGTGCAATTAGTGCTTATCATCACCATGTAGAAGGTCAGCCTATCTCTGGACAGCCTTTAGTTGTTGCTTCATGAGAGGTTTGCTTTTGTCAAAGCCCCCTGTCAAACCTCCACCAGTGTCATGGGATCTCAACGTCGTTCTCGCCCAGCTGATGAAACCTTCTTTTGAGCCACTGAATTCCTTCCATCTGAAGTACTTGACCTGGAAGGTCATTTTCTTGGTGGCTGTTACTTCAGCTCGTAGAGTCAGTGAGCTCCAAGCCCTGGTAGTTCATGCTCCCTACATTAAATTTCATCACAACAGGGTAGTTCTCCGTACTCATCCTAAGTTCCTGCCGAAGGTGGTGTCTGAGTTCCATCTGAACCAGTCCATTGTCTTGCCAACATTTTTTCCCCGTCCACATACCCGCCCTGGTGAGGACAAGTTGCATACATTGGACTGTAAGAGAGCATTGGCCTTTTACGTGGAGCGGACGAAGCCCTATAGACAGTCTGCCTAGTTGTTTGTTTCTTTTGATCCCAATAGGATGGGGGTTGCCATCGGAAAACGCACAATCTCAAATTGGCTAGCAGATTGCATCTCCTTCACTTACGCCCAAGCTGGGTTGACTTTGGAGGACCATGTCACGGCTGATAATGTCAGAGCCATGGCTGCGTCAGTGGCTCATCTGATGTCAGCTTCTATTGAAGAGATTTGCAAGCCTGCGACGTGGTCATCAGTCCACACATTCACATCTCACTACTGCCTACAACAGGATACCCGACGCGACAGTTGGTTTGGGCAGTCTGTGTTACAGAATCTGTTTGGGGTTTAGAATCCAACTCTACCCTCCTAGGCCCATTTCGGTTCTGTTCCAGGCTGCACTCTCACTTAGTTGTGTTTGGTTTTAGGTCAATTTCAGTTATGTCCTCGCCGTTGTGAGGCCCAATTGACCATTGTTCATTGTTTTAGGTGAGCCTGGGTGCTAGGGATACCCCATGCGTGATGATGTCCAGCCTGCTTGTTCTTGGAGAAAATGAAGATACTTACCTGTAGCAGGTATTTTCCGAGGACAGCAGGCTGGAAATCATCACAACCCTCCCTCCTCCCCTTTGGAGCTGTTCTCTTCTTCTTGCTTGTTATATAACTGAGGGAAGTGCGCGGGCGGGAAGTCACTCGCGCAGGTGCGGTGCGTTGTCCCCGCGCCCGTCGCGCTGCTTCTAGAAGCTTTAAATTTTTTCTTTAAAATTCTGGAGCTCCTGGGCCGTCGCGGACGACGACCCATGCGTGATGATGTCCAGCCTGCTGTCCTCGGAGAATACCTGCTACAGGTAAGTATCTTCATTTTATCTTACTAGACCAGTCCAGATTAATGGGTTATGTTCCCCTATCAGCAGATGGAGGCAGAGATGTGAAGATTCTGATGACATCATCAGTATAATAGGTGGTGCAGTGTTTGGGAAAACTAAAGTGGGAGGGTCTGGGAGTGGGCCCCAAGTCTATAAATATGTATCAAATGCCAAAGAATTTAAACCGTGTAAGCTTCAATAGATGTATATGTCTTTTAGGCAATTGAATTAAAGCAGATTGAAAAAAAAGTGTTTGTATATGATGCCTACGCTTCCATAGAGGCGTGCAGCCAGTCTTTCTCTCTTATGCATCCTACTTTCCCTCAGCCAGCACACCTGTGGAAACAATTCAGTTGTATTTGACGATCCCTCAAGAGGCAGTGTCTTATAATTTAAACCCTACAACCCTGTCTGATGTTATGACAAACTAAAATTATATTAAAGTTTTGATGTCACCTCAGTAGTCCTTCCATTACAAAATACTATACACAAACTTGGGCAAAAAGACAGAGTACCTTACCATACCATAATGACACTAACTCCCAGGATATGAAGAACTACAACCTCGTGCATGAAAAGGCAGCACTGTAAATATTATATTGAGCCCTAAAACACCAATACACTATCTAGTGAACATCCCCCACCACCCAAACAAACAGGATGGGAACAAGATCTCTATGCAGATACTACGTGGTAGCAGAATACTGCACCTTGTTTACACATGAAAAACACATCACACAACAAATAGGACACAATGGACCAGAGATCAATAAATGATATGAAGTACATAAATACATAAGTGTTGCCATACTGGGACTGACCGAAGGTCCATCAAGCCCAGTATCCTGTTTCTAACAATGACCAATTCAGGTCACAAGTACCTGGCATGATCCCAAAACAGTACAATACATTTTATGCTGCAAAACACTGAACTGGAATAATATGAAGGCAAAACACTGAACTGGAAACCTGGAGAAATTTGAAACTGAAATGCAAAATATCAGAGATGTGCATTTCCCAAAACTGACAAATTCCAAGTAATACTTTCAGAATAAAATACTTTTTCTACCTTTGTTGGCTGAGCATTTTGTTTTTCTATTTGGTTTGGTCCTGGTGTCTGTTATGCATTTTTCTGTTGTTTCTTTTTCCTTGTCTTTTCAATGTCTCCTGTCCCTTTGCCATTTCTTCTGTCTCCATGTCCACCATTCTTCTTCTGCGTCCTTATCCGTCCTGTCCAACATCTCCTCTTTGTGTCTTTGACCCTATTCCATTGCCTATTTCTACCTACTCATCTCATCTATTATTCTGGTATACTTAACTTTTACCATTCTGTGTTCCTTTTACTGTGTAAGCCGCATTGAGCCTGCCTTGGGTGGGAAAGCGCGGGATACAATTGTAATAAATAAATAAATCCTTCCTCCAGTTTCAGCATCGTCCCTTTCAGTGTCCCGATCCAGCTCTTACATTCAGCTTTTCCTCTCTGTGGCTGTCTTGCCCTGTCCTACATTTTTCCCTCTCTGTGTTCCTGTCCCTCCCCCGCTGATCAGCATTACCCCTCTGTGTCCCAATCCCTTCTCTCTCCATACCTAGCATCTCTTGTCTGTCTCCCTGTCCCTCCCCTCTCTCTTGCCTTCTTCCCTCGTCCCCCACCCTGGAGCTAGTATCTCTCCCTTTCTCTCCCTACCCACACTCCCCTGAGAGTTTAGTATGGCTTCCTCCTGGGCCTCCAGTGTCTCTTCCCTTCTCTTCCATCCAGCATTTTTCCACCTTTCTTCCCCTCCCCCATCTCTTTCTGTTCCCCCTCCCCCAAGCTGGTCCTGTATCTATCCCTCTCCCCCCTTCACATCCAGTACCTCTTCATAAGTACATAAGTAGATAAGCACTGCCACGCTGGGAAAAGACCAAAGGTCCATCAAACCCAGCACTCTGTCTCCGACAGCAGCCAATACAGGCCCCAAGAACCTGGCAAAAACCCAAAATTTAATAATAATCAATGGACTTTTCTTTCAGGAATCTGTCCAGAACCCGTTTAAAATCAGCAAGGCCAGTTGTTGTCACTACCTTCTCCGGCAATGGGTTCCAGAGTCTAACTACGCGCTGAGTAAAGAAAAATTTTCTCCGATTTGTTTTAAACCTACCACATTCTAATTTCATCTTGTGTCCCCTGGTTCTATTATTGTTAGAAAGTGTAAACAAATGCTTCACATCTGTCCGCTCTACCCCACTCATTATTTTGTAGACCTCTATCATATCACCTGTCAGCTGCCTTTTCTCTAGGCTAAAGAGTCCTAGCCGTCTTAACCTCTCCTCATAGGGTGGTTGTCCCATCCCTTTTATCATTTTTGTCGCCCTTCTCTGCACCTTCTCCAATTCCTTTGTCTTTTTTGAGATGAGGCGACCAGAACTGAACACAATACTCCAGGTGCAGTCGCACCATAGAGCGATATAACGGCATTATAATATCCTCATGCTTGTTTTCCATCCCTTTTCTAATAATACTCAACATTCTGTTTGCCTTCTTAGCCACCGCAGCAAATTGAGCTGAAGATTTCAACGTCCTATCCATGATGACTCCCAGATCCCTTTCTTGGTCCGTAACCCCTAAAGCGGAACCGTGCATGACATAGCTTCCTGTTTGTCTCTCCCTCCCTTTCCTCTCATCCCCAGATCAGCAAAGGAGCATTGAGTTCTTCCTCCCCCCCCCCCCCCCCCACCACAGGTCACGCATCTCTCTTTTCCTCCCTCTCGCAGGTCCAGTGTTTCTCCCCTGTCCCCTCGTGGCCTGCTGGTGCTGCCAAGGTGCCTTGATTGCTGCCGGTAGAGGCACCGCAGCAACTGAAAGGAGCAGCCTTGGGAACTCGATTCTCTGTGATGTGTCCCGTCTCCTCTGATGCAACCTCCTGTTTCACATGGGCAGGACGCATCACAGGGAAGAACTGCGTTCCCGAGGCAGCTCCTTTCAATTGCTGTGGTGATTCTACCGGCAGCGATCAAGACACCTTAGCAGCCCCACAGAGAGAGGGAGAGCTGCTGGCAGCCTGGAATAGTGCAGGGAATTAGAGTTGGCCAGTCAGAGATCCTGTTGTGGAGGTTGGACTTGCAGCTGGGGAATCTTAGCATCCCGAAGCCTCTTATATGGGGCACCTGTGCGTGCAGCCAGGAATACTACCAGTATTTCTCTGCCTCCAGCAGATGGTGCAGGTTGACTGATCGAGCAGGATTTCTTCTGAAGAGACCTTTCTCTCCACAGATTGCATCCCTTGAGTTTGAACCTTGTCCTAGACATTGCTCCCAGGGACTGGTCGACTGACATTAGTTGTGTGGAGGTGTCTTTCCAGCCAGGATCCCAAATTGTAGCCCATGGGCTTTGCTTGTAAAGCCAGTGGTGGTGACCCTTAGGGGCTTCAGCAGGCAGGGTGTACTTTTTTTCCTGTCAGCTTTGATTGTTTCATGTGTAAAAATAGTGGAGGTGGACGAGAGAAAGAGAAGCTAGTAATTGGATACTGTTTGTTAATTCAATTGAACGGGCAGGAAGGGGTTCTTCGTTAGCTGAGGCAGAGTTCATGCCTAGAGGTGAATGTTGTGGGGCATGTAGACGTCAGTGAGGAAGTAGTGTGGCTTGCTCCTATTACCATTTTTGATGGGGGAGATAAAATTTCTTCAGAGGGTGCCCACACAGTCCTCTCAGATACAGCTGTACTGCTTGTGGAGATCGGGAAGCAGGCTCCTGTAGTTCCTTCTCAGTATGCGATTTTGATGGGAATGGTGGCCATTTTGTTGCTGGACCATCAGAATCTGACCTGATTTGGTTTGCTTCATAGTCATTTGGGACAGGGGACTGGAGATCTGTCCCTGGAGGACAATGAGGATTCCTCAGTGGTAAGGTTCTTTCTTTTTTTTTTTTTTTTTAAATATTTTATTTATTAATTTATCCAAAAATAATCAACAAGTTCGATACTTGAGAAGTAATACAGGCATATTAATTGACTAGTAACTAAGTCAATAGCTATAAGAGAAATGGTATAAGAGGAAAAAGATTTCCTTGTCATCAGCAGCAGATGAATCCATTAACTGATTGGTTGTATCCGCCTACAAGCAGGTGGAGATAGAGAACACTGAAAGCACATGGTGTTCCAGGACGCCCAACTCCCTCTGCCTTCAGTATATCTCTATCTCCCAGCAGGTGTGGATGTTGCGTCTCAGCTCCTGGATTTCTGCCTGGGGTGGCTCCTGTGCTTTGCCAGTAGAGCAGGGGGTGTTGTGGCTGGTGGTGCCCACTTTAAAGGCATACTTGGTTTTCCCTGTCCCTGCCTTACCCCATTCCCCCTCCTCCCGGAGTTCCTCTGTGGCTGCCTGCCTCTATTTTTCATCGCAGTAAAAAAAAACCAGAGGCTTGCTCCTGGCTCGGTGCAGCTTGACCGCAGCTCATTTGACTCGGTCTCCTGAGGTGATAGTGGTGCCCAGCTCTTCTGGGGAGGTTCCCGCTGACAGCGCTCTGTGCAGGGTACGTTTTGGCGCGAAGGAGCCATTTTGTTTTCTGTATTTGATGGCTGCTGAAGGGGTTAAGCGCTGCTCCCACTGTGGGAAACGCAGATCAGCAGCGGGGCTTTGCAGCACATGCTGCCTAGATGCTAATGCTGGCACGAGCATGGTAGGCGGTGATTCTTCCCACCCGCTGGAGTTGGCAGCGGCCACCATCTTGGAGACACCGCGTGACTCGACCCTCGCGGTTGCGGAGGAGTCTGAGTGCAGTCCGATGCCTCGTTTCGAGGTTTCTAGAGGAGCTTTTGCCTCCACTTTCCCCCATGTGGGGGCGGATGTACAGGGTGAGTTTTTTTTCTCACCTGAATTTGTGCTGCTGATGCATGAGGCTTTTATGTTAAAAAGAGCACTGCCTGAGGCTCCTGACAATTCCTGTCGGTCTGGGATGCCTCCGGTTCTTGATAGCCTGTCTGCTGGAGACTTTATTTTTTCGCCCGAGCTTTTGGCTGACGCTAAGCGTAGACGAGTGAATACCCCGTCTGAGGGAGACTCTTCACTCTGTTCTCCCCCATGGTGTAGTTTCAGGAAGTCTGAAGGGTCTGGCAGGCCCTCACGGACTGATGGTCCAGATGAGGGTGGCTGCTTGCCACAGGAGTTGAGTTGGATGACCCTAAAGCGGTTTGGATTTTCCACTGTGATGAGCTGCCAGCTCTCATTCCTGACGAGAGCGCTGCCTCTTGTATTAATCCTAGGATGGCTAGCATTAAGAAGCCTTCTCGGGCTTTCCCCGTGCATGCTTCCATCCAAGAGCTTATTTCAGCTCAATGGTCTGACCCTGAAGGTCCCTTGAAGGTGGCCAGGGCTATATGTCACCTTTACCCCCTGAGGGAAAGTCAGTCGACCCTCTTTGGGATGCCTAAAGTGGATGCTTTAGTCACGGCTGTCACTAAAAAGACTACTCTCCTGGTGGAGCGAGGGGTCGCTTTGAAAGATACGTAGGACTGGTGGCTGGAATCTGCGCTGAAGCGGTCCTTTGATATCTCAGGCCTTTCCTTACGGGCAGCTATTTGCAGTTCCTATGCAGCCCGGGCCTGCCTTTCCTGGTTGCAGCAGGCGGTTGAGCATCCCGCCGATGGAGCGGGTTCCCTCACTGAGGTCGGCCCGCGTATGGAGTCTGCCCTGTCTTTTTTGACTGATGCCCTTTATGATCTGGTGATGCCCTTTATGATCTGGTCAGAGCTTCGGCTAAGCAAATGTCTGTGGCGGTTGCTGCCCGCCGCCTTCTTTGGCTCTGGCATTGGGCGGCTGACATGGCCTCTAAACAAAGGCTGGTGAGGTTACCCTTTTGGGGCCTTCTTTTATTTGGGGAGGATTTGGAGAAGATTGTTAAGGACCTAGGCAACGATTGCCTGAGGATAGGCCGATGCCTTCTTCCAAAAGTCCTTCTTTCCCTCCTCTTCCAGGTCACTTTTTCGCGAAGCTCGCAGATATTGCCCGGGGCGCTCTGCGGGGTTTGGTCAACATACCCGTTTCCAGCAGAGGAACTCCTTTCGTTCGGACAAACATGCAGCGGCGTCCGGGCAACGTCCAGGAGTTCAGGGGCGTCCTCTACAATGATGGGGCGCCGGCCCACTCGTAGGTTCCCGCAGTAGGGGGTCATCTCTCCCTCTTATTCGAGGAGTGGACCAAGATTACTTCGGATCAGTGGGTCCTAGACCTGATCAGAGAAGGTTACCGGGTAGAATTTGCCGTTCCAGAAGGAGATGCGTTTTTGGAGTCCCAATGCGGCACTGCCATCAAGCGGGCGGCGGTAAACGAGACCTTGCAGGTGTTGCTGAAGCTCGGCGCAGTGGTTCTGGTTCCTCCCGCCGAATGCGGCTGCGGTCGCTACTCCATCTATTTTGTGGTGCCTCGAAAAGGCGGGTCGTTCAGACCTATCTTCGACTTACGCAGAGTCAACGAGGCCTTAGGAGTGTGACACTTCCGCATGGAAACCCTGTGCCCCGTCATTGCGGCGGTACATTCAGGAGAGTTTCTCACGTCTCTGGACCTCGATTTTGTCTTACGGCACAAAGGGAAAACAATTATCAGGCCATGTGAGGCCCATGCAAGAGATCTAGACTCTTCAAATCTACCTCCTGCTCCAAAGGTCTTGGAGACTTAAGATCTGCTCTTACAGTACTTGATCAACAGCCTAAGGAAAACAATGGAGGAGCCCTAGTAATACTGTATGGTTGTAACACTCAATAACTACTTAAAAATCTATTCAAATCACTAATTACAGAAGAGAAGAGTTTTCTCCTCCCCTTATTTTATTATGCATTTACAGAGATAATTGTTAAGCATGCAGAAGATGAAAATCGAATTTTTTTTCCCACATAAAGCAAAAGAAAATACAAACAATGGTATGTCACATTATCCATAATACAAGAGGGAAAGATGAAAATTAGAGTCAAGATACCAACTATACCATTCAAGAGTTATAAGCCTGTGAACCTTAGAGGAGAGCCAAGAGGAAAGGAGTCCAGTGGGCAGACTCCTCCACTGTGTGTCTCCCTTGTCTTGTGGGACCCTTTGCACGACCTGTTAAGCTCCACCCAGCTGTCCACCCAAATCAGCCTGAAGTCTGACATCAGTGTCAGTTTGCACCCCAGAAAAAAAGATAGTTGTTTAGTGACATTCACACTGTGGTGATGTACGCTATAGGTGCACACCAAAGGAGTACTCCCAAAGAACAGGACGCTCCCTCAGGCAACAACATAAGGTGATCTTGTTTGCGTCATATATTATTACTTTTCGCCCCTCCACTGTGTTCTAGGCCTTGCCAGCTTGGTCTCTTACTGCTTCTTTAAGGTACATTATGCTGGAATCCATTCCAATTATTTGGGGTTGCTGCCCACCATGGAAGTCATCTAGGTCAATACAACCTCAAAATGTGTTTTATTGAACTTCCGCATTGTTCAACCTAAGGCCACTGTAGTTCATGATATATAAAAAGCTATTATTCTTGGTCTCAAAGAGACCTGGCTTCGCAAGGGAGAGGAAGCCCTCCTCTCTCCATGTCACCTATCTGGATACTCCATGCTTTCTGCCTCTAGACCATCAATGAAGGAAAGGGGGGTAGCCTTCATTTATCATAACTGTCTTCCAATTTCTGATTTACCTCATGAAACGCCATCATCTTAGAACAATTTAATTTTGCTTTAATTACTATTGTATTAGTATTGCAAACAAATAAGATAAATATTTTAAAATGTTAAATCTCTGTGTTGGTGTGAATCGAAGGGGAAATTATAACATCTAACCGTGATTATATTAATATCTTTTGTATTACTGTAACTGTTAAATTGTAATGTAATTACGTCACCACTAGGAGGTTTTACACTTAGTTGTTAGTCTAGTGGAGAGCAAATGAAGGGACACAGGATCAAATCCCACTGTAGCTCTTTTATTTATTTTTGTAGATGTGATCCCTCCAGGAACAGAAAAATGCCTGCTGTACCTGAATGTCCATCACTTCAATAGTCTTCAGGCTTACAGGTGGCTTGTATCTTTAGGTACAGTAAGTATTTTTCTGTTCCTGGAGGGATCTTCAGGAAAAAAAAAAGTTGTTAGTGGGATTTGAACCTACTACTAATTATGTTTCAACATTTTTATTGATGATAAACATATAAAATCACTACAGACAGTACCTGGCATAAACAAATTTGCCACCATCAAAAATTGCAAAATAGAAATACAATGTTAAAGTTCATCATCAACCAGTTTAACATTTTCTGCCTTCCCCCCTACCCCACCCCTCTTCCCTGTGCCTATAAGATCACCCTAATATTCATAATGTACCATAAACAAATATGCAGTCCCTTAACTACCTATCAAGTCCTTCAACGAACTGCATACAAACTACCTGCCTCCATTCAGTCGAGTCCTAGCCTCCCCCTTCCCCCCACATCCCAACCTTCCCTACCCCAGTGCAATGCTCAATAAAGCCGGACACCTACAATTACCTATTCCAAGGTAGTTTATTCAGAATTTGACTATGTGCCCTTGGCGATATTATATTAAGGTATGCTCCCCATACCGCTAGAAACCTCTGCTGCCTTCCCGGTGACAAACCCGCACCCCTAGTTTCCCTCAGCATTAATTCATGCAGCTTATTTCTCCAGTGCCAGAAGGAGGGAGGGTGATCTTGTATCCAATAGATAAATATGCATTTCTATCTACTACTAATTATTTCTGTAGCACTACTAGACGTATGCAGCGATGTACACATTATATGTAGGTGCTTTCTCTGTCCCTAGAGGGCTCACAATCTAATTTTTTTTTGTACCTAGGGCAGTGGAGGGTTATGTGACTTGCCCAAGGTCACAAGGAGCTGCAGTGGAAATTGAACCCAGGTTGCCAGGTTCAAAGTCTGCTGCACTAACCATTAGGCCATTTCTCCTCCAAGGCCTGTCCCTTGGCTTACAGTCCACTACACTAACAGCTATGATGCTACTCTGACCTGCTTGTTTCTGTGTTCAGAATAGCCATACTACCTGCAGCTGACATAAAACCCGATTTTCCATTCCAGTTCCTCTTTCAGGGGAGTGGAAGAAGAACAGCAACCACTGGGGGATTATGGAGATGTCATCCCTTAATACCTCCAGTTGTCAGCTGCTCAATCAGAGAACCTTTTTTTTTTTAAAATGTGGATGTGAAGAAACAATTCTAGATAAAGTCCTTTTGAGACATGATTGTGTTTTCCCATTCTAAAATTGCAGTTGGACGTCCTACTTTTGGGCCCGCCCTAGTCCGACCCAGAACACTCCCACAACACACCCTGTTGCTAGTTGGACTTTCCAAAATCATGATTTGGATGTTTTTAGCAGAGGGATGTTTTTTAGGCATTTTGAGGCCTCCATCTGCTTTGAAAATTAGCATCATAATGTATAACGAGAGATTGGAGAAGAATGCAATCTTATTATTTCACAAGCTAACTCACAAATAGAAAAATAAATCACGGGTGTTTAAAGTGGAGTGGAGGAGTGGCCTAGTGGTTAGGGTGGTGGACTTTGGTCCTCGGGAACTGAGGAACTGAGTTCGATTCCCGGCACAGGCAGCTCCTTGTGACTCTGGGCAAGTCACTTAACCCTCCATTGCCCCATGTAAGCCGCATTGAGCCTGCAATGAGTGGGAAAGCGCGGGGTACAAATGTAACAAAAAAAAAAAAAAAAAAGTTGAACTGAAAAAAACCTTGAGAAATAGTGTAAACAGAGTGCAACAGTGATAATGTGCTTCACTATGAATTGACAAATACAGTTTCACTACTCTGTCACTACAATGTGCTAATTAAGTTGAATTGACTTTTAACTGAAGTTTATGTATCCAGGAAGTTTCCAAATGAAATTTAATTATTCAAATTTAACTAATAAAATTTATTACGCTCATTGTAGGTTCCTTATTGAACCAAAAAATACAGCAATCATTTCTCAAATAGCCTTATTTGTTACGGGATAGTGAGTCACAATACCAAATGATATGGTTTTTACTGGGAACAGATTTCGGTGAAGATTATACTGGGAAATGCTAATTAAGTAAAAAGATTTAAAAAAAAAAAACTGGAGAGATTGGTGTAGGTCTAATATATTGACAAGGACTTGACACTCCCCCCCTTGGACAGCAACGGACCCAACAGTCAAACCCTCCTGCATTTTGACTCGTTTCTCTCCCCCCCAATTGACTCATCCAGGAGTTACCCTAGTATTCTAGTGGAGCAGGGCAAGAGCAGTCCCCCTTTGCTCCTACCTACTTTCTGCCAGGTTTCTAAATACTACTAATAATCATTTCTATAGTTCTGTACACAGTATATGCGCCTGTGACCCTTTACAGTAGTCTGGTAGATGATTCCTAATGGTCGTACCATGCAGCTACCACACAGTATTAGGTACAATTTTGAACCCTGGTTGCTAGTGGGGTGGGAGTGGGTGCCGCTCATGGCCTGCTCCAATAGACTGCCACGGAAACCCCTGAGTTCAGTGGAGAGGGGTTGGGGTGTGCTGTTTTCTTTTTTTTCGAGGGGGGCTTGATTGTTTGGTGTGCTGCTATCTAGAGTGGATCAGATTGGGGAGGGAAGGAGGGAGTATGGTGTGGTAACAGTCTGCTACATTCACGCCTACACAGGTGGCATAGATGGATGCATTCTATTTGCTGAGCCTTGTGATGTGGGCTCGTGCAGTAAAGGCAGCGGAGATGTTGCGTTTACCAAACTGGCTTTGCACTTACTGCACCTTAAGCTTTCTACTTAAGGTTCAGTAAATGCAAAAACTTACCACAGTTTAGTAAGCATGTCTCATAATGTTGTAGAGAATATAAACCGAGGGATCACCGCAAGGATACTTATGTGTGAAGTAAATGATGCTTTGGCCTGTTCCCATCCTTGCAGTGTCCCATTTTGTGATAACAATGGTTCACAACCTTTCTTCCGTTGTGACACACCTGATACATGGTGTTTACAATTGTGACACACTGAACACTACTGTTCATATCTGAACAAAACATCCCTTATATATCATTCATTTATTGCTGAAAGTGATGCAAAGAAAGTAGGTGACTGCAGGGAGGAGAAGATTAGATTTGCAACATTTCCAGTTGGGGCTGGTGGCAGCAATGAGTATTGTGGGTAACGGAGAAGCAGAAAAGACCACTTATGCGGATTTCAAGTACCTGATTCCTTGCTGTGTTCTCCCCAGCCCGCAGTCACACATGGTTGTTAAGGAAAGCAAGGGCTTTCTGTCTGTCACATTTTTGATGATGCACCTCTCAGCTATTGGTGACACACAAGTGTGTCCTGACACACTGGTTGAGAACCACTGTGCTACAATAACATAAGTGCTTGTATCAGATAACTTCTGAACTGACCTGTCTTAGTTGATACGATAATTTATTTTATAGGCCGTACCTTGTGAATTTGATACCCTGCCTGACCCGAATATGCAAACGACATGAAGAACCAGTACAAGAGACCTTGGCTGCTGCAATACCAAAAATCATGGCTGCTTTTGGCAATTTTGCAAATGACAATGAAATTAAGGTACTAGTGAAACATTTAAATGTGTTTTTGGAACCACTTTTTCTAGCATATCACCTTAAAATGTCATAGTGAACACTGAAAACATCAGCCCTCTTACAAGAGTGTTATTGGTGTAACAGCAATAAAGCAATGTATTCTGCAAGTAAGGATGACTCTTATTCATGAAAACGAAGTTAGTAACTGACTTAGTAGCTGCCTAATTCCTTAACTTTTTCATGGTAGACAGTATTTCGGTAGTCTACCTTCCAAAGGATGGATAAAAAAGATGCACATGTGCTTTTCAGGACACCCAAAGCAAGGACTAATGTAATCTGGGCATCAGTTTTTTCAGGACATATACAAATTCTGCACTAGTATATTTTGATAGTGTACATTAATGAAATACCTTTTCCTTTTACTGTCTCTCCTTATAGTGAATCCTCATTTTCCCTTTGAAACGCGGAGGGGCGTGAGAAATACTATAAGAGGTGGTGTGTGGATATATTTTAATAGTACGTTTCCAAATATAAATAATAACATGCGTAAATATGGAATTAAAAAGTGAATATTAAGCACATACAAACAGTGTACAGTCAGTAAATCTTGAATGAATTATGCACAAATATGTGATTATGCATCCAATTTCAAAGTGCTTAGAAACTTACCAAAAACGTACATGTACCTATATGAGAAGGAGGTTTTTGAGTCCCCCATTAGTTGGATCTGTAAGCAAAACCTGAAACTCGGAGCATGTTTCAATGAGCATATGGCCAAGTACAGTTTAAGAAAGTGGCACAAAAAGCTTAAAGAATTTGTTACCCACAGCAGCATGTATCCTCAGAGCAGCACACTGTTTGTGTTTAATATTTACTTTTTAATTCCATATTTTTGAATGTTTATTTATATTTTGAAGAATACTATTCATCTTATCATTTTATGATTCATTTAAATATTAAGAGAAAACTTTTAATGTATTTTGTTTTTAATTTTATTTGTTTCTGAATTGGCAGTTTACAAAGGCTGCATCAGGGGCTAAAGATGAAATGTGGCCACATTGGGCACCTTGCACAATACTGTCAGTCCATTTTATATATTGTACCACTGAGTACTGACATTAAAGAGGTTTATGCTTAACACAAGCATAGCCATCCAATACACTAAATTTTGGAGTTCTCACTAATGGTGGAATGTAAAGAACGTCCCTTTTTCCCTGATGTTCACATTATTTTGCTGGCCAGCTCTACATCCTGAGGTGTTTCTCAGCTGGGATTGGAAGGCTGATGCCAGGGCCACAATAAAACAGCAAATAAACAAAAACAAACAACAAAAAATAAACACTTCCTTCATTGGTCCCCTTTTTTTTGCCTTTATATTTAAAAGTAAAGGGTGATATTTTTGATGAAGCATTTTAAGCTGAAATTGATTTTGTTAAGTACTTAAGGAAGTATTGACAAGTTGGGAATTCTTCTTTAAAGTAACACAATAGACTAAACTATAAGGACTATAATTGGAGCCACACATCCTCTCATAGCCCTATGGAGGAGTGGCCTAGTGGTTAGGGTGGTGGACTTTGGTCCTGGGGAACTGAGGAACTGAGTTTGATTCCCACTTCAGGCACAGGCAGCTCCTTGTGACTCTGGGCAAGTCACTTAACCCTCCATTGCCCCAGGTACAAATAAGTACCTGTATACAATATGTAAGCCGCATTGAGCCTGCCATGAGTGGGAAAGCGCGGGGTACAAATGTAACAAAAAAATAAAATAATGCCTGTTCAAGATGCCAAAACTCTTATGCAAGGGTAAACAAGCAAAATTATTACAGTTTGACCTGACAGCTGCTTTTGATACAGTACATCATGACCTATTAGGCTGAGTGAAATAGGAATTTCTAGAATTGTTTTTAATTGGTTTAGCGAACTTTTGATTGTTAGGTGGGATCAAGTGAAAATGAAGGACAAATTTTCTTCCTTCTAGAATCATACTAGTGGAGTCCCACAGGGCTTCCCTCTTTTCCAGATACTGGTCAACATGTATATGAGTTCCATAGGACAGGAGTTAAAGGATTTAGGAGCATAAGTTTACTCATGTGCTGACAGTGTCTGTCTTATTAATACCTATGTCGACAGCTATGAGTCAGACAATGGGTCAAGTTAATGGATGTCTGTTGAGGGTTGAAAACTGGTGGTTTTTTTTAAATTATTTATAATTTTCTAATTTTACAATCACATAACATGAGTGCAAAAGCAGTAATTGAATTTTACAAAAAACAGAAAAAGAAATATAAATCTAGGAGGTATAACCTCCTCTAGGTAAATACTTTGAAAACTAGTGTTTTAATGCACTTTTTGAAATTAAATAGAAATCTTAAATTAACTTCCGCAAGCTCATTTTTTCAGTTCTATCTGTACTCTGGGATGAATTCCATCCGGTCCAGGAGATTTGCTACTCTTAAGTTTGTAGAACTGCCCCATTACATCCTCCAGGTTTATTGGGGGGGGGGGGGGGGGGGATGTCCTTTTTGGAGAGAAGGTGTAGGAGCTCGTTGACCTCATAAATAAAAAAGCACACTGATACCATCGACACTGTCTCTCAGCATGTGCCTTCTGCATCCTGCTTATCCAGAAGGTTTTTGGGCAAGTCGAAGTGGGATCCCTATTGCTCACAGAGACGTAGGTACACTCCTTCTCATCCTCCTCAGCAAGCTAAGTCCCAGCGAGCTCGTTCTTGTTAACAGCGTGCACCTAAGACCCATCTGGCTCCCCAGTCAAAACGGGGGATGAATTTTTGACTGGTTTCAACAGAGCACAGCCGCAGTAACGGTGACCTTCCCAGACGATCTAACGGTGTGTGTATGGGGGGGGGGGGGGGGGGTGATTTGTTTTCCAAAATGTGGCCCCTTGTAACCATCGACTGGTGGGTTCTTCAAATAGTCTCTCAGTTATGGCTTACACTGGTGTCAAAGACCACCAAATTGCCCTCCGAGTGCATCTTCAGCCCTTATCACAAGGAGATACTTGCAGAGGAACTCTCTGCCCTTCTAAAGGTCCATGCAGTCTAGCCCATTTCACTAGAGGACGAGGGGAAGGTGTTCTGTTCCAGGTACCTTCTTGTCCCAAAGAATACAGAAGGGATGCATCCCATCACAGACATAAAGGCCCTGAACAAATTCCTGGTCAAAGAAAAGTTCAGAATGGTTACCATGGGCACCCTTCACCCAATGGTTCAGGCTCAAGATTGGCTATTCTCTCTGGATTTAAAGGATGCGTACACTCATATCCTGATCCCGGTCACAGGTGGTATCCCAGATTTAAACTGGGAACACCTCACTTTCAGTACCGCATATTGCATTTTGGCCTCGTATCAGCTCCCAGGGTTTTCACCAGATGTCTAGTAGTAGTTGCAGCGTCACTATGCAGACTGGAAGTCCATATGTTTCCCTACCTAGATAATTGGCTGGTGAAAAACATGTCAAAGGATGGTGCTTTAGGAGTCCATGTGGAGAACTATTCGGGTGCTAGAGCTACTAGGCTTGTTTTAAACTACCCCAAGTCCAACTGCATGCTGGACAGGGCTCACCATTTCTCCCCAATGATCAGCAAACCCTAACGCCAGCTCGGACCTGGCGTAGGGTTTGCCACGGCCAGCGACCCAAATTATGGCGTGCTGGCCGCTGATCATTGGGGAGGAATATCTAATGCCCTGTTTAGCATGCATTTGCATGCTATTTGCGCAAAGAGCCCTTGAGCGCGTTGTTTCATGCGCTCGAGGGCTCTAATCATGGGGCGGTAGCAAATGCCGGCGCTAGTATGGCGCTAACAGCCACTAGCACCGGCGTTTTCTTTTGATCATCTGGGCCTAGTTACTCCCAACTCTAGGTCATTTATAAATATGTTAAAAAGCAGCGGTCCCAGTACAGACCCCTGGGGAACCCCACTAACTACCCTTCTCCATTGAGAATACTGACCATTTAACCCTACTCTCTGTTTTCTATCTTTTAACCTGTTTTTAATCCACAATAGAACACTACCTCCTATCCTATGACTCTCCAATTTCCTCTGGAGTCTTTCATGAGGTACTTTGTCAAACGCCTTCTGGAAATCCAGATACACAATATCAACAGGCTCCCCTTTATCCACATGTTTGTTCACCCCTTCAAAGAAATGTAGTAGATTGGTGAGGCAAGATTTCCCTTCACTAAATCCATGTTGACTTTGTCTCATTAATCCATGTTTTTGAATATGCTCTGTAATTTTGTTCTTAATAAGCTGTCTATAGGAATGTTTACTTTTTTACCTTTTTAGGCACCAGAGTGATATATTTATGATCCAGAGATGGGCCATCTGTATTCTGTGTAACCCTATCTTTGTATCTCTGAATGGTGTGAATTCATTACATCATCTGTAGCTTATGGTATAAACTGAAATCACTTTGTACATTAGTCAGGATAATCTAGCAGGGACTAGGTCCCTGCTGGTATTCCTCCTTGTTAGCAAGTAATGCAAATCTAAAATAAATTGTTAATTCGCTGACCAGTAGTGATTGGATTTAGATTGAATTAGAAATGCTATTTCCACACTACTTAGTAGCTTCATTGCATACCCCCTAATCCTAGTATTTTTGGAGAGAGCAAACAAGTGATTCACATTTACTTGTTTCACTCTACTCAGTATTTTATAGATTCAGCTTCAGTAGTTGGAGAACAGGACCAGTGCCGCGCAGACTTTTACAGTCTGTGTCCCGATGGTGGCTAGAGAGATTTGGAAGGACTGGAGTGGGCTTCGATGACAGTGGTCTGTACTCTGAAAATGACAAAGACTAATCAGGATCAACTATGCATATGTAGTATCATGTCAAACATATAAATGGCGAGTGACCGTACTCACCCGCAAATGCACAGTAGAGACTTTCCTCTCTGTCCCGCCCCTGCGTCAATACGTGATGACGGGGCGGGACAGAGAGGGAAACTGCGCGAAGGGGGAGGGAACTGCCGACGTTGCTACCGCTCCCCCTACCCGGCCTGAGCACTCTCTTCAGTTTTGAACTTACATCGCCAACACTCAGCAGGCAGATCAGCTGAGCTCCCGTCGGCCTTCCTTCCCTGCCTGTTTCCCGCCCTTGCCGACGTTACATGACACGAGGGCGGGACACAGGCAGAGAAAGAAGGCCGACGGGAGCTCTGCTGATCTGCGTGCTGCGTTTCGGCGACGTAAGTTCAATAGCGAAGAGAGGGCCCTGGCTGGGTGGAGGGGGGAGCGGCGAGGGGAGAGGGCCTTGGAAAAACCCCATACTAGCCTGTTTTAACGGGCTCAACGGCTAGTCATACCATATGCTATGAGTTTATCTTGTTGGGCAGACTGGATGTACGACCATACAGGTCTGTACCTGCCATCATTTACTATGTTACTATGTCTTGTGTTGTAGCATACTATATTGTAATACTAGTAAAAAAGGCCCGTTTCTGACACAAATGAAACGGGCGCTAGCAAGGTTTTCCTCGGAGTGTGTATGTTCTCCGAGGACAAGCAGGCTGCTTGTTCTCACTGATAGGGTGACGTCCACGGCAGCCCCTCCAATCGGAATCTTCACTAGCAAAGGCCTTTGCTAGTCCTCGCGCGCCCATGTGCACCGCGCATGCGCGGCTTTCTTCCCGCCCGAAACCGGCTCGTGCCGGCCAGTCTTCTTTTGTTCGCGCTCGGTACGGTCGTGTTTACGCCGTTCGCGCCCCGAAAGTCGATCTCGCGCGTCTTTTTTAGGACTTCGCTACGAAAAAAAAAAAAAAACATTCGGAAGGAGACCTTTTCGGTCTGTTCCCCTTCCTATATTTCTAGTTTTTGCCCCGTTATGTTTTCTTTCATCGTCGGGGTAAGCCCCTTGGAGGCCTCGGTTCGAAGTTTTTCTTCCCCTCTTTTGTGGTGCCATCTTCGCCATTACGAGTTTTGATCTCGCCGGCGCGATTTTTCCACACATGACATCGAAGTCTCCCAGTGGCTTCAAGAAGTGCACCCAGTGCGCCCGGGTAATCTCGCTCACTGATAGGCACGCGTCGTGTCTGGGGGCTGGGCACCGCCCGCAGGCCTGTAGTCTGTGCTCTCTTTTACAAAAGCGGACTCAGGTAGCGAGATTGGCCCAGTGGAACGTTTTGTTCTCGGGCTCTTCGTTGGCATCGGCACCGGGAGTATCGAGTGCATCGACGTCGCCAGCGTCCAGACCTTCATCCTCGGCCGCGATTGCATCGAGTGCATCGAGGCATCGACCCTCTGCATCGGGGCTGAGACATCGGAAGGCTGCGTCGGTGGTACCGGGACCTCCTCGTCTGCTGATGTCGTCGGACGGTGGTGCTTCGTCTGGAGTGCAGGTGAGGGCTGTCCATTCCCCTGCTGGTGGCGGTGAGCCTTCGGGTGGGTCTCCCCCTACCCTGAGGGCTCCTGCGGTACAGCCCCCCCCCCCCCCCCCCCCCGAGACCGACCTTCGGCCTCGGCCCCAAGGAAGTGACGGTTGGATTCTACGTCCTCCTCGTTGGTGCCGGGAAGCTCCGGTGACATGCTTCGTCCCAAGTAGTCGAAGAAGCATCGACACCGGTCCCCTTCCCGTGTCGGCACCGAGAGCTCTGGGTCGCCGAGGGAGTCGGCACCCAGTAGGCATCGGCACCGAGAGGACCGCTCACCCTCTGTTCAAGAGGTGTCGATGCGCTCCACTATGGACAGCCCGGAACAGCCTCCACGCCCGGAACAGACTCTGACATCGACACCTGCATCGGCTTCCATGTCTTTCTCCACAGCCGCTCTGCACGAGAGTCTCCGGGCCGTTCTTCCAGAGATCCTGGGAGAGCTGTTGCGCCCTTCCCCTCCGGTACCGGGGGTGCTTGCGCCACCGGTACCGTCGAGTGAGGCACCGGCTGGCCCCTTGCCCGGGGTGAGGTCTCCGGCATCGGTGCCGCTTGCGGTACCGACTGCGGTAGCCTCCCAGGAAGGCTCCCCGACGACGTCGGCGGAGGGAGCTTCGCCAGTGCGGGCGAGGGAGTCTACCTCTCGACGCTCCCACCGTGGCCGTGGTTCCACGGAGTCGAGCCGGGCACGGCTTCAGACACAGGTCCGCGAACTTGTGTCTGATACCGACGGTGAGGCCTCGTGGGAGGAGGAGGAGGACATCAGATATTTCTCCGACGAGGAGTCTGATGGCCTACCTTCTGATCCCACTCCCTCTCCTGAAAGGCAGCTTTCTCCTCCTGAGAGTCTGTCTTTCGCTTTCTTTGTCCGGGAGATGTCTACGGCCATCCCCTTCCCGGTGGTTGTGGAGGACGAGCCCAGGTCTGAAATGTTTGAGCTCCTGGACTATCCTTCTCCACCTAAGGAAGCGTCCACAGTACCCATGCATCATGTCCTAAAAAAGACATTGCTGGCGAACTGGACCAAGCCACTAAGTAATCCCCACATTCCCAAGAAGATCGAGTCCCAGTACCGGATCCATGGGGACCCAGAGCTGATGCGCCCTCAGTTGCCTCACGACTGGAGTTGTGGATTTGGCCCTAAAGAAGGCTAAGAGTTCTAGGGAGCATGCTTCGGTGCCCCCGGGCAAGGACTCTAGAACCTTAGACTCCTTTGGGAGGAAGGCCTACCATTCCTTTATGCTCGTGGCCAAAATTCAGTCTTACCAGCTCTACATGAGCATACACATGCGGAACAATGTGCGGCAGTTGGCGGGCTTGGTGGACAAGCTCCCCCCTGAGCAAGCCAAGCCATTTCAGGAGGTGGTCAGGCAGCTGAAAGCGTGCAGAAAATTCCTGGCCAGAGGGGTGTATGACACTTTTGATGTTGCATCCAGGGCCGCTGCTCAAGGTGTGGTGATGCGCAGACTCTCATGGCTGCGTGCCTCCGACCTGGAGAATAGGCTCCAGCAGCGGATTGCGGACTCGCCTTGCCGTGCGGATAACATTTTTGGAGAAAAAGTCGAGCAGGTGGTAGAGCAGCTCCACCAGCGGGATACCGCTTTCGACAAGTTCTCCCGCCGGCAGCCTTCAGCTTCTACCTCTACAGGTAGACGATTTTTTGGGGAAAGGAGGACTGTTCCCTACTCTTCTGGTAAGCGTAGGTACAATCCTCCTTCTCGACAGCCTGCGGCCCAGGCTAAGCCCCAGCGCGCTCGCTCTCGTCAGCAGCGTGCGCCTCAGCAAGGCCCCTCGGATCCCCAGCAAAAGCAAGGGACGAGCTTTTGACTGGCTCCAGCAGAGCATAGCCGACATCCAAGTGTCAGTGCCGGGCGACCTGCCAGTCTGAGGGAGGTTGAAAGTTTTTCACCAAAGGTGGCCTCTCATAACCTACGATCAGTGGGTTCTCCAAATAGTCCGGCAAGGATACACCCTCAATTTGGCCTCAAAACCTCCAAATTGTCCACCGGGAGCTCAGTCTTACAGCTTCCAGCACAAGCAGGTACTTGCAGAGGAACTCTCCGCCCTTCTCAGCGCCAATGCGGTCGAGCCCGTGCCATCCGGGCAGGAAGGGCTGGGATTCTAGTCCAGGTACTTCCTTGTGGAAAAGAAAACAGGGGGGATGCGTCCCATCCTAGACCTAAGGGCACTGAACAAATATCTGGTCAAAGAAAAGTTCAGGATGCTTTCCCTGGGCACCCTTCTCCCCATGATTCAGGAAAACGATTGGCTATGCTCTCTGGACTTGAAGGACGCCTACACACACATCCCGATACTGCCAGCTCACAGACAGTATCTGCGATTTCAGCTGGGCACACGTCACTTCCAGTACTGTGTGCTACCCTTTGGGCTCGCCTCTGCGCCCAGAGTGTTCACGAAGTGCTTGGCTGTAGTAGCAGCGGCACTTCGCAGACTGGGGGTACACGTGTTCCCATATCTCGACGATTGGCTGGTGAAGAACACATCCGAGGCAGGAGCTCTACAGTCCATGCAGATGACTATTCGCCTCCTGGAGCTACTGGGGTTTGTGATAAATTATCCGAAGTCCCACCTTCTCCCAGTGCAGAAACTCGAATTCATAGGAGCTCTGCTGAACTCTCGGACGGCTCGCGCCTATCTCCCAGAGACGAGAGCCAACAACTTGTTGTCCCTCGTCTCGCGGGTGCGAGCGTCCCAGCAGATCACAGCTCGGCAGATGTTGAGATTGCTGGGCCACATGGCCTCCACAGTTCATGTGACTCCCATGGCCCGCCTTCACATGAGATCTGCTCAATGGACCCTAGCTTCCCAGTGGTTTCAGGCTGCTGGGGATCTAGAAGACGTGATCCACCTGTCCACGAGTTTTCTCAAATCCCTGTATTGGTGGCTGATTTGGTCCAATTTGACTCTGGGACGTCCTTTCCAAATTCCTCAGCCACAAAAAGTGCTGACCACGGATGCGTCTCTCCTGGGGTGGGGAGCTCATGTTGATGGGCTTCACACCCAAGGAAGCTGGTCCCTCCAGGAACGCGATCTGCAGATCAATCTCCTGGAGTTACGAGCGGTCTGGAACGCTCTGAAGGCTTTCAGATATCGGCTGTCCCACCAAATTATCCAAATTCAGACAGACAACCAGGTTGCCATGTATTACATCAACAAGCAGGGGGGCACTGGATCTCGCCCCCTGTGTCAGGAAGCCGTCAGCATGTGGCTCTGGGCTCGCCGTCACGGCATGGTGCTCCAAGCCACATATCTGGCAGGCGTAAACAACAGTCTGGCCGACAGGTTGAGCAGGATTATGCAACCTCACGAGTGGTCGATCAATTCCCGTGTAGTGCAACAGATCTTCCAGGTGTGGGGCACCCCCTTGGTAGATCTCTTTGCATCTCGAGCCAACCACAAAGTCCCTCAGTTCTGTTCCAGGCTTCAGGCCCACGGCAGACTGGCATCGGATGCCTTCCTCCTGGACTGGGGGGAGGGTCTGCTGTATGCTTATCCTCCCATACCTTTGGTGGGGAAGACTTTGTTGAACCTCAAGCAAGACCGAGGCACCATGATTCTGATTGCTCCTTTTTGGCCGCGTCAGATCTGGTTTCCTCTTCTTCTGGAGTTGTCCTCCGAAGAACAGTGGAGATTGGAGTGTTTTCCGACCCTCATCACACAGGACGAAGGGGCGCTTCTGCATCCCAACCTCCAGTCTCTGGCTCTCACGGCCTGGATGTTGAGAGCGTAGACTTTGCCTCTTTGGGTCTGTCAGAGGGTGTCTCCCGCATCTTGCTTGCTTCCAGGAAAGATTCCACTAAGAGGAGTTACTTCTTTCTATGGAGGAGGTTTGCCGTCTGGTGTGACAGCAAGGCCCTAGATCCTCGCTCTTGTCCTACACAGACCCTGCTTGAATACCTTCTGCACTTGTCTGAGTCTGGTCTCAAGACCAACTCTGTAAGGGTTCACCTTAGTGCAATCAGTGCATACCATTACCGTGTGGAAGGTAAGCCGATCTCAGCACAGCCTTTAGTTGTTCGCTTCATGAGAGGTTTGCTTTTGTCAAAGCCCCCTGTCAAGCCTCCTACAGTGTCATGGGATCTCAATGTCGTTCTCACCCAGCTGATGAAACCTCCTTTTGAGCCACTGAACTCCTGCCATCTGAAGTACTTGACCTGGATGGTCATTTCTTGGTGGCAGTTTCTTCAGCTCGTAGGGTCAGTGAGCTTCAGGCCCTGGTAGCCCAGGCTCCTTACACCAAATTTCATCATAACAGAGTAGTCCTCCGCACTCACCCTAAGTTCTTGCCGAAGGTTGTGTTGGAGTTCCATCTGAACCAGTCAATTGTCTTGCCAACATTCTTTCCCCGTCCTCATTCCTGCCCTGCTGAACGTCAGCTGCACACATTGGACTGCAAGAGAGCATTGGCCTTCTATCTGGAGCGGACACAGCCCAACAGACAGTCCGCCCAATTGTTTGTTTCTTTTGATCCCAACAGGAGGGGAGTGGCTGTGGGGAAACGCACCATATCCAATTGGCTAGCAGATTGCATTTCCTTCACTTACGCCCAGGCTGGGCTGGCTCTTGAGGGTCATGTCATGGCTCACAATGTCAGAGCCATGGCTGCGTCGGTGGCCCACCTGAAGTCAGCCACTATTGAAGAGATCTGCAAAGCTGCGACGTGGTCATCTGTCCACACATTCACATCTCATTACTGCCTGCAGCAGGATACCCGACGCGACAGTCGGTTCGGGCAGTCAGTGCTTCAGAATCTGTTCGGGGTTTAGAATCCAACTCCACCCCCCTAGGCCCATGTTTTTTCTGTTCCAGGCTACACTCTCAGTTAGTTGGAAAAATTGTTAGGTCAATCTCAGTTATGTCCTCGCCGTTGCGAGGTCCAATTGACCATATTTCTTGTTTTGAGTGAGCCTGGGGGCTAGGGATACCCCATCAGTGAGAACAAGCAGCCTGCTTGTCCTCGGAGAAAGCGAATGCTACATACCTGTAGAAGGTATTCTCCGAGGACAGCAGGCTGATTGTTCTCACAAACCCGCCCGCCTCCCCTTTGGAGTTGTGTCTTCCCTTCTCTTTGTCTTGCTACATATGAGACTGGCCGGCACGAGCCGGTTTCGGGCGGGAAGACGGCCGCGCATGCGCGGTGCGCGAGGACTAGCAAAGGCCTTTGCTAGTGAAGATTCCGATTGGAGGGGCTGCCGTGGACGTCACCCTATCAGTGAGAACAATCAGCCTGCTGTCCTCGGAGAATACCTTCTACAGGTATGTAGCATTCACTTTTGAGAAAGTGTATGTGAGAGTGACTGTGTGTGAGAGAGAGAGTGAATGTGCGAGTGTGTGTGAGAGAGAGAGAGGGAGTCTGGGTGCGAGTGTGTCTGTGTGAGAGAGAGAGAGAGAGTGTGTGTGTGAGAATGAGAGTGTGTGCAAATGCGTATGTGAGACACAGTGTGAGAGAGACAGTGATTTTCACACAGATACAGTGTGTGTGAGAGACACAGACTCTCTGTGAGACTTAGTGTATGAGACCAAGAGAGTGTGTGAGTGACTGTGTGACACATAGAGAGTGAATGTGATAACAGTGTGAGACATAGAGTGTGTGAGAGACAGTGTGTGAGAGTGAAAGACATTGACTGTGAGAGAGAGAGAGAGAAAGACATTGACTGTGAGAGAGAGAGTGTGTGTGTGTGTGTGTGACAGAGATGCCCCCCCTCCCTCCCTCCGTCTCTGGTGTCTGAGCATTATTGTGCAGGATGCTGAGCTCTGGCTGTGCTTCAAGGAACTGGCCAATCCTGTTTAATAGAATGCACCTCCAACATTCTGAAGCCGATAAACCTTGTGTGGTTGGTCACTTCTGCTTGGGACGAACCCGGAAGTACATGATGTCAATTCAGGAGATGGATAAAGAGAGCAGGAATGCCTCAGCCATGCAGTCAGCTTCAGAATGTTGGCGGTGCGTTTTATTATATAGGATATACTGTTACGTGAATATTTTACCTCTGTAATAGTGTTTTGGCCATGTCCAGATTATTCTTGCGGTACACTGCCTTGGTTGAATTTCTCTAAAAAAAGCGATAAATAAATCCTAATAAATACATTTCCAAGCATGTTTTGACAAGTTGCCTGTGTGTATTTACGTCTTACAAGCCCCAGAAAGAAGCTCTTATGCACAGTGCAAGTGCTATAGTGAGAGCAGTAAATTTGAAATACCAAGATCATACTCCACGTTCTCTGTCTTAGGAGTGAGGTTCATTACTGTTATACTGTGAAGAAATGTAACTCATTTGGAGACATCCTCCCCCCCCCCCCCCCCAAAAAAAAAAAAAAAAAGTTGAATTGTACCAGGCAGCCATCATACCAGAATTGAAACTGGCAGATTAATGGGGCTAATTATTCTGGCTTGGGAGGCTGCAATATCGAAAACAACATACCCTTTACTTTGTGCAGGATAGAGGCAAGGAGAAAGGTGGCAAGGGCAATGCAAAGGGTAAATGAAGGCTGGATGATATAGTAATGCTGCAGGCTGTGGAGAAGTCAGGCAGGTACCAGCAGGCTACAATTCACAAGAAACCAACTGGGTCTGTGCTGGAAGTTTTGTGGTCATTGGGTAACATAGTAACATCCAGTCTGCCCAACAAGATAAGTCATATGTGCTAATTTTTGTGTATACCCTACTTTGATTTGTACCTGTGTTCTTCAGGGCACAGACCTTATAAGTCTGCCCAGCACTATCCCCGCCTCCCAACCACTGGCTCTGGCACAGACCGTATAAGTCTGCCCAGCACTATCCCCGCCTCCCAACCACCAGCCCCGCCTCCCACCACCGGCTCTGGCACAGACCGTATGTCTGCCCAGCACTATCCCCGCCCCTCCAACCACCAGCCCCGCCTCCAGATCTTGACTAAGCTCCTGAGGATCCATTCCTTCTGCACAGGATTCCTTTATGCTTATCCCATGCATGTTTGAATTCCGTTACCGTTTTCATTTCCACCACCCCCCGCGGGAGAGCATTCCAAGCATCCACTACTCTCTCCGTGAAAAAACACTTCCTAACATTTTTCTTGAGTCTGCCCCCCTTCAATCTCATTTCATATCCTCTCGTTCTACCACCTTCCCATCTCCGGAAAAGGTTCGTTTGAGGATTAATTCCTTTCAAATATTTGAATGTCTGTATCATATAACCCCTGCTTCTCCTTTCCTCTAGAGTATACATGTTTAGTTCAGAAAGTCTCTCTTCATACGTCTTGTAACGCAAATCCCGTACCATTCTCGTAGCTTTTCTTTGCATTGCTTCAATTCTTTTTACATCCTTAACAAGATATGGCCTCCAAAACTGAACACAATACAGCATCCAGCAAGGCCATAGAAAGTTTAAAACTTGATGGGCAATAATTTTACTATTTCTAATAGTTGTTACAATTATGAAAAACTTTGGTGGCGAGACATGGGGAAGAAATGGGTATTTGATTAAATGTTGGTACTTGTATCATTCATATTCCGCCAGCTTCCAGTGAGGTTAAAGCAGATTACACACAGCATAAGAATTTACAAAAAAAGTAACAAAATAAATTACTATAATTACTTAAAACAAATATCTATCTATTTAGTCTCTCTGGAAAGAACAATATGAATTCAAGGTTCTCAATTCCTCTGGTAGGGAACACCAGACTTGGATGGCCTGGAAACAGGCTGAATATTCTCAGACTTTCTTATAGCGGACTCCTGACACTGAAGGAAAATAGATTAAGCAAGAATTGTTAGGAAATAAAAACAGGCCAATTAAGTATTCAGGACAGGAATCTTCAAAGATTTTATGAATCGTAGTTGCGAGTTTAAAGCTCATACGTGTCTGTACAGGCAGCCAATGTAAGCAAATCAAAGCAGGAATAGTGCTCTCAGATTTTTTCAAATGAAAGATCAATTTAATTGTAGTGTTTTGAAGAGTCTGAAGTTTGGAACGAAGTTTTACTGTAATCATTGAATACAAACTGTTGCAATAATTTATATGGAATAAAACAAGTACCAGAACTAATACAGATAAATTTTCTTTGGAGAACAGAGGACGAATAACAGGTAATTGATTTAATTTTAAGAAAATGGCACTTGTGATATGGTTAACTTCTGGTACAGATAATTATGTTGTATCCAAAATGATTCCCAGAACCTTAGAGGTACATTCCACTTTAAATGATAGCCCATCTGATAATATTAACTCCACTGTAATACTTGTACATTCATCTACCCAGTATAGTAGAGAGCCAATGAGGGGGGAAACAAAAACTGTCTTAAATAAGGTGTGGTGTCCTACAGTGGCCATTGTGCTATAACTGGTGGCTGGAGTATTTTTGCTTTTACAGGTATAGTGCCATTATGTATTATGTTAGTGTGATTTATATGTTCATTTTTGTAATTTTTAATGTTTTAGGTTTTACTGAAGGCTTTTGTAACAAATCTAAAATCCAATTCCCCTACCATACGTCGAACAGCAGCGGCTTCTACAGTAAGCATCTGTCAACACTCCAGAAGAACACAGTATTTTTATACTTGGCTATTCAATGCACTTTTAGGTAAGCTCAAGGGAAGCTCTTCAAGATCAGAACAAGATGCATTTGATGCAATTGCATGTGTACATATAACAGGACTCTCAAAAGTCTGGGGGTAACAATGCATGACAATTACAATCCTAAACAGGAGTGGTATGATATCTCCATGCTTTTGTCAAGGTTTAACCTCTTTGGAACAGCAGTTATGATTGCATTAGGGTTTCAAGAAAAAAAAAATTTCAACAATATTATGGATTTTGGCTACGCTCAGGGCAGATTTGAGAAATGAGTTGAGAAAACCGGTGCAAGACATGATAAGAGTTAAGCTGGGTTGTATTTAGAAATTTTTTTGTGTGCACATTTACCAAGAGAACAAATCTGTACTGGGCAGACTGGATCTGGTATTTTGGTCTTCATCTGCCTTTATTTACTATATTGTATCTCTTGCAGTGGTCAAGAACAATGTACGAACAGACCATGTTCTTTATATGAAACAAGGCCTATATGTGTAGTATTTTTCATTGGTTTAAGAATGCATTTGTAAAATTAAATGGTCCCAATTTGAGTTCTTTAGCCAGCTGTATGTTAAATAATATTTTTGCTTAGTGTTTTTTTATTGCATTACCATAGATTAGGTATACTTTTAAAATGATTAATTAGTAAACATCTGTCAGGCCTTATTTTTGCTTCTTTATCTGCATGGTATCAACATAACTGATAGGCATGCTCGACATCTGAATAGGTATATGGCAACGTCTTTCTCAATTCTGCAAAATTTTCTAGCTATTCTGTGCTACACGGTGCTTTAAGTTTATAATTTGTAGCCTGGGAAAGTGTTTACAATCAGTGTGCTGCTCATTGACATTCAGCAGGACACAGCTACTATTGAGCTGATACTAGAACACAAGCTTGAAGATCCATATTGTTAAACCCTTGGGAAAAAAAAACCTGAGATTAATTATTCACTATAGCCCGAATATTTACTCTACATGGCTATAACTTTCCTTAAGCTTGAGTTTGGAAAGGTGAGTAAGTAAATCTAAAATCTAATGCCTATGTTCGTCACGCTTTGACTTTTGGTGGACCCTTTAAGGTGAAGTGTGCTGACCCTCAGCCGCTGGATCAAAAGCCAGTATCTCAAAAACTGTTGAAGATAGAACTCTGAAATTTTGCAGTTTTTCATCTTATATATTGGTCTCCATTCTGATATATTATTATCAATTTCTGAAATGGTTTAATTGATATGGAATGACCCAAGTACAATTTGTCACTTAAGCTCTCATCCCAAGCACATTCACAAGCTTGAAGTTAGCCTTCAGTTATGTATGATTTGAAGCAAGTGTAAAGGCTAACAGATATTTTTTAGGAATAAGTATGTATTACCAATGCTTTAATGGAATTCATTTATATTTTGAAGCTCTGTGGAGGACATGCCTTCTTCAGATCTATGCATGCCATTGTCATACACGTATAAGTAGTAGCTTAATACATGAATGCTGATTTACATTTCTGAATCAGCTTTGTTACTCAGAAATTGCACCTAACCCTTCTAAAATCTTCAGGAAATCACTAAAAACCATCCTCTTCAAAAAGGCCTACCCCAACGACCCCACGTAAACCTCTTCACCCAGCAACACAGCATAACTTTGATCGTACTGGACAACACGCAATCTTCATCCTTCCTGACCCTCCACATATACCTCTTACGATCACATGTCAACCTTGTACTTGTTATCAACCGACTGGTCAAACGCCTTTGACGGTACTATGTAAGCCACATTGAGCCTGCAAATAGGTGGGAAAATGTGGGGTACAAATGCAACAAACAAATAAATAAAATAACCTCCATTGCCTTCAAAATTTGAAAACCTTGAATTTTTAATTGGCAGTGCATTACGCTTAATTAAACACAGAAGAAAAAGTATCCTTCATATGTTTCAGAGTTTAGTTCTAGTATTCCTTCTGTTATGAAATCATTTTTTTTCTAGGTAGCTTCTGAAAGAAGGGTGTTAACTTTAGGATGTCAAAAGAGCCATAATATGTAGGTGAACAATATACCGTATTCTCTCTAATAATACTCACCTCCTCTAGTTTCATGGCCAGAAAACCCCTTAATTTAAGTCGTACGTCCAAATTTTCATTCTCTCAATAAACGCGTCATCTCCCTCCCCCCCCCCCCCCCCCAATACAGTAGCTCGGCATTGCTTTCCTCCACCCCCCCCTCGCAATGAATAGATCTCTTCTTACCTCTTCTCAAGATCATGGTGCTGGGCTAGTGTTGGCAAACACTAGATTAGAGAGTTGCACGGGGACAGAAATCTTACCCGTCCCCACCCATCCCCACTGGAATCTTACCCATCCCCACCCATCCCCGCAAAAATTAAACCATCCCAACCCGTCCCCACCCATCCCCGCAAGAATTTAACCCATCCCCGTAAGAATTTAATAGTACATAAAAGAAAGTTCCAGTCAGCTCCCTCAGTCTCTTTCTGGATTTGAGCCACAGCACTGTAGGCAAGGAAGGAACGGAAGTTGGAACTTGGAACTCTGGTGCGCACATGTAAGATTTGTCTCTGATTCACTGGCAGTGTGTGCTGAGAGGCCGCCATATGCACGCACCAGTAGGTCAGGTGACATCTGATTCTCGTGCCTGTGTCAGAGCTGAGGTCTGTGCACCAGCCTGGGAGCAAAGAGGATTAATAGTAACATAGTAAGTGACAGCAAATAGACCTTGAACGGTCCATCCACTCTGCCCAATAGTCACACTCATGATCAATTCATCATTAAATCAACGAGTGTGATATTATATACTTGATTATGGTTTTTCTTTCGTGTTTCTGGAACAAAGACCACAGAAGTCTATCTGGCCCCATCCTTATGTTCCAACTGCTGGAGTTGCCATCGAAGCCCACTCCAGCCTATTCATGTTCTCATTTGTGGGACACAGACTGTAAAAGTCTGTCCAGCACTGTCCTCATGTTCCAGCCACTGAAGTTGCTGTCTAAGCCCTTTCCAGCCCATCCTACACCAGATTGCCATGTATGAGACACAGACCATACAAGTCTGCCAGGTATCAGCTCTAGTTCATCACAGCCAGAGTCACCATCTAAGTGTCACTTGACATATCCACACACATGCAGCCATTTAAGGTTAGGTTTTATATAACTTCCATTTTCTAATTAGAGATCCTCTGTGTTCATCCCACGCCTTTTTGAATTCCGTCATCATTTGTGACTCTACCACCTCCTTAATGGAAGACTTTCCACATTTATGCTGTTAAAGCAAGGAAGAAGAGGAGGAGGAGGAGGAGACAGCACTCAAATAAATTGGTATTCGGTAGATGAGAGGCTGGTGCAGGTGCAGGTGCAGCTTACACTTTTATGGGAAGCCCACAGAACTGGTTCCATCCCCGCGGGAACCCCGCAGGAACTGCCTCCGTCCCCACGGGAACCCCGCAGAACTGGTTCCATCCCCGCGGGAACCCCGCAGGAACTGCCTCCGTCCCCACGGGAACCCCGCAGGAACTGCCTCCGTCCCCGCGGGAATCCCGCGGGTTCCGCGGGATTCCCGCGGGGACGGAAACCATGCAGCTCTCTACACTAGATATACTACCAACTTAATCACATGCTCTGGTCGATTGTATGTTTATATTTTATTGTGATGGTTATTACTCCAGCATTATGTCTTTGTTTTTTACTGTATTTATGTTTTTGTACATTTAACAATAGCATTTTACTTGTACCATTACTCACATTTTTATGCTGTGTGTTTTTTATAAACTTCCATTATGATTTTAAATTAATTTAATTTTGTTTTTCATGTTTTTAGACCCCTGAAGAAGGCCTTGTGCCAAAACACTGCCCGTCATTTGGGTCAGTTTATTTTGGTGAATATACTTTTTGGACGCTCTTACTCCTTGTTTGCCTTGGTCATTTGGAATTTGCTCCGTTTTCACCCCTGTCGTTTTGTGCTGGGCTAGTGTTGCCAACTGGCCAGTATTCAGCTGACCTGGCTGGTTTTTGAAAGGCCAGGCTGGTTGCTGGCAGACCCTTCAAACCAGCAATTCCTATTCATCAGCAGCAGATGAATCCAGACTTATGGGTTATGACCATCTACCAGCAGGTGGAGATAGAAAGCACTGAACTATACTCTGTGATATGCTCCTTAGCCAGTCAGTATTCTCTATCGCCTGCAGGTGGATGGATAGTCTCTCGCAAGCTCTTGGCTTGGTCTCCTGCCTAGATCCTGTTTTGGTTTCCTAATTCAGTTGAGCTTGGAGATATAGGCTAACAGTGCTTATTTCTAGGTTACACCTTGTGGTGCCAGGTTTCTACCCTTCCCCCGTCCCCTTTCTGTCGCTGGCTCCTCTACCTCCTTCCTCAAAGGGAGAATTTGTATGGCAAAACTAGGGCAGCTTCACTGCTTCTGCAGTTCAAATTGAAGGGAGAGGCCTCTCTGCCCTGCTCACAGCCCAGTCCCCTGCAAGGAAAAGGCAGGCTTCACTCCTCACCAGTTTGTGGTGAGTACTACTTTAAATTTCTGCCCTTTTTTTTTTTTTTCAGGGCTGCCCTCACTAGTGAAGCTCTGCTCCTTCTGTGGGAAGTGGCAAGCGGTGTCTGGGAAATGTGCAAGCAGCACAGTGGGCTCCGAAATGGCCATTAGTACGGCAGAGTCAGTGGGGTCTTTTTCCCGCACAGGGGATGTACTGCCACATTTTTCTCCTCTTCCCCTTGTGGGTGCAGTGATTCCAGCAGCCATATTGGACGGCTATGTTTCTTTCCTCGATGAAAGGGGCAGATAGAGTACAGCTCAATCTGCAGCTGCTTTACAGTTTTCTCCCTCTGTACTAAGTTCTGCAGACATGGTTGGGCTTCCTATATTTGCCTTTTTCACCTGAATTTGTTTTATTGCTTCATCAGGGTGTATCACCTCAAAAGGGCTTATCATCCCCTTGCTGCCCAGGGTTCTCCCTTGGTGGGTCAGGGCGACTTTTCTTCCAAAGTGAGGAGTTTGGAGGTGGTGTCTGCTCAAATAGATTAAATCCATGGTTTGATGAAATAAATTTCAAACAGTAACAAATATGCAGACAATTAGGTTATAGAAGAGAAGTGGGTTAGTGCAGCGAACTGGTTTTGATTCCCACTGCAGCTCCTTGTGACTCTGGACAAATCACTTAACCCTCCATTGCCCCATGTACAAATAATTACTTGTATATACTATGTAAACCGCTTTGAATGTAGTTGCAAAAAACCACAGAAAGGCGGTATATCAAGCCCCATTTAACTCTTAGTTAAAACGGCCGAGAAACTGATAAATAATGCTACAAATGTTTCAAAAGACATTTTAAGGAGAGTTAATTCAATTCTTGATACTACAGAGTTATTGCAAACAACAGAATCTACCACTACAACTTCAGATGCATTGACAAAATATTTTCATAAATTTATGAAATCCGCCAAAATTTATTGCAACAATCCTTAAATAACTTGGTTATTTCTTTGCCTTCTGAAGATCAATCATATCCAGTAGATAGGTTATGGACAGATTTTGATTTATGTTCATGAGAATCTATTGAAAGGTTTTTTTTAGGAAATATAATATCAAATATTATCAGATTCCTGTTCACCTCAACTTATAGCTTCAGCTCCATCTTTCTTTTTGGATGCTTATTTTAATGGTTAAATCAATTATTGTTAAATGGGAAATTCCCATTATAGTTGGGTCACATTATTTTAACTCCAGTACCAAAAAATTGTAAGAAAAATGTATCAGAGATGTCAGATTATTGACCAGTGGCCTCTGTACCACTGTTTACAAAAATGTTAGAGGGAATAGTTGCAGAAATATCTAGAGGATCATATTATATTGTAAGAGGCACAATTTGGGTTTAGACAGCTTTATAGCACAGAAACAATGTTAATTGCTATTATTGCAGAGGGTAGAGCATTGCTTAGTAGGGGACACAGAGTTGTTCTGCTGCAGTTTGACTTATCCTGTGCATTTGATTTAGTTGATCCAGGCAAATGCTGTCGATCCTTGGTAAATTATCTCAGGTCGTTCGTACAGTGTGAAAATGCATAGTTGTGACTCAGATTGTGCCCTGTTTGTGGAGTCCCACAGGTCTCACCCTTGTCACCTCTACTATTCAATGTGTTTTATAGTTCTTTGGGCTGAGTCATGAGTCAAGCAGGGTTTATATATGGAATGTGCATTCGTATGTTGGAAGAATGGATTTCTGCTCATTTTTGAGAGAGTACACAAGGATAAGACCACATTTTTGTTGATCGGTCAGCCCTCTGAGATATGGAATGACAGTGTTTTGAAGCTAGCCAGTCTGCAGGTTAAATTTTAATCCAGCAGCGGGTAATCCTAAAATGGCTAGCATTAAGTGGCTGCCTAGGTCCTTTCCGGTTCATGAGGCCATTCAAGAATTAATTACAGCTCAGTGGTCTACTCCAGATTCCAGCTTAAAAGTGGCAAGGGTTATGTCCCACCTTTATTCAGTTTCTCCTGATGAGTTGGAGAAGTTTAAGTTGGCCAGGGTGGACTTGCTGGTAGCAGCTGTGACTTAGACGACTACTCTGCAGGTGGAGGGTGGCATTGCCTTCAGGGATGTGCACAATCACAAGCTGGAATCTTCTCTGAAGCTCTTCTTTGGGGTAGCTGCCCTGTCCCTCCATGCAGCGGTCTGTAGTTTGTATGCTTATGAGCTTATCTCAGCTGGATTCAGCAGGTGACAAATGCCTTGTCAGATTCTGAGGCCCAGGGGGATTTGGAATTTCTGGACATATAAACCAGATTGGTGTGTTTGGCGGATTCCTTGTACAGTCTTTTAGAGCTTTATCTAAGCAGAAGGCCTTGGCAGTCATGGTACGCTGTTGGTTGTGGTTGCGCCACTGGGCAGCAAATGCAGTCTCCAAACAATGACTGACGAAGCTACCTTTTTAGGGGTAAGCTTCTTTTTGGTGAGGTCTTGAGAAGTTGGTTAAGGACTTAGGGGACTCCAAGACTCAGCGCTTGCCTGAGGACAAACCTAAGGGTTCCTATAGGGCAGCTCAGGTTCAATCTCGCCCAAAAGGACTCTTAAGAAGTACTGCCCGAGTCTGTCTCGGGCCTTTCAGAGGTCTAGATATCTGCAGAAGCAGTGCTTTCACTCCAATAAGCGTTCCTCTGGTCATCCTGCCTGAGCTCCGGCCTCCCACCCTTCACAACGACAGGCTCCCAGTTCACCCTTCTCTGTGTTGCAGAGGGGGATGGCTGCCCCTGTTTTTTGGGGAGTGGACCAAAGTTACTACAGATTAGTGGATCTTGGACGTTATTTGAGACGGGTGCAAATTAGTTTGCCTCCCTAATCGTAGATTCTTTCTTGGGGTCCTCCTGCAATGCCCTCCCACACCCTGCAAATGGGAGGCCATGCTAACCACGCTTCACTCGTTTCAGGAACTGGGAGCAGTAGTCCTGGTGCTGGGGTGTGAGCGGAGCCTGGAATGGCCTGGGCAGATATTCCATCTACTTTGTGGTTCCAGAAAAGGAGGGCTCCTTCCATCCAGTCCTTGACCTCAAGCAGGTCAACACCTTTTTGAAGGTCAGTTATTTTCAGATTGAAATCTCGCACTCCGTGATTGTGGTAGTCTAGTCTGGAGAGTTTCTCAGCTCTCTGGATCTAAAGGAGGCCTATTTACATATCCCATTTGGCCTACTCATCAGTGGTTTCTCCCCTTTGCGGTTCTTGGACAACACATTAAGTTCTTGTCTATGCACTTAAGGTTATCAATGGCCCCCAGGACGTTTTCCAAGGTCATAGTGGTTTGGCAGCATTCCTACACAAAGAAGGCATCAGGGTGCATCCTTATCTGGATGATTAGTTGGTCAGAGCGTCCTCAGCGCAGAAAAAACATTGCATCACTTTCAAAGTGATCTCTGCTTCAGCCCCTGGGTTGGGTAGTCAGTCTATCCAGGAGTAATTTAGTTCCCACTCAGGCTCTGGAGTATTTGGGGGTGTGGATTGATATGGCTGTGGGGAAAGTATTTCTACCAGAGGTCCAGAAATACGGGCTTCAGGCTCAGATTCACAGCTTGTGAGATCCGAAGCCACGCACCTGGGATTATGTTTTGGTACTTGGGTCGATGACTAAGTTCTGCAGACATGGTTGGGCTTCCTACATTTTCTGCTGGGCAGGAGCCTTTTTCACTTGAATTTGTTTTATTGCTTCATCAGGTGTATCTCCTGAAAAGGGCTCATCAGCCCCTTGCTGCCCAGGCTTCTCCCTTTTTGGGTCAGGGTGACTTTTCTTTCAAAATGAGGAGATTGGAGGTGGTGTCTGCTTAAATAGATTGAATCCGTGGTATGATGAAGCTGGTGCCATGGGCCAGGGTGCATATATAGATTGAGGTTCCTTTTATATTGACTGAAAGCTGCTGCCAGTTAAGTAAAAAAAAATTTGGACATTCAATTAGAGTTATGTGCAATTATATGAAGGTTGAGCATGATAATTAAAGCCCATAGTGACGGGCGTAGCCACGGGTGGGCCCGGGTGGGCCTGGGCCCACCCAATTTGGGGTCAGGCCCGCCCAGCAGCACAGCGATTCCGGAGGCTCCGGCCCCCATCATCATCCATTCCCCCATGGCGTGCCGCAACTTTCATCCCCATCTTCCCTCACCCTCACCCTCGCAGGCCCGCCCAGCAGCGATTTCGATCGCAGGCAGCTCCTTCGGCTCGTACACGCTGCCTGCCGGCTGCCGCTCAAATCTCCTTGCAGCTACTAGCAGCGCTAACCCGGAAGCTCAGAGGAGAGGCTTCCGGGTTAGCGCTGCTAGTAGCTGCAAGGAGATTTGAGCGGCAGCCGGCAGGCAGCGTGTACGAGCCGAAGGAGCTGCCTGCGATCGGAATCACTGCTGGGCGGGCCTGCGAGGGTGAGGGAAGATGGGGGTGAAAGTTGTGGCACGCAACGGGGCAAGGGATGATGGGGAAAAGATGTTGGAATGGGGGAGGGAAGACGGGGACAGCAGCTGCACCGGGGGGGGGGGGGGGGGGGAGGGAAGAAGATGGAAGGAAAGATGCTGCACAGGGAGGAGGGAAGATGGAATGATGAGGCATGGTGGGTGGGGGAGAAGCTGCATGGGGAAGAAGGGAGAGATCCACTAAAGGGGTGGAGGGGTCAGGAAGGGAGAAGTCTTGGCTGCATATGAGGTGGAGGAGAGGGAGCCATGCTGCATAGAGAGGGGATAGGTGGCGAGAGGGGGAGATATGTTAAACATAGGGGTGGAGAGGAGGGCAAAATGGTGGGCATAGGGGTGGAGGGAAGGGAGAAATGTTAGACATGCTGGTAGAGGGGAGGAAGGTAGATATGCTGTATGGGAAGGGGAGAGAGACGTTGGACAGTGGGAATGAGAGGGGGAGATAGACATGGGGGTGGATGAGAGGTACACAGTAGGTGGTGAGGGGGGAAATGCTGGGCCATGGGGCAGAGGACTACTACTATTACTATTTAACAGGAATGAAGAGAGAAGGGGCAGGAAAATATAAGGCTACCATGGTGGGGTGGGGAGGGGATCAGATGCTGGTTAGAAGGGTGGAGGGAGAAGATGATGGGAATGGTGGAACCCTGTGGGAGAGGGCAAGAGGGGGAGGAGGGGGTGGCAAGGAAATGAATGAGAGATAGTGATTACAGAGGGTAATATGGTAATGGGGAGTAGATTAAAGATAAAAAGAGAAAGTAGGGATGGGGAGGAGTAAGATGGGGAATGGGAGAGTTAGTGGGTGAAAGAAGAAGATGGAAATTTGATAGGTAGTTGAAAAGTAAAAAGGAGACAAAGAAGGGTGAGAGAGAGGCAGAAAAGAGCTACAAAGGAATGACCAACATGTCAGAGGCAGGAATATTGAGGGAGCAGACAGGAGAGAGGAGAAAAGACAAATGGACTACAGCCGCTTGAAGAAGAATTAGCAGACCGCAGAGAGGAAAGCAGAAAAGAGAAATTGGAACCAGCAAGATGGAAAAATAAAATGTCCAGACAACAAAGGTAGAAACAAAGCATTTTATTTCAAATGTTTTAAATGGAATATGTTAGCTTTTGGAAATGTGCATAGGAAATGTCTTTGTATTGTGTTCTGTAGAAAAGGAAATGCATGTTTTGTGTCTCCAGTGTTGCAGTAATGCTATGTTTAACTTCTTGGGGTTCCTTTTCAATTTTTGTCTAAATATTTTTATTTCTAATTTGTGATCCCTTGTTCTGTGTTTGGTGAGGTTCTGTTGGTGTGATAGTAATGGCAGGTGGAAAATTGGAAGGAAGGCAAAGAGGAGAGGGAATCGGGGAGGGGAGCCCTCCTTTATTTTCTGACCTGGGCCAAGTAGGTCTTACAACAGTCCTAACCCTTGCTGTATAGCTGGTGAGGATTCCCAGGCATCCCCAGCTAAGGACCTCCTCCAAAGGCGGCCAGAACTCCCTTCTACCAAGCTCTGGCAACAGCATCCTTGAGCCATCGACAGCTAAGCATGTGTGGGGTGCTGGCATCAGTGGCTTAGGGTCATTGCTGCTGCCTGCCAAGCTTGGTAAAAGAGAGTTCTGGCCACCTTCAGAGAAAGTCTTCAGCTGACTGAGCTTGAGGATCCTCATTAGCTAAAGTATTTATATTTTGAGGTGGAGGTAGGGCGGAGCAGAGAAAATTTTGTGCCCACCCACTTTGGGCTCAGGCCCACTCAAAACTGGCTGTCTGGCTACGCCATTGCATAGTGAATCAATGGATCAATGATGATTTGCACTTTACTGCCTGATGGAAGTTTGCTAAGCAGTACAGATGCAGCTAACTCTGAAGATCCTATGATACCACATAATTAGTACATGTTACATGTTCACTACAGTGATGAAATGTGTGTGTGCCTGGGACTGATTTTGAAATTTGGATAGCAAGTATTATCACTGCACTGATTAATGAACTTAGATGGTCCTTTTTATGTGATATACATATTCTTCAGCACTCTATATTGTACTGTTGGTCTCCAGTGTCCAAGGATTACAATTTGCGCCTCCTTTGGACGCTTGCAGCCAGGAGCAGCGTATCTTGGTGGTCCATTCAACCAGTCTTCTTCGGGGGATGACACTGGCTTTGCCATCTTGGACAGTTGTGTTTATGAACGCGAGCCTTTTTGACTGGGGAGCTCATTATCTCCATATCATTGCTCAGGGAGTATGGAGCAGGTCGGACTTTGTGGCTGATCAGTTAGTTAGAGTTCTAGGCTGTTCGTGAGGCTCTCTTGGCTTTCAGTCTCACTTCAATGACAGGCCGGTCCAGATTTTGTTGGACAGTGTCATGGCAGAAGCCTATATCAGTGTTTCCCAAGTCCAGTCCTGGAGTACCCCTTGCCAGTCAGGTTTTCAGGATATCCAGAATGAATATGCTTCAACCTGATTTGCATACACTGCCTCTATTATATGAAAATCTGTTTCATGCATGTTAATTGTGCACAGAGTCATACTTCTCCTGGGACAGGTGATTCTGATCGCCCCAGATTGGCCAAGGAGACCTTGATACGTGGATCTCATCCATCTGATGGTGGACAAGCCTCTTTGCTTGCTTCTGCTCCGGATCTTCTTTGTCATGATCCAATACAAATAGGCAATCCGTCCTGCTTTGGTCTTACGTCTTTGCTCTTGAGCGGTAAAGATTGAGGAGGAAATGGTATTCCAATTCAGTTATAGACATTGGTGCAAGTACGAAAGCGTTCTATCTCATCGGCCTATGCCAGAGTTTGGAGGACCTTTGAGTCCTGGTGCTCGCAGCAGGCCATTTCACCCCTTCACTCTTCCTTGCCTCAGATTTTGACCTTCTTACAGGAGGGCTGTTGGCATAAGTACATAAGTATATAAGTAATGCCACACTGGGAAAAGACCAAAGGTCCGTTGAGCCCAGCATCCTGTCCACGACAGTGGCCAATCCAGGCCAAGGGCACCTGGCAAGCTTCCCAAACGTACAAACATTCTATACATGTTATTCCTGGAATTGTGGATTTTTCCCAAGTCCATTTAGTAGTGGTTTATGGACTTGTCCTTTAGGAAACCGTCTAACCCCTTTTTAAACTCTGCTAAGCTAACTGCCTTCACCACGTTCTCCGGCAACGAATTCCAGAGTTTAATTATGCGTTGGGTGAAGAAAAAGTTTCTCCGATTTGTTTTATATTTACTACACTGTAGTTTCATTGCATGCCTCCTAGGCCTGTTCCATTCCACTCAATATTTTATATACCTCTATCATGTCTCCCCTCAGCCGTCTCTTCTCCAAGCTGAAAAGCCCTAGCCTCCTTAGTCTTTCTTCATGGGGAAGTCGTCCCATCCCCGCTATCATTTTAGTCGCCCTTCGCTGTACCTTTTCCAATTCTACTATATCTTTCTTGAGAGGCGGCGACCAGAATTGAACACAATACTCAAGGTGCGGTCGCACCATGGAGCGATACAATGGCCTTATAACATCCTCACACCTGTTTTCCATACCTTTCCTAATAATACCCAACATTTTATTCGCTTTCCTAGCCGCAGCAGCACACTGAGCAGAAGGTTTCAGTGTATTATCGATGACGACACCCAGATCCCTTTCTTGGTCCGTAACTCCTAACGTGGAACCTTGCATGACGTAGCTATAATTCTGGTTCTTTTTCCCACATGCATCACCTTGCACTTGCTCACATTAAACGTCATCTGCCATTTAGCCGCCCAGTCTCCCAGTCTCATAAGGTCCTTCTGTAATTTTTCACAATCCTGTCGCGAGTTAACGACTTTGAATAACTTTGTGTCATAAGCAAATTTAATTACCTCGTTAGTTACTCCCATCTCTAAATCATTTATAAATATACTAGTAAAAAAAGGCCCGTTTCTGACTGAAATGAAACGGGCGCTAGCAAGGTTTTCCTCGGAGTGTTTATGTTTGGGAGAGTGTATGTGAGAGTGACTGTTTGAGAGTCAGAGTGAAAGTGTGAGTGTGTGAGAGAGAGAGTGAGTCTGGGTGTGAGTGTGTTTGTGAGAGAGTGTGTGTGTGAGAATAAGAGTGTGTGCAAGTGTGTATGTGAGACACAGTGTGAGAGAGAGTGTGTGTGTGTGGGCGAGAGAGAGAGTGTGTGTGAGACACAGATTCTCTGTGAGAGTGAGTGTATGAGACCAAGCGAGTGTGTGAGTGACTGTGTGGCACATAGAGAGTGAATGTGATACAGTGTGAGACAGAGTGTGTGAGAGTGAGAGTCAGAAAGAAATTGTATATGAGAGAGAGAGTGTGAGCCGTGGCCTCCCAATCCATGGCCATCTGTCCCCTGCCCCCTCCATTCATCCTTTTCCAGCAATTCCCCTCTCTCCCTGAGCCCTGCCCTCCCAATCCATGGCTATCCATGTTTCTCTGTCACCTGCCCCCTCCATTCATCCCTATCCAGCATTTCCCCTCTCTACCTGAGGCCTGCCCTGCAATCCATATCCATCCATGCCCATCTGTCCCCTCCATTCATCCCTATCCAGCAATTCCCCTCTCCCTGAGTCCTGCCCTTCCAATCCATGCCCATCCATGCTCCTCTGTCACCTGGCCCCTCCATTTTTCCCTATCCAGCATTTCCCCTCTCTGCCTGAGGCCTGCCCTGCAATCCATATCCATCCATGCCCATCTGTCCCCTCCATTCATCCCTATCCAGCAATTCCCCTCTCCCTGAGTCCTGCCCTTCCAATCCATGGCCATCCATGCTCCTCTGTCACCTGGGCCCTCCATTTTTCCCTATCCAGCAATTGCGCTCTCTCCCTGAGGCCTGCCCTGCAATCCATATCCATCCATGCCCATCTGTCCCCTCCATTCATCCCTATCCAGCAATTCCCCTCTCCCTGAGTCCTGTCCTTCCAATCCATGCCCATCCATGCTCCTCTGTCACCTGGCCCCTCCATTTTTCCCTATCCAGCATTTCCCCTCTCTGCCTGAGGCCTGCCCTGCAATCCATATCCATCCATGCCCATCTGTCCCCTCCATTCATCCCTATCCAGCAATTCCCCTCTCCCTGAGTCCTGCCCTTCCAATCCATGGCCATCCATGCTCCTCTGTCACCTGGCCCATCCATTTTTCCCTATCCAGCATTTCCCCTGTCTGCCTGAGGCCTGCCCTGCAATCCATATCCATCCATGCCCATCTGTCCCCTCCATTCATCCCTATCCAGCAATTCCCCTCTCCCTGAGTCCTGCCCTTCCAATCCATGCCCATCCATGCTCCTCTGTCACCTGGCCCCTCCATTTTTCCCTATCCAGCATTTTCCCTCTCTGCCTGAGGCCTGCCCTGCAATCCTTATCCATCCATGCCCATCTGTCCCCTCCATTCATCCCTATCCAGCAATTCCCCTCTCCCTGAGTCCTGCCCTCCCAATCCATGGCCATCCATGCTCCTCTGTCCCCTGCCCCCTCCATTCATCCCTTTCCAGCAATTCCCCTCTCTCCCTGAGCCCTGCCCTCCCAATGCATGCACATCCATGCTCTTCTGTCCCCTGCCCCCTCCATTTATCCTTTTCCAGCAAGTCCCCTCTCTCCCTTCCATGACCCCCCCTCGCATCCATGCTCCTCTCTCTCCCATGTTCCAGCCTGGGCCGCCCTCTTCCCCCCCCCCCCTTCGCATCCATGCTATCGTTTCTCCCCTGCCCTTACTACTACTACTACTGGCCACCCTCTTCTCTCCCCCCAACATCCGTTTTTGTTTTTTTTCTTCATTTTAAATTTACCTCCGTGGCGGTTCCGGCAGCGAAGCGTCAGGGAAGGAGGCGGCGCTCCCGACGTCTAGCTTTCCCTTCGCTCTGTTCCGCCTTCTTTTGACGTCATCCTTGACGTCAGAAGAAGGCGGAACACAGCGAAAGGAAGGCTAGAGGTCGGGAGCGCCGCCTCCTTCCCTGACGCTTCGCTGCTGTTTTTTTTTTCCGCCCTCGACGTCATGACGTTTGACGCGAGGGCGGGGCAGCGAGTCTTCGTCAGTGGCTTCACCACCACGAACTTACGAACCGTTCTGAGAGAGAGTCTGAGTGACTTCAGAACGTTGTCCTCAGAACGTTGAGGGAGCGTTTTATTATATTAGATTAAAAAGCAGCGGTCCTAGCACAGACCCCTGAGGAACCCCACTAACTACCCTTCTCCATTGTGAATACTGCCCATTTAACCCCACTCTCTGTTTCCTATCCTTCAACCAGTTTTTAATCCACAATAGGACATTTCCTCCTATCCCATGACCCTCCAATTTCCTCTGTAGCCTTTCATGAGGTACTTTGTCAAATGCCTTTTGAAAATCCAGATACACGATATCAACCGGCTCCCCTTTGTCTACATGTTTGTTTACTCCTTCAAAGAATTGGTGAGGTAAGATTTCCCCACACAAAAGCTGTGCTGACTTGGTCTCAGTAATCCATGTCCTCGGATCTGCTCTGTAATTTTGTTTTTAATAATAGCCTCTACCATTTTCCCCGGCACCGATGTCAGACTCACCGGTCTATAATTTCCTGGATCTCCCCTGGAACCTTTATTAAAAATCGGCGTTACATTGGCCACCCTCCAATCTTCCGGTACCACGCTCGATTTTAAGGATAAATTGCATATCACTAACAGTAGCTCCGCAAGCTCATTTTTCAGTTCTATCAGTACTCTAGGATGAATACTATCCGGTCCAGGAAATTTGCTACTCTTCAGTTTGCTGAACTGCCCCATACGTCCTCCAGGTTTACCGTGAAGTCAGTAAGTTTCTCCGACTCGTCCGCTTGAAATACCATTTCCGGCACTGGTATCCCACCCAAATCTTCCTCGGTGAAGACCGAAGCAAAGAATTCATTCAGTCTCTCTGGTACGTCTTTATCTTCCTTTATCGCCCCTTTTACCCCTCTGTCATCCAGCGGCCCAACTGATTCTTTTGCCGGCTTCCTGCTTTTAATATACCGAAAAAAATTTTTTCTATGTTTTTTTGCCTCTAATGCTATCTTTTTTTCGTAATCCCTCTTGGCCTTCTTTATCTGCGCCTTGCATTTGCTTTGATACTCCTTATGCTGCTTCTTGTTATTTTCAGACGGTTCCTTCTTCCACTTTCTGAAGGCGTTTCTTTTAGCCCTAATAGCTTCCTTCACCTCCCTTTTCAACCACGCTGGCTGTCTTTTGGACTTCCGTCTTTCTTTTCTAATTCGCGGAATATGTTTGGCCTGGGCCTCCAGGATGGTATTTTTGAGCAGCGTCCATGCCTGTTGTACAGTTTTTACCCTCTCACTTGCCCCCCCTAAGTTTTTTTTTTTTTTTTTAACCATTCTTCTCATTTTATCATAGTCTCCTTTTTTAAAAGTTAAACGCTAATGTATTTGACTTCCTGTGTATAGTTACTTCAAGGTTGATATCAAAACTGATCATATTATGATCACTGTTATCAAGCGGCCCCAATACCATAACGTCCCTCACCAGATCATGCGCTCCACTAAGGACCAAGTCTAGAATTTTTCCTTCTCTCGTCTGCTCCTTCACCAGCTGCTCCATAAAGCTGTCCTTGATTTCATTAAGGAATTGTACCTATCTAGCGTGTCCCGATGTTACATTTACCCAGTCTATATTTGGATAATTGGAGTCACCCATTATCACATTGCCCATTTTGTTTGCGTCTCTGATTTCTGTTATCATTTCTGCGTCTACCTGCTCATCCTGGTGAGGCGGAAGGTAGTACACTCCAATCACTGTCCTTTTCCCTTTTATACATGGAATTTCAACCCACAATTATTCAAAGGTGTGATTTGTGTCCTGCTGAGTTTGTAATCTATCTGAGTCAAGGCTCTCGTTAATAGACAATGCTACCCCTCCACCAGTCCGGTCCACCCTATCACTACGATATACTTTGTACCCCGGTATGACAGTGTCCCACTGGTTATCCTCCATCCACCAGGTCTCAGTAATGCCTATTATATCCAATTTTTCATTTAGTGCAATATATTCCAACTCTCCAATCTTATTTCTTATACTCCTAGCATTTGCATATAGACATTTCAGAGTATGTTTGTTGTTCCTATTTGCATGATGCTTAGTACTTGACACTAATGATTTGCCATCTTTTGTCTGATCTTTGGTTGTATTTAAGGGCACCTGGCCTACCACGGTCTGTTGTGCAACCTCACTATCCAGAAACCCTATCTTCCCTGTTTGTGAGGTATCCTTGCAAGATACCTAGTAGCGCTTTAGAAATGCTAGTTAGTAGTAGTAGTAGTAATATCTTATCCCGAACCATGCGCTTTAGAGCGACTGTCAGCCTTCACCTCATTTGTAATTTAAAAGCTGCTCTATCTCCTTTTTAAATGCCGATACCAGCAGCCTGGTCCCACCCTGGTTAAGGTGGAGCCCATCCTTTCGGAATAGGCTCTCCCTTCCCCAGAATGTTGCCCAGTTCCTAACAAATCTAAAACCCTCCTCCCTGCACCATTGTCTCATCCATGCATTGAGACTTCGGAGCTCTGCCTGTCTCTTTGGCCCTGCGCGTGGAACAGGTAGCATTTCAGAAAATACTACCCTAGAGGATCTGGATTTGAGCTTTCTACCTAAGAGCCTAAATTTGGTTTTCAGAACCTTTCTCCCACATTTTCCTACGTCATTGGTACCCACATGTACCAAGACAGCGGACTCCTCCCCAGCACTATCTAAAATCCTATCTAGGTGTCACTGGGTAGTGTACTGGTATTTTAGAGCCCGGTGTAATTATAGTGCTGCCTTTTCACACGTAAGGTGTAGCTCGTCCTGACCTTGGAATTAGTGCTGTTATGGTTTGGTAAGGTTATTAGTGTGTTTTTGCACAAGTTTGTGTAGATTGTTTTGCAGTGGAGAGTTTGTGTGTTGGCCTTACTGAGGTGGTACCAAAACATCACAAAGGGTGTAGAGCCTAAATCATGACACACTACCTCTTGAAGGATCTACATATAGAGCTTATGCATTTCTAAGGTCTACAGTGGCATGGTTTGGGAAAGGGGGTGGGGAAGAGGGAGTTCTGGATAAGGAGAAAAGAAGGAAGGAAGGGAGAAAGAGCTGGCTTTTTTGGGAATAACCATAATGAATATGTATGAGATATCTCATACATATTCATTATGGTTATTTGCAAAAAAGCCAGCTCTTTCTTCCTTCCTTCCTCCATATTAGCATATTCATTTGTGTGTATATGTATATATATATATATATATATATATATATATATATATATATATATATATATATATACAGTGGTGGAAATAAGTATTTGATCTCTTGCTGATTTTGTAAGTTTGCCCACTGACAAAGACATGAGCAGCCCATAATTGAAGGGTAGGTTATTGGTAACAGTGAGAGATAGCACATCACAAATTAAATCCGGAAAATCACATTGTGGAAAGTATATGAATTTATTTGCATTCTGCAGAGGGAAATAAGTATTTGATCCCCCACCAACCAGTAAGAGATCTGGCCCCTACAGACCAGGTAGATGCTCCAAATCAACTCGTTACCTGCATGACAGACAGCTGTCGGCAATGGTCACCTGTATGAAAGACACCTGTCCACAGACTCAGTGAATCAGTCAGACTCTAACCTCTACAAAATGGCCAAGAGCAAGGAGCTGTCTAAGGATGTCAGGGACAAGATCATACACCTGCACAAGGCTGGAATGGGCTACAAAACCATCAGTAAGACGCTGGGCGAGAAGGAGACAACTGTTGGTGCCATAGTAAGAAAATGGAAGAAGTACAAAATGACTGTCAATCGACAAAGATCTGGGGCTCCACGCAAAATCTCACCTCGTGGGGTATCCTTGATCATGAGGAAGGTTAGAAATCAGCCTACAACTACAAGGGGGGAACTTGTCAATGATCTCAAGGCAGCTGGGACCACTGTCACCACGAAAACCATTGGTAACACATTACGACATAACGGATTGCAATCCTGCAGTGCCCGCAAGGTCCCCCTGCTCCGGAAGGCACATGTGACGGCCCGTCTGAAGTTTGCCAGTGAACACCTGGATGATGCCGAGAGTGATTGGGAGAAGGTGCTGTGGTCAGATGAGACAAAAATTGAGCTCTTTGGCATGAACTCAACTCGCCGTGTTTGGAGGAAGAGAAATGCTGCCTATGACCCAAAGAACACCGTCCCCACTGTCAAGCATGGAGGTGGAAATGTTATGTTTTGGGGGTGTTTCTCTGCTAAGGGCACAGGACTACTTCACCGCATCAATGGGAGAATGAATGGGGCCATGTACCGTACAATTCTGAGTGACAACCTCCTTCCCTCCGCCAGGGCCTTAAAAATGGGTCGTGGCTGGGTCTTCCAGCACGACAATGACCCAAAACATACAGCCAAGGCAACAAAGGAGTGGCTCAGGAAGAAGCACATTAGGGTCATGGAGTGGCCTAGCCAGTCACCAGACCTTAATCCCATTGAAAACTTATGGAGGGAGCTGAAGCTGCGAGTTGCCAAGCGACAGCCCAGAACTCTTAATGATTTAGAGATGATCTGCAAAGAGGAGTGGACCAAAATTCCTCCTGACATGTGTGCAAACCTCATCATCAACTACAGAAGACATCTGACCGCTGTGCTTGCCAACAAGGGTTATGCCACCAAGTATTAGGTCTTGTTTGCCAGAGGGATTAAATACTTATTTCCCTCTGCAGAATGCAAATAAATTCATATACTTTCCACAATGTGATTTTCCGGATTTAATTTGTGATGTGCTATCTCTCACTGTTACCAATAACCTACCCTTCAATTATGGGCTGCTCATGTCTTTGTCAGTGGGCAAACTTACAAAATCAGCAAGGGATCAAATACTTATTTCCACCACTGTATATGTGTGCATATATATGTGTGTGTATATATATATATATATATATATATATATATATATATCTATATATGCAAATTAATATGCTAATATGCCCCCCATCCCCCCCCCAAAGGAAACAGTCAAACTACGCCGATGTAGGAAAGAATTTGCATAGAGGGAAAGATATGTGGTTGAATATTTAAACAGTTAAAAAAAAAACTTTAAAATGTCCATCATGTGACTGAAGAGACAGCTCTATTCAGAGGGTCTGTGTTGATGTGACAGCGCCATGCAGGAGCAAAGGCTACAGTTAAGAAAGGAGACAACTTATAATAGTTATGGAACTTTGTGCATTCTATAAGAAAAGCAAACTTTTATGTGATAAAAAAGGTATTAGGACTGGACATTGAGTAAACCACAGACTAGGAGGAAGAAACATTACCTATTTCATGCTCAGTTCCTGTAATCCTATTACAACTTAGGTTCAAAGGAACAGGTGGCTGCAACTAATAGCACACAATTAAAAACAGAACTGTAGACTGAGGTAGTTCCTTAAGGCAGCTCATGTGATTCCCAGCAGCCTTTGGATAACAGTTAGTGTGGTAATGAACCTTTAAAACCAGCATTATGACCTATAGGGGAGCATTTTAAGTTGACTATACAAAGTACTGTTTGGTGGAGGGGGGTGTGTGTATTTTTTTGGCTTAACCTTTTTTGTTTTGGCTTGGCAGTTTCCTCTATCCTAGTTGAAACAGGGAATATGAAATGATGTTCCTCCTCCTCTACCCCTGTACCTTCATGTGTTGCCCGGGGATGATGGCAATGCGTAAGGGTTCCCTGTACACCTCTGCAGTCATGGCTGAATCTAGCCAGTAGGTATCATCTTTGAATAATGACCATGACTCCCTTTTATCTCAATTGGGAACTGTGAACGCTGCCTCCACAGCATCCCTATCCAGCCTGGGTAATAGAAAACTTAGCTCAGGGACTGAACTAGGGTATCTTCCACATGACACTGGCTGGACTATCCCTAACAAAGTACTGTTCAAAATAAATTTTGAAAAAGTGCCTAAGAAAAGCATGCATTTATTAATATTACCAGGAATTTGTATACAAATGTTAGTAAAACACTTGTTTTGTTAATTCCTTATTTTTGATTGTAGGTCTGCTAGTGCCTGTGGAAGATGAACGTCCTACTCTACTCATTTTGGGAGTACTCCTGACGCTAAGGTATCTCATACCATTGCTGCAGCAACAGGTGAAAGATACCAGTTTGAAAGGCAGCTTTGGTGTGACTCAAAAAGAAACTGAAATTTCACCATCCCTGAAGCAGCTTATACAGGTAAAATGTATCTGTTAAATTAAAATTTACAGACTGAAATGTGTATATACTATTTATCCAAATATAGGAACTAGGAAATCATGCAAGCCTTTAAAAAAAAAAAAACCAAAAAAAAAAACTCTTGAGTAGCTGCTGCTTGTTGATGGAGAAACATCAATATCACAAAGCAACTATTAATATACTTAAACCTTCTTTGGAATATAGGCTGCATGGAAGACGATGTTTCAGTAATTCTCCGAGGATAAGCAGGACAGTATGTTCTCACATCTAGATGTCGTCATCCATGGAGCCCTGGTGTGGATGCTGCCCCAGCGTTCCTTTACTTTCTGTAAGCTTTTGGCAAGCCTGACAAAACATGTGCCTTCCTGCCTGCCCAACTCGCATGGGACCCATAGTTTTGTTTATTCCGCGGAGCTTTTCAGACATGTTTTTGCCTCACCTCTGACACGCGGTTTCACTTGCCTTGTTTCTTGGCTTTCTTGCCTTAGTCACTCCGATTAGTGCAGAGCCTACTATATGTTTACTTTTTCCTGTACCTTTATAACTTTTATAGTTTGGTTTCAGCTTTTTTGAAGTTTCTTAGGCCTGAGCTCCCGGTCGTGGTTCAATCCCCCCCCCCCCCCCCCCCCCCCCCCCCCAACACACACTTTAAAAAATTGAGCCATTTGATTTCACTTTAGCCATTATTCTGGATGTGTCCCAGAAGCCTTCCAGCAATTTTAAAAGTGTTTGAAGTGCAGTAGGACCATGTCTGTGACACACTCACAATTGGTGACTGCCGTGCCTCAGTCCCAATCACTTGTCCTCTCACTGTAAACTCTGTTCTGAAATACAGAAAAGAACACAGAAGAGTGGAGAGGCCCATCTCGAGATACGTTGGTGCACTGAAGTCCGTTTGCATTGCAGACATTGACCTAAATGGCATTGGGTTCTGCATCAGCCACTGGAGATGCACTGGCATTGAGGATATCTTCACCTGCCTCGACATTGGGCATGGTAGTACCTTCTTGGGCCAAGCATCATCAGACCCGATGCCAAGGGCCTGTGAGAAATTTGCATCATTCTCGTTGGCACTGATGGATCCCAGTGTCCTACATCGAGAAAAGGCAAAGAAGTGTGGACATTGCTCCTCCTCAAAGCATGGGGCTAGGAATGCTGGGACACTGGCATTGCTGGTACCCAAGAAGTGTTGATGCTCTGAGGGCCACTTTTCCTCCATGGAAACAGTGCTGATGTGCCAGTCTCCCTGGTCGGGACCCTGCCTGTGATTGAGCTCTACATCTTCACAGGTTGTCTTCACACCAGCAACAACCCCACCTTTACTGATTCCTTCCCTTGAGGAGTTGTTCTGGTTCATATTACAGAGGAGTTGAGGCTGAAGTGACCCCAGAGTCAAGGAACGGACCCTTACCTTGGTGCTTTCACCCAGAGCCTGGTTGCCTGTCCAGTGGTCTGTGGCAGGTGCAGACTCATCCTGTCATGAGGAGTACTTTGCTTAGAATGGATATGGACTGCTTCTGGGATTCTCATGCAAAGCCAGAAGACCTCTCGGAGGAGGGATCCATTTACCTCTCTTCAGACCTCTCCCTCGCCACAAGAAATGAGAAAATCTTCCCCAGAGGAACTCTGTCAACTTTTTGAGGGAGATGACTCAAGTCATCCTATTTATGTTTGAAATTAAGGATGAACCCAGGGCCTAGATGTTTGACATCCTTAAGATTGTGTAGTTGAGAAATTAGGAGACCCCACTCTCTGAACAGGTCCTTCCAAAGAAGGTGGAGACTGTGCAGAATAAGAAGGCTCCTGGATTCAAGAAGCTATAGCTTCCTCACAACTCCATGATGGACAGGATGGGGGCCATCATCGGAAAATACACTTTATCCAATTGGCTTGAAGACTACATCTCATTTACCAAGACTGGGCTGACTCTGGAGGGACATGTTAGAGCCATTGTGGTGTCGGTTACCCACTTGAAGTCAGCCTCCATTGAGGAAATTTGCAGAGCTGCAATGTGGTCTTCAGTCTACACATTCACATCTTGCTACTGTGTTGAGCAGAATAACCGATGTGATATCTGGTTTAGTCAGGCAGTGGTGCAGAATTTGTTTGGAGTCTAGAGTTGAACTCCATCCTCCTAGGCCCATTCTTTTCTGTTCCAGGCTGCATCTTCGCAGGAAAGTTTGTTGTTAAGTGTTATCGGTTCATGTTGGCCTTGCTGTTGCAAGTCCTATTGACTGTTTTTTTGTTGCTTTCAGTGAGCCTGGTAGCTATGGATTCCCTGATGCGAGAACACACTGTCTTGCTTGTCCTTGAAGAAAGTGAAGTTATTCACCTTTTAGCAGGTGTTCTCTGAGGACAGCAGGATATATGTTTTCATATACTCTCTGTGGTAACATGACTGAGAGTGTGGCTTGGATCTGTCACAAACAGTCATACATGCACGGTTTGCAGGCAAAAGGAAAAAGATTGTTATGACTCAACATGTGCACCCCTGTTACTTCACAGGCTTTAGTCCAGCACAAGTACCGTCTCTCTGTTTCTCTCTATTTCCTCACATATCACTGTCAGCACTTTCTCTCTAGGGCTGGCTCCAAGCCTAGCCCAGTACAGTTGTCTTTAACCCCTTTTGGGTTCCCTCTAGACATACATCAAAAGCAAGTACTATCCGACCTTGATAGTCTTCCACACAGATTCTGGAGCCTTAAGCTTGAGTCACACTACTTCCCTGGTCCTCTCCTTAGATATTATAGCTCAGCTTAGAATGGAGTCCTTTCCCTCAGGACCTCCCTCCTGGAAGCCTCCACTCAGGATCCCCCTCTACACTGACTCCAGCCTGGCCTGAGCCCTGCACCTCTGACTCGATCTCAGACTTGGCAGACTAGCGCCACCTTCTGTAAGGTGACTGAACTGCATCATTAGTGAGGGATAGCTCTTCACTATGCCATCCACTCCCTCACACCCTCTCACCTCCCCTAGGAGTTGGATTCTTTATGCTTTTTTAGGTCCTGTGTGAGTTGGGCAGACGAGAAGGCAAGCATAGTCAGGTTTGCCAAAAGCTTCCAGAAAGTAAAGGCATGCTAGGCAGCTTCTACACTGGGGCTCTGTGGATAACGTCCCCCAGATGTGAGAACATGTGTCCTGCTGTCCTCTGAGAATAGCTGCTACAGGTGAGTAACTTTGCTTTATTGTTCTGTTTTAATGTTTTTTAAGTCTTATGCTGTTATCACCTTTCGAAAGAAGTTTGTTTGGGAAAGTGGTATATAAACTTATATAATTAAATAAATTTTGTATTCACATATATCTATTGGTGGCTCAAATCAGGAGCTGTTCCAAAGAATATATGTACATTTGCTAACTGTTTGAACAAGTTTCAATATAGGTTCAGAAAGACCTATAGTGCGGAGACATTCATCTCTATAGTAGATATTTTGAGGAAAGGTATGGATAAAAATCATTGTTGCATGATTTCTTTAGATGTGTCATCTGCCTTTGACTCTGTGGATGGGGCTGTATTATTGGCCAGATTACAGAAGCTGGGTACAGGGGGTAAGGTGTATGATTGGTTTACCTCCTATTTGTCAGAGCATGCCTTGTTTGTTCAAAGTGGAGGAAGGATTTCTAAATCCATTCCTGTGCTGAGAGGGGCCCCACAAGGGTCTGCCTTGTCTGTGCTCTTGTTTAACATTTATATGGTTCCTTTGTGTGAAGTTCTAGAATCATTAGGTGTGGAGTACCAGCTGTAAGCCTTTGATAGGCGATTTTATTTCCTAATAGTCGCATGGGGAGCAGAGCTGTCTGTGTGATTGACATCTTGTATAAATGAGATTTGTAAATGGATAACAGCTAGTAAGCTTACTCTGAATGTTGGCAAAACTGAGATTCTTATTGTAGAGTGATGGATGATTGTTGGCCCTTGGCTATCTGTGTGGGTGAAATTGATATACTATTGCAGAAGGAGATAAAGCTATTGGGTGTGATTTTGGATTCTTAGCTCACGATGAAAGATCAAATTGTGCATATGGTTCAGTCAGCCTTTCATCAATTGTGGATGTTTCGTTTAAAACCTATGCTATGCCTGGTTGATTTTAGGAGTTGATTTTAGGCGATGGTTTTGTCAAAAATTTATTACTGCAACTCTCTTTATTTGGGTGTTCCAGAGTACAGGTTTAGAAAATTGCAGATGTTACAGAATGCAGCTGCTAGATTGTTTGCTGGTGTCTCCAGATTTGAACATATATCACCAGTGTTAAAGCAATGTCATTGGTTGCCTGTGAAACGTAGAGTGCAATACAAAGTTTTGCCGCTTATTTACCAAGTCGTTCATGATAAAATGCCATTGTAATTTGGTAAGGTTTTCAATCTATCATCTAGAAAGTCTTTAAGATCTGATTTCGCTAAATGTTTGGATTTGCTTTTGTTGACTTCCGTGTATTATGCATTGTGCGTCAGCCTTTTCAGTTGCAGGAACGCTTATGTGAAATGCTTTGCCTGGCCAGTTGCGTATACGTACAAGTATTCAGCAATTTAAGAAAATGTTAAAAACGTAGCTTTTTGTATAAGTTTTTTTTTCTGATGGGCAATGTAGAGTTGGAGAGTTTATGATGGCAGCACTTTGTTTGTCAATGAAGATTTGTTTTTCTTATTTTTATTTTTTATTTTAATATATATGTTTTTATGGAAACTGCTTAGTGTATAAGCGGGATAGAAGTGTTCTAAATAAATAAATGCAATAACCTGCAAAAAATCATGGGCAGGCTATCATTTCATATTCCATATGTTGCTAAGTATTTGGCCAAAATGGTCACCTGCTATAAGAAAATGATAAAGGATTACAGTATATTTTTAATGACAAACTTCTATTTAAAACTCTAGGTCTATGAATTGACCTTGCATTATACTCAGCATCAGGACCACAATGTAGTGACTGGAGCATTGGAGTTGCTACAGCAGCTTTTTAGAACACCGCCACCTGATCTTCTTCAGGCCCTAACCACATCTGGTAGCATTACAGAGGTCAGTGTGTCCAGAGATGAATCAACTGGCAGAAGTCGCAGTGGCAGTATAGTTGAACTTATAGGTAAGCCATGTTTTGAACTGTAAATCTAACTATACTTCCTAAAATAACATCTTTATTCGCTGTAGATAACAAAAATTAGTTATTTATAATGTCACATCTCTAAAGCTAGTGCAGACAGGGGAAATAATTACCTAGAAGTAACTTATTATTCACAGTGACGAAGAAACAAAATCTCTTGCACAGTTTAGCTTTCCAGGAAGAAAGACTTCAGCAGTCAGCAGCACATAACATTATTGTCACTGTACTTTAAATGCAGCTGTTTGTTCCCATTGAAACTCCAGTATCGTTCATCGGTTTTAAAAACCTCCTCTGTTTTATATTTTTGTGATTTCAACCATTTAACATGTAATATTCAAAATATAAATAATAACACAAGCAGTTATTTGGATGATGGCCAATGTATTGTAACAAATTTCCCGAGTTCCTATTTGCTGCTTGATTGAGAAGGAGCTGCTGTCTGGATTTCTGTTCTTTAAAGTTGATTTTGGAAAGACAATGAAGTGGCCCACAGATGAAACACAGGCGGAGACCAGTATCTGATGAAAAGGGAAGGAACTTTCACAAAGAGATTGCACGTTTTTTTACTATAGGATAACCTAGTAACAAGGTTCTAGAAAAACAAAGATTTCTCCTCTAAGAAGATGTTACAAGTAGTTCTCCTATACTGTCTGAATTTAGACCATAGATGGATTTATAAGCCTGACAAATTATTTTAAACTGAATATGTTGAACTGTCAACCAATGAAGATCTCTTATAATAGGCGAAATACTGTCAAATTGACCCATGCCAAAAATCAATCTTGCTGCTGTATTCTGCAGCAATTGCAATCGCTTCCGTAGCCCAACCGAAACATTATTGTACTAAGAGTTACAATAGTCCAATTGAGGCAAAAGTATCACCTGTAGTAAGGTTCTGAAGTTATGTTGATGTAATGAGGAGCTGAGTGCTCGTAATTGTCTAAGTCTAAAACAGAATTTTTTGCTTAGAGTTAATCCGTCTTTCATATGTCAATTTAGAATCCAAGATATCCAAGACTTTTCAGTGGTTTTCAAACTTTAAATTTTTACCCGCTATTATATTAGTGTCCTACTTTGAATGCTATTTATATCGCCAAACCACAAGATCTTGGTTTTTTTTGTTTGTTCAGCTTAAAGGTTTGTTCAGCTTCAAAAAATGGTCTGTAGCCCATTTATGTATAAGTAAAATATGGTTTGTTACAGCAGCTAATGTATCTGTAAATTTTTCTGAAACAGGACATGAGAAGTATATTATCAGCATACGACAGAACAAAAATCCTGATATCTGAGAGAAATGAACCCAGAGAACTGAGATAGATGTTAACAGAGAGTGGGGAGCCCTGTGGGACTTCACAACTAGGATTCCAATTTGTTGAATCACCATGCCAGCCCCTCACTCTTTATGATCTTATATCAAAAACTGTTTAAACCAAGCAGGCACCAAATCCATCACACCATTTGCTCAATCTAAAGAAAAGTGTAGAATAATTAATAGTGTCAAAAGCTGCTGAAATATCAGATTGAAGTAATATCACTTTTTGCCCCTTACTCAAAAAACCCCATTTTATTTCTGTAGTAAGAACAATAAGTAATGTTTCCATGTTATGTCTGGGTCTGAAACCATGCTGTGTCTTATGCAGAATATTGTATGATTTTGTGACGTTCTGAAACTGTTCATTTAGTGAAAATTCTAATAATTTTGCCATCCAGAGAATGTTCGTGACTGGGCAGTAATTCTCAGGTAAGGTCAAATCACTGCCTGCAGATTTTGGGAGGGGAGTTAGTACGATATCTGATAAACCTTTAGGATAACACCCTAATTGCAGGGTTGTAGTTACAAACTCAGGGGCCCTTTTACTAAGTGTCAGTAAACCCACTGTGGGCTTACCGCACTCTAATCTGGAGCTACTATCGGCCCAACGCAGGTACTGGTGTTGGTTCCACCCCCTAGTGCTTGGCATTTCCGGCACTAGTGGCAATATAAAAAAACAATTTCTGTGCGCTACCCGGTTACTGCTGGAGCTGTTACTGCCACCTCAGTGGGTGGCTGTAAGTGCTCCGCTCCCCCCTCCCCGCATGGCTATGCGGTAAGAGCAACTTACCGCATGGCAATGTCTTTTAGGCCGTTTACCCGCTGTGGTAAAAATGGCCCCTGCCACTAGCGCAGGACCCCTTTTTACCGCAGCTTAGTAAAAGGGCCCCTCGGTAAGCCAATGCAAAATATTGTCTGGAACTTCCTTCAACAAGTAAGAAGGACATACATCCTGAGTACACTATTTCTTTGATTAATTTACTCAGTTTCTGTTTAATAGATTCTGGAGAAACCGTTTCAAAGCATCCCTACAGTCTATTTCCAGCAAAACAACTGAGATTATTCAAAGATGGAATTATGATATTATCCATCTTGACTTCAGGAAATGATTGCCGAAACTTATTTACTTTAATCTGAAAGAAGTTGGCAAGATCCTCAGTACTAGGTTGTAAAGGGTCAGGTATCGTTAGCAAGCTATCTGTATTAGACATCCTATCAAAAATTTTAAAAAGGGCCTTGTAAGAATTATCAGAATTCTTAATTCTCCGAGGATGAGCAGGTTTCCACAAGTGGGTAGATGATCCACGTTGCCTGGGATTTGGCACATTAGCCAGCATAGAAAAAATTTAGAGAGCCTTCCTGCCCGCAGCACATCCGCTTTTCTTCAATTTATTCTTTTCTGCGAGAGGAAGCAGCTGTGCTGTGCGTTGCTCCTCACATTCCCGGGAAAAGCCTTAACCGTGTTTCAGCGCTATGTTCTTGTTGTTTTCTTTCTTTCTTTTATTATTTAAAAAAAAAAAAAAATCATTTCCTCTTATCTTCCCTAGTTTTTGTTCCTGCGTTTACATTTTCTTTGTTTTTTTTAATCGCAGGTCTCCATATAGACCTGCTTGGATGGGTTTAATATTTTTGTGCCTTTCCCTTTTTTTCAGGCACATTCTTGACTTTTCATTTTGCCGGAGCCATTTTCCCTTCCATGTCATCGAAGACTCCCAGTGACTTCAAGCGTTGCTGGGACCATCTTGGGTACTGTTACACATTTTTGGTGTATTCAGTGCCTCAAGCCCGGCAAATTGTGTCCTTTGCCTTCATATGAAGGACACAAATTTCCCGAGAAGCTCAACAAGAAAAATTTTTTTGAGCTCAGTACGGTTGTTCAGCGTCAACATCAACATTGAAGTTGGTGGCGTCGAGATCGAAGGAAGCATCGGTGTTGGGAGTTGAGGTAGGGATGACTACTGGGAGCAGTGAGGCATCAAGTGGGTCTCCACCTGCCTCGAGGCCTCCTGCAACGCAGGCCCCCCAGTACCGGCCATTGTTGGACCCAAGGCGACGTAAGGATTTGACGTCATCGGCACCGAGGAGTTTGGATGAAGTGCATCGGACGAAGGCTAAGAAGCACCGACATACAATGCAGAGAGCTCCGGGACGCTGAGGGACTTGGCACATGAAAAGCATCGACGCCGGAAGGATCACTCACCCTCCATTCAAGAGGTGCCAATGTGTCTGTCTTCTAGCAGCTGAGATCCTGCTCCCGCATCCCAGGCGGTTCGGCAACCTGACCCCACACCAGTCCCTCAGCCTTTACCGATGGCGGCTCTCGACAAACGTATCAGGGCCTTGCTCCCAGAGCTCTTGGAGGGATTGATGCAGCGATGTGCATCGGGGGTGCCTCTACCTGCCATTCCTTCCGCTGTGGCCCCCCTGGCCCACAGTGCGGCCTCCGGCTCTGGCATCGATTGCCACTCAGACTGGTTCTCTTTCGACGTTGATGGAGGAAGCTTCGCCGGAGTCGAGGCAGGAGCCAACTCCTCGACACCGTTCTCGAGGGCACGGATCCTCCATGTCGAGGTGAGTCCGGTCTTGGACATCCCTGAGGGAAGTGCTGTCTGATATTGAAGAGGAGCTCTCGTGGGAATCAGAAGAGGATCCCAGGTACTTTTCCTCTGATGAGTCCTATGGGATCCTTTCTGAGCCTTCCTCTCCAACTGAGAGGAGACTGTCTCCACCTGAGAGTCTCTCCTTCACCTCCTTTGTATGGGAAATGGCGGAGGCCATTCCATTCCCTGTAGAAGTGGAAGATGAACCCACGGCCAAGATGCTTGAGGTCCTGGACTACACCTGTCCACCTAAGGAGGCAGTGACTGCTCCGCTTCACGAGGTACTCAAGGCAGTCCCTGTATGGAACTGGCCGTCCCCTCTGTCCCTGTGGTCCCCTGGAAGATTGATACCCAATATTGAATCCATGGGGAATCTGGGTTGGTGAGGTCTCAGTTACTCCACAACTCCATGGTGGTGGATGCCGCTCTCAAAAAAGCCAGGAGTAACATAGTAACATAGTAGATGACTGCAGAAAAAGACCTACTAGGGACTATGCCTCAGCTCCCCCAGGTAGAGAAGCTAGAACCATGGACTCTTTTGGGAGAAATTTGTATTAGGCCGCTATGCGCATCACCCGTATTTAGTCTTACCATCTCTTCACGAGCTTCTATTTATTTGCGGAAATCAGTGAGGTAGCTGTCCGACTTGGTTGATGCAGGAGCAGGCCGAGCCATTTTGCCAGTTGGTCAAGCAGCAGGTGTGTTGCAAGTTTTTGGCCAGGGGCACTTGCAACACTTTTGATGTGGCATCCAGGGTATAGCAATGCGCGTACTCTCATGACTGCGTGTTTCTGACAGGGGCCATTTGGTCCAGCAGAGAGTGGCGGATGTCCCTTGCTGGGGGGATAATCTATTCGGAGAGAAGGTCAGAGAGGTTGCTGACCAGATCAAAAAGCACACTGAGGCTATGTCTTCTCTCTCCCGCCGGATGTCTTCTGCAGCCACCTCCTCATCCAGGAGGTATTTTGGTGGGTCGCTGAGCACTCCCTATTCCTATTCTAGGCATAGGTACGCTCCTGCAGTTTGCTAGCCTGTTCAGGCTCAGCCCCAGTGCGCTCATTCTTGTCAACAGGCCCCTACTGCTCCCCAGCAAAAGCAAGGGATAAGCAGAGCATAGCCGTGGTCAAAGTGTCGGTCCCGGACTACTTGCTGGTTGGAGGGAGGTTAAAACCTTTTTCACCAAAGGTGGCCTCTTATAACCTGTGACCGGTGGGTTCTTCAAACAGTCTAGTTAGGATACACCCACAATTTGTTATCCAAACCTCCAAATTGCCCTCCAAGATCTCATTCATTCAGCTCTCAGCACAAGCAGGTACTTGCAGAGGTACCTGCAGGTACTTGCAGAGGAACTCTCCGCTCTTCTAAAGGCCCAAGTGGTCGAACCCATTCCACCAGGGGAAGAAGGGCAGGGATACTAGTCCAGGTATTTCCTTGAACAGAAAAGGACAGGGGGGATGCATCCCATCCTAAACCTAAGAGCCTTGAACAAATTCCTAGTCCAAGAAAAGTTCAGGATGGTTTCTCTGGGCACCCTTCTTCCATGATTCAGGAAAACGATTGGCTATGCTCTCTGAACTTAAAGGATGCCTACACTCATATCCCGATACTTCCACCTCACATCTTTGATTTCAGCTGGGAACACATCACTTTCAGTATTGCGTGTTGCCCTTTGGCCTCGCATCAGCTCCCAGGGTTTTTACAAAATGTCTAGCGTTATTCGCAGCATCGTGATGCAGGCTGGGAGTCCATGTGTTCCCTTATCTCGATGATTGGCTGGTGAAGATCACCTTGGAGGACGGTGCTCGTGAGTCAATTCGGATGACTATTCAGGTGCTGGAACTGCTAGGGTTTGTAATAAACTACCCTGTCCCATCTCCATCCAGTTTAAAATTTGGAGTTTATAGGAGCCCTGCTCGATACAAAGAATGTCCAAACCTTCCTCCCAGAGGCGCATGTGGACAACCTTCTTTCCTTTGCTTCCAAGGTTTGGGCATCACAGCAGGTCACAGCTCAGCAGATATTGAGATTGTTGGGCCACATGGCTTCGACAGTATATGTTACACCCGTGGTACGTCTTCACATGAGATCTGCTCAATGGACCCTGGCTTCTCAGTGGTATCAAATTATTCTCATTCAAACAGACAATCAGGTTGCAATGTATTACACAAATAAGCAGGGGGGCACCGGATCTTGCCCTCTGCGTCAGGAAGCCGACCAGATGTGGCATTGGGCTCCCCAACACGGCATGTTTATCCAAGCCACTTATCTAGCGGGTGTAAACAATGACCTGGCAAACAGGCTGGTCAGGGTAATGCAACCACACAAGTGGTCTCTAAATATGGGCATAGCCCGCAAGATCTTCCCAGCGTGGGACACCCCCTCGGTGGATCTTTTTGCCACTCAACTTAGGCCCACGACGGACTAGCGTCAGATGCCTTCCTTCTTCTTTGGGGGACAGACCTTCTGTATGCGTATCCTCCATACCTCTAGTGGGAAAGACTTCGTTAAAACTCAAGCAAGACCACGGAACCATGATTCTGATCGCGCCATACTGGCCGCATCAGATGAAGTTTCCTTTTCTTTTGGAATTGTCCTCTGAAGAATCGTGGAGATTGGAATGTTTTCCGACCCTAATCTAACAGAACAAGGGGTCGTTTCTGCTTACATAAGTACAGCCATACTGGGAAAGACCAAAGGTCCATCAAGCCCAGTATCCTGTTTTCTGAAGTACTTGACCTGGAGGTTCATTTTCTTGGTGGCTGTTACTTCAGCTCGTAGAGTGAGTGAGCTTCAAGCCTTAGTAGTAGATGCACCTTATACTAAGTTTCATCACAACAGAGTAGTCCTCCGCACACACCCTAAGTGCTTGCCAAAGGTGGTGTCAGAGTTCCATTTGAACCAGTCGATTGTCTTTCCAGCTTGCATGCCTTGGACTGCAAGAGAGCATTGGCCTTTTACATGGAGCGGACGAAGCCCCTCAGACAGTTCACCCAGTTGCTTATTTCTTTTGATTCCAACAGGAGGGGAGTCACCATCGGTAAACACACCATTTCCAGTTGGCTGGCAGATTGCATTTTCTTCGCTTCTGCCCAAGCTGGGCTGACTTTGGGGCGTCATGTCACAACTCAATGTCAGAGCCATGGCTGTGTCGGTGGCCCACTTGAAGTCAGCCTCCATTGAAAAGATTTGCAATGCTGCGACGTGGTTTTCAGTCCACACATTCACATCTCATTACTGCCTTGAGCAGGATACCCGACGCGACGGTCAGTTTGGGTAGTCAGTGTTGCACTTGTGAGAATTGGAAGCCTTCTTGTCCTAGTAGAAAGCAGGGCTGTGGAGTCGGAGTCGGAGTCGGCAGCAATTTTGGGTACATTGAGTCGGAGTTGGAGTCGGCAAAAATGTACCGCTCCGACTCCTCATATATTTGAATAAAGTACTTCTCTGCTGTGAATAAAGCTTAGTACCTAGTTGTTTCACTAGTGTGAAGTCCAGCTGAACTATTTTGCTGGAGAACTTCCCTCTGCTCAGTCTCCCTTTGCATTTACTGACCTGCTGTAGAGTACCTCCTCTCTGACCCCACAGTGAACTTAAGCTCCAAGAGAAGATCATTCAGCACACACAGATAAGGCAGCAGAGAGACTCCACCCAACTTCCTCTCTCTCTGCAACAAGAGCTTTATATTTTAGTTGAAGTGGCACACCATTCACAATGGCAAAAAGAATGTCAGGAAACATGACAAAGTCTGCTGTTTATGAACACTTTACAATATCAACAGATGGGAAACATTATGTATGTCAATGTATTATAGAAGATGATGATGGTGAAAAAGCATGTGATGCAAAAATTAGCAGTTTCAGTGGTTATGAAAAAAATGCACCTACAAGAGCATCAGATTTAAAAAGACACTTGCAGCGTTTCCATCCTAAAGTGTTAGAAGCTGTGAATGAGAAAGATAGCAATGAAAACATTCCATCTACTTCAGGGTCAATAAAAGATCAGAAATCTACTGGAGGCCAGACACAACTATCAAGATTTTTTACAGCTGACAAAGTTACTATAACAATGACACCAGAAAAATTCAAAAACCATATCATTGAAATGGCAGTCAAGAATATTATACCACTATCTTTTTTTTCACAACCAGCCTTTTTAGGCTTAAATGGAGAAATGGCTAAAAAGCTTGGAGTTTCTCTGGAACGAGAAAGTATAAGGAAACTTATACTTGAAGAGGCCAAATGTAAGAAGGAAGAACTAAGAAAAAGTCTGAAGGGACGTTTTGTCTTTATTAAAATGGATGCATGCACACGTCACAGAGTCAATTATTTTGCAATTAATGTTAGATTTGCTGATGAAAACAAAAAACCAATAACCTGGACATTAGGAGTAAAGGACACTCAGGCACATCATACCAGTGAGTATCTGCAGAAGTTAGTGGAAGGTGTTTTAGAAGATTTTGAAATTAAAAAGGAACACATTCTATATATTGTAACTGATAATGCTTCAAATATGTTAAGCACAATTGAAAAAATGAAAGAAGTTGATGAAGAAAGCAGCATACAAATATCAGAAGATGACAGTTCTGCAATTAAAGAAAGCTGTGAAAGTTTGGATGATATTGCTGAAGAAGCATCTAAGCTTATTACCATTCAACATATGCGTTGTGCTGTTCATACTCTGCAACTAGCAATAAGAGATGGATTGAAGGATCGTCATGCGGCTACACTAATTAGCAAGTTCAGGCAAGTAGCTGTTGCAGCCAGGATCCCTAAAACAGATGCTATTCTGAAGAGACGTGCTGGAAAAGGAGCCATTTTGGATCAAGCAACGCGCTGGGGAAGCACTTACTTGATGATAGAAAGCGTTTGCTTGAACTAAAAGACTTCCTTGAAGAACTGGACAATGTAAATGTTTCATTAAAAGAAAACCAATGGGCTCAAGTTACAGAATTAGGCTACTTTCTTACCCTTTTGCTATTACCAAGAAGCTGCAATATGAAGATTTAACACCAGGTAAATTCTTCTTGGAATGGAAGGGCTTGATATATAACCTTAACAAAAGTGGGGGGTTAATTGCTGATGGCATTGTATCTTCAATGAGGAAAAGAGAGGAGCTCTTGCTGGATAATCAAATTCTCTTAGCTGCTATTTATGTTGATCCAATGAGCCGAATTTTGTTGAGCAGTGACCAAATTGCTACAGGAAAACAGGCACTCTATGACATAGCAGTTCGCATGAAAGGGTTGCTACCTGAAACTCATAAACCACTGGATGAAGCTAAAGCTATAAATACTGATGGTAATGGTAACTCAGGTTCATCCTCTTCAAATGAAGAAGAGAATTTTCAAGCTTATTTGGACAAAATGGAAGCTTCAAAAGCAAAGCGATGTCGGTTAAGCATTGAAAAGCAACCTGTAAATGTCCATATAAAGAAATTCATGCAAGAGTTTTTTAAAGGATTAAAAGAAGTGGAAAAGTTTGACCGCTCATCAAAACTGACTATAGAAGAAGCCATCATTGTTTATCCAGAGATTGTCAGTGATGCAGCTAGAACCGTAACAGCAATGCCACCCACCCAAGTCAGTGTTGAAAGACTGTTTTCAGCACTGAAAATAATCATATCAGATTTAAGGGCTTCTATGAAGGAGGATCTGGCAGAAGCAATTCTGTTTCTAAGAACAATATATGAGTTAATTTTGGATTATGTTTAACAGCTATTCTACAGCTATATATGCTAAGTTTAAATAATATATAAGTTGTTTTAGGTTTTCCAATTGTTTTTGGTTTATGTAGGTTAACTTTGATTTTGTTCTAATTTCCAAAGGATGTTGTTCTAGAATTTCCAAAGGATGTGGTTGTTCCAGATTTTTATACTTGCTAATGCTATGATGACTTTATACTTGATAAAAAAAACAATAAACATAACCTTGTTTTTTTATGTGTGTTTTTTTGTTTAAACTTTAGGATTAATGAATATTTATAGTTTCTTTAATAAATAAAATAAAAAGTCACAATGACATAGATTTTAAACCCAAACATTAACATGCAGCCTTGCATGCTGCACTCTTTCAGTCAACATGCAAAAAAAATACATATTAAAAACTGAGGAGTCCGAGTCGGAGGTACCATAAACTGAGGAGTCGGAGTCAGAGTCTGAGTCGAAGGATTTTTGTACCGACTCCACAGCCCTGGTAGAAAGCGAAGATGCTTAATTGTAGCAGGTATTCTCTAAGGACAGTAGGCTTCACGTTCTCACAATCCCGCCAACCTCCCATTGGAGTTGTTTCTTCGTAATTTGTTTTATTTTTATGCTGTTGTATTAAACTGAAGAGAAGCAAATGTGCTGTGGGCGGGAAGGTGCTCTGCGTATGCATGATGGGATGTGGCTCGCACTCCAGAAGGCTCTCGAAATTTTTCCATGCTGGCTAATGTGCTCAATTCTGAGCAATGCAGGTCATTTTCCCACTTGTGAGAATGTGAAGCCTCCTGTCTTCGGAAAGTGCCTGCTATAGGGAAGTACCTTTGCTTTTCTTGATGATAAAAACTTTTTTTTGGCTCGACATTAATAGTTTCTATATCTTAATTTTTTTTCTCCAGTTTATATAAACTTGATTATCCCTACTTTTCCTCCATAGACTCTCCAGCATTCTACAGGATTGTTTTTTTTTCCACCGCTAATTCATTGAACTAAGGGTTATTAACTTTCCTTAGCTTTTTTCTTTAAGAGGAGCAGTCTCTTCTAATGAGTGCACTACGTTATCCCAGGTACTAGATGTAAACCTAGGAGGTGTAGCCTCTGATTTTGAAATACTCATTTGACAGGATTTGGATGGACCAAGTTTTTTCCTTTTCAACTTAGTTAAACTCTGCTGAGAAAAATTATTATTTGTAATAAAAGCTTTTAAATAAAATGCGATAAAAATAGTCTGACCAAATCAAAGGTTACTAATTCTGATGATCGAAGGATATATTTGCTGAGTCACCAGAATAAGGCACAAAATCCAGTTTATGACCCTTCTCGTGAGTAAGTGAAACAAGATCTATAGTAAAGTTCAGAGAAGCTAGAAATTGCATAAATTGCTTACATGTGGATCCTTACTATCCTCAAGATGTAAATTATGATCTCCCAGTATCACAAGATCTGTAAAGCGTGTAGAATAATAGGAAATTAGTTCAAAAAGTTTTTGTCATGCCAATTGCCAACTGTTTGGAGGTCTATATATCAGCATTAGCCTAAAGTACCATTTTTTGTCCAGTTCAAGAATTGGCATACCATTATTTCCAAGGTCTCATTGCAACTTGTATCTATCAACTTAATATTAAAAAAAAAATAACCTCCCTATAAATTAAAGTATTCCCACCCCCTTTCCTATCTTTCCTAGGACATTTCACAGCTTTAAAACCATTTGATCATTTGAGCAAAGGGATACTATATAAGGTGAATTAAGATCTGGGATCTATATTTCTGAAATAAAAACTAAACCCAGATGAGAGTCTGCTATAAAATCCCAGATAAGATTTTCTTTCCCACAAATCAATCTAGAGTTAAAATATAAACATTCAGTAACCTCATAGTCCGATAAATCATCTAATTCTTTCTTAAAAGGTATCTTTATAAGGTTCTGGTGTTGAGCTTGATTTGTTTTCCAGGCGGGTGGCATTCATCCGCCACCCGACATAACTGGAGTCACTTGAGGACAAAGCAATATACAGTTTATCAAGTTGTGATAATTATCATAATGTTTAACTCATCTTGACCGATTTGTAACTATTGGGATCAGGGAGGTAGTACCATAACTAATCTCTTCTTGCTTGAACCCTCTCAAATAAACCCAAGTCTAAACAACATTTGTAATCCCTGTCCCTTGTCCCTAGGGAGGGGAAACACTTCAGCCCTGTGGGCTGAAAAAAAATGAGAGAGAAAATTAGACTTAGTTGTAGGCGCAACCAGTAAAAATCGTTATTGGTTTATCACTAAGCCAAATGCAAAATAATTGTTTTCTCTGGAGCAAGTTGTCACACAGAACAGCCAGATGCAAGCACTGAATAACAAAGTCTGCTCACTACCACCTTTCTTATTCATCACATATGTACCATTTGTAAGTTTCGTTTTCTCCCAAATCATGTGATTTCTCCTAAACTAAAATCATAAAGTAGCCTGTGCCATATATGGATGTTCCTGTATTATGTCAGTCTCTCCTGATGTCTGTGCACATGCATACTCGGTGGCCATTATCTCATTACTTATCAGTTCAGCTTGTAGTTAGTCACAGAGCAAGCTAATACATATTGCAATCCCCTTGTGTCCTCTCTCCCCAAAACTGAAACATTCTAGACATCTTAGGCTCACTGTATCCTCAGTCTCACCACCTCCCAAGGTTATATCCACCTTGTATGAAAGGCAAGGTCTCAGCTCCAGCCAAATGTGCATTCTTGAAGTGTCATTCCTCAGTTACTGAGAAAGCATTGTTTGTTACAAAGGTGCTAACTTATTAGGCTAACTTGTGACAACCAAGCAGAGCAATGTAAAGGCTTTTGTAACGGGTCTAGCATAGGAAGGAATATACATTTCCCTCTTGAAAGGCTGAAAAGCGAGCAGCATTAGGCCTTTCACACATATGGAGCACACACAGAGATGGAAGACAGGAGGGGAGGACTGGGTTCTTCAGAGCCAGTACTGGAAGTGCCTCAGAGAGAAAAGGTCACAAAGGGATGTTTGGGCTAAAAAAACAATGATTAAAAAGAAAAAAAAAGAATTTAAGAGGACAAAAATGGGGTGCAGAAGAGAATGATATGTCTAAGGGAAAGCATGAAGCAAGGGTATGGTATCTTGAGTAAAAGTGGGAGCATGAACAATTAAAACTTTGGTGGCATTTCTTACACAAGGAAACAAAACAAGAGACAGAACAACAAAATAGAAAAGCAAGACAGAGAAAACCAAGTATTGCAAAAAGAATCCCCTTGATAGTTAGTCCTAAGGAAGACAACCAGGAGAACAAACCTGAAAACCAAGCATCAGCAGAAAAATCAACAGGATGAGCAGAAGTTTGCATACTGTATTCTAAATGACAAAGTTCAGCAATGATTTTGGTGAGATTACCTTCAGCAGAGGAATGTGAAGGGATATGCGTACAACAAGAAGAGTTAAAAAGGACACAAACACCACCTTGACTAGCTAGGAGGTAGTCAAGGGCTTTACGGTTCTGTAAAGTCATTTGAGTATTAGCAGCTAATTCTTCTGAAATAGCATTAAGACTTTCAGTTGTTAAATTAATAAATTTTAACATGTCATATCGAATTTTCTGAAGCCACTTAGCATTAGTAGCGGCCTGCAAGCCAGGAGTAAAGAAAGAAGCTGCACCAAGTTCAGTGCTAGAAACTAAACGAAATTCAACAGGAATAGAAGTTTCAGAGGAAGTAAAATAATTAGATCTCTTAGTTTACTTAGAAAGAAAAGGAAAATTGGAAACAGGAAAAACAGCAACAGGGGAAAACAAGCGCCCAGGTGTACAGATACCAGAAGCATTCCCAGGAATATATGAGTATAAGTGAGTTGGAACACTGCCAGAAAATATCCATAAAAGGAAAAACAGCACGAGAAGAATTAAAAGGAATAGTGGTCACACAAGACAGTACTTGACCTAAGTGTTGACCTGTACCAGAAAAGGAAATACCGAGAGGAGCTGAAATGAGAGGATCAGCTACCAAGACAGGAGAAAGAGATATGCAAGAACGAGATAGAGGACGATCAATATGACTAATAAAAAATTCAGTACAGTTAGGAGAAGGAAAGTTAAAGGAGGTATCAAACCAAGGAGGTATATGAGAAGTTTTACAGTTAGAATAGTTAGAGGAAAGATAGCCAAAAGAAGTTTTAAAAATTGTGGAAACTGAGTGATAACCACAGCAGAACCATTTTTTGCATAACAAGAAGACATTAAGAGAAGCACCAATGAAAGTCTGAGTATAGGAAGAAGCAATAGGAGGGGGAGGAGTTTGAGAAATAGCAGAAAAATATCGTAAGGGTTAGGACAACAAGCACGCTCACAATTATATGTGGTCCACTGTGCAGCCTGAACTTGGAGATGTAGAGGCATATGCTGACAGGTACCAACATATAACAAACAATAAACTTCATGAATAGGTAAAGGTTCAGTAAGAAAAAAAGAAAGAGAAGTAAAAGCAAAGAAGGAACGTACACAAGCAATACAGGAATAGTTAACATGTATAGCAGCAGACACCATATGGTACCAAGCATTAGAAGACCAGGCAACAGAAGCTGCAGACATATTAGGAGTAGAATTAAGGGTAAGAATAGAAACAGAGGGGGAAGAGTGAGCAACAAGAATAGAAGAACAGCAAAGAGTTGTAAGAATAAAATACAAATTCATCATTATGGCAAAAGCCCACACTGCAAAGTTCAAGATGCAAAGTCCTTCTCAAGTTCCAGACAAAACAGTAGATGAAGGACGAAGATCAGATAATTGAGTCCAGGAAGAATCTCCTTCAAGTAAAGCAGATGTTGGAGTAAGAGTCCCAATGCAAAAAGGCTCAGAGTAGACAGGAGCAGTCCAAACTTTATGTGTAAAATTCTTGCGGTACACCAGGTCACCTCTGTAGACTCTGAACGGCACGGCTTAGCTTCAACCCACTGAGAAAATGCGCAGACTGCCACTAAAAGATAACGATAGCTAGAACAAGAGACCTGCATATCAGTAAAGTCACAGTGCCATTCAAGAAAAGGACCAGAAGGTTTAGGTATGTGTCCAGACGGGATTAGAGGACCCCTACGGGGAATAGAGGTGGTACAAATGGCACAGGATTGAACCATGGAATGGCATCGCTTCTTAAGATTAGGAGCCCACAGTAAAGTAGATAAAAGATCATACATTACCTGAGCAGAGCGATGGGAATCATAATGGCATTCATGTAAAAGGAGCAATAAAGAATCAGATGGACAACAAGGAAGATCATTTGGACCAAACCATCCTGTGGAAGAGCTGTTAGCTCCCAGAAGGCTCCAGCGGCCAATTTCTTCAGCTGAGGCAAAACTTTGCAAGTCCTGTATAGAAGGAAAAGAAGGTAAAGGAGTAGACGTTGATCGAGTAGAAATAAAAATAGTGGAGGAAGGAAATGGGGTCTCAAGAGCAGAAGACACAATGTCTTTGGCAGCAATAACAGCCAAAGCATTACCTCTAGCAATCCAAGTAGTGGGAGCAGCATGAGAGGGGTGTCAACAGATAGCAGTGGGCTGGCCAGAGTCAGAACGAGCAACTAAAGATTCAAGAACTATAGACCAAATATGAAAAGCTTGAATAGGGGAACCAGAAGAAGAAACAAAACCACGCCGATGCCATTTCTGCAAATGCTCATGAATGGAAGAAACTACATAATGAGATTCAGAAATAATAGTAACAGGTTTATCTAGGGGTGTAATCAACAATGTAGCAGCCACAGCATCAAGTTCCGCTTGCTGGACAGAATAGCCATGAGGTAGAAGATATTGATGACAAGCAAGCAACTGTTCAGTAGGAGTAAATTGGAGCAACGCAAATCCAACACAAGAGTCCAACAAGGAAGCATCAGTAAACCAGAAAGTACCAGTTGAAAGAGGCTCAGAAGACAATGTGAGATTAAAAGGAAGTGGAAGGGTTTGAATCCCACAAAGATGTGTAGGGGTTGAAGGGAACTCCAGGAGATCAAGAAGAAAAGAAAACGGATCTGACTTTCTAGTAGGGACAAGTGTTACAGCAGAATTTTTTAGTAGCTACACGGGAACCAAGACGTGAAGTAGTAAATGTAAGATGAGGATGAGTTAGTAAAGAAGACACATCATGAGTAGTATGAAGAATAATAGAAACACCTGGAATGTGAGCATGCAATTTAAGAACAGCAGAACAGGCTACAACTAAGCCTTGTTCACAAGGAGAAAAGGCAAGCTCTACCAGAGAGAAAGAACCAGAAAAGTAAGCAACTGGATTAGAAGATTGAAGTTGGGTAGCAGCCGCGGCCCAACCACTTTCACCATGATGCACATAAAGATGTATAGGCTGAGACAGATCAACAAAAGACAAAAAAGGAGAATCCAAAAGAGGAGTGGATAGCTCAGTAATTATCTGCAAATCAGAGTCAGTGAGAGACAGTTAAGCAGAGCTAGGAGGAGAACCACGCAAATGTTTGCGGAGAGGCAGAGTGCGTGTAGAAAAAGCAGGAATCCAAAGTCTACCAAAATTAAAAAGTCCCAATAAGCCTTGCAATTGCCGAACAGTTGTTGGATAGCTTAATTGAGAAAGGGTGTCCTGAAAAGTACAAGTTAAGGTTTTACCATTCAATCCAATGTCAAAACTTTCCGCTGACAAATTTGAGCGTTTTTAGGATTAACCTTGTAACCACAATCCTGCAAGCAACTTGTGAGTGTAATATATACAGGTATCAGCAGAGGGAGCAGAGAGAAGCAAGTCATCAACATAAGAAAGAAGAGTGACATCATCCGGCAAGGAAGAAACAAATGCTGCTAAATCATTTGAAAGCACCCTAGAAAACACAGAAGGACTTTCAGCATACCCTTGTGGCAACCTAGTCCATTGATAAGTTTGGCCCTCATATTGAAATTCGGTAAGGGGCCTACTTTGAGCATGAAGGGGAACGCAAAAAAAAAAAAAAAAAAAAGCATTAGATAAATCTAAAACAGTGTGAAAAGATCCCAGAGAAACAGATTGTAGAATAGTTGCAGGATTTTCAACATTAGGAAATTCAGTATCCACCAGCTCATTAAGTCCACATCATCTAGCAACAAGTTCCAGAGCTTAACTATTCTTGAGTGAAAAATATTTCATCCTGTTTGTTTTACAAGTATTTCTATGCAATTTCATCGAGTGTCCCTTGGTCTTTGTACTTTTTGAATGAGTGAAAAATTGATTCACCTCTTTGGCTTTTCTTCATATGGGAGCAGCTCCATCTCTTCTATCATTTTGGGCACTCTTCTTTGAACCTTTTCTAATTCCGCTGTATTTTTTTTTTGAGATACGGTGACCAGAATTGAAGACAATACTCAAGGTGAGGTTGCACCTTGGAGTGATACAGAGGCATTATAATATTTGTGGTCTTATTTTGCATCCCTCTCCTAATAATTCCTAGCATCCTGTTTGCTTTTTTGTCTGCCACTGCACACTGGGCAGAAGATTTCAGCGTGTAGTGTACAATGACAGAAACATGTATGAATCTTTGCGATATTACCTCAACCTGCATTACCCCAACTGCAAAGGAATCAAGTATAAGAAGACCTACTATGGATCTAACTTCTCCTTCTTGGGCAGCCAACTCTAGAATGCTCTCCCCAGATCTATCCGCTCAATCTGCGACTACCTACCCTTCTGGAAAGTACTAAAAACTCATTTATTCAAGCAAGCCTATCCAAATGATCCAGACTAATATTATGAACCATCTACCTTAACACATATCCACACGATAGCGACATTGACCCAGACTACATCTCCCACCTTACTCCCTTTCCATTGCCTATTTCTACCTACTCATCTCATCTATTATTCTGGTATACTTAACTTTTACCCTCTGTATCAATATTCTGTATTCCTTTTACTGTGTAAGCTGCATTGAGCGCGGGATAAAAATGTAATAAATAAATAATAAATGGCACCTAGGTCTTTTTCTTGAGTGCTAGTGGACCCTATCATCAGATAACTATGATTCGGATTATTCTTCCCAATGTGCATCACCTTGCATTTGTCTACATTAAATTTCATCTGCCATTTGGATGCCCAGTCTTCCAGTTTCCTAAGGCCGTACTGCAATTTTTCACAATCTGCATGTGTTTTGACAACTTTACTAGTTTTAAGTTCACAGTAAAATCCACTGCACCCAGCCGCTGCAGAAAGGTACACACTAAGATGTGTGCCTTTGGCGATGCACCACGGCGCAAAGTGCCTGTGGCATCTGACATGTCCAGAGGGTGGAGCAAGCTCCCACGCCTGATCACTGTATAATGCAGGAGACATCAGATAGCAGAACTGCTGAGTAAAGCCAGATGAAATGAGCTGAATCAGGCACAGGATTTAAAAGTACTTGCGGCATCTGATGTGCTGTCCAGAGGGCAGAGCAAGCTCCATGCCTGATCACTATACAATGCAGGAGACACCAGATAGCAGAACTGCTGAGTAAAGCCATGCTATTCTTCCCAGTGTGCAACACTTTGCACTTACCTACATTAAATTTCACCTACTATTTAGATGCCCAGTCTTCCAGACTCATAAGGTCCTCCTGCAAGTTTCTCTAGTTTACATGCAATTTAAGAGCTTGGAATAGTTTCATATTCTCAAATTTAATCACCTCACTCATTGTTCCCACTTCTAGATCATTTATAAGTGTGCTGAAAAGCACCGGTCCCAGTACAGATCCTTACCGCACTCCACTGTTCACCTTCCTCCTTTGAGAGAATTGGCCATTTAACCCTACTCTCCATTTTCTATCTTTTAAAGGTCTTTTTTTTAAAGTTCAAGTCATTCTTAGAAAGAAAATATACACTATGTAAAACAAATTATCTCTGTCTCCTATATATATAAAATCCTGTATATATAAAATGTCCCTTTTCTTCCTCAAACCCCTCCAATCCCCTCCCTCCTTCTCCAGACTATGGAATAAAATAAATGAGCAATGAATGTCAATAAATAAATTCTACGAGCGCTAAGTAAGAAAGGGTTCCCATTTAGCCAGGGTCTTGTTATTCTGTGCCGTAAACCTTTCCATATCCACTGTAAACCAAAGTTTTGCAATCCATTTATAGGCAGGTGGAAGAGTCTCCGATTTGCAGTCAATAGCCAGAGTGAGTCATACTGCATTAAGACAAAATTGGATAAGTCATTGCAATCTCAATTGTGCTCCCAGAACCATTCTATTAAGCAAGTAGATCCTCTAGTTCTATGGTATCTCAAGACCCAACCAATATTGCAGCTTATATTGCACTGTCTTCCAATAAGCACACACATTGAGACAGGTATGCCAAATGTGTCTCATAGTTCCTCTCTCACCACATTTGCTTCAACAAAGTACTGAAACAGCAGGAAGAATGTGATGGCATCTGGCAGGAGTAAGATACCAAGATACGTGAATTTAACCCCATTCTCTTGAAAGTTAACAGCTCTAGACAAGCATGGCAGCACCACTTCCATTGCCTTCCAGTTATGCTCCTCATGTCAAGTATCTAGCTCAGCTTCCTATTTAGTTATATGAGATAGATCAAGGGGAAGTCTGTCTCTAAGATAACGATACAGCACTGAAGTTAATTTACGAATATTAGGAAAGTCTTCACATAATTCTTCCAGGAAAGTGTTTTCCCGTGTAACAGACTTAATAGAGTTTGAAGTTAAGAAACAAGTAAGCTGCAAATAAGCAAAATGATCACTTAGTGGCAACTATTAGTCAAGAGCCAGCTCTTCAAAAGGTATTAAGTCAGTGTCATCAAAAAGTTGCTTCCAGGTAACTAACTGCATCAGACGCCACCGCCTAAAGACCCCAGGACTTTGATCAGGTGGAAAAAGAGGGTTTTCCACAGTAGGATAAAATTTTGATAACTGAAAGTCTCTAGCTTGTCCCATGCAATCCCAAACCTGAAGAGTATAACGGATAGTGGGGCAAGTGGTCATTGCAATCTTCCTATGCTCAGGAGGCACCCACAACAAAGAGGCTAAGTTCATAGGGCTAGCTTGAGCCTTCTCCAACACAATCCATAACTTATGAGGATGGGCTTGAAACCATTCAGTGGCTGTACCCGTCTGAGCGGCTTGATGATAGAGGAGCCTTGGTGTGCCCCACTTCTATCTATCTATCTATCTATCTATCTATCTATCTATCTATCTATCTATCTATCTATCTATCTATCTATCTGTCTATCTATCTATCATTTCTATAGCGCTACAAGGCATACGCAGCGCTGTACACCATACACAGAAGACAGTCCCTGCTCAAAGAGCTTACAATCTAGATAAGACAGGTAAACAGGATAGTGAAGGGTAAGGGAATAAAGAGGTGAGGATAAAGGACAGGGTAAGTGAGTAAGGAGTCAAAAGCAGGTAAAGAGGTGGGTTTTGAGTTTGGACTTGAAAACAGCCAAGGACGGGGCCAGACGTACAGGCTCGGGAAGTCTGTTCCAGGCGTGAGGTGCAGCGAGATAAAAGGAACGGAATCTTGAAGTAGCAGTAGAGGAGAAAGGGACAGACGAGAGATTTATCAACAGAACGGAGTACTTGAGGGGGAATGTAGGGGGAGACGAGGGTGGAGAGGTACTGGGGAGCGGCAGAGTGAATGCACTTATAGGTCAATAGGAGAAGGTAGAATACGGAAACGGATAGGGAGCCAGTGAAGTGACTTAAGGAGAGGGCTAATGTGGGCATAGAAACTTTGGCGGAAAATGAGTCGCGCAGCAGAGTTTTGGATTGATTGAAGGGGAGAGAGATGGCTAAGAGAGAGGCCGGTGAGTAGTAGGTTACAATAATCAGGACAGGAGGTGATAAGGGTTTTGGTAGAGTGCTCAGAGATAAAGGGACGGATTTTGTGGATGTTATAGAGAAAGAAACAACAGGTTTTGGCAGTCTGCTGAATGTGAGCAGAGAAGGAGAGAGAGGAGTCAAAGATGACCCCAAGGTTATGGGCTGATGAGACTGGGAGAATGAGAATGCCATCCACCGAAATAGAAAAGGGGGGGAGAGGAGAGGTAGGTTTAGGGAGAAAGATGAGAAGTTCAGTTTTGGCCATGTTAAGTTTCAGGTGTCATTGAGACATCCAGGCAACGATGTCAGATAGGCAGGCTGAGACATTGGTCTGGATGTTTGTTTCTTATTCCTATAAAGAATGCTATGAGGCAATCTCAGGCATTTGTTATTCCATATAAAGTGTGATATGTGCTTTTGAAGGTAAGAAACAAAAGCTCTAGGCAAAGGTACAGGCAAGTCCTGAAATAAATATAAGAGCCTAGGTAAAAGACTCATTTTTATTGTGTCTGTTCGACCGAACTAGGAAATGGACAAGTGATCCTAGTGATCAAGGTCAAGCTTTAATTCATGCAATAAAGCAGGATAATTTGCCTGAAACAAACAAGAATAGTCAATGATTTTGTAAACACCCAAATATTTAATTTTACGGCCACCCATTTAAAATTAAAAGATTGCTGAATAGCCAGTTGAAGAGCACTATCCAAATTAACATTAAAAACTTCAGAGTTAACTCATGTTAACTTTACATCCTGAGACTGCCAGGTCCCTTTTCAAGAGAGATAGGAGGTTTGGAAATGAGGCAAGTGTAAGAGAGAAGTACGTTGTCCACAAAAAGCACAATTTTGTATTTAATGTCACCCACACGAAGTCCACGAACATCCAGACTAACCGTGCTTGAACTTCATGCAGTTCTGGTTCCAGGTATGGTCATAGTCTCCACTGAATGATCTTGAGTAGGGGGCAAACTCTTGCTGGCATGTGGGATCAGAGCACTTGTGTGATAATTTCAAATCAGCTGGGTCATCTTTCTTGACTATTGGTTTGAACACAGATCTTTTCTAATCAGTTGGCCATGATGTTTTCCAAATTTCCTGGCAGAGCCTTATCAATATTGTAACAACTGCAAATGATTGCTGTAATACTTCAGAGGAAATGCTGTTGTTATCCATGCTTTGTTCTTTGGTAAAGCTTTCAGTGTTGTTTCAACTTTTTATCGCCAGTGATTCCTGATCATAAGGTACAGGTTGAAATGACTGTTGAGCCACTTGACCTTTATGGTATAATGATTCCTTGTATCTACAGAATCCTTTTGTGCCACTTTCAAAGTCTTTGATCAGTCTAATTTCAAATGTTTTTTGTTCCTATGTGCTCCTGAAGCTACTTTAGGCACCATTATTATAAGGTCATTAAGGGAGTGATTTTCCTTGTGAGAAATATTCCCCTTCTGAACTGTCATTTGGTTTTTTGTATAATAGTTTGTGTGTGAAGATGTGTCCACAATTTTTGACTTGTTTCACTGATGTAGCACTCCATTTTTTTTTTGTGTGTATGTGTATTAGATAATATACAGTTTACAATTTACAGGAAAATCTTTTTTTCAGAATACTGTGCTTTTGGTCTAACATAGGCTTATTATATGATGAAATATATGCACTCCTTTCTTAAATTTCTTCCTCAGTAGAAATGGAAACTGGTGAAAGGTGTAGCATACATCTTGTTACTATTTGGGTTTCTGCCAGGTAATTTTGACCTGGATTAGCCACTGTTGGAAACAGGATACTGGCCTAGATGGACCATTGGTCTGACACAGTATGGCTATTCTTATGTTCTTCTTCAGTTCATCCAGCCTACAATATTTCTAAAGTACTTTGAGATTCTCTGCCATGGCTGCTGATATCCATGGGCTCTCATTGCTTTAGGTCCCAGGCCTGAAAAAAGATGTGCCAGATATGCCTAGCAGAGTTTGAGGCCTTGCCCATTGTTTACAGAAGGCCAAAACCCTATATATTCACCCAGTTCTAGGGACTTTTAAAAACTGGTTATATTCTCCTTACTGGTTAACCTGCCTTTTCATGGGATGGTAAGTTTTTTTTTTTTACTTAAACTGATAGTCCATTATAACTTAAGGCAGTTAAATATTCCAGATTGTAAAGGAGGGCTACATATTAGATGAGAAGCCCTGTTAATGTGTGTGTGTGTGGTGGGGGGGGGGGGGGGGGGGGGGAGGGAGGACGACGACAACGACATCACTTTATTCCCTTCTTAACCAAAAATTGATGGAAGTAGTTCTCTTCCCTTGTACAGACCAATGCAGTCAAGCTTCTCCTACCACAGGTATTGACTAATATTCAGGGTTGTCTTTTATAATTGATCCAATAAAGTACATGACTGGTGTTTCATAAGATGATTATGTGGGAATTTCTGCACATCTTTAAAATAAAAAGGCTTTTCCAGAATGCTTTAGGAAATGTTTTACATTGGTGCTTTGTCTCCGAAGTACTGAGTCAGAAGTGCACTGGGAGAAGCTATCAGGATAAGTTCTACATTTCTGAAAAGTTTCTGGCTGCTTAAATTCTTTCTTTCTTTAGAATATGGCTAGTCTTTCTGTCTGTGAGTCATTGGTAGTGGTGAGGGGGGTGGGGAGAGAAACATTTTATTTTATTTCATTTATTACCATTTATATACCGCCCTTATCGAGAGTATTGTACAAACATCTAATATAATAATTCGTACCTCCAACGTTCTGAAGCTGACTCCGTGGCAGTGAAGCCGTGTAGTGTTCGTAGGGTTCGTAATCGCTCTCCCGATCACTACCCCGCCCTCGAGGGAACTCTGTGTTTTCCCTTCTGTTTCTGCAGGTCCCGCCCTTCTGCAAACAGGAAATGAGGGCGGGACCAGAGGAACAGCTGAAAGAAGCGGCGTCTGTACTTGCTGCACTTCAGTGTTGCCGGACGAGCAGGAGGTAAAACATTTTAAACAGCAGCTGCCACATATGAAGGGCTGGGGCACCCACACACGTCCTCCTTGCTGTCGGAGGCCACAGAGACAGAGGGAGGGAGGCGCTGCCCGGCGGAAATGGGAGGAAGAGGGGCGCGGACATCGGAGTAGGGGGGGGGGGTTCTGAGATGAGAGGGGGAGGGGGGTGCTGAGATGACGGGGGGAGGGGGGGGTCCTGAGATGAGGGGGGAGGGGTAGAGGAGGGGGAGAACATTAATGGCAGAAGGTCATTACCTTGCTAGCGCCCATTTCATTTCAATGAGAAACGGGCTTTTTTTTACTAGTACATAAAACATTGCAAAAATAAAACACATCAAATACAATACTAACTCATTAAAACATAACGAAAAAACAGATCACCATAATGTGTCCATCAACTGCCAGGAACCTCAGTTTCTGCTGTTATTTCATAGCTTTAAAGAAATCATTTTGGCCTGTACTTGTTAATAAAAGATCTTCAATGCAGTATTAAGCATCTGTCTTTTAAGCGCCTCCGGTTGTCAAAATCAAAACAGATTGATGAATGCTACTACTACTACTACTACTATTTAGCATTTCTATAGCGCTACAAGGCATACGCAGCGCTGCACAAACATAGAAGAAAGACAGTCCCTGCTCAAAGAGCTTACAATCTAATAGACAAAAAATAAATAAATTAAGCAAATCAAATCAATTAATGTGGACGGGAAGGAAGAGAGGAGGGTAGGTGGAGACGAGTGGTTACAAGTGGTTACGAGTCAAAAGCAATGTTAAGGAGGTGGGCTTTCAGTCTAGATTTAAAGGTGGCCAAGGATGGGGCAAGATGTAGGGGCTCAGGAAGTTTATTCCAGGCGTAGGGTGCAGCGAGACAGAAGGCGCGAAGTCTGGAGTTGGCAGTAGTGGAGAAGGGAACAGATAAGAAGGATTTATCCATGGAGCGGAGTGCACGGGAAGGGGTGTAGGGAAGGACGAGTGTGGAGAGATACTGGGGAGCAGCAGAGTGAGTACATTTATAGGTTAGTAGAAGAAGTTTGAACATGATGCGAAAATGGATAGGGAGCCAGTGAAGGGTCTTGAGGAGAGGGGTAGTATGAGTAAAGCGACCCTGGGGGAAGATGAGACGGGCAGCAGAGTTTTGAACCGACTGGAGAGGGGAGAGGTGACTAAGTGGGAGGCCAGCAAGAAGCAGATTGCAGTAGTCTAAATGAGAGGTGACAAGGGTGTGGATGAGGGTTTTGGTAGAGTGCTCGGAAAGAAAGGGGCGGATTTTACGGATGTTGTAAAGAAAGAAACGACAGGTCTTGGCAATCTGCTGGATATGAGCAGAGAAGGAGAGAGAGAAGAGTCAAAGATGACCCCAAGGTTTCGAGCTGAGGAGACAGGGAGAATGAGAGAGCCATCAACAGAAATAGAAAACTGGGGGAGCGGGGAGGTGGGTTTGCAAAAACCAACAGAACTTGTTTTGCCTAAAAGTATGGCTTCATTAACAGGCAACCAATTTTGCAGTTGCTGTGTATGAGGCAGAGCCAAGGGTTTGTCTCTGCCTCATACTCAGCAACTGCAAAATTGGCTGCTTGTTTATTTAAAGACCCCAATGAAGCCGTACTTTTAGGCGAAATGGGTCCTGTTGGTTTTTGCATATTAGCATTCACCATACTGCTTTGATTTTGACAACTGCAGGCGCTTAAAAGATAGATGCTTAATACTGCATTGAGGATCTTTTTTGAGTCATCTTGAGAAAATAAATTTATTGTTTGAATAAAATTGGACATTTTCTTTGCAATACATTGAGAGAGATTTTTGCGTTTGCATTTTGGGGTGATCTCTCACTTTCCTGTTTTTTTGGTGGTAAAGCTGTACTTGTTAATAGTCAGGGCTGTGCCAGGTAGTTCACAGTTGCCCTGCAGAGGTCTTTGGTTGTGAAATCGCTACCATTTTAGGTTGATTTTTTTGAGGGTCTAGGCAGATTTTTTACTTTTAATCTCTCACACCTTACCCCTTAGCTTGCTATATTTCAGGGGCTGTGGCTATATTAGCAGGTGCAATCTTTGAGATCAGAACACACAAAGTAGCTAGTAGTTCCAGGGTTGAGTGTTGAGGCCTTTGCATTCTGTCGGGTTCCTGAGCCCTTGGGCCACTGCCGAGGAGCGGCAGTAGCAGGCAAGACCACCCTGGAACTGGATACACAGAAGAGCAGGACTGGAACTCTGGACTGGAGTAGTACTGAGGCAGGCAACTAGAACAGACAGAACAGGAACAACTTCACCTTCGCCTGAACACCGTTCCTCCGGAGTTGAGCTCCAGAGTGCGGGTGTCCGGCAGGACTTGCAGGATAAGGCAGGAACTGAAGATCCAGAGGAACCACCCTGAGGCTGGGATACACGAAGGAAGCTAGGCTAAATACTAGACTTGAAGCTGCACGCAGCCACTAAGCCAGAAACACAAGACAGACCAAGGGAACAAGACGTACACAAAGGCTAGGCAGAGACAGGATTCAGGATATACACACTAGCTAGGCAGAGACAGGATTCAGGATATACACTCAGGATATACACACTAGCTAGACAGAAGCAGGACTCAGGAAATACAAGCAAGCTAGGCAGAAACAGGACTCAGGAAATATATGCAAGCTTGGCAGAAACAGGACTCAGGGTATACAAGCAAGCTTGGCAGAAACAGGACTCGGGATATACAAGCAAGCTTGGCAAGCAGACAGAAGAAGCAACCAGGAACTAGCAGAGTCTTTGGGCAGGCAGCAAACAATAGAATAAACCAGACGCAAACAGAGCCTTTGGGCAGGCAGCAGACAGAGGAATAAACCAGGCGCTAACAGAGTCTTTGGGCAGGCAGCAGACAATAGAATAAACCAGGAGCTAACAGAGTCTTTGGGCAGGCAGCGGACAATAGAATAAACCAGGAGCAAACAGAGTCTTTGGGCAGGCAGCAGACAGAAGAATACACTAGGAGCTAACAGAGTCTTGGGCAGGCAGCAGGCAGAGGAAATAAACCAGGGATAACAGAGTCAGGGCTGAAGCTTCAGCAGCTCCAAGTCCAAACACAGACAGAGAGAAAATGGCTGAAGCTTCAGACTCCAAACACAGAGGAAGGCAAAGGAAGGACTAGCAGTCCACAGACACAAAACAGAAGGGCAAAAGCCCACACGGAAGGACTAGCAGTCCACAGACTCAAAGCAGAAGGGCAAAAGCCCACACAGAAGGACTGGCAGTTCACAGGCATAAAGCAGAAGGGCAGAAGCCCACACGGAAGGACTAGCAGTCCACAGACATAAGCAGATGGGCAAGAGCCCCAGAGAAAGGCTACGAAGCAGCGCAACAGTGCTCTCACTAACTTCATGACCTTTTGGCATAATACTCTTACTTACTATGCAAAGGCCCTGAATGCAAGCACAGCACTTCCTTATGAAGGCTGTCACTGATGATGCCACCTACTGCAGGACAGGAGCAGGGAACACACTCACACCAAGGAGAGGCTTAGAACACATAGGAAGAACAGGCAGGAGCCATCTTGGAAGCTGGCACAAAACAAGCGGGAGCCATCATAGATGCTGGCTCCTCAGAGAGGCATAGCCCACACAGGTGAGGTCTAGTGAAGCAATCAGCACACAGAGACAAGACTAACACAGAAACAGACAGAAGCCAGCATAGATGCTGACCCCCAGAAATAAGGTAAGTCTGAGGGTGGTCACGACCACAGACGTGACATGAGTAGTCTATATTATGTAGAGACTAGGGAGGCAGCTTTTTTAGTCACAGGCCCTTTGATGTGGAACAAATTACTTGGATATATTTGATATGCGCAAATGCTCTGCATTTTAAAAAGTATTTGAAGACACATCTTTTTATACAAACTATTTTTTGCTGTTTTAACAGTTCGTTTATGGAGGGGAGGGAGGAGGTTTAGCAGATGCTTTGTGTCCAGCACAGAATTATGTGTGGTGATAATGTTTTTATGTCTTGATTTTTATGTTTATACAGGCTTTATTTGTTATTTGAACAGTTTGTTCATGGAAGGGAGGGAGGTTCAGCAGATGTTTTGTGTCCAGCATAGAATTATGTGTGGTGATATTGTTTTTATGTCTTGATTTTTATGTATGTTTTTATTATTGTGATCTGTCTAGTTGTAGGTAGAATATAAGTGCAATAAATAACTAGTCTTTCCAATAGACATAATCAGTATTCTTCAGTTTAGTGATAATAAAGTAACCTTGCTGTTTGGTATTCATTATCATAGTACAGCAGTTCTAACTTATTCCATAAAAAATATATAATAAAAACATCAACATTTAAAATTAATCATAAAATATGTATTTAAAAGATGAATCCATCAAAATCAAAAAATTACATAAAAAAAAGACGACACTTTGGATGTAAAAATGAAGAATCAACTTTATTAGCCAAACTGTAGCAGGGAGAAAGGGACTCGACACAGCTGTGTTTCGGCCGTACTGGCCTGCGTCAGGAGTCTTCTCTGCCATCTGTTGATTATTAATTCTATCCAAATATAAAAAGAATGTGTATGTCAATAAATTGAAGCTATAGCGCTCAATTGTGCTGGAAATGAAGTTGTTGAGCGGAGACAATCAGAGCAGTGTCTCTGATCTATGCAATCCAGACGCTGCTCTGATTGTCTCCGCTCAACAACTTCATTTCCAGCACAATTGAGCGCTATAGCTTCAATTTATTGACATACATATTCTTTTTATATTTGGATAGAATTAATAATCAACAGACGGCAGAGAAGACTCCTGACGCAGGCCAATATGGCCGAAACACAGCTGTGTCGAGTCCCTTTCTCCCTGCTACAGTTTGGCTAATAAAGTTGATTCTTCATTTTTACATCCAAAGTGTCGTCTTTTTTATGTAATTTTTTGATTTTGATGGATTCATCTTTTAAATACATATTTTATGATTAATTTTAAATTTTGATGTTTTATTATATATTTTTTGTTTTTTGCTTTTGTTAGTCATCTTCGCTGTTTTGTTTCTTGTTGATTTTTTTGCGAAGACTGGTTTCTTCTGTTTTTTGTACTAACTTATTCCAGCCAATCAGCATGACATTCATTCAATTAAGTAACTGTTGTGCCTTAGTCCTAAGGCAGAAACTCTGGAGGCTTAAAACTTGCTCCGTAGGTCTTAAACTGTCTGCTATGAAAGAGCTCACCAAACATGAGTAGGAATTGGCTGCAATTAAAGGAACTTCCAGGACTACACAGCATCTAAGCAATATTCCCCCTTCCCTTCCAGAGAAAATAAAACAACCTATGAATAGATGGGCTACAGTGGGCTCAAGTAGATTAAAACCTGTGACATGCCTAGTTGTTGCCCATACAAAAATCTTTTGCTGCACTGGAGCATTATGTCCATGAAGTAAAAACTGAGGTGGAGCCAGAAATAAAGTGTAGCTCAATGCAAGAGATTCCTCAAAGCACTGACAAAACAGCTCAAAACAGAAATTTCTTGCTGTTAGGCTATAACTTGGGAACACAGCCCATATGTCCCGAGAAAGGGGAATGCTTTCCAGGATCCTCAGTTAGCAGGAGCACAAACCAGAGTGTGATTAGAATCCTTGCCATCTTTTTAAAAGTTGATATTCTACTCCATATGGGGACAATTCATTTGACCAAAGATAGCACACTTATAGCATGGAGAGCACTCAAATACTGAGGAAGGGATTAAAGTTTTTGGTACAGACTATAACTTTTTCTGAAGTACTACCTGCTATGGAAAAAGGGAGAAGAGACTAATTGAGAATTTCAGTGCGTGTATGGAAACCTGGTGTCAACAACAAGGTTTTAGATATATAGTAGGATGGAGTAATTTATAGAAAAACAAAAGTGTATACTGTAATGATGGGCTGCATCTTTCTGTAGCAGGAAAATGTATCCTTAGAAATTCAGACAAACTAGAGGTTGGGAGTGCCAAATGAAGCGAGTTCAGGAAGTCACCCCCAGCAAAAGCAAAAGTGTGACAGGAGTGAGGAAAATAACAAAATAAACCATCTTAGCAACTCGCTTATCAGAACAAAGTGGAAGGGGTAGACAAGACAAAAAGCTATACAAAATATGAGATTGCCAATAAAATATGGCTGGAGAGCAAGGACCACAAACATGTTTGAGGATCTGCAAGCCCTGATATTAGACTTAGATATTGTTGCTATCACAGATATCAAAATTCAATGACTCCCATGAATGGAACACAATCATACTAGGCTATAAAAATGGCTGAAAAGGTGGAGATGTATTGTATGTGAAAATATTAAAGTGGATGTAATGCAAGGGGCTTGGGGAAAGGAGGAAGCATTATGGATGATCTTGGAAAGAGAAGATGGAACTCCTATCCATACAAGTGTCATCCACAGACTTCAAGCACAAGTGGAAAAACTGGACAAAGATCTGGTCATAGGTATCCAAACATTGGGAGTAAAAAGGGGAAGCATGTTAAGGAATTTCAATCTTTCAGATGCAGATAGGAATGTCTCATCTGCAAATCAGAAGAAAAGTAAAGAGATTTAGCAGAGCACCTTGAGTAAAGTGGTGATTTAGTAGAACACAGAGAAATGGTGATACTTGCAAAGAGCTGGTGCAGACACACAAAACACAAAGTCCTGGATTCCAAACATGCTGACCCCAGTAAAATTGGGAAGTACCTAAAGAAAGAGCTGACAGGATGGGAGGACATAAGAGAAGTGGAGAGACAAGTATATGAAAGCAAGAGGAAAGAGAAACCAATATGTTTTTTCAGACAAGTAGCTGAAAATATAAAGGCAAAAGAGATAGCATTAATGAAATACAGAACATAGGAAGAGGGAACACAGAAAAGAATATTGGATAAAACTCAAAAGAAGTAAAGAGAGAAATATGGTGGGCAAAATGTCCAGAGGTGTTTGCTGCTGATTTTTTCAGATATGTTGGGGAAAGGAAGAATGTTAGAAATGGAATTCTGATACAGAAAGAAGCTGAGAACTGCTGTGTGGAAAGTGTGAGGAAAAAGGTGGGCTAAACAAATGCTTGTGTGTTTACGGAAGAAATTCCTGGAGGACTACAGTTGGCTGACAAAGGTATATATGAGAATGGAGTAGATATCACATCATTCACTGAAGAAAATGTTTATGAATAATTTGAAAAGCTGAAAGTGGACAAAGCCATGGGGCTTGATGAGATACATCCCAGAATTTGAGAGAGGTCAGAGATGTTCTTGTGGTCCTTTTAAAGATTTGTTTAATAAATTCTTGCAGATGGGAGAGGTTCCACGGAATTGGAGAAGAGCACATGTAGTTCCTCTTTATAAAATGGTGACAGAGAAGAAGCCAGTAAGCATCACTTCGGTGGTTGGAAAAGTAATGGAGGTGCTACTGATAGCTAGAATTAAGTGGGTTGCAAGGTAAACAGCAGCATGATTTTAGGAAAGAAAGATTGTGCCAAATGAATCTGATTTCTTTGACTGGGTGACTGGAGAACAGGATTGACGACGTGCTGGGTGCGGCCTACCCTAAAAGTCTTGAATAGAGTTCCTTATAGGAGGTTTATGAATAAACGGAGCAGGCTGAAGTTAGGCCCTGAGATGGTGAACTGGATTAGAAATTGGTTGACTGACAGATAAGAGTGGTGGTGAATGGAATTCACTCAGAGGAAAGAAAGATGCATAGTGGAGTACTTCAGGGATTGATACTGGGACCGATTGTATTCAACATTTTTCTGAACCACGTGGTCAGCAGCTTGGAAGGAAAAGTTTGGCTTTTAGCAGTGGAGGGAGTAGACAACATGACGTGATCTCCAGACATTGAAAGAATAGTCCATTGTTTGACAGTTAAAATTGGATGTGAAGAAGTGCAGAGTGATGCACTTGAAGTGTCAAAATCAAAGGAGCTGTATTCGATAAGGGACAAAATGTTATGTATGGACTAGGAGAGGGACCTTGAGGTTATTTTGTCTGAGATCTGAAGGTGGCAAAACAATGAGAAGGTGGTGGCCAAAGCCAAAAGTATGCTAGGCTTTATAGAGAGAGGTTTAGAAAAGAGAAGGTGTTAATTTCTCTGTACTAGTTGTTGGTGAGATTCCACTTGGAATATTGTGTTTAGTTTTGGAGGTTGTGTCTTGCTAAGAACATGAAGCTGTTCAGAGGAGGGTGACCAAAATGAAATGGGGTTGGTGCCAAAAGATGTATGAGAAGAGTTTTGAAGACCTGAATATGTATACTCTAGGGGCAAGAAAGAGGGTGGCATTTGGACAGGGAGAGAAAGGGAGGAAACAGCTTATGGGAAAGATCCATATGACTAGGATGTAGTGAGGGAATGGAAAAGACAGGCGGAGAGAAGAAGTGACAAATGGACAGTAGCCACTGGAAGGAGAGTTAGCAGAAGACAGACAGGAAAGCAGAAAAGAGACCAAATGATAGAAAAATAAAATGCCAAGACAACAAAGGTAGGAAAAAGTGTTTTTTTATTAAATGGAATATGTCTGCGTTGGGAAATGAGCATCACGGATGTCTTCCTTTTGTGTTCAGCACAAAAGGTAATGCATTTGTTTTTGTGGTGGGTCATTTGGAAAATGATTAGTGGTAAGTAATTAGTCTGTTGTCAAAATGTAATTAGTAATATTTTGCTGTATGAAAGAATTAGTACCCTTTTTGATGAATGATTTAACATGTTATTAATACAAATGGAAACCTGTTTTTGAAAGTGATTTTGACTGCACTGCAGTTCAATTAGTATTTCTAGAAATAAGATTTTAATTTTTAAAGGTAACAATCCCACAGACTCCTTCCACTTAATTCTCTAGGTGCTTTGGGAAGGTGGCCTTGCTTTTAAAATGCATGTTCTTTTACTGAATGGATGGTAGTGTAAAACTGTATTTTTAAGTTTAATCTCCTCTAATTTTTTAAATTACCTTTTACTTTGCCATCCTAACATTTCTTGTGTTTTAAAATATGAAACAACCAATCTGATAATCTCATAAATTTGCTGTTAGTAGAAGGTACTCTATTAGCTGACACACTAAATTATTTCTTCATTCCATTGCTTGGCCTGTTTGCCCTTAATACTGTGCCAGGCCTCTAATTTATGCAAGTTGATCATTATACAATAGCAAACATGATTGTGTAGTTTCCCGAGGAGGTTATATGTGGGAGAGGGAACCATTTAAGGTTTCATTCAGCTCCGTGATGGCTTAGTTCTTGCTCTTTGCTACTGCGAGAGAGGTCTTAGATTAATTTGGTTTCAGGTACTTGCTTAGCTGTAAAGTAGGTGCCTGAAGTGGTGGGGGAGAGGGTTGTCATTTTACAGGTAGTTGGATTGATACAGAGTTCTGGAAATATCCTTAGTGCATGACTCAATTTAAGGACTATTGCAGTGGGCAGATTAAGAACAGTGGGAGGGAAGGGTATATTTAAAATTGGGCAAAATTCCCAGATAGTTGTGATTAATCCCACCTTTGATTTCCGGTTGAGCTGAAAGTAGAGATAAACAGGAGGACCTAGTGAAAATACAAATAAATTCAATTAAGTCCTGGTGCTGCTGCTTGTGAGCATTCTCATTAGAGTCCCATGCAGAAAGCACAAATATCTAAACTGAAGAGTGAATTCTAAGATCAGCAAGTAAAATGCCTTTTATTCTACAAGCAGTACAAAAAGATAATATATTTAGACAAAAAAGGAAGTCTTATGGACATGGAAATAATCCAAGATGATGTGAACAATCTACCAAAAACCTCTTAATTTGGGGAAGGTAAGGGGGATGAAATAAAGTAATGGCGATATACTAATTAGATCCCTAGCATTGTGAATAGACACCTACTTTGCTTATTATAAAAAGACTGGCATGTCATACCTGCGAGTGCTGGCTGGTTTAAAGAGATTTGGGTTTCTTTTAGAAATATGGTTCTGTAAAATCTTTCACTACTAGCTTCTTGAGAGAGACAGTAATACAGGTGAAGGAAAGTGTCCATTTTAGCCTTCAGAACAAAGCATAATGTAATGTTGCTGGCTGTTCTCTGCAAGGGCAAATTACTATACTTTCCCTGTGTATGGATAGAAAGAGTATGGAAGAAAATCCTGAAAGCCTTCTGTTTTTCTAAATATAACTCTTCAGATGGTAGGAAGAGCACTTATATGAACATTCCAGAGTAGGGCTTTTACATTTTGGTTGTGGTGTAAACCACAAACATTTTCATATTTGATGGTAGGCTATTAGAATTCCTTCTAGATTTCAGCAACCTGTTTCTTATCTTCACTTCTTTTCTCCCGTGGATTGCAGCTGGAGGGGAGTCTTCCTGCAGCCCTGTTCTTGCAAGAAAACAAAAAGGTGATTATCTCAAAGTTAACTATCTCAAATTAATCTTTGTTTTCATTTCACTCTAGTATTTTGAAAAGCATTCAAATATTGTATCTTGTATTTTGAAAGCAAAAGGAGCAAGAATTACGTCATTTTTTTCTCCAATTCAACTGAAAAATAAAATATTAACTTATTTGATGACACCTTTTTGGATGAAGTAGTATGATAGTTGTTAGTCCACTTGATTGTGTTTAATTAAAGGTTAATAAATGAAAACAAAAATTAAGGTGAAATTCTTTTAGTGTATTAACTTTATATTTCTTAACCAGCTTTGGGACAACCACAATGCACATATAGTATGACTCAAAAGCCTCTTCCCCCCCCTCCCCCTGTTTACAAAGACGTGCAGCAATGCTGATACAGCCCATTCAAAGTGAATGGGCTGTGCTGGCATTAGTGCATTAGTAGCTGCTAGCGCAGATTTGTAAACAGGAGAGTTTGTTTGTTTTACTAGCTGTTGCATGGAAGATTAATCTAATAAAAACAGCTTTTATCTGGCCAACATTGTTTTTTTATTTTTATTTTCTTGTGCATGTAGCTCTCACTTATGATGAATCTGTGGAAGGGGACTGAACTGGGCTCAGATGTTATGATATTATTTTAATAGATGCCTGTATTATCATTAGTCTGATAATTTACTTTCTTTAAAGAAGAATTTTTTTGTAATTTATTTGTAAGTAGTCTGTTTTGGAAGAAGTTTTTTCATGCTATGATTTAATGTTGAATACTCTTATTTAGGAAAGTTAGAGAAGCATTCAGGCAATGCCTTGTTTACTGTTCACATTGAGGCCCAGATGCATCAACCAAACGTTAAAAAATCTAAAGCGTAAAAGTCCTTAATGAGTTTTAAAAAAACGAACAATGCACCAAAAAAACAAGTCGCACATGTTCGGTGCGGTATTTGAAAGTACAATGCATCAAACTTGTGGAATCCCTGTCGGTAATCGGCCCCTAAAGCGTGCGCAGAGAAGCCAAGCTTTATGCTGGCTGCTCTGCGCATGCCACAAACGTCAAACCCCCCCCCCCGCCCCCCCCCCGCCCCCCCCCCCCAAAACCCCAAAACACAAACACGTGGATCGGGAGGGGGCAAAGGCGCTCGTCAGGAGAGTCCTCCCCCTATGTTCGCCGCTGCTCCCCGCTTCCTGCCCCAGCATTAAATTAAAAAACAAAACAAAAATCAAAGCTTTAGGAGCCCCGGCCCCCCTCCCTTCCTGTCTCTCAACTCTTTCTCCACACAGCCCCGCCTTCCGCCATCCTCCGCCCCTGCCGCCACCCTGAGGTCGTCGCCGCAGATCCCTCCCTCCACCGGGCCCCCCCCCCCGCATTACCGGGCCCGTGCAGTGCCTTTCACCTCTGTATGAAGGCGCTGCACGGGAAAGAAGACCGTCAGATCGCTGCAGTCTTCAGGACATCTCTCTCCTTCGTCTTCCCTGACCTGGGCCCGCCCCCGTCTGACGTAGGTTTCTTATGGGCGGGCCCAGGTCAGGGAAGACGAAGGATAGAGACGTCCTGAAGACTGCAGCGATCTGATGGTGTTCTTACCCGTGCAGCGCCTTCATACAGAGGTGAGAGGCGCTGCACGGGCCTGGTAATGCGGGGATGGGGCACGGGGGCGGAGGATGGCGGGAGGCGGGGCTGTGTGGAGAAAGAGTTGAGAGACAGGAAGAGAGGGGGGCCGGAGATCCTAAAACTTTGATTTTTGTTTTGTTTTTTAATTTAATGCTGGGGGAGGAAGTGGGGAGTAGCGGCGACCACGGGAGGGGGGGGGGGTAAGGCCGTCCTTAAAGGACGCTCCTGACGAGCGCCTTTGCCCCCTCCCGAATCTTTTTTTTTCACTTTTATATTGATGCAGGGGGAGCGGGGAGCAGCAGCGACCTCGGGCGTCAATAAAAGACGCCCCTGACGCGCGTTTTCGCCCCCCTTGCTTTTTTTTTGTTTGTTTTTTACATTAAAGTTTTTAGTCGGACAGCCCTAATGACAGGTACAGACCTGTCGTTAGCTTTCCGGCAGTTTTCCAGCGTTAGGGTAGTCGGAAAACTTTGATGCATCTCGTTTTAATAGAGTTTCTACACAATTTGCTCATCTGCATTCCGTTTTCGTTTTCTGCTACCGTCGTCGGAAAATGGCCTTTAATGCATGCCACGGTTCGAAAATTCTTCATTAAAGGGTCATTAAAGGGTCGTTAAAATTTAGTGCATCTGGGCCTAAGGCTTAATTTGTAGGCCCTACCTCAATGTGATGGTACTTTCAGTATTCTCCGGACTTAATAAGCATATGAATGTTGGCTGAGAATCCAAGCTGACATTGTTGAGCAGCATATGCAGGGTGACAGATACAGATGGAACCTGTCAGTTCTTGCTCTTTGCTGCTGTGAGAGAGGACTTAGATGATTTTTTTTTTCTCAGGTACCTGCTTAGCTGTAAAGCATTGGTAGTTCTTAGCCTATAGTGGTGGGGAAAAGTGTTGTTATTATTAAGAGCAGTTGAATTGAGTCTTTGATACAGGTTTCGGAAAGAGCCCTAGTGCACGACTGAGCCTCAGGACCCCCTCTCCCCCCAGTTTTTCATTATGAGAAATTTTCAGAGGACAAGCAGGCTTCTATCTTCTCACAAATGGGTGATACTGATTCGTGTCGCCTGGTCCAGCATTTTGCTAAAGCTAAAAAGAGAGCTTTGTGGAGTGCAAGCTGCGCTCCACCACACGTGCACAAGTGCTTTCCCACCCACTGCATAAACGCGGTCTCCTCAGTTCTGTTTTTTCCACGTGAGGAGAAGGTGCTGTTTTTTTGTTCTCTCCTCACTCGTCCGGTCTGAGAGCTATTTTGTTACCTTCTGGCTGTGTTTTCTTTTTGGCTCCTCTTATAGGGCCCTTTTTTACCCTTTAATTTCTTTTAAAATCGTTTTGTCTGGTTTTTAAGTTTTCTTTTTTTTTTTCATTGTCAGGTCGTTTTTAAGTTGTGACTTTGGCCGGTCCTTTGTTTTTCTCCGTACCTTGCTCCTTTTTCAGGCACCCTTTAGTTGTTTGATTTAGCCAGTGCAGTTTTCCCATCCATGTCCACGAAGATTCCCAGTGGCTTCAAGCGCTGTACCTGATGCAATCGGACTATCTTGGGAAAAGACACCCATTCTTGGTGTTTGCAGTGCCTTGGGCCCGACCAAAGCCCTGCTCACTGTATTGTCTGTCTCTGCATGAAGAAGAGGACCCTGCTTTCCTGAGAGCCTTGACGAGAGAAGATTTTTGGAGCCAAGTCCGGTTCCTCAGCGTCGAGGTCGGAGGCGTTGGCATCGACATTGAGCATCGCACCGGCATTGGGAGCATTGGTAAGCATGGTTGCTTCTAGACTTTTAGACACTGGGAGCAGTGAAGCATCGAATGGGTCTCCACTTGACTCGAGGCCTCCTGCTGTGCAGACCCCCCGGGACTGTCCATCGTCTGACCCGACCCTGAGGCGACTTGAGAATTTGATGTTGTCCTCTGCGGCACCAAGGAGCCTTGATGACATGCTTCGGGTGTGAAGGCCAAGAAGCATCATCATCGGTCACTCTCGATGAATGGTGCCGAGAGCTCCGGGGCATTGAAGGATTCAGGTCCCACTCCATACAGGAGGTGCCACTGCGCCCGTCTTCAAGCAGCTGAGATCCCGCTCCCACGTCGACCCCAGCGGTTGCAACCTGCAGCTCAACTGGCTCCACAGTTTTTCTCGGTGTGAGCCCTTGATGAGCGCATCCGGGCCTTGCTTCAAGAGCTGCTGGATGGCCTTATGCATCTGTATTAGGGGTGCTTGCGCCTACCCTACCTCCTTTTGCTTCCCCGCCTAGCCCTCAGCCTGTGGTGCAGCCTCTGACTCTGGCTCTGCTTATGGCCCCGGTGTCGACTGCCACCCAAGCTGGCACTCCTTCAACATTGGTGGAGGAAGCTTCGCTGGACTTGAGGCGGGAGTCAACTTCTCGATGCTGCGCTCAAGGCAGGTTCGGTCTTGGCAGTCCCATAGGGAGATACTGGCCAACACCGAGGAGGAACGCTCCATGGGATTCAGAGGAGGATCCCAGATACTTTTCCTCAGATGAGTCTTTTGGGATTCTCTCTGAATCCTCCCCTCCATCTGAAAGGAGACGGTCTCCCCCTGCGAGCCTTTCATTTCCATCTTTTGTAAAGGAAATGGCTGAGGCCATTCCATTTCCTTTAGAAGTGGAGGATGAGTCCAGGGCCAAGATGTTTGAGGTCCTGGACTATTCATCTCCTCCTAAGGAGACTGTGACTACACCCCTCCATGAGGTACTCAGGGAAGTCCTCATCAGGAACTGGGAGTCCCCTCTGTCGTTCCCTCTCATTCCCAAGAAGATTGACACAGAGTGTTGGATCAACAGTGTGCCTGGTTTTGGTAGGCCTTGGTTGCCTCACATTTCCATGGTGGTGGTGTCCACTCTCTAAAGAGCCAGGAGTACTAGGGATTATTCCTTGGCGCTGTCAGGCAGAGAAGCTAGCACCGTGGATTCTTTTGGGAGGAAGATGTACCAGGCTTCAGTGCTCATCTCCCGCATACGATCCTACCAGCTCTTCACAAGTTTCTACTTGCAAAACTTGGTGCGCCAGCTGTCAGACTGGGTTGACGTGCTCCCTCTGGAGCACGCCGAGCCTTTTTGCCATTTAGTCAAGCAGCAGAGAAGGTGTGTTGAAAGTTCTTGGCCAGGGGCACTTATGATACTTTGAATGTAGCATCCAGGATCTCTGCTGAAAGTAAAGCGATGTATAGACTCTCATGGCTGCATATTTCTGACTTAGAATACTCTGTTCAGCAGTGGTTGGTGGATGCCCCTTGCTTGGAGGGATAACCTTTTTGCAGAGAAGGTTGAGGAGGTCATTAACCAAATCAAGAAGCATAATGATACAACCTCCTTTCTCTCCCGCCAGGCGCCTTCTGCATTCACCTCCTCAGCTAGGAGGAGTTTTGGCAAGCTAAGGAACGATTTCTACTACTATTCTAGACGTAGGTACAATCCTTCGGCTCACCAGCCTACTCAGGCTCAGCCCCAGCATGCTCATTCACGTCAACAGTGTGTGCTTAAGGCCCTTGCTGCTCCCCAGGCAAAGGAAGGGATGAGTTTTTGACTGGCTCCAGGAAAGCATAGCAGCAGGAAACGTGTCCATCCCGGATGACTTGCTGGTCGGGGAGAGGCTAAAATGTTTTCACCAAAGGTGACCTCTTATAACCTCTGACCGGTGGGTTCTTCAAATAGTGTCTCGGATATGCCCTTAGTTGGCATCTCAAACCTCCAAACTGCCCACCGAGAGCTCACTCATTCAGCACTCGGCACAGGCCTGTACTTGAAGAGGAACACCCTTCTAAAGGCCCATGCAGTCGAACCTGTTACACCAGGGGAAGAAAGGCAGGGATTCTATTCCAGGTACTTTCTTGTGCAGAAGATTTCAGGGGGATGTGCCCCATCCTAAACCTAAGGGCCCTGAGCAAATTTCTAGTCAGAGAAAAGTTCAGGATGGTTTCCCTGGACACCCTTCTCCCAGTGATTCAGAAAAACAATTGGGTATGCTCTCTGGACTTAACGGATGCATATATTCACATCCCGCTTTCTTAGCCGCAGCAGCACACTGAGCAGAAGGTTTCAGTGTGTTATCGACGACGACACCCAGATCCCTTTCTTGGTCCGTAACTCCTAACGTGGAACCTTGCATGACGTAGCTATAATTCGGGTTCTTTTTTCCCACATGCATCACCTTGCACTTGCTCACATTACCCATCATCTGCCATTTAGCCGCCCAGTCTCCCAGTCTCGTAAGGTCCTCTTGTAATTTTTCACAATCCTGTCGCGATTTAACGACTTTGAATAACTTTGTGTCATCAGCAAATTTAATTACCTCGCTAGTTACTCCCATCTCTAAATCATTTATAAATATATTAAAAAGCAGCGGTCCTAGCACGGACCCCTGAGGAACCCCACTAACTACCCTTCTCCATTGTGAATACTGCCCATTTAACCCCACTCTCTGTTTCCTATCCTTCAACCAGTTTTTAATCCACAATAGGACATTTCCTCCTATCCCATGACCCTCCAATTTCGTCTGTAGCCTTTCATGAGGTACTTTGTCAAACGCCTTTTGAAAATCCAGATACACAATATCAACCGACTCCCCTTTGTCCACATGTTTGTTCACTCCTTCAAAGAATTGAAGTAAATTGGTCAGGCAAGATTTCCCCACACAAAAGCCATGCTGACAGTCGGTTTGGGCAGTCAGTGCTGCAGAATCTGTTCGGGGTTTAGAATCCAACTCCACCCCCCTAGGCCCGTTTTTATTATGTTCCAGGCTGCACTCTCATTTAGTTGTGTTTCTTTTCAGGTCAGTCTATGTTCTGTTCTTGCCGTTGCGAGTCCCAATTGACCAATGTTCATTGTTTTCAGTGAGCCTGGGTGCTAGGGATACCCCAATCGTGAGAACAAGCAGCCTGCTTGTCCTCGGAGAAAGCGAAGATACTTACCTGTAGCAGGTATTCTCTGAGGACAGCAGGCTGATTGTTCTCACAAACACACTCTCCTTCCCTTTGGAGTTCTAGTTCTCTAGTTTGCTTTTTATTAAACTGAGGATGACACGCTCGTGCGGCAGGCGGGAAGCCGTTTGCCCATGTTTAAACTTGTACAGCGCTGCGTAACCCTGGCAGCGCTATAGAAATGCTAAGTAGTAGTAGTAGTTTGCGCATGCGTGGTGCACTCTGCCCGTGCTCCGGAGTGTTCTTGAAGATTCTTATTTTGCTTGCAAAATTTTTTGCCACTCTCCTGGGCCGCCACGGGTATCGACCCAATCGTGAGAACAATCAGCCTGCTGTCCTTGGAGAATACCTGCTACAGGTAAGTATCTTCGCTATACCTTCCTTGGATACCCCCTCTCTATAAATCTGTGCATTATCATACATGACAGAGAGTCATATGCTTCTTTTATAGAACAAATGCGTTTGATCCTAAGAAACTGACTAAATTGTAGGTTCTTTTTCAAGGACTGACTGTGGAAACTCATATAGTGTAACATTTTGTTCACAATGGTCTCCTTTCTGCATAGGGTTTACTGAATTTACCATCCTCGTAAACTATCATAATATCCAAGGAAGGTATCTTAGACCTATCATAATTTATTTGAAATCTGCGTTTATGATCCCTTTCATTCAACCACTTAATAAAAGGAGATCAGCTGGCTCTTACTCCCTGTCCAAATTATCACAATATCATCTATGTAACAGTGCCACAAGGTAATATAGTCCTGAAATGCATGGTTTTCTAAAAATTTATTCTCAAATTCGGGTACATAGAGGTTTGCAATGGATGGAGCCATACTGGCATCCATTGCAGTGCTCTTAATCTGTTTGTAATAACTACCCTCGAAATAGAAATAGTTGTTCTTTAATGCAATGCTAACTAATTCTGTAAAAAATTCAGTGGGTAATCTCAAATTGCTATTTCTTTTTGTTAAAGTATTTCTAATAATTTCAACTGCTTCTGACTTTGGGAAATTGTTGTAGAGTGATTCAATATTCATCGTTACCAACAAAATATCATCGCTCACATTCACATTTTCCAGCATTTGAATAACATGTGATGAATCTTGTATATAAGATGGAATAGGTGGTACAAATGATCTGAGAAACTTATCAGTGAAAATTGATAAAGGCTTTAGGAGTGAGCCTATCACTGAAACGATAGGCCTACCAGGAGGTGATAAGACAGATTTATGAATTTTAGGCAGAATTTAAATGGCAGGATTCCTAGGAAAGTGAACCTTCAAAAAGTCCAATTCTTTATCTGTGAGAAATCCACCAAGTATAGCTACTTCCAGTAGGGATGTAATTTGACTCTGAATTGATATTTATATTTTTCTTAAATTGCACATTCCTTCTCCAGGTTGCATAATCATGTTTTCATGACAAAGGCAGTGACTTAAAGACTGAAATTACTGATTATTGTTGCATGCTTATGAACAAAACGTTTCTTAGTGTATATCATTTGTAAACAGTCATTTTATTCATCAATGTTATGTACAATTTATGTAACATTGTAGCTTTAATTGTGATTTTGGTAGTATAACTGTGTAGTACTGTAACTTTAGCAACATGTTAGCAGATAACACTGACAGTGACTAACAGCAACATACTTTATGTAGCTGTCAGTTACTAGTAGATGTATGGTTTAAGAAGGTGGTGTGATGGTTTCATAAATCAGTTAAAGGGGTGTGGGAACCAAAAAAGGTTAAGAACCCCTGGCATAAGAAGTCCATTGAAACATACAATTTAAGCAGGAGTGCTTAAACCTTTCTACTCAACTGTAAATGCCATTAAAAGTTTGCTAATATCTATTTGGTTGCTCTTTAGAATCTTTAATAATTTTACTTTCAAGAGTTTATTATTCATTTAGCACTGATTATACAAAATTCCTTGCTATATAATTATTAGGTAAAGTGCTTTTAGGAGAAGACGAAGGCTTAGAGGATGACCCTGAATCAAGAACAGACAATTCAAGTTTTGCAGGTAGGTTTGCATTTTTATGCTGTTGCATAATATATCAATACATTTGTATTCTCTTCTCTATTATTATTTTCATTTGCAGGTAAATTTTGTTTCATAATCTATTATAATAATTTGCACCTCCAACGTTCTGAAGCTGACTGCCAGGAAGTTGAAGCCCGGTTCATAATGTCTGAAGCCTTCTGGTGACGTCACTGTTTTGCCTGGGAAACCGCGAAGCATCTCAACCACAAGGCACCAACGGACACATTACAAACCGGGCTTCAACTTCCTGCCAGTCAGCTTCACAATGTTGGAGGTGCAAATTATTATAGTAGATGAGAAAGGCCGTGGAAAAGGTAATTAGAAAGTGGTTCACCAGACCCTGCCAAAATAAGAGCAGAAATACTAAGTCTCACACATTCGGCTGCCCTCACACTCTCCATACGCCAAGCGCCCCTCTTCACACGCATTCGGCAAACCATTCAGGAACCAGGAGGACCAGTCTCCCCTCACCATGGTCCGCCGTCTCTCCCTTCTTCTTTCACTCTCCCCAATTCAACATGTCTCCTTCTTAAAATACGCAATAATTGTATACTATGCATTGGCTGCGTGATAAAACTTATATTTGGAAACAACATGTCTCCTTCTCTCCTCCCTGCCTGCAATCCAACACCTCTCCTTCAAACTCCCCTCCGGTCCCGTCAAACTCATACCTGGGATCGCCCACTACCAGCCCCGCAACTTTCCTTCTTCAGTGCCCTGTCCCCTCTGACACAACTTCTCGCCCTCAGAAGCTCCCGCCTGCCATGCTGAAAACAGGAAGTCGCCTCAGAGGAAAGCACTTGTCTTCCCGCGCTGTGGCTCAGGTTCAGGGTCCGAGTTGGAGGCCAAACTCTCGCTGAGCCTGGCCTGCACCAAAACGCGCTCATATGGCAGCACGGCAAGTGTGACAGCGCCTCTAACCAAGCACTATGTGGAGCACTGGGTGGGCAATGGCGACACGCTACAGGGCATCACGCTCAAGTACAGATTAACGGTAAGGAGGGAGGGGACGCTCGCTAGGTTAAATGGCTGGTCCCTGTCTTTCCCCAGCTTCCTTCACCCACCCCCGAGGCACTGTCCTCCCCTGTGGTCTTGCAGAGGGCCTGGACTGCCAATGTTACTGCAAGAAAGGAGGGATGGAGAGCACCCTCACCTTGGCACTCACATACACATTCTCTCTCAAACATACACACTCCGAGGAAAACGCACGGGGGTTTGGAACTCCGAAGACAGGAGGGCATGGAATTCGCAGGGGAGGGAGGGGGCATGAAACTTGGAGGGAAGGGGGGGCCAAGAACTCGGAGGGGAGGAGAGGTGAGGGAGGGAGGGGGGCCTGCACCTCGGACGGAAGGGGAGGCCTGCAACTCGGCGGGGAGGAGAGGGAGGGAAGGAGGGGGTCATGGAACACGGAGCCCCCCCCACACACACACACTCTCTGTCTCTCACATACACTCTCTCTCTCTCATACACACACACACACACACACACACACGCACTCTTTCTCTGTGTCTCACACATACTCTCACTCTCACACACACATACACTCTGTCTCACATACATTCTCTCTCTCAGACACACACATACACTGTCTCACATACACTCTCTCTCTCTCTCAGACACACACATACACACACACAGTCTCTCTCTGTCTCACACACACATACACTCTGTCTCTCACACACTCTCTATCTCTCTGAAATAAATACATACACACACTGTCTCTCATTCTCTCTCTCACACACACACACACTCCGTCTCTCACATACACACACTCTCTCAAACATACACTCCAAGGAAAACCTTGCTAGCGCCCATTTAATTTGTGTCAGAAAATGACCTTTTTTTTACTAGTATATAAATAAACTAGTAAACAGGCCCGTTTCTGACACAAATGAAACGGGCGCTAGCAAGGTTTTCGTCGGAGTGTGTATGGTTGAGAGAGAGAGAGAAAAAGTGTGTGTGAGTGCGAGAATGAGTGAGAGAGAGAGTGTGTGTGTGTTTGTGTCAGAGAGAGTGTGTGAGAGACAGAGTGTATGTGTATGTGAGTGTGTGTGAGAGAGAGTGTGTGTGTGTGGGGCTCCGAGTTCCATGACCCCCTCCTCCCTTCCCTCCCTCTCCTCTCCTTTCCCTCTCTCTCCTCTCCTCCGAGTTCTTGGCCCCCCTTCCCTTCGAGTTCCATGCCCCCCCTTTCCTTGGAGTGTGTATGTTTGAGAGAGAGTGTGTGGGTGAGAGATGGAGTGTGTATGTGAGAGAGAATGAGTGAGAGAGAGAGACAGTGTGTGTGTGTGTTTGTGTCAGAGAGAGAGTGTGTGTGTGAGTCTGTGTGTGAGAGAGAGTGTATGTGAGAGTTTGTGTGTGAGAGAGAGTGTATGTGAGAGACAGAGAGTGAGTGAGAGTGTGTGAGAAAGTGAAGCCTTGAAGCATTCGTGCGATCTGTAAGGCTCCATCTCCTCAATTGATGACACGTAGTTCCGGAACGTTGCTGGAATGCTTCAAGGCTTGAAGGCTTCACTTTCTCGGCTTCAGAATGTTGGAGGTGCGTTTTATTATATAGGATTTGTGTTCTCTATTCACATTTTCATTTGCAGGTAAATTCTGTTGCATAATGTGTCAATAAATTTGTATTCTCTTCTCTATTCACATTTTCATTTGCAGGTAAGCTAATGCTTTGTCTCATGTAGTATAATTCATTTGAATTCAGCAGCCAGCACTTGAACACATCTCTCCAGTCACATTGGTGGTGTTGGGGGTGGGGGGGAACAGAGATCTCTTCTGAGGTCTATTGCAGCTCCATCAGGGCATTATTTACTATGGGCTGCTTTTACAAAGCCACGCTAGTGATTCCCGTGCTGCAAATGAGAGGAAGCCCATAGGAATTGAATGGGCTTCCTCTCATTTGGCACACAGGAATTGTTAACGCGTCTTTGTAAAAGAAATCCTAAGATTGTTTTCCCATTTCTTGTCAAAGGGAAAAGAAAGCTTAATAATGCAGGCCTTTAATGCACACTTTCAGGCCACTGGTAGAAATTAGGGCTGTCCATCGATCAAAAAGCCGCAAGCACGTGGCTGCCCGCGATCAAATATTTCAGTCGCAGGATTAATTGCATGATCCAAATGTAAAACAGTTGAAATAAATTTAGCATGTACACAAGGAGGCATATTTTCAAAGCACTTAGACTTGCAAAGTTCCCTATGGAACTTTGTAAGTCTAAAATGCTTTGAAAATGAGCCCCTGTAACCTATAGAGCTTTGTAAGTTTAAGGGGGTTCGTTACTAAAGCTTAGCTCGAGTTTTCTGCAGCAGGGCCTTTTTTATTCCTATGGGCCCTGCTGCAGATAGCTCGAGATAAGCTTTAGTAAACAACCCCCTAAGTTCTTTGAAAATGAGCTCCATAGTTTACTTTTTTTTTTAATTGATCCTAAACATTCAACCAATAACTTTGATTCCTTCTCCTCCCATCTCCCTCTCCTCCCTTGCCTTCCTTCCCCTTCCCTCTCCTGGCACTATCCCCCCCCTTCCCTCCATCCGTGAGTACCATTTTTTTTCCTTCTCTTGTTTTTCTCTTAATCCTTGGGTGAAAAGTGTTCAAGAAGAGACACCACCAGGCTTCAATCTCTGGATCCTTGTACTCAAATTCACCTCAAATATACAAATGATTAGAGGTTGACACTTAGTAAACGACTGCTTTTAACTCCTAACCCTTATTCACTTATCCAGAACCCTTATTTTATCATCCTCACCTTAGTATTCCCTTATCTCTTGTTTGTCCTGTTTGTCTGTCCTAATTAGATTGTAAGCTCTGTCAAGCAGGGATTATCTCTTCATGTTCAAGTGTACAGCGCTGCGTACGTCTAGTAGCGCTATAGAAATGATAAGTAGTAGTAGTAGCAGTAATTTTTACTAAGCTAGATCTGCGGGGAGCATACAACTTGATCCGCATCCACCAGGGGGATGAATGGAAAACCGCCTTCAACACTCATGAGGGTCACTTTGAATATTTGATGATGCCCTTTGGACTCTGTAATGCCCCTGCGGTTTTCCAAGATTTTATTAATTTTATTCTGCAAGACCTCCTATACTCGTATATTTGGATGACATCCTGGTGTTTTCCTCATCTCTGCAAGAGCATGTTCACCATGTCCGTACCGTGCTTCAACGGTTATGGAACCATCGCCTGTTTGCCAAGTTAGAAAAGTGTGCGTTCCACCAGCGAATTATTCCTTTTCTGGGGTACATTATCTCCCACGAGGGACTTCAGATGGACCCCTGGAAACTACAAGCCGTCCGGGATTGGCCGTTGCCCCGGGGACTCAAGGCCCTGCAGTGTTTCCTAGGATTCGCTATTTATTACCGCCAATTCATCCCACATTACTCACAGATCATCGCGCCCTTGACCTCCCTTACCAGAAAGGGCGCGGATGCCAAGAACTGGTCTCCTGAGGCTCATGAGGCCTTCACCTCTTTGAAAAAAGCCTTTCTGTCCCCCCTAATCCTTCGCAGTCCGGATGTCACGAAACCCTTCGTTGTTGAAGTCAATATAGGGTTACCATTTTTTGTTCCCCAAAAAAGAGGACACACGCCCCGCCCCCACCACACACACCCCGCCCCGTTCACGCCCCACCCCCTTTCTACATAGCCAATCTTTTATGAAATAAAAAAAAATGTACATCTTTATTTTTTCCACCTTCAATTTTTCATTTGCCTCGCCTTATTTTCTGCCTGGTACTATAAGGAACAAATTCCTGCGCATGTCCAAACAAATTTTCCCACTCAGCAGGCCCAATCAGTGAGCGCATGCGCTACGGCTCAAACAAGTTGCCATACCAACATAAAACTTTACACCTAGTGAATGCAATCAAGCAACTGAGGGTGGGAGGAGAACATTTCATTTTGCCTTTAAAAGCTCAGCTTTAGGAAACCCTGCTTCTCCGAGCTTGTTCCGCATAATTGCTGACAGGAATGTGCAATTGCAGGCTAGATCCCTACCAGCAAAACTTAATAAAACCAGTTCCACTAAGAACCACAGTGACATAGTTAGCCATGAATCTCCCTCTGTATTCTTGCAGTGCTAATCCAAGACCAAAGGCTGCAGGACTAGTTACGGTAGCCAAGATCAACAGAAAATGTACACATTATCACTCAGCAATGCATGTACTCTTTTAGGTTTCTCTTTACTTCCTTACAAACCACCATGACTCTTTAAGTGATAGAATTACCATATGTCCTGATTTTACTGGGATAGTCTGGGTTTTGGCCTGGAGGTGGCATGCTCATTTTGACTATTTATCTGCTATGCAGTCAGTCAGAGCCTGTTGCATAACCAGACAGTCCTCACTAGCCCTAGCTGTTCTATTCTGCTGCATTCATTCCACTCTTGTCATTTAAGCCCGAATCGAAAGCAGTATCGCCCACATCACAGCCTAAATGCTTTGCTCCCCGCCCGCTACTTACTGCTTCCCGCTGACTGATAGGACAGTTCCATAGAGAACCTGAGAACGAGCACTGCAACAACTACATTTTAATTTACATAATCATTGTGCTCCGGTGGCATAAAAAGGCGTTCACTGTCACCGGTTGGATCTAAGCTATAGATTGCCGAGTACTAAAACCAATCACTGCTTAGAATTGTAGACTGTCCTATAGACGCTAACCAATCAAGATTTTGGAGGGGCGGGGATAAAACTTATTGTGCGTGGCTAATTGGTAGGTACTTGTCGGTTTTCAGTGACGCGTCCTGGACTTTTTTTTTTCTTTCTCAGATCGAGTGGAAGTTCTAAACGCAATACAAATCGCATTCGCACCCTGTTTCATTTTTACAATTCTACTAAGAAGCAACAGGCTACTTCAAAAAGGCAGGATATCATCCCCAGCAGCTGCTAACTTGTCAATCGTGGGAGACCTATGGTGCCGCCACCCGCCCGCTTGTCCAGAAATCCGGACAAAAGGGCGGGCGGCCAAAACCCCCCCCGGACGCCCCGGACATGTCCTCAAAAAGAGGACATGTCCGGGGAAATCCGGACGTATGGTAACCCTAAGTCAATGCGTCTTCACTGGGAGCCGGGGCTGTGCTATCTCAGATCACGCCCTCTGGAAAACGACTTCCGTGTTTCTTCTTCTCCCAGAAGTTCTCCCCCGCGGAATGAAATTATACCGTCGGGGACATGGAATTACTTGCCCTGAAGCTCGCCTTCCAAGAGTGGAGGTACTTGTTGGAGGGAGCCTCACATTTAATCACAGTCATCACAGATCATAAAAACCTCCTGTATCTACAGGAGGCCAAGAGATTGAACCCATGACAAGCCCGCTGGTCACTCTTCTTTGCCAGGTTTCATTTTCGGTTGATCTTCCGCCCAGCAGAGAAGAATGTACAAGCAGATGCCCTATCAGGGGCTTTTGAGACACCTGAGGACCTCGAAGAACCTTATGCCATGTTGGATCCCGCATGTGTACCGCCCATCCTGGCTGCTTCAGCCACCCTGAGAACTTTGTGCCTCTCTGATCCAGGAAAAAAGTGCTCCAATGGGGCCGCCACTCGACTTTTGCCGGTAATTTTGGATTCCAAAAGACTCTGCACCTCATCTCTCGACATTATCAATGGCCGCGAATGGCACAGGATATCCTGCACTTCGTCTCCTCCTGCCCCACCTGTGCCCGAACTAAATCTGCAGCAGGTAAACCTTGGAGAGATTTGCAACCCCTACCAATTCCCTCACAACCGTGGCAGGAACTCTCCATGGATTTTATCACTGACCTCCCTCGTTCTCAAGGGCACACAGTTGTTTAGGTGGTGATAGACAGGTTTTCTCGAATGGCACATTTTGTTCCTCTGAAGACCTTGCCATCAGCAGCTACCTTAGCTTCCAATTTCATCCAGCACATACTGTATTCTGCCTTCATGGTCTACCAGAATGTATTGTCAGCAACCGAGGTTCATCGTTCATCTCTAAATTCTGGAGAGCGCTGTGTACAGCACTCAGGGTGACTATCCAGCTTATAATCGAACGAGAAAAACGTCCAAGTTCAGACCTAAATCGGGAGATGGGCGTTTATCTCACAAAAACGAATAAAGCAGTATAATCGAAAGCCGATTTTGGACGTTTTCAACTGCACTCCGTCGCGGATGCGGACAAAGTTGATGGGGGCGTGTCAGAGGTGTGGCGAAGGCGGAACTGGGGCGTGGTTATCTGCCGAACAGAGATGGGCGCATTTCACAGATAATGGGACAAAAGTATGCGTTTTTAGCTAGAATTTAGGGCACTTTTCCTGGACCCTGTTTTTTCACGAATAAGGCCCCAAAAAGTGCCCTAAATGACCAGATGACCACTGGAGGGAATCGGGGATGACCTCCCCTGACTCCCCCAGTGGTCATAAACCCCCTCCCACCTCAAAAAATGATGTTTCACAACTTTTTATTTTGACCCTCAAATGTCATACCCACCTCCCTGGCAGCAGTATGCAGGTCCCTGGAGCAGTTGTTAGGGGGTGCAGTGGACTTCAGGCAGGTGGACCCAGGCCCATCCCCCCCCTACCTGTTACAATTGTGCTGCTTAATGCTTAGTCGTCCAACCCCCCCCCCCCCGAACCCACTGTACCCACATGTAGGTGCCCCCCTTCACTCCTTAGGGCTATAGTAATGGTGTAGACTTGTGGGCAGTGGGTTTTGAGGGGGATTTGGGGGGCTCTACACACAAGGGAAGGGTGCTATGCACCTGGGAGCTCTTTTACCTTTTGTTCTGTTTTTGTAAAAGTGCCCCCTAGGGTGCCTGGTTGGTGTCCTGGCATGTTAGGGGGACCAGTGCACTACGACTCCTGGCCCCTCCCACGAACAAATGCCTTGGATTTATTCGTTTTTGAGCTGGGCGATTTCATTGTCCATTATCGCTGAAAAGCAAAAACGCCCAGCTCACAACTTGGCGAATAAAACATGGACGTCTAATTTTTTCGAAAATACGCTTGGGTCCGCCCCTTCACGGACCCGTTCTCGGAGATAAACGCCCATGGAGATAGGCGTTTCTGTTCGATTATGCCCCTCTATGCATTTGTCCTCTGCATACCACCCTCAAACCAAGGAATGGTGGAAAGAACCAATCAAACCCTTATGGCCTTTCTGCAAGCCTTCACTAACGACCGTCAGGACAACTGGTCCCTATTACTTCCCTGGGCAGAGTTTGCCTACAATAACAGTCTTCACTCTGCCTCCAAGATGCCTCCGATCTTCACCATATATGGGCGACACCTGCCTCTTCCTCCTCCGATTCCTGCAGATCCATCAATTCCACAGCTCCAGCATACCCTTATCGAAATCCGGGAGACTTGGAAGAGGGTTCAGGGACATTTACAGTGGGCAGCAGCCAGGTACAAACACTTGCTGACCAGAGAAGACAGACTGCTCCAGTCTTCTAACCGAGCCAGAAAGTATGGCTCAGTACTAAATATCTAAGACTCCGGTTGCCGTCACTAAAATTTGTTCCACGATACATTGGTCCCTTCCCTATTCAGTCTCGAATAAGATCAGTTACCTATTGCCTCCATCTACTCAGGAGTCTGCGTATCCATAATGCCTTCCATGTCTCGCTCTTAAAACCCTACGTGACCTCCCAGTGGCATTCAGAATCAGACAGGAATAGCATACCCAATTCTGAACCAGACCCTGAGTTCGAAGTGAAAGAGATTGTGGACTCTAAGTTCCAGAGAGGGAGACTCTTCTGCTTAATATCTTGGAAGCACTTTGGTCCAGAAGACAATTCCTGGGAACCTGCTGGTAATGTACATGCTCCAGATTTGGTCCAAGAATGCCACTCTCATTATCCCTCTAAGCCGGGACAGGGACGGAGAGGGGGGCTTCCGGGGAGGGTACTGTCATGTCCCTCACCCGTTAGATGATCCTCATTGCCGGTCCGCTCCCAGGACCCGCCGCACTGAAGGCGAGCGTCGGCCATGCTGGTTGGGCCGACGCTTCGACACCTCGACATCCCTCGCTGCCCCACTGGCTCCTCCGACCGTCGGGGCAGGACCGGCGCTGTTCTTGCCTGGCTGTCATTCGGAACACCGGCCATTTTGGTGCGCCGGCGTTCCTGGAGTAGCTCTTCTCTTCCGAGTATGGCCCGGGAACTCTAGCCACGCCCCAACGTCCGGATTGGCTGCTCTTGGACGGACTCCGCCTCCTCCTGTTGGCCAACCTGTCAGTGCGTCCTGCTCCAGCTGATTCTGGTCTCCCTGTTCCTTGCCAGCTGACTAGCATTTCCCTAATGGTAGAGACTATTTAAGGGACGCATTTCTCTACAAACTTTGCTTCGGCTTCTACCTCGCTTGTGAGTGGTGGAGACTTGGTTTACTGCTTGTTGCCTGACCTGACCTCTGCTTGGAACCCGACAACTCTCTGCGTGCTGCCTGACCTGTCCTCTGCTTGAAACCTGACTACTCTCTGCTTGCTGCCTAACCTGATCTCTGCTTGGAACCCGACAACTCTCTGCTTGCTGCCTGACCTGCCCTCTGCTTGGAACCTGACAACCCTCCGCTTCCTGCCTGACCTGACCTCTGCTGGGATTCTGACAAATTCTCTGCTTGCTGCCTGACCTGACCTCAGCTTGGAACCCGACAACTCTCTGCTTGCTACCTGACCTGACCTCCGCGTGGAACTAGACTACTCCCTGCTCATCGCCCGACCAAATCTCTATTTGAGTCCTCTCTGCTAGCGGCTTGCCCTGAGTCCTGCCTGATCCTGATTGCCCTTCGTCCGCCGCTTACCCTGACCACTGTTTGATCCTTACTTCCCCTTGCTGGATATCTGACCCAACTCTAGCTTTTGTCTGAGCTCAGTCTTCCGTTGCCTGATGTCTGTGGCCGTCTGACCCCTGCAGTATACGGAAGTCCTGCTGGCTGCCTGCACCTGGGGGCTCAACTGTCAGGCAACGGCGGTCTTCTCAGGTGAAGCCTTGGGGTTTGCTCGGCTGCCAGGCAGAGCGCAAGTGCCCTGCCACACCACATTGCTGTGCTCCGTCTGGGCACAAGGGCTCACAAAAACGACAGTTATCTCCTCATATTCACGATGTACTGTTGACTCTTTACTCAGACTTAATTCCTCATTGAAGGGGCCACTGAAATTGTTAACTCCTCTCTTATGGAAGGTTAGCTGCCAACAAAACAGCTGTGGTGCACCCCCTATTGAAAAAGAACTCACTGGATCAGGACAAGCTTGAAAACTACTGACCAGTCTCTAACATTCCTTTCCTGGCAAAACTTATAGAACGGACAGTCTGCATTCAACTCAACGACTGGCTAATTGAAAGTAATTGGCTAGACCCATGTCATTGTGGCTTCAGACGTGGGTATTGAACAGAAACAGTTCTTGTGTCCCTTCTTGATGATCTTCTCAGAAACTGTGATAGGGGATCTGCCTCAATACTAGTGTTGCTCGATTTCTTGGCAGCTTTCGACACTGTGGATCGTAATTTCCTTAGCCTCAGCAGCAGATGAATCCAGGAACTGGTGGGTTGTATCCGCTTTCTAGCAGTTGGAGATAGAGAACACTGAAGAGAAAGCAGTGACCCTGGACGCCCAGCTCCTTACCATTTCACTATATCTCTAGCATTTGGTGGACGGATTCCCTCCAGCTCCTGGATTCTTCTTGAGGATGCTTCTGGGCTTATGTGCCAGTAGAGCTTGGGGGGGGGGGGGGGGGGCGTGTGGCTGAGGGTGCCCACCTTAAGGACATACTTGTTTGTAAGGTCCCTGGCCTACTTTATCTCCTCTGCTCTCTCTTTAGCTCCTAGTTGGTTTAACTAGCTGCAAAAAACCTCCACAAAAATCCCACTGCTTTCCTCACAACTTTGCAGCTCTCAGCTGGCAAAAAGAAAAAAAAAAGAGAAGGGGCCTTTTTAAGAGTTCTAACCGCTTTAGTTAGTGGCTTCTAGCTGCAGGGAACGGGAGTGCCGTGAGACTCTTTCAGAGAGATACCGCTGCCATTAGGAACTGTTTCAGAGCCCTGATGAGTACTTTTCTGTTTGGTGGCGTTAGCGTTCGGCTCTGGAGGGGTGGACCGCACTATCGCGGCGGAAGTGGTAAAGCGATGTTCCTGCTGCAGGCTCTCGTTTCGCAGCGGGCGCTTGTTTAGTGAGGTGCTCGGACATGGACTCTGGCACAGACGGGCCCTTGGAGCCGGTGGAGGATTCTTCTTGCGCGTCTGACTGTGCTGCGTGCGTCGGTTTAACCGCGCCTGAGCCGGTTGTTGAGCCAGCGCCATTTTCTGCCTCCTAACCTTCCCAGCTTTCTGGATTGGCTGGCTCGGGTGCCTGCAGTGTGAGGGCATCTTCTGGTTCAGTCTCTGATGCTTCTGCCTCTATTAGGTCGTGCATAGATTTCTCCCCGGAGTTTTTTTTGGCTTTTTGTTACATTTGTACCCTGCGCTTTCCCACTCATGGCAGGCTCAATGCGGCTTACATATTGTATACAGGTACTTATTTGTACCTGGGGCAATGGAGGGTTAAGTGACTTGCCCAGAGTCACAAGGAGCTGCCTGTGCCTGAAGTGGGAATCGAACTCAGTTCCCCAGGACCAAAGTCCACCACCCTAACCACTAGGAAGAGAGGATCTCCTGTGCCCCCCCTTCCTCAACAGTTTTGCTAGAGGGCAACGAGGCAATTCCTAGTCAGCGGGACCTAGGTTCTCTATTGCATCCTGAAGATCCTGCTAATAAGCATAGGAGGTTAGCTTCTTTACCTGAGGAAGGGTCCTTGGGACCCCATTCTCCCCCACCTTCCATTTTGGTGGGATTGGGGGACTCTGGCCGTCCTTCTAGGCTGGAGGACCTGGAGGAGACTGAACTTATCCCTGCTGAACAAAATGACCCAACAGCAGTATGGCCTTTTTTCATCGTGATGAACTGCCTTCGCTGATTTCCCAAGCCTTGGAAGCTGTGAATATTTCAGATCCAGAGGAACAGGCCTCTACCTCAGTCAGTGTTAAAATGGCAAGCACGCGGAAACCATCTAAGGCCTTCCCACTGCATGAATCCATTCAAGAACTGATCTCTGCTCAGTGGTCTGACTCTGAGGGTGGGTTGAAAGTGGCTAGGGCTATGGCCTGCCTCTATCCTGTGTTGTCTTCTACGCTAGACACCTTCTCGTTATCTAAAGTGGATGCTTTAGTTACTTCAGTAACAAAAAAAAACCATTCTTCCAGTGGAAGAAGGAGTAGCGCTTAAAGACATGCAGGATAGGAATCTTGAGGCCTCCATTAAATTTCTTTTGAGGTGGCGGCCTTGGCCTTACAGGCCTCCATCTGTAGTTCTTATGTGGCCAGGGCATGTCTTTCCTGGTTTCAGAACAGGACCAGGATCCTGCTTTTTTCTCGGTTGCGGTTGCTTCTATGGAGTTGGCTTTTGCCTATTTGGCAGACGCCCTCTTTGATTTGGTCAGGGCGTCTGCTATGCAGATGGCCTTTGCAATTTCGGCTAGCCATCTGTTGTGGTTGCACCACTGGTCGGCAGACATAGGGGAAGGGAAAGGGAAATGGGACTTGATATACCACCTTTCTGAGGTTTTTGCAACTACATTCAAAGCGGTTTGCATATATTCAGGTACTTATTTTGTACCAGAGGTAATAGAGGGTTAAGTGACTTGCCCAGAGTCACAAGGAGCTGCAGTGGGAATCAAACTCAGTTCCCCAGGATCAAAGTCCACTGCACTAACCACTAGGCTACTAAGCAGCGCCTTACCAGACTTCCCTTTAGGGGGAAGCTTCTTTTCAGCGAGGTTCTTGAAAAAATTGTGAAAGATTTGGTAGATTCGAAGTCCCAGAGGCTCCCGGAAGACAAGCCCAGGCCTAACGCGAGGTCTGTTTCTTCAAAACCTCGTTTCCGTTACTCTCATCGCTATCGCCCTGGTCGTAGTTCGTTCTTTTGAACGTTTTAGATTCCAGCAGAGGTCTTCCTTTTGGAATGACAAGCAGACGTTGGGAGCTGCAGCCAGACCTCAAGCTCAGGGACGATCTACACAATGATGGGGCGTAGGTCCTCTCTTCGGTTCTTTCCATTGGAGGTCGGCTGACCCTATTTTACGAAGAGTGGACCAAGGTTACTTCAGGCCAGTGAGTCTTAGAGATCTCATCAGAGACGGCTACAGACTAGAATTTGCTTTGCCCGTCGCAGACTTCTTTTTGGAATCTCGATGTGCCACAAAAGCCAGAAGAGTAGCAGTAGAAGCCACGTTGCAGACATTGTTGGATATTGGGGCGGTGGTCCCAGTACCGCAGACTGAGGTGTACATCGGGCGTTATTCAATTTATTTTGTGATTTCTCAAAAAGAGGGTTCTTTGAGGCCTATTCTCGATCTCAGGAATGTGAACGAGTGTCTTCAGGTGTGCCATTTCCACATGGAAACCGTTCGGTCAGTGATTGCGTCTGTCCAGCCGGGAGAGTTTCTCTCGGCTCTGGATTTGAAAGAGGCGTACTTACATATCCCCATTTGGCCTCATCAGCTGTTCCTTTGGTTTGCCGTGCTAGGCTGTCATTTTCAGTTTTGCGTGCTGCCCTTTGAGCTTGCTACGGCCCCTCACCTTTTCCAAAGTCATGGTAGTCGCCGCGGCTTTTGTATGAAAAGAGGGATCAAATTCACCCATTTCTCAACGATTGGTTGATCTAGGCAGCCTCTGAACAAGAGTCGGTCAACCACCTCTCGGGTTTTGCAGTTCCTGGGTTGGGTGATCAATCTGTTCAAGTGCTGTTTGGTTCCTTCCCAGTCGTTGGAGTATCTGGGGGTGGTGTTCGACACGGCTGTCGTCGTTGATGATAACGTTGATACCTTCAGCTCAGTGTGCTGCTGTGGCTAAGAAAGCAAATAGAATGTTAGGTATTATTAGGAAAGGAATGGAAAACAAAAATGAGGATGTTATAATGCCTTTGTATCGCTCCATGGTGCGACCGCACCTTGAATATTGTGTCAATTCTGGTCGCCACATCTCAAAAAAGATATAGTGGAATTAGAAAAGGTGCAGAGAAGGGCGACGAAAATGATAAAGGGGATGGGATGACTTCCCTATGAGGAAAGGCTAAAGTGGCTAGGGCTCTTCAGCTTAGAGAAAAGGCGGCTGAGGGGAGATATGATAGCGGTCTAGTGGAGTTGAACGGGTAGATGTGAAGTGTCTGTTCACACTTTCCAAAAATACTAGGACTAGGGGGCATGCGATGAAGCGTAGTAAATTTAAAACGAATCGGAGAAACGTTTTCTTCACTCAACATGTAATTAAGTCTGGAATTCGTTGCCAGAGAATGTGGTAAAGGCGGTTAGCTTAGCGGACTTTAAAATAGGTTTGGATGGCTTCCTAAAGGAAAAGTCCACAGACCGTTACTAAATGGACTGGGGAAAATCCACTATTTCTGGGATAAGCAGTATAAAATGTTTTGTACATTTTTGGGATCTTGCCAGTTATTTGTGACCTGGATTGGCCACTGTTGGAAACAGGATGCTGGGCTCAATGGACCTTTGGTCTTTCCCAGTATGGCAATACTGATGTACTTATGTACGGCTCAAGGACGTGACTTCTTGCCAGAAACCAGGAGACTCGAGCTTTGTTCTCAAATTCTCTGTCAAAAGACTCCCTGTCCTCGAGCTTGTGATTATGTTCAGTTTCTTGGGTCAATGACAGCCACCCTGGAGGTGGTTCCGTGGGCAAAAGAGCTTATATGCGTCCTCTCCAGTGTGCCCTGTTGCTTCGATTGTCTCCAGTGTCTCACGATTATCAACGTCATCTACCTTGGCTTCCTATAGTGAGGGACAGCATGGCCTGGTGGCTGAGTGTCTCCAATCTTTGGAAGAGAATGCCTCTGGCGTCCCTGCAGTGGGTCCTGGTAGTCACGGATGCCAGCGTCTCAGGGTGGGGAGTTCATCGTTTCCACAGTATGGCGCAGGAGCGTTGGTCAGAGACGGAAGCGAAATGGCCCATCAACAGGCTGGAGTTGAGAGCTGTGACGCTACCCTCCAATCCTTTCAGGATCTCATGGAAGGTCAGGCAGTTCGAATTCTCTCAAACACTATGGCGGTAGCTTACATCAACCACCAGGGTGGCACTCAGAGCGTGGCACTGGCCACAGAGGCCACCAGCCTGCTCCGATGGGCGGAGTCTCATCATCTCTGTCTGTCAGCGGCTCACATTGTGGGCCAGGACACTATTCAAGTGGATTTTCTCAGTCGTCATCTCGTGGATGTGGTGGAGTGTGAACTTGCGACGGAAGCATTTCATCTGATCTGCCAAAGGTTCGGCTCACCCGTGATGGATCTGATGGCAACCAAAAAGAATGCCAAAGTTCCCAAGTTCTTCAGCAGAAGAAAAGAGGTCGACTCTTAGGGGCTGGACATTCTGTTACAGGCCTAGCCAGAAGGCAGCCTCCTCTACATCTTCCCACCGTGTCCACTAATCAGGCGTCTTCTGCGTCGGATCAGACTTCATCGTGGTCCAGTAGTATTGGTAGCCCCAGATTGGCCACATCTTCTGTGGTATGTGCATTTAGTTCAATTTCTGCTGGAGCCTCCACTGCGGCTGCCAGTTCTTCCCGGACTTCTCCATCAGGGCCTGGTACAGATGGAGGACGCCTCCCGCTTTGGTCTTACGGCTTGGCTCTTGAGAGGGCAAGACTGAGGAAGGAGGGCTATTGCTGATTCAGTCATTTCCACTTTGCTTCGAGCGTGGAAACGTTCCACTACTACCACTTATGCCAGAGTGTGGCGCACGTTTGAGGCGTGGTGTGCGGATCGTGCTTGGTCTTCTTTTTGAGGCGTCTATTTCCCAGATTTTGGCATTTCTGCAAGAAGGGTGGCAGAAGGGTTTGACATATAATCCCCTCTGGATTCAAATCGCGGCCCTTGCCTGTTTTCATGGTCAGGTGTCAGGACCTTCTCTTGTAGCTCACTCTGATGTGGCTCGGTTTTTGAAAGGCGCTCTTCACCATGTCGTCCGTGCCTTTCGAGGAAGTTGAATCTTATGCTCAGTGCGTTACAGGGTCTGCTGTTTGAATCTTTGCGATTGGCCTCTGATAAAGATGTTACTCTGACGACGGTGTTTTTGGTAGCCATTGCCTCTGCACGTTGGGTTTCTGAACTGCAGGCACTGCCATGTCGGGAACCTTTTCTTCAATTTTCAGATTTTGTTGTTATGCTGCAGACTGTTCTGTCTTTTTTGCCTGAAGTCATATCAGCTTTTCATTTGAATCAATCACTTTTTCTACCTTCCTTCCGGAGGTTGGATTTTTCGCAGAATTTTTCTCTTCTAAGACTGTTGGATGTTCGTCATCTCTCCTCCACTGTCTTCAGATGACAAATGATTTCAGGTGTTTGGGCCATCTTTTTGGCTTTTTGTCAGGTCCTAGATGAGGTTTTGCTGCCTCCAAAGCGACCATTGCGTTGTGGCTTAAAGAAGCCATTGTTTCGGCATACCTTGTGAAGGGTCGGATTCTTCCTGATGGCTTGCGTGCCCATTCGACTCGCATGCAAGCTACCTCTTGAGCTGAAACGGGTATCTTCTTTGGACGACATTTGTCGAGCAGCCACTTCGGCTTCTCGACATTCCTTTATTAAACACTATAGATTTGATGTTTCGGCGTGGGTGGATGCACATTTTGGAGAGACAGTGCTCTCTCAGGGAGTGGTGGCTTCCCACCCTATTTAGGAGGTTGCTTTGATACATCCCACCAGTTCCTGGATTCATCTGCTGATGAGGCTAAGGAAGGTAAATTTATCTTACCTGATAATTTTCTTTCCTTTAGTCACAGCAGATGAATCCAAGATCTCTGCCCTGTATTGTTGTAGCCGCACATTTCCTTCTTCGACTAGGAGATTAAAAATAAAATAAAAGGAAGAGAAAGAAAGAAAGAGAGAAAGAAAGTGTTACAGAAGTGACCTTTATTTTTTTTGCAATTTCAAGTTGTGTTCGGCTGTTGCCACATGGTTGTGAGGAATGTTCTTGTTTCAATACTTTATCCTTATCTTTTGCTTTGGGGATGCGACCTATACTGAAGTGATAAGGAGCTGGATGTTCAGGGTCACAGCTTTCTGTTCAGTGTTCCCTATCTCCAACTGATGGTAGGCGGATACAACCCACCAGTTACTGGATTCATCTGCTGCGACTAAAGGAAAGAAAATTATCAGGTAAGACATAATTTTACCCTTATGCTTACAAAACTGGCAGAAACAGGTATCAGTGGTTCAAATCCTATTTGTCAGATAGACAGCAATCAGTACTGTTCAGCAACAGCACATCATTACCTTGATCACTGAACTGTGAGGTACCAGAGGGATCCATACTGTCTCCCATTTTATTCAATATCTACCTCAAGCCTCTGGGTGAGCTGCTTTGGTAAGTGGACACAAAATTCTACACCTATGCTGATGACTTGCAACTACTCATACCCATTGAACCAGATCTACCCACAGTTCTGAGTAATCTGACTGCCTATCCACAATTCAGGAATGGGCAGACAGCAAACTTTGCCTGAAACCAAATAAAACAGAGATTCTCTAGATACCAAACACAAATGGGCAAATACCCAACTTCAAAATACCTTTTGAGAAGTATAAACTTCCCCTAGAATCTTGGGATAATGCTAGACTCATCACTAACTCTGATCCCACAAATTCAAGCAACCTTCAAAAATTGTTTCTATCACCTACGACAGCTATGAAATCTGTCTCCATATATTGAAAAGACGAGTCTGACCACAGTGGTCCAGGCCATGATAGCATAACGACTAGACTACGGTAATGCCCTGTACACTGGCCAAACCAAAAAGAGTTTGTACCAGCTCCAACTAATTTAGAATGCTGCAGCATGACTGATAGAAGGCTGTACGTGGCGTGACCACATCACACCCTTTCTGCGAAAGATACACTTACTACCAGTATCTTACAGGGCTAAATTTAAAACTCTATTTGATTTTCAAGGTTCTTAGGCAAAATGTGCCAGAGTACTCTAAGAATAAGTTAGTTCTTTACACATCTTTGAGACCTCTAAGGTCCTCTCAAGGATCATCACTATCTGATGTCAAAAGAAATTGTACGATTTGTTACCAGCCAGTGAGCCTTCTCAGAAGTAGTCCCCATGCTCTGAAAGTTACTCCCAGAGGGGCTACATGTAACTCGAGACTACCTCGACTTCAGGAAGCAGGTGAAAGTCTGGCTCATCTCCCAAGCCTTTAGTATATAAGGTCATTGTCTATACACTCATTTTGCACCTGGTCTAGCTTGCTACACGCACTGTAACTTAGATCAGTTCCTTATCTCTTGCTTGACTATACAAAGAACTTGCCTTGAGTTTAGTAAACCATCAAATTATCCCAGTTGACTCTGTACCACACATCTTGTTCCCATCACTCCCGCACTTGTTTGATAGGTCTGGGCTGTCAAAAGCCCAAACCTGTCAAACACAGGTGGTCCATGGGACCACCAGGCCCTGACTACCACTGCCCTGAGCAACGGGGGCTGGAGTTCCAGCGGACTTCCGGTCCCCCCAACGATCCCCACATACCCTCCCCGACGACCCCCCCCCCCCCGAGGTTCAGGGAGGGCTGGATATCCGGTGGGTCTCCAGCCCCCCCAAACCCCCGGAAAATGGTCCCTGGTGGTCCAGTGGCCGCCGGCCAAACCCCCCCCTCCCGGCGAGCAATGGGAGGGGGGGCTGGGGGTCCGGCGGACCTCCAGCCCACCCCAAATCCCCCCCCCCCAGCGTTGTCGACTGAATCCCTGGTGGTCCAGCGTAAAAAATGAACCCCCTCACGGCCCCCATGCCTTCGTTGGAGGAGGGAGGTAGCCTGCCTCCCTCCTCTTCCTTGGGTTGACGCCGCCGCAAAATAGCGGTGCCCAGCCCCTCCCAGTGCATCCTGGGATGCGCTGGGTGGGGCTGGGATTCAATCGACAACGCTGGGGGGGGGGGAGTTGGGGTGGGCTGGAGGTCTGCCAGACCTCCAGCCCCCCCCCCCCCCCCGCCGGGAGGGGGGGGGGGTTGACCGGCAGCCATTTTCTGGGGGTTTGGGGGGGGGGCTGTAGACCCACCCGATCTCCAGCCCTTCCTGAACCGGGGGGGGGGGGGGTCGTCGTCGTGGGGGGACCTCCAGCCCCCTGTTGGCAGGTTTGCTTTGGGGGGGAATGGGGGCCTGCCAGCATGCAACTGCATGCTGGACAGGGCTCACCATTCCTCCCCAATGATCTGCAAACCCTAACGCCAGCGCGGAGCTGGCGTAGGGTTTGCCGCGGCCAGCGACCCAAATTTTGTCACGCTAACCGCTGATCATTGGCAATGAAAGCACTAAGCCCTGTTTAGCATGCATTAGCATGCTACTTGCGCAAAGAGCCCTCGAGCGCGTTGTTTCACGAGCTCGAGGGCTCTGATCATGGGGCGCTAGCAAATGCCAGCGCTAGTATGGCGCTAGCAGCCTCTAGCGCCAGCGTTTGCTTTTGATCAACTGCCTATCAGTTTCATTTGTTAACGTAGTAGTATATATTCATTCTAAATTTCTGCTGAAGGTGGTCACACCTTTTCCTGTAGGTGAAGAAATAGTACTGCCCGTAAACTGTGCTAAACCACTCAAGCGTCCACACTCGACTGCAGACAGGCTCTATAAAAGGAAACGAGAGAAGGAACAGTCTTATTATTAGAACAGCTGGGTAAGCTGGGTCAGTAATGGAGTACATTTTTCATGGATACATACAACACCCCCCCCTTTTTTTTTTTTTTTTTTTACAAAGCCATGCTAGCGGCTGTTGGTGCGGTCATGCCGACACAGCCCAAAATGGGCTGTGTTTGCATTTCCGTGTGGCATTGTAAAAGGGTGGGGAGAGTGAAAGTTAAACTAAAGAGCTTTCTGATCTTATAAACATTTTACTTTGCTCATATATAGGTTCTGCCCTTCTGGGCATGGGGGTCACAATGATTGCCAAAAATTTAGCCATGTTCTGCAGATTTGTAATTGGAACTCAGCAAGAATTTATGAACACCTTCTTCTTCTTTTTATTTAACACTAGATAGGCATATGAAAATGTGGTGACTCAAGACCACGTGAAATTAGGGTAGTTAGTTACTTTGAAGTTAAGACCTATGATTGAAACTTTACTTTTGATATGAAAGGCAAACTGTAGGCTTGGCAGGTTATTTAAGGATTTTCTTCCCACAGTACTAACATGCTGTGCAGTTTCTGGGAAAGTTCTGAATATATGAATGCAAACCAGTTTGAACTACTTAGTGTATTGCATGGCAGCAGCAGAACTGCAAATTAAAGGCCCTGCCATGTTTAAGTTTCTTTTGGGTAGAAATAATATAACGGATGCCAGTACTTGAAAGTTAATTCCAGAAGCTGTATACTATGTACTTTGAAAACTTATTTCACTTACCACAGAGTTCTAGGTAGATTCAAATAAAACATAGACTTTAAAAGAAAACATTAATTAGCAAACATTTTAATTCATGCTCCACAGCACTAAACCAACCATAAATATATTAATCTAATATCTTCTTTTATTCAGTCCTGCTATACTTAATAGTATCCCATTTTAAATGACACCTTAAATCAATTTTTAATAAGTTTAATTTCAAAAAGTTATTAACCCCCCACCCTCCCTTTTACAGAGCCACATGTAATTCCGACAGCCCATTCAAAGTGAATGGGCTGTGTTGGCATTACTGCGTGGCTTTGTAAAAGCAGGGGTAAATCTTTCTGTAATTTTAATTCTCCGAGGACAAGCAGGCTGCTTGTTCTCACTGATGGGTGACGTCCACGGCAGCCCCTCCAATCGGAATCTTCACTAGCAAAGTCCTTTGCTAGCCCTCGCGCGCCCGCGCGCACCGCGCATGCGCGGCCGTCTTCCCGCCCGAAACCGGCTCGAGCCGGCCAGTCTTCTTTTGTCCGCACTCGGTACGGTCGTGTTTTCGCCGTGTCGAGCCCCGGAAAGTCGACCTCGCGCGTCCAAATTCTGTTTGAGCGTGTTTTTTTCCTTCGGGAAAGCTTTGTTAGTCGGGAAGTGCTCCGGAAACCCTTCGACCGGGTTTCGTGTCAATCCTCCCCGTACTTCCAGCTTTTTGCCCCGGTAAGTTTTCTTTCGTCGTCGGGGTAGGCCTCTTTTCGGCCTCGGTCGAGATTTTTTCTCCCTCTAAATTTTTGGTGCTTCCATTTCGCCATTTCGGCTTTTGATTTCGCCGGCGTGATTTTTCCGCCCATGACATCGAAGCCTTCCAGCGGCTTCAAGAAGTGCACCCAGTGCGCCCGGGTTATCTCGCTCACTGATCGACACTCGTCGTGTCTTCAGTGTCTGGGGGCCGAGCACCGCCCTCAGAACTGTAGTCTGTGTTCCCTTCTTCAAAGGCGGACTCAGGTAGCGAGACTAGCCCAGTGGAACGTGTTGTTCTCGGGCTCTTCGTCGGCATCGGCACCGGGATCTTCGAGTGCATCGACGTCGTCAGCGTCCAGACCATCTTCCTCGGCCGCCCCTGCATCGAGTGCATCGAGGCATCGGGCCTCTGCATCGGCGCCGAGACATCGGATAGCTGCATCGACGTCGGTGGTACCAGGACCTCGTCTGCTGATGTCGTCGGACGGTGGTGCATCGGGTGGAGTGCAGGTGAGGGCTGTCCATTCCCCTGCTGGTGGCGGTGAGCCCTCGGGTGGGTCTCCTCCTACCCTGAGGGCTCCTGCGGTACAGCCCCCCCGAGATCGACCTTCTTCAGTCTCGGCCCCGAGGAAGCGACGGATGGATTCGACGTCCTCCTCGTCGGTGCCGGGGAGCTCCGGTGACATGCTTCGGAAGAAATCGAAGAAGCATCGACACCGGTCTCCTCCCCATGTCGGCACCGAGAGCTCTGGGTCGCCGAGGGATTCGGCACCCAGCAGGCATCGGCACCGAGAGGACCGCTCACCCTCTGTTCAGGAGGTGTCGATGCGCTCCGCTCTGGACAGCCCGGTACAGCCTCCACGCCCGGAACAGGTACTGACGTCGACGCCTGCATCGACCTCACAGCCTTTCTCTACAGCCGCTCTAAACGAGAGCCTCCGGGCCGTTCTCCCAGAGATTCTGGGAGAGCTGTTGCGCCCTACCCCTCCGGTACCGGCGGTGCTTGCGCCTCCGGTACCGTCGAGCGTGGCGCCGGCTGGCCCATCGCCCAGGTTGAGGTCCCCGACGTCGGTACCGCGTGCGGTACCGACCGCGGCCACCTCCCAGGAAGGCTCCCCGACTACGTCGGCGGAGGGAGCTTCGCCGATGCGGGCGAGGGAGTCTACCTCTCGACGCCCCCATCGTGGACGTGGCTCCACTGAGTCGAGCAGGGCGAGGTTGCAGACACAGGTTCGTGAACTTGTATCTGACACCGAGGGTGAGGCCTCGTGGGAGGAAGAGGAAGATCCTCGATATTTCTCTGACGAGGAGTCTGAGGGTCTTCCTTCTGATCCCACTCCCTCTCCTGAAAGACAGCTTTCTCCTCCCGAGAGTCTGTCTTTTGCTTCCTTTGTCCGGGAGATGTCTACGGCCATCCCCTTCCCGGTGGTTGTGGAGGACGAGCCCAGGGCTGAAATGTTTGAGCTCCTGGACTATCCTTCTCCACCTAAGGAAGCGTCCACTGTTCCCTTGCACCATGTCCTGAAAAAGACATTGCTTGCGAACTGGACCAAGCCATTAAGTAATCCCCACATTCCCAAGAAGATCGAGTCCCAGTACCGGATCCATGGGGACCCAGAGCTGATGCGCACTCAGTTGCCTCACGACTCTGGAGTTGTGGATTTGGCCCTAAAGAAGGCTAAGAGTTCTAGGGAACATGCTTCGGCGCCCCCGGGCAAGGACACTAGAACCTTAGACTCCTTTGGGAGGAAGGCCTACCATTCCTCTATGCTCGTGTCCAAGATCCAGTCTTACCAGCTCTACACGAGCATGCACATGCGGAACAATGTGCGGCAGTTGGCGGGCTTGGTTGATGCTCTTCCCCCTGAGCAAGCCAAGCCTTTTCAGGAGGTGGTCAGGCAGCTGAAGGCGTGCAGAAAATTCCTGGCCAGAGGAGTTTATGACACTTTTGATGTTGCGTCCAGGGCCGCTGCTCAAGGTGTGGTGATGCGCAGGCTCTCATGGCTGCGCGCCGCCGACCTGGAGAATAGAATCCAGCAGCGGATTGCGGACTCGCCTTGCCGTGCGGACAACATTTTTGGCGAAAAAGTCGAACAGGTGGTAGAGTCTCTCCACCAGCGGGACACCGCATTCGACAAGTTCTCCCGCCGGCAGCCTTCAGCTTCTACCTCTACAGGTAGACGATTTTTCGGGGGAAGGAAGACTGTTCCCTACTCTTCTGGCAGGCGTAGGTACAATCCTCCTTCCCGACAGCCTGCGGCCCAGGCTAAGCCCCAGCGCGCTCGCTCTCGTCAGCAGCGTGCGACTCAGCAAGGCCCCGCGGCTCCCCAGCAAAAGCAAGGGGCGAGCTTTTGACTGGCTCCAGCAGAGCATAGCCGACATCCAAGTGTCCGTGCCGGGCGACCTGCCAGTCGGAGGGAGGTTGAAAGCTTTTCACCAAAGGTGGCCTCTCATAACCTCCGATCAGTGGGTTCTGCAAATAGTCCGGCAAGGATACACCCTCAATTTGGCATCAAACCCTCCAAATTGTCCACCGGGAGCTCAGTCTTACAGCTTCCAGCACAAGAGGGTACTTGCAGAGGAACTCTCCGCCCTTCTCAGCGCCAATGCGGTCGAGCCCGTGCCATCCGGGCAAGAAGGGCTGGGATTCTATTCCAGGTACTTCCTTGTGGAAAAGAAAACAGGGGGGATGCGTCCCATCCTAGACCTAAGGGCCCTGAACAAATATCTCGTAAAAGAAAAGTTCAGGATGCTTTCCCTGGGCACCCTTCTCCCCATGATTCAGCAAAACGATTGGCTATGCTCTCTGGACTTGAAGGATGCCTATACACACATCCCGATACTGCCAGCTCACAGACAGTATCTGCGATTTCAGTTGGGCACCCGCCACTTCCAGTACTGTGTGCTACCCTTTGGGCTCGCCTCTGCGCCCAGGGTGTTCACAAAGTGCCTAGCTGTGGTAGCAGCGGCACTTCGCAGGCTGGGAGTGCACGTGTTCCCATATCTCGACGATTGGCTGGTGAAGAACACATCCGAGGCAGGAGCCCTGCAGTCCATGCAGATGACTATTCGCCTTCTGGAGCTACTGGGGTTTGTGATAAATTACCCAAAGTCCCATCTTCTTCCAGTGCAGAACCTCGAATTCATAGGAGCCCTGCTGGATTCTCGGACGGCTCGCGCCTATCTCCCAGAGACGAGAGCCAACAACTTGTTGTCCCTCGTCTCCCGGGTGCGGGCGTCCCAGCAGATCACAGCTCGGCAGATGTTGAGATTGCTGGGCCACATGGCCTCCACAGTTCATGTGACTCCCATGGCCCGCCTTCACATGAGATCTGCTCAATGGACCCTAGCCTCCCAGTGGTATCAGGCCGCTGGGGGACTAGAGGACGTGATCCACCTGTCCACGAGTTTTCTCGAATCCCTGTATTGGTGGACGATTTGGACCAATTTGACTCTGGGACGTCCCTTCCAAATTCCTCAGCCACAAAAAGTGCTGACCACGGATGCGTCTCTCCTGGGATGGGGAGCTCATGTCGATGGGCTTCACACCCAAGGAAGCTGGTCCCTCCAAGAACGCGATCTACAGATCAATCTTCTGGAGTTACGAGCGATCTGGAACGCTCTGAAGGCTTTCAGAGATCGGCTGTCCCACCAAATTATCCAAATTCAGACAGACAACCAGGTTGCCATGTATTATGTAAACAAGCAGGGGGGCACCGGATCTCGCCCCCTGTGTCAGGAAGCCGTCAGCATGTGGACCTGGGCTCGCCGGAACGGCATGGTGCTCCAAGCCACATATCTGGCAGGCGTAAACAACAGTCTGGCCGACAGACTGAGCAGGATTATGCAACCTCACGAGTGGTCGCTCAATTCCAAAGTGGTGCGCCAGATCTTCCAAGCGTGGGGCACCCCCTTGGTGGATCTCTTCGCATCTCGAGTGAACCACAAAGTCCCTCAGTTCTGTTCCAGGCTTCAGGCCCACGGCAGACTGGCATCGGATGCCTTCCTCCTGGACTGGGGGGAGGGTCTGCTGTATGCTTATCCTCCCATTCCTCTGGTGGGGAAGACTTTGTTGAAACTCAAGCAAGACCGAGGCACCATGATCCTGATTGCTCCTTTTTGGCCGCGTCAGATCTGGTTCCCTCTTCTTCTGGAGTTATCCTCCGAAGAACCGTGGAGATTGGAGTGTTTTCCGACCCTCATCACGCAGGACGAAGGGGCTCTTCTGCATCCCAACCTCCAGTCTCTGGCTCTCATGGCCTGGATGTTGAGGGCGTAGATTTTGCCTCTTTGGGTCTGCCAGAGGGTGTCTCCCGCATCTTGCTTGCTTCCAGGAAAGACTCCACTAAGAGAAGTTACTTCTTTCATTGGCGGAGGTTTGCCGTCTGGTGTGACAGCAAGGCCCTAGATCCTCGCTCTTGTCCTACACAGACCCTGCTTGAATACCTTCTGCACTTGTCTGAGTCTGGTCTCAAGACCAACTCTGTAAGAGTTCATCTTAGTGCAATCAGTGCATACCATTACCATGTGGAAGGTAAGCCGATCTCAGGACAGCCTTTAGTTGTTCGCTTCATGAGAGGTTTGCTTTTGTCAAAGCCCCCTGTCAAGCCTCCTACAGTGTCATGGGATCTCAATGTCGTTCTCACCCAGCTGATGAAACCTCCGTTTGAGCCACTGAATTCCTGCCATCCGAAGTACTTGACCTGGAAGGTCATTTTCTTGGTGGCAGTTACTTCAGCTCGTAGAGTCAGTGAGCTTCAGGCCCTGGTAGCCCAGGCCCCTTACACCAAATTTCATCATAACAGAGTAGTCCTCCGCACTCACCCTAAGTTCTTGCCAAAGGTCGTGTCGGAGTTCCATCTGAACCAGTCAATTGTCTTGCCAACATTCTTTCCCCGTCCTCATTCCTGCCCTGCTGAACGTCAGCTGCACACATTGGACTGCAAGAGAGCATTGGCCTTCTACTTGGAGCGGACACAGCCCCACAGACAGTCCGCCCAATTGTTTGTTTCTTTTGATCCCAATAGGAGGGGAGTGGCTGTAGGGAAACGCACCATATCCAATTGGCTAGCAGATTGCATTTCCTTCACTTACGCCCAGGCGGGGCTGGCTCTTGAGGGTCATGTCACGGCTCATAATGTTAGAGCCATGGCTGCGTCGGTAGCCCACTTGAAGTCAGCCTCCATTGAAGAAATTTGCAAAGCTGCGACGTGGGCTTCTGTCCACACATTCACATCCCATTACTGCCTGCAGCAGGATACCCGACGCGACAGTCGGTTCGGGCAGTCAGTTCTTCAGAACCTGTTTGGGCTTTAGGATCCAACTCCACCCCCCGAGGGCCCTGTTTGTTCTGTTCCAGGCTACACTCTCAGTTAGTTGGTAAAATTTTTTTAGGTCAATCTCTGTTATGTCCTCGCCGTTGCGAGGCCCAATTGACCATGGTTGTTGTTTTGAGTGAGCCTGGGGGCTAGGGATACCCCATCAGTGAGAACAAGCAGCCTGCTTGTCCTCGGAGAAAGCGAATGCTACATACCTGTAGAAGGTATTCTCCGAGGACAGCAGGCTGATTGTTCTCACAAACCCGCCCGCCTCCCCTTTGGAGTTGTGTCTTCCCTTAAGAGTATTGTCTTGCTACATACTGGACTGGCCGGCTCGAGCCGGTTTCGGGCGGGAAGACGGCCGCGCATGCGCGGTGCGCGCGGGCGCGCGAGGGCTAGCAAAGGACTTTGCTAGTGAAGATTCCGATTGGAGGGGCTGCCGTGGACGTCACCCATCAGTGAGAACAATCAGCCTGCTGTCCTCGGAGAATACCTTCTACAGGTATGTAGCATTCGCTATTCTAACATTCCATTATTGAGGTCTCATTATTGAACATATTGAGTTTCTTTTTTGCTCTTCATAATGATAGCAATTTAATTAGGTCCTGTGTTTGTGATTGATAGTAGTAATGGTTTCATCACTCTCTAAATTTTAAACGGGTGCCACAATGGATAAAATATAATAACCAACTGCATACATATGAATAAAAAGAAGAAATGATAAAAATACAATATTAAAAATGAAGAACCCATATGGGAATTCTATATAATACAAGGAATAATAAATGATATATTTTTTTAAAAGGTGGGTATATTAAATAAACAAGGGATGAAAATACTACATGAACTAACCTTAGTGTGAAAACCTCAAAAAAGTAGATGCAGGAGGATACCACAGAAGTATGCTAAAACCTAGACACAACAGACATAAAAAGTAATTAAATAAATGGAAAACCAATGTAACCCTATGGGTTAAATGTTAAAAGATTACCTGGCTCATTCTGGATCTGGTGTGGAGACAGTGAGCAGTGCAGTGAAACTGAGTGGTCTGTGTGCATGCGCTGAGTGTTCCGCATGCTGATGGAACTTTCAGGAGAGTGACAAACAGCTCAGGCTGGCAGTTGGGAGAGAGCTCTATTGGTGAGAACATGTTACTAGGGAAAGACTGGAAGAAAGTTGATGCTGGAGATCATCACCTGAAAGAAAAGACGCCCACCGTTCAAGAGAGCCAGAGAGTTAAAACAAAGAGAGCAGCTAAGTGACTGAAGCTATTTTAAAAAGTGCATATAAGAGAAAATAGTAAAGGAAACCTGAACAATAGGTGAGAGATAACTAAAAGAAGAAAAAAAGACTAGAGGAAAACGTACTTGTTTGGATCTTTGGGGGTCTGAGGGACAGGAGAGGGGAGACTTTGAAGAGTCTGGTGTTTTGCAGAATTGAATGTACCTAAATGTTTTATGTAACTAATATTTGTACTTATCTGAGGATGCTCTCAATGTTTCTAGAGACTAAACTGATTTGTGTTGCAAACCTGTAATTGAAATACATATGTTAAATTTGCAAGTTGGTAAAATTTCATTAACATTTAAATATAATTCAAATAATAAAAAAAAATATTTTCTTTTTATTGTTAAACTCCCTGATTGGTGTTGAGTCATTTTGGGGAAACACTGTGACATATTTGGTACCATCATTGTAATACCTTGCTCTGCCACCAGGGGATTTACACCAAAAATGTTAAAATCAGACAAGAAAGAATAATAAATATAACAGTTGCTGAAAAATAACATAAAAAAATAAATGTGTGCATCATAATGATGATAAAACCCTTAAAAGCTCAAAAATCAGAACCCCCTTAAAACATAAAAAAATTTCTAAATAGAAAAGAGGTTGAGGCTCCCACCAAGTTTAAATCCATTTGCGAACTCAACTCAATATGTTCTAACACAGAGAAATCTTAAGCGTGAAATACTTGTCATCAAACATAGGATGTACTAGCCCATGTAGGAAACCATGGTGAATGATCAGTGGATGCTTCTAAAGCAAACAGACTGAGAACCATCAATATAGAAACAGGGGCAACTAATATCACACATGCGCAAAAAGATAAAAAAAATCAAGTCTATACTTTTGAAATAACAATAAACGGTCACGACTAGAATCCATGTGATGGCAGCAATGCTATGCTAAATTTAAGAAAATAACAGAAAAGGAAGAAGAAAAAATAGAGCGATTCTTATTTAAGCTAAGTGCAATTTTGACTAATATATTGAATCATGCTAAATTTAAGTGACACCAAGTTAGCAGAAAGCCGCCGATGTCCCTAATCTGGATATAAAAGCTTATGCGGCAAAAAAACCTTTTAATGTATATACTTAAAAAAAAATACAATAATTAGTCCCAACTTAAGTCCATATGATGGCAGCAAAACTGAGCTTGAAAAGATTATGGCAATAAAAACTGACTGCTTGACAAGAAGGAAAATATGTGGAAATAGAAGAGAAACACTCACCACTGGATAGCATCTCTCTCTCTCTTTCCCTTGCATGCCCTCTCCCCCACGCCTAATGCCCAGTACAGCAGCATGTATCTCTACCTCTGTGCATCCAGCATTTTTTCCCCACCATCTCCCACATCTTTCATTCTCTCTAGGTCCTCACTGGCATCTCCCCCTTCCCCCTACAGGTCCAGATTTTCTCTTGTCCCCTCCCTCCTGCCAGTCCAGCAACTCTCCTGACCCCCTCCCCCTCACAAGGCCAGCAACTCTCCTGACCCCCCTTCAAGTCCAGCACGTTTCCTGCTCCTATTTAACATATTTATAAATGATATGGAAATTGGAACGACGAGTGAGGTGATCAAATTTGCATATGATACAAAACTATTCAAAGTTGTTAAAACAAGTGCAGGCTGTGAAATATTGCAGGAAGACCTTAGGAAATTGGAAGACTGCGCATCCAAATGGCTGATGAAATTTAATGTGGACAAATGCACATTGGAAAGAATAATCTGAATCACTGTGTTGAACATACATAGGATTAAATATCTTTGGACAAAACATATAGGAAAATCAACCAACCAGCTTCTTCCATTGTTGATGATATGATTATGTAGGATGTATATGATTATTATGGAGCTGAGTAGCTTTGGTGAAAAAAATTGTTTAAATGAATCTTAGTGTGGCTGTGCGAGGTAGATGTATGTATTAGAATTGTTTGGGTTAGCTAAATGGCCTAATGACAGTGCAATATGATTGCTGAGCCAGGCCTATGCTTATTGGACTAACCAAGTTGTTGCAGAGATAGCATTAACAGCTTCTTGTGAGAAGTTATCCCTGTCTTTGCACAATGGTGATAGGAAGTGGCTAGTATCAGAGTGTCTTGAATTGGGGTCATGGTCTATGGTTTCTGGTAGCGGATACTCACTGTAATTGTTGGCCTAGATGCTGTGGGACCTAGAAGGATTAACCCCCCCCCCCCCCCATTTACAAAGCCGCACTGGCTGCTGTCAGTGCAGAAATTCTGACATAGCTGTTGGCAGCCGCTAGCGCGGCTTTGTAAACAGAGGAATAAAAGAGAGAAAAACCTGAGTAGTTGCCTGTTAAGCCTTATGATGCTGTAGTCCCAAATTGACGGTTGTTTTGTACAAACTGGAAACCCAAATGAGCAACTACCAACCCTTACCCTCCCAAAATGTATTTTGTATAAGTTATTTAAAACAGCAGGTACTTGTAAAATGTGGTAGAACAAGAGCAAGGAGGTGTTAAAATCATTAAAGAACACTCGACTTCGAATAAATGACTATGATTTAATTTTTAAGGGTTTGCAAAATTAACTGTGATTTAATTTTGTTTTCATTTTGGTTTTGTTCTATTTTAGCATACACTATAACAGAACAAAACTGAATAAATGAAAATGCACATCCCTATTACTACTACTTACTACTACTACTTAACATTTCTAGAGCGCTACTAGGGTTACGCAGCGCTGTACAAAATAAACAAAGGACGGTCCCTGCTCAAAGGAGCTTACATGCTAATCTGCTTCTAGGTATATTAAGTAAAATACAAATGATTTATAATTCTAGCCTTCCTTTAAAAAAGAAAAGGAAATCTAGAAATCACTTGTCAAAAAAACCCTGCATAACTTCATTTTAAATCACTTCTACTATAAAGGTAAAGTAATATTTGAATGAATTTTGTAAAAGAAAATGGCTGGCAGGCGTCTACTTTAAGAATGGAGTTTGGAGCGCTATCATTTTTCTCCCTCTCATGTACACAGTCTCTGACTCATGATGGTAACTACATGCTATGCCAATTTCAAGAAATTACAAGTATTTGAGCATTCCTGTAACTAGTTTGTTTCTTAGTATACTCATTTTCTTCTATTGCAGCTTCCATGAAGAGTGAAATAGGCAGTGAATTGACCTCATCTGGTATATCTACTGCTGGATCTGGCTCAGCGTCTGATTCCACAGGGCATGACATCATTACAGAGCAGCCACGTTCACAACACACATTACAGTCTGACCCAGTGGATCTAAATAGTTCTGATTTGATCAACACAGTTACTGAAGACGAAGAAGATGACATGCTTAGTCCAACTTCCAGCCAAATCAGCACTGTTCAGTCTGATAATGCTATAGACTTGAATGATGGGACTATCCAGGCTTCCTCACCCATTAGTGATAGTTCGCAGACAACTACAGAAGGTCCAGACTCTGCTGTGACCCCTTCAGACAGTTCTGAAATTGTAAGTGTGCAGCGGGCAGAGGGGGGATCCCAGTCTTCCACTGAAGGGCCCGACATATCTCAGAGCTCCTCCATGGAGGGCCCAGACTTGGATACATCTACTTACTCTTCATCTTCCTTTCCGTCCTCAGCTAGTAGCAATGAAAAGGTCAGCAGCTCAAATTTCTACCTGAGAGCTTGACCTCATTTTTAACGCCTTCACTAGAACCTTCAAATCTAATGACATTGGTTTAACTGAATTGTTAACACTGGGCTTTAAAACTGTCAAGCAGTGTCCAGCTGTGATTAGGTGTGGAACAGTCTGTGAAATGATTTAATTAAGGTTAATTTCAATACTTTTAAATAATTTGGAAAATAAAAACCCCTGAGCACAACAAATAGAAAATTACATAAGTCAAAATATAATTAGTAGATTGTAGACCTTTTTGTGATACATTGTGGTGCTTGGGTTTGGAGATTTTTTTTTAATTATTATTAAATACAGCATATTGTAGAGCAATTTCTTGCTTTTTAAGCAATGTTCTAAAAGGGCTAGTGAAAGTGTTAAAAGGTGAACATGCATTGTGGATCAATAGCAGAATTACTTGCAAGCCCCACTATTATTAAGTTTCCTGATTCGCTGCTGAGAACATGCCACATACTTGATTTTTGAATTGAACAGAAGCAGTGTTCACATGTTCCACTTATGTTTACATTTCTCTATTGCTTGAACAGTGCTTGGCTTTTTCTTTAGTCCCTATACATATTACAGTAATATATTACATCTTTGAATTGGAGGAATAGAAAAATATCTCTCTAGAAATTATAGTGCATATATGCTATATTAGCTAATCTATTGTTTTTGTAAACTTGGATAAAAAGATATTAGCACAAGCTTGATGTGGTAGAAGTAGTCACACTGAAAACATTTTATTTATTGACTTGTAAGCATCCAGCGAAACTAACGAAGCCCTTCCTTATGTGCATTGTTTCAAACGTTTTTCAGTTTAATGTAATACACCCTTCAAATCCTAATGCATACTGACTACAGAGGTCTACAATGATATTAATTATCAAATCAGCGATTTATCACTATAGGTGAATCCTATGCTACCGTATCCCACTAGACCAGTCTAATTGAATGGTTTCTGTTCCTATACCACCAGATTTAAGAGGCTAATGCAGAAAGCCGCGCAGTAAAGCTGACTCATTGCACTGGGTCTCTCACAGAATTACTGACCCCAAAATACTGCAGCATTCAGTAAGCAATGAGCATATAAATTACTGCCACATTAAAAATGCAACAGTAATCCACAGCTCACCCTTTCTGTCAGTGCTTGAGTGGTGATTTGACTTAAGTACTAGCCCTGGTGGTCCTCATCTGTCCCAATCTCTACGGTCCACCTTGGCCCAACCTGACTGGACCCCTCCCTTTCCCCTACTTAAACACTTCCCTGGTGTCTAGTAGCACCCCTCATCTCTCACCACGTCCCTGCCAAGATTGGCCCTCCCTCCCCCGACTTTAAAAGCACTCATTCTTTCTTTCAACTTTAAAGCTCCCTGGTGTCTAGTGACCACTTCCATTCCTGACTTCTCCTGTAGCCCCCCCCCCCCTCCCCGACCCACGAACCTGAAAGAAGCAAGAGTAATTCCCACGTGTTCCTGCCTCGGTGCTCAGCCATGCAGGGTGCATCCTGGGTGAGGTCAGTCTGCCATATAAGGGATTTTCTTTTTCTTTTACTTGGTAGTCAGGCAGAGACTACCAAATGAGGGAACAAATACCTTATATGAGAGACTGATCCTGTCTGGTGCATCCCAGGTTGCACTACACAGGACTGGTCTCTGCCATTTTTCAGGATGGTGATGTTGGAAGTATGAATGAGTGGATTTTGCTCCTGCTGCTTTCAGGTTCAGATGTCTGGAGGGCCTAAGGGGGAGGGGTGAGGGTGTAGGGGGGCCAGTAGACACAAGGGAGGATTTTATTTTTAAGTTGGGTTGTGGTGGTGGGGTGCTACTATATATACACCAGGTCTTTTTAAAGTTGGGGGAGGGGAGAGAGGGAGAATGTGGGTACCGCTAGACATCAGGGAGTTTATTTACATTTCTGGTGGGGCAGGGGTTCAGGTCAGAGGAGAGATAAATGGGGCCAATGCAGACCATGAGGGCTCTCTTTTGCCTCAGACCTTGTGGTATATTTCTGGTGGCATGCCCCTATACATCAGCTTATAGCTGTGTATTGCTGTGGGGTAAATAATAGGCTGTTTATCATACATTTTAATTTGCAGTGCACTTTCTACTGCAGGAGTAAAGTTGAGTGCGGAAACCCTTTTTATATTCAGCCACTGTTGAGCAGGTAAACTGCTCATCAATCACTCACTGCGTCCTGTGATTGCTTTCTGCATTAGTCCCACAGGCAGGGAATACTGAGAATTCAGTGATGCCATCTTTAATATATAGAGTGTTGCAGCCCTGGAATTAGACAGTATTTATTTGCCTCCAGCGATGGTGCACGTTGGACTGGTGCAGTGGGATCTTTTCAGAGTTGACTTGTCAACTCTCAGGTGCAGAACATGGTCTGCAGCATGGCTGCTGAGACACAGAGCCGGGCCCGGGGCAGGGTCACCGCCCCCCCCCCCCCACTCAGGTCACAGCCACTGCTGCCACCGCCCCCTTACCTTCCTGTGTCTGCCCCTCCCTCGATCTGTCACTCTCCTGTTTCTGTGTGCTGGAACCCGGGTTATCGCATTAAACCAGTCACCTGGTTCCCGACAACACAGGAGCAGGAGAGAGATTAAGGGAGTAGAACCTTCTGCCTGCCTTTGGAAGCCTTGCTGGCGCCGAGCTTCCCTTGGAAGGCCGGTCTTGGGGAATCTTGCCCCCCCTTCTTGGTGGCCCTGGTCTGCAGTCCTTGAAGTTGAGCCTTGGCCAGGATTTGCTCCCAGACATTGGTCCACAGATCTTCTCTTGGTTGAGCATGGAGGGGTCTGACTGTCACTGGCCTCAAAATTTAGCCCACGGGCTTTAGCTTGTTGAAGCTAGCTTGCAGGAGTGAGTTCTGTTTGCCTTTTGAATTCCCCTCTATGCTGCTTGGTCTCATTGGGCCTTGTATGTTGGGGTGATTAGAAGTTAAGCTGTGTGCCTGTCTTCTGTCTCCTGATCCTCCCCTCCCCTCCCCTCCCTTCATGGCCAGTGAAGAAGGAAAATATGTTTTTCCCCCCATTTATTTATTGTTTTAACTGCTATTCTTTTTTAACAACTTTAAGTTGCTGCTTCCCTCTCTCTTGGAGGAGGGGAACTCTTCGTTGCTGGAATTCGGGTAACAGTGGCTTTTCTGTAGGCCTCGGTGTCGGTGGGTGCGGCTTTCTGACCTTTTAGATGGAAAAGGTCCACTCCTTTTTCTTCCTCCTTTGTTCTCCTTTTGCAGTTTTGGGAGTGTCATGTGGACAGAGACTGTAAGCCCACTCTTTGGTCCCAGGGTTCTTGGGACTGGAGCTGAAGGGTCTTTCCTCCAGTTGGTATGTTAGTCAATGCTCAGGAGTCTCCTTTGTCTGTTTGGGATATGGTTGCTGAGTTTGGACCCTGAATCTTTGTTTGGTTTAGGAGCCCTTAGTTCCCTGTGGAGTATCAGTGCAGGATTGTCTCATTCTCGACAGTCACCCTGGTTTGACCATTTCCTGTTGTATTCTCTATTTCTAGCTGCTCTTCTCTGGTTTCTTGGTACTGTCCTTATGCTTAGGTATGATTCTTTCTCCTTGGGACCGTGCCTAAAGTATTCTAGAGGACTTCTAGATGGTCAGTTAAGTTGGGTTTCTGAGAGTTTTGAGGGCTCCTCTAGGTTCAGGCTGTTTGAGGGAGTGTATCTATCCCTTTCAGTAGTTTGGAGTCAAAGCTGATCTAACATTGGCTCCCAAATAATTTCTGCCTGTTTGGTCTTGTATTTGTAGGCATGAGGGCGGTGTTCTCAGGTTCCTTTTCTCTGGAGGAGGACAGTCCTCCATCCTTCTGCTTTATGGCACCTGGTTCCCTTTTGATGGGGTGGTTCTTCTCAGAAGGGACTTTGTATTGCTCTCTTAGGCCAGTCTGGTAGTACTCAGTCCATCTTCTATTCTCTGTGTGACGAGCATATGTGGTTTTCTCTTTGACCTCACCTCTTCTGAGTTCAGGCACTTGAGGGTTCACTGTACCTCTTATGTTTAATTATGTTTATTGTTCAAATTAGTAGAAACAGATACATAACACGTGTATATAGAAATACACAAATGACCAACCACGTTTTCAAAACTTCCCACGTCTCTCTCCCCCTCCAAACACAGGATAAGTAAAACACAGCATGGAGATGTCGTTGCCAACCTTCAGTGCAGAAGTCAGATATTATGTAGGTGGCTATGTGGTAATGAGGCCCAAAAAGGTTCCCAGATGGAACGAAAGACCCCCCCCCCCTTTTTTTTTAAGAGTCTAGCGATTGTGCTTTGAAGGAGGACCAGATTCTGTCTTCTGTGATGTGAGCATCTTTGGTTTCACATTCATGTAAGAAGTCTGTGACGGTTGTTTGTGTTTTTGTAAGATTTGATCTTGTGTACGGCATGGGTTTTCAATAGACTGTTCATAAGTTCAAATATTGTTTTCATATTGATCTGTTCTGGGTTCGCATTTGTGCTGTAGTATTGTACTTTAGCTTTCTTTATGTTATGTTTATATGTTCTTATAGCTTTCCTCCATATGGTTTTGTTTGTGTCTCTTTTGTTTTTGGTCCATTTTCTTTCTAATTTCCTGCAAAGTTTTTTTATGTTTTTAAACCAGGGATGTGGTGGTTTTTTATTTCATGTTTTCATTTTGAGTGGTGCTATTTTGTTCAGTGTGTTTTCGCTTAACTTCATCCCAATTTCTCAAGAAGTGGATGTTGTTGGGTGATATGTTACTATGTTCATTCATTGCTGTTGTCCAGAAGGTTTGATTGTCAGCCTTTCCTCTGGTTGTGAAAGTTTGTGGTTTTCTTTGCTCTCTGTTGTTGCCGTTCTCTTTCCATTGTAGTGTAAATGTGAGCTTTTAATGTTCTGACCATAATTCTTCTTCCCAGTTATGATTTTCTAGTATATGGTTATTGACTGAGAACCTGTGAGCTAGTATGTCTAATAGGTGGCCTTTTGTGTGTGATGAGGTGGCTTGTGCTGTTTTGAAATTCCATTGGTTTAGGAAATTCAGGTGTTTGCTGTTTTTCTAGGTGCAGATTAATATCTCCTAATAGTACAGAAATGCATACAGGGATTTTGTTCCATTTGTTAGGTGAGGCAGCTCGTAATCCAATTATCCATATTATCATGTAGTAGAAAACTCATGTCTTTATATTGTCCATTTTGAGGTACGTTAGGTACAGAAGGGAATCAAACTGCAGTTTTTTCTAACGATCTGTGTATCACTCAGCTAGGTTGGATTTGCCGGTTGTGAGGTTTTTGTTTTGTTTTTGATTGTGTTTGTGTGTTAGTCTGAGGTGTTTATGTTTGTGTGTGTGTATAGGTCTAGGCAACCCGCAGTTTCTTTTTTCTACATGGGTTGTTGATTTTCCACGTCAGGATTTCTCCTCCATGCAGGTACTTCTCTCGCCAGGGGTGCGATGTTCTCTTGGATGCTGCAACCTTACTGGAAGTGGTGCTGCCAGAGCTCAAGGTCTCGCCGCTGCAGCTTCCCTTGTGTGGGTTTCTTCCCGAATTGACTACTTGGTGTTTTCCTGTCCTTGGTTCTAGTGAGTTTTGTGGTCGGGGAGATTTTTGCTACCACTGTTGGAGTTGTCCCTCGATCCAGTCCTTGGTCGCCGTGTTCTTGCCAGTCATTCTTACCTGCTATGGACCGCCGCGCGGCGCCTGTTCCAGCACTGGCTTACCCTTAGGATGTGGTGGCTGTGTGGCTGAGGAATCCTTTCTGAAGCTGCCTGAGTTCCCCCGCATTGCTTTGTGTGCTTGACTGCTTGGGTCCGCAGGTCAGTGGAGTACCGGAGTGATGGTCGGCAGTGTCCTCCAACTGGGCGCGCCCCCTGAGTTAGATTGATTCGAGTGAGCTGATGAGCTCAGATGCTGTCGAGAATATTCCCCAGCGGCTCTTAGAGAGGAGAGGAGTCCTGTGGGCCTGTCAGGGAATGGGCGATGCACCTCCTTTGGCCTTTTCGCTGTGCATGTCAGCTCTGGTGGAACGGTGTCATGACTCCACTCGCTCTTAGATACCTGCGATCCTTATGTCTGTGAGCCACTGCCTGTACTGGCACCGTGGTGGTCCCTGCACAGAAGCACTGTTGTTGGTACCGTGTGTCTGCTGCCGCATTCGTTCTTGGTCTGGCATGGCAGACATGATGTAGGTCGTCATCTCTTCACCGAGCCGCCGGTTATGTATTCTCTGGTCTTGTTTCCTGTGATTTCCTTTGGCTCCCTCCCATCATGTGTTCTCAGTCGGAGCAGCCGTCTGTTGCTGGGATTGTTCGGTCAGCCCGGTAGATCTGGAGCTCGCTTGGAAGTTCCTGCTATACATGATAAAACTAAAGTGATAAGGGAGGAAAAAAAAAGAGTCTCCTTAACCTCTGTGAAAGAAAATTGAGATGTAGTACGGAGCCAGTCATTGATATGGTGTATCAAACAGGCATGTGCAAACAATTGACTATTTAATAGATCAAGTCCACCCTTAGATTTGGGAAGAGCAACTTTGGTATAAGAGAAACAAAGATTTTTGTCCTGCCACAAAAAACTAATTACCAACTTTATCAAGTGTTTATGAGTGACTGAGGAGAGTCCCAGTGGCAACATCTGAAAGACGTAGAGCTACTGTGGCAGGACAAACATATTGTACAAAGCAACTTTTCCCATTAGAGATACAGGAAATGTCTTCCACTTATGAAACCTCTGATCATGAAGGACAATGGTGGGGGGGGGGGGGGGGGGGGGAGGCATATTAAGAGAATATAGTTCTGTCAGGTCTCTAGGTAGTCTAATTCCTAAGTATTTGATACTGGTATCCTTCCAAAGAAAGGGAAAGGAGCCCACCTAGTTCCGCTTGATTGATAATTGCAAAGGCATCACCACAAACGTTTGCTTGTTAAGAACAAAATCTGAATAGTAACCGAATTCTTCCACAGCATGTAGTAAGCATCGTAAGGAGCGCCGAGATTGTGTTAATACCAACAAAAACATCATTTATTTTAGTTACATTTGTACCCTGCGTTATCCCACTCATGGCAGGCTCAATGCGGCTTACATATACAGGTACTTATTTGTACCTGGGGCAATGGAGGGTTAAGTGACTTGCCCAGAGTCACAAGGAGCTGCCTGTGCCTGAAGTGGGAATCGAACTCAGTTCCCCAGGACCAGAGTCCACCACCCTAACCACTAGGCCACTCCTCCACTTTATCATCCTCAAATGCCAGCACCTTGACAGTGGCAGAACCCAAGTCCACCCCATGAATGTCTGGATCTCTCTGAATGGTATGCAATAATGGTTCCAAGTAGAGCAAAAAGAGGAGAGGGGACGAGGTACCCCACCTAGTACCCCGACAGATAGGAAAAGAGGCAGTGGGAGTATCATTCACTAAGATCTTAGCAGTGGAATTAGTATATAGAGTTTTCAGGGCCTGCAAATATCAGCCATCCCACCCTATATAATTTAAGACCTGAAACAGATAGGTCCAGTTGACCTTGTCAAAGGCCTTTTCAGCATCTAAGCTTGGTAAAATTTCTAGGGTTCGTGTGGCTATACTATGGGACATGGCCAATAAGGCATTGTTTGTCTCCCAGAGACAAACCCTACCTGTTCTGTGCAGACAATCTTAGGAAAATGAGTGGCTAGGCAATCTGCCAGTAACTGATAAAATATTTTGATATCAACATTCATTAGAGATATAGGATGATAGGATTCTGGAAGACCATTGGATTTACTAAGCTTGGGTATCAACGTTATAAATGCCATGTTGGCATATAAGGGTGGAGCACCTGCTGAGATGGAGGTATTATAATACGAAAGCAAGGGGCCACATGCCTGTGCCTTCATGAGTTTGTAAAATTCAGATGTGTAGCCATCCAGTCAGGGAGCTATATAATTCTTGAGGTCTTTAACAGCTTGTTGGTATTCGCTGGCCTGAATAGGAGAGTTAAGATGTCTAATCATCTCTGAATTAAATCTAGGTATCCCTGAATCCTCCAAGTAGTTAAGATTGGTACGCTGTCCCAAGTTAGGAGTACTGAAGTAACCATAAAATATTTTTGCTATGTCTTGCATATGGTGGACTGGAAGGTCCTGTGCGAACTTAAGGGTGGAGACGTAACGGGTCCTTGCCATGTTCTAATAATGTGTGTGAGCAATTTCTCCCAGTCGGTCTGCATATCTAAAAAAGTTATATTTATGGAAAAACAGCATTTTTTTTTGTATGTTCATGGAGCAAAGAATTTAGGGCTGTCTGAGTAGATGAAGGAAGCCTTTTGTGGCTATTGAAGACCATACTAGATAAGCACGCTTAGCCTTAGCTTACTGCTTTTCCAAACAAATAATGCCCTGTGAAATTTGCCTTGTTTGAGCTGCAGTGTAAGAAATAATATTTCCATTCAGTACTGTTTTCAGAGCATTCCAATACACTATGGGTTTGATACATGTTGGGCATTGAAGGTAGCATATTCCTCCCATTTGTTCAACAGATAGTCATGGAAATGTTTGTTCTGAAATTGATAAGCATGGAATCTTCAGCTACTGCGAGTACCACTGGAGAGATTACGGTCAACATCCAGCCATATATCATGGAGTAGTCAGAGATTGAAATAATGCCAATATCCACTGATTCCACCTTAGAAAACAGCATTTGAGAGATTAAGGTATAGTCTATCCTAGACATGGTGTCATGGGTCCTAGATATGAGTATAGTCCATTTCTGTGGATTTCACTGATCTCCAGGGGCCCACCAAGTCTAAAGAAGTGCAAAGGTAGTGATGCCCTTTGTTGGTCCCAGTCCTGCACATGTTGAGAGGGAAGAATGAGCCATCTGAAGATTAGCTACCTGGTTGAAATCACCAACCATGAAAAGAGGGATAGTCATATCTGTCAGAGGGGCCACTTTAACCAATTTTTGAAAAAAGGCATGTGTCACGAAATACCTAGATACCTGCTTGGGGTTACCCCGCAGCCACTTAGAGGGTCTATCCTCAGCACAGCTCAAGTCCGCCTGCACCTTCCGCTTGTGCTCTACACTAGCACCCTTCTACTACTGACTGGGCAAGTGTCACGACTGTGGTCGTGACCCCACTTTCAGTCTCACCTTTTCTCCCGGGGGTCAGCTTCAGATGTAGCTCCAGTCTGTATTTTCCTTGCTCCTCAGTCCATCTGTGTTTCAAGTCTCACTCTGGTGTTCTGTGGGCTTCAAGCCTCACTTTGGTATTCTGTGTGTTTCAAGCCTATTAACTGTAGTCTTGACATCATCAGTGAAGGCCCTCATAAGGAAGGCGAGGACATTCATTCAGGGCCTTTGCAAAGTCAAAGGTCTCCAGGTTTGTTAGTGTGCTTGTGTGCTTCTGCCCCATTTCCTAGTTGGTGTGCTTGTATAGCACTTTTGTCTTGTTTCCTAGTTAGTGTGCCTGTGTGGCACTTCTACCTTGGTTCTTATCTGTCTGTCTGTGTGCTACGGGTAGCACTTCTGTTTTGCTTGTTTATTCTGTTCTTTGTATCTGAGTGGCTGTGTGGCTTCCCTCTTCCCTTGTGGCCCAGCCTTATGCTCTACCTAGTCTGTCTTGCCCAGAGTTCTGCCTAGTCTGCCTTGCTTAGTGCTCTGCCTTGTCTGTCTTGCCTAGATTGCTTCTGCCTGTGTGTACATGCCTTCTCTTTTGCTTTCTGCCGTTGTGTGTAGGTTCCAGTTTGGCCTTGTGGCCCGTTTGAGTGCCCTTCCTCTAGTTTTACTTGGCTCTGCTCTTGTGTACCCCATTCCTGCATGTGTGCTTCTTGCACTTCTAGTCTGTTCCAGTCCTGCCTAGTCAAGCTCAGTTCCTGTGTACTCCGTTCCTGCCTGTGTGCTTATTGCACTTCTAGTCTGTTTCAGTCCTGCCTAGTCAAGCTCAGTTCCTGTGTACCCCGTTCCTGCCTGTGTGCTCATTGCACTTTTAGTCTGTTCCAGTCCTGCCTAGTCAAGCGCAGTTCCGGTGTACCCTGTTCCTGTCTGTGCTCTTATTGCACTTCTAGACTGTTCCAGTCCTGATTGAGCGCCCGATCTGCTAAACGCCTGTGGAGGAAATCTCGTACCCATTCAGATTTCCTTCATTACAAATTCATGCTATCCTCCTTCCAGTCCTCCCTATTCCTTGCCAAACAGGACTATTACACCCAATTGACCAATTCTGTCAGCGCCAACCCTCGTCGTCTCTTCGCCACCCGTAACTCCCTCCTCAAAGTGCCCTCCGCTCCCACCCCCCCTCACTCTCACCTCAATCACTGGCTGACTACTTCCGCGACAAGGTGCAAAAGAACAACCTTGAGTTCACTACCAAGGCACCTCTTCCTCTTCACCCTTCAACCCTCTCCCTCAACCAACCAACCCAGGCCTCTTTCTCCTCCTTTCCTGATATCACCGAGGAGGAAACCGCCCGCCTTCTTTCCTCCTTGAAATGCACCACTTGTTCCTCTGATCCCATCCCCACCAACTTACTTAACACCATCTCTCATACTGTCACCCCCTCCATCTGTCATATCCTCAACCTCTCTCCACTGCAACTGTCCCTGACACCTTCAAGCACGCCGTAGTCACACCTCTCCTCAAAAAACAACACTTGACCCTACCAGTCCCTCCAACTACTGCCCCATCTCCCTCCTACCCTTCCTCTCCAAAATACTTGAGCGTGCTGTTCACAGCCACTGCCTTGATTTTCTCTCCTCTCATGCCATCCTCGATCCGCTTCAATCCGGTTTTTGCCCTCTACACGCGACAGAAACGGCACTCTCTAAAGTCTGTAATGACTTGTTCCTTGCTAAATCCAGAGGCCACTACTCCATCCTCATCCTCTTTGATCTATCCGCTGCTTTTGATTCTGTCAATCATGATTTACTTCTTGCCACACTGTCCTCATTTGGGTTCCAGGGTTCTGTCCTCTCCTGGTTCTCCTCCTATCTCTCCCACCGCACCTTCAGAGTACACTCTCATGGATCTTCCTCCACCCCCATCCCGCTCTCTGTTGGAGTTCCCCCGGGATCTGTCCTTGGACCCCTTCTTTTTTCAATCTACACCTCTTCCCTGGGCTCACTGATCTCATCTCATGGTTTCCAGTATCATCTTTATGCTGATGACACCAAGCTATATCTCTCCACACCAGACATCACCGTGGAGACCCAGGCCAAGGTATCGGCCTGCTTATCTGACATTGCTGCATGGATGTCCAACCGCCACCTGAAACTGAACATGTCCAAGACCGAGCTCGTCTTTCCACCAAAACCCACTTCTCCTCTTCCTCCACTCTCTATCTCAGTTGATGGCACCCTCATCCTCCCCGTTTCATCTGCCCGCAACCTCGGAGTCATCTTCAACTCCTCCCTCTCCTTCTCTGCGCATATCCAGCAGATAGCCAAGACCTGTCTCTTCTTTCTCTTTAACATCAGCAAAATTCGCCCTTTCCTCTCTGAGCACACCACCCATACTCTCGTCCACGCTCTCATTACCTCTCGCCTTGACTACTGCAACCTACTCCTCACTGGCCTCCCACTTAGCCATCTATCCCCCCTTCAATCTGTTCAGAACTCTGCTGCATGTCTTATATTCTGCCTGAACCGATATACTCATATCACCCCTCTTCTCAGGTCACTTCACTGGCTTCCAATCAGATACCGCATACAGTTCAAGCTTCTCCTTCTTACCTACAAATGCACTCAGTCTGCAGCCCCTCATTACCTCTCTACCCTCATTTCCCCTTACGTTCCTGCCCGTAACCTCCGCTCACAAGACAAATCCCTCCTCTCAGTACCCTTCTCCACCACCGCCAACTCCAGGCTCCGCTCATTCTGCCTCGCCTCACCCTATGCTTGGAATCAACTTCCTGAGCCCTTATGCCAAGCCCCCTCCCTACCCATCTTCAAATCCTTGCTCAAAGCCCACCTCTTCAATGTTGCTTTCGGCACCTAACCTTTATACCTTTCAGGAAATGTAGACTGCCCCTATTTGACTGACTGTACATTTGTCCTTTAGATTGTAAGCTCCTTTGAGCAGGGACTGTCCTTCTATGTTAAATTGTACAGCGCTGCGTAACCCTAGTAGCGCTTTAGAAATGTCAAGTAGTAGTAGTAGTAGTGATTGGAAGGTTCGCCTGCTGCTGCCATTCATGGGCAGTGCCCCAAGAGCTCACGATTTTTTCTCTGAGTCTGTGACAGTTTGCAAAGGCCCTTAGGCTGTGACCATGACAGCAAGTCTCCCGTTCTCCAGTTATCCCCAGTGATTTCTAGGTTACTGGAGACCACACTCCCAGTGGTCCCAGAGTTCCCAGAAAGCACTCAGACCCAACACAGAAACCACCAGGATTCTTTATCAGTCCAGACAGGCAGAATGAACAAAAAAATGTGTTTATTCTCAGAACTTGGGACAAAAAAAATGTGCAGATAGCAAGCAATAACAAGTAACTAAAAAAAATGGATCAACTAGAAAACTAACAAAAAGTTTGCTTACTTCCTAGATGGTATCTGGGAAGATCAGGATATATGTAGCTGTTCACCAGTTATCAAATACTACTACTACTACTATTTAGCATTTATATAGTGCTACAAAGCATATGCAGCGCTGCACAAACATAGAAGAAAGACAGTCCCTGCTCAAAGAGCTTACAATCTAATAGACAATAATAATAAAGCAAGTAAATCAATTAATGTGTGGAGGAAAGAGGAGAGGAGGGTAGGTAGACGCGAGAGGTATAAGTGGTTACAAGTCAAAAGCAATGTTGAAGAGGTGGGCTTTCAATCTAGATTTAAAGATGGTCAAGGATGGGGCAAGACGTAGGGGCTCAGGAAGTTTATTCCAGTCGTAGGGTGCAGCGAGACAGAAGGAGAGAAGTCTGGAGTTGGCAGTAGTGGAGAAGGGAACAGATAAGAAGGATTTATCCATGGATCGGAGTGCACGGGAATGGGAGTAGGGAAGGACGAGTGTGGAGAGATACTGGGGAGCAGCAGAGTGAATACATTTATAGGTTAGTAGAAGAGGTTTAAACAGGATGCAAAAACGGATAGGGAGCCAGTGAAGCGACCTGAGGAGAGGGGTAGTATGAGTAAAGCGACCCTGGCAGAAGACGAGACGGACAGCAGAGTTTTGAACCGACTGGAGAGGGCTGTTTTTTACAGGGCTTCAGCAAAGATCTTTCTCTCTCTCTTCTCCTGGGTTGCAACTGAACTCAAAACCAGCAAAGTCCAAATGAGATGAGCTCCTGGGCCAATCAGAGCCCAGTCAACATGATTTCAAATATATACTGCTTCTTGCTTCCTGTTTGTGTCAAACTAAAGGAAAAGCATTCAGTTCTCTGTAACAGCTTTACAGCAAAGAAACATCACCTGCTGGCCAAACAGGAGAAATACACTTCAGAATTAATTTAGGCAGGAAAATATCCAATACATTTTGCAGGCTTAAAACACACTGTTTCTTCACAGCATGTTCATAAATATTAGGAGCATGGACCACAAGGAGATGAAATGCACGCTGCTGAGCGTAATTTTTAACGAAAGGAATCTACCATATGTGTCTTTTGTAACCAAGGAGGCCTAGCAATGCAAACCTTTACAGATCAACACCATTACATCACCACGCCTACAGTTGCTGGAAGAGCTGAAGGTCTCCCCTACCTAACCCTAACTCAATTTCCGGTGTTGCTGGTCCGTCAAGCGGGTCTCTTGGAGATGAGAAATATCAGCCTTACATAATTTCAGATGACTTAGAATCTTAGTCTGTTTGACGAGAGAGGACAAACCAGAAACATTCCCTGATACAATCCTTGTGAAGCGTTTATGCATAGAAAGTTGTCATTGTGGAACAAGTATGCAAGACCAATAAAGTCTACAGACAGTTCCAGGTGCCCAGCTTTGCCCAATGGAGGGAATAACCCAGCCTAAACACCACATGTCTAGCACTTAAGTAAAACAGACCATCCTATACAGACAAAAGAGGGACCTTCAGAGCTTCTTGACAGAGACATAGCACTTCTCTTGTAAAACGAGCAAACATTGTATCCCCCCATACCCCCATAGATCAATTCCAAGAAACACCATACAATGTAAGATAACCTTTCCTACCCACCCACTCCCTCCCACCCTCCCCCCATTTTGTAGGCCCTGTGTGACACCTTCCGTGCTGTGAAGAGAGTCAAGCCGTCATGTTTGTGTTACTAGCTGAGGTTCCCCCCCCCCCTTTACTACAGATTAGATAAATGGATGCAGAATATACACTCCTAAAAGGACACAAATTAACTTTTTATTACAACTTTCCACATTATTATGTATAGCTTCATTGGTCCACCATAGTCTATGAAACCACCCGTAAAGCCTCACATAGTCAAATTAGGCAATGTAATATCATGGGCCCTTAGAAATTAAACACAGCTGAAGAGAAAAAAAAAGTATAATAAAGCTCACACTTTATCAGGTTCATTAAGCCACACGGCTGCATCATCTGGAGAAGGATGCCACCCACCGGCCATCTCTAAAGTGTGACCAGTAAACACCAAATGCTAAGGGCTCCAATGTCCAAATTGCTTTCAAGTTGAAGAGAATAGACTGTTCTCACCTGTGATAAACAATACGCCCGACACTGTGGGTTTCAAATTGACTTTCATCAGGGACTTGGGTTAAGGCTTTCCTCCCTTGGCTTTGCCACTAGCCTGGTTGACAATCCACGTCATGGTACTGATATAGGCTCCCATGGAGGCGGAGTAACTCAGGATGCTGATGCAAACATGATGTCACTTAATGCTTGAACTTCCCAAATAGAAGGAAAGCTTTTATGTCCTTTTGGGGAAGTTCCAAGAATGTTCAATCTGCAAGTAGTAGGTTTTGAGACTCCCCACTGCCTCTTTCTTCCTAGTCAATGTATGCCTCTTTCTTTGTTGTAGCTGTGGTAATTCTGCACACTATTTGTAATTTTCTTGTGCAGAATTCCCCCTTTACGTTTTGGCTTGACCACCAGGCATGAAATACACCCACCTACTGCCACCACCACCATAGCAGTTTCTCTCCTCAGGTTCAATGAATACCTCCAATTTTCTCCCCTCCTCCATCCTCTTTCTGTCCACCTGTTTTCTTGCAGCTCTCTGTCTTGTAGCCTAGAGTTCTCTATCCCCATCCTTCAGTCTTCACTGCCCTCCCTGTGCTCTCCTCCTAACTCCCAGCAAGGACCCTGTTCTGTCCACCCTCAAGGTCTCTTCCCCTCTCCCAGGCAATGCCCCACTTTTCTTTGCCCCAATCCCCATGGTACAGACATTCCAACCACCTTTTGCCAGCCATCCTCCCTCCCATGGCATGTACATCCCCCAGCTACCTTTTTCTAGCCTTGCACCCCATGACATATTCTCTGCCTTGCTTCAGCCTCCCTCCTCCACCCATGGCATACAAAACCCCATCCACCTTGCAGTAGCCCTCCATCCCTTTCCCAAGACACACAGACAACCCACATCCACCTTTTATCAGGTCCTTCCCCCACACCCTATCCATCTTTTTTCTAGGCCCTCCTGCCCCCCCCCCCCCCACTCCATCCACCTTTTTTTTCCAGGCCCTCCTCCGTCACTGCACACACACCACTCCAGTGCGGCAAGAGAAGTTATGGCACAAGTGTCCATTGGGCTGCTTCCGCCTTCTCTACTGTTCCTTTGTTCTGTGCCAGCCTCCATACAGCCATGCACTTAAAGGAACCTCCAGGGACTAAGGCGGCAGGGAAGGTGCAACAGCCCAATGTGCAGCTGCTCCTCCTGAAATGGTGTATGTGCTTAGGAAAGACAGAATTCTGCGCAAATTCTGCAATGCACAATTGTGCGGAGTTCCCCCAGGAGTAAGCTGCTTTTGCTTTTATGACACCCTATTTTTGCTGAGGGTACTGGCCTAATTTAATCTCAGGCTCTGCTCCAAGTGATGTCCCTTCACCACCTCCCAAGATTACATGTCAGTCTTATTAACAACATAAGCAATGTCATAATGGGATAGACCGAAGGTCCATCAAGCCCAGTATCCTGTTTCCAGTGGTGGCCAATCCAGGTCATAAGTATCTGACAAGATCCCAAAAGAGTGAAACAGATTTTATGCTGCTTATCCCAGAAATAAGCAGTGGATTATTCCAAATCCAACTTAATTATGGCTCTTGACCTTTGTTTTATGAACTTGTCAAACCTTTTTTAAAACCCTGCTAAGTTAAATGCTGTTATCACGTTCTCTGGCAACAAATTCCAGATTTTAATTATACATTGAATGAAGAGATATTTTTTCCAATTTGTTTTATTATTTAGTAGCTTCATTGCATTCCCCCTAGTCCTTGTGTTTTTGGAAAAAGTAAACAAGTGATTCACGTCTACCTATTTCACTCCACTCAGTATTTTATAGACCTCTATCATATTCCCTCTCCCCCTCCCATAGCTGTCTTTTCTCCAAGCTGAAGATGCCTTGCTTGCTTAAGAACATAAGAGTAGCCATACTGGGTCAGACCAATGGTCCATCTAGCCCAGTATTTTGTTTTCCAAACTGACCAAGCCAGGTCACAAGTACCTGGCAGAAACCCAAATCGTGGCAACACTCCATACTACAAATCCTAGAGCAAGCAGTTGCTTCCCATGTCTGTCTCGATAGCAGACGATGGACTTTTCCTCCAGGAATTTGTCCAAACTTTTTTAAAACCCAGATATATTAACCGCTGTTACCACATCCTCCGGCAAAAAGTTCCAGAGCTTAACTATTCGTTGAATGAAAAAATATTTCCTCCTATTTGTTTTAAAAGTATTTCCATGTAACTTCATCGAGTGTCCCCTAGTCTTTGTACTTTTAGAATGAATGAAAATCGATTTACTTATACTCATTCTACATCACTGAGAATTTTGTAGCCCTTAATCATATCTCCCCTCATCCATCTCTTTTCCAAGCTGAAGAGCCCTAACCTCTAGATTTTCCTCATACGAGAGGAGTTCCATCCCCTTTATCATTTTGCTTGCTCTTCTTTGAACCTTTTCTAATTTCGCTATATCTTTTTTGAGATACGGCGACCAGAACTGAACACAATACTCAAGGTGTGGACGCACCATGGAGCAATATAAAGGCATTATGTTATTTTTGGTCTTATTCACCATACCTTTCTTAATAATTCCTAGCAATCTGTTTGCTTTTTTGGCTGCCGCCTCATACTGAGCAGAAGATTTCAACGTATTATCTACAATGACACCCAGATCTTTTTTCTTGAGGGCTGACCCTCAAGTTGGACCTTAGCATCAGGTAACTATGATTTGGATTATTCTTTCCAATGTGCATCACCTTGTATTTGTCTACATTAAATTTCATCTGCCATTTGGATGTGCAGTCTTCCAATTTCCTAAGGTCTTCCTGCAATATTTCACAGTCCGCACGTGTTTTAACAACCTTGAATAGTTTTGTATCATCTGCAAATTTGATCGTCCCAATTTCTATATCATTTATAAATATGTTAAATAGCACCGGTCCAAGTACAGATACCTGTGGCACTCCACTGTTCACCCTCCTCTATTGAGAGAAATGACCATTTAATTTGTCTTCTGTCCAATAACCAGTTCCTAATCCACATCCTATCCCATGACTCTTTAACTTTCTCAGGAGTCTCTTATGAGGAACTTTATCTAAAGCTTTCTGAAAATCTAGATACACTACATCAACAGGCTCACCTTTTTCCACATATTTATTCACGCCTTCAAAGAAATGAAGCAAATTGGTGAGGCAAGACTTCTCTTCTCTTGGCTGAACCCATTCTGTCTGTCCCATTAAACAATGTTTGTCTACGTGTTCTGCAATTTTATACTTTATAATAGTTTCCACTATCTTGCCTGGCACCAACCTCAGGCTTATCGGTCTATAATTTCCCAGATCACCCCTAGAACCCTTTTTAAATATCAGCATCACATTGCCACCTTCCAAACTTCAGTTACTATGGACGATTTTAATGACAGGTTACATATTACTAACAGCAGATCAGCAATTTCATGCTTGAGTTCTTTGAGTACCCCTGGATGTATGCCATCTGGTCTAGTTGATTTACTACTTTTTAATTTGTGAATTTGGCTCAGTACATCTTCCAGGTTCACAGAGATTTTGTTCAGTTCCTCCATATCATCATCCTTGAAAACCATTTCCGTACAGGCAGATCTCTTACATCTATCGTAAAGACAAAAGCAAAGAATTCATTCAGTTACTTCGCTGTGGCCTTGTCCTCCCTGAGCACCCCTTTTGCTCCTTCGTGATTTAATGGTCTCACGGATTTCCTCGCAGGCTTTCTGCTTCTGATGTACCTGAAAATGTTGTTACTGTGAGTTTCAGCCTTTGCGGCAAGTTTCTTTTCATATTCTGTTGTAGTCTTCTTTATTAATGCTTTGCCTCTGACTTGCCAGTTCTTATGTTGCTTCTTATTTTCTTCATTTGGGTCCTTTTTCCATTCTTGAAAGACAATCTTTTGGCTGTAATGGTTTCTTTTACTTCACCTTTTAACCATACTGGCTGACATTTTCTCTTCTTTCCAGCTTTGCAAATACGTAGAATGCATCTGGACTGGGCTTCCAAGATGGTATTTTTGAATAACATCCGTTCCTGATTTAGTGTCCTAACCTTTGCAGCTGATCCTTTTAGCTTCTATAGCCTTTCCTCATAGGGAAGTCATCCCATTGCTTTTATCATTTTGCTTACCCATCTGTGTACTTTTTCTAATTCTGCTATATCTTTTTTGAGATGCAGTGACCAAAACTGCACATGATATTTGAGGTGCAGTTGCAGCATGGTTCGATATGAAGCCATTATAATAATCTGTTTGATTCTCTGTTCCTTTCCTGATAATTCCTAACATTATATTTGCTTTCTTAGTCACTGTTGCACACTGAACAGAGTGTTTCAGTGTATCATCAAGTATGACACTTTGATGCTTTTTCTGGGCTGTGTCCCCAAATACGGGACCTTGCACCATGTATCTATACTTAAGGGTCCTCTTTCTTACATGCATCACTTTGTATTTGTTCACATTAAATGTCATCTGTCTTATGATTTAACAACTTTGAATAACTTAGTGTTGACTTTCTAATTTCCTCAGGAATTGTTCATGAGGTACTCTGGCATGTGTACTATCTATTTTTTAAAAATGTAATATAATTTTCATGTCATTCAGATATTATCATGTAGCTGTTCTTTGCACTGGAATTTAGAACGATTATTAGATCTGTAAGTTTTTCTTTTCTAGGAAAGAAAGTTAAATCTTTTTCATTGAAAAACTAGTAAAAAAAGGCCCGTTTCTGACACAAATGAAACGGGCGCTAGCAAGGTTTTCCTCGGAGTGGGTATGTTTGAGAGAGTGTATGTGAGAGTGACTGTGTGTGAGAGAGAGAGTGAGTCTGGGTGTGAGTGTGTCTGTGAGAGAGAGAGTGTGTGTGTGTGAGAATGAGATTGTATGCAAGTGCATATGTGAAACACAGTGTGCGAGAGAGAGAGTGTGTTTCACACAGATACGGTGTGTGTGAGAGAGAGAGAGAGTGTGTGTGAGACACAGACTCTGTGAGACTGAGTGTATGAGACCAAGAGAGTGTGTGCGTGACTGTGTGACACATAAAGTGTGAATGTGATACAGTGTGTGAGAGACAGTGTGTGAGAGAGAGAAAGACATTGACTGTGAGAGAGAGAGAGAGAGAGCGAATGTGTGTGTGTGTCAGAGATACCTCCGCCCCCTCTGGTGTCACGCCCCCCCCCCCCCCCTCTCTCTCTGGTGTTTGAACGTTACTGTGCAGGACACTGAGCTCTGGCTGTGCTTCAAGGAACTGACCAATCCTATTTAATAGAATGCACCTCCAACATTCTGAAGCCGAGAAACCTTGTGTGGTTGGTCCCTTCTGCTTGTGACGAACCCGGAAGTACGTGTTGTCAATTCAGGAGATGGATACAGAGAGCAGGAATGCCTCAGCCATGCAGTCAGCTTCAGAATGTTGGAGGTGCGTTTTATTACAGTGGTGGAAATAAGTATTTGATCCCTTGCTGATTTTGTAAGTTTGCCCACTGACAAAGACATGAGCAGCCCATAATTGAAGGGTAGGTTATTGGTAACAGTGAGAGATAGCACATCACAAATTAAATCTGGAAAATCACATTGTGGAAAGTATATGAATTTATTTGCATTCTGCAGAGGGAAATAAGTATTTGATCCCCCACCAACCAGTAAGAGATCTGGCCCCTACAGACCAGGTAGATGCTCCAAATCAACTCGTTACCTGCATGACAGACAGCTGTCGGCAATGGTCACCTGTATGAAAGACACCTGTCCACAGACTCAGTGAATCAGTCAGACTCTAACCTCTACAAAATGGCCAAGAGCAAGGAGCTGTCTAAGGATGTCAGGGACAAGATCATACACCTGCACAAGGCTGGAATGGGCTACAAAACCATCAGTAAGACGCTGGGCGAGAAGGAGACAACTGTTGGTGCCATAGTAAGAAAATGGAAGAAGTACAAAATGACTGTCAATCGACAAAGATCTGGGGCTCCACGCAAAATCTCACCTCGTGGGGTATCCTTGATCATGAGGAAGGTTAGAAATCAGCCTACAACTACAAGGGGGGAACTTGTCAATGATCTCAAGGCAGCTGGGACCACTGTCACCACGAAAACCATTGGTAACACATTACGACATAACGGATTGCAATCCTGCAGTGCCCGCAAGGTCCCCCTGCTCCGGAAGGCACATGTGACGGCCCGTCTGAAGTTTGCCAGTGAACACCTGGATGATGCCGAGAGTGATTGGGAGAAGGTGCTGTGGTCAGATGAGACAAAAATTGAGCTCTTTGGCATGAACTCAACTCGCCGTGTTTGGAGGAAGAGAAATGCTGCCTATGACCCAAAGAACACCGTCCCCACTGTCAAGCATGGAGGTGGAAATGTTATGTTTTGGGGGTGTTTCTCTGCTAAGGGCACAGGACTACTTCACCGCATCAATGGGAGAATGGATGGGGCCATGTACCGTACAATTCTGAGTGACAACCTCCTTCCCTCCGCCAGGGCCTTAAAAATGGGTCGTGGCTGGGTCTTCCAGCACGACAATGACCCAAAACATACAGCCAAGGCAACAAAGGAGTGGCTCAGGAAGAAGCACATTAGGGTCATGGAGTGGCCTAGCCAGTCACCAGACCTTAATCCCATTGAAAACTTATGGAGGGAGCTGAAGCTGCGAGTTGCCAAGCGACAGCCCAGAACTCTTAATGATTTAGAGATGATCTGCAAAGAGGAGTGGACCAAAATTCCTCCTGACATGTGTGCAAACCTCATCATCAACTACAGAAGACGTCTGACCGCTGTGCTTGCCAACAAGGGTTTTGCCACCAAGTATTAGGTCTTGTTTGCCAGAGGGATTAAATACTTATTTCCCTCTGCAGAATGCAAATAAATTCATATACTTTCCACAATGTGATTTTCCGGATTTAATTTGTGATGTGCTATCTCTCACTGTTACCAATAACCTACCCTTCAATTATGGGCTGCTCATGTCTTTGTCAGTGGGCAAACTTACAAAATCAGCAAGGGATCAAATACTTATTTCCACCACTGTATGTAGGATGTAATATTATTTAAAACAGCTGCAATAAAATATACTTCAGATTTCACTGGCAGAAAAAAAAGAAGCATATTGTAATCCCTGTTTTAAATTATTTGTGTATCATGTTTGTGATGACCTTCCAAAAAACCTTTTAGACAGCTTTTCTTCCATAGCTGATTTAAAATTGTGGAGCAGAATATGCACATCAAGAAAATTTATACTTAAACATGTAGCTCACATAAGCACAGTTTGGGTAGAGCCAGGGTAGAGTTGTAATATACACATGTATTTTATAAAATAGGTGAATACCAGGCGAACTGTATGTTACATTCACACCTAAGAGTGGATATTTTAAAAAAGACAGATAGGTGGGTGGGAAATCTACTCAAGCAGTGCAGTCAGCATTGGGCACCCTTATCCATTCTTTCTCCCCACCCCTCCAGCTTGCAATGCATACTTGTACAGTATCCAAATCTCTCTGCAGTCTGATGAGACAGTGTTTTTTTTTTAAATTGTGGCTGCAGTGTCGTCTTACAGGCTTGAATTCTTAAAGAACAGGTAAACATACATTACATAATACATACCTGAATGTAACTCACGTTGAGCTACTACTGAAAAAGGTGTGAGCAAAATGCAAATAAATAAATATTCCACAGATTACCCCCACCTTCAGCAAGCCAGTCTTTGAGTCGCACAATATGCCACAAATGACATCACTCCAATAAGAAGCATACTTTGTATAAGTGTAAGTTCCAGTAGAAGTTTCATACTGGAGTTGCCATGAAAGCTCTGCTTCTCAAACTGCTAACTACATTAACTAATACATTACTGGATCCATTCTGACAAAGTCTGGGTAGCCCAGTGATCTTGTATTTCTTGATCTAGCAAGTTTTAGGACCCATCTGTAAAAGACAGTGGCAACCTAGATCTTGCTATCCTTGCACAACTACAAATTTGCATGGAGGAAAATTCCCCTAACATGTACACACCATAGCTGTGCATTCTTTTTTTTTTTTTTTTTTTTTAAGTTCAAAAACTTTGTATTTCTTTTAGAGTGAATAGGTGTGGTAGCCGTGTTAGTCCACTCTTAAAGGTTATCAATAGAAATCAAACAAAATAAAACATGGAAAAGAAAATAAGATGATACCTTTTTTATTGGACATAACTTAATACATTTCTTGATTAGCATTCGAAGGTTGCCCTTCTTCGTCAGATCGGAAATAAGCAAATGTCTAGATTAGCTTTCGAAGGTTGCCCTTCTTCGTCAGATCAGAAATATTTGCTTATTGTTACGCTCTGCTACACTTCTCCAGGATGGGTTGGTTTCTGTTTCCTAACCTAGCAGCCGTCATCCGGGTTGGGTCATGGACAGCAGCCATCTTGGCTAGCTCAGGAGGGGGCAGCCATCTTGGAGTAACGAGGTCAGGAAGGAAGCCCATATTTGGATGTAGGCACCTCTGCTGATGGGAGCAGCCATCTTGGAACAGCTGCTCATGGTTGAGCCTAATTCCTGCCCTATTTAAAGCCCTTTTCCAGTCCTTCCATGCTTCGGCTTCTATTCGCTTAGAGGTTGTGGTCTTCATCTGTTCCAGTGTTTTCCTGTGTTCCTGACCTTGGATTGTTTACTGACCACGCGTTGTGTTGCTGCCTGCCCAGACTTTCGGATTGCTCTCTGTTTTGCTGCTTCACTGACTCTTTGATCCTGGACTGTGTCTGCCTGCCTGCCAGCCTGGTCAGCGGTTGTGCAACCCTGCCGGTTCCAGAAGTCCTGGTGGCCGCCTGCACCTGGGGGCTCAACTCCCAGGGAACGGTGGTCGCTCCCCAGGTGAAGCTAGGGGTTGTCTGGCTGCCTGATCGCGTGCGGTGCCACTTCATCTTCGCCGTGCTCAGTTGGAGCACAAGGGCTCACATTCACCAGGTCATAACAGTAAGCCAAAGCCATGAGCTCGCCAGACAGGTCTGAGCTGTCTCACCTGGCTCAGGTTCTCCACCAGCAGAGAGGAGCAGCTAACCCGCCTGTCCAGTACCTTGCAGGAGGTCTGCAGTCAGCTACCAGGGCTCCAGCGGCAAGCGGCCGCGGTTCCTCCAGTCCCGAGAGCGGAGACTTCTGCCGCACGTCTGCGACTTCCAGAGCTGCCTCGCTTTGACGGTACTCCCGCAGCTTGCCGGGGGTTCCTGAACCAGTGTCAGATCCTGTTTGAGCTGCAACAGGAGGCTTTCCCATCTGACAAAATAAAGGTGACCTACATCATCTCCCTGCTTTCCGGTGCCGCGCTGGCTTGGGCGTCCCCGCTATGGGAACAGCGGAGTCTGGTTCTGGCAAACCTGGAGGAGTTCTTGCGGCAGTTCTGGATGGTATTCGACGTTCCTGGCCGACCTTCTTCTGCCTCTGGGGAGCTGCTGCGGATCCAGCAGGGCTCCGGGTCGGTCGGGGCGTATGCTGTCCGGTTCCGTACCTAGGCTGCGGAACTCAGGTGGAGCCAGGAGGCCTTAACAGCCATTTTTTGGCAGGGACTGGACGGCCAGATAAGAGATGAATTGGCCGGCCGAGAGATTCCCGCTACTTTGGACGCCCTTATTGCACTCTGCACTAGAATCGATATCCGGTTCCAGGAGCGAGCCCAGGAGAGGGTCATGCAGCCGGCAGCGCAGGGATCCAGAGGCCTTCCCCGTCACCCTGAGACGCCCCGGTCCTTCGAAGAGGGTTCAGAAGGAACCAAGGAGGAACCCATGGTTTTGGGGCGGCATCGCCTGTCCAAGAAGGAGAGGTCCCATCGTCTCCAGAACCGGTTATGCCTATACTGTGGGCAGGCCGGACACTTCACGGGCTCCTGTCCAAACAAGCCTGGGAGATCAGGAAACGCTCCGGCCCGAGCACTATGAAGGGGGTGGCTCTGGGCCGGCTGTCTGCCCTTCCGGACAACTTGCTCTCTGTTCCCATACTGCTCCAAGGAGATGGTTTCCAGGCTCATACTAGGGCCTTGCTAGACTCCGGGGCCGGAGGGAACTTCATCGATGCCGAATTCCTGTTGCAGCTAGGTGGCTCCACGGTGCCCTGTCAACCGGAGCTCAGGGTCACCTCCATCCAGGGGGATAGTCTTCCTCGAAACATCACCCGGATCACCTCGCCCCTGGGTCTACAGGTGGGGGGCGTTACATCAGGAGAAGATCCAGTTCCTGGTTCTTGCCCGAGCCATTCACCCAGTGATCCTTGGACTGCCTTGGCTCCGACTACACACTCCTGTTATCGACTGGGCCACCGGGGAGATCGGGAAATGGGGTTCCCGATGTGTCGAGCACTGTCTCCAGCAGGTCAAGCCACCTTTGCCGCTCTGCTCAGCTAAGCTGCAGACCCCACAGGAAGGTTCGCCCGTGCTGCTGGAGAACTACCAGGAATTCCGTGACGTGTTCAGTGCTCGGGCGGCTGACACGCTGCCTCCCCATCGGTCTTTCGACTGCGCCATAGACCTACTGCCCGGATCCAACCCACCTAGGGGGCGCCTTTACACCTTGTCCCGGGAGGAGTCCCGAGCCATGAGGGAGTATATCCAGGACAATCTTCGCAAGGGGTTCATCCGAGCCTCCACTTCCCCTGCAGGGGCCGGATTTTTCTTCGTCTCGAACAAGGATGGGTCACTTCGTCCCTGCATTGATTACCAAGGATTGAATAAAATTACCATTAAAAATCGGTACCCGCTTCCACTCATCCTGGAGCTGTTTGACCGTCTTCAAGGGGCCAAGATTTTCACCAAGCTGGATTTGCACGGGGCCTACAATCTTGTATGGATCCGGGAGGGAGATGAGTGGAAGACGGCTTTCAACACCCACGAAGGACACTTTGAATATCGGGTGATGCTTTTCGGTCTTTGCAATGCCCCTGCAGTATTTCAGAACTTTGTGAATTACATTTTCCAGGACTTGCTCTACTCCTCAGTGATCGTCTATCTGGACGACATCCTGATTTTTTCCACTTCATTCTCACAACATGTTACTCAAGTCCGCACCGTGCTCCAGCGCCTCCGGGAACATCGGCTGTATGCCAAGTTGGAGAAATGTTCATTCCACCAACAGAGTTTGCCTTTCCTGGGATATATAATTTCCTCCACCGGGTTACAGATGGATCCCGGTAAATTGACAGTGATCTGAGACTGGCCGGTGCCTCAGGGTCTTCGGGCTTTGCAGAGGTTCCTGGGGTTTGCGAACTACTACCGGCAGTTCATCCAGGATTACTCTTTCATCACGGCTCCTCTGACGGCCCTCACGAGGAAGGGGGCCGATGCAAAGAATTGGATGCCGGAGGCTTTCTCTGCATTCTCCACATTGAAAAAGGCCTTCCTCTCTGCCCCGGTACTCCGTAGTCTGGATCCTACTCAGCCTTTCCTGGTGGAAGTGGACGCCTCGTCCCTGGGAGTAGGGGCAGTTCTCTCTCAGACATCGGCATCCGGGAAAAAACATCCCTGCTTCTTCTTCTCCCGGAAGTTCACCCCCGCGGAGCGAAACTACACGGTGGGGGATCGGGAGCTTCTGGCGCTCAAACTAGCTTTTGAGGAATGGCGATACTTACTAGAGGGAGCAGCACATCCAGTAACTGTAATAACCGACCATAAGAATTTGCTCTATTTGCAAAATGCTACCAGACTGAATCCTCGCCAAGCCCGGTGGTCTCTGTTCTTTGCCCGGTTTGACTTCCGTCTGATCTTCAGACCGGGGGAAAAGAATGTCCAGGCGGATGCCCTGTCCCGCAGCTTCGAGGCTCCCGAGGACCAGGAGGAACCCTACCCAATGTTGAATCCGGCATGCATTCCCTCCATGCCCGGGGCCAGTGCCACCTGCCAGAAGGCCGTTCCTGTGAGGCTTCGTAGGAAGGTGCTGCGCTGGGGGCATGCTTCCGAATTTGCTGGACACTTCGGGTTCCACAAGACCCTACATCTGATCTCTCGATCGTATTGGTGGCCCCGGATGGCACAGGATGTTCTACAATACGTATCCACCTGTCCAGTGTGCGCCCGAACTAAATCTTCACATCAAAAGCAGTGGGGGCTGATGCAGCCCATGCCGGTACCACAGCAGCCATGGGAGGACCTGTCCATGGATTTTATCACCGACCTGCCACCCTCGCAGGGCAACACGGTCATTTGGGTGGTGATCGACCGGTTTTCCAAGATGGCCCACTTCATTCCTATGAAGGCTTTACCCACTGCCGGTACCCTGGCCGCAAACTTCATCACACACATCTTCCGGCTCTATGGACTGCTTCAGAGGATCATTAGTGACCGAGGCTCGCAGTTTACCTCGCGCTTCTGGAAAGCTTTGTGTTCAGCCTTTGGGGTTACCACTTTATTCTCGTCTGCATATCACCCCCAGACCAATGGTATGGTGGAGTAGGTCAACCAGACGGTGAAGGCGTTCCTTCGGGCATACTCTAACCAGCGCCAGGATGACTGGTCTACGCTGCTACCCTGGGCTGAGCTCGCCTATAATAACAGTCTGCATTCGGCCTCCCGGACGACACCTTTCAGCACCATCTATGGACGCCACCCGCGTCTGCCTCCTCCAATTGCCCCTGCAGAAGTTCCACCTCAGGTGCAGTCCACCGTCTGTTCCTTTCAGGAAGCTTGGAGGAAGGTCCAGGAACAGTTACGACATGCCGCGGTCAAGACCAAGGAGACCTATGACCGTAGAAAACAAGCAGCTCCCACATTTCTGCCGGGAGAAAAGGTTTGGTTGAGCACCCGATACCTGAAACTGCGGCTCCCATCTCTGAAGTTTGCTCCCCGGTTCATTGGACCTTTTGCCATACGATCCAGCATAGGAGCAGTGACTTACCGACTACACTTACCCGGTCAACTCCGGGTGCACAATGCTTTTCATGTTTCCCTCCTGAAACCTTTCCGCAGGTCAAAGTGGCATCCTGAACCCAAGAAGGTGGTTGTGCCTGAGAGTGATCCCGATCCAGAGTATGAGGTGGATCGCATCCTGGATTCCAAGCGTCGTGGAAGGAAGTTGTACTATCTCCTCGCCTGGAAGCATTTTGGACCAGAGGATAACTCCTGGGAGCCGGCGGACAATGTGCATGCTCCAGATCTGATCCGGGAGTTCCACGCTCATCATCCTGCTAAGCCCAGACTGAACCGGTGAGGGGGAGATCTTTCCGGAGGGGGTACTGTTACGCTCTGCTACACTTCTCCAGGATGGGTTGGTTTCTGTTTCCTAACCTAGCAGCCGTCATCCGGGTTGGATCATGGACAGCAGCCATCTTGGCTAGCTCAGGAGGGGGCAGCCATCTTGGAGTAACGAGGTCAGGAAGGAAGCCCATATTTGGATGTAGGCACCTCTGCTGATGGGGGCAGCCATCTTGGAACAGCTGCTCATGGTTGAGCCTAATTCCTGCCCTATTTAAAGCCCTGTTTCCAGTCCTTCCATGCTTCGGCTTCTATTCGCTTAGAGGTTGTGGTCTTCATCTGTTCCAGTGTTTTCCTGTGTTCCTGACCTTGGATTGTTTACTGACCACGCATTGTGTTGCTGCCTGCCCAGACTTTCGGATTGCTCTCTGTTTTGCTGCTTCACTGACTCTTTGATCCTGGACTGTGTCTGCTTGCCTGCCAGCCTGGTCAGCGGTTGTGCAACCCTGCCGGTTCCAGAAGTCCTGGTGGCCGCCTGCACCTGGGGGCTCAACTCCCAGGGAACGGTGGTCGCTCCCCAGGTGAAGCTAGGGGTTGTCTGGCTGCCTGATCGAGTGTGGTGCCACTTCATCTTCGCCGTGCTCAGTTGGGGCACAAGGGCTCACATTCACCAGGTCATAACACTTATTTCCGATCTGATGAAGAAGGGCAACCTTCGAAAGCTAATCAAGAAATGTATTGAGTTATGTCCAATAAAAAAGGTATCATCTTATTTTCTTTTCCATGTTTTATTTTGTTTGATTTCTATTGATAACCTTTTAGAGTGAATAGAAAGAGTAACAGTATTTAATCATAGCTGGCTCTTTTCAGGGCCCATAGTAGCAACACGTCACTTTCCATGGGCTCCCCCTCTCTTCCTCCTTAGCTGCGGCCATCTCTAAAATTCAGAACATCAGTGGTGTCTTATAGTGAGCTGTGAAATATGTCAAGGCCCACATCCAACAGGTGGTTATCGTGTGGTCGATGACGTAGGATTCTGAAAACAGGTCATTTTATGGAAAAACCCAGATAAGAATACACAAACTTGAAGATCCATTTATTAATTTTCTTTCTGGTTCTCTCCATGGAGCAATCTTTCACCCCTCCTGATCCTTCTCAGGATGGGCTTGGACTAAACTAAATAGGTTGTGGGAAATAGTCCCCAATCTTAGTCATTGAATCTTTTTTAACAAGTACCATGCAATGCATGGTTACCAGGTCATTACCTCTGAGGTGGATTATAATACATTCTTTGCAAGAATAGTAGGCGGTTCCATCTACATGATAATGATACCAGTACTTGTGATATTCTTGCCCTATGCACTCCTCTTTATACACCCCTACTGCCCCAGAAAATGAGATTCCCCAAAATACTGCCCATTCTCTGTCCCTCTCCCCCACATCCTCCTTAGCCATTCCTTGCTAACTTCCCTTCTATTTCCTTTCATACCAGTTAACTAGTGGGCTAAAAACAAACCCCTTGTGCTTGAGCTGATGCCAGCTTGTGGTACTCCACTCTGTGGAAATAGTCGCATCTTTCCATGAATAAATGGAGTCATGGAAAGTACATTTTTTTAGTGCAGTAACTCCTCAGTAACCTGTGCATGTATTTTATTCCAAAAATACTTAAATATTGGTAGTATGTTTGGATATAAAAGGAGTAGATACAGCAGAGCTGAAAACTGACAAACCGATGTGTTCACCTAGCTAGCTGGCACAATTTAATATACATTCAAAAAAACTTTCAAATTTGCTCTGTAGAAGTTAAAAATAGGTATACCTTGCTTTAACTAGATTCTGTCCCCTTTTTTTATTTATTGTCTTTTGCATATGAAACGGAATATGGTTTACCTTGAGTGAACTGTTGAAAATGACAACATGTGCTTTGGATCTGATTGATTTACTTGAGCAAGAGTAGGCTGGTGTGCATGATGCTTCTTTCAAGCACATTTCATTTCATGTTATTTGTAACTGACACTACTTGTAAGAACACCCAAACCTTTAGATAAAAGAAATGGGTTCTACCTTTCAGTCTAAAAAATAATCATTTGTAAATATCAAATTATACTCAGATTTATATTTTGTATGCTGCATTTGCAGATGCTTTTGTGTGGTTAGTATAGTACATAATGGTCTTTCTTCAACCTACTGACCACCACTGGGTGCCTTTAAGCTATATAAGTAAAATAATGGGTATATAGTAACCTGTTATAAGTAGTGTCTGAGCATCATATCTTTTTAAAGAATTTGGTAGTTTCTCCATATTGAAGCAACTGTTTGAATTGAAAATAAATTGTTTAGGAATTGAAACTTGTCATGCTTCGTTCACTGGATCTTGCTCACAAGGGCTTGATTGTATATTATGCATTAAGGAGTTTGGTCTTATACTCTAAACTGGTTCTAATAATGACTTGCTTGAATACTGTAGGCATTAGATGGCACTGAAAACCAGTATTCTGGGATGCAAATTGGACAGCTGCAAGAAGAGGAAGATGAGACGACTAACATGCCTCAAGAAATGTTAGATCCTTTCAGAAATTCATCACTTGGTAAGTTTGCCTTTGCCCCTGTTCCCTTTAGCTGGTTGCCACCATATCCAACCCCCTGCAATTTTTACTCTCCTATTGAGTGAATATACTACATTACCTATCTGTTAAGTACTTGTGAGCCCCGTTCTTTGCACATGTTTGGCTACCAGCAGTTTTTACTGTATTATCAGTGAACCTCATCTTAATAATATGTATACTTTGAAATCTGTCTTTGGGCATAAGCTTCTAGTATATATAGAACAACTATCTTATACTGGTTTTGCAAGAACAGTATTCTTGTCTTAGTTAATATATTGCAGGGCTAGAATTAGTAAAAATATAAATATCAAACAATGGAGAAATTTCTCATACTCTATATATTTCTAAACACTATTACATAAAGTATTAGTGAAGATGCTCAGAATCTTGCGATTGTTTCAGCTATATACTGAAATCTGAAAATTCAGTCATCGCACCAGTAACAGGTTCTTAATTAGAGTTCGTATTGAACTGTGGAGGAGTGGCCTAGTGGTTAGGGTGGTGGACTTTGGTCCTGGGGAACTGAGGAACTGAGTTCGATTCCCAGCACAGGCAGCTTCTTGTGACTCTGGGCAAGTCACTTAACCCTCCATTGCCCGCCGCATAGAGCCTGCCATGAGTGGGAAAGTGCGGGGTACAAATGTAACAACAAAAAAATAGATTCTTGAATGAAAAGTCCATTGATCGTTATTAAATGGGTTTTTGCCAGGTTCTTGGGGCCTGGATTGGCCGCTGTCTCGGAGACAGAGTGCTGGGCTTGATGGGCCTTTGGTCTTTTACCAGTGTGGCGGTGCTTATGTGCTAAGGCCCTTCTTAACATACAATTCTACCCCTCCACCAATTTGATCCACCTTATCACTACGATATAATTTGTACCCCGGTATGACAGTGTCCCACTGGTTATCCTCCTTCCACCAGGTCTCAGAGATGCCTATTACATCTAATTTTTCATTTAGTGCAATATATTCTAACTCTCCCATCTTATGTCTTAGGCTTCTGGCATTCACATATAGACATTTCAAACTATATTTGTTGTTCCTATTTACATACTGTTCAGCAATTGACAGTGTTAATTTGCAATCTTTTGTCTGCTTTTTATTTAAAGATACCTGATCTACTGTGGTCTTTATTGCAGCCTAGCTGTCGGGATACTCTATCTTCCCTCTTTTGGTGATATCTTTGAGAGATACCTTGTTTCAAACCATGCGTTTTTGAATGACTGTCGGCCTTCCCCAAGTTTCTAGTTTAAATGCTGCTCTATCTCTTTTTTAAATGCCAATGCCAGCAGCCTGGACCCACCCTGGTTAAGGTAGAGTCCATCATTCTTGAGTAGGCTGTCCCTTCCTCAGAATGTTACCCAGTTCTTTACAAATCTAAAACCCTCATCCCTCATCCCCACGCATTGGGACTCTGGAGCTCTGCCTGTCTCTTAGGCCCTGTACGTGGAACGGGGAGCACTTCAGAAAATGCTACCCTAGAGATTCAGGGTTTGAGCTTTCTACCTAAGAGCCTAAATTTGGCTTCCAGAACCTCTCTCCCACATTTTCCAATGTCATTGGTACCCACTTGTACCAAGGCAGTTGTTCCCTCCCCAGCACTATCTAAATCCTATCTAGGTGACACATGAAGTTTGCCACCTTCGCACCAGGCAGGCAAGGTACCAGGCGATCCTCAAGTCCACCAGCCACCCAGCTATCTATATGTCTAATAGTCGAATCACCAATAATTGCTGTTCTATAGATTAGGTAATCTTGGGTAATCTCCCATTAATCTTATCTCAACCTACAAAGAGTTCCACAGCACCGGAATTTGATGTGAATTAGAAGCAGTTAAAAATTTGGTAGAGCTAATATTCTGTTCAGAGGGATTGCTTAAATGAAAATTTTCACTCATCCTACCTGATTGCTGATACAGTTCAGGTTGACTACATCCACCAAATACAGTGGAGCAGTTCTATGTAAAATTTGAAAAGTCTTAGTGCCCAATTTGAAAAGAACCTGGGCTTCAACATGAAGTCAGTGTAAATTTACCATATAGGGTGATAAAGAATTATATGTACCTGAAGAGAATATCAATCAAATTGCCATGTTCTGTACTAATTGCAGATGAAGCAAAGAAGTCTTGGTACAACCTTAAAAAACTATATTACCATAATTGAGTCAGGATAAAATCAAAGCCTGAACGAACAACAAGCCTAAATGTGAAAGGCTCAAAATGCTTTTTTATAAGATTAATTTTTTTTCAGTATAAAAAAAGATTTCTTTACCACCTGAGTTATCTATGATAAAATACTGAGCCACAATCAACCATGGCTCCCAATATCCTAACAGAATCTTCAAACAAAAAATCTTCTGCTCCTATTGTAAACTGATGAAGCCTAAAAGGATGTGTCGCTGATCCCAACCATATAAATTTAGTGTTTTTTTTTTTTTATTGATCTTAAAGCTTATAAGATGTAATCCAATTTTCAATTAATTTTAAAATTCCTGTGTAAGTTTTAGGCCAGTCATCTAGAACAGGGCAGAGAATAGTAACGTCATCAGTATATATATAAAAAAATAGCATCTTAGCCTGTTTTAACACTATTCCCAATGACTGTAAAATGATATTAAATAGAGTAGTTGAAAGAGGGGATCCCTGTGATACTCTTCAAGAAACTTTCCAAGGCTCTGACATGACTCCATCACCTTGCTTCTGATTAGACTGATTACTAAGAAAGCCACCAAACCACTTCAGTACAGTGCCTTGGATGCCCAGATTACTCAACAAAAGTAACAGTCTCATGGGCAACTAAATCAAATGCACACAAGAGATCAAACTGAATCAAAATAGCACACTTACCTTCACTCAGTAATATCCTCCCCAGTTCTACAGTATTACCCACTACTGTCTCAGTGCTGAAATGCTTTCGAAATTAAGAGCTATGCAACATGTCAAACTTTGCCAAATAGCTCTGAAGCTGGTGAGCAACTAAGCATTCAATTACTTTGGTAATAAGTGGGATAGAGGCTATAGGCCTATAACTATTAGCTTCTTGCAATGGGCCATTCTACTACTACTATAAATCATTTCTATAGCGCTACCAGTCGTACGCAGCGCTTCACAATTGAACATGAAGAAAAGACAGTCCCTGCTCAAAAGAGCTTACAATCTAAATCAGGACAGACAGACAGGACCAATAAGTATAAGGGTAGGACAGACAGAAGGACACATAGGGAAAGGGACTATTGAAGAGAGGAAGACAAGATAAAGGTTACGAGCAAGTGACAAGTTAGGAGTCAAAAGCAGCATCAAACAGGTAGGCCTTTAGCCCGGATTTGAAGGCGGCCAGGGATGGGGCTAGATGTAGTGGCTCAGGAAGCCTATTCCAGGCATAAGGTGCGGCGAGATAAAAGGATTGGAGTCTGGAGTTAGTGATGGAGGAGAAGGGTGCAATTAGGAGAGATTTGCCTAGTGAATGGAGTTCCTGGGAAGGAGTGTAGGGAGAGATGAGGGTGGAGAGGTAGTGAGGAGCTGCAGAGTGAATGCACTTATAAGTCAATAAGAGGAGCTTGAATTTTATATGGAAACGGATAGGGAGCCAGTGAAGTGACTTCAGGAGAGGGCTGATATGGTCATAATGACTTTGGCGAAATATTAGTCGTGCAGCAGAATTTTGAACAGATTGAAGAGGAGAGAGGTGGCAGAGTGGAAGACCTGTGAGAAGTAAGTTGCAGTAATCTAAGTGAGAGGTGATGAGAGTGTGGATGAGGATTCTGATAGGGTGTTCAGAAAGGAAAGGGTGAACTTTGGTGATATTATAAAGGAAGAAACGACAGGTTTTAGCAATCTGTTGAATATGTGCAGAGAAGGAGAGGGAGGAGTCGAAGATGACCCCAAGGTTACGAGCAGATGAGACAGGAAGAATGAGTGTGTTGTCGACAGAAATAGAGAATGGGGGAAGGGGAGAGGTTGGTTTAGGAGGGAAGATAAGGAGCTCAGTTTTGGACATATTGAGCTTCAGGTGTCGGTGAAACATCCAGGTAGCAATATCAGAGAGGCAGGCAGATACCTTGGTCTGGATTTCTGCGGAGATTTCTGGTGTGGAGAGGTAGATCTGGGAGTCATCAGCGTAAAGGTGATACTGAAAACCGTGGGAAGAGATCAGAGCACCAAGGAAGGAAATATAGATGGAGAAAAGGAGAGGTCCTAGGACGGATCCTTAAGGTACACCCACTGACAGCGGGATAGAGGAAGAGGAGGATCCACCAGAGTATACACTAAAAGTACGCTGTGAGAGATAAGAGGAAAACCATGAGAGAGCAGAATTCTGAAATCCAAGTGAGGACAGCATGTCAAGGAGTAGGCTATGATCAACAGTATCAAAAGCAGCAGAAAGATCGAGAAGGAGGAGGATAGAATAGAGCCCTTTGGATTTAGCCAGGAATAGATTATTGGAGACTTTAGCAAGTGCTGTTTCAGTTGAATGAAGGGGACGAAAGCCAGATTGGAGTGGATCAAGAATAGGTTGAGAAGAAAGAAAGTCGAGGCAGCGAAGGTGGACAGCACGTTCTAGTATCTTGGATAAGAAAGGGAGGAGGGAGATGGGGCGATAGTTGGAAGGAGAGGTAGGATCCAGAGAAGGTTTTTTGAGGAGTGGGGTGACTACGGCATGTTTGAAGGCATCAGGGACAGACACAGTGGAAAGTGACAGATGAGGATATGATAGATGAAAGGGGTGACAACAGGAGAGATAGTGTTGAGCAGATGAGTGGGAATAGGGTCAGTGGAGCAGTTGGTTAGTTTTGAGGATGAAAGAAGAAATAAAGTTTCTTCTTCAGTGATTTCGGAAAAGGAAGAAAAGGAGGCAGAGATGAGAGGGTTGAGAGAGTGGACTAAGGGAAGAAGGGGTGGAGGAGAGCTGGTTGTGAATTCAAGTTTAATCTTGTGAACCTTATCATGAAAGTAATCAGCCAGAGTCTGGGGAGAAAGTGAAGGGGGAGTTGGGGGAGAAGGCACTTTTAGGAGAGAGTTTAGCGTGGCAAAGAGACGTCTAGGGTTTGAACCAATAGAGTTAGTCAGTTGGATGTATTAGTCCTGTTTGGCAAGTTGGAGAGCAGATTGGAAGGAGGTCAGCAAGAATTTGAAGTGTATGAAGTCAGCAAGGGCATGAGATTTAAGCCAAAGGCATTCAGCAGAGCGGGCACAAGAGCATAGGTAGCGGATAGTAGGGGTCAGCCAAGGTTGGGGTTTGGTACGTTTAATGGGACGAGACACGGGAGGAGCGAGAGTGCCCAGAGCAGATGACAGATTAGTATTATAGGAAGAGACAGCCTCATTGAAGGACTTGGTTGACATAGCAGTAGAGAAGAGATTTGAGATACTGGATGACAGGGTAGAAGGGTTAATAGCCTGTAGATTCCTAAATGTGTTGGTTAGAATAGGATGGGACTGGGTAGGAGGGTGTTGAAGTGTGAAAGTTATAAGATGATGGTCAGATAGGGGGAGAGTTGAGGCAAGGAAATTGGAGGGTGAGCAGTTGGAGAAGAGTACAAGATCAAGACAGTGGCCATTCTGGTGAGTAGGGGCGGTGGAGCACAGTTGAAGATTGAAGGAGGATGTTAAGACAAGGAATTGAGAAGCATAAGAGTCAGAGGGGTCATTAGCATGAAAGTTAAAATCCCCAAGAATGAGGGAAGGAGATGAAGGTTCAAGAAAGAAGGAGAGCCATGCATCAAAGTCAGTGAGAAAGGAAGAGGAGGATTTAGCAGGGGGTCGAAAAATGACTGCTACCTGGAGAGGTAGAGGAGCGAATAGACGGATCGAGTGGACTTCAAAGGAAGAAAAGCAGTGAGACTGAGGTGGAAGAATGGGTTGAAATTTACAGGAGGGTGAGAGTAGTAGTCCGACACCGCCTCCACGGCCAACCAAGCGAGGAGTATGTGAGAAGAGATAACCTGCATGACATAGGGCCGCAATTGAAGCAGAGTCTTCAGGGTAAAGCCAGGTTTCAGTAAGGGCAAGCAGATGAAGGGTATGAGAGATAAAGAGGTCGTGAATGTAGGAGAGTTTGTTGCAGACAGAGTGGGCGTTCCATAGAGCACAAGAGAAGGGTAGAGAAGAAGGGGGGTGGAGAGGAATAGAAATAAGATTGGAGGTATCACGGTAAGGCTTACACGAATAGGATGAGGGCTGATGTGGGGGACAAGGATTGGGATTAATGTCACCAGCGGAGAGCAGGAGTAGGAGAGTACGGAGGAGGGTAGGAGAGGTATGACGAAGGTGAGATGCATTCAGGTAAAAAGGCGAGGGGTGAATGGAAGGAAGGAAGTGTTGAAGGTTTAGAGCTGTGAAGAAGGGGGTGGAAAAAAGAGATGGTGAAGAGAGGGATAGAGAGATAGGGAAGACAATGTGCTCCAACGGTGGGAAGTGGTTTCATAAGGAGAAACAGATTGGGAAGGGATAGTGCCAAGAAGAGCAGGTGTACTGGAGCCATAATAATAACAACAGATTTTGGTAAAGAAATGCTCAGAATAAGCTAAGGGGGGTGGAGGTTCAGAGCAAACTAGGAGGAGGATAGTATAGGCATTAAGAGGTAGTAGCCAATAATATAAGATAAAAACAATTCAATAATACAAGATAAATATAAGATAAATACAAAATAGGGTAATGCAATATACAGTAGCAGAAGCAGTAGTAGAGAGTAACTAGCAAAAAGTCAGTAAGATCTTGAAGAACAGTAGTAGAGAGTAACTAGCAATTCTCATTCTTATGAATTGGGGTCAGGATAATATCTCCCCTAATGAGTGAAAAACCACCATTTCTAAACTGTGCATTTAACCAACCAGTTAGGAAATGAAAGAATGGCACCGAAGTATGTCTCATCAAATGTGCAGGACAGGCATCCAGAGAACATGATGATTTAGCATATTTAAAGAAGATTTCCTAGTGGCATCTATAGTAACTTCCTTCAGGTGGACATAGCATTGCTGCAGGAAATGTACCTTGCAGCCATTGAACACAACAAATTAAAAAAATGCTCGGCAGGGGGAAAAAGGGAGGTGTAGCGATTCTAATATGCAAATACGTCCAGCTCCGTGAGTCTGATCCAGAGGGACGATATGTTGTCTTCAAAATCTCCGTGGCCGGGCAGGAATTGATTCTTAGCAGCGTCTATACCCCGAATCAGTTTGACTAAGGGTTTTACCATAAGCTGACCACCCTTATGATAGGACTCCATCCCTTACCCCTTGTAGTTTTGGAAGATTTTAAAACAGTCTAGGAACTGGCTCTTGATCGTTCCTATAAACCTAGGGGGGAGACAGTTAATGAGTTCTGGGGTCTCCCAAATTTTTGCCATCAGTTGGATCTGGTGGTCTTTTGGAGAGTGTTACATCTGATAGATAGAGACTATACCCACTTATCTCATGCGTATGCGACTCAGTCTTGCATCGATTATCTCATGTTTTCTACCAGTCTTTTTCTAGTATCACAAAAGGGGAAATATGGCTTTATGCAGTGTTGGCTCATTCCTGGGTTTGGGCTGAGTGGCCACCCTACAGGAATATAGAGGTGGGAGGAGTCATTGGGTGTTGCCGTTGGCATTATATCATGACACCGCTTATTAAGAAAAATTGGCACATGATTACAAGACCCGTAGTAAATACTCATGAGGAGGCTCTTGTCCTCTGTTGGGAAACCGCAAAAGCGATTCTCTGGGGGGGAGACTATCAGTTATGCTAACTACTCCCGGAGGGTGCGGGATAGAGAAATTTTGTGCCTGGAGCATTAACTCATGGTATCCCACCATCGTTTTGGTCGATCCCATCTTGACACCCATAAGCAACAAGTTTTTGAAATACAAATGGCTGTGAATGAATTGCTCCATATAAGACCTTCCAAATCACTAACTTATTATGAATACCAGTTATACAGGTATGGCAATAAAGGGGGGTAGGCTTTTGGCTCGGCTTGTGCTAATAGAGTGCCCCAGATGGATATTGCATCTTCAAACAGTTGGGGGTAGTTCAGCAGCTTCAGACGTGGAGATATGCCAGATATTTAAGGATTACTACATAAAACTGTTTGCCGTCCCGGAGGAGGTGGGTCTTCCTAGGCATATGTACCTAGAGGTGCTCCTCCTGCCCTAGCTCACCCAGGGGCGTAGCCAGACACCCAATTTTGGGTGGGCCTGGGCCCAAGATGGGTGGGCAGAACCTTGCCCTGTCCCACAGGTGATTTGGTCTCTCCTTCTCTTGCCTGCATGCCATATGGTCTCTCAAACATCCCCCCTCTCCCTTATACCTTTTAAATAGCAGATTTTCACCGGCAGCAAGCAGCAACTAATACACACTGCTCATGTTGGCCCCACACCCTTCCCTCTGATGCAACTTCCTGTTTCCGCCTAGGCAGAAATACATCAGAGGGAAGGCTGTGGGGCCGGTGCGAGCAGTATGTATGTCACTGCTCACTGCAGGCGAAGATCTGCTACTTACAAGGTATGCAGGAGGGACACTTGTTGGGAGTTTTCAGCTGGTGGGGCTTGGGGATCCCTGCCAGCCACATCATAGGTATGCTGCTACTGGGTGGGCCTAAACCCAAAGTGGGTGGGCCTGGGCCACGCCACTGAGCTCATCGAAGCTGAATATTTCTATCCAGCATGAGGAAGTATATTGTGTAATTCCTCAAAGGCTTCTATTGATGGCTTCAGAGGAGGACAGGATGAGACTGGAAATTTATAAATTGCTTGTGGAATCCATAGTGGGGCAGTCAGCAAAGGTTTTCAATGTGATGATAGAGACGGAAGCCATCCCCCAGGCATTGAATACATCATGGGTGATAGTTCTTTCTAAGCCGGGGAAAGACCCCTGAAGTCCTGATTCATTAATCAATGTGGCGGCAAAGCTGTTGACCAGAATATTGGCAAATCGCCTGGCTAGAATCCTTCCGACATTGATTCATGACTCTCAGATGGGGTTTGTTAAGTGGAGGCTGATCATGAAAAATGTGTGAAGGATTTTGGCTTCCCTGGAGTATAGTCTGTGGGAATGCCTTCCTTCTTAATAAGCTTTGATGCGGAGAAGGCATTCGACCGTGTGCATTTGGACTTTCTTGGTGCTACGCTGGAGGCTTATGCATTCTCCAGCAGGTTTATCTTGGCCATTAAAGCTGTTTGTTCTTTCCCCATGTGCCAAAATCCAAGTTAATGGAGTGGACTTGGAGACCTTCCCTATTCTTTGTTGTATGCAACGGGATTGTTCACTCTCTCCCAATCAACTCTCTCTTAAATTTTGCTGGGCCAATAAGAAACCTAAATTGAAACTTACCTAGTTATTCATTTTGTAGGGATAGGGTAGGCTGGTTCTGCCCAATTTACCTACTTGTAATCAGGCCTGCCTACTAAGGCATCTCAGGGATTAGCTGTATTGGAAGCCCTAGTTTACACCGCTTGACTTGTAACACGCTTATTATGCATCCTATCATTTCTTTTCCCTACTCTATGGCACTAGTTCCCAGGTTCCCCTCTGTCTCTGGAGCAGCCAGCTTTTGTGACATTTGAGGGAGGTATGGTGCTCATTTATAGGCAGGCACCCTTTGATAACAGATTTGATACTATTGAGGGGTAATGTGGCTTTTGAGATGGGACTGGAAAGTACACCATTTGCTCGCTGGAAAAGGGGTGGTTCATCTTGAGCCTATCTTATATGGTGAGGGGGCTCTTCTGGGGTTTGAGGAACTTCAGCAGAAGGTAGGGGCTATTTTGGGCTAACAGATTTGCTTATTGCCAGGTCAAGCATTATGTAGCCACACTGGACTGATAAGCTTAAACAGTGGATGGGCAGGCCGGTTAGGGGCTTTTTAATGACATTTCGTAGAGGGGGATATCAGTTTTGGGTGCTTGTAGGGCCCTCAGTAAAGTAGAATGACAGAAGGATCTTACTGCAATTTGTAGGCATTGGACCACTGATCTGGGGGAGGATCTCATTGATTGGGATTTATTGATTGATTTACGAAGCATCCCTATTCCCAACTGCTTTCCGTCTCGGGGACGACCAAATTTCACAGGGGCGTGTTGGAGGCGTAGCGAAGGCGGGACTTGGGCGTGCCTAACACATGGGCGTCCTCGACCCATAATGGAAGAAAGGGCGTCCCTGACGAACACTTGGATGACTTTACCTGGTCCTGTTTTTCTTACGACCAAGCCACAAAAAGGTGCCCGAACTTACCAGATGACCACCGGAGATAATCATGGATCACTTCCCCTTACTTCCTCAGTGGTCACTAATCCCCTCCCACCCTCAAAAAACATCTTTAAAAATATTTTTTGCCAGCCTCTATGCCAGTCTCAAATGTCATACTCGGGTACATCACGGCAGTATGCAGGTCCCTGGAGCAGTTTTAGTGGGTGCAGTGCACTTCAGGCAGGCGGACCCAGGCCCATCCCCCCCTACCTGTTACACTTGTGGTGGTAAATGTGAGCCCTCCAAAACCCACCACAAACCCACTGTACCCACATCTAGGTGCCCCCTTTACCCGTAAGGGCTATGGTAGTGGTGTACAGTAGTGGGTTTTGGGGGGGGTTTGGGGGTTCAGCACACAAAGTAAGGGAGCTATGTTCCTGGGAGCAATTTATGAAGTCTACTGCAGTGCCCCCTAGGGTGCCCGGTTGGTGTCCTGGCATGTCAGGGGGACCAGTGCACTACGAATGCTGGCTCCTCCCACGACCAACGGGCTTGCATTTGGTCGTTTCTGAGATGGGCGTCCTTGGTTTCCATTATCGCTGAAAATCAGAAACGACCAAGTCTAGGGACGACCATCTCTAAGGACGACCTAAATTTCAAGATTTGGGCATCCCCGACCGTATTATCGAAACGAAAGATGGACGTCCATCTTGTTTCGATAATACGGGTTTCCCCGCCCCTCCACTTGGACGTTTTGCGAGGACGTCCTCAGCAAAACTTGGACGTCCCTTTCGATTATGCTCCTCCACGTCTATTTATGCCATATTGATATATTTCACCACTTTATCTATTTTGTATGTTTAAAAAGAGTATGTTGTGTATGTCATGTTTATTTTTGAATTGTGGTATGTTGGTAGCAGATAGGCAGCCCATGTCAGTAGAACTGTTCCCCAAAATACTTAGGGCCTTTTTTTTCAAGCTGCGTGGCAATTCCGGCAAAGCTCATTCAAAGAAATGGGCTTTGTCGGCATTGCCACACTGAGGGCCCCTAGTACAGCTTGATAAAAGATGCCCTTAGTGATGGAAGTGACCGAAAGCGAACTTTAAAGCTTGGACTTTTAGAAAGGGATTTAATCATAGTTGAAGTGTGGTTCTCCTGGATATGAGGACTGAACTTATTCTGTAGTTTGGGTACAAGACAGATGAGGCCTAAAACACAGAAGGAGCCTATTGAATATGAGGCACATAGCTGTCACAAGTTTGAAATGTGCTGTAATTGCTCTGTGCTAGATTTTTAGAATAAACTGCAGACATTTTCTAAGGAAAAATATAACATCAGAAAATTTGGTCTACCTAAAAAGTGGCCGGCGCTAGTTTTGGTGTGTGTGAAATTAATGTGTGCTGGGCCATTTTTTACCGTGGCAGAAAAAATGCCTTTTTAAAAATAGGGCAGTAAATGGCACTGTGCTAACATTAAAATTAGCATGTTGCTATTTACTGCCAGAACCCTTACAGCCATCTATTTAGAAGGTGATAAGTGATCCCATGCTACTCGTGTGGTAATTGGGCAATGCACGGCAGTGTGGGCACGCTGCCGATTACCGCTGGGAGTGCCCCGTGCGGTAGAAAATAATTTTCTAGCATATGAAACTGCGCCCGCTAACTTCAGTACTACCGCCGGGCTCCCTCGCTTCCCTGACAGTAGGGTCAATTTGGCACGTGCTACTCATGTGGTAGCTCTACTGCAGCTTACTAAAAGGGCCCCTTAGAAATCATAATCCTGAAATTTTTAGTTAAATCCTATGAATATCACTTGAATATGAACTTAGCTGAATGCCTTACCTGGATTTCTTTTTCCTCTCTAAAGCACTAAGCCAAACTCATTTAATGAAACATATGGGACATAGTAGGCAGTCCTCTGATAGCAGTGTGGATCGCTTTATAACAAAGGAAGAAACTGTGGATCCTGGAGAACTCGAGAACAAGGTGAGCAACATTGCAGTTTGTGTTAAAATAAGGTCTGAAAATAAACATAAAACATACTGGGGCCGAAATTCAGTGATTTAAACAGCCAGGACCCTCTCCTGCCCACTTAAACCGCTTGTCGCTGCCCAACCGCTTGTCGCTGCTGAATTTCACCTCTGACCCGCCCCCCCCCCCAAAGGTATCCTATCATAATGGGGGTGGGGGGGGGGGTGGAGGAGGCTGTTGTTGAGGGGGGGTGCACATCGGGGGGCAGGAAAGGGGAAAATAACTTTTGTCAGGGCTCGATATTCAGCTGGGGCCTGCTCAAGCTCTGGCATCCTGCCTGCCCAATTTATGGACATGGCCAGCACGGAATATAAGGGGCTAATTCAGCTGGCGATGGTAAGCATTTAAAAAAAACGCTCACTGCTGCCAACTGAATATTGGGGGGGGGGGGGGGGGAGATCTTTTCATTACTTTAGAGGAAAGATATTTACCAGATACTTCCAGGTTGTAACCAAATATTTTCAACAGCCTTGCAGAATAAAGGGAGACATCGGTCATTATACAGATGGAAGTGCAGCTCCAGTTATTCATTGTGTTCGTCTCTTATGTGCTTCATTCCTACTCACTGAGGAGAAAAATGGTAAGTTCATAGATTTTGTCTATTGTGTTCGCCATCTGGCCAAGAACAGTGTTCTTTGATCTTGGTCCTCCCTTGTTGACCATCAGCTACAGAGAATTTATTCATAAACCTAAACACTTTAGCAACATTCTTAAATCAGTTGCAGTAGTCTTATTTTGTTTCCTCCTAGGGCCCAGAATCAGCATTTCTGTTATATACCCATATCTCAAAATATGGGAGACTCAGACAGAATTCCCAAGATGAGGGCCAGCAACCTAAGGGGCCCTTGTACTAAGCCGCGTGCCTACATGTCCCCAACGTGCATCAATTTTGAGTTACCGCCTGGCTACCGCGTGGCCCATGCGGTAATTTCATTTTTGACACGTATCTGCTACATAAGCCGGAAAATATTTTTATTTTCTGGCGCATGAGCGGTAATTGGCATTTTATGTGCGTAGACCATTACCGTGTGAGACCTTACCACTAGGTCAATGGCTGATGGTAAGGTCTCAGACCCAAAATGGACGCACTGCAATTTTCATTTTGCCACATGTCCATTTTCGGCAAAAATAAAAAAAAGCATTTTTTACAGGTGCACTGAAAAATGATTTTGCATGCGCCCAAAACATGTGTCTACACTACCGCAGGCCATTTTTCAGCGCGCCTTTGTAAAATGGCCCTTAAGTTTAGTTGATCTATAAGACATGTTGACACCTGTCACTATCTAAGAAATTAGCTTTCTTTTATCTACAGCAATTGCCTGATTTTTATAGAAAGTTGTACTTTGAGAGAGGTTTGCAAATTTAAGTGGGTTTTCTTTTGGTATCGTTCATTATTGTTAAATTTTGAATACTAATGATAAAGGAATAAAACTATCAGTGTTTGAATAAATTTCTTTTTCAAAACTGCATTTCCGCAGGCCTCCTTCTTGTGCCTCAGGAGCCTCTCCAATGGCGGCCTCAATCCTGGGAAATATCCCCCACCGCTCTCCACAGATCTCCCAGGAAGCCCTCTCAAAGCTCCAGGCCAAAATATAGTGCACAAATGCTGTTTGTTCATTCATATAAGTCACAGTGAGTTACTGAGCATAGACTGTCCCTTCTCCCCACCCTGCTGGCTAGGAAACCACCCTTCCTCCATCACTTCCCCAGCCAAACACAGTCCATCCCAAAGCACTTCCTTGCAGTGCACAGGTTCATGTCACAGTTCCAAACCCCAAACACTTCTCAGCAAGGCACAAGTCTATGTCATAGTTCAGAACCCCGAACACTTCTCAGCAAGGCACAAGTCTATGTCATAGTTCAGAACCCCGAACACTTCTCAGCAAGGCACAAGTCTATGTCATAGTTCAGAACCCCGAACACTTCTCAGCAAAGCACAAGTCCAGATCATAGTTCAAATCCCCAAGCACTTCTTCAGCCCCTCACCTTCTCCTTGCTGGTAACAGCTGCTTGATTCTTTTTCCATGTGCTAACAGTCTCCCAGCCAGGTTTGCTAAGAAGCCCTTTAATTTCTTCCCTTGTACCAGGGCCAGAGCAGTCACGTCCACGGGCTCATTACCCCAGGTCTCTCCTGCTTGAATCTCCTCTCCTTCTCCTCCCTCCTCCCAGTCCATTAGTTCCTCTCCCTTTATGTGCCTCAGCTGTTCCTCCCCACCCTGATCATCTCTCATTACCCAATCTCTTCCTTCCCCCTCCGTCTCCTGGGACTTGTAGTTCTCTTTCTGCTCCCTTTCTTCTTGCATAGGTTTCTGCGACTTGTATTCCTCCTTCCACTTTAGGTGTTTAAGATACTTATACTTCCCCGGAGGAGTGGCCTCCCGGCCCCTGTGAATTTGAGATTTGTGGTTGGACTCAGGGCGAGAACATGTTCTTGTCCTGCTCCTTTCTCTGGTCCCTTCTCCCTGTATCCTCATGGGTTCCTCACTCTGTAAGACCCTTTTTTTTTTTTTTTGCTTAATAGTCAACTCCCCCCACATTAGTCCCGAGTTGCCCTGCAAAGCCAAAACCTAAACACAAATAGGGGAACCCTGAGCGTAGGATTTCTCCATTAAGTGGAAGTTGTTTACTGATATTGGGGATTCTCTATAGACAGCAAGATAAATCAGATACATAACCTACCACCTTCCCAGTTGACTCCTCAGCTCTATAATTTATTGAGGGGATTCATGAGGTAGATGATGTGCTTGAGGTCATACACAAGTCAGGAAAATTGTCTCAGATCAAGTTGGATCAGCAGAACGTTCTTAGCATTATCTAAAGCTGTGACTCTGATTCTGCATTGCCAACAATGTGGACTCTTTTTGTCCTTTTCTAAAACCAGACTGCCGAAGACAAAAGCAGTTCATGTTTCTAGTAGAGTGCGCGATGATGAACTAAGATTTACTATTTCCAAGTATATTGTCATCATAATACAAAGCTTTTTCCAAAAATGACCTGGGACAACATTGGTGGAAATTCAACTACTGTTCAGGGTCCCAGAGATCTTTTATTTTTATTTTTGTTACATTTGTACCCCGCACTTTCACATTCATGGCAGGCTCAATGCGGTTTACATGGAGCAATGGAGGGTTAAGTGACTTGCCCAGAGTCACAAGGAGCTGCCTGTGCTTGAAGTGGGAATCAAACTCAGTTCCTCAGTTCCCCAGGACCAAAGTCCACCACCCTAACCAGGGTTGCCAGGTAGAAATTTTTTTTCCAGCCCAATCCAGGCCAGAAACCAGCCCAAAACCCGCCCAAACACAAACCCCGCCCCTGACACCCCCACCCCCGCGTCACCGCCCCCGCCGTCACCGGCCCCGCCCCCGCCGGCCCCGCCCCCGCCGTCACCGGCCCCGCCTCCCACGTCATCGGGCCCGCCTCCCCGTCATCAGCCCCGCCTCCCCATCATCGGCCCCGCCTCCCCATCATCGGCCCCGCCTCCCACGTCATCGGCCCCGCCTCCCACGTCATCGGCCCCGCCCAAAACGTCACTAACCCCGCCCAAAAACGTCACTAACCTCGCCCCCCGCGGCCGAAAAAAAATCAAAAAGCCGCCCAAAAAGCCGCCCGGAAGCCCTAAAAACCGCCCAAAAAACCGCAACCCGCCGCGGGCAAAAATTTCCTGCGGCGGGTCGCGGAAAACCGCCCAATTGGGCGGTAAAACCACCCACCTGGCAACACTGACCCTAACCTCTAGGCCACTCCTCCACTCAACCTTCCAGACTTTCCAGACTAAACCTTGTTTGGAGATGGAAGTTAGAGAAGGTATTTCGAATGAGTGAGTCAGGGCTATTGGGAGAGATTAAGTGCTTTGGACTAGTGCTTTGAAATGAATAGTTGAAAAGTACCAATTATTAGCATGAGTCTTTTTGATCAGAATTGTAGTAAGTCTCTGAGTAAAATGACTATCTTAGAGTTGATTACTAGGGTTCATAGGTTAGCCACCGCTCTGATATTTGCCAAAGAAGATTAGAAGCATCTTTCACTTATTAAGCTGCCAAGTGGTGGAATAAATTACCAAAATATTAGTCATCTGTTTAATTATGTGATATTTTGGAAAGTTATTGCCTTGATAGTAGCATGCTGTGGCTTAAGTTTTTAATGATCTAAATCAAATGAGAAGTTACTATAATAGGGTTACTTGGATGGCATTGCATTGTTGTACTTCTAGTATTATGTCCTACTTCTTTTAATGTGACACGCATTGTTCCGTATATGGTACTTGCAGCACCTCGTAACATCACATTATCTGTGCAAGAACTCCTAAACCTGATTATTCAAGTGACCCTGAATGACCCTGGGCTGGTGATCATGGGAGATTTCAGTCTACATATTGAAACCCCAGATACCACTACAGCTGCCTTTCTGGACATGAGAAAAGTACTAGGACTTACACAGGTGATCAATTTTCCAACCCATGAAAAGGGTCACATACTAGACCTGGTATATTCTACAAAGGGGTTGACATCCCAGAATTCTGGGATAACAGTATTGAAATAACACCCCTATCATGGTCAGATCATTTTCTAATTAAATTTTCCTTAAGTGACCATCTGAAACAAATGGCACCTCCCAGAGTTTGGAAGGAGATCAGAGAAAAAAATAAAGCTGACCGCTGAGAATTTCCTAGAGGCCTTGGACTATCCACATATGATTGAAAAGACAACTACAGTGTCAGAACAGGTTGACATTTGGAATACACACTTAGCCAAGACCTTAGAGAAAACAGCATCATTAAAAAAGGTCTTATGCCCCACTCACAAATGTTCACCTTGGGTTTCTCCAGAACTTCTCCAGAAATGTATTATGCCCAATAAAAAAACCTATCATCTTTTTTTCTTTTCCATGTTTTATTTCTATTGATTACCTTTAAAAGTGGATTAACACGGCTACCGCACCTCTCTACTCCAGAACTTCGGATCCTTAAATGCGAAGGATGGAAACTGGAAAAGAGATGGCATAAATGTCACCTGGATGAAGACAGGCTAAACTGTAGGAAGCACACGACACAGTACCGCCTTAACAGCAGCCAAAGAACAATATTTTTCTCAATGCATTGTACATGTTGTCAGTTCAACCAAGCAGCTGTTCAGTATAGTAAACAGTCTACTGCAACTTCCATAACAGAACTAGCCTCCCAGTCTAAACTGAACTGCAATGATTTTGCTTCATACTTTGCCAACAAAATTAAAAGGCTCCACCAGGATTTATAGGCAGTCCCACCCAGTTTCCAATCAGTTAACCAGGAGTGCTCAAACTCCCCCTCTCCTGACAGACAAATGGGACACTTTTAACCAAATGATAGAGGAGAGCCTTGACAAAATCCTAAGAGACCTTCAACCAACTACCTGCTCCCTTGACCCTTGTCCAGCAGGGAAGAATTAATTCAAAATGTGAAACACATGCATACGGGAACAAAAAGAGTACTTAGCTTCACTCTGGTAGTACTTCTGTATCTGTTGAGAAATGGGACACTTATGAATGATTGAGAAATAGACCAAAGACGTGACATCATGGACACGGGGTTTTGAACAAATCTATGAGCATTCCCTGGATTGTTTACTTTTAGTACTATCATCTCTACACTACTATCTACTTGAGGTGCAGATTGTGCTCTTGTTCTCAGACTGTCTCCCTGTGGATAGGGCTGCTGAATTTGCAAGCTGAACAAGAAGCGAGTTTGTAGACAGTATCTGACCAGAGTCACCTTTTGATTTTTTTTTTTTACATTACATCCAGACTCTCCACTCTGGATGTGAAAATGCACAGATTTTCCTGGCTGTGCATCTCGGTTCTTGATATTCCTTGCTGACAAGACAGTCTTTTGGGGGAAAAGGTGGAAGAGGTTGCTGCCCACATTAAGAATCACACAGACATAATAAAGTCCCTCTTTTAGCTGCCTCCAGTTGCGTCCGCCTCTTCTGGGAGGTCTTTGGGTGGGTCTAGAAGCAGTAACTCCTACTCCATACTCCTCAGCAGGACCAGTTCCAACACTCCTGCCCACATTGATAGCATTCCCAGGAGACCCAGTCTGCTCCCCAGTCATAGCAGGGAGAGAACGTTTGACTGCCTCCTGGAGAGCATAGCTGCCGTAGAAGTAGCAGTCCCTGAAGATTTGTTAGTAGGGTTGTAACCCTCGTGGGTTCTTCAGATAGTCCCGCTCAGTTATGCTCTGAATTGGGAAAGGAGACTACCAGCTTGCCCACCAAGACATTCATATCTGAGCTCTGTACACAAAGAAGTATTTGCAGAGCAGCCCTCCGCTGTTCTCCATGCTAATGTTGTAGAACACATTCCACCAGGAGAAGGGATGGGATTCTGTTCCAGGTACTTCCTTGTGACATGGAGCATAGGGGATTTCCTCCCATCCTGGGCCTCGGGACCATGAACTAATATCTAGTCAAAGAACAGGATAACTTTTCCTGGGCACTTTTTTTTTTGTTACATTTGTACCCCGCGCTTTCCCACTCATGGCAGGCTCAATGCGGCTTACATGGGGCAATGGAGGGTTAAGTGACTTGCCCAGAGTCACAAGGAGCTGCCTGTGCCTGAAGTGGGAATCGAACTCAGTCCAGGACCAAAGTCCACCACCCTAACCACTAGGCCACTCCTCCACTCCGATTCTCGTGATTCAGAAGACTGATTGCCTATGCTCTCTGGATTTTAAGGATGCATACACTCACATTAGATTCTTCCCAGTCACAGGAAGTATCTCAGATTTCTAGTGAGACAACGTTACTACCAGTACTGCGTTTGGCTGTTTAGCCTCATGTCGGCTCTCATGAAGTGCCTAGCAGTAGTCATGGCATTGTTGTGCAGACTTGGAGTCCATATGTTGCCCTACTTGGATGAGAGGCTAGACAAGTGTACATTGAGGAAAGGTGTTCAGTTTCTCATCAACTACCCCACCTGTACATTGGATTCCTGCTGACACGGCACAAGCTTGGGCCTTCCTGCCTTGAGCTAGGGTAGATGCCCTCATTGCCATTGTCACTTAAGTCCGCAGCAGCTATCAGGTCACAGCTCGGCACATGTTGAAGTTGCTGTCCCACATGGCCTCCACAGTACATGTTACTCGCCTACTCTTGAGAGGCACCCAATGAACCCTAACTTCCCAGTTGTAGCAAGCTGAGGAGAACCTAATGGATGTCATCCAGATCTCCCCAGAGCTGACTCAGTTGTTGCTGTAGTGCACAATCTGGACCACTTTGATCCTGGGATTACCGTTCCAAATTTCTGTGCACCATAAAGTGTTGACCGTGAATACATCCACTCTGGGCTGGGGGGGGGGGGGGGGGGGCCTATATACATGGGCTTCACACCCAGGGGACTTGGTCTGCCTGAGAGACAGAGTACCAGTTCAATCTCCTGGAGCTCTGGGTGATTTGAAATGCTTAGATGGTTTTTAGAGATCAGCTGTCCAACTAAATTATGTTTTCTGTAACAGACAATTAGGTAGCCATGCACCATGTAAACAAGCAGAGAGTACAGGATTTTACTCTTTGTGTCAGGAAGTGGTTGAAGTGTGAACTGGAGCCACCAGCCGTGAAATGGTGCTCCAGGTCACATATCTGGCAGGGGAGGAGAACAGCCTGGCAAAAAAACTGAGCAGGGTGATACAGCCCCATGAGTAGTCTCTCAGTATGGGTGTTGCCTGTCAGCTCTTCTGAGAGTTGGACTCTTCCTTGATAGATCTTTTTTGTCATCCATCTCACCAACAAAATACCTCGGTTTTGAACTTCAGGCTCAGGTTACTTAATAGGCTTGCGTCAGTTGCCTTTCTCCTACATTTGGGAATGAAGCTTCCATTTCTCCGAGGACAAGCAGGCTGCTTGTTCTCACGACTGGGTTGACGTCCACGGCAGCCCCCACCAACCGGAACAAAACTTCGCGGGCGGTCCCGTACGCAGGGCACGCCCACCGCGCATGCGCGGCCTTCTTCCCGCCCGTGCGCGACCGTTCCCACTCAGTTTTTTTTGATTCTGCCCTGGAGAGAGACGTGTTATCGTCTCTCTCTCTGTCAGCCCCGGAAACCGGATGCCGCGAGTTTTTTTCTCTTTCGTACGCGTTCGCGCTTCTTTCCTTTTCTTCTGTTAAAAAAAAAAAAAAGAAGTTTGTCCCCTTGTCGTCTTTAGCCGCGGGGGCGCCTCGTTGCGGCCGTGTGGTCGTTTTCATTTTTTGGGTGTGCTTTTCACTGCCACCATCGACGACTTTGACTTCGCCGACGCAATTTCTCCGTCGATGTCCTCGAAGGTCCCGAGCGGATTCAAGAAGTGTGGTCGGTGCGGCTGGCAGATCTCGCAAACCGATACTCACGCTTGGTGCCTCCAGTGCCTTGGGCCGGAGCATAATACCAAGATGTGCACCTTGTGTCTCGGCTTGCGGAAGCGGACACAGGTGGCGAGGCAAGTTCTTTGGGACCGTCTTTTTGGAACTTGCGCCGGCCCCTAGACGGCATCGGTGTCGACGGCCGGATCTTCGGTACCGATGTCGACGAAATCGGCACCGACAATGGCACCGACCCCAGGAGTACAGGTACTGTTGGCCCGCCGGCCTACCGGTGACGGCGGGGGTGAGCGGCCGCGCGGGCAATCGTCCCCGGCCACTCCCTCTGCCCAGGGCCATCGGGACCGAACCCTGTCAGACCTGATCCCTCGAGGCCGGGGGGGGGGTTCTACCTCCTCTTCATCGCTGCCACCAAGCGCCGATGACGGGCACCGAAAGAAAACCAAAAAGCACCGTCATCGGTCGCCCACGGCGCACGGGACTACCAGCTCCGGCGCCTCCAGAGATGATTCGACACCGAGGAAGCGGCAGTGCAGAGAGGAGCGTTCCCCCTTGGTTGAAGAGGTGTCGCTGCGTCAGTCCATGGGTGCTTCGGTACCGTCTCCTGGACCTGAGCAGCTTCCGGCACCGACACCCACACCGGCCCCCCTGCCTTTCCCGACAGCGGGCCTTGACGAGTGCCTCCGAGCCATCCTTCCAGGGATTCTGGAAGGGCTGATGCGCCAGGCTTTGCCGGCACCGGGGGTGCTTGTGCCCCTGGCGCCGTTGATGGAGGCGCCGGTGTGCTCTAGCCTGATGCCGAGGCCTCCGACACCGACGCTGCTTGCGGCACCGGTGTCGACCGCCACGCAAGTGGAATCCCCGTCGATGTCGATGGAGCGAGCTTCATCCCCGCTGGCGCGGGAGACCACCGCTCGACGCCATCATCGAGGACATGGTTCCTCGCAGTCGAGACGGGCCCGGTTCAGGTCTGAGCTGCAAGAGTTCATGTCCGACACCGAGGAAGAGGCCTCGTGGGGGGAGGAGGAGGACCCCAGATATTTCTCCTCAGAGGAGTCTGAGGGCCTTCCCTCCGACCCCACTCCTTCACCGGAGAGGAAGCTCTTGCCCCCTGAGAGCCTCTCCTTTGTCTCCTTCGTCAGGGACATGTCTATTTGCATTCCCTTCCCCGTGGTCTCTGTGGATGAGCCGAGGGCTGAGATGCTCGAGGTCCTCGACTATCCATCACCACCTAGGGAGTCTTTCACGGTGCCGTTGCACAATGTCCTCAAAGAGACACTGCTTCGGAACTGGCTGAAGCCCTTATCTAACCCCACCATCCCCAAGAAAGCGGAGTCCCAATACAGGATCCACTCTGACCCAGAGTTGATGCAGCCCCAATTGCCTCATGACTCGGCGGTCGTGGACTCTGCTCTCAAGAGGGCACGGAGTTCGAGGGATACCGCCTCGGCGCCCCCGGGGCGGGAGTCTCGCACTCTGGACTTGTTTGGGAGGAAGGCCTACAAATCTTCCATGCTCGTGACCCGCATCCAGTCATACCAGCTCTACACGAGCATTCACATGCGGAACAATGTGAAGCAACTGGCGGACCTGGTTGACAAGTTCCCTCCGGAGCAGTCCAGGCCCTTTCAGGAGGTGGTCAGGCAGCTGAAGGCGTGCAGAAAGTTCCTGTCCAGGGGTATCTATGATACCTGTGATGTGGCATCTCGAGCTGCGGCCCAAGGTATAGTGATGCGCAGACTCTCCTGGCTGGGTGCCTCTGACCTGGACAACCGCACCCAGCAACGACTGGCGGATGTCCCTTGCCGTGGGGATAACATCTTTGGCGAGAAGGTCGAGCAGTTGGTGGACCAACTACACCAGCGGGAAACCGCTCTCGACAAGCTCTCCCACCGGGCGCCTTCAGCATCCACCTCAGCAGGTGGACGTTTTTCCCGGGCCAGGCAGGCTGCGCCCTACGCCTACAACAAGCGTAGGTACACCCAGCCGGCCCGAAGGCCTCCTCAGGCACAGGGACAGTCACAGCGCACTCGTTCCCGTCAACAGCGTGCGCCTAAGCAGCCCCCTGCACCTCCACAGCAAAAGCCGGGGACGGGCTTTTGACTGGATCCATGGGAACATAGCCACCATCAAAGTGTCTGTACCGGACGACCTGCCGGTCGGGGGGAGGTTGAAAGTTTTTCACCAAAGGTGGCCTCTGATAACCTCCGACCAGTGGGTTCTCCAAATAGTGCAGTGCGGATACACCCTGAATTTGGCCTCTACTCCACCAAATTGCCCACCGGGAGCCCAATCCTTCAGCTCCCATCACAGACAGGTACTTGCAGAGGAACTCTCCGCCCTTCTCAGCGCCAATGCAGTCGAGCCCGTGCCACCCGGGCAGGAAGGGCATGGATTCTATTCCAGGTACTTCCTTGTGGAAAAGAAAACAGAGGGGATGCGTCCCATCCTAGACCTGAGAGGCCTGAACAAATACCTGGTCAAAGAGAAGTTCAGGATGCTTTCCTTAGGCACCCTTCTACCAATGATTCAGAAAGACGATTGGCTATGTTCCCTGGATTTAAAGGACGCTTACACTCACATTCCGATACTGCCAGCTCACAGACAGTATCTCCGATTCCGTCTGGGGACACGGCACTTTCAGTATTGTGTGCTGCCCTTTGGGCTCGCCTCTGCACCACGGGTATTCAAGAAGTGTCTCGTGGTGGTTGCGGCGTATCTACGCAAGCTGGGGGTGCATGTGTTCCCGTATCTCGACGATTGGCTGGTCAAGAGCACCTCGGAGGCAGGAGGTCTTCGGTCCATGCAGTGTACTATCCACCTTCTGGAGCTGCTGGGGTTTGTGATAAATTACCCGAAGTCCCATCTCCAGCCAGTCCAATCTCTGGAATTCATAGGAGCGCTGCTGAATTCTCAGACGGCTCAGGCCTTCCTTCCCGAAGCAAGGGCCCAGAACCTTCTATCCCTTGCCTCTCAGACCAGAGCATCTCAGCAGGTCACAGCTCGGCAGATGTTGAGACTCCTGGGTCATATGGCCTCCACGGTTCATGTGACTCCCATGGCTTGCCTTCACATGAGACCTGCTCAATGGACCCTAGCTTCCCAGTGGTGTCAAGCTACCGGGAATCTAGAGGATGTCATCCGTCTGTCCATCAGTTGCCGCAATTCGCTGCACTGGTGGACTGTTCAGACCAATTTGGCCCTGGAACGTCCATTCCAAATTCCGCAGCCCACGAAAGTGCTGATGACGGATGCATCTCGCCTGGGGTGGGGAGCTCATGTCGATGGACTCCACACCCAGGGTCTGTGGTCCCTCCAGGAACAAGATCTTCAGATCAACCTCCTGGAGCTCCGAGCGGTCTGGAACGCGCTGAAGGCCTTCAGAGATCGGCTGTCCTACCAAATCATCCAAATTCGGACAGACAATCAGGTTGCAATGTATTACATCAACAAGCAGGGGGGCACCGGATCTCGCCCCCTGTGTCAGGAAGCCGTCGGGATGTGGCGTTGGGCATGCCAGTTCGGCATGCTTCTCCAAGCCACATACCTGGCAGGCGTAAACAACAGTCTGGCCGACAGACTGAGCAGAGTCATGCAACCGCACGAGTGGTCGCTCCATTCCAGAGTGGTATGCAAGATCTTCCGAGAGTGGGGCACTCCCTCGGTGGACCTTTTCGCCTCTCAGACCAACCACAAGCTGCCTCTGTTCTGTTCCAGACTACAGGCATATGGCAGACTGGCGTCGGATGCCTTTCTCCTCCATTGGGGGACCGGCCTCCTGTATTCTTATCCTCCCATACCTTTGGTGGGGAAGACTTACTGAAGCTCAAGCAAGACCACAGCACCATGATTCTGATAGCGCCTTTTTGGCCCCGTCAGATCTGGTTCCCTCTACTTCTGGAGTTGTCCTCCGAAGAACCGTGGAGATTGGAGTGTTTTCCGACTCTCATTTCGCAGAACGACGGAGAGTTTCTGCACCCCAACCTTCAGTCTCTGGCTCTCACGGCCTGGATGTTGAGGGCGTAGACTTTGCTTTGTTGGGTCTGTCTGAGGGTGTCTCCTGTGTCTTGCTTGCCTCGAGAAAGGATTCCACTAAAAAGAGTTACTTTCTCAAGTGGAGGAGGTTTGTCATTTGGGGTGAGAGCAAGGCCCTAGAACCTCGTTCTTGTCCTGCACAGAACCTGCTTGAATACCTTCTGCACTTATCAGAGTCTGGCCTCAAGACCAACTCAGTAAGGAATCACCTTAGTGCGATTAGTGCTTACCATTATCGTGTAGAGGGTAAAGCCATCTCTGGAGAGCCTTTAGTCATTCGATTCATGAGAGGCTTGCTTTTGTCAAGGCCCCCTGTCAAGTCTCCTGCAGTGTCATGGGATCTCAACGTCGTCCTCACCCAGCTGATGAAACCTCCTTTTGAGCCACTGAATTCCTGCCATCTGAAGTACTTGACCTGGAAGGTCATTTTCTTGGTGGCAGTTACTTCAGCTCGTAGAGTCAGTGAGCTGCAAGCCCTGGTAGCTCATGCTCCTTATACCAAATGTCATCATAACAGAGTAGTACTCCGCACTCACCCTAAGTTCCTGCCAAAGGTGGTGTCGGAGTTCCATCTTAACCATTCAATTGTCTTGCCAACATTCTTTCCCAGACCACATACCCGCCCTGCTGAACGTCAGTTGCACACATTGTACTGCAAGCGAGCGTTGGCCTTTTATCTGGAGCGGACACAGCCCCACAGACAGTCCGCCCAATTGTTTATTTCTTTCGACCCCAACAGGAAAGGGGTCGCTGTCGGGAAACGCACCATCTCCAATTGGCTAGCAGATTGCATTTCCTTCACTTACGCCCAGGCTGGGCTGACTCTTGAGGGTCATGTCATGGCTCATAGTGTTAGAGCCATGGCAGCGTCAGTGGCCCACTTGAAGTCAGCCACTATTGAAGAGATTTGCAAGGCTGCGATGTGGTCATCTGTCCACACATTCACATCACATTACTGCCTCCAGCAGGATACCCGACGCGACAGTCGGTTCGGGTAGTCGGTGCTGCAGAATCTGTTTGGGGTTTGAATCCAACTCCACCCTCCAGGACCCGATTTATTCTGTTCAGGCTGCACTCTCAGTTAGTTCTTCTTCATAGGTCAATTTCTGTTATGCCTTCGCTGTTGCGAGGTTCAATTGACCTGGGTTCTTGTTTTGAGTGAGCCTGAGAGCTAGGGATACCCCAGTCGTGAGAACAAGCAGCCTGCTTGTCCTCGGAGAAAGCGAATGATACATACCTGTAGCAGGTGTTCTCCGAGGACAGCAGGCTGATTGTTCTCACTTACTCTCCCTCCTCCCCTTTGGAGTTGCGTTTTACTCATTCCTTTGCTTGTCATTCAACTGAGCGGGAACGGTCGCGCACGGGCGGGAAGACGGCCGCGCATGCGCGGTGGGCGTGCCTTGCGTGTGGGACCGTCCGCAAAGTTTTGTTCCGGTTGGTGGGGGCTGCCGTGGACGTCAACCCAGTTGTGAGAACAATCAGCCTGCTGTCCTCGGAGAACACCTGCTACAGGTATGTATCATTCGCTATGCTCCAATCCCTCTCATAGACAAAACTAGGGAACCAAGATTCTCATCACTCTGTGCTGGCTGAGGCATATCTGGTTCCCTCTACTTCTGGAGTTTTCCTCTGAAGTGCTGTGGAGATTGGACTGTTTTCCAACCTCATCTCTCAAAATGAGGGGTCTCTTCTGCATCCCATCTTCTGCTCCTTGGCCCTTACGGCCTGGATGGTGGGAGCATACATTTTGCCTCTTTGCAGCTGCTTGAGGGTGTCACATTTTCAAATGGAGGATGTTTTCTGTCTAGTGTTGGGGCAAGGCCCTAGACCCTGCATTTCCCTGCATAAAATCTGCTTTAATACCTCCTGCACCTCTCTGAGTCTCGTTTTGAAGAGCAACTCTGTAAGGGTTCACCTCAGTGTGAGCAGTGCGTATCACCATCTTGGGAGCAGGCCCATGTCTGTGCAGATTTTAGTTATTCTGTTCATACGAGGTTTGCTGTTGACAAAGCCCCCTCTCAAACCTCCAGCTGTGTCATGGGACCTCCGTGCCATTCTCACTCAGCGGATGAAAGCTCCATTTGCACCTCTAGATCATAAATGCCAGATCAGTAGTTAACAAAACAACAATAATAACAGACTGGATCACGGCAGACAACATTGATCTACTATTCATCAGTGAAACCTGGATCCATGACCACAAGGACCCCATAATTCTAGATATATGGCCTCCAGGCTACAAAATCACTCACTGGACAAGAAAAGAAAAAAGAGGAGGAGGCATAGCACTAATCTATAGATCCCATTTCACAGTAACAACAACTGCCGAGTCTATAACACCACAACTTGAAATTGCCTCAGTTAGAATACACTGCACTACCTTACTTGACCACCTAAATGCTGTCTAGACCACCAGGCAACTGGCAAGAATCCCAACCTCACTTCATGGACTTCATATCAAATACTTGTGTATCTAACTCTAACTTACTTATATTAGGGGACATAAATCTACACCTAGAAGACCCTAACGCAACCAATGCATGCGAATGCAAGGACTTCCTTCAACTATGGAACCTTAACTGGCCTACTATGCAAGCAACTCATGATAAAGGACACACACTCGACCTTATCACACACAAACTGTCCTCAGATTTTAACCTAATCCTAACAGACACAAAATGGTCAGACCACCACCAACTAAACCTTACTTAACCTACAATGGCGGAAAAAAGGCTCACACCACAAACAAGAACACACCACATACACCACGAGAGGCCGAGTTGACCCTGTCATATTCTGGCAACAGATCTACAAGGAGGAATGGATAGCAAAAACAGAATCCAAACAGTACCTCCTCAACTGGGACAACAGATGCAGAAGCATATTAGATAAAATCGCACCACTACAAACAAGAACCTCACGATGTTGCACCTTGGTACCATGGTTCAATGAAGAACTGAAACAATTAAAAACACTAGCTAGGAGACTTGAACGAGCTTTTATTTACTTTCCTTACATAAAGGTTTGTGACCCTATTTATAGCTTCTTTCAGCCTGGACCACTGTCCTTCCACTTCTCGTACTTCCTCCCAGCCCACCATCTCCTTCCTCAGGTATTCCCCACATTTTACTAAAGTCAGCACTCTTGAAATCCAGGACTTTGAGTTTTGAATGGCCACTCTCCACGTTAGCTGTTATATCAAACCAAACTGTTTGATGGTCACTGCTGCCCAGCTGGGCACCCACTTGGACATTTGACACGCTATCCCCATTTGTGAGCACCAGATCCAGCGTCGTTCCCTCCCTCGTGGATTCCCTCACCATTTGTCTGAGTGAAACACTTTGGAAAGCATCCACGATCTCTCTGCTTCTTTCTGATTCCGCAGACGGAATCTTCCAATCTACATCTGGCAGATTGAAATCTCCCAGCAACAGCACCTCTCTCTTGTTTCCCAACTTTTGAATATCTGCTATCAGGTCTTTATCTAATTCCTCCAATTGTGTCGGATGTTTGTAGACAACACCCATGTGGACAGAAGTTCTATCCTCTCTTTTTAGGGTGATCCATATCGCTTCTTCCTTTCCCCAGGTCCCTGTCATTTCAGTCGCCGTGATATCATTTCTCACATACAGAGCTACTCCTCCACCTTTTCAACCCTCTCTAACCTTCCTAAACAGATTATAGCCTGGTATGTTTGCATCCCATTCATGGGAACCATTGAGCCATGTCTCTGTGATTGCAACAACGTCTAAGTTTGCCTCCAACATCAGGGCTTGAAGGTCATGAACTTTGTTGCCTAGACTGCGAGCATTTGTGGTCATCACTTTCCATTTACATTTCCTGGTATGTGTTTCAACATTTGTTATTTGGGTGTGTTTTTTTGTCTTTGGGTACCTCCATATCTTTTTGTTCCACCTTATTTCTGTTTCTTCTGGCTCAGTTCTATTTTTAGGAACCTCACAGTGCTTTAATGGAGCAAACGAATTCTGTAGGGGTAACACTTGTGAGGGTGTATGCCTCTGTGTCACATGACGAAGTGTGCCTGAGCCTACTGTGAACTATCTATTCTTAGGTGGTTTTATCCTTTGAGGCAGTGTGAATTTGGTTTGATTTTGTGCAGTGTGATTTTGTGCAGTCTTAGAAGTTGCTTTGAGTGCATCTAATTCCTGCTTTAATTTACTGAGCTCTTGTTTTAAACTAGCGAGCTGATGACAGCAGGGGCGTAGCTACGGGTGGGCCTGGGTGGGCCCAGGCCCACCCATTCTTGGCTCAGGCCCACCCAGTCCTAGTCTACGAGCCAATCGCAGCTCTGATGTTATTTTTGTTTTTTACCGCTAAAGTCGTCAGAGCCTCCGAGCCTCTTGTAGCTGCTCCGGATTAATCTTTTCAGTTAATTGCAATCTTCTTGCCTGCAGCGGCGAACGGGCGGCTCTAAAAGCAGCAAGCAGCCAGGCTCGTCGACTCCGTCCTTCCTTCGCTTCCTGCCCTCTGTCTCAGCGTCCCGTCCGCTCGAAAGGAAATGACATCAGAGGAAGGCGGGACGCAGAGAGGGCAGGAAGCAAAGGAAGGACGGAGTCGACGAGCCTGGCTGCTTGCTGCTTTTAGGGTTGCCCGTTCGCCGCTGCGACTTGGGGAGTGGAGTGGAAGTGAGCCAGCAGCCTATCTATTCTAGTCCACTGTGCAGAAGGAAGCCATTTCGTAAATTTTTGTTTCCACTCCTCCGCGCAGCCATCGCCGTTCACTCAAATTAAACACAGCAGGCAAACCTGTGAGCTGCTGCAAGCTGCATCCACGTTGTCGTTCTTTATTGAGACGGAGACAGATGGGAGATGCTGTGAAGGGGGAGAGAGAGGGAGGGAGACGCTGGATAGAATGGGGAAGGGGATGGATAGAAACAGGATGGGCAAGGGGAGAGAGGAGAATTGCTGGACAACAGGGATTGATAGAGGGGACAGGGGAGAGAGGAAATTTGCTGGAGATGGATGGAGGAGAAGGCAGGGGAATGGAGAGTTGCTGGACATGGAGCGGAGGGCAGGGGAAGGAGGAGAATTGCTGGGCATGCATGGATGGAGGGGAAAGGGGAGAGAGGAAATTTGCTGGATATGGGTGGATGGAGGAGAGGGCAGGAGAGAGGAAATTTGCTGGATATGGATGGAGGGGAAACTGCTGAGTTGAGGAAGGATAGGGACAGGGCTACAGATGGTAGACAGGACACATAAGGACACAAGAGGGGATGGTGGACATGGTGAGAGAAAAAATATCAGATGGAAAGAAGACACTGCATAAAACAGAAGACACTGGGACCAAAGCAAATAGATCAGACAACAAAGGTAGAAAAAAGTATTTTATTCAGAATTTATTAATTGGAATATGTCAGCTTTTGGAAATGTACATCAGTGATATTTTGCATGTAAGTTTCAATTTTTCTGGTATTGCTGCATGCTGAGTCTGACTTCTTGAGTTAACTTTCCAGTTCAGTATTTTGCCTTCATATTTTTTGATTTCTAGTTCCTTGTGTCATGTCTGTTGTGTCATGTGTTTTTCATGTGTGATCAAGGTGCAGTATCCTGCTAGCGTGTAGTATTTGCAGCCCTTTTTGTTTTGCTTTTTTTTTTTCACGAGGTAGTGTATTGGTGTTTTAGAGCCTAGTGTAATTACAGTTCTGCCTTTTCAAGCATAAGGTTGTAGCTCGCCCTGTCCTTGGAATTAGTGCTGTTATGGTTTAGTACGGATATGAGTGTGTTTTTGCACAAGTTTGTGTATAGCATTTTGCAGTGGAGCGATTGTGGGATAATGTAATTATATTTAAAAATATCAATTTTTCCATTAAGTATGTATGTGGTTATACTGATGCAGGGCAGCAGTTGGGCAGACTACTTAGAAATCCATCATCAAGTGAATTCTAAGGCATTATTTTGTAGGATCCCAAGAGACACTATTCATACTTATATAGACAGTGCGTGCCCACCCATATTAGCTCTGGGCCCACCCAAAATCTCAGGTCTGGCTACGCCACTGGATGACAGATAGGACAAGCCTTAAGTTTCCAGATGATTGGCCTTGAAACTAAAGCTCCATAATTATTACAGAGAATAAAAGTCATCCTGATTTGTTGGAATGGGTATGAATAGGTATTTTATGATGGGGTTTAACAGTGTGTGCAAGATTAACTTTACTTCTCAGCAATTTGAGACAGTTGTAATTTGGGTGGAGTTAAGTTGTGATAAGTAGTGTAATTAGAATAGGGATTTAGGAAGTGTCAGTCTTGGGGGGGGGGGGGGGGGGGTGGGATGAGGGGTAGGGTGGGTGGGTTTAAACCTAAACTTGTGGAATGTGTTTGCTGTAAAGCCTATCTTAGGCCTGTATTAAGCCTCTTTTCTACACAGCTGATTGGGACAAGGGGAAGATAAGGATAGAAGGTAGAGATGTGCAAAAAATCCCACAGTTATAGGGTAGGAAAAGCCACAAATATAGCCAGCACAAGTCTTATCTGAGTTTCTCCCAGCCAGAGACCAGCAACACAGCTCCTAGTTCTCTCCACAGAAAACACATTTGTGCTTTTAAAATGGCTGCAGAAAAAAACCAGGTAAGGTGAGATGGGGGTGGGGGAGGGATGGAGCTCAGCACACTTGGCAAAAGAAAGATTTCTAATACTTGCTGGCAGTTTGAAATCAGAAATCTAGTTTTCAGATTCACAGATATCAATAAACCAGTTTGAAACACAGTCAGATTACACAGTCAGATCCCAATATTTGCAATATTTGAAAATACCAATTTGGATGTTTTTGTGAGAAAAACGTCCAAATGTAGATTTATTCCACTTTTTGGACATTTTTCTCTTTTGAAAATGAGCCCATTAGTGTCTAGAATCCAGTTTCACCCTCCTAGGTCCGTTTTTCTTCTGTCCTAGTCTGCATCTTCAGTGCCAGTATGTATAATTTCGGATTATATGCTTTTCCAGGGACTCAGTGTTGCAAGTTGTTTTTGGCCTAATAATATTGCTTTCGGTGAGCCTGGTAGCTAGGGGTTCCCATATGTAGGAAACAGTGTCCTGTTTGTCCACAGAGAAAGTGAAGTTACTTAATTATAGCAGATGTTCTCTGAGGACAGCAGAACATGTATTCTCACATCCCCTCCCATCTCCCCTTCTATTCCTTCAACTATAGTTTTGTACTGCTAGTCCTGTGCTCTTGTGTCAGGCATGAAGGCACCCACGCATTCACGGTGGGACTCTGCCAAAGACCTTTTAAAGACAGATTATGCTGGGCAGCATCTGAACCAGGTTCCGCCAAAAGACATCACCCATATGTGAGAATACATGTCCTGCTGTCCTCAAGAGAACACCTGCTATGGGTAAGTAAATTCTCTACATCTGCATAGATGAAAAATATATACCTAGATGAGACAAGTAATTCTCCAAGCTGGGCATCAGTAGATTAAATAAAATTGGAGAAAGTAGGGAGCCTTGTGGAACCTCACATTACATTTTCCAAGAGTCTGACATTTCAGCATTCCCTTTTACCTTATAGTTCTTTTTTTTTTTAATTATTTTTATTAGTTGTTTGAATTTAATACAAACATTCTGAAACAGCAAATTAAATTTTCAAGTTCTGCAAAAACTAAAAATAAGGGATTAAAAAATATAAAACAATAAAGCAGAGATCCTCTTGTCCCCAAGAAAGAGAAGGGGAACAAAACCTTAGGAATTTAACAGGGATATTTTCTCAGGGAAATATAACAAAGAAAAGGGCAATGCATAGATTTTTACATTATGCTGATTTGAACCTAGCCAACTTATTCATTCAAGATTCCATGGAAAGCAGTTCTCCAAGTTGGATAGGAAAAATGCTTAAGTTGTTCTGGATCGTAGAAAATTTAATACACAGTTTGCAATTTTATCAAACATTTTGAGGGAACATGCAAGAGAGGGATGAATTTCCTTGGAAGTTCTGGAAAATGTTTTTGTTGTCTCCATATGAATGATGTCGCTCATATGCATGATTTGTGAGCTATTTTCTTCAGGGAGTACCTGTTCACCAGCAAGTAATGTTACTTCATGCAGTTTTCTTATTATACAGGGGTGATAATTTTATAACAGGCTGATTAACTTGTGCAGTAAGTATGCACGTACCATAGATACTCATATATAGGTTGCAAAATTTAAGTTGGGGAGTCAACATATACGTGAGCTGTGCCACAGGTCCAACATTTCCTTCTCCTCCTTATTCCCCCCAGGGTGCAATGTCTAATCTCCCATTCCTTTCCCTCCCTCCCCCCGTCCCATGGCCAGCATCTCCTGCCCCTTACCTTCCCCTCCCCATTTGCCTACTATCAGCTGACTTCTTTCAGCGCCACTCCAAGGGTGGTTTGTCCTGGTTCAGGGCCTTCCATAACAGGCCTGCGTTTAATCGTGCTGCAATATTACTACTACTACTACTACTATTTAGCATTTCTATAGCGCTACAAGGCATACGCAGCGCTGCACAAACATAGAAGAAAGACAGTCCCTGCTCAAAGAGCTTACAATCTAATAGACAAAAAATAAATAAAGTAAGCAAATCAAATCAGTTAATGGGCATCAGTAGATTAAATATTAAATATTCTGCCCTCTTCCTAGAGGAAATAGGCAGAACATGTTTGGAGCAGTGTTAGAAGAGGTAGGTTGACAGCAGTCACATAAAGAAGGGAAGGGGGATAAGATGCTGGTTGCAGGACTGAGAGAGGGAATGGGAGATCAGACACTGCACCTTGTGAGGGGGGGGGGGGGGGAGAAGGATGGATAGGAAGGGAAAGAGAAGATGCTGACCATGGGACAGGGAGAAGGAATGTGAGAGAGACGGTCTCCTCCCATGCTATTGCTATGCAATGTGAGTCATCACAAGTTCTCAGTACTTAAGGGTAAAAATTGTGATGTGACGTATACACGAAGCCAACCTATATGTGAGCATCCATTGTAAGTTGCACCGATTTTCTAAAGGATAGTATATACATTTTTTTGTCTTTGTAAATTATCCTACAGAAAGTATTTGCACATATTTACACATGTTCTTTGGCAGATACAAATCTCCAGACCCCACCCCAAGCCCACCCTTGTGAACACCTCTGCAGAAATTAGATAAACTTTTGGAGGGCGGAGTGGCCTAATGGTTAGTGCAGCAACCTGGGTTGGATTCCCACTGCAGCTTCTTGTGACCCTGGGCAAGTCACTTAACCCTCCATTGTCCCAGGTACAAAAACTTAGATTGTGATCCCTCTAGGGACAGAGAAAGTACCTGCATATAATGAGTACAGCGCTGTGTATGTCTTGTAGTGCTATAGAAAATGATTAGTAGTAGTAGTAGACTTGTGTGCACACTCCCTAGATATGAAAGTCCTTTTACGTGTAGAAATGCCTTGTAAAATTATTTGTTTAGATTTAGACTTAGCATATACCTTTTCAGTTGTAGCTCAAATTGAATTAAATTTGGGTACACTAGGTATTTTCCCTGACCCTGGAGGGCTTATAATCTAAGTTTGTACTAGAGAGTTGCACGGGGACAGAAATCTTACCCATCCCCGCCCGTCCCTGCTAGAATCTCACCCATCCCCACCGGAATCTTACCCATCCCCGCAAAAATTTAACCCATCACAACCCGTCCCCGCAAGAATTTAATGGCACATAAAAGAAAATTCTGGACAGCTCCCTCAGTCTCTCTCTGAATTTGAGCCACATCACTGTAGGCAAGGAAGGAATTGAAGCTGAAACTTAGAATACTCTGGTGTACACACATGTAAGATTTGTCTCAGATTTCTGGTACTGTGTGCTGAGAGGTCACCACATGCACACGCCAGTAGGTCAGGTGTCAGACCTGAGGTCTGCACATCAGCCCAGGAGCAAAGAGGATTAATTGTAACATAGTAAGTGACAGCAAATAAAGACCTGAACGGTCCATCCAGTCTGCCCAATAGTCACACTCATTATCAATTCATGATTAAATCAACGAGTGTGATATTATATATTTTCTTTCGTGTTTCTGGAACATTGACCGTAGACGTCTATCTGGCCCTATACTTATGTTCCAACTGCTGGAGTTCTCGTTGAAGCCCACTCCAGTCTATTCGTCTTCTCATTTGTGGGATACAGACCATAAAAATCTGACCAGCACTGTCCTTATGTTGCAGCCACTGAAGTTGCTGTTTAAGCCCTTTCTAGCCCATCCTAAACCAGACTGCCATATATTAGACACAGACCATACAAGTCTGCGTGGTATCAGCCCTAGTTAATCACAGCCAGAGTCGCCATCTAAGCGTCACTTGACACATCCACACACATGCAGCCATTTAAGGTTAGGATTTTTATAACTTCCATTTTCTAATTAGAGATCCTCTGTGTTCATCCCAAGTCTTTTTGAATTCCATTATCATTTGTATCTCTACCACCTCCTTAACGGAAGATTTTCCACATTTGTGCTGTTAAAGCAAGGAGGAAGAGGAGGAGGAGGAGGAGACAGCAGCACTCAAGGTACTTGGTAGATGAGAGGCTGATGCAGTGCAGCTTACACTTCCACAGGAACCCCGCAGAACTGCTTCCGTCCCCACGGGAACCCCGCAGGAACCCCGCAGGACCTGCTTCCGTCCCCGCGGGAACCCCTCGGAACTGCTTCCGTCCCTGCGGGATTCCCGCAAACCCCGTTCCTGTGCAGCTCTGTAGTTTGTACCCAATTAATTTCTTGACTTCCATTGAAAAGGTGGATTACTTTGTTGATATTCTGTCACAGCTGATATTAAATAAATAGTCTCTTTTTTTGTTTTCTGATATAGGGGTCCTTTTACTAAGCTGCAGTAAAATGTGGCCTATGCGAGATCACGTGACGCCATGACCAGGAGAGGCTGTTAGCTCAGGCTTCTCCGGCTCCCGTTGCCTCCCTCGTCTAGGTTTTTTTGAGTCTCTGAGCCCTAAACTGATTTTATTGCATGCGTACGGCAAGCCTACAAGCTAGGGCCAGTGATTTCTAGCCGAAACCGCGGATATGGCAGTGAGAAGTGCCCAGAAGGAGAAGCTCCGTGGCAAGGTGGGGAAGATAAAATGGCGCCGCCAGCAAGCCCGACTGGCCACACTGTATCGTCGGCATGGATAGCCGAAATTACCGTGGAAATGTCTGCGGTTCTCGAGGATCTGTTGGAGTGCACACTGTCCCCTATTGATTCAAAGTTGGAAAAAGTGCAGTCACAACTCACGGATTTGTCTCGAGACTGTGTGTCCTTCCAGGCGTGAGCTAGTGAAGTGGAGGACAGAATAATGGTGTGGTGATACCACAGGACTCCTTAAAAAAGAAATTACTTACTTTGGAGGAGAAAGTGGAAGACCTTGAAAATAGGTCAAGATGGAACAATGTTCGTATGGTGGGGTTGCCTGATTCGGTTTCGGATAAAGATTTGGTGAACTTTCTGTCGAACTGGATTGGAAAAGAACTTCATTTCCCAGCAGGCTCGGGGCCCCTACAGATTGAACGTGCTGACCGGCTGGGTCCGAGACGGGCAGGAGCAGTTAAAACGCGAGTGGTGATTCTGCAGTTTTTGAATTACATCCACAAACAAGAATTGCTGCAGGCCGCCAGATCGGGCAAGCATCTCACTTATGAAGGAGAACATATAAGGTGCTTTCAGGATTATTCTGCGGATGTGGCAGTGAGACGTCAAGCCTTTTCCCAGGTGTGCTCCGCACTATTTGCTAGGAGAGTGAAATTCGTTCTGCAGTATTCTGCAAAGCTGAGGGTTACTTACAATGGAGTTACAAATTTTTATGACTCGGTGGAAGCAGCCCAGAAGTTCTTGGTGCGTTTGGAGGGGTCAGAAGCTGAGGGACATCAATTGAAGTCTGAGAAGGCACACTGGATGCTTGACTTTGACAAAGTTCTATTATCAAGCCAGTTGTGTGCTTTTACCTCCGAGGCAGGTGCCAGAGTGGAGAAGATTCTGAGGACTTCAGTCTTTGTTGCCCGAGAGGGACAACTTAGGAATAACTATTATGTCATTTTATTATGTTGTTTTGGATGTCGAGATGGAGCGGCTAAAACTAGCACGGAGAATACAACGTTGGGAGGTCAGGGGTTGGACGGAGATATGCATCTGTGCATCAGAAATAAGGAAATAGCTGCCTGTAAATAGAGGGAGGGTGTGTTTAATGGGGGGACTAATCTGAAGTGTGTAAACTCTCCCCCCCACTTTTTTTTTGGCTCTTGGGAAGGAGAGTAGGGGTGCTGGTTAGGCTATTCTGGGGAGATGCATCAAGCGGGGCAGGGAGACAACGGGAGAGGTAAGGGGAGCTAGGTTCAGCAGGTTGGGAGGGGGAAGGTGGGAGGAGGTGAGAGGGGAAGGGGGGGAGAGAGGGAGGGGAAAGGGTTATTCGTATAATAAGATCTTTGGGAAGGGGGGGGAGTTTATTTTTAACCAATTGCAGGAAACATGGGATAGGGTTCTGAGACAGGAAAGGAGTCTGCAGGGTGGGGGGGGGGGGGGGGGGCAGAGGCTGGGACGTCCCTTCTGGTTTCAGTGTGTTTTACTATTGAGTATATTCAGGAATCAAATTCTAGAGAGATGGTGAAGGTTATATCCAGATGGTGAAGGTTATATTCTGGAATGTAGGTGGGATTAATTCGTCTATAAAGCGTTCAAAGATTTGGCAGTCCTTAAACAGACAAAAGATAGACATAGCGCTGTTACAGGAGACTCATTTGAGCCAGGTGGAACACGCCAAACTTAACACGTGGTGTGTAGGGGAGTGTGTGGCAGCTCATGCGCAGGGGAAGAAGGGAGGAGTGGTGGTTTTGTTTAGGAAGGGTTTAGTCTAATTGGTGACTCCACTACTTGTGGACCCCAAGGGGCGGTATGTAGTTCTAGAGGTGGTGATCGATCAGCAGAAACTGCTTATCTGTAACTTGTATGCGCCTAACAACTATGACCGGAGCTTTTATCAGACTGTGATCAATTTCCTAATGCAACAGCCCCTTACAGCCTTAGTAGTTGGTGGAGATTTTAATGCAGTTTGGGATCCTTTGCTCGATTAAATCACGTCCTGGGGATGGCTCTACCTATCGCCTTAATAGAGGTTTGCTGCAGATGGGCCAGTTGCTTGACTTGGTGGGTGTGTGGCGTTTGTTACACCCTAAGGAAAAGGACTTCACTCACTTATCGCGTGCACTTTCGACCCAGTCGCGCATTGACTACTTATTAGTGACCCGCCAGATGTTTGGGGGAATAGGGCAGATATTGGACCGTACACCATTTCAGACCATGCCTGGGTCACTTTAGACTGGTTGATGGCGTCGTCTCCTAGGCAGAACAGGTGTTGGACGTTCCCTCTTGAGCTGTACAACGACCCGACCCTTAAAGGACGGTTGCGAGCCTGCTGGGAGTCGTATGCATTGCACAATGGGGAGCACAGGGGGGGACACTATCCTTTATTGGAAAACAGCGAAAATGATGCTTAGAGGAGAAATTATTAGTCATGCTCACTTCAGACTTCGCAGGACAAGGAGATTTTGAGGCTGAGTAAACAGTTTTGTAAGGCACGACAGTGCTTTGGCCAGATTCATGAGAGATGGCATAAACAACAGGTGTTAGAGCTGCAGGCAGCTCTCAATGAGCTGTTACATCGAAGGGCGTTTAAATCTCAAATTTACTATCGTTACCAGTTGTATTAACACAGAAATAAGGCGGGTTGGCGCGTCTCATACGGCCACGCGGAGGCCCCAGGAAGATCCTCACCGTTAAGCAAGCTGGAGGGGGTACACTAACTCGGATGAGACAATTTGTGACACTTTTGAGGCTTTTTACAAGGATCTTTATGCCCCGCCACCAGAGACAGGACTTGCGAATCAGATGTATCTAGACAATCTTAATCTTCCTCGTCTTCAGTGCTCTGAGTTGGAATGCCTTAACAAACCAATAATGGATGATGAGGTAGCCTTGGTGATCGCTCGCAACCCGTTGTTGAAGGCCCCGGGGCCTGATGGCTTACATACTGAATTTTATAAATTATTAGGGGAGGAAATTATCCCTGATCTTACTAAGTTTTTGAATAAACTCATAGAGCATAAAACAATGCCTCCAGTGCTGAATAAAGCCCAAATTATAGTCTTACTTAAGCCAGGGAAAGACCCCTCGGAGCCCTCATCATACCTACCCATCTCCCTCTTGAATTATGACGCGAAGTTGCTGGCAAAGGTACTTGCTAATCGTTTGGCTTGCTGGTTTCCGCGACTAATTCATGAGAGCCAGGTTAGATTTGTAGGGGGTAGATCGGTGGCGAAAAGTCTACAGAAGATCTTAACCACGTTGGAGTACGGCTGGTATAGGAAGTTGCCGTCGTTATTAGTTAGCTTTGACGCGGAAAAAACCTTTGATAGGGTGCACTGGGATTTTCTCTTTGCAACGTTGGAGAAGTATGGGTTTTCGGGATGGTTTGTTGACGTTCTCCAAGCTCTTTATTCTGCTCCCCATGCAACAATTCTGGTTAATGGACTCGAATCACAGTTTTCCCGTTAGGAAGGGTACGAGGCAGGGATGTCCACTTTCACTGCTTCTCTTTGTTTTAGCCCTGGATCCTCTTATAAGAGACATTCTCCGAGGACAAGCAGGCTGCTTGTTCTCACTGATGGGTGACGTCCACGGCAGCCCCTCCAATCGGAAACTTCACTAGCAAAGTCCTTTGCTAGCCCTCGCGCGCCCGCACGCACCGCGCATGCGCGGCCGTCTTCCCGCCCGAAACCGGCTCGAGCCGGCCAGTCTTCTTTTGTCCGCACTCGGTACGGTCGTGTTTTCGCCGTGTCGAGCCCCGGAAAGTCGACCTCGCGCGTCCAATTTATTTTGAGCGTGTTTTTTTCCTTTGGGAAAGTTTTCTCTTTGTCGGGAAGTGCTCCGGAAACCCCCCGCCGGGTTTCGTGTAAATCCTCCCCGTATTTCCAGCTTTTTGCCCCGGTAAGTTTTCTTTCGTCGTCGGGGTAGGCCTCTTTTTGGCCTCGGTCGAGATTTTTCTCCCTCTAAATTTTGGTGCTTCAAATTTCGCCATTTCGGCTTTTGATTTCGCCGGCGTGATTTTTCCGCCCATGACATCGAAGCCTTCCAGCGGCTTCAAGAAGTGCACCCAGTGCGCCCGGGTTATCTCGCTCACTGATCGACACTCGTCGTGTCTTCAGTGTCTGGGGGCCGAGCACCGCCCTCAGAACTGCAGTCTGTGTTCCCTGCTTCAAAGGCGGACTCAGGTAGCGAGACTAGCCCAGTGGAACGTGTTGTTCTCGGGCTCTTCGTCGGCATCGGCACCGGGATCTTCGAGTGCATCGACGTCGTCAGCGTCCAGACCATCTTCCTCGGCCGCCCCTGCATCGAGTGCATCGAGGCATCGGGCCTCTGCATCGGCGCCGAGACATCGGATAGCTGCATCGACGTCGGTGGTACCAGGACCTCGTCTGCTGATGTCGTCGGACGGTGGTGCATCGGGTGGAGTGCAGGTGAGGGCTGTCCATTCCCCTGCTGGTGGCGGTGAGCCCTCGGGTGGGTCTCCGCCTACCCTGAGGGCTCCTGCGGTACAGCCCCCCCGAGATCGACCTTCTTCAGTCTCGGCCCCGAGGAAGCGACGGATGGATTCGACGTCCTCCTCGTCGGTGCCGGGGAGCTCCGGTGACATGCTTCGGAAGAAATCGAAGAAGCATCGACACCGGTCTCCTCCCCGTGTCGGCACCGAGAGCTCTGGGTCGCCGAGGGATTCGGCACCCAGCAGGCATCGGCACCGAGAGGACCGCTCACCCTCTGTTCAAGAGGTGTCGATGCGCTCCGCTCTGCACAGCCCGGAACAGCCTCCACGCCCGGAACAGGTACTGACGTCGACGCCTGCATCGACCTCTCAGCCTTTCTCTGCAGCCACTCTAAACGAGAGCCTCCGGGCCGTTCTCCCAGAGATTCTGGGAGAGCTGTTGCGCCCTACCCCTCCGGTACCGGCGGTGCTTGCGCCTCCGGTACCGTCGAGCGTGGCGCCGGCTGGCCCATCGCCCAGGTTGAGGTCCCCGACGTCGGTACCGCGTGCGGTGCCGGCCGCGGCCACCTCCCAGGAAGGCTCCCCGACCACGTCGGCGGAGGGAGCTTCGCCGATGCGGGCAAGGGAGTCTACCTCTCGACGCCCCCATCGTGGACGGGGTTCCACGGAGTCGAGCAGGGCGAGGTTGCAGACACAGGTCCGGGAACTCGTGTCTGACACCGAGGGTGAGGCCTCGTGGGAGGAAGAGGAAGATCCCAGATATTTCTCTGACGAGGAGTCTGAGGGTCTTCCGTCTGATCCCACTCCCTCTCCTGAGAGACAGCTTTCTCCTCCCGAGAGTCTGTCTTTCGCTTCCTTTGTCCGGGAGATGTCTACGGCCATCCCCTTCCCGGTGGTTGTGGAGGACGAGCCCAGGGCTGAAATGTTTGAGCTCCTGGACTATCCTTCTCCACCTAAGGAAGCGTCCACTGTTCCCTTGCACCATGTCCTGAAGAAGACATTGCTTGCGAACTGGACCAAGCCTTTAACTAATCCCCACATCCCCAAGAAGATCGAGTCCCAGTACCGGATCCATGGGGACCCAGAGCTGATGCGCACTCAGTTGCCTCATGACTCTGGAGTTGTGGATTTGGCCCTAAAGAAGGCTAAGAGTTCTAGGGAACATGCTTCGGCGCCCCCGGGCAAGGACGCTAGAACCTTAGACTCCTTTGGGAGGAAGGCCTACCATTCCTCTATGCTCGTGTCCAAGATCCAGTCCTACCAGCTCTACACGAGCATACACATGCGGAACAATGTGCGGCAGTTGGCGGGCTTGGTTGATGCTCTTCCCCCTGAGCAAGCCAAGCCTTTTCAGGAGGTGGTCAGGCAGCTGAAGGCGTGCAGAAAATTCCTGGCCAGAGGAGTTTATGACACTTTTGATGTTGCGTCCAGGGCCGCTGCTCAAGGTGTGGTGATGCGCAGGCTCTCATGGCTGCGTGCCGCCGACCTGGAGAATAGAATCCAGCAGCGGATTGCGGACTCGCCTTGCCGTGCGGATAACATTTTTGGCGAAAAAGTCGAACAGGTGGTAGAGTCTCTCCACCAGCGGGACACCGCATTCGACAAGTTCTCCCGCCGGCAGCCTTCAGCTTCTACCTCTACAGGTAGACGATTTTTCGGGGGAAGGAAGACTGTTCCCTATACTTCTGGCAAGCGTAGGTACAATCCTCCTTCCCGACAGCCTGCGGCCCAGGCTAAGCCCCAGCGCGCTCGCTCTCGTCAGCAGCGTGCGACTCAGCAAGGCCCCGCGGCTCCCCAGCAAAAGCAAGGGGCGAGCTTTTGACTGGCTCCAGCAGAGCATAGCCGACATCCAAGTGTCAGTGCCGGGCGACCTGCCTGTCGGAGGGAGGTTGAAAGCTTTTCACCAAAGGTGGCCTCTCATAACCTCCGATCAGTGGGTTCTCCAAATAGTCCGGCAAGGATACACTCTCAATTTGGCCTCAAAACCTCCAAATTGTCCTCCGGGAGCTCAGTCCTACAGCTTCCAGCACAAGCAGGTACTTGCAGAGGAACTCTCCGCCCTTCTCAGCGCCAATGCGGTCGAGCCCGTGCCATCCGGGCAAGAAGGGCTGGGATTCTATTCCAGGTACTTCCTTGTGGAAAAGAAAACAGGGGGGATGCGTCCCATCCTAGACCTAAGGGACCTGAACAAATATCTCGTAAAAGAAAAGTTCAGGATGCTTTCCCTGGGCACCCTTCTCCCCATGATTCAGCAAAACGATTGGCTATGCTCTCTGGACTTGAAGGATGCCTACACACACATCCCGATACTGCCAGCTCACAGACAGTATCTGCGATTTCAGCTGGGCACACGCCACTTCCAGTACTGTGTGCTACCCTTTGGGCTCGCCTCCGCGCCCAGGGTGTTCACAAAGTGCCTAGCTGTGGTAGCAGCGGCGCTTCGCAGGCTGGGGGTGCACGTGTTCCCATATCTCGACGATTGGCTGGTGAAGAACACATCCGAGGCAGGAGCCCTGCAGTCCATGCAGATGACTATTCGCCTCCTGGAGCTACTGGGGTTTGTGATAAATTACCCAAAGTCCCATCTTCTCCCAGTGCAGAAACTCGAATTCATCGGAGCCCTGCTGGATTCTCGGACGGCTCGCGCCTATCTCCCAGAGACGAGGGCCAACAACTTGTTGTCCCTCGTCTCGCGGGTGCGAGCGTCCCAGCAGATCACAGCTCGGCAGATGTTGAGATTGCTGGGCCACATGGCCTCCACAGTTCATGTGACTCCCATGGCCCGCCTTCACATGAGATCTGCTCAATGGACCCTAGCCTCCCAGTGGTATCAGGCCGCTGGGGGTCTAGAGGACGTGATCCACCTGTCCACGAGTTTTCTCGAATCCCTGTTTTGGTGGACGATTTGCTCCAATTTGACTCTGGGACGTCCCTTCCAAATTCCTCAGCCACAAAAAGTGCTGACCACGGATGTGTCTCTCCTGGGATGGGGAGCTCATGTCGATGGGCTTCACACCCAAGGAAGTTGGTCCCTCCAAGAACGCGATCTACAGATCAATCTTCTGGAGTTGCGAGCGATCTGGAACGCTCTGAAGGCTTTCAGAGATCGGCTGTCCCACCAAATTATCCAAATTCAGACAGACAATCAGGTTGCCATGTACTATGTCAACAAGCAGGGGGGCACCGGATCTCGCCCCCTGTGTCAGGAAGCCGTCAGCATGTGGCTCTGGGCTCGCCGTCAGGGCATGGTGCTCCAAGCCACATATCTGGCAGGCGTAAACAACAGTCTGGCCGACAGGTTGAGCAGGATTATGCAACCTCACGAGTGGTCGCTCAACTCCAGAGTGGTGCGCCAGATCTTCCAAGCGTGGGGCACCCCCTTGGTGGATCTCTTCGCATCTTGAGTGAACCACAAAGTCCCTCAGTTCTGTTCCAGGCTTCAGGCCCACGGCAGACTGGCGTCGGATGCCTTCCTCCTGGATTGGGGGGAAGGTCTGCTGTATGCTTATCCTCCCATACCTCTGGTGGGGAAGACTTTGTTGAAACTCAAGCAAGACCGAGGCACCATGATTCTGATTGCTCCCTTTTGGCCGCGTCAGATCTGGTTCCCTCTTCTTCTGGAGTTATCCTCCGAAGAACCGTGGAGATTGGAGTGTTTTCCGACCCTCATCACGCAGGACGACGGGGCTCTTCTGCATCCCAACCTCCAGTCCCTGGCTCTCACGGCCTGGATGTTGAGGGCGTAGACTTTGCCTCTTTGGGTCTGCCAGAGGGTGTCTCCCGCATCTTGCTTGCTTCCAGGAAAGACTCCACTAAGAGAAGTTACTTCTTTCATTGGAGGAGGTTTGCCGTCTGGTGTGACAGCAAGGCCCTAGATCCTCGCTCTTGTCCTACACAGACCCTGCTTGAATACCTTCTGCACTTGTCTGAGTCTGGTCTCAAGACCAACTCCGTAAGGGTTCACCTTAGTGCAATCAGTGCATACCATTACCAAGTGGAAGGTAAGCCGATCTCAGGACAGCCTTTAGTTGTTCGCTTCATGAGAGGTTTGCTTTTGTCAAAGCCCCCTGTCAAGCCTCCTACAGTGTCATGGGATCTCAATGTCGTTCTCACCCAGCTGATGAAACCTCCTTTTGAGCCACTGAATTCCTGCCATCCGAAGTACTTGACCTGGAAGGCCATTTTCTTGGTGGCAGTTACTTCGGCTCGTAGAGTCAGCGAGCTTCAGGCCCTGGTAGCCCAGGCCCCTTACACCAAATTTCATCACAACAGAGTAGTCCTCCGCACTCACCCTAAGTTTCTGCCAAAGGTCGTGTCGGAGTTCCATCTGAACCAGTCAATTGTCTTGCCAACATTCTTTCCCCGTCCTCATTCCTGCCCTGCTGAACGTCAGCTGCACACATTGGACTGCAAGAGAGCATTGGCCTTCTACCTGGAGCGGACACAGCCCCACAGACAGTCCGCCCAATTGTTTGTTTCTTTTGATCCCAATAGGAGGGGAGTGGCTGTAGGGAAACGCACCATATCCAATTGGCTAGCAGATTGCATTTCCTTCACTTACGCCCAGGCGGGGCTGGCTCTTGAGGGTCATGTCACGGCTCATAATGTTAGAGCCATGGCTGCGTCGGTAGCCCACTTGAAGTCAGCCTCCATTGAAGAAATTTGCAAAGCTGCGACGTGGGCTTCTGTCCACACATTCACATCCCATTACTGCCTGCAGCAGGATACCCGACGCGACAGTCGGTTCGGGCAGTCAGTTCTTCAGAACCTGTTTGGGCTTTAGGATCCAACTCCACCCCCCGAGGGCCCTGTTTGTTCTGTTCCAGGCTGCACTCTCAGTTAGTTGGTAAATTTTTTAGGTCAATCTCAGTTATGTCCTCGCCGTTGCGAGGTCCAATTGACCATGGTTGTTGTTTTGAGTGAGCCTGGGGGCTAGGGATACCCCATCAGTGAGAACAAGCAGCCTGCTTGTCCTCGGAGAAAGCGAATGCTACATACCTGTAGAAGGTATTCTCCGAGGACAGCAGGCTGATTGTTCTCACAAACCCACCCGCCTCCCCTTTGGAGTTGTGTCTTCCCTTGAAGTGTATTGTCTTGCTACATACTGGACTGGCCGGCTCGAGCCGGTTTCGGGCGGGAAGACGGCCGCGCATGCGCGGTGCGCGCGGGCGCGCGAGGGCTAGCAAAGGACTTTGCTAGTGAAGTTTCCGATTGGAGGGGCTGCCGTGGACGTCACCCATCAGTGAGAACAATCAGCCTGCTGTCCTCGGAGAATACCTTCTACAGGTATGTAGCATTCGCTTTATGGGGAACCCTTTGATTAAGGGGATTCAGTTAGGGTCTCAACGTTTTTAAAGTTGCGGCGTTTACGGATTACTTATTGGTACATCTTACAAGCCCGAGAGAATTGCTGGAGACTCTTTTAGAAACTTTTTAGGAATACGGAGATTATGCGGGATTTCGTATCAAAATAAAATCTGAGGCGTTGGCCTCACCGGCGGTCCCGGACAATACTTAGGGGTTGGATTTTCCTTTGAGATGGGCACCTGGGTTCTTTAAGTATCTGGCAACTTGGCTTACATTGAATGTCCCCTCACTATATCGCCTGAATGTGTCGGCCTTAGTAGAAGATACAAAAAGACAATTGGATTCTTGGATGGGTCTCCCCTTGATGTTGTTGGGGAGGGTTAATTTAATAAGGATGGTTATATTCCCCAGATGGCTCTATGTATTGCAGACGTTACCGCTCCGGCTTTTTAAAAAAGACTTAAGTAGAGAGGTGTGGTAGCCGTGTTAGTCCACTCTTAAAGGTTATCAATAGACATCAAACAAAATAAAACATGGAAAAGAAAATAAGATGATACCTTTTTTTATTCGACATAACTTAATACATTTCTTGATACAGGAACGTAAGACCTTTGAAATAAGAATGATTGAATATTTTGACACCCAACAAACAGGACTTAATAAGGATCTGGGTTTTCTAACCCATTATAAACCATAAAGCTGTATTTCTCTGTTTATTTCTCTGTTTATTACCCTCCTACCAACACCCATCCTGTTAGTATATCAATGAAATGCTTTGATGTCCCCATGCATACCCCCACCCTCCCACTCTGTCAGACTGTCAAAGTAATGCTTTGATGTTTCTCTTATATATACTATCTGCTAACACATTTGCTTATTTCCGATCTGACGAAGAAGGGCAACCTTCGAAAGCTAATCAAGAAATGTATTAAGTTATGTCCAATAAAAAAGGTATCATCTTATTTTCTTTTCCATGTTTATTTTGTTTGATTTCTATTGATAACCTAAAAAAGACTTGAAGGTGGTGACTAGGCTCTTCAGTCGCTTTTGTTGGGCCCGCAAAAACCCTAAGTTGAGTCAGGAGGTGCTGAGCAGCGATTGGGGCCAGGGGAGAGTGGGGTTCCCTAGCTTGTTTCTTTACAATCAGGCGTGTCTTCTTAGGCACCTGGGGGACTGGTTCAATTTAACACAGTCATACACGCCCACAAACTTTGAACAGGAGTATTTCGCCCCTCATGGGTTCTTTTCGCTCCTACACCTTCCCCAGGGCCGGGTGCCTCAATATTTTAAGGGAAGCATGCTACTTAGACCTTTGCGGGAGGTGTGGTGTTGGCTGGTGAGGTTATTGGGGGGGGGGGAGCCCAAGGGTTACGGATCAACTGCCTATCCGCGGTAATATCGATTTTGAGGCTGGGATGGATAACCCGGTTTTTCTTGTGTGGGATCACAAATGTTTCTCTATATTAGAACATTTCTTACAAGAGGATGGGGGGTTGCTGTCGTTTGACGTCATGCAGGATAGGGTGGGGCCTACTTGGGGGAACCGGTTTGCGTATGCACAGGTTAAACATTATGTAGCCTCCTTGGATCAACTCTCTTTGAGACAATGTCTGGGAGTGAAGCGCCATGTTTTTTTTTCAAGAGACTCTGGAGGAGCGCCTTTCGATCTTGGGTCTTCATAGGTCTCTAGTCCGTCGAGGCCCCTGTAGGAATTATGAACTTCTTAAAAGTAGATGGGAGAAAGACTTAGGGATATCTCTAGCGCATTGGGATGTGGCAGCCACATTAAAGGGCATACGTGGGCTGGTAACAGATGAGAGACTGAGAAAGTGTGGCTATCGAGTGGTGTTGAGGGGATACATGTCTAAGGCTCAATTGGCGCACGTGTCAGGTTCTGAGGCTTTGGCTTGCTCTAAGTGTGAGGGTAGCCCCCATTCGTTTTATCATGCATTTTGGACGTGTCCTGCGGTACGTGCCTTCTGGTTGTGGGTGAGGGGCTTTCTGATTAGGTTACTGGGGCAAATGATTCGGGGGAAGGAGGGGCAGTTTCTGTTGGATCAACCCGGGGCTTTTGCTCCCCTAGACCGACATTCAAGTCTGTTTTGTTGGAAATTCAGCTTGGTGGCTCGGAAATGTGTTCTACAATACTGGACTTCGTCTGAGGCCCCTGCTTATTGGCACTGGCAGAACCAGGTACATCTTTTGGTGACCTGGGAAGCTAGAGAGGTGAGATACTTACCCAGACTCGGGGTGCTTTTTACTCAAGTATGGCAACCGTACCTGCAAAATCTCAGTTCCAAAGGGCATAGTCTGCTACTTAATTCATAAACCTATCTGTATAAATTTTTATTTCTTTATTAATATGGGTGGGGGAGGGGTGTAGGGGTTTCATTTTTGTTGCCTTGTCCAGCCCATGGTTTGGGTTAAATTTCTAGGCCCCTTTTAGTCCTAGATAGGTGGGATGGATTTGGGTTCGAAGGAGGGGTGGAGGGGAAGGTCTAGTTGGGTAGTTGATTATTGGGTCTGGTACTGGGTTTTGTGGTATGGGTCGAGAGTGCCTCAATAGATTATTGCTGTTTGATTAGAATAGGGCTGTGGAGGAGGGGGAGGGAGGCTGATTAGGGGGAAGTTTTTTCTTTGAAATCTGTTGGTTAACTACCATTCCTGCAGCATCTTTTCAGGCAGGGAAGGGGTTTGGGGAGGATAGGATCACTGTCGATTTTATGTGACTCTTAGGCTACGGGCCAGATTTGTCTGGCTTCTATTATTATGTGGTTTACAGATAAATAAGAGTGACTATTCCTCCCGGGGGTAGGGGAGGGGGGGGGGTAGGGAGAAAATGTTAAATTTGCTTTTTCCTGCTGATGGCTTTTCACATTTTAGTCTTAGGAAGCATGTTTTGCTATTCAATTTATGCTGTGTGATACTTGTTGTACTTGTTGTTAATGTCTGAAATGCTGGATTCTTAATAAAAACTGTTGGAAATATGAAAGTGGCCTGTGCTAGTTTTGGTGTGTGAAATCGGCGTGTGCTGGGTTATTTTATTACTGCAATGGGAAAAAAAGGCCTTTTTTAAAATGGGGCAATAAATGGCCATGCGCTACTATTAAAATTAGCATGCGGCCATTTACTGTCTGAGCCCTTACAGCCACCTGTTTAGTAGACTGTAAGGTGTCATGTGCTACTCATGCAGTAATCAGGCAGTGCATGGCAATTTGGCTGTGCATTGCTAATTACTGCTGGAAAGCCCCCCCCCCCCCCCCCCCCCCCCCGCAGTAGAAAAATTATTTTCTACCTTGGGAAACTGCACGTGCCAACTTTGAAACTACTGACAGACACCCATTCTACCGTGGTGGTAGGGTCGAATTGGCACGTGCTACCTACAAAGCCCTACTGTGGCTTATTGATAGGGCCCATAGTGTGCTGATTGATGGAATGAATTGTAATTTATAAATTATGCTTTTCAGTGTTGGTTCCTGACAAGGAGGTGCGGGTTAGTGTGAAAGCATTAGCCGTAAGCTGTGTTGGAGCAGCTGTTGCCCTACATCCTGAAGCTTTTTTCAGCAAGCTTTATAGAACTCCCACTGAAGCCACAGAACAGCATGGTATGTAGAATTTTCTAATGGATTTTGCATGTCTAGGGGCTCAATTACTTTACCTTTTTTTCTCCCCTTTTTTTTAATCTATTGAGAAAAATGATAAAAAAAAATAGAATCCCTACCTTAAGTATATGACCATTCTAAATATTTCCCTTGTACTCCATACATTTTATTTGCATGGTATGGGTGACTGTGGGGGGTCTTTTACTAAAGATTAGCTCGAGTTATCTGCAGCAGGGCCCATAGGAATAAAATGGGCCCTCCTGCATATAACTCGAGCTAATCTTTAGTACAAGACTCCCCTGTGGTAGTTCCATTCTGATTGTGCCACAGCTGAGAAATAGATAATTTCTGTTGTATATTCTTCATTTATGTGATGTGGATGGTCTTACTTTTCTATGTTTTTTCCCCATTGGAAACCAGAGTTTTAGGTCTTAGGCCTTATAAATACAAGTAAGTATAATTTTAAACTATAAAGAATATTTTAGCAATTTATTCCATTTTTTGTGTGACCCGTAAATAGTTCAAAATCAATCCTATCTAAAGCCATCAAATAATCTTAACACAAGACAGCATGTTTAAAGATGCCATGATATCTCAGTACTGCCTGCCTTGAATAAAAGCTTGACGCAAATCACTTTACAATAAAATAAAAATAAAGAATACAATGAAAATACAGGGTGAGGCAAAAAAAAAAGTAACCTCCTAGAGGTTTTTTTTTTTTTTTGCCGTTTTCAAGAACCGCTTTGAATTTCAATGAGAAATTTTACATACTTATTTAAAGGCTTATTTTCAAAGCGTTTAGACATACAAAGTTCTGTAGTCACCTATGGAAATTTGTAACTCTTAAGTGTTTTAAAGATATCCTTTTTCTAGACAACCTTTAGTTGTTTGCTTCATGAGAGGTTTGCTGTTGACAAAGCCCTTTGTCGAACCTCTACCTTTGATCCTCTCAGGAATGATGATCCACAAAACAGCGAGCCTTTTTAGGCGCTCAGAGCATTATAGTGATGACTGTCCGAGATATCTCAACAGAGGCCAACCCGGAATCGCCGACCTCCGCGCAATTACAAAGAATAGTTTACAACTTATCCTCTAAGAATTTAAGCACAGCCCAACATCAAGGACTTTAATTGGGACTGTGGTTTGCCCACCAACCAATATGATTCTTTCAATATGCGTTGCAGTTTACAGAAATTTTTTTGGAAACTAAGATTAAGGGCTTTTTTTGACAAGCAACAATCGAATGAAGAGACCATGGGCTTGGATGAAGATGAGTTCTACAAAACGTTTATGTCAGAGCACAAACTACCATCTACGTGGTTACCTCCGGGGCCTCCAGAACCCATTATAGAAGCTTTTTCACAGTTGGTTCTGCATGACCTAACCATCATGGGAAAAGTAAAATTCACCACACTGTTTAATTTGAGTTACGCCCAACGTCAGGCTTTTGAGGAGTTATGTTTGGATGACAGCATTATTATTCTCAAAGCTGATAAAGGAGGGGGCGTTGTGGTTCAGGATATAGGGAGGAGGACACTCAATATTACAGTAGACTGGATGTGGATCCGACTCCGACTAAAACCAATCAGGAAGAAGTGTATGCCATGTTAACTAAAGCTACTGAGGGGAGGGGATTATCACTATAAAAGAGTTTAAGTATCTATTCAACAAATATCCTCGTATTCCTCAAATCTATTTTGTGCCGAAAATCCACAAGACATTACACAATCCTCCTGGACGTCCTATTGTGTCTAGCAGGGACTCATTGAACGAGCCGTAGTCCCAATATGTGGATTTCTATTTGCAGCTGGTCATTGCGACTATTCCATCCTATGTGAGAGATTCGGCTCATTTGATCTGTTTACTTCAGGAGGTAGGTGTACTAGAAGAATCTATCATTTTAGTATCCATGGATGTTATTTCCTTATACACCAAAATCCCTCACCAGGAGGCTATTGATCTTGTGAGCACCCAGTTAACCTCTCTGGATCTTTCTTCGACTAAAATACAATTGCTAATTGCAAAAGTACATGTGAGAATGGAATGGATATAGCACCGTTCACGGAAGAGAGTGTGTATGAACAACTTAAAAATCTTAAGGTGGACAAAGCAGTGGGACCGGATGGGATCCACCCCAGGATATTGAGGGAGCTCAGAGAGGTTCTGGCGGGTCCTCTTAAAGATTTGTTTAATAAATCCTTGGAGACGGGACAGGTTCCGTTGGATTGTAGAACGGCGGAGGTGGTCCCTCTTCACAAAAGTGGTGATAGGGAAGAAGCTGGAAACTACAGGCCGGTAAGCCTCACTTCGATTATTGGAAAAGTAATGGAAGCCATGCTGAAGGAAAGGATAGTGAATTTCCTGGAAGCCAATAAGTTGCAAGATCCGAGACAACATGGTTTTACCAAAGGGAAATCGTGCCAAACGAATCTCATTGAATTCTTTGACTGGGTGACCGGAGAATTAAATCAAGGACGTGCTATGGACATAATCTACCTAGATTTCAGCAAAGCTTTTGACACGGTTCTCCACAGGAGGCTCTTGAATAATCTAGAAGGGCTGAAGATAGGACCCGACGTGGTGAACTGGATTAGGAACTGGTTGACGGGCAGACGCCAGAGGATGGTGGTAAATGGAGTTTGCTCGGAAGAGAGAAAGGTGAGTAGTGGAGTGCCTCAGGGATCGGTGCTGGGGCCGATTCTATTCAATATATTTGTGAGTAATATTGCCAAAGGGTTAGAAGGTAAAGTTTGCCTTTTTGCGGATGACACTAAGATTTGCAACAGAGTGGACACCCCGGAGGGAGTGGAAAGCATGAAAAAGGATCTGAGGAAGCTAGAAGAATGGTCTAACATTTGGCAATTAAAATTCAATGCAAAGAAATGCAAAGTGATGCACTTAGGGAGTAGAAATCCACGAGAGATGTATGTGTTAGGCGGTGAGAGTCTGATAGGTACGGAAGGGGAGAGGGATCTTGGGGTGATAGTATCTGAGGACCTGAAGGCGACGAAACAGTGTGACAAGGCGGTGGCCGTAGCTAGAAGATTGCTAGGCTGTATAGAGAGAGGTGTGACCAGCAGTAGAAAAGAGGTTTTAATACCCCTGTATAAGACATTGGGTGAGGCCTCACCTGGAGTATTGTGTTCAGTTTTGGAGGCCGTATCTTGTGAAGGATGTGAAAAAAATGGAAGGGGTGCAAAGAAAAGCTACGAGAATGGTATGGGATTTGTGTTACAAGACGTATGAGGAGAGACTTGTGGACCTGAACATGTATACCTGGAGGAAAGGAGAAACGGGGGTGATATGATACAGACGTTCAAATATTTGAAAGGTATTAATCTGCAAACGAACCTTTTCCAGAGAGGGGAAGGCGGTAGAATGAGAGGACATGAAATGAGATTGAAGGGGGGCAGACTCAAGAAAAATGTCAGGAAGTATTTTTTCACAGAGAGAGTGGTGGATGCTTGGAATGCCCTCCCGCGGGAGGTGGTGGAGAGGAAAATGGTAACGGAATTCAAACATGCGTGGGATAAACATAAAGGAATCCTCCTCAGAAGGAAGCGATCCCCAGAAGCTTAGCCGGCGGTGGGAGGCAGAGCTGGTGGTTGGGAGGTGGGGATAGTGCTGGGCAGACTTATACGGTCTGTGCCAGAGCTGGTGGTGGGAGGCGGGGCGGGTGGTTGGGAGGTGGGGATAGTGCTGGGCAGACTTATATGGTCTGTGCCCTGAAAAAGACAGGTACAAATCAAGGTAAGGTATACACAAAAAATGACACGTGAGTTTATCTTGTTGGGCAGGCTGGGTGAACCGTGCAGGTCTTTTTCTGCCGTCATCTACTATGTTACTAATGGAAATGACCAAAAAGGTCTTGTGCAAGAACTCTTTTCAATTTGAGGGCACTAATTATATACAACTACATGGGATAGTGATGGGGGCCACCGTTGCCCCCACCATTGCCTGTTTATATATGGCCAACTTTGAACGTCTCTATATATAAAGTTCCAGATTTAGTCAATACATTAAAATTTGGAAAAGATTCATAGACGTTTTTATGGTTTGGACTGGTGACCTGGTCAGTCTTCAAGAATTGTTTTCTTATGTCAATGATTGTGACACCAATATCGCTTTCGAGTCTACAGTGGGAGGTTTGTCTCTAAATTTTCTGGACATCAGTATCTCATTTTCTAATCGGATGTTCGATACAACATTATATAGAAAATCTACCGACACCAATACCATACTCCATCATAGTAGTTTCTATCCTAAATCAGTGAAGACTGGCATTCCTATCGGCCAGTTCCTCAGAATCAGAAAGTTGTGTGGCACTCAGGACAAATTCAAGATGGAAGCCCATAACATGTGTGAACGATTGAGGGCACGGGGATATCCCCCCAAGTCGTTGAAAATGGCACAGAAGAGGGCATCCAACACCTATCAACGGTGGCTGTTAACTTCTAGCAGGAAGCCATCCAGGACGGTGAATAATAGATTCACGTGTGTATTACCCTATTCTAACCGGATGACATCTGTGCAACAGATCATTAGGAAACATTGGCCCATGTTAGCTCTTCTCAGATTTTCTCAACCACCACTTTTTGCCAACACCAGAGCCAGCAATCTGGGTGAATTATTACGGACCCTGTTCTGTACCAGACAGCAAACCTGGGACTAGTACCACTAGAGGACATCATCCGTGCTCACGATGTGTGTATTGTATATACGTGTGGAGCACTGACCAGGTGGTTCACCCCAGGACGGGTCGTCCGTTCTATCTTACTGCTGATACCGATTGTGAGTTGGCTCAGGTTGTTTATGGAATTATCTGCCCATGCCAGAAATGGTATGTTGGCTATACCACCAGAAAAATTAAGCAGCGCATTGCGGAAAATGTCAGCAATTTAAGAGTCCAGAGGAGAGAGGCACCTCTGGTAGAACATTGGGCCAACCACAATCATGTCATTTCGGATCTAAAATATGTAGTTTTGAAGCAAGTGACTATGCTATTTGGGGGCAATGTAGCCAGATTACTCAAACGTAAGGAGCAACGATTTATATTCCAATGGGACACTTTTACCTCTGGTGGCCTGAATCGAGAAGTGGAATGGCTTCATGAATGACTATGAGATGACGTCATCTGGGACTGTATAAATCTGTAGGGCGCATGCGCCGGCGTTTCCTTGATGGTTGGCCTCGTATGAAATGGTCTCCCCTCCTTTTCAGGTGAGCCTTGGTATTATTATTTGATTGAATTATAAGATTTAGCGCACACGTTTTGAAGAAAAGTGTACGAATGGATTGAAGAAAGATGGTAATATATTGATTGTATATTGCAGAGCTAGGTCGTCCAGTGGGAGAAATGCTCTGGGTTGTTTAAGTTCGCCTGAAGACGTTTAGAACAGCGAAACACACGTAGTGTTGAGAACGAGAGAAAGCACGGGAGTGGGCCTGAGTACGATTGAGAAAGATACATATCAATAAGTTATGAAGAAGATTTAAGAAGATTTTGTAATTTACTTTTAATCACGAGCACATGCACCTTTCAACTAAGCCCAGCTGGTCTACAGTACGGCATCGTGACAGCAGTTTGATACAGCAGTAATTAAGCCCTAAGCTAAGTACCGGTCTTTATCACCTAATATATATTTTTCCTATTTTTGATCCAGCGTTATGAGAGTATACCATTGAACGAGAGTAAGGGATGGTAGGTAGGGCTGAGTGCGATGATGGTGTGACTTTGCCTGTTGTAACTCTGGAGACCAGCCGTAGCAACCGACACTTTACTGAGCACTCATTTGTTAAATATATATGATTTAAATATTTTTACAATTTTACTCACCAATATTGCATATTAAAAATTAAAAAAAAATTTATGTTGCATTTTCAATACGGTTCCTGACTTAGGAGGTTGTACAACATTGAAACCAGGCCTTTGAGTTACCCCGGGATTATAACAGTGTACGGAACCTCTACCTGTGTCATAGGACCTCAATGTTGTCCTCACCCAGCTGATAAAAACAACTTTTGAGCTACTTGATTCCCATCGTGGCTGTTACTTCAGCTCGCAGAGTCAGTGAGCTTCAGGCCTTAGTAGTAGATCCACCTTATACTAAGTTTCTTCACAACAGAGTTGTTCTCTGCAGTCACCCTAAGTTCCTGCCTAAGGCTGTGTTGGTGTTCCATCTGAACCAGTCGATTGTCTTGCCATCATTTTTTCCCAGACCATATGTCCATCCTGGCAAGAGCGCATTGCACACCTTGGACTACAAGCAAGCATTGGCCTTTTACTTGGAGCGGACTAGGCCCCACAGACAGTCCAATCAGCTTTTCGTTTCTTTTGATCCCAACAGGATGGGTGTTGCGGTCAGGAAACATACCATTTCTAACTGGTTGGCAGACTGCATTTCCTTCACTTATGCCCAGGCTGTGCTGACTCTTGAGGGTAATGTGAAGGCTCACAATGTCAGAGCCATGGCTGTGTTGGTAGCCCACTTGAGGTGAGCCTTCATTGAAGAAATTTGCAAGGCTGCAATGTGGTCTTCAGTCCACACATTCACATCTTACTACTGCCTTGAGCAGGATACCCGACATGACAGTCGATTTGGACAGACAGTACTTCAGAATTTGTTTGGGATCTATGTTCCAACTCCTCCTTCCTAAGCCCATTTTGTTCTGTTCCAGGCTGCACTCACACAATTTGTATATATTTTTCTGGTTAATCTGTATTTTGACCTTACTATTGCGAGGTTAAATTGACCACTGTTGTTTTTTTCAGAGAGCCTGGTAGCTAGGGATTCCCACGTGAGAATTATTGGTTTGTTTGTCCTTGGAGAAAACAAAGATACTTACCTGTAGCAGGTATTCTCCTAGGACAGCAGACCATATATTCTCACATATTCTCCCTCCTCCCTTTGGAGTTGTCTCTCTGCAATTTCATGGCGGGTGGAAAGGCACTTGCACATGTGCGGTGGGAGCGCTGCATGCACTTTTGAAACTATATAAAACTTTTTTCAAGCTCTGAACCTGGCGACGCGAGTCATGTCACCCACATGTGAGAATATATGGCCTGCTGTCCTCGGAGAATAGCTGCTACAGTTAAGTATCTTTGCTTTATTTGCTCCATGTCTCGTGCAGCCAGTTACTAGTGGGGTTGAAACACAGGTATTTGCTGTTTCTTCTATGAGATCTTTGAAGAGATTTAGTGGGAACTTGGGGAGGCTGTTCAGCCATTACTTCTCAATTGCCTATTCAGGGCAATGCAGTATTTCTCCCTGGATTAGACAGTGCAATTTTTGTACAGTGGGAAAGGGCAGGATTTTCTGTCATAGAAGAAGGTACACAGAAACCTTTTGAGGACCTTCCACAACATTTGCAGACAGGTAGAGGGGCTCAATTTGCATTCTAATTAACACGTTATATAAATTCGCTCGGTGTTAATTATTTTTACCCATTGGATATAAACAGAGAACTTGACTCAACAGATCCAGAAAATACAGTGACTATTTCTGGCTTACGTAAATCTTTAAACTCTTTAGGTATGTTGCAAAATTATGGCAATTTACAGTAAGCTTGGGAGCTGGAAGATGATCATCCCCTGGTACTACTTAATATTCCGAAATTGATTAAAGAGATTTCCCTGATGGTGTACAATGTGAGTGCCAATATAGAATACTTCACAGAGCCTACTTTTCTCAAGTGAGGACGTTTAAAGCCAAGGTAGTAGAGTCTCTGACTTGTGTTAAATGTCGGGAAGTATAGGTAGTTTTTCATGCTTTATGCGCCTATCCAAAAATACGAGTATAGTACTACTTATCATTTCTATGGTGCTACTAGGTATATGCAGTTCTGTACACTTGAGAGACAGTCTCTGCTTTTCAGAGCTTACAATCTAATCAGGACAGACAAACAGGACAAATAAGGAATAAAAGGAGTTACTGAAGGTGGGACTGATAAAACAGACATGGGTACTGAACAATCGAATAGGAGATAGGAATTAAAAGCAGCCTCAGAGGTGGGCTTTGAGCCTAGATTTGAAGATGGCCAGAGATGGAGCTTGATGTACTGGCTCAGGAAGTCTGTTCTAGGGGTATGGTGCAGCAAGATAAAAGGAGTGGATTCTTGAGTTGGCAGTGGAGGAGGAGGGTACAGATAAGAGAGATTTACCCAATGAACGGAGTTCCCAGGGAGGAGTGTAGGGAGAGATAAGAGTGTCTAATATGAGCATAGCGACACTGGCAGAATATAAGTCATGCAGCAGAATTTTGAACAGATTGATGGCTTAGTGGGAGACCTTTGAGAAGCATGTTGCAATATTCTAAGCAAGAGGTGATAAGAGTGGATAAAGGCTTTGGTAGTGTGCTCAGAAAGGAAGGGACAAATTTTGGTGATATTATAAAGAAAGAAATGACAGGTTTTAGCAGTCTGTTGGATATGTGCAGAGAGAGAGGAGTCCAAGATGACCCCAAGGTTACGAGCTGATGAGACAGGGAGGATGAGAGTGTTATCAACAGAGAGAATGGAGGAAGAGGAGAGATGGGTTTAGGGGGAAAGATAAGAAGCTCAGCCTTGGTAATTTTTAGTTTCAGATGGCGGTGAGACATTCAGGCAGCAATGTCAGACAGGCAGGTTAATACTTGGTTTTGGATTCCTGCTGAAATTTCTGATGAGGAGAGGTAGATCTGAGAGTCATCAGCATAAAGGTGATACTGAAAACTATGGGAGGAGATCAGGACACCATGAGAAGAGATATAGATGGAGTATACAGGGAAGAGGTTATTGACTATCTGATTTGCCTACTAGTATCGCTAATTCATAGCACTTTTGAAACTTTTAATAATGTCTTGTGCCGGAAATTTGGGGGTTAGAAGCAAGGGGCATAATTTGTTTGTGAGGAAGGCTACTTTATTGGGGGAAAAATTTATCATTTAGTGGTAGTTGCATTCAGAAGCTCTATCATATGTTCTATGGGGCCGTACTTGGCTTCTTTAGGAGCAAGTGCTGTTTATATCGGCTTGTGCATATAGCTTGTCAAACTTCAAACAAAATGGCACACAAGCCGATATAAATAGCACTTGTTCCTGAAGAAGCCAAGTACGGGTCAAACGATGGCCCCGTCGAACATAAAGTTAAGTGCTGTATTTATGAATCTGGTGCTTCAATTTTGAGCTTGTTTGTATATAGACATTCGCATATTGAAATCTGTTAAGCACTAAAAGACTGTTAATTTAAGAAGCACTTTATAAGATTGCATGAAAAAAACATAAAAAACAAGGAGTTTTTTTAATCCCTATGATAGAAACTAGTCAACGGCAAAAACCAATGCCAGTTGCAGCCTAGGATTTTCAATCCGATAGGTTTCTGAGGGATTTTTCTCCTTTTTCTAGATAAGTTTCAGAGTTTAGAGAAGCTTGTTACATACTAGTGTTTTCAAGTACTTGTATAGATTTACCATATTTATGCACTAGTTTTCACTGCACATTGAGATTTGGGCTAAGAGCAACAATTGCAATATTTTATATTTCCTTTGTGTCATTGTTAACAACAATGAAATGTTTAGGAGGTGTGTTTTTTGCTGTCAGTGAATTTTAGTGTGTCACTTACATGAGCTTTCTTCTGTTGTGACACACTTGACAAAGATGAGAACCACTGGTTTAACGAAAAACATCTCAGATATTGAAGGATGCTTCATTTGGTGGTACTGACTAATATATTAGATGATACTGAAGGGCATTCGTTATTGTCAGAGGCACTGTTCTGTGAAAGCACATAAAGTTCAATTTTTAACCTTAAATTTTGCAGAAATTCAGTATGTGTCAGATGTTCTGAATTATATTAACCATGGTGATCCTCAGATAAGAGGAGCTACTGCCATTCTCTGTGGTACCGTTATCTACTCCATTCTCAATGTGTCACGATTTGATGCAGAAAACTGGTTAATGAGAATTAGAAGTTCAACAGGTAAGTCTTTCTTTTTTTAACTCTTGTATTGTTGTTGATATGAAAGTAAAAATAAAACTAGTGAAGTTCTGTTGTTTCTTTAGTGCTTACAAATGAATGCATCATAATACAAAACAGTATAACGTTTTCCTGTTTTCCAAAAACACTTCTCTTCCCCCATTCCTCCTTCACCAAATGTTCTCCTAATAAATGGTTGTTACACGAGGCTCATATCTGTTAGCTTATTCCTTCCAAATCATTGAATCCATGGTTGGCACACTTTGTCAGAGGCTGGTAGGTTTTTTTTTATATTTCAGTGCTCTAAATTTTGACATACTATATCTGCACCAAACATTTCTCTGTTGAACTGCAATCTGTTTCCATGCTATTAATGTTATTCTTGCAGCTCTACATATATAGGCCACTAACTTATTCTCTTCTACTGTCGGCTCCTGTAAAGGTTGGTTCAATAGGAAAGTTGTTATACTCCTTTTCACTACCCACCCTGTCATGGCAAGTAAATATTTAATCACCCATTCCTAATATGTTTGTGTCTTTGAGCAGTCCCACCAGATGTAAGCCACATTGAGCCTACAAATAGGTGGGAAAATGCAATCTCATTTTCCACTAGTGATGAGCTATAGAGATCTTACTAATCTTATCGTGTATTTGTCTTCATTGACTCTGTTAGCTGAAGTCCCATGTCTCATTCCCACTCAGTAATGTAATGTGGTTTATCATTTACCATAAATGATGGCAATTTATAAAGTATTCCCTCCTTCTTTAACATAATTTCTAACACTTTTTCATATTTTTCTCAAGATCCTCTCAAGCTATATTCTGATTCAAAAAATGTTGGAGTTGTAGATAGGAGTAGAAAGCTTTATTATCTATTGGGTAAGTGTCCTGTAATTCTCCAAAAATAAGAATCATGCTCTTATTCCAGATTGACCCAAATATTAAAACTCCTTTCCCTATCTATTATCCCTATACCTTAGCTTATTATCGACTGTATCTAAGATCATGTAATGACTGCATCATAACAACACTCTGTAAGCCACATTGAGCCTGCAAAAAGGTGGGATAATGTGGGGTACAAATGCAATAAATACAATTCTTGCAGTATAATATTTTATACTAGTAAAAAAGGCCCGTTTCTGACACAAATGAAACGGGCGCTAGCAAGGTTTTCCTCGGAGTGTGTATGTTTGAGAGTGTGTGTGTGAGAGTGTGTGAGAGAAAGAGTGAATGTGCGAGTGTGTGTGTGTGACAGAAAGAGAGTGAGACTGGGTGCAAGTGTGTCTGAGAGAGAGACTGTGTGTGAGAAAGAGAGTGTGTGCCAGGGGCCCCCCTCCCTCCCTCCCTGTTACAGGGTTGTTTCCCCTCCCTCCCTCCCCGTTCCAGGGTACCCCTCCCAGTTTCATGTTCTGTCCCCTCCCTCCCTCCCAGTTTCAGGGTCCGTCCCCGCCCCCTCCCAGTTTCAGGGTCCGTTCCCCCCTCCCAGTTTCAGGGTCCAGGCGCCCCCCTTCTGTCTGACGTGCAGGCTCTCTACAGTGTATGTCTGAGTGTGTGTTTCCTTGGATTGTGTACGTTTGAGACAGTGTGTGTATGTGAGAGAGTGTTTCTGTGTGTGATAGAGGAAGTGTTTGAGAGATGTAGTGTGTGTTTTAAATACTGTACAAATGTGTGTGTGTGTTTGAGAGAGAGAGTGTGTGTGTGTGACAGTGAGTTACAGTGTGACACAGTATGTGTGTGGCTACAACTACCATGACCCGTTCCTTCCCTACCTCTCCTTCCGTCCGAGGTGTAGGCCGGCCACCCCCCCCTTTTCGTCCGAAGTGCAGGGCCTTCCCCGTTCTGTCTGAGGGGCTGTCCCCCACCCATTCTGTGCGTGGTGCAGGTCCCCCCTTCCTTGCAGTTTCTGACACCCGCCCGTTTTCCACAGGGGCAGGCAGTGCCTCGGGGTTGTTTGATGAACGGTTTTGTAAGTCAGGGAACAGACATTAAAGTGAGTGTTCGTCCCCTCCCTCCTTAGCGTTACGGGTCCGCGTTAGTAGTTTTTCGGACGGCTTCCGCCATCTCCGCACTTGGCTTCTCTGCGCGCTCCAGCTGTCCTGGTACCGCCCTCACTCGGTCCCTCCATCTCGGTCGCACTTTTGTCCCTCCCTCCCTCCTTCCCAGTTCCAAGTTCGTCATCCCTCCCTTTCAGTTCCAGGCCCCTCAACGATTCTTTTTGTCGTTGAAGCTCCGCCTCCGCCCCTGTGCCTTGCCCCTTTCGTCCCTCCTCCTCCGGCTCTGACGTCAGCCTGAGCTACGGAGCCTAGCAGACCAAGGAGCCACGGTCTTAGCCAGCAAGATGAATAGAACGTTGGAGGTGAGAATTATTATATAGGATATCTGGAGGAAGTTCAGGCTTATGATGCAAAAGCATTAACCTAGAACATTGTTCGCCATTTAATAGCTGCCCTCTATACTTTTCCCCACAGTTTCTCTGTAACTGTCATATATGGGCTTTCTGTCTTCTGGGATTTCCCCCTTACTAAATCACTTTTATCTAAGGAAAGTTTCAATACCAAGTTAAACTCCCCTCTCAACAGAATGTTTCCTTCTGCAAAACTTAACTTGCTTACAGGCTGACTATAGTTACCAGTTGCTGATTCAGATACTCCATCACCTTTAGATACTCTACCCCTCTTTGTCTTTACAAGTTTCCTCTGATTGAACATTAGCCTCTTTTTGTAATTAATATAGTTACACCTTTTTTTTTAAACCAAATTGGAGGCGCAGATCACATTTAAGAATTCTTTGCTATGAAGTAGTTTCTCTGATTTAGGCTGCATGCACCCTATCCTTTAATCATTTAAACTCCTTATATAGTAATGCACATTTACTTAAGGAGTTTAATCCCTTAAGATTCAACATCAAGATCTGCATTTCTGTTTGTGAATTAGCCATGAGAAAGAAATAGACCTATCCACCTGCACATTCCTGCACCACACTTAAACTCACCAATCTATTACATTTGCACCACACTTAACAAGCTCACCAATCTGCTACATTTCTGTGAAGGGGTGGACAAACATGTGGATAAAGGTGAGCCGGTTGATATTGTATATCTGGAATTTCAGAAGGTGTTTGACAAAGTACCTCATGAAAGACTCCAGAGGAAATTGGAGAGTCATGGGATAGGAGATAGTGCCCTATTGTGGATTAAAAACTGGTTAGAAAATAGAAAACAGAGAGTAGGGTTAAATGGTCAGTATTCTCAATGGAGAAGGGTAGTTAGTGGGGTTCCCCAGGGGTCTGTGCTAGGACCGCTGCTTTTTAACATATTTATAAATGACCTAGAGATGGGAGTAACTAGTGAGGTAATTCAATTTGCTGATTACACAAAGTTATTCAAAGTCGTTAAATCGCGGGAGGATTGTGAAAAATTACAAGAGGACCTTACGAGACTGGGAGACTGGGTGTGTAAATGGCAGATGACGTTTAATGTGAGCAAGTGCAAAGTGATGCATGTGGGAAAGAGGAACCCGAATTATAGCTACATCATGCAAGTTTCCACGTTAGAAGTCACCGACCAAGAAAGGGATCTAGGTGTCGTCATTGATGATTCGTTGAAATCTTCTGCTCAGTGTGCTGCGGCAGCTAAGAAAGCAAATAGAATGTTAGGTATTATTAGGAAAGGAATTCAAACAAAAATGAGGACATTATAATGCCTTTGTATCGCTCTATGGTGCGACCGCACCTCTAATATTGTGTTCAATTCTGGTCGCCGCATCTCAAAAAAGATATAGTGGAATTAGAAAAGGTGCAGAGAAGGGCGACGAAAATGATAAAGGGGATGGGACGACTTCCCTATGAGGAAAGGCTAAAGCGGCTAGGGCTCTTCAGCTTGGAGAAAAGACGGCTGAGGGGAGATATGATAGAGGTCTATAAAATAATGAGTGGAGTGGTACGGGTAGACGTGAAGCATCTGTTTCCAAAAATACTAGGACTAGAGGACATGCGATGAAGGTACAAAGTAGTAAATTTAAAATGAATCGGAGAAAATTTTTCTTCACTCAATGTGTAATTAAACTCTGGAATTTATTGCCAGAAAATGTGGTAAAGGCGGTTAGCTTAGCAGAGTTTAAAAAAAAAGGTTTTGATGGCTTCCTAAAGGAAAAGTCCGTAGACCATTATTAAATTGGACTTGGGGAAAATCCGCTATTTCTGAGATAAGCAGCATAAAATGTTTTGTACTTTTTGGGGATCTTGTCAGGTATTTGTGACCTGGATTGGCCACTGTTGGAAACAGAATGCTGGGCTTGATGGACCTTTGATCTGTCCCAGTATGGCAATACTTATGTAGTTATGTAAGCTGCACCTCCATCAACCAGCCCTGTCCTCATGCTTTCACAAGCCAAATTGGTGAACATATTTGATGTTTCTCTTTTTACCCCACACCTCCTCCCCTCTTTCCTGTACCAATAAATCCACCTCCCCTACTTCAGGATTCCTACAACACATCAAGACGTGATCATCCCCCCCACCCGCTATGCTCACCACATATGTCCACTCTCTGCTTGTTGTTATTTCAGATGATTAGCATTAATATAGGCTGCCAACTCCAATACCCCATACACTCTTATATTGTATCTCTGGGACTTATTCTCAGTATCTTCAGTTTTGTTTCACAACTCCGCGACTGCTTTCTTGTATTAGAGTTAGATTCTCACTAAATTCTTCTATATGAATCTATCTCATCTAGCCTCTGGCTGATCTCTCAACTCCAGTGGAGCTCACCAGCACAGACATTTCTAATTTTTATTCCATAAACCAATTTTGTAATTCTGATCAGAGAGTTGGTATTCTCATCAGGCTGTCTATCGGTGTTACCATCTTTTCTCAGATAAAATCACTACCATATACATACCATATGGGACTGTCTTTCTTCTATGTTTGTGAAGCGCTGCGTACGCTTTGTAGCGCTATAGAAATGCTAAATAGTAGTAGTAGTAGTAGTACCATGTGAGTGGTATTAATGCCATTGGCACCAGATTTATAAATTGGATGAATCAGAGCTGTCATTTTGAGGGAGTGTCATCACTTTCTCCATCGTAAGTCTCTTTTTAATCTGTGTTCAAACAGCTACCAGATTCTTAGTTTTATTTTCTTGTTACCTTAAATATTTGACTTTGCATATACAAGGTAACATATGACAAGGTTCAAAGATGATTGCTATTGGCCTGTATTTGCTGTTGCCATATTTTTTTTTTTTTTTTTGTGATTAGGTCCCACCAATCTCTGTATATATTCTTGTCTTTAGTTTTGCCATTACTTAGTCAGATGCTGAAAAGAGCTTCCCTCCTCTGCTGTGTGGAATCATCTGATGTAACATTTTCTAATATTCGCACAGTATGCCTGCACCCTGATATCCACTTATTACTTTCACTGGATGGATGTGATTTTTCTCTTTCCAGGAGCTGTATATGATTCTGCACCATAAGCAACATTTACCAGTGAGATGACTAAGAGGTTCAGGACTCAGACTAGGTGTTCTGTTTGGCAGTACAACTGAGCTTTTAAACCAACCCCTTATTGCTTCTAAAACAGCATCAATGAATTCACTGAGACAGAAGCCACCAAGGACACATGACAAGTCACATATAAGTCATTACATATAAGTCATTAAGCTGCTTTTATTAACTAATCAAAAAAGAAGCGGCATTTCAGAAACATGTTGAAGACTTGAATATTTACTGGTGTGTTTAATAATATGGCTTGTTTTTGAACTTTTAGTTCTGGATTGTTTTTTTTTTTTTTAAGTTTTATCTCGATTTTATTACTGGTATTTTGCCTGCTTTTCATATTTTCTGATGATTATGCTTTTTTATTCTTTCATATTACTCATTGTAATGTGGGTGTGCACATTTTAGACAGAGTTTTGACCATAAACAGATAATTTGGCGTACAGTTAGAATTCAAACAGAACTTGTATCCTTAGATATAATCCAGTTTAATTGTTGTTAAAAAGATGAATTTAGTAAAACTTTAAAAAGAACTACATAATGTGTAAACCCCGGGATTCTATATGTAGTGTCTTAATTTCTGCATGGAAATCAAAGTGTATTCTATAACAGTGCATGTAACTTAATTGGTTAATTAGCTAATCAGCACAGTCAATTGGATGTTAAGCAATTAGCACCAATTTGTATTAAGATTTAAGTACACAACTCACTAAGTGTATTCTGTAATGTGGTATATGTAAATTCTAAGTTGCATAGTTGAAAAGGGGTTGTGACCATGGGTGGGGCGTGGGCATTTCTAATTTTGTTATAGAATATACCAGCTGTGTGCCTAATTTAGGTTTTGGGATTTATGCCAAGTAGAGCATGTCGTAAATGGCCATGACCAAATTTAGTTGCATGGAGTGGCTCTCAGTGTATTCTATATACTGTGTGGAAATTAAGCCTATTCTATAAAATAAACGTGCTTTAGAGAACACACTTAGCCATATTTTTTTCTGCGTGGAATTTTCAGGCACCATATTTAGAATCCATCTCAAAATGCCTAAGTTAACCAGACAGTTTAATAACTTTCTTTGCTTTCTATGAAAATAACTTGGATGTCACTTTGTTTTGTCAGGAAATGCCTTTTCCTTGGTAGACTGTGTACCTTTGTTTCAGAAAACCTTGAAAGATGAATCCTCTGTTACATGCAAGCTAGCCTGTGTAGCTATTAGGGTAAGCAAACTATCTTAGTTGAAATAATTTGATTCCTTGGAGTAAACAATCAAGTACTATTGATTGAACTTATTGCTAAAACATAATGAGGGGCATAATCGAATGGGGATGACCATCTCTAAGGGCGCCCATCTCTAATGACGTCCCGGCGTAGGGGCGGGGAAACCCGTATTATCGAAAAAGATGGGTGTCCATCTTTCGTTTTGATAATAAGGTCGGGGACGCCCAAATCTCAACATTTAGATCGACCTTTAGAGATGGTCGACCTTAGAGATGGTTGTTCCCGGTTTTCGGCGATAATGGAAACCAAGGACGCCCATCTCAAAAACGACCAAATCCAAGGCATTTGGTCGTGGGAGGAGCCAGCGTTCGTAGTGCACTGGTCCCCCTCATGGTAGGACACCAACCGGGCACGCTAGGGGGCACTGCAGTGGACTTCACAAATTGCTCCCAGGTGCATAGCTCCCTTACCTTCGGTGCTGAGCCCCCCAAACCTCACTCCCCACAACTGTACACCACTACCATAGCCCTAAGGGGTGAAGGGGGCCGCCTACATGTGGGTACAGTGGGTTTCTGGTGGGTTTTGAAGGGCTCACATTTACCAGCACGAGTGTAATAGGTAGGGGGGGGGATGGGCCTGGGTCCGCCTGGCTGAAGTGCACTGCACCCACTAAAACTGCTCCATGGACCTGCATACTGCTGTCATGGAGCTGGATATGACATTTGAGGCTGGCATAGAGGCTGGCAAAAAAGGGCCAAGAGACCCTATCAGAGGCCTTCTACGCATCTAAGGATACCAGAATAGCAGGATCTGAACCCTGCTCCACAGCGGTAATTAGATGTAAAACCTTCCTGATGTTATCAAATGTCTGCCTGCCCCTAAAAAATCCCACCTGGTCCTCATGAACTAAAGAGGTTAGAACCTTTGGAGTTTATCAGCTAGAATTTTGGTAAAGATTTCATAATCTGTACCAAGGAGAGATATAGGTCTATAAGAGCTACAAAGGTGAGGGGTTTTTATCCAGTTTAATACTGTAACCGCAGCCAGTCGCCACGAGTAAGGTAGAACGGTATCCTCATTAATGGAATTATATACTCTAGTGAGTAATGGTTCTAGGAGGCCCTTAATTTTTTTAAATACAATTTGTTACTAAAACTATCAGCACCTGGAGCTTTACCGACTGGGAGATGTTTAATGGCTCAGAGCACCTCATCAAGCAATATTGAGGCACAGAAAGCTTCAACCTCTATGGGGGCTAATATTGGGAGAGAGATGGGAGTTAAAAAGAATCAATCAGAGCCTGAGATGGAGTTGCCTCTGGAGTATAAAGCTGCCTATAAAATTTTAAAAAGACCCTCTGAATATCAGCCTCACATGTACACCATTGATCATCTAAAATTTTATGGATATAATTATGGGTGGCGTGTTGCTTCAGTTTATAGGCCAGGAGCTTACTCGCCTTGTTATTGAACTCAAAATATTCTTGATTTGTACAACTCAGATGCTCTTTGATAGTATGAAGCTCTATATCATACTAGCCCTCCCTAGCTTTATGTAAGGCTACTTGGTGCCTGCGTAACCCCTTCCCTGTTTACAAAGACATTCTAATGAAGATATTTCATCCCAGAGCTGCTGCTCCTTGTAACAACTATCTTTGTGGACATGGGCTTGCAAGTAAATCAGATGCCCTCGCATTACCACTTTCAAGCATTCCCATATAGTCAGGGGAAAATATCAGAAGTATCATTAAAGTGTAAATGGTAAATGCTCCGGGTCATCCAAAAAAGCATCATTCAAATGCCAGGGAACAGAGGCAGGTCTGCCTTCAAAATAACAAATGAAGTGTGATAGGTGCATGGTCAGACCAAGTTTTATGGTGAATCTCTAAAGCGTGAACATAATTGTGTAATAATGAGTCTCCCAGCTAGATATGTCGTCTGGAGTAGCTATCATGCAAGGGGGGAAAAAAGTATAATCACACTCGGTACCATGCACTTCCCTCCAAATATCATGTAAGCCCCATCGGGCAACAAAGGATTGCGGGTGAGCCCGGTCTGCCCTTGCATAGGTGGCCTGAGTAGCTGAGTTATCTAAACTTAGATTAAGAGTGATATTAAAGTCACCTCTTAACAATAGTGTACCCTCTATATTTTTGGCTAAAACATTGATATATGATTGAAAAAAATTTCCTTGATTTTGGTTATGGGCATATAGAGTAACAAGAGTGAGCACAAACCCCCTAAATTGTACTACCAGAAGGAGTAAACAACTCTCCTTATATCTGCAAGTTTCTTACATACATTCCAGGGATGGGCCTTAATACCAAGACCTGCTGTTTTTGGGTGTTCCCGGTTGGACGCTAGGCATGCTGTAGCATATTTTGCTACGTCGCATAATTAAACTCTTGAATTTGTTGCCGGAGAACGTGGTGAAGGCGGTTAGCTTAGCAGAGTTTAAAAAGGGGTTAGACGGTTTCCTAAAGGACAAGTCCATAAACCACTACTAAATGGACTTGGGAAAAATCCACAATTCCAGGAATAACATGTATAGAATGTTTGTACGTTTGGGAAGCTTGCTAGGTGCCCTTGGCCTGGATTGGCCGCTGTTATGGACAGGATGCTGGGCTCGATGGACCGTTGGTCTTTTCCCAGTGTGGCATTACTTATGTACTTACATACCATTAAATTCTTACTTGGATGGGTGGGGATGGGTTAAATTATTGTGGGGACAGGTGGGAACGGGTTGGGATGGGTTAAACTTTTTGTGGGGATGGGTAAGATTCCAGTGGGGATGAGTAAGATTCCAGCAGGGACAGGCAGGGATGGGTAAGATTCCTGTCTCCATGCACCTCTCTAGTCGTGAGATAGGAGGTAGTGTCCTATTTTGGATAAAAAAAATACTGGTTAAAGGATAGAAAACAGAGAGTAGGGTTAAATGGTCAGTATTTTCAATGGAGAAGGGTAGATAGAGGAGCTCCCTAGGGGTCATGGCTTAAAGATGGGGGCATCTGTGTGTATCTGGATTTTCAAAAGATGTTTGACAAAGTACCTCATGAAAGACTCCAGAAGAAATTGGAGAATTACAGGATAGGGGGTAGTGTCCTGTTGTGGATAAAAAAACAAACTGGTGAAAGAATAAAAAGCAGAGAGTAGGGTTAAATGGTCAGTATTTTCAATGAAGAAGGGTAGATTGTAGGGTTCCCCAGGGGTCTGTGCTGGGGCCACTGCTTTTAACATATTTATAAATGACCTAGAGATGGGAGTAACTAGTGAGGTAATTCAATTTGCTGATGACACAAAGTTATTCAAATTGTTAAATCGCAAGAGGATTGTGTAAAAATTACAAGAGGACCTTACGAGACTGGGAGACTGGGCATCTAAATGACAGATTACGTTTAATGTGAGCAAGTACAAAGTGATGCATGTGAGAAAGAGGAACCCAAACTATAGCTACGTAATATAAGGTTCCACGTTAGGAGTCACCGACCAAGAAAGGAATCTCGGCATCGTTGTTGATGATACGTTGAAACCTTCTGCTCAGTGTGCTGTGGTAGCTAAGAAAGCATATAGAATGTTAGGTATTATTAGGAAAGGAATGGAAAACAAAAGTGGGGATGTTATAATGCCTTTGTATCGGTCCATGGTGTGACTGCACCTCGAATATTGTGTTCAATTCTGGTCACCGCATCTCAAAAAAGATATAGTGGAATTAGAAAAGGTACAGAGAAGGACAACGAAATTTATTTATTTATTTGTTTGTAGCATTTGTATCCCACATTTCCCCACCTATTTGCAGGTTCAATGTGGCTTACAATTGTTCCGTAATGGTGATCACCAATTCCGGAAAAAGAGAAATACATAGTAAAAATAATAGCAAACATAATCAGAACAATATGCAATATAATCATAACATAAAAAAGTAAAACAATTCTATCCTAAGCTCTCAAAATTTATATAAAAAGAAAAAAAAAAGCTTTCAGCTCAATAGTGCTACCTCACCTTGAATATTGTGTTCAGTTCTGGTCGCCATATTTCAAAAAAGATATAATGGAATTGGAAAGGGTTCAAAGAAGTGTGACCAAGATAATGAAGGGGATGGTACTCCTCTCATATGAGGAAAGGCTAGAGAGGTTAGGGCTCTTCAGCTTGGAGAAGAGGCGGCCGAGAGGAACATAAGAGTAGCCATATTGGGTCAGACCAATGGTCCATCTAGCCCAGTATCCTGTTTCCAACAGTGGCTAAGCTAGTTCACAAAATACCTGGCAGAAACCAAATTGTGGCAACATTCTATGCTACAAATCCCAGGGCACACAGTTGCTTCCTCATGTCTGTCCCAGTAGCAGACTATGGACTTTTCCTCTTGGAACTTGTACAAACCTTTTTTTAAACCCAGATATAGTAACTGCTGTTAGCACATCCTCATATGTACACCCTCTGCCTTCACCCATTATCTCTTCCTCTTTCATGCACCCCACTGCCTTCACCCATTCTCCCTCTCTCATGTACCCCACTGCCTTCACCTATTCTCTCTCTCCCTCTTTCATGCACCCCACTGCCTTCACCCATTCTCCCTCTCTCATGTACCCCACTGCCTTCACCTATTCTCTCTCCCTCTTTCATGCACCCCACTGCCTTCACCCATTCTCCCTCTCTCATGTACTCAACTGCCTTCACCCATTCTCTCTCTCTCTCATGTACTCCACTGCCTTAACCCATTCTCTCTGTCTCTCTCATGTGTCCCACTGCCTTCATCCATTCTCTCTGTCTCTCTCATGTGTCCCACTGCCTTCATCCATTCTCTCTGTCTCTCTCATGTGTCCCACTGCCTTCACCCATTCTCTCTGTCTCTCTCATGTGTCCCACTGCCTTCACCCATTCTCTCTGTCTCTCTCATGTGTCCCACTGCCTTCACCCATTCTCTCTGTCTCTCTCATGTGTCCCACTGCCTTCACCCATTTTCTCTCTCATCCTTCACTGGGAAAAAAAAAAGATGAACATTACTCTTTTGTTTGAACTCCTAGTGCCTCACGCTTGAATTCCTCTGATGTGATCCCTGTTTGATCTGCTTACCTGCTGTACCTCCTCTAATTAGGAGTGTGAACCATAGAGTACCAGAGCTTCGGGTTGGTCTCATGAGGCTTGAAACTGGATACCATGGGACCAACTTGAACTTCCGGCACCGTATGTCTCAAGCTTGTGGTTGGATGGGTCACAGCTGGGAAGCTGGAATCCCACTGGAGGAATCTGTGTTTCCATCAAGATTTTGCAGGCCAGAAAAATGTAGTTTGAGGGCAGGGTTTTGGCCCATAGGCTGTGGGTTGGACAAGCATCCTCTAATTAGTTTGAGTATATATCACGCTAACAGCTATTCTCTGAGGACAAGAAGGCTGCTTGTTCTCACTGATGGGTGACGCCCACGGCAGCCCTGAGGTCCGGAAATCTTCCTAGCAACAAAGCTTGCTAGAGCTTTCGGTCACGCGTGCCCCCGCAGCCATCTTCCTGCCCAACTCGCGGGGACAGCAGTTCCTTTTTGTCCGCGGTGGAGTGAGAGACTGTGTTTTTGTCTCTTTCACCACGTCCTGAGGAGCCTTAGGCGTTTTTTGTGTTTTCGCGAGGTTTTTCTACTTCTATTTTTATTCTCTAGTTCCTTGGAGCTGTTTTCTTTTCTTTAAAAAAAAAAAAAAATCTGTAGACTTCTAGAGTTTGGTGCCTAAGTTTCGTTTTGCTGCTGTTGCGGCCGTCTTAGGCCGCCGTTCGCACTTTCTCCCTTTTTTGTGCCCTTCTTTTTGGCACCATTGACGTTTTTGATCTCGCCGCCGCTAGTTTTCCGTCGATGACATCGAAGGTTCCCAGCGGCTTCAAGAAGTGCGGTTGATGCCACCGGGTGGTCTCGGGTTCTGATCCACACGTGTCGTGTCTTCAGTGCCTTGGTGCTGAACATTGCCCCGCCGCCTGTAAGCTGTGTCTCGGTTTGAAAAAGAGAACACAAGCGGCGAGACACGCTCAGTGGGACCGTCTGTTCGGAGCTTCGCCCGGAACTTCTGCGTCGACGTTGACCAAGGTACCGAGTTCGGCAGTGTCGATGTCGGCACCGGAGCAGGCATCGACCTTGGAAGTGGTGAGCTGTCGAGTGGGTCTCCACTGATCTCGAAGGCTCCTGCTTTGCAGGCCCATCGGGATCAACCTTCTTCGGACCCGACCCCGAGGAGGCGTTTGGGTTCAGCGTCTTCCTTGTCGGTACCGAGGGGTACCGATGCCTTGCCGAGGGCGAAGGCCAAGAAACATCGGCACTGGTCTTCTTCTTATCATGGTACCGGGAGCTCCGGGGCGTCGAAGGATTCGGCACCCGAGAAGCGTCGACGCAGGGAGGACCGCTCCCCCTCCATACAGGAGGTGTCTGTGTCGGTCGATGGACAGCCCGGTACCGCCTCCTTGTCCTATGCAGGTTCTGCCTCCGACTCCTGCACCGGCTTCCTTGCCTTTCCCGGTAGAGACTAGACGAGCGCCTCCGAGCTGTCCTTCCAGGTCTCCTGGAGGGGTTGATGCGCCAGTCTGTACTGGTACCGACGGTGGTTGCGCCCTCGGTACCGTTGGCAGAGGTGCCGGCTGGCTCCTTGCCCTTGGTGAGGTCCCCGACAGAGGTACCGCTTGCGGCACTGGACTCGGCGGCCACCCGGGTCGACTCCCCATCGACGTCATGGGAGGAAGCTTCACCGCGGTTGGTTAAGGAGTCGACTTCTCGACGACACCATCGAGGACATCGTTCCTCGGAGTCGAGACGGGCCTGGTTTCGAACTGCTGTTTGAGAGCTGTTGTCCGACACCGAGGAGGAGGCCTCGTGGGGGGGAGGAAGAAGATCCCAGATATTTCTTTTCTGAGGAGTCTTGTGGTCTTCCTTCTGACCCCACTCCCTCTCCTGAAAGAAAGCTTTCTCTGCCGGACAGTCTTTCTTTTTCCTCCTTTGTCCGGGAAATGTCTTTTGGCATTCCTTTCCCGGTGGTTACTGAGGATGAGCCCAGGACTGAGATGCTCGAGGTCCTTGACTATCCTCCACCTAAAGAGTCGTCCACAGCCCCTTTGCATAAGGTTCTCAAGGAGACTTTGCTTAGGAATTGGACGAAACCTTTATCTAATCCCACCATCCCTAAGAAGGTTGAGTCCCAGTATAGGGTCCGTAGAGAGCCTGAATTGATGAGGACCCAGTTACCTCCGACTCTATGGTTGTGGACTCTGCCCTGAAGAGAGCTGGCAGTTCCAGAGATTTTGCCTCGGCGCCCCCAGGGCGGGAATCTAGAACTCTCGACTCCTTTGGGAGGAAGGCCTACCAGTCCTCTATGCTCGTGTCCAAGATCCAGCCTTACCAGCTCTACACGAGCATCCATATGCGGATTAATGTGAAGCAACTGGCAGACCTGGTGGAGTGGATCAACTCCCTGCAGAACAGGCCAGGCCTTTTCAGGAGGTGGTCAGGCAGCTGAAGGCGTGTCGTAAATTTTTGTCCAGGGGTGCTTATGACACTTTTGATGTTGCGTCCAGGGTCGCTGCTCAGGGTATAGTGATGCGCAGACTCTCATGGCTGCGTGCCTCTGACCTGGAGAGTAGGACTCAGCAGCGGATGGTTGATGTCCTTGCCGGGGGGATAACATTTTTGGCAAGAAAATCGAGCAGGTTGTAGAACAGCTCGACCAGCGTGTTACTACCCTCGACAATCTCTCCCACCGGGTGCCTTCAGCATCTACCTCAACTGGTAGACATTTTTTCAGGGGCAGGAGGAGTAGGTACAGTCCACCTTCCCGACAGCCTGCTCAGGCTCAGCCCTAGCGCACTCGTTCTCGTCAACAGCATGCGCCTAAACGGGCCCCTGCAGCTCCCCAGCAAAAGCAAGGGATGAGCTTTTGACTGGCTCCGGATGAGCATAGCCGCAGTAACCGTGTCCGTGCCGGATGGCTTACCGGTCGGGGGCGGGGGGAGGTTGAACTTTTTTCACCAAAGGTGACCTCTTATAACCTCCGATTGGTGGGTTCTTCAAATAGTCTGGTTAGGATATACCCTCAATTTGGCTTCTACAGACTTATACGGTCTGTGCCAGAGCCGGTGGTGGGAGGCGGGGCTGGTGGTTGGGAGGCGGGGATAGTGCTGGGCAGACTTATACAGTCTGTGCCAGAGCCGGTGGTTGGGAGGCGGGGATATGCTGGGCAGACATATACGGTCTGTGCCCTGAAGAACACAGGTACAAATCAAAGTGGGGTATACACAAAATTAGCAAATATGAGTTATCTTGTTGGGCAGACTGGATGGACGGTGCAGGTCTTTTTCTGCCGTCATCTACTATGCTACTATATGTTACCTCCAAATTGCCCACCGGGAGCTCAGTCCTTCAGCTCCCAAGCAGGTACTTGCAGAGGAACTCTCCGCCCCCTCTCAGCGCCAATGCGGTCGAGCCCGTTCCACCCAGGCAGGAAGGGCTGGGATTCTATTCCAGGTACTTCCTTGTGCAAAAGAAAACAGGGGGAATGCATCCAATCCTAGACCTAAAGGCCCTGAACAAATTCCTGGTGTGAGAAAAGTTCAGGATGCTTTCCCTGGGCTCACTGATAGGCACTCTTCGTGTCTTCAGTGTCTGGGGGCCGAGCAATTCCCCAGAACTGTAGTCTGTGTTCCCTCTTACAAAGGCGGACTCAAGTAGCGAGATTGGCCCAGTGGAACGTTTTGTTCTCGGGCTCTTCGTCGGCATCGGCACCGGGGTCATCGTGTGCATCGACGTCATCAGCGTCCAGAGCTTCTTCCTTGGCTGCCAGTGCATCGAGTGCATCGAGGCATCGGCCCTCTGCATCAGCGCCGAGACATCGGATAGCTGCATCGACGTCGGTGGTACCGGGACCTCGTCTCCTGATGTCGTCGGACGGTGGTGCATCGTGTGGAGTGCAGGTGAGGGCTGTCCATTCCCCTGCTGGTGGCGGTGAGCCCTCGGGTGGGTCTCCTCCTACCCTGAGGGCTCCTGCGGTACAGCCCCCCCCGAGACCGACCTCCTTCGGCCTCGGCCCCGAGGAAGCGACGGCTGGATTCTACGTCCTCCTCTTCGGTGCCGGGGAGCTCCGGTGACATGCTTCGGAAGAAGTCGAAGAAGCATCGACACCGGTCCCCTCCCCGCGTCGGCACCGAGAGCTCTGGGTCGCCGAGGGAGTCGGCACCCAGCAGGCATCGGCACCGAGAGGACCGCTCACCCTCTGTTCAGGAGGTGTCGATGCGCTCCACTCTGGACAGCCCGGAACAGCCTCCACGCCCGGAACAGGTTCTGACGTCGACGCCTGCATCGACCTCCATGCCTTTCTCTGCAGCCGCTCTGAACGAGAGCCTCCGGGCCGTTCTCCCAGAGATTCTGGGAGAGCTGTTGCGCCCTACCCCTCCGGTACCGGCGGTGCTTGCGCCTCCGGTACCGTCGAGCGTGGCGCCGGCTGGCCCATCGCCCGGGGTGAGGTCCCCGACGTCGGTACCGCGTGCGGTGCCGACTGCGGCCACCTCCCAGGAGGGCTCCCCGACTACGTCGGCGGAGGGAGCTTCGCCGATGCGGGCGAGGGAGTCTACCTCTCGACGCCCCCATCGTGGACGTGGCTCCACGGAGTCGAGCCGGGCACGGTTGCAGACGCAGGTCCGTGAACTTGTGTCTGACACCGAGGGTGAGGCCTCGTGGGAGGAAGAAGAAGACCCCAGATATTTCTCTGACGAGGAGTCTGAGGGTCTACCTTCTGATCCCACTCCCTCTCCTGAAAGACAGCTTTCTCCTCCCGAGAGTCTGTCTTTTGCTTCCTTTGTCCGGGAGATGTCTACGGCCATCCCCTTCCCGGTGGTTGTGGAGGACGAGCCCAGGGCTGAAATGTTTGAGCTCCTGGACTATCCTTCTCCACCTAAGGAAGCGTCCACTGTTCCCCTGCACCATGTCCTCAAAAAGACATTGCTGGCGAACTGGACCAAGCCTTTAACTAATCCCCACATCCCCAAGAAGATCGAGTCCCAGTACCGGATCCATGGGGACCCAGAGCTGATGCGCACTCAGTTGCCTCACGACTCTGGAGTTGTGGATCTGGCCCTAAAGAAGGCTAAGAGTTCTAGGGAGCATGCTTCGGCGCCCCCGGGCAAAGACTCTAGAACCTTAGACTCCTTTGGGAGGAAGGCCTACCATTCCTCTATGCTCGTGGCCAAAATTCAGTCTTACCAGCTCTACACGAGCATACACATGCGGAATAATGTGCGACAGTTGGCGGGCTTGGTTGATGCTCTTCCCCCTGAGCAAGCCAAGCCTTTTCAGGAGGTGGTCAGGCAGCTGAAGGCGTGCAGAAAATTCCTGGCCAGAGGAGTTTATGACACTTTTGATGTTGCGTCCAGGGCCGCTGCTCAAGGTGTGGTGATGCGCAGGCTCTCATGGCTGCGTGCCGCCGACCTGGAGAATAGAATCCAGCAGCGGATTGCGGACTCGCCTTGCCGTGCGGACAACATTTTTGGAGAAAAAGTCGAGCAGGTGGTAGAGTCTCTCCACCAGCGGGACACCGCATTCGACAAGTTCTCCCGCCGGCAGCCTTCAGCTTCTACCTCTACAGGTAGACGATTTTTCGGGGGAAGGAAGACTGTTCCCTATACTTCTGGTAAGCGTAGGTACAATCCTCCTTCCCGACAGCCTGCGGCCCAGGCTAAGCCCCAGCGCGCTCGCTCTCGTCAGCAGCGTGCGCCTCAGCAAGGCCCCGCGGCTCCCCAGCAAAAGCAAGGGGCGAGCTTTGACTGGCTCCAGCAGAGCATAGCCGACATCCAAGTGTCAGTGTCGGGCGACCTGCCAGTCGGAGGGAGGTTGAAAGCTTTTCACCAAAGGTGGCCTCTCATAACCTCCGATCAGTGGGTTCTGCAAATAGTCCGGCAAGGATACACCCTCAATTTGGCCTCCAAACCTCCAAATTGTCCACCGGGAGCTCAGTCTTACAGCTTCCAGCACAAGCAGGTACTTGCAGAGGAACTCTCCGCCCTTCTCAGCGCCAATGCGGTCGAGCCCGTGCCATCCGGGCAAGAAGGGCTGGGATTCTATTCCAGGTACTTCCTTGTGGAAAAGAAAACAGGGGGGATGCGTCCCATCCTAGACCTAAGGGCCCTGAACAAATATCTCGTAAAAGAAAAGTTCAGGATGCTTTCCCTGGGCACCCTTCTCCCCATGATTCAGGAAAACGATTGGCTATGCTCTCTGGACTTGAAGGATGCCTACACACACATCCCGATACTGCCAGCTCACAGACAGTATCTGCGATTTCAGTTGGGCACACGCCACTTCCAGTACTGTGTGCTACCCTTTGGGCTCGCCTCTGCGCCCAGGGTGTTCACAAAGTGCCTAGCTGTGGTAGCAGCGGCGCTTCGCAGGCTGGGGGTGCACGTGTTCCCATATCTCGACGATTGGCTGGTGAAGAACACATCCGAGGCAGGAGCCCTGCAGTCCATGCAGATGACTATTCGCCTCCTGGAGCTACTGGGGTTTGTGATAAATTACCCAAAGTCCCATCTTCTCCCAGTGCAGAAACTCGAATTCATAGGAGCTCTGCTGGATTCTCGGACGGCTCGTGCCTATCTCCCAGAGGCGAGAGCCAACAACTTGTTGTCCCTCGTCTCGCGGGTGCGAGCGTCCCAGCAGATCACAGCTCGGCAGATGTTGAGATTGCTGGGCCACATGGCCTCCACAGTTCATGTGACTCCCATGGCCCGTCTTCACATGAGATCTGCTCAATGGACCCTAGCCTCCCAGTGGTATCAGGCTGCTGGGGGTCTAGAAGACGTGATCCACCTGTCCACGAGTTTTCTCGAATCCCTGTATTGGTGGACAATCTGGTCCAATTTGACTCTGGGACGTCCTTTCCAAATTCCTCAGCCACAAAAAGTGCTGACAACGGATGCGTCTCTCCTGGGATGGGGAGCTCATGTCGATGGGCTTCACACCCAAGGAAGCTGGTCCCTCCAGGAACGCGGTCTACAGATCAATCTCCTGGAGTTGCGAGCGATCTGGAACGCTCTGAAGGCTTTCAGAGATCGGCTGTCCCATCAAATTATCCAAATTCAGACAGACAACCAGGTTGCCATGTACTATGTCAACAAGCAGGGGGGCACCGGATCTCGCCCCCTGTGTCAGGAAGCCGTCAGCATGTGGCTTTGGGCTCGCCGTCTCGGCATGGTACTCCAAGCCACATATCTGGCGGGCGTAAACAACAGTCTGGCCGACAGACTGAGCCGGATTATGCAACCTCACGAGTGGTCGCTCAACTCCAGAGTGGTGCGCCAGATCTTCCAAGCGTGGGGCACCCCCTTGGTGGATCTCTTCGCATCTTGAGTGAACCACAAAGTCCCTCAGTTCTGTTCCAGGCTTCAGGCCCCCGGCAGACTAGCATCGGATGCCTTCCTCCTGGATTGGGGGGAGGGCCTGCTGTATGCTTATCCTCCCATTCCTCTGGTGGGAAAGACTTTGTTGAAACTCAAGCAAGACCGAGGCACCATGATTCTGATTGCTCCTTTTTGGCCGCGTCAGATCTGGTTCCCTCTTCTTCTGGAGTTATCCTCCGAAGAACCGTGGAGATTGGAGTGTTTTCCGACCCTCATCACGCAGGACGAAGGGGCTCTTCTGCATCCCAGCCTCCGGTCCCTGGCTCTCACGGCCTGGATGTTGAGAGCGTAGACTTTGCCTCTTTGGGTCTGTCAGAGGGTGTCTCCCGCGTCTTGCTTGCTTCCAGGAAAGATTCCATTAAGAGGAGTTACTTCTTTCTGTGGAGGAGGTTTGTCGTCTGGTGTGACAGCAAGGCCCTAGCTCCTCGCTCTTGTCCTACACAGACCCTGCTTGAATACCTTCTGCACTTGTCTGAGTCTGGTCTCAAGACCAACTCTGTAAGAGTTCACCTTAGCGCAATCAGTGCATACCATTACCATGTGGAAGGTAAGCCGATCTCAGGACAGCCTTTAGTTGTTCGCTTCATGAGAGGTTTGCTTTTGTCAAAGCCCCCTGTCAAGCCTCCTACAGTGTCATGGGATCTCAATGTCGTTCTCACCCAGCTGATGAAACCTCCTTTTGAGCCACTGAATTCCTGCCATCTGAAGTACTTGACCTGGAAGGTCATTTTCTTGGTGGCAGTTACTTCAGCTCGTAGAGTCAGTGAGCTTCAGGCCCTGGTAGCCCAGGCCCCTTACACCAAATTTCATCATAACAGAGTAGTCCTCCGCACTCACCCTAAGTTCTTGCCAAAGGTCGTGTCGGAGTTCCATCTGAACCAGTCAATTGTCTTGCCAACATTCTTTCCCCGTCCTCATTCCTGCCCTGCTGAACGTCAGCTGCACACATTGGACTGCAAGAGAGCATTGGCCTTCTACCTGGAGCGGACACAGCCCCACAGACAGTCCGCCCAATTGTTTGTTTCTTTTGACCCCAATAGGAGGGGAGTGGCTGTAGGGAAACGCACCATATCCAATTGGCTAGCAGATTGCATTTCCTTCTCTTACGCCCAGGCGGGGCTGGCTCTTGAGGGTCATGTCACGGCTCATAATGTCAGAGCCATGGCTGCGTCGGTAGCCCACTTGAAGTCAGCCTCCATTGAAGAAATTTGCAAAGCTGCGACGTGGTCATCTGTCCACACATTCACATCTCATTACTGCCTGCAGCAGGATACCCGACGCGACAGTCGGTTCGGGCAGTCAGTTCTTCAGAACCTGTTTGGGCTTTAGGATCCAACTCCACCCCCCGAGGGCCCTGTTTGTTCTGTTCCAGGCTGCACTCTCAGTTAGTTGGTAAATTTTTTAGGTCAATCTCAGTTATGTCCTCGCCGTTGCGAGGCCCAATTGACCATGGTTGTTGTTTTGAGTGAGCCTGGGGGCTAGGGATACCCCATCAGTGAGAACAAGCAGCCTGCTTGTCCTCGGAGAAAGCGAATGCTACATACCTGTAGAAGGTATTCTCCGAGGACAGCAGGCTGATTGTTCTCACAAACCCGCCCGCCTCCCCTTTGGAGTTGTGTCTTCCCTTGAAATGTATTGTCTTGCTACATACTGGACTGGCCGGCTCGAGCCGGTTTCGGGCGGGAAGACGGCCGCGCATGCGCGGCGCGCGCGGGCGCGCGAGAGCTAGCAAAGGTCTTTGCTAGGAAGATTCCGATTGGAGGGGCTGCCGAGGACGTCACCCATCAGTGAGAACAATCAGCCTGCTCTCCTCGGAGAATACCTTCTACAGGTATGTAGCATTCGCTTTAGTCTCGGAACACAGCATTTCCAGTATTGTGTACTGCCCTTTGGCCTGGCCTCGGCACCCCAGGTCTTTACAAAATGCCTGGCGGTGGGTGCAGCGTCACTACGCAGATTGGGGGTGCTTGTATTCCCTTACCTCGACGACTGGCTGGTGAAGAGCACCTCGGAGGCAGGAGCTCTACAGTCCATGCAGATGACTATTCAACTGCTGGAGCTACTGGGGTTTGTTTTAAATTACCCAAAGTCCCATCTCCGTCCAGTTCAAAAGCTAGAATTCATAGGAGCTCTGCTGGACTCAACAACGGCTCGTGCCTACCTCCCCGAGATGAGAGCAGACAATCTTTTGTCTCTCGTTTCCAAGGTCAGAGCATCTCAGCAGATCACAGCTCAGCAAATGTTGAGACTTCTCTGCCACATGGCCTCTACAGTCCATGTGACTCCCATGGCACGTCTTCATATGAGATCAGCTCAGTGGACCCTAGCTTCCCAGTGGTTTCAAGCTGTCAGGAATCTAGAGGATGTGATCCAATTGTCCACCGTGTTTCGCAACTCTCTTCGGTGGTGGACCAATTTGACCTTGGGACGCCCATTCCAAATTCCTCAGCCACAAAAAGTGCTGACGACGGATGCATCTCTCCTGGGGTAGGGAGCGCATGTAGATGGGCTTCACACTCAAGGACTTTGGTCCCTCCAGGAATCAGGTCTCCATATCAATCTCCTGGAGTTGCGAGCGATCTGGAACGCTCTAAAGGCTTTCAGAGATCAGCTGTCCTACCAAATTATCCAAATTCAGACAGACAACCAGGTTACCATGTCAACAAGCAGGGGGGCACCGGATCTCGCCCCCTGTGTCAGGAGGCTGTCCAGATGTGGCTTTGGGCCCGCCGCTGAGGTATGTTTCTCCAAGCCACGTATCTGGCAGGCATAAACAACAGTCTGGCCGACAGATTGAGCAGGATAATGCAACCTCACGAGTGGTTGCTAAACTCGCATGTGGTGCGCAAGATCTTTCAAGCGTGGGGCACCCCCTTGGTGGATCTTTTTGCCACTCAGCTCAATCACAAGGTCCCTCAGTTCTGTTCCAGACTTCAGGCCCACTACAGACTAGCGCCAGATGCCTTTTCTCCTCAATTGGGGAGGTCTTCTGTATGCGTATCCTCCCATACATCTGGTGGGGAAGACTCTGCTGAAACTCCAGCAAGACCAAGGAACCATGATTCTGATTGCACCCTTCTGGCCGCGTCAGGTTTGGTTTCCTCTTCTTCTAGAGTTATCTTTAGAAGAACCGTGGAGATTGGAGTGTTTTCCGACCCTCATAACTCAGAACGAAGGGGCGCTTCTGCATCCCAACCTCCAGTCTCTGGCTCTCACGGCCTGGATGTTGAGAGCGTAGACTTTGCCTCTTTGGGTCTCTCTGAGGGTGTCTCTCGAGCCTTGCTTGCTTCCAGGAAAGATTCCACGAAGAGGTGTTATTCTTTCAAATGGTTTGCCGTCTGGTGTGATAGCAAGGCCCTAGATCCTCGCTCTTGTCCTACACAGACCCTGCTTGAGTACCTTCTACACTTGTCCGAGTCTGGTCTCAAGATCAACTCCGTAAGGGTTCACCTTAGTGCAATCAGTGCTTACCATCAGCATGTAGAAGGTCAGCCTATCTCTGCACAGCCTTTAGTTGTTTGCTTCATGAGAGGTTTGCTTTTGTCAAAGCCCCCTGTCAAACCTCCACCAGTGTCATGGGATCTCAATGTTGTTCTCACCCAGCTGATGAAGCCTCCTTTTGAGCTACTGAATTCCTGCCATCTGAAGTACTTGACCTGGATGGTCATTTTCTAGGTGGTGGTTACATCAACTCGTAGAGTCAGTGAGCTTCAGGCCTTAGTAGCCCACGCTCCCTATACTAAATTTTATCACAACAGAGTAGTCCTCCGCACTCACCCTAAGTTCTTGCCGAAGGTGATGTCGGAGTTCCATCTGAACCAGTCAATTGTCTTGCCAACATTCTTTCCCCGTCCACATACCCGCCCTGCTGAACGTCAGTTGCACACATTGGACTGCAAACGAGCATTGGCCTTCTATCTGGAGCAGACAAGCCCATTCAGACAGTCCGCTCAAATGTTTGTTTCATTTGATCCCAATAGGAGGGGAGTCTCTGTCGGGAAACGCACCATTTCAAATTGGCTAGCAGATTGCATTTCCTTCGCTTATGCCCAGGCTGGGCTGACTCTAGAGGGTCATGTCACGGCTCATAGCGTTAGAGCCATGGCAGTGTCGGTGGCCCACTTGAAGTCAGCCACTATTGAAGAGATTTGTAAGGCTGTGACGTGGTCTTCAGTCCACACATTCACATCTCATTACTGCCTTCAGCAGGATAGCCGATGCGACAGTCGGTTTTGGCAGTCGGTGCTGCAGAACCTGTTTGGGGTTTAGAATCCAACTCCACCCCCCTAGGCCCATTTTTATTCTGTTTCAGGCTGCACTCAGTTAGTTGTTATGGTTTTTAGGTCAATCTATGTTATGTCCTCGCTGTTGTGAGGCCCAATTGACCTTCTTTGTTGTTTTGAGTGAGCCGGGGGGCTACCCCATCAGTGAGAACAAGCAGCCTGCTTGTCCTCGGAGAAAGCGAATGATACCTACCTGTAGCAGGTATTCTCCGAGGACAGCAGGCTGATTGTTCTCACAAACCCGCCCTCCTCCCCTTTTGGAGTTCTATCTTCTTCTCATTTTGCTCTTTGATCTAACTGATGTCTGCGCGAGTTGGGTGGGAAGATGGTCGCGCATGCGCGTGGGCACGCTTGACCGAAGGCTCTAGCAAGCTTTGTTGCTAGGAAGATTTCTGGACCTCAGTGCTGCCGTGGGCGTCACTCATCAGTGAGAACAATCAGCCCGCTGTCCTCGGAGAATACCTGCTAGAGGTATGTATCATTCGCTTTATGAATACTCCTTATTTAGTATATCATATCTTCAAATCTTTTCACATATATCAAATACCAAATATCCCACATGTATGCTCATTCACACTCATTCACATCTTCACACCTTATATCACTCACTAATACATCAAATTGCTAAGTACCCTGAAGAACTTGTTGATAATGCTTATAGCAAGCAGTCCATGAAATAATTCCCACTCACTGCATGTGTGGGAGCTCGTAAATCAGTCCCCGCTTTATACACATATGGAAGTTACTCCATGAGTCCTCACAAAGCAGTAACCAAAACCACCCATTCAGGTAGTACAGAAAGTGGATTATTCATACATCAATGTCGTTCATAAGACCTGTTTTATCCATATAGTTTGTCCTTGAATTCAGGTTACTCAAACCCCAAAGGTTCCGTCAATCAAGAAGCTTCATAGTAGTATAGCATATAGATCTATGAAAACTTTCAAAGATGGTGTGCAATCAGTCCCATTGCCACTTGCAATGCACCCCAGACCCTACACAGTCTGTGTTTTGCTACTTGAGCGTCGTCAGGAGTCGGGTTCCTAAAGTAAATTAATAAAACAGCACCATATGTAGATTCTGTAGTTATATACATGTCTCTTAAATTTTCAATAACACTCATTTACTCACAATTGATGAATGTTCACCATTATTGGATACAAGATGGGCAGGAACTCTACCGTCCACATGCATTCACTTTCCAGTCAAAAAACGCTGGCGCATGCGTATGGATCGCTGGTCATACACAGCTGATTTTAACGTCACTAAACCACACCCCTTCAAACATTCGGCCACTCTACTTCCCCATTCAATCCAGCTGGCGCAATTGTATTCCATATAAAAATCATCCGTTGCTCCCGACGTAGGAGCGCCAATGAGACATTACCCCCCCTGCTATTGTTGTGAACCTGAAATAGTACCACAAATTGTAAATCCGGGAGTACATGTCCTGCGGTGCCCCAGTGTGATACTAAAGGTGCTTCCTGTTTCGCTAGGCAGATATTACTAAGATGTGCGATTCTGTTCTTAAATTTTCTAATAGTGTGACCAACATACCACAACCCACACAGACAGCAAATACCATATACACATTGCTTCGTGTTACAGTCAGTTCGTGATCGCAATTCAAACACCTGACCTCCAGAATGAGGTATCTCCACTTGACCTGTTTGTAATGCATATCTGGAATACACACCTCAGATTTGGAGATATGATATACTATATAAAGAGTATTCATAATAGCTGTTAGCATGATATATACTAATAATATTTAATGCAGTTATTAATACTTTTGTTGTTACCCAGGAGTGAATAGTGCTAATTAATTTGAGGGGACAAAGTTTGTTTAAATTTTTTTTTTTTTTTAGTAATCAAATTTACCCAGCGATCAAAGACAAAAATGAGTCCAAAGTAACTCCTAACATTTTAGATTTTTCAATTTATAAAAAAGTTCCAGTTGATACAGTAATCCCTAGTAGGTACATTAGTGTTGGAGTTACGTGGAGGGGCATTTTCGAAAGAAACGTCCAAGTTGCGATTTGGACGTCTTTGCAAAACGTCCAGATCCGGGGCAGGGAAAACCGTATTTTCAAAAAAAGATGGACATCCAGCTTTCGTTTCTAAAATACCGTCAGAGACGTCTAAATACTTAAATTTGGACGTCCCTAGATTTGGATGTCCCTAGACATGGATGTTTCTGACTTTCGGCGATTTTCGAAATCAAAGACGTCCATGTCAAAAACATCCAAATGCAAGCCTTTTGGAGGTGGGAGGAGCCAGCATTTGTAGTGCATTGGTCTCCCTGACATGCCAGGACACCAACCGGGCACCCTAGGGGGCACTGCAGTGGAGTTCATAAAATGCTCTCAGGAACATAGCTCCCTTACCTTTTGTGCTGAGCCCCCCAAAACCCACTACCCACAACTGTACAGCACTACCATAGCCCTAATGGGTGAAGGGGGGGGGGCACCTATATGTGGGTACAGTGGATTTGTGGTGGGTTTTGGAGGGCTCGCTGTTTCCTCCACAAATATAACAGGTGGGGGGGGGGGGGTATGGGCCTGGGTCCGCCTGTCTGAAGTGCACTGCAGTACCCACTAAAACTGCTCCTGGGACCTTCATGCGCTGTCATGGACCTGAGTATGACATCTGAGGCTGGCATGAAATATTTTTAAAGATGTTTTTTTGAGGGTGGGAGGAGGGAGGGGTCAGTGACCACTGGAGGAGTAATGGGAGATCATCCCTGATTCTCTCCAGTGGTCATCTGGTCATTTCAGACACCTTTTTGTGCCTTATTCGTAATAAAAACACGTCCGGGTGAAAACGTCCAAGTGTCAGGGACATCCTTGCTTTTTTTGATTATGGGTCAAAGACGTCCAAGTGTTAGGTATGCCCAAGTCCTGCTTCGCTATGCCTCCGACTCGCCCCTTTGAAATTTGGACATCCTTGTGACGGACTGCAGTTGGAGACATCCAAAATTGGGTTTCGATTATACCGATTTGGACATCCCTGGGAGAAGGACATCCATCTTCCGATTTGTGTCGAAGGACGGACGTTCTTTTTCGAAAATGAGCCCATAAGTCACAGAACCTTGGTTTTATCACTATTCAGCTTTAATAAATGGGCAGTACTCTAATTTATAACTCAATTAATGCAATCTATAATTGTTGCAAAGATATATAAGATATTATTTGAAGCTGGTAAGATATTTAGGGGGTTAATTACTAAAGCTTAGCTCGCGTTATCTGCCTCAGGGCCCATAGGAATAAAATGGGCCCTGCTGCAGATAACTCGAGCTAAGCTTTAGTAAACAGGGATGTTAGTATAAAGCAACCATATATTTTTCACATTTTTTGTTGAGGTAGCCATAAAGGGTAAAATAGCATGTTTGCTTTGAAAACATAATGCATGCGATGTTTTCCTCCCCTTTTCTAAATACACCTCTTGGGAATAACCTCACAATCCAGCTACAAGTGAAATATTCACTGTAGAAGCTACACTGTAGGAGCTTTCATGTGTTTGTAGGTGGCCAGAGGAAGACTGTTTTAGATAGGGCAATCTAGGCATGTTTAATCCTTTTTAACCCATTAGTGGCCAATGTTCCCATATGGGAACAAATCAATTTGTTCCTATATGACTTATTATGGGAACATTGGGCACTAATGGGTTAAGGCAACTATATTTCTTTGAAAATTATACTAGAAAAAATTTGTGTGTAACACATGTTATATTTATGTTCTATAATTTTACCCACTATTGATTAGCTTTTAAAGTTGTAGTAATTTGAGAAATAAATAAAAAAGGTGTTCATAGATTTGGACACCTGAGAGCAACACTCATAGGAGTTAACACCACACAAACAGGAAACAAGCTGCTTGTTTGTTGAGAACTAAGTATTAACATATCACATTTATTTTTTTTTGCCCTTCTTTTTAGCACTGCCTCATGAGTTTATGTAATAGCACCTATAGTGAATTAGGTTTACAACTGATTGTTGATCTCCTGAATTTGAGGAATAGTTCTTACTGGCTTGTACGAACTGAGCTTTTGGAAACTTTAGCTGAAATAGATTTTAGGTAAGTGGTGTTTTTAAAATAGCGTTTGTAAAAGATTTATTCTGTGCTAGTTATTAAATGATGTTAAAGATTTTATCGATGTTTATATTTTGGAATATAAATGTACTTTTGCACAGTAACAAAGTGGGAAAAGAATATATAATGTGATATGGGGGTGTATAAATTGGCTTCAAGAACCACCTTCTGCTAACACACTTCTTCATCTGGGACTTTTAATTTCTAAATTTAAGACGGCCCTTAAAACTCATTTATTTAAAACTGATTTGGGGGACACTTGCTTGACACTTTTTTTTTTGCACTGGACAGCTACAACTTGTGTTCTGTTCTGGATCTGTATGTGATTGATGTTTAGTTTTTACTGTATTTTCTTTCTAATGATTGATGCTGGCTGGTTTTCCTTTGTTTTGTTTGAATTGCTGTTCTTTTCTATTTCATAGACTTAGTTTTAAAATGTAAACCACTGTGTTATAAATTTTATGAATGGTGGTTTATCAAATAAATGTTAACCATAACATGGGGAAGCCATTGTTTGGCCTGGGATTGGTAACATGGAATCTTGCTACTGTTTGGGTTTCTGTTAGGTAATTGTGATCTGGATTGGCCACTGTTGGAAACGGGATACTGGGCTAGATAGACCATTGGTCTGGCCCAGTATGGCTGTACTTATATTCAAGTCTCAGTATAGAAATACTTTTATATTCCATTCCAAAGAAAAGAACATAGAGAAAAGCAGGAAAGTAAATAAACAACCACTTACAGAATTTCTGTCTACATAATGAAAAAGCAAAAGCCTGTGTCATGGGTTAATTTCTTTTAATTGAAATATATCAATATATTTTTGGGCTTGCTTTAGAAAGCTATCACCTCATATTTTTTGTGTTTATTTACTTACTTTTATTTCTGGGCATTCAAGTTCACCAGGACAGCAACTGCATTACTTTATCCATGTTAGTACCGTGAAGATGACTTCACCCATGTGTGATGATATACTGAACTGCCTCTCTTCAAAGAAAAGCAGCGTGAATTACCAAAAAAAAGAAATAATCTTCCTAATTATTGACATTTCCTTTAGACATGCATGGTAGTTCCTGTGCTCCCATAGCCATATTGCAAGCTTGAGTTAGTCGTTTCCCTCCCCACAAACTGGCCTGACCTCCACCTCCCAAAAAGATACACCCCCACTATCCCCAGCTACCCCTCCCCCCACAAATGCAATGCAACATATGTAATGCATAAACAGAATATATATATATATGCACATACACATGCAGAGGAAAGAATATCATGAGCTCTTCTCTGCGTGTTTTCCCCACTTATTGATATCAGATTTTACTGTGCCTTTCTCACCATTATAAATTCGCTGCTCTTGTTCCATGCTTTTTGAATTCCATTACTGTTTTTGCACTCACTGTTGCCACTGGAGAAACTAATAACACTAAAAAAAAATGCTTCCTCCTTATGTGTTCAACTTTAGATATTGTAATTCCTTTAAACATCTCTTTGTTAATCTTCTCCAATATATACATATTTGGGCCCATACTGGATAAGGCTTACTGTACATTAATCTGATCAATTTTAGTAGCCCTCCTCTGAATTGTGACTGCTTTTTTAGTTTTGTTTTAGTTTGTTACATTAGCCACATTCAAACATAAATGCTAATTTGCTTCTCAGTTTGGTTATTAGTCTTTGGGACTGAATGAAGCACCCTATTTATAAGCAGCCCTATATTTAAGTTTTGAATTCATTTAGGGGTTATTTTACTAAGCTCTGGTAAGCAGTAACGCATGCTTACTGCAGCAAAAAAAGGGCTTACCCCGTCCCACTGTAATTTTTGCATTTGTGTGCGTTATCCACACATTAAAAAATAAAATTTCTTTTTATCACTGGTGGCAGAGAGTGGGTGTGTTCTGCGCTAATCTGTTAGCACAGCTACATTGCCACAAGCTAACCAATCAGCATGTGGTTAGTGTGTAAGCCCTTACTGCTTACACAATGGGTGGCAGTAAGGGCTCATTAGAGTGTGGCCATTAATGGGGAAAATAGAAAAATTGACCATTGTACCCCAGAGGTAAAAATGGCCTTAGTGCATCCTTATGCGGGTCAGTCTTCTGTGCTAAGGTCATTTTTACTGCAGTTTGGTAAAAGGGCCCCATAGTAACACGATACAATATGATAGGTAAAGAGCAAAGTGACCCAACCAGTCTGCTCAAGTAAGGTGATTGAGGTTGTAACTGTTTCTGTGTGCAGGTTGTTATCCTTCAATGCATTGGTTATTCTGCTGAGGAGGAGCAAAAGTAGCCAAATGGGTATATTTTCTACCCAAATCATGTCTGTAACAGTTTTGTCTTTAAATGAAATGTAATCAGAAGTATTTTTGTAGAAGTAATTGTTTTTTAGTTTGGTCAGAATCAGCTGTGTTGTCCTATTTGTCCTAATTATTTAGGTTGGTTAGTTTTTTGGAAGACAAAGCTGAAAACTTGCACAGAGGGGTCCACTATTATACAGGGGTAAGTAAATATTATTTTTGTGTCATGTTTAAAGTTCTTATATTTGTGGATACTATTACAGCTTGGGGCTAGTCATTGTAAAAATAGCTTTAAAATTCCATTCTTGAAAATAATTACAAAATGATACATCTATTTATTTAAAAACATTTATAGCCTGCCAACCTCTAGTCTTAACTTCCTGTGGATTAATTTTTTTGGTTGCTCAAAGAGATGCAGTAGTTTTATGTTTAGTCAACCAATGTTGGGCAGACTGGATAGACCGTACAGGTCTTTATCTGCCATCATTTACTATGTTATGTTACTATGAGGTTTCTATGGAACTATGGAAGGCTAAGTGCTTTGAAAATATGCCTCTATGTCTTTTTTTTATTTTAAATCTCTGGCTTTATAGTTTTGTCTCTCTTAGGGGCCCTTTTAAAGGGTGGTAGGGCTACTGGGCCGGTAGCTCGCTCCAAAACACCAGCACTGCAGGACACCCTGAGGTGTTTTGCAGTATTGTGATCAACGCACGCCAATCCCCACACTAGTAAAAAGAAATTATATTTTAGTGTGGGGGATGGGTAGTTGGTGTGCCCTCTGGTAATTGGGCAACGCATGGCCATCGCTGCACACTGCCCGTTACCATAGGATTAGTGCATGAGCCCTTATCATCAACTAACTATGTGGTGGTAAGGGCTCAGGTGGAAATGGCCGCATGCCAATTGTGAAATAGCGTACAGCCGTTGCTGATGCAAACTACAATTGTGGCATTTTTCCGCAGCACTAGAAATTGGCTGGAGCGCGCAGGAAACTCACATGCTAATTGCAGCCACTTTCAAGCGCAGCTTGGTAAAAGGACCCCTTAGTGATGGTTATGAAAGTGAAATTTCAGTTTCTGTAGTTAATTTAAAATATTGGTCTTCATGTATCATGTTTTATTAATAAACATGTTTTCTTATTAAAGTTATTAAAACTTCAAGATAGAGTACTCAACAATGTTATCATCCAGCTACTTGGAGATGAAGACCCCAGAGTGCGACATGTAGCAGCCTCTTCATTAGTAAGGTATTCCTTTTAGATAATAGTTCTACTTAGATTTTATGATACTTCTTTTCCTGATTTTATTCCTAAATCAATTGTGTAATGCAGATTTTTTTTCACAGCTATTGTCAGAATAATATTAATTTAAAGACTTTTAATACCAATTGTGTTTAGATTAAATTCTTATGATATGTGCTGAATACAATAAAGATATTTTAAAGTAGTGATTTGCTTAGGCACCCATTGGTATCTCTGGGTTTTCAGCTCTGATTTTAGGTCGATGTTACACTCAAGCTAGCTTGAATTGTAGATCACTTGAGTATCTTGTGGAATGTCTGGTTATATATTTAACGATGCCATTCTGAAAACCCTTTTTGACATAACCATTTTTATTAGAGAAGATAGCTTTCCTCCGAATACAAGCAGGCTCCAATATTCTCAGAAGTGGGTGACACAGATCCGCTTCGCCTGATCCAGCATTTTGCCAAAGTAAAAAGTAGAGCTTTGTGGAGTGCGAGCCATGCTCCACCGCACATGCGTGAATTCCTTCTCGCCTGTTGCGCGAACGTGGTCTCCTCAGTTCTTTTTTTCCGCATGAGGAGAAGGTGCGCTTTTTAAGACTCTTCTCACTCCCCTTGTTCAAAAGAGCTTTTGGTGCCTTTTGGCTATTTTTTTTTCCTCATTTTTCATTATGGTTTTCTTTTTTTTCTCCCTTTAAACCCTTCCTTTATTTTAAGTTTCCTTCTTTTTCGACATCATAGAGCCGTTTTTTTAGGCCTTGACTCCGGTCAGGTTCTTCCATTTTTTTTTCTGTGCCTTGCACCTGGCAAGCTTCCCAAACGTACAAACATTCTATACATGTTATTCCTGGAATTATGGATTTTTCCCAAGTCCATTTAGTAGCGGTTTATGGACTTGTCCTTTAGGAAACCGTCTAACCCCCTTTTAAAATCTGCCAAGCTAACCGCCTTCACCACGTTCTCCGGCAACGAATTCCAGAGTTTAATTACGCTTTGGGTGAAGAAACATTTTCTCCGATTTGTTTTTAAATTTACTACACTGTAGTTTCATCGCATGCCCCCCTAGTCCTAGTAATTTTGGAAAGCGTGAACAGACGCTTCACATCCACCTGTTCCACTCCACTCATTATTTTATATACCTCTATTATGTCTCCCCTCAGCTGTCTCTTCTCCAAGCTGAAAAGCCCTAGCCTCCTTAGTCTTTTTTCAGAGGGAAGTCATCCCATCCCCGCTATCATTTTAGTCGCCCTTCGCTGCACCTTTTCCAATTCCACTATATCAATAGTTTCTGCTTTTAGGAGTAAAATTGAACCTTGTAATTTCTGGAATCAAGTGTCAACATCTTGCTCTCAGAATAATCATAATTAATTAATGATTAGACCCAGGTTAGCACTAATATTTTAGTCAATATAGCTCCCCTTTGTACGAAAGCAAGGTTAGTAAGACAAAGCGACAAATGGTGTACACCAGGATTAAGGAAACTAAAATGTATTTGTAGAAAATGGGAACATAAGTGGCATAAGTTGAAAACTGGAGGAAAAGTATTTACCACTATAAATCGATTTGGCTTTAAAAATGGCGATGAAAAAATTTTACTCTAATTGGTAAAAACCATCCTAATATAAGGCAATTATTTCAGATAATTAATTTTCTTAAGGTACCTTCTCAAAATGATGATTTATTACCATCTCCAAACCAATTAGCTGATTATTTTTAAAATAAGGTAAAAAAAAATCTACAAATAAGATTTCCCAGCCATAAATTTGAATTACAGGATAATCCCTTATTGTCTATTTCTGAAAGGATTCCAGGTAATAGAATTTGGATCGATTTTCTCCCAATAAATTGGAATGATTTTATTAGTCTTTCATAAATATAATGCTTCCTTTTATCCTTTGGATAGTTGTCATCCTTATTTAATAAAAGCATCACCACCTTTCTTTCAATTAGCACTACACAATTGGATTCAAGAACAATTGTCCCTAGGCATTTTTCTCAAAACATTATGTCAAATAATCATTACTCCACTACTGAAAGACTCAAAATTGCCTGCTAACGAGAGCTCGAATTATAGACGTGTAGCCTCAATTCCTTTCTTTGCTAAACTGATGGAAGGTCTTGTTACTCAACAACTAACACTATCTAGAAAATAATTCAATTTTATGTTCCTCTCAATCAATTGATCTTTTCATAGTACATAAACGGTAGTGGGTTCAATGATTGATAAAGTCAGAGGTCTGCTGAGTGAGGGAAAGTGTGCAGTACTGTTGCAATTTGATCTTTCGGTGGCATTTGACCTGATGGACCATAAAATTCTGCTGCAGTTACTTGAAAATATTGAAATTGTTGGAAAAGTGCAGAATTGGTTTAAGACTTTTTTGATTCGCTCTTATACAGTCAAAACAAAGGATAGCCTATCTTCTTCCTGGAGTAATAACTGTGGAGTCCCTCAAGGCTCTCCAATGTCTCCGCTGCTTTTCAATATTTTTTTTTACGATATTTAGGTTTCTTGTTATATATCAAGAAAGTCATTCATTATATTTATGCAGACATCTCAGTTTTGATACCTTTTGATTCTATTTCTGTAATATATTCTATTCTAATTCAACAATGCATGTCATTAATAAATAATTGGATGTTTAATCATAAGTTAAAATTGAACACTGAGAAAACAAAATTTATCTGTTTTGACATGCATCCAGAAAATATTCCAAAATCTGTCACTATTAACCAAGTTACCTTTGAATTTTCTACAGTCATTAAGTTGTTAGGAATGCAGGAGGAGGCGAGCCTGGTCCTCTCAGTAGTGCTGGCGCTGTGACTTCATGTAAAAAGAAAATAATAAAAGATTTAAATTCGCGGGGGAGGGGGTGGTGAGGCTGTTGGGAAGCTAAGTGCGGGCAAGTGGGGCTGGGGTGCTGGAACTCGACGGGGGCTTAAAAGGGGTGTCGCGGGTGGCAGGAATGGAAAGCAGGGCTGGGGAGCTAAGGGCAGGTAGGTGAGCCTAGGAAAAAAAGGTGCCGGTACGCCTTACCGGCACAAAAAAAGCACTGAAGGTAACAGTCCTTTGATCGATGCGCCAACTACAGTTGCTAGTGTATGCTAGGTTATCGCCATGAAGGACAGCTTTGGAGTGGAGGAGTAGCCTAGTGGTTAGTGCAGTGGACTTTGATCCTGGAGAACTGAGTTTGATTCCCACTGCAGCTCCTTGTGACTCTGGGCATGTCACTTAACCCTCTGTTGCCCCTGGTACAAAATAAGTACCTGAATATATGTAAACCGCTTTGAATGTAGTTGTAAAATCCTCAGAAAGGCGGTATATCAAGCCCATTTCCCTTTCCCAAAAAAAGAATATGATTATTAGGATGTTGACCATTAGGATTACAATTAGCTTCACATTTAGTAAGCAAATAGATCTGAAAATGAGTCCTGATTCATATAGGAGGGAAATCGCCACAGCTGCTAGAAGAACTCCATCCTGAGATCCCAAAAAATAGGAAGGAGGAGCATGAGAGGTCATGAGAATATTGCAGAGAGCCCCCAACCCAGGCTAAATAGATATAAAGGGTCCCTAAAATATCAAGTACCCCAAGACTAAAGCACATCTGTGACCTTCTAGGTTCTGTATTATGATTCTCCTCCTAGAGAAAGAATCACTGTTCTATTTCATACAATTATGTAAAATATTCCAATCAAAAAACTAGGAGACTCCACTGACAGTTCAGGTAGCTCCAAAGAAAATTGATACAATGTATAGGATACAGAAATGCTTTGGGTTTGAGAGAGCACAGTTACCTCATCATTCCCTAGTTGTGGAATCTGCTTTAAAATGCACTTTCAGTGAGAGATGTCATGCTTTTGCTTCTCCAGGAAGAGAAGCTAGAACATTGGACTCTTTAGGCAGAAAACCTTTCAGGCTTCAATACTAACCAATCGCATATTAGAATATCAACTTTATTCCACAATTTAATTGAAATCTTTAATACAGGGTACTCTCTCCTTTGCAAAATTCCTTCCCCCTGAGAAGGCTGAAGAATTCCATAAGCTTCACAGAAAACTTCTCAACTGTTGTAAATATCTGGCAAGGCAAGTCTTTGATACCTTTGATGTCTCTTCATGCATCCACCTTAGCAATGGCAATGCAGCGCTTTTTCTGGCTTAGGGTCTCCATTCTTGAATCTACTGTCCAGAAGCAGCTAGTGGATTGCCCTTTCTCGTGGAGAAAACTCCTAATCAAAAATCATACTGATACTATAAAACTCTATCCAGGACACAGACATCTGCTACCTCTTCTTAAACTAGGAGATCTGCAGGAGGATTTTGACACTTGAATTACTATCTGTCTAAGCGTCTTTATACTCCTCCTTCATCTCAAAGGACTACACCCCAACGTTCATGTGTAAGGCATCAATGAAAATTCCAGACAACCTCTCAGTCTAAAGAACAACTCAGTTTGTGACTCCTTCCTAGAGAGCATTGCCACTGTACAGTTGTCCATGCCAAATGACCTGCCAGTTGGAGAGAGACTCATCCTCTTTCAACAGAGGTGACCTCTCATAACATGACCAATGGGTGCTTTGATTGGGGAAAAAAAGAAGTCTTGAGCATCCACCAAGAGAGTCTGGTTTCAACTCTTTCCAAATGACACTACTTTGAGAGGAGCTCTTGGCGCTTCTCCACCGGAATGCAACAGAGCCAGTTCCTCCGCCGTACTGGGTTCGGGGGTTCTATTCCAGAAAATTTCTTATACCAAAAAAGACAGGAGGTGGATTATGATCAATTTTTGATTTACAAGACTTAAGTTTCTACTCAAAGAAAAATTTTGCATGGTTTCCCTGGGATCACTGCTTCCCATGGTACAGCTCAATATTTGGCTTTGCTCTCTAGATCACAAAGAGGCATACACCCATATCCTGCACACAGAAAGTTCCTTTGCTTCTGCTGTGGCACTCTGCTTGGCTTCGGCTGCTCGAGTCTTCACGAAGTGCCTGATAGTGGTAGCTGGAACAGTTTGCAAGTGGGGTATACACGTCTTCCCCTACTTAGATGACTGGTTAATTGAAGCAGCCTCTTGGGAATCAGCACACAACTACATTCTATCCGCCATCAGACTCCTAGAACTGCGTTAGTTTGTGATTAATTAACCAAAATGACATCTACAACCAGTCCAGACCTTAGAATTCATAGGGGCCTCCCCGATAGGGCCGAGCCTTCCTTTCTCTGCTGAGAGCAAACAACATACTGCATCTCTTTACTCAGGTGTTCAGATCCGCACTAGTATCTGCTTATCAAATGCTCCACCTATTCTGTCACGTGGCCTCAGTCCACGTAACACCATTGGCTTGACTCCACTTCTGCATTCCTAATTGGACGCTCTCCTCTCAGTGGTCTCAATCCACGGGATTACTCTTGGCCTGTATTTGAGTCATTCCACAACCCTGCAGCTCTCTACAGTAGTGGATTGTGTCTCAGAATCTAACCCGAGTTCTTCCATGTCAGTCCCCTTCACATCACAAGGTTTGATCCTTTTCCAACTTCTCCTTCATCCAGACTCTCGCTCTCTAGCCTTCACTGCTTGGATCCTGTTGACATAGTTTTACATTCCTTAAACCTTAAACCTTTCTTGAAGGAGTCTCTAGAATACTACTAGCCTCTTGGAAACCTGCTATGCAGAAGTGTTACCGTTTTAAGTGGAAGAGGTATTTTCTATGGTGTGCTGCCAAGCACTCAACCCTGTTAGGTGCTCTCTTCCACTCTTATAGAGTACCTCCTCCATCTTTCTTATTCTGGCTTCAAAACAAATTCAGTTGAAGTACATTTGAGTGCTGGTAGTGCAATTTCACTTCAAGGTTGTTGATAAACCAGTTTCTGTTTATCCCTTGATAGTTAGATTCAGGAAAGGTTTATTTCATACCAAACCTCCTGTCAAATTGCTCCTTGTGGTATGGGATCTGAATGTCATCCTCACAGCTCTTATGAAAGCTCCTTTTAAACCACTTTATTCCTGTTCCTTAAGATTCCTCACTTGTAAGGTAGTGTTCTTAATGTTTCTTACTTCTGCCAGAACAGTAAGCAAACTTCAAGTTCTAGTAGTAGACACACCTTACACCAGGGTTTTCTTCCAAACCCACCCCAGATTCCTCCCTAAAATGATATTGTGTTCTATCTCAGTCAATCCATTGTGCTTCCTTTCTTCTTTCTTAATCCACACTCGTATCCTGGAGAAGCAGAACTGTTGCATTCCTTAGACTGCAGGTGTGCTCTAGCATATCTGAAGCATGCAAAATCTCATAAGAAGTCCTCCCAGCTTTTTGTATCCTTCAGTTCTAACTCTATTAGGGATTCTCATCACCAGATGTACTCTATGTACTTGGTTGGCTGACTGTATTACATATACGTATACTCAGGCAGGGCCGTTTCTCTGCTCACAACGTGTGAGCCATGGCAGCTTCAGTAGCCCATTTCTGCCCTGCCTCCATTGAAGACATCTGCAAGGCGGCTATGTGGTCTTCTGTCCACATCTTCACTGCTCACTACTGTCTAGAGCTGCATTTTATGCAGGATAGCCAGTTTGACAAGCAGTCTTGCAGAATCTTTTTACTACTTAAGTCAACTCCGCCCTTTGGCCCTTTTTTTCAGCCAGCTCACATTCTCTATAGTTGCCAGATTTATTATTATATTGTGAGCCTGGTAGCTAGCGAGTCCCACATGTGAGAATATCATGCCTGCTTGTCCTTGGAGAAAGTCAAGTTACTTATCTGTAGCAAGTGTTCTCTGAGGACAGCAGGCATATATTCTCACATCCCTCCCACTTCCCCTTGGAGTTGTCTTCTTAGCTTTAGTACTGTACTGCTGGTCCCGCACTCTAGCGTCAGGCGGGAAAGCACTCACGCAAGCATGGTGGGGTAACTGCCTCAAAGTTTTAAAGTGACAGTGCATTTGGCAGTGTCTGCACCAGCCTCCATGGATGACTCACCCACATGTGAGAATATATGCCTCCTGTCCTCATAGAACACCTGCTTACAGGTAAGTAACTTAGTTGTTTGCACATAGAATGATTATGGATATTGCCCTCTTTACATATGCAATGACAAATCAGTAGGATAGTTAAGACCATCAAAAGTGGAAACAATAGAAACATAAAATAGCAAGATAATTCTTGATTGTACATTACATTTTTAACTTGTATTCCGCTATCACCTTAAAGTTCTAAGCCGTTCACAAAAATCAAGAAGCCAGAACAATCTCTGAGAATTACACAAACCTTACGTGAAATGTTTACCTAAAAGTACTATTCTTGTAAAAAGAATTTCTTAAATTAGTATTTTTGTCCTTCAGAGGGATATTGTTTCTTGACAGATGTGACATGATACACAAAATGTTTGTTACTTCTCTGGGTCATATACCTCTTAACTGTCCAGTACATAAACTGTATCAGCACAGGGAGAAGGTGCACGTGTATGTTCACAGTCTCAGGTATCCCTTGCTGCACCTGTCTTTACAGCATTGCCAATATTCCTGTTTGCGTAGAATATTTGTTTATTGTGTAAAGAAATGAAAATTGGTAAAGAGGTGTCATATATGTGTTTTGATTTAATTTTTTCAGACTTGTCCCAAAGATTTTTTATAATGGTGACCAAGGGCAAGCTGATCCAGTAGTGGCCGTGGCAAAAGACCAAAGCAGTGTCTACTTGAAACTCCTCATGCATGAGACTCAACCTCCATCTCACTTTGCAGTCAGCACTATCACCAGGTAGTAATCAAAATTTATATTTTCTCATTCTTGAAAACAGGATCACAATAGGCTTTACACCTTGACATTCAGAAACACACACAGTCACACTAAAATGTAAACTTTGTATATTGACCTGTATAATGCTGTCATCTTTGGAAATGACAAGGAGAAGGTTATCGATTAACAATGAAGCTCAGTTTTTAGTTTAGAGTTGATCTTTATCAGCAGAAATCGGAGGTCATTCTTTCAATGCCAAATTTTGTAAAGGGTGTCTAGGTAAGAATTGGGATATCCAAGTTGAGAGGTGTACAGTTTCCTGTGTATTTTCCAAAACGCTTGCTGAATGCAAAGCCTTACTTAGGTTGTGAGTCCATTAGGGACAGAGAAAGTACCTGTATATACTACTACTACTACTTAACATTTCTAGAGCGCTACTAGGGTTATGCAGCGCTGTACAAATCAACAAAGAAGGACAGTCCCTGCTCAGAGGAGCTTACAATCTAAAGGACGAAATGTCAAGTTGATGCAGTCTAGATTTCTTGAGTAGAGGTGTGGTGGTTAGGTGCCGAAGGCGACATTGAAGAGATGGGCTTTGAGCAATGATTTGAAGATGGGCAGGGAGGGGGCCTGGCGTATGGGCTCAGGGAGTTTGTTCCATGCATGGGGTGAGGCGAGGCAGAAAGGGCGGAGCCTGGAGTTGGCGGTGGTGGAGAAGGGTACTGAAAGGAGGGATTTGTCTTGAGAGCGGTGGTTACGGGTAGGAATGTAAGGGGAGATGAGGGTAGAGAGGTAAGGAGGGGCTGTAGATCGAGTGCATTTGTAGGTTAGTAGGAGAAGCTTGAACTGTATGCGGTACCTGATCGGAAGCCAGTGAAGTGACTTGAGGAGAGGAGTGATATGAGTATATCTGTCCAGGCGGAAGATAAGACGTGCAGCAGAGTTCTGAATGGACTGAAGAGGGGATAGATGGCTGAGTGGGAGGCCAGTGAGGAGTAGGTTGCAGTAGTCAAGGTGAGAGGTAATGAGAGAGTGGATGAGAGTTTGGGTGGTGTGCTCAGAGAGGAAAGGGTGCATTTTGCTAATGTTATAGAGGAAGAAGCGACAGGTCTTGGCTGTCTGCTGGATATGCGCAGAGAAGGAGAGAGAGGAGTCGAAGATGACACCAAGGTTGCGGGCAGATGAGACAGGGACGATGAGGGTGTTATCAACTGAGATAGAGAGTGGAGGGAGAGGAGAAGTGGGTTTGGGTGGGAAGACAAGAAGTTCGGTCTTGGCCATGTTCAGTTTCAGGTGGCGGTTGGACATCCAGGCAGCAATGTCGGATAAGCAGGCCGATACTTTGGCCTGTGTTTCCGCAGTGATGTCTGGTGTGCAGAGATAAAGCCGGGTGTCGTCAGCATAAAGATGATAGTGGAAGCCATGAGATGAGATCAGGGATCCCAGGGAAGAGGTGTAGATTGAAAAAAGAAGGGGTCCAAGGACAGATCCCTGAGGGACTTCAACAAAGAGCGGGATAGGAGTGGAAGACGAACCATGAGAGTGTACTCTGAAGGTGCGATGGGAGAGATAAGAGGAGAACCAGGAGAGGACAGAGTCCTGGAATCCATGTGTCAAGAAGTAAGTTATGATTGACAGTGTCAAAAGCGGCGGATAGGTCGAGGAGGATGAGGATGGAGTAGTGACCTTTGAATTTGGCGAGGAACAGGTCATTGCAGACTTTAGATAGTGCCGTTTCTGTCGAGTGCAGGGGGCGAAAGCCGGATTGAAGCAGATCGAGGATGGCATGAGAGGAGAGAAAATCAAGGCAGCGGCTGTGAACGTTCAAGTATCTTGGAGAGGAAGGTAGGAGGGAAATGGGGCGGTAGTTGGAGGGACAGGTAGGGTCAAGTGATGGTTTTTTGAGGAGAGGTGTGACTACGGCATGCTTGAAGGTGTCCGGGACAGTTGCAGTGGAAAGAGAGAGGTTGAGGATATGACAGATGGGGGGGGGGGGGGGGGGGGGTGATAGTAGGAGAGATGGTGTTAAGTAAGTTGGTGGGGATGGGGTCTGAGGTGGTGCATTTCGAAGAGGAGAGGAGATGGGTGGTTTCCTCTTCGGTAATATCAGGAAAAGAGGAGAAGGAGGCCTGGGTTGGTTGGTTGAGGGAGTGGGTTATAGGATGAAAAGGAGGAGAAGGTTTAGTGGTGAATTCAAGGTTGATCTTCTGGACCTTGTCACGGAAGTAGTTAGCCAGTGATTGAGGAGAGAGTGAAGGGGGGGGGGGGGGGGGTGGGAGCGGAGGGCACTTTGAGGAGGGAATTGAGGATGGCCAAGAGACGACTAGGGTTAGATCTGAGGGAATTTGTCAATTGGGTGTAGTAGTCCTGTTTGGTGAGGAATAGGGAGAACTGGAAGGAGGATAGCATGAATTTGTAGTGAATGAAATCAGTATGGGTGCGAGATTTCCTCCATAGGCGTTCAGCCGATCGGGTGCAGGAGCGAAGGTATCGGGTGCAGGGGGTCAGCCAGGGCTGGGGATTAGTACGCCTTGTGGGACGGGAGACGGATGGTGCAAGGGTGTCTAGGGCCGAGGAGAGAGGGGCATTGTAAGTGGAGACAGCCTTGTCGACAGATTCGGAGGACATGATGGAAGGGAGGAGATCAGAGATAATAGAGGATAAGGTGGGGGGGGGGGGGGGGGGTCCACAGCCTGGAGATTCCTGGAAGTGGTGGTTAGTGTTGGGCGGGACTGAGGGGGAGGGTGATGAAGTGTGAATGTGATCAGGTGATGGTCAGAGAGAGGAAGAGCTGATGCACAGAAATTGGATGGTGACCAGGTAGAAGAGAGGACGAGATCAAGACAGTGACCAGATTGGTGAGTAGGGGTGGAGGAGCTCACCTGGAGGTTGAAGGAGGCGGTTAGAGTGAGGAATTGAGAAGCGTATGAGTTGGATGGGTTATCAATGTGTATGTTGAAGTCACCAAGAATGAGGGATGGGGATGAGGGCTCAAGAAAAACGGAGAGCCAGGCATCAAAGTCAGTAAGGAAGGAAGAGAGGGACTTATCAGGGGGGCGGTAAATGACTGCAACTCTGAGTGGCAGCGGGTAGAATAGACGGATGGAGTGGACTTCAAACTGAGAAGCAGTGAGACTGTGGTAGGAGGAGAGGTTGAAAACTGCAGGAGGACGAAAGTAGTAGACCAACGCCGCCACCGCGACCAACTGGGCGGGGCGAATGGGAGAAAAGATAACCTCCGTGGCATAGGGGCGCGACTGAGGCAGAGTCGTCAGGGGTGAGCCAGGTTTCGTTTAGGGCGAGCAGTTGAAGGGAGTGGGAGATGAAGAGATCGTGGGTGAAGGAGAGTTTGTTGCAGACTGAGTGGGCATTCCACAGGGCACACGAGAAGGGGAGGGAGGAGGGGAATGGAGATGAGATTGGAGATATTGCGGAAACGTTTGCTTAGATATATATAATATGTATATAATATGTAAAGTGCTTTGGTTGTACCACAGAAAGGAGGTATATCAAATGCATTGCCAGTTTATCTAGAAAGAACAGTCATTTTAGTAAAAAGCACAAAACTGGATGGTCAGGAAGAGTCAATTAAGGAGTTGAGCGATTAAAACTTTTTTTTTTTTTTTGAGTTGGTGATAAATACCATAGACGTAAACACAACTGCCCTCTCAATCCGTTGTGCAAACCTTAAGTCTAAATAAGCAGTTAGCTGACACATAGCCTACCTAGGTGTGACTGTCAATGTCAGTTTAGTTTTGTTTTAAATTTTATTTTAAAGTGTGCATATGTTCCTTTTGCATATAGACACATGCTGTTATGACCCACCCACCACACAGCTGTTAGAAGTTACGTGCTTCAAATGTGTCAATAGCTTTCTAAAATAGCTATATACATGCATGGGATATTTAAACATATAAACACCACTGTTTATTTATGTAACATAGTAAATGACGGTAGATAAAGACCTGTATGGTCCATCCAGTCTGCCCAACAAGATAAACTCATTTTACATGGTATGTGATACTTTATATGTATACCCGAGTTTGATTTGTCCTTGCCTTTCTCAGGGCACAGACCGCAGAAGTCTACCCAGTACTGTACTTGTACTAAATTCTGAAGCTAACATCGAAGCCCCTTAAAATTTACACTCCAGCTCATCCCTATCTATTCAGTCACAATCAGGGCGTAGACCGTAGAAGTCTGCCCAACTCCCGTTTTGTTTCCAATTTTCGGCGTCGCCACCCAATCTCCGCTAAGATTCCACGGAACCATTCCTTCTAAACAGGATTCCTTTGTGTTTATCCCACGCATGTTTGAATTCCTAAACCGTTTTCATCTCCACCAGCTCCTGCGGGAGGGCATTCCACATATCCACCACCCTCTCCGTGAAAAAAATACTTCCTGACATTAGTCCTGAGTCTGCCCCCCTTCAACCTCAATTCATGCCCTCTAGTTCTACCGCCTTCCCGTCTCCGGAAAAGGTTCGTTTGCGGATTAATACCTTTCAAATATTTGAATGTCTGTATCATATCACCTCTGTTTCTCCTTTCCTCCAAGGTATACATGTTCAGGTCAGAAAGTCTCTCCTCGTACGGTTTGCAACGCAAATCCCATACCATTTTCGTAGTTTTTCTTTGCAGTGCTTCCAGTCTTTTTCCATCTTTAGCAAGATACGGCCTCCAAAACTGAACACAATACTCCAGGTGGGGCCTCACCAATGACTTGTAGAAGGGCATCAACACCTCCTTCTGCTGGTTATGCCCCTCTCTACGCAGCCTAGCATCCTTCTGGCCACGGCCGTTGCCTTGTCGCATTGTTGCTTCACCTTCAGATCCTCCAACACCAACACCCCAAGGTCTCTCTCCTGAGTCAAGCTTACTAATCTCTCTCCTCCTATCTGGTATCTCTCTTTTGGGTTTCCACACCCCAAGTGCATGACTCTACACTTCTTGGCATTAAATTTTAACTTCCAGACCCTCGACCATTCTTCTAATGTTCGGAGATCCCTTCTCATTGTTTCTACTCCCTCCAGGGTATCCACTCTATTGGCTATTTTCGTGTCATCCGCAAAAAGGCACACCTTTCCTTCCAACCCTTCAGCAATATCTCCCACAAATATATTAAACAGAATAGGCCCCAGCACCAACCCCTGAGGAACTCCACTGCTCACCTTCCTTTCCTCCGAGCGGATTCCATTTACCACCACCCTCTGCCACCTGTCGGTCAACCAGTTTCTTATCCAGTTCACCACTTTTGGTCCTAAGTTCAACCCTTTCAGCTTATTCACGAGTCTTCTGTGGGAGACCATATCAAAGGCTTTGCTGAAGTCCAAGTAGATTACATCTAGCGCGTGTCCCTCATCCAGTTCTTTGGTCACCCAGTCAAAAAAGTCAATAAGATTCGTTTGGCAGGATTTTCCTTTGGTAAAGCCATGTTGCCTCGGGTCCTACATACCACCTATAATGGCCAAAGTTTACTAGGTGTAAGGCATAATTTACATTTAGATTGTAGAGTAATTTCTCTACTGAAGTTTTCCCTTCTTCATCATGAATATTTTTTTCAATTTTCAGAGATCTTTTTATTAAAGCTAAAACTGATAACACATGATCAAACAATGAAAATAGAAAACCACTGGAACGCTGCACTTATATACAGTAAATAGCTTCACAAAGTATGATTCAAAATATGTACCTAAAATTTTTAAGGGGAGTTTCTGTGAACCCCCACATTCAGGTCTACTTGTCTGTACAACATTAAAATTGTAAGTATCCATAGTATTCCTTAAGAGCAGCGAGCAAGAAAAGAACCCCAAATTTGTTCTCATTTGACCAGTCTTATTGTTCTTAGATTTTCCATGTGCGAAATGTACCAAATCTTACTGATCCATTTATAAGCAGGCTGAACTCCCTCTGACTTCCAGGCTGTTGCGAAGGTTACTACTACTACTAATCATTTCTATAGGGCTACTCGACATACGCAACGCTGTACACATTGGGGCTCATTTTTAAAGCACTTAGAATTGCAAAGTTATGTGGAGGTGCATAATCGAATGGCGCCGGCCCAACCATATTATCGAAATAAGATAGCCGGCTATCTTTCGTTTCGATAATATGGTTGAAGCCGGCCAAATCTCAGCATTTGGGCCGTCTTTAGAGATGACCGGCATTGGTTTCCGGCGATAATGGAAACTAATGCCGGCGATCTCAAACCCGGCCAAATCCAAGGCATTTGGTTGTGGGAGGAGCCAGCATTTCTAATGCACTGGTCCCCCTGACATGCCAGGACACCAACCGGGCACCCTAGGGGGTACTGCAGTGGACTTCAAAAATTGCTCCCAGGTGCATACCTCCCTTACCTTGGGTTCTGAGTCCCCCAAAACCCACTCTTCACAACTCTACACCACTACCATAGCCCTAAGGGGTGAAGGGGGGCACCTACATGTGGGTTTTGGGGGGGGGGGGGTTTGCAGGGCTCCTATTTATCATCACAAGTGTAACAGGTAGGGGGGGTGGGCCTAGGCCCATCTGCCTGAAGTGCACTGCACCCACTAAAAACTGCTCCAGGGACCTGCATACTGCAGTCAGGGAGCTGGGTATGACATTTGAGGCTGGCAATAAAATGTTTTTTAATTTTTTTTTTTAGGGTGGGAGGGGGTTGGTGACCACTGGGGGAGTAAGGGGAGGTCATCCCCGATTCCCTCCGGTGGTCATCTGGTCAGTTGGGGCACTTTTTTGAGGCTTGGTCCTAAAAATAAATGGGCCAAGTGAAGCCGGCCAAATGCTCGTAAGAGCTGACCTTTTTTCCATTATCGTCCGAAGCCGGCCATCTCATGACCACGCCCCCGTCCCGCCTTCCGTACCCTGTGGAAACGCCCCCTTTAACTTTGGCCGGCTCTGCGACGGAAAACAGTTGGAGCCGGCCAAAATCGGCTTTCGATTATACCGATTTGGCCGGGTTCAGGAGATGGCCGGCCATCTCCTGATTTGTGTCGGAAGATGGCCGGCCATCTCCTTCGAAAATAAGCAGGATAGTAACCTAGGGAACTTAGTAAGTCTAAGTGCTTTGAAAATACTGTATACCTCATTGTATTCAGGCACTTTCTCTGTCCTTAGAGGGCTCACAATCTAAGCTTTTTTTTTTTTTTGTACCTGGGGCAATGGAGGGTTAAGTGACTTGCCCAAGGTCACAAGGAGCTGCAGTGGGAATCAAACCCAGGTTTCCAGGATCAAAGCCCTTTACGCTAACCATTAGGCCACTTCTGTCATGTGTTAGGTGAGCTGCATTAATACACTTCTGAATTTGTATCGCTTCAACTGCCTTGAGGGTGTTCCCAAGGTCCTGTTGGCTTCCAGGAGAGATTCCACTAAAAGGTGTGTTATATTTTCAAATGGAAGAGACATGCTGTCTGATGTGAGGACAGGTCCCAGAGATCAGCCATGTGAAGTGGAGCACCACCAGTGTGATCGTAGCAGAAGAAACTAGAAGAGTAGGGTAAGGGGGTAGGCATTTCCAGGAGACACAAAGGAGACAAGATGATCCAATTATGCCAAAAAAGACTTGACATGGCACTGTTTTGGTGCTGAAGCGCCTGCCTCAGGAGTCTAAGAAACACATATTGTTATTAACATCAAAATAGTTGAAAATGTAGGCATAATGAAAAAATGATGGTAATGTGTAAAATGTACATAGCAAATGATGAATACTAAAACATGGTTAAAAACCTAAATAGCAACATAGCAACATAAATTACTTAGAGGGTCAAAAAAGGTCAAACCTGGAGGACGTAATGGGGCAGTTCAGCAAACTGAAGAGTAGCAAATCTCCTGGACCGGATGGTATTCATCCTAGAGTACTGATAGAACTGAAAAATGAGCTTGCGGAGCTACTGTTAGTGATATGCAATTTATCCTTAAAATCGAGCGTGGTACCGGAAGATTGGAGGGTGGCCAATGTAACGCCGATTTTTTTTAAAGGTTCCAGGGGAGATCCGGGAAATTATAGATCGTGAATCTGACGTCGGTGCCTTGGAAAATGGTAGAGACTATTATCAAAAACAAAATTACAGAGCACATCCGAAGACATGGATTACTGAGACCAAGTCAGCACGGCTTTTGTGTGGGGAAATCTTGCCTGACCAATTTACTTCAATTCTTTGAAGGAGTAAACAAACATGTGGACAAAGGGGAGCCGGTTGATATCATGTATCTGGATTTTCAAAAGGCGTTTGACAAGGTACCTCATGAAAGGCTACAGAGGAAATTGGAGGGTCATGGGATAGGAGGAAATGTCCTATTGTGGATTAAAAACTGGTTGAAGGATAGGAAGCAGAGAGTGGGGTTAAATGGGCAGTATTCACAATGGAGAAGGGTAGTTAGTGGGTTCTTCAGGGGTCTGTGCTAGGACCGCTGCTTTTTAATATATTTATAAATGAGTTAGAGATGAGAGTAACTAGCGAGGTAATTAAATTTGCTGATGACACAAAGTTATTCAAAGTCGTTAACTCGCGACAGGATTGTGAAAAATTACAGAAGGACCTTACGAGACTGGGAGACTGGGCGGCAAATGGCAGATGACGTTTAATGTGAGCAAGTGCAAGGTGATGCATGTGGGAAAAAAGAATCCGAATTATAGCTACATCATGCAAGGTTCCACGTTAGGAGTTACGGACCAAGAAAGGTATTTACCAGAAAAAGCACATTTATAATTCTCATAAGTCTGTTCTCAGCTCAAGGAGAGCAAAACAGCTTATAATAAAAACTAGAAATATGTATGGTTTGCACCTTTTCATGGCCTTTATGCTATACACTTCTCATAAGCAGAAAATAACTAGCGTTACAGGAACGCATCACCAAAAGAGAGACAGGGACAGTTATAAAGAGAAGGAGAGGGTATATTGTGGCTGAGTAAAGTGTGCAATAGTGAACCGTGACGGAAATTAAAACCTTTCATTGATGGTGAATGTTTCTTTTGTGCAGGGCATAGATATGAAAATGAGAAGTACAGACATGCTTGAAAAAATTGCAGCCCATAACAAATAACAAAACCAAATGAGGAGAAATGCAGGTGAAACAATTCAAGAGAGAGAAAAAGATCCGAGCGTGGACAGAATGAAACATAAGTGTAAAGTAGTGGAAGTAAATACCTGGCTAAAAAGTCTCCAAATAACAAGTCAATTGCACAGTCTGGCAAATCAATAAAATATGTATATCACTCCAATTATACTCTCTGAAGTGAATGCAAAATTATGATATTTACTAAATTTTATAAAGTAGCCTCAATGGCCCAGGGAACCATGTTTAGTTTAGGACTCCACTGAATTGGCCGACATCATGGGCTCCTCCTCTTTTCAGAAAAAACCACCGATACTAAAAAACTCCCTCTCTCAGGGGAGAAAAAGATCAAGTGGATAAAAAACGGAAAAGAGGGGTATTTTATCAAAATATCAATAAGAGTGCACAACACCACAGCGAGTGTTAATGGAAGTAAAGGAAATATATTTACTTCATAAACCTTGATATTAAGAGAACAGAGGGGTCCGAAGTTATTCCCGGAAGATGAGACATTTGTCAACAGCTGGAACAGCATATTAAATCAATGTTCCTTAGACTTGATGTTACTTCCCATCCAGACACTACAACAGAGAATAAACATTGAGAAACCAATATTGGAAGAAAAAAAGAGGAATATTTTTTCCCAAGAAGGACTTGACAGATCCTTAGAGGAATTTAATATGAAAATAGATAAATTTAATAAAGATTTACAACAAGTTAAATACAAGAAAATGATCCGAGATAAAAAAGATTATTCAGATGGATATGTATATATCTCGATGAAAAATCAAGGCACACAAGATACAAGTGAGATGGACAAACCTCGGACTGAGTTATCGTCTAGCGCTTCAAGTGGAGAAGAGGATCCAAAATCGGGGCCGACATATGCAAGAACAAGAGGTCGTGGAAGAGGGACCCGGAAAAATCGAGGACGAGCAACAGTAACATTCGAACCATCCAGACCACGAGGAAGACCTCGCAAGAGGGAAGACTCCCTGTAATAAATTTATCTAATAAAAGTCTTTCCCATATACAAATACAAGTACTCAGTAAAGGATTATCGTTTGTTCCGACCACTATATATGATCCTTTCCAAACAAGGGTCGATATAGCTAAATTCATTAGATCCTTACGTTTAAAAGTGTTCTTTGGAAATAATGATATGCAACATAGAGGATACTCTACTGTCTATCAAAAAAGCATATGGTCTCCTCCAGGGAACATAGATCCAGTGATAGACACGTTTTATAGACATGTTATCAAAGACTTGGAACAAATGGAACAACATCATGTCTATTATCGTCAGAATGTTTCCAAAGAAGAAAGAGAAGCAATTCAGTCTTTAGCTAATGATTCAGAAATTGTCATCCGTCGGGCCGATAAGGGTGGTGCTATTGTTGTTCTTCATAAAAAAGATTATATTAATGAAGCATACCGGCAATTGAATGATGTAAAAACATATTGTAGGCTGGATAAAGATCCTACTGACAACCTCTTAACTGAGATATCAGAAATTACCACCGAAGCATTTCAAGCAGGTTTTCTTATTAGGAATGAAATGAATTATTTAAATCATAAGAATGCTAAAATACCTATTTTTTACCTTCTTCCTAAAATTCATAAAACCCTTATAGAACCACCAGGTAGACCAATAGTATCAGCCTGTAATTCTTTACTAGAAAGATCATGTAAATATATAGATGGTTTTCTGGCACCACTTGTTGTTAATGTTAAATCTTATATTAAAGACACAACGCACTTCTTGCAAAAACTTGAATCTTTACCAATTCAAACCAATATAGGATATTTAGTGACGTTGGATGTCCAGTCACTATATACAGCGATACCCCAAAGTGAGGCATTACATGTAATAGAATATTTTTTAGAACAACGTCCTAGACCAGTAACGGTCCCCACTGATTTTTTACTGAAGTTATTTAAGTTAGCCTTATTTAATAATCATTTCTTATTTAATGGTGAACTTTTTTTACAACTATCAGGCATTGCTATGGGAGCAGCTTTTGCTCCATCAGTGGCTAATTTATTCATGGCTCACTTAGAGGAAAATGTGATCTATAAACTTCCTGAATTTCAATTTATTAAATGTTGGTGGAGATTTATTGACGATATTTTCATCATATGGAATTCTTCTCTGGAAAGGTTAGATTTATTTTTGATAAATCTGAATTCATGCCATCCTACCATCAAGTTTCAACATACAGTTCACATTAGTGAGATTAGTTTTCTTGATGTGAAGATTTACAAGAATAACAACAAATTTGAAACTGATGTGTTTATGAAACCTACAGACCGTAATTCATTATTACTTTATGACAGCATGCATCCTATTCACATTAAGAACAACCTTCCATTCGCTCAGTTTTTAAGATACAGACGGATCTGTGATTCTTCACAGAAATATAAACAATCAGCCGTTTGTTTAAAAGATAAACTGACCGCAAGAGGTTATCCTCATAAAATTGTGAAACATGCATTTAAGAGAGCTCTGTATAACCATCGTGAAAATTTGTTAGAATCTGCAATTCAGCCAAAACGAAATGAAGGTGATCAAAAAGCAGTATGTACGATGCAATATACAGCGATGGCACCTAAGGTTGCCAATATTATACGTAGGAATTGGAATATTCTATCTACTCATGATATGCTTGCTAAACAACAATGCATGATATCATATTCAAGACGTGCTAATTTGTCAGATGTCCTATGCCACTCGGATGTTAGAACTGACAGTCCATGTATGAATGATGATTTGCTGGGACATAAGAAATGTGGAGAATGTATTATGTGTACAGTGATGGATGAAACTAACAAATTCTGGGACACAGCTAAACAGGATTGGATCTATTTAAAAGGAAAGACAACGTGTAAATCCCAAGCAGTGATATATTTAATCACATGTCCTTGTGGATTGCGATATATAGGTCAGACGAAACGAATGTTTAAAACTAGACTTTCGGAACACAAGCACGCCATTCAATCCAGAAAAATGCACATGCCTTTGTCTAAACACTGTACTGATAATGATCATGAATTTAACCAACTAAGATGCTTAATAATTGAACAACTTGCAAACAATAATAGAAGGGGTGATATTTCGCGAGTTCTGCGGCAGAAAGAACAGAAATGGATTTATCACCTAAGAACTGTACACCCGAATGGTCTTAATGGACCAATTGAATGGGAAGCATTTTATTGAAAAATGTTAGGTTTTCTTGTGGTCAAATATAACCTTTTCATTGGCTGTACAGCATTTTTCAACTAGTAATTGGCGAGTGAAAACACAAGGTGTGTGATATATTTAAAAGCACATATTTAAAAGTATGAATTTCATTTAAAATCAAGACAACTTCTTTCTCATGTAATATATAGTTTCAGTTAAAGTCTAGTCTCTTTTATTCAAAATATAATATCTTTTTCTGATATATAGTTGACATCAAGGCTTTAAAATGACTGAAATTAGTGATATGCAAATTTGAAGATCTAAACTTAGACTGCTGATTGGATCAAACAAACAGTGACGCCTCTTGAAGAGGGTGGAGTTTAAACACCGGCGTCTTATATTAACAGACGCCATGTTTTGAATCATTGTTCGCAATGGATAGAAAGGAATGTAATTTCTATTAATTTTGAAACTTCTCCTGATGAAGACTGCGAAACAGTGGGGTCCCTGGCTGTCGAGAAACCCTGTTAGACATAGCGAGATTTAATACTTCTCTAAGTATTACCCACGCTTATACAACTTAACTTCAATACCAAAACAACCAGAGACTGACGACTATACAAACAGGATACTATGGATTGATGATTGAGAGCATTACAAAAAGATGAACCAGATGGGTTGAACTTTCAAAAAGGCCAATTTATTTTGCCTCAAAGATAAGTAATTTGTTAAACATATTTATACAAGCAAGTTCATCTCAAAGTGAAAAACATTTGTAGCTCCGAGATACATTGGTTTCAGTTTGATATAGTGCTCTCTGTTCTCTTAATATCAAGGTTTATGAAGTAAATATATTTCCTTTACTTCCATTAACACTCGCTGTGGTGTTGTGCACTCTTATTGATATTTTGATAAAATACCCCTCTTTTCCGTTTTTTATCCACTTGATCTTTTTCTCCCCTGAGAGAGGGAGTTTTTTAGTATCGGTGGTTTTTTCTGAAAAGAGGAGGAGCCCATGATGTCGGCCAATTCAGTGGAGTCCTAAACTAAACATGGTTCCCTGGGCCATTGAGGCTACTTTATAAAATTTAGTAAATATCATAATTTTGCATTCACTTCAGAGAGTATAATTGGAGTGGTATACATATTTTATTGATTTTCTTTATATTATTACACTCCTGACACTTTGTGATTTTTCTATAACAGTCTGGCAAATACCAGAAAGATAAGAGTGCTCTGCATGGAAATGGAAGAATTTATGCTATGACATAGTTCAGGGATTGGTGCCAAAAATATGAAACCTGAGTGTGCATGTACAGATTGTTCCTCGGGGCATTAGTGCCTGTGAACAGTGATATCGTATGATAAAAGCTATGACTAAAAGAAATTCCAAAGGCTGACACTTATGCCCCAAGAAGTGATTCCATAAAAATTCAGAATAAAAAAAATAATTAAAAATCCCGGAGTGGGTATTTAAAAAAAAAACCCCAAAAACACGGTGATATAGTATTACAAACATCAGCTGTTCAAGTATGGGAATAAGGCGGGGACTTTGCTAGGCCGGTTGGCTAAGGGGAAAAAAGGGGTGGCCAGAATTTTACAAGTAAAGAGTCATGATGGCAGAGTGGTTAGACTTGAAAAGGATGTAGTCGAGAGCTTCCGGCATTACTATGCGGCCATGTATGGGTAGCCCAAGGGAATAATACCAGATAGTGCATTATTTTTGGATAACATTGATCTCCCAAAGCTATCAGCCACGCAGGGAAAAAATCTTAATGCTCCTATTGGGGAGGGGGAGTTAATACTGGCTTTGCAACAGAGTGATATACACAAGGCACCAGGGCCCGATGGATATAGCTTGGCCTTTTATAAATTACTACAAGAACAGGTGACCCCACCTTTGTTAAATTTATTTAATTCTATGGCTGGTACAGGAAAGGTCCCTGAGACCTTTAATATGGCCAAAATGATTGTTTTGCTAAAGCCAGGTAAAGACCCGGAGGAAATGGGATCATATAGACCGATATCCCTGTTAAACTGCAATGTTAAACTTTGTGCAAAAATTTTGGCGAACCGGTTAGCCCGGGTGCTTCCAGACTTAGTGGCCTCACCGCAAGTGGGGTTTGTAAAGGGCAGATCGGCGGTAAGTAATGTAAGGGCTCTTATCGCTTCCTTAGAGAGAGTGGAAGAGCAGGAACGGCCTTCTCTGCTGGTAAGTTTTGATGCGGAGAAGGCCTTTGACCGGGTGGTATGGCAGTTCATGTTTGAAGTCCTGCAGAAAGTAGGTATTGGGGGATTTTTCAGGAATGCGGTAGGGGCTCTTTACTCAAACCCCCAAGCGTTTATATGGATCAATAATGAAAGATCGCCAACGTTTTCGATAGGGAGAGGAGTGAGACAGGGGTGTCCTCTCTCCCCATTACTGTTTGTCCTGGCGCTGGATCCACTGATAAGAGAGATTGTGTCTCACCCGGAAATCGCAGGAGTCACATGGGGTTCGGCCGGGTTTAAGTTATCGCGTTCGTGGATGATTTACTGGTGCATCTTACAGACCCCAAGAAGTCCCTAGGAGCCCTGTTGGACTTGTTTCGGGAGTATGGAGACTTTGACGGATTTCAAATAAATTTTTCAAAATCTCTGGCATTAACAGCTATAGGTAAAGTGCGGGTGGAGTGAGGGGAAGAATTTCCATTAAAGTGGGCTAAGGAATGTTTTACATAGGGGTACAGGTGGCTATGAATACGACGGCTTTCTACAATCTTAACTTCACCAGGTTACTGGATAATATAAGGAATAGGCTACAAAAATGGGCAGTATTACCGCTTACGTTGCATGGGTGGGTCCAGCTATTTCAAATGGCAGAATTCCCCAGGTGGCTCTATATACTACAGGTTCTGCACCTACGTTTGAGAAACAAAGATGTCAAGCAATTTCATAAGTATTTAAGACAGTTTATTTGGGGGGGGGGGGGGGAGTCAAAGGCACCACTGGAAATGCTGGTAGGTTCTTGGAAAATGGGGGGTATAGGGCTCCCAGATATTAAAAAATATAACCAAGTGTGCTTGTTAAGAAACCTGGGACACTGGTTGTTAGTTAGACAGGATTTCACTCCGCGGAAGCTGGAACAGGCTTTTTTGCGCCTTTTCATTTACATTATTTACTCCATGGTCCGCGGAGTATGGTGCCGAATAAATTTAAGGGTAGCCTATTATTAGAACCAATGAGGGTGGTTTGGGGAGATCTAAATAGATATTGGGGGTTGGAAGAGGATATCTCAGATATCTTGCCTTTACAAGGCAACCCCACATTTCCGCCTGGTTCAGACAACGAGGTGTTTCGAAGGTGGGCATGTCTGGGAATTACGAGGTTGGAACATGTATTGGGGACAAGAGGAGGTCTGTTAAATCTGGGTGCGTTGGTGGTGGGTATAACTATCAGCCATGAATTCGCATATCAGCAACTAGCTCATTACATTCAGTCCCTGATCATGGAAAAGTTGAATAATGGACATGGGAAGAAAGTCAGGGAATTTTTCAAGGCAGTACCTTGGGAACGGCTCTCAATATCAGGCCTGCACAAGCTATTATGGGTAATAGGTCCACAGAAAAATACGGCAGTACTCACTGCACGTTGGGCACGGGATATGCAGAGACCCAGCCTGGCATTAGATTATACAAAGTTGGTGTCCCGTATACCTGAGATTTCGGTCAATGCGACTCTGCGGGAATGTCAATTCCGAATTTTGTACAGAGCTTATATGACCAAACCACAGGTATTTAAGATGGCGGGGGGGGGGGGGGGGGGGGGGCGCCAGACCTGCTGTGCTCAAAATGTCAGCAGAGGGAAAGTACATTCTATCATTGTCTCTGGGAGTGCCCTGGTGTACAAAGGTATTGGCAAAAGATAATAAAGTATTTGGAGAGTTTAGTAAATTCTCGGATCAGCTTCACTTCTATGGGGATTATATTTGACAAATATGAGCTCTTTGCCCTCCAACGAGGAAGTCAGAAACAACTGATCCGCAAACCTTGCCTGATGGGGAAAAATTGATTCTGAATGGGTGGTTGAGTGTGGACCCTCCAGAGTTCTGGCATTGGAGAAATAGATTTCATGATCTATTACTACATGAACGCAGGGCGGTGGGAACCCCTCCGAAGAAAAGAACACGTTTTCTGGAGATTTAGAGACCTTACATTCAGACCCTGTCGTCACGTGCGCGAAGTTTAGTATTAAATGGTTTATAGTTTGTTTTTTGTTTTTCTCTTTAGGGGGTTTAGTTAATTAATATGTTGATCATGGGGGCCTTATTGGGGAGAAGGGGGTTCCACGCCCAGGGCTAAATAGGAGAATGGGAGGTGAGGAGAGACAACAACTTCCCATTCAATTAACGATATTTATCACATGGAACCCTAGCTGCAGCTACACAGTGACTGGGACTGATGCTTCCATGGTGTATAATCTACTGGGCTGCGAGGATATATTGGAGAGATTGATTACACAATATTAGATTGAGCAACTTCTTAAGATTCAAAAGGTAGAGGGAGTTGGGTGGGATTGGGTGGATGGGGAAGGGAATATATATACAATGACGTTGAGTAACAGTCATAAGAGGGCTTAAGAAGGGGGGGTGGGGGGAGGGCTGCTGGGGGATAAAAATGAAAAATTATTTGATATTTGCTACAGTGGCAGTTGTTGATTGTACTGTTATTGTTATTGAATGGCAACATTCTGCGTGTATTATTTGTTCTTCAAGTTAATAGATTTAAACATAAAAAACGGTGATATAAGTCAGTGAACTTATAAAAACATGCATTAATGTAAAGCATATGTATTCTTCAGAGGGAACTGGTTCAAAATGTATACCTTTTGGTGAATCAGAACCGCCTAAATGACGTGTACAAGACACACATCTGTTTCCCAAAGTAGCACCATTATTGTTTGAACGTGGCAATGTAAAATCATATCTACTATTAAAAACCTGCGTGGATGGATATTGTTGAGAATATACTGAAACTATTTGTAAGAGATTCTACAAATAAGCATAGAACTGCAGCCGATTTGTAAAAGGGGAGTGAGAGTGGTATCTGAGAGCTGTTTCCTGCAATCAAAAGGAAACAACCCTCAGCACTCCCGTTCCCCCTTTACAAATCAGCTGCAGTTTTAAGCTTATTTGTAGAATCTCTTGCAGTAATTTCAGTGTATTCTCAACCATATATTCCACCTAGGTTTTTAATAGTAGATATTGATTTTACATTGTCATTGCCACGTTCAAACAATGATCGCGCTAGTTTGGGAAACAGATATGTGTCTTGTACACTTCATCTAGGCTGTTCTAACGCACCAAAAGGTCAGACAGTCTTTGGAATTACTTTTAGTCATAGTACTTATTATACTGTATCTAGTGGTGTGCTGGTAAATGTTGAACAACAGGCTCTCTCCCCGGTCCCCCTCTGCTCCCCCCCCCCCCCATATTGCAGAGCTGGCTATAGCTGGGGAGAGAGAGCCTGGGGGGGTGGCAATGCATTACTCCAGGACAAAAAAATTAAATGATCACAGGTTCCAATCTAATTCATGTTTAATGTGCGATAAAATGCCATAAATAAGTAAATAAATATAAACTTTTAATGTTGAGCACCTGATTCTCAAAGTGAACATATTCCAAACACTATAATGAAAATAAAATTATTTTTTTCTACCTTTGTTGTCTGGTGACTGTTTTTCTGATCATGCTGGCCCAGTATCTGATTCTGCTGCTATCTGTCCTCTTAACTCCGTTTCCAGGGCTTCCTTTCCATTTATTTCTTTCCTTTCCTCCTTTCTTCTTCATTTCTGGTCCTCAGCTTCTGCCTATTTTCTTCATCCATGTGCAGTTTTTCTCCTCTCTTCCTTTTCCCTCATCTCATCTCCTTCCTCACTCTTCCCTCCCCTCCATTCACGTCCAGCATTTCTTCTCTCTCCCCTGCCCTCCATCCACCCATGTCCAGCGACCCTTCTCTCCCCCTGCCCTCCATCCACCCATGTCCAGCGACCTTTCTCTCCCCCTGCCCTGCATGCACCCATACCCAGCGACCCTCCTCTCCCCTCCCCTGCATGCACCCATACCCAGTGACCCTCCTCTCCCCAGCCCTGCATGCACCCATACCCAGCGACCCTTCTCTCCCCTGCCCTGCATGCACCCATACCCAGCGACCCTCCTCTCACCTGCCCTGCATGCATCCATACCCAGCGACCCTCCTCTCCCCTGCCCTGCATGCACCCATACCCAGCGACTCCCTTCTCTCCCCTGCCACCACCTCCCGAGTTGTTCAGCGAATTCTTCTCCCTCCCTCCGGATCCGGTCCCTCACCGACCTGACTCTGAGTCACCCTGCCTTGTCCTTCGAATTCTTTGGGGCAGGCAGTTTTGCCTGCCCGCTGCCAGCGCTGACTCTCCCCCGCTGCCGGATTGCGCTTCAAAATGGCCACCGAGACTTACAAGGGCGGCCTCCAAGACTTCAGCAGAAGGCAGCGAGGCTGCCTCTGGAAGTCTCGGCGGCCATTTTTAAAGCGCGAACCGGCAGGGGGGGGAGTCAGCGCTGGCAGCGGGCAGGCAAGAGTGCCTGCCCCGAAGAATTCGAAGGACAAGGCAGGGTGACTCAGAGTCAGGTCGGTGAGGGGCTGGATCCGGAGGGAGGAGAGCCAGCTCGCGCTTTTTAACAACCGGCTCGCAGATCGGAAGAAAATTTAACAACTGGCTCTTGCGAGCCGGCTCCAGCATACCACTGACTGTATCACTCTTCACCAGCACTAATGCCCTGAAGGAACACTGTATATGTATGCACAGGCTTCATACTCCTTTTGGCGCCAATCCCTGGACTACATCATAGCATAAATTCTTTCCTTTTCGTGCAGAGCACTCTTATCTTTCTGGTATTCTCCGGACTGTGCACTTGATTTGTTTTATGAGACTTTACATCTATGTGGATGATGTGCAGCTACTCATACCCATTGAACCTGACTTACCTACAGCCTTGAATAAACTGATTACCTGTTCAACATCAATTGAAGAATGGGCTAACACAACAAACTTTGCCTGAACCTAAGGAAAACCAAGCTTCTCTGGGTCCCTAACACAAGTGGATACATACCTGACATCAAGCTCCCTTTTGGGAAGTATGAATTCCCCCTCAAGTCACAAGTCAGGAACCTTGGAATACAGTTAGATTCAACACTGATTCCCCAAATTCAAGCAACCTTCAAGATCTGCTTCTGCTATTTGTGACAGCTACGCTGCCTCTCTCCTTACATTGAGAAGATAAATCTTATACCAGTTGTGCATGCATGATAACATCAAGACTAGATTACTTCAATGCACTATACAATGGTCTGACTACAAAGGGCCTTCACCAGCTCCAGTTGATTCAGAATGCAGCAGTAAGTCTCATAGAAGGTTGCAAGCAACGTGACCACATCACACCATTTTTGCAAAAACTTCATTGGCTACCAGTACAATACAGGGCTAAATTTAAAACTCTAATCTTCAAGGCCCTGAAAGGAAATGGCCCTGCATACCTGAAGAATGGGATGGTCCTCCACACACTGCCAAGGACACTAAGGTCCTCTCAAGGACAATCACTAACCACACCCTCTCCAAAAGACATTACACAATGTGATACCCGCAAGCGAGCCTTCTCCGGAGTAGCCCCACACTCTAGAATGCACTGCCCGAAAGGCTCCGCTTAACACAAAACTATCTCTACTTCAGGAAGCAGGTAAAAGCTTGACTCTTCAACCAGACCTTTAATGGAAGAAGTAACTAACTTCTTAGTGTCACTGACACGTACCAAGGAGTGACACAGGCTGCACATACTGTAGCAGGACGTGGTTATCCACTTCTACCCTAGCTGAGATAATATGTAACCATCTCTCTCTGACCTCATGTGCAACTTACTTTAAATCAGTCACCTTGCTCTCTAACTCTTCTTACTCTCTTACCTATCAATATGTTCCATCTTTGCTTTACCCTTCACTATCAGTTAAAATGTTCTATTACATATTGTGTTGACATTGTAAGTAGTATACTATGCCATACTTTGTATTGTTATTTGAATATTTTTACTTCTGTAATTGCCTATTGCTCATGTTTCATCTATTCTTACTGTGCACCGCCTTGAGTGAATTGCTTCAAAAAAGTGGTAAATAAATCCTAATAAATAAATACATTTTTAGCCAGGTGTTTATTTCCACTTGCTACTTTACACTTATGCTTCATTCTGCCCACGCTCGGATCTTTTTTCTCCCTTGGCTTGTTTCCGCATATTTTTTCTATTTTGGTTTTGTCATTTGTAACGGGCTGCAATTTTTTCAAGCATGTCTGTATTTCTCATTTTCATATCTGTGCTCTGCACAAAGAAATGTTTACCATCAGTGAAGGGTTTTAATTTCCATCACAGTTCACTATTGCACACTTTACTCAGGCATTATATCCTTATTTTTCATTCTTTGTTAGGCGCGATATACCCTCTAGTCCTCTTCATAACTATCCCTATCTCTCTTTTGGTGTAGCATTACTGAAACGCTGGTTATTTTCTGCTTATGAGAATCTAGCCGCATAGAGTTTCCCACGTATATACTCACCACATTTCAAGGCCAGTCTTTTTTTCCCCCTTCTCTGATTTTGGGGGAGGGGGCGCATTGGGCACAGAGGCAAGTCAGAAGTATACAGAAGCTAGCCACATAGAGTTTCCCACATATATACACACCACATTTCCAGGGCAGTCATTTTTTTTCTTTTCTGATATTAGGGAAGCATTGGGCACATAATTTTAATATATAATTGGTATTCTGTCCCTATCTGACTACATAACACTGTTCATTTGAAGCAGCTCGTACACCCTTTTTCTGCAATCATTGATTTTTTTCATGGACTAATTAGATGCTCATTTAATGTCAAATGTATGATTATACTTTTACGTATTTAATGAATTTTATATCTATACTTATATCTGTATGCTGTTGGCTCATGGAATCCTGTACTTTCCTCTACAAACGTGTGCTAAACTATATTTTAGACATATTCATTTCCACGGCTAATTTTATATTTATGTGTGATCACCCCTTTGAGCATTTATTTAATACATTTTATGTCTACAGTTATATTTGTATGTTGTTGGATTATGGAAGTTTGCATTTATAAGCCTCTGCACACATGTCTATTAATAGAACTTTAATAAGTTCTGTTTCACTTGTATATCTCAGTTGGTCCTCCAATCAAATTATGTTTTTATTTATGTTATACGTTTTGTTTTTGTGTCTTTGGTGCTCATTTTCAAAGCACTTAGACTTACAGAGTTCCATAGGTTACTATCATGCTTATTTTTGAAAGAGATGGGCGCCCATCTTTCAACACAAATCGCAAGATGGGCGTCCTTCTCACAAGGTCGCCCAAATCGGCATAATCGAAAGCCCAATTTGGCCGTCCTCAACTGCTTTCCGTTGCGGGGAATACCAAAGTTCCCGTGGGCGTGTCGGAAGCATAGCAAAAGCGGGACTGGGGCATGCGTAACACATGGGCGTCCTCGGCTGATAATGGAAAAAAGGGCGTTCCTGACGAACACTTGGACGACTTTACTTGGTCCTTTTTTTTTTTTTTTACGACGAAGCCACAAAAATGTGCCCTAAATGACCAGATGACCACCGGAGGGAATTGGGGATGACCTCCCCTTACTCCCCCAGTAGTCACCAACCCCCTCCCACCCTAAAAAAAATGTTAATGTTTTTTCCAGCCTCTATGCCAGCCTCAAATATCATACCCAGCTCCATGACAGCAGTTTGCAGGTCCCTGGAGCAGTTTTAGTGGGTACTGCAGTGCACTTCAGGCAGTAAGACCCAGGCCCATCCCCCCCCCCCCCACCTGTTACACTTGTGGTGGTAAATATGAGTCCTCAAAACCCCACCACAAACCCACTGTACCCACATCTAGGTGCCCCACTTCATCCCTAAAGGCTATGGTAGTGGTGTACAGTTGTGGGGAGTGGATTTTTTGGAAGGTTTGGGGGGCTCAGCAGACAAGGTAAGAGAGCTGTGCACCTGGGAGCTTTTTCTGAAGTCCACTGCAGTGTCCCCTAGGGTGCTCGGTTGGTGTCCTGGCATGTGAGGGGGACCAGTGCACTACGAATGCTGGCTCCTTCCACGACCAAATGGCTTGGATTTGGTTGTTTCTGAGATGGCCATCCTCGGTTTCCATTATTGCAGAAAATCGGGGACGACTATCTCTAAAGTCGACCTAAATTGCATACCTTGGACCCACATTGGATCTTTATCCTTCTATCTAGAGTGGACTAAAGCCCATTGACATTCCACCCAGCTTTTTGTTTCATTTGACCCAAACAGGATGGGGGCAGCCATCGGTAAATGCATTTTATCCAGTTGGATAGTAGACTGCATTTCCTTCATTCTCGCCCAGGCTGGGCTGACTTTAGAGGGTCATTAAGTGGATCCATCACCTTTTCCCCTTGCACCAATGTTGCATTTCACTAAAAACTAGATACAGAGTAGTTCTTCCTTCTAGCTGATTCCATGACCATTTGCATGAAACATCCATTTATGGTATATAGAGACTTGACCACTCTAATATGTCACAATATGTCATTTCCCAGTCAATATTGGGGTAACTGAATTGTAAATGAATAACTGCTAAAACTACCTTGGAGTTGAGTGATACAAATAATAACACTGAGAGAATAAGGATGTGGAACACCTCAGTGTTCATAACCCTATATTTAAAATTAGCAGGGTTTAGAACGAAATGAAACAATTGTTGATTATACCACCATCCCAAATCTCTAAAGCAAAACAAAGTGGGGAACCCCCCCCCCCCCTGAAATCATTTATATTCAGTACAGATTTTGAGGTTATATAATACACAAATAAAATCCGAGAAGGGAAAAAAATAAACATGTCAATCAGTAAGTAAGTTGCTTGTTTCTCTATGGTGGTTCTTCTAAACTGATTCACAGGTTAGCTAATAAACAACTTTTAAAATTTTCTCTGCTTTTCATATTACATGATGTAGTATGATTTTTATATTTTATATGTCTCTGTTATTTATGCATACATTTCTATTCATACTTCTTTTCAGAAATTATAGAGGTTATAACACGCTACAAAGCCCAACAGATGTTAGTGTGGAAAACAACCTCTCAAAAGTTATTACTGCAATTTCTCATGCATTGACAACATCTACTACACGGGCATTGACAGTGAGTATCATTAACATACTCAACCTGTATACATTGTTATGATGATGATGGAACATTTGCCTTCTAAAAATGTAGTGTTAAAGTATAATTATGGTGCTGAAGATCAAAGTATACATACCAAACTATATACAGTGTTGATAGTTTATCATTAATCTGAAATGGTTTTGCTAAATTTCATTGGTTTAGGGACAGGAGAGTTGGGGTTTGATGGGATTTGATGTGCTACTGCCAAGGTTAAGATTGTTGGGACAATGCTGAATGCAAGATGTGAGTGAAGTACCACAATTTGGTGCTGAATTGTTGAATGATATGTTAATAACTTATGCTTACCTGAACTCTTGATTTACTAAAATCAATCCATTTCAGTGTTCTAATGACAATTCTGTTTGTTTCCCTCCTTCCGCACATACATAAATTTGTTTGATCTAACTACATTATTTATTGTACATGGGGAATATATCTAACTCAAAAATGATAGGTTTCCTTCCAATGTCATTAAGGAGGGAAGTTAAAGAAAAGCCCATTGAAATGGGTTATTTTATCATAGGGTCCCATTTAATGCAATGAGACCCTGTGTTAAAATAGCACAACTTGTGGTAAAATAACCCATCTTAACGGTAGCCCAAGTTGGTAACTTCCCTCCTAAATTTCAACATTTTTTCTAGTGTTACAGCTATCAGGCAGAAGCCAGTCATGAACCTACGACCACTGCCTTCCAGGAGGAGTTACTCCACTTCTTGAGAGTCTACTATAGCCAGCCTGGGTCTTGTATTTCTGTTTCAGTGTTCTTATTTAGTTGTGCCATTGAAAAAAAAGTATAACAACAAAACAAAAAAGTGTATAAACACAAAACAGCTTAATAATGATACAAAAAACTAAACAAATGGTTATTTTCACTGCACACTGTGTGCTTAGCAGTGATTATATGGCACCACCAGTAACTGGGAAGTAAAGTCAGTGCTGTGCAGACTTCTGCAGTCAGTGCCCTGATCATGCCTGGACAGATTCAGCTTCAGTAGCTGAAGAACAAGGTCAGTGCCATGCAGACCTCTATGGTCTGTGCCCTGATCGTGGCTGAACAGATTTGGATCAGCTGAAGTGGGGCTTCAATGACTACTTCAGAAGTTGGAGAACAAGGCCAGTGCTGGGCAGACTTCTGTGCCGTGAAAATGTCGAGGAAAATTCAAGATCAAGTATACATATGTAGCATCAAATCATACCTTGTGCAATGAGTTTGTCTTACTGGATAGACTGGATGGATTGTACAGGTCTTAATCTGCCATCTACTATGTTATATATAGTTATATATATATATATATATATAGGGTTGTTCATGGATTAAAAGTGTCAATTGCAAGGTAAAGTAGAACAAAAAAATTTAATGATTAATCTCACAATCCAAGTGTGAAACAGTTGAAATAAATAAAGCATGTACACATAGTTATTTATATTTTTTTATTGTTCTGAACAAATTACTTTGATTCTAGTTTCCTTAAAAGAACACAATTCCTTCAGGCCGGTGAAAGGCAATTCTACAAGCTTGTGCACCGAGAGTGGCTTGAATATTTTTTTTCTGGATTTAGCTGACATCTTGCTCAGTATTAACTGTAGGTGAGCTACATTCAGGTAGACTAGGCGAGTCATCCATCCAACATGCAGAATGTCCCTCTTCGCCAGCAAAAAGGTGATAGAAATAAATTTGCAATGTTCCAAGGAGAACCCCTGCTCTACTAGAGGGCTCACCTGGCCAATACTGAATAAGACCACCTCACTTGCACCTGCAAACTTGCACTATAAAGTCCAGGACAACTGACCAATATGGGCTGAGGACCACACACTTCACCAGCATACCACACACACATTACACTTCACATATTCAGAATCTAATTTTGTATTTGTGGCACTGGAAGGTTAAGTGACTTGCTCAAGATCACAGGGACCAGCAGCAAGATTTGAACCTGGCTTTGTTGGTTGTCAGCCTGGTACTGTAACTACTAGGCTACTTCTTCACAAAGCTGCAGAACTTGTTACAGAGAGAGGCTTGGGGCTGAGTTAGACGCAGCATGCTTTCACCGCAGTGGTCAAGGGCCGAGGGCCATGAGGAGCAGGGAGAAGGAGCATGCAGAGGAGAGGGAGCTGTCCAGAGTAGGGCACCTAAATTGAGACACCAAGCTGTAGAATTGCCACCATAGACTACACAAATGAATTATTCGTTAAGCCAGTTATTTAGACAAAGCAGTTGATTGGTACTGTCAGAGAGCAGAGATGATCTACGTTTGTTCACATGGAACTGTGGTTGCTGGAATACAAAGATAATGGCTTGCCAATTTTGAGAGTGCTGGGTACTTGGTGCAATATCATCTCCACCAGTCTAAAACGTGAACTTCTCCAGTTGAAGTGAGCTCTGCTTTATAAAGTTCCCACTTGCCTATGTTTGTTTCTCATCATCATCAGAGCTAGGTGGCAGATTGAATTTCATCTTCTGTGGTTGTTTCTTGGGAAATGGAATCAAGATCCAGGGCTTGAAGTTTCCGCAGCAAGCAATTATTTGATGGAAAATCAAGTATCTTCATGTTCTGTATGAGTAAGAAATGTCAACTTCTTGAACTTCTCATCCAAAGCACAAGCTATGGCTGCTAAGTTCTGTGCAAAATTTCTCCTTAAAGCGAATTATGTATGCAGGATCAATATCAGATATCGTAAACTCATGCATCAAATGGCAAATTGTAGGCAGAACAACTGAACAGGATACATATTTCTCTCCACCAAGGTGTTCTGTGACAAATTTGCATGGTTCAAGCACAGTTTTTTTTAATTTTCTCCCATTCTGCCATTGTTAAGAGTGCAGGTGAGTTTTTATTCTGCCAAAGTTGGCATTGCTGGCAACTTGTGTTTCAGCAGCCGTTCCAGCATGTCAAAGGTACTGTTCCATCTTGTTGGCACATCTTGCATCAGCTGCTCTTTAGGCAGTTCTTTTAATTGCTGTTGTGTATAAAGCTCTGAAGTGTTGGCAAACTGTGTTTGCAGTGACATACTATCTTTTGACATTTGCAAAGAGCCACAGCAATTCCAGCCTTTTGTATAGCAGCATTTACACAGTGCTGCAGTACATGCGCCATACAAGGAATGTGCTCATAGGGCAGAAGAGAATCTGCTTTAACCATATTTCTTCATTGTCAGTTCTAAAAGTAGAAATTGTATCCCAAAGATTTCATTCATTAAGTACATATTTGACACGGTTAGCCATATGTTCAGTTGTGCCTTTCTTTAAAATTAAAAATTCCAAGAGTCATCGCCGGAAGACACCAGTTTTCATCGATGAAATGCACAGTTGTTCCAAGATAGCTGTCGTTCCCAACAGGGAAAAAAATCCTATATAATAATTCTCACCTCCAACGTACCAGTCTTGCTGTCTCAGACCGCGGCTCCTTTGGGGTTGGTCTGCTAGGCTCCGTAGATCGCTGGCGTCACTGGACCCATTATGACATGCAACCAATGGATGCACAGGAAAACGTCAGCGGGGAGGAGGAACAGAAAAAGAGAAATGTAAAGAAAAAACAGCCAGCCGCGGATACTATTATAATAACAACTGCACTCCCTCTGCTTTCTTCCTTCAACAACAGCCTCTACTGTGCCGAGAAAAGAGGCCAAATCACGAAGACAGGATTTTTTGTTGCCACGTGCGCTGCTCTGAAGCCTTTTCCCGCACCAACATCAAGTTGTCTGCAAGCCCCGCCACTGCTTGCACTGGACGTGGACTACAATTCGGGGGTAAGAAATAAGGAGGGTTAGATTGAAAACAGCAGGGGACGGGGTGAGCCCAGGTTTATTAACCCTCCTTGGGTGAGCCTATCTAGCCCATTGTAAGGGTTGAAGCGAGTAGGTGGAGCTTGCTGGCGTTGCAGCCATTCTCCTTCACCCAAAACAATAGCAAAAAGTTATTACGAATAACGGACTGTCTCTATGCGTGGTCCATCTGTTAAAAGGGGGAGAGGAGGGTCGCTGGGCATGGGAGGGGGGCAGGGGAGAGGGAGGGGGGAGGGGGGTTCAGAGACCAGAGAGGTGGGGATGGAATGGGGTCCTCAGACCATAAAGGGGGGAAGGCGGGCCCTGAGAGAGGGGGTGGGGCACTCTCTCTCTTTCACATACACTCTCTCTGACACACTCTCTGTCTATCACACTCTATCTCTCTGTCACACACACACAGCCTCTATCTCTCTGTCTCACACACACACTCTCACACACACAGACACTCTGTCTCTCACACACTCTCTCTCTCTCTCACACAAACACACACACACTCCATCTCTCTTTCTCTCTCTGACACACACACTCCATCTCTCACACTCACACTCTCTCACATACATACTCTCTCAAACATGCATTCCGAGGAAAATCTTGCTAGCGCCCGTTTCATTTGTGCCAGAAACAGGCCTTTTTTTACTAGTATTATGTAAATTACACCTATCCCATTCCCATCCCTCCCAACTTGCCACAATCCCCCACTTCCAGTACCCAACCCCCCAACTGTTTGCCATGCAAACCTGTCACACCTTGGTGCCACCCTCTAATAGCTTCCTTCACTTCACTTTTTAACCATGCCGGTTGTCGTTTGGTCTTACTTCCTCCTTTTTTAATACACTGGATATATTTGGCCTGGGCTTCCAGGATAGTATTTTTGAACATTATCCACGCCTGATGTAAATTTTTGACCTTCGCAGCTGCTCCTTTAAGTTTTTTTTTCACCTTTCTTCTCATTTTATCATAGTCTCCTTTTTGAAAGTTAAATGCTAACGTATTGGATTTCCTGTGTGTACTTACTCCAGAGCCGATATCAAATCTGATCATATTATGATCACTGTTATCAAGCGGCCCCAGAACCATTACCTTCTGCACCAGATGTGCTCCACTATGGATTAGGTCTAGAATATTTCCTTCTCTTGTTGGCTCCTGTACCAGCTGCTCCATAAACACATCGTGTCAACAAAGGGCAGGACTAGGTGGGACGGTCTGCACAGGGCCCCGCAATTGCTAAGACTGGCCCTGTGTTTACCACTTTTAAAAGTCTTGCTGTCTGTACTATCCTATATAATAATTCTCACCTCCAACATTCTATGCGTCTGGCTGCCTGTGACCGTGGCTTTCTTCAGAGTTGGCCTGCTAGGCTCCTAAGCCCAGGCTGACATCACACACAGCACTGACCAACCGCATGACAGCAGCACGAGGCCCCGCTCCTGCTGCCCTCGCTGCCACGCCCCTCCCCCAAGGTTGCCGCCTCCGCTCACCCCTCCACCCCCCCCAAGGTTGCCACCACTCCCCCCTCCACCCACCCCGAGATCGCCACCGCTCCCCCCTCCACCCCCCCACAAGGTCGCCGCAGCCACTGCTCCCCCCTCCACCCCCCCCTGAGGTCGCTACCCAGGCCCGCCCACCCAACACAGACCTGCCAAGTCTCCCGTGAAACATGCAGTGCCAGCTCCCATTTCTGGCCACTGCTGCTTCTCCTGTTGAGCTGCAGTGGCAGCTTCAAAAACAAAAACAGCTGTTTTTAAAAAGAAAGCACGGCACCGCAGGCAGCCATCAGGCATTGGCTGTTGGCTCTGCAGTTGCTCCTCTCGCCTCTCACATCGCTGCGCTCCTCCGGGGTCTGCTCCAGGGGCAGTGACGTGAGAGGTGAGAGGAGCGGCTGTAGAGCCGATAGCCAATGCCTAATCGCTGCCTGCGGTGTCGCGCTTGCTTCCTAAAAACAGCTGTTTTTGTTTTTGTAGCGGCCGCTGCAGCTCAACATGAGAAGCAGCAGTGGCCGGAAATGGGAGCTGGCGCCATATGTTTCGCGAGTGACTTGGCAGGTCTGTTGGGTGGGCGGGCCTGTGGCTGGGCGGACGGAGAGAGGGGGGAGCAGCGGCAACCTGGGGGGGTGGAGGGGGGAGCAGTGGCTGCGGTGACCTTGGGGGGGGGGTGGAGGGGTGAGCGGCGGCGACCTCGCAGGGGGGGAGGCGTGGCGAGCCTGAATGGAAAGAAGGGGATAGAGAGAGAGACAAGTCTGGATGGGAGAATTGGGAGAGGGGGGTAGACGGATGGAAGGACGGGGAGAGAAAGAGGGAAAACAGATGGAAGGATGGGGAGAGAAAGAGGGAAAACAGATGGAAGGATGGGGAGAGAAAGTCACATGGAAGGATGGGGAGAGAAAGGGGGGATGGATGAATGGATGTGGAGAGAGAAAGGGGAGAGACTGGAAGGATGTGGAGAGAGAAGGGACACTGAACAGAAAAGGGTAGATAGAGAGACACTGGATAGAAGGAGGGGGAGAGAGACATTAGATGGAAGGATCAGGAGAGAGGGTAGATGGGTGGAAGGATAGGGAGAGAAAGGGAAGACGCTGGATGTAAGGGTACGGAAAAAAAGGAGACACTGGATGGAAGGATGCAGAAAGAAAGAGGGGAGACATTGGGAGGGGGTCCTGAGACCAGAGAGGGGGAGGGGGTCCTGAGAGGGGGAGTGTGGAGGGGGTCCAGAGACCAGAGGGGAGGGGTGGTCCTGAAACCAGTTTAGAGGGGGGTCCAGAGACCTGAGAGGGGGGGAGAGGGAGGTGGGGAGGGGGTATCTCTGTCACACACACACACTCTCTCTCTCACAGTCAGTGTCTTTCTCACTCTCACACACTGTCTCTCACACTGTATCACATTCACTCTCTATGTGTCACACAGTCACTCTCAAACACTTCCTCGATCTCATACACTCTCTCAGTCTCATACACTCTCTGTCTCACAGAGAGTCTGTGTATCGCACACATACTCACACTCTATCTGTCTCACACACACTCTCTCTCACACACTCTCACTCAGACACACTCGCACTCACACTCTCACACACACACTCACACATTCACTCTCTCTCACACAGTCACTCTCACACACACTCTCTCAAACATACACACTCCGAGTAAAACCTTGCTAGCGCCCGTTTCATTTGTGTCAGAAACGGGCCTTTTTTTACTAGTATTATATAATAGATGATGGCAGATAAAACTGTCCATCCAGTCTGCCAAACAAGATAAACTCATAGCATTAGGTGTAATGTAAAAACTACATATGCATACTTGATCTTGATTTGTCTTTGGGGGCACATCAAAATCAAGTATGTGTATGTAGTATCGCATCTGCATATTTTTGCACCAAGAAGCCTCATGTGCTCTTATCTGTGATAAAAGTGGTGACTTTGTCACCATAAAGCTGTAAGTAAGTTTGATGATGTAACCTTTATTCCTTAGTTTGGCTGTTGTGAAGCTCTGTGTCTTCTCTCAACTACATTTCCAATTTGTACATGGAGTGTTGGATGGCATTGTGGGTATGTTACTTCCTCCAGTATGCAAGCTTCTAGAATTCATGTTTACAAACATAGAGGACGCTCGTTCAGGTATTAAAAATCTTTTGAAAAATTTTTGTACTCATAGCATGAAACACTCATTTTTGTGATACTTTAAATTTTCATATACAAATTTGACAGTTGGTATTTGGTATTTTTCTCTTGTAGAGATATAACATGTTCTTAAAAATAGTATTTTTGTTGTTTCATATTTTTATTTTGTTATTGGATATTTTTATATTTTCTCATTTATATGCTGTTTTCTTTTTTTATATATTTATTGTAATATAGGTGTATTTTGCACATTGCTTTGAGCTGTTTTGGGGCAATTAATGAAATCTAAATAAAATGAGGTGTAGTTACAGTACTTGCCAATAGCTTTTGGACTTGCAAACAGTATATAAGAAATTAAAATAATAACAATAATCATTTTGGACCCTGTTTACTAAGGTGCACTAATGTTTTTAACGCGCACTAATCACTAGAGACACCCATATATTCCTATGAGTGTCTCTATTGTTAATGCACGCTAAAAACGCTAGTGTGCCTATAGCACAACTTAGTAAACTGTGCCCTTTGTTTTGAATTTTGGTCACTTTGGGTTTATTTCCTCTTGTATATGCGTTGTTTTTATTTTAGTAAGTATTGACCAGTTGCAGTAACTTTGCCATGAGGTCACATTAAAGATTTTTGGGATTCCATGTGTGTTTGATTCAAGATTCAAGTTAATTGAAATTTTAATATACTGTCCATCAGGTCTACATCTAAGCGGTTTACAAATGTTTAAAATAAATTATTAATAGGGTAGTCTGTGTGTATGTGTGTTTGTATATGTATGGAGGAGATTCTATATATGGTGCCTAAAAAACTCGGTGCTGAAATCAGTGCTAAGTGTATTCTATAATTGGTGCCTAGATTTGAGCGCTGCTTATAGAATACGCTTAGTTATCTCAACACCTAAAACTACACGCATCAATGTACACCAACGAAAATGTGGTGTAAATCCCAGCATGTAGATTTATGTGCACTGGGCCATATTCTATAACTACGCGTGTAAATTTCAGAACGCCCACGAAATGCCCATTTCCCCGCCCATAACCACGCTCTTTTTTGCCTGCGCGTGTTAGAAGTTCAAAATATAGAACAGGGAAAGTTCTCTACGATGACGAATCACAGAAGGCAAAAGTAGAGACTAATAGACGATTCACCACTGGAGACGTGAGTCCAACAGTCTTTATTATATCAGAGATAACGACCCGACATAGGCCGTGTTTCGACGCTAAAAAGCGTCTGCATCAGGGGTCAATAAATACACCAAGTAATGAATGCAAAACGAAGAGTCCTACTTGTATATGTGTTGTCAACTCACTGATCACGTAGCACCAAACAGAATATGCTGGATACATTTGCTCTGATAGTTTGTATCCAGCATATTCTGTTTGGTGCTACGTGATCAGTGAGTTGACAACACATATACAAGTAGGACTCTTCGTTTTGCATTCATTACTTGGTGTATTTATTGACCCCTGATGCAGACGCTTTTTAGCGTCGAAACACGGCCTGTGTCGGGTCGTTATCTCTGATATAATAAAGACTGTTGGACTCACGTCTCCAGTGGTGAATCGTCTATTAGTCTCTACTTTTGCCTTCCGTGTTAGAAGTTCGGCACACTTTGTTACAGAATACGCTTAGCTAGTTGTTTGTGTAAATTCCAATCATTGCCAATTAGTGCTCATTATTGCTTGTTAAAAGCTATTATCAACACTGATTAACAATGTGTGTAACTTAATTGGCTTAAGTTATAGAATCCGCGCCGATTTCAGCGTGGATCTCTAGGCACGCTATATATAATCCGGGGATATACCTCTTATCTTCAAGGACAAAAAAAAAAAAAGAAAATGCTTATTATACAGCCCACATCATAGAAGAGAAAACGGAGAAAGAAAACAAAAAAAAGGAAAAATCTGGAACAATGTCCTAAATATTTTGACATCTTAATTGATTAATTCCTCCTTACCTAAATATCAAATGCTATGTTCCTGCAAGAATATTTCTGGTTGTGATATCTATATAGATTATATGTGTGTACTATATATAATATATCAGTAACCCAATTTAGACACAGTCAAAAGTTCACCATAGGTATAAAACAAAACAGCACTCTGCAAAGTTATACCTATTATAAAGTTAACCAACTTCCTTAATCTGAATATTAAACTGACCCTCAGAGATGTATCTTTTGAGATGCAAAAATCTTATATAATCTCTTAGAAGGAGAATTGCTCAACTTCGTCATCAGGTATAATATATACATATATAGAGAAGAAAAGTACTGACATATACACACGCATTTTAGGGCTTCATTTCTGAAGTAGGCTGTGAAAACTGTAAGGCTGTTTATAGCTATTTTGCATGCAGTTTTAGATTGTTAAATTTGTAATTTTTCAGTTTATATTTTGTATTTCTTATCTTTTCATTACTTTTTATTCTTTAATTTTTTTAGGACTGCATTTTGTTTAAAATTTGTAAGCACAATTAATTTATTTTTGTTCCCACTGTAACTCCTTTTGACTCTGGGCAATGGAGGGTTATGCGACTTGCCCAGAGTCACAACGAGCTGTAGTGGGAACAAAACTAAATAAATAACAAACCTTTAATTGAAATGCAACCCTAAAATAAATAAATAAATGTCTGCACATTGATTAAAAAATGTTAACCTCTTGCAGAGTCAGGATTATCATAGCAGTGTACCGAAAAATAAAACCGGTTTCTGATTAACCTTGCAATTAAAAATTTTAAGCTTGATTAATCGAGTGATTAAATTTTTTAACGTGCAGCCCTAAAATATATATGTATGTATGTGCTGGTGTATGTATGTAAGCAGATATATGTGTATATATATCTATTTATCTATCTCTCTATATATAAAGGTAGTCCCTTATGCAAGTAGCGAATGATGTATGGTAACCAGCATTTGTGTGACAGTTTCTTGGCAGGGTACAGAAAAACTTAGGAAGAGTAAAAGTTAAATAATTCATAAGAGGGATAGAAAGATGTCCTGTTGCTTGTTCCAGTTCCAAATCCACTATCAGTGCCTATGCAACCTCTCAACTACATCTCTCTCCAGAGGCAGCACTTTTAAGAATCAAATACTTTTGATAATGCATAAGAGTGTGATGACATTAAGCACAGTAATATTGTGAATTACTGCTGCTAGTTTATATCCCTTTCTTTATTTACTTTTATAGCTGGGCACTTTTCTTTTTCTTCGTTGGGCATCAAGTTCAACCTAAGCTGGCCTTTTTATGAACGTGTGGTACTATGGACCCTCATTCACAACTGTTTGGGAGGATTCTACCCCTATGTTTAATTCTGTTTACTATTCTTCCTTTTAAGTCAGATGGTATCCCTCTGTAATGTGTGCCCCTCACTCTTTTACACTTACATTTATGATTCTTCATTTTCTTCTGTCCATACTTTTTGTGCTAATTTCTGTGCTCCTGCCTAGCTCAACCTTTGCAGCAGTCATTACCTGAGTGATCGGACCTGTTGAGTCTCTTTAGAACCAAATTCAATATATTTTTGAGTCATTCAGTAGGTCGTGGTCTGAATTGAAGGCTGGGAATCACTTTTTAAAGGTTTGTAGTCACCATCTCTTTAAAGTGTTCCCATTTACTCAAGCAGGAAAAGCTAAGAGTTGGGCCCAGGAATTGAGCCCATGTGTGTGGTATGGTAATGTGCAGTGGTGCTCATGGGCTGCCTAGCCAGCCCAGTTGTTTTTGAAAGAGCTCCTGAGTTTGATAGAAACAATTCAGCACAAAAAACAAGTTTTAGCAAATTATTTTAAAGGTATTTTTTTAAAATGGCCTTCATTTAATCAATTTACACTTTTATGTAATGTACATTTATTTTTAAATTACTACTACTACTATTTAACATTTCTAAAGCGCTACTAGGGTTACGCAGCGCTGTACAATTTAACATAGAAGGACAGTCCCTGCTCAAAGAGCTTACAATCTAATGGACAAATTTACAGTCAGTTAAGTAGGGGCAGTCAAATTGGGGCAGTCTTGATTTTCTGAAAGGTATAAAGGTTAGGTGCTGAAAGCAACATTGAAGAGGTGGGCTTTGAGCAAGGATTTGAAGATGGGTAGGGAAGGGGCTTGGCGTAGGAGCTCAGGAAGTCTATTCCAAGCATAGGGTGAGGCAAGGCAGAATGGGCGGAGTCTGGAGTTGGCGGTGGTGGAGAAGGGTACTGAGAGGAGGGATTTGTCCTGTGAGCGGAGGTTTCGGGCGGGAACGTAAGGGGAGGTGAGGGTAGAGAGGTAATGAGGGGCTGCAGACTGAGTGCATTTGTAGGTAAGAAGGAGAAGCTTGAACTGTATGTGGTATCTGATCGGAAGCCAGTGAAGTGACCTGAGGAGAGGGGTGATATGAGTATATCGGTTCAGGCGGAATATAAGACGTGCAGCAGAGTTCTGAACGGATTGAACGGGGGATAGATGGTTAAGTGGGAGGCCAGTGAGGAGTAGGTTGCAGTAGTCAAGGTGAGAGGTAATGAGAGCGTGGATGAGAGTTCGGGTGGTGTGCTCAGAGAGGAAAGGGCGAATTTTGCTGATGTTAAAGAGGAAGAAGCGACAGGTCTTGGCTGTCTGCTGGATATGCACAGAGAAGGAGAGGGAGGAGTCGAAGATGACTCCAAGGTTGCGGGCAGATGAGATGGGGAGGATGAGGGTGTTATCAACTGAGATCGAGAGCGGAGGAAGAGAAGAAGTGGGTTTTGGTGGAAAGACGATAAGCTCGAACTTGGCCATGTTCAGTTTCAGGTGGCGGTTGGACATCCATGCAGCAATGTCAGATAAGCAGGCCGATACCTTGGCCTGGGTCTCCACAGTGATGTCTGAGAGATACAGCTGGGTGTCATCAGCATAAAGATGATAGTGGAAACCATGAGATGAGATCAGTGAGCCCAGGGTAGAGGTGTAGATTGAAAAAAGAAGGGGTCCAAGGACAGATCCCTGGGGAACTCCAACAGAGAGCAGGATGGGGGTGGAGGAGGATCCATGAGAGTGTACTCTGAAGGTGCGGTGGGAGAGATAGGAGGAGAACCAGGAGAGGACAGAGCCCTGGAACCCAAATGAGGACAGTGTGGCAAGAAGTAAATCATGATTGACAGTGTCAAAAGCGGCAGATAGATCGAGGAGGATGAGGATGGAGTAGTGGCCTCTGGATTTGGCAAGGAACAGGTCATTACAGACTTTAGAGAGTGCTGTTTCTGTCGAGTGTAGAGGGCGAAAACCGGATTGAAGCAGATCGAGGATGGCCTGAGAGGAGAGAAAATCAAGGCAGCAGCTGTGAACGGCGTGCTCAAGTATTTTGGAGAGGAAGGGTAGGAGGGAGATGGGGCGGTAGTTGGAGGGACAGGTAGGGTCAAGTGATGGTTTTTTGAGGAGAGGTGTGACTACGGCATGCTTGAAGGTGTCAGGGACAGTTGCAGTGGAGAGAGAGAGGTTGAGGATATGACAGATGGGAGGGGGTGACAGTATGAGAGATGGTGTTAAGTAAGTTGGTGGGGATGGGATCAGAGGAACAAGTGGTGCATTTCGAAGAGGAAAGAAGGCGGGCGGTTTCCTCCTCGGTGATATCAGGAAAGGAGGAGAAAGAGTTGGTTGGTTGGTTGAGGGAGAGGGTTGAAGGGTGAAGAGGAGGAGGTGGCTTGGTACTGAATTCAAGTTTGATCTTTTGCACCTTGTTGCGGAAGTAGTCAGCCAGTGTTTGAGGAGAGAGTGAGGGGGGGTGGGAGCGGAGGGCACTTAGAGGAGGGAATTAAGGGTGGCGAAGAGACGACGAGGGTTGGAGCTGAGAGAATTGGTCAATTGGGTGTAGTAGTCCTGTTTGGCAAGGAATAGGGAGGACTGGAAGGAGGATAGCATGAATTTGTAATGAAGGAAATCTGAATAGGTGCGAGATTTCCTCCAGAGGCATTCAGCAGATCGGGCGCAGGAGCGAAGGTAACGGATGCAAGGGGGTCAACCAGGGCTGGGGATTAGTACGTCCCTAGTGGGACGGGAGATGGATGGTGCGAGGGTGTCCAGAGCAGAGGAGAGAGTGGCATTGTAAGCGGAGACAGCCTCGTTGATAGACTCGGAGGACATGATGGAGGGGAGGAGATTAGAAATACTAGAGGATAAGGTGGGAGGGTCAATAGCCTGGAGATTCCTGGAAGTAGTGGTTAATGTTGGGCGGGGCTGAAGGGGGGGGGGGTGAAGAAGTGTGAAGGTGATCAGGTGATGATCAGAGAGAGGAAGAGCTGAGGCGTGGAAATTGGATGGTCAGCCGGAAAAGGAGAGGACGAGGTCAAGACAATGGCCATTTTGGTGAGTAGGGGTGGTGGAGCACAGCTGGAGGTTGAAGGAGGATGTTAGAGTGAGGAACTGAGAAGCGTGAGAGTCGGATGGGTCATCAGCATGTATGTTAAAGTCTCCGAGAATGAGGGACGGAGATGAGGGATCAAGAAAAACAGAAAGCCAGGCATCGAAGTCAGTGAGGAAGGAAGAGAGAGGTTTATCAGGGGGGCGGTAAATGACTGCAACTCTGAGTGGCAGCGGGTAGAATAGACGGATGGAGTGAACTTCAAAGGATGAGAAGCAGTGAGATTGCGGTAGGAGGAGGGGTTGAAAACTACAGGCGGGTGAGAGTAGTAACCCGACACCTCCGCGGCCGACTGGGCGGGGAGTGTGGGAGAAAAGATAACCTTCATGGCATAGGGCCGCGACTGAGGCTGAGTCATCGGGGGTGAGCCAGGTTTCAGTTAGGGTGAGCAGATGAAGGGAGCGGGAAATGAAGAGATCGTGGGTGAAGGAAAGTTTGTTGCACACGGAGCGGGCATTCCACAGGACGCACGAGAAGGGGAGGGAAGAAGGAGGAAGGAGGGGAACAGAAATGAGATTGGAGATATCTCGGAAGCGTTTGCATGGATAAGACGAGGGCATGTGTGGGGGGCCTGGATTGGGATTGATGTCTCCGGCGGATAGTAGGAGAAGGAGCAAAAGAGAGCGGAGGAGGGTGGGGGAGGTAGGGCGACGAAGACGGGATGAGCTTAGTAGGAATAGGGATGGGCTAATGGCAGGAAGGAAGTGTTGAAGGTTGAGAGCTAGGAGGGAGGGGGGGATAGGAGAGATGGTGAGGTTGTGAGGGACGGGGGTGGGTAGAGTAATGCAGTAGTGAGTAAGACGGGAGAGGACATGGATGGGCAATGAATACCTGCGGTGGACATCGGTGAGGAGAGGGAGAAAAGATTAGGAAGAGACAGGGTGATGAAGAGAATGTGTATAGGGGCCATGGTCAGGGAGGCAGGCAGGTGATAGGTGAGCTGGTAGGCTGGTGGGTCGGTAGTTAGGTAGTTGTGCAGGCTTGAAGGCAGGCGGGGAGGCAGTAGGTAGTTAAGTAGGCTAGATGGCAGGCAGGCAGTTGATAAATAGGCAAGTTGATGGTCTGGCAAGCAGGCAGGTTGGTTGCTGATCAGCAAGCAAATTGATGGACTGACAGCATGCAGGTTGGTTGCAGGCAGGCAGGCATGCAGGTAGGCTGGGATGGATGCGATGGGACTGGAACAGGCTGGACGAAGGACTGGAGACAAGCTGGAACAGATGGACAGACGGATGGACTGGAACAGTAGGACTGGAACGAGCTGGAACAGATGGATTGGAGCCAACTGGGACAGACGGACAGGAATAAGCTGGAATAGATGGACTGGAACAGGCTGGGACAGCCGGAATGGGCGAACTGAAACAAGCTGGCAAACTGGAACAGATGGACTGGAACATGCTGGAACAGATGGATTGGAACAGGCTGGAGCAGGTGGACTGGAACAAGCTGGAATAGACGGATTGGATTAGGCTGGAGCAGATGAGCAGGAATAAGCTGGAATGGGCTGGAACAAGCCGGAACAAGCTGGAACAGACGGATTGGAACAGGCTGGAGCAGAAGAGCAGGAACAAGGGCTGGAACAAGCCAGAACAAGCTGGAACAGATGGAGCAGATGAGCAGGAACAAGCTGGAATGGGCTGGAACAAGCTGGAACAGATGGATTTGAACAAGCAGGTGCAGATGGACTGGAGCAAGTAGGAACAGATGGACTTAAACAAGCTGGAATGGATGGACTGGAACAAGCTGGAATGGATGGACTGGAACAAGCTGGAACAGGCTAGGACAGATGGGCTGGAACAGGCTGGAATGGATGGACTGGAACAAGCTGGAACAGGCTGGAACAGATGGACTGGAGCAAGTTGGAGCAGAAGACAGCGGCGCAGCAGGACTGGAACACGCTGGAACAGACTGACTGTAATAAGCTGGAGCAGAAGACAGCGGAGCAGCAGGGCCGGAATAAGCTGGAACAGACGGATTGGGACAAGCAGAAGAGGGCAGAGCAGCGGACTGGAACAAGCCGGATCGGAACAGGCCAAAGGGCCAGAGCAAGCTAGGACAAAGGACTGGTGGCAGATGGACAGGGCAACAGGGCGGCAGGGTAGAGGCCGGACCAGAGCCAGCGAGGGTCACAGGACATGAACATAAGGACCTAGGGAACAGCTGCCTGAGGTCACCTGGCTCCCCAAGCTCACACGCCAGAAGGCTCAACAGCAGGGCCTAGGGGTCAGCTGCCCCAGGTCTCCTGGCTCCCAAATGGGCTAGGGAGAGCGGCTGCCACGTGGACGCGCGGTCCCGGCCGCCCCCCCGCCGACTCGCCGACTCGCACAGCCTCGATCGCCTCGCTACCGCTGCTCTCGACTTCTCACTCGCATCACCCGCCCGTCCGCTGATACAGCCCATGCCGATTTCGTCCAGCCGATCCGGACAGCGACACGAAGCAGCAGGAGGCGCTGATTCTGTCAGCGATTCCCGTGTTTAGTGTCCTGGGGTTCACACTGCGACCGCGAGACGCTGGAAAACCGATCTTTGATTGATGCTCAGCGGAGCTCCTCGCAGTGCTTCCTTTCAGTCGGCCATCTTACAGACCGTGTTTAAAATAAATTTTGAACAATGATATTTCATGATTAATTATTAGCTATTAACTGAAATACACGTCATGTACTTTGTCATAGAAACAGAGAAAAATGTAGGCAGGTAAAGACTATATGCTCTATCCAGTATTGCCCATCCATGCTATTTATTCTCCCTGTCACTCCCTTAGAGATCCTATATACTTGTCCCAAGCTCTCTTGAATTCAGATACTGTTTTCATCTTCACCACTTCCACCCGGAGGCTATTCCACGAATTCACCACCCTTTCTGTGAGGAGGTATCTCCTCAGGTTACTTCTGAGCCTGTCCCCTTTCACTTTCATCCTATGCCTCCTCGTTGAAAGAGACTTGCCTACTGTGCATTTATACCACATAGGTATTTAAATGTCTCTATCATATCTTCCCTCTTCCGCTGTTCTTCCAAAATATACATATATAGATTTTTAAGTCTGTCCCCATATGCTTTATGATGAAGATCAGTGACCATTTTAGTAGCCGCCCTTTGGTCCAACTCCATCCTGTTTATATCTTTTTGAAGGTGTGGTCTCCAGAATTGTACACAATATTCTAGATGAAGTCTCATCAGAATCTTATACAGGTGCATTTGCCTATAAACTACAACGTAAATTTATCAGCATCAACATGATGGTTAAATAAAAGGATCTATTTACACCCTTGTGTCTTTTGCACCTGAGGAAAAAATATTCTGGTCAATATTCAATTGGCAGTGGTCAGCCTGTTTTTAATCCCTGACCTTCTCCAGCTAATGGGGCCCTTTTACTGAAGGGTTGGTGCACAGCAACGAGCTTGCCGCATACCAGTCTGGGCTACCGCAGGAGCCCGGTGATAGTGCCCACCCCCAGCGCATGCCATTTCCAGTGCTACAAAAAATATCTTATATTTTTGTAGTGTTGGGGCTTAACCGGTGGTAATCAGCAGGGATTGGGTACTGCCAGGTTAGCGCAGGAGCCCCTATTGCCATCTCAATGGGTGCCAGTAAGGGCTCCCCCAATCCACGAAATGGCCGTGCGGGAAGTGTTTCACTTAACGCACGGCCATTTCTTTTCCTCAAACAGACAGCCTTTTACCCGCTGCGGTAAAAGGGGGCCTCAGTGCGCATCAAAAACACTTGCTAACGTAGGCCCCCTTTTACCGCAGCTTAGTGAAAGGGCATAAGAACATAAGAATAGCCCTAATGGGTCAGACCAGTGGTCCATCTAGCCCAGTATCCTGTTTTCAACAGTGGCCAAGCCAGGTCACAAGTACTTGTCAGAAACCCAAATAGTAGCAAAAGTGGTGGAAACCATGTGAAACTACTCAAAGACTCTAAACATCAACAGGGAAAACTCACTGAAATAAATCTAGCTTGGAGGCATCATGTAGCAATTATATCCGCTATGAGATCTCCTGTAGCTATATGTGTACTAATCATCTGCCTCCAATGCTATAATGCGTTTTTTATTATTATTTTATTATAAACAATCTTTAAAGCAATTTTAAAAGTCAGAATCAGCAACCCCAGTACTTAACTGACACAAAGCTGGCACAGTGCTGAAGGTAACCAAAACTCCCGACACCCACTTTTAGCCTCAGCGTCTTTTTGACAGTTGCCGCTTGAGTGTTGTGGCTGTAGTATCATTCAGGGATTTGGTTTGAAATCACCTCAGAAGCAGGTTCTTTGGAACCGAAACACCATGCTTTTTTTGTAGTGGGCATTGGGAGTTTTGATTACCTATATCACCTGTGCCAGGTTTGTGTCAAGTACTGGGGTTGCTGATTTTGACTTTTAAAATTGCTTTAAAGATCGTTTATAATAAAACAATAATAAAGACATTATAGCATTGGAGGCAGATGATTAGTACGTATGAAGTGCTGCAGATCTGGAATAGCTTTGGGCTATAGGAGATCTCATAGCTGATATAATTGCTATATTTATTTATTTATTACATTTGTATCCCACATTTTCCCGCATAGCAGTAGGCTCAATGTGGCTTACAGGTTCTGGAGAGGAGAGTACCAACTCCCGGAATATATACAGAGTGGAAAATAGAGTAACAATAGGTGCAAGGAAGCTGATAAGGTTCCGGAAAAGAGAATAGAACTCTGGGACGAATATATAGTAGCATATAGAGAGATGTAATCCCAATGAGGCTGATAAGTCTCCAGGGCTGGGACTATATAATGCCTCCAAGCCAGATTTACTAAAGAGAGTTTTCCGTGTTGATGTTTAGGATCTTGAGTAGTTTCACATGGTTTCCACTACTTTTGATCAATTAGAACACTCCTTTTCATTGTTTTAATTTCTTATTTTGGAGTGGTATGTTTTCCATTGTTTTCTTTTCAGAAACCCAAATAGTGGCAACATTCCGTGCTACCAATACCAGGATAAGCAGTAGCTTCCAAATATCTAAATATTAAATGCCAGGTCATATCCAGGCAACGACATAAAATATTCAGGTCTGACCGGACTGCTGCTTGCCACTCAAACTTACACGGGTCTCAGATGCTGTTCATCTAGGACCTGCATAAGATATGTATCCCAATTCTTCCTGTCAGTGCAGTCTCCCTGTGACGCTGCCCCCCCCCCAACAAGCAAGCTAGAGGCCAGCCTCCCTTATAAGGGCTTCCTTTGTTCTTATATCAAAGACTGACCCTACTGGTAGTAACATGAGACTGCTGTTAGAGCTGGCGACAGCCATTTTAACTCAGGCAGCCACTAGTGCAGAAGCAAGAGGAGTCACTCTTGTTTGAGATCCCCCCCCCCCCACTTGGTCACCAGTGATATAGGTAAGCCCTGTGAGGGAGGCTTGTGTCAGATGGGGCTGGATCTTGGGGTTTCTGGTCATAGTGTGGGTTGTTGCTGGAGGGGGCTTGGCCATTAGGTGGGGGTTGAGAGGGAGGGGAGTGCATCCCACAGTGTCAGCTGCAACCTGGAAGATATGCAGGTGCCAGCCAATATTCAGTGCTTAAATTGCTTTGAATATCGGATTGTTTTAAAAAAGTTAGAAAGTATTGTATGTTGCTTAGTGTGTGTCACAAAGGGGTACTTTGTGACTTTGTACATTTGGCACTTGTTAGTCTATGGCCTAATTAGGGTTGTCATTTGGAACAGAGGATTTAGGGTTTTTTTTTTTTCCTTTAAAAGCATAGAAGCAGGCATTCTCCAGACATACTGGCAGGTGTTGTGCATTATTAGTTCCATTAAGAAATAAATGTTATTTTATTGCTAATCTTTTCTGGTGTAGATATTTTTCTCCGAGGACAAGCAGGCCTTCATATTCTCATATCTGGTTGACGTCATACTACTTATTTTTTAGTTTTCGACTTTTCAAGTTTTCTTTCTTTTTCGGGTGTGGCTGCATGGTTAGGCCACATCCCTGTCCTCAGTTTGAATTCTGCTCCTTTATTTGTTCAAGGCTGATGAGTTTAATTTAGCTGAGATTCTTTTTTCGATGTCACAGAAGACCCCCAGTGACTTCAGATGTGTGCCAAGTGTAGACGCATGATTTCTGCCATGGACCCACACAGTTGATGCATTGGGTTCCTTGTATCAGATCATGACCCCTCTGATTGTGATCTCTGTTTAAAAATACAGATGAGAACTTGGCGTGTGCAACTGGCTCACTTGGAGCATCTTTTTGTCTCCTTGAAGGCCAGACCATGGACTTCGGTACTGACAGCATAGATCTTCGTGGCTGCTTTCTCATCCACAGGAAGTGCACTGGCATCGAGTGGGACTTCACCTGCCTCGACACCAGGCGCTGGTAGCAGGCCATGGGACCGGTCAGCATCGGACCCCACACCAAGGACATGTATGGATTTGACGTCATCCTCATTGTCACTGGAGGATCAAAGCTCTATGCATTGGGGAAGCCCAAAAGCATAAGCATTGGTTTTCCTCAACACATGGTGCCTCATGACTTGTATGTACATATGTCAGGGCTACATAATTCACATTAAAATCCATGTCTGTGCATTAGGACACTGTTCTGCTATCTCTCAGCTGAAGTTAGTGAGAAAAAGTTCTCTTCTATTGGGTGATAGTATCTGATGGTGTTGAGAGAGAGTAGATAATTTAGAACTTAGAATTAGCTGAAAAATAAAAGCTTCAGAGTAGTACTGACCATTCTGCTCTTTCCCATCCCAGGTTAATACCTGTTTTTTCCCCCCATTCACCTGTCCAGACACGAAAGTTAGTTCTTTCACCCCTACATGGCTCAGTAATAACAATTTATCATTTTTCATCAGCATTTCTTTGAAAATTTCAGTCCTTTTGATAAAACACCATAAATATTGAATTTGATTTAGTTTCATGGTTAAAGTGGTGTGGTAAAAATTAGTGAAAAGCAAACTCCCAGTGGGAACTGAAAGAGAGAATAGCACATGTCCCTGCAATATACCAATGCAAACTGTGCCAGCACCTATCAAAGGCCCCACAGTCAGTCACATGGGAAAAACATTCAGCATAAGGGGATCCTATACCTTATCTTCAAATGTAGTATGTATTATTCAATGCAAAAAACGTGAAGAAGAATGCTATATTGGAGAGACAGGTCAGATACATAAGACAAGACTCAACTTATGCAGGCACCACATTAAATATCACAGTGGTAACCAAGGTGATACTTTGGTAGGACAGCATTTTGCAAGACCAGAGCACTGCATTATGTTGAGAATACTGAAAGGAAATTTTAAAATCATCCAGGAATATTTTGACACCAGACGGGACTTGATTTTGGGTTGCCTATCACATTATAAACTGTAAAATTCACTCATCTGTCCCTGTTTCTTACCTCACCCTCCCACTCCTACCTTTCTCCATGAGACTGTCATTGGAATGTTTTATGTTTCACATATATATTCTGAAATGCCTTTGAAAGCTAATCAAAAATGTATTAAGTTAGTCCAATTAAAAATTAACAAACTGCGTAGAAGAGGGGTTTATTGTTCTTTATCAATGAGCAGGATGAATCTGCCAGAGTAGACTACCTCTCTTGATCTCTGAAAAGCCTAGAAAGTCTTTATGAGCATGTATGGGTCTTCCTGCTCAGCCTTTGTTCAGTCAATTTGCTTCAATCCTTTTAATTCGTGCTTGAACCTAGATATGTTACCTATAAGTGACCAGAGATTTGGAAGAGCACTTGATGTGGTGTACTTAGATTGCAGCAAGAGTTTTGACTGGATGCTGTATAAGCAATTTAAAAATATACCAAGTGGGTGTTCCTGGGGGAGTTTTTCCCTGGTTGTGGAATAGTCTGTGCTAATGTTGCATTGTTTCTATTGATGATCCACATTTATGGATATCTTTGATGTTTTGTTTTATATAATATGAAAATTTTTGAATAAAAATTGATCAAAGCAGAACAAAAATACATAAACCAAATGTCCTTGGTTTGAACCCTAAAATGATTGGTTGTATGGGAGGTGACAGAGGGTAATGGTAAATAGTTTACTCTTAGGAAAGAAGCATTAACAATGGTTGCTACAGGGAATAGCCCTTGGTCTAGTTTCTTATGGCCCTTGGTATAATTTCTTTTCCACATTTTTGTAAGTGCTGTTAGGAGAGCTTTGCCTTTTTTTTTTTTTTTGTAAATGATAACCAAACCCTGCAATAGGGTAGACAGTCACCCTGGAAGATATGGGAAACATGAGGGATCTAGAGAAGCTTGAGGAATGCTCTAGTGCAGGGGTGGGTAATCAGGATCCTTGAGGGCCACAACCCAGTCAGGTTTTCAAGATTTCTACAATGAATATACCTGAGATTGATTTGCATGTGCTGCGTCCATTGTATGCAGATAGATCTCATGATTATTCATTGTGGAAATCTTAAAAACCTGACTGACTGGTGGCCCTGTAGGACTGTGGTTGCCTACTCCTAGTCTAGTGTATGTTAACAAAGATCTATTGCTAAGAAATGTGGGCTTATGCATTTGGGCCACAAAATCCCATGGGAGTAGTACAGTGAGTTAAAGAAAAGCGGGGTCTGGGGTTTATCTTATCTTAAGGTGGCCCAACAGGTAGATAAATTGACTATAAAAGCCAGAAGTATTCTTGGGTGCATAGGGAGAGGAAGGGTCAGCAATGCCAGCAGGAAAAGGAAGGTGATAGTGCCTCTGCATTAGTCTCTGAATCCTATTTTTTTTTTTGTTACATTTGTACCCCGCGTTTTCCCACTCATGGCAGGCTCAATGCGGCTTACATGGGGCAATGGAGGGTTAAGTGACTTGCCCAGAGTCACCACTGTGTACGTAACTGGAAACTGTGTTTTCAAAAGGATATAAACCAGAATGGGGTTGGTCCAAAGAGTGGTTACCCGTTTTGAGAAAAGTGTAAATGCATGCGTAAACTGAGTGAATGCATGTTTTATATAGTGTGTGTGTGTATGGAAATGCCATCTGGATTATGTCCTCTGGGATGGCCTGTGCACATTTTGCATCAAACTAGGTGCGTCCTTTTGGTGTCCCTACTTTCTGCTCCCCTTGCACAGTTTTGTAGTAGCAATTTCTGCATGTAAAACATGCTTTTTACACAGAAAAATACTTTATAAAATGACCCCATATAGTGGAATTTTTGTAATAGATGTGTTAACCAAAATGTATATTTCTGCAAGGTTAATATACTATTTAATATGAAGTACACATACCTTCATAAATGAAAAGTGATAGCTTCACAAAATGAATAACTGCTCCCCCCCCCCCCCCTGCCAAGACTACTTGTCAGAGTTTAACTGGTGGTTATTTTTCATTCAGTGTTTCCCAGCCAAGTCCTACAGATGAGTCCCGGAAGACTTGTACTGTTGGAATGGCCAGTATGGTGTTGTCCCTCCTGTCATCTGCTTGGTTTCCATTGGATCTGTCTGCACATCAGGATGCCTTGCTCCTGGCTGGAAATTTGCTTGCAGGTAGATTATAGGATCTATGTATTGAACTTTTTACTATACACAATGTTGTTAAGGTTCTAATTGACATTAGGTTCACCTATTTAACTTCGGTTCAAAATATACTTTAAAACAGGACTGAACAAACTCCAGATGCCAGGTTGCCATGGCGCTTAAATATTTGGACCTGGTGCCTAAAGTTTGCAGGCTGAGTCCAAGCACCTCTCTTCCTCCTGCCCTCCTCCCATGGCACTTACAAACCTGTCTTCTTCGCCAGCTGTATCAGCCATAAACACACACTATCTGTAGCCAGCCCTCTAACCGTTCCTCTGCTGTTTCCTGCCCCAGAGCAAATGGGTAAGTTTCATCAGCAGGGGTGGGTGGGACATGGCAGAAGAACAATTCCTGGGCTGGCTGCAGACAGCGTATATTTATGGCTGCTGCAACTGGCAGATTTGGAAGTGTCTCTGGGGTGCATGAGGAAAAAGCGGGAGGTGTTTGGAAGCACTGTGAGGAAGGAGGGGAAGAAGCAGGAGAGGTATTTGGATCTGTGGGGGGAGGGGGCAGGAATCAGGAAAGGTGCTGGACTGGAGGAGGGAGAAGGATGTTGATGTCGATGCAGAGCCAAAATGTTTTTCACACTGGACTCTGCAGCCTTTAAAGTTCCTTGCTTGCATGTGCACGCAGACACTACATTCTGTGTTCTAGTGCTCTGGACCCAAGCACTGAACACACCAGTTATGAGAGTCTGTGCCTGAAATAGTGCCAGATTCATATGGGAAGGGGGGGGGGGTCAGGAGATTTGCTGGACTGGCAGGGAGATGGGGCAAGAGAAAATCTGGACCTGCAGGAGAGAGAGGGAGAAGGGGGAGATTAAGAACTACCACGGGGGGGGGGGGGGGGTGCAGAGGGGAAGATGCCAAACTACCTAAGGGGGACCCAGAGAGAGAGGGGACTTTGAGAGATGTGGGACTGTGGGAGATGGAGGGAAGCAAGGAGGGAAATGTTGGATGCACGGAGGTAGAGACACATGCTGCCCTAGGTATTGGTGGGAGGTGAGAAGTAATAGAAGGGAAAGAAAGAAAGAGATGCCGTTCTGTGGATGGATGGAGAGGAGATATGCTGGACCCATGGAAGAAGGAAAAATGCTGCGTGGAAAGGGGAGAGGAGGAGAGATACTAGACCACGTTGGAAGAATAGGAAAGATGCTGGGCCATGTTGGGAGGGGAGGGTAGAGAGAAAGAAGAAGCAGCTAGACTTGGGGAGGGATAGGGACACAGAAGGGAGATAGTGGGCATGGGGAACACATAGGGATAAGGACAATGCTGCATAGGGAGAGGGTAGAGACACAGGACCAATCCTGAACTTGGGGGATTAGGGGCACAGAAGGGAAGTGCTGGACATGGTGGAAGCATAGGGTCAGGGAGACCGGGGTGATGTTGGACTTGGGTGGGGGATAGGGACACAGAGGGTCGATGCTGAACAAGGGAGGGGGGTAAGGAATACAGAATGGAGATGTTGGGCAAGGGAAGGGAGATGGCTGAACATGGGGGCAGAATAGGAGCAGGAACACAGTGGAAAGATGGATAATGGATATGAAGAGTGAATCATGTGGACAGAAGACCCTGGCAAGAAAGTTAAAAGAAGACAGAGGAATGTAGAAACCAGAAATGGGACCAATAAAAATAATACAAAAAAAATCAAAAGACCAGGCAGCAAAGGTAGAAATAATTGTATTTCCTATTTAGAGATTAGAAAATGTCAACTTTTGGAATGTACAGCTACCAGAGTTGTTATCAGACAAGGGTGAGGTCCATGGCAGAAATTTGGGAAGGGATCCCAAAACTCTGTATCACACAATGCCTTCAGGTTCAGGCAGGCTTAGGGCCCCCTCTGGCCAAGGAGTCAAGTACAATTTCCCTGGTTGTACCCTGCTGCTGATAATATGCCTGACATCTGATATCTTTGTATTTTGCACAGTACATGAGAATTGCATTTCTTTCTATTTCTCTGATAGTGTTCTATATGCAAGGTCTGATTTCTGTCTACATCTACATTTTTGTATTTCTAGTTTGTGGTCACTTATTCTGTATTTCTGTTCTGTGTGCATGACCAAGGTATTCTGTTCGCCTGGATTTTCTATGTAGCAATCTGTAGTAATTTGGCTTGTTTAGTTTTACCAATATATTGATGTTTTAGGGCCCGCTGTAATATTTAGAAGACTGCCTTTTCAAGGTGGGGTCCTTTTTTTGGAAGTTACTGCAACATAGTAGCTCTTTGACCTGAGTGACTTTTTTTATAGAGTTGTATAAACTTCACAATATGCCTGATATCGAGAAGACTTATGTTGTGTTGGTGAGATTACACCAGGATCAGAAATGGCTTTGTGTGATGAATTTTACAGGGAAAAATATTGCAGCCTTTATGGGGGAGGGGAAAAAGGGTGCTACCTGTGTGGGGTGCTGGGGAGATTAAAAAGAAATGCTAGCTGGGGAAGGAAAAGAGAAGGGGATGTGTTGGTTTGGTTCTTGAGGGACTTGCTAGCTCTATGTGTCTGTGTAGTGGGGAGGCAGAGAGAAGAACAGGCTAGCTGTATATGTTGAGGGGGGCAGGGACTGGGAGGGGCATGTCAGCTGTAGGTGTGTGAGGCAGGAAGAGATGGCAGTATTCATGGGAGGGAATGAGAAAGGGATGAGTTGGCTGTTATGTGTGTTTGGGGGTAGCAGTGGCAATTGGGTTAGAGAGGGCAGAGAGATGATTGGGATGGTCATGTTCATGGGGGGAAGAGGGAGGGACAGGTTGACTGTGTGTAGTGGGGGGGGGGGCACAGATAAAAATATTCTGGCTGTAGGTGTGTGTTTGGGAAAGAAAGATATGGCAGTGTGCATTTGGGAAACAGAGCAAGACACAGGCTAGCCATATGCATCGGAGCGGAGTGGAGGGAAGCTGGCTGTGTGTGTGGGGGGGGGGGGGGGGGGGGGTGGCAGAAGGGACATTTTGCCTTTAGGTTTGTGTGGGGTGGTACAGAAAAAGGTGGTAGTGTGCATGATAGGGAGAGGAGAGAGGGATGGGCTGGCTGTGATGAATTGGAGGGTAAGGGGACGAGAGAGGGATAGAATGGCAGTATGTGTATGTAGGATAGTGCAGGAAGAGGTGCTAGTGTGCACTGGGTGAGGGGGGCATAGAGATGGAGAGGCTGGTCTTGTGCATTGGGGAAACAGAAGGAGGGACAGACATTCTATATGTGTGTGGTGGGGGGACAGAGATGGATATACTAGCTGTTGGTGTGTGAAATGAAATGTGTGGGGCAGAAAAAGGTGGCCATGTGTATTTGGAGGGGGACGAGGAGGAACAGTCTGGCCATGTGAATTCAGGGGAAGGGGGTTGAGAGGGAGGGATGGGCTGACTGTGTGTGTGAGAGGGAGCAGAAAGGTTGCAGATAGATGGACAATCTGACAGTGTGGGGGTGGGGCAGGCTAGACGTGCACTAGCGGGACAAAGGAATGGTTTTGTTTTACTGCTTTATGTAGTAAATCCTGCCATGATCCTTATATTCTTCTCCTATATCTCTAGTATACTTTAGTTTAAAGTGCATTTTCTGGCACTTTACAGTTATGTGGCCAGTGGCCAATGACTATCAAATATGACAACTTTGTAAAATTTGATTTGGTGTGCCAAGAGGATCAGGTGAGGTTGAAAGTGTGCCCCAAAATAATAAAAAAAAAAAAAAAAAGGTTGAAAACCACTGATTTAGGCCATTGCCTTTTTGTAGGTAGAGTCTTTGTTTTAGAAGTTGGTGCTGGCATGGTAGTTTTTACCTAGTTCCTGAGTGACTTTTTTGTAGAATTGTATTGTCCGAGGACTGCAGGCATAATATTCTCACATGTAGGTGACATCATTCATGGAGCCCTGTGTGGACACTGCCAAGTGCACTGTCACTTTAAATCTTTGAGTCAGTGTCCCCATTGTGCATGCGCAGGTTACTTCCCACCCGATGCTTGAGCGCAGGACCAGCAGTTTATCGTTTTCTGTGGAACTGAAAGGTTTTTAAAAATCTCTCCTCAGCAAGTCAAACTTTTGCCTTTCTGATGCCTTCCCTTTTTTTGGATATTTTTTCTTCTTCTTCTTTTTTCTATATTAATTTGTTCAATTTATTCATTTTAAAAATTGTTTTTTAATTTTCAGCCTTTGGGTCTCTGAGCCTTTTTTTTTTTCCTGGAAGCCTCGATCAGTTTCGGGTACTTGATACTCGAGCGCCCTGGGCCATAGAGCCTTTTGACCTTGCATTGGCTGTTTTTCCTTCCATGTGAATGAGGTTGCTGAGTGGCTTTAAGAAGTGTACTTGATGCAATAGGACTGTTTCAGGCACAGACCTCCATAATTGGTGTGTTTGGTACATAGAGTGTAGCCTGTGCCTGCAAATGCAAGTGAGAATCTTTAAAGCCCTCAGAGTCCAGCATGAAAAACGTTTTGGTTCTGCATCCGCATTGAGCATGGCAGGGGATTCGTCACGCAACACAGAGCCTGCATCGGCATCAACATAGGGTGCACCAGTGCAACATTGAGATGGTCTGACATTGGACTCGTTACCACAACCGTCTAAGGACTCTGCATACTCTTCATTGGTGCTACGTGCATCGAAAGACTTGCAACATAAAAAAAATAAGAAGTATCGCCATTGTGCTCCATCCAGGCATCCCTGCATAAATATCCTCAATGCATAGGAAGCATACATGCCGCACTGACCGTGCTCCTTCTCTCCAGCTAATTTCTAATCTTCGAAGTCTTCAAGATCTCCTACGCCTGCATAGGCTATAACTCAGGTTGTGTCCACTCCACTTTCTCAACTGGTAGCAATACCTACTCTACAGAAAGAAATCTGGGCTATGCTGAAGGAAGCGCTTGCAGGGCCTACTGCATTTGCAGTCTGTACAGGCTTACAAGGTGCTAGCACCAGCCTCAGCTCAGCCCATTGATACATCAGAGTGACAGTCATGGGAGAGCTCCTACACACCGGCTCAGTGTCGACTGATGGGGACACTACAAACCCGACAAACGTATGCATCAACATCATCAGAGGAAATTTCTCTGACTTTGCAGACTCGTATGCCTCAACTCACCTCCATGCAGAGCTGACACACTCTTCCACTTACTTCCTATGAACAGTACTTTGAAGAGTCAGGCGAAGATCTTTCCTTGGAGATGAATCAGGACCCACAGGTCCTCTCAGCTGAGGAGTCCTATGGCATCCTATCCTAGGTCTCCTCTATAAAGTGTATCCTTTCCTGGATTTGTCCATGAGATGGTTCGAGCCATACCTTTCAAATGAGAGAGAGAAAAAAACCTTGTTCAGAAGTCTTTGAGGTTCTAGATTACAACTTTCCTCCTAACAAAGGAATCACTGTTCCATTTCATGTAGTTATGAAATTTACTCTAATCAAAAACTGGGAGACTCCACTGACAGTTTAAGTTGCCCCAAAGAAAATTGATTCACTGTATAGGATACAGAAATGCACTGGGTTTGAGAAAACTCAGTTACCTCATCTTTCCGTAGTTGTGGAATGTGCTTTAAAGTGTACTTGCTGTTTGAGAACTTATGCTTCTGCTTCTCCAGGCAGAGAAGCTAGAACATTGGACTCTTTTAGCAGAAAAATATTTCAAGTGTCAATGCTAACCAATCGCATGTTAGATATCTTTATTCCAGAATTTACTTAGAGTCTCTAATACAGGGTATTCTCTGCTTTGCAGAATTCTTTCCCCCTGGGAAGGCTGATGAATTCCATAGGATTAACATATCTGGTATGCCAAGCCTTTGATGCCTCTTCATGCATTTCCACCTTAGGAGTAATAGAGTGGCATCTTTCCTGACACTGGATCTCTGACCTCAAATCTGCTGTCCCTTGTCATGGAGAAAATTTGTTTGGTGACAAAGTTGAGGAAGTGGCCCACCTAATTACAAAACATACAGATACTATAAAAATTGTATTCAGGCCTCAGACTTCTGCTATCTCTTCTTCTACAAGATTTGCAGGAGGATTTTGATGCTCCAGTTGCTATATATTTAAGCGTTGTTACACTTCTACTCGTCCTCAAAGGATTTCACCCCAATGTTCACGTTCGTGGCAGCAGCGGAATCAAACATCCCAGACTCCTCCTCAGTCTAAAGAGCCCAGTTTTGGACTCCTTCTTAGAGAGCATTGCCACTGCAGTTGTCCATGCCAAGTGACATACCAGTAGGAAGGAGACTCATCCTCTTTCAACAGAGATGCCGCTCATAACCTCCGACCGTTGTGTTCTACACACCATGCAGCACGTTTCCGCTCTGCATTGGGGGAAAAAAAGACCCCTCCCCAACCATCCACCAACAGCCTCGTTTCAACACCCTCCAAATGACGGTAGGGACAATTGCACAATTTTACAAGGCCACCCTGCAGCCTGATCTAGTTAGCAAGGATTGAAAACAGCAGACAGAATAATTGGGGGGGGGGGGGGGGGGATGAAATAACCCTACACCTTCCACCTTATGGGCGCACTTCACTAGGATGTAAGTCACTTCATGGGCCGAGGCTAAGGCAGTGGCTCCGGAAGATCTATGCAAGGTGTTGATGTGGTTGTCTCTGTATTCCTTCAGTTAAGCATTATAGATTGAATCTCCAGGCTAAGGAGTGGGCTCTGATTTTTGACAGGGTGGTCCTGGAGAGGGCCATGTTGTCTTTCCAGCCAGATCCCACTTGTCTAGACTGATCTATTAGGATAAGGAAGTGAACTTTGGTCGTCTTCTGCTAATTTATTTTTCTTCAGTCCTGCTAGACCAGTCCAGGACACACCTATGAAGTCCATGGTTCGCTATGATGTCTTTCTCACTGCTAAAGGCTCAAACAGATTATTCTTGCTTTATACGTTTACATAGCCGCTCTGTATAGGTAGCATCTGTTTCATTGATTGTTGTTTGTTTGAATGGTTTTATCTCTGCTTTGTCAAGAGTATACTGGTGGGGTTCAGGTCTGTTGCAGTCCCTATTGGTATGATGACATTATTTAAAGTCAGTATTCTCTGCCTTCATTTGCTGATTAGGGAGCAGAACCCACTTGTCTGAAAAGATCTAGCAGGACTAGATGAAAGGAAGTTAAACCAGTGGCATAGCCAAGGGTGGGTTGGGAGGGCCCAGGCCCATCCACTTTGGGCTCAGGCCCACCCAGTAGCAGCACACCTATGAAGTGTCTGGCAGAGGTCCCCAAGTCCTACCAGTCAAAAAACTCCCAACAACTGTCCCTTCATACCTTGTAAATAGCAGATCTTCGCCTGCAGCGAGCAGCGACTGATACATGCTGTTTGCACCGGTCCTACAGCCTTCCCTCTGATATATTCCTGCCTATGCAGAAACAGGAAGTTGTGTCAGAGAGAAGGCTGTGGGGCCAACATGAGCAGTGTGTATTAGTTGCTGCTCACTGCTGGTGAAAATCTGCTACTTAAAAGGTATGCGGGGGAGGAGGGATGTTTGAGAGGCCACATGGCATGCAGGCAAGAGAGGAAGAGACCAAATCACTTGTGGGACAAGGTGGAGTTCTTTTGCCCACCCATGTTGGGCCCAGGCCCACCCAAAATTGGGTGCCTGGCTACGCCCGTGAGTTAAACCCTTTTGCATAAGTTGCTTCTTATAAATAGGCCAGAGTACATGCAAGTAAAAGTATTTATTTCTGTTTATTAAAACTTATGATGTGCCTTCCCAGGATAGCTCCAGTCAACTTACAAAAGTATACATAACTCAATTCACAGTAAATATGGTAAATTCCTGTGTTTTTCCTGTATATATGTCTCTCTCTCTCTCTCTCTCCTCTCTCTCTCTCTCTCTCTCTCTCTCTCTCTCTCCTCTCTCTCTCTCTCTCTCCTCTCTCCTCTCTCTCTCTCTCTCTCCTCTCTCTCTCTCTCTCTCTCTCTCTCTCTCTCTCTCTCTCTCTCTCTCTCTCTCTCTCTCTCTCTCTCTCTCTCTCTCTCTCTCTCTCTCTATATATATATATATATATATGTGTATGTAAATATGGAGGTTCTGCATTATGTAAACAATTTTTTACAGTGAAGCAAAAGACATAATTATAAAAATCACCAAAATGCCAATTATATTGGAACACAAATTCAATAGTTTATAATCTTAATAAGCCGCATAGGATCCATGGCTTCATTACGATTATACATTTTTAAACAGAGCAATTGGCACATATGCTTTCCTGTAATGGTGATTTTCTTTTATATTTTTAAATGAAATATTTTATTTATTTATTGATTTTGCTTAATTGCAGGTGCTCCTGCTTTTTTTTAGGTGTAATCTATTAATTTTTTGAGTATAAAAATTAAATGTTTATTCATAAAAAACTTAAATTTGATCATTTTATTGCTCTTTTTGCTGTTAATACAGTGTAAATTGATCAAGCTATGCCTTCATAAAGGAGATTAATAAATCCTAATTAATAAACAAAATGTATTCTATATGAGATTTTTTTTTCATCGCAGAAAGCTAGGACTTCTGAGTAGGTAGCTGCTGGTGTTCTAAGTTTGTGTTTTTTTTCTGGAGTTACATTGACTAGTTTCCTAATCTTGTTTTATAATTAGTGGGGGCTTCTTTAGTTTGATTTCTTTCTGGCTTTGCTTATATACTATACATATTTAGATTTGGAATTATAATTTTAAGTTGGGAATTAGATTGTAAGCTCTGTCGAGCAGTGACTGTCTCTCCATGTTCAAGTGTACAGCGCTGCGCACGTCTAGTAGTGCTATAGAAATAAGTAGTAGTAGTAAGTAATAATGCACTGTAGATTAATCCAGCTTGAGTGATAAACCAAGACTTCATGCTTTTCAGCTACTGCTCCAAAGTCTCTTAAAAACCCTTTTATGGCTGAAGAAGATATAAATCAAGGAGTTAATAAACAGGAAGAGCCATGGCCAGCACTGGGTGACAGGATCCTTGTTACCATGGTAGAGCAACTTTTTTCTCATTTACTGAAGGTCATCAATATCTGTTCTCATGTGATTGATGATGTGGCTCCTGGTCCTGCAATTAAGGTACTTTGCTTATATAATATATAGCATACATCAAAATTACTGCTCAGTTTATTTTTTCTTCTATATATTAATTTATATTAAAGAGAAAACCATTTCTTCTGTTCATGTAACAATTTCGATGTTAGACATACATGTACTGTAGGTCAGGTGAAGGCTTTATCTATTATAGGATGTTTAAAAAAAATGGTTTGTTTATTTATTTATGACATTTATATCCCACATTATCCCAAACAAGTTTGAGTTCAATGTGGCTTACACTGATCAAGTGACTAGGAGTTAAAAGCAGCCTAAAAAGGTGGGCGTTTAGCCTAGATTTGAAGACAGCCAAAGCTGGAGCTTGCCGTACTGATTCAGGAAGTATATTCCAGGTGTTTGGTGCAGCAACATAAAAGGAATGGACTCGGCAGTGGAGGAAAAGGGTACAGATAAGAAAGATTTACCCAATGAATGTAGTTCCCAGGGAGACGTGTAGGGAGAGATAATAGTGGAGAGGTACTGAGGAGCTGCAGAGTAATGGCACTTGTAAGTCAGTAAGAGGAGTTTGAACTGTACGCAGAAATAGATAGAGAGCCAATGAAATGACTTGAGGAGAGGGCTAATATCAGCATAGCGACACTAGCAGGATATACGTCGTGCAGCAGAAGTTTGCATAGATTGAAGGAGAGAGAGATGGCTTTGTGGGAGACCTGTGAGAAGCAACTTGCTATAGTCTTAAGAATAAAATCTTGAGAGCTTGGATAAGAGTTTTGGTAGTGTGCTCAGAAAGGAAGGGGCAAATCTTGGTAATAATAGAGAAAGAAACTACAGGTGTTAGCTGTCTGTTGGATATGTGCAGAGAAAGAGAGGAATCCAAGATGATTTATTTATTTATTGTTTATCATACATAATATACTCAATAGGAACAAATATTAGTTTCAAAATGGCAACTGCTATCAATAATAGAGGAAAAGACTTCAGACTCTCGGTCTCAGCTGTTAACATTCAATATTAAACTAGCTGACCGCTCTGCTCTGCGTGTCTGACTTTCAGTTCACGCTGGCGAGAATCCTCATCAGTCAAAAAAACCTCTAGTTCATTAACACTTCCTTTTGTTGTTATAGAACTATTATAGAACTATTATTCAAATAGTACTTAGCTGTGGTTTGTGCGAGGGTAAATTAAACTAGTCCAAGCCCAACGGCGAGCTCCCGCTTCGCTCGTAGCTTCTTAAGGAGCCGGACAAAATAGCCCTTCTTCGCACCTACAACCAAATAATAAAGACTTGTTAAATCAGTTATCATCCGGAAACAGAGTAAATGGAACAACTCACATTTTCACCGAACGAAGGAATACCTTCACAGACCATCAGCTTTCAACTGCATTGTTGTTGTGACTTAACCGGAAGTATTTATATTGTTTCCCGTGCTCGCTATTTCACGCTCTGTACGGCAAAGATTTAAAGGGCAGCTCTCTCGCTATATTCTTAAAGAAACGCTTTCCACTCTACTCTATTGTTTAGACCCTCCGGCATTAAGGATCTCAATCTATAGATCCAACGTTGTTCTCTTTGTATTAATTGGCGATTACGATCCCCTCCTCTAACATTCATTGGAATATGATCCAATACTAAACATTTCAGATCTTCAAATTTATGTGCATGCTGTTTACTATGTTGTACTAGGGGAGCATCTGCTCGTGAATGCTTCAAATTATATTTGTGATCACTTAACCTATTTTTCAAGGATCGTGTCGTCTTGCCCACATAGATTTTACGACATGGGCATATCACTATGTATATTACATGATTCGATTCACAGTCTGTAGCATATTGTAGATGATATTCGCGTCCATCAAGTGGATTTTGAAACGTTCGTGTCTTTATCATCAAAGGACAAAATATACACTTCATACATGGTTGATGCCCTGAGTTCCTTGTAGTCAGGGCTCGTGGTTTGTCTTGTAACATCTCTTTCAAATTTAGTCCTCTAGAATATGCCACTCTGAGTTCTTTTTTCTTAAATACTGGATGCAATTGTAAGATCTTCCAGTGTTTTTTCATAATACGAACTGTGTTTGCTGTGCCTTGCATAAATTTTAATACACAGGTTAGTAGATGACTAGAATCTTCTTTGTCTCGTTTACGGAACAGATGTTCCCGATGATTATATTTTGCTCTGGAATAAGCCCGTTTAACCAATTGATGGGGATAATCTCTAGCTGCAAATTTCTGTTTCATTTGTTTGGCATGACTTTTAAATTCTGTCAAGTCAGAGCAAATTCTGCGTGCTCTTAAAAATTGTGCAAATGGAAGACTTTCTCTAGTGCTCTGTGGATGATGGCTTGTGAAGTGTAACAATGTGTTACGATCTGTAGCTTTCACGTATAAAGAAGTATTCAATGTGCCTTGCTGTTGTTTAACCAAAACATCCAAAAAATTTATTTGAGTAGCAGATTGCTGCTTAGTGAAACTTATATTTTGATCTCTAGAGTTTAACCAGTTGTGAAATTGATCTAACTCATCTTGGTTACCGTTCCATGCAACAAAAATATCATCGATATATCTATGCCAACTAATGACATGATGCGCCCAAGGATTACAATCTAACCACTGATCTTCAAAATCCATCATATATAAACATGCTGTAGACGGGGCACACGTTGCTCCCATCGCAACTCCTTTTTTTTGAAGATAAAATTGATCTTTAAATAAAAAGAAATTTTTTGTTAAAGAAATTTTTGCTAAGCTCATCAAAAATGAGGTTGGAACTCGATGGGGACGCTGCCTACTTGCTAGACGTTCCGCCAAAATCTTTAAACACTTTGATAATGGTAATGATGTATAAAGAGATACGATATCAAATGTCACTAGTGTTATTGTGTGATTCTGTATCTCAATAGTTTCTAGAATCTCCAAAAAATGAGTGCTATCTCTTATGTATGTTTTACCTTGTTGTACTAGTGGTTGTAAATGCCAATCTACAAATTGCGATAATGGTTCTAATATCGAATCTACTGACGCCACTATGGGTCTACCCGGTGGAGTTATAAGATTTTTATGTATCATACATAATACAATCTACATCTGTATAAGAGCTTTATGTTTATATAGACTGGAGCAAAGCTTATAGCAAAACTGAAGTAAGTATTCCTTCAAAGATTTAGGTATCCTTTTACTAAGGTGTCCCAACGGATTTAGTGTGTGCTAACGAATTAGTAAGCATTAAGTGCCATGCAGCTCATAGACATAGTAGGCTGAGCGACATTTAGCGTGTACTAAATCCATTAACACATCTTTGTAAAAGTACCCCTTAATGTTCAGGGTAATGCATTTCTCCATACACACAGGTTGAAGCCACAGTATGTTCCTAGCTTGAAATAGTATTGAGGATAATCATGACAGATTTTCATAGTCATTAAGCATCACTATTTTTAATTGCGTAAACTACAATGGTCCTTATTTTTGACATAAACTTTTTTAAAGATACTGGCTTTTATAATCATGTCCATTGCAAAATATGGCTTCTGTGATAAAAGGTCTTTATGGGTTATTTTGGCAAAGTATAATTTCTGTGTCTGTAGAATTGTGAGATAAGAATGGCACCTCCTGTATGGTCATCCCTGGCTGAGAGCCTTGTTTTAAAAAAATATTTTTATTTAGATTTGATAATTATGCAAACATAAAGAAAAAAATATAACAATAAGAACCTCCCCAACCTCCCCCCCACAGGTAAAATAGCGAATAGCATACGTGGCTAACAATGCCAATATGAAACACAGCATAAAATCCTCCTCCCTCCCCGACCCCCTCCCTCCCCTCCCACCTTGCCATCTGACACAGAGAGCAAACAATAGAAAACATTATAGAAACATTGTAAAATGTGGTGATACAGGACAACTGTAGATGCCAGTTCGCTCATAGCGGTGTTGACTGTCTCCCAGTCCATCCTATATAAGCCTCCCAGACCTTACAAAACTAAGGCAATTGGTTCCTGCAGGTGGCAGTGAGTTTAGACATCAAATAGACAAAGTTTACCTTGCGTCAGACCTTAAGAAGGGCAAGAACCTTCTGCTGCTTCCAGACAGACACCAGCACTAGATGGCCAGCTGTAATTGTGATTCCGTACCCACAACTCAGTGGGCTCAAAATTAAGCAAATAGCTGGTAATCGTTGGGAACACCCAGACTCCCCAAATCTCTTACACCCAAGCAACAATCCCTCCCCAATCCTGAGCTTTGGGACAATTCCACCAAATGTGAAGGAAGGTACCCTGGCCCCCACAGCTGCACCAACACAGATCAGAGCCACTCCCATACATAGCTTTCAAGCACACTGGGGTGAGATGCCATTGATACAACAATTTATAACCTTCTTAACTAGGCAGCTAGAGATGGATACCTGTAGAAGGTTTTTATAGATCACCTCCTATTCCCAATCTGTATAATGGACCCCTAGGGCATCTTCCCATTGGCGAACATATTTAAAGGGAGGTGGTAACTGGGCCAACAAAGCCCCATAAAAATGGGAGATGTATCCCCAGCCACCACTCCCATTCACAGCTTGTTCAAGGGGAGCTACCAAAAGAAGTAACTCCCCTTTAGCACGGCATTGAATAAAGTCCACTAATTGCCAATAGGGGAAGGTGTCCCTTTGGCCTAATCCAAATTCCTCTACTAAGTCCAGAAAACTCACCAGCTCACCCTTGTCCCATACTTGCCCTAAAGTGCAAAGACCTCTGCCCTCCCATGCTACATAGTTACAATCTGCTAGGCGCAAGGTAAAACCCTCTGCATAGCAGATAGATGTTGTCAAAAAATTAAAAAATAAGTTTGGCCCGGTAGAAGACAGCCTTGGGCCCTACACCGAAGCTTAAGGGTTTGGAGAAGGATAGGATTATTAGTGCGCAGGACCCCCTCCCTCCGGATCAGCACAAATAGCCAGGGCAGCACCCACAATGGGGTATCCCGATAAGGGACTGCTCCATCTTAACCCAACTCTTATCACGGTTACAAGGTCAATTAACAAGATACCTGAGCTGGGCAGCCTGATAGTAAAATCGAAAATTGGGCACCCCCATGCCTCCCTGCCGCTGAAATTGAAACAGCACATGTCTCTGGACTCTAGGGGGTTTCCCTTGCCAAATGAATTGGAAAAACCCTTTTATGGAGCTTCCGAAAAACTGGTAAGGGATAGGGACTGGCAAGGCCACAAACAAATACAGTATCTTGTGGAGCAAAACCATCTTGATTGCATGAACTCTGCCCAACCAAGAAATATACAAACTGTGCCATTGATCTGATTCACCCCATAACTTCCTCACCAATTCCGGATAGGTAGTCTGAAACAAGCCCTCTGTAGTAGATGTTAGGTTGGCCCCCAGATACCACAGAGAATATGCAGTTTAACTGTACGTTAAGCGTTCCTTCAAATGACCCACCTCGGGCTCAGCCACTGAAAGATTTAACACTTCCGACTTAGTTTTATTAATCTTAAAGCCTGACACTAGCCCAAAAGATTCCAATTCTACCTCCAGCGCAAGTAGGGAATCGGACGGGTCTGTAAAAATAAAATGTCATCAGGAAACAGAAGAATTTTATGCTGCACTCCTCCACAGACGAGGCCTCGTATCTGATCAGAATGGCATGCCAGATGAGCCAGAGGCTCCATAGCTAATGCAAAAAGAACTGGAGAAAGCGCACAGCCTTGTTTAGTACCGCAGGCCAACTCAAAACTCTCAGTATACCCTGCGTTGATCTGCAGACTAGTCAAGGGCTGCCTGCATAGAGTCCAAATCCAAGCCAAAAATGCCCAGGGATGCCAACCTCCCCCAAAACCCAAAAAAGATAGGGCCACAAGACCCTATCAAAGGCTTTTTCCACATCGATGCCCAAGATCACTGCTGGAACCCATTGTTGAGCTGACTATACTAAGTGACATAGACTCCTGATATTATCAAACGTCTGGCGGCCATGGATAAACCTCAGTTGATCATCCATCACCAACCAAGGCATATAGTGCTCAGGCGTTTAGCTAATATTGTCATCAAAATTTTGTAAGTAATCAAAGTTACTCCAGCTAAACGCCAAGAATGTGGCAACATCGATCCCTCCCCGAGGGAACTGAACAAATGAGCTGACAAGTTAATTAAATATCTTTTGAAAAGTTTATTTAAAAATTTCTATTCCGCCTACAACTAGGCAGATTACAAATCAGCATACACAATAAAACAAACAAATATTCAAAAACAGTTCCAAACATGTCACTCCTAAAACAGCCATGCGTGTTAAAACAAATACGTCTTCAAAAATTTACAAAATTGAGTCCTGCCACTAAACAGTCTCAGGTAACCAGGCAGATTATTCCATGGAACACAGTCTGATCATAATATCTGGTGAATCAAAAGTGCCATCTTGTACTGTACTCGAGAGTGTGCTGACAGCCAGTGCAATGAACGAAGGATTGGGGATACATGTTCAAACTGAGATGTACCTGCTAGCAATTGAGCTGAAGCATTTTGTATTATCTGCAATGCCTGCATCTTAGATTTAGACAACCCTAGATACAACATATTGCAGAAATCAATACAAGAAATCACCATATTCTGTACTAGTGACCGAAAATCGCATTTCAATAACATCGGTTTCAGTGTAGACAGTAAATGAAGATGGAGAAAAGCAGATCTCACCACGTGCTTTACTTGATCTGCTTGGACAATAAAGGATCGAGAATCACACCCAACACATACATTCTGTTCTTCACTGGCAGTTCAGACCCACCCAACCTCACTGATCTACAATCCTCAGCATTCCCAATAAACATCACTTCAGTTTTACTAAAATTCAAAACTAATCTATTTGAACACATCCATCTTTTAACAGCTGACATACAGGCCAAGATGCATCAACCAAATGTAAAAGAAAGTAAAATGTAAAAGTTCTTACCGAATTTGAAAAAACGAAGAATGCACTAAAAGAACACCTCAGAAATGTTTGGTGTGGTATTCAAAAGTCGGATGCATGAATACCTTTGGTAAAGTGTCGGTACGTAAAAAAAATAAAAAAGGGCCTATGGACGTCCTTTAATAAAGGACGTCCTTCGCCCCCCCTCCCCCGCCCGAGGTTGCCGCTGCTCCCCGCTCCCCCCTGCATTAAAAAAATAGTGTTTTAGGCAGCCCCGGCCCCCCTCCCTACCTTCCTTCCTCTCTCTCTTTCTAAACAGCTCCCGCCATCCTCTGCCCTGTGCTCCCCCCCCTCCACTGAGCCCCCCCTCCGTCTTACCGGGCCCTCGCAGCGCCTCTCACCTCTGTGTGAAGGCGCTGCGACGGCAAGAACAGCTGATCCTCTGCGCTGAAGAGTCTTCGGACGTCCCTCCTTTCGTCCAGGGCCCGCCCTCGTCTGAGGTAAGTAACGAGGGCGGGCCCTGGACGAAAGGAGGGACGTCCGAAGACTTCAGCGAAGAGGATCAGCTGTTCTTGCCGTTGCATTGCCTTCACACAGAGGTGATAGGCGCTGCGATGGCCCGGTAAGATGGAGGGGGGGAGCGGCGGCGACGACCTCAGGGGACGGGGCGGCGGGGCACGGGGCGGAGGATGGCGGGAGCTGTTTAGAAAGAGAGAGAGGAAGGAAGGGAGGGAGGGGGGCCGGGACTGCCTACAATCACAATTTTTTTAATGCAGAGGGGAGCGGGGAGCAGCGACCTCGGGTAGGGGGGCAAGGACGCCCACAAGGACGTGTTATGACGTGTCTGTATGACAGCTCCGGCCTTACCGACAGCTCTGACCACACGTTAAATATATTGCGGTAAATGAGTCGGTGCAATCGTCGGTATAGTTAGTGCATCCAGAATCGTCCACATTACAATGGTAGTTACTCGTTTGTATTCCGTTTTCGTTACCTGCTACCGCCATCGGAAAAACTGTTTAGTGCATGCCACGGTTTACTACTTGTTCGTTAATGGCTCGTTATTGGCTCGTTAAAGTTTAGTGCATCTGGCCCACAGTCATTCAATGGTGCAATCAGACCACCTAAATCTCCCTTCACTGGAAAGAAAAATTGGATGTCATTATGAATCCTGTATTAAATTGTCGTGCTTCTCCCAGAAGCACTGGGTTGTGAGCCCTTGGACCCCTGCCGTAGAGCGGCAGTGGCAGGCAAAATCACCTCCAAACCAGAGACAAGGCAAAACAGGACTGGAACCCCAGACTGGAGTACTGAACTGGAACACACTGGACTGGAACGCACCGGACTGGTACGCACTGAACTGGAACACGCTGGACAGGAACACACCGGACTGGTACGCACTGAACTGGAACATGCTGGACAGGAACACACAGGACTGGACCTAGGCTTCACCTACACATAGCCGCCGTTCCCCGGGGGTTGAGCCCCCGGGTGCAGGCAGCCGGCAGTACTTGCAGGAAAACTGGTACTGGAACTAGCAGGCAGGAACACCAGGAATCAGGATTCAGAAGTGCCCACAGGCACCTAGGCAAAAGCAAGGCAGACAGGGGTTCAGGGCTATGGCTGGGGCTCCAGTAGCTGAGAAATACAGGCAGGGAGCAGGGCTATGGCTGGAGCTCCAGTAGCTGAGAAATACAGGCAGTGAACAGGACAGGACTATGGCTGAAGCTCCAGTAGCTAGAAATACAGGCAGGGAGCAGGGCTATTTCTGGAGCTCCAGTAGCTGAGAAATACAGGCAGAGAACAGAACTAGGGCTGGAGCTCCAGTAGCTAGGAATACAGGCAGGGAGCAGAGCAATACTGAAAGCTGCCAAGCAGCCACTAAGAAAGAAACCCAAGCCAGGGATACAGACCGGAGGCAAGACTAGGAAATAAGCAATAGAACCAAAACTAGCTACACACCGACTAACTAGAATTAAGCTGCACACAAGCTAACTAAAATCAAGCAAGAAACTCAAACTAGAACTAGACTAGGCAGAAGTGCACAGCGCACCCCAACATACCAGGGACCTTAGACGATGCAAAGGCAAACACAGATGTTTCTAGGAGATTAATAAAAGCCATCAGCACCTGAGGGTCAGCTGCAGCAATCTCAAGGCAACTACAGGTGCTGTTCAGGCACAAACAAGAAAGACAAGTCTGGCAGCCTGGAAGATCCGGACCGGACTAGGCTGAAGCCTGGAATGGGTAGGGACAGCAAGACAGTCTATGGCAGCCTCCGGTTCTGGTCCCCAGAGGGCGAGGGGAGCACAAACCAGGCAGAAAGCATACTGAAGCATAGAGAGGCTCAACATACACAGGTGCAGTATAGTGGAGTAATTAGAGCCATGCTGGAAACAGCCAGCACACAGAGACAGAACTAACTCAGAAAGGACAGACTGAAGCCAGCTCAGAAGCTGACCCCCAGAAATAAGGTAAGTCTGAGAGGGGTCACGACCACAGACGTGACATAAATAAAAACTGCTCCTAAGGAGGCCATATAGATGTTAAATAGCATGGCAGAAAGAGCAGAGCCCTGCGGTGCCCCCTTAGATGCTGGTAACACGGAGGATACTTCCCCCATACTAACAACCTGCATCTAATGTCCCTTCAAAAATGAAACAAACCAATCCCACACAACTCCACCAATTCCAATCCCCTTCATTTTGGACTGCAAAAGATCAATATTTACTGTGTCAAATGCAGAGGACACATTCAAAGAAACAAAACAAAACGTTAGACCTTAATCAGTCCCCTGCCTCATCACATCTAGAGAGGTTAATAATAAGGTCTTAACACTATGTCCAGGCCTAAAACCATATTGATGATCATCTAGGCACTTTACCATATCCACAAACTTAAGCAATTGATGGAGGACTACTTTTTCAATTGCCTTCAATACTACAGGAACAACTGAAATTGGCCTATAATTACCTAATTCAGCACATCCATTGATTCTCTTTTTAAGAGAGGTTTTACTGTAGATGTCTTACACTTCTTGGGAACATTCCACAAAGAAGATTTATTCATAATCAAGAACAAACTTGGAGCAACTGATTAAGACGAGCCGCTTACTACTGCTGCAGAACATGGATCCATCAGAGATTTTGTGGGCATCAGAGAAGCTACAATACTAGTCACCTCAAATTTTGTTACCAAACTAAAATTGGTCCAAACCTCAACACAAATCATATCATCATTCTAGCCCATGATTGTACTAGGTCCCAATAACAATAAATCTAACCTTTCCATCTTTTGCAATAAAAAATCAGCATATGCTACTGAATCTGGACCCTCACCTGCAATACCTCTCACCTGTCCCTTCACCAGTTGCTTCACTGTACTAAATAGTTCCTTAGTTCCTTAGGTTTATACAAAGCAGATTGTATTTTAAACTGATAGTACTTGTTCCTCTCATGTTCACACAAAGACAGGTCCTCCGTTAACTTCGGCAGCATCTCTAGTTCTTTGCTACTGATGCTTACTCTGACATAATTTTCTCATCACATGTTTAACTGCTGATGTTAACGAAGGGTTCAGCCTATAACCCTCCCTATAAAGCACATTTTTCATTGGTGCCACAACATCCATTTCTGATTCAGGGGTAGAGTACCAATCTTCCACCAGCTCATCCAAGGAATTCTGATCATCTAAATTCACCATAGGCACCCACACCTTCAATTCACCTAGTTTAAAATTATTCCTCACCTGGCCTTTTCTAGGACAAATATCTTTTTCAACTGGACCTCCAGCAACACACAGGGAAAATGAAATGATTGCATGGTCTGACCAACCCACAAACTTAATCACTGGGGACTGTCTTAAGTTCTCGTTCTAACTTTGATGACAAAAAAAAAAAGTCTATAATATTACCAGAAGAATGTGTAGTAGAGCGCACAATCTGGCCAAAAGATAGTCTCTAAAGTTTGAAACACTGGATCATTTCCCTATATCTATCTATATATCTATATCTATATATATATCTATATCTATATATTTCTCCTCCTTACCTACAAATGCACCCGGTCTGCGGCTCCTCACTACCTCTCTACCCTCATCTCCCCCTATGTTCCCGCCCGTAACCTCTGCTCACAGGACAAATCCCTCCTTTCAGTACCCTTCTCCACCACTGCCAACTCCAGGCTCCGCTCATTCTGCCTTGCCTCACCCTATGCCTGGAACAATCTTCCTCAACCCCTACGCCAAGCCCCCTCCCTACCTATCTTCAAATCTCTGCTTAAAACTCACCTCTTCAATGCTGCCTTCGGCACCTAACCTTTCGAGAAATATAGTATGCCCTATCAGATTGACTCTACACTTGTCTTTAGATTGTACACCTGTCTTTTAGATTGTAAGCTCCTTGAGCAAGTACTGTCCTTCCATGTTAAATTGTACAGCGCTGCGTAACCCTAGTAGCGCTTTAGAAATGTTAAGTAGTAGTAGTAGTATATCACCTCCCCCCCCCCCCTTTTCCATCTGCGATGGTATATTAAAATCTCCTAAAATATAAAGCCTATCCAAACTAATCAGCAAGCCACATATAAATTCAACTAAAAAAACAAATAATCCACTCTCATCATCCCTGTAGAACTATAAACCAGACACAAACTCGGTCTCTCCCCAATCAGTACTAATATTTCACCATAATCCATCAGTTCAGAACAACACTTCTTCAAATCAATGCCCCTCCCCCTCTCTTATACTTCCTACAGGCCCACTCCCGTCTGTATCCTAATGGACAACATTGATTCACAAGAATCTTATCTACGTTTAACAGGCATGATTCTGTTATACATAGCACATCGAAACCCATAGCATCAATCAAGTCTCGAATCACCACCAACTTTTCTTAACCAATCTAGTATTCATCAAACCAACCTGCAGTAGAGTTTACTTCAAACTATATTCACATAGCATATTTCAGGTTCCCCATAGATCTTATATGGCTAGAAGATAAACCAAATCACCATACCTTCGCCTTCCAATACCTACCTCAATATCACTCATACTAACCACACAACCTCTCACAACCCACAAACACACTCACCTTTCACCTCCCCTCAAAACAATTACCCTCCTTTAACCCCCAACTCGTCTCAAAGGAGCTCCCTAAGGAGCGACCAACTCCTTGGTCGCGCTCCTTTGTCAGCATGACAAGGAGTCGCCTGCTACTCCGGCGCTGGTCTGGGCCTCTTACCCAGTGCTCAGAATGATGACACTCACGGGGTAGGGCCTTGCTGTATCCAACTAACTGATGGAATGGCGGAGGCTCCCAGAAGATGACCCAGGGAAAAACAAGCAGGAGAAAGGCAGTAGGAACCACAAGCTGGAACACACACAGGAACTAACACTCTCCGATGCTGGTCTGGGCCTCTTCACCCTGCACCCAGAGTGATGTCAGTCACAGGGCGGGGCTAGCTCTGTCCTTGACCCGACCACCTGATGGAATGGCAGAGGCTCCCAGAAGATGACTCGGGGACAAAGAAGCAGGAGAATGGCAACAAGAACTGCAAGCTGTCCAAGCCAAGGGCCTTCCCACAGACATATCTTTAACCACCCAACCAATCTTCTCCTCTGTAATGGACAATGACAGTTGGGCCGCCTCCACATCTGTTAGCCTGGGGAACTCCAGTCTCACAAAAAATTGATCAAACTCCTCAGGAGAGGCCTCCCACTCAGAACAATACAATTGGTGATAAAACTGCATGAACACCTTCTGTATGATCTCTGGAGTAGTATGCACACAACCAATCTCATCCCGAATCTTAAGAATCATATTTCGTTGCACCTGCTGCTTAAGTTTATGGGCAACATCATACCAGTTCTGTTAGCCCCCTTAAAATAGTCCTGCAGCAGGGTGTTTCTTATTAATAGCGGCCAGGTCTAATTCCTGAAGCTCTGTCCAGAGCCTTTCAATCTGAGGTAACAGATGGTGAACCCCCCCCCCCCCCCCACTCCCCTGCTTATGAGCATGCTCCAGCAACTCAAAGCGCCTCTGGGTGTGCACATTCTTGCAACGGGTGGACAAGGCAATTATTTTGCCCCGCAGAATAGCCTTCAGCCACTCCCAAAAGACTTCAGGAGAAATCTCTGCCAGGTCATTAAACTCAAAATACTCTTTCAAATCCTTTTCCACCTTTTGTACATGTGTAAGAACCTTCAGCAACACATCGAACAACTGCCAGAACCGCCTCTCCTGAAGGTATGCTCCCATCCTCAGCACTATCACAACCAGTGCATGATCCGACCAGATCATCGCTTCAATAGTATCGGTCTGAATATGAGACACCACGTCCTTGCCTGTCAACCACATGTCAATTCTGGAATAGGAGTCGTGAACCCACGAGTGGAACGTATAGTCTATATCATTAGAATATTAAAATCTCCAAACATCAATTACATCTCATTGGGGCAATAGAGTGTTCAACTGCCTCCTATCAGCCTTGCCATAGCCCACCACCCAGTGTTATCACAAGTAGCATTCAGGATAATATTAAAGTCCCCTCCAATTAAGAGCTGATCCTCATTCTTGTCTGTTTGAATCCTACCTAGGGTTCTGAAGTGGCCCTACTCCACATCAGGAGCATTAACATTAAGCAGGATGTAGAGGTGCTGGTCAAACTGCACCTTGAGAAGCAGGTACCTCCTCTCCCTATCTCGAACTACATCATGGACCACCGGGGAACTAGAGTTAGCGAATAATATACATACCCCTTTGGTTTTGAACTTCAGACTATTGGAAGCAAAGTAAATCCTAGAGTACCTGTTACGAAGAAATAAGGGCTCATGTTCTGGTAAAAGGTGTGTTTCCTGCACAAAGCCTATATCCATCCAGACTCTCTCTGCTTCTTTAAAGAAAAGCTTTCTCTTGTTCGGAGTGTTAAGGCCTCGAATATTAAAAGTTAAGCAGTTTAAAAGCTTAGAGCCAATAAATCACACAGGAACAAGCAATGCCCATGACATTGTCGCTCCAAGCAAGCCAAGCATCCCTCCACACAACACACATCCAAACACCCCACCCTGTACACACCAACCAACATTCCTTCCCATTGCCAACAGATATCACCTCTACCATCTCTCTCCTCCCAAACTTCCTCCTGACTATCCCCACCCCTTCCCCCACCCCACCACCCAAACTCCAGTATTAACTGCCCCCCACCAAAAAAAAACGTAAAGGCCTAGGAGAGAAGATAACCATCCCCTGACTCCCTCCCTAACATCAAACTCCACAGAACAGCATAATAAAATACATAGTGGAAGATCAACCCCAGCTATACTAGAAACAGGAACATAAAACATCAAATAGGGATAACACAGAACAGATTGGCAGTACATAGGTAATCTCCACAGTAAGTAAGGCACAAAGAACCCAAATACAGCCCTCTATACAAAGATGGACCCCACTGTGGAAGCAACCCCCCCCCCCCCAAAAAAAAAAAACTCCCCACCAAGGATAAAGAGTTCACTCAAGTAGCAGAAGGCCCAAAGCAGAGAAAGTTGGGCAGGTTGAGTTGTGGTTGTAGGACTGTGATGCAGTTGACTCCGCTGGTCATTGCTCTTCCACCGCTGACTGGTCAAAGGGTACTCCAATCCGCCATCTTCACTAGAATCCGAGGTGTTTTCCCCACCATAACTTGGCTTCCTTAAGAAGGGCAAGAGCTTCTGAATGCCTAAAGACCTTAACCTGCCGATTATGAAGGCCAAAGGATAACCTGAAGGGTAAAGCCAGCAATATCTTACTTCATTATCAGTAAGGCAGTTCTTGACTGGGAGAAACTCCCAGCGTCTGCACAAAGTGATAACTGAAATATCCACAAAGAGTTCCACTTTAGGGCCATTCAGAATGATATGGCCCACATTACGGGCTGCTTGTAAAACATGTTGCTTGATGGGGAAGCATAGGAAGCAAGCAATGATATTGCATGGCCTGCCAACTAACTTATGTCCCAGGGCGCGATGCACTCTTTCAAAATCGATATGAGGCAACTCCACAGACTGGTCCGCAGCCCAAAGAAACTGATGGTAATCTTGCAGCATAAGAGCAGCTGGGTCCTGTTCCTGCATCTCTTCAAGGACTCCCCATGCCCACAGATTATTTCTGTGTGCTCTGTTCTCTCCATCCTTTACTCAGGCAAGAAGATCCTCATATTTAGTGTCCAGAGTATCTGTTCATTTAGTCAAATCAACCACATCCTGGTCATGCTGAATAACATGCTCCTCAAAAGCGTTCAAATGAAGACCCATTCTTTTTGTGGAGGCTCGCCACATCTGCCAGAAGGTGTTTTCTGAGGCTCACCATGGTGGAATTTTAAGTTGGACATCCATGTTTAAATCCATTTGGCTCACTTTCGCCTAACATTTCAACCTCAGGCGCTTTATGCGGTTAGGCTGTCAGCGTTGCAGCAAGCTCCATCTGTGCTGCCCCTCACTCCGATGTACCAGATGCTTGGTGAGCATTAGTTTTAAGTCCATCTGTGCTTTGCGACTTATCATTACACTTGAAGAAATCCACGGGTCGATTACAACCTTACCAAACCAGCTAAAATCTCCTGTGGTGTCACTGAAGATAGCTTATTACACAGAGTATGGAGGAGCTCGTTGGCTAGGCTGCCATCAGCTGTATGTCAACACTTCCCTCCTCCTGAGAGCCTTGTTTTTATTTCTTTTTTTCATGTAAACATTATCTTGATGGTTGGGATGCCCCTATGGTGCTTGAGCTGATATCAGATCTAGTAATTGCACATGAAACCTAGATTCATGTTTCAGTCGTACTAGAATTTCTTTTACTTGCAAACATGGCGCTGTGATCTAGCTGAAGTTTCATATCATGTCTTACTCTCATGTTAATGTATTTTTTAAAACAAAATTCTTATATCCTGCTCATCTACATACCTAGGCGGTGAACATACATAATCACTTCAAAATCTACATAGATAAGAGTGAGGTTAATTCCTGTCACGGTATGCACAAAACCTAACCCATTTGGAATAATTGCCCATAAGACAAGAGTAACGCAATATTAAAATAAAAATAAATCACTGCCAAATATATATATGTAGGCAATGTTCTCCAACTTATGCTTTCTGAAATAAGCTTTCAGTTGCTTCCTAAATGTGAATAAATGTGTACTAACTTGCAAATAGTCTGGCAGAGCATTCCACAAACTTGGGCCAGTTATCATAAAAAGGGAAGATCAATATTCATCTAACCTGATTACCTGAAAGGAAGGAACATCTAGAAGGCCCTTGTCTGTGGAATGCAAAGCACACACTGGTCTGCAAATCTTTAAGGCAGTTGCAATACAAACTGGCATAATGCTTTGAAAATCAATGTCAACATTTTAATCAATTTCTCCAAGCAATAGAGGAACCAATGTAATGGTTTAAAATATGTTCCTAAGAGATGTTTTACATATCAAGCGAACTGTAGCATATTCTGGGCCACCTGTAAGGATCTAAGGGGTGTGTTTACTAAAGTACAGTAAGTTTTTACATTTACCAAACCTTAATTCCATTTACCTTAACCATAGCTGTGCTTTCACACAATCAGGCACTGCATGCAACTCAGTGGCAGCAATGTGAAACTCTCTGCCTTGGTGGCAGAGCTAGCAGACACCTCCTAACCCAAAAATGCAGCATTACCCTCCAATCCCCCTAACCTGATAGAGCAGTAGTCCCCTCCTGATCCCTATCCAAGCCCCTCATCCCCTTAATTATCCCCCCCCCCCCCTCAAATACCCCCAACACTCATCTGAGGCCATCCATGGTAGGCTAATGGGTCAGTTTGGGAGTAGAGATTTGCACGGGGACAGACGTCTTACCCGTCCCCGCTGGAATCTTAACCGTCCCCACTGGAATCTTACCCATCCCCACAAGAATTTAACTTGTCCTCACTCAGTCCCACAAGAATTTAATGGTTCATAAAGCAAAATTCCAGTTTGCTCTCAGTCTCTCTCTGGGTTTGAGCCGCAGCACTGCAGACAAGGAAGGAATGGAAGTTGAAACTTGAAACACTCTGGTGTGCACATATAAGACTTATCTCTGATTCACTAGCACTATGTGCTGAGAAGTCGCCACATGTGTGCACTGGTAGGTCAGGTGACATCTGATACTTGTGCCTGTGTCAGAGCTGAGGTCTGTGGATCAGCCCGGGAGCAGAAAGGATTAATGGTCCATCCAGTCTGCCCAATAGTCACACTCATTAATTCATAATTAAATCAACAATGAACGTGATATTATATACTTGATTATTGTCTTTCTTTGGCATTTCTGGGACAAAGACCATAGAAGTCCACCCGGCTCTATCCTTATGTTCCAACTGCTGGAGTTGCTGTCAAAGCCCACTCCACCCTATTTGTCTTCTCATTTGCGGGACACAGACTGTAAAAGTCTGTCCAGCACTGTCCTCATGTTCCAGCCACTAAAATTGCTGTTTAAGCCCTTTCCAGCCCATCCTAGACCAGATTCCCATATATGAGACACAGACCATATAAGTCTGCCCAGTATTGGCCCTAATTCACCACAGCTGGAGTCGTGATCTAAGCATCACACATCTGCACACATGCAGCCATTTAAGTTTAGGTTTTTTACAAGTTCTGTTTTCTAATTAGAGATACTCTGTGTTCGTCCCACACCTTTTTTAAATTCTGTCACCATTTGTGTGTCTACCACCTCCTTAATGGAAACTTTCCACATCTGTGCTGTTAAAGCAAGGAGGAGGAGGAAACAGAACTCAAAGAACTTGGCATTCGGTAGGTGAGAGGCTGGTGCAAGTGCAGCATACACTTTCCATGGGATGCATGACCTACATTGCCATATTTAAATCTTCACACCCTTTGCATTCTTCACATTCTGCTTTCTAAGAATTAAAATTCAAGATGAATTAAAGTAAAATTTAGTTTCTCTGCTATGCTACAATTTCAGTACCGAGGAGTTAAAGATGTTAAAAGTAAGAAACCAAAATGTCATGATTGTATAAGTCATCACACTTTTCTAAAAATTGCCATAAAGAGGCTCATAATATGTTAAATAGAGCCTACTTTTATCCAGTTACAGTAGTTGAGCTGATTCACATACTTTTGATGAAGCATCAAGTTGTTTGTTATCTGAATTGAATTTGAAGCAAAAGTCTATACCTATAAACCTGCCAAAAGAGATCCAGTATAAAGTTGTTCAAAAATACAGAAAGGAGAAAAGCTATAAGAAAATGTAATTATTTTAATATCCCTTGGGGGTACTGTTAAGTCCATCGTTTTAAAGTGGAAGCAGGCTGTCTCCTTAAAGTCAGTAGTTGAAGGTTAATGAAATTGCTGAGGGGCGGTCACTGTGAAGCCTAAGATTACTCAAAGAACTATAGAACTCTGTGACTGAAACTGAGGAAAATGTTGACTGTTCAACAATTCTAAGGTTATTTCAAAAACATGGGATTGTGGTAAGAAAGAATCCAGTGCTGAAGAAACATAATATGATGTGCTATATAGTGTTTGAAAAGAAACACTGCATACCTATAGGAAAAGGTTTTGTGGTCTGATAAGATCAAAGGAAAAATTGCTTTTCGTTGGTTGGAAGAGGGAGGGAGGGCGGGTGGCCTGGTGGCTTTTCGTTGGTTGGAAGAGGGAGGGCGGGCGGCCTGGTGCCTCGTTGGTTGGAAGAGGGAGGGAGGGTGGGCAGCCTGGTGCTTCGTTCGTTGGAAGAGGGAGGGAGGGAGAGTGGGCGGAGCGGACCACCGACGGCACGCGTGCCAAAGGAGAGGGCTCTGAGTGCCCTCTCTGGCACGCTTGCCATAGGTTCGCCATCACTGCAACACACACACACACCAAGCACACACACACACCAAGCACACACACACACCAAGCACCAATGAGAAAGGCTAAACTCCAATGTGAACACAAGCGCCCAAGCACAGGCTGGCTTCGGATGAGCAAACAAAGCAATCAACGCTAAAGCAAGGATTGCAGGGAAAGGCAGGCTTAAATGGATCAAGCTTCTGATGACTGCTGGCTCAGCCCCTGACAAGCCAATCAGGAGCGAGTCCCAAACATTCTCCTGCCTATCCAGCAGAATCATAACAAGAAATCATTGAAAAGCATGAGAAGTAAATTGTAATATTCTCCTGACATTTAAACATAAAGGGCTGGATTCTATAAATGGCAACTAATTTAATTTGATTTACTACCTTTTATCCATTTTGATTTTTGGATAACAATGGTTAAAAAGTAGAACCACCTGATCTTTCTTTTGGTTTTGTAGATAAACTTGAATGAGATTTATATATTGGAAATCGTTTGCTAATGGTGGTAAATATTGAAGTGAACTAGGAATAAAAGGGACTTTTGTAGAGAACAACATATTAATGGCCTATATAGGAAGGTGCAAACACCAAAACTAACCTCTGAAGAACATCTTTATCTAAAGTGTAAACTAGCACAGAGAGAAATTACAAGTTTTTGTTGCATAAAGATTGGACTCTAAATTTACATGATCTATATCATATCAAATGCAGCAGCAGTTCCAGAAGAAACCATAGCAGAGTCAATTTCCTACTGTCAAATTCTTGTGGAGGATGTCCATGTATGAATCTGTCCTGTTGAAAACATCTTATCATTAGATTAGTAAAGGAACTTCCATTTTATCAAGCAGATCAATCCATAGGCTGGTGGGTTGTGTCCATCTACCAGCAGGTGGAGATAGAGAGCAATCTTTTGCCTCCCTATATGTGGTCATGTGCTGCCGGAAACTCCTCAGTATGTTCTCTATCTCAGCAGGTGTGTGGTCGCACAGCAGCAGCTCTGGCTAGGTCTTGTATAATTATGGTACAGCCAGAGACCCCCCCACTGGAATGGTGGTGGGCCTAGTCATAGAGCTCAGGCCATTACAGACCTTGGCTGAGTCAGAAATCTGATGGCTGACATAACTGGGAGCTTACTGGAAAAGTATGACCTAGTTTGTAGCCCAGATTGAGGCCTAAAAGTTAAGTTAATAGATATGGAAACAAAATGGAGGATTTCAACACAAAATGGAAGCCCGTATCTGTTACAAAGTGGAATTTTCTCTAATGTAAGTTAGAAAAACAAGTTGAGCAATGAGTGAGTCATGCCAGGTGCAGAGAAAAGAGGGAACTAGCTGTCCAAGAGAGGAGGGAGACTTTCCTGTGAGCAGGGTCTTGCTTAAGATTTGTGATCAAGCGAGCTAAAGACAAAACCATGTTAGCAAGATAGAAGCTACTCATTAGCATGAGCCAATCAGTGACAACCATGACATTAGCATAGATCCAATCAGGTATATCTACTGTCATATTATCCATATCCTGAGGGCACCTATAAAAATCAGGGTATTTCCTGGTTTGAGTTAGAGAGAAAAGGGTTGTCACTCTCTCTCCAAGGGAAACCAATGTGTCCAGCAGAATTAACAAATTACCTAATTGCTTTCCCTTGTAAAACCTCTAATTGGTAAAAGAAATTATAAAAGATTAGCAAATATTTGACACCTGTTTGCAGCTTATTATATTCCTATAATTAATTGATTGTACATGCCTGTTGTCAATCACTGATTTGACTTATACCTTAGCAAATAAACTCCTCATTCCAAATGATGATTTGTGGGCTTCACTTAATGATGAAAGGCTGTAAGTATAAATGCTTTTGCTACATCAGGCTATCATTCGCTGCATTGTATAACCTGTAGCCTAAATCCAGTTTGTCATAAGGCTGGTATCTATTCCTTGCCAGTGCTGAGAGGCGGACTAATGCGGGTCCCTTAGACCTAACGTCTCTCTCAGTGGCAATTCCTCTTAGAACTTCACAACTCCCCGATTACCCCAGTACTAGTGCTATTTAGAGATGGAGTCAGATTAAGGTCACTCTAGCCTTCTTGGGGGGGCTCGAGACCCCTCTATTCTGAACAGTCTCCAAGCCTAATTGTTTAGGTTTTGTTGAGTACCTGGGGTTGAGGGCTCTTCGTGAGCAAGTGCAGTCCTGGTGGTGCCAGGTCCCTCCTTTTCTCCCCCCTCCCACTGGCTCCTTTAAAAAAAAAAAAAAAAAAAATTTTTTTAAACGTTCAAAAAGGACGTCCATTTGCAGCTGCTCACTGGAACAAGTTGTCGCAGCTCGGAGCAAGAAGCAGGTAATTTATACCTTTTACTAGCGTGCAGGGGGTTCCCCGAACGGTCTCCAAGTGGCTATGGCCTCTGATGGCAAGGGCGCGAAAAGACGCTCCCCGGAATGCGTTCGCGCACCTAGCGGGGAAGCGGGGGGCTCGAAGGTAGAGTCGCCTTTTTTGGGCGCCCTTTCGGAGCCGGGAGAGTTCCTCCGGCACGGCGGCTTTTCCCGCCTTAGGCACCCATCCCCCGCTGGCCGCCCTCCCGGTCGTGACCGGCCACGCGGCTTGGCTTCTTGGGCCGCCCTCGAGGTGGGAGACGTTAACAGCTTGGTCGCCCTTGAATCGGGCGACAGTAAGGAGTTAGCGAAATTAAAGCGCCCTTCTTCCCGCGCGGCTCCATCTCGGAGTTTCGCGCCGGACGCCATTTTGGACGCGCATCGCGCCTCTCTGATCTTGGGATCGCAGGTTGAGAGCGCAAGCTGCAGAAATGCACAGGCTAGGGGGTTTCTCCCCTGAGTTCATTTTGCTGCTGCATCAGGCCTTTCTTATGCAGAACGCTGCCCCCGCTCCCTTGTCTGATAAGAGTGAGGAGGCCTCTGTGCTCAAACGCCCTTGGGTGGATTTTCAGCCACTAGGGGACTCGGTCTCCTTGGATGTGGATGACGGCAGCGTGTCTGAGTTCTCCCAGAGATCCTTTGCGGACTCTATGGAAGAGACTGACCCTTGCTCGGATGGAGCGGATGACCCCTCCGCAGCGCGCCTTTTTTGCTCGGAGGATTTGCCTAACCTGCTAGGGCAGGCCTTGAGCATTTTGAAGATTGCCTCTCCGGAGGAAGGCCCGCTCTCAGCCTCAGCTGGCTCCGCCATTATGCTGGGAATGAAGCGCCCGCCTAGAACCTTCCACGTGCATGAAGCCATGCAGGCCTTGATTTCGGCGCAATGGGATGCCCCGGAAGAAAGCCTGAAAGTAGCCAGGGCTATGTCCCGTCTGTACCCCCTGCCAGAGGGGGAACGGGAAGCCTTTATCTGGCCCACGGTAGATTCCTTAATCACTGCCGTGACTAAGAAAACGGCACTGCCGGTGGAAGGTGGCACTGCCCTGAAAGACGCTCAGGACAGGAGAATGGAGGCGGCCTTAAAGTCGTCCTTTGAGGCGGCCACCCTGAGTCTGCAAGCCTCGGTTTGCGGCTCCTATGTGGCCAGGGCGTGCCTGACTGTTTTGCAGTGGGCTTCCCCATCGGATCCTTCCTGGAGGGCGAAATGGCCGACCCTGGAGTCGGGCTTGGCCTACTTGGCAGACTTACTGTATGATGTTTTGAGAGCCTCGGCCAAAGGTATGGCCCAGACGGTCTCTGCGCGGCGGTGGCTCTGGCTTAAGCATTGGTCGGCTGACCATGCCTCTAAATCTCGCCTAGCCAAGTTGCCTTTTAAAGGCAAGCTGCTCTTTGGGGATGAGCTGGACAAGATCGTGACGGAGCTCGGCACGTCCAAGGGCAAGAGGTTGCCGGAGGTCAGGACTCGGGCCAGCAGTGCTCGCCCTGGTTCCTCCAAGGGCCGGTTCCAGGAAGCCCATCGGTACCGCCCTGGCAAGTCGGGCTCCTCTGCCTCCGCTTCCTTCAAACGGAACTTCTCCCCCAAGCAGCATTCCTTTCGCAGGGACCGCTGACTCGGAGGTTCGTCCTCCGGCCCTCCCCAAGGGTCGCGTACCCAATGACGGGGACCTGGTCCATGGCCCAGTGCAGATAGGAGGAAGGTTGTCCTCATTCCTGGGCGAGTAGACCAGGGTAACTTCAGACGCTTGGGTTCTGGAAGTCATCAGAGACGGCTACAAGCTGGAGTTCTGCCGGCCCTTGAGAGACGGGTTTGTAAACTCTCCCTGCAAGTCCCAGGTCAAAGCAGCTGCCGTACAACAGACTTTGAAAAATCTGATCTGCCTGGGCACGATGGTCCCGGTGCCAGTAGATCAACTTGGTAAGGGGCGTTACTCCATTTACTTTGTGGTGCCAAAGAAAGAAGGCTCTGTTCGACCTATTCTCGACTTAAAGGGAATCAATCAGGCCTTGAAGGTCCGGCACTTCCGGATGGAGACTATCCGCTCCGTAATAGCTGCGGTGAAGAAAGGGGAATTCCTGGCATCCTTGGACATCAAGGAAGCTTACTTACATATTCCCATCTGGCCTCTTCATCAGCGCTTCCTGCGCTTCGCAGTCCCGGGCCGACACTTCCAGTTCAGAGCCCTCCCTTTCGGGTTGGCCACTGCCCCGCGGACCTTCTCCAAAGTGATGGTGGTCATCGCGGCTTACCTCCACAAGGAAGGAGTACAAGTCCATCCCTATCTGGACGACTGGTTAATCCGGGCCCCCTCTTATGCAGAGTGTGGGAAGGCTACGGACAGGGTGATTGCCCTTTTGAGCTCCCTGGGGATGGGTCATCAACTGGGAGAAAAGTCAGCTGCGCCCGACCTCAGTCCCTGGAGTACTTGGGAGACCGATTCGACACCCTAGCAGGCATAGTGTTCCTGCCGGACAACCGGAGCGGCAAGCTTCGGGTCCAGGTGGACCAGTTCCTATCAGCCTCCACTCTTCGAGCTTGGGACTACGTGCAGCTCCTGGGTTCCATCACAGCCACGATGGAAGTAGTGCCCTGGGCCAGGGCCCATATGAGACCCCTACAGCACTCCCTGCTGCGGCGGTGGACTCCAGTATCGGAGGATTACGCTGTACACCTTCCTTTGGATCCAACGGTGCGCAAGGCGCTGGATTGGTGGCTGAGGCCAGACAAGCTGTCCGCAGGAATGCCCCTCACAATCCCAGAGTGGGTGGTCGTCACGACGGACGCCTGCTTGATGGGCTGGGGAGCCCACTGCCTGGGGAGGACAGCGCAGGGCCTCTGGTCGCCTGCAGAGGTGAAACAGACTATCAACCTCCTGGAACTCCGAGCCATTCGGTTGGCGCTTCGGGAGTTTCTCCCGGTCCTGGTGCTGAGGCCAGTACGGGTCCTGTCCGACAATGCCACGGCAGTGGCCTATGTCAATCGCCAGGGAGGTACCAGGAGCGTTCCTCTAGCCAAGGAGGCAATGAAGCTATGCCTGTGGGCGGAAGCAAATCTGGAACAGCTGTCGGCGGCCCACATTGCGGGAGTCATGAATGTGAAGGCAGACTTTCTGAGTCGCCATACTCTGGATCCAGGAGAGTGGCAGCTGTCGGCTTGGGCGTTCTTGGACATCACGAGGCGCTGGGGCCCGCCGAGCCTGGATCTGATGGCGTCCTCGGCCAACTGTCAAGTGCCGCGGTTCTTCAACAGAGGACGGGACCCTCGATCTCTGGGAGTCGATGCTCTTCTCCAGCAGTGGCCAACACAGGCGCTCCTCTACGTGTTCCTGCCCTGGCCCATGAAGTGCTAGGCTGGGTGGCAAAGCATCCGGGCCGGGTAATCCTGGTGGGTCCGGATTGGCCCAGACGTCCCTGGTATGCGGACTTAATCAGGCTCGCAGTGGATGGCCCTCTGAGGCTGCCAGCGGAGCGGGGCCTAGTGCATCAGGGTCCTGTGGTTATGAAGGATCCCTCCCCCTTTGGTCTTACGGCCTGGCTCTTGAGCGTAAGCAGCTGAGGAAGAAGGGCTTCTCAGACAAGGTCATCGCCACTATGCTGAGAGCGAGGAAGCGCTCTACTTCTACTACTTACGCCAGGATTTGGCGTACCTTTACATCGTGGTGCAAGGCAGGCTCTCTATCGCCTTCCACGGCTCCAATATCGGCAGTGTTGCCATTCCTGCAAGAGGGTCTGGAGAAGGGCCTGTCACTCAGTTCCCTGAAAGTCCAAGTGGCGGCTTTAGCTTGCTTCAGGAGCCGCCTGAAGGGTGCTTCCCTGGCGTCACAGCCAGATGTGGTGCGCTTTCTCAAAGGAGTTAATCACCTGCGCCCTCCTCTGCACTCGATAGTGCCTACGTGGAATCTCAATCTGGTGCTTCGGACCTTGCAGAAGCCGCCCTTTGAGCCCTTGTCGAGGGCATCGCTGAAGGACCTGACGTTGAAAGCGGTCTTTTTGGTAGCCATCACGTCAGCCAGAAAAGTCTCTGAGATCCAGGCACTCTCGTGTCGAGAGCCGTTCCTGCAGTTCACTGAGGCAGGAGTGTCGATTCGCCCAGTGCCTTCCTTTCTGCCCAAGATTGTTTCTCGCTTCCATGTGAGTCAGCAGCTCTGTCTACTCTCCTTTCGCAGGGAGGATTACCCAGAGGAGTATCCTGCTCTCAGATGTCTGGATGTGAGACGAGTCATCAACAGATACTTGGAAGTGACCAATGACTTCCGGAAGTCGGATCACCTGTTCGTGCTGTTCGCAGGCCCTTGTAAGGGTCTGCAGGCATCTAAACCTACCGTGGCACGGTGGGTCAAGGAGACGATTGCAGCAGCTTATGTGGCTGCGGGGAAGATTCCGCCTATTCAGCTGAAGGCCCACTCTACTAGAACACAAGCGGCATCGATGGCGGAGTCCAGATCCGTCTCCTTGGAAGAGATTTGTAAAGCGGCAACTTGGGCGTCGGCTCATACCTTCTCGCGGCATTACCGCTTGGATGTGGCTGCTCGGGCCGAGGCCCGGTTTGGAGCTTCCGTGTTGTGTTCAGGGATTTCCATGTCCCGCCCTGGGTGAGTACTGCTTCGGTACATCCCACCAGTCTATGGATTGATCTGCTTGATGAAATGGAAGGTAAAATTATGTATCATACCTGATAATTTTATTTCCATTAATCATAGCAGATCAATCCATAGTCCCCCCCAGATATCTGTATTGTTTGTTGTTCTGGTTATATTTCAGGTTCCAGTGTATTCTTCAGTTCCTGCTCAGGAGAACTTCGTGTTCAAGTTCTTCCAATTGGATTTTCCTCGAGTTGAAACGATTCTGTGTTACAGTGAGCTGCTGCATTCCTCTCCCCCCGTTTCGGCGGTGGCTGGATTAGTAACTAAATTATGCCGGCGCTCCCTCCCGCTTCGTGCGGCAGTAGGGTAGCTTTGTATCCCTCCCGCTTCGGCGGTGTTTGGGGTAAGCCAGCTCCTCCCGCGGTTGCGGTAGCAGGATAAGCCAGATCCCCCCGCATCGGCGGGTGTGGTGTCCCTCCCCCGCTCCGCGGGGATGAGCTGGACGGATTCCCCTCCCCTGCTTCGGCGGTGGCGAGCTGGGCAGAGTGTCCCTTTGTGGGTGTAATTCTCTAAGTGCTGAGTCCTGCGGATGGAGCTTTGATATCGACATACCTGTACATGCAGTTTTGCACACTAAGCATGAAAGTGGGCACACAAAACTATAGAATTAGGGGGATAGTGTGTTAGAGAATATTTATTACATTTGTATCCCACATTTTCCCGCATAGCAGTAGGCTCAGTGTGGCTTACTGGTTCTGGAGAGGAGAGTACCAACTCCGGGAATATATACAGAGTGGAAAATAGAGTAACAGTAGGTGCAAGGAAGCTGATAAGGTTCTGGAAAAGAGAATATAATTCTGGGACGAATATATAGTAGCATATAGAGAGAAGTAATCCCAATGAGGCTGATAAGTCTCCGGGGATGGGACTACAGCTTCTAGTGAGCAATACAGAGTAGGATAAGGGTAGAAGTACACTTAAATATAACTGGAGTGGTAAAATTCGTACAGTTTGAAGTAATAGGATTATGTGGAAGGGGTATTGTTCATTTCTTAGTTCGATAGATGTGATGCATTGTTCATGAATTAGTTCGGGTCTGCTGGGTAGGCTTTCCGGAAGAGGTGAGTCTTTAGGTCTTTTCGGAATTTTAGATGGGTGTTCACAGTTCTAATGTTTCTAGGTAATGCGTTCCAGAGCTGGGTGCAAATGTAGGAAAAGCTGGATGCATATGTTGATTGTATTTTAGTCCTTTACAGTTTGGGTAATGCAGGTTTAGAAATGTTCTTGATGATTTAATGATGTTTCTAGATGGTAAGTCGAGAAGTTTGGTCATGTAGGTTGGGGCCAGACCATGGATTGTTTTGTGGACCAGAGTGTAAATTTTGAAGGCTATTCATTCCTTGATTTGTAGCAAGTACAGTATTTCACGTAGGGGTTTAGCACTTTCGAATCTTTCCGAAAATGAGTCTAGCTGCCGTGTTCTGCGGTCTGGAGTTTCCTTAAGATCTGTTCTTTGCATCCCACATATACGGCGTTACAGTAGTCAACGTGATAGTACCATTGTTTGAATTATGTTACGGAAAGTTTCCCTTGGGAAGAATTGTTTGATCCGTTTGAGTTTCCGCATTGCTTGGAACATTTTCTTCGTGGTGGCAGAGGCTTGGCTCTCTAGTGTTAGGTTGGTATCAATAGTAATTCCAAGGATCTTCAGTTTGTCCGATATTGGGAGAGTATGTTCCGGGGTTTTTATGGATGAAGGGAGGTTTGTTTTGTGGTGAGAAGAGAGAATAAGGCAGTGAGTTTTTTCCTTGTTGAGTTTGAGTTTGAATGCCGATGCCTAGGCATCCATTAAGCTTAAACTAAGCTTTATTGCAACAGTGATTTCTGTTGGATTAGAATTGAACGGTATGTAAATGGTGACATCATCCGCATACAGAAAAGGATTAAGATTATGCTTGTATAGGGCATGAGCAAGGGAGATCATCATCAGATTAAATAATATGGGTGAGAGAGGTGAACCCTGGGGTACTCCGCAATCGGTACTCCATGATGGTGATATGTTTGAGTTTGCTTTTACTTGATAAGATCTTGTGGTTAGGAAACCCTTGATCCATTTGAGTATATTCCCTCCTATGCCTATCTTGTCGAGTATTCTTAATAGTATATAATGGTCAACCATATCGAATGCGCTTGACAAGTCGAATTGCAAGAGGAGTATGTTTTTACCTAATGCAATTTCCTTTTTGAACTTGGCTAGGAGAGTTACCAGGACGGTTCCATGCCTTGGTTTTCTACCGAACTAAAATCTCTGAAAACCGAAACACGGAGGCTTGAGCATGCATGGCACAAAAAAAGACAGGTCTAGCGCTGGAAGCTTGGAAGGTCTGCTACCGCAAATATAAGTATGCCATCAAGAAAGCCAAACGCTTTTACTTTTCCTTGAAACTAATAACTGCAGGTAAAGATAACAAAAAGCTAAACCAGCTCTTGAACTCTTTTCTCGCCACAAATAAGCTGGAGACCTCTCGGGACAATCTACCTTCGGCTGACTTATTTCAAGGACAAAATACAAGTTCTCAGGTCAATGCTAACTAGTTCCCCAGCAGATGTGAATGAGTTCTTAGATTCACTGGATCCGTGCCCTACTTACTGCCCAGCCGATCACACATGGACTGCCTTTGAAAGCATTCCTGTAGACCACATTTCTAAAGCACTCCTGAAGTTTTCAAACAAGTTTTGTGGTTTGGATGCTTGCCCCAGTCACCTTTTAAAAGCGGTCCTGAAGCGCTTCACTGTTGACCTAACTTCCTATCTTAATTACATGTTGAACCATGGCATCTTCCCCCCAGAGCATGGCAGAATTCTTCTCACACCCATCCCAAAGATAAGAACCGACGTCACATCAAACTATCGACCAGTGGCGTCCATACTGCTGATTGTCAAAGTAATGGACAACTTGGTGAATACTCAGTTAAATGAATTCCTTGAAACCTTTGACATTCTGCACTACTCGCAGTCAGGTTTCCGTGCTCAGTTTAGCACTGAAACGGTTCTGGTCACAGCCCTGTCTGATTTTAAAAGGGACATTTCTGTTGGTATGAAAATATTACTGCTGCAGTTCGACATGTCCAGTGTGTTTGATATGGTGGACCACAACATCTTACTACATCTACTGGACACCCTAGGCATCGGAGGGTGCGTGTTACACTGGTTTAAGGGTTTTCTGTCAACAAGAACATACCAGGTCAAAGGCACTCCAGATCATTCAGCACCTTGGAAAGCTTCATGTGGGGTTCCCCAAGGTTCGCCCCTTTCTCCAACGCTATTCAATATTATGTTGTTTCCCTTTGCAAACCTATGCCTGAAACCATATATCTACGCAGATGACATAACCATCTCCATCCCCTTCCATACCTCATTAGATGAAATCACAGATTTGATCGAAGCGAGTTTTTCCATCTTGAACGTTGGGCTGAGGTATTCCGGTTTAAGTTAAACAAAGACAAAACTCAGTGTCTTGTGCTCTCGTCCGTCCATGCCAGATTTTCCTCCAGCTCCCTTGTCATTAAAGACCAGACCCTCCCTATTTCACAGAGCCTTAGACTTCTGGGTGTTGAACTGGACCCTCACCTGCACCTGGATCTGCAAGTGCGAGCGGTCACCAAGCTGATGTTCTATGCATTGTGGAGGCTGTGGCGTGTTAGCTTTTGTCTCACCAGAGAGCTCTTCAACACTCTCGTTCACTGGCTAGTTCTGTCTCACCTGGACTACTGTAGTGGGATTTATAAAGGCTGCCAGGAGCATCTACTGAGGAAATTCCAGACTGCCCAGAATACTGCTGCGAGACTCATCTTGGGCAAATAGCGCATGGTTCCTGCGCAGCCCCTACGTTTCAATCTACACTGGCTACCTGTGAGAGAACGAATCGCATTCATGATCTGCACTCTGACACATAAAATAATCTACAGATTAGCTCCGGAATACATGATTCCTCTAATAGATCTCCCACCTAGAAATACCATCACAACAGCACGCACCTTTTTACAACTACATTACCCATCTTGCAGGGGTGTTAAATACAAGCTTCTTTTTGCCTCTACTTTCCACTACTCCAGCCCGAAGACTTGGAATGCTCTTCCCCTGTACCTAAAATCGCAAGCTGACCACCATCTTTTCAAGAAGCTGCTGAAAACGTACCTTTTTGAAAAAGTGTATTCCATCAGTAATTCTGCTGTTTAACCATCCTAATTGCTGCTAGTGTTTTATCCTTATTCTACTGTAAAATTCATGTGTTGTATCTTTTAACTTTTGTAATTCATGGAAGCCACATTGTGCTTGCATTTGTGGGAAAATGTGGGGTAGAAATGAACCATAAATAAATAAATAATTTTCTATGTGATTCTTTCCAAGTGTTCAGATTTTGATCATTTTTGTTTTTTCTCCAGTCTTGTTCGCGTTGTCTGGTTCTAGATTTCAATTGTTTCATATTTTCGTTGAACCATGGGGTCCTGTTTGGTTTGTGAATGGTTATTGTTCGTAAAGGAGGTAATTCATTTAGAACGGTGATACATCTCGATTCCCAATCTGCAAGATAGTTGATAGAATCAGATGGAATAGACCAATTGTTGTCGTAAATTGATTGCCAAAATGCAGTTGTGTACACTTTATCTCTGGTTTGGTAAGATTTTTTTTCATCAGTTTTGAGGTGCCCATTCTTCAGCCAATGTAGGGTCAGATTTAATTTGAAGTGATCTGACCATGGAATTTCTGTCCTTTTGTGGTCAATGACTTTAATGATTTATGGGTTAGCAGGTCAAGTGTTTAGCCTTTTCTGTGGGTGGCATTCGGATGTGGCCATTCGAAATCTCATAGTTGGAAGAATTCTTTACAATCTTGGACACCAATTGAGTTTGTGTCTTCTAAATGAAGGCTTATGTCCCCAATGACTAGTATGTTTGAGTTAGATGTACAAGTGGCTGATAATGAAATCCATTAGGGTTATATATGCTTCGCTGCAAGTGCCTGGCGGTCTGTGGAATAGGATGCAGTTTAGATTGCCAGCTACACTTTTATGTTGCAATCTGATTGAGGCAATTTCTAGTTGAGGTGTGATTGATTCAGTGGTTTCTAAAGTGAGATGGGATCTGTAGATTATGGCAATGCCTCTGCCTCTTTTACCTATTCTGGTCCAGTGTGTAATGTTGTATCCCAGAGGGCAAAGGTCCAGTATTATGGGATCTTTTTGGTCATGGATCTAGGTTTTGCTGAAGAAGAGTAAATCTAAGGTTTCCGATGTGATCCAGTCTTTTATAATTTCTGTTTTGTTTACTGTTGATCTGGCATTGATGTAACCTATTTGAATTGTAAGGTATGGATCTTCTGTAATGGTGAAAGTGGGAACCTTTATTTAGTTGTTTGTATGTCGATTTGGATTTATTAGAGCTTTTTTGTGTTGGTTGTGCAGTTTGTTTGTGGGATAATGTTTTGCTATTGTAAGTTCTGTTGTCGGTTTGGTTGAGATTGGTGTGTCTGGTAATCCTGAATCGGCTGTGTAGTATTGTTATGGTGTGGCTAACAGAACAGAACAGTAACAGAATATAACCAGGTAACGGTTAATACATTACAGAAATATAAGTAGTTAGATTTGGTATATCTTTGCTGGTGAATCTTAAATGTTTTTTTAATTTGTATACCATTACCATTAGTGTGAGGCAGTCAAAGGGCTAGAATGTGTTTAAAGACTTAGGGTTAACTGTGTTAGTCCATCAGGTGCCAGAAGCCTGTTTGCCATTTGTGCTACTGACATTTGTTAACATATTAAGCTGATGCATCTGATAAAATGGACTCTCTTCCTCAAAAGTTTGTTCTCCAATGAATTGGCTAGTCTAGAAAATGCCACTAGCCTTTGGTTCATTTGGGTAAAAAAATGTATAGAGCTGAATGGTCCTCTTCCCAGAATATGTTACCAGTTTTTTGTCCCATGCAGTTTTGAAACCTGGTTAAGAAGTAGCATTTGTGTCTGGAAGGAGATGTGTAGTAGATAATCAGACTTCTACTGTTTACAGTAAATATAGTTATCTTAGATATATATCCGCAACTGAGAGTTTTACAGTGAATTAAAAAGCTGTCCAACCCAACCTTTTCCTTGCTGTGGCAGGATTATAAGCTTTATGGTCATTGTTGGCATAATAATTTAATAGAGAAAAATGAGCAACAGCTATTATGGACAAGTTCAAGGAAGAGGAAATAAATATTATGGGCTATAGCTGCTCCCCTAAAGTTTTTAATCTCCAGTTCTAGAACTGCTTATCTTTGGTAAAGCATATTTCTATAGCATGGAAGACTTTTTTTTAATTGACTGTGTTTTATTCAGTTCTTAGTTAATAAAATAATTCTCAATCACCTTTTTTCATTTCTAGGCAACATTATCCTCCCTGACTAACCCACCTTCTTTAAGCCCAATCCGACGCAGAGGCAGAGAAAAAGAACCAGTGGAACAAACAGCTGTACCATTAAGTCCTAAGAAGGCCAATGAAACTACTCCAGGTATGAAAAGGGATAGATCTAAGAGAGGGAAATACTTTTTCTTTCTTTCTCTTTCTCTTTCTCTCTCTCTCTCTCTCTCTCAACACATCTGAAATAGGAGGATAACATGCTGGTATATACAAACAAGGAAATAAAAATATCAAATGTTTATTTGTATACCATCATCCCAATTACTTATTCAAATAGTTTACAATAATATCATAAAAACAAAATCAATACGATAAAGAACAAATATAAACAAAGTAAAAATATCCCCTCTCCATTCACCATGGAAAGAAACATTTTCAATAATTTCTTGAATCCCAGCAGGTTGGTAATCCTTCTTCCAGGAGCTTATTCCACCTCTCTGGTACTACCACTCTTAATGCCTTCTCCCGCCAAACAGTTTTTTTTTCACCATTCCAACAGCAGAGATTGCTAGAAAATAATCCTGAAATGATTGCAGATTTCTACCCTTTACATACTCTTGCATCTATGCTTTGAAATACCTGGCTTTTGGAGCGGACTTGGCTTGGCTGGACTGGAACCAAATGCTGGAACAGACTTGACTTGGCCGGACTGGAACCAAATGCTGGAACAGACTTGGCTTGGCCGGACTGGAACCAAATGCTGGATCAGACTTGGCTTGGCTGGACCGGAACCAAATGCTGGAACAGACTTGGCTTGGCTGGACCGGAACCAAATACTGAAACAGACTTGGCTGGACTGGATTCAGGAGTTTCAAACAAGGCAGACACAAGCAGGGTAGGGCAGAAGCTAAAGACACACAGGGCAACTACAACCAGTAAGGAAACAGAGCTGAAGTCAAACAAGGCAGACACAAGCAGGGTGGGGCAGAAGCTAAAGACACACAGGGCAACTACAACCAGTAAGGAAACAGAGCTGAAGACAAACAAGGCAGATACAAACAGTAAGGAACAGAAGCTAAAGACACGCAGGGCTTATACAACAGTAAGGAGCAGAAGCTAAAGACAAACAAGAAAGGGACTAGAAGAGTTAGCACTTCAGCAAGCACTCAGACGAAAGCACATCTGAAGACCTCTGTTGCAAAGGCAAGTCTGACAATTCCCAGGAGCTTAATAAAGGCAATTACAGATGAGGTCACAGGTGAGGCTTGGCAGCAGAAACATCGGGGCAAGTCTGGAGTGCTGGAACATGAGGACCGGAATGGAACCTCGAAGATGTCTGAGAAACAGGAAAAAACAGTCCGCAGCAACCACAGGGCCCGGTCACCCAGGGGGTAAGGTGAATGTAGGCATGGAATACAGTCACAATCGTGACACCAGTCTAGAAAACATATTATTGAATGCAATCATCAAGCTCTTTAATTCATTCCTGATAATTTGCTTTAAGTTATTACAGTTTTTCACTATCCTTTACCTTACCAGGACGCCATCTCTTCACTAAATTGTGGTAATTCTACTTTCAACTGTTGAAACTATGTCACAGAAATATCTGCCAACTCCTCTGCCCTAACCTTAACCTCCTTCATCTGATTATTTAAAAGCCCATTCCCCCACCCCCCACCCACACACCAAAATAACTTCTTCACTACCTTAAGCAGTTTCAGAGGTTTACTGGCTGTTTTCTAAATCTTTATGAAAGCACTACCTACTTTGCCACCTGAATTTAATATAAATAGCAAATTGATTCCGCCTTCCTCTTCTAATCCAGTGTAATCTCAAGCATTTTTACCTGTTTAGTCCCAAAAAGGATCCACAGCGGTTCACTAAAAGTTAGCCAAAACAAGCATTGGGGAAATTACAATTTCTAAAACAAATTTACAATATTAATATTTCTCTTGAATCAGATATTTATAAAAAAGAAATGCCCTTAAATTTTTACAAAAGGAAAAATAAGACACTTGCTGATTAGTGGTAGATTACTCTAAATACATGGAGCTTGAAAGGGAAAAAAATTCTTATATCTGTTTCAGATATATATCCTTAGCTGAAGGATAGTTTGATAAAACATGATCTGTTGAACGAAAAGTTTAACTGGCTATTGGCCTTTCTAGCAATCCTATCAAATTCTCAGAAGCTAGACCATACAAAGTTTTAAAAATTACCTAAGCCTGAACCGGAAGCCAGTGTCACTTTGAATGATATTTTAGAAAGGACATCAAACTCAGAATATGGACATCCAAGTCAGTATGTGACATATAGATGTCCATCTCTCATGTATTTTAGAACATGATCTGTCAGTATGCAGCCTGTTCTAAAAATACATGAGAAATGGACATCCATATGCTGACAATGTCCAGCTTGAACATCATTTAACAAACGGAAATGTCCAAATTATGAAGGGGTCAAAACAAGGGACATGAATGTTCCTATGGGGTCACAAAGACATCTGTGTTAAAAAAAAAAGCCACATAGAGGTCTATGTGGAGCAGAGGGGCTAGCCTAATGGTTAAAGCAGTGGGCTGAGAACAGGGGACCTAGGTTCAAATCTCACTTCAGCTGTTTGTGATTTTTTTTTTTAATTGAGCCCCACAGGGACAGAAAATGCCTACTGTACTTGAATGTATATTGCTTCAGTAGCCTTCAGATTTGCATCTTTTGTATACATTTCAGGTACAGTAGGCATTGTTCTGTTCCTGGAGAGCTCACACACACAAAAAAAATCACAAACAGCTAAAGTGGGATTTGAACCTGGGTCTCTTTGTTCTCAGTCTCCTGCACTAAGCATTAGACTACTTATCAACTCTACATGGAGGTCTGTTAAGAAGTTAATTAAAAAAAAAAGATTTTAGTACCATGAACATCCATGGTTCCTGAGGCTGTCATAAGGTCTGGTATCCCATTTTAGTTTTACAGGAGAGGGAGGAGGACAGCAACCAGTAGGGAATTAAAGTGGTGACTTGCCTTAATCCCTCCATTGGACAGCTGTCGAAATCAGAGCACCTTTCTGTAACCTGGATATGCCAAGTACCATGTCAAAATAACAATGTCTATCATTTTGGACATAGATGTCCCTTGCCCTTTTAAAATCAAAGTTGGATGTCCATGTTTTGGTGTCTTCCCCAAAACATGCCCAGACCATGACCCCTTGCCATAAGTACGTACTGCAGTTTTAGACAACCATATCCTGTCTTTATAATATTCTCGTACCCCTGACTTTATAATATTGGGATTTGGATGTCCATGTAATATGGATATCTAAATGCCAGTTTCAGACATTCAAAACATGAATAGACTTTCTAAAATAAGGACTTTTATCAAAAGGGGTGTAATCCTGTTGTACTACTTAGGTCTAAATATCAACCTGACAGCTGTATTTTACAACAATTGAAGCTGCTTCTGCGTTTTTGTAGAGGTACCAGAATAAAAATTGAATTGCAATATTGCTTATCCTCTCTTCTTCCTCCAAATATGTTCCAGCTTATATACACACACCATTTTTCGCTCCCTCAGCTCCTCTGAAAACTAACTTCTCTATGAGGCTGAATGCAGTAGAAGAGTCCTTACTGGGGCCACTTCATCCAGTGCCTGACTTACCATATAGTACTGTACCTCTGCTTGAGTCACAATGTTTTCCTGTTTTCCCAACCTTTGACCTTCCACAGCCACTTCAACTTCTCTCACATCTGTTTTTTCTCTCAACTTCAACTCTTGCCCTGTTTCCCTTTCCAGGAAAACAAGTCCACATAATGATCAGACCTAGGAATTGGATGCAGTTTATTAACTTGAAGTTTACCCCTTGTACTTAATACATACTAAATCAGTTGCAAAAATCAAAACTAATATATGGCCCTGATGTATTGAGCCTCTACCAATCCTCCCATTCTTAATTATCATTCTCATCCATCTCATGTTTCACGGAGAGGTTGGTGGATATGTGGAATGCCCTCCCACGGGAGGTGTTGGAGATGAAAATGGTAATGGAATTCAAACGTGTGGGATAAACACAAAGGAGTCCTATTTAGAAGGAATGGATCCACAGAATCTTAGCGGAGATTGGGTGGTGACGCTGGTAATTGGGAAGCAAAACCGGTGCTGGGCAGACTTCTACGGTCTATGCCCTGATCATAACTGAATAGATATGGATGGGCTTGAATGTAAATTTTAAGGGGCTTCGTCATTAGCTTTAGAACTTTTAGTACAAGGAGAGTGCTGGGCAGACTTATAGGGTCTGTGCCCTGAGAATGGCAAATACAAATCAAACTCAGGTATACATATAAAGTATTGCATATCAAGTAAAATGAGTTTATCTTGTTGGGCAGACTGGATGGACCATACAGGTCTTTATCTGCCATTACTTACTATGTTACTATGTTAAGGAAGATGTTAGGAAGCCAGCCTTCTCATTTCCACAGACATCTACATGAGCATTAAAACCCTTTAATACTATCGTATCTACAGACTTTAATTTCACATTTAATATAAATGCCAATGCCTGTACCCTACATGCTTATTCTCTTTTTGGGGGGCAGTAAAGTAGTAGCGTCCTTAATCTATTTGATTCAGCATAATTCACTAACAAACCTTCAGTCTACAAAAGGTATTTTCTCCCTGTAAATGAGAGCCACTCCCTCCCAGCCATGCCTGTTTTGAAAATATAAAATAATGGGATCCCCTCCTTCATTATCAAGTTCTGTAAGAAACAAACAATCTGTATAGTCTCCCATAGAGAATGATACGGGGACAAAGTTTGTCTCCATCCCCGCCCCGTCCCTGTGGGTTCTGTCTCCGTCCCACCCCATCCCCGCAGGTTCTGTCTCTGTCCCTGCCCCGTCCCCGTGGACTCTGTCCTCATCTGCAGAAGCCTCGAACACTTGTGATTTTATATTTAAATCTTTTTATTGAAATATAAAAAGGAACAATATGCTGTGCACTGTGTATAAATTACAAATAGAGAACAATAATAACAATGAGCAGCTATAATAACCCTCCTTCCCACCACCACCCTCTACCCTTCCAACCCCAACAATAGGTGATTTCTACTACGCCAAGGAATCCTAATTCAAACTATTAAAATGTCCAAGGGTATAAAATACAACCCGTTCTATATGCCCTAGAGGGGAAAAATATGCCCTATAAAGCACTGTTATGTGTTTTTAAATTTGTGGATAAATAAGAAATCATCAACAATCTCAGGATTCAGTCTAGCTCTCCTGTCTTCCACAGTCCTTCCTGGAATAGAAGTTGTCTTCTTAGAAGATGTGCCGGTAGCAGGATGTACAGGATCTCCCATTCAAATTTTGCTAGTTGTGGCCAGTATGTTTGCTGTTTCTCCCCAAAATCAAAATTTCTTTGTAGGCATCACTTAAACATAAATAACAGTCTAGTTCATTAACAGGCTTCAAAGTAGAAAATGACACGGGGACAAAGTTTGTCCCCTGTCCCCACCCCGTCCCTGTGGGACCTGTCCCCATCCCCGCGGTTACTGCGCTTCCCCATCCCTATGTCATTCTCTAGTCTCCCATAAGCATATCCTGAATCAAATGCTACTTCCTCAAGATTGCTCTAATATTTAGTGCACGAATCAAATCCTTTTCCTCCTCGTTTCTTTCTTATACTGATCTCTTACTATCATATCCTGGTTTGGACACTTCATAAAATTTCCTCCGAAGTCTCTCACCTTTTAAGTCCCCACCTTGTATACATTCTAACCCACTTCCATATCATCAAGCTGATCAATCCATAGACTGGTGGGTTGTGTCCATCTACCAGCAGGTGGAGATAGAGAGCAAACTTTTGCCTCCTTATATGTGGTCATGTGCTGCCGGAAACTCCTCAGTATGTTCTCTATCTCAGCAGGTGGTGGTCACACACAGCAGCAGCTCTGGCTAGGCCTCCAAGCCTAATTTTTAGGTTTTGTTGAGTGCCTGGGGTTGAGGGCTCTTTTGAGCAAGTGCAAACCTGGTGGTGCCAGGTCCCTCCTTTTCTCCCCCCTCCCGCTGGCTCCGTAAAAAAAAAAAAAAATTTTGAACGTCCTTAAAGGCGTTTATTTCGACGTTTATTTAAGCGTCTATTGCAGCTACTCACTGGGACACCAGGTCGTTACAACTCGGAGCGGACAGCAGGTAATTTTTACCTTTTTATAGCGGGCAGGGGGTTCCCCGATTCTTCTCCTCGTGGCATATGGCGTCGGAGGGCGAGGGCGCAAAGGGTCGCTCCCCGGGTCGCTTGAGCGCTTCTAGAGGGGATGCGGGTGTCTTAAAGCCTGATTCGCCCTTGTTGGGTGACAGTTTCGTGACCGACGAATGTCCCGGTCCTTCCTCCGGCGTGGCGGTTTTTCCCGCCATAAATGCCCATCCCCCGCTCCTCGCCTCCGCCATCTTGGCCGGCCACGCGGCTCGGACGGCTTCTTCTTGGGCCGCCCTTGAGGTTGGAGACATTAATGCCATGAACGCCCTTAATTTGGGCGACGGCACAGAAGCGGCTAAAGTTAAGAGCCGTTCTTCCCGCGCGGCTCCTTCGCAGAGTTTCGCGCCGGACGCCATTTTGGATGCGCAGCATGTCTCTCCCCCGCTATTGCGAGCGCCGGTTGAGGGTGCGTCTAGGGCTGTTGCCCAGGCTGCGGAAGTGCACAGTCTGGGGGGTTTCTCCCCCGAGTTTGTTTTGCTGCTGCATCAGGCCTTCCTCATGCACAACGCTGCCCCTGCTCCCTCGTCTGGTAAAGAGGTTGAGGTTCCCAGAGGTAAACGCCCTCGGGTTGATTCCCAGGCCTTGGAGGAATTTGTCTCCTCCGATGGAGATGAGGGCAGCGTGTCTGAGGTCTCCCAACGGTCCTTTGCGGATTCCTTGGAGGAGACGGATCCCCGCTCGGATGGAGCGGATGACCCCTCTGCAGCGCGGCTTTTTAGCCCAGAGGATTTGCCCAACCTGTTGTTACAGGCCATGGACACTTTGAAGATTTCCTCTCCGGAGGACGTCTCTCCCTCAGCCCCTGTTGGCTCTGCCGTTATGCTGGGGACGAAGCGCTCGCCTAGAACCTTCCACGTGCATGATGCCATGCACACCTTAATTTCGGCTCAAGGGGATGTCCCAGAAGCGAGCCTTAAAGTGGCTAGGGCTATGTCCCGCCTCTATCCTTTGGCTGTGAGTGAACGTGAGGCCTATCTGTGGCCTACCGTGGATTCTTTAATCACTGCGGTGACTAAGAAAACGGCGTTGCCGGTGGAAGGTGGCACGGCCCTAAAGGACGCCCAAGACAGAAGATTGGAGGCGGCCTTAAGGTCGTCCTTTGAGGCGGCTGCTTTAAGTTTGCAGGCCTCAGTTTGCGGCTCCTATGTGGCCAGGGCGTGCCTGACTATGGTGCAGCGGGCTTCCCCCTCGGATCATTCCTTGAGGGCTGATTGGCCGGCCCTGGAATCGGGCTTAGCCTATTTGGCAGACTTGCTGTATGATGTCTTGAGGGCCTCAGCGAAAGGCATGGCTCAGACAATCTCTGCGCGGCGGTGGCTTTGGCTGAAACATTGGTCTGCTGACCACGCCTCTAAATCCCGCCTGGCTAGGTTGCCTTTTAAAGGCAAGCTGCTCTTTGGGGTCGAGCTGGACAAAATCGTGACCGATCTCGGCACGTCTAAGGGCAAGAAATTACCAGAGGTCAGGGCTCGGGCTAGTACTCGTCCCGGTACCTCCAGAGGACGGTTGCAGGAAGCCCGTCGGTACCGCCCGGGCAAGTCGGGTTCCTCTGCCCCCTCTTCCTTCAAGAGGAATTTCTCCCCCAAGCAGCATTCCTTTCGCAGAGACCGCCGTCCCGGAGGTGCTCCCTCCGGTCCTCCCCCAGGGTCTCGTACCCAATGACGGGGTCTTGGTCCACGCCCCAGTGCAGATTGGAGGACGGCTGTCCTCGTTTCTGGGCGAGTGGACCACAATAACTTCAGACGCGTGGGTGCTGGAAGTCATCAGAGACGGCTACAAACTAGAGTTCTGCCGACCCTTAAAAGACGGGTTTGTACTCTCTCCCTGCAAGTCTCCGGTCAAAGCTGTGGCAGTGCAGCAGACCTTGGACAATCTGATCCGCCTGGGCGCGGTCGTTCCGGTGCCAGAAAGTCAGCTTGGCAAGGGACGTTACTCCATTTACTTTGTGGTACCAAAGAAAGGAGGTTCTGTCCGGCCTATCCTCGACCTCAAAGGGGTCAATCGGGCCTTGAAAGTGCGGCACTTTCGCATGGAGACTCTCCGCTCTGTTATAGCGGCAGTGAAGGCAGGAGAGTTCCTGGCATCCTTGGACATCAAGGAAGCGTACCTGCATATTCCCATCTGGCCTCCTCATCAACGCTTTCTGCGTTTTGCAGTCCTGGGACGACACTTCCAGTTCAGAGCCCTCCCTTTCGGGTTGGCTACTGCTCCGCGGACCTTTTCCAAAGTAATGGTGGTCATCGCGGCCTTCCTACGAAAGGAAGGGGTACAAGTCCATCCTTATCTGGACGACTGGTTGATCCGAGCCCCCTCTTATGCAGAGTGCGGCAAAGCTGTGGACCGGGTAGTTGCTCTTTTGAGCTCCCTGGGATGGATCATCAACTGGGAGAAGAGCCAGCTGCGCCCGACTCAGTCCCTGGAGTACCTGGGAGTTCGATTAGACACCCAAGTGGGCAGAGTGTTCCTGCCAGACAATCGGATTGTCAAACTTCAGGCTCAGGTGGACCAGTTCCTAGTAGCCTCTCCCCTTTGGGCTTGGGACTATGTGCAGCTGTTGGGCTCTATGACGGCCACGATTGAAGTTGTGCCCTGGGCCAGGGCTCATATGAGACCACTTCAACACTCTTTGCTGCAGCGCTGGACTCCGATGTCGGAGGATTATGCTGTGCGCCTTCCCTTGGACCCAGCAGTGCGCAAGGCGCTGAGCTGGTGGATGCAGACAGACAAGTTGTCTGCGGGAATGCCTCTGGTGACCCCAGAGTGGATTGTCGTCACGACGGACGCCTTGTTGTCGGGCTGGGGAGCCCACTGCTTGGGAAGGACAGCGCAGGGGCTCTGGTCTCCTGCAGAGGCAAAGTGGTCTATCAACCTCCTGGAACTCAGAGCCATTCGGTTGGCGCTTTTGGAGTTCATCCCGGTACTGGTGTTGAAGCCTGTACGGGTCCTGTCGGACAATGCCACGGCTGTGGCCTATGTCAACCGCCAGGGAGGTACCAAGAGCGCCCCTCTAGCCAAGGAGGCTATGAATCTTTGCCAGTGGGCGGAAGCGAACCTGGAGCAGCTTTCAGCGGCCCACATTGCCGGAGTCATGAATGTCAAGGCGGACTTTCTCAGTCGCCATACCTTGGAGCCCGGAGAGTGGCAGCTATCTGCTCAGGCGTTCTTGGACATCACGAAGCGCTGGGGCCAGCCGAGCCTAGATCTGATGGCGTCATCGGCCAATTGCCAAGTGCCGCGCTTTTTCAGCAGAGGACGGGACCCTCGATCCCTGGGAGTAGATGCTCTTCTCCAACAGTGGCCGACACAAGAGCTTCTCTATGTGTTCCCGCCCTGGCCCATGTTGGGCAGGGTGCTAGACCGGGTGGCAAAGCATCCCGGCAGGGTAATCCTGGTGGGTCCGGATTGGCCCAGGCGTCCCTGGTATGTGGACTTGATCAGGCTCTCAGTCGACGATCCTCTGCGGCTGCCAGTGGAGCAGGGCCTGTTACATCAGGGTCCCGTGGTGATGGAGGATCCCTCCCCCTTTGGTCTTACGGCCTGGCTATTGAGCGGCAGCGTCTGAGGAAGAAGGGCTTCTCAGACAAGGTCATCGCCACTATGCTGAGAGCGAGGAAGCGCTCTACTTCTACTGCTTACGCCAGGGTTTGGCGTATCTTTGCAGCGTGGTGTGAAGCAGGCTCACTTTCTCCCTTCACTGCTCCAATTTCTTCAGTGTTGGCGTTCCTGCAAGAAGGTCTGGAGAAAGGCCTGTCGCTCAGTTCCCTTAAAGTCCAGGTAGCGGCTCTGGCTTGCTTCAGGGGCCGCCTGAAGGGTGCTTCCCTGGCTTCGCAGCCAGATGTGGTGCGCTTTCTCAAGGGAGTTAATCACCTGCGCCCTCCTCTGCACTCAGTGGTGCCTGCGTGGAATCTCAACCTGGTACTAAGAGCATTGCAGAAGCCGCCTTTTGAACCCTTGTCGAGGGCATCTCTGAAAGACCTGACGTTGAAAGCAGTCTTTTTGGTGGCTATCACTTCAGCCAGAAGAGTTTCCGAGCTCCAGGCGCTCTCATGTCGAGAGCCTTTTCTGCAGTTCACTGAGGCAGGAGTGACTATTCGCACAGTGCCTTCCTTCCTGCCCAAGATTGTTTCTTGCTTCCATGTGAATCAGCAGCTCTGTCTCCCTTCCTTTCGTAGGGAGGACTACCCAGAGGAGTACTCTGCTCTTAAATATCTGGATGTGAGACGAGTCATCATCAGATACTTGGAAGTGACCAATGATTTCCGGAAATCGGATCATCTGTTTGTCCTGTTTGCAGGTCCTCGTAAGGGTCTGCAGGCTGCTAAGCCTACAGTGGCAAGATGGGTCAAGGAAGCCATTGCAGCGGCTTATGTGGCCGCGGGGAAGGTGCCGCCTATCCAGCTGAAGGCTCACTCCACGAGAGCTCAGGCGGCCTCGATGGCAGAGGCCGTATCCGTCTCCTTGGAAGAGATATGCAAGGCGGCAACTTGGGCTTCGGCTCATACATTCTCCAAGCATTACCGTTTGACTGTGGCTGCACGGGCGGAGGCCCGGTTTGGAGCTTCAGTGTTGAGGTCAGGGATTTCAATGTCCCGCCCTGGGTGAGTACTGCTTCGGTACATCCCACCAGTCTATGGATTGATCAGCTTGATGATATGGAAGGTAAAATTATGTATAATCATACCTGATAATTTTCTTTCCATTAATCATAGCTGATCAATCCATAGCCCCTCCCAGATATCTGTACTGTTTTTATTCTGGTTGCATTTCAGGTTCAAGTTTAGTCTTCAGTTACTTCAGAAAGACTTCGTGTTCAAGTTTTTTCACTTGGATTCTTCAAGAGTTAAGACGAGTTTGTGTTACAATGAGCTGCTGCATTCCTCTCCCCTCCGTTTTACGGGGCTGGATTGAGACTTAAAATTCTGCCGGCACACCCTCTCGCTTCGTGCGGCTGTAGGGCAGCTTTGTACCCCTCCCGCTTCGGCGGTGTTAGGGTCAGTCAGCTCCTCCCGCGGTTGCAGTTGCAGGATAAGCCAGATCCCCCCGCATCGGCGGGTGTGGTGTCCCTCCCCCGCTCCGCGGGGATGAGCTGGACGGATTCCCCTCCCCCACTTGTGTGGGGATGAGCTGGGTTAATTCCCCTCCCCCGTTTCGGCGGTGGTGAGCTGGGCAGAGTGTCCCTTCGTGGGTGTAATTCTCTAAGTGCTGAGTCCTGCGGATGGAGCTTTGATATCGACATACTGAGGAGTTTCCGGCAGCACATGACCACATATAGGGAGGCAAAAGTTTGCTCTCTATCTCCACCTGCTGGTAGATGGACACAACCCACCAGTCTATGGATTGATCAGCTATGATTAATGGAAAGAAAATTATCAGGTATGATTATACATAATTTTACCATACTTCCTCCATACCCATTCCCAATCTCTTCCCAACTTTGTTTCAAAGAAGGGGGGGGGGGGGGTAAAAAGATTGAGGAAGAAATGAAAACAGGAAGAAAAAAACGCAAAATAATACAATGATCTCATGTTTACCAATTGCAGATGTCAATCTTTATTATGTCTATCTTAATTATAAAACATAAAATATGTGTTATAAAATAATGATATATGATAATGATATAATGATATATGATATAAAATAAGAAATAAAATTAAGGAATACAAAATTAGGAGTACTAATGATGTATAGAGCTTTTTGAGTGAGCCGTTTTCGGCTAAACTCACTGAAATTAAGCTTGACTGTGGATACAGCCTATACTGAATTCTCCTTTGTTCCCTTTTAAAATTAAGTTCATAGGGTTGTGCAGTTTTCTAGGCATCTGATATAACACACACACACACACACATACATATATATATGTATTTTTTTGTTTGTTTGTTTGTTTTTGCACTTTGGGATTGACTGTATTTTGAAATCTTTATTATGTGACAGGCTCTATAGCAATTACCTTCATCGTCAGGTTACTTCCTGTTTCGGGGCAGAGGGAGCATGAAAACGAAGAGCCGGCAGGTGCGCCCCCCCCCCCCCCCAGCAGCGTGCACTCGGGGGGGGGGGGGGCGTCGCGCTGTTTCGGGGGGGGGGGGCGCTGCACCTGGGGGCGGGGCGCATCGGCGATCCGCCCCGGGTGTCAGCCCCCCCTAGGAACGCCACTGAGTACTAATAAATACATATAATAAAAAACAAACATAAAAGCAAAATAGAATCATACAGTAACCAACTATAGGTATAATATAGGCCAACTAAAAGGCAATCTCATACCAGTCTCAATCAAGCCAGAGATCTTACAGTAACTGCAACCTATTAAACTGCCTGTGCTAACAATTGCTGCTTCAGTTATTTTTTAAATACTGCAAAGCCCTTCTGTTTCCTGAGGGGGTCTGGTAACTTGTTCCATTCAATAGATCCAGCCACGGAATAAATCCTCCTCCAAGTTCTACCACTTCCCCTTCTCTGTAAAAGATTTCTTTGCATATTAATACCTTTCAAATATTTAAACATGTATGATATCATCCCTTCCTACTTTTCCTCTAGGGTAGACCTATTCAGGTCCTCAAGTCTCTCATATATAGTTTTTTGACACAAACCCCATCATTTTTGTTGCTTTTCACTGAACTGCTTCAAGTCTCTTTATGTCCTTAGCAAGATAAGGCCTCCCAAACTGAACACAATATTCCAAGTGGGGCCTCACCAACAACTTTTTCTCCTGTGCTGAGCTGTGCTCATCAGTCTCTCTTCTCCAATCTTGTTCATCTCCTTTTGGATTTCTGCAACCGAGGTGCATCATTCTGCACTTCTTAGCATTAAATTTTAACTGCCAGACCTTGTGAACACATCTAAAAATATATTAAAAGAATGGCCTTAAGGTCTGGCAGAATTAAAATTTAATGTTAACTTCCTCTGGGGTATCCATTCTACTACTAATCTTCAAGTCATCCAGAAAAAGGCAACCTTTTTCCTTTTAACCTTTTGACAGTGTCGCTCACAAATGTTTTAAATAGAATTGGCCCCATTACTGATCCCAGAGACACTCCACTACTCGCCTTCCTTTACTTTGAGCAGGTTCCATTTACCACCACCCTTTGTCAATCAACCAGTGTCCAATCCAGTTCACCACTTTGGGTCCTAACTTCATCTCACTCAGCTTATTCATGAGCCTCCTTTGAAGAACTGTATCAAAGGCCTTGCTGTAATCCAAATAGATTACATCTAGCACATGTTCTTTATCCAGTTTTCTGGTTACCAAGTCAAAGAAATCCGTCGGGTTCATTTGGCAGGAATTTCCTTTTGTAAAACCATACTGCCTCGGATCTTGTTTCTCGTTGGATTCTAGGAAGTTCAGTATCCTTTCTTTTAGCAGTGTCTCTATTAGTTTTCCAGCCAACAAGTTGAGTCTTACCAGCCTGTAGTTTCCCTCTTCTTCCCTGTCCTTTCTTTTGTCTACAGCCTACAGTTCGTCTCCAATCCCACTCATCTCCCGTCTCCAAGGATCTATTAAATGAGTCCTTAAGTCCTGCCAGGATTTCTGAGTTCCCTCATGGTTTTGTCTACTTTCACTTTTTCAAGTTCATAATCGATGACCCTAAACACTTCCATGAATGGTACAGTATCTACTCTATTCCCTTATAAACCCATGACAACCAATTGTGGTCCTTCTCTAGGATTTTACTCTGTGAACATACAACAGAAATATTTGTTTCGCATGACCTCTTCTTCCTCATCACTCTACACAGAGCAGATGTCAGCAGCTTTCAATCTTACTATTCTATTTCCAGCCTTCCTCCTTTCTCCGACATATCTGAAAGTCATTGCTTTATTTTATCAGTTTCATATGAAACAAATACATTTTTAAAGCAATTAACAAAAGGAAAGGAAGTAACTTCCAACCAACAAAATACATTTCAAGCCCATATCAACAGAAGTACATGGTGAATAATTAATATAAACAAGATAAGGAGAATCTAATACATTATTATATATTTGTTATTACTGCAAACATAAACCCTAATTTATATTATTTCTTCCCTTAGGGGTCTCAGTAGTTGATTTTTTTTTATCTAATATAAACTTTTCTAACTGATCTGAATCAGGAAAACCAGAATGAACACCTTGAAATGTAATTTAACACTTGCAGAGGAATTAAAAAAAACAATAAAGCCCCCCCCCCCCCCATTGCAAGTAGATGCAGCTTCAATTCTAGAAATATTTTTCACATCTCCTGTGTGGATCTCACCACATCAGGGAAGATCCAAAATTTATGACCACAAAAACAAAGCATCTTTATTTTTTAAATATGCATGCAGGATCAAAAGCTTATCACTTTCAGAAATTAATATGACCAATAATGTGGTATGGTGCTTGAAACCATTTTGTGAAGTTTTCAAGAAATTTTGTTAAATTCAGATTCACCAAGCACATCCACGGCCTCACCTTCCCCTTCTGAGAAATTTACCTCTTTTAACATCTTTAGCCATTTTTCTTCCGCCTGTGCTTTTGTTAGCTGTATTTCCCTTTTTACTGCTTTGAGTTTTATGTGGTAATCCTTTCTGTGTGCCTCTTTTGTTTTCGTCTATATTTTTTGAATGCCGTCTATTTTGTCAACCACTTGTTTGGGAAACATAAAGGTTTTCTTTTGCTTTTGTTTACTTTTACATTTCTTTTATGGTTCAAGGGTGCAGGAGATTAGTAGAGTTAGGTTATTTACTATTTATATTTAGCTCAGTAGTAGTTTAAGATAAGTTATATACAGGTACACTAGTGGGCTCATTTTCGAACGAGAAAGGTGCCCATCTTTCGACACAAATCAGGAGATGGGCATCCTTCTCCCAGGGTCTCCGAAATCGGCATAATCAAAAGCTGATTTTGGGCGCCCTCAACTGCTTTCCATCGCAGGGATGACCAAAGTTCACGGGGGCGTGTCGGAAGTGTAGCGAAGGCGGGACTGGAATGTGCTTAGCACATGGGCGCCTCGGCCGATAATGGAAAAAAGAAGGGTGTCCCTGACGAACACTTGGCCGACTTTACTTGGTCCTTTTTTTTTTAATGACCAAGCCACAAAAATGTGCTCTAAATGACCAGATGACCACCGGAGGGAATCGGGGATGACCTCCCCCTACACCCCCTGTGGTCACTAACCCCCTCCCACCCTAAAAAAATGTTTAATATTTTTTGCCAGCCTCGAATATGATACCCAGCTCCATGACAGCAGTATGCAGGTCCCTGGAGTAGTTTTAGTGGGTACTGCAGTGCACATTCAGGCGGACCCAGGCCCATCCCCCCCTACCTGTTAAACTTGTGGTGGTAAATGTGAGCCCTCCAAAACCCACCAGAAACCCACTGTACCCACATGTAGGTGCCCCCCTTCATCCCTAAGGGCTATGGTAGTGGTGTACAGTTGTGGGGAGTGGGTTTTTTTTGGGGGGGGGTGGGCTCAGCACACAAGGTAAGGGAGCTGTGCACCTGGGAGCTTTTTCTGAAGTCTACTGCAGTGCCCCCTAGGGTGCCCAGTTGGTGTCCTGGCATGTGAGGGGAACCAGTGCACTACGAATGCTGGCTTCTCCCATAATCAAAGGGCTTGGATTCGGTCGTTTCTGAGATGGGCATCCTCGAATATCCATTATTGCCGAAAATCGGGGACGACCATCTCTAAGGTCGGCCAAATGTGAAGATTTGGGCGTCCCTTACCGTATTATCGAAACGAAAGATGGCCGCCCATTTTGTTTCGATAATACGGGTTTCCCCGCCCCTTCGCAGGGACATCCTGTGAGGACGCCCTCAGGAAAACTTGGGCGCCTCATTCAATTATGCCTCTCTAAGTATCCCCCTGTCCTTGGAGGGCTCACAGTCTGTCTGTACCTGAGGCAGTGGAGAGTTAAGTAACTTGCCCAAGATCACAAAGAGCAGCAGCTGGCATGATTGAGTAGAAATTTGTTTCAGAGATGTTTCACAATATTAGAGATAATTGTGACTCAGATGTGATAACATCAAGGTCATCCTGATTAGAATTAGTTTCCTGTATGGAGCTAGGCAAATATAAAGCTAAAATGTGGGATTAAAGATTCAGATGGAAGTTTAAGTAGCTACACCATATGATTCTTGATCTTGACCTTGGCAGAGACCAGCCTTCACGTGAGGAAGTTAACAAAGTGCAAATATATTTTCCATGTGATATTTTCCAGTAATTGTAGCTTGTCATGTAAGATTAAATTGCCCTTAATAATAGCAGCAATACTCACTTATGAATTTAAAATTTACGGTCCCTATCAATGGAAATTTACCATCAGACTCTCCCATCCTAATATCTTTACTATCCAAGTTGAGTGATGCTTCACTTGTAAAATAACTTTAGTCATACATTGAGAGAGAGTTATTTCCGTTAATTACCCTTCAGATTTCTTTTAGCAAAATATTCCTTGCTTTCACTAGAGAACTTATTGATGCAGTCATTCCATAGATGGAGAGATCAGGGTTGGGGTATTAATCCATACAGAAACTTAAGAAGAGCCCATTCCTTATCAACATCCCTATAGGAACCCAAACTACCACAGACTTATTCACTACTGCTCTCCTCTCACAACTCGATCCACAGCTGATTCTCCATCAATGCTTCCACCTCCAGTGATGCATCCTGGGCTGTTTAAGTCCCTGTAGATACTGGAGACTTCATTGAAGAGGTTTCAGTGTTAGGTGTGGATAGAGGTGTCTTTTTGCTTAAGCCTAGAAATACCTAGGAACTTGGAAGTAGATGTCAATCGAATTTCAGTATCGCCTTTGACGCCAAAACTGGCCCAAAGGCTGGATTTGGCCATGTTTAGATTTTGGCTGAAAAAGCTTCTACTCATTCTACACCACTTAAAATTTTGTAGACCTCAATCATATTTCTCCACATCCATCTTTTTTCCATGCTGAAGAGCCCTAACCTCTTTAGCCTTTCCTCATACAAGAGGAGTTCCATCCCCTTTATAATTTTGGTTGCTCTTCTTTGAACCTTTTCTAATTCCACTATATCTTTTTTGAGATAGGCGACCAGAACTGAATGCAATACTCAAGGTGTAGTTGGACCATGGAACAATACAGAGGCATTATAGTATCATTTTTGGTCTTATTCACCATCCCTTTCCTAATAATTCATAGCATCCTGTTTGTTTTTTTTGCCTCCACCACAAACTGAGGTTTCAGCGTATTATCTACGACGACACCCATATCTTTTTCTTGGGTGCTGACCCCCAAGGTGGACTCTAGCATCAGGTAACTATGATTCGGATTATTCTTTCAAATATGCATCACCTTACATTTGTCCACAATAAATTTCATCTGTCATTTGGATACCCAGTCTTCCAATTTCCTAAGGTCTTCCTGCAATTTTTCAGTCCACATGTGTCTGCAAATTTAATCACCTGCTATCTAGCAGACTGCTTTTGTTCAGTTTTGAAGCTTTGCATATTGAATTACCTCCTCTGTCTAGCAACAGCTCTTCTCGGCCTTTGTGGAGCATCAGCAGCTCTTTCAGCAAGCGTTGCAGTGTCAGCCCTTATAACAATCAGCTGAATTGAGAGTCCTTCACATAGCATCTAAAGTACCCAAAAGGGATAAGGACAGGAGCCGTGGAGGTAGTCTAAAAATGGTGGAGAAAAGTGGTGCTCCCTCTCCTACGGCAGGCTCTGAATGGGGCTGCCCATATCACTACAGAGATGTGCCTGGCATTTGAACATGCTATGGAGAAGCAGCTGCAGCAAATTATTGATAAATTCAATGATATGGACAGCCATTTTACAACTCTGACTAAGGAACTTCAAACGGTTCAGAAAAGAGTGAGAGACGTTGAGACCTCTGCACAGGAGTCCTCGTTGGAATTTAAACATTTACAGGAGGCGGTGACTTATTTGGAGGAGAAAGTGGGTTTTTATCTTGAGAACCAATCCCTTAGGAACAACTTGCCATGAATTGGACTGCCTGAATCAGTCTTGGAAACTGAACTAGGGGGCTTTTTAGAAGTTTGGTTCCCTAGAATCTCACAACATCAGGGTACAGCTGGCCTATTAAGAATAGAACATGCACACCGCTTGGGACCTAAACAATCTGCCACAGAGCACCCCAGATTTGTACTTTTCAAACTTCTCCTTTACCATTGGAAAGTGGAGATTTGTTCTGCACTTAGAGGTGGCAAAACCTTGGAATATGAAGGACATAAGATTTTTTGCTTCCAAGACTACTCAACTAAAGTCTTGCCTCAGTGAACACAGTTTGCTCCTCTGTGTGGCCATCTACATAAACTACAGGTGCAGTTTAGCTTGCTGTACCCGGCTAAACTGTGTGTCCTCCATAATGGGGCCCCGCGGTTTTATGATATAGTTGCAGCAGCTCGAGCTGTGGTTGAACAATTGGAACAGGGTAAATCCAGCCCCTTCACATTAGTTCTTTCCTGTCTCAGCTCTTTGGTTGGAGGCTTCTATTGACTTATTTGGACTGGAAGAGCGAGCGTTAAATGTTGTGATGTTTTCATTTGATTGTTGCAATGATCTATGCCTATAGCAGTTACCACATGCTATCTGATTGCTTGGGCTTGTGCTCTAGGGAATGTAACACTGCTGCAGCTTAGAGGAAGCATTTACTCTTTTTTCCATTTTATTTTATTTTAAGCAAATCTAATTCCAAGAATAAATCTTGATACAGAAAAGATAAGTAATATTTAACACTAATATACAATCGCAAAAACAAAATAGAAAATATGTTATATTATTACATCTTTAGTTCACAATTAACTGGAGGAACAGGACACAATACCTAGGAAAAGGAGAGAAAACAACAATTTCCTCACTATTCAAAAAGTAAAAGGAAGGTAGGAAGGAGTGTTCAGGATTAAACTGAAATTAAATTATGGAGTAGATGTAATTTCTGCTCTTGGCTGCGAAAGTGGAGTTACAACAATCTTGGAATCCAAAAATGAAGTTAAATGTGTAGGATCATAAAATACATATTTAATTGAGTTCAATTTCAGTACACATTTACAGAGGACATTCAACCAGAAAAGACCTCCCAATTGCACAACTTGTGGACCAAGTTTAAGGAAAAGTTGGCGCTTCTTTTGGTTAATTTAGATACATCTGGAAACATTCTTATCTTATAGTTCAAAAAAGTTCTTCTCTATGACAAAAAAATTGTTTCAGAATCCAGTCTCTATCAGGTTGTAATACAAAAGTCACTATTAAAGTTGTAGACTTTATACCCAAATTATCATCTTCAAGTGTCTGTGTAAGATTTAAACTCTCAAAAGATACTTCTATCCTTTCAGCAACAGGTTGTTCAGTAGTTTTCTTAATATAAGGCAATAAATATGGTCTGTGCCAGAGCCGGTGGTGGGAGGTGGGGCTGGTGGTTGGGAGGCGGGGATAGTGCTGGGCAGACTTGTATGGTCTGTGCCCTGAAAAGGACAGGTACAAATCAAGGTAAGGTATACACAAAAAGTAGCACATATGCGTTTATCTTGTTGGGCAGACTGGGTAGACCATGCAGGTCTTTTTCTGCCGTCATCTACTATGTTACTATAATACATTTTGGAGATTGGAGGATAAGCTTGTTTCGGAATCATCAGTATTTCAGACTTATAAGAGGGGCAATTAAGGGCTGTCTAGGAAAATGTATTAAACGCAATGTTTTAGACCTCTATTGATTTTTCTAATTTTTCAATCTTATTCTGAAGCAACAAATTCTCTTTAATCATATTTACTTGTATTTGTTGAAGAGATTGGACATCCTTAACATTAGTCTCAATCTTTTTATCCATTATTGAAATTTTATTTTCCAATATGGATACTTTCTCTGAAGGAATTTGAGCTTGCTGAAACACTGATGATAATTTTTGAGAGAAGGATGTTTCCAAACCCACTAGGGCTTTCCGAGGCATTTACTATCATTGTGTAGTTATTTTGTTTGAACAGTTGGGTTGGTTGGTTAGCTAAGTAACTCTTTTTATAAGTAACTTTGAAGTGGGGGGGTTCAGGTGGGGACACAGAAGTTGAGCGCCTCAGTGTGCTTCTTAGGAAGGGGAATGGGTTTAAGGGGTTGGGAAGGAAAGAGGAGGGTGGAGTGGGTAATCTATTGGGCATGCCGGTTGATTTCAGAGAATTGCAGAAGGGAAGTGTCAGACAGGAGACAATGGGAGGCGGGATTGTGGAAAGGGTGAGAAGATCAAGGTATAGCGGGAATGGTTTCTTGAGATCTGTGATGATTTGTTCTGAGTGATGGGGGTACTGGCTGGGATGTCCCTGTCGCTCTTTTTTAGAGGGTTATCATATCTGTGTGTCACCTGTTCTATGATGTTACATAATGGCTTTCACTGTAGTGGCCTGGAATGTAGGAGGAATTTCGTCACCTATTAAGCGCCAAAAAATACTGCAAGCACTGAATCAAAAGAAGGTAACAATTGCTTTTTTACCGGAAACCCACTTAGATGCAAAGGAACTTCAAAAATTATGTCGCTTGTGGGTAGGTAACTATTTTGACTGTATACTAAGATAAATGCCAAACACCAATTACTTATGCTCCATAGTCATGAAATTTTTTATTTTCTTTCAATTCGTTTTTATTCCACAAATAAAATTAACAATGTACATGTTCCAGTTTCTTTAACTCAAGTCACCTGTTACATCTGTCAGTTACATGTACATCGAATATAGCATTACAGTTACAAACTTTTTGATTATGGAACATCCTACTCTATCTTCCCATTCCCCCCCCCCTTCCTCCCACCCCCCTTTATCCCCATCCCTCCCAGGGTCGCTCTCACTCCAAACTTTACTTCCTAGTTCCCGTGTTCATATGTTTAACAAATAGCTCCTCGCTGCTGGCGTTAATGTATTCCACAGTGGGCTCCAGCGCTGTGTAAATGCTTTTTTGTACCCTTGCGGTTGTCTGTTCATTTCCAATCGTTCAAACCGCATGAGCTCTATCATACCTCCCCGCCAGTGTTGGACCGAGGGTCTCTTCGGAGCTAACCAGTTTTTTAAAATAGATTTTTTCCCAAAGATTGTGGCTCGTAAAGGAAATTGCCGCATTCCTTTTGGGGTAGGGCGTGGTAGCTTCAAATTGCCAAACAGTATTCCAGGTTGTGGTCGCCACGTCACTTTCCAGATCTTAGAAATTTCCTGCAGTGATATTCTCCAAAAGTTCCGGATGTGGGGACATGTCCAAAACATGTGCCCCAGCTCTGCTCCCTCCAACCCACACTTGGGGCAGGCACCATCTGGGGAGAGACCCATATGAAAAGCACGCCGTGGCGGTACATGTGCTCTCAGCACTACTTTGTACTGCAATTCCCAGTGTCCCACAATTGCTGTATATTGTCTCATCCCCAGAACATGTTCCTTGATCGTTTCCTGCTTTATTATAATTCCCAAGTCCTCACTCCAGGCTGTTGCCAGGTGTACATAATCCAGTTCTGAAAAGTTGTCCTTAATATATTGATGATGGTATGCTAGTGGGACTTTCTGTTGCGCCTGGAAAGAATAAGCCTTTGCTAGTTCTTCCTGCACATCCTCTGCCAGGGACTCCCACGACAGGCTTTTAACATAATGTTGTCGTTGGGCGTAGTGGAATTGGTCTGCTGATTTCAAATTGTATTCACGCCTCAGTTCATTAAATGTTTTTATGCGACCTTCCTTCGTGATCACATGTAGCAAATAAATAATGCCTTGCACCTTCCAGTCTTGGAAAGTCTTGTGTAACATCCCGGGAGCAAACTCCGGGTTACCCTGTATTTGTAGATATGGTGTTACTTTAGATTTGAAGTGATAAATACGACAAATCCATTTCCATACAGCTTGGGCTGAGCTATAAATTCCAGTGTCTTTCAGTTCCTGTGCAATTTCAGCCCTCGGTGTGTGCGCCACGTATCCAAGATGTAAGCCCTGTGCCATGTGGCGTTCCACTGCTGTAGCTGAAAAGTCTGATGTCCCTCTATACCAATCGTTAATGTAGCGCATACCACTAGCCACTGTTATATGTCGAATGTTAAGGAGGCCCATGCCTCCGTACTCTTTCGGTGTCTGTAGTACTGCCAACGGTATCCTGGCCCGTTTTCCTTCCACAGAAATCTCTGTAGAGCTTTATTTATCTTTGTTTCGTCTTTACGAGTCAGATACAGTGGCAGCACCTGAAATAAATACAGCCATTTTGGCACAATCATCATGTTAATCACAGCAATTCTACCTAGGAGTGAGAGCGGGTACCCTTGCCACATCTGTAGTTTTGCCTGTGTAATCCCCAGTAAGGTGGCTACATTTCTCGTGTATATTTTTGTAAGATCATTTGTGATCGTTACCCCTAGATATTTAAATTCCTCCTTTTCCCAACTTATGTTTAGGCTACCTTTCCACCTTTCCTTATCTTCCTTTAATACTGATAATCCTGTGGATTTGTGGAAATTTAGAGTAAATCCCGAGTGGTCCCCAATATCTTGTAATGACTCTCAACAGCACTGGTACTGATTGATCCGGGTCCTGGAGTATCACTAATAGGTCATCGGCAAAAGCCATTGTCTTTACCATATGATCTCCCATAGCCACTCCCCTTATCTGATCTTTGCACTGTATTCCCCTTAGTAGGGGTTCCAGGGACAGGATGAACAATAGGGGTGAAAGAGGGCAGCCCTGTCGCGTGCCTCTGTGGATAGTGAATGTGCTGCGGGTCCCATTAATTATCATCGACGCCCTCACCCCTTTTTAAATAGGAACTTTATCTGTGCATCAACTTAAATTAATATGCCACAAAATATTGGAAAAGACACCTAAAATTCACTCAAAAAAACAGCACTTAGCTTAAGTTTGACGGGCCTCTGTTTTACCCCTTAAGCTTCATCAGGAATTTGTGCTGTGAGTTCTTGAGCTTTTTTCAATCTGTAAGAGAAAAGATCCATTAACTTAGGAAACATTCTGGCAAAGTGTCTAAATCATTCAATCCCCGTTCACATACTTCAAACTCAATTTCTGCATTCAAAGATGGTGCCTGAGCGTCACCCGCTGACTTAAACCTATTTAAATATCTCGTAACGTCACTTCCTGTTTGTTAAGTTACTTCATGTTTATGTGTTAAGACACAATAGAGATAGATGTTGGAGGAATGTCCAACTAATGATCTTTAATAAAAAAAAAGTGCACCATTCGTGTTCAAACCATTTGGTTCAAGGGTCTTCATCTGAAAAATCCATTTTGCTTCTCGTCTCTGCAATTTCAATTTGCGATCGCCACCCCGTTTTGTAAGTATGAGCCTCTCCAATCAACAGCATCTTAACTGTTCAAATGTATGTTTGTGTTGGATGCAGTGTTCAACTAATGGTTCTCTTCTGTTTTGCCTTCTAATGTTCGATCTATGCTCCATCATGCGTACCTTCAAGGGTCTGGTTGTCATGCCCACATAAAGTTTGTTGCACGGACACCTAATTACATAAATATTGTGGTTGGTTAAACAATTGGAAAAATGTGTCAACAAGAACTGTTTGCCTTTCATAATATCATCAAAAACTTTTGTTTGTAGAGTAACTTTGCAGATTTCACACGTGCCACATTTGTAGTGACCTATGTTTCTTCACTCAACATCCACTGGTGCTCTATGTCTGCCGGGCTCAATATTTCTTTTAAGTTATTACTTCTAGCACACGCTATCCTTAAACCTTTACTTCTAAACATTTGACTACTGAGCACCAACCGTTGCTTCTCTGCAATATGAATGCCCAAATTTCTATAGCAAATTTTTTATAAGCAAATTATTCAACACCTTAAGAGTTTTGATAGGGTTCCTTATTAGATTGGAGGTGACTTTAATAAAGTGAGAGACCCAACATTAGTGTGGTGGATGTGTGGCGCACTTTACATCTGGTAGATCATGATTATACCCATTTATCTAGAGCTCACTCTACCATGTCCAGAATTGATTATAACTTCATTTCTAGATGTCTGTAGTGCAGGGGATAAAAATATCAAACTATGCTATGATACATACTCAATTGGAGCTTTCTGGGGTACCTTCAAACTCCTTTTAGTGGAAGTTTCCTCTTCATTTTTATGGGGAAATTTTATACTTTGTCTCGCAGAAATGGGAGCTATATAAAGAAACAAATGCTGCAGTGCAGGTGATCCTGTACTGTACTGGGACACTGCTAAAGCAGTGTTGCATGGATAAATTATAGCCTATACTAGCCACCAAAAGAAAGCTAAGGAGAGGGAATTAACTTCACTGCGTAAAAGTCGTTACACGCTTGATGTGTTTGTATGGGAGAAACCATAGTGTACAGATTAAAACACAACTGTTAGAATTACAACAAACTTTAAATGAAGTGATACACCAGAATACACAAAAATTGCTTATTTATGTTAAATATCAATTTATATGAACATGCCAACAAGAATGGCAGAATGTTGGCATGGTTGACTTATCCACGATAGGGTCCTTTCAAAATAGATGTTCTGTACTCCTGTCATGCAGATCTGGAAAATAAGAGATATCTTTATTAATTGCATTATGAAGGATGTTTATGCTCAGTTATATAGGTACTTTGATCCTCCTCCGCTGGAAAGTTCTATGTATTTGATTGGCTTGGATCTTCTTAGGTTAGATCCTGGGAGTTTGAGCATGTTAAATGGCCCTTTTGGGGAAGAGGGGATATCATGGCTATACATCAGAGCCTGCTAGGTAAGGCCCCTGGGTCAGATGGTTTTAGACAGGAATTTTATAAGATGATGAGAACTGCAATTGTTCCCATTGACATCTATGTTCAACTGTATAGTGGAAGCAGGAGAGTGGCCTGAGTCGCTGTGGCTGGCCCAGATAATATTTTTGCCAAAAGTAGGTCGAGACTTGAAGCCAGAATCTTACCGGCCATTTTCATTGCTCAATTATGAGGCCAAGTTATTTGTAAAGGTTTTGGCAAATCGTTTGTCCCTCATTCTCCTAGACATAATTGATGAACCTCAAGTGGGCTTTGTGCAAGGCCGTAGCATTGCTAAGAGTGTGCAGAAAATTCTTACCACACTGGAGTAGACACATAGTCAGTCCACCCCCTCCATGCTAATCAGTTTCAATGCTGAAAAGGCTTTTGATCGGGTGATGTGGGAATTTTTCTTCAGGGTTTTAGAAGCATATGGGATAAGTGGCTTTTTTCAGGTTGTGATACATGCCTTATACAGTGCCCCTCAAGCATGTGTGTTGGTAAATGGACTGATTTCCTCCCCTTTACCCATTCACCGAGGAACAAGACAGGGATGCCCGGTATCACCTCTATTGTTTGGTCTGACTCTAGACCCATTGATTTGTGATATCCAGAGGAACCCTGATGTACAAGGTTTCACGGTAGGCAGGGATATTGTTAAAATAGCGGCCTTTGCTGATGACTTATTGGTGCACATGGTAAATCCACCTGCTTCAATTGCTGTGTTATTGGAATGCATGACCGAGTATGGGGATTTTCCAGGTTTCAGGCTAAACTTGGAGAAATCAGAAGCTGTGCTGAGGGAAGAGGCTCAAAGATTAGACTGGAAGGGATCGTTCCCTCTGAAATTGGTGGGCAGCTGATTCCAATATCTGGGGGTGATGTTTTCTATGGAGATGTGGGGTATTGCCTGAATGTGGATAGACTATTAGATAGTAAGCTTCAGTTTGACAAATGGAGCCATCTGCCTTTATCATTGGTGGGCAGGATTAATCTTTTTAAAATGGGGATCTTCCCATAAGAAACAAACACCTCTCATTCGATTAAGGATATTAGTCTATTGGGTGGTGGCCTCGGCCAGATATTGGCAGAGGCTGTTGGTTCCGTGGTATATACCACATTGGAAGGCATGGTTACCTCGGAGAGTATGACTACACAATGTTAGATTAAGTAATCTTTGTGAGGTACGGATTTAGTGGTTGATCCAGAGCCTAAAAATGCCTATATTTTGGATCAGTGTAATAGTTTGAACTAAATTGTTATAGTTTAATTAAAATAAGAATAAAGAGGGATTAAGGGGGGAGGGGGAGGGAAGGGGAGAATTGGGGGGGGGGGGGGATAAAAAAGGAAAAGAAAAGTTGTTTGTTGATAGCAGAAGAGACAAATGTTGGTGGCACTGAATTGTTCCTTTTGTTGCAAAAATTCTGCCTGTATTAACTGTTATTTTTGACAATAAAAAGACTTAAACATAAAATGGTGATCTTCCCTCGCTGGCTTTATGTTTTACAAACATTACCAATTCATCTTTTGCAGAAAGATTTGCAGTTGTTAACCAGACTTGTGTAGGAAGGAAAAAATAAAAAAATGCGAATAGGTTATCTTTGACACCTGGTCCCAAGGGGGTTTAGGTCTGCCTTTTCTTAAACTGTATAATCAGGCTCGTTTTCTGAGACATCTTTGAGATTAGGTGTTTGAATCTAATCAATTTACACACATTGTTTGCCCCTTGACACCTGAACTTTCTCCTTGAGGCCTGGAGTTTATCAGTGACTTACTGTAATAGTATTTTGCTACAACCTCTAAGAAGCCTATGGAGAGAACTCTTAAATTTTTGGAATCAGAATCCTAATAATAGTGGTCTGCTGCCATGTGGGGGGAATGCTGATTTGATACCAGGAATGGACTCTGGGCTTTTAAGGAGATGGTCTGACATGGTCATCACATTACTTGAACATCTTTTTAATGCAGTTACATTACTATTATACTAGATTAGATCAGCCAGCTTTAGGAGTCGGTTTAGGCAGGAAACCTTGGGCATTTTTAAAAGGGGATGCTTTGGGACAAGTCTCAATATCTGGGTTGCATAAAGCTTAGCCTCTCTTGCCTTTCCATGGGACCACGGTCCTCTTAAGGCAGTATGGAGCAGAGATCTTAGGTATGATTTGGAGGGGATGGACTTTCCTACACCGATACAGGCTATTCCGAAGCAGTTTTTTAGCGCTGAACTCCAAGAATCAATACTGAATACTTCTTAGAGCATATGTCACAACTACAGGCTGCTAGAACGGTTGGGTGCCTACTGCACAATGTTCCAAGTATTGGTGGGGGGACAGTACTTTTTATCATGCCTTTTAGAGCTGTTAGTAGTATCCAGGCTTTTTAGAGAGCAATTCACAGATATGTGGGGAATGTTTTTGGTCAACTTGTATTCTTTTTTGGAAGTAAGTTCTCTAAATGGGAGCTTAATGGTATTCATGATAAAGCATCTTGTCTATTTCTCAGCAAGGCATATGCATTGGGGAAGAAGTGTATACTTAATCATTAATCACTGGTTGTAGGATGCACCCCTGTCTTTTTGGTATTGGAGAAACAGATTACAATACCTAATATTATGGGAGGCGAGGGCTGCCTGCGGTACCCCAAGAAGACAAAAGGTATTCCTGTCCATTTGGACCTCCTATTTACAAACTATTTAACACAAGGCAAGGAGTGCAGTACTAAATACATTCCACAGTTCAACATGATTTATTTCTTGCTTAATGCTGAGGTGGCTTGGGAGTTCTCTGCCTGATTATGGAGGGGAGGATATTGGAGTTGGGAGGGCAGGGTAGTTTTTGATATATTTATGTTATGAAGCTAGCCTGGAGTCATAAGAGTCCAGACAACAGGGAAGATGGATGAGTGGTAGCATGGTGTTTACAAAAACGGGATCATAAGCATCTTTGTTTCTTGTGTTTTATGGTTCTTTGCTCGCTTTTATGTTATTGCTAATTGTTCTCATATATCATACTATAGTCTTTGCATTGTGATATTTTTCAGCACTTGTTGTACTGTTCCTTTGATCCTGAATAAAAACCGTTGAAATTTAAGAAATGTGGGTGGTGTGGCAAGATCATATCTGGTGCTAGCAGTGCCTTGCACCCCCTCGTGAGCACTCTTAATGCCATCGGTATTCATGGTGATGAAAAACATTATGGGAGAATCTTTAGTGCTTCTATATCTGGACCCTTGGCATTGGTGGCGTCAATCTTGAAGGGTCCTGGAACTGTACTGTACTCTGGGAATGCATTAACATCAGGAGTGCACTGATCACCCACAAGCATTGATACAACTCACTGGGATTGAACATAAACCAAGTCCCAGCCTTGGAAGAGGAAGGATTAGTCATCCTTTTCATGGAAAATGAAGGCTCAATGTCGAGTGTCCGGCAGAGGCCTGAAAGCATCGATGACATACCCTGTCAGGGGGAGCTGTGATATGAAACAGAGGTGAGGCCTGTATGGTTGGGCACAAGTCAAATGAAGGATGTATGAAGATCCAAATGAGTCCAAACAGAGAGGCCAGGTGTTAAACACAAATGATCAGTCAAAGAAAGTAAGTCCTAAATTCCAAACAGAATAATTGATTAAAAAGACATGAAACCTGAGATGGCCATTTTTTAGCACATGCCTGCATCAGGGGTTATATACAATGATGGTAGTGTCTTTTTCAATGAAAATGTATGCTGGGACCAACTTCAAAATGACAAAAGGTCATAACTTGCCTTCAATCCAAAATCTATGATAGTAGTAGTTCAAGCACTTAAACTTCACAAAGTCTTCTGACCAAAAAGCTCCCAAACAGGGAGCTGGAGCACACAATTGCATCCGGTGTCCTGTTTTTGTTGCCTTGGTTCTGTATTGTTGCCTGATGTGCTACAGAAGAACTAGTCTACCTTTCTCGTGCCACCTAAGTTGTGGTCCATTTCCATTGCTGCAAACCATCTTTGGCCCATTCCTTCTTTTGTGCTGCCCAGGCTGTTGGCGGCTTGAAGATGACTTAAATGTCACCAGTACCTTTCTCTAATGACAAGGCTATGCATAGCTACAGCTTTTAAAATCACTTCCGCTCACAGCTGTGTGTGATGCTGTATCTGAATCATGGCTACAGATCCTGCAGCACTTTAAAGACAGAGCAATGAAACATGTTTTTGGTTGGGGAGAGGGGCAGATTGCCTTCACGTTTGCCAAGTTCTACACCTCACCTTCTCCCCTCTTGCCAACTGAGGCTGCACACTGCATTGCACCACGTTTTGTGCTGCTTGCTCTGCCTAATATGCACCATACTGTTTCCAAAGATCTCTCATTCCCTCTGGCAGAAAACAGAAACAAATGCATGTTGAGGATCAGCTTAATGTACTGTGGACCTGGCCCTCCTAAACCTGATGTCATCAACCCAGATTGCCATCTGCTTCCTTCTATCTTTTGTTCTTTATCATGTTGTACCATACTAAATTGGATAGGTTTGCCTCTAGAGCTTCTAAGTACATTAATATTGGAAAAGTTGGAACGGATATACTTTTCTCTAAAAATGATGCAAAGCTAAGACTCAAAGCAGTAGAAAATCTAAACTAGCTTGGGGCTTAAAATCTTTATTAACATAAAAGCGAAGAAATATTCACAGTGTTCAAACTGGCGTGGTGACAACAGCCCACAACTAATCTAATATTGTAGTTGTTAGCCCAACACGTTTCAGTTTATCCACTTGCATTGTGGCTATTAAATAACTAAAATAGACAGGCGTTGTGCTACCTTAGCATAGAACAGTGGTAAAACACATATTAAAAAACCCCCACTACAATGTATTTTTCCCGTTTTGCTATAAAGAACCCTGAAGGTCTTGTGTAGCCTGATTTTCTTTGTCACTATGGACAACCACTCTCTGCTCCCTTTTGGTGCTAATGGAAGTCTCGGAATAAGTGCACCATGCTTACATATTGTAATGTAAAAGCACCATATGTAAATTGGACTAATGGTATTGCATATGCATAATGCCTTTAGTGCTTTTTTTCTGTTTTTTTTTTTTTTAATAAAAATGTGCTTTAAATGAAAGCATTTTAAATATTTTGCCTTACTTGTCCAGGTTGATGTACCCTAAATACTAATATAACATAGTAATTTTGTAACGTTTTGATAAAATGCTCTAGGTGGATCATCAAAAAGCCAAAATCAAGTAAATGTAGACAAGTGCTGCATTTAATTTTGAAATATACGTCAAAAGTTAGACCATAAGAGCAACAAAAAAAACAGTGCCTTGCATTGAATGTTAATGTGGTTTGGTTTTAAGCAGCCGGTTTATTCCTCTTCCTTTGACCAGGTCACAATATCATGTCCCTATCTTGTACAACTTCTCAAACTCAACCAAAATGCCAAGAAGAGACTGTCCTCAGATCATGGCTCAGACGTTTCAGTTGCATCTTAGTCAAAGGGATCAAACTTTTATTTCCAAATGTTATGGTGCAATATTTGTATTGGTTCTGGCTCTTTTATATTTCAGTACCTAATAATAAACATCTTTAGTTGTCAGACTAGCTAATTTATGTTAGTAGCAATACTTCTTGCATCATCATTCACTGTGCGTGATCCTTAGTTTCACTGGAACTGTATGGTATTGCTTCCAATGCATTTTGATTTTTGTTTCTTGTTAAGTTTCTAGGCAAAGTGATACAGCAGGTCCTCCTGCAAACAGCAAATCTTCATCTCTTGGTAGTTTTTACCATCTTCCATCCTACCTCAAGTTATATGATGTTTTGAAAGCTACTCATGCTAACTACAAGGTACAGTATATTAAAATTTGCTAAAATGCTTTTATTTTCTCACTAATCTGAACTCAAAAGGAGCATTGGTGAGAGGTGAGAGTTAGTGGGATCCCTTTTATCTTATACTAACAGAAATTGCCATTTGATGCATTTACTCTGTTTTTGTTGTCCCAGTTCTCTGCAAGAGAGGCAGTTTCCAGAGTTCCACTAATTTGAGAACTGCAGAAATAAATAAAAATCAAAATAAGTCACTTAATTTCAACCTTAGATTCTGATTATAAAAAAAATCCTCCAGCTTGTATATAATTGCCTGTATGATAGAGCAGGTACATTTGTGTGCACACAACCTGTATACGTGTAAGTTTAACCATATTCAGCAGGGACATGGTTGGGGAGAAATTAGCGCTTATACACAAACTTCTGAAAATTAATTTGTATGTATGTAAATTAACCCATAAAACTTATAGATGCTGAAGAGCACATGTAAACATGAGCATGTAATTTTCATGGGTAATTTTCAAATTGGCAGTATCAGTTTACTCTGCTTTGAAAAGTCAGCAGAGAGGAAACTATTCATAGCCATTTTAAGTGTGTTTGTAGTTATAAATTACCCCCATGGGGAACAATTCTGTAACTGGGTACCTCCAATTAGGCACCCATAGGGTGTACAGTAACATCCTATTCGATGAGGGAACCTAGGCACTTAGGTTCTGTTATAGAATACTACCATAACCAGAGATATAAATACCTAAGTGTGGCAACTAACCGTGTAACTTAAAGTGCATCTGTGTCCTGCCCTTGTTTTGTCCCCCCTTGCAGCTATGCATTATGTAAGTTAAATGGGTATTTGCAGAATAGCACTTAGGCAACATGCTAGCATCTACGAATGGAAGTGTGCATAAACAAATACTAGAATTCTAAACATGTGTGAGTGCCTAGATTATAGATGTGCCCTTATTGAGTAGACTTTTATAAAGGGCCCAAAAAGGTGCCAAAAATCAGAGCGCTAAACTAGTTTTCTCTAAAAGCAAATTTGTGAGCTAAATCTGTTAATAGAATACTAGCATTAAGTCAGCAGTTATGTGCAAACGTTTAGGCGCAGCCACAAAAGCCGTGTCAATAGCAGGTGTAAATGTGTGTACTTTAATGTGGCATCCTACCTACACAGCTGACAGTATTATTTAAGTTGTGCATATTGCTTAGTGACACACACATGCCCCATCCATGTGACCGCCTCTTGCAGTTATGCACTAGAACACTTAGGTGCCAAGTTACAGAATAGTGCTTAAATGCACAAAATGGCGCGCACTACGTCTCTCAGCAAGGTAGCATACACTGCTGGGCTCTGGCCTGGCTCAATATTAACACAACTACTACTACTTAACATTTCTAGAGCACTACTAGGGTTACGCAGCGCTGTACAAATTAATAACTAAGGACGGTCCCTGCTCAGAAGAGCTTACAATCTAAAGGATGAAATGTCAAGTTGGGTAGTCTAGATCTCCTGAGTAGAGGTGTTGTGATTAGGTGCCGAAAGCGACATTGAAGAGGTGGGTTTTGAGCAATGATTTGAAGATGGGTAGGGAGGGGGCCTGGCATATGGGCTCAGGGAGTTTGTTCCAAGCATGGGGTGAGGCGAGACAGAAAGGGCGGAGCCTAGAGTTGGCGGTGGTGGAGAAGGGTACTGAAAGGAGGGATTTGTCTTGAGAGCGGAGGTTACGGGTAGGGATGTAAGGGGAGATGAGGGTAGAGAGGTAAGGAGGGGCTGCAGATCGAGTGCATTTGTAGGTTAGTAGAAGAAGCTTGAACTGTATGCGGTGAGGAGTAGGTTGCAGTAGTCAAGGCGAGAGGTATCAAAACTTGGACTCAAATAAAATTGTGTACACTCTTATCCCATCTTAATTATAGATACTGATCTTTGCTTGAATATTTAAATAAAGGAGGAAAAGACCCTAGAGTTACCAGTAAGCTCATTAGCAGTTCATCTAGGCTGACCTGCATCCAGCTGGGTCAGAGACACTCGTTTGTAAGCTTCCAAGTCAAACTTTTTCTACCTGACTGTCTTGGTTGAAGTTCACAGATACATGGTGGAGGCATATGCAGTCAGAGGTCACTGCTCCTCTTGCTGTGCCCTGGGCTTTTATACGTCCTGGACCATGCCCTCCTTGCTCTATGCCTCCCGTGTCACTTCCTCCTTGGGCAGTACTATGAATTTTAAGACGGTTTTGACACTATGAGGCGAGGATCTTTAAGGGCAAGTGGCAGCGTTTTGTAGACTCTCAGTGACTTTTCGGTACCCTACATTAACCAGCTGACCTTTATCACATGTTTATTTATGCCTTCAAAAAAAATATAGCAAATTGGCGAGGTAAGACATCCCTTGGCTGAATCCATATTGACTCCATCCTATTAAAACCATGTTGTTCAGTAATTTTGTTCTTTATAATAGTTTCTACTATTTTGCCCAGCACTGACATAAAGCTTACTGGTCTGTAGTTTCTTTGATCACCCCTGGAACCCTTTTCAAAAAATGGCATTTCATAGTTTACCCGTTCTACTCCACTCATTATTTTATAGACCTCTATCATGTTTCTTCTCAGCCATGTCTTCACCAAGCTGAAGAGCCCTAACCCTTTCAGCCTTTTGTCTTTTGGGGTAGTGGTCATTTATTGATTAATGAAACAGCTCCCCTACGAGCTATGGAAATTTGAAGAGGGACAAGGAGAGAACACGATCTAAGGAAGGCAGGAACATGTGTAAATTGCAGGATAACAATATATGTGAAAAATAACGACATAGCAATAAATATTGGAGGGAAAAATACAGTTAATTGGGAGAAATGAGAGATCTAAGGTTGAGGGAAAATGAAACTAAGCATGGTAAGAAAAGGGACAGATGTCAGGATATTAAAAAAAAGGGCAAGAAACAAAAGAGCATTGAGTCCTATGGAAGCTAGATCTGAAGACAAAGGTTCTGTACAATGCAGTAGTACAGTATTGCTTACCTTCTTTTTTCAACCGACGACACATTTTTACAAGATACCCCGATTACACACAGATTTTTTTATTTTTGTCCCACTTGAAAAGTTTTATTCTAAAATGAACTTTATTATTGGGTTTTTTTGTAAGTAATGTTGGGATTTTCTCTCAGGACAAGCAGGTTGTGGAGCCATCATAGACATAAGTCTATCAAAGAGGGTGTATATGATTTGCCCACCTGCAGACAGTAAGCAGTCTAGCTGCAGCATTACATAAGTACATAAGAGTAGCCATACTGGGTCAGACCAATGGTCCATCTAGCCCAGTATCCTGTTTTCCAAACAGTGGCCAAGCCAGGTCACAAGTACCTGGCAGAAACCCAAATCGTGGCAACACTCCATACTACAAATCCCATGGCAATCAATTGCTTCCCTTGTCTGTCTCAATAGCAGACTATGGATTTTTTCTCCAGGAATTTGTCCAAACCTTTTTAAACCCAGATAAGCTAACTTCTGCTACCTCCTCCTCCGGCAAAGAGTTCCAGAGCTTAACTATTCGTTGAGTGAAAAAATATTTCTTATTTGTTTTAAAAGTATTTCCATGTAATAACACTCTCAAAGAAACATTCACAGTAAACAAGGACAAGAACACCAATGCTTGCACCACTATGCTCAACTCTTAGGAATCAGATATTTTATTGTAATCTCCAAAGTAGGTGAAACTTGCAAACCTATTCTATTCTGAGACACTCATGAATGCACCAGGGACAGATCTACTAATATAAAAATATCAACTGGCCCTTGAAATAGAACAAAAATAGTTGAATATCATCTGCATAAATTCTAAAGAAACCAACTTCCCTTGACAATTCTGCCAGTGGCTAGGGATTTTAAAAAAGCTGTAATGGATAAAACCCTAGAAGATTTTCTTGCCACTCTACTAGGTAAGAATGGTGGGTTAAAAAGTACCAAAGCCACTGCGGCACAATCTGGTTAAAGCCTAAACTTCCCAAATGAAAGAGCAGAATCTCATTGAATGCAGCAGTAACATTCAATTGCATAAAAACATATTTGTATCCCGTATTTATTCCTCTATATAATATGTCCAGCAAAGAGACTGATAATGCTTCAGTACTGTAATCCTTTCTACCTCATTTGCCATAGGTATAAAATTACTCTCTCATCTAAAAGCTCTTCTAACTGCCTGAGCACTAACAGTTCTAAAACTTTGCCAAAGACAAGTCTGTAGCTTTTGGAGTCTGAATTTGTTTTCCCTTTCTTAGACGGAGCATTCCTCCTTCCCAGGGATTAATTTACATAGGGATCCTTTTACTAAGGGGTGCTGAAAAATGGCCTGCGCTGGTTTAGATGCGTGTATTGGACGCACGCAGGTCCATTTTTTAGCGCACCTGCAAAAAAAGGCCTTTTTTTGGGGTCTGAAAATGGACGTGCAGCAAAATAAAAATTGGCACATGTTCATTTTGGGCCTGAGACCTTACCGCTCCCCCCCCCCCCCCCGGTTGAGATAGCGGTAAAGTCTCAGGTGTTAACTGGATGGTAATCATCAGCGTGTGTACACTGCTGATTACCACCCAGTTAGCATCGCACGCCAGAAAATTTCCGGCGTGTGTAAAAAATGAAATTACTGCTCGGGCCATGTGGTTGCCGGATGGTAGTTCCAAATGGGCGCACGTAGGCACCTTCATGGCTTAGTAAAAAGGCCCCCAAGTTAGCAATTATTTCAGCTGCATTGGCTAGAACTGATTTTATGATCTTGCTGGGCAAGGGTCCAAACTATGACATGTAGCTCCCACTGCACATAGCAGACCAAATGCTTTCTTTTCATTACTCCATTTCTCCACAACTGTTTCCTCATTCAATTAAGTGCACTCTCTAGTTTTTACTTCACCATCCCTACCTTTAGCCTCAGAATCCACAGGTACCTGTTGATCAAGCTCTTCCCCCTCCCTACCATTGTTTGTTTTATTGGCCATTAAAGATTTAACTACAGTAAGCATCTACTTCAAGAATAGGGCTGCACACTTATAACATAGTAGATGACAGTTTATTCAAAGGCAAATTCCAATCCCTAATCATTTCCACAAATTCCCTAGAACACTGCTCTCTTCTGGACACCCAGCAATCTATCAATCCCTCTAAATTAAGTAGATCTTGCTGGAGAGACTGTCACAGCCCAGCTGTCCTCTCCCCATTATATTCAACAAATATGACATACCAAAAGTTAAAAGAAAATAGTCAGACCAAGGTGGCAATACAGTTTGTTAGCGTACAATCAAAAATACTGAGGATTGAGGGACTTCAGTTCAAAAACATTTCAACACCTCATTAACGTTTAAATTTCATGGAGAAAACAGTAAATCAGCACTAGTTGGCTAGTGTGAAAGAAAAAGCCTCAGAATTTTACACGAGCTATACCCAGTGCGTCTAACGGCATAAAAAACCTCCACCTCCAACCAGCAGTGAATGATTTGTTTAAAAACATTTTTATTTCTTTCACAATTATATTATACGATTTCAAACAGTTTCAACCGTAATCTTAGTCTAGGTAATTCAACCCTGGTATGACTTAAAGTTATAAAGTCCAAACACTTGCAAGTAGAGTCTACAGTCTCCAACGCCGATTAGGGCATCCACCAGTCGACTTAATCCCAACAAGGTCCTTTTTTCATGAGACAATCCCTCTTCTTCAGGGCATAAACAAACCCAGGGTGAGATTATGATTGAAACTTTTTACTTTTTGAAATTGCATAATATAATTGTGAAAAAATATAGAATTTTTTAATATAAATCATTCACTGGTAAAGGTAGGGTTTCTTATGCCAGCTAGTGCTGATTTTCTGTTTTCTCCATGAAATTTAAATGTTAATGAGGTGTTGAAATGTTTTTGAACTAATGCAGTTTTAGCCTATTAGTTCATATGTTACCTTGCAATCACTGAAATATTAAGGAGGAAAATGATCAACTGTTAAGTATGGATATTTGGTCTGCTCTAGTTTTACAGCCTGCTTCACTAAAACAGACTACTCAACAATTACTATAGATTCTTTTGGATTTGTATTAGGTAAATGAGACTTTTATTAGAGGTTCACTTCAAACGGAGAGTGTATAAGTCATTATTGTCTAAGATACACAATGATTAAGAAATATACACAATGATTAGGCTATATAGTTGAAGAGAAACAATAACAAAGAAGTATAATATATAATGTACACATACATCACTGGTCATGAACCACTACATCCAGGCTCTTGTCATCAGCTGGAAGGGGGGGCCCGTTTACAGCAATAGCCAGGAGTCTGTAGACCAGTACATTCCCCTACGCAGTACGTATGTTTACTCCCAGGTGAGCTCCCAATTTCGCTGTTGGAGATTTTCCTTTTTACTAGGCTTAGAACTCATTTTCTGAGCTAAGGAAAATTACAAACTGTGCGTGAGAATTGTGGTCACATGCCTCTCTGTCCAGGTGGGCCAGCCTGAACTTGAAACATGATCCACCTCCCCCTGCACATACCAAAGTAATTAGAGCCTTGTCTTATCTTCTTCCACATTCCAAATCATTTTCACACAAACAGAATTACTTTTAATCAAAAATACAGACCCAGAGTGCACTTTCGGTCACTCAGAGTTTAAAAGCAATCTTTAAAATCCTTTCATTACAGTAGTTTAGCACAGGATTCCATTTTTTCATTGAGACCCTGTGCTAAAATAACCTGACTTGTGGTAAAGTAACCTGACTTAACAGTAGCCCACATTGATAACTTCCTCCCCTAAATCTAAAGCATGGTAATTGCATCAATAAAATCAGAGGCCCTCAAATTGTCCACATGATCATTAAAATCCTCTGTGATAGAAATCCTATTAATCTAAAATCCAAAGAGGAAAATAAGAAGCAAATCATCCAATACTGACTGCTCTCATCCAGGAGACCTATAAACCAAGCACAAAGGCCAACTGTGTTTAAGCACCAAACCTTTATGACCCTGAGGCTAACTAAGCTCTGTCTCAGCAATATGGTAGACTAAACACAGAAGGATAACAAAATAGTATATGATGTGGGGAGATATGATTGAGGTTTACAAAATCCTGAGTGGTATAGAATGAGTAGAAGTGAATCGATTTTTTTTTTTTTTTTACTCATTTTAAAAGTACATAGACTAGGGGATGGATACTCAAGGAAGTTTCATAGAAATAATATTTTTTCACTCAACAAATAGTTAAGCTATGGAACTCTTTGCCGGAGGATGTAGTAATAGCAGTTAGCGTATCTGGGGTTAAAAAAGGTTTGGCCAAGTTCCTGAAGGAAAAGTCCATAGTTTGCTTTTTGAGACAGCCATGGGGAAGCTGCTGCTTGCCATGGGATTGGTAGCATGGAATTCTGCTACTATTTGGGTTACTGCCAGATACTTGTGATCTGGATTGGCTACTGTTGGAAACAGGATACTGGGCTAGATAGACTATTGTTCTGACCCAGTATGTTTATTCTTATGTTCTTATTTTAACATCTCTATAAATAATCATACCTCTGTTGTATATTAAATATGTAACCCTAATCAAATCATAATTGACAGGAACCTTATTTCAAACTGATTTGGAATGAACCAAACCCACCTTAATATTTTGTCATTCAAAAAAAAAAAAAAACCTATCACAACCCAGTTTCATGAAAAACCTAAAAACAAATGCAGTGTTTTAACAGTATACAACCTTGACGCCAAAATCTTCTGTCAATAAGATTACCTCTTGGATCATAAATACCCCCACCCCATATTATACACATCATCAATCCTCCCTTCCCCACCAATCAGCCCTAAAACCAATGCCTCTAAAAACCATAATAAGTCTACCAAACACATATGAAAACTCCTGTGTCCCAAGCATAACTCCAGGTGCATGAAAGGTCAGATTCTAATCATATCTTTAGGAGGCCTGTCATCTGAAAAAAACTATGCTCGAACAAATCCCTTAGATACATATTGAAAAGAATGCATGGCCATAACAGCGTGATGGAATGAGCAAAGGAGTCATAACAATTAAGAGGTCATTGCTTTCAAAAGTTGAGTGGATCAACATATCTTAATGCCATAAACACATCAACAAAATTTTAAACAATTCAAAAGGTTGTAGGTAATCAGTGTAATGAGGCTATACTGAAATTTTTGGCTCCCAGTAAGCAGTTGTGCAGTAGAGGTCAGTGCCTTAACCAAGGAAGCTGGTAAGCCAACTTAAGTTGCTCTGCAGTATTCCAGAATGAGACAGATGGCTGCTTGCAGAACTGCACAAAAGTCTGTGAGTTCCAAAAATGATTTAAAGGGCTGCAGAAGCCATAACTTAAGAGCGCAGAAACAGCCACACTTTTAATTTGAGGATATTTAATTAGGAGTCTAAACTATGTCAAGGTAAAGCAGCTCCATTTGGAAAGGAACTGTAATAGTTCCAAAAAAAACAGCAAGTTGGGCAATAAGGGCATTGGTATCTTAGAAACAAACATAACTTAAGTCTTGATGAAATTAACAATCTTGCTGTTTCAAGCTAACCAAGATGACACTATTTTTAAACAATCTCTAACTCCTGTGTAGAAGAATGCCAGAGTTTGTACATGATATCTGCATAAAATTGGTAATGTACCCCAAGCTCCTTAAAAATAAAAACAAAGGGGGCACAAGTAAATGCTAAATAGAGCAAATAGGGTGGACCCCTGTGGAACTTCGAGGTTAATGGAGGAATATGCTGAGGTTTTATTTCCAACACTAACCTGCTATGAATGGCCAGAAAGAAAACAATTTCAGTACAACAGGATCCACCTCAAATATGGCAAGATAGTGCACTTAAGTAGAGTAACTCACCATTGTCAAAACCCAAACAACAAATAGGAAGACTTCTCTCATAATAGTAAATGTCGGCAGATAAAGACCTGCATTGTCCATCCAGCCTACCCAAAAAGTTGGCCAGAGTTGAATCTAGCACTCTGCTCAGGTTCCACTTCTTAATCTCTGTCTCTCCCTGCCAGTTTTGGGGCACAGACTGCAGATGTTTGCCTAGCACCAGTCCTACTACTCAACTACTGGAGTTGTCGAAGCCCACCCCAGCCTTGATCCCGTTTTTGCCACTTACGGGACCCAGACCATAGAAGTCTGCCTGGCATTGGTCGTACTTCCCAGCCTCTGAAGCTGCCATCAAAGCGCACTACAGTTATGAGGTCATTTAAGTTTTGCTTTAATTGGATTTCATCCTTTTTCTATATAGTGTTTATCCCACACATTCTTTAATCCTGTCCAGTTTTTGTCATCACAACCTCCCAAAGTAGGGCATTTTAGGCATCTCCATTCAAACCCGGACAGAATTGGTTCAAGAAGGGTATCAGAAAGTATCACAATTCCATGTGCTCCCTTAATTTACCAAGAAATGGCAGGGTTGAGATGGTCCAGTAAGTACTTACCACTTATGGATTTAACTTTTTCAACACCAGAAGAGCACATTTCAGTAAGAAAGGTAAGCTGCTCTTCGAAAATAAGGGTTACACAAACCTGCTTAGAACATCACCTATGACATTACTACTACTATTTAGCATTTCTATAGCGCTACAAGGCGTACGCAGCACTGCACAAACATAGAAGAAAGACAGTCCCTGCTCAAAGAGCTTACAATCTAATAGACAAAAAATAAAGTAATCAAATCAATTAATGTGTACGGGAAGGAAGAGAGGAGGGTAGGTGGAGGCGAGTGACTTTGTATTTTTTTTTTTGGGTCCTAGTAAATGCATATGTTCCAGGTGGACATTAGATTGTATGTTCTTTGCTTATACCCAGCTGCAAATGACACTGGAAGGATATGTCATGGCTTATAGTGTCAAAGCCATGGTGGCATTGGTGGCCTACCTTAGGTTAGTGTTCATGGAAGGTATTTGCAAGGCTTCTGACTACACATTCATATCATATTATTGTTTGAGAAGGGATTCCCAGCAGGATTCTAGATTTGATGAGTCTTTCCCAAGGGATCTGTTTGAGGTTGAAAATCCAAATACATTCCTCCCTAGAGCTTATTTATTTTTCCAGTTGTCTATATTAAACACAACAAAACACATTCACTTTTTTCCATTTTTATTATAAGTCATCCTGTAGCTAGGCATTCTTAATTTTGTTGACTTCATATCCTGTTTGTCCTCTGAGAAAGTGAAGCTGCTTCTTGAGTCTATCTGATATTTTCCTATGACAATAAGAAGTCCTCACGTTACCTACCTGCATCTCCAAGGAGTTGGTTTATTTATTTATATATATGTGTGTGTATGTATTTATTTAAGGTTTATATATCCTGTAATAGTTCACAGTGGGTTACAAAGAACAAAAATACAGTATAAATAACAATATTACATCCATCATAAAAGACATAACATGAAAGGAAAACAATATACAAAGAACCAAGTCATATACTATTAAAACAAATTCTATCATCTAAAGTAAATTATACCCCCCTATCATCTAAACTAAATTATACCCCCTGTTTGCTAAGCCGCATTAGCTTCTGCCGTGCACTAATACCGACATAGCCCGTCTGCCGTGCACTAATACCGACATAGCCCGTTTACTTTGAATGGGCTGTGTCGGTATTGCCGAGCTGCAGCCACTAACGCAGCTTAGTACACGGGGGGGGGGGGGGGGGGGGGGGGTTAGTGTTATCCTATTTACTATAAAGCTCTATGAACTTGTAGAGTTTTACAACACATCTCACCACAGCGAGCTCTGTTGAACAGTGTCACCCATGTGTGAAGACTTACACCATGCTGTCCTCAGAAAACACCTGTTAGGTAAGTAGGCTTCACTCTCCAACTCTGAAGTTGCTCTCATTTATGTGCTACTTTTCTGTCGAAATTGTGGCACATTAATAAAGTTTGAAATTACTGAGAAGTGATGACATGTCCAAGACCAAAATGTATCATCTGATTTGCTCAATAAAAACATAATTTGACTCATTTAATATCCAAAGAGTGCAGTGGTTTATTTTTTTTTCTTCCTTCCCACAAGGTTACTTTGGATCTTCAGAACAATAGTGAAAAGTTTGGGGGATTCCTACGCACTGCACTAGATGTTCTTTCTCAGCTTTTAGAGCTTGCAACTCTTCAAGATATTGGAAAAGTAGGTATTTTGTTTTTTAGTTTTAATCATTTTAGAGCTTGTGAAAGGTGTGTTGATGGCATTGAAATCCACAGTGTACTGTTCACAAACTAAAACTCTTTATTCTCAAAACTGGTAGAACGGTGGTATCAGTAGTTCATGTTTCTCTTGCTGTTCTGCCAATGTACATGAATTCTGCTCAGCCACCAAAACAGAAAGTAACCACCACAGCATCTAGAAAGCAAAAAAGAAAGTGTTTACATTTTATGATTCTTGATTACAAGTAAGTTCATAAGTTTAAAGCAATATTGCACTTAGTAGTAAAGGTAATACATATTAAGACAGTCTCAAAACATCTCAGGTTGGAAATAGAGAAAAACTCTCCGAACTAGAGATTGATTTACACATGTAAATAGAGGCATTTACACATGTAGATTGGGTACATGTGTAGATAGCGAGTTCAAAAAGGTACTGTTTACACTTAAATGCCTGGGGCATGCTTTAGGTGGGTCAAAATATTATAGTTGTAAAATACTTGTATAACACTTAAGAGTGGAGAAGAGTCTGCACCTGTGGAGCAGCGTATTAAATTTAAACTTTTGTTATTGGTGTTTAAAGTGCAACAGGGTGTTGCTCCTGAGGCCTTAGTGCGCAGTTTGCAGTCTTACTGGCCTTCTCGGGTGTTGGGGTCTCAAAACCAGAATTTATTGGTCATTCCATCTTTTCATCTGGTATGTTTGGAGGAAATTCATAGTCCATTTTTTTAAATTGCTGGTCTTTGTTTGTGGAACTCTTTACCATTGGTTATACGCCAGTCGACATCTGCTCCCCAGTTCAAGAAATTGTTAGAAATAAAACAAAATAGGACATGGAAAACTTATATATACTGTCATCTACCAACATTTGCTTATTTCCGATCTGACGAAGCTACCTTCGAAAGCTAATCAAAAAATGTTATGTCCAATAAAAAAGGTATCAACTTTTTTTTATTTTCCATGTTTTATTTTTATTGATTACCTCAAAAAATGGACTAACACGGCTACCACATCTCTCTACTCAAGAAATTGTTAAAAACCTTGGTCTTTTCTAGGACATTTGGCTGATGGGGATTCTTAGATTTTGTGCTTTGTAAGATTGTGTATTTGTGGTTTTTTTTTTTTTAGTGAATGTTTTATTGTACTTAGATGTTTGGATAAATAAATGGAATTCTAGGCTCTTCTGTATCTTCCAACAAATCTAGCTTTGGAGTTGTAATTTCTGCATTAACATTCCTTTATTAGAACTTAATTTCTCTGTTCTTTGATGAGCTAAATGGAACCAGTGACTTCCTATGCTGCATGTCTTCATGGCACCATTTAGTATTAGTTCTCCCTATTTGTCTTCTATAGCAGAAAGTATTCTCAGTGGAGGAGGGTAGTTAGTGGGGTCCCGCAGGGGTCTGTGCTGGGTCCATTGCTTTTTAATGTATTTATAAATGACCTAGAGATGGGAATAACTAGTGAGGTAATTAAATTCGCCGATGACACAAAATTATTCAGGGTCGTCAAGTCGCAGGAGGAATGTGAACGATTACAGGAGGACCTTGCGAGACTGGGAGAATGGGCGTGCAAGTGGCAGATGAAGTTCAATGTTGACAAGTGCAAAGTGATGCATGTGGGTAAGAGGAACCCGAATTATAGCTACGTCTTGCAAGGTTCCGCGTTAGGAGTTACGGATCAAGAAAGGGATCTGGGTGTCGTCGTCGATGATACGCTGAAACCTTCTGCTCAGTGTGCTGCTGCGGCTAGGAAAGCGAATAGAATGTTTGGTGTTATTAGGAAGGGTATGGAGTCCAGGTGTGCGGATGTTATAATGCCGTTGTATCGCTCCATGGTGCGACCGCACCTGGAGTATTGTGTTCAGTACTGGTCTCCGTATCTCAAAAAAGATATAGTAGAATTGGAAAAGGTACAGCGAAGGGCGACGAAAATGATAGTGGGGATGGGACGACTTTCCTATGAAGAGAGGCTGAGAAGGCTAGGGCTTTTCAGCTTGGAGAAGAGACGGCTGAGGGGAGATATGATAGAAGTGTATAAAATAATGAGTGGAATGGATCGGGTGGATGTGAAGCGACTGTTCACGCTATCCAAAAATACTAGGACTAGAGAGCATGAGTTGAAGCTACAGTGTGGTAAATTTAAAACGAATCGGAGAAAATTTTTCTTCACCCAACGTGTAATTAGACTCTGGAATTCGTTGCCGGAGAACGTGGTACGGGCGGTTAGCTTGACGGAGTTTAAAAAGGGGTTAGATAGATTCCTAAAGGACAAGTCCATAGACCGCTATTAAATGGACTTGGAAAAATTCCGCATTTTTAGGTATAACTTGTCTGGAATGTTTTTACGTTTGGGGAGCGTGCCAGGTGCCCTTGACCTGGATTGGCCACTGTCGGTGACAGGATGCTGGGCTAGATGGACCTTTGGTCTTTCCCAGTATGGCACTACTTATGTACTTATGTACTTATGTACTAAAGCTTTCTGTAGACAATTTCTGTCATCACACTTCAGCTATTTGTAGAACGTTGCTGTTTTTCAGACCAGAAACTTCTGGATTGTTTTTCAGTTACTAATATCCCTTTTGTGTATATTCTGATAGAACTTCCTATATAATTTAGAAGGATCCTGGGCTGCCCAGCTGTTCCCAGAAGGTTCATGCCCATCAGCAGGAGGTTCACGGGTTATTACTTTTAGTTTAGCTTCTTCACCTTAGTTCAGGTCTGGCTAATGTTGTGATTCCATTCTCTGTCCTTGGTCCCAGTTTGGGCACATGGGGCACATTCTCCCTTTGGGAGAATACTATTGTAGTTTCATTTGTGTGCTTCAACTGTTTCAGCCTTCTGTAACAGCAGATCATTTTCTTCTGTTAGAGTCCTTCCCTTGCAGGTTCTGTTGCAAATTTAGCTTTTTCCTTAGTTTGATGGTTGACAGTATCAGATAGACTCTAGGATGTTACGGCTCTAAAGCTCTTACATCCACATTTAATTTTTTATCTATCTTCAAATTATGTTTTGGGCCAACATCTAAGTTGGTGATTATTGGGATCTTAGAACTTTAAGGATTTGTATGGCTTAAGTCATCTTCACATAGGAAATAGCTACCATTCTCCCAAGACCACAAAAATAATAAGATGGAGTCCAAAAAAATCAAGGAGAACAAACAAAAAAAGAAAACCTATAACATTTTAAAGACTTAGGGCCCTGTTTACTAAGGTGGGTAGCTCTAGCATTTAGCGTGTGCTAAAAACACTAGTTCGCCTATAATGCGGCTTAGTAAACAGGGCCTTTAATGTGAGACTCGGATCTTCCTTTTTAACCTATATCACTTGTAGCTCCAGTAGACATCTTCTTTAGATTTATGAAGGCCTTCAGCTGTTCTGACACAAAAAATACATATTTCACTCCAGCAAAACAGACTAAACACTTACAAAGGTAAACTAATAGGAAAGTAGCCCCAACATACTTGGTGTCCTATCTCATTGCTAGAAAAACCTGCCTTCCTTTCCTGCATGCTTTTATGCATGTTGGAATATACCCAGATATGCTGTCCACAAAACAATGATTGAGCATTTCGAAAATAAAGTCTAAGAACAGCATTCAAATCTTGTTCAAAAACACAGGATACCAATAAAGTAACTCTTTCACCAAGTAGAATCTTCCAGTATAGTTGAAATATTATTAACATTTAATCCTTTCCTCAGCTGTTTGACCTGCTGTTAGATTCCTAGATGTGTTTTTAGAAGGTAAATAATATACCTTGTTTAAAGGCTAACAGCCTCTGAAGAAAATTTAAGTTTCTCAGTAACATATTTGTGGAATACATCTATTGGAGTCATGCCAAATGGCTTTGGAAAAATCAAGAATCGCAAATTCAGATTTCTATTGTAATTTTCCATTTGTTCAAGCTTCTTGTGGATCAAAATATTGTCTTTAGTATATTGTCTTATACTAATGAGGCAAACAAAGGTTTCGAAGATATAATTTCCTCTTTATTCCTGCCGGAATTCTACACCAAACAGATTCAAAATTCTGCGCACAAAATTTGAAAATTCTGCAAGTTTATTAGTCTTAATTTAACCAATATTACAACCCTCCCATACACAAATACCTTCCATGTTTTTCCCAGCATTCATATTTTTTCCAGCTCCCTCCCTGCCACCTACACATAGGATCCACCTTTACAGTCCCCTTCCTTCCCTCCACCTACACAAAGCATCCACCTGTTTTAATACCCTCTCCCACCCCCACACACACCCAACCACCCCCACACAACCCACCTACCCCCACACCTTTTTTTACAGCCCTCAATGGAGAAGGGTAGATAGTGGGGTTCCCCATGGTTCTGTGCTGAGACCGCTGCTTTTTTACATATACTATGCTACAAAACTGAAATTGGACCAAATTACAAGGACACACACAAACTCTTCCAACTCGTGAATAAACTACTAGACACCACACCAGTCACAAACAACAGCAAAGATACACCAGGAGCTGAAAACCTCACGAAGTACTTCAAAGAGAAAATAGAACAACTGCGACTTAAAATACCTGTCAGCCCCATCGAATACGCTGCACTCCTAGACTGTGTAGACCCAGACCCTAGAGTATACCCAGCAGATAGGATCTGGACTGAATTCGAGATAATACCGGAAGATCTCATTTCCCAAACGCTTAAAAGATTTGCCAAAGCTCGACCCGGAAGTGGTCGAAGGTATGGAAGCGACCCGAGGAGCGGGAGTCACAATGTCGGAGGGAGACCCGATACCGAGAGAATATCGGGTAGAGCATAGTGCTCCAATGAAGAAACCAGCTGCGGTGACCCTCGAGAGCATTTGGACGGCTCTGCAGAGGGTGGACGCTACGGTCGCCAATTCAGCAAAAGAGATAAAATACCTTGTAAGTACTGTTGAAAACCTTTCCCTTTCATTTAATACCGCGAAACAAGAAACTATAGAACCAATTGGGAGCTCTTAAGCAGGACGTTGCTAAACTAAATGAAGTCACGACTACAATTATAAAGGATAATATTTCCATGCAACGTAGGTTAGAGATGATGGAAAATTACAGTCGGAGGCTTAACTTAAGGTTGTTGAATTTCCCGAAGGAACTTGGAATCACTCCACTGGACGTTTCAAGCTTTATTTACAGGAGGTTTTAAATTTCTCTCTTGAAACCATTCCACCATTGAATAAAGTATATTATATACCAACTAAAAAGCCTCCCGAAACTTCTCTTCCAGTAATTCCATCTGAAGAGCCAGGATTGAACATATCTGAATTACTAGAAACAACTTTGGACTCTAACTCTGAAAGAGCGACTCTAATTGTGTCGTTCATTTTTCAACAAGATTTGGACGCGGTTATGCGTATTTACTTCAAGAAAATGCAGACTCTGTTCAGGGGAAAGAGGGTTTGGATATATCCCGATATTATAAAGCAGACCCAAGAAAGGAGGAAGTTGTTTCTTGCGATGAGGACAGAAGCGACATCTTTAGGAGCCATTTTCTACTTAAATTTTCCTTGTAAATGTGTTATTAAAAATTTGGGTCTTAAGTATTATTTCTACCAGCCTGAACAGTTGAAGGCATTTATAAATATGAAGAAACTTGGTAAACCGTAGGTCCTGATGAATAAATATTTGTTAATAAGATAGGTATACATGCAATGCATATTTCATATTTTATTTCTACTTTGTGTAGTCTTCATACTTGCTTAGACTATCCCCCATTATTGTGGTCTAAAGAAGATATTTTTTTTTTCCCTTGGTAAAAATGTTTCATTTAAATGTATATTTTCCTTTCTGCATTGCTTATTCAAATGTAACTGTATTGTTAATTTGATTAAAAATCAATAAAGACTTAAAAAAAAAAAGATTTGCCAAAGCTCATTGCAAACTAGATATATGCCCAAATAACCTCATGAAATCTGCCCCCCAACATTTTATAACAGATCTAATGAAACACGTGAATTTTATGCTACAAAATGGACTCTTCCCAAAGGAGAAAGGAAACATTCTACTCACCCCCATACCCAAAGATGCAAAGAAAAATGCGAGTGAATTAACCAACTATAGACCAGTAGCATCCATTCCCTTAATAACCAAAATAACAGAAGGGATGGTAACCAAACAACTCACAGACTATCTAAACAAGTTCTCAATACTATACGACTTCCAGTCAGGATTTCGCTCTAATCACAGTACTGAAACAGTACTAGTTACGCTCATGACTAAATTCAAACAAACGATTGCAGCCGGCAAGAATATATTACTTCTAAAATTCGACATGTCAAGCGCCTTCGACATGGTTGATCATGGAATTCTACTACATTTCCTTGAATACTTCGGTATCGGAGGCAACGCTCTTAATTGGTTTAAAGGATTCCTAACCACACGCTCATATCAAGTGACATCAAATTCAATTACATCAGCCACATGGACACCTGAATGTGGAGTTCCACAGGGATCTCCCCTCTCACCGACTATATTCAACCTAATGATGACACCCTTGGCCAATCTACTATCAAACCAAAACCTCAACCCATACATTTACGCTGATGATGTAACGATCTACATCCTATTCAAACAAGACCTAAAACAAATTTCCAATGATATCAACCAAAGTCTACATATCATGCACTCCTGGGCAGATGCCTTTCAATTAAAACTCAACGCAGAAAAAAACCCAATGCCTAATACTCACCTCTCAACACAACACGAGCAAATTCACCACCATCAAAACACCAAAACTAAATCTACCAATCTCGGAAACCCTGAAAATTCTCGGAGTTACCATTGATCGGCACCTAACACTTGAGAATCATGCGAAAAACACAACTAAAAAGATGTTCCACTCAATGTGGAAATTAAAAAGAGTAAGTAAACTGCCCATCTCTGGGCAGCCTCTAGTTGTTGACTTCATGAAAGGTTTGCTTTTGACAAAGTCCCCTGTCAGACCTCTGCCTGTGTCTTGGTACCTCATCATTGTCTGCATCCAACTGATGAAAGCTACGTTTGAGCTGCTGGATTCCTGTCATCTGAATTACTTGACCTGGAAGGTCTTGTTTTTGTTGGCTGTTAATTCAGCTTGAAGGTTCAGTAAGCTTCAGGCCCTAGTAGCAGATCCACCTTACTCTAAATTTCATCACAGCAGAGTAGTTCTCCACACGCACTCTAAATTCCTGCCTAGGGTTGTGTCAGAGTTCCATCTGAACCAGTCGATCGTTCTTCCAACATTCTTTCCAAAACCTCTTTCCCATCCTAGTGAAAGCACTCTGCACACCTTGGACTGCAAGTGAGCATTTGCCTTTTACTTGGAGCAGACTAAGCCCTAGAGACATTCCACCCAGCTTTTTGTTTCTTTTGATCCCAATAGGATGGAGATCTCCATCGGGGAATGCACAATCTCCAATTGACTGGCATATTGCATTTCATTCACTTATACCCAGGCTAGGCTGACTCTTCAGGCATGTCGAGGCTCACAATGTCAGAGCCATGGCTGCGTTGGTAGCCCACTTGAGATCAGCTTCCATTGAAGAAATTTGCAGGGCTGTGACGTGGTCTTCTGTCCACACATTCACATCTCACTACTACCTTCAGCAGGATAGCCGATGCGAGAGTCAGTTTGAACAAACAGTGCTGCAAAACTTGTTTGGGGTCTGGAATTCAACTCCATCCCTCTAGACCTATTCTGTTCTGTTCCAGGCTACACTCTTGCACAGCTGTATATAGTTCAGGTCAATTTCTTCTTTTGTCCTCGCTGTTGTGAGGTCCATTGGATTAGTAGCTGTTGTTTTCGGTGATCCTGGTAGCTTGGGATTCCCACATCTGAGAATATGGCCTGTTTGTCCTTGGAGAAAGCGAAGATTCTTACCTGTGGCAGGTATTCTGTGAAGACAGCAGACCATTCATTCTCACATATACCCTCTCACCTGCCCTTGAAGTTGATTCAGTGCTATGTTATTGTACTGATGGTCCTATGCTCTCATGGTGGGTGAGAAGGCACTTGCACATGCACAGTGGGGACTTGCACATGCGTGTACTCTTAAACCTATATTAGCTTGTTTAAGCTCTGCACAAGGCTTCGTGGATAATGTCACCCACGTGAGAAAGAATGGTTTGCTGTCCTCTGAGAGAGTATCTGCTACAGGTAAGTATTTTCGCTTTCTCAGAGACCCCCTATATCAGGTATAGAAAGCTATAAGAATACGTTAGAGAACCTATTTTACTAGGCTGTGTTAATTACTGGAAAATTATTTTCTCATATGACTAATGAGAACTGTAGTTCTTTCGTCACTGTCCAAAGGACTTAACCCCCTTTATCTGTTTTCCTACTCTTCAAGTATTTCACATGTTTCAAAAACTGGGAATGCATTATTAATTTTAAGGTGACCATCTGACTGTCTGTCATAGAAGCACAATGTGCTTTAATAAACCATTGAGTTTATAGGTGGTGATTATTTCTGTGCTGAATGCATACTCGTGAAAATAAAAGTAATAGGTTATCCAAGAAAATGTAACACATTCCTTGATTTTGTAGTAGTGGGTGAGGTTAGGATACCCTCAATGAATATACATGAAATAGATTTGAATACAAAAGAGAGAGTGCATTCAAATTTATCTTATGCATATTCATTGCGAATAGCTTGAAAACCTGACTGGATGAGTGTCCCAAGGAGTAGCCTAATTGTTAGTGCCAGGCGGTTGAGAACATTGGGAGCTAGGTTCAATTCCCACTGCAGATTCTTTTCACCAAGGTACAGAAACCTATATTGTGAGCCCAGTAGGGACAGAGAAAATAATTGCATAAAATATGTATATGGCTTTGGTTGTACCACAGAAAGGCAGTATATCAAGTCCATGACCCTGTTGGATTATTTGTAGTAAATAATTAGCAGATTTTAGTACACACAGCTTCAGCTTTAGAAATGTTAATTTCTTTCTTCATCTCTCTCTCATTCACCCCTGAATAATTCACTGCTGAGTCACTTTAAAGTTGAAGTAACAAAACATCTGTTTACTCACAGTTTGTAGTTAGATTATAATCAGACAGGCTTATATTTACATATTACTATACATTTGTATTATCAGCTCCTTCCATTTGCTTAGATGGTAATGGATGCTCACACCACCATAGATTCTCTCAGGTTAGGAGAGATCATGAGCTCCATGTGCTCCATGTGCTGCATGTTCTGCATCTATCCCCCACAGGAAGTTGCATAGCTGTGTGACCTCTCTAAGTAATTCACATCAGAGGTCACAGAGTAATCACAGAGAAATAATAGGTGACAGGCAATGCATGTAAAATACAATACATTCCAACAAACCCCTTCTCATGCATAACTGTCATGCAATTATTTATTCATACAAAGTCCAAGCTTTATACGCAGATTCACAAAATGTTCTCTGGGTAACGGTTTGGTCATGATGTCAGCTGTCATCTCACTGGTGTGACAATAGTGTAGACTGATGACCCCTTCTTTCGCCAACTCTCGCACGTTGTGGTATTTCGTTGCGATGTGCTTGGTGCGTGACTGAACCTTGTCATTCTGTGACAGTCGGATGCAGCTCTGATTATCTTCCATTATCTGGATTGGTCTCTTTTCAGCTATTCCGAAATCCAGCAAAAGTTTTTCAATCCACATCAGTTCTCTGCACGCTTCCGATACGGCCACGTATTCAGCTTCTGTAGAAGACAAACTCACAATACTTTGTTTATGACTGGCCCATGAAATTTGTACATTTCCATACATAAACACATATCCACTTGTGGATTTATAATTAGAATGATCCCCTGCCCAATCTGAATCACAGTAACATATTAGTTTTGGATTACTATTGGCTGAAATCTTTAATTTACAATCAATGGTACCCTTTAAATACCTTACCATCCTTTTAACTGCAGTCCAATCTGATTTGGTAGGTGAGCTGACCCTTCTGCTCAAAATTCCTACTGCATTTGCTATATCAGCCCTGTATGTGGTAGCTAGATATAAAAGCTTACCTATGGCTGATCTATATTGGATGTTATCTGGTAAAGGTTCTCTTACTGTTTCATCCTTCAGAAAATCAGTGATCATGGGAGTGCTTACAACTTGGGCATCTTGCATACCTAAACTTTCAATAAGCTCATTTATTTTCTGCTTCTGGCTTAGAAGATAAGAACCATCATTTTGTTTCTCAATTTCTATACCAAGATAGTATGACACATTACCAAGTTCTTTTATCTCAACATTGAGGTTTAAACACTTTACAATGTCCTTGTACTCTTGCTCACTTTTGCTTGCAATGAGCAGATCATCAACAAAAGCTAAAATGTATGCATATTGTCCATTTGTGCACCTAGTGTACAAACATTTATCTGCTTCACCTTGCTTAAATCCTAAATTTGTCAATATTTCATGCAATTTTTCATTCCAACATTCTGCACTTTGCTTTAATCCATAAAGACCTTTGTTTAATTTACACACTAGCTGTCTTTGTTTTGTATTTATGAAACCTGTTGGCTGTTCCATGTACAAGTCTTCAGTTATATCTCCGTGAAGAAACGCTGTTTTCACATCAATGTGGTTGACTTGCATGCCTTTTGAGACTGCAATGCTCAGAAGTGTTCTGATTGTCGTGTGTTTCACTACAGGTGCAAACACTTCATCAAAATCTTCTCCATATTTTTGAAGATATCCCTTTGCCACTAATCTGGCTTTATACCTTTCCACTTTTCCTTGTGCATTCCTTTTTAACTTGAATACCCATTTGCATCCTATAGCTTTCTTGCCAGGAGGTAATTTTGTAAGAATCCAAGTATTATTTTTATCCAATGCATCAATTTCTTCTTGTGCAGCTTTATGCCATTCAGCAGCTTCTTCTGCTGGCATTTTCTCAATCTCATCCCATGTTAAGGGCTCTTGAGCTTCTGCTGACTTTGTTAGGTAAGACAGTCTTGGGGGTGGAACACCTTTGTTTTCCCTGGATGAGCGTCTGACAACAGGTTGGTCTGACCTTTCCGCATCCTCTAAATCTGAGAGTTCTTCTCCAATTGATTCCCCTTCTCCAACTGTACTGTCTTCTTCAATGATCCTTTCTGTGTCTGCTTCCTCTGCCTGTTCCTCGTTAGATACAGATGAGTTGCTTTCAGACATCTGCCTTGGTATGGCATTTATATACACTGGCATGTCTATTATGGTTCTAGTTTCATATTCTGGATGATAAGGCTCATCTGGGATAATCCAGCCTTTATCAACCCTTTTGTTTTCATCAAAATATGTAACATGTCTTATGCCAACAATGCCAGTTTTCAGATTCAAAATTCTATATCCTTTGTGTCCTGGAGCATAGCCAACTAAAATGCCCCTTTCTGTTGTGGAATCCAGCTTATGCCTTCTTTGCTTTGGTACATGAGCATATGCTGTACTTCCAAATGTTCTTATGTGTGACAGGTTTGGCTTCCTACCATGCCATGTCTCATGTGGTGTGCGCTCAGCGCCTTTAGTTGGCATTCTGTTTTGTAGGTACACTGCTGTGAGAATGGCTTCCCCCCATAGTCTTTTAGGGAGATTGCTATCTGACAGCATACATCTGGTCATTTCCACAAGTGACCTAAATTTTCTCTCTGCAACAGAATTTTTCTCTGGTGTATAAGCTACTGTTGTGATATGTTGAATGCCTTCTTGTTCTAGAAATGTGCGCATGCTTTGTGAAGTGAACTCACCACCATTGTCGGTCTGAAGAACCTTTGGTTTTCTTTCAAATTTATTGCTCACCATGGCTACGTATTTCTTCAGCATGTCTGTGACTTGACTTTTTTCTTTCAGCAAATAGGCCACACAGTATCTAGAGAAATCATCCAAGAATATTAGCACAAATCTGTTATTTCCCAATGATGGGATATTAAACGGTCCACATAAGTCACTGTGTATTAAGTCCAGCACTTTATTACTCCTATTTCCTGTGTATGCAGGAAATGAGGGTCTCACACCTTTTTGAGTAACACAGTCTATGCATTTCTCCATTTTACCAGCATCTGCACTTATCTGAATGCCGGTGGCCAGTTGCTTACTGTAAAGATCCTGGATCACCTTAGAATCACGATGTCCCAGGCGGCGGTGCCAGATTTCCAGACTACATTTACCATCATTCTTCCTTACTTGCGCCATATGTGAGGCTTCACCTGAAATGTTCAGCTTATAAACATCATTATGCATAAAAGCTTCAGCATACACTTCATCATTTTTAGAGATTGTGCACTTACTGTTTTCAAAATGAATCACAAATCCCTTCTTATCTAATGTAGATACACTAAGCATATTGCAAACTGCTTGGGGAATATACAAGACATCACTTACAGGAATTTCTTTAACTTCATTAGACACTTTGCATTTTAAGAATCCAATACCTTTTGCTTGGATCTTAGCAGTCCCTGCGTTTGCAGTTTTAAGAATTCCTTCTTCTGGACACATTTCCTGAAAGAAATCCTTAGAATTGGTTAAATGGCATGTGCTCCCTGAATCCAAAATCCAAGTACTTTCATTTGAATTATTATTTACCATAGTCAAAGATTTTTCTGCCATTAGAAAGCCCTTGTGTTTATCTTTGTCCTTCATACATTTCCTGGTTTGAAAATTCTTTAGTTCCATTGGCTTAGGTGAGCTAGAGGGAGTGTTTTGTGTTTCCTTACACCATTTAGATACATGTCCCTCCTTTCCACATGAGTAGCAAATCAGCTTGCCCTTGGGTGGAGTTTTCCCATAGCTCCGCCTTCCTCTGTTCTTTGCCAAGAAATTTGTTTCATTTCTCTCTGACTTGCTTTGAGAACACATCTCCTCAGAATCATTTATTATGCATTCCTGCCTTAGTTTTGATGTTGCCTGTTCAAAAGATTGCCCTTCAATGGCCTCATTTACAGACCTAAAAACATCAAACTTCTTTGATAGTGAGGTAAAAAGAAATGCTCTTTTCAATGCATCACACATGGGAATTCCAGAAAGTTCTAGTTTTTGAAATGAAGACATAAGATGCATAATGTGATCATTACATTTACTTTTATCCCTTAATTTGGTTTCATTCAACTCTGCTAACCAAATTGGTTGCTGCTTTGCATATGTAGTTGCATACATAGTTCTCAGTTTATATAAAATGTCCTTTGGTGTATCTTTTCCCTCCACTAATATGGCTTGTTTCTCTGAGAGAGCTTCCAAAAGCATGCACTTCACATAATAGTTTGCATTGTCCCATTCAGCCATATTTTCAGCTGTTCTGTCTTGGTCTAAGCATATATTTAATCTTTTTGCTCGAAGGAGACATATGAATCTTAGTTCCCACTTCTGATAATTAAACTCAGTTAATTTAGGCACCTTGAGAGAATAGAAAAATGGTGAATTTCTTCCCTCAGCCATTTTCTTAGCCTTCTGTCTGCTGTGTGGGGGGAGAGAGAGACAGACTGAATCTTTCCTTTAAAACTTAAGAGAAAAATGTGGCCTTTTTTTCTGCCTGGTAATATTTCTCTTCTTTTTCAATTCCTGAGCCCTGGGCCCATAACCCTTTTGTTGGATTATTTGTAGTAAATAATTAGCAGATTTTAGTACACACAGCTTCAGCTTTAGAAATGTTAATTTCTTTCTTCATCTCTCTCTCATTCACCCCTGAATAATTCACTGCTGAGTCACTTTAAAGTTGAAGTAACAAAACATCTGTTTACTCACAGTTTGTAGTTAGATTATAATCAGACAGGCTTATATTTACATATTACTATACATTTGTATTATCAGCTCCTTCCATGTGCTTAGATGGTAATGGATGCTCACACCACCATAGATTCTCTCAGGTTAGGAGAGATCATGAGCTCCATGTGCTCCATGTGCTGCATGTTCTGCATCTATCCCCCACAGGAAGTTGCATAGCTGTGTGACCTCTCTAAGTAATTCACATCAGAGGTCACAGAGTAATCACAGAGAAATAATAGGTGACAGGCAATGCATGTAAAATACAATACATTCCAACAGACCCTTTATAAGGGGGTTTGTTTACAAGCAGGTGACAACTTTCAGTACTGAATCTGTTGAACTCTTAATGGTAGAGGCAGGAAGAACATTTTGGATGGTTATCTGTTGTATCGGCTTTTTATGATTCCACAGTATTTAGAACCTAATGGAATGCACTACTGAAATTAGCTGTGTGAGTCTGATTTTCTGGTACCAGTCTTACAACCATCATATAATTGTCAGCAACCCATTATGCTTACTAAAAATGTCTTTTGTGAACCTCATACTTGTAATCATTATGAAGCCTTGTTTAAAATAGGTAAAATCTACTTTGTGTTCCAAGATTAGCAGTGTGAACATTCAATTTAGTATCATAAAAGGATATCAAAAATGCAAACTTGATTTAACATCCATGTTTTATTAATAAGGTTGGAAAAGAGAAGGTTTTGAATGGTGATTTCATTTGTGAACTGCTTTGATTGTTTTCATTAACATGTAGGTGTTATATAAAAAGTTATTATTATTTTCTTTTTTGTATTTTGCTTAGTGTGTTGAAGAGATATTAGTATATCTGAAATCCTGTTTCAACCGGGAACCAATAATGGCCACTGTTTGTGTTCAGCAGGTATGTTGAATTGGCAGTCTTAATGATGAAATTAAAGTAGCATGTAAATGATTATTGTGGAAAGCGAGACTTTAACATGGCCTGTACAGTATACGAGGTTTCTTATCCAATTAGTTTACTGCTTAAAATAATGTTTTACATGTTTTTCTGCTGCTCTGATTTAGTGGAATCTGAAGTTTGGGAAACATATTTTTGTACGGAGCTATCTGGCATCAGCTGTAAAATATTTTGGGCTTCACCCTGTATTTTCTCTTGAGTAGTGGCAGAGTCTTGAATTTTTGAAATTTAGTGAAATTCAGACTTCTCTGCGGGAGTAAATATCTGCATGATGCTGCTAGATTGCCCCTGAACCAACAGAATTTTTTTACAGCATGAATTGATATGGGTAAGAATTATCCAAATGTGTCTCTTATTTACTTGGCCCAGGAGTTTGATATAATTGTGGTCCTTATGCATAAATACAGAGTCTTAATCCATAGAGTGAGCAGAATAAGATGAGGTTTATAATGCAACTATACACAGGCAAGCTGAAAACATTTTTTTTATATGGCAAGTCACTTTAACAGCAATATAGATATAGATATGTACGTATGTATAGAATAGTTCAATTGGCAGTTAAAAAGTGTAATATCATTTAAATGACTATATTTTCTTTTTCGTTTTTTGGTAATAATGGTGTTTAAAGATGAAAGCTTGTTTTGTTTAGCCACTGTAATCCGTTGGGTTGGTCGTGAGCCCTTGGGCCCTGGCCGAGGCCAAGGGGAGACCAACCTACCACCACACACCCCAGCTATCCAATACCCCTAACCTACCCCTCCCTGCAGTCCCTCAGGAAGAAGGGAAATAGGCATACAGGCGGGCCTCGCGGCCGAACCGGAACCCACGCACACAGAGCCACTCGTGCGAGCCTCACGGCTGAACTGGAACCCAATCACACACAGGGAGGGGTGAAAGAACCCAGAGGGCCCCCCCGTGCCCCAAGATGCCAGACACGCGCTGAACACCAGCAATAGGGCAGAGGGAGAAACAAAGGACCAGAGCGGCCACGCCCACCCAGGGGACTAGCGCAGGACAGGGGAACTAACACAGCAACCCCCCCCCCCCCCCCCCCACCAGAGTAGGAAGCCCCAGGCAGAAGCCAGAGGAACCAGACACAAAAGGAAGGCAGAAAGCCTTTGCCTCAAACCCACTGTAGACAGAGGCAAACAGAACACAAAGGGTTAAGCTTGTAGAGCTAGCAGAGAGAGAGTTCCATAAATCAACAAACAATCAGAGAGAACCCTTCCCTTCCCCGAGAGGGAGCAGGGCCGATAGAACAAACACACTGGCAGAGGCAGGAACACCATACACACAGTACACAAAGGGTTAAACTCACTGAGCCAGCAGGCCGGGACACTGGGAAGAGAAATCCTTAAAACAAACAAACAAAGGAGAACGCTCTCACTCAGCCCAGAGCCCTGGAGGCTGAGCAATGCTCAGCCCCCACTAAACAAAGGAGCAGCTGACCCTGATTACAGAGCTACGCACACACACACACAGCAGCAGCTAACCCAGAGGGAAGGAAAAGAATACTCTAACACAACACAGATCCCTGTCAGAACCTAGAGCACGTTCTGAGAGAAAACTATTAGGCTTTCCAGTTACCACGAAGCGTAAGTAACTCAAAAGCAGAGAAACTCTTCAGCTGCAGGCTAAAGTACTATCCCCTGACGTCAGCACAACCCCTGGCAGCCAATCAGAAGAGACGTCCCCCCCTCCCCCTCAGCCAAACCGGCAGAATCATAACAGTCACTCACATTATTAATATGATTGACTATTTTGTGGAGATGGATTTTAAATTTCTGGATAAATTTCTTCTTTGAATACCAGACTTTGATATTTTGTCTTTCTGTCACAAGGGGCTCTGCTGAATCAAAGCATGCATATATAGTAAGAAGGAAATAAGGAATTATTTTGGGAGAACACACATCTGAGACATACCTGAAATGTGGTCTTTATATAACAAGCTAGTGAGTTCATGCTCTTGAAGTAAACTCAGTCAAAGCTTTTTCCCATAAATATAAAGAGGGTAATTTTTAACAGGATCTTCATGGGTAGAGCTGTGCTTTACCCATAGAAATGGGTTTTCTAAAATTGCCTACCCAATCTGTGTGTAAACTTAGCTGTGTACAGCCAGTATGTGTATATGATTCATTCCCAGTGATAAGGAGGGGTCTGTATTTACTCAAACGCTTTGCACCAAATTCAATAAACTATCACAGAGAACTTGTGAATACCCTAGAGCCCAGTACAAACTTTCCTAAGGTAATTTTCAAAGCTGAAGCATGTGCATACTTCACATTTCACAATCCGAGAAAAGTTGCATTGGCTCCTAATCAAAGAATGGATCATCTTCAAAATCTGCACCTTAGTCCACAAAATCGTATACGACAGACCTCTCATAGACTTACCAATAAGAACAAAGTCAGATCATCAAGATCCTACCTAAACCTACACTACCCAAATTGCAAAGGACTGAAATACAAAACAACTTATGCAGCCGCCATAAGCGCACAACTATGGAATGGGCTCCCAAAAGTTGTGAAAACAATCCACGACCACTTGAACTTCAGGAAATCACTAAAAACCAACCTCTTCAAAAAGGCCTACCCCAACGACCCCACGTAACCCTCTTCACCTACCAACACAGCATGACTATGATCGCACAGGACAACACATAATCTTCATCCATTTCGACCCTCCACTTATACCTGATACGATCACTATACAACTTCGTATTTGTCATCCACTGACTGGGCAAATGCCTTTGACGGTACTATGTAAGCCACATTGAGCCTGCAAATAGGTGGGAAAATGTGGGGTGCAAATGCAATAAATAAATAAAATAAACTGACCCCTAAAATGGAGAAAGTATTTTATAGAAACAGCAAGACTAGTTGGATCCTTCAAAATATCAAATAGCTATTTTCCCCATTTCTTTTGTTGCCTTATTTGCTCATAGTTTTGCATTTCCTTTTTTGTTGTTGTTTTGGTGTATTTTATATACTGTATTTCCCTATAAAATGTTGTCATGATGGCTATGCATCTGTTCCCTTTTAAACCATTTATCCACGGTCATTCAAGTTTCTGCTACAGAGCAAGCACTCTGTTATTCATAGCTCACATGTCTCATGTGTCCCTGACTCCCTCTACACTTGCAGTTTTTGAACTTAGTTTCTTACAGAGCAGCAAGTCCATTCAAGTGTACTTTGTAGTAGTAGTAGTAGTAGTAGTAGTAGTAGTAGTAGTACTTGCAAGGTCATTAGAGCACATGGTGAACTTATTGAGCTGTCTTGCTCTTGAAATAACAGCAACATGCTATATGAACCAGCTCCACCTGAAGAACAATTAGATGAATGTATTTTTTACAAAGCTTAGTTTCCTTCTCTTGTAATTACAACTAATTAGAGGCAGTACAATTTTCCTAAATTTTCAAAATCAAGCCAATGCAAATCCCATCGATCACCACCAACCCAGCCTCCAAATCATTATGAGTATTAACTTACACAAATAGAGCCTATATGGTAAGTAACTCTTCTTGCTACGGATGGGCAGTTGTATAAAAGCCCATTTCTGCAGGAAGCATTGTTTTACCTCAGAAAATAATTTTGATAGTAGCCCACTTTGTTTATAGAAAAAGCTTTGCCTGAGTTTATTTGTAGAGTGTGAGGTCACTGCTTTGTTAAATAAATTCCATCCCAGTGCTAATAATAGCCAGCTTTGTTTGTATTCTCCCAGAATATTCCCTTCCACATCATGTATGAACGCTTTGATTCAGCTACAATATGAGAAATGTAATTAATCCAGAAAAGTAATGTGCATCTCCTCAAAATGCAACCGCATATTTCTGTAAAGGAAAAAGGCAAATAGGGACTCCAGAAGCACCCATTAGAGGCAATTTGCACAAATGTCAAGGCCCCTTCCTGCTATGCTTTTCTAGGGAAATAGAATACAGTTATAGTACTTGTAGTTCGCTATTACCAAATATAGTTCTAAGCGGATTAACAATAAGAGGAACTAAAACGTACATCTAGGATCATACATCAGTATTTTTGAGAAGATTAGTAATTAACATATTTCCTATAAAAAATAGGTTTTAAATGCCTTCTTAAAACTATCAATATTAGGCAAAGCTCTAATGCTGTTTGGGAGTGACGACCATAGGGTGGCTGCTTGATAAAAAAAAGCTGTCTGCTTGATAAAAAAAAAGCTGTCTGAAATAATTTCCAGAAACTCACACCCTGAGGGTTTGAAAATGTTAAAGTGGTGTACAAGATGTTGCTTCCTATATCTCGGTCTACATTTTAATGTCACCACATAATTTGAGTCATCCCATATAGTATATTAAATACTAGACTACCTCTCAAAATGGCCGCTGATTAACGGACTCCAGAACCGTTGGCTCCGGGTACCGTCGCCGATCTTCCCCGTTGTTTGGTTGTATTTCTGCCAAATTTTGATCAGGACTGCCTTCATTAGTAACCACTGAGTTCCTTGGTTGCTTTCAGCCTTTCTGACCACACAACCAGCGAGTCTATGCGACCGTTGACTTTTCCCGCACGGCAGGCCTTCCCTGTGGTGCCCGCCTTCATCGCCGTTCACCTTTGTTGTTGGTCAGTAACCTCTTCCTTTCAGCTGATCGCTACTGGAGTCTCGCTGCCTAAGAGTGGTTTTCAGCGCTGCCTCTTTTCTACTGCTGTTTCCGTGTTTCGGAGGAGGATCCCCATCTTGACGCTGGTCAGCTGTTATTTGCTGGCAACCTCCCTCCTGTCAGCTGATTGCTGCTGCGGTTTCGGCGCCTGGGGTCTGAGGAGAGTGATCCAGCAGGCCGGTCATTGCTGAGCGGGCGCCATGGCATGCGATGGGGCCGTTGGTAAAGTGGAGCTGCCAGGCTACGTCTGCTGGAGCATATCAGAGTTGCAGGCCCGGCTGGCGGAGATCGCGGCCCGGTGCTCTCCATCTTCATCTTCATCCTCGGCACTGCCGGTTCAACGCGATGCCAATCTGCAAGATGGATGTTTGGCGCCGCTCAATTGGCGGCACTTCCCTGGTGCCTTTGTGTGCCGATTCTTCACCAGCCTTTCCAATGTCTCCCGCAGGCCGCGGTCGTCACCTGCACTACTTGTCTTAGGCATCTGTCACTACCTTCTCGGCTTTGCTGTCCTGTTCGCCTGCCTTAATGAGTCTCAGTGAGTCAAGACCTGATTTTGGACTTTTCCTTCCTTCCTCCCTCCTCTTTTTTGCTTTCATTTCCCTGCCTACTTATTTATTTGTTTTAAGATTGTATTTATTTCCCCTTCCCTTCCTTCTTTCTCTGTTACTTCTACCCTCTCAATTCTCATTGTAATTATTTCATTAGTTCATTGTAAGCCGCTTTGGGGCTGTTACACTGCGGCAAAAGGCGGGGTATAAATGACCTAAATAAATAAATAATTTAACTGGAAGCTAATGAGTCGTTTCATAGAATGGAGTAATATACATGGAAACTTTCAAAGAAAAGATTATATATGCATTGCAGTATTTTGTATGGCTTGTAAATGTTTTAAAAGACTCGTTGCTACCCCTAAGTAGACTATATTGCAATAGTCCAGTTTATTCAGAATCAAGGCCTGAACTACCAGCTGTGGTAGTTCTGTGTGAGATCCAGGGGAAACAGGTTTGATTCCTACTGCAGCTTCTTGTGATTCTTGTCAAGTCACTCTCCATTGCCCCAGGTATAAAATAAGTACCTGTATATAATATGTAAACTCCTTTGATTGTAACCACAGAAAGGCAGTATATCTAATCCCATCCCTTTTCCCTTTCCTTTCTTAAACAGACTACCATCGAAGAAAGCATAAAAACATTCACATTGTTTTCTTGAAGCTCCAAGGGGTGTGCTTTATACATGCAAAGAAAGACAAACTATAATAACATATATTTTTCCATATCATCAAGCTGATCAATCCATAGACTGGTGGGTTGTGTCCATCTACCAGCAGGTGGAGATAGAGAGCAAACTTTTGCCTCCCTATATGTGGTCATGTGCTGCCGGAAACTCCTCAGTATGTTCTCTATCTCAGCAGGTGGTGGTCACACACAGCAGCAGCTCTGGCTAGGCCTCCAAGCCTAATTTTTAGGTTTTGTTGAGTGCCTGGGGTTGAGGGCTCTTTTGAGCAAGTGCAAACCTGGTGGTGCCAGGTCCCTCCTTTTCTCCCCCCTCCCGCTGGCTCCGTTAAAAAAAAAAAAAAAATTTTTGAACGTCCTTAAAGGCGTTTATTTCGACGTTTATTTAAGCGTCTATTGCAGCTACTCACTGGGACACCAGGTCGTTACAACTCGGAGCGGACAGCAGGTAATTTTTACCTTTTTATAGCGGGCAGGGGGTTCCCCGATTCTTCTCCTCGTGGCATATGGCGTCGGAGGGCGAGGGCGCAAAGGGTCGCTCCCCGGGTCGCTTGAGCGCTTCTAGAGGGGATGCGGGGGTCTTAAAGCCTGATTCGCCCTTGTTGGGTGACAGTTTCGTGACCGATGAATGTCCCGGTCCTTCCTCCGGCGTGGCGGTTTTTCCCGCCATAAACGCCCATCCCCCGCTCCTCGCCTCCGCCATCTTGGCCGGCCACGCGGCTCGGACGGCTTCTTCTTGGGCCGCCCTTGAGGTTGGAGACATTAATGCCATGAACGCCCTTAATTTGGGCGACGGCACAGAAGCGGCTAAAGTTAAGAGCCGTTCTTCCCGCGCGGCTCCTTCGCGGAGTTTCGCGCCGGACGCCATTTTGGATGCGCAGCATGTCTCTCCCCCGCTATTGCGAGCGCCGGTTGAGGGTGCGTCTAGGGCTGTTGCCCAGGCTGCGGAAGTGCATAGTCTGGGGGGTTTCTCCCCCGAGTTTGTTTTGCTGCTGCATCAGGCCTTCCTCATGCACAACGCTGCCCCTGCTCCCTCGTCTGGTAAAGAGGTTGAGGTTCCCAGAGGTAAACGCCCTCGGGTTGATTCCCAGGCCTTGGAGGAATTTGTCTCCTCCGATGTAGATGAGGGCAGCGTGTCTGAGGTCTCCCAACGGTCCTTTGCGGATTCCTTGGAGGAGACGGATCCCCGCTCGGATGGAGCGGATGACCCCTCTGCAGCGCGGCTTTTTAGCCCAGAGGATTTGCCCAACCTGTTGTTACAGGCCATGGACACTTTGAAGATTTCCTCTCCGGAGGACGTCTCTCCCTCAGCCCCTGTTGGCTCTGCCATTATGCTGGGGACGAAGCGCCCGCCTAGAACCTTCCACGTGCATGATGCCATGCACACCTTAATTTCGGCTCAATGGGATGTCCCAGAAGCGAGCCTGAAAGTGGCTAGGGCTATGTCCCGCCTCTATCCTTTGGCTGTGAGTGAACGTGAGGCCTATCTGTGGCCTACCGTGGATTCTTTAATCACTGCGGTGACTAAGAAAACGGCGTTGCCGGTGGAAGGTGGCACGGCCCTAAAGGACGCCCAAGACAGAAGATTGGAGGCGGCCTTAAGGTCGTCCTTTGAGGCGGCTGCTTTAAGTTTGCAGGCCTCAGTTTGCGGCTCCTATGTGGCCAGGGCGTGCCTGACTATGGTACAGCGGGCTTCCCCCTCGGATCATTCCTTGAGGGCTGATTGGCCGGCCCTGGAATCGGGCTTAGCCTATTTGGCAGACTTGCTGTATGATGTCTTGAGGGCCTCAGCGAAAGGCATGGCTCAGACAATCTCTGCGCGGCGGTGGCTTTGGCTGAAACATTGGTCTGCTGACCACGCCTCTAAATCCCGCCTGGCTAGGTTGCCTTTTAAAGGCAAGCTGCTCTTTGGGGTCGAGCTGGACCAAATCGTGACCGATCTCGGCACGTCTAAGGGCAAGAAATTACCAGAGGTCAGGGCTCGGGCTAGTACTCGTCCCGGTACCTCCAGAGGACGGTTGCAGGAAGCCCGTCGGTACCGCCCGGGCAAGTCGGGTTCCTCTGCCCCCTCTTCCTTCAAGAGGAATTTCTCCCCCAAGCAGCATTCCTTTCGCAGAGACCGCCGTCCCGGAGGTGCTTCCTCCGGTCCTCCCCCAGGGTCTCGTACCCAATGACGGGGTCTTGGTCCACGCCCCAGTGCAAATTGGAGGACGGCTGTCCTCGTTTCTGGGCGAGTGGACCACAATAACTTCAGACGCGTGGGTGCTGGAAGTCATCAGAGACGGCTACAAACTAGAGTTCTGCCGACCCTTAAAAGACGGGTTTGTACTCTCTCCCTGCAAGTCTCCGGTCAAAGCTGTGGCAGTGCAGCAGACCTTGGACAATCTGATCCGCCTGGGCGCGGTCGTTCCGGTGCCAGAAAGTCAGCTTGGCAAGGGACGTTACTCCATTTACTTTGTGGTACCAAAGAAAGGAGGTTCTGTCCGGCCTATCCTCGACCTCAAAGGGGTCAATCGGGCCTTGAAAGTGCGGCACTTTCGCATGGAGACTCTCCGCTCTGTTATAGTGGCAGTGAAGGCAGGAGAGTTCCTGGCATCCTTGGACATCAAGGAAGCGTACCTGCATATTCCCATCTGGCCTCCTCATCAACGCTTTCTGCGTTTTGCAGTCCTGGGACGACACTTCCAGTTCAGAGCCCTCCCTTTCGGGTTGGCTACTGCTCCGCGGACCTTTTCCAAAGTAATGGTGGTCATCGCGGCCTTCCTACGAAAGGAAAGGGTACAAGTCCATCCTTATCTGGACGACTGGTTGATCCGAGCCCCCTCTTATGCAGAGTGCGGCAAAGCTGTGGACCGGGTAGTTGCTCTTTTGAGCTCCCTGGGATGGATCATCAACTGGGAGAAGAGCCAGCTGCGCCCGACTCAGTCCCTGGAGTACCTGGGAGTTCGATTAGACACCCAAGTGGGCAGAGTGTTCCTGCCAGACAATCGGATTGTCAAACTTCAGGCTCAGGTGGACCAGTTCCTAGTAGCCTCTCCCCTTTGGGCTTGGGACTATGTGCAGCTGTTGGGCTCTATGACGGCCACGATGGAAGTAGTGCCCTGGGCCAGGGCTCATATGAGACCACTTCAACACTCTTTGCTGCAGCGCTGGACTCCGATGTCGGAGGATTATGCTGTGCGCCTTCCCTTGGACCCAGCAGTGCGCAAGGCGCTGAGCTGGTGGATGCAGACAGACAAGTTGTCTGCGGGAATGCCTCTGGTGACCCCAGAGTGGATTGTCGTCACGACGGACGCCTCGTTGTCGGGCTGGGGAGCCCACTGCTTGGGACGGACAGCGCAGGGGCTCTGGTCTCCTGCAGAGGCAAAGTGGTCTATCAACCTCCTGGAACTCAGAGCCATTCGGTTGGCGCTTTTGGAGTTCATCCCGGTACTGGTGTTGAAGCCTGTACGGGTCCTGTCGGACAATGCCACGGCTGTGGCCTATGTCAACCGCCAGGGAGGTACCAAGAGCGCCCCTCTAGCCAAGGAGGCTATGAGTCTTTGCCAGTGGGCGGAAGCGAACCTGGAGCAGCTTTCAGCGGCCCACATTGCCGGAGTCATGAATGTCAAGGCGGACTTTCTCAGTCGCCATACCTTGGAGCCCGGAGAGTGGCAGCTATCTGCTCAGGCGTTCTTGGACATCACGAAGCGCTGGGGCCAGCCGAGCCTAGATCTGATGGCGTCATCGGCCAATTGCCAAGTGCCGCGCTTTTTCAGCAGAGGACGGGACCCTCGATCCCTGGGAGTAGATGCTCTTCTCCAACAGTGGCCGACACAAGAGCTTCTCTATGTGTTCCCGCCCTGGCCCATGTTGGGCAGGGTGCTAGACCGGGTGGCAAAGCATCCCGGCAGGGTAATCCTGGTGGGTCCGGATTGGCCCAGGCGTCCCTGGTATGCGGACTTGATCAGGCTCTCAGTCGACGATCCTCTGCGGCTGCCAGTGGAGCAGGGCCTGTTACATCAGGGTCCTGTGGTGATGGAGGATCCCTCCCCCTTTGGTCTTACGGCCTGGCTATTGAGCGGCAGCGTCTGAGGAAGAAGGGCTTCTCAGACAAGGTCATCGCCACTATGCTGAGAGCGAGGAAGCGCTCTACTTCTACTGCTTACGCCAGGGTTTGGCGTATCTTTGCAGCGTGGTGTGAAGCAGGCTCACTTTCTCCCTTCACTGCTCCAATTTCTTCAGTGTTGGCGTTCCTGCAAGAAGGTCTGGAGAAAGGCCTGTCGCTCAGTTCCCTTAAAGTCCAGGTAGCGGCTCTGGCTTGCTTCAGGGGCCGCCTGAAGGGTGCTTCCCTGGCTTCGCAGCCAGATGTGGTGCGCTTTCTCAAGGGAGTTAATCACCTGCGCCCTCCTCTGCACTCAGTGGTGCCTGCGTGGAATCTCAACCTGGTACTAAGAGCATTGCAGAAGCCGCCTTTTGAACCCTTGTCGAGGGCATCTCTGAAAGACCTGACGTTGAAAGCAGTCTTTTTGGTGGCTATCACTTCAGCCAGAAGAGTTTCCGAGCTCCAGGCGCTCTCATGTCGAGAGCCTTTTCTGCAGTTCACTGAGGCAGGAGTGACTATTCGCACAATGCCTTCCTTCCTGCCCAAGATTGTTTCTCGCTTCCATGTGAATCAGCAGCTCTGTCTCCCTTCCTTTCGTAGGGAGGACTACCCAGAGGAGTACTCTGCTCTTAAATATCTGGATGTGAGACGAGTCATCATCAGATACTTGGAAGTGACCAATGATTTCCGGAAATCGGATCATCTGTTTGTCCTGTTTGCAGGTCCTCGTAAGGGTCTGCAGGCTGCTAAGCCTACAGTGGCAAGATGGGTCAAGGAAGCCATTGCAGCGGCTTATGTGGCCGCGGGGAAGGTGCCGCCTATCCAGCTGAAGGCTCACTCCACGAGAGCTCAGGCGGCCTCGATGGCAGAGGCCGGATCCGTCTCCTTGGAAGAGATATGCAAGGCGGCAACTTGGGCTTCGGCTCATACATTCTCCAAGCATTACCGTTTGACTGTGGCTGCACGGGCGGAGGCCCGGTTTGGAGCTTCAGTGTTGAGGTCAGGGATTTCAATGTCCCGCCCTGGGTGAGTACTGATAATTTTCTTTCCATTAATCATAGCTGATCAATCCATAGCCCCTCCCAGATATCTGTACTGTTTTTATTCTGGTTGCATTTCAGGTTCAAGTTTAGTCTTCAGTTACTTCAGAAAGACTTCGTGTTCAAGTTTTTTCACTTGGATTCTTCAAGAGTTAAGACGAGTTTGTGTTACAGTGAGCTGCTGCATTCCTCTCCCCTCCGTTTTACGGGGCTGGATTGAGACTTAAAATTCTGCCGGCACTCCCTCCCGCTTCGTGCGGCTGTAGGGCAGCTTTGTACCCCTCCCGCTTCGGCGGTGTTAGGGTCAGTCAGCTCCTCCCGCGGTTGCGGTTGCAGGATAAGCCAGATCCCCCCGCATCGGCGGGTGTGGTGTCCCTCCCCCGCTCCGCGGGGATGAGCTGGACGGATTCCCCTCCCCCACTTGTGTGGGGATGAGCTGGGTTAATTCCCCTCCCCCGTTTCGGCGGTGGTGAGCTGGGCAGAGTGTCCCTTCGTGGGTGTAATTCTCTAAGTGCTGAGTCCTGCGGATGGAGCTTTGATATCGACATACTGAGGAGTTTCCGGCAGCACATGACCACATATAGGGAGGCAAAAGTTTGCTCTCTATCGCCACCTGCTGGTAGATGGACACAACCCACCAGTCTATGGATTGATCAGCTATGATTAATGGAAAGAAAATTATCAGGTATGATTATACATAATTTTACCTTTAAGTGCTTTCTGAAGAATTATGTGATTTTGCTGATCTATTCAGCCATCATGCACGGCATACAGTTGAATTTAACATAAAAGCAACTTGTGTGAGAAAGGCACCATTGAAAATTTAATATGTAAAGATGACAAAGGTAATACAGTACAGTGTACAGAGCACGAAATACTGCAGTGCTGTACAAGTTCAGCATGAAATTTACTGTAATAGTCTCCCACAATTTCTACTGAGTTATTTGCATGCTGTTGGTTTATGACAGGCTAAGACAACTATCCAGAGCTTAGTGCTGAAAATAGCAGATGTCACTGAAAAAAACGGTATTGCGGATATCCAGTTTGCTATTGAGCCAGGTGGATGCATGAACAGGAGGCTCTCACCATTGAAGCAGAAGATCGTTATAGAAAATCGTTACACACATCCTTTTTGTAAAAGATTGTGTATAATTTCTTTAGCGTCTATCAATGAGAAATCATCTAAAAATGAAGCGCAATTTGTGGTGCAGTCTGCGCTTAAAAGGCACAAGACGACACTACCTTCACCTGACAAGGCTGGTAACCAATGCAGCCCTGATGCAGAGGAGGATCCAGTAATGTTGAAACTTAAAACTTGCCATTTCTAGAGATTTGCGGCAGGAGTTAGAAGAAATCCATTTGCAGATTGCTTTCTTTCATCAGCTTTTGGAGACTCTTGAGGGGCGCACTACTAATTTGGAAGCAGGTTTTCTCATAGGTTATGACTAACACAGCGGCGATTGCAAAACTCCAGAAAAGCTTTGAGAACCTATCTAATCATTACATAACATTAGGATCCTTGGTCTGCCGGAAGGCGCTGAAAGGTTGGATATAATTTCATTCTTGAAAAGCTGGTTACCACAATTTTAGACTTGGATCTAGTGAAACCCCTTGAATTTGAAAGGGCTCACCTTGCTCCTTCCAGGCTAGTTTCTGGGGCCAAACGTCCGCGCCTGGTCATAGCTAAGTTACAGCATTACCAGCACACTCCACATACGCTTATGGTTGCAAAATGAAAGCCTTACTTCCTGTATCAGGGACAGAAGATACTTATAATCTCTGATCTGGCAGCCAGTTCTGCAGCTAAAAGTTCAACTTTGATAGGATCTTAAAGATATTGGTGTTTGATGTACCCTTCTCAAATGTAGGTACCACATAATAATCGTACGGATTATTATACTGATTCAGAGCTTCTGAGAAGATGGATTCAAGAAGTAAAGATGGAGTGACATGCTGTATTCTCGTGGAATGAGTTCCCTTTATTTTTGCCTTACTTCTGCATTGCGAATTGATACAGCACAGTGTGTGACTTTATTATGATGATTTGATCCCTGTTTGCACAAATGTGCTTTGCAGTAGACATTTTGATGGCTCTTTCCAGCCCTCATTGACCTAGTATCTATATATTATTTTTTACTCTTTTATGATTTCTTAAATTTCAGTACTGTTCTCATGTTTGCTCCTGTAGTTTCTTTTTGGATGACTGTTGATTGAGGTGGTTACTCTGCATGGTCTTCTCAGATTAAGTTTGGTTTCTGTTTTTGTTTGTACTCTGTATATTGCATGGTTGGAGTAGTTTGTTTGGTCTCGTTCCTTGAATGACACAAAGTGTGGTGAAAACATTTTCTTTGGGTGTATGCATATTCTGTTTGCATTGTTTGTGTGTTTAGTAATATTGGGATGTTCTGTATGTGTGTTGTTTTACTTGTAAGAAGCATGCTTGGTGTTCTTAGTGTTCTCACTGTTTGGAAGTTCTTAGGACCCACTCTGGAAACTTATTTAGATTTATTTTGTGGAACAACTTTAGATTATATAGTTTGGTTTTATGTCCTCATTTCTATGCTTTTTATGTGTCCAGAAATAATATTGATATACTTTTTCTTCAAGAAACACATTTAAATATTGATGCATGCCTTAAGTTGAAATTTGCTTAAGCTGCTGGGTATATTTATTACCATGCAGTGAGCAAAAAAAGTGGGGTTTCTTATGTGTTGATGATTAGCTCTCTCAAATTGACAGTTCTGTATGTCTATGCCCCCAATTCCAAAACGCCTTAATTTATGCAACATCTTCAGGAGCTATTGTTGGAATATGGGGATGCTGCTTGGAGGCAATTTCAATCTCCCTCTTGACTACATCATGGATTGCCATTCCACTTGTGTTTCTTGTCCTGAAATGTGGCAGGTGCTACAATCACTGAAGCAGGATTGCAGTTTGGTGGACCCATGACAATTGCTACATCTGATGGATAACGACTTTACCTTCTTTTCTGCTATACCGATTTTATACCAGAATTGATTACTTACCTTCTTTTCTTCTATACATCAAGCTTATACTAGAATTGATTATTTTCTATTCTCCAAGTCCTGCATGTCTGGTGTTACAGATTCTACAACTGATTCTGTTTTGCTTTCAGATCATGCTCTGATATCTCTCAAAATGCAATTGTTATTGCCTAGACCCAATAAGAGCTGGAAATTCAACACGTGCTTTTTGGAGGGTTCATAGTTTATTTCTAGAATAACTGGTTTCTTAATGATTTTATTCCTCATAATGTTTCTGGGAATTTACCCCTATCTATTGTTTGGGAGGCTTTTAAAGTAAACCTATGGGGTGAAGTTATTTTTTATGCCACTTGGCTTAGGAAGAAAGGCTTGGAAGATCTTCAGTGGCTGAAGACAGATATCTCTCAACTGGAACAGCAACATATTCTAACAGGAAGTTCAAATTCACTTTATTCACTGATTTTATTGAAATATGACTATAATCAATGTTGTAGTATTCGTTCTTGCCATGATCTTGTTGTACAAAGGTCTGGGCAATATATTTTTGCCAATAAATCTGGTCGGTTACTAGCTCACTCTCTTAATAGAAAACAGTGCCAAAGGATTGCTATGATTTTTTTTTCATCTGATGAGGACAGTTAACAAGCAACATAGACATGACTAAGGAATTTGAATTCTCCTACAATATTTTTCAGTTCAGTTTCCACTGATGGTTCATTAATGGATTCTTTTCTTCAAGGCCTATCACATCAGACACTAGCAAAACCTCAACAGAGGCTCTTGGCTCACCGATCACTACAGAAAAGATTGACTCAGCTATTAAAGGTTTCAAGTTTATTATAGTTTACTATGCCTCCAGCCGGGAATGCCATCTAGGCGGATTACAAAGTATACAAATATATAAGAGAGAGAAATATTGTGTGAACTCAAATAGACAGGTTAGAGGGGAAGAAATCCATATATTGAGTAAAATAGAGGGAAGGAATAAACATAAGGGATATTCTTAGTCATTCCAGATTCATAATTGGGTGGTCTGCAAAGAAAAGAAGTTTTAATGGAAAGCATCTTGAAATAATGTCTGAAGTTTGGATGTGAAAGCCAGTATAGAGGTTGAGTGTCTTAAGATGGCTAGTAGGAGGTTCCAAAATTGGGGACCTTGAACAGAGAAAATGGGAGCACGAACATGCTCATGAATAAGTTGTTTAAAAGTTGGGACAACAAGCAAGTTGTGGCTCTGGGAGCAGAGAGAAGGGAGTATATAGAAGTAGAAGATGATAGAGATAAAGAGGTTCCTTTGATATCAGAGTTTTAAAGATTAAAAAAAAGAAGTTTGTAGGTAAATCAGTGGTTGATTGGGAGCCAGTGGGAGTTCTTCAGCAGTGGTCTAATATGGTCAGATATTTTGGCATTAAAGACTAACCAAATGGCAGTATTCTGTTCAAGTTGTAAACATTGTATGTCTTTAAGTCAAAGACCTTTATAGAGGGAATTGTAGTAGTCAAGTTGGGATATGATGAGTGAGTGGATCAAAGTAGTGAGAGCTGAGGAATGTAGGAGAGATTGAATGGAGCAAATAAGTCTTATTCTGAAGAAAGCATGCTTTACTTCGTATTTGTGTCTGGTAGTTTATCATCAATGAATACTCCTAAAATACAAGTGATCCGGTACTTTGGAATAAGTGTGTTACAAAGGTAAATAGGCAAAATGGGATTTTGACCAATGCAGTTGGTGAATATCAGAACTTTAGATTTGTCAGGATTCAGGACGGCGGAGATCTTAGAGCCAGTTTGTTCCTTTAAGTAGATTATCACTGATATTTGAGAAAACTGTTGGACTGAAATCATCTATTAGAGAAAGTAGTTGGATATCATCAGCATATATATCTTCTATCACGTTAGCTAGAAAATGAAGGTTTGCGATTGGTCGAAAAGTATTGGGATCAGAGGAAGACTAGGAAGTGTGTTTAATTTTGGGGTATACTATTGCAGATTTCCAGGGTCTTGGGTCTTCTCCTGATTGAAGGCTACGGTGAACCATAACATGAATAAATGAAAGGAATGTATCTAAAAATCTTTAATCAAGTTTGATGAAGAAGGATCTAGTGGAGATGTGGTTGAATTAAGTGACATTATAGTATACCTAAGTTGATAGGTGAAAGGTAGTTATGGCCACAGATAAGGCTCTTGCTCCAGACAGAAACCTGGTGGAGTTCTACAAAATGTTTTGCAACTCCTTTGCTCCTGTCAGTCAGGATTTATATCATTACTTATGGAAAAATCTACATTTGCAAGGAAGATTTGCTGAAGACTTTAGTGGCCATAGTATCCAAGCCTAGAGGGATCTTTTCAAGGTAGCAAACTACAGGCCTATCTCTTTGCTCAACCTGGACTGCAAGATCCTGGCCAATGTCTTGGCCATACCTTTCAAAAAGGTTCTGGGCTCGCTTATTCATCATAATCAGGTGGGCTTTATGAGGGGCCTCTACACTGGTGATAATGCATGTACTTTTCTTGCTTTGTTTGATTTAGCCAAACGAAATGGTGTGTCATCTGTAGCTATTAATTTGGACACCAAGAAGGCATTTGATATGGTTGAGCGGCCATACCTTTCCGGCGTCCTTTGATGGTTTCGCTGTTCAGATTAATTTGTACAATGGATAAAAGTATTATATACTATGCCTAAATCTCGACTTCAAATTAATGACTGTTTATCTGCTGGCATACTGTTGTCTAGGGGTACATGCCAAGGCTGTGCTCTCTCACCTCTTCTTTTTAATCTTTTGCCTTAGAGCCACTGTTGATTACTATCCAACACTTTTCTTTGATCCATGGTTTTTCCTTAACATCCCGACAATATAAAGTGTTGCCATATGGTGACTACTTGTTGTATTCTTAATTGACCCTATATCATCTATTAAAACACTATTGAAATTGCTATGGCACTTTTCAAAATTTGCTGGGTACAGAATAATTTGGGAAAAATCTGAGGCCATGCCGCGCAATGATTGCACCTTTCAGTCCGATTTGGGCCAATGTACCCTCAGATGTGCCCCGCTGTCTCTTAAATATTTGGGTATATTGGTTTATAAGGATAGAGACCATCTGATGGAATTGAATCTATCTGCTCTTAGGGCCAGAACAGACAAATTAAGAACTCAATGGGCTCCACTGGACCTCACACGGTGGGGGTGCTTAGAATCTATTAAAATGACCATTTTGCCAACTTCCAGCAGAGCTCACAGCCAGGATGGCTACTCACTAAAACAACTCCGCAAAGCCTCCTCCATTCCTTCACCCCTGACAACCCCTTAGGCTGAGTGGGTAGCCCTCTGCAGTACCCCAAGATGATCTTTGGAGATGCAGGGCTAGAGTGGCAGCTCCAAGGTTCTGGTCACTGCACAGGGAATGAATGTGGCCCTTGATTAGTTGGATGAGCCAAGTCCGGAGTTACAAGAGTCCTGCTTGAAGCACTGAGGCAGGCGGAAGTGTGTGGCACAGCCCGAACTGCTTTGGAGAGGCCGCCATGTTGACAGCTCTGCTCAGTGGGAACTCTGTTTGGAGTGCTGCGGCTGACATGATGTGGCGAGAAGTGACAGCACTACTTGGGCAGCTCAGGAGAGGCCGGGGCAGCTAGAGGCTGTTAGAGAGCTACGCCATAGCAGGATCCGCAGACTGCCAGAGGGGCGCTTGTCTATGGATTCCCTCCACAGGACTGTGAAGGGCCCACAGCATCAAGCCCTGAGGGAAATGCCCCTGACTGAGCCAACCTTGGCTGTGACACTCCAGTTACCATCTCAAAGGGACCTTGGGAGCCTGGAACAAGTGGGTCAGCCACCCTGAGCATTCATGGTTGCCGGAGGGGCAGCGCAGGTCCAACTGTGGTAGGCCGGTGAGTGGAAGAACACCTCACTGACGGGCGGCCTGACTCCTGCTCGCCACATAACCAGGAGTACAGTGATTACGCCGCTTGTCCACCTTTCGTCATTTTTTTATGGGCCCCCAGAGATCCTCACTTGCGCCACCCCAAGATTCCTGTCATTATAAAGGATATTTATGTGACCAGAGCGGGTACTATGGGCAGGGGCCCAGCAAAGTCACTATCGTTGGCCCATTCTACCTTTTCTCAGAGAGACGGACATTCCAAGACACTGGTGCCGATGTGGACCTGGATCTCCAGGAAATTAGAGGGGCCAAGACAAATTGTGGTTTTGGTGGTGGCGAGACTAAAGGATAGTTTTGATGCTCTTACCATCCGTTTGGATTTGCTTGATCAATTCATATGCTACAGAAGCAAGTGGACTATCTGTTGGATAAAATATAAGACTCGGAAAATGGGAACAAGCGCTCTAACCTATGGATTTTTGGAGTCCTGGAGGCAGAGAAGGTAGAAATCCAGTGATCTATGTTCAAAATCTGCTTCGTACCTGTTTCCCTGAGTCTACTGCATCACCACAGTTTGAAATTGAATGGGCCCATAGTCTCCAGCTGAGGTCTCAGTTCTCTATCTTACCTCTTGGGCCTTTGTGGTAAAGCTTCTGTGTTTCTAAGAGACAGAATTGGTGGTTAGAAGAGCGAGACAAATCAAAGTCTGCTCATATAATGAGGTGGAGGTCCGAGGTTTCCCGAGTTTAAGTCTAGAAACAGTACGGAAGCATAAAGAGTTACTTCAATACAAGTTGGTGATACAAAATAGATGTCTGCATGTGGGTTTGTTGTATCCCACCAAATTGACAGCTGATGGCAGGTGCAGGTTTTTGATTATCCCTAAGTAAGCACGAAATCTATTTCATACCCAGGGCCGCCGAGAGACTGGTCCGGGCCCGAGACAAGGCCGCCCCTGGGCCCCCCCCCCCCCCAGATCGCCGCCGCTCCCCCCCCTCTCCCCTCCGTCTGCCACCGGGCCGGGCCCCTGCACTATATGTAGATCCTTCATGAGGTAGTGTGTCATGATTTAGGCTCTACACCTTTTCTGATGTTTTGGTGCCACCTCAGTAAGGCCAAAACACAATCTCTCCACTGCAAAACACTATACACAAACTTGTGCGAAAACACACTCATAACCTTACCAAACCATAACAGCACTAATTCCAGGGACAGGACGAGCTACAACCTTATGCGTAGAAAGGCAGCACTGTAATTACACCGGGCTGTAAAACACCAGTACACTACCTAATGAAAAACAAAACAAAAAGGGCTGCAAATACTACACACTAGCAGAATACTGCACCTTGATTACACATGAAAAACACATGACAACAGATATGACACAAGGAACTAGAAATTAAAAAAATATGAAGGCAAAATACTGAACTGGAAAGTTACCTCAAAAAGTCAGACTCAGCATGCAGCAATACTAGAAAAATTGAAACTTACATGAAAAATATCACAGATACACATTTCCAAAAGCTGACACATTCCAATTAATAAATTCTGAATAAAATACTTTTTTCTACCTTTGTTGCCTGATCATTTAGTTTTTCTATTCGCTTTGGTCCCAGAGTCTTCTGTTTTATGCAGTCTTCTTTCCATTTGATATTTTTTTTTCTCACCATGTCCACCATCCTCCTGTGTCCTTATGTGTCCTGTCTACCATCTGTAGCCTTCTCCCTATCCTTCCTCCAGTTTCAGCATCTGTCCTGAAAGTGTTCCGATCCAGCCCTTAAATTCAGCAATTTTCCCTCCATCCATATCCAGCATTTCTCCTCACTCCCGTCCCCTCCATCCATGTGCATGTACTTCTTGTCTTCCCTCCCCTCCATCCATGTCCAGCATTTCTCCTCTCTCCCTTCCCCTTCAGCTGCGTGCATCTCCTTCCTTTGTCTTTTCTTTCCTTCATCCTTGTCCAACATTTCTCCTCTCTTCCCTGCCCTCCACTCCATCCATCCATATCCAGCATTTCTCCTGTCTTCCCTCCTCTCCATCCATGTGCATTTCCTTCCTGACTTCCCTCCCCTCCATCCATCCATGTCCAGCAACTCGCCATTCTCCCCTGGCCTCTCTTTCAACCACCCATATCCAGTAAATTTCCTCTCTCCCCTGCCCCCTCATTCATCCATCCGTTCATCCATCTCTTCCCTGCTCTCCCCTCCAGTCCAGCGATCTCTTCTCTCCCCCCTGCTCTGCCCTCCCCTCCTGTCCAGCGATCTCTTCTCTCCCCCCTGCCCTCCCCTCCTCTCCTATCCAGCGATATCTTCTCTCTCCCCTGTCCTCCCCTCCTGTCCAGCGATCTCTTCTGTCCCCCCTGCCCTCCTCTCCTGTCCAGCGATCTCTTCTCTCTCTCCCCTGCCCTTCTCTCCTGTCCAGTGATCTCTTCTCTCTCTCCCCTGCCCTTCTCTCCTGTCCAGTGATCTCTTCTCTCTCTCCCCTGCCCTTCTCTCCTGTCCAGCGATCTCTTCTCTCCCCCCTGCTCTGCCCTCCCCTCCTGTCCAGCGATCTCTTCTCTCCCCCCTGCCCTCCCCTCCTCTCCTATCCAGCGATATCTTCTCTCTCCCCTGTCCTCCCCTCCTGTCCAGCGATCTCTTCTGTCCCCCCTGCCCTCCTCTCCTGTCCAGCGATCTCTTCTCTCTCTCCCCTGCCCTTCTCTCCTGTCCAGTGATCTCTTCTCTCTCTCCCCTGCCCTTCTCTCCTGTCCAGTGATCTCTTCTCTCTCTCCCCTGCCCTTCTCTCCTGTCCAGTGATCTCTTCTCTCCCCCCTGCTCTGCCCTCCCCTCCTGTCCAGTGATCTCTTCTCTCTCCCCTGCCCTCCCCTCCTCTCCTATCCAGCGATCTCTTCTCTCTCCCCTGCCCTCCCCTCCTGTCCAGCGATCTCTTCTCTCCCCCCCGCCCTCCTCTCCTGTCCAGTGATCTCTTCTCTCTCTCCCCTGCCCTTCTCTCCTGTCCAGTGATCTCTTCTCTCTCTCCCCTGCCCTTCTCTCCTGTCCAGTGATCTCTTCTCTCCCCCCTGCTCTGCCCTCCCCTCCTGTCCAGTGATCTCTTCTCTCTCCCCTGCCCTCCCCTCCTCTCCTATCCAGCGATCTCTTCTCTCTCCCCTGCCCTCCCCTCCTGTCCAGCGATCTCTTCTCTCCCCCCTGCCCTCCTCTCCTGTCCAGTGATCTCTTCTCTCTCTCCCCTGCCCTCCTCTCCTGTCCAGCGATCTCTTCTCTCCCCCCTGCCCTCCTCTCCTGTCCAGCAATCTCTTCTCTCCCCCCTGCCCTCCTCTGCTGTCCAGCAATCTTAGTTCTCTCCCCCCTGCCCTCCCGTCCAGCGATCTCTTCTCTCTCCCCTTGCCCTCTCCTGTCCAGCGATCTCTTCTCTCCCCCCTGCCCTCCTCTCCTGTCCAGCAATCTCTTAGTTCTCTCCCCCTGCCCTGCCCTCCTGTCCAGCGATCTCTTAGTTCTCTACCCCTGCCCTCCTGTCCAGCGATTGCTTCTTTCTCCCCCTGCCCTCCCCTCCTGTCCAGTGATCTCTTCTCTCACCCCGCCCTCCCCTCATGTCCAGTGATCTCTCCCCTCCCCTCCTCTTCATGTCCAGCGATTTTCTCACCCCCTGCCCTCCCATCCATTGTCCAGCGATTCTCCCTGTCCTCCCTCAGCTCCCACGACAGCCCTCCTCACTCGCCATTCCTTCCTACCCTCCCCCTGCGCGTTTAACCGTTTTACGTTTCTTCCTCCGTCGCCTGCAGCGCTGCCATTCATTCTCACAGGCAGCTCCGCTCCCCTCTGCCACGTCTGTCTGGCCCTCTCTGTGCACTTCCTGTTTACATAGGGCCAGTTGGACGCGACAGAGGGGAGCGGAGCTGCCTGTGAGAATGAATGGCAGTACTGCTGGCGACGGAGGAAAAAACTTAAAACGGTTAAACGCGCGCGGGGTAGGAAGGAATGGCAGGGGGGGGGGCCCGGAAGGAATGGCAAGCGATGAGGGCTGTCGGGGAGCTGAGGGAGGGCAGGGAGAATCGCTGGACAATGGATGGGAGGGCAGGGGGTGAGGAAATCGCTGGATGCAAGGGACATGAGGCGCCGGGCCCGGGGAATTTTGTCCCCCCTTTCCCCCCCTCTCGGTGGCCCTGCATCTATCACTGGAGATGCGTTGACAAAGTTGCTTCATGTTCTCTTTTTAGGACTGTTACATAGTCATATTTCAGTGTCATATAATTTTATTTTACTCTAATGGTATGTATTTGATGTTATTATAACTTTTGTAAGCCACATAGAACTAGATTTGTTATCTGGAGGTTTTTGAGATATAATCTAATAAAATTTTTAAAAAAGAAGAAATAATGCCTATATATCACTCCATGGTGCCACCTCACTTTGTGTATTACATTCAATTTTGGTTTCATCTCAAAAAAGATATAGCAGAATTAGAAAAGGTTAAAAGACGAATGACCAAAATGATAAAGTGAATGGAACTCCTCCCTTATGAGGAAATGGTAAAGAGGTTAGGACTCTTCAGCTTGGAAAAGAAATGGCTGAAGGGGGATATAACTGAGGTCTACAAAATCCTGAGTGATATAGAACAGGTAAAACTGAATCGTTTTTTCACTCTTTCAAGAAGTACAAAGACCAGGGGACACTCAATGACATTTCGTGGAAATACTTCTAAAACAAATAGGAGGAAATATTTTTCATTCAAAGAATAGTGAAACTCTGGAACTTGTCAGAGAATATGGTAACAGTGGTTATCATATTTGGGTTTAAAAAAAAGTTTAGACAAGTTCCTGGAGAAAAAGTCCATAGTCTGTTATTAAGATGGGCATGGGGAAGCCACTGCTTGCCCTGGGATTGGTAGCATGGAATGTTTCTTCCAGGTACTTGTGATCTGGATTGGCCACTGTTGGAAACAGAATACTGGTCTAGATAGACCTTTGACCTGACCCAGAATGGCTGTTCTTATGTTCCTACAAATATCTCAAAAAAAGTGGAAGTAGAATCACAAATCTAAAATCAGGTAACACAACTAATGACCCACTGAATTCAAAGGTGAATATACGTGAAAACAATATTGAGTCTCATTGAAAAGAAGGAAAAGCCTCAAGGAGCTCCTGACCATAAATGTTTAGTGGGCTACTGGCGATCAATATAACCTGACAATTGGTCAAATATGATCTATCCTAATCATAGGCTCAAAAACCTTATTTAAGACAGTCATGCTAAGTGCAAAAATGCTGTGTTAAGAGCTTCCAGCACAAATCATTCAAGTATTAAATTCAAGATTCAGGCTTGTACTTAACTTATACACAGTCCTTTACATATGTAGTCTGCTTAAAACCACATTCTTGACGACCAGCGGTCTGTAGGAGGAATGCTGTCACTGAACCCCTGTTAGACTGGACCCTGATGCAGCATAGCCCATTGGAATTGGGACAAAACACTGACCACGTTGGTCTGTGGTGTCCACAGTAAGATTGATTCAGCGCACTGAGAGACCAGAGCAGCGCTGATTGTGGTTTTAAGCAGAGATGACTACATATGTAAAGGATTGTGTGTAAGTTAAGTACAAGCCTGAATCTTGAATTTAATACTTAAATGATTTGTGCTGGAAGCTCTTAACATAGCGTTTTTGGACTTAGCATGACTGTCTTAAATAAGAAGATTTTAAGCCTATGATGAGGACAGATCATATTTGACCACTTGTTAGGTCATATTGATCGCCAGCAGCCCACTAGACCTTTATGGTCAGGAGCTCCTTGAGGCTTTTCCTTCTTTTCAGTGAGACTCAGTATTGTTTTCACGTATACTCACTTATGTTCCTACAATCATATTTTTGCTATGACTTGAGCCACAACAATGTATGTATTTGGTTGGGTCATGTAAATATAACAGATTGACATCATAGGGTCATTAAACTGTCTGGCTCATGAACATCATAGGAGATGTAGGTATCTGAAAATCTAGTCATTTGAACTACTTTTGTTATGATGTTGCATACCAAAAAAATACAAATGGAAGCAATGAGTGTGCTCTGCCCAACTTGCCATAAATAGAAGGGGAGAGGCAGATCCTTTACATAGAACTCATTCAACCTCTTTCAGAAGATGGGGAAGAATTATGGGTAGGATAAGAAACACAAAAGGAAGCTATTGGATTAAAGTGAAGGATTTAGATGAGGGGCATGGAGAAAAAGTTGGTCAAATTATTTTATATAGTCATTCTCTTGGGCTGGGAACCAGATGTGCATAAGTTGATTTGAATCACATTGGTGCATCAACAACCTGTGAGTAGTGGCCAAAAATTTCTGCTCACTCTGAAAGCCATCTAATTTGGACTATAAATTTGATCTCTATGTGTTGCCATTATTGGTTGGCTAAGATTCCAAAAATAATAAACCCATATTACCCCACTAAAAATTAATATTACTATTCAAAGTTAAAGCAGGCATATCCAATTCAACGGAGGAAAAAGTCTCATAAATATATTGGAACACTTTCTTGTGTTTTCCTATTTCAGTCATTGGCAAAAAACTTCCATGTCTGGTCTATAATATCATTTGCACTATATCAAAATTACCTAACAAAATTTTTCAAAATGTCCAATAGCTTTAAAAGAACTTTAAAACTTATTTGCACACAGTAGAAGCAACTTATAGCAGGATTTCTTGTGAGTCAAATCTTAGTCACATCAGACTATCTGGTCCCATCTGCCGATAGGGGCATTGTTTTGCGGACACTCCCTCTGCTTCAGAGCACAACATGGACTGATTTGAAGTGCTGCTGTTCAACCTGGGTTGAGTAGGATATGAAAAGTGAATAGCAGCACTTCAAATCAATCCATGCTGTGTCCTGAAGCAGCAAGAGAGTCCACGAAACAAAGCCCTTCTCGGCAGATGTGACCCCTACAGTCTGATGTGACAAAGATTTGACCCACAATAAATCTTGCTATACGTTGCTGCTACTGTGTGCAGATAGGTTCAGAAGAACCTTAAAACTTGTTTTGGACAGTCTGAAAAATTTTGTTGGGTAAATTTGGTGTAGTGCCCATGATGATATAGACCAGTTACAGAGGTTTTTTTGCCAATAACTGAACTTGGAAAGCAAAAGAGGGTTCTCCAATATATTTCTGAGGCATTTTCCTCCGTTGACTTGTATCTGCCTGCTTTCACTTTGAATATTAATATTTTAAGTGATATGTTATAGGTTTATTATTTTTGACATTGGACTCTCACTCCTCTATTATGTTGCTTTTGTTTGGCTAAGATTCCACCTAGAGACTGCGCTACCACCGATATCACCAACTTTATTTGGCCCCAAAACAGATTTTTGGCTTATCCCATTTGCCACAGAGATACTTAAAAATATTAATTTGAAGTTACTATGTCAGTCCTCACATGAAGATTCTTTTAAATTACATTTTTATTAATATTTAGTTATAATATCTGTCTTTTTATATGGTGATTAACAAGAAACTCTATTGCTTTAGACATCCATCTGATTTTGTTATATTAATATAGCTATTCCTTGTACTAAGTTTTATATATTTTTTTCTCTTTAGTTGCTGAAGACACTCTTTGGGACAAACTTGTCATCACAATTTGATGGATCATCTTCAAATCCCAGTAAATCTCAAGGCAAAGCCCAGCGTTTAGGCTCTTCTAACCTGAGGCCTGGTCTTTACCATTACTGCTTCATGGCACCCTACACGCACTTTACACAAGCTCTAGCTGATGCCAGTTTAAGGAACATGGTGCAGGCAGAGCAGGAACAGGACACTTCCGGGTAACATTAGCAATCTATGTTTATTTTGTCTATGAATATTGAATGTCCTAAGAATAGCTTGCGTGGCTTTAATTGGTAACTGCATTGGCTCCTAGTGGCACATTTCTTGAACTTTGCGTAAGTATTGAGAAAATGTTTATTTCTAAGTTTGTGCATAGGTAAATAAAACTGAGAAGCTGTTTTTGAATGTATTTCTATGCAATTTTTTCCTTCTGGAAACTAGAAGGGAAAGAGGCCCATGAAGGCCAAGACAAGAATGGCATCAAACAGTTGAAAGGGGCCTTTCTGAGCTAGATATCAGTTGGTCAGAAGCAGTTGATGTAACACAAGACCAACAAGTGTGAAAGATGTGGCCTGTCAAGCTTTATGTGCCGAATGACTTAAGAAGACATAATAAAAATAGTACAAAGTATAATAGGAGTTCAATTTGGGAAGAATTGAGGCCTTTGTGATTGCAGTTCATGATAAGAGTTGCAAAGTCAGTCACAGAACGCAGGGGGTCGTATATGAAAGTTGTAATTAAAGTACAAGGGATGAAAAAATATTTCAAATATATTTACATAGTTAGGATATTTTTGTAACAAGTTGCCTATGTGAAATGTCCATAAAAATGCCAGTTATGCCTATTTTATAAAAGCCCTATCTCTTATAGGGGTCATTTTACTAAGGTGCACCGAAAAATGGCCTGTGCTGTTGTAGGTGCGTGTATTGGACTTGCGCAGGCCCATTTTTCAGCGCGTGTGCAGAAAAGGCCTTTTTCTTTTTGGGCCGAAAATGGACATGTGGCAAAATAAAAATTGGAACGTGTCCATTTTGGGCCTGAGACCTTACCGCCACCCATTGACTTAGCAGTAAGGTCTCACGTGTTAACTAGACGGTAATTGTCAGCTCACATACACTGCTGATTACCACTGGTTAGCGCCACGCAGTAGAAAATAAGTCGGTTTCCAGCATACCTTAATCACAACAAAGAGTTTGCTCAATACCTTCTTCTAAAATGGAGCGAGTTCATGCGCTTTAATGGGCAACACAGAGAGAACCCGACCCTCTTTTGGATGACAGCTAAGGCTGTTTTGAGAGGTGATATAATAGCTTATGTACAGGCCCGTAACAGGAAGCAGGCTAAAGCAATTCTACGCTTAGAATTGAAACTAAAAGAAGCAAAGAAAACATATATAAGGACGCCAAATGCCAACACATGGGAACAGCTGCAGGTGGTGCAGGTAGCTTTAAATTCTCTCTTGCATGAGCATGCCCCTCAGTCCCTCCTTTACCAAAAATACAAACTCCAGAGGTTTGGAGACAGAGTGGGATCACTATTAGCGCGCCTCGTTAAATCCTGGGGAGCCAATAGAATGATAATTGCCATAAAAGACCACACAGGTTCGGTGCGGAATAAGAGTGAGGAGATAGCACAGATCTTCACCTGATATTTTGCCAAATTGTATGAGGGACATGTAAATCCATCACCCCCCCCCCCCCCGAATAGCTACTTGACACGAGTGAGTCTGCCGCGTCTTAATTCCCAGGAAATAGAGGAACTAAATAGCTCCATTACTGGAAAAGAACTTCAGGAGGTCATAAAAAATTTAGCCCTTAATTCAGCGCCTGGGCCAGATGGGTACACGGGAGAGTTCTATAAGTTATTGCCCCCCTCATTTTTGGGGCCACTACGGGCGTACTATGAGCAAGTGATAGATGCAGGTGAATTCCCACTGTATTCCAATACAGCCCTGATTTCATTGATACCAAAGCCAGGGAGACCGGGTGATCAGGCGGACGCCTACAGGCCTATCTCACTACTAAATGTGGATATTAAGATCCTGGCGAGGGTGTTAGCGGACTGCTTAGCTAGATTGCTTCCCCGTTGGATTGGCGGGGAGTAAGTGGGTTTTGTCCGCCACCGACAGGCTGGTGGCAATGTGCGATGCCTGCTGCTAGCTATGGCGCAGTGTCAGCAAAACAATTCGTCGGGCCTAGTATTGAGTCTGGATGCGGAAAAGATTTTTGATAAAGTGGATTGGGAATACCTTTTTGGAGTACTATGATTTATGGGATTCCGCGGTTGGTATTACATTGCAATACAAGCTCTTTACACAGGACCTGAGGTCTCACTGTTGGTTAATGGGGTGCGGAGCACTACCTTTCCGGTTCGTCGAGGCACTCGGCAGGGGTGTCCACTGTCTCCATTATTGTTTGTGCTCTCGGTGGAGCTCTTGTTGCGGGCCCTGAGGAATGAGGAGGGGGTGTTAGGGGTGGAGGTGGGCGGGGAGATGTTGAAAATTTGGCATTTGCTGATGACCTACTGATAATAACGAGAAATCCAGACAAGTCAATATCTATATTACTGCGGGTAGTTGAGGATTATAGTCATCTGTCAAGCTTTATGTTGAACCTCCAAAAATCCCTGGCCCTATCAGTACTACAGAGAGACAGCTCTCGTTGGAGAGGTGCCCTTACTATAATGTGGGCGGGAGACATTATTAAGTATTTAGGGGTAAATATTCCAAAAGATCTATATTCAGTAAATATTTCTAAAATGCTTACTGAAAGTTGTATGAGGTTACAGATGTGGCAAGCATACCCGCTCTCTCTTTTGGGGCAGATAACTTTTATACGATATGATGATTGTCCCCCGATGCTTGTACACCTTCCAAATTTTACCATTGTATCTTTCAAGTAAGGATGAAAAAAAATTAAATCGTATGCTGTAAAGATTTCTCTGGTGGGGGAAGAGAGCGAGATTACCACTTTTTACCCTACAGACTCCGCTGGAACACGGAGGATTAGGACTCCTGAATATACGACACCTGACAATTGCAAGTGGTATGAGACATATCAACGATTGGTTTCGCTGCACACATGACTTTACACCCGCCGTGATCGAGACCAATTTGTCCTGAGATATGCATTTCAGTTATTTACTACATGCGGCAGGAGGAAAAGTACCGCCAACGCTGAAGGTCACTCACATCCTCCCAACTGCTAGAGCAGTGTGGCACTGGATATGCTGGCAACACCACTTTTCAGCTAAAGTAACACCATATTTACCCATTTGTGGCAACTTACTACTACTACTATTTAGCATTTTTATAGCACTACAAGGCGTACGCAGTGCTGCACAAACATAGAAGAAAGACAGTCCCTACTCAAAGAGCTTACAATCTAATAGACTTTCCTCCTGTACAAATATATGGCACTTTTCATAGATGGCGTCGAAGAGGCCTGGTTTACCTGGTGCAGGCCTTAACGGAGGAGGGACGGATTAAAACGTTTGTGGAGCTGCAAAAACAATCCTATTTAATGCCAACAGATATTTTCCATTACCAACAATTAAAACATTATATTGCCAGCCTACCATGGGAGTCCTTAACTGAGGATGTGCAAGAGGAACTAGTTACTGCGTTCTCGCTGGGCGCACTACAGAAATTACCATTGTCATTTCATCATGCACATATTAAAGACACAGCAACAGAGCTGGACTTTTCTAGACTGGCTAAGGCATGGAGTGAAGACCTAGACACTGCAATATCCGCAAAAATGTTTAAAACGCATGTCATAGGCTTGAAAAAGAGCAATATGGTGGCAGCCCATTGGGAATGGCAATCTAAATTTGCTTTGCGCACATATATCCCTCCACAATGGGCCTTTCATATGAGTCTGTCACCTGACGGCGCGTGTATGAAGTGTGGAGCAGAAGGTGCAACACTAGGACATGTTTTGGAACTGCCCAAGCGTAACAACGTTTTGGAAAAAAATAGTGAAACAGGTTTCAAGCATGTGGTCGGTCGGATGGCATTATGACCCAATGTTACTATTTGGACAACCTAGGCTCGAACCGCCCATACCAAAGGGATATAGAGATTTTGTTGTGCGGGCCATAATTATTGCCAAGAAAACAATTCTGTAATGTAACAGAGAGAGGGAACGAAGTACAAAAAAGGTCCAAGCAGAAAAAACAGCACAAAGGGCCTTTAAAAACAAAGGGAACACAGTTCTTTAATCAAAAGAATCCTTTAATAGTAGAATTTGATTGGAGGAAGACCCGACACAGGCTATGTTTCGGTGCTACCACACCTGCGTCAGGGGTCTCCATTAAACACATTACAATAAACAATTTAAAAATGCATAAATATACCGATACATAAAAATACACTTAAATAGGAACCAAAACAAATGGAATACATCCATACATATATATATATATATATATATATATATATATATATATATATATATATATATATATATATATATAAAGAGAGAGAGAGATACATACATAGGATAATAAAATATCATGCATATCAAATTGATACTAACTCATTAGTATAAAAAAATATATATATATATTTTTTTTACATATATAAACATGCAAATGTACTTTAGTCAAAACAAAAAGTATTGATATCTCTACTATAATAAAAAGCACCTCCAACGTTCTGAAGCTGACTCCGTGGCTTCACTGAAGTGAAGGGTTCGTAATGTTTGTCAGATTCATCAGTCTGTCACCATCTCTCTCGGCCCTGCCCTCGCGTCAAAACGTGATGATGTCGAGGGCGGCGGACCTATCAGAGGCGCATGGGCAGGGCCGAAAGAGATGGCAACAGACTGACGAATCTGATGAAACTTTCGAACCCTTCACTTCAGTGAAGCCACGGAGTCAGCTTCACAACGTTGCAGGTGCGTTTTATTACACTACACAGCTCCCTAATTTTGCAGTTAAACATCGCAGGGTGGCTGGAGGCGGGGGGGGGGGGGGGGGGAGAGGGGGGCAACGACCCTGGAACTGGGAGGGAGGGGGGGGGGCAACGACCCTGGAACTGGGAGGGAGGGAGGGGGTGGACCCTTGAACTTGGAGGGGGGGGCGGGCGGACCCAGGAAATGGGAGGGGGAGAGGGTCGACCTGCAACTGGGAGGGAGGGGGAACCCTGGAACTGGGAGGGAGGGGGGGCCCCTGGCACACACTCTCATTCTCACACACACTCTTGCACCCAGTCTCACTCTCTCTGTCACACTCACACATTCACTCTCTCTGTCACACTCACACATTCACTCTCTCTCAATCACACACTCACTCTCACACACACTCTGTAAAACACACACACTCCGAGGAAAAACTTGCTAGCGGCCGTTTCATTTGTGTCAGAAACGAGCCTTTTTTCCTAGTATACGTATAAAAACGCATATAATTGGAATTCCAATTATATGCGTTTTTATATGTATATATCAATATGTTTTGTTTTGACTAAAGTACATTTGCATGTTTATGTAAAAAATATATATATATATTTATACTAATGAGTTAGTATTAATTTGATATGCATGATATTTTATTATCCTATGTATGCATCTATATATATATATATATATATATATGGATATATTCCATTTATTTCGGTTCCTATTTAAGTGTATTTTTATGTATTTTTTTGTATCGGTATATTTATGCATTTTTTTGATTGTTTATTGTAATGTGTTTGATACAGACCCCTGACGCAGGTGCGGTAGCACCGAAACACGGCCCGTGTCGAGTCTTTTTCCAATCAAATTCTATTAGTAAAGGATTCTTTTGATGAAAGAACTGTGTTCCCTTTGTTTTTAAAAGCCCTTTGTGCTGTTTATTCTCCAAGAAAACAATTCTGTCAGAATGGCTGGCTGCAAATACCCTGTCAGTCCAGTACTGGCGGGGGCAAATGCTGCTTTTAATGCGACTTGAGAGACTGGAGGTGAATAACTCTGCCCCCGCAAGGGCCCTAAGATTTCAGCATAGGTGGCCCCCCTTTTGGGAGACCCTTACTCCTGCAGCTAGGGGACATTTATTGAACTTATGATCATTGCCTAGTTTAAAGACATTGAATGGTATCGTTTGACTGCCTCATTTTGTGCTTGGAACAGGAGGGAGAGGGGGGAGGCAGGGGGGATGTTTAAGCTGTGTTGTGCAATTTTTGCTATAAAAGGCTGTTGGTTGATAACAGGTTATCTTAATAAAAATGATTGAAACATAAACAGTATGAATAAAAAATTTAACCCCTGAAACCAACACAATTCCCTTAAAAACAAAAACCTTACAAATCAAATAATCGTAATTCAATTCCATATAACAAAAATATTGTAAAAATGATATTCAATTTCAAAGCAATTACAGCTAAAAATCAAAACAGAAATATAAATCTCATAAATCAAAGCACAGAAAAAACATAATTCTATTGAAACAATCAGGATTTCACAGTTTTACAGTACAATTCAACAGGCAAAGAATTCAAAGGGGCATGGTGCAGATGCTGACTAGCTAGTACAGTAGAAAATTCTAGCAGCGTCCTACCGTGCTTGCACTGGTGCCATCCTGCCCAACACATGAGCACGGGTCCTCCAGTCTTCTTTTTTTTCTGCAGAGCTGAAAGGATGCATTTGTGTGTGCTCTCTTCACGCTGGTGCTTAACACTTTTTACAGTGCCTACCCATGCAGGTATTTTTTCATTTTTTTCTTCATATTTTTTTCTCTGTTTTTGTTTTTTTTTTCCCCGTTCCCTCTATTTTATAAAGATGTTTTTTGGCTCTTTTAAGTTTTCTTTATTTTCGGGTGTGGCTGCCTGGTTTGGTCCTCAGCCCCAACTTCAGTTTGAAAGCCGCCCCTTTTTCAAAGTTCAAGATTAATTTTGCTGAGATCATTTTTTTTTTATATCTCTGAAGACCACCTGTGGCTTCAAGAAGTTCACCTAGTGTAGAGAGGTGATTTCTGTTGTGGATCTAGAGAATTGGTGCATCGGGTGCCTTGGTCCAGATCATGACCCCTCTGATTGTGATCTCTGTTTAAAAATGCAGGTGAGAACTCAGCAGGTGCAACTAGCTCAAATGAAGCATCTTTTTGGCTCCACAAAAGCTGGAACATCGACTTTGGCACTGGCAGCATTGACCTCCATGGCTGCTCCAACTTCGGCATCCACTAGGAGTATACTGGCATCAAGTGGGTCTCCACCTGCCTCAACTTCGGGCACTGGTAGTGGGCCCCGAGACCAGTCAACATCAGACCCGACACAGAGGATACATACAGATTTGGCGGCGTCCTCATCTGCTCTGGTGGATTGAGGCTGTATGTATTGGGGAACCCAAGAAGCATAAGCATCGGTCTTTATCAACGCATGGTGCAGAGAACATCAGGACATCAGATCCTCCATAACCTGAGACTGGCACCGGGAGGAATGCTCCCTGGTGTCGGAATGCAAGTCAAGTGCCTGGTCCCCGCCACCAGTTTGGCACCGACATCTTCTCACACTGCCTCTGCTCCGGCTCCAATGCCTTTGCTGATGCCCACATTTGAACTGTTCTGCAGCTTGCTCTGAGAGGAACTGACACAATTGCTTTGGCATTGAGGGCGCTTGTGCCACCAGTGAAACAGCCTCAGGTCCTCTCCGAGGATTCTTCAGTGCCAGTGCCCAGGTCTTCAATGGCAGCACGTCTCAGGGTGGACCTGGAAGATGTCATCTAAGTGTCCCCAGAGCTTGTACGCTCCCTTCATTGGTGGACTATTCTGTCCAATTTGATTCTGGGACTTCCATTCCAAATTCCTCAGCCCCATCCCCCTCTCACCTGTTATGTTTGTGGAGGAAACAGCGAGCCCTCCAAAACCCACCAGAAACCCACTGTACCCACTTCTAGGTGCCCCCTTCACCCTTAATGGCTATGGTAGTGGTGTACAATTGGGGGTAGGGGGGTTGGGGAGCTCAACACACAGTAAGGGAACTATGTACCTGGGAGCATTTTAAGAAGTCCACTGCAGTGCCCCCTAGGGTGTCCGGTTAGTGTCCTGGCATGTCAGGGGAACCAGTGCACTACAAATGCTGTCTTCTCCCACGACCAAATGGCTTGCACTTGGTCGTTTCAGAGATGGACATCCTTGGTTTCCATTATCGCCGAAAATCAGAAACGACCAAGTCTAGGGACGACCAAATTTCAGGATTTGGATGTCCCCGACTGTATTATCGAAGCAAAAGATGGACATCCATCTTGTTTCGAAAATACGGGTTTTCCTGCCCCTGGATCGGTACGTTCTGCAAGGACGTCCAAATCGAAACGAGGATGTCCCTTTCGATTATGCCCCTCTTTGTCTCATTAATCCATGCTAGACTCAAGAGTTATACTGATCTCCCAAATCTAAGCAACCTGCAAGAGCTGCCCCTCTCCAAACATTGTGAAAGCAAGTCATGTCACATTTGGTTTGTCATAATAACTTCAAGACTAGATTACTGTAATGCACTCTACACTGGTCTAAATACAGAGGGTTGCATTTGCTCCAGTTGATTCAAAATGCAACATCAAGGCTGATAAAAGGTTCTAAGTGATATGACCACATCACACCATTTCTGGAAATATTTCACCTGTCACCAGTACAATACAGTGCTAAATTAGAACTCTGTCTGATCTTCAAGGTCCTTTAAGGAAATGAACCAGAGTACTTGAATAGGATCTCGCCGTATGCACCTCCAAGGTCAGTAAGGTCCTCCCAAGGAGTATCCCTAACCATACTCTCTGCAAAGGACATCACCTGATGTGACACTCACCAGCGAGCCTTCTCCAGAGTAGTCCCACACTCTGGAATTCACTCCTTGAAAGGCTTTGTTCAATGCAAGACTGTCTCTACTTCAGGAAGCAGTTGAAAGCTTGGCTCTTCTCCCAAGCTTTTAATGGAAGATGCAAGAAATTTGCTAGTCTGACACACACATACACAAGGACTAACACCAACTGCACATACAGTAGCAGGACTTGCTTATCCACTCCTACCCTTGCTGAGATTATATTCATTAATGTTTCAGACTTCATCTGCAACTTTCTTTAAATTAGACACTTTATTTTTAAACTCCTCTTACTCTGTCTTATCTGTGTTCCATGTTAGTTTAGATCCTATGTTGTCTATTAAAATGTTTTATTATGCATTGTGTTGAAATTGTAAGTCACATACTGTGCCATACTATGTAGTACTATTTGCACATTTTTACTGCTATAGTAGTCTATTGCTTTTGTTCGACTTATTCTTGCTGTGTACCACCATAGATGAATTTCTTGAAAAAGTCGGTAAATAAATCCAAATGAACAAATGTGTATGAAACTCTGCATAATTTCTTCATTTCCTGCTGCCAGTTTGTTTACAAATTGATAGGAGGACATTAATATAGGCATTAGGAGTTTATCCTGTGGCATCATGTGCGGTTCCTCTGTGTAAACCCACAGGGAAATTGCTTTGTACTACTACTACTACTACTATAAATCATTTCTATAGTGCTAAAGTGATGAGAGGGTTTGCAAATGAAGCTACTCTTTAGACCAGAAGCAATGTAAATGTATGGTTAATGTTTGTTTGTTTTAAGAATAACATTGGATGGGTTCAAAGTTTTAAATCTTATTTCACTGGGGCAAGCTACTTGTATTCCCTGTAGCTTCAGTTGTGGGTGTGTTTTCTGTCTCCCACTTCGTGTGTTGGAAGCAGCACATTCGTAAGACAGTATAAGATTCTTTTAGAATTGAAGTAATATTTTTCAGTTCATTTGACATGCTGTTAGTAAGGTGTAGTAAGGGATGAAATATGGAAATTTTAATTGTGTAAGTCTCTGCATTTTTCAAAATTAAATAATAGTTTTGCTTTCTAATGTGATATAGGTTGGAAGTAACCATCTTAAATGAATGATTACTGTCTACTGTATGTTTTCTATTTTGAACATTGTTTTGGAAAAGTAAGATAGAAAGGAGGATGTTGTCAATGGTTCTGACACAATAGGATTCAAAAGAGGTTTGGACAAGTTCCTGAAAGAAGTTGATAAAAATTATTAGCCTTAATATTCTTGTAAAGCCATTGCTAATCCTTGGAAATGAAATATAAAATATGGATCTACTTTTTGGTTTCTGCAAGATACTTGTGACCTGAAGTAATCACTGTCTGACTTAACATGGTGTATCTTGTGTTTTTAATTATGTTTAATAAATCAGTTATTTTTTCATTGACCTTACACTTAAAAACTGTGCAATTAGTAATCCATGTTTGGTTCTCTGTGTTGCTTCATTAGTTCTCTAAAGTGAAGCCATTCACTGAGTCACAGATGTGGGTTACATGGTTCTATTTATTGCCAAATGAATGTATTTTTTCAAAACTTACAGGACAATTAGTTTTTCCAATAGGCACATAAGTTGATATCCTACAGCTTCCCTTAGTTTTTTTTGTCCACAGAAGATATTTACGTCTATGTTTACTAAGCGGCGCTATGGGCATGTTAGTGTTTTTAACGTGCATAAATGGTTTATGCGCGTTAAACGCCAACGCACCCATAGAAATGTATAAGCGCTTTAGCGTTTAATGCGCCTTAAATTTATAAAAAATGCTAATTCTCCTTAGTAAACATACCCCTTATTGAGCTATGGAGTCGGTACATCAAACCTTCAACTCAGACTCCTCTATTTTTCTACTGTCCGACTCCTCTTCCAGAATAAAAAATTTAAAGCCTAATATCATAGGAGTTGGAGTTGAAGGTTTGGTGTACCGACTCTACAGCGCTGTGTGTAACTGATGAATTGATTTTCTTAGACAGCATCTGTTACCGCTAAGCAAATTTGCTCTTTCTGAAGACCAGTTGTTCACCAAGTCACACAGTTGGACTCTCTCACTAAGGGCTCTATTCATCAAAAAAGGGAAAAGCAACAGGAACTGTCAATGCTCATAATTATTTTTGGATGGGGTGGGAGGAGAATCCTATATATTATATTAATCGTCTGTGTCAAAAGAAGTACAGGGTGAGGCAAAAACAAAACACCTAGAAATTTTTGCTGTTTTCTTGGCAACTGCTTGCTAAGAAAACAGCAAAAATTTCTAGGTGTTTTGTTTTTGCTTGCAATTTCAATGTAAAATTTTACAGCTTTATTTGCTACTATCTATGTTTATGCCAAGTGGAATGAGATAATCTTTGAACACAGCAAACTTACAGATGTTTTAGTGTGACTACCCAGTGATTGTCATGCATTCTAAAATGTTTGTACTGTAAAGCTACCATTATTTTGAAAAAACAAAAACGAGGTACCATCTTACTGTTAATGATGTCACGGTGACGTAACCTTTTGTAAACAATAATTAGAATTTTAATAATTTGTGTTTGATAATATGATAATTTACAGATCTTTCTTTAAAAGCATTTTGGATCAGAATGGCAGTCATGGGCAAGGTGTTGGTAGTGGACAAAATGAGAATCCAGACATTGCAGGAACAAGGTTTTGGAGCAAAGGCGATAGTGGCTGCATATCACTTCAAGAACTGGAAGCTCAGCAATATGTAGAAAAGTTGTCGGAGTGACTGCAAAATTTTGACACATTGTTAATTGCATCATTTGAATGACATTATTTTACTGTGTTTTAGCTCAAACATTTTTAACATGCAAAAATCGCTAGGTAGTAGCACAAAAATGTAAATAACATCAACATAGCATAATTTAATTAAATGTTTAATAGTAATATGTAAGTATGATTATTAAATATGTAAACTTTCTTGTGTGAGTGGCATGCTTAAGGGCTGTCAGTTTATTAAGGTAATAAGCATGCACAACTTCAGTTTAATCTTGCCCATCATAGGGAGACCCTTAATCTCCCCACTCTCTTGCAATTTCTCTGTACATAATTGATATGCATACTATAAAATCCTTAAATTGAGAAAGGAAACCCCAGACATGAGGCATGGATCCAGGGGCACTGGCCTTTGAAATACCTCTGATAAAATCTGGGTGCAAATGTCCTAGAACTTCTGTATCAAACAGCATTCCCACCATAAATGATATTAAGTTCCCATTTTCCCACACCCACTCCAATGTTGATCAGATTTAGCTGAAGAAAACAAAGACGAGTTGCACCACCGATACAATACTTTTTGGCCATGTTCAATTAAATGAGCCAAAATAAATGCACTTAGACATATATAAAGACTTGGAGGCCCGTTTACAAAGCTGTGCTAAACATGGCCTAGGCTACTTTTAGCGCATGGGTTTCTCGCACATTGAGGCCAATTTTAGTGCACCTGTAAAATGGCCACAGTTTCTATTTTCCCATTAATGGCCACATGCTTATTTCCTAATTAATTCATGGCCATTTGTGCGTGAGCCCATACCCCCACCTATTTACTAGGTGCTAATCGGGCAGCACATGGTGATTTATCTGCACTACAAAATTGCCGCAGGACACATCTAATTTCCGCCTCCAAATATGCCCCCTGCACTAAAAAATAATACATTTCTTAGCATTTAGGTAATGCACACCGATTCCTAAACTACCGCAAGATGCATTATCACATCCTGCGCTAGTGCCCTTTTAACCTGCGGTAAGCACACAGTAGTACTTGCCGCAGATTTGTAAAAGGGTACCCCCCAATAAGCCCACTATATACTCTGAAAATGAGCTTCCAGAAAGGTAAGTTTCCCTTCTATACAGTGGCATATCAGTGGGGAGTGTAAGAGATGTTGAAGTTGAAAATAAAAAATAAAACTTCATTGAGGGAAGTGCATACAGATGCTGCAGCTGCTGAAAAGATTTCAATATCCCTCCCTCAAACAAGTCACCTATAATAATAATATACCCTTCTGCCCTCACAATTTCACAATATTGCTAGCCCAATGTGATGCATACATTAAAAGTGAGCCTATCGAAGGAGCTCGGGATAATTGCTTATTTCCCAATAAGCCCAATCTGACTTCCTCAAATAAAGAACATAGGTGCTTTAGATATGGGGATGCACTTCCCAAGGAAAGCTGAGATGACCTTGAATTCCAAATAAGGTTTGGCCGCTGGTGGGAAGGTAGCATACTCCTTTCTATTCTGGCCCAAGCTTTTGAAGAGTGATCATATCATTCTATAAGGACTTTCAATTGTGATATGTTTTTATTTTATTTTGTCACTCGTTACATTTTTACTGACTCTGACTCCACAGCCTTGATTGCATAAACCCCCTCTCACCTTCCCTCCAGAGTCATTCTGCCCACCAGTCAGACCTAATGTATTGGACTGAAGGAAGCCATAGGGCCACTAGAGCAGAAATTTATGTATATATGCTATCAAATGTTTTTGCCTTTCCAGCAAGGTCTACAAGACTTTTTGTAGTCCTAGTGCAGTCTATGTGACCCACATCTGTGACTAGTGAACTGATGTATTCAGGTAGTACTTGTTAAAAATATGTAGAATTACTTTATTCCAGCATTTCTAATTTTTGGCAATTGCTTAGTTTCATTTATGAATCTATAGTGTGCAGGTGTGTTTGTACATGTGTGCGTTTAATACATATTTATATATGAATATGTGTGTGTGTATATATATATATATATATATATATATATATATATATATATATATATATATCAATAAATATGAAAGATAGAACTCTGTTTATTGGTTTTCCTGTTTTCTTATGATGCTTTTTTTTTCACATCAGGTGGTTTGATGTGCTGCAGAAGGTTTCTTCACAACTGAAATCTAGCCTTACAAGTGTTACAAAACATCGTGCTGATAAGGTATTTAAAATAGTTGTTTCTTAAGGGGAAGCATAATTATAGAACAGAAATTTTGTTTAATGTAAAGTAATCTTCCATAGATGAGGCATCAGCTAATCTGATTAACTGATAACACAGTAGTTTAGTAAATAATGGAAATTCTGCATCTTGCGTATCTAAATCAATTATCTTTTAGGTAGAGACTTCTAGGGGTCTCTTAACACACACAAAAGGTCTTATGGGCTATTCTTCAGACATAAAGGCATATAACTGTATTACTAGACAGAATTCCTAAAACATAATGGAACACATGATCCTCTTGAACTGGGGGCACAATCCATGAACCGGTGGTAACAATGACTGCTACTATAAGGGCAGATGTTGCTGGTTTGAGGGTCACAATAAGTCTCAAAGAAAATTTCACTTTCATTCCTTAGCAAGAGAGCCTGGGTGATTCAGGTGTTGTCTAGGGAAAAACTGGAAGACATACTCAAACATCTCCTGAGAATGTGTAGCATTATCTTAATAGTGCTGTATCTTTGTGAGTAGAACTTCATTCAAGCTAACTGCAACCCCTAATTGATTTTTTGAGTAATCATTTATTCTCCGAGGACAAGAAGGCCGAATTATTCCCACTTGGGTGACGTCATCCGACAGAGCCCCAATGCGGACGCTGAATCCCTAGCACTAAAGAAAGTTCTAGCAGTGTCCCACCACGCAATCGCTGGACCTTCCCGCCTGATCCTCAAGCGCGGGTCCCTCTGTCTCTTTTTTTTCTGTGCAGCTGAGAGGACATGTTCGCGTAGTCTTCTCCTTACACTGCGCTTTTCAAAGAAAAGATTTCGCTGGTTCAAGTTCCTTCCTCTGTGAGTAATTATCTTCTTTTTAAATTTATTTCTCCTGTTTTCCCTTCCTTGTATTTTTTTCTCTAGTTTTTCAGCTTTTTATGGCTTCCTTTTTAACGAGTGTCTGCGCAGTTAGGCTGCTACCCCAACTTCAATTGAACGCTTCCCCTTTTTTAATAGTTAAAGATTGAGGAGTTTATTTTAGCTGAAATTCTTTTTTCAAAGCCAACGACAGAATTCCCCTTGTAGTGACATAAAACCCAGAGCTGGAGAAACTGAGGAAAATCATAAGAGACCTACAGCCACTACTTAAGGAAGATGAATTACTGAAAGATATTCCCATCCCCACCAGTGCTGGCCTTCCGACAGCCACCAAATTTAAAACACAAGCTGATCAGAAGTAAAATTCCAACACAGACGGAAAAAGAAAAGGGCACGTTCCCAGCTGCAAACTATGCCAAAACATTTCACAAGACCCCACAGTCATTCACAAAGGAAAAATATTCAACATAAAGGACTATTTTACATGCTCATCTTCCAATGTGGTATATATCATTCAGTGTAAGAAATGTAACGAAGGATGCTATACTGGAGAAACAGGCTAGATGCTTAAGACAAGATTCAATCTACACAGACACCACATGAAAATAGCCGGTGCCAGTCAGGCCCCCACCCCTGTGGGCCAACACTTCACTAGACCAGAACACTGCACCAGTGATTTCACAGTAAGAATACTGAAAGGTAATTTTAAAACAATACAGGAACGTAAGACCTTTGAAATAAGAATGATTGAATATTTTGACACCCAACAAACAGGACTTAATAAGGATCTGGGTTTTCTAACTCATTATAAAACATAAGCTGTATTTCTCTGTTTATTTCTCTGTTTATTACCCTCCTCTCACCTACCAACACCCATTCTGTTAGAATATCAATGAAATGCTTTGATGTCCCCATGCATACCCCCACCCTCCCACTCTGTCAGACAGTCAAAGTAATGCTTTGATGTTTCTCTCACATATACTATTTGCTACCTCATTTGCTTATTTCCGATCTGAGGAAGAAGGGCAACCTTCGAAAGCTAATCAAGAAATGTATTAAGTTATGTCCAATAAAAAAGGTATCATCTTATTTTCTTTTTCATGTTTTATTTTGTTTGATTTCTATTGATAACCTTTAAGAGTGGACTAACACCTCTCTACTTTCGATGTCCCAGAAAGCTCCCAGTGACTTCAAGTGGTGCGCTAAATGTCACTGTGTTATTTCACTGACGGACCTGCACAACTGGTTCATTGGGTGCCTTGGCCCTGATCATGACCCCTCTGTTTGTGATCTTTGTCTTCATATGCAGGCCAGGACACAGAGAATGTGTTTGGCTCAAGAGGAGAAGCTTTTTGGCTTTTCAAAGGCCAGACCATCATCAGCACTGGCGGCATCGACCTCCATTGCTGCTTCGACACCAGTAACCATTGGGAGCGAACTGGCATCAAGTGGGTCGCCATCTGTCATGACACCGGGTGCAGTTAGCAGGCCTTGGGTCCAATCAACATCAGACCCAGCATTGGGGAGACAATTGGATTCTGTGGCGTCCTCGTCGGCACCAGGGGATCGAGGCTCTATGCATTGGGGGGAAGCATAAGCATCGGTCCTCCTCAACGCATGATACTGAGAGCATTGGGACATCAGACTCTCGGATACCCGAGAAGCGCCGGCATAGAGAAGAATGCTCCCCATCCTTGGAAGAGGTACCAGTGCACCAGTCATTGAGTGACCAGGTCCCCATCACTGGCTCAGCACCAATGACTTTTAAGTCTGCCTCTGGCCCATCTCCCATGCCTTTTGCCAATACCCTCCTTCTATGAGTGGTTTCAGAGTATGCTCAGAGAGGAGCTGATGTAGATGCTGCAGGGAGCTTCTGCTTTCACATTGAGGGTGCTTGCACTCTCAGCGGAACAGCCCCAGGCCCCCTCTGTGGCTCCATCAATGCAGTTGCCCAGAACTTCAACACTGACCTTTTGCACAGTGTGGGAGCCAAAGCCTGAACAGGAAGTACCCCCTCTGAAATTGGGGGTGGAATCTTCCCCCAAGTCTGATAAGCTGCACCTCGACACTTCTTGGAGGAAGAGGAGTCTGACTGAACCTGCTTATGGGTGTCAGACGAGAATCCACATTACTTCTCGGAGGAGGAGTCATATGGTATCCCATCTGATCCCTCACCTCCTCAAGAAAGATGAAAATCTCCTCCAGAGGCACTCTCTTTTACTGGTTTTGTCAGGGAGATGGCTACGGCCATCCCATTTAAATTGGAGACAGAGGAGGAGCCCAGGACAGGGATGTTGTCTGTCTTGAGCTGTAAGTCTTCCTAAGGAAGGGGTCACTGTGCCATTACAAATTATCCTTATTTATTTGAAAATCTGTTTATTGGTGCCAAGATTGAACAATATACAGAAACAACGGTGTATCTGAAATAGCAACAAGAAGAAGATCATACCAGATTTGACATGTAGGCACAGAACAACAAGCACCACTAAAGTTTTTTAATTACTCCCCACCTCCAAGAAAAAAACCTCACCCAGGTCCCTGCATACAGCCAACTCAAATTAAGTGTAGGTGGAAGCCTAGATTCTTATGACTTTCAACCCACTAATTGAGGACCCAGAAAATAAAACCCATCTCACCCCCAACTCCCTACCCGAGCCCTGGGGGAATTCCAGCAACCTCAGACTTTCCAACTGCATCGTAAAATTGTTTTAAAAAAGACTTTAAGCTCTAGGGGAAATGGAGTTTAAATGAGACTCCCAAATCAAAAGAAAACATTTTTGTCTCTTCCAATCAGGACAAGCAGCATAGGACTCCCAAAACATCAATATATGAAGCTTATTCCGTCAATACCAAAATGTCGGTAGATGGTCATTGAGCCAATGATTAAGAATGCATTTCTTGGCAGTAACGCCTGCCTTGCCCACAAACAGTCTAGCTCCCTTACCCTGGTCTCCCAGAAATGTGGAACTATTAAAAATGACTCCCTCAGATGACTTGCAAATAGGTTGACCCAGAAGTCCCTGGAAGTAGTTTAGAATAGTTACCCGAAATGCACCAATTCTCCTGCATTGCCAAAAACTAGGTGCAAGAGAATTGTCACCTACCCAACACCTTAGACATACCGGGCTAGCAGCACACCCTGCTTGAAAAGCCTGCTTCTGAGAAATGTAGGCCCTGTTGTCTAAGTGATACTAACATTTCTGCAACTCTGTGCTATGTACCACCCTAGGTATAGTGCACAACCGATCCCGAAATGTGTGAATTCTAAGTGGTCTGCCAAGGTCTCGAGACCAAGCGTCCCATACAGAAGTGTAAACTTTTGGAGATTGATGGCAAAGTAACATCTTATGAAACCAGTAAATAGATATTTGTCCCAAAACATCACCAGAGCTGACCACTGATACTTAGACAAACTGTGTGTTGATAGGAAGATAAATAATGCCCCAGTTGTATATACGCAAACTGATCTGCAAAACCAAAAGACCAACGCTGTTGCAATCTGAAAATGGGAACAATGTGCCATCTATCTGGACCAGATGTTCTACTAAACAGATACCTTTGTTCTTCCAGTGGCTAAATACCCTACTTTCCATTCCCAGAGGAAAGTCTGCATTGCCCATCAAGGGTAAAAAAACCGTATACTCTGGATTGTGATGCCAAAACTGCAAGATCTATCTCCAAACATACCAAAGGAGTTGCTAGAGAATACTATTTCTGACTGGTAAGGGTAGCTGAAGATTCCTGGCATGCAGCAAATAATTGAGGCGCTATGGTCAAAAGTATGCCTGCTTAAACAAGAGCTCAGTGAAATGATTAGACCCTAACACACAATCACTCAAATGCCATAATAAGTACATAAGTATTGCCATACTGGGACAGACTGAAGGTCGATCAAACCCAGCATCCTGTTTCCAACAGTGGTCAATCCAGGCCACAAGTACCCGGCAAGATCCCAAAACAGTACAATAAATTTTATGCTGCTTATTCTAGAAATAAGCAGTGGATTTTCCCCAAGTCCATTTTAATAATGGTCTGTGGACTTTTCCTTTAGGAACCATCCAAATCTTTTTAAAACCCCGCTAAGCTAACCACGTTTACTACATTCTCTAGCAGTGAATTCCAGAGTTTAATCACACATAGAGTGAAGAAATATTTTCTCCGATTCGTTTTAAATTTTCTACTTTCTAGCTTCATTGTGTGCCCCCTATTTTTGTAAAGAGTAAACAAGTGATTCACATCTACCTGTTCACTCATTATTTTATAGACTTATATCATATCTCCCCTCGGCCGTCTTTTCTCCGAGCTGAAGAGCCCTACTGCTTTAGCCTTTCTTCATAGGGAACTCGTCCCATCCCCTTTATCATTTTTGTTGCCCTTTTCTGTACCTTTTCTAATTCCAGTATATCTTTTTTGAGATGCGGTAACTAGAATTGAACACAATATTCGAGGTGCGGCCACCTGGTTATAGAATTTGATATCGGGCACCCCCAGGCCACCCTGTTTCCAATTACCCAGAACATAACTCAACTTCACCTTGAGTTTTTACCACCCCTACAGAAGTGCTCTATTATCCTTCTTGAGAAGATGTAGAGGAAGAGACTGGAGAACATGCATCCACCATGGGAAAATAACCATGCAAAATACGCAGATTCTGCCCATCAAAGTCAATGGCAAAGTAATCACCAGATGAGATTGAATCTCCCTAAGGAGGGGGTCCAATGTCAAAACAAAATGTAGGGGAGGTAAGGGGCATCCCTGTCTGGTCCCCCTCTGGATTGCAAAAGGTTTGGACAAGATATCGTTGGACCATACTGTCGACACAGGATTGCAGTAAAGCTCCTCTATTGCCAGGATGAAAAAAATCACCCACCCCATACACCTGAAGTGTGCCATACAGAAACCCCCCCACTTGCCTTCTTGGCATTGAAACTGACAAGTATTAAGGGGTTTCCCCCACACTGCACCCTATCCTTAAGCATGTACTGATGAGGAACTGGGAATCTCACTTCTCAGTAAAGGTAGCATCCAAGAAGGTGGATACGCAGTATCACATTCAGATGGTTTCCAGATTTGAGAGGGCTCAGTTGCCTCACCACTCTTTGGTAGTCGAATCTGCTCGCAAATGTACTACTAAGAGCTCTCTGTCTCATGCATCGACGCCCCTGGGGCGAGAGGCCAGACCCTTAGACTCATTTGGGAGGAAAACTTTACAGGCCTCAATGTTCGTTGCCCACATCCAGCCCTACCAGCTCTACATGAGCCTTTACTTGGAGTCTATTGTTAATAGTACACTTAATCTAGCAGATTCTTTCCCTGTGAAACAGGCTGCTAAGCTTTGCTAGTTGACCAATAAGCAGATGGAGTGTCTGTATTATTTGGCCAGGAGTGCTTACAACACTTTTGATATTGCACCCAGCCTCTCTGGAATGGGTGGGGATGCACAGATACTCATGGCTGCATGTCTCTGACCCAGAACAGGCTGTTTAGGAGAGGTTGGCGGATGTGCAGGAAATCGACCTTCTGCAGGCCCGTGCGGTCGAACCTGTACCACAAGGGGAGGAGGGGCAAGGATTCTATTCCAGGTATTTTCTTCCAATCAAGAACGCGGAGGGATTCTGGCCCATCCTTGACCAAAGGTTTCTGGTGAAAGAAAAGTTCAGGATGATTTTCCTGGGCACCCTACTTCCTCTGATTCAGGAAAATGATTGGCTATGCTCTCTGGACAAGGGATGCCTATACCCACATTTTGGTACTTCCCAGTCACAGGAAGTATTTCAGAATTCGAGTGGGTGGAAATGCTACTTTCAGTATTGTGTTCTGCCATTTGGCCTAACATCTGCCCTCAGAGTTTTCACCAAGTGCCTGGTGGTAGTCGCAGCATATCTACGCAGGCTGGGGGTATATGTCTTTCCTTACCTGGACCATTGGCTGGTCAAGAACACATCTCAGGAGAATGCAATCAAGTCAATGCGGTTGACTGTTCAGTTGCTAAAGCTACTGGGGTTGTCATAAATTATTCCAAGTCTCATCTCAATCCAGTACGACAATTGGAGTACATAGGAGCCCTACTAGACACAGTGCAGGCTCAGGCCTTCCTCTAGCGAGAGCAGATAATCTTGGTAGCACTTGCCTCGCAGGTCCGCAGCAGCCAGCAGTTTTCAGCTCTGCAAATGTTGATACTGATGGGCCAGATGGCCTCCACAGTGTATAGCATGGCTCCATTTTAGAGCAGCCCAGTGGACCTTAGCTTTCCAGTGGTATCAAGCCACGGGAAACTGATGTAATTTGCGTCCCGCTGGAATTTGTTCACGCCCTTCTCTGTTGGATGACCCAGTCCAATTTGACTGTGGGACTGCCATTCCAAATTCCACTACATCAAAAGGTGTTGTCAATGGATGCATCCAACCTAGATTGGGGAGCTCATGTGGATGGGCTTCACACTCAAGGTCAGTGGTCTGCTCAGGAAACTCATCTTCAAATGAATCTCCACAAGCTATGGGCCATTTGGAACGCTCTAAACGCTTTCAGAGATCGACTCCAAAACCACATTATCCAAATTCAGACAGACAACCAGATTGCGATGTTCTGTGTCAACAAGCAGGAGGGGTACGGGATCCTACCCTTTGTGTCAGGAAGTGGTAGATATGTGGCAATGGGCTCTCTTTCATGGGATGAGCCTCTGTTTCATGTACCTTCCTTTCAAGAACAACTTCCTGGCAGACAGGATATTGCAACCATATGTATAGTCTCTCAACATTTTATAATTTAGTTTATTAAACTAATTATTGAAGATGAATGAATATGGGCTCAATTAATCAGGGCTAGATAGGATTAAGGAGGAAAGAAGTGGAATTAATTGTAGGAGTGGATTCTGTTTGAATAGAATTCTTTGTTTTCTGAAAGTCTGAATTGAAAAAATTCAGTAGGTTTCTGAAAGAAACTTAATTGTCTTAGGTAAAGTGTTCCAGATTTTGGTGCCTTTATGTGAGAAATTAGCATTGTGAATTGTTTTATAGATCACATTGTTACATTTGGTGAAACAGTCTTGAAAGATCAGCTGGTGAATATTGTAATCCTAAGGGAGTTGTAAGGTAATGCATAGAATAAAGGACGACGGTACTAGGAGGGCTATATAGTTGAGCAGACATTATATTGGTAATGATTTTCTGCAGTTGATTTTTTCTGTTTGTAAAAAATATGTGCCAGGCCCTGTAGTATAATTGTAGCCATATTTGTTTTGGACTAGCACATAATGAGCGTAAACATTTCAATTAAATATTTTCTAGATGCATGATCGTTTGCTAAGGTGTTGTATGCAAGATGAATTTACTATATTTAGTTTGGTAAAGCTGACACTGCAATTTCTTTTATTACAGAATGCTATTCACAATCACATCCGCCTGTTTGAACCCCTTGTTATAAAAGCCTTAAAGCAATATACCACCACTACATCTGTGCAACTACAAAGACAAGTTTTAGACTTGCTTGCGCAGCTGGTTCAGTTGCGAGTTAATTACTGTCTCCTGGATTCTGATCAGGTTTGTGTATTGTTCTTTTTTGGTTTGCTTTCTTATACTTGATAGAACTACAGCTTTTCCAGGTACTAATACTTAGATATCTGTGTATTAGATATACAGACGCACACCTAGGAGTTATTTTTTAAGACAGCAAGAAATTGTGAACGTAATTTTTTCTGCATCTGCAAGGAAAATGTTACCTGAAAATTCTGCTTAAAGGTTTAGAGTTGGCATTAATGCTCCACTTAATAGAGAATTTGGCTGAAGCAAGCTTAAGTCTTATCCCCTACAGTACATGATATATGTTATAAAATCACATCAATGTTTATGAATATAACTGTCACCCATATTTTTGTTATAAAACTTCTATGTGTGTTGAAACTTTGGGCCAGTTTGCTTGGGCCAGTTTGCTTGGGCTCCACTCACAGCAAATTGTATACTAATTTGGTAGAATGCTCAGTTCATCTACTCAGCTTTTTAACATATTTATAAATGATTTAGAAATGGGAATAATGAGTGAGGTGATTAAGAGGGGCATTTTCAATGTGACATCTAAATACGATTTTGTGAAAAACTTCTAAAAATCCAGTAGCAAACATGACCATTTTCAAACCAGAAAAACGCCCAAAGTTTTGTTTTGAAAATGGCTATTTACTAGATGTTTTTGTGCTCAATGTGTCTATCTGTTAGGACTATTTTGAGGGGGGAAAAAAAGAAACCCATCCAAGGGTTAGGTGCACAAAAACTAGATATTGGAGGGCCATCATTCTTAGTAGACTGGCCACACAAACATCCCAGCAGAGCAGTGGGGCACACTAGGGCATACACATCTCACTGTTACCTCCTTATGGTGAGCTCTCCAAAAGCTGTAAAATGGCAGCTGTGCTCTATTGTGATCAGATAGAGGCTGCTCCTCACTGCCAGTCGGCCATGACAAAATGGCGCCCATTCACCGCTCATGTGTGGGCGGCTTCCCGCAACGCAAACGTGCAGCTCTCAGTTCATTTTCTTCCGCGCTTGAGGAGAGTTGTCTTTGTGCTGCTCTCCTTCGTTTGCCTCAGGAGACCGTGTTTTTTCTGCGTTTTACGCACCCCCCTTTCTTCTTTTTTCTTTTTAATCTAAACATAATAAAAAAAAAAAGAAAAGTAATTTTTTCCTTTATTTATTTAGTTTTTCTTCCCTGTTCGAACTTTCCTTTCTTTTTCCGTTGCAGCCGCTGTTAGGCTGCTTGGTCGCGACCTTTGCCCTTTTTTTGTGCCTTTTTATTTGCCACAATCGAGCCATTTGATTTCGCGGACACTATTTTCCCGCCCATCTCATCGAAGACTCCCAGCGGCTTCAAACGCTGTACTCGCTGCAGCTGGACCATCTCGGATACCGACCCCCACGAGTGGTGCCTTCAGTGTCTTGGGCCCGATCATCTTCCAGCTGCTTGTAAGCTGTGTAAGTTAATGAAGAAAAGGACCCAGGTTGCTCGAGAGGCTCAGCGCGAACGACGTTTTTCTGATTGGTCCGGTCCTTCGATTTCGGCATCGACATCGGTACCGAGGTCGGCGGCGTCGATGTCGAGAGAAGCAGCGACACTGAGAGACCAGGTAATGCCTGCCGAAGGACCACATCGAGCTGGGAGCAGCGAGGCATCAAGTGGGTCTCCACCTCTCGAGGCCTACTGCTAAGCAGGCCCCCCGCCCCGAGGAAGCGTAAGGATTTCACATCCTCCTCGTCTGTACCGTCGATGACGGGCGTCGAGCAAAGGCGAAAAAGCACCGTCATTGATCTCCTTCCCACGGTACCGAGAGCTCTGGGGAGCCGAGGGAGTCGGCACCCGAGAAGCGTTGGCGTCGGGAGGACCGCTCACCCTCCATTGAAGAGGTGCCGATGCGTCAGTCGTCTGGCAGGCTGGTACCGGGTCTCAAGCCCCAACAGATTCTGCCACCGATACCTGTACCGGCCCCACAGCCTTTTCCGATGTAATCTCGCGATGAGCGTATCCGTGCCCTTCTTCCAGGGCTTCTGGAAGGGTTGCTTTGTCAGTCTGCCTCGGTGTCGGGGGTGCTTGCGCCTCCCGTACTGAATGTAGAGGAGGCATCTGGGCCATCGCCTGTGAGGAGGTCCCCGCCCTCGGTGCCGCTTGCGGTACCGGAGCCAGTTGCCACCCGGGTCGACTCCCTCTCGACATCTGGTTGAGGTTGAAGTTTTGGTTTGATAGTAGTTTGGCCAAGGGTATCATCATTAAGTTGAAGAGTCGGCGAGAGGGGGGATCCCTGTGGGACTCCGCATTCAGGTATCCATGTTGCTGAAGTAGTCGAGTTGGATGTCACTTGATATGATCGTGTGGTTAGGAATCCTTTGAACCAATTGAGAACGTTGCCTCCAACTCCGAAGTACTCAAGGATGTGTAGTAATATTCCATGATCAACCATGTCGAAAGCGCTTGACATGTCAAATTGTAGAAGTAGTATGTTCTTTCCAGTTGCAATCATTTGTTTGAATTTGGTCATGAGAGTAACTAGTACTGTTTCAGTACTGTGGTTAGACCGAAATCCTGACAGGGAGTCGTGGAGTATTGAGAATTTATTTAAATAGTTTGTGAGTTGTTTGGTCACCATCCCATCCGTTAGTTTGGTTATTAAGGGAATGTATGCTACTGGCCTGTAGTTGGTTAGTTCACTGGCACTTTTCTTTGCGTCTTTGGGTATGGGGGTGAGTAGAATGTTTCCTTTCTCCTTTGGGAAGAGTCCATTTTGTAGCATATAGTTCAAGTGTTTCGTTATGTCTGTTATAAATTGTTGAGGAGCAGATGTCATAAGGTTGTTTGAACATATGTCTAGTATGCAATGAGATTTGGCAAATCTTTTGAGCGTTTGGGAGATGATTTCCTCTGATAATGTCTCGAAGTTGGTCCAGGTTCTGTCTGCTGGGTATACGCCAGGGTCTGGGTCTAGGCAGTCAAGGAATTCAGCATACTCAATGGTACTGACAGGTGTCTTAAGTCGCAATTGTATGATTTTCTCATTGAAGTATTTCATGAGATTGTCTGCTCCTGGTGTGTCTCTGCTGTTGGTTGTGACTGGTGTTATATCTAGTAATTTATTCATGAGTTGGAAGAGTTTGTGTGTGTCTTTGTAGTTTAGTCCAATTTCAGTTTTGTAATATAGTCTTTTAGTATGTCTTATGGTGTATTTGTATTTTCTTTGGAGTTGTTTCCAGGCGTTAAGTGTGGGTTCGTCTTTCTTTTTATTCTATGCACATTCTAACCTTCTAACTTGTGTTTTAAGTTTTTTCAGTTCTTCATTGAGGTTCTGGTTTGGATTGGAGCAATATTGTCTAATATGGATCTGCATCTGTCGTCCCATTCTAGGAGGAATTGGATTGTATCTGCCTTTATTGTCCATTCGTTATAGTAGACTTGTTGCCAGAAGATTACCGGGTCTATTTTTCCTCTTGTATTGTAAGTTTTTCGTTCTTGTTTATTCAGTGAATCCTTCGTTCGCCATTGGAGGGAGATGTTTACTTTATAATGGTCGGACCACGGTGCTGGTGTCCATATTGTGTCTGTTAGTATAAGGTTTGAGTCGGGGTCAAATTTGTGTGTAACGATGTCTAGTGTGTCCTTTGGTATGAGTTGGCTGCGCGTTTGTCCTGTGAAGATCCCATAATTGTAGGAATTCTTCGCATTCTTGGGTGTTGGTTGAATTGAGGCCTTCAAGGTGCAGGTTGATATCTCCTATTATGATAAGATTTGAGGTAGAGACACAAGTGTTTGAGATAAAGTCCATGAAGTGTGTTTGGGAGTCTTGCCAGTTACCTGGTGGTCTGTTTGGGGTTTAGAATCAAACTGCACCCTCCTAGGCCCATTTCTGTTTTGTTCCAGGCTACACTCTCACTTAGCAATGTTTCTTTTCAGGTCAATCTAAGTTATGTCCTCGCTGTTGCGAGGCCCAATTGATCAATGTTTATTGTTTTGAGTGAGCCTGGGGGCTAGGGATACACCACAAGTAAGAATATTAGAGCCTGCTTGTTCTCGGAGAACAAGAAGATACATACCTGTAGCAGGTATTCTCCTAGAACAGCAGGCTCAATATTCTTACAACCCTCCCTCCTCCCCGTTGGAGTTGTTATTTATTTCTATTGTTATGCTTTTTATTTACTGAGAGCTGCACATTCGCGTCGCGGGCGGGAAGCCGCCCACGCATGTGCGGTGTTCGGCCTGCGCGACGGAACGTTCTGGAAGATTCCAAAGCTTTGAAGATTTTTCCAGTCTCCTGGGGCCGTCGTGGTCGACGACCCACAAGTAAGAATATTGAGCCTGCTGTTCTCGGAGAATACCTTCTACAGGTATGTATCTTCTTTTTATGCCTTAATCTCTGAGGTGGTCATTTGGGGCACCTTTTGATCACTGATTCATGATTGATACAGGTCTAACCAAAAAGTCTTAATTTTGGCCCCAGTCATTTTTATATTGTTCCATTATTGTAGAAAAATGTGTATCTTTTGGTGCTTTCCATGTCCTGCCCAAAACATGCCCTCTTAAAATTTAGACAATCTGTAGAGCGAAACATCTAAAATCTGGGTGTCAAAAATTGCAACTTGAATATTTTTGAGAGAAAAACATCTTTCTATCATTCATTTATCATTTAATATACTGTTTCTTATTGCAACTGCAAAACAGAACGGTTTACATTTAAAAAAAATACAACTCAAACATACAAACAAATAAGAACTCCAATCATTGACAGAAAAGCACAGCAAGCCAAAAATGACAAAGAAGGACATAACTAGTACGATCTACAGATTAAAAATACAGTTAAACCTAACCTTCTATACCTTATCTACTATCATAAGTTCTGTTCAATACAGTTTATAAAGAAAAAAGTTTTCAAAAGTTTTCGAAAGTGAATATAGGACTTCTCTAATCTATTTTGGAAGCCCATTCCAGAGAGAGGGAGACAGAAAGAAAGAGAAAAGCCGATCCCCGTGTAGATTCCCATCGAGCCTTAGCAAGTGGAGGAATGACTAATCTATTATCTGTTAATGATCTAAGTGTTCGCATAGCAGTGTAGGGAATCGTCAGATTTGATAAGTAGCTAGGGGTAAGTGAATGAAAAGCCTTATGAGTCAGAGCGAGCACTTTAAATTTGACTCTTGCTTCAATCGGAAGCCAATGTAGTTGATATAATAAAGGTGTTATTCTATCATCCCTCCGAGCCCTGCAAATCTTGCGAGCCGCTGTGTTTTGTATTCTTTGTATTCTTTTTAAATTAACTTGAGTAATCCCTGCATAAATAACATTACAGTAATCTAGGCGTGAGATGATATACGCATATGTCAGTGTTTTTAATAGAGTCCTTACTTATTAAATTTCTAATTGAACGAAGCTTCCTTAAGTGAAAAAAAGACTTTTTTCACTACATCAGATATTTGTTCCTCAAAAGTTAGTGCAGAATCAATAATGACCCCTAGATATCTAAAAGATTTAACTCTGGGAATGTTTTGTGTGGGCACTACTGATGGAATCGTTCCATGCCCTACTATCCATGATGTTGTCTTATCCAGATTTAATACTAACTGATGTGTTGCCAGCCATTCTGCCACTTTATCAAGACAAATTTGAATTGGTGTAAGATCTATAGTTGATGGCTGGACATAGTGAATAAGAAGAAAATCATCTTCATACGAATAGGAGCTAATGCCCATTGTTTGAATGAGTAGTGCCAAGGGACTAACATATAAATAAAAGAATAATGGTGGCAGGTTTTTTTATGAGGCCTTAAATTTGCTGACATCATGAAGTAATTGAGAGTTGTTAAATCACTTGAGGATTGTGAAAAATTGCAAGAGGACCTCACAAGATTGGGAAACTATGCATCCAAATAGCAGATGACATTTAATGTGAACAAGTGCAAAGTGATGCATATAGGAAACTACATCATGCAGGGTTGCACATCAGAGGCCATCATTGATGATACATTAAAACCTTCTGTTCAGTGTGCAGCATTGGCTATGAAAGGAAATACAATGTTAGAAATTGTTTTAATGAGGACACTTTTAGACTAATAGTTTAGTCTTTAATTTTACAACATACTGAATATTACAATGTTTTATATGTTGGTTATGGAGTTAATGATAAGGAAAAGTTACAATCACTACAGAATATGTCAGCTAGGTTGGTTTTCTCAGTGTCAGAGTATGATAAGGTTACACTGTTGTATCTTAAGTTAAATTGGATCCCCATATCTTAAAGTTGTATTAGCTCCCCTTTGAAGCTAGGGTGCTTTTTAAATTACGCATTTTTATTTTTCTCATTGTTTATGGAGATGCTCCAGATTATGGGGGTCTTTTACAGAGGCATGCTAGTGTTTTTAATGTACGCTAATGATTAGTGTGCACTAAACGCTAGAGACACGCATAGGAATATATGGGCTTCTCTAGCGTTTAGTGCACGCTTATTTTTAGCATGCGCTAAAAATGCTAGTGTGCCTTTTTAGAAGTGGCTGTATATGAAGTACATAAGTAATGCCACACTGGGAAAAGACCAAGGGTCCATCGAGCCCAGCATCCTGTCCACGACAGCGGCCAATCCAGGTCAAGGGCACCTGGCGAGCTTCCCAAACGTACAAACATTCTATACATGTTATTCCTGGAATTGTGGACTTTTCCCAAGTCCATTTAGTAGTGGTTTATGGACTTGTTCTTTAGGAAACCGTCTAACCCCTTTTAAAACTCTGCTAAGCTAACCGCCTTTACCACGTTCTCCAGCAACGAATTCCAGAGTTTAATTATGCGTTGGGTGAAGAAAAAATTTCTCCGATTTGTTTTAAATTTACTACACTGTAGTTTCATCGCATGCCCCCTAGTCCAAGTATTTTTGGAAAGCGTGAACAGACGCTTCACATCCACCTGTTCCACTCCACTCATTATTTTATATACCTCTGTCATGTCTCCCCTCAGCCGTCTCTTCTTTTATCAAATTATAATAGACTGGAAACAGCTAGGTGCCATCTCTACCCAAATGCTATTCTATTCTATTTTGATTTTTGTACTTTCAAAAAGTATAAAGTTGAGGGACACTCAATGAACTTATACTGAAATACTTCTAAAACAAATAGGAGGAAACATTTTTTTACTCAACGAAGATCTGGAACTCTTTGTCGGAGGATATAGTAACTGCGGTTAGCGTATCTGGATTTAAAAGAGGTTTGGACAAGTTCCTGAAGGAAAAGACAATAGTCTGCTATTGAGACTGTTCTAGGCTGCGCAATTTGGTTTGCTATCCGCTATAACACTTATGAAATATCACAAAATAAAATAGAAATAATTTACAGGAATTAGAGAGAATTAAAAGTCTTTTTAATTACTCACCAACCAGCACAGCATCAGACATCAGTTTCAAGTTATAACAATCTTTCAAAATCTAACATCAGTACCTCTGGTAATTATAAGTAATTAGACTAATTAGATAAAGAAGGAAGAACAGTTTGTTCGTCATACAAAGGTCACAGAACAGAGAGAAAGCAGAGAATGAAAGAAAGATTCATAGAAAATTAGTTTTTTTCAAGGGGGGGGGGGAGTAAAACCCCCTTGGGAAAAACCATAGGCCATTGGACGGATCTGAACACACTCTCTCCAAACATGCTTGGTTTTTCAGAGTTCCTTTGTCTGCAGCAGGGTTTTATAGCCTGTTGTGAGCATCCACCTCTCCTCTACCCTGGACCAATCATAGGTGCTGCACATGGGCTGAAGACTTGTAATTTGGACTTTTATGTTTGCTGGAAGCTTGCAAATAAAACTTAATTATAGACAAGACAGACATGGGGGAGCCACTGCTTGCCCTGGGATTGGTAGCATGGAATGTTGCTGCTGTTTGGATTTCTGCCATGTTCTTGTGACCTGGCTTTGCTACTATTGGAAAAAAGATACTGGGCTAGACGGACCATTGGTCTGACCCAGTATGGCTATTCTTATGTACTTATATATGTTTTATATACAGCCCACATTCCACACAGTATTTGTAGCAGTTAACACTCAGAGAAGGACCTCAACATCTGAGGAATGTATAATCAACAACAAATTCATAAATAATTGCATTAGTTTTCAACAAATATGTTTTCAAGGCCTTTCTTAAACATAGGTAGGATAGACTTTGCCTTTGTTTATGAGGTAAAGCATTCCAGATTTTTACACCTTGAAACAACAATGAATAATTATAAACAAACTTTAAATGAACATTTCTATGTGAAAGGTATCCTATTTGTAGAGTTCATAGAAGAGAAGAATTATATAACAACTTCAACGTTTTCTGAAGTTTGGTTGAAATATTGCAATATAATGAATTGCAGTAATCTAGTTGTGGAAGGAGAATTGCCTCTGTTATAATTCTAAAGCTTTGTGAATTTAGTGAAGATCATATAGCTTGAAGTTGTCTTAGTCTAGAAAAAAATGTGTTTTTTTATTAATGCATTAATTTGTCTCCCAATTGACAAATTAGAGTCTAGAATTATTCCATGAACTTTATAATAATCCTCTATTTTTAAATTGTTACTAGAAGATAGTACAAACCCTTTTGGTATATTTTTGAAGTCCCCAAACCATAAGATTGTCATGGAACCCTGGATGATGAGCAGCCAGGGCTGCAGCAGACAAGTCCTTTGGGGAGGCACAGAGCATAGGCGAACCAGGCACTGAATTCAGACAAGATATCAGACATGGCAAATAGACAGAGCACACTCAAGACAAGGTGAAACCAGAGCCTGGCTAAAGCAAAAACCAGGAATGGAACTTGACAAAAGTAGGAGCCAGGAGCAAAGGAAGGACACTCATATGGGCCGCAAGTCCAAACTGGAACCCACCCATAACAGAGTTCAAGCATACTGGCTGCAAGGCCAAAGTGGAACCCACTCATACCAGAGGGATGGGGAAAGAAACAGAATGGAATCTCTTGAGCAAGTACTGCTCAATCAGTGCACACAAACTGCACCAAACAGAGCCACAAACAAGGGGTCGAAAGACCCTACACACATGCACAAAGAAACTGAAGGGGAAAGGACAACCCCACTTAGACTCACAAGGTAGAAACCACAAGTAAAAGATAAGAACACCACACAGGGAGGGAGCACAGGGCTGTGCTTAGAACCACAGCTATAAATGAATAGTCCTAACCAAGCCAAACAGAAATCACACAGAGAGGTAGCTTAGGGCTGAGCTAATAGTCCCAGCTAAACTGAAGAGCTGTCTACTCGTGGCACACAGAGAGGAGCTCAAGGCTGAGCCTAGTAGTCAAAGCTAACAGAAGAACCACCCACTCAAACACAAACAGAAACCAACAGAGAGGGTGCTCAGGGCTGTGCTAGTAGACACAGCTAAACAAAAGAACAGCCCACTCGTGCCACACAGAGAGACCGCTCAGGTCTGCGCTAGTAGTCACAGCTAAACAGAAGAGCAACCACTCAAACAGAAACCTCACAGAGAGGACTCAAAACAGAAAGCACACAGGGAAAACTCAAGACAAGGCCACACAGCCATAGTAAAGGAACACTCATGGCTGTGCCACACGGCACTCAAGGAAAAGGGAAGCCACTCATAGGAATACACAGCAGATACAAATCACATAGTTTAAAAGCTTTTTCATCTCCTTTTTAAAGTTATTACCAGCAGCCTGGTTCCATCCTAGTAAAAGTGGAGCCCACCTTTCTGAACAGACTTCTCCTTGAATGTTGCCCAGTTTAACAAATCTTAATCTCTCCTCCCTGCACAATCATCTTATCAACATTTTGAGACTCTGGAGCTCTGTCTGTCTCGTGAGTCCTGTGTGTGAAATGGGGAGCATTTTTGTGGAATGCTATTCTAGAGCAGTGTTTCCCAAGTCCAGTCCTGGAGTACCACTTGCCAGTCAGGTTTTCAGGATATCCACAATGAATATGTATGAAAAGATTTGCATATAATGGAGGCAGTGTATATGAATCAACTTAATGCATATTCATTGTGGATATCCTGAAAACCTGACTGGCAAGGGGTACTCCAGGACCAGACTTGGGAAATACTGTTCTAGAGGATCTAGATTCAACTTTCAACCTAAAAAGCCTAAATTTGGCTTGATGTACATCAGAACTTTGTCCCAGCTCCACTCAGACTGTGACTCATGGAATGCCCATATACGATCATGTAAAATAGGACCTCTTACAGTGCAGCTACTTTTTATGCATGTATACCCACATGCAATATTATAAATAACATTTTCCATGGGCAAAACATGCTTTACACATAGAAAACACATTAGAATTATCCCCACTATGAATATTTTCTAGTTGGTAACTATTACATGATTGATTGCCAGTGTTTGGTGTAAAATGTACTCAGATGTTTAGATGTATAATATCCACATTTCACGAATCTGAATAATTCGTGCTTTCTATTAAGAGTAAAACTGCAGTCATAATATATTCATGTTTCTTTTGTGTAGGTATTCATTGGATTTGTACTAAAACAGTTTGAATATATCGAAGTGGGGCAATTCAGGTATAATATTTTCTTCCTTTTCACTATAGCAAACAAAATTTAGGGTCTATAGAGTATTTTGTGGATATCTAGTTTAGGTTTAAGCAGAGTGCACATTTATTTGAGCAGCAATTATTCTTCCAAAAACATTTTTTTAAAAGTTATATTGGGTTTCTTTTTGCAGGGAATCTGAGGCAATTATTCCTAATATTTTTTTCTTCTTGGTGTTACTGTCTTATGAGCGTTACCACTCTAAACAGATTATTGGAATTCCTAAAATAATCCAGCTCTGTGATGGAATCATGGCAAGTGGAAGGAAAGCTGTTACACATGGTAACTATGCACTTCTGTTAAATTTCTATTTATTCATATCATGTACAATTGTGTACAAATGTTCAAGCATTCCTGGTTAAGTTTGATGTTGCAGTGAATCACTATGGGGTCCTTTTACTAAGCTGCAGGAAAAAGGGCCTTGTGGTAGCAGTAGGGGCTGTTTTTCCTTCACATTGGGGCAGCGCGTGGCGATGCCCGGTTAGCACCCTGCTAGACAAAAAGAACATTTCCAGGGAGCGCCAGAAATGGCGTGCGCTCAACCCAGAACTACTATCGGTGGCCATGTTGCCCCAGCGGTAGTTCAGTTTTAGCATGTGGTAAGCCCGCATTGGGCTTACCGCTGCTTTCTAAAAGGGCCCCTAAGTGAACTAAATTATACACAAAATCTGAATCCTACAAATTTAAACACACAAATATAAAATCAGCAGGAAAATCAGTTGGCTTAACCTAATTTTATTGGAAGTAAAGGTATACAAAAGGTGATCCTTATGTATGTGTCCAGATATTTTTTAAACAATTGTCCATGAGCCCAACGTGTTTTGCTGCATAGTCGCTTGCGTCAGGGGCAATCATATCTTTGTCATTAAAGTCAAACTACACATATACACATCCACTTACAAACAAAAACACATAACATAAAAGAAACAAAAAAGAAACAAATATGGGATAAAAGACTATTACCTTATACCACCTCACAAGTCATAAGAACATAAGAGTAGCCATACTGGATCAGACCATTAGTCCATCTAGCCCAGTATCCTGTTTTCCAAACAGTGGCCAAGCCAGGTCACAAGTACCTGCCAGAAACCCAAATCGTGGCAACACTCCATACTACAAATCCTAGGGCAAGCAGTTGCTTCCCATGTCTGTTTCAATAGAAGACTATGGACATTTCCTACAGGAATTTGTCCAAACTTTTTTAAAACCCAAATATGCTAACCGCTGTTACCACATCCTCCAGCAAAGAGTTCCAGAGCTTAACTATTCGTTGAGTGAAAAAATATTTCCTCCTATTTGTTTTAAAAGTATTTCCATGTAACTTCTTCGAGTGTCCCCTAGTCTTTATACTTTTGGAACAAGTAAAAAATCGATTTACTTCTACTCATTCTGCGCCACTCTGGATTTTGTAGACTTCAGTCATATCTCCTCTCATCCGTCTCTTTTGCAAGCTGAAGAGTCCTAATCTCTTTAGCCTTTCCTCATGCAAGAAGAGTTCCATCCCTTTTATCATTTTGGTCACTCTTCTTTGAACCTTTTCTAATTCCGCTGTATCTTTTTTGAGATATGGCGACTAGAACTGAATGCAGTACTCAAGGTGTGGATGCACCATAGTGCGATACAAAGGCATTATAGTGTTTCGGTCTTATTCACCATCCCTTTCCTAATAATTCCTGGCATCCTATTTTCTTTTTTGGCCACCGCCGCACACTGAGCAGAAAATTTCAATGTATTATCTACAATGGCACCCAGATTTTTTTCTTGAGCACTAACCCCCCAAGGTAGACCCTAGCATCAGATAACTGTGATTCGGATTATTCTTTCCAATGTGCATCACCTTGCATTTGTACAGATTAAATTTCATCTTCCATTTGGACGCCCAGTCTTCCAATTTCTTAAGGTCTTTCTGCAACATTTTACAGTTCGCACATGTTTTAACAACCTTGAATAGTTTTGTATCATCTGCAAATTTGATCACCTCACTCGTTGTTCCGATTTCCATATCATTTATAAATTTGTTAAATAGTACCGGTCCCAGTACAGATCCCTGCGGCACTCCAATTGTTTATCGTTTATCATTAGTATGGAGAGCCCACACTGGTGAGACTGTAAGCTGAAAACAAAATTCCATTGAATAAAAAAAATAAAAATCCATTTTGAGGAGGCTTATGTGGACAAGACAACAAAAAGAGCATGAAATAAAAACCGATTTGATTATTCAAAAGATCTACTGGTACAGATCTATCATATTTTTTAGGGCCTAATGGTACCAGTTTCAAAAGGAAATTTAAAAGAAAGAGCATCATAGAAAAGGGAAATAAATATGGACATAAAAGAAACCATTATTTGTTCTAAGGATCATGTGTTACACATCTCATTACCAATGTACTAAATAAATAAATCCTATATAATAAAACTCACCCTCAACGTTCTGAGGACACTGACGTCACTGTCAGGTCCACCGGGCACTTCCTTCCGGTTCGAAGCCTTCGTGGTGGTGAAGCCACCGAAAACACTGTGTTGGGGCCCCGCCCTCGCGTCAAACGTGATGACGTCGAGGGCGGAGCAATAGCGTCAGTGGCTTCACAACCAACGAAACAGCAGAGATTGAAAGTGGCGTGCCGTGGTCCGCAACAATGGCGGTCAGTGCCTTCAGAATGCCGAAGGGGTGAGTAGGGAGGGGGGGGGGAGGTACAGAAGGAAACCGTGCTAGCGCCCGTTTCATTTGCGCAAGAAACGGGCATGTTTTACTAGTATCTATATAAGTATTATTTTTTTCAAAGAACCATATGGTACAGGTCTGTAGGCAAAAGAAGTGTAGCACACCAGACCGTGCTCCCAGTTGATTTACTACTTACTTTTTTTTTTAAATAAACCCAAAAAGTTTAGTAACTCGGGGGTCCTTTTACTGAGGTGCGCTGAAAAATGGCCTGCGTGTATTGGACACGCGCAAGTCCATTTTTCAGCGTGCCTGCACAAAACGCCTTTTTCATTTTTGTCAGAAAATGGATGTGCAGCCAAATAAAATTTGGCGCACGTCCATTTTGGACCTGAGACCTTACTGCCACCTATTGACCTAGCAACAAGGTCTCAGGCATTAACCGGGCAGTAATGGTCTACTCGCGTACAATGCCAATTACCTCTCGGTTAGCACCGGGGCACGCTTAGTGGATGCGCGTAAAAAATTAAATTACCACCTGGGCCACACAGTAGCTAGGCGGTAGTTCAAAACTCATATGCTTAAGATGCGTGTACGCGGCTTAGTAAAAGTGCCTTTCGGGCTTTCAGTAAATGAGGTAGAGGCAATTTTGTGGCTGAACAAAACTCTGAACCTTCTAACCTCTCAGCTTATGATTGTTCTGTCCATTTACAACCACCATGAGTTTCTGTAAGCAACAATCTGTACATTGCAGAAGGCTATACAAAAAAAATCTCTTAAACATTTCCAGCTTAAATTTTAAAGTATCTTCATTGTTATGAAAGTTACTTAGAACTGCTAAAGTTAAGAAAAGATTTGGAAGACCAAAAGAAATCTCTGATTGAGCTGCCTGAAAACTGGTCAGATCTTTAAAAAAGCGCACACATATCACGGATCGTAACTGCATAGATATGGATGGGCTGAAGTGTAAATTTTAAGGGGCTTCGATGTTAGCTTCAGAACTTTTAGTACAAGAACAGTGCTGGGCAGACATCTACGGTCTGTGCCCTGAGAATGGCAAGGAGAAATCAAACTCGGGTATACATATAAAGTATCACATACCATGTAAAATGAGTTTATCTTTTTGGGCAGACTAGATGGACCGTACAGGTCTTTATCTGCTGTCATTTACTATGTTACTATGTTGTGTAGGAGAGTGAATATAAGCCCCCTTAGCCTTCCTCAAACACGTGAGAATAATTCTTTTGTTTTTCTTGACCCCATGCACCTGGAAATATTTTTGTTCGAAAAGGAGAAAGTTCAGGGCCTCTTTTACTAAACCACACTAGTGATTCCTGGTGTGGCAAATGCACTACAGCCCATCCATTTTGAATGGGCTGCATTGCATTTGCCACTTGAGAATCGCTAGCATAGTTTAATAAAAGAGGCCCTGAACTTTCTCCTTTTCTAACAAAAATATTTCCATGTGCATGGGGTCAAGAAAAACAAAAGACTTATTCTCATGTGTTACCAGGCACTTGCAGGGAAATTTTAAAAGGAAAGATGCCCCTACTGCTAACACCCTAGACATTAGCTGAAGAAAAGCTTTTCACCTCAATTGTGTGGCATGGCATCATCTGGGAATATCATAATAGTCTGCCCCAAGAATGTTGGAGGGGCTGGTTATAGCGATACCCTAGAACTGTTACATTTGTGCAGAGAAAACTATGGAGACGTGGCCGGGGGGTGCTGCAAAAAAAATGCTCGGACAGAAAGGGTGCCGTGAACAGAAAAAGTTTGGGAACCACTGATCTAAACTGTATACAAAAACTTAAGTATCTTGGAAACAGTAGCCAATCATTTGTTTTATCATATTTGAATTCACATCAAAATCCATAATGAATAGTACATTTCATCTCTGAAGTCTATGACTTCTAAAAAAATAATAATAATAAATAAAATTGTGGCCAGTTATCATTCATATAAAAAGTTAATGATATTGGCACATTCCTACCTCCTTTAGACAGTGTTCCTCCTAATTCTGCTTTTTCAACTAATATGAATTATCCTGAATTAGTTTTTCCTAATAATACTGCCTTTGCTTCTACTTCATCAGTTAATTAAGTAGCTGTAGTGGTCTTGCAAGGTTCAACCCACCAGCTCTTTTTGAGGTTGCAAAAGTAATATCGACAATTAATTCTTCAACATTTATTACTCATCATTGCCTGTACATTACTCAAGCAATTCCTGATCCTTCTTCTCTCTTTTCTTCATATTAGTCTTTTCATGTGTCAGGGATCATATTTTTTCCTCCTAAATGGAAACAGGCAATTGCTCATATTCACCTGAAGGATCCTAAGTCTGATCCCTCTCTTGCATATTTATTTCATTGAACATTCTTCCATTTATATCTAGTTGCTGAGAAACTTGTTGCAAATGAATAAACTCTGCTTGTACTTTTAGACTTTGTTAGGCTCAATTATGGTCAAGGTGAGGAGGTCTTACTACTTTCATTAGATCTTTCAGCTGTATTTGACCTTGTTAATCATTCCATTCTGTTTCACTGGCTCTTCCTATCTTTGGTACTGCCTTTGCATGTTTCTAGTCTATTCTGAGTAATGGGTCATTATAAAGTTTACTGGTCTCAATTTACTTCCATTTCCTGTGATTTGTCTTGCAGTGTACCTTGTGGTTCCAGTTTGGGTCCCATTTTTAACATAGTTTTGCCATAATTAGCAGTTCTTGTTGGGCTTCACCCTTTTCATTTAGGTTGATGATATTCATGGATTTCATTTCCACCAAACTGATGATGAAATTTCATTTAAACTAGGGAAAGTTGCAGACTGTCTTGCCAGTGATGATCTTAATTCCTTCTAAGACTGATGCCATCATGTTCTCTTGTGTGATTCCTTTACTTGTCTAACCTCAACTCATAGCATTCAGATACCATGTGCAAGAGGTCTGCACATTGAATCCCTCATGAATGAGGTTAAAGAGCTAAGAGAGGAGGTGACAAAACTGAGAAGCACCAATGACAGAGATATTCATCTCTGAGATGCTTCTGGAGCCAGCGGGGATCTCCAGCAAAGTGAAGACTGATACTGTACATAAAGAAGACAGATGGATATAGCTCACTAGACCTTGCAAAATTAAGACCCCCAACTGCACTTTTAGAAGAGGTCAAAATCCCCAAGAGCAAGGAGGATACAAAGCATAGAAATCTCAAAATTGCTGAACCAGTGATCACTAGGAAGTGGAGGGTTGTTGCACTTGGTGATTCCCTTCTGAGAGGTACAGAGGCACCCATGTGTCAACCAGACATAATGTCCGGGGAGGTGTGCTGTTTGCCTGGTGCCAAGATTCAGGACATTAGAGAAAGCTTGCAGAGATGTCTCAAGCCCACAAAACAGCTCTTTCCAAATTTTGAAATGGCTTAAAATCAACAAATTATCACTTTCAGATGCAAATGCCACTAACATTATTCCATCCTTTGCCTGAACATTACTCAAACAGTTCCTGAACCCCTCTTCTTCTGTGTCTTCATATTATAGTCTTTTTATGTCTCAGGGATGGAAGGGGACTGACTTGGATTTAGTGGCGGTCACTGAGACATGGAGGAATGGCATTATATGTTAAATATAATAGTAAAGCATCAGAATTGTTGGACGTAAAGGTTAAGGAAGAGGTACTGTGGATTAATCTGGAGAGAGCAAATGGACAATGTATTCACATTGGTGTGATATACAGGCCAGCTTCACAGACAGAAGAAGTGAACCAATACTTAATTAAAGACATTCACAAGATTTCAGTGAAAGGAAAAGTGATATTAGCTATCCATCCTTTTCTGCAGATTTGTATTTCTTTTTCTTCTTTTTTTAAATTTTAATATGTAAACCACTTTGATGGCTTGTCTTTAGGCAGTTAATTTAATTGTGAACCTTGTGATTTCAACATTCCAGATGTAGATTGAGGTATCCCTGTTGAGAGCTCATCTAGAAGTAAAGATGCCTTGGATTCTCTAAAGGGAGAGATGTTCCAGCAGTTGATAATGGAACCCACATGAGATGGGGCAATACTGGACCTGATGTTTACAAATGGGGTGTCACGTTCACTAAACAGGAACTGGGTTTGTGAGCCCTTGGGCCACTGCCGAGAAGCAGCAGTGGCAGGCAAAACCACCCCACACCAGAAGCAAGGCAGAACAGACGTACCGGCAAATCCAGGCTAGGTCTCTGGCGGACAGCCAGCAAGCAGAAGACAGGTCCAGGCAAAGGTTCAAAAGGCAAGCGGCAAGCAAAACGAAGTCCAGGTCCAGGCAAAGGTTCAAAAGGCAGGCGGCAAGCAAAGCAAAGTCCAGGATCAGGCAAGGTTCAAAAGGCAGGAAACCAGCAAACACAGAAACAGGTCCAGTCAAAGTCTCTCAGGCAGAAGTGCACAAGCACCCACGAACCAGGGCCTAAGACGCAATGCAAAGGCAAAGCAACCAGGTTTAAGAATGGCTAATAAGCCCAGCAGCACCTGGAGCTCAGCTGTAACCATCACCAGGAAACTACGGGTGCTGTTAGGTTCAATCCGAGCAAGCAAGTCTGGCAGCCCGGAAGATCCGGACCGGACTGGACTGAAATCTGGAATGGGTGACGGTCCACAGCAGCCACCGGTTCTGGCCACCAGAGGGCAAGGTGAGCACAGACGTAACATGGGGAGAGAGTTTCTGACATTGCAGTAGATGATCATTTGGTATCTAGTGATCACCAAATGGTGTGGTTTAAAATGAAGTCATTGTTCAAAGGGCTTATTCAAAATTGAAGGTTTTAGATCTTTAAAATCTAATTTTGTTAAGATGGGGAATGCCTAAAGAATCTGCTAGATGGACGGGAACAATTTAGGGAAGTAGAAAAGCATGGGCAAAACTGAAAGAGGCAATTTTAAGGGCAACAAACCTATTTGTTGGGAAAGTAAACAAAAGTAAGAGGGAAAAGAAGGCTTCTTTGGTTCTCAAAAGTAGTAGCTGAAAAGGTGAGGGAAAAGAGGTTATCCTTCATAAATTACAAAGCATCACAGAAAGAAGGCGACGGTCTACAATACCTGGAAAAGCTAAGAGCAGTTGGTAAAGTAGTCAGGAAAAATGGAAAAAGAAATAGTAAGGTAAAATTCAGGGATAAGATATTTTTTAGGTAAGCAAGCAATAGGGAGGAAGTGCAAAAGTGGCATTGTGAGGCTCAAAGGTGAAAGGGAACAATACATAGAAGCTGATAAAAGGATAAAGCAGAATTGCTCAACAGATATTTATGTTCTGTGTTCACAGATCAAGAGCCACTAGTAGGACCACAGAAGGCAAATACTAATAAGAATGGATGTGTGGTAGACTTTGACCAAATTGTGTTTGTGAGGAGCTAGCTAAACTAAAGTTGGATAAAGCAATGGGGCCAGATGGGATATATCAAGGGTACTGAAAGAATTCAGGAACATTCTGGCTGCTCCAGTCTGATCAGTTCTTCTCTTGAGTCAGGCATTGTCATAGAAGACTGGAGAAGGGCAGATGTGGTTTCCCTACTCTTCCCGTCAATTCCTACTCTTCCCCATTATCACTTGTAGATTTTCCTGTTGTATTAGCTTCATTTTACTGCATTGGCATTTGCCTCTGTGGTGCGCTGTAAGCCACATTGAGCCTGACACTGTTGGGAAACTGTGGGGTACAAATGAGATAATAAATAAATAAATAAGGAGGAGGTTGGGAACTACAGGCTAGTTAGTCTTACTTCAGTGGTGAATAAACTAATGGAAACACTCCTAAAACAGAGGATAGAGAAGTTTCTGGAATCAAATGGATTGCAGCACCTGGGGCAGTATGGTTTTACAAGAGGAAGTTCTTCTCAGACTGATTAACTTGTTTAGGTGACCAAACAGTTGGATTTAGAGGGACTATACTGGACCATATGGCTGCTGCTACCACTACTACTACTATTTAGCATTTCTATAGCACTACAAGGCATACGCAGCGCTGCACAAACATAGAAGAAAGACAGTCCCTACTCAAAGAGCTTACAATCTAATAGACAAAAAATAAATAAAGTAAGCAAATCAAATCAATTAATGTGAACGGGAAGGAAGAGAGGAGGGTAGGTGGAGGCGAGTGGTTACAAGTGGTTACGAGTCAAAAGCAATGTTAAAGAGGTGGGCTTTCAGTCTAGATTTAAAGGTGGCCAAGGATGGGGCAAGATGTAGGGGCTCAGGAAGTTTATTCCAGGCGTAGGGTGCAGCGAGACAGAAGGCGCGAAGTCTGGAGTTGGCAGTAGTGGAGAAGGGAACAGATAAGAAGGATTTATCCATGGAGTGGAGTGCACGGGAAGGGGTGTAGGGAAGGACGAGTGTGGAGAGATACTGGGGAGCAGCAGAGTGAGTACATTTATAGGTTAGTAGAAGAAGTTTGAACAGGATGCGAAAACGGATAGGGAGCCAGTGAAGGGTCTTGAGGAGAGGGGTAGTATGAGTAAAGCGACCCTGGCGGAAGATGAGACGGGCAGCAGAGTTTTGAACCGACTGGAGAGGGGAGAGGTGACTAAGTGGGAGGCCAGCAAGAAGTAGATTGCAGTAGTCTAAACGAGAGGTGACAAGGGTGTGGATGAGGGTTTTGGTAGAGTGCTTGGAAAGGAAGGGGCGGATTTTACGGATGTTGTAAAGAAAGAAACGACAGGTCTTGGCAATCTGCTGGATATGAGCAGAGAAGGAGAGAGAAGAGTCAAAGATGACCCCAAGGTTTCGAGCTGAGGAGACAGGGAGAATGAGAGAGCCATCAACAGAAATAGAAAACGGGGGGAGCGGGGAGGTGGGTTTGGGGGGGAAAATGAGAAGCTCGGTTTTGGTCATATTTAATTTCAGGTGGCGTTGAGACATCCAGACAGCAATGTCAGACAAGCACGCTGAAACTTTGGTTTGGATGCAAGGTGAGATATCAGGGGTAGAAAGGTAGATTTGGGAGTCATCAGCATAGAGATGGTAGGAAAAGCCATGGGATGAGATTAATGAACCAAGGGAAGAAGTGTAGATAGAAAAGAGGAGGGGACCAAGAACAGAACCCTGAGGCACGCCGACAGGCAGAGGGATAGAAGTAGAAAAGGATCCACCAGAGTGAACACTAAAGGTGCGGAGGGAGAGGTAGGAAGAGAACCAGGAAAGAACAGAGCCCTGGAATCCAAGTGAGGACAGGGTATCGAGAAGTATGCTGTGATCGACAGTGTCAAAAGCGGTGGAAAGATTATGCTGTGCATGTCATACCTTTTGCCTGCCTCAAAATGAACAGTATTCACTGATTCCATTGGAATTTGAGGTCTCATTAAGGCCAGTTTCTATGTACCAAAATTCACCTGTCAGTTGGTGGACATTTGAAACCACCGATCCATGCGATCTCCTTTTCAACCTGGAACATTGTTGCATACCAACAATAGATGCTTCCAGTATTGCCTGGTGAGCCCATCTCGGATCTAAACTCACGTAGGGTGCCTGTGCAAAAGCCAGAAGTGTTGGGGCATGGGGGACCATGGCATGAAAGGGGCACTGAAGAGCACCTGGCACATATTCTCAGCCACAATATCAGATACTAGGGAGGTAGGCAGCAAAATAACCCTTGGGAGGATGTTGCAAATTGGCCTTTGGTTTTGGAAACTTGTAGCACACCACTGGAATTAATTTTTCAGGATCAATCAGTGCTCTTGCAGTTTCCCTTAGACTATGCTGAGAGAGAGCACAAATTGAGGATTTTGAGATTTCCAGTCACATACAAATTCAATTCACTTACATATCAGACAATCAGAACCATATAGCAGACAATATCAGCATAATTTTTCAGCCTCACAAATGGTCTCTACATGCTTAAATAATACAGGGTATTTTTTGAGACTGAAATTTTCTTGTGATCTTTACCTAATCTGTACCTTTGAATAATTATCCCAGTTTTCTTTTGGCAGCAACATGTTTTGCATGTTTAGACTTTAGCCTCAAATTCATCTCATACAACAGAAGCAGCTTCTGTTTATTTTGTTTTGGGCCTCTTTAACAAAATCTGACTCATGACTATAAACATCTCTTCAGAAAACTCCACTTTCAGTCAGCTATGGAATTCCTTGAATGGTGGTGGCTGGTTTACTCAATTTCCTCTCTTTCTGTCGCTGGCTCCTTCTCAATTTCAATTTCCTCCATGCTAAGGGGAATGAGCATGATAATGGTAGTATAGACCTCATGTGGCAGATCAGTGTATGGTATGAAGAGTTATTGTCCCTCATCAGAAAGTGAAACCTTTGACAAGGATCTTGGAACTCAGTGTTGGAGAAATTCCCCAGCTGAAACCTGGCATCTTTAAGGGATGTGAATTTCAGAAGATTATTATGTGCCTGCTGGGATTCATCAGTGGTATCAGTTATTGTTTTCCATGTACCAGTTGAAAAACCACAGTCACATCCTAAGTTGATTGGATTGCTGTGACAAAAGGTATGAAGACCTAGGCAATCAAAATTTATTCTTAATTTTTTGAATTTTATAATTGTTTTACATTGAAAATGTAGAATATATTATGCAGATCAAAGAAGAAAACTCATACCTGCATTTAATAAATATAAACCACTTCGGTTATACCACAAAAAGGTGGTATATCAAATCCATGTCTCTTTGCCCTTTAATTCATTCCGAATTGCATTTTTTAGACAACAGACTTGTAAGACACTGCCTAATACATCAGACCCTAATAATAAGATATATAGATCAACACAGATCCATCCCAGTATTAGTTCCTTTCCTAACATTGCTTTCTCTCACTCAGTTGCCACTTAATCATATGTACTTTTCTAGTCAAACCTGAGTTAACTCCAGTATATCTGTAATTCATTTAAACTGTTGGATCAATTCTTGTTATTATTTAATAGCAGATGAATTAGTCTAAAGCATAACAAACACCACTTTGGCTCTTTTTTGAAGGAGCAAATAAATTCTTGTCATAAATCAGTTGGCATGGAGTTCTAAAGGACAGTGGTATAATATGCAAAAGCTTTCTGCCTCGTAGGTACCACGTTAATTTCTGCAAAACCAGGTACATTTACTACGAATTTCTGTGAAAATCAGCCGGTCCTAAATGAATGATTATAAGGTTGGGGAGATACTTAAGGCCCATGTGGTCACTATGCTAGGCAAGCATAAGTATCTGGCTGATCTTTCTGCATAAAAAAAGAGGAAACCATAAGCACTGAGTATGGCAACTGTATATTATTTTTCACTGTACAGTTCTTTCCTATTATATTCCGTCTGTACAACAGACAAAGTAGAAGCTGAAGCTGCACACTAAGGGGTCCTTTTACAAAGCTGCAGTAGGCACTAGCATGTGCTTGCTGCAGTTAATAAGGGCTTATTGTGGGACGTGCTGAGGCATCCCATGATAAGCTTGCAATGTGCGCACATAAACCACATGCTAGAAAAACATTTTACCTGGGAGGGGGGGGGGGGGCAGAGAGTGGGCATTTATTCTCTGATCAGTTAGCATGTCTGCATTCCCGTGCACTAGCTCATTATCGTGTGATACCTTACTCCTACAAAATAAATGGCAGTAAGGGGTCAGACGCTAATCCTTTATTTAATGGCTACACACTAATGGCAAGATTAGCGGGTGGCCGTTAATTCACAAAATAGAAAAGCAGTCATTTTCCGGCTGCACTGAAAATGGTCTTAGGGTGCACTAAGGCCACTTCTTAGCACAGCTTAGTAAAAGTACCCCTTAATAAGCAATTGTCTTGAATGGTGAGTCCCACATTATGGTCTTCAGTGGCACTGTGAAATGCCTTTCTGTTCAAACTGTACCTGTTCCTCTTAACAAGGTTGCTATTTATGATGATATATAGTTGAAAACAGAAAATACTAGAGGTTATGTATAATCTTTCTAAAATACAAAGAATAAGGAAAATGTATTTTTAATAGTAGATGCATGTGAAAAATACGTGTTTTCAGATATAATGTTATGCTTTTTCCCCCCCCCATTTTAGCTATACCAGCTCTGCAGCCTATAGTTCATGATCTCTTTGTATTAAGAGGTACAAACAAAGCTGATGCTGGCAAAGAACTTGAAACACAGAAGGAAGTGGTTGTGTCCATGCTGCTTAGGCTTATCCAGTACCATCAGGTAAAGCGTAATTGTAGCTGACAAATTAAGTTCAGTGTTAAAAACAGATATGTGCAAACCAAAGAGCTGGATATGAAATTTAGAAACTAATGAAAAAGTTTTCTTCCTTGTTGTCCCCCCAGACCAGTCTAGTTGCTTGGGTTATGCTCTCCTGCTAGCAGGTGGAGACCTGGAAGTAATGTACTGTGATGTCATCAGTTAAGAACTGTGTGAAACCCCGTAGCCAGTTAGTATTTCCCAGTCTCCAGCAGGTGGTAGGTCGATAACAGGTGCAGCAGCTTCTCAAGTCTGGTAGGAAAGTTTTCTTGTTTTGGGTTTTCTGGAGTTAAAAAAAATAGAGAGGGTCAGAAGCTAGTGAGTGAGGCTTAGTGTTGAGGAACTTGACTTTTCTAGGAGCCCCCCCTTCTGTCCAAGTACCCCTTTTTTTCTTGGCATTTAAGAGATAGTAGTGTTTCTCAATCCCTTTCTCACAAAAAGGGAACCTTAAGTGCCTGAGCCAAGTATTTGTGCGACAGACAAAAATAATGCTCTTGAATTTCTTTTTCTGTGAGACTGTTTTATCTATTTTTGTGAGGCTGTGTTCTGTTTTTTGTTTTCTTGTGTAGTTCCATTGTCTTGCTTCCCTCCATCAGTATGGTATTGATTGGCTCAGCTCTGTTTCTTTCTGAGCCCAGTGAAGGAGCTAAAATGACAGTGCAGCCAAAAAAGTTGAAGTGCTGTGTGGTTTGTGGGGAATGCCGGCAAGCGGACACGTTGGCTCACTTAGGGTAAGAGGAGAGAGTGGAGAAATTGACTTTCTCAGTGCAGTGTTCCTGTTAGTGGCTTGGCACATTCTGGGGAATTTTCTCAGTCTATTACAGAGCAGGTTTTAGGAGGATCTGCAGCCATTTTTGAAGTGGTCCTAGTAGTTTCTACCTAAGTTGAACCACCTATGCTCCTGCTGCCTTCAGATGCAACTTCCTTTGAGATTGCAGACAGAAACAAAAAAAGGCAAAGATCTGCCATAGAAATAGCAAATCAAAAGAAAAAAAGCAGATCAAAAAAGACAAAAAAATAGAACAGGAGGGTAACAGAAGAAGTGGTTTATTGCAAGTTACCCGACATGGCCACGTTTCGCCCTCAGGCTGCGTCAGGGGTAAAAAAAATACATAATGAGTAAAACATAAACATCACATTATATATTTGATAATAAAACATATCTAAAAACACTATCGCATCATATAAAATAAAAACAGATCAAATCTAAAAACAATACAATAAAATATAATATCAAATCAATATCAGTTAAAAACATTCAGATAAAATATGCATGCAATAAAATAATTTTAATATAAGACATATCATCAACAAAAAATAATAATATCAACACTATATGTATATCAACAGAACTGCAAAGGACAGATAGGAGGAGATATACAACACTAAAATAACTGAATGACCGTACATACTAAATATCACCTACCTAATAGGGATAAAAAGCAAAGTGAACACCTAAATGTAGTCATACAACCACCTAAAAAAATACAAAATAAAATAAATAAAATCTCACAATGCTTGGCCTCAATTGCCGTCTTTTATGCACATTCAATGATCTAAAAATATTAAAATTAATATTCACTTTGTTAAAAAGTAAGAATCAGTGGGTTTCCATGTTCTAATAGATAGCAACTCAAATCAATAGAAATCAATACAAAGTGCCTAAAAACATCATACTGTTCTGTGACAATCACATATATCCTGATGATGATGTCATTAAAAAGAACTCCACAGTGGCCATGAAAAAAACTGATTAACTACTACTACTACTACTACAATTAAACATTTCTATAGCGCTACTAGACTTACGCAGCGCTGTACAAATTAACATGAAAAGACAGTCCCTGCTCAACAGAGCTTACAATCTAAATTGGACAGACAGCTAGAGGTGGGGAAATTGCAGTGGTAGGGGTGATAAGTGAGGGTGTTGAGTAAGAGAGTCATGGTTAGGAGTCGAAAGCAGTAGCAAAGAGGTGGGCTTTAAGCCTAGACTTGAAGACAGCCAGAGACTGAGCCTGACGTACTGGCTCAGGGAGTCTATTCCAGGCATAGGGAGCAGCGAGATAGAAGGAACGGAGCCGGGAGTTAGCAGTGGGGGAGAAGGGGGACGACAGGAGACATTTACCCAGCGAACGGAGTTCACGGGGAGGAGTGTACGGAGAGATGAGAGCGGAAAGGTACTGAGGAGGCAATCCAGCACTCATTACTGTTGTTTGAATGTACAAACATCAATTGAAATTGTGCTGTTGCAACGCACCAAACGTGCTTACCCTGATACTTGTGTCATTAGAAAAAACTTTGCAGTGGATGTAGCAATACTGATTCAGAGGCACTCAGTCAAACTCACAGGCAATCCAGTACTTTATGCTGCTATTTGAATGGGTGGATATCCATACATAAACCCTAATGATTTTATCATTAGAAAGAATTTAGCAATCCCACTCAGCACAACTGGCATGTAATGCAGTGCTCTTTACTGATACTTAAATAGGTAGATATACAATCATCTGTTTCAATCATAACTGTGGCAACATCCCAAACCCCCTTTAAGTATTAAAGCTAACAACACTAAGCTGATCAGATTACACAAACTTCAGTCAAACAGACATGGAGCATCAAGCAACTGGCTTAGAAAAAATAACTGACTTAGAATTTGCACTGACAAAACATATGTAAAGCAAGCCAAGCTGTTTAAACAGTACACACCACCATCTAAATTCCATATGGCGTATCTTATATCCTACCTTACGTAAGTGCTTCCCAAGCTTACTCAGCAAACTTCACAATGCTATGTTGACTGGCAGCATTATAACACACACTCTGATTGGTCCTTTAAATATCCCCTTTGAGAGTTCAAAGGTCAAAGAGAATTCTAGAACAAGAACCCACTAATCCAAATAAAAGTGTATATTAAATACTATGGACATCTCAAAAACAGATAAGTAAAAATAAAAATGGAAAAAACAAAAAAACTTTAAGAAACAGGGGTAATTTTTAAAAAAATTCTGTCATGTGACATTTCCAGGCAAAGGATGTGGAACAAGCATTGGATACATGTAGTAACATATACTGATCACCAGGTGGCTGATTTAAACAAACATTGGATTGAGCAGTACATAATGGCAATCTGCTGGTAGTACTATAAAAACACTTATCTGAAATCTATCCCCCATGATCAGGCTCCCCCTTTTGAGCCCCCTCCTACTACTACTACTACTACTTAGCATTTCTATAGCGCTGCCAGGGTTACGCAGTGCTGTACAAGTTTAAACATGGGGAAGGACAGTCCCTGCTCAAGAGAGCTTACAATCTAAAGGTAACAAACTACGTAGTCAGTGTAGGTATCATGAATGGGGAAGGTGGTTAGGCACCAAAAGCAAGGGAGAAGAGATGGGCTTTGAGTAAGGACTTGAAAATGGGCAGGGAGGGCGCATGGCGTATGGGCTCGGGAAGTCTGTTCCAGGCATAAGGTGATGCGAGGCAGAAGGGGCGGAGTCTGGAGTTAGCGGTGGTGGTGAAGGGTACAGATAGGAGTGATTTGTCCTGAGAGCGGAGGTTACGGGTGGGAACATAGGGGGAGAGGAGGGTAGAGAGGTAATGGGGGGCTGCAGATTGAGTGCACTTGAAGGTCAATAGGAGAAGCTTGAACTGTATATGGTAGCGGATCAGGAGCCAGTGAAGCGACTTGAGGAGAGGGGTGATATGAGAGTATCGGTTCACGCAGTAGATAAGACGTGTGGCGGAATTTTGGACAGATTGAAGGGGGGATATGTGGCTAAGCGGGAGGCCAGTGAGGAGAAGGTTGCAATAGTCAAGACGAGAGGTAACGAGTGAGTGGACGAGGGTTCGGGTGGTCTGTTCAGAGAGGAATGGGTGAATTTTGCTAATATTATAGAGGAAGAAGCGACAGGTCTTAGCTGTCTGCTGGATATGGGCAGAGAAGGAGAGGGAGGAGTCGAAAATGACTCCAAGATTGTGGGCTGAAGAGACGGGGAGGATGAGGGCGTTGTCAACAGAGACGGAAAGTGGGGGAAGAGGAGAAGAGGGTTTGGGTGGAAAGACAAAGAGCTCAGTCTTTGCCATGTTCAGTTTCAGATGCCGGTTGGACATCCAGGCAGCGATGTCTGAAAGGCAGGCTGAAACTTTGGCCTGGGTTTCGACTGTGATGTCAGGAGTGGAGAGGTAACGCTGGGTGTCATCAGCATAGAGATGGTACTGGAAACCATGTGATGAGATCAGCAAGCCCAGGGAAGAGGTGTATATTGAGAAAAGAAGCGGTCCAAGGACAGCTCCTTGAGGAACCCCAACAGAGAGCTGGACGGGGGTGGAAGAAGAGCCATTAGAAAATACTCTGAAGGTGCGTTGGGAAAGATACGAAGAGAACCAGGAGAGGACGGAGCCCTGGAACCCGAATGAGGACAGTGTGTCAAGAAGTAAATTATGATTGACGGTGTCAAAGGCGGCAGATAGGTCGAGGAGGATGAGGATGGAATAGTGACCTTTGGATTTGGCAAGGAACAGGTCATTGCAGACTAGAGAGTGCTGTTTCTGTCGAGTGTAGTGGGCGAAAGCCGGATTGAAGCGGATCGAGGACGGCCTGAGAGGAGAGGAAATCAAGGCAGCGGCTGTGGACAGCGCGTTCAAGTAATTTGGAGAGGAAGGGTAGAAGAGAGATGGGGCGGTAGTTGGAGGGACAGGTGGGGTAAAGTGATGGTTTTTTGAGAAGTGGTGTGACTACAGCGTGCTTGAAGGTGTCAGGGACAGTAGCAGTGGAGAGAGAGAGAGGTTGAGGATGTGACAGATTGAGGGGTTAACTGTAGGAGAGATGTTGGTAAGCAGATTGGTGGGAATGGGATCAGAGTAACAGGTGGTGCACTTAGAGGAAGAAAGAAGGCGAGCAGTTTCCTCTTCGGTGATCTCAGGGAAGGAGGAGAAGGAGGCCAGGTTAGGTTGGTTGAGGGAGTGGCTTAAGAAGTCACAGGGAGGAGAAGGCTTGGAAGTGAATTCAAGGTTTATCTTCTGCACTTTATCGCGGAAGTAGTCAGCTAGTGTTTGAGGAGAGGGTGAGGGGGGGGTGGGAGTGGAGGGCACTTTAAGTAGGGAGTTGAGGGTGGCGAAGAGGCGACGAGGGTTGGAGTCAAGAGAATTGGTTAATTGAGAATAATATTCCTGTTTGGCAAGGAATAGGGAGGACTGGAAGGAGGATAGCATGAATTTGTAATGGGTGAATTCTGACAGGGTGCGAGATTTCCTCCCTCCCCCCATCCCTACCCTCCCCCCTCCCACCCCATCCCTCTAAGTAGTTTTTTTTTCTCCCTACATTAGGCTTGGGGTGAACAAACACTAGGGCATTGCCTGCTTAGTCTCGTATATGTCCCACACCTTGTGGTACTGGGCCAAGGTGCCTTTTCGAATAGCAGTCAACTTTGACATCAGACGTACATAATCAAGTCTCTGTAACACTCTTTGTATATCTGGAAGCGATGGTGCTTTCCATGCCGCCGCTATCAGAAGTTTGCTAGCCACAAATAGCTGGGTCGCAAATCTGTGAGTGTCCATCTTAATTCCTTGTGGTTTAAAGTGTAGTATGCAGCTGTCCAGACTCACTGGATATGACACCCCCATAAGCGCATTCAGATAGTTCACAATTTCCTTCCAAAACCGGCTTGCTTTTTCGCATTCCCACTAAATGTGGGCCATGTCCCCCTGTAATCCGCAATTTCTCCAGCAGAGCCCGTTCCCTACCTTATACATTTGCATCAAACGACAGGGCGTATAATACCAACTATAGAGAATTTTGTGTCCATTCTCCATAAGGGTACTGGAGGTGGAGACTTGTAGCAGTGATTTAAACACCCTGCTCCATTGTTCAGGTTCATATGTTACCCCCATTACTGCCTCCCATTTAGCTGTGTAGTATGCCACTGGTGTATCTTGGAATAGTAACGCCTTGTATAGCCTAGAAATTCCCCCCCCCCCCCCCCCCCCCGACTCTCCCTCCAGTCATGCTTTGTTCCAACCGTGTTTCAGTGAGATTAAGCTCTTCCTCTGCCTTACGTTTGATAAAATCCTTCACCTGAAGGTATTGATAAGCCTGTAGAGGGGATAGCCCATGGATCTGGCACAACTCCTTATAGGGGACCATTTGCCCTTGTTCATGCATTTGACCCAGTTCGCACAAGCCCATCTCTTCCCATTTGATGTATGCCTCATCCACTGACCCCGGGCCAAAGCCTGGTGCAAATCTGAGGTACATGTGGGTATAGTATATATGGTCCGGGAAGAATGACTCTCTAATCTTACTCCATGTCTCTAGGGGCCACTTTATGAGGGGAGGGCTTCTCTTTATGAAATCCCCTAATTGCTGTTTGGGTGCCTATGGTATTGCCCTCAATGGGACCGAACCCCACCAACCTTCTTCTAGTGCCCCTCCTAGTCTGCTGTCTTTCTGCAACCACATTGATACTATCCACAATTGTGCAGCCTGATGATAAGTGTGAAGGCAAGGGACCCCCATCCCACCTCTCTCCCGCAGCTGATACATCACTGCCCTCCGTACCCGAGGTGGTCTCTTCCTCCAGATGAAGGCGAATACCTTTCTCTGTAAGCCCCGCAAATACCCCTTTGGGAACATTATTGGTAAAGCCATGAAGAGATATAGGAGTTTGGGAAGTAGTATCATCTTGATTGTGTTTATCCGCCCCATCCAAGATGGGTTAAGACCCTCCCATCTCTCCACTTCGCTGAGCAACTCCTGAGTTTTGTCTGGAAAGTTGGCAGTAAAAAGCTCATCTAGGCTACGGGTAATATTAACCCCTAAATACCTAATATGGTGCTTAGCCCAGCGATATGGGAACTGTATCTTCAATTGCTGCAGCTGGTCTGCTGGGATGTTTATGTCTAGGGCTTCCGATTTCTTGAAGTTAATCTTGAACCCGGACTCTACCCCATAGCTCTGAATTATCTCTCCCACTTTGGGAAGTGCTACTTGGGGGGGCCTTCAGGATGAGCAACACATCATCCGCAAATAAGAGAATTTTTGTTTCTAGCCCCCTCCACTTGAATCCTCTAATGTCTGACTGTGCCCTTATTCTGATGGCCAAAGGCTCCATTACAAGAGCAAATAACAGGGGTGACAGAGCGCACCCCTGCCTGGTCCCTCTATAGAGTCTGAATGATTGGGAAAGTTGCTCATTAACCCGTATGGAGGCTTGCGGTTCCCTGTAAATCTGCCGAAGCCAGTTCCCAAACCGTCCCATAATACCCATGCGGTCCATAACTCTAAAAAGAAAAGTCCAGCTCACCCTGTCGAAGGCTTTTTCTGCGTCCAACGACAATATGCAAAGTGGGGTGCCGCTGAGCTGCGCATTCTGGATCATAAAAAGGGCCCTTCTAATGTTATCAAATGCCTGTCTATTCTGGATAAACCCCGCCTGATCTTCATGTATTAAAGTAGGCAACTATTTTTGTAGCCGGGATGCCAAAATCTTCGTAAAGATCTTGTAGTCTACCCCCAGTAGGGAAATGGGTCTGTATGAGCTGCACTGCTGGGGGTCTTTCCCCGGCTTCGGCAATACCACTATTGTAGCTAGATTCCACGTTGGTGGGTAGCCCTCGTCACTTTCTAACGAATTAAAGACTTTCAGTAGTAGGGGACCTACCAGTTTGCCGAACACTTTATAAAACTTATTAGTATATCCATCAGGCCCTGGTGCCTTGCCCGGGATCAATTCTTTAATGGATTGTTCTATCTCTTCAAGAGTTATGGGTTCCGAGAGCATCTCCCCAGCCTCAGCAGAAAGCTGGGGTAGCTCCACATCTTCTATGTACTGTCTACCATGGGTGTCTGCATGAGGCGTTTCCTGTGAATTCCTGTGAATATAGTGCTTCATAGAAATTTTAAAGGCTGTTTATATATACTGTTCATCAGACCTCACCTGTCCTCTGTCATCTCTCAGACTTCCCACCCCATTTCGTGTAGCTACGACAAAGAATATAAAGAGCAGCAAACTTCGTCCTCCATGCAGGTATAACTATCATATATATAGGATTGGCAGTCGAAGCTCTAGCCCGAGGCAGCCATCTTTGTAGGTGACGTCACTTCCCGCATCCTTCTTTTCTTATGATGAGAGAAGTATTTTTGGATGTCTTGGAAAAAGATTCTGAATATAAGTTCCCAAACATGAGTAAACTCAATGTCAATATTGTAACATAGGTAGAACTTTTTTAGATAAAAGTACTGGCAGACAGAGAAAACTATGACAATGAAATGCATCACTTTGCAATACAGGTGCTTTTAAGGCTGATAAGGGAGTCGAAGGCCTGCAGAGTGCTCAAAAAGGGCAGATTTTGGTATTTAGTGTTGAGCCTTATAAGCAGAGATTTGCCCTAAAAATGTCGCATTCAAGCCTAGCATTAGATGCACATCAATGGAGTGGGACTCAAACAGCATTTGAGGAATTTATATAAGTGAAATGACTGTTTAATGTTCAAATAAAATTTGCAGTATAGTCCTGCAGCTATCATCTTTTTTTCCTGTAGGTGCTGGAAATGTTCATCTTGGTGCTGCAGCAGTGTCACAAAGAGAATGAAGATAAATGGAAGCGGCTGTCCAGACAAATAGCAGATATCATTCTTCCCATGCTAGCAAGACAGCAGGTAAACTACCTATAGAGACTTAGAATTTTGTGTCAGTGTATTGGTGAAGAGTGAAAACTTGGTTATGTAGTATCTATTAACAGGAGAGATTATATTTCTGAAGTCTTATTTCTTGGAGAAATTAAATTGTTACCCTGTTGATTTGCAGTCAACTGGTTCTCAGTTAATCACGTTAGTAGTGTATCTCACCGACTTTTGTCAAACTAATTGATTTTGAAATAGAAATAGAAAGCAAATAGAATGTTAGGTATTATTATGAAAGGAATGGAAAACGAAAATGAGGATATTATAATGCCTTTGTATCGCTCCATACTATGTGTAATTCTGGTCACCGCATTTCAAAAAAGAAATAGTGCAATTAGAAAAGGTACAGAGAAGGGCGACGAAAATGGTAAAAAGGATGGGACAACTTCCTTATGAGGAAAGGCTAAATCGGCTAGGGCTGTTCAGCTTGGAGAAAAGAAGGCTGAGGAGAGATATGATAGAGGTCTATAAAATAATGAGTGGAATGGAACGGGTGGACATGAATCACTTGTTTACACTTTCCAAAAATACTAGTACTAGAGGGCACACAATGAAGCTACAAAGTAGTAAATTTAAAACAAATCTGAGAAATATTTCTTCATTCAACATGTAATTAAACTCTGGAATTCGTTGCCAGAGAATGTAGTAAAAGCAGTTAGCTTAGCGGGGTTTAAAAAAGGTTTGGATAGCTTCCTAAAAGAAAAGTCCATAAGATATTATTAAGATAGACTTAGGGAAAATCCACTGCTTAATTCTAGGATAAGAAACATAAAATGTATTAACTGTTTTGGGATCTTGTCAGATACTTGTAACCTGGATTGGCCATTGTTGGAAACATGATGCTGGGCTTGATGGACCTTTAGTCTGTCCCAGTATGGCAACCCTTATGTTCTTATGTTGACAGGTGACACGACAACTTACAGGTTCTCAGCCAATCAACAGTGAGGACCCATTCTCCGCCCAAATGTCACCCATGCCCCGTCCCTTCAGTGACATCACTGGGTATATCATAGCCCCACCCCTTTTGCATTCACATTCCCCTTGCCCCACCTTATTTGCATAGCCCTACCCCCAATTTGCATCCCTTTTCAATAACCGCCCCAAACCCCCACTCCTTTTAGTGATGTCGTGGGAAGTGATGTCATAGTGACGCCTCTTTTTTCAAGATGTCTGCTACTACTGGGCTCACCACATCACTCCTTTGGTTTCACACTACTCACCACCATCTTGGATGGGTTCATGAGACAGTAGGTTTGTCACCCCCCCCCCCCCCCCCCCCAACACCACCGCCTACAGCCATGGAAGACTGTCTTCAGCGTAACCTTTTCTCTCACAGGAAAGAAAATATAGACATATGTTTTGTTTTTTCTTTTCCTTTCAAAAGGATACCTTATGCTTATTTTATGCTGGATCGTGTTATGTCTGTCTGTTTTTAAGAATGACAGGCTGATTGCTGAATGACAGCTGTTTTAGGCTTTAAAACAAAAGGCTCGACCCCAGACCCCCTTCCTCCTCCTTTTTGCTTTAAAAGGCACATAAACAAAAGAACTAATAAAAGTGTGGTAGACTGTTTCCCTCCTTTCACAGCCCTCCTGCTTTTTGTGCCTAAAGAGCTATTTGGTTTTAAGACATGTCAAAGAAAAATGGGAATTTTTTAACTGATGCAGGGAAAAGCAAAATTACATTTTTTAGGCTTTAAAAGCCACATAGACAAAAGATCTAGTGTTGAATTTTAAAACAGAGATGGAGCAATGTGCTGCTTCATGTGTGAGAATCCACATTCACCAGAGCTGATTTCTGCAAGCAGTCTGAAAGGAAAAGTAAAACTATTCCTGAAGAATGCCTTACAGCTACTGATTATGTTCACACTTCTTGTATAATGTGCTCAAAAAATTCTTTGTATATGCTTTATTTGACTTTTTAAAAAATTGTATGCTTCCTAGATAATACTGTTAGAAGAAAGCCTGTGCTCATCTGTAACTTTCCGTGTCAATAAAATATATGTTCTCATTCACGTGATCTTCCCTAGCTTTGTCACATGTACTAGTGGGGAGAGGGCAGTGTACATATATGGTGAGGAAGGACAGTGTACAGCATGATGTTAACCACCACCTGACCTTCTTTAAAGCAGCCAAACTTGCAAACAATGTGAAATGTGTGGGTCTGGAGTTTTTTTCTTTGTCTGTTTGTTGTGTGAGGCTATCTGTCACTGATCCACATTGCCAGGCTGTGATTGTCAGGTTCTCAGGTTCAAAACATGCAGGCACGGACTCTGGAGTAATCGTGAGCCCTTGGTCTGCTGACGAGGAGAGGCAGCAGCAGGCAAAACCCACCAACCAACACTGGGCTAGAGCGCACCGGACTGGTACGCACTGAACTGGAACACACTGGACTGGAACGCACCGGACTGGTACACACTGGACTGGAACCCACTGGACTGGTACACACTGGACCAGAACACACTGTATTTTGTACTATTGTTTTGCTTAATAGACTATTGTACGCCACATTGAGCCTGCCTGCTGGTGGGAATATTGTAGGATACAAATGCCATAAATAAATAAATAAAACACACGGGACTGGACCTAGGCTTCACCTACACTTAGCCGCCGTTCCCCAGGGGTTGAGCCCCCGGGTGCAGGCAGCCGGCAGGGCTTGGAGGAAAACTGGTACTGGAACTAGCAGACTGGAACACCAGGAATCAGGATTCAGAAGTGCCAACAGGCACCTAGACAAAAGCAAGGCAGACAGGGGTTCAGGGTACCCCGACAGGAGGGAAAGGAAGCCAAAAGCAGACAGGATTCAGAAGTGCCACCAGGCACCCAGACAAGAGCAAGGCAGAAGTGCTAACTGCACCAGGAATACAGGGTTCTCAGACAGGAGGGAAATGGAGCCAAAAGCAGACAGGTTTCAGAAGTGCCACCAGGCACCCAGACAAGGGCAAGGCAGAAGTGCTAACTGCACCAGGAATACAGGGTTCTCAGACAGGAGGGAAAGAGAGCCAACAGGACTGGAATCAGGATAGGATTCAAGGCAAACAGGACAAGGCAGAAGTGCTAACAGCACCAAACACTAACCTGGACCTTTGGCGTTTGCAAAGGCCCTGAATGGAAGAACACCACTTCCTTATCAAGGCCCTGACTGATGGTGTCACAACTACTGGACACAGGCAGGAAGCATACTGAAGCACAGAGAGGCTTAACACACACAGGTGCAGTGTAGTGGAGAAATTAGAGCCACGCTGGAAGCAGCCAGCACACAGAGGCAGAGCTAACTCAGGCAACACACACAGGTGCAGTATAGTGAAGCAATTGCAACCATGCTGGGAGCAGCCAGCATACAGAGACAGAGCCAACTCAGGAAGGACAGACAGAAGCCAGCTCAGAAGCTGACCACCAGAAATAAGGTAATTTTGAGAGGGGTCACGACCCCAATCGTAACAGTGATCCTACATACAGTAAAGGAAGTGGGAGGTGGGCTATGAAGATGTTAGTGATACCCAGAAGTGCACATGAAGGAACTTTGTGCACTTCTGGGTATCACTAACATCTTCATAGCCTCTTTTACAACTGTGCATGCCCGGCTAGACCTGTACAGGATTCTTGACGCTTTACAACAAGGCTGTCTTTATCACGACACAGACTCTGTGATTTTTGAAAGCCATGAGGGTGAGTGGAAGCCTCCTTTGGGTGACTAGGTGATTAATGAGTGAGATCCCTAAGGGTTAGCATATCACAGAATTTGTCTTCGCCGGTCCTAAAACATACGGGTACAGGCCATCCAGTGGGGAGACCCGCCTGAAGGTAAAAGGAATCACACTCAACAGCGAGAAAATACATTTTTGCAGTCTAAAGGAGCTAGTTATGGATTACGATCCAAGGGTGCCACCAGGTGAACAAACCAAAATATCCATCCCTCGAAAAGGGATAGCCAGAAACAAGGCCCGTGGCTCATTGAATCTTGTGTACTTAGAAAAATTCAAAGGGTTGTGTATACTAAACAAGCTTTGATTCAAAATTTTAACATGTTGCCCTGTGGCTACTGATTATGTCCACAGTTCTTGTATAGTGTGCTCAAAAAATTCTTGTGTATGCTTTACTTGACTTTTTAAAACATATTCTTCCTGCTAGATCAAAAGCCTTTGCTTATCTGTAACTTTCCTTATCAATAAAATATGTTTTTATTCACGTGATCTTCCCTAGCTTTGTCACGTGTACTGGTGGGGAGGGTGTGGTGTACACGTATGGTGAGGAGGGACAGGTTACAGCGTGATGTTAACCATCACATTACCTTCTTTAAAGCAGCCAAACTTGCAAACAGCATAAAATTGTGGGTCTAGAGATTTGTCTGTCTGTTGTGTGGGGTTATCTGCCGCCGATCCACATTGCTAGGCTCTGATCCTACATAGAGAAAATGGAGGGGGGTTGCAGACTGATCTCAAAAAGCAAACAGCTCTTCAGGCACTTCTTTTTTTCCTTTTGGACTGTCTGCAGAAAGCTGCTCTGGTGAATTTGGAATCTCTCATACATCAAGCAGCACATCACTCCATCTCTTTTAAATTTCAACATTAGTTCTCATTGTTTATATGGTCTTTAAAGCTTAAAAAATGTAATTTTGCTTTTTTCCTGCATCGCTTAAAAATTCCTTTTTTTTTTTTCTTTGACGTCTTAAAAGCACACAGCTCTTCAGGCACAAAAAGCAGGAGGGCTGTGACAGGAACGGCACATCACATCGCATACACACTAGTTATTTTGTCTATGTACCCTTTAAAGCAAATAGCAAGAGGGTCTGGGGTCGAGCCTTTTGTTTTAAAACCTAAAACTGCTGTCATTCAGCAATCAGCCTGTGGTTCTTAAAAACAGGCGGATCTGACTCGATACAGTTTAAAATAAGCACAAGATATCCTTTTGAAAGAAAAATAAAACATTTACCTATTTTCTTTTCTGTGAGAAATTCCTCTATGGCTATAGGGGGCGAGTTTGACTAATATTTACTTATTTTAAACATTTCTATACCACCTATAACTGGGTGGTCTACAAAGAAACATTCACATTTTCCATACAACATAAACATATATATACTGCTTATAAATCATTCTCACTTAATGTAATCATTAAAATGCGGACACAAATAATTGAGTTTTCAGTAACTTTCTAAAATGTGTCCTGCGAACACACTGGCGAAGCTGACCAGACAATGTATTCCATAATAAAGTTCCATGGATATTACATCATCGATGGGGCTGGGGAGTGGATATGGTTTAGGTGGAGCTTGGGCTTGTCCTCACTTCTAATTGGTTGTGAATCTGGAAGTAGGCGTGTCACCTGTCAAAATCAATTAGTTTGACCAAAATCCAGTGAGATGCACGACTTATGTTAGTTTCTAAACTTCTAATTGTCAATTTTTCTTTTTTTTTGCTCTTCTCATTTTTTTGCTCTTCTTTTTTTTTGCTCTTCTCATTGTATGGTTATGACTTTTTTTTTTTTATTTCACAGCCTTCTGTTTGTGGGAATTTTTAAAAGTATTTTGTTGATAAACAGGAGCAAAAACCTGAGAGTTCTAAACTGGTACTAGAATTAAACCTTGCCATATCAGATGGAGCATGGGGACTTCAGTGGTAACAATGCAACGTTTATTCAGTTGAAATCAAGTGAATAAGTCTTTGATGGGTCTTTTAAAAAGATCAAGTTCTATATCCAGATGTGGTCTTAATGTCTGTACCTGTAGTTTCTCCATGATTTTGCCCTAGCATTTTATAAAGATATATAGGCACCTATGTATTTTTATTGAATAGGCTAAAAATAGGCGCCTTCCTTCCTAATTAACGAACAGTAGGTACAATATTATATAATTACTCTCAGAATTTTTGTTCTAGAAAATGGTCACTATAGGCATTTCTCTTTGTTCAAAAAAATGATTTGCATCCTCTTCACGAAGTCTTTAGCCTTGGTTCTATCCAAAGAGAGGCTTATGAGATTGTACTGACGTCTGTGTTGCAGTTTTGTATACTGGTGAATGTATTCACCTTCATTATAAGTTGCAAATGACCAAGTAGATGTCTGAATCTTTGAGAGCATAGATGGACTTGCAAAGGGATGTGATTTTTGTGCTTTTGATGATTAGCACGTAATTACTAAGGAATGGTATGTGACAAAGAAAGTGTGCTCAGAACATTGAATGGGCAGGAGAGGTGGGAGAGAGAACATTTGGATGATAGGGTAGATAGCTGTAAGTGTTGTATATTGTAAGCAACTACTTGGTATATATAGATATATCGTTACTGAAGCAAGGCTGCTTATCTGTAACAGGTTCATGTTGGATGGTGGGCCAATCAATCACACTTATGGGTGATGTCATCCCTTACAGTGCCAGGTTGGGTCAGTTCTTCTAGAGCCCAGAAGCATCTAGAAAGCTCTCAAGGCATGTGTGAGTGCTCCCTTCTATGAGACTGTAGCTTCTCTCCCTCAGTTCTGTTCCGTAGCTTAGGTAACTTCAACCATAAGGGGAGATGGGTGGCTGGTTTGTCCTGCTGTTCATGGAGAATTCCTGAGAAAGGTGAGTAACCTCACTTTTTCCATAGATAAGCAGGACATCAGTGACACATTGGCAGTGCTATTCAAAGTACTAGGTCAACGTACTTAAGTAAAAATAAATGTACAGTGAAGAACGCATTAAAAATTTACTTAAATGAAAGTAAAAAAGTTATTCCTTAATATAATACTTTTTGAGTAAAAACTAAAAGTATCATAACTACAATGAATGCAGCTATTGTTAACATTTTTTGAATGCAGCTATTGTTAACATTTTTATCCCTATAACTTTATTGCTCCATAAATCAATCGGCTTTGTTGTTAGTAAAACTGCTTTTTGAAAATGACTGTCACTCATGTGAGTGTGCTTGTGAGTCATTAATCCTGTACAGCTAAAAAGGTATTCAACAACTGTATTAATAAGAAGCGGATTATTCAGTCTGTTAAAAGGTTCCTTCAAATCAGGCCAGACTGCAGTATTACTGATGGATTCTGACTGAGTCTGCAGATGTTGATCAAGGGAATCTCTGTCTGAAATGCTTCACTTCCTTATAGCAAAGAATGCTTTATGATCATTGTCATTATCATGTGCATTAGAAGTACTGCTGTCTAATTCCTCAGTTGCATCTTTATCTTCATTATTATTGTCATGTTGTCCAATTACAGAGAAAGCTTTCATAAAGTCAAAATCATTGTCTATTGTTTTTCTAACATTTTTTCCTCTGATGGCAAATGCTGTTTGAATATATTCAAAAACCTAATGCAAGAATATCAAATGTGTGGGAACCCTTCGGTCTTAAGGTCAGACAAGGAGACTTTAGAGAGAAAGACTCTTATCAATCCAGCAGACAATCACCTCAATGCAAAATTTTCTATGGGGCAGCCAGCAGTCTGTTTTGGTAGAGACATATGTCTGTTCACAAAGAAGTGCAACAAGCTTCAACTTCATCTGCACTTCAAAGTGACCTAATTCATCACTGTTCTATTTGACTGGAGCTCAGTAATCAATTCAACAAACACAGGCAATTCCACTGTTTTCATAGGCTATATTCATTGAACAGCAAAATGTCTGTGTGGATCCTGTTCCAAGTTTTGCTGCTTCATTTGGTGTACTGAGAAATCATCACTTGTCTCTCTTCTGCTTTTACTTTTTATTTTTAATTGCAAGCACCAGATATAACCGAGCAAAAGTAGTAAAAACTGGTGAAATTATTACTTTGGTAAAAGTAAAAGTAAGAAAATGTTTCCTGTAGTTCTTTTCAAGTAAAAGTGACAAAACTTTTAAGTACCGTAATTAGTTACATTTATTTAAGTACTATACAACACTGCTCATTGGTGACTCTCAAGCTGAGAGTGCAAAGGTAGATGGCACTCGGGTATCATTGAGGTTATTTAACCAAATCTGTTCTAAAGAGTTGATCCAGCCAAGCAGCAGTGAGCTCTATAAGACTGATCTGAGTAATAATGGAACCTGATAGTATGAGTTGATGACTGGTTACAGATGACAAATAAAGGAAAATCTTTATTCTTTATATAATGTTCATTCAAACAACGTATTTTTAAATTAGTATAACCATTTTGTTATTTGTGAGATGGGGTGGGGGGAAAGAGCAAACTAGTTCATCTGATGCAAATGCAGTTAGGTACTGTGAGGTAAGTTCTTTGACATTAGCTAGGGCAAATTGATATTCCTCATAATACATGAATAGTTGCAGTGATCTTTTATTTGGTTGTGATACGTATGATTGGGAGGATCCATGCGCCTGTAATCCAGGAGTGTGATGATTATCTATTCTGCTTCAATGGAAAAGAAAGCACAAGCAAAGATGGGAGGCAACATTCAAAAGTAGTCATGGGTAGGTTCAACTGAACCAAACTGAAAAGGTTATGGAAGCCAAGTACAAGATTTACATGTTCTATTCAATGTGGAGGCTCAAACGATTAAAACCTTACTTCCCAAGGGAAACCTTTCAAAACCTAATACAATCAATGGTCCTAAGTCATGCAGATTACTGCAACGGAATCCATGCGGGATGCAAAGAACAACTCACAAAAATCTCCAGACTGCCCAAAATACAGCAGCCAGGCTGATATTCAGCAAAACACGCTTCGAAAGTGCCAAACCCCTTCAAGAAAAGCTGCATTGGCTCCCAATAAAAGAACAGATCATCTTCAAAATCTGCACTTTAGTCCACAAAATTATATATGGCGTAGTCCCAGGATACATGATAGACCATATGCTTGCAAAGAACATGATTAGTAATATTTTAAGTCGCATAAAATTTCTGTTTAGTGCTTTTGAGTTGATGTCTTTAAAGCTGTTGATTAGCAATGCATTTATATACAGAAAATTTAAATTTATTTAGACAGGATAGGGAAAATAGTTGTATTGAACAAAAATATTTTATTCATGGGAGGTGGGGATAGTGCTGGGCAGACTTATACAGTCTGTGCCCAGAAGAGGACAGGTACAAATCAAGGTATACACAAAAAGTAGCACATACGAGTTTATCTTGTTGGGCAGACTGGATGGACCATGCAGGTCTTTTTCTGCCGTCATCTACTATGTATGTATGTTACCTTATAGATCTACCAACAAGAAACAGAGTTGGATCATCAAGATCATACCTAAACCTGCACTACCCAAATTGCAAAGGATTGAAATACAAAACAACTTACGCATCCGGCTTCTCCTACATAGCGCACAACTATGGAATGGCCTCCCAAAAGCTGTGAAAAAAATCCATGACCACCTGAACTTCAGGAAAACACTAAAAACCAACCTCTTCAAAAAAGGCCTACCCCAATGAACCTCGTAAACCTCTTCAACCAGAAGCACAGCATGACTAATGATCGCACTGGACAATACACAATCTTCATCCCTCTGACCCTCCACATTTACTTCATTTGATTACTATACAACCTTGTATTTGTTATCACCCAACTGGGCAAACGCCTCTGACGGTACAATGTAAGCCACATTGAGCCTGCAAATAGGTGGGAAAATGTGGGGTACAAATGCAACAAATAAATACATTTACAATGGAGCAAACTGAAGATGATTTCAGAGGTCTAGGCCATGTACATAGACTAGAGTGTAGTGCTGAGACCCCATGAGGTTGGTAAGCTTTGAATAGGGGCTACCTATTAATGAGAATTCTTTCGGCACAAATCGGGAGATGGGCGTCCTCCCAGGGTCGCCCAAATCGGCATAATGAAAAGCCGATTTTGGGCGTCCTCAACGGCTTTCCATTGCAGGGACGACCAAAGTTCACGGGGGCGTCTCAGAAGCATAGCGAAGGCGGGACTGGGGCGTGCTTAACACATGGGCGTCCTCGGCTGATAATGGAAAAAAGAAGGGCGTTCTGACAAACACTTGGCCGACTTTACTTGGTCCTTTTTTTTTTTTTACGACCAAGCCACAAAAATGTGCTCTAAATGAACAGATGACCACCAGAGGGAATCGGGGATGACCTCCCCTTACTCCCCCAGTGGTCACTAACCCCTCTCCCACCCTAACAAAATATATATATTTTTTTCCAGTCTCTATGCCAGCCTCAAATATCATACCCAGCTCCATGACAGCAGTATGCAAGTCCCTGGAGCAGTTTTAGTGGGTACTGCAGTGCGCTTCAAGCAGGCGGACCCAGGCCCATCCCCCTCTACCTGTTAAACTTGTGGTGGTAAATGTGAGCCCTCCAAAACCCACCATAAACCCACTGTACCCAAATGTAGGTGCCCCCTTCACCCCTAAGTGCTATGGTAGTGGTGTACAGTTGTGGGGAGTGGGTTTTGGGGGGCTCAGTACACAAGGTAAGGGAGCTATGTACCTGGGAGTAATTTGTGAAGTCCACTGCAGTGCCCCCTAGGGTGCCTGTTTGGTGTCCTGGCATGTGAGGGGGACCAATGCACTGCGAACGCTGGCTCCTCCCATGACCAAATGGCTTGAATTTGGTCATTTCTGAGATGGGCGTCCTCGGTTTCCATTATCACAGAAAATCGGGGATGACCATCTCTAAGGTTGACCTAAATGTTGAGATTTGGGCGTCCCCGACCGTATTATCGAAACAAAAGCTGGCCACCCATCTTGTTTCGATAATACGGGTCTCCCCGCCCCTGTCTGGGGATGTCCTGCGAGGACATCCTCAGGAAAACTTGGGCGCCCCGTTCGATTATGCCCCTCAGTGTCATTCAGTTTACCAGTCCTTTGATTTTTTTTTCTCACCTGCCTTCTTAAGTATTTGTTTGAATGTATATATGTGTGTGTTTTTTTTATATAGCTTATAAAATGTAAATTGATTTTTTTGTAGTATACTAATTAAGACACTTATTAAGTCTTGCTCTTGACATGGACTAGCCATAGTCTAAAATGATCACAAAGTGCTTTTTTCTACTTATGATCCCATAAGGCAGTGTATAGATATGGGCAGTGCTTTTTATGTGCCAGTACGCAATGGTACAGCGTACCGGCACCTTTTTTTTGCCCTGCACTTGCTCTCAGTCCCCCAGGGGCATGGTGTGCTGGAGCCGGCTCGCAAGAGCTCTTGCGAGCCGGTTGTTGTGGCAGGCGAGCCAGCGGTAAGTGAGGTAAGCATGGCAGGAGGGCGCCACAATCCATGCTTACCTCATGTTCGGCGCTCTGGGGGGGTTTAAATCGTTGTTGATCATTTACCTCCGCAGCAGCCGCAGTGAAAGGCCGTCTGTAGCCTTCCCTTCGTTTCCAGTTAGTGTCTCGCCTTCTTCTGACGTCATTTCCTCTTTCTGCGAAGGCGGGACACTGACTGGAAATGAAGGGAAGACTAGAGACGGCCTTTCACTGCGGCTGCTGCAACGGAGGCAGGGGAGCGTGCAGAATCGCTGGGTGGGTATGAATGCCTGGGGGGGGGGGCAGGGGAACGAAGGGAATCGCTGGGTGGGTATGGATGCCTGGAGGGGGGCAGGGGAGCGAAGGGAATCACTGGGTGAGTATGGATGCCTGGAGGGAGGCAGGGGAGCGAGGAGAATCGCTGGGTGGGTATGGATGCCTGGAGGGGGGCAGGGGAGCGAGGAGAATCGCTGGGTGGTTATGGATGCCTGGAGGGGGGGCAGGGGAGCGAAGGGAATCGCTGGGTGGGTATGGATGCCTGGAGGGGAGGCAGGGGAGCGAAGGGAATCGCTGGGTGGGTATGTGTGCCTGGAGGGGGGGGGCAGGGGAGAGAAGAGAGTTGCAAGACATGGATGGAGGAGAGAGGGAAGGGAGAGAGAAGAAATGCTGGACATGGATGGTGGGGAGGGAAGAGTGAGGAATGAGATAAGATGAGGGAAAAGGAAGAGAGGAGAAAAACTGCACATGGATGAAGAAAATAGGCAGAAGCTGGATCCAGTGGACAGCTTTTACTTACGGACAAGAAATGAAGAAAGGCGGAAAGTAAAGAAATAAATGGAAAGGAAGCCCTGGAAACGGAGTTAAGGGAACAGATAGAGAGCAGCAGAATAAGAGAGTGGGACCAATATGGAAAGAAAAACAAAGTCACCAGACAACAAAGGTAGAAAAAATCATTTTATTTTCATTTTAGTGTTTGAAATATGTCCAGTTTGAGAACTTACATCTGCTGTCTTATTTTGCGCTGGGTATAGTGGAGCTGTAACAGCTTACAGAAATTATTTATAATGAAAAAAATCACATTATTTTGTTCTCCTATGCTAGTATAATATTTTCAATGATGTCTGTTTATATGCGCCATAGCTGGTATAAGGGGTGTGGCTAATGTGGGTGTGGCTATCATAGGGGTGGAGCCATATGTGGTGACCCCGCCCATAAGGAGTACTGGCACCTTTTTTTCTACAAAAAAAGCACTGGATATGGGCAATATAGAACTAACGATGGCATTCATAACATTATACTTGTGAGAAAAATCTGGCAGTAGGGTACCTGGGGCTCTTAGAGAATCTTGCGTGGAATGGACAACATGTTCTTTAATGCCCTGAGAATCCCTAGATGTCAAGGGTTTTTGTGTTTGTTTTTAGTTTTGTAAGAAATGGACCAAAGACGCACTAGCATTTTTAGCACACGCAAAACTCTAGAGACGCCCTTGATAGGCGATTTTCAGTTTAGCTGGATAAGTACATAAGTACATAAGCATCGCCATGCTGGGACAGACCAAGGGTCCATCGAGCCCAGCACCCTGTCACCGACAGCGGTCAAAAGAACAAGCAATTTGTCCTGCCCATACTAGAAATACTGCATTATTCCCTCGTCCATTCAATAACATTTTATGGCTTTTTCCTCCAGGAAGCCGTCCAACCCTTTTTTGAAGTCCGCTAAGTTAACTGCCTTAACCACCTTTTCCGGCAGTGAATTCCAGAGTTTAACTACGCATTGAGTAAAGAAAAAATTCCTCCAATTCGTTTTAAATTTACCACACTGCAGCTTCATCACATGCCCCCTTGTCCTAGTATTTTTGGAAAGCGTAAACAGACGCTCCACATCGACCCGTTCCATTCCACTCATTATCTTATAGACCTCTATCATATCTCCCCTCAGCCGCCTTTTCTCCAGGCTGAAGAGCCCCAGCCTCTTCAGCCTATCCTGATAGGGAAGTCGTCCCATTCCCTGTATCATCTTTGTCGCCCTTCTCTGCACCTTTTCCAATTCCGCTATGTCTTTTTCGAGGTGCGGTCGCACCATGGAGCGATACAACGGCAGAATAATATCCTCATTTTTGTTTTCAGACCCTTTCCTAATGATACCCAATATTCTATTTGCTTTCCTAGCCGCAGCAGCACATTGAGCAGAAGTTCTCAACATATCATCAATGATGACACCTAGATCCGTTTCTCGGTCCGCGACTCCCAATGCTGAGCCTTGCATGACGTAGTTATAGTTTGGGTTCCTCTTTCCCACATGCATGTGAGAAAGTCTGTCTTATGCTTTCACCAGCCTTGTACACACACACTGGAGTAAATGCCTTCTTTTGAGCAGAGACTCTCTTGGAGTAATCCTGATAGCACAATACTCTTTGACCATTGTATTCCATTTGCTTTTCCCCTCACAGCAATTGTGAAAGCTCCTGTTTTTGAACAGGATTACCACCAGAAGATTACCACTGTAATGGCCATTAGTGTCTCGATGCAGCCAAGAGGATGGGTGCGCTCAATGCGCATCAGGCTTGCTGTGCTCTGTAAGCGCAGACTCTTTTCTAGCCAATTCTACAGGAAGCCCTGAAGCTCTGCTTCCTGCTGTGATTTAGGAATCTCAATTAGAGGTTGTTTCTGCTTGAGCAATTCTCAAGGTCATCTATTTTCTCTTCTAACTGTTTAATATGTTTCTGCAGTTGAGAATGCTCTCTCTCTCTCTCTTGGCAGCTTGCACCACTTCTTCCACCGTGCGCGCCAACAGTTGTCCAATATTATTTGGAGCTTTTTGTCTAATGTATGTTCAACTGTTGTTGTCACATGTGCAGTAATCTTGGAGGCCCATCCAGATCCTATCGTGGAAGGCCCACCTGATCTGCCATGTTGGTTTTTCCTGATAGACTTCTATCCTTATGATGTCGCGTTGGTTTTGCTATCATTTGTATTGTTTTACTACAGCCACTTGTAGTAAGACATGCCTGGTATTTTTAACCACTAGCTGGTTCTGTAGAAAGACTTTCCTGCATATGATTATTGTAGGACTGAGACAAGTAGATCGGAAGCAAAGCCTTTCACCTTCTACTCTCCATGGTACCACATGACCCTTCCTTTTTCTTTAAAAAATAAAACAAGAATGAGGAGGATTCAGGAGCAATTTTATAACTATGTATAAGTAAGATTAGGATGTCTCCATACCTTTCTCCAACCTCCTCCCACTGTGGATCTTGCCAGAAAATCAGCCCATTCTTCGAGGACAAGCAGGCTGCTTGTTCTCACTGATGGGTGATGTCCACGGCACCCTCCTCCAATCGGAATCTTCACTAGCAAAGACGTTTGCTAGCCCTCGCACGCCCATGCGCACCGCGCATGCGCGACCGTCTTCCCGCCCGAACCGGCTCGTGTTCATCAGTCTTCTTTTGTCCGCGCTCGGGACGGTCGTGTTTTGCCGCCATTTCGTGCCCCTCAGAAGACCTCGCGCGTCTTTCGTGTTTCTACTTTTCTGTGTTTGTTAAAAAAAGAGAGAGTAGGTTCCCTTTTTTTCCCGTATTTCTAGCTTTTTCCCAGCGTAAGTATCCTTTCGCTTTCGGGAGCGGCTTTGTTGGCCGCCCGTACGGGTTTTTCTCCCTTTTTTCTCGGTGCCTGTTGTCATCATCGCAAATTTTGATTTCGCCGGCGTGATTTTTCCGCCCATGTCATCGAAGCCTTCCAGCAGCTTCAAGAAGTGCAGCCGGATAATCTCGCTCACTGATAGGCACGCTTCGTGTCTTCAGTGTCTGGGGGCTGGGCACCGCCCGCAGGCCTGTAGTCTTTGTGCTCTTTTGCAAAAGAGGACTCGGGTAGCGAGATTAGCCCAGTGGAATGTTCTGTTCTCCGGCGCTTCGACGGCAACAGCATCTCGAGATTCATCGGGTGCATCGGCATCGGCAGCACCGAAGTCTTCGGAGATCGCATCGGCATCGACGGCATCGAGGCGTCTTCCTCCTGCGTCGTCGGTACCAAGACTTCGAAAGAGTGCGTCGGCGTCGGTGGTACCGGGACCCCCGCTGGTGCTGATGTCGTCGGACGGTGGTGCGTCGTCTGGAGTGCAGGTGAGGGCTGTCCATTCCCCTGCTGGTGGCGGTGAGCCTTCGGGTAGGTCTCCTCCTGCCCTGAGGGCTCCTGTGGTACAGCCCCCCCCCCCCCCCCGGGATCGACCATCTTCGGCCCCGGCCCCGAGGAACCGACGTCTGGATTCAACGTCCTCCTCATCGGTACCGGGGAGCTCCGGTGACATGCTTCGCTCGAAGAAGTCGAAGAAGCATCGTTATCGGTCACCTTCCCGACTTGATACCGGGAGCTCTGGGTCGCCGAGGGAGTCGGCACCCAGCAGGCATCGGCACCGGGAGGACCGCTCACCCTCCATCCAGGAGGTGTCTGTGCGCTCTACCCCGGACAGCCCGGTACCGCCTCTGTGCCCGGAACAGATTCTGACCTTGACGCCTGCACCAGCTTCTCAGTCTTTCTCCACAGCCGCTCTGCACAAGAGTCTCCGGGCCGTTCTTCCTGGCATCCTGGAAGAGCTGTTGCGCCCTTCTCCTTCGGTACCGGGGGTGCCTGCGCCACTGGTGCCGTCGAGTGAGGCGACAGCTGGCCCTTTGCCCGGGGTGAGGTCCCCGGTACCTGTACCGCTTGCGGTACCGGTTTCGGCTGCCTCCCAGGTGGACTCCCTGACGACGTCGGGGGAGGGAGCTTCGCCGCTACCGGCTAGGGAGTCCACCTCTCGACGCTCCCACTGTGGCCGTGTTTCCAAGGAGTCGGGACGGGCGTGGCTTCAGACACAGGTCCGTGAACTTGTGTCTGATACCGATGATGAGGCCTCATGGGAGGCAGAGGAGGACATCAGATATTTCTCTGATGAGGAGTCTGATGGCCTTCCTTCTGACCCCACTCCCTCCCCTGAAAGGCAGCTTTCTCCTCCCGTGAATCTGTCTTTCTCGGCCTTTGTCCGGGAGATGTCTACGGCCATCCCCTTCCCGGTGGTTGTGGAGGATGAGCCAAGGGCTGAGATGTTCGAGCTCTTGGACTATCCTTCTCCACCTAAGGAAGCGTCCACAGTACCCATGCATCATGTCCTGAAAAAGACATTGCTGACGAACTGGACCAAGCCACTAACTAATCCCCACATTCCCAAAAAGATAGAATCCCAGTATCGGATCCATGGGGACCCAGAGCTGATGCGCACTCAGTTGCCTCACGAGTCTGGTGTGGTGGATCTGGCCCTGAAGAAGGCTAAGAGTTCTAGGGATTATGCTTCGGCGCCCCCAGAACCTTAGACTCCTTTGGGAGGAAGGCCTATCATTCTTCCATGCTCGTGGCCAAGATTCAATCTTACCATCTCTACACGAGCATCCATATGCGGAACAATGTGCGGAAGCTGGCGGGCTTGGTGGATCAGCTCCCTTCTGAGCAAGCCAAGCCGTTTCAGGAGGTGGTCAGGCAGCTGAAGGCATGTAGGAAATTCCTGGCCAGAGGGGTATTTGATACCTTTGATATTGCGTCCAGGGCCGCTGCTCAAAGTGTGGTGATGCGCAGACTCTCATGGCTGCGTGCCTCCGACCTGGAGAATAGGATCCAGCAGCGGATTGCGGACTCCCTTTGCCGAGCGGATAACATTTTTGGAGAAAAAGTTGAACAGGTGGTAGATCAGCTCCACCAGCGGGATAACTCTTTCGACAAATTCTCCCGCCGGCAGCCTTCAGTATCAAACTCATCAGGTAGACGTTTTTATGGGGGAAGGAGGGCTGTTCCCTACTCTTCTGGTAAGCGTAGGTACAATCCTCCCTCTCGACAGCCTGCGGCCCAGCTCTCGTCGCTCTCGTCAGCAGCGTGCGCCTCAGCAAGGCCCCACAGCTCCCCAGCAAAAGCAGGGGGTGAGCTTTTGACTGGCTCCAGCAGAGCATAGCCGATATCAAAGTGTCCGTGCCGGTCGATCTGCCGGTTGGGGGGAGGTTGAAAGTTTTCACCAAAGGTGGCCTCTTATAACCTCCGATCGTTGGGTTCTTCAAATAGTCCGGCAAGGATACGCCCTCAATTTTGACCTCCATGCCTCCAAATTGCCCACCAGGAGCTCAGTCTTTCAGCTTCCAGCACAAGCAGGTACTTGCAGAGGAACTCTCCGCCCTTCTCAGCGCCAATGCGGTCGAGCCCGTGCCACTGGGGCAAGAAGGGCTGGGATTCTATTCCAGGTACTTCCTTGTGGAAAAGAAAACAGGGGGGATGCGTCCCATCCTAGACCTAAGGGCCCTGAACAAATATCTGGTCAAGGCATGTCCGGTGACGTCATGACCGTGAGAGGTTGAGCACTTCGATCTCTCCGGCTCCTCGCCTCCCTTTGAAGCCGTTAAACGGTGCAAATAAGACCCCAGCTCGCACAACTAGCGAATCGACGTCTCCTCGATCAGCTGATCAATTTTTCTAACTCTCCGGTGGCGAAATGACGGCGAAAAATGCCCCGAAAGACAGACTCCGCGCCCGGGTAGGGGAAGAGAAAATGGCGCCGCCCGCGAGCCCGCCCGGCCTGACGGTTTCGTCCGCATGGATCGCGGAAATCACAGCGGAGATGACAGCGGTGATGGACGCTCTCTTGGACCGCCGGCTGGCCCCGATTGATAATAAACTTGAACGGGTGCAAACCCAACTCACAGATCTGTCTAAGGACTGTGCTGCTTTCCAGTCGCGGGTCAGCGAGGTGGAAGACCGCGTCACGGTAGTCGAAGGCGCGCAGAATCAGATGCAGGAAAAGCTGCGGGTGCTTGAAGACAAAGTTGAGGACCTCGAAAACAGGTCCAGAAGAAATAATATCAGGATGGTGGGACTCCCGGAGAGTATACAAGAACGGGGCCTGGAGACCTTTTTGGCTCGGTGGCTGGCTGAGGAACTACAACTCCCAGAAGCCCTGGGTCCAATTCATATAGAGAGGGCCCATCGGCTGGGGCAGAAGGGCACAGGAACTGGTAAGCCCAGAGTAATCATTATGCGATTCTTGGATTATGCACAAAAGCAAGACATTTTTCGGCGACTCAGAGCGGGGAAATCGTTGGAATACGAGGGGCTGCCGGTTCGGTGTTTTCAAGACTATTCTGCAGGTGTGGCAGCAAAAAGGCGCCAATTTTCGGCAATATGCTCCAAGTTGTTCCAGAAAGAGATACGTTTTGCACTGCAATACCCGGCAAAGCTGCGAATTATTTACAATGGAGCATCTAAAATTTATGAAACACCAAGCGCAGCTCAGGAGTTCTTACAGCAGTTGGACGCAGCCGCACCAGAGGATCGCTGAGAGAGGAATCGAGATATCAGCTGCCGGCAGCAGACCGGAGAGAGGAGCGACTGTGAGAAGAGGAGTTGGTATATAGATATGTTTTATACAGTGCACAGAAAGGAACACTGAGGTTTAAGTGTGGTTGGAAGCACTGTATAGAAACTCTTTACATGTTATAGTTCCAGGTTCATGATGAGTGGTTGGGTCTTTGAGTGCCAGGGATAAAATTTGTTGGGAATCTGTATTGGCTTTCGGAGGGAGGGGGGAGGGACGTAGGAAGTGATGGTCCCAGTTAGTGGGTCCGAATACAGGGAACAGGGGAGGGGTTGGGTTGGGGGGAGGGGGAGTATGGGGAGAAGGTTAGAGGGACGGAGTGGGTTGGGGGGGTGGGCAGTGGGAGCCATTTCAGGCCTAAGCTACCGGGAAATAATTGTAAAGGGACAGGTCTCCCAGAACATTTTGAAGACAGGATATAGGAGTTGGTGGGGGGCTTCACTGGTGGGCAGAGGACAGAAAGAGGTACAGGAGCAGGCCTACGGCCATCAAATGGATAGGAGAACACGAACTGAGGGTGGGCAGAGGCTGGGATGCCCCCCCTCAACAACATCACAGTTATATGGTATGGGTATCATTTCACTTCAGCTAGCAGTATGGTACAAATCGTAAGCTGGAATGTAGGAGGGGTAACATCACCTATAAAACGGTCCAAGATTCTGCAGCAGCTAAATAGACAGCATGCGGATATCGCTCTCTTACAGGAGACGCACCTGTCACGGGTGGAACATGCTAAATTATGCACTTGGTGGGTAGGTGACTGCATAGCGGCGCACGCGCAGGGGAAAAAGGGGGGTGTTGCAATTTTGTTCCGTAAAAATATTGCTACAGCAATCCGTCCACTCTTAGTGGACCCCGCGGGGCGCTATGTCATTCTGGAAGCCATAGTGGGCAAACAAAAATTGTTATTATGCAACATCTATGCCCCCAACAATTATGACAAACGGTTTTTTCAGCCTGTGATAAATTTTCTCCTTAAGCAACCACATGCAGAGATCATAGTAGGTGGTGATTTCAATGCGGTCTGGGACCCAACAATGGATAAATCAATGCCTAGCACCTCTGCGACCTACTACAACAACAAAGGCTTGTTGAAGTTGAGCCAGCTGTTAGATCTGACGGATGTTTGGAGGGTGTTTCACCCAGATGTGAAAGATTATACCCACCTTTCGCGGGCTCACTCAACTCAATCCCGCATTGATTATGTTTTAGTCTCCCGGAAGATGTTTGGGGAAATTTTAACAGCGGAGATTGGACCTTACGTAGTGTCAGACCATGCATGGGTTCGAGTGGAGTGGCAGCCCCGGGGCCAGGTCAGACGGGCTAATAGGTGGCAGTTCCCCACAGAACTTTATACAGACCCCATATTAAAGGGACGTTTACAAGCTAGCTGGGAAGGCTATGTCACACACAATCAGGCACATAGGAATGACCCGATTCTGTTCTGGGAGGCAGCTAAGGCCGTGCTACGTGGGGAAATCATTAGTCACGCTCACCACGTTCGGACATCGAGAGATCGAGAAATACTACGACTGAGTAAACAACTCTGCAGTGCGAGGAAACGGTTCGGGGAGACACATGCGGCAAGTCATAAGCAACAAGTGCTCGAATTACAAACAGCATTGAACGAACTCCTACACGGGCGCGCTCGGAAATCGCAGATTTATTACCGCTACATGCTCTATAAACATGGGAACAAAGCGGGCAAATTGATGGCCAAACTCCTTAAACCAAAAGGGGGAAATAGGAATATTCTTACCCTTCGGGGACAGAGGGGAGGCCTTACAACTTCCGATAAAGATATCAGCAACATTTTCCAGTCCTTCTATAAAGATTTATACGCACCCCCAGATGATGTGGGCCTTGATAATCAGATGTATTTGAATAATCTCAATCTCCCTAAGCTTACACAACAAGAACGGGACGGCCTTAACCAATTAATTACGGAGGAGGAGGTGTCCCTGGTAGTTGCACAGAGCCCATTGTTAAAGGCCCCCGGACCGGATGGTCTACGCGCAGAATTTTATAAATTGATGGGAGCGGGAATCATATCAGATTTAACCAGATTTCTAAACCGCATGATAGACGTAAAGGCAATGCCTTCCGACCTAAATAAGGCGCAAATAATAGTGCTGCTTAAACCGGGGAGAGACCCGGTAGAACCGGCATCGTACCGCCCCATATCGCTGTTGAACTACGACACCAAGTTGGTGGCTAAAATCTTGGCCAATAGGTTGGCGAGGCTGCTGCCCCGCCTTATACATGACAGTCAAGTGGGCTTCGTAGGAGGCCGGACAGTAAGTAAAAATTTGAGGGCAATCCTGACATCCTTAGAACATAGCAAGTGCAAGGGTATGGCGTCACTGCTAGTCAGCTTTGATGCCGAAAAAGCCTTTGACAAGGTGCATTGGGCCTTTCTTTTTGATGTATTGGAAGCCTATGGTTTCTCGGGCAGATTTGTAGAGGCGATCCAAACATTATATGATAACCCGAGCGCCACGATCTGGGTTAATGGGGTGGAGTCAATGAGTTTTCCTATTAAGAGAGGGACCAGACAGGGCTGCCCCCTATCCCCACTCCTTTTTGTTCTGGTGTTAGATCCCCTTATTAGGGACATATTGGAGAACCCCTTGATCAAGGGCGTAAGATTGGGCGCCCAGACATTTAAAATTGCAGCCTTTGCAGGTGATCTTTTGGTACACCTCACATCCCCAAAAGTGTCGCTAGAAACGTTGTTAGAGTCTTTCCAAGAGTATGGAGATTACGCGGGTTTTAAAATTAATTTAGACAAATCCGAAGCCCTGGCATCCTCGGTAGAGTGCAGAGAGGTTTGGGGGGATGATTTCCCTTTACGGTGGGCAAACCACTCCTTTAAATACCTCGGTATTAAACTCACAATGAATACAGCAGAATTGCAGCAATTAAATGTCAAGGCCCTCTTAGATTACACCAGACAAAAACTAGACTCTTGGAGGGGACTACCATTGTCCTTGATGGGGCGCATACACTTGATCCAGATGGTGATCTTCCCGCGCTGGCTATATGCCTTGCAGACGCTGCCCGTCCGCTTGTCGAAAAAAGATTTGAAAGGTGTAAATTACTTGTGGTGTCAGTTTTGTTGGGCCGGTAAGAGGGCAAGAGTACGACAGGCTTTGTTAATAGGCGGTTGGAAGCAAGGAGGCATCGGCTTCCCGGACCTATTTTTATATAACCAAGCATGTCTTTTACGACACATGAGAGATTGGCTTCTCAAGACGCAATACTATACGCCCACATCGTTTGAGAGAGCCTATTTCGCGCCGCATGATATGATTGCTCTACTTCATCTTTCGCGTGATAGAATACCTCCTCACTTCAGACGAAGCATATTGCTCCACCCTCTTCGAGCAACATGGCAGTGGTGGGTTGGGCAATTGGGGGGACATCCAAGTGTCTCTGATCAAATCCCGATTGTAGGGAATGCAGCATTCGAAGCTGGAATGGGTAGCTCGATATTTGGAGGCTGGGGACGGAGAGGCCTTACGAAATTGGAGCATTTGCTGCATGAAAATGGGGACCTAATACCATATGAAGCTTTACAAGTCAAGATAGGATCTGACTGGGGGACTAGATTTGCCTACATGCAACTTAAACATTATATGCAGACATTGAATCAGGCTGCCTTGGGGGGACGTTTGGGAGAAAAGATTTGAGGGTTTTTCGAGGACCTGGCGTCCGAGAGGCACGCGATTTCTGATTTATATGGAGCCCTGGTCCGGGGGGGACCAATAATAAAATATGAAGCTATTAAACTAAAATGGGAGCAGGATCTTGGGACGCCCTTGGCGTCCTGGGACATAGCGGCTTCACTGAAGGGGATCCGACAGTTAGTTAAGGACGAACGACTGAGAGAATGTGGCTATCGGGTGATCCTACGGGGTTACATGACCAAGAAACAGCTGGCTCATATACAGAGGTCGGAGAGTGCTAATTGCTGTAAATGTGATGGCGGCCCAGGCTCATTTTACCATGCTCTCTGGCAATGTCCAAAGGTGCGGGCATTTTGGCACCGTGTCCGTGGTTTTTTGATAAAGCTGGGCAATAAAATCCAGGGAACCGACAGGCAATTTTTGCTGGATCAATCTAGAGCTTTTGCCCCTCTAAAGGCGCCGGCGGCTCTTTTGTGTAGGAAACTGTGCTTGGTGGCTCACAAATGTATTATGCAATACTGGACTTCCAAGGAAGCTCCTGCTTATTGGCATTGGAGAAACCAGGTACATCTTCTGGCCTCATGGGAAGCTCGTGACGCTAAAACATCACCCAAGCGCAGAAAGCAATTCCTTCAAATATGGGCCCCTTATCTGCAAATACTGAGCCCGAGAGGGAGAAGCTTGCTCGTTAACACCAGTTGAGGGCCCCAGAGGTTTGTTCGAAACTCCTGTTTAGCTAGGGAAGGCGGGGAGGGAGGGTGAGGGGTAGGGAGGGGGGGGGGGGGGGAGGGAGGGGGGGAGGGGGAACATCTGGTTTTGCACTTTGTAGTTCACTGGGTGCAGTGTTGGTATATTAGTTTGGGCGGATGGCGAGTTTTGACTGTTATGTGTTATGGTTACATAGTGAAATGTTTAAAGTTTCTGTACCACAGATTGGCGCATAAAAGAAGCTGGCAGATATTTATTTTTGTATGGGAACAGCTTAAGTAACTGCGGGGGGGAAAGTAGTCGTACGCTACCCGTAAGTAGTTGACGGGTACAGGTGCACAGTGCACAAGTAATGAGGGTTCACACAGAGGAAGAGTGTATAGGCAGGGGGCTATCAGACACAAGGCCCTTTGCCTTTTGCGATGTATTCTCTTGACTGTATTGGTTATGGTGCCACTGGTCTTATTATGTAATAGCCATTTCCTTTTGTGTACAATGTTATATAAACCTCAATAAACAAAATTGAACACAAATATCTGGTCAAGGAAAAGTTCAGGATGCTTTCCCTGGGCACCCTTCTTCCCATGATTCAGGAAAAAGATTGGCTATGCTCTCTGGACTTAAAGGATGTTTACACGCATATTCCGATACTGCCAGCTCACAGACAGCATCTCCGATTCCTTCTGGGAACACGTCACTTCCAGTACTGTGCGCTACCCTTTGGGCTCGCCTCTGCGCCCAGGGTGTTCACGAAGTGCCTGGCTGTAGTAGCAGCAGCGCTCCGCAGACTTGGAGTGCACGTGTTCCCTTATCTCGACGATTGGCTGGTGAAGAACACATCCGAGGCAGGAGCTCTACAGTCCATGCAGATGACTATTCAACTCCTGGAGCTACTGGGGTTTGTGATAAATTATCCAAAGTCCCACCGTCTCCCAGTACAGAGACTCGAATTCATAGGAACTCTGCTGGATTCTCGGACTGCTCGTGCCTATCTTCTGGAGACAAGAGCCAACAATCTGTTGTCCCTCGTCTCCCGGGTGCGAGCGTCCCAGCAGATCACAGCTCGGCAGATGTTGAGATTGCTGGGCCACATGGCCTCCACAGTTCATGTGACTCCCATGGCTCGTCAGCCTCCATTGAAGAGATTTGCAAGGCTGCAACGTGGTCATCAGTCCATACATTCACATCTCATTACTGCCTGCAGCAGGATACCCGACGCGACAGTCGGTTTGGGCATTCGGTGCTTCAGAATCTGTTTAGGGTTTGAATCCAACTCCACCCCCCTAGGCCCATTTTTATTCTGTTCCAGGCTACACTCTCAGTTAGTTGGATAAGTTGTTAGGTCAATCTCAGTTATGTCCTCGCCGTTGCAAGGCCCAATTGACCATGTTTGTTGTTTTGAGTGAGCCTGGGGGCTAGGGATACCCCATCAGTGAGAACAAGCAGCCTGCTTGTCCTCAGAGAAAGCGAATGCTACATACCTGTAGAAGGTATTCTCCGAGGACAGCAGGCTGATTGTTCTCACAAACCCGCCTGCCTCCCCTTTGAAGTTGTGTCTTCCCTTGTCTTTGTCTTGCTACATATGGGACTGAAGAACATGAGCCGGTTCGGGCGGGAAGACGGTCGCGCATGCGCGGTGCGCATGGGCGCGCGAGGGCTAGCAAACATCTTTGCTAGTGAAGATTCCGATTGGAGGGGGGTGCCGTGGACGTCACCCATCAGTGAGAACAATCAGCCTGCTGTCCTCGGAAAATACCTTCTACAGGTACAGTGGTGGAAATAAGTATTTGATCCCTTGCTGATTTTGTAAGTTTGCCCACTGACAAAGACATGAGCAGCCCATAATTGAAGGGTAGGTTATTGGTAACAGTGAGAGATAGCACATCACAAATTAAATCCGGAAAATCACATTGTGGAAAGTATATGAATTTATTTGCATTCTGCAGAGGGAAATAAGTATTTGATCCCCCACCAACCAGTAAGAGATCTGGCCCCTACAGACCAGGTAGATGCTCCAAATCAACTCATTACCTGCATGACAGACAGCTGTCGGCAATGGTCACCTGTATGAAAGACACCTGTCCACAGACTCAGTGAATCAGTCAGACTCTAACCTCTACAAAATGGCCAAGAGCAAGGAGCTGTCTAAGGATGTCAGGGACAAGATCATACACCTGCACAAGGCTGGAATGGGCTACAAAACCATCAGTAAGACGCTGGGCGAGAAGGAGACAACTGTTGGTGCCATAGTAAGAAAATGGAAGAAGTACAAAATGACTGTCAAATCGACAAAGATCTGGGGCTCCACGCAAAATCTCACCTCGTGGGGTATCCTTGATCATGAGGAAGGTTAGAAATCAGCCTACAACTACAAGGGGGGAACTTGTCAATGATCTCAAGGCAGCTGGGACCACTGTCACCACGAAAACCATTGGTAACACATTACGACATAACGGATTGCAATCCTGCAGTGCCCGCAAGGTCCCCCTGCTCCGGAAGGCACATGTGACGGCCCGTCTGAAGTTTGCCAGTGAACACCTGGATGATGCCGAGAGTGATTAGGAGAAGGTGCTGTGGTCAGATGAGACAAAAATTGAGCTCTTTGGCATGAACTCAACTCGCCGTGTTTGGAGGAAGAGAAATGCTGCCTATGACCCAAAGAACACCGTCCCCACTGTCAAGCATGGAGGTGGAAATGTTATGTTTTGGGGGTGTTTCTCTGCTAAGGGCACAGGACTACTTCACCGCATCAATGGGAGAATGGATGGGGCCATGTACCGTACAATTCTGAGTGACAACCTCCTTCCCTCCGCCAGGGCCTTAAAAATGGGTCGTGGCTGGGTCTTCCAGCACGACAATGACCCAAAACATACAGCCAAGGCAACAAAGGAGTGGCTCAGGAAGAAGCACATTAGGGTCATGGAGTGGCCTAGCCAGTCACCAGACCTTAATCCCATTGAAAACTTATGGAGGGAGCTGAAGCTGCGAGTTGCCAAGCGACAGCCCAGAACTCTTAATGATTTAGAGATGATCTGCAAAGAGGAGTGGACCAAAATTCCTCCTGACATGTGTGCAAACCTCATCATCAACTACAGAAGACGTCTGACCGCTGTGCTTGCCAACAAGGGTTTTGCCACCAAGTATTAGGTCTTGTTTGCCAGAGGGATTAAATACTTATTTCCCTCTGCAGAATGCAAATAAATTCATATACTTTCCACAATGTGATTTTCCGGATTTAATTTGTGATGTGCTATCTCTCACTGTTACCAATAACCTACCCTTCAATTATGGGCTGCTCATGTCTTTGTCAGTGGGCAAACTTACAAAATCAGCAAGGGATCAAATACTTATTTCCACCACTGTATGTAGCATTCGCTTAATATAGTGCCTCAGACTCTGCTCCAGATGTTATTTGTGCTGCATATAAAAAGAATGATTGTGTAGGATAATATAAGCTTCCCCACCTCCCAATATTGATCCCACAGCAGTTAGCATTTTATTTTTTAAATGACTGCCACCACAGGCAAAACATCCAGATATACAGTAGCAGCAGTATCTCAATACTGGTTGTTGCTGAATATCTGAATAGAGCAGCGATACTCGGATGGTATCTGGATAGATTTAGAACAGCCCGAGTTTAATGAATATTGGATATATAAGGAGCACAAGCTTCTTGGGAAAATTTTACATTATTGAGAGAAGCCTGCTAAATACACACTATTAGTAGTTTATTAATTAAAGCAAAGTTACCTGTAAATTTTGGAGAATAGTTTTCTTATGTTTTCTTATGTTACAACTAGAACATTTGATATTAGGTGGGCTGTAAAATGTAAATTTTGCTGTTTATTTTCCAGATAAGAGTATGATGAATGTCTAAGGTCCTCACCACAAGCAAATACAGGAGAAGATTGGTATTTTATACCCAACAGACCTAAGTGGTTTTAGCTAGGGTAGCAGAAGCAAAGAAAAGTTGGTTTTGTATTAGGACTCCTGATATGATACTGCAAAAACTGGAAAGGCTCTAAGAGGTAGGGTTACTCAGTAAGAGACTAGGCACTGGGGGTGGCCTGAAGTGCTTAATGAGCCCAAGAGCCAAGCAGTGTAGGAAACTTAGGGAGAAGAGGTGGCAGAGCTGCTGAGGCCAGGATTTTCTTGAACTGTTCGCATTTAATCTGCTGTGCTAAAACTGATATTTAAAAGCAGCAGGGCTTACATTTGAGCACACTGCCACAGGCAGAGAGCTGGACTGGAATACATATTGCTTGCAGAGTTTCTTTGAGCTATTTATATTTGTTCTGCTGTGCTAGAGCTGAGATAAAAACAGCAGGATTTATCTTGGACTAAACAGCTGCTGCTGGTATCTGAAAATAAGATTTGTAAACTTGTTGAAATTCTATTAACTTCTATATCTCTTTAATTATAAGTTAAGTTTACCTTTACAAATATATTCCGATTGAATTGATCTATCAGAAGATGCACTGTGCAATTGTCTAGCTGGAAAATAAGAAATATTGTGGAGTTCCTGTACCAGAAGGCTTATACTGAGGAATTGTCTTGTGACAGGAGTTACTTGAGGATATTCAAAATCTGTGTTTAATAGTTCTTGCAATGTTTTGGATAACTTTTCTTGTTAATTCTGTTCTGTGTGTCCATGCCATAGCCCCAAACTCTTTCTAGTATATTCTCCCACAACACAGACCCAAACATCATGGCCCTAATACTAGCACCTGCATTCAGGGCCAGTATAAGAGTATTGGGTGCCCTAGCAAACCTATGGGCTTCTTAACTCCCCTCTCCCAAATTAATTTTTAGGTCCCTAACCTGTCAGCAAACCTCTGCCAAGAATTTGACTGTGGAACTGATCATCCCTTAACATTTCTACAAAAAGGCGTAATTGGACATCATGCTTTTATATGTTATGTTTTGCAGGTTAAAAAGTACACATTGATAGTTCAAATTTGTACCTGTCAAGACTTACTCTTTTGCTTTTGCTTTGACTGCAGGTGCTTTTTGTTGCTACCCAGGACAACTACCAAGTCTTACCTAATGATTAGTTCCCCCCCCCCCCAAAAAAAAAAAACCCAAGCCCACCAAACTGTTCTCCCCACAACGTAGATGGTCAACCCTGCTGTCGTCTGCTTTTTCTCTCCCTCCCCCCCCCCCCACATTCTTCTTTGCTATTTGAGACCCCTATATGCCACTGTCCTTCTGGGGTTCTTCATTCGTCCAGTTTGAAATAACTACTACTGGTGATAGCGTTAAATTACATTTGAGCCCATGTGAATTTTGTATGCTACCAATATTCTCTTTCAAGTGTAGTAACAGTGCAAGCTCCAGTTCACTGTGAGCTGACCCTCAACTTTGAGCCACACAGTTTAGCATAATCAAGTGGAGCAACTGATGGCTGAGTGGCCTATATATAATGTAGAGACCATGAAAAGGAAGTACAGAGGTATCTGAGGAGGTGTGTGCATGTAGGGGATTGTTTTTACCTTATGATCATAACACCTAATTATTACTAAGCTAAAGCATTTATGTTTAATAAATCGTTTGCCAAACTAATCAAATTGCATAGATATCTACTTTTGAATAAGTCATCTAACGATGTTACTGTTGTAGGAGTAAAAACTTCAAACAAATGATAGGTTACTCCTTTGTCGATTCCTCAATCGACTTTAGGGAGACCCACACATTCATCACTGGCACAAAAACCTCCTGTCTTTAATTCTCTTAGATGAAGCAAACACCTTCAGGTAGCTCTTGAATCAGCTTTATGACAATATGTGCAAAAAAACATCTCTCCAGCTGCTCAGTCTTCCGCTTAATCTCTTCCCACTAATCACGGCCCAACTTTGGCTAAGGTTTCGACTCCTGCATCAGGGTCCGTGGTGTTCTCAGACCGGTATTTATAAAAGAGCATATTGATCACATCGCACAGTCTTTCGCGCATAACCTCTCCCATTTCACCCCAAACGACTCCTCACATTCTCACTTTAACTTTTTAAGTTAGTTCTGTTGGACACACAGTATGGCGCGTGGCTTAAAAATCCTTTGACGTCACACACCTTGACTTAGACCACACCCCTTGATTGTCAGTCCATTCATTTACTGGAACCTCCCCTTTACCGTAATGCTAGTGGGAACTTTCAAAAACAGCGAAACTGTGTTCTACAAAGGATTCAGTTCAAAGCATAGAAACTATGTTCTTCAGAAAAATTGGTTCCATTTGATCTTGATGTTCAGCCCATGGGGCTGAATCGTCCACAGACGATGTATCCATTTCTGTTCTTGCTGTAGTAATGCAAGTTTTTTGTCACCGCCCTTGGTGTTCCATATCAATTGTTGTAATACGACACACTTCAAAGATTCAAAGGTATGTTTAGCTACATCACAGTATGTCGCTAGTGGTGCTGTAATCCTCTTCTTGTGAATGTTACTTTTATGTTCTATGAGTCTCGTCATCAATTTTCTTGAAGTTTGTCCCACATAGACATTTTTACAGGGGCATATAATCCCATATATGACACAGTCAAATGTACATGAAGTTTTATGGTGAAGTTTATACTTTCTACTTGATTGTGGATCAGTAAATTCCTTAGTGTCCAACATAGTATCACACATACTGCAGCTCCCGCAGCCTTTATGTTCTCCTTCCCGGTTATTGGTTTTTGTAGATTTTCTCGAAATTGCAGGCGCTAAGATTTCTTTTAGGAAAGCCTCCATTAAGGAGGTGGTAGAGATACAAATGGTGATGAAATTCAAAAAGGTATGGGATGAACACAGAGGATCTCTATTTAGAAAATGGAAGTTATAAAAAACCTAAACTTAAATGGCTGCATGTGTGTGGATGTGTCGCGTGACACTTAAGTGGTGACTCTGGCTGTGATGAACAAGTGCCGATACCGGGAGACCTGCATGGTCTGTCTCACATATATGGCAATCTGGTTTTGGATGGGCTGGAAAGGGTTTAGACAGCTACTTTAGTGGCTGGAACATGAGGACAGTTCTGGACAGACTTTTACGGTCTGTGTCCCGCAAATTTTATTTTTATTTTTGTTACATTTGTACCCTGCGCTTTCCCACTCATGGCAGGCTCAATGCGGCTTACATGGGGCAATGGAGGGTTAAGTGACTTGCCCAGAGTCACAAGGAACTGCCTGTGCCTGAAGTGGGAATTGAACTCAGTTCCTCAGTTCCCCAGGACCAAAGTCCACCACCCTAACCACTAGGCCACTCCTCCACTCCAAATGAGAAGATGAATAGGCTGGAGTGGGCTTTGAGGGCAACTCCAGCAGTTGGAACATAAGGATAGGGCTAGGCGGACTTCTATAGTCTATGTCCCAGAAACCCCACAGAAAGACCATAATCAAGTATATAATATCATGTTCATTGTTGATTTAATCATGAATTGATAATGATTGTGACTATTGGGCAGACTGGATGGACCGATCCAGTTTTTATCTGCTGTCATTTACTATTACTATTAATCCTCTCTGCTTCCGGGCTGATGCACAGACCTCAGCTCTGACATAAGCATGAGCATCAGATGTCACCTGACCTACTGGCACGTGCATGTGGTATCTCTTAGCACACAGTGCCAGTGAATCAGAGAAGACTTATATGTGCGCACCAGGGTGTTCCAACTTCCGTTCCTTCCTTGCCTGCAGTGCTGCGGCTCAAACCCAAAGACAGAGAGAGCTGACAGGAACTTTTTTTAATGTAACATGAAATTCTTGTGGGTGAGGACAGGTTAAATTCTTGCGGGGACGGGTAAGATTCCCCGTGGGGACGGGTGGGGATGGGTTAGATTCCCCACGGGGACGGGCGGGGATGGGTTAGATTCCCTATGGGGATGAATGGGAACGGGTTGGATTCTAGTGGGGATGGGTGGGGACGGGTTGGATTTCTGTCCCCGTGCAACTCTCTACTGTGAAGCCATAGTAGAATACCGCATAACACAAGTTATGGTTTCATCTTCATTATTGTCTTCATGATGTTTCGGCAATAGTAGGTACTTGCTGTTGTTATACCTTGCCCGTTTGTACGCTCTATGTAATTTAGTATTTGGATACACTTTGGGGCTCATTTTCAAAGCACTTAGACTTACAAAGTTCCATTGGTTATTATGTAACTTTGTAAGTCTAAGTGCTTTGAAAATACGCCTCTCTGTCTCTCAATCTGTTTTTCAATTCTTTTGATTTATTCCTAAATTCCGACTCATCGGAACAAATCCATCTGTACCCTAAGAACTGCGAGAACGGCAAACTGTCTTTCAATTTTTTTCGGATGACAACTTGAGTAATCCAAAAATGTGTTCCTATCAGTATCCTTACGAAAGATAGTCGTGTGTAATTTTCCTCCTCTTTTGTTGATCTTGACGTCCAAAAACGCTATGCTTTTCAGGTCATGCTGCATTGTAAATCTGAGAGTCGAATGGCAAGTGTTTAGATATGTCAATAATCCCTCTAGTTCTTATAAAGAGCCAGACAATATACAGAAGATATCATCAATGTATCTTACCCACATTATAACTTTCTCAAACCAGGGTGATGTATATACATGAGTCTCTTCAAATCTCACGACAAACAAATTTGCCACAGAGGTGGCCATCGTGACCCCCATTGCTACCCCTGTTTTCTGTTTAAACAGCCTCCCTTCAAACTGGAAGAAATTATTCTTCAGGGTTAGCGATGCTAACTCTAATAAATGAGGAAGGAAACCGGTGGTTGTCCCTCTGATCTAAAGTCTCCGCTGCTATTTCTAATGCTTCTTCTTGGGGGATCACTGTGTATAAACTCACAACGTCCATTATAACCATCTGCTAATTCTCATGTACATCTACCATTGACTGTATCCTCTTCAAGAAGTCTGTTGTGTCTTTAATATATAATCTGGTTAGTTTTACACAAGGACGCAGGAAAGTGTCTACATAGATAGATAACAGCTCTAATAAGGAGCCTCTACTTGAAACTATCGGGCGTCCAGGTGGATCCTGTAGACGTTTGTGTATTTTTTTAATATATTTTGTTTATTGCAGTTTTTTGAAACATCAAATATAACTTCACATTTTATCTATTCAATAATTCCCCCCCCCCCCCCCTCCCTCATTCCCCTCTTACATCCAGAATAGCTACAACATTTGTGTATTTTTGAGAGGGTATAAAATATAGGAATAGATGGAGCTCTTTTGTTTAAAAATGCGAACTCTTTCTGTGTTAAATAACTCTTTGCATAACCTTTTCCAGTTATTGAAAAAAATCTGTTCCTGAAGTATTTCTGTAGGGTCAATACCCATTTCTTCATAATCCATTGGGTTAAGCGGCTGCCTCAATACCTCTCTTTCATAATCCATTCTGTCCTGTACCACCACTGACCCTCCTTTGTCCTCTCTCCTTATTACTATATCGACATTGTTCTTAAGTGCTTCAATGGCCATTCTTTCATCTCTCGTACAGTTCGAATGTTTACTTTTGCATGTTAGCTTCCATATGTTCCAACTCCTTAATCATTAACTGTCTAAAGATCGTTATTGCAGGTTCTGGTGGTGTAGGAGGTTTTTGTGCCGGTGATGAATGTATGGGCCTCCCTAAAGTCAATTGAGGAATCGACAAAAGAGTAACCTATCATTTCTTTGAGGCTTTTCCTCCTACAACAGTAACATCGCTAGATGACTTATTCAAAAGTAGATATCTATGCAATTTGATTAGTTTGGTGAACGGAGTGATATTCTACAAGCTCTAGTTACATATTTATAAGAAATTGTTTGACCAGCAAGATATGGCTTCAGAATACTTTCTGCTTCAGCATTTCTAATGAGTGAGGATATACAAAAGAATATGAGGAGTGATCAACAACATTTGAAATGCATTTTATTTAAGAGGGATACTTCATAAAGCCTGTTATCTAATGTAGATAGTCCCAGGATATATGGAAAAGTGGGAAGGGAGGATGTGCTTGGCTATGGATGAGAGAGAGTGGGTTTGAATATACAATTGTGCACATACATGTACCTTCACAGTGAATTTCAGGCAAATGCAGTACACTATTGTCTCTTGGCAGCTAGACTAGTGATTGCTTGAAAATGGAGGGCCTGTGATCTGCCTCATATACAAGATTGGATGTGATGCTAGAGTGCACTCATGAGATACAAACAAATGATGTGGGTGTTAAGGGGAAAGCTGGAGGTGTTTCATAAAATCTGTTCCCAAGTTGTGAGGATCAGATGTCCTAAAACCATTGCCTTTAAATAGATGCCTTTCCGAATGTCCCACATGGGTTTCCTGTTATAATGGACTTTAGTTTTTATATACTGCTTCAAGCTTGAAGATGATTCTATAAGGACTCAATATTCAGACAATGGCAGACAGCACTTTTGCTGTCTGCCGCCAGCATTAAACCCAGATATTCAGTACTGGGCCATTTCCTGCGACGGCATTGAATATCGAGGAGATTTTTAACCACTAAAAAGTTAAGCAGTTAAGCTGATATTCAGTACTAACAGGATAACATTTTAGCGGTTAAAGATAGGCCTGCTATATATGAAGCCTATTTTAACCGCTGAATATAGCCAGTTAAGTGCTGAATATGTGTGCCTAACCAGCTATGTCGCGAGATATAGTTGGTTAGCAGCTAGCCAATAAGTGCAGATATTTAGCAGGAGATAACCGATTATCTCCAACTGAATATCTGCGGTTAGTCGTTGATGTACTAATTAACCAGTCAGCGGCCGTGTCTGGATGGTTAAATAGCTTTGAATATCAGGTGGGAAATTATTAAGTTCTGTTATCCATTTTTCTTGTACACGCAGATGCAAATAGATTCTCATGAAGCTCTGGGAGTGTTAAATACGTTATTTGAAATCTTAGCTCCATCATCTCTTCGGCCTGTGGACATGCTTCTCAGGAGTATGTTTGTGATACCCAATGCAATGGTAAGTTATCGGTAAACCCAAATGATCTGATTATATTTTCTGATTGTACGGTGTGCTTAGTTTTTTTAATGTGAAAGCATCTTTGGTACTATAGCACAGCCTGTTTTTTCTCTCCTGACTTGGTCATTTTCCCTTCTTCTGGTTTCTCAATGCAGCTAATGCTGTTTTATATCCTCTTGTTGCCATCATGACGGAGACATGTCCTGCATGTATTTTTAACAGGCATCCAGACTTCAGGAAGAGCTCTCTGTAGGGCTCCCTCTCAAGCTATTTTTATAGTTTTATTGTAAAATAGTGTTTCTTAATGTCTTTTCACACAGACGAGGTTCAATACCAATCTGAAGGTAGAAATGGAAGCAAGCCCATCAATTCTTTGCATCTTTTTTTTTTTTTTAAACTTAAGAGCCAACATTAATTTTGTTAAAGTTTGCAGGATCTATTTAACTGACATAACAAGTTACAACCATATGCATCTAAATGGCTAACCATCAGTTATTTCTGTCACTAACACAGGGTGCTTGTATTTTTTCCTCAGACTTCAGTGACTACAGTTCAACTATGGATTTCTGGCATTTTAGCCATCCTCAGAGTTCTTATTTCCCAGTCAACTGAAGATATAGTTCTGTCTCGTATTCAAGAGCTCTCCTTCTCGCCATACTTGATTTCATACCAGAATATTAAAAGACTGCGAGATGGGGAGGAAGCATGCACACCCATGTCAGAAGATCAGAATGAAGTGAATCAGACTAAATATCTGCCTGAGGAAACCTTCTCAAGGTATGTCCTAGGTGCTTTTTGGAGCTCTCTATCATGAGAATGCTAGAAGATTAGGTCTGACAATAAACTATAAATTAAGCTAAATGGATGATGAGACCATTGTTAAGAACAAAATTACAGAGCATATTCAAAAGCATGGATTAATGAGACAAAGTCAACATGGATTTAGTGAAGGGAAATCTTGCCTCACCAATCTACTACATTTCTTTGAAGGGATGAACAAACATGTGGATAACGGTGAGCTGGTTGATATTGTGTATCTGGATTTTCAGAAGGCATTTGACAAAGTACCTCGTGAAAGACTCCAGAGGAAATTGGAGAGTCATGGGATAGGAGGTAGTGTTCTGTTGTGGATTAAAAACTGGTTAAAAGATACAAAATAGAGAGTAGGGTTAAATGGTCAGTATTCTCAATGGAGAAGGGTAGTTAGTGGGGTTCCCAGGGGTCTGTGCTGGGACCTCTGCTTTTTAACATATTTATAAATGACCTAGAGATGGGAGTAACTAGTGAGGTAATTCAGTTTGCTGATTACACAAAGTTATTCAAAGTCGTTAAATCGCGGGAGGATTGTGAAAAATTACAAGAGGACCTTACGAGACTGGGAGACTGGGCGTCTCAATGGCAGATGACGGTTAATATGAGCAAGTGCAAAGTGATGCATGTGGGAAAGAGGAACCCGAATTATAGCTATGTCATGCAAGGTTCCACGTTAGGAGTCACGGACCAAGAAGGGATCTAGGTGTCTTTGTTGATGATATGTTGAAACCTGCTCAGTGTGCTGCTGCTGCTAAGAAAGCAAATAGAATGTTAGGTATTATTAGGAAAGGAATGGAAAAGAAAAATGAGGATGTTATAATGCCTTTGTATCGCTCCATGGTGCAACCGCACCTCGAATATTGTGTTCAATTCTGGTCGCCGCATCTCAAAAAAGATATAGTGGAATTAGAAAAGGTGCAGAGAAGGGCGATGAAAATGATAAAGGGGATGGGACGACTTCCCTATGAAGAAAGGCTAATGCAGCTAGGGCTCTTCAGCTTGGAGAAAAGGCGGCTGAGGGGAGATATGATAGAGGTCTGTAAAATAATGAGTGGAGTTGAACAGGTAGATGTGAAGCGTCTGTTTACGCTTTCCAAAAATACTAGGACTAGGGGGCATGCGATGAAGCTACAATGTAGTAAATTTAAAACGAATTGGAGAAAATATTTCTTTGCTCAACGTGTAATTAAACTCTGGAATTCGTTGCCAGAGAATGTGGTAAAGGCGGTTAGCTTAGCGGAGTTTAAAAAAGGTTTGGATGATTTCCTAAAGGAAAAGTCCATAGACCATTATTAAATTGGACTAGGGGAAAATCCACTATTTCTGGGATAAGCAGTATAAAATGTTTTGTACTTTTTTGGGATCTTGCCAGGTATTTGTGACCTGGATTGGCCACTGTTGGAAACAGGATGCTGGGCTTGATGGACCTTTGGTCTTTCCCAGTATGGCAATACTTATGTACTTATGATACTCAAATCTGTTTTTGAGCAATATCCATAATACATATTTATTTTATGTACTGCTGTCATGCTTATTAAATTACATATTTTAAAATATTATAAAATGATTCCTTTTCTTCCATTTCTGTTAGGTCTGTCATTACAATGGAAAACATCAAAGCCTGCAATTAAAATTAGGCCTGATTGTAAAATAAAACTCTGCATTTAAGTTTTCAGTCAAGGTGGACCAAGCTTGTGTATTTTGATTTTGATCTTTCTCTTTTTTGTCTGCAGCTTTAACCAGTTAGATAGATGATACCCAAAGCTGACCCAGGGTTTCTTGACACCCTAGGCAAACCTTCAGCCGTTCACTCTTACTAAAGGGTAGCTGAAGGATTTCTCCATACCACACACGTCTAATATCTCCCCAAAGCCCCCTACCTCCATAATTAAGGAACTCCTTTTCCCTACCCCTCCCCTTTAATGTACAGCATTTCTCTCTCCTTCCCTCTGTGGTGTCTAGCATCTCTTTCCTCCCCTCATCCCTTCCTTCCACCCCTCCTGGTGTCCAGCATCTCTTTTCTTCCCTACTGCTTATGACTAGCCCCAACCATTAGGCAAGATGAGGCAGTCACCTAGGGTAGCAAAGAGCAGGTGTTACCTAAGCAGAACAGTAGGCCTTGACATCCACACAAACTCAAATAACCATCAGTGCATACTTTAGTCTGCATTATTTTAGGATTTATGTGTTATACCCATGATTGCTAAGTTTAATTAACAAAATCTTGGGGGGGGGGGGGGGGTGACTATAGGATAGAGACCTGAAGGTTAATTAAGAGGGAGTATAAGGCTTCTAGACCGCTTCATTACCGATAGGTTTTAGTGTGGATTACAAAAGAATTAAATAGGGAATAACAAATAAAATCACTGGAAGTTACAATAATGAAAATTAATGCAACAAATAAATCATGGGAACAAAAATTTTTTAAATAAAAAGGTTTTTAACATCCTTCTAAAGCAAATTGAGAAAATTCAGCCTCAGTGTTACAAAGCTTCTTATTTGTTCTTTTGTCTGTGTCTCAACTTGATAGGAAATTGTAAGCTTCAGGAAATTGGGAATATATGTCTCTGTATGCCTGATAAATACATAGTAACATAGTAGATGACGGCAGAAAAAGATCTGCATGGTCCATCCAGTCTGCCCAACAAGACAAACTCACATGTGTATACCTTACCTTGATCTGCACCTGCCCCCCCTCCCCCAGGGCACAAACCGTACAAGTCTGCCCAGCAGTATTTCCCGCCCCCCCAACCACCAGTCCCACCCCCCACCACCGGCTCTGGCACAGACCGCACAAGTCTGCCCTCCACTATCCTCGCCTCCCAACCACCAACCTCTCCTCCCCCACCTGCTCCGCCACCCAATTTTGGCTAAGCTTCTGAGGATCCATTCCTACTGCATAGGATTCCTTTATGCATATCCCACACATGTTTGAATTCCGTTACCGTTTTCGGAATTCAAACATGCGCGGGATATGCATAAAGGAAATGATTAATATGCATAAAGGAAATGATTAATAATATCAGTCATTGAGAACAATTATTGCCTTTTCTCAAGCTGCTTCTGACTTAGAGGTATGCTTGACTAGCACAGGTATACAGAGCCTGTTATGTGAGCATACAGCTTAGGTTTTCTCATGTTAGTGGTTTAACATCATCGCAATCTACTGTAATCTTCCTTGTCCTCAGGTTGTCAGTTCATTTTTTTTCTGTAAGATTACCTCAGTCTTAGCCACTGACACATCACATTGTCTGTCTAAATCCTGCTAGATAAGCTGTCCTCTAGTCTCCCATCAGTTCTTCCATCTCTTCTGAATTTTCCTCCATTGATTACTTCATTTCTTATCTCGCTCGATTTTTTTTTCTTCTACTTGCAGAAAAAAAAATGATTACTTCCATCTTCAAGAAACTAACTCTGATTCCTATCTTAGAAAACTTCTTTCCTAGGGAACATTATTGGACATTTGGTGCTATCTATTCTTTCTCATTGCCCCATAACTTTTGTCCTATGTAATGCTGTATCCTGTGGGCGAAGATTCAGATCACTGAATTTGTTGTCACAGTAACCAAAAAATGACTTCTTGATTGACCACTGTTGCAGAGAGTCTGAGAACTAAATGGACAGCAAAACCTGAGCATTAGAATTCTACAGGGGGAGGAAGGAAGGGTTTAGGGGATTGAGATTAAACTTAACATTTTTTTTTTGTCATAGACAATCACTTTTTAAAGGAAAGAATAAATATATAATGTTATGCATACATAGTTACTGATATTTAACACTGGCTTTTCTGTTCAGGTTCCTTTTACAGCTAGTAGGTATCCTGCTAGAAGACATTGGTACCAAACAGCTGAGAGTGGATATGAATGAACAGCAGCACACATTCTATTGCCAGCAGTTGGGTACACTGCTTATGTGTCTAATACATATCTTCAAATCAGGTATGCAGGAAAGTTTTCTGACCGTTTTATATTACAAGAGGACTGTTTTATATTTATATGTTTAAGCCCTTCAGGTATTTTTTCCCCTGGCTAGGCAGCTTTCTCCCGGTTTCCAGTGGAGCGATAAGCTGTCATTACTAACTACCCTGGGGGGTTTCTAATCATTTGTAAGTCTCCTTCTCTTCATTAAAACCCAGTCATTGCAGTAACAGTCCTTATTCAAGGACAATGGGTTACTGCATACTTTGGGGGGGGGGGTTGTTTGCAGGAGTCCCCCCCCACCATTATAAGCCCCTTACCCATTATGGGCTCCATTCTCCTCAACAATCTCTCTTGTTCCAACCACAGTTCCTTTCTCCCCCCTCTAACTTCAGCAAAACTTCCACTCCTGTGTGTGCCCCCCAAGATTCCCCCTCCAATGAATATAGCCTCACCTCTTCTCCTCATATCCCCAGGCCTATATCCCACTTCTTCATCTTTCTCCCCAGCACATACTCCTACCTTTCCTTCTTTCTCCTCTCCCTTCCTCATGTATATGCCTACTCTCCTCCTTTCCCCTCTTCTCCTGCTCATCACCACCACATTTAGCTTGCTTCAGAGACCTCCCCAACTCTGTGCCCCTTCCTCCCATCTTGCTTCAGTGGTGCCTACTTGTGTGGCACCCACACCCCCAGCTTTCTTCAGTGACCCCTACCATGTGGCATACATCTGCCAGCTTGCTCTAATGATTTCTATTCCCATGACACACACACACCCACAAGTATCCAATGAGCCTCCTTCACCACCACCACTTGCTCCAGTGACCACTTCTCTGTGGCACACCCTCCAGATTGCTTCTGCTGCTCCTGCTGACTTGCAGCATACTCTCCAGATTGCTTCTGCTGCTCTTCCTCACTTGCAGCACACCCTCTCCCCAGTTTGCTCCTGTTGCTCCCCCTCTTCCCCCCCTCTAGCCTTTCCTTCTTGTCCCAATCACAGAGAACAAGAAGAGGAAGTGAACAGCTGCACATCAGTTCATGTCCTCCCCCTCTGTTGTCTTAGACCCTGATGTTCATTTCAACTGTGCAGCTGTAAAGAGGCCTTTCCAGTTCAAATGAACAATGGGGCCTAAGCCAGCAGAGGGGGAGGGCGTAGCTTGATGTGCAGCTGTTCACTTCCTCTTTTTTTAACTTTGAATTTTTATTGAAATAACATCTCAAACATAACAATGAGCCATTGGCTCCAGCACATGACAATGCAACAATTTAATTTTTATTTTAACATTATGCTTATAACCCTTTTATCCCCCCTATTCCCCCGCCCTTGTTCACTTCCTCTTATTGCCTTTGTGATCGGGACAAGAAGGAAAGACTAGAGGAACTGAGGAGGTTATGCTGGGAAGAAAATGAAGAGAAGGGAGAATGACACTGTATGGAGAAGAGATACTGGGAAAGAGGGGAAGCAGGCAATGTTGAGCATTATGGGCAAGGGGCACAGGGAGAGTGATGCTGGACAGAAGGTGAGGGAGAAGAGCAGCGGGGTTGCTGTGCAGAGCCACTTCTGCAACAGGAGGGAATATTATGTTGGATGGCACCATCACTGGTGGTAGGGAGAGCTGTGCTGAAGCTGACACTAGTAGGTACGTTTGGTTAAAGGGGGTGTGAAATGCACCTAATATTCTTCACTGGCCCTGAATTGGAGTATTTTGGCACAGCTACTGTTGTAGATTTTGGGTGGAGGTGGGGCCAAACAGGTGACTGAGGCAAAAAAAACACCTCAGTACATGCCATATTAACAGATTGCACTTTTTAATTTAATAAACGCTTGCAGTGATCAGCAAGGAAATGAGTGATCTTGCTGGTTTGTTAATAAAGTAACATTTTTAGCAGGCCATAGGATGGCATCCATACGACACAAGTCAAATCTCAAAAATACAGTGGATGAGAGAGTACTTTACAACTGTTATAATTAAAATTCTCAGAGGACAAAGGCATGATATTCTCACATGTAAATGACATCGTCGACAGAGCCTGGTGTGGACACTGCCATAGTGCACTATCACTTTAAAACTTCGAGGAGATGCCCCCACCAAGCATGTGCGGGTGCCTTCCTGCCCGAGGCTGAAGCTTCGGACCAGCAGTTTACCATTTTCCATGGAGCAGAGAAGTTGGTTTTCTAATCTCTTTTCAGCATGTCAACTTTTCCATTTTGGTACCTTCCCTTTTTCAAGACTTTTCTCTCATTTTTTTTCTAGTTTCATTGTTCCTTTTAATCAGTATATTGATTTTCTACTGATTTTTCTATTTTTGGTTTTTGGGGCCTTCTTTTTGCTGGGAATCTTCGACCATTTTCGGATACGGAACTACTCAAGCTACCTGGACCATTAAGCCTTTTGAACTCATGTCAGCCATTTTTCCCTTGATACATTTCAGGCACAGACCCCATAGCTGGTGTGTTCAGTGCTTGGGCCCGGTGCACCAGGACCTACAATGTGCCCTCTGTGTGTGCAAACAAGGACACTTAAAGCCTCAGAATCTAGCATGAAAAACCTTTTGGTTCTGTTTTGGCATCAGCATTGAGCATGGCAGAGGACTTGGTAATAAACACGGAACCTGTATCGACATCGGGTGCACTGACCCAACATCGAGAATGTCCAGTGTCAGACTGCATAAGGACTCTCTGTCCTCCTTGTCGGTGCCACATGCATTGAGGGACCTGCAGGATGAAAAACCTAACAAGCATCGCAATTGTTCTCCCTCCAGGCACTTTGTCAACACCTACTCTGCATCAGCATCCTCAGTGCATGGGAAGCAGCCATACCGCAGTGACCGCTTTCCTCCTCTGCAACTTATTGTTTACCGAGAGCCTTCAAGGTTCTCGAGATCTCCTATGCCTTCACAGGTTATAACTCAGGCTTCTCAGCCAATACTGACGTCTACTTTGCAGGAGGAAATCCAGACTATGCTCAAAGAGGAGCTCTCAGGGCTACTATGTTATGTTACTATGTTACTGCATACACAGTCTATTCAGGGTGCTTGCGCCAGCCTCAGCAACAGCATCAGCCCAGTCCGTGGATACATCGGAGAGATGGTCACGAGAGAGGTCCCGCACACCAGCTCAGCATCAACCATCAGGGGCAGCATGAGCCCAACCAACTTATGCCACAACATTGGCAGAGAAACTTTGGCCAGCATCAGAGACTCATCTGCCTTGATGCTCTTCCACGCAGAGCCAACACTTTTGTCGACACACTCTTCCACGTACTACCCAGACTCATACCTCACCTGGGAGACAGAGCTGGACCCACAGGACCTCTCAGCTGAGGAGTCCTATGGCAACCCATCTGACCCTTCTTCACCATCTGAGAGAAATAGGTCTCCATAAGAAAGTATATCCTTTCCTGGCTTTGTCTATAAGATGGCACATGCCATACCTTTCAAGTTAGAAACAGAGGAGGAACCTCATTCAGAACTCTTTGAGGCTCTAAATTATGACTCTCCTTCTAGAGAGGGAATCACTGTTCCACTTCATATAGTGATGAGGAATACTCTAATCAAAAACTGGGAGACTCCATTAACAGAGCACGTTGCTCCAAAGAAAATTGATACAGAAATGCACACTGAGTTTGAAGTAAATGCAGTTACCCCATCATTCCTTAGTTGTGAAATCTGATTTGAAAAGTACTCACAGTGCGAGATCTCATGCTTCTGTTCCTCCAAGCAGAGAAATTAGAACATTAGACTCTTTTGGCAGGAGAACATTTCATTACATTAAATTATATTACATAAGTTTCTTATTGAGCGTGACAATTTCCAACAGACAAAGGCGACGTAGTACTTACACCTATCCCCAAAAATACTACCAACAAGATCAACGATATCATAAATTAAAGACCAGTAGCCTCAATATCACTACTGACCAAAATGATGGAAAGTCTAGTAACACAACAACTAATGAAATACTTAACAAAATTCTCAATTCTTCATAAATCCCAGTCAGGTTCCAGTTCACAGCACTGAAACTGTCATAACCACCCAGATAATGAAATTCAGAAGAATAATATGCCAAGGACAAAACGTATTACTGCTACAATTTGACATGCCAAGTGCATTCGACCTAGTAGACCACACCATACTAATGACACTGCTCGACAACAAAGGAATCAGTGGTGCAATGGCAACATGGTGCAGTGACTTCCTAAAGACCAGATCCTACATTGTAAAGATGTCCAACCAAACATCAGTCTCATGGATCTGAGTGTGGGGTACCACAGGGATCGCCAATATCACCAATATTGTTCAATGTAATTATGGTGCTACTCGGGAAAAAACTGGAATTAGTGGGTTTCAACCCATTTGTATATGCAGATGACTGCATACCTTTCCAAAACAATATCACAAACATACAGGACAAAATCAAATAAGGACTGGACTTCATGGAAGAATGGCCACCAACTTTCAAACTCAAACTGAACAAGACAAAACCAAGTTCCTAGTACTATCCAGTCCACACAACCCCATATCCTACCAAAAATTCACAATCAACCAACAAACATCGAAACACAACTTAAAATACTAGGAACCATTTTCGACAAACACCTAACACTGGACAATCACATATCAGCAGTCACATCAAAATGCTTCAGAACACTATGGAAACTGAGAAGAATAAGAGATTACTTCCCTAGACAATGTGTCTGAATACTGGTCCAATCAACGATACTATCACAACTAGACTACTGCAATGCAGCATACGTAGGATGTAAGGAAAACACACTAAAATCACTGCAAACAGTCCAAAACACAGCAGCAAGACTGATTTTCAAGAAATTGAAATATGAAAGAGCAACCCTACTGCTTGAAACACTACATTGACTACCAGTGAAGGCAAGAATATTTTTCAAAGCAAGCACCCTAATTTTCAAGATACTATTCAGAATGGCACCCGAATATATGCTTAATAGAGAATGACACGGGGACAAAGTTTGTTTCGGTCTCCACCCCTTCCCCGCATGTTCTGTCCCCGCTCCATCCCCATGGGCTCTATCTTCATCTGCCTCAGAAGCCTCGAACAATTATGATTTTATATTTAAATGTTTTAGTAGAGTATAAATAGGAACAATATGCTGTGCAGCTATTGTGTATAAGTTACAAATAGAAAACAATAATAACAGCAAGCAGCTATAATAACCCTCCTCACCACCACCCTCTACCCTTCCAACCACAACAATAGCTGATTTCAACTACCCCAAGGTATCCTAATCCACCCTGTTACAATGTCCAGGGGTACAAAATACAACCCATTATATATGTCCTAGAGGGGAGAAATATGCCCTATGAAGCACTATTATGATCTTTTAAATCTGTGGATGAATAAGAAGTCATCAACAATCTCAGGATTCAGTCCAGCTCTCCTGTCTTCCACAGTCCTTCCTGCAGTATAAGATGTCTTCTTGGAAGATGTGCTTGTAGCAGGATGTACAGGATCCCCCTTGCAAATTTTGCCAGTTGTGGCCAGCATGTTTGCTTGTTTTTCAAAAAAATCTAAATATTGCTGTCTGCATCACTCAAACATAAATAATAGCCCAATTCATTAACAGGCTTCGAAGTAGAAAATGACATGGGGACGAAGTTTGTCCCTGTGGGCTCTGTCCCCATCCCTGCCCTGTCCCCATGGGATCTGTACCCATTCTCACCCCATCCCCGCAAGCTCTGTCTCCATCCCCATCCCCCATTGTTACTGTGTGTCCCCGTCCTCACTTCATTCTCTAATGCTTAGCATAATTGAACTATCCTTAAGAAATGCCAGCCCAGAAAACAGAAACTACCTACCCCTGCATCTACCCAACTGCAAAAACACCATCTACAAAACTATCTTCACAGCAAGATTTAGCTTCTTGGGTTCCAAATGGTGGAACTCGGTACCAAAAACCATAAGAATCATCACAAATCTCCTTCAATTCAGAAAAGACATGAAAACCTACCTCTTCAAAAAATTCTACAGCTAATCACAAGGATGTCACCTTCCTTTCAAATCTACCTCTTCAAAAACTGTATGAATAAATATCGCCAAAACTCTACAGTTGTACACAAAAACTACCTCTACCTTTTCCATTTCAAATCTGTCTCTTCAAAAACTCTATGAATAACCACACGAGCCATAGATGCCCTCTCAACATTACACAACACTTTTGTAACTCCACCAAAATGTAAATTGTAAGCCATTTTGAACCAAAACTTGTTTTTGGATAATAGTGGGATACAAGAATGCATAAATAAATAAACAACCTGGAGGGTTCAGCACCGTTCACAAAAAAGAAAAAAACAACAGCAGGCATACCCTGCAAGCTAACAATACAAAATGTTAAAAGAAACAGTTCCTTATATCAATAGTACTACCAAGAAAAACACTTCAATATCACATTAAAATTTTGTTTAAAAGGAAGGTTTTTAAGGATTTTCTAAAGAGAGCATAATGCTGAATTTTCCTTATGCGTAAAGGGATAGAATTCCAAATGGTAGATGCTTGGTCGATAGTCCTGTATTTTAAGCCATTAGCACTGGGAAAATGAAATTGAAAATTGTCATGTAAACCCCTATTCCTATTGATCATCTGCCCAGTTTGACAAATAAGTTGGAGCAGTCCCATGAAGGATCTTAAATACTAATATGCACACTTCCTAGGAAACTTGTACCTCCACTAGCAACCAATGAAGGTCTATCAGCAGGTGAGAGACTTCATTACTTATGTGGGCAGAATATATCAAATGTTCTGCAATGTTTTGACTGTTTGAATTCTTTTCATCAATTTTTTGACAACCTGCATAAATACAGTTACTGTAATCTAAAATAGATAAAATTAGCCTCAGAACTATAAGTCTGAATATCAAACATGTTTTGGATCTCTCTCTGTTTTTTCATCAGAAAGAAAGACTTAACTAAAGAATTCACATGAGACTCCAATGTTAGTAATCCTGATAAAATGACTCCCACTCAGTTATAAGAAATTATTATTCTATATATTAACCCACGTTTCCAAGAGTGAAATACATTCCTTTATTCTAACTATTATAGAATAACAAAACTGCTATGCCATCAGCATAACTGAAGATCTTAAATCTGTCCGAATTCATTATTGAATCAAATGATGAGATCAGAATATTAAACAGAATAGGCGACAAGGGAAAGGGGATGGAACTTGATATACCGCCTTTCTGTGGTTACAATCAAAGCGGTTTACATATTATTTACAGGTGCTTATTTTGTACCTGGGGCAATGGAGGGTTAAGTCACTTGCCCAGAGTCACAAGGAGCTGCAGCGGGATTTGAACCCAGGTCCCCAGGATCAAATTCCACTGCACTAATAACCACTAGGCTACTTCTCCCTGCGGCACCCCACAACTTGCACACCAAGATTCAGATTGATTTCCTTTAAATTTCACTATGTAATTCCTTGCAGTAAAGAAAGCCTCAAGCCAGGACAAGACATTTCTACCAATTCCAAAACTATCTAAAATACTTAAAATCAATTTATGTTCCACCAGATCAAATGCACTTGGTAAGTCAAATTGCGAAATAATAGCTTTGAAGAGTGATCTTCCCTCTCCTACTAACGCTTATAATATTGTTTCCGTGCTGAAAGACTTTTGAAAACCTGACTGTGAATCATGAAGTAGATCAAACTTTTTCAGGAAAGATGTCAATTGCTTTGTCACCAACCCTCCATCAATTTAACAAACAAGGGAATTGATACTACTGGGCGATAGTAACATCTGTTATGCTAAGATTGCTATTTTTAACAGTCTGTTAAAACAAGAACCCTACCTTGGTCTAAATGATTGTTGATCCATGCTAACAATTGCTCCCAAAATAATTCTGGAACTGCCTTCATTAAATTTGTAGGGCAGACATCCAAAGAACAATAAGATGAAGTATATTGTTTAAACATCAGGTACAAATCTTCCACACAGGCTCAAAATCATGCCATACTCTATCTACTGGGATTTCAAGCCTCTGTGCTAACCAATTGCGTATTAGATTATCAACTTTATTTCACAATTTATTTGAAGTCTCTAATACAGAGTACTCTCTCCTTTACAGACTTCCTTCCTCCTGAAAAGGCTGATGAGTTCCTCAAACTTCACAGAAAACTTCTGGATTGCCGTAAATATCTAGCCAGACAGGTCTTTGACGTCTCTTCTCGCATTTCTGCCTTGGGAGTAGCAAAGCGACATCTTTCAAGGCTCTGTTTCTAACCTAGAATCCGCTGTCCAGGACCATTTCGCGTATGCCCCTTGTTGTAGAGGCAGCTTATTCGGTGACAAGGTCGACGAGGTGGCTGACCGACCTAATTAAAACGCATACAGATACTGTTAAAACTCTATCTAGGCCTCAACCTTCTGCCGCCTCTTCTAGAAGATTTTTACAAGGGTTTTGGTGCACTTCAAAGACTACACCCCAATGCTCACGTCCACGGCAGCAGTGGGGACAAAAGTCACAGACCTTTACTCAATCTAAACAACAACCCAGTTTCTGACTCCTTCCTTAAGAGCATTGTTACCTACCATGCAGTTATCCATGCCAAGCAACCTACTGGCAGGAGGCAGACTCATCCGCTTTCAACAGAGATGGCCACTCGTAACCTCCGACCATTGGATGCCAGGTATCATCCAGCACGGCAACACTCTGCGTGGGAGAAAAAAGGTCTCCTGACCACCCACCAAGAGAGTCTTGTTTCAGCTGCCTCCAAATGATAGTACTTCAAGAGGAGCTCTCAGCCCTCCTCCAGCAAAATGCAGTAGAACCAGTTCTTTTGCTGGAGAGGGGATGAGGATTTTACTCCTGGTACTTTCTCATACCAAAAAAGACTGGGGGGGGGGGGGCGGGTTAGACAAATCCTCGATCTGCAAGATTTAAACAAATTCCTACTCCGGGAAAAATTCTGCATGGTTTTCCTGGGATCACTTCTTCCCATGTTCCAACTCAATGAGTTTCTTTGCTCTCTAAATCTGAAAGAGGCATATACTCACATATCTATTCTCTCTGCACACAGAAAGTTCCTGGTCTTCCACTGTGGAACTCTGCATTATCAATGCAAGGTCTTACCGTTCAGCTTGGCTTTGGTTTCTTGAGTCTTCATTAAATGCCTGATAGTGATAGCTGCAACGCTCCACATAGTTACCTGATGCTAGGGTCCACCTTGGGGGTCAGCGCTCAAGAGAAAGATCTGGGTGTCGTCGTAGATAATACACTGAAATCTTCTGCTTAGTGTGCGGCAGCGGCCAAAAAAGCAAACAGGATGCTAGGAATTATTAGGAAAGGGATGGTGAATAAGACCAAAAATACCATGATGACTTTGTATCGCTCCATGGTGCATCCACACCTTGAGTATTGCGTTCAGTTCTGGTTGCTGTATCTCAAAAAAAGATGTAGCAGAATTAGAAAAGATTCAAAGAAGAGCAACCAAAATGATAAAGGGGATGGAACTTCTCTCATATGAGGAAAAGCTAAAGAGGTTAGGGCTCTTCAGCTTGCAAAAGAGATGGATGAGGGGAAATATGATTGAAGTCTACAAAATCCTGAGTGGTGTAGAATGAGTAGAAGTAAATCAATTTTTTTTACTTGTTCCAAAAGTACAAAGACTAGGGGACACTCAAAGAAGTTACATGGACATACTTTTAAAACAAATAGGAAGAAATATTTTTTCACGCAACAAATAGTTAAGCTCTGGAACTCGTTGCCGGAGGATGTGGTAGCAGCGGTTAGCATATCTGGGTTTTAAAAAGTTTGGACAAATTCCTGGAGGAAAAGTCCATAGTCTGCTATTGAGACAGATATGGAAAGCAACTGCTTGCCCTAGGATTTGTAGTATGGAGTTTTACTACAATTTGGATTTCTGCCAGATACTTGTGACCTGGCTTGGCAACTGTTTGGAAGACAGGATACTGGGCTAGATGGACCATTGGTCTGACCCAGTATGGCTACTCTTATGTTCTTATGGGGCATACAATCTTTCCCTACTTCGACAACTGGTTAATCAAGGTAGCCTCCCAAGAGGCACCACAGACCTCAATTCTATCCACCATATGTCTCCTAGAACTCTTCGGTTTTGTGATACATTATCCAAAATCATATACGACGTAGTCCCAGAATACATGACAGACCTCATAGACTTACCAATAAGAAACAAAGTCAGATCATCAAGATCCTACCTAAACCTACACTACCCAAATTGCAAAGGACTGAAATACAAAACAACTTACGTATCCGGCTTCTCCTACATAAGCGCACAACTATGGAATGAGTTCCCAAAAGCTGTGAAAACAATCCACGACCACTTGAACTTCAGGAAATCACTAAAAACCAACCTCTTCAAAAAGGCCTACCGCAACTACCCCACGTAACCCTCTTCACCTACCAACACAGCATGACTATGATCGAACAGGACATCACGCAGTCTTCATCTATTCCGACCCTCCACTTATACCTCATACGATCACTATACAACTTTGTATTTGTTATCCACCGACTGGGCTAACGCCTTTGACGGTACTACGTAAGCCACATTGAGCCTGCAAATAGGTGGGAAAATGTGGGGTACAAATGCAACAAATAAATAAATAAAATCATATCTTCCAACCAGTTGAGACCTTGCAGTTCATTGTGGCTCTCCTGGACATTACTCAGGGTTAAGCATCCCTCCCTTAACCGAGAGCAGACAACATAATACATCTTTCTGCTCAGATTTTCAGATCCACTCAGGTATCTGCATTTCAGATGCTCCACCTACTTGGCCCCATGGCCTCTTGCACATCACAAATTCCTTACCACGGATGCTTCCATGTTAGGTTGGGCTGCTCATCTCGATGGAAAAACAACATCATATCAATCTCCTGGAATTATGAGGATCCTCGATCAAATAATTCTTGTCCGCTTGGACAACCATTTTGCAATTTATTACTTGAATAAACAAGGAGGAACAGGTTCTTCCCACCTCTGTCAACAAGCAATCCAAATATGGACTTGGATAGTTTCTGGAAGCATCTCTATAACAGCAGTTTATCTAGCCAGGAAGCAGAATGCTGTGGCAGACAGATTGAGCAGAATTCTTCAGCTTCACGAATTGTCTCTCAGGATGCCTGCAGCTCGTTGAATTTTCCAGCAGTGGGAGACCCCAGTGATAGACCTGTTTGCTTCTTCTTAGAACAACAAGCTTCCTCCTTTTGTTCCAGATGTTATGCTCCCAGCCATGTAGCTCCAGATGCCGTCCTACTCCATTGAGGAACTGCTGTTCTATAAGCCTTTCCCCCACTGTCTCTCATTGGGAAAACTCAAACTATGTCAAGACCAAGGGACCATGATCCTAAGTGCTCCCTACTAGCCACATCAAATTTGGTTCCCTCTTCTCCTAGAATTATTGTTCAAAACACCAATGAGGATAGATCCTTTTCCAACCCTAATAACACAGACCAAGGGGTCCATCCAGATTCTCACTATCTGGCCTTGACAGCTTAATTTCTGATGACATAGACTTACATTCCTTAAACCTCCCAGACAGTCTCTCTAGAATACTCCTAGTCTCTAGGAAACCTGTTTTCTCTGGAGTTTGTCCTTTTAATGCATCAGGCATTTCTGATGAAACAACCTCTCCTCCCAGTCTCCTTGTGCCTCCTCTGGGGGTTTGGCTGCTCAGCAGCCTAAAAGGGCACATTTAGACTCTCGTTTGGTCCTCAAGGAGATTTCTTTGCCTTCTGACCATGTCTCTAATGCCCATATGTCAGTGGTCACCTGCCATTCGCTGTCTGATCCCTTGGAGAAGAGTGAGATCCCTCCAGAGGTTGGAGACGATCCCACGGCAACTAGGCTTTTCCAGAAGGAGGAGCTACCTTCACTCATTTCAAAAGCATTAGAGGTGCTTAACATTTCATCTCCTGAGCCTGTCATTGCGATGCGTCTTCTCTCTCTCCATGATTTTTTTTTTTTTTTACATATGTACCCTGCGCTTTCCCACTCATGGCAGGCTCAATGCGGCTTACATGGGGCAATGGAGGGTTAAGTGACTTGCCCAGAGTCACAAGGAGCTGCCTGTGCCTGAAGTGGGAATCGAACTCAGTTCCCCAGGACCAAAGTCCACCACCCTAACCACTAGGCCACTCCTCCACTCATCTGTTGGGTACTAAGAAGCTTCCTAAGATCTTTTATAATCATGCAGCAATGAAAGTTCGTATCTCGGGCTTGCAGGTGGCTAGAGCTATGACTTGGCTTTACCCTCCCCCCGTGCAAGTGTTGGAATCCTTGCATTTGCCTAAGTGTACTTTTTGGTCACAGCTGTGACCAACAAGTCTACTCTTCCTGTAAAGGGTGGCAATGCTGTCAAGGACATTCAGGATCACAAGCTGGAGTCCATCCTTAAGCTCTCTTTTGAGGTGGCGACATTGTGTTTGCAAGCTTCAATCACAGATATTGCACATGAAATACTTAAAATGGCCATACACGATTGTTTTCTTCATGATAGTTCTTCACACAGCTGGACTCGGGATCTCTTTCAAATTTCTTCCTCTTGAAAAGGCAATCCTTAAAGATAATTCTTAGAAAACTGGATAAAATTGCACCACTTCCCAATTTTTTCTAATGACCTTAACAACATCATTACTGCCAGAAAAATACCTTATCACAAAAGTGGAAACAGGATCTATAGCTCCAATATTGTCTCAAGGGGAGATACTGATGAAACTGTTGGTTTAGGGGGTATGGTCAATATTCCCCCATTGAAAAGACCATCAGAGATGAATCTTGAGTTAATTTAGACTACTGTGGAAATATTTTATAAAATTTGCTCTGGACTGACTCCAACTATACAAGATAATTTAAATTGCTTAAAGAACGTGAAGACATAAATTGAAATATATGGTAAGACTGAAGATTTAAAAGTTCAGGTGGATCAAATTAAATAAGATCAATCTGCATTACTACGAGATAAGATGATAGTATATCAAACAAAAGAAACTCCATCAGAGCAACAGACTGGGAATCCTTGCCAAAAATTGTTAAAATGTAGGACGAGGCTGCAGGCTCTATGAGGCAACGACTGAAGATAACTGTCTCAAATACAGAAATAATTGTATTCATTTATAGGAAGAGTGGGCGTACCTCTGTTCCAGTAACATCAGGGCATGAAACTGGTTCCTCCACTGCCAGAGGGAAGGGGCCTCCTCACCGATCCACATTCCTAAAATGATTTGTTTGCCCAACATTCTCGCCTTGCGAATCAAAAGGCGAAAAAAGCAACTATGGGTTCAGAGGACTTCATACATGTCTAAAAGGAAATCCACAGGCGATACCGGAATTGACCATTCACATAGCGTCTCTAAATATCTTATCACCTGCATCCAAAAAGATTTGATTGTCACACAATTCCAAAATGCATGAATAAATGAGTTAGCATCTTGCTGGCATTTCCGACATATGGGAGATTCCACTCCTCCTGCCTTATAAAGTCGCTCCTGAGTAAAATATGCTCAATGCAACACTCTAAATTGACACGCAGCTCTGTATTAATCGATATGGTAGGTATACGGCGAATCAGCTTGTCAAAATCTAAAGAATCCAATGGTGCTCCCAAATCTCGACACCATCAAGCCCGAAGTTCCCCCCATCAGGAACCAAGAATAGTGTTCTCATAGCTCTATGTAGAGAAGAAACAGACATACCCCCATCCTGAAAAGGCTCGAAAAATTCTAGCAGGCAAGCTCTTAAAGAGAACGTAGGATCTATTGGATTGAAGCTCTCAATATAATGACTTGCCTGTTTATAAGCGAACAAATCATGGGGTTCTGCCACTCCTCTAGTAAGTAAAACTTCCCAGCTAGGCCTCTGACCCCTCTCTGTCAGGAGGTGTTGTAAATATGTAATCCCCGTGTTGTCTAACAACAAGTAGTCTGAAACCTAGAGGTTGCCCCCCCCCCCCCCCCCCAAAAAAAAAAAAGTGGTGCCAAGATCCTCCATGTGACACGGAGTGATTTTAAAAGAATACTACCTCACAAACATTGGGGAATACGATATGAGGGGCAGTGTAACAAAGAATAAAAAGTCCAAGGGTAGTAAAAAGCCATCTCGTAAGACTTGGGTGTGTAAGTTTGTTCTTCTAATATCCAGTCTCCTATGTGTCTAAGCAAGCACGCTATATTATATTTCCGTAAATCTGGAAGTCCAAGGCCTCCATGTTGCCAGGAGCCCTGCAGGTATTTAAAACACATCCGTGGCTTCCTCCCATGCCAACAGAATTTAGATATCACTCTGCGAAGAGAAAGTAAGTCTCGGTTTGCCAATTTAAGTGGTAACATTTGCAAGACATTAAGCCATTTGGGGAAAAGGACCTTTTAAAAAGTTGGATTCTCCTGTACATCGTCAAGGGAAAAGATTCCCATCTCGCTAAACAGTCTTTGGTATAATCTGAAAGATAAAGAGACATTAATATCATGAAGTTCAGTGGTTCAAGAAGGAAGCTTAATGCCCAAATAATGGAGGGACCCTCCCAATTACGCTTCACTGAAAGTATAGTAGGCAAGACTAAGGATTTGTCAAAATTCAATTTAAAGTCAGAAAAATCTTCGTACTCTGTGAAACTGTCCATTAAAGCTGACAAAGAAGAGGAGGGATAGACTAAATGAACCAAAATATCATCCGCAAAAGCGTAGATTTTAAACTCTTGCTTGCCAATCCGAATAGAAAACTTTTTAAATGATATTACACCCTGAACCTAAAGATTTCGAACTTTCCACAGACTGTAACTGTTCCTCCTAACCATCATTTTTATAGACTTTTGAGAGTCTCTATATTATTCAGTAGACACTCTTTCTCCTTTACAAAAAATGCATTTTTTACCTACACTGAAATGAACTCCAGAAACTGTGGAAGCTATTGGTTCACCACTGGATGAAGTCTCTTCAGGTAGTTTGGATGTTACTCAGGTACTAGAAAGTTCTATGGATGAGGTCACTTCTGTTTCATTTGTTTTCTTACCAGATAAGGATGCTGTGCTTTATTTATTTTCTCCTTGTGAATTTTTAGGTGGGAAAAATTCAGTTTTTCCAGATGTTTCATTGTGGACCCAAACTAGAGGAAAGACATCCTTATCATATCATCAGAATCTTGTGGACATGGTTGTTAAATTTAACTTAGGTCAGGATATGCATGTAAATGTGTATTAATTTTTGATAATCATTCTTATGTGTTCTATGAAAAGTGATTTATTGTTGTGTCAATGATATGTAGAGGTTAGCCTGACTGCTTTCCTATATTTTTCTTTTGCCTTAAATCCCGCTTCTTCTAGTATTTTGTTTTTTATTGTTCTCCCTAGTCTGTGGGCCAATATGCAAAGATATTCTTGTTAAAACTATTTGTTTCGATGTTTTTTTATGTAAAGCATATGAAAAATGAAAAAAAGTCAATGCCATAATTATAGACCACCAATTAAAAATCGAAAGAATAAAAGAACAATAGAAACAACTCTAAAAGTGAGATGTATAGTAAATAACAAGGATTCTTTCACTAAGCTGTGATAAGCATTATTGAGCATTTACTGCAGCTAAAAATGGCTTACTGTGAGATGCGCTCAGGTATCTTGTGGTAAATTCTGAATCAGTGCATGCTATCTGTGTGCTAAAAAATATTTATATTTTTTGTTGGAGGGGGCGTCTGGAGGAGCAGAGTAGGCATTCCTGTATTAATGAGTTAGTGCATCTACATTACCGCACACTAACTGGTTAGCGTAGGATTACAGTGTGAGCCCATACTGCCTACAAAATAGATGTTGAAAGAGTGAAGGACCCTATAATATTTCCTGGGTTAAAACATTAATGTATATTAGTGAATCATCATGTTACTATTTTAAATATTCATGCACCTTTATACCAGTTGGTAAAATAATCATACTGCCACATATTCCTCAGAAATTTTGTTAAAAATATTTGATTGGTCCCAAAACTAAAATTCCATGGTGCTGAAGTTATGACCTATTTACAGATTTCCAGCATTGGTTTAGAACTTTGTTATACTTGTAACAAGGAAATGAAAATTATTTCATTCCGATACTGCCATCCTTTTCTCTCTTCAGTTTTGATTTTGAAAATAAATGTATATTTTTATTTGTTTCTATTTTTCAGGAACATTTAGAAGAATCACAGGTGCTGCTACTAGACTTTTTAAAGGAGATGGTTCTGATGGTGGATTTTATACTTTAGAAAGTCTGAGCATGCTGGTTCAGTCTATGATACCGACACATCCATCTCTAGTGCTGCTCTGGTGCCAAATTTTGCTTCTTATCAACTACACCAACTACAGCTGGTGGTCTGAGGTGCATCAGACTTTGAAGTAAGTCAGAAAATAAAATCCAAGCAATCTATAAAATAGCAAAATGAAATGAGTAGAATTAAACAGTGATTAAATAGTATTATTCCCCTAAAATATTTCAGTTTGCCATTGCTGAGAACTTAAGAAATGTCATAAAGTTGAACTGCATTTTATCCAGGCTCTATATGAGAGTATTTTCATAGAACAGCACAAATAATCAAAGAAACATCACAATAGGAACATACCAGAAATACAAGAAAAAGCCTTAGAATCATCTGTTTAGGTGCAAAACAATCATAGGCATAAAATCCTCCATAAAAAAATAACTTTCTAAACCAGTGGTTCTCAACCTATCTTCTGTTGTGACACACCTGACAGACAATATTCATGTATATGACACACCTGACAGACAATGTTCATGTATATGACTCACTGAACACTAAAATTCATAACTGAACAAAGCACACCTAAATATTTCATTGTTTACTGTAAGTTTATTATGAATTTGCCCATCCCATATCACAAAGTTGTATGCAGCACATTGATCCCAGATTTCTCACTTGTCATACAACAAAACAAATATATATTCAGATATTAGTGTCACCTCAGTAACAGCAACACAAAATCCTTCCACTGCCAGATACTGTGAAATAGCACAAAAACCTATAAATATTCTACTTTGAAACTATGTAGCAAACAGAATCTATGGACAACAGATCTGCAACATCTTCAGTTGGGGTTAGAGGCAGCAGTTATTATTGGGGACAAGGGGGAAGCAGAAAAAGAGGACCAGTTACATGGATTTCAAGAACTTGATTCTCAAGATTGCTAGTCTTCCCAGCTTGCAGGCACTGTTGTTTGAAATGAAAATACGGGCTTGCTGCCTATACCAGATTTTTTTGTAACACACCTCTCCCACCTCTTGGGGACACACTGGTTGAGAACCACTATTCTAAACTTATGTCGAAACATTTTTCAAAAACCACTTATCTTAAGCTTGTGTTACTTGTAGTATTCCAAATCAAGTCTGACAATGGCCAACGTTTCGCCAATCATCTTCAGGGACTTAGGAAGCTAGCTGAGTTCAAATGGGTGTTAATAAATTGTCAGCTATCAGGAATCAAATTACTCGTCTATATATGCATTAAGTACTTTCAAACACTCATTTTAGATATTGAGTAGTTTGTAATTTATTTAGGGCCAAGTTTACTATGCTGCACTGTAGACGCACTAACAATAGAACACACATTATATTCCTATGGGTGTCTCTAGCATTAGTGCATGCTAATTTTTAGGTTATGCTAAACGTTTGTGCTCCTCCAGAGCGCCTGAGTACACAGGGCCCTTAATAGATATCTATTTTTGCCTATCTTTGGTATAATTCTGTAGCTGTAGCAACATTTTACATCATCCTCCCACAAACCGTTTTTCTTCTTTTTGGGAGTAAGTTATCTTTTTAATAATTTTGAATTTTTAGCCCACTCATTAATATTCAAGGCAGTTTACACCATTTTTAAAATTCAGGTACAATAAGTATCTTTCCCCTAATTTATAATTTGAAAGGATACACAAGGCACCAAGAGATAGTGACTTGGCCAAAGTCACAAGAAATGTCAATAGGGGAGTTGGAATATAAACCCTGGCTCTAAGCCCTTTCCTCTAAACACTAGGTCATTTTTGCTTTTCCACTGTCCACAGACAGCATGCAAAGTGGCTTTGGAAATTCTCACCAGCCCATGGACTGGTAGAACACCTCTAGGTGTATCAAGAGGTTTGGTTGTTAGTTTATTTATTTAGATTTTGCTCACACCTTTTTCAGTAGTAGCTCAAGGTGTGTTACATTCAGGTACATTAAGTAGTTCCTTGTCCCAGAAGGGCTCACAATCAAAGTTTGTGCCTGAGACAATGGAGGGTTAAGCGACTTGCCTAAGATCACAAAGAGCAGCAGTTGGATTTGAACCGGCCACCTCTGGATGTAAAGACTGGTGCTGTAACCACAAGGCCACTGCTCCATTTCCACTTTTCAAGTTTGTCCAGACAGTAATAGGATTCAAGAAATCCCACCTGCTGCATGACAGTGGTGGGGGCAAAATTTGCCCTCAAGGGCCAGAAGTACTTAGACCCATGCCTTAGGGCTCTTTTTTGATGTTAAAGTAATGCTATACAACAGTCTTCCGGAGCTTCCTATCAGAGCTATATAGTTGAATGTTTGCATTCCATTTTCAAACATGTCGCAGAATTCATGGACCAATTCTTTCACCAGAGATTAAATTAATTTCATACCTCCAAAGAAAAACAGTTAGAAGGTGAGAAGCATCAAAGTATTTCTGGATACCGTTAAGAACTTATACTGCAGCCTTTCATGGTTGCAGGCACACATAAGAATAGCCATACTGGGTCAGACCAATGGTTCATCTAGCCCAGTATCCTACTTCCAACAGTGGCGTATCCAGGTCACAAGTACCTGGCAGAAACCAAATTAGTAGCAACATTCCATGCTACCAATCCCAAGGCAAGCAGTGGCTTCCCAGACTATGGACTTTTCCTCCAGGAATGCGTCCAAAGCTTTTTCAAACTCAGATATGCTAACCACTGTTACCACATCCTCCAGCAGTGAGTTCCAGAGCTTAACTATTTGAAAAAAAAAATTCATCCTATTTGTTTTAAAAGTATTTCCATGTAATTTCTTGAGTGTCACCTAATCTTTGTACTTTTTGAAAAAGTGAAAAATTGATTCACATCTATGCGTTCTACACCAATCAGGATTTTGTAGACCTCAATCATATCCCCCTACAGCAGTCTCTTTTTCAAGCTGAGGAGCCCTAACCTCTTTAGCCTTTCCTGATATGGGAGGAGTTCCATCCCCTTTATCATTTTGGTCACTCCTCTTTGAACCTTTTCTAATTCCGCTATATCTTTTTTATTTATTTTATTTTATTTATTGCATTTGTATCCCACATTTTCCCACCTCTTTGCAGGCTCAATGTGGCTTACAATACATCATGGATACTGGAAATAAGAAGAAGATATACATTTGGTTTTACAGAAGGATTTTGGGTTACATGGTCATGAATATAAGATAGTGGTATTGCAGAAGACATTTACAAACATTAGGAATACAAGATAGTGGTATAGCAGAAGACTTTATAAAACATTAGACACGTTACGACGTTTCTGGGTATATTTGGAGAATTGAACGCAGTACTCAAGGTGAGGTCACTCCATGGAGCGATACAGAGACATTATAATATTGGTCTTATTTTGCAACCCTTTCCTAATAATTCCTAGCATCCTGTTTGCTTTTTTTGGCCACTGCCACACACTGGAAAGAAAATTTCACCATATTATCTACAATGGCATCTAGATCTTTTTCGTGAGTGCTGACTCCTAAGGTGGAACCTAGCATCAGGTAACTTTAATTCAGATTATTCTTCCCAATGTGCATCACTTTACATTTGTCCACATTAAATTTCATCTGCCATTTGGATGCCCAGTCTTCCAGTTTCCTTCCTGCAATTTTTCACAATTCGCATGTGTTTTGAGAACTTTGAATAGTTTGTGTCATCCGTAAATCTACCCACCTCACTCGTCGTTCCGTTTTCCAGATCATTTATAAATGTGTTAAATAAGTACATAAGTATTGACACTGGGACAGAACAAAAGTCCATCAAGCCCAGCATCCTGTTTCCAACAGTGGATAATCCAGGTCAAAAACAGCTGGCAAGACCCCAAAAAAGTACAAAATATTTTATGTTGCTTATCCCAAAAATAAGCAATGGATTTTCCCCAAGTCCATTTTAATAATAGTCTATGGACTTTTCCTTTAGGAAGCCGTCCAGACCATTTTAAACCCCGCTAAGCTAACTGCCTTTACCACATTCTCTGGCAATGAATTCCAGAGTTTAATTACATGTTGAGTGAAGAAAAAGTTTCTCCGATTCATTTTAAATGTACTACTTTGAAGCTTCATTGAATGCCCCCTAGTCCTAGTATTTTTGGAAGGAATAAACAGACGCTTCATGTCTACCTTTCCACATTATTTTATAGACCTCTATCATATCTCCCCTCAGCCGTCTTTTCTCCAAGCTGAAGAGCCCTAGCCGCTTTAGCCTTTCCTCATAGGGAAGTCGTCCCATCCCCTTTATAATTTTTGTCGCCCTTCTCTGCGCTTTTTCTAATAGCACCGGTCCCTGTACAAGATCCCTGTGGCACTCCACTATTCACCCTTCTCCATTGAGATAATGACCATTTAACCCTACGATCTGTTTTCTGTCCAATAACCAATTCCTAATCCACAGACGGACATTGTCTCCTATCCCGTGAGTTTTTATTTTTCTCAGGAGTCTCTCATGAGGAGCTTTGTCAAAAGCTTTCTGAAAATCTAGATACACTACATCAACTGGCTCATCTTTATCCACATGTTTATTTATGCCTTCAAGGAAATAAAGCAAATTGATGAGGCAAGACTCCCTTTGGCTGAACCCATGCTTATTCTGTCCCATTAAACCATGTTTTTCTATGTGTTCCATAATTTTATTCTTTAAAATAGTTTGCATTATTTTCCCTGGCCTTGAAGCCAAGCTTACCAGTCTGTTATTTCCAGGGTCCCCCTGGAACCGTTTTGAAAAATCAGCATTACATTGGCCACCCTCCAACCTTTGGGTGCTACTGATGATTTTAACAACAGATTAGCAATTTTTTGTTTGAGTTCTTTCAGTATTCTGGGGTGTATGTCATCAGGTCCAGGTGATTCATCACTCTTTAACTTATCAGTTTGGCTCAGTACATCTTCCAGGTTCACCAAGATTTCTTTTATTTCCTCTGCATTGTAACTCTTGAAAACAATTTCTGGTACAAGTAGATCTCTTTCATCATCTTCCATAAAGACTGAAGCAAAGAATTCATTTAATCTGTCCGATATGGCCTTGTCCTCCATGAATGCCCCTTTTGCTCGTTTATGATCTAATTGTCCTACAAATTCTCTCATAGGCTTTCTGCTTCTGATGTACCTGAGCTTCAGGCCTTTGTAGAGAAGTACAAAGTGGGGAAAATGTATTCAGAGTTAGACAAAGAAGTAGTGGATGTAATAAAGGACCCAAAACAGTGCAAGGAAAAACACTTGAACTCTGAATAAATGCCACAATAAATACAACAGATGAGCCAACATAATAATCCGGTTAACCTTGATTTTAAAAATGGACAAAAAAAAGACCTGACACACTGGGAGACACCATATAATGAGTGCAAATCATCTGTAGATATGTTTCACTGGTCAAAATCTTCCATTTAATATTTGTACATTTTTGTATTGTTCTAAAATTATTTGCTTTTTCTTCAATTACTTCTTCTTTAAGGTATAATTTTTTTTAAGGATACAGTGATTTGAAACTGTAACTCTGAATGCAATGTGCATTAAATAAAAGACAAGGAGCTGGGGTCCACGTGATGCTATAGACCTAGCAGGATGCCCCAGAGAGCTGCTTCATACTTCCTTCTCCTTATCTGCAATCATCGTTATTGGGATGCATCTCTAAATGGAGATTGCTTGGTTCGAAGGCTTACTCTTGCTTGGCAGATCATTTTGAGGTGTGTTGCTGGTTGGGTATGGCTAGAAAAAGTACAATACTTTATAAAGTGAAACCTCACACACCATGAAACAAAATTGTGACGACGAGCAGAAACCCGGTAATTACTTTGGATGAAGCCATGGTACAACAGCTAAAACAAAATCTGACGGCTGTTATGGATGACAAATTATCACAAATTCATCAAGTTATCCAGGAAATTAAGGATGGTATCAATACTCACAACTAACACTTTCTACAGATGGAGGAACGGATAGTCCAACAGGAGGCCCAAACTGTGTCAATAGAGACGCGGCTGCGGGATTTCAATGAGACAATGCCCTGAAGGAACGAGCGGAGAACCATGAGAACCGAAGTCGGAAAAACGATCTGTAGTTTGTGGGGCTCCCGAAATCCATCAAAGAATGAGACCTTTGAAAATGGTTAGAGCAATGGCTTCCTACTACATTGGAACTGCAGGATAGACTGACCAAGTTCCAGATAGAGAGAGCGCACCATATGGGTAGGCACTTGGAAGAGAATTCCCACCCGAGATCGGTCATCTTTCGCATGCAGTCTTAGGGACATTTTTTTTTTAAAGAGAGAATCATGCATTATTAACTAGTTTCCATAGTGTACAACCCTTTTCCCATAGTTTTAAACTGAAACTTTTTCTAGAGGTATAAACTTTTTCCACAGATTTAAACTGAAACTTTTTCTAGAGGTGGAAACTTAACAGCCAAAGAACTTTAAAAAGGATAGTAGCAAAGCTCACATTCTGTCCTAAAAGACAGTTATTTTCTGGCTGCTGGAGAGGTTGCACTGCTACTGACCTGAATTAGGTGTTAATTAAGGTATGAGGGAGTAGAACATTTTCATAGGTTACTGAGGGAAATCTGATTATTAAGTTAGCTTCAAAGAGTTTGTTTGAAGCAGTCCTTTTAGAATCAAAACTATATAGAGAGGAAAGATCCCACTTAACTTTCTTTGTGAGAAGTTCTGGGAGAAGAGGACATTTCTCTGGTAAGAGAATATTATTTTGCTTTCTGATTTGGGAACTTAAACATTGGGGTTTAAAGGAGGAATTTGTAGGTTATTGATAGGCAGACTAAAGAAAAGAAAAAGCAAACTTTATCAACTAGTCTCTATACCCTTTCCCCCTAGTTATAAAATTTGAGCTTTGTATGACAGCATTAACCCTTTAGTGTCCAATGGTCCCATAATAAACCATATGGGAACAGATTGATGGGAACATTGGACACTAAAGGGTTAAAAGCCTCTAACAGGCACAGCAGGGCCTAATTCATTCCTAGGAAATAAAAATTAAAAAAAGAGAGAAGCAAGCATTAATAGCTTGTATCCATAGTGTGCAATCCTTTTCCCATAATTATAAACTACTCCCATGCGCACAATGTCTATGCCTGGCTAGACTATTTAGTATTTTCACAGGGTATGCTCCCCCATATTGAAAAGGTGTGTATTGATGTACCCACTGTGTCAATTCATGCACCGGTGATTGCCACCTTAAACTTCATGAATAAAGACACTGATATGGTTTGGAAGCGCTCTTCCTATCTTTATCAGGATCCGGAATTCCACATTTATCTTAGGAAACAATGGCAGGAGTATGAAAGTACTAATAGCCCAGATGATGTTAGTCAATGGTCTACTGGGAGGCCTCTAAGGCTGTCTTAAGGGGCCATATCATGGCCTATCAAGCCTGCATTAAGTGGCTTAGAGAAGGGAAACTGGTTGCGCTTACTAGGAATTTACATGAACTTTGATGAAATCATGCTGCCAAATTAGATCAGAATACTAAAAAACAGCTCACAAGGGTTAGAGAGGAAATAGACAAACTCTTATCCCAGTGAGCTGAAAGACAATTATACTTTCAAAGATGCAAGTTGTATGACTGGGGAGGGGGTTGGATAAATTACTTGATAATTTGGTGAGACCTTCCAGGAAAAAAACAACTGATTACTAGTCTGAGGGTTGATACAGGGACTCGTTTGCTTGATATTGATAGTATCTTCCAGCAATTCATGAAGTTCTATGAGACACTACAGTGAGGGTTCTATAGATGAAACTGCCTGCACTGCTTTTTTCTCCAATCTGCAGCTGCCCCAGTTTACTGCTGAACAAGTCAGAGACCTTAATAGCCCAATAGCAGCAATAGAACGTCTAGTCTGCCATCAAGCATCTTGACTAAGGCACCAGACCCAGATGGCTTGGGCCCAGAATATTACAAAATTTTAAGTGAGTTGTTAATTCTTTCACTGAGCTCCATGTGTAATGGGCTTTTACAACCTCATCATTTTTCTAGCGCAAACCTGGCACACGTGATCCTTCTTCTGAAACCAGGGAAGGATTTGGAACAACCAGGCTCTTACAGCCCTATATCGTTACTTAATCAAGATGTCAAGATTCTTGCGGTGATGCTTGCAAGTAGACTGAACAAATATCTCCTTCTAGTTATACATGAAGACCAGGTTGTTTTTTTACCAGGGCGATATGCATCTATGATTTTATTCAAAGTTATGATGACCCTACATGACAATAGGAAAGAATCAAGCAGTTATTGCTAGTTTAGATATAGAAAAGGCATTTGACAGTGTCCTTTGGCCACATTTATTTTGGGCGCTGGAAAGGTATGGCCTTAATGGCAACTTTGTACAGTGTGTACAGGCATTATACATGGCAACTCAGGCAAAATTGATAGTTAATGGAAAGTTATCTCAAATGGTTGAGGTAACCATTTCATTTACGGAGGGGAACAAGGCAGAGATGTCCGCTCTCCCCATTGCTTTTCCTTTTAGCTCTAGAACCCCTAGCAGCCAGAATCAGGCAAGATCCAGGTATACAGAGTCTAGATATCGGAGGTATGGAGACCCATCTAAGTATGTTCTCAGATGATATGCTCCTCTATGTGAACAGTGCTCCTGAGAATCTACCTAGATTTCTAGATTTAGTCCAACAGTTTGGTGCTTTCTCGTGGCTAAAGGTAAATTGTGCCAAGTTAGTTGTTATGTCATTTCAGGGGGGGAGGTGAGGAAGAGTGGCATAAGAAGCTACTGATCACATCCATTATGGCTTACATGAAGAATTTGGGTATTTATTTACACCCCTCAGAGTCTGTAATGTATCAGCAAAATATATTGTGGATGGGATAGCTAAAATTAAAGTTTTATGTCAGAAATGGATAGATATTTCCTTATCTCTTCTGGGGAGGGTAGCATTGATTAAAATGGTAATGATCCCTAAACTACTATAACCATTGCAGGCCCTACCCATCTGGGAGAAAGTCAGCTTGAATTGGATATTCTAAACTAATTCTAGATAAGACACAGGGAGGTTTAAACCTTCTGGGTATTTGAATATATAATGTGGCAGCATTGTTGCACTGGATTCATGAGATGGTCCCGGGAGTTCAGACGTTTTTTTTTCCCCGAGAGCTGTTACGATCTTCGTGTTGGCCCTATTCTCCAATATATCTTTTACATAGAGACCCTATTTTTGGGAGAGATTTTCAGGGGAGGGCCATTTTCATGACACCTTTTGTGCAGGCTTGGAGGTGGTGGAGAATGAGATTACAAGGTATTCTGAAGGCATCCTGTTTTATTACTTTGGTGGAAAACCTAGATTTTCCCTCATGGGTGGGGACCTCGGTTTTTGGACTCTGGGAGAACCAGGGATGCTCCTCATTTTATTAGCTCCTGCAGGGGGGGGGGGGGGGTGGAGAGCTTTCCTTCATTTGACTTACTTCAGAAACAATGGGACTTGCCCCATACCCACCAATGGGCATTTTATCAGGCTCATCACTATTATGAATCTTTATCTCATAAATATGGTAATGATTGGATACCAACATAATTGGATTTCCAGTTCGCCTCTGTTTCCTCCTTGTTCATTAGTTTATCAACATAGATCAAGAAGGTTCGGAATTCTGCAGATAGGGCATTTCTAACCTTTGTGAGCGTTGGCGGAAGGATATGGGACAGAATTTTACAGACTCCCTTTTACCTGCCTTATTTGTTTCTGCCTTTTCCTTTTGTCAAAATGGTGAAACTCCGAGATACGCTGTTTAAAATACTGCACAGGGCGTATATTACTAGAGCGCAGGGAGTTGTTTGAAGTTATGGGAGGATGGTCATTGTGTTAAATGTAAGTCACAACCTGGCACCCTACATCACTCATTCCTGGAATGACAAAAACTAACGTTGTGGGACCCAGGTCTTACAATCCACCATTCAACATGAGGTGGACTGGGACCTACAGTGTTTTTTGGGATCTTGTCACCCTTTGATGGATCAAGGCATATAGCCTCTCACTTGCAGATTTCTTTGTATTGACCATACTCTTCTGAAAAAGCTCATTTTACAGTTTTGGACCACAGAAAACAGCCCAACAATGGAATTATGGCACTGGAAAATGAAAGAGGTTGCCAGTTTTGAGAAAGAGAGAAAAAGAAAAGCGATTGATGCCTGTCTGGCGCTGGTACTTGTATTTATGGTCTCAATATGCTAATAGGACGCCTACATGGTCTGCTGATATTTGTTGCCTGCTCATGGTTTTTTACTTTGTCGCCATCCCTGCACAGCCTTGGGGGGAGGGGGGTTTTCATGTGGCGGAGAATGGAGAGCGTAAGAGATGTGTTTGATCAAACTTATGGTTACTAAGATGCCTACATAATATATAGGTCCCTAACATAGTCTGCTGATATTTGTTGCCTGCTCATGGTTTTTTTTTACTTTGTGGCCATCCCTGCACAGCCTGAGAGGGAGGGGTACGCATGAGGGGGTGAATGTGGAGAGTAAGAGATGTGTTTGGTCAGACATATGGATGTATATGGAATAGATGTGAGGATGTAAAACATAAGAAGGGTGATTGCTGTCTAAAAGTGCTAGAGCAATGTGTATTAGCGGTTGTTCTCCTGTATTACAAAGGACTGTTCTCTGCTTATTCTCCAATTAAGTTGTGGCCACGGATAGTCCATTAGTATATGTCAAGGATAATCTGTTTGTACCTGTATTGATATTGGACATTGTTTAAGCATGTTTGAAAATAAATAAATACATTTTTTAAAAAGACAAGGAGCTTTGTTGTCAATCAATTCAATCTCCCCAATACTACTTGGTACCGAGTCAGGGAAGAACGCTCGTCACCATACTAAGTGGCACCTGGGAAAATTGAAATCCTTCCCCTGAAAATATTGAGTGCTTTTGTGCAGGCTGCAGTAGTATTGGAGAGATTGAATTGACAACACAGCCCTGATGAAGCAATGAAAGTGAAGTGGGTAGCCACTGTCTCCAGATAAGTATTCTTGTCTTTTGATTAATAGATACTACAGCCAGCGTTGCAGTTTTAAATTACTGTGTCTTTAAAACAATCACACATTCAAGCAGAAGTAATTGAAGAAAAAGTAAATCATTTAAAAACAATACAAAAACGTGAGAATATTAAATGGAGGTTTTTATCCAGCGAAAGATATCCACAGGCGATTTATGACACTCATTATATGGTATTTCCTGGCTTCTGAGGTCTTTTTTTCCTCCATTTGTAATATTGAGGTTCACTGGATTATTATTATCTTGGCTCATTTGTTGTTTAATAAAGGACAACCGTTCAATGTTTGGGTCCTCTCTGCTACCTGTTTGCTATCTTGAAGACATCAGAATGTTTACTTGAAGATGCAGTTGTTTTCTCAGAAGAGACATTACTTGAGGCTTGGTCACCCAAGACAACAGGACTCAAGACTTCACTTACAAGATAAACTATGTATTCTCTGAGGACAAGCAGGCCCTCTTATTCTCATGTCTGGGTGATATCATCTGATGGAGCCTGGTGCAGATGCTGACTAGCAAACGAAGTAGAAATTTCTAGCAGTGTCCCACCGCATAAGCACTGGTGCCTTCCCGCCCGACACGCGAGCACAAGTCCTCCAGTCTTTTTGGTGGAGCTGTGAGGACGCATTCTCCTGTTCTCTCCCTCATGAATCATTTAAGACTTGTCTTGTGCCTTCCCATGCGGATTTTTTTGTTTTGTTTTCCAGTACTTTTTCTTCTATGTACGCTTTTTCCTCAATCCCTTGTATTTTATTAGCTTTTCAGCTTTTCAATTTTTCTCTGTTTTTTGAGTGTTGCCGCCCACTTTAGACCATGATCCTAACTTCAATTTGAACACTGCCCCTTTTTCTTATTTCAAGATTGAGGAGTTTAATTTAGCCACAATTCTTTTCTTTTATGTCTCAGAAGACCCTCAGTGGCTTCAAGAGGTACGCCAAATGTAGATGTGTGATTTCTGCCACAGATCTGCAGAATTGGTTCATTAGGTGCCTTGGGCAGATCATGTCATCTCTGATTGTGATGTATGTTTAAAAATATGGGTGCTGGGAGCACTGGTACATTGGATTCTCTGATGCCAGAAAAGCGCTGGCACTGGGAGGAGCGTTCTCCCTCCTTAGAAGAAGTTCTGGTGCTCAAGTCGTCAAGTGGCCCAGTCCCACCACTGATTTGGCACAGACATCTTCTCATACTGCGTACTCCCCAGCTCCCATGCCTTTGCTGAGCGGTTCCGGAGCATGCTCCAAGAGGATCTCATGCATTTACTGCAGGGGCCTCCTGCTCAGGCATTGAAGTCACTTGCACTACCAGCAGAACAGCCCAAGTCCCTCTCCAATGCTCCATCAGTGCTAGTGCTCAGATCCTCGACACCAGCCTAGGGTGTTGACATCGACGTCTGGACATGCAGTACCACTCTCAACATCAGGGGAAGAAGCTTCCCCGGAGTCTGAGTAGAGCTTTACATCAATGCTCTTTTGGGTGTGGACCTCTTTCCACCATACCAAGGTTGGTGCAGACTCATTCAGCTGTCTCTGATTATGTGGAGGAGTCTGATTAGGACCGCTCATCGGAGTCAAATGAGGATCCACATACTTCTCAGAGGAGGAGTTATATGGTATACCATCTGATCCCTCTCCTCCTCAAGAGAGATGAAAATCTCCACCTGAGGCACACTCTATCACTAGTTTTGAGATGATGGCTGCAGCCATCCCATTTAATTTGAGATGGAGGAGGAGCCTAGGACATAAATGTTGTCTCTCCTGGACTCTAAATCTCCTAAGGAAGGGGTCACTATGCCACTGCACCCTATCCTTAATAATGCACTATTGAAGAACTGGGAGTCTCCCCTCATAGTGCAGGTTGCACCAAAGAAGGTGGATATGCAGTATTGTGTCCAAAAGGCTCCTGGATTCAAGAGGGCACAGCTGCCTCACAACTCCGTGGTGGTCGAATCCACTCTCAAGCAGGTCAGAAATTCTCGGTCTCGTGTTTCAGCACCTTTAGGGCAAGGGACAATAGGCCAGAACCTTGTCAGGCTCGCTTTTATTTGGAGTTTTTAGTAAACAGTACACTGAATCTGGCAGACTCTTTCCCTTCAGAGCAGGCTGCAGAGCTTTGCCAGCTGGGCAACAAGCAGATGGAGTATACGTGTTATCTGGCTAGAGACACTTATGATACCTCTGAGGTTGGCATGGATGTGGGGTTGCGCAGACTCTCATGGCTGCATGTCCGACCTTGAACCAGCGGTTCAAGAGAGATTGGCGGACGTGCTGCCCTGAGGGTACAATTTGTTTGGAAAGAAAGTGGAAGAGGTCGCTGACCTCAAAGAAACATACGGACACCATCCACACTCTATCACAACATCCTCCATCTGTGTCTTCAACAAGAAGATTTTATAGCGGGTCCAGGTGGTGACTGTCAAATTCGTAGGTTCCTGCCATCCGGCTCCCTAGTCAAAGCAGGGCATGGCTTTTGATTGGCTTCAGCAGAACATAGCCACTCAAAGAGTATCCGTCCCGGACAGCTTACCGGTCAGAGAGGCTAGCTTTTACCAACATAGATGGCCCCTTGTAACCTCCGACTGGTGGGTTCTTCAAATAGTCCTTCTTGGGTATGTTCTGAATTGGCGTCAGAGACCTTCAAATTGCCCACTGAGATCGTCTTTCATCAGTGCTCACCAGAAGCAGATACTTGCATGGGAAATCTCCACCCTTCTGCAGGCCTGAGCGGTTGAACCTGTGCCACCAGGGGAAGAAGGGAAGAGATTCTATTCCTGGTACTTCTTTGTGGTCAGAAAAATGGGGGGATTCTGGCCCATTCTAAACCTAAGGGCCCTGAACAAATTTCTGGTCAAGGAAAGTTCAAGATGATTTCCCTGGGCATCTTTCTTCCTCTAATTCAGAAAAACGATTGGCAATGCTCTCTACTTAAAGGATGCCTACACCCACATTTCGATATTTCCAAGTCACAGGAAGTATCTCAGGTTTTGCATTGGGGAAAATGACCATTTCCAGTATTGCGTTCTGTCATTTGTCCTGGTGTCTGCCTCCAGAGTTTTCACTAAGTGTCTGGCAGTAGTCTCAGTATATGTACGCAGACTGGGGCTGTATGTGTTTCCCTACCTAGATGATTGGCTGGTTAAGAGCACATCTCAGGAAGGAGCCAAGAAGTCAATGTGGATGACTATTCAGGTGTTGAAGTAACTGGAGTTTGTCATCAACTGCTCCAAGTCCCACTTGCACCCAGTTAGCCAGTTGGGGGTCATAAGAGCTCTGCTAGATACCACACAGATTCAGTCCTTCCTTCCTCAATAGAGCGGATACTTTAGTAACACTTGCCTCGCAGGTCTGCAGCCAAACCAGTAGGTTTCAGCTCGGCAGATGATGAGATTGATGGCCTTGACAGTGTATGTCACTCCCATGGCACAGCTCCACTTGAGAGCAGCCCAATGGAACTTAGCTTCCCAGTGGCTTGTCGACAGGGAACCTATTGGATGTCATTCACATACCACCGGAACTGGCCCATGCCCTTTTCTGGTGGACAGTCTGGTCCAATTTGACTCTGGGAGTTCCATTCCAAATTCCACCGTCTCAAAAGGTGTTGACAACGAGTGGAATTAGAAAAGGTTCAGAGAAGGGCGATGAAAATGGTAAAGGGGATGGGACAACTTCCCTATGAGGAAAGGCTAAAGCAGCTAGGGCTCTTCAGCTTGGAGAAAAGACGGCTGAGGAGAGATATGATAGAGGTCTATAAAATAATGAGTGGAGTAGAATGGGTAGACATGAATTTCTTTTTACTCGTTACAAAAATACTATGACTAGGGTTCACGCAATGAAGCTACAAAGTAGTAAATGTAAAATGAATCTGAGAAAATATTTCTTCACTCAACGTTGTAATTTCTGGAATTTGTTGCCAAAGAATGTAGTAAAAGCAGTTAGTTTAGAGGGGTATAAAAAAGTTTGGATAGCTTCCTAAAAGAAAAGTCCATAAACCATTATTAAAATGGACTTGGGGAAAATCCACTGCTTTTTTCTAGGATAAGCAGCATAAAATATATTGTACTGTTTTGGGATCTCGGCAGGTACTTGTAACCTGGATTGGCCACTGTTGGAAACAGGAAGCTGGGCTTGATGGACCTTCAGTCTGTCCCAGTTTGGCAATACTTATGCTAACAAGACTGTGGAAGGGAGGAAAGACTGATATTAGGAAAAGGGGGGACGTGGGGCATTCTTTCTCACAGGTCCTTAGGGGATCTGTAAGGGGTGGGTTGATAGGAGCCCCAATTCACCTGATCAGAAAGGGGTACTCATTGCAAGACCCCTAGGCTGCTGAATCTAGAGAGTTGGAGATGGTTCTTTCCTCTTCCTGAAGGTGAGAGACCTTTCTGTTGGAGGACTGTGAATGGCATGTTGGTGGACTCTGGAGGAGGATCGTGGACTTATCTTGGCTGTGGATTATTGCTTTTGTTTTGAGGACTACCCCTTTGCTTTTGGACTTTTGCCAAGTAATTGTGGACATCTTGACTTTAGATTATTGCTTTTGTTTTGGGGATTACCTTTTTGCTTTTGTACTTTTGCAAAGGAATTGTGGACTTGTCTTGTCTTCAGATTGTTGCTTTTGTTTTGAATTCACAGATACTTGGCCCACACTTTTAGTTGGACGGTGAGTGGGGCACCCCCTCAGTGAAACTTTTTGCCACTTATCTAAACAACAAAGTCCCTCAGTTCTGCTGCAGGCTCAGGTCACTCGGCAGATTAGCGTCAGATGCCTTTCTCCTACATTGGGGACAATGAGTCCTCTATATGTATCCTCCCATATATCTCATAGAAAAGACTTTGCTGAAACTCATGCAGAACCAGGGAACCATGATTCTATTATCTGCAGCGTACAGTAAGGAGCAAATAGAACCGTGGAGATTGGACTGTTTTCTGACCCTCATCACGCAGAACGAGGGTTCCCTTCTTCATCTCAACCTCCAATCATTAGCCATCATGGCTTGGATGTTGAGAGTGTAGAACTGGAAACCCTGGGATTGCCTGAGGGTGTCTCCTGTATTTTGCTGGCTTAAAGAAAAGATTCATTATGAGGTGGTGTTCTTTTAAGTGGAGGAGGTTTGCCGTCAGGTGTGAGGGCAAGGCCTTGGATCACTTGGCTCTTGCCCTACACAAAAAATGCTTGAAAATCTCCTGCACCTCTCTGAGTCTGGTTTGAAAACCAGCTCTGTAAGGGTTCATATCAGTGCAGTTGGTGCTTATCACTGTGTGGAAGGCAAGTCCATCTCTACACAGCCTTTAGTTGTTTACTTCATGAGAGGTTTGTTGCTAACAAAACCACATACCAAACCTCCACCTGTGTCATGGGACCTCAGCGTCATCTTCACCCAACTGATTAAAGCTCTTTTTGAGCTGCTTGATTCCTGTCATATGTATTTGATGTGGAAGGTCTTGTTTCTTGTGGCGGTCACTTCATCTCGCAGAGTCAGTGAGTTCCAGTCCCTAAGGTAGTGTCTGAGTGCCACCTTAACCAGTCAATTGTTCTACTAACAATTTTCACAGAGTCATGGTGGCATCGGTAGCCCACTTGAGATCTGCCTCCAAAGAGGTGATTTGCAAGGCTGTGACATAGTCCTCAGTCCACTTCCCACTACTTTTTGGATCAGGATACCCGATGCAACATTTGGTTTGGACAGGCAGTTCAGCAGAATTTGTTTGGTGTTTATAATCCAGGCTCTGTTTTATTCTGTTCCAGGCTGCACCTACACAGCTAGTGTATATATAGTTTCAGGTTGACTGAAGTTTTAGTCTCACCGTTTTGATACTCAATTATCCTAGCTTTCTTGTTTTCAGTGAGCCTGGTAACTGGGGATTCCCAGATGTGAGAATAGGAAAGCCCGCTTGTCCTCAGAGAAAGCAATAATTTACCTGTAGCTGGTATTTTCCAAGGACAGCAGGCCGGTTAGTCTCACATACCCTCCCACCTCGCCTATTTAGTTATAGGCTATCTGCATTTTGCTATTTCACCTAATGGGAGGACCCACACTCACTCATTGGGCAGGAAGGCACCGGGACATGCACGGTGGTACACAGCTAGAACTTTCTACTTCACTCACTAGTCAGAGTCCACACAGGGCTCCATCGGATGACATCGCCCTGCTGAATATTTGGCCTGCTGTCCATGGAGAACATCAGCTACAGGTAAGTATCTTTGCTTTTTCACTACATGCAAGGAAAATAGTTTCCCAGTCTCCATTTGGAATATGCCCTGTAGGGGGAAGGCTGAAATTTTTCACAATTAACTGTCTGTTATAACCTGGATTTGTGCATCATTTAAGAGATTGTCAAAGCAGATGAAAGCAGAATTGCAACACCATTCTTAAAGTAAATGAGTAAAAAATGCCTTTTAAATTGTGATACTATATTAAAATTGGCAGCAGAACTCTAACATTTAATACAAGCGCATAAAATAAGGGCATTTGGATTTTTATTTCTTGGCAAGACTAATAAGTAAATATTTGAAAAAAATCAGATTGCTAATTTAAATAATTTTTAAATTAAGGACTTTACTGAAATTGAATTTACATGCTCGAAAGCTAATATTAATTTTCAGAGAGTATCAGTTATATTCCTCTAGTGTGGCAGTCTTCATAATTGTATGCAAGGGCTGCTTTCTTTTGTGCTTTATCAGTATAGTAGAGCTGTATCTCTAATATGTGTGTGTGGGGGGGGGTATTTCTTTACAGAAGGCACAGTCTTTCCGGTACTACACTCCTTGGTCCTCAGATCTCAGAGGATGGTGATGAGCCTATATCAGAAACTAAACTTGGAATGTGCAATCGAGAAATAGTGCGAAGAGGTGCACTGATCCTTTTTTGTGATTATGTTGTAAGTTTTAAGAAGTATATTACATATGCACTTGGGTAAAATGGTAGATAATGGCAAGTGAAGACCAATTTCTCTGCCAATTCTGCCCAGTTATTCTGGTTTACATTGGTAAGAATAGGTCCCAGTTACCAGCTATGTCAAGCTTGATCACTTGTAGGATATTGCTCCTTATCCAAACTGGTTTTTTTTCTCCCTCTTGCTCTCTACTTGGGTAGATGACAAAACAAGCTTCCATGCTTAAACAGATACCAATGTTCTCCCAGCCCCATATCCAAGTTTTATAGTATGAATATAGATACTGTATAGATCTGATTAGTCTTTCCTATGAACTGCCATGGTAGAGAAAGTCAAACATAGTGAAAGTAAGAAAGGAGGTAATTGGCAAACAGCATTGTGATAAGCAAAATAATCAATTATCTCTCTCTCTCTGTATATATATATATATATATATATAGAGAGAGAGAGAGAGAAAAGAAAGAAAGAAATGTATGCTGTCTGTGTGTATATCTACATTTCTCTGGAAAGTCCCTGAAAAGAACTAAAATGTTGAACATTTAGGGTGTAAGTTACCAGTGTGAGCCACCGTTATGACTGGTTATTTTACTGTTAACCCAGGTTATTAGTAACTAGATCTCATGTATAAATGGGACTAGTGCTAAAATAGCACAAATTACTTGTAAAACAACTCATCTTAAATGTAGCCCACATTGTTAACTTCCCCATTTGTTTATCCCTGAATCTGTTTTGGTTACTGCTTTTTGTTTTATTTTTTTGTGTGTGTGTTTTTATAATTGTTCAAATGTATTTTACGTGGGAAGTTGCACTTGAATGTAGAGTGGTGGTGAGGGGAACAAACTTTTTAATGTCTGAATTTGGCACCAGTTGGGATATAGCCTTAACCTTTGAGTTACCTCCTTATGGAGTAAAGGAATAGCTTAATGGTTAGTGCAGTGGCCTGAGAACTAAGGGAACTGGGTTTGGTTCACACTGCAGCTTTGGGCAAGTCACCTAACCCACCATTGCCCCAGGTATAAAATAAGTACCTATATGTAATATGTAAACTGCTTTGATTGTAACCACAGAAAGACAGTATATCAAATCCCATCCCTTTCACTCTCCATTTCCCTTATTGATGAGTGAAGGTGTTTGTGTAGGCAGGGAAAGAGTAGTTTCATATTAACAGTAATATGGTGATACAACTGATTGGTGTGTTGTGACCTGCAAATTTTACACCTCTGCTACTTGCCCATCTGTCTCTAATGTTTCATTACATTGAGTGTTTGAATCCTAATTGTGTATGTATACTTTTTAGGGATCAAGGTTAAGAATGGCTGGATAGGTATAAAATCTGTGAACATTTCACCTGCAGACCTTAGTTTAATTTTCATAGTGAAAGCATATGCATATCTTCAATTTGATGGTTACTTATGAAAAACTGACTGTGAATATTTATGCCTGCAAAGCCATGCAAAGACAAATACATGCATACCTTTGAAAATTGGGCATGGTGTGAAAATACAAACATACTTTTCAGTTTCACTGCCAGAAATGTCTCCCTGCCACTGCAGGTAAAAATGCTGATAGTAGACCTATGGTTTTATGCAAATGTTCAGGCATCCCTAGTCACATTGTATGTTTGAATGAATTCCTAAGTGAATAGGAGCTGACACAATTTCTTTATGCTACAAAGTTAGATATACCACCTGGCAACTGAAATACACAAATAGTTTGCGTAGGAGGCAGCAAGTCACCAATATTCACCAATAAGCCCAAGTACTAAAGTCTTAAATTTACTTCTAGAATGTTTTTATGACCGTCAGAATAGAGGTGTGCAGAGTGACATAATCTGGTCCTCATCCCCAGTCAGTTCTATTCCGTCCCCACCCCATCCCCATCATATTGCTACTGCCCCCTTACCATCCCTAGTCAATTATTTTCCGTCTCCACACCATTGTCATCATATTGGTGCTGTCCCCTCACCATCCCTACAGGAAGGGTATGGAGTCCAGGTGTGCGGATGTTATAATGCCGTTGTATCGCTCCATGGTGCGACCGCACCTGGAGTATTGTGTTCAGTACTGGTCTCCGTATCTCAAAAAAGATATAGTAGAATTGGAAAAGGTACAGCGAAGGGCGACGAAAATGATAGTGGGGATGGGACGACTTTCCTATGAAGAGAGGCTGAGAAGGCTAGGGCTTTTCAGCTTGGAGAAGAGACGGCTGAGGGGAGATATGATAGAAGTGTATAAAATAATGAGTGGAATGGATCGGGTGGATGTGAAGCGACTGTTCACGCTATCCAAAAATACTAGGACTAGAGGGCATGAGTTGAAGCTACAGTGTGGTAAATTTAAAACGAATCGGAGAAAATTTTTCTTCACCCAACGTGTAATTAGACTCTGGAATTCGTTGCCGGAGAACGTGGTACGGGCGGTTAGCTTGACGGAGTTTAAAAAGGGGTTAGATAGATTCCTAAAGGACAAGTCCATAGACCGCTATTAAATGGACTTGGAAAAATTCCGCATTTTTAGGTATAACTTGTCTGGAATGTTTTTACGTTTGGGGAGCGTGCCAGGTGCCCTTGACCTGGATTGGCCACTGTCGGTGACAGGATGCTGGGCTAGATGGACCTTTGGTCTTTCCCAGTATGGCACTACTTATGTACTTATGTATCCCCCATATTCAACCTGCATTAAGACATTGTAAATTCAAACAAAACAAAATACATCTATAACTTGTTAAAATGTAACACAAAGCAATAGGCCTAATTTTGTTAAATAGGTATGAAAAATGTATTATTTAGTAACATGGACTGTGAGAAAACAGTAATTTCAAACTATGTAAAATAGTAAACCATCTACAGAGCCAGAGCTCAGTTCTGTTGTACATGCCTCGATTTTTTTATCCTACAGTTGAAAAGGAAGGTTCTGATGACCTGCTAGTAGCAGGAGTTCCAAGCAGGGAACATGCAGCACGTGTCAGTTTCAGCCACACATGGGACCTCTGTTGCCAATAGATAGTAAGAGACCTTGTCCAAGCTTGATACGCATGTATCCACTTTATCAATCACTGATGCTGTTTCCTCACTTTTGAATAAATCTCCAGAATAAATCTGCTTCTGGTTCTTTTTGTTTGGGACATTTGCTGTCAGTGTTGCCCTTTGACCGTCATCAGATTTAAATGACCCTTCAACCTTGGATCCAACATTGCTGCCAACTGTGTCTCTGTAACGATAATGTAGCAATCCAGGTGATCTCAGGGTGTTCCCAGAATTCCATTTTTGGGAGGACACCAGGATGGACTAGGAGGGCCACCCATTCCTTTCTGCTCTCTCTCCCTTCCCTCCCCAAAGAGCTCTGCAGCCTGAACCTCCCCCGGAGTGAAAAACTCAGTGGCATACTTGCCAGCCGCCAATGCTGGCACACCTCGCACATGCTCAGTTCATATGCATGAACTGAGCATGCGTGAGCCGGCATTAGCAGCTGGAAAGCACACCACCAACTTCCTCACACCTGGAGAGGTTTGGGTCATGGAGCTCTTCAGCTAGTGGGGCTTGGGCAACCCTGCCAGCCATTCAGGGTGCTGGGGAGCCTGAGCCCAAAGTGTGGGGCTCAGGCCCCAAAGACCTTTCTCCTTGGCTACACTACTGGGTGATATGCAAGATGATTCTTTAAGGATACTATCACATAGCTTTCTGAGCTTGCAATTGTCAGATGCCATTTCTACTGATATTTTGTTTGGTTCTCCAGATATACTGATAAAACTTAGTATCTATCAACAGTTCTTTTGAAGACTTGTCAAATGATTTCAACTAGAGAGCTGCATGGAAATGGGGATAGTGGGATCCCCTCTAGGACCGCGGGGATACCATGGGGATGGACCAAGGTCCATGGGAATCCCACAGGGATGGACCAAGGTCCATGGGAGTCCCATGGGGATGGGCCCGGGTCTGGCAGGGTTCCCACAGAATATAAAACGGAGCTTTTCTTTTCCTTCATTCCTCAGATCACCCTGATGGTCTAGTGACTGAGGCTGCCGCATGGAGACCTTTCCTGCCTGGAAGCAAGCCACTAGACCACCAGGGTGATATGAGGTATGTGTGGGGAGGACATCCAGGGCTGGAGGAGAGGTGGATGGATGGTGTGTGTGGGTGGGAGGGAAGGAATTGAAGACAGGGTAGGCTCTGTTTCCCCTTCCTTTCACAGCTTTCATCGCCGTACACTCAAAACAAAGCAAACAAACTATGAGCTGCTGCATCCACATTCTTTATTGTTGGTAGCATTTTAATTTAATCTCACTTATATTTTCAAACATACTGATTTGTATAGCATACACAGAGTAAGTATAATAATGGAATAACTTTTCATAGGTAGAGTAGTGATTTATTTTTATAAATTGTAATCAGTGTGTCATTTGGAGGAGCTGTTTAAAGGGACACCTAACACTGTTACATTCGTGCAGAGGTTTTTTTATCCTGGTAATGGGCCACTAAAACAGATATCATGTTATGAGAATCCTGTGCTCAACATTCAGACTTTATATTTACTTACTTATTTATTACATTTATATCCCACATTAGACATTAATTAGGTTGAAACCTGGGAACATTTAATATCTTTTTTTTCTGTGCCTACATTAAAAGAAAAAGATAGCATGTGGGAATTTGCTCTTTTTGTTTTGTGGATTGCAGTGATATGTTATAAAAGTGCACCTCCCTTTTTTATTACTACTGTTTCACAGAGAGGTATTGAATAATGAGAGAAGTGTTTCCTTCATTCAGAAGTTCTGTCCACTGTCAGTCTAAATGTGCCAATTTTGTCCAGTTCAGCACAGTATTAGCCGCCAAGTTTATACAAAGTTAATTATGTTCAGTGGAAAATAAATCTGTTGCCTCAGGCTGCTTGCTATGTGAATATTCTGTCACTGTTTCATTATTGCTACCAAGTATTACATTTTAAGGGCATTTGCTTTAAACTTTGCTTTAATTCGTTTATCCAGTCCTTATATGCATATAGTTTTGCTTTTTAAACCCAAAGGTGAATCCTAAGGGCAGTTGAACAATTAAGTATAAACTGTGTTTCTGACTTTACTTGTTTTGGACTGCTTTGGGTCCTGCTAATCTGTACATCTGTTGTCTTAGCAGAGTACAGAAGAAAATTATTTATTTTACTTTTACTAGAATTTTTACTGCTTGTAGAATCTGGCTTTCTTGGGGGGGAGGGGGGGAAGGTGACTGCAGCATGGCAAAGGCTGGGCAGGCCGGGAGCTGGGATGGAGATTACTTGCAGCTGGGATGGGCATGGATGGGTTAGATTCCCACGGGGACGGATTAGATTCTCCATGGGGACAGGTTTGATTCCCATGTCCCTGTGCATCTCTCTAGTTCCAACACCACAACAACTTCTGGCAGCAAGGAGTCATCAGTTGTGCACAGTTTGATGAAGTTCTGCTTTGAATACACCTGGTTCAGTGCCAATTGCACGCAGCTCCTCCATTATCATTGTCAGTAGAACATTGTTTCACTGAGTCGACATTCACTGCTTAAGAGTTTTATTCAATGAACAGTTGACTTTTGTTCGCTTAGTGAGTACAAACTATCCAGACTGAATTTATGACCTGTGCAACCTATCCAGACCTCATCTCAAAATGCTGCTTTCATATTAACTGTATTATGAGCCACATAGATGAGACTAGCATAGTGGAGCTCTACCAAAATGCTCAAAACAGTTTATCAGTGGTCTCCCTCATTGCTAAAATTGCTGAACGCATGCACCAGTTTTCATCAAGGTGAGCTTCTCTCTTGTTTTTTTATCTTTTTTTTAACTGAAGTATTTGTGTCATGTTTCTGAGTCAAGATGTACATGGGGACATGGTTCTTATTCCCTCCCATCCCCATTAGTAGTGAATCTCATTGGCATTTGTCAAAATTAATTGATTTTGACAGACGACATGCCCACTTCCAGGTTTTAAGCCAATCAGAACTGAGGGCACACCCAAACCACACCCATTCCCTTCCCCTTTTGATGATATCATTGCCCGTCACACCTACTCCCCACCCTCTTGGTTGACATCACTGGATATGATGTCTTGACTATGCCAAAGCTCCACCCCTTTTGCATAGCCCCACCCATTTTGGTGTTTTGTTATGGGAAGGGTTGTCACAGCCATGCCTCTTTTTCAAGATGGCGACCACTACTATATGCATCACATCACTCCCTATTTCCGCTAATAGCCACCATATTGGATGGGGTCATGTATTAGGAAGTGACATTTAAAAAAAAACCCTGACACCGCCTCCTACAGCCTCAGCGGAATTTAGTTGTGCATGCTCAGCTTAAACTTTTTTTTTCTCACAGGAAAGAAAATATACATTTTTGTTTTCTTATAATTTTTTTTCTTTCAAAAGGATACCTTATGTTTAAAGCTGTTTCTTCACTTTTTTCCACAGGAAAGAAAATAAACATTTTATTTTCTTTTTCTTGTAATTTTTTTCTTTCAAAAAGATACCTTGTGCTTACTTTTGAAGCTGTTTTTACTGAATGACAGCCGTTTTAGGTCTCAAAAGAAAAGAATAGACCTACCGTCGTCCTCCTCTGCTTTTCACTTACATAAGAAACTGTAGGGTTCTGACTCATTAGGCTTTCAGATCTGTTCACACAGGGACAGATCTGCCCATGGGCTGTCCCTGTAAGAGCTGGCTTCCCTCCTGTTTTCAAAAGACCACTTTGTAGATTGTGCTCTGCAGCACGTGTGCGTGCGCACACACACACACACATATATATATATATATATACAAAGCTGTAACATAGTCTGTGAATTCTAAAGCACAGGGAAAGTTTGAGCAGAAAAAGTACCTTTTTATGGGATTGCCTGTGTAAGCCAATTTAATTGTTTCTGCAGCCCCTTTGAAATCCCCTTTCCAACTCATCTCTCAAGGCAGAGCCTGCTGCTTTGTGTGACAGACACTCCCTCTCCTGTTTTCAAGACTTGTGTGTGAGCTGAAATCAGACTTCCAAACTTCACACAGCCAGAAGCCCATTCAGCTTGCTTTTTTTCAAAGCTGTTGTAAGCCAGATAAGCAAACTTTTTTTCTTTTGTAATGCTTCTATATTCTTTTAACAGACATTAAAAAAAAAAAAAAAAGTGACAGAATAAATGCTTTATAAAGGGATTGCTTTGTCCCCTAACAGTATTCATTTTAGGAAGCATACAATGTTTAAAATAATATGTAGCCTTACAGAGGTTGGGTAATTTTTTCCTCCCCTACCAGGAGTGTGAGAGATGCAACCCACCTACCCACTCCCCTTATATGGCTCCCCCCACCCACACAGCTCTAGTGTTAAAACACGCACCACCTTATGAAGTCATGTACAAAAAAATCCTAAGCAGAATTTACTCCCATCCGGAGGTGGTCAGGAGTCTGCATTTTCGCTATTTCTACTGACAAGTTTGACTTGCGCTTTCGCCACCCCTTCTCGTGCATCATAGGAGAACCCTTCAATAGTGGTAAAAGTTTCTTTGTTAAAAACTTGTTATAAGATGCCGATCTTGCGTTCAGTGTGAAATCCCATGAAATCATATGGTGTTACAGCTGTTGGCAACCTATGTATGAAGAATTGTCAAACTGTTACTGCTGGTGACGTTTAAAATGACCTGTTGTTTCTGCCCTATAAAGTAAACCTGGTCATCGCTGATGATTTTATGGAGACCGGTTGTAAAAATGATGAGATTGAAAAAGCCTTTACCAAATATACACACCAAAGAAATTTAAGTATTATATATATATTGTCCAAAACATTTTTTGTCAAGGCAGAACAAGCAACACCTTCACCTTTTGTACAAAATATATGGTGTTGTTTAATAATCCAAGAGATAACAGCAGCTAGCTGTTCTTGACAGACGAATGTAACCCGGCAAGACGCACTTCTTTCTCCAGTCTTTCAAAGACAGTACAAGAAAGCTGTATGTCTATCTCGTCATAGGTTTTATTGCGTTGACACCCAAGGCTTACAGACTGAGGACAGGCATCTTTCCCCCCACTTTGACGGTCATATTTGGTGAGAAAACAGCAGGCACCTATAAAAAGAAGTGATGAGTCGCCGCTTTTTCCACACGCTGTAATTGCACTCTCATAGGCAACAACATGTCTAGCCATCTGAAGAGGAACCTGGAGCTTTTAAAATTTTTAGTTTCGGTTTCACCCCACCAAAGAAAGGCCAAACTCGGTATCACTTCGGATGACTTAATAGCGGCTATAGCAGAGATAGCCCTAAACACTCTGAAAGGTAGCATACCATTATCACAGCACCAGATTAGCTTCCTGAAAAGACAAAGGCATGCAATAAAAAGTCTCGGGGACAAAAGAATACCTCTTAAAACAAAGAAAAAGCTGGTGATACAGTCTGGGGGTTTTATCGGACCCTTGCTAAGCTTCGCCTTACCACCGATCACAAGCCTTATTGGTAATGCAGTATGCTGAAAAGATGTACTTTGTCCCTAGCCAGCAGCTTGATCATTTAAGAAGTCCACTGGCACCCCATGAAAATATTAGAATGGATGCTGTTTAAAGACTTGATGAAAAAATGAGCAGTATTCTTCAAAGTTCTGGACTAACCAACTATGAAAAGGGTAAACATTATTCATATTACAGTGCTACCTGTCATTTGTCAGAGAGGATGAAAGGGAAAGAGAAAAAATAAACCTGTATCTCCCCGAAAAAAAAGTCCTAAATAGGCAGAGGTGTTGCTAGATAACGATGGACCTCCTGACCCTGTTCTTGAGGAAGTATTGAAAGGAATTGGTGCACGTTCTAGGAAAAATGCCAAAGTGATGCTTGATAAGGTATCCAGGAACAAGGATGTGGTGACCTGGGGTTCTTATGGGACTTTTGTATACAAGGGGTACCCTGTCAGTGGTTCTAATCTGCTCGACCTAGTTTGCAGGACTACACAGACACACCCTCTTTCCCACCAAAAAAAACCCAGAGGTTGGGAGGAGTTAATGAGCTGCATGGCTGAACTCAGTATGCCTTCAACAGTAGTCAGCAATGTGAGCAACAGACATTTGCTTGAGCTTCTTAAAGAAAACCCTTCTGAGGTTTCTGTGAAATTCACCACCCCTGTGAAACCCCAAGAAACTCCTCCTCTTAAATAAAAGAAACCTGTGAAATATGTTAGCCTCCCCTATAAAAAACCATTCGCATTGAACAGACAACAGTAGTTAAATATGTACTATGTACAGTTGTAATAAAAAAAAATACTTCGTTGTACACAGAAACATGACACGAGAAATGTGATTAATTTACAGAGTTTTATTTCGAAGCTGTATGGCACTCTTTGTAGGAAACACATATCTGTAGGTTACAAAATAGACTTCAAAAAGATCTATATACACAGCGCTTTCTTTGTTATTTTTCACAAACTGTAACACCATTTCATCATTTTTTAGATGGTCCTCAGAATCCTATATAATAATTCTCACCTCCAACGTTCTGTGCTTGGGACCGTAGCTCCCTGGAGGTGGTCTGCTAGGCAGACACGCACTGACGCCATGACAGCTGATTCCAAGGCAAGGGGAGGAGTAGGGAAACACGCACGCAGAGGAACTTCCAGAGAAGATGATTGAGGAAGCAATGCGAAGGGCACAACAGCACTTCGGCTGTCGGGGTTTGGGTCCCCCGTCAGCACAGGTAGTCCACAACGGCGGCGGGGGGCGGTTTTTCGCCGGCACGGGGAGGGGGCCATAGCACCGGGGGGGGGGGGGGGAGAAATTGCCTTCAGAAACGGACCTTTTTTACTAGTATAATTATAAAACATCTTCAAAAGACAAACCCATACAACGATGGTGTAAGAAAAACATGCAGCAATGACCACAGGTAATTGATAGAGGGTGTTGTAACCGAGTGTTTTGGTACACACAGTGCTTCTGTAAGAAGTCCATAATGCTGCTAGGAAACAATAAACTATCAGGGAGGTGTCCATAAGAATCAAAAAACTTGCCAACGCCATTCTGAGACAGGTAAATTGCTAACCGTTGCTCGCGGGGCTGATCATGTGGGTGAGTATTTACCACTAACGCTAAATGTTTCTGCAGCAAGCACTGCTTGAGTAACCAATCTCTGGGTATAACGTCTAAAAACAATTCTTCGTCTAAAAACAATTCTGCGGTATATGGGTCCTCCTTGATAAATCTGTACTGTTCATTGTTTTACATGTAGTCAAACAGGATGTTTTTTTCACTGATTAACCTCTATTACTTTGTCAACCATAAGTAGATTATCATGTTTGCGGTACATGGCAGAGCATTCGCAAATCAGATTTCTGCATGCAGATTACTGGCTTTGATCAAGGAGTAGTGATCTGTGCATTCCTGGTCAGGTGACAGATCAAAACTCAGAACTTAGATAATCATATTGAAGTAATGACACAAATTTCCATACTAACCTCAAAATTACCTTTACTTTTGAGTTGTGAAAACACACACACTTAGACTTAATAATTATAATATTACCCCCTTATGTCTTATGTATCAGTATAAGACATAAGGGAGTAATGTTATAATTAACATAGTATTCTCTTATGTTCTATGTACCGATATTTACCTTGTTTAATTGAGTTTCAATGAACAGTTGTTCTTAATTTGGATTTGGCATCTGCCTAAGCGGACTATAAATGTCTACATTAAATTTAAAAGCCAGCAAAGTATAACCTCTGTAAACCTCTGTACGGCCGATCATTAAAGCGCTATCTTTCATTTGTTTACCGGTCACTTGTACCAGCTACCTGTATTCTCTCTTGCAATGACCGTGTTCAAAGTCCGGTTGAAGAGGCTTTCCCAGCACTTGTTCGCCATCCACTACAGAGCAGCAAAGTTGATATTGTAATGTTGAAAATTTTTTACTGTGGGACCCGCTGTAGGCGTAGTTATCCACAAACCCCAGGACAATGAGTTTAGGCAACTGGTCCAGAAAGGGGTTTTCGTGGTTGGTAATGCGCACTCCGGCAGGCATTCTAAATACCTTCAGCCCCACGTGATTAATGGCCTACTTGACGTTGGACTTCAACAGCACTTCAGCGTGACCCAATCTTACTCCCGGTGACTTTTTTACTCTCTTTACAAACAACGATGTGGACAGGATCTATACTTTGTAGTGTTCGTCAACATCCCCACTCATTAAAACAGAAGGCATCTTTACATCTCATCAATTTTATCTTAACATCTACCCTGTTGATCAGAAGTTTTTCTTGGAAAAACAGATTGCTGTGTAAATGGCCCAGTAACTCTACTTTCTGGCTACCAGCTGTAAAGTGAGCCATTTCGTTCAAGCCAGCATTGCAACCACGGGGTCTGTTAACTCATGGCTCTTGGCTGAGTCTTTATAAAACAGACCTCTCGTAAACTGCGTTTTGAGAGTTCCTTCACCATAATTGAGCAGCAGTTGTATGAGGGCTGTATAAGGGTAGCAGTTGTTGCTCTGACTGATGAGCCTGTCTCCAATTGTGGTGTCCATCTGGCTGAAGAGGGAGGCTATCGGATAATTTACAAGCACCACTGTGATATCTGTTCCATCTTCTTTCACTATCTTACAGGTGAGATACAACAACGTATTGTTCAGATCCTAATAATCTTCACTGTGACCAGCTATATAAAAGTCAAGCAGTGCGGTTTCCAATAAGGCCAATAGAGGTGGTATTTCCACATTAATGCTTTTTTCAGTACTGGTTTGTGTGGGTGACAATTGAAAGAGGTCCAGTTCTGACGAGTCAGTGAAACTGAATGAAATCTCTATAAACCTGGAAGATGTAATGGCGCAATTTGACAAATTGAAGAGTAGCAGATTACCTGGTTTACATCCCAGAGTACTGATAGAATTGAAAAATGAACTTGCAGAACTGTTGTTAGTAAAAAGTAATTTATCTTTAAAATCAAGCATTGTCCTGGAAGATTGGAGAATGGCCAATGTAATGCCGATTTTTTTTAAAAAGGTCCCAGAGGTGATTTGGAAAATTACGACCATGCCGGGGAAAATGGTAGAGACTATTATAAAGAACAAAATTACAGAACATATTCAAAAGCATGGATTAATGAGACAAAGCCAACATGGATTTAGTGAAGGGAAATCTTGCCTCCCCAGTCTATTACATCTCTTTGAAAGGGTGAATAAACATTTGAAAGGGTGAATAAGCATGTGGAATAAAGGTGAGCCAGTCGATATTGTGTATCTGAATTTTCAAAAGGCATTTGACAAAGTACCTCATGAAAGACTCCAGAGGAAATTGGATAGTCATGAGATAGAAGGTAGTGTCCTGTTGTTGATTATAAACTGGTTAAAAGATAGGAAACAGAGAGTAGAGTTAAATGGTCAGTATTCTCAATGGAGAGGGTAAATAGTGGGGTTCCCCAGAGGTCTATTCTGGGACCACTGCTTTTTAACATTTATAAATGATCTAGAGATGGGAGTAACTAGTGAGGTAATTAAATTTGCTGACGATACAAAGTTATTCAAAGTTGTTAAATCACAAAAGGGTTGTGAAAAATTACAAGAGGACCTTATGAGACTGGAAGACTGGGCATCCGAATGGCAGTTGACGTTTAATGTGAGCAAGTGCAAAGTGATGCATGTGGGAAAGAGGAACCAGAACTATAGCTATGTAATGCAAGGTTCCACATTAGGAGTCACAGATCAGGAAAGAGATCTAGATGTCATTGTTGATGATACGTTGAAACCCTCCGCTCAGTGTGCAGCGGCAGCTAAGAAAGCAAGTAGAATGTTAGGTATTATTAGAAAAGGAATGGAAAACAAAAATGAGGACATTATAATGCCTTTGTATCGCTCCATGGTGCAACGACACCTCAATTATTGTGCGCATTTCTGGTCACTTCATCTCAAAAAAGATGTAGTGGAATTAGAAAAGGTACAGAGAAGGGCGACGAAAATGATAAAGGTGATGGGACGATGTCCCTATGAGGAAAGGCTAAATCGACTAGGGCTCTTCAGCTTGGAGAAAAGGTGGCTGAGGGGAGATATGATAGAGGTATATAAAATGAGTTGGAGTGGAACAGGCATACGTGAATCACTTGTTTACTCTTTCCAAAAGTACTAGGAGTAGGGGGCATGCAATGAAGCTACAAAAATAGTAAATGTAAAACAAATTGGAGAAAATATTTCTTCACTCAATGTGTAATTAAACTCAGGAATTCATTGCCAGAGAATGTGCTAAAAACAGCTTAGCAGGGTTTAAAAAAGGTGTGGATAGCTTCCTAAAAGAAAAGTCCATAAGACATTATTAAAATGGACTTGGGGAAAATCCACTGTTTATTTCTAGGATAAGCAGCATAAAATATATTGTACTGTTTTGGGATCTTGCCAGGTACTTGTAACCTGGATTGGCCACGGTTAAAAACAGAATGTTGGGCTTGATGGACCTTCAGTCTGGCTCAGTATGGCATTTCTTATGTTCTTAACGCATTCTTTTGAACCATCGTGCACAAAAGCCACAACTGTTTTCTCAGAATATATTTTCTGGCTCTTTAATGTTGACTCTCTTAGCCTTGTGCTTAGGCTTCTGAGAAGCTACACTGTTCGGCTTCTTTCTTTTAAGGTGCTTGGGCAGTCCTTCTAAAAGCATCTCTCCTCCTCTCTTTCTTTTAAGGGCCTTTCTCATGACCACTAGTTCTGATCCGGTGTGCTTGGCGTTGTTGTTGTTCATGCTATTCAGAACGGCCATGGTATTATGACAGCTTTGGCAATGATTTTAGCAGTGCTTTTCTCGTGCGTTTTAGCAATCTCAAGGCCCCTTCTCAGTAACGGTAGCACTTTAAATAGACTAGGAAACACACCATCGATCCCCGCTCCATACATAACAGGTGATCCATAAAAGTCTGGAGCCTATAGCCGGCCTGGGCTACATAATAATCTCTGTACACCGCTGAGTTGTTGTAAGTTTTAATCACTACCTTATTAAAATACATTTGCTTTCCAAGTTCACAAGTGAAGCTTCCCATAACAAAATAAGACATGCCTATTATGATCCGTCTTTATTTCAAAGGCAGTTGTATCGATGTGGTTCCTGTTCACAGGGACATAATGGGGTTTATTATATGTGAAGGTGACAAACTTGTTTCTTTTACCTTTAACCGGTATGCAATGCAATAGCAGTACAAAATGATCCGCTACTAACCGATGCTCCATGATATCTGTATAGAGGTACAAGGTGTTAAAACCAACAGTGATGTCAAGCAGGCAAGCTCGCGCTACTAGTAAAACCATTAAGCTCTAACTCTAAAATGATCGCTAATTCTTCATCTGCTTGGATGAGCACCACTGCCATATTTCTAATGGTGATTCTATGTCTATCAGGGTCATAAGAGATTTAACAGGGGTTACTTGTCATAGCAAACGGTGATGTCATCATTCATACACTCCATTAAACTTTCCATGCTCGAGTAATAACCTCTCTGTACTACAAATGTTTCATCCAGTGATCTATACACCAACAAGACATAAAATTGGTCTTTTGTAACGTTGTCCCATGTGTGTGGGTATTGTATTTCTGCCAAACTCACTTCCCGAGGGTCTTGTAGATCAAGAGGTCTTGCTAAACGTACTGTAAAATTAGAACTGGTGTTTTATGTGAATATGTCCGCAGATGTATTGCTAGGGACTGTAATGTAGAACCCTTCATCATCCATGTTGGTTCTCATTCGCACCCCTTAGATGTTTTGTACCTTGCTGGTCAACACCCAACTGTTAAATTTCTCAGGCCACCCTCTATATTTCACTAGACATTTTTTGCTCCGACCCCTTGCTTTTACTTCTAAAACTTTTTCAATACGGTAGACCTTTTCAGTGTTAGGGTTGATTTTTAATAGTTCTTCAGGGTAAAAAGAACTTTCCACAGCTTCCCCGTTGTAATCTTGTATTTTGTAAACAGGCTTCTGCCCTCTGATTAACACATCCATGAGTGGAGGAGTGGCCTAGTGGTTTTTGTTTTTGACAAGTCTTACGTGATCGCCTTTTGCAAAATGTTTCACATTCGTTTCTAGTTTTGCATTCCATCTGTAGATCATTTTCCACACCTGCAGAGAATTTAGAGGCGTTACATTGACAGGTCTACCCTTTATGGTTCTGTGAAAACTCTGATTATAGCTATGTAGCATGGCCTGCAATACATCTATATAGCGAAATGTGTTGCGTGATGTGAATAACCGCCACATTTTAGACTTTACTGTACCGTTAACCCTCTCTAACACATCCTCTTTTACTTCGTTGTTTGTCACAAAGTGACAGATTCCCTTTCTTATCAGTAACGTTTGTACGGGTTTGTTTAAAAACTCTTTTCCCTTATCCATTTGTATTTTTTTTAAGCATGCGACCTAAACTAAATACCTTTTCAATGGCTTCTGCCACTTCACAACCAATTTTTGTTTTTAGATACATGTCCCAAGCATATTTTTAATAAGATGTTGATAATCATCAGTATGTATTTATAGCCGTGGTTAAAAGAAGAGACAGGTGACAGATCTACCAGGTCTACTTGCCACTTAGCGTCCACCTCTGAAACTATGGTTTTGTTGCTTTGAAAATGAATGTGATTAAGTCGGTGTAAGGTATAAGCGTTTTGTTTCTTGATCCATTCATCGACCTGTATTCAATTGAGAGCTTTATTATGTTTTCTAGATGCTCTGAGCAGAGGCATGATGCCTTCTAAACTGACCACCTCCAGATGGAAGTAAATTCTGCGTAGGATTTTTTTGTACATGACTTCATAGGGTGGTGCGTGTTTTAACAGGTGAGCTGTGTGGGTGAGGGTACTGTATAAGGAGAGTGGGTAGGTGGGTTGCATCTCTCGTGCTCCTAGTAGTGGAGGAAAAAATTACCCAACCCCTTTAAGGCTACAGTTTATTTTAAAAGTATGCTTCCTAAATGAATACTGTTAATAAATGTGTTATAAAGGGATTGTTTATAAGTCAGTCCCTTTATAAAGCATTTATTCTGCCACTTTTTCTTTTTAAAAACTTGTCTGCTTAAAGAAGTATAAGCATTGCAAAAGAAAAAAAAAAGATTGCTTCTCTGGCTTACAACAGCTTTGAAAAAAAGGAAGGTGAATAGGCTTCTGGCTATGTGAAGTCTGGAAGCCTGATTTCAGCTCACACAGTGGTCTGGAAAACAGGAGAAGGGAGAGTTTGTTGCACAAAGCAGCAATGCTGTGCCTTGAGAGATGAATTGGAAAGGGATTTCCTTTCAGAGAGGCTGCAGAAACAATTAGCTTGGCTACAGGCTGTTTGACCTTACACATGCAACCCCTGTATAAAAAAAGAACTTTTTCTGTTTAATACTATTCCTGTGCTTTAGAATTCACAGACCAGGATACGGTTCTCTGTGTGTGTATTTGCACGCTGCAGGGCACAATCTCATACAGTTGTCTCTTGAAAACAGGAGGGGAGCCAGCTCTTCCAGGCACAGCCCATGGGCTTCTGCCTAACAAGTCAGACCCCTACGGTTTCTTATGTAAGCTAAAAGCAAAGAAGAGGAGGATGGTCTAATTTTTTTGTTTTGAAAACAAAAATGACTGTCATTCAGTAAAAACAACTTTAAAAGTAAGCACAAGGAATCCTTTTGAAAGAAAAAAATTATAAGAAAAGGAAAAGAGAAAAAAGTGAAGAAACAGCTTTAAAAGTAAGCACAAGGTATCCTTTTGAAAGTAAAAAAAATTATAAGAAAAAGAAAACAAAATGTCTATTTTCTTTCCTGTGAGAAAAAAAAGTTTAAACTGAGCTTGCACGACCAAATTCCGCGGAGGCAGTAGGGGGTGGTGCCAGAAGTTTTTTAATCACTTCCTGTCATATGACTCCATCCAAGATGGTGGCTATAGTAGAAACAGGAAGTGGCATGATCAGTGCTTTTTTTGTGCTGGTACGCGCCCGTACAGTGTACCGGCACCTTTTTTCTGTTTTTCCATTCTGCCACCTGCAAATCTAATATTTACTGAAGTCGCAGCGCGAACCGGCGGTAGTGAAACCAGCAAGCAGGCAGGCTCGCCTCATCGTCGCTTCCCTGCCCTCTGTTAGCACAACATCCTGCCTTCGTCCCTTCCCTGCCCTCTCTCAGCACAGCGTCCTGCCTTCATCACTTCCCTGCCCTCTCAGCACAGCGTTCCTCCCTCGCGGAAAGGAAATTACATCAGAGGAAGGCGAAATGCTGTGCTGAGAGGGCAGGGAAGCGCGAAGGTGGGACGCTGTGCTGAGAGAGGGCAGGGAAGCGAGGAGGAGGCGAGCCTGCCTGCTTGCTGGTTTCATTACCACCAGTTTGCGCTGCGACTTCGGTATATATTAGATTTGCAGGGGGCAGAATGCAAAGTTGGTGAGCTGAGGGCGGGCAGGTGCGGATTGGGTTGGAAATATCTCGGGAGGCAGGTGGAGGCTGTGGCGAGTCACTGGACATGGAAGGGGAGGATGGGGGAAAGGAGAATCGCTGGACATGGAGGGGAGGGCAGATAATCGGTGAACATGGATGGGAGGGAAGGATAGGGGCAAAGGAGAATTGCTGAACATGGAGGGGAGGGCAGGGGAGAGAGGAGAATCACTGGACATTGATGGGAGGAGATGGCAGAGGAGAATCCTGGACATGGATGTGATGGGAAGGCAAGGGAGAGAGGAGAGTTGCTGGACATGGATGGATGGAGGGGTGGGCAGGAGAAACGTTGGACATGGATTGAGGAGAGGGAAGACAGGAAGGAGATGGAGGGGAGAGAGGAGAAATGCTGGACATGGGTGGGATGGGAGGGCAGGGGAGAGAGGAGAATCGCTGGACATGGATGGGAGGGAAGAATAGGGGCAAAGGAGAATTGGTGGACATGGATGAGAGGGGAGGGCAGGGGAGAGAGGAGAGTTGCTGAACATGGATGGGTGGAGGGGAGTGCAGGAGAAATGCTGGACATGGATGGAGGAGAGGGAAGACAGGAAGGAGATGCACATGGATGGAGGGGAGGGGATAGAGGAGTAATGCTGGACATAGATGGAGTGGAGGGCAGGGAAGAGAAATGTTGGAGAGAAGGAAAGACAGAGGAAGGAGATGCACACGGATGTAGGGGAAGGATGGTAGGAGAAATGCTGGACATGGATGGAGAGGAGGAAAGAGGAAGTGAGATGAACATGGATGGAGGGGAGGGGAAGAGAAGAAATGCTGTACATGGGTGGAAAGCCTTGAAAACAACGTACAACCACCTAAACTTCCGGAAATCACTAAAAACCAACCTGTTTAAAAAGGCATACCCTACCGATCCAACTTAAATGCCTAATCTCTGCAACACAACCAAACTAAAGCACGTACTTGATCTTACCACAACAACACCCTGTATTTGTTCACAGCGGAGCCTGCAAAGGCCTCTCCGGTACTATGTAAGCCACATTGAGCCTACAAATAGGTGGGAAAATGTGGGATACAAATGTAACAAATAAATAAAAGACAGAGTAGGAGATGCACATGGATTTAGGGGAGACGAAAAATTCTGGACATGGATGGAGGGGAGAGAATTGAAATGCTGGACATGGATGGAGGGGAAGCGAAGAGAGAGGAAGAGAGATTAACATGAATGGAAGGGAAGGAAGAGTGAGGAAGTGAAATGAACATGGATGGAGGAGAGGAGAAATGCTGGACATGGATGGATGAGAGGGAAGAGAGAGGAAAGGCAGTTAGCTTAGCGGAGTTTAAAAAAGGTTTGGACGGCTTCCTGAAGGAAAAGTCCATAGACCATTATTAAATGGACTTGAGGAAAATCCACTATTTCTGGGATAAGCAGTATAAAATGTTTTGTACTTTTTTGGGATTTTGCCAGGTATTTGTGACCTGGATTGGCCACTGTTGGAAACAGGATGCTGGGCTTGATGGACCTTTGGTCTTTACCAGTATGGCAATTCTTATGTACTTAAGACTGTGTTCATATTTGGCTCGAAAGTATGCTTTCCACAACATTGTAACAGAATAACCCCTTTGTTGGAAACATTCAAATAATCACTTAGCTTGCAATTTAAACTTTTCCATGGATGCACAAATTTGACGAATTCTCAAAAATTAATCAGGAGGCTAATCTTTTTTTTTGTATGGATGGAAACTATGAAATTGCAGAAAATTATTACTTTCAGCTTCTTTCTTATAAGGTGTAGTAAACAACCTCCCCTGATCTTTCCAAATATTATGTATTTCCACTTTTTTTTAAAAGTCTCTTTAAATTGCTGAAATGGGACCAGAGAGTTAAGCCAGACAAAAAATATGTCTAGCTCTTCCACCGTGTTTTCCCAAATGAAGATGATGTCATCCAGAAATCTTTTCCACAATGCAATCGATGAGAGAAAGGAGACATGATAGAAATGTTTAAATATCTCAAGGGCATTTATGTACAGGAAGAGAGCCTTTTTCAAATGAAGGAGAGCTGTGGAATGAGGGGGCATATGACAAAGTTAAGAGGGAATAGGCTTAGGAGTAACGTAAGGAAGTATTATTTCACTGAAAGGGTGGTGGAGGCATGGAATGTCCTCTTGGTGGAGGTGGTGAAGTCGAGGACTGTTCCAGAATTTTAAAAGGCATGGGATAAGCATGTGGGATCGCTTAGGAACAGGAAGAATTAGGGGTTACAGAGGATGGGCAGACTGGATGGGTCATATGGCCTTTATCTGCCGTCATGTTTCTAGATGAAAATAGATTTTCTCTAGCTGAGCTATCTATAATGTAGCTATAGAAAGAGCTACTGATGCCCCCATCACAACTCCAAGAACTTGTTACAAAAAAAAAATTACCATCAAACCAATAATAATGATGTTCCAACACTAATGTAGCTAACTGAATTAAAAAATTGATTTGAGCTTGGTTAGGGAGATCATGTGAGACAAATATATCTTCAAGTAACTGAAGTTCTACTTGTTGAGGTATATCTGTATATAGAGACAGGGACGTAACATCCAAAGTAACTAGCTGAGCATCCGAGGAATGTATTGCAGACATTCTCACATGTCTGCAATATGTGGAGCATACAAGTCGTATCTTGGAGTGAATGTCTTCTCTTTTGATTTTTGCTCTAGAGTTTTGAGAGTAGAAGTAGACAGTTTACTCACTTTTTCTATCCATGTAAAGTCCCTGATTAAGAAATCCTTCCACACCTTGAGAAAATTGAGAATGATCTGGAACTATTTTGAACCTGATAAGTACAGATTATTGGTCCAAGCTTTGACCTTGTCCAGATGACTATTGTAATAATATGTTTAATAGTTGCACAAAGACGCTTATGAGTTGTCTTCAACTCACACAAAATACAGCAGCATGTCTGATTTTCTCAGTTGGCTGTTTTACATTAGCTGCTCAGACTTTGTGCTATTGCTTTTCAGATTATTTATGGTTTTGGACCACTTTATGTGATCTGGTGGAACTTCTATATCCTACTTCAAATAATAGTATGAAAACTCACAATCAAATGTTGCTAAAATTTCCTTCTGTTCAATCTGTTAGATCAAGGAAATGTTTTGATTCTCTGTAGTACTGGATTGTCTCCTTGTGGAACCTTGTTCTTTCAGAGATTCACTTGATAAGGAATTATCAAGTTTTCCGAAAAGCTCTCAAAACTTTTGTATTTCAAAAATTATTTGAATTATGAACAGCTAGCTTATTAGGTTACTGGGTTTTTTATGATATCCTATTACCTTTCTCCTACTTTTTCTGGAGTTATGTCTCCTTGATTCTTATTGTTATCTGCAATGAACCAAAATGCTGGTATTTGCAGACAAGAAGTCCTGTATAGTGTAATGTAATGAAACAAGTATTTTGGCCTGATGAGATGTAAATGGAACTGTTTGGCCACAACCACACAAGATACATGTATTGAAAAAAGGTCTGCAATGACTTTTGAAAAAAATGAGTATCATTTGAACAAATGAACACCTTGCCAACTGTTAAGAACAGGAGTGAATCTGTGGTAAGAAGGGAAGTGATTGGGATGGAATTTGATTTACTGCCTTCAGTCAAAAAGGTTTACATATTACAGGTACTTTCTTTGTACCTAGAGCAATGAAGTGACTTGCTCAGAGTCACAAGGAGCTGCAGTTGAAATCAAACCCAGTTCCCCTGGTTCTCAGGCCACTGCATTAACATTAGACTACTCTTCCACTCATTAGGCTACTCCAAGAACAACATACCAACAGTCAAACGTAGTAGTGTGATGGTGTGGGTTGTTGCCTCAGAACCTTGAAAATGTGCCATTATTGAAGGCACCATGAATTCCGCACTGTAACAGTAATCAGTAGAAATAAAACAAAATAAAACATGGAAAAGAAAATAAGATGATACCTTTTTTATTGGACATAACTTAATACATTTCTTGATTAGCTTTCGAGGGTTGCCCTTCGTCAGATTGGAAATAAGCAAATGTTGGTAGATGACAGTATATATGAGTGAAAAAACATCAAAGCATTTCAGTGACAGTCTAACAGGATGGGGGTGGATAGGTGAGAGTCAGGGAGACAGGAGAGCAATACAATTTACAAAGCAATACAATTTTATGCTTTGTAATGGTCTAGTAAACCCAGATCTTTGTTAAGTCCTGTCTGGTGGGTGTCAAAATATTTAATCATTTTGACTTCAAAGGTCTTACGTTCCTGTATTGTTTTAAAGTTACCTTTCAGGATCCTTACCATGAAATCACTGGTACAGTGTCCTGGTTTTGTAAAGTGCTGTCCCACAGGCAGTGACATCTTTGTTTGTACTGGCATTTTTCATATGATGTCTATGTAAATTAAATCTCTTCTTTAGCATCTGACTTTTCTCCAATGTAGCAGCCTTCATTGCACTTTATACACTGAATGATATATACCACATTGGAAGATGAGAATGTGAAAGATTCCTTAATGTTGAATATTCTTCCTTTGTGAATGATCGTGGGGTCCTGTGAGATATTTTGGCATAGTTTGCAGCTGGATTTATTGCAAGGATGTATGCCATTCTTTTCTTTTTGAGTCTGTGTTGGGAGCTTACTTCTAATTAGCTTGTGTTTTAAGTTGGGTGGCTATCAGAAAGCCAGCAGTGGTGGGGATGGGAATATCTCTTTCAGTAATTCATCCTCCTGGAGTAGAGGCTGCAGATCTCTTATGATTTTTCTTAATTTTTCCAGCTCTGGGTTGTATGTCACTATAAGGAGGATTCTGTCTGTGGCTTTTTTTTTCTTTGTACGTTAGCAGATTTTCCCTGGGTGTTTTGAGGGAGGAGGCAGTATTCTTGGAGATTGTTTTGGGGTTGTAGCCTTTCTGTTCATGTCAGGTTCTCAGGTTCAGAGCCCGCGGGGCCGGGCTCTGGAGCAAACGTGAGCCCTTGGGCTGCTGACGAGGAGCGACAGCAGCAGGCAAAACCCACCAACCAACACTGGGTAAGCACACCGGCAGGGACTGCAGGCACTGCCCAGCGAACCGGAACACCTGGACTGGAATCCCCCGGACTGGAGGACACAGGACTGGAACACTGGACTGCAATCCCCCGGACTGGAACACACACCGGACCGGAACACACTGGACTGGAGCACACCAGACTGGAACACACACCGGACCGGAACACACTGGACTGGTCCCCCGGACTGGAGGACACAGGACTGGAACACGGGACTGGAGCACGCTGGACTGGTCCGCACAGCTTCACCTGTGCTTAGCTACTAAGCCCCCCAGGAGTTGAGCTTCTGGGTTCGAGTAGCCGACAGGACTTACTGGATACCGGGTGACATAGGGACCAGGACTGGAAACAGAAGTGCTCCTAACCCTAAACTGATCTACGTGCTCCCAAGCCCTAAACCAGCAGGAGTGTTCCTAACAGTAAACTGACAAAAGGACTTCCTAAGCTCTATACTAAACAAGAGCTCCAAGCCCTGCTCAAGAAAGGGACTTCCTAAGCCCTAAACTAACAGAGCAGGGAACTAAACCCAAAGCTAACACAGGTGCTACTAAGCACCAAGCTACAAGCAGAGCTTTACACTAATAAGCTAAACACAGAACTAACCAGCTACCTAAGCACTGCTCTAGCAAGCTAGAAACAACTAACAAGGTGCTTCCTAAGCACTACTCTGGCAAGCAACCAGAAGAGCTCCTAGCACTAAAAGAGAAGACAGGGGAGCCACAAGGAAAAAGAAGGGAAGCTAACACATAAGCCAAAAGTGATTCTAAATCACCAAACACCAACAGCAAAGACTGCAATGCTACCAATAGCACAAACACTAGAAGTACTTCTAACAGCAAACTCTGCAGTGTTCCTAACAACACCAAACCCAGGAGTACTTCTAATAGCAACAGAGCTTCCAAAGCCCTACACATAGCAATGCTTCCAAAACCAAGAGGGAAAAGCAGGGGAACCAAAGGGAAAAGCAGGAAAGCTAAACACATAGACACCAGTGCACACTGCACTAACACTAACCTGGACCTTAGCAAAAGCAAGCAGGGACCCTAGACACAATGTCAGAAGTGCACACTGCACCACCCTACCTAAAGCAAACACAACTGTTGCAAAGGCCCTGAAGGAAACAAGACCACTTCCTTATCAAGGCCCTCCCTGATGATGTCACACTCCCTAGACCTAGGCAAAAGCACACTGACCCAGAGAGGCCCAACCCACACCAATGCAAAACCGTGAAACACTTGAAGCCAGTACACCCAAAGAGAGTTAGAGCAACTCAGACTACACCCACAGCTGCAGTGAAGAGACTGAAGGAAACAAGACCACTTCCTTATCAAGGCCCTCCCTGATGATGTCACACTCCCTAGACCTAGGCAAAAGCACACTGACCCAGAGAGGCCCAACCCACACCAATGCAAAACCGTGAAACACTTGAAGCCAGTACACCCAAAGAGAGTTAGAGCAACTCAGACTACACCCACAGCTGCAGTGAAGAGACTGGAAGCTGCCAGCACAGAGAGACAGAGCCAGCTCAGAAAGGACAGAGAAAAGAAACAGAAGCCAGCTAAGAAGCTGACCCCCAGGAAAGAGGTAAGTTTGAGAGGGGTTCAGACCCCAATCATAACAGCACCTCCCCCTCAAGGCTCCCGTGTCCCCACGGGAGCTCCAGGTCTCAAAAGGCAATTTAGGTCTCCATGGGTAGCTGTGATGAAATCTCCCAATGGGTTTCACAACATAAATCTGGGCGGCTGGGCAGGACGTGACAAGTACATCTGGAACTAGGAAACCAGAATGGCTTTGGCCGCCACGAGGCTCTTTAGAACGGCTGCTAGGCAGGATCAGAGTCTTGGATGCAACAAGCGGAGTTCTATTCAACAGGAACCATCTCCTGAAGGAGTCCACAACTTCCTTGACTTCCTGGCACTCCACTGTAGCAGCCAGAACTGGGCTAGAGCCCACACCCATCCTGGAATCTGAAACCAGACAGGAACTCGAACTGGACTTCAGACTAGACCTTGCCCCTTGGCTGGAGCTGGAACTCAGAAGGAGTTCAACATCTTGGCTGAACTTGGTACTCAGCATAGACTCAGCATCTCGGCTGGCACTGGAACTCGCTCCGGACTCAGCATCTTGGCCGGAACTGCAACTTGACCCGGACTCAGCCTCTTGACCGGGACTGCAACTTGACCCAGACTCAGCATCTTGCCTGGGACTGGAACTCCAACTGGACCCGGACTCAGCATCTTGGCTGGGACTGCAACTTGACCCGGACTCAGCATCTTGCCTGGAACTGGAACTCCAACTTGGCCCGGACTTGGCATCTTGGCCGGGACTGCAACTTGACCCAGACTCAGCATCTTGCCTGGGACTGGAACTCCAACTTGACCCGGACTCAGCATCTTGGCCGGGACGGCAACTCTCACCGGACTCAGCATCTTGGCCGGGACTGTAACTTGACCCGGACTCTGCATCTTGCCCGGGACTGTAACTCAATTCTGATTCGGCATCTCGGCTGAACTCTGCACTCGGTGCAGACTCAGCACTCATCGTGGACTCGTCATCTTGGCTGGGCTCTGCACTCGGTGTAGACTCAGCACTCATTGTGGACTCAGTATCTCGGCTGGCCTCTACACTCAGTGCAGACTCAGCACTCATCATGGACTCATCACTCGGTGTAGACTCAGCATCCCGGCTGGGACTGCAACTTGATCCATACTCAGCATCTTGCCTGGGACTGCAACTTGACCCGGACTCAGCATCTTGACTGGAACTACAACTCGATCCAGACTCAGCATCTTGACTGGAACTGCAACTCGATCCAGACTCAGCATCTTGACTGGAACTACAACTCGATCCAGACTCAGCATCTCAGCTGCCACTGCTGCCACTCGATCCAGACTCAGCACCTTGGCTGCCACTGCTGCAACTCGCTCCGGACTCAGCATCTCGGCTGCCACTGCTGCCACTTGATTCAGACTCAGCATCTTGGCAGGCAAAGCCCTTCAGGCTGGACTCAGAAGTTTGGCGGGAAAAATCAGGAAGCCACCTTCTTTCAGCTTGGGCTTCAGGAGTATCCCGCAGGGTTGGCTCCGAGAGGAGTTGGAAGCGGTAAAAGAACAGCTTGGTAGAGGGATCAATAGCAGAAACTGGGTTTTCTTCGAACCCAAGCCAGGAGACATGCCTTCTTTCCGCTGCAGCTTCAGGAGTATTCTTCAGGGCTGGATCAGACAAAAGTGCAACCCGGTAATCCTGGAGTGTCAGAAACGGATCCAGATCAAAAATGGGGTTGGAACTGGGATCCAAACTGGTACTAGGAGGCTTGGTTTGAAGCACCACTTGAACTGGACGCAGAGACTTGGCTTGAAGCACTGCTTGGACTGGAATCGGAGACTCAGTCAGAAGCATCCCTCGGACTGGACTCAGAGGCTTGAGTGGAAGCGCCACCTGCACTGGGATAGAAGGCTCAGTTCGAAGCACCCTCTGGACTGGACTCGGAGGCTTGGTCAGAAGCATCCCTCGGACTGGACTCTGAAGCTTGGCTGGATGCGCTGCTCGGACTGGATTCAGAGGCGTGGCTGGGCGCACTGCTTGACCTGGATTCAGAGGTTTGTCTGGGCGCGCTGCTTGAACGGGACTGGACCCCTGCTGGGCCCAGAGCATGGAATTCCCAAGACGTCTCCTCTCAGCGACAGCTTCAGGAGTATCCCACAAAGCTGGATTCAAGACAAGGCTGCGGCGATACTCTGAGAGCGTGATGAAAGGGTCCATATCTGAAACTGGGTTTTCAGCGATTCCAAGCCACCGGACACGTTTTCTCTCAGCTGCCGCTTCAGTGGTCTTCTTCAAAACAGGATGAGACAAAAGTTTCCCACGATACTGACGAAGAGTCATAGAAGGATCAAGAACAACGATGGAGCTGGACCCCAGCTGGGTCAGCTGGGCGGGGGTTCTTGCCGGGCTCATGGCCTTTGCAATCTGTCAGGTTCTCAGGTTCAGAGCCCGCGGGGCCGGGCTCTGGAGCAAACGTGAGCCCTTGGGCTGCTGACGAGGAGCGACAGCAGCAGGCAAAACCCACCAACCAACACTGGGTAAGCACACCGGCAGGGACTGCAGGCACTGCCCAGCGAACTGGAACACCTGGACTGGAATCCCCCGGACTGGAGGACACAGGACTGGAACACTGGACTGCAATCCCCCGGACTGGAACACACACCGGACCGGATCACACTGGACTGGAGCACACCAGACTGGAACACACACCGGACCGGAACACACTGGACTGGAGCACACCAGACTGGAACACACACCGGACTGGAGCACACTGGACTGGTCCCCCGGACTGGAGGACACAGGACTGGAACACGGGACTGGAGCACGCTGGACTGGTCCGCACAGCTTCACCTGTGCTTAGCTACTAAGCCCCCCAGGAGTTGAGCTTCTGGGTTCGAGTAGCCGACAGGACTTACTGGATACCGGGTGACATAGGGACCAGGACTGGAAACAGAAGTGCTCCTAACCCTAAACTGATCTACGTGCTCCCAAGCCCTAAACCAGCAGGAGTGTTCCTAACAGTAAACTGACAAAAGGACTTCCTAAGCTCTATACTAAACAAGAGCTCCAAGCCCTGCTCAAGAAAGGGACTTCCTAAGCCCTAAACTAACAGAGCAGGGAACTAAACCCAAAGCTAACACAGGTGCTACTAAGCACCAAGCTACAAGCAGAGCTTTACACTAATAAGCTAAACACAGAACTAACCAGCTACCTAAGCACTGCTCTAGCAAGCTAGAAACAACTAACAAGGTGCTTCCTAAGCACTACTCTGGCAAGCAACCAGAAGAGCTCCTAGCACTAAAAGGGAAGACAGGGGAGCCACAAGGAAAAAGAAGGGAAGCTAACACATAAGCCAAAAGTGATTCTAAATCACCAAACACCAACAGCAAAGACTGCAATGCTACCAATAGCACAAACACCAGAAGTACTTCTAACAGCAAACTCTGCAGTGTTCCTAACAACACCAAACCCAGGAGTACTTCTAATAGCAACAGAGCTTCCAAAGCCCTACACATAGCAATGCTTCCAAAACCAAGAGGGAAAAGCAGGGGAACCAAAGGGAAAAGCAGGAAAGCTAAACACATAGACACCAGTGCACACTGCACTAACACTAACCTGGACCTTAGCAAAAGCAAGCAGGGACCCTAGACACAATGTCAGAAGTGCACACTGCACCACCCTACCTAAAGCAAACACAACTGTTGCAAAGGCCCTGAAGGAAACAAGACCTCCACTTCCTTATCAAGGCCCTCCCTGATGATGTCACACTCCCTAGACCTAGGCAAAAGCACACTGACCCAGAGAGGCCCAACCCACACCAATGCAAAACCGTGAAACACTTGAAGCCAAAGAGAGTTAGAGCAACTCAGACTACACCCACAGCTGCAGTGAAGAGACAATTAGAGCCCTGCTGCTGGAAGCTGCCAGCACAGAGAGACAGAGCCAGCTCAGAAAGGACAGAGAAAAGAAACAGAAGCCAGCTAAGAAGCTGACCCCCAGGAAAGAGGTAAGTTTGAGAGGGGTTCAGACCCCAATCATAACAGTTCAAAGGATGCAGTCAGGGTTTCGAGGTGTCTGTCTCTGTCCCCTGGGTCAGAGCAGTTACGGTGGTATCTTGTGGCTTGGCTGTAAATAATGGATCTTCTTGTATTTGAAGGGTGGAAGCTGGAGTTGTGGAGGTAGCTGCATTTGTCTGTGAGTTTCTTGTATATGGATGTTTGTATATAGCCAAAAAATTGACTTTTTCTGGGAGTATTCAATTTTGATTCTGATTGTAGGATGGTATGTATTGAAGGAATTGTAAAATTGTTTGTTTCTTCCCCCCTCCCCCCCCCCCCCCCCCCCAGTCCAAATCATTAAAATGTCATTGATGTACTGATAGTATTTTAGGGGTTTGGTCTGGTATGTATTCAGAAATGTCTTTTCCAGCTCAGCCATAAAGTGGTTGGCATTTTGGGGTGCTGTTCTGGTGCCCATCGCAGTGCCCATTATTTGTAGATATCATTGTTAAAGCGGAAATAGTTGTGAGTTAAAATTAATTTGATTAGTTTTGTAATGGTTTCTGGTGAGTATTGATGGTCCAGTGTGGATGTTTTTGGAATTTCTCACATGCAGCTATGCCATCTGCATGGGGAATCTTGCTGTATAGTGATTTTACATCCATCGTGACCAGAATGGTGCTTGATGGTAATTGCTTGATATTTTTCAATTTATTCAGAAAGTCTGTGGTGTCTTGTATGAAGCTGTTTGCTTGTATGAAGCTGTTCTTAAGGAGAATGTCCAGTCATTTTGACTATAAGCTGAAGCATAATAGGGTTATGCAGCAAGACAGTGGTTCAAAAGACAAAAGCAAGTCTACATCTGAATGGCTGAGGTGAAACAAAATTAAAGCTTTGGATTGGTCTAGTCAAAGTCCTGACTTGAACCCAATACAGATGCTGTGGCAGGACCTGAAACAAACAGTTCATGCATAAAAACCTACGAATGTGTTTGAATTAAAGCAGCTGTGCAGATAAGAGTGTCTAAGATTCCTCAACAATGATGTAAAAGACTGATATCATATTATAGCAAGCATTTGTGATTATTGATGCTAAAGGTGGTAAAATCATTTAAGTTTAGGGGCAGTTACTTTTTCACATGGGTTATATGGGTGTTGAATAGCTTTGTTCCTTAAATAAAATGTAAAAACTGTGTTATATGTTTACTCAGGTTCCTTTTGGCTAATATTACATTTTGTTAAAAGATCAGAAACCATTCAGTGTGACATACAGTATATAGAAACATGACGGCAGATAAGGGCCAAATGGCCCATCCTCAGTAACTGCTAGCTCTTCCTTTTCCTAAGGGATCCCATGTTCCTGTCCCATGCTTTCTTACATTCTGACGTAGACCTCGTCTCCATGACCTCCACTAGGAGGCCATTCCACGCATCCACCACCCTTTCCAGTAAAGTGTATTTTCTTAGATTCCTTGTAAGCCTATTTCCTCTTAACTTTATTGTATGCTCCTCATTCCAGAGTTTTCCTTCATTTGCAAAAGGCTCACCTCCTGTACATTAACACCACTAAGGTATTCAAACATCGTTATCATATCCCCTCTCTTCTGGCTCTCTTCCACTGTATACATGTTGAGGTTCATAAGCCTGTGTCTATATGTTTTATGACCGCTTACCAGTTTTATAGCTGCCCTCTGGACCGACTCCATCCTGTTTATATCTTTCTGTAGGTGCTGTCTGCACAATGCACACAGTACTCTAAATGGGCCTCATCAGAGACTTATACAAGAGCACTATCACCTCTTTTTTCCTGCTGGTCATTCCTCTTTGCACCCAAACATCCTTCTGGCTTTCACCGTCAACTTTTCTACCTGTTTGGCCATCTTAAGATCATCATACACAATGACCCCCAACTCTTCTTTCATACACAGAAGCACTTCACCCCCTTTATTGCACCATTCCCTTAGATTCTTGTAACCCAAGTGCATGACCCTGAATTTCTTAGCATTAAATCTTTGTTGCCAATTATTGGACTATTCTTCTAATATCCAGTATTGCTAGATACTTCCTCGTGCCATCCATACCCTCCGGGATGTTCACCCTATTTCAGAATTTGGTATCATCCGCAAAGAGACAAACCTTACCGGACAGCCCTTCCGCAATATCACTCACAAAGATGTTAAAAAGAGTCGGCCCAAGGACCAACCCCTGTGGTATTTCTCGCAGCTGGGTGACGTCATCTGACAAGAGTCCGGTGCGGATGCTGTGTCTAGCGATATCAACTCAGAACTTTCTAGCAGCTTCCCACTGCAGATGCGCTGGTGCCTTCCTGCCCGATGTGCGAGCTCGAGCCCCTCAATCTTTGTTTTTCCACAGAGCAAGGAGGACACATCTTCATGTTCCCCTCACAGTTCTTACATAGTAACATAGTAACATAGTAGATGACGGCAGAAAAAGACCTGCACGGTCCATCTAGTCTGCCCACGATAAACTCATGTGTATACCTTACCTTGATATGTACCTGTCTTTTTCAGGGCACAGACCATATAAGTCTGTGCAGCAGTATTTCCCGCCTCCCAACCACCAGTCCCGCCTCCCATCACCGGCTCCGGCACAGACCCCGTATAAGTCTGCCCTCCCCCATCCTAGCCTCTCAACCACCAACCCCTCTTCCCCCCGCCACCCAATTTCAGCTAAGCTTCTGTGGATCCATTCCTTCTGCACAGGATTCCTTTATGCCTGTCCCACGCATGCTTGAATTCCGTTACCGTTTTCATCTCCACCACCTCCCGCGGGAGGGCATTCCAAGCATTCACCACCCTCTCCGTGAAGAAATACTTCCTGACATCTTTCCTGAGTCTGCCCCCCTTCAATCTCATTTCATGTCCTCTCGTACTACCGCCTTCCCCTCTCCGGAAAAGATTTGTTTGCGGATTAATACCTTTCAAATATTTGAACGTCTGTATCATATCACCCCTGTTCCTCCTTTCCTCCAGAGTATACATGTTCAGGTCAGCAAGTCTCTCTTCATACGTCTTGGAACGCAACTCCCATACCATCCTTGTAGCTTTTCTTTGTACTGCTTCCATTTTTTTAACATCCTTCGCAAGGTATGGCCTCCAAAACTGAACACAATACTCCAGGTGGGGCCTCACCAACGTCTTATACAGGGGCATTAAAACCTCCTTTTTTCTGCTGGTCACACCTCTCTCTATACAGCCTAGCAACCTTCTCGCTACGGCCACCGCCTTGTTGCACTGTTTCATAGGCTTTAGGTCCTCAGATACTATCACCCCAAGATCCCTCTCCCCGTCCGTGACTATCAGGCTCTCCCCACCTAACACATATGCTTCCCTTGGATTTCTACTCCCTAAGTGCATCACTTTGCATTTCTTCGCATTGAATTTTAATTGCCAAACGTTAGACCATTGTTCCAGCTTCTTCAGATCTTTTTTCATGTTTTCCACTCCCTCCGGGGTGTCCACTCTGTTGCAAATCTTGGTGTCATCCGCAAAAAGGCAAACTTTACCTTGTAACCCTTCGGCAATGTCACTCACAAATATATTGAACAGAATGGGCCCCAGCACCGATCCCTGAGGCACTCCACTACTCACCTTTCCCTCCTCCGAGCGAACTCCATTCACTACCACCCTCTGGCGTCTGCCCGTCAACCAGTTCCTAATCCAGTTCACCACTTCGGGTCCTATCTTCAGCCCTTCTAGTTTATTCAAGAGCCTCCTGTGGGGAACCGTGTCAAAAGCCTTGCTGAAATCTAAGTAGATGACGTCCATAGCACGTCCTTGATTTAGTTCTCCTGTCACCCAGTCAAAGAATTCAATGAGATTCGTTTGGCACGACTTCCCTTTGGTGAAACCATGTTGTCTCGGATCTTGCAACTTATTGGCTTCCAGGAAATTCACTATCCTTTCCTTCAGCATGGCTTCCATTACTTTTCCAATAACCGAAGTGAGGCTTACCGGCCTGTAGTTTCCAGCTTCTTCCCTATCCCCACTTTTGTGAAGAGGGACCACCTCCGCCATTCTCCAATCCCTCGGAACCTCTCCCGTCTCCAAGGATTTATTAAACAAATCTTTAAGAGGACCCGCCAGAACCTCTCTGAGCTCCCTCAGTATTCTGGGGTGGATCCCGTCCGGCCCCATGGCTTTGTCCACCTTTAACTTTCCAAGTTGTTCATATACACTCTCTTCCGTGAACGGTGCTCTATCCACTTCGTTTTCAGGTGTACTTTTGCCAGTCCCTCTCGGTCCTTCCCCAGGATTTTCTTCAGTAAAAACAGAACAAAAGTATCTATTTAGCAAATTGGCTTTTTCTTCATCATTTTCTACATAGCGTTTTGCTGTATCTTTTAGTCTCACAATCCCCTTTTTAGTCTTTCTCCTTTCACTAATATACCTGAAGAAGTTCTTGTCTCCCCTCCGTACATTTCTAGCCATTTGTTCTTCCGCTTGCGCCTTTGCCAGACGTACCTCTCTCTTGGCTTCTTTCAGTTTCATCCGGTATTCCTCCCCGTGTTCCTCTACTTGAGATTTTTTGTATTTCTGGAACGCTAACTCTTTAGCCTTTATTTTCTCAGCCACTTGCTTTGAAAACCATATCGGTTTCCTTTTTCTCTTGCTTTTATTTACCCTCCTTACATAAAGGTCTGTGGCCCTGTTTATTACTTCTTTTAGCCTGGACCACTGTCCTTCCACTTCTCTTATGTCCTCCCAGCCCATCAGCTCCTTCCTCAGGTATTCTTCCATTTTGTTAAAGTCAGCTCGCTTGAAATCCAGGACTTTGAGTTTGGAGTGGCCGCCATCCACATGAGCTGTTACATCAAAACAAACCGTTTGATGGTCACTGTTTCCCAGGTGTGCAGCCACTCGGACATTTGACACACTATCCCCATTCGTGAGCACCAGATCCAACGTGGCTCCCTCCCTCGTGGGTTCGTTCACCATTTGTCTGAGCAGAGCACTTTGGAAAGCATCCACAATCTCTCTACTTCTTTCCGATTTTGCAGACGGAACCTTCCAATCTACATCTGGCAGATTAAAATCTCCCAACAGCAGCACCTCTCTTTTCTTCCCCAACTTTTGAATATCAGCGATCAGATCTTTATCTAGTTCTTCCAATTGTGTCGGGGGTCTATAGACAACACCCACGTGGACCAAGGTTCTATCCTCTCTTTTTAAGGTGATCCATATTGCTTCTTCCTTTCCCCACTTCCCTGTCATTTCAGTTGCTGCGATATCATCTCTCACATACAGAGCTACTCCTCCACCTTTTCGTCCCTCTCTATCCTTCCTAAAAAGATTATAGCCTGGTATGTTTACATCCCATTCATGGGAACAATGGAGCCATGTCTCTGTGACTGCAACTATGTCCAAGTCAGTCTCCAACATCAGGGCGTGAAGGTCATGAATTTTATTGCTTAGACTGTGAGCATTTGTGGTCATTGCTTTCCAACTACATTTCCTTGTATGTGTTTTGGGTTTAGTGATTTGTGAGTGTCTTTTGTCTTTGGGTACCTTCTCCTCTTTTTGTTCCCTCTTCTTTGCTTTTTCTTTTTTTTCTGCTTCAATTTTAGTTTCAGGAACATCACAGTGCTGTAGTGGAGCAAAAGAATTTTGTAGTGGCAACACTTGTGCGGGTGGATGCTTCTGTGTCACATGACGAATTCTGCCTGAGCCTACTGTGAGCCATCTGTTCCTTTGTGGTTTTATTCTCTGAGGCAGTGGTGAGAAGTTATGATTCTGCACAGTCCTATAAGTTGCTTTAATTGCATCTAATTCTTGCATTACTTTATATAGCTCTTGTTTTAAAGTAGATAGCTGAAGGCAGATAGGACAAGCTTTAAGTTTCCAGATGATTGGCCTTGAAACCAAAGCAGCACAATTATTGCAGAGAATAAAAGTCATCCTGATTGGTTGAAATGGGTATGAACAGGTGTACTATGTTGGAGTATCTGCCTGCAAGACTGCCTGTGTATGACTGTGGAGTAAAGTTAATAAGGTTTGGTTTGTCTATAAATGAGTGGACAACCCTGGGGTGGGTGGGTTGTGGGGAGGGTGGGTGGGATTATAAATCCCAATGGGTCAGCTTAAGTGCTGCTATCAAGGGAATTCTCTAGTTGAATGGACCAAAATGGTAGTGTCTGATCCAGCACTTTACAATTTATTATACTTTTTAAAACTGCCCTAAGATATTAATAACTTTCCTTTTAAATAAATCTAGATATTGCCAATAATTATAGCAGTGTCAGCTATGTAAAAATGCCCCTCCCCTCTATCAGAGTTTGGCAGGAACAGAAAGAAAGAAAATAAGACAAAGAGAGGTTTCCCAGTGCTAATTAACTCTCACTCTTTCACAGTGCTTTCCGTTGTGGGTATTCTTTCACCGTGTTTGAGTAATTTTTTCATTTTTCTTCAATATATTTTATTTCCCTTTAGTGTTACTAGGTTTTTTTGCTCTTGAAGTTTCCTTTCTTTTTCGCAAGTTGCTAGGCCAGTTTAGGTTGGACCACCAATCTCAATTTGAATGCTGCCCCTTTTTCTGCTCATAGTTCAGTTAATTTAGCTGCAATTCTTTTCTTGATGTCCCAGAAGACCTCCAGTAGTTTCAAAAGGTGCGCCTAATGTAATCAAGTGATTTCTTTGACGGACCACGTTCTTGGTACATTGGATGCCCTGGGCCTGACCATGAGCCGAACTGTTGTTCTTTCTGTTTAAAAATGTAGTTGATGACACACAAGGCACAGCAGGTCCAACAGAACAGACTTTTTGGCTCATCAGAAGCCCGGTACATTGTCATCTGCACTGGAAGCATCAACCTTGATGGCTGCCAGGACTTCAACATCCACTGGGAGTGTGCTGGCATCAAGAAGGTCTCCACCTCTCTCAACATTGGTCATTGAGAGTAAGCTCCGGGACCAGTCAGCATCAAACCCAACTTTGAGGGTACGTACGGGTTCAACATCGTCCTCATCAGCACCGAAGGACTTTGATTCTGAGCATCGGGGAAAGTCCAAGAAGCGTAAGCATTGGTTCACATTGACACATGATGCTGAGAGTGTCAGGCAATTGGCATTGCTGGTACCCGAGAAGCGACAGCAGTGGGAGGAGAACTCCCCCTCTTTTGAAGAAGTGCCGTGCGCAAGTCTCTGAGTAGCTAAGTCCCTGCTACCAGTTCAGCACTAACACCTTCTCAGGCTGCCTCTCTCCCAGCTCCTCTGCCTCTGCTGATGCCTTCCTTCAATGAGCGGTTCCAAGCCATGCTTAAGGAGGAGCTGATACCTTGAAGGATGTCAATATCAACACATAAAGTACCACTGTTGATGTCGGGGGAGAAAGCTTCCCCAGAGTCAGAGAGTAGGGCTTTACCTCAGTGCTCTTTGGGGTGTAGACAGGGTTCCACTGAGCTGAGGCAGGCACAGACTCAACCCGGTCTGAACAAGGTGAAGAATAGGAACAGGACCATTCATGGGACTCAAAAGAAACAACCAAAAAAGAAGAGAAAAAGGAGCAATTAAGACAGATGCATTGGAAATAGAATAGGAGGAGGTGTGAGAGACTGAGCCATGTGAATATAGGGACAGTAGCTCCACTTTATTTTTCCGCTTAGCCACTTTGCGTTTGCCTATGACTACCATAACAGGAATCACCTCTATTTGCAGAATAAAATGGGCACTCTTTAACTTTAGATTGTCTCTACAGTTAATGTATAGAAACAAGTCTTGCAATTGGAGATAGATGTGGAATGTATATTCTTTATATCAGGAATACAGTTGTACTGAAATTACTGTTTTTATTACATGCCTTTCCCAAAATAAACTGCTTCAGTTGCAAGGAATTGCCCTTCCTGTCGTGCCCCCCCTCCCCCCCCCCACACACACACTTTCATCTTAGTACCCAAAGTGTTAATACAGATGAGAGCCACCATTGTTTGTCAGAACAGACAAATGGATTTATTTTTCCTTTTAGTGCCTGCTGGATTATCTGGTCTGGACCCTAAGAATCTTGTGCCTGTCCTAAATGAAGCAGAAGGTTATCACCAGATTGGACTGGCAGACAACTGTAGAGACTTCTTTGTTTTGTCAGTCACTGTGCCTTTTGCCACACATTTAGAACAGGTAAATATAACAGAGTCAGACTTTCCAGAAACTGTTGTGAAGCACTTAGCATCAACTCTTTTAGTTATTTAGCTGCAATTCTTTTCTTGATGTCCCAGAAGACCTCCAGTAGTTTCAAAAGGTGCGCCTAATGTAATCAAGTGATTTCTTTGACGGACCACGTTCTTGGTACATTGGATGCCCTGGGCCTGACCATGAGCCGAACTGTTGTTCTTTCTGTTTAAAAATGTAGTTGATGACACACAAGGCACAGCAGGTCCAACAGAACAGACTTTTTGGCTCATCAGAAGCCCGGTACATTGTCATCTGCACTGGAAGCATCAACCTTGATGGCTGCCAGGACTTCAACATCCACTGGGAGTGTGCTGGCATCAAGAAGGTCTCCACCTCTCTCAACATTGGTCATTGAGAGTAAGCTCCGGGACCAGTCAGCATCAAACCCAACTTTGAGGGTACGTACGGGTTCAACATCGTCCTCATCAGCACCGAAGGACTTTGATTCTGAGCATCGGGGAAAGTCCAAGAAGCGTAAGCATTGGTTCACATTGACACATGATGCTGAGAGTGTCAGGCAATTGGCATTGCTGGTACCCGAGAAGCGACAGCAGTGGGAGGAGAACTCCCCCTCTTTTGAAGAAGTGCCGTGCGCAAGTCTCTGAGTAGCTAAGTCCCTGCTACCAGTTCAGCACTAACACCTTCTCAGGCTGCCTCTCTCCCAGCTCCTCTGCCTCTGCTGATGCCTTCCTTCAATGAGCGGTTCCAAGCCATGCATAAGGAGGAGCTGATACCTTGAAGGATGTCAATATCAACACATAAAGTACCACTGTTGATGTCGGGGGAGAAAGCTTCCCCAGAGTCAGAGAGTAGGGCTTTACCTCAGTGCTCTTTGGGGTGTAGACAGGGTTCCACTGAGCTGAGGCAGGCACAGACTCAACCCGGTCTGAACAAGGTGAAGAATAGGAACAGGACCATTCATGGGACTCAAAAGAGGACCCTCATTACTTCTCAGAGGAAAGAGACTTATGGGGTTCCTTATGATCCCTCCTCATCTCCACCTGAGGGTCTCTTTCACTGGCTTTGTCAAAGAGATGTCTTCTGCCATCCTATTTAAGTTAGAGATGGAGGAAGAGCCCAGGGCATAGATAATAACTTTCCTGGACTTTGAATCACCTTCTAAGGAAGGGGTCATGGTACCATTGCACCCTATCCTTAAGGATGCATCAATGAAGAACAGAAATCTTCCCTCTCAGTGCAGGTTGCACCTAAGAAGGTGAATACACACAGTATCTTATCTGGAAGGCTCCCAGATTCGAGAGGGCCCAACTGCCTCACCATTCTCTGGTGGTTGAATCCGCCCTCAAATGAGCTAGGAGCTCCAGGGCTCCAGGGCTCATGCCTTGGCACCCCAAAGTAAAGAGGCTTGTACATTACACTCGTTTGTGATGAAAGTTTTGTAGGGCTCAATGCTCATTGTCTGCATCTAGTCCTCCTAACTCTACACAAGCCTTTTCTTACAGTCTTTGGTCCACAGTATACCCAATCTTGTAGATTCTTTCCCATAGGGACAGGCCGCAGAGCTAGTTGGCCAGGAAGCAGCTGGAGTGCAGAAAGTATTTGGCCAGGGGAATATATGATTCTTTTTATTGTAGCTGGCCAGGGGCACATATGATTCTTTTGACATAGCATCCAGACTCTCCACCATGGGTGTAGGGATGTGCAGACTCTCATGACTGCATGTCTCTGACTTGGAACCAGCAGTTCAGGAGAAGTTGGCAGACATCCCATGTTGAGGTGACAATCTGTTTGGAGATAAGGTAGAAGAGGTTGCTGACCTCATAAAGAAATAAATTGATACCATCTCCCAGGGTATTCATCAAGTGTCTAGTGGTAGTTATGATGTATTTGCAGAGACTGGGAGTGTATGTTTCCCTATTTGGATGATTGGCTGGTCAAGAGCACATCACAGTAGGGAGCATCAGAGTCAATGCGCCTAACTATTCAGGTGTTGGAGTTCCTAGGGTTTGTAATAAATTACCCCAAGTCCTCACCTTCACCCAGTCCAGTGACTGAAGTACATAGGAGTCCTGGTAGATACAATGCGGGTCTGGGCTTTTCTTCCACAAACGAGAGCAGAGACCTTATCAACACTTGCCTCGCAAGTCAAAAGCAGCAAGCGGGTCACAGTTTGGCAAATGTTGAAATTGATGGGACCCATGGCCTCAATAATACGTCACTCACATAGCACATCTCCACTTGAGAGAGATCCAGTGGACCCTAGCTTCCCAGTGGTCTCAGACAGCTGGGAATCTAGCAGCTATCATCCAGATTCCTCTAGAGTTGTCAGTCCCTTCTCTGGTGGACAATTTGGACAAATTTGACTGTGGGACTACCATTCCAAATTCCACCGCCTCAAAAAGTGCTAACAACAGATGCATCGAACCTGGGTTATGGAGCTAATGTGGATGGGCTTCACACCCAGGAAACTTGGTCTGCTCAGGAAACAAATCTCCATATCCACCTTCTCGAGCAAAGGGCCCTTTGGAACACTCTAAAGGCTGTTAGAGATTGCTATGGAATCAAATCATTCTCATTCAAACAGACAACCAGGTTGTAATGTTTTATGTAAACATGTGGGGGGGGGGGGAGTATAGGATCCAACCCCTTGTGTCAGGAAGCAGTGGGAATGTGGCAGTGGCCCTCCTTCACGGAATGGTCCTCTGAGCCACGTGCCTACCAGGAAAGGACAACTGTCTAGAAGACAGACTGAGCAGGGTTTTGCAACCACATGAATAGTCTTTCAACATGGGCATATCCTACAAGATCTTCCGAGAATGAGGCAACCCTTCAGTAGATCTGTTTGCTACTCTTCTCAACAACAAAGTCCTCCAGTTCTGTTCCAGGCTTAGGTCACATGGCAGACTAGCATCTAATGTCTTTCTCCTACATTGGGGGAAGGGACTTCTGTACTGTCACGGTTGTGCCCATGTTTCGTGCTCTCCTTCTTCTCGCCACCTGGTGACTGCAATGGACTGTCTGGTTACTGTCACCCGTTCCAGATTTCAGGCCAGTCCGGTCCGGATCTTCCAGACTGCCAGACTTGCTCTTTTTGCTTGAACCTGCACAGCACCCGTAGTTGCCTGGTGATTGCTGCAGCTTGAGCCTCAGCTGCTGCTGGGCTTATTAGTCAGTTGGAAATTCTCTGGCTTGCCTTTGCATCGCCTAAGGCCCTGAGGTTTGTCGGTGTGCAGTGTGCACGTCTGCCTGATCTGGTTTTACTGTATTGACTCTTGTTTGATTTCTAGTTAGTTTGCGTGTAGTTTAGTTTAGGGCTATTGTTTGTTTCTTAGTCTTGTTCCTGGTTTGCAGCTCTTTGTGTAGTTCTTAGGTTCTGTGTTGTCTGTCTTCTGTGGCTGCTTGCAGCTTTTAGTTCTGGCCCTTGTCTGTCTGTACTTGTTTCCTGTGTTGGTGGCTGCTTGCAGCTTTCAGCCCCTGTCCCCTAGCTTATCCACTCCCTGCCTTTTGTTGCATTGTCTGTCTGTGAGTCCTAGCCCAGTTTCCTGCCTTTTTGCCCTTGTTCATTCCTTTCCCCTCTGACCCTCAGTCCCTGTGCTGCCTAGCTGATATCCAGTCCCGGCCCTGTCCAGTAAGTCCTGCCGGCCGCCTAGAGCCAGGGGCTCAACTCCTGGGGAAGGGCGGCTAAGTGCAGGTGAAGTCTCACTTTGTCAAAGTTCTGCCTTGCCTCTGGTGTGGGGTGGTTTTGCCTGCCGCTCCTCGGCAGTGGTCCGAGGGCTCACAAACCTAGTTCCAGCTTTGTAAACGTGACATATACACATATGTTCCAATACCTCTCATAAAGAAGACTTTGCTGAAACTCAAGCAAGACCAGGAAACTACGATCCTAATCACTCCTTACTGGCCGAAGCATATCGGGTTTCTTCTTCTTCTGGAGTCCTTCGAAGATCCATGGAGATTGGAATGTTTTTCGACCCTCATCACGTAGAATGAGGGATCTCTTTTACATCCCAACCTCCAATCCGTGGATCTCGTGGCTTTTATGTTGAGAGCATAGAATTTGAATCCTTAGGTTTGCTGGATGGAGTCTCCCGCATCTTGCTGGCTTCCAGGAAAGACTCCACTAAGAGGTTTTACTCATTTAAGTAGCAGAAGTTTGCTATTTGGTGTGAGGGCAAGGCCTTAGATATCCTCACCTGCCCTACACAAAAATTGCTTGAATACCTCCTGCATCTCTCTGAGTCTAGTTTGAAAAATAACTCTGCAAGTGTTCATCTAAGTGCAATTAGTGCTTATCACCATGCAAGAGGTAAGTCCTTTCTGTACAGCCTCTAGTTCGCTTCATGTGAGGTTTGTTATAAACAAACCCCCTGTCAAACCTCCAACTGTGTCATGGGATCTCAACGATGTCCTCACCCATCTGATGAAAGCTCCTTTTGAGCTGCTCCACTCCAGTCATCTGAAGTATTTGACCTGGAAAGTTGTGTTTTTGGTGGCTGTCACTTCAACTTACAGAGTCAGTGAGCTTGAGGCCCTAGTAGCTGATCCACTTTATACTACGTTTCACCACAATAGAGTAGTTCTCTGCACACACCCTAAGTCCCTTCCTAAGGTAGCTGATCCACTTTATACTAGGTTTCACCACAATAGAGTAGTTCTCTGCACACACCCTAAGTTCCTTCCTAAGGTAGTGTCTGAGTTCCATCTTAATCAGTCAGCTGTTCTGCCAACATTTTTACCAAAACCACATACCCACCCTGGCGAGAGTGTACTGCATACTTTAGATGGTAATTGAGCCTTAGCCTTCTATCTGGAGCAGACTGAAACCCATAGACAGTCCACCTAGCTTTTTGTTTCTTTTGACCCAAACTGGATGGGGGTGGGGGTAACCATCTGCAAACACACAATTTTTAATTGAATAGCAAACTATGGGGCTCATTTTCAAAACACTTAGCCTTATAAAGTTCCATAGTAACCTATGGAACTTTATAAGGCTAAGTGCTTTGAAAATACGCCTGTATCTCTCCTTTGCTTATGCCCAGGCTGGGCTGACTCTAGAGGGTAATATCAAGGCTCATAATGTCAGAGCCATGGCTATGTCAGTAGCCCACTTGAGGTCAGCCTCCATAGAGGAGATATGCAAAGCTGTGATGTGGTTATCTGTCCACACATTTATATCTCATTACTGCCTTGAGCAGGATACCAGACGTGACAGCCGGTTCGGGTAGGCAGTCCTCAAGAATTTGTTCAATGTCTAGAATCCAATTCCATTCACCTAGGCCTAGTTTTCTTTGGTTCTAGGCTGTACCTTCACATCTGGTATATTTATTTATTTATGTAACACATTTATACCCCACATTTTCCCACATAGCTGCAGGCTCAATGTGGCTTATACAAATACAATATATAGTAGGAGCAAAAAGTAACAGAAGAATAAAGCAACAGTGAAATAAGGAGGGATGGTGATAAAAGGGTAATACAGTCGCTTATAGTAGGATGTAAAAATGGTATAAATGGTTTCAGGTTAATTGATTTTCAGGCCTCGATATTTTGAGTCCCTATTATCCTAGTATTATTGTTTTCAGTGAGCTTGGTAGCTAGGGATTCTCAGCTTTGAGAATACACCTGGCCTGCTTGTTCTCAGAGAAAATGAAGTAGCAAGTGTTCTCCGAGGACAGCAGGCCAGGTATTCTCACATTCTCGCCCACCTTGGGGCAGACTTATACGGTCTGTGCCAGAGCCAGTGGTGGGAGGCGGGGCTGGTGGTTGGGAGGCGGGGATAGTGCTGGGCAGACTTACACAGTCTGTGCCCTGAAAAGGACAGGTTCAAATCAAGGTAAGGTATACACAAAAAGTAGCACATACGAGTTTATCTTGTTGGGCAGACTGGATGGACCGTGCAGGTCTTTTTCTGCCGCCATCTACTATGTTACTATGTTATGTTACCTTTCCTTGAAGTTGTATTCTTTATAACTATTTTAAATGACCGAAAGACCTGCACTTGAGCGTCAGGTGGGAAGGCACCAGCGCATGTGCAGTAGGACACTACTAGAAAGATCTAAATTAATCTCACTAGTCAGCATCTGTACCGGACTCCATCAGAATAGCTGCTACAGGTAATTTTGCTTTCTTTGCCGTGTACTTCAGCACACACAGATCACTGATCGTAACTGCATAGATATGGATGGGCTGGAGTGTAAATTTTAAGGGGCTTCGATGTTAGTTTCAGAACTTTTAGTACAAGTACGGTCTGTGCCCTGAGAATGGCAAGGAGAAATCAAACTCAAGTATACATATAAAGTATCATATACCATGTAAAATAAGTTTATCTTTTTGGGCAGACTAGATGGACAGTACAGGTCTTTATCTGCCGTCATTTACTATGTTACTATGTTACTTTACTCCCTTGTCCTAAACACTGGAAGGAATGCCCTTTATGGTGCAGCTAAAAGTCTGTACATTGCTAACCTTGTGCATACTTTTCAGCAGATCTAAGGAATATAATTTTCAGATAAGCCTTTTATATGGATAAATCGTTTTGAAAATTGATCTCGTACAATGGACTGAAAGATCTGTTTCGCAACTACATACAAATCTATATAAAACAACAAGATTTGGATGCATTTTTATTTTAAAGATACAGAGGGGTTCCATTAGATTAGCACAAAGTAGAAATTTGAGAGCATTAGCATGTGTCAAGTGTTTAACTATTTAAAGCTCAAGTGGTATGCATGTAAAATAAATGGTCTTTATTTTTGAGAGAAATACATAAAGATGACAATTGGTGAAACATAAGTTGGAACACTGAGGTTTTTTTCTTTTAAGTTTCCCTTATGGCGTTCTATCTTTATGTAGCCATGGTGCATAGCCCTGGTTAATCTATTAATGAAAATGAAAGTAGAGCATTATATTTTATTTTTAGTTCATTCTATATAGTCAATAAAATTTGTAAAGAATTGCTGTTCAAATGTTTTTATATTTAATGACGTATCCAAACTTTTTTTTTTTTTTTTTTTTAGTGCCAGAACCTGCATGATTCAGAGCATTTAACCTGGCTTATAGTAAACCATGTTCAGGACCTGATCACTCTTTCCCATGAACCTCCAGTGCAAGATTTCATTAGTGCAATTCACAGGAATTCTGCTGCTAGTGGCCTTTTCATCCAAGCTATCCAGTCTCGCTGTGAAAACCTTGCCACTGTAAGTTTCTCACCTAGATATTTGTAGGTAGAAGAACTGTGAGTCATTTTACTCCCTTTCTGCACTGAGCTCACAAGGGAGATATTGTAAATCTCTGAATCCATGGTTCTGTCTGTGAAGCTTTCCCCTTACAGTTTACAAGGAAATTGTCAGCTTACAATAACTGGGGGATTTTTTTAATTGCTAAAGACCGACAGGAAAAACACCCTTAATGGAAAAACAAGATAGCAAATTTGAGTAAACGATGTTAAGGTCTGAACTCTTCTATTTTGTGTTCCACATTGTATAGAGGCAAACTCATGAACCATATTGAGGGGCATAATCGAAAGGGGCACCCAAGTTTTCCTGAGAACGTCCTCGCAGGACGTTCCAGCGAAGGGGCGGGGAAACCCGTATTATCAAAACAAGATGGGCGTCCATCTTTCGTTTCGATAATACAGTCAGGGACGCCCAAATCGCAAAATTTAGGTCGACCTTAGAGATGGTCATCCCCGATTTTCATTGATAATGGAAATCTAGGACGCCCATCTCAGAAACAACCAAATCCAAGCCATTTGGTCATGGGAGGAGCCAGCATTCGTAGTGCACTGGTCCCCCTGACATGCCAGGACACCAACCGGCCACCTTAGGAGGCATTGCAGTGGACTTCACAAATTGCTCCCAGGTGCATAGCTCCCTTACCTTGGGTGCTGAGCCCCCCACCCCCAAAACCCACTACCCACAACTGTACAACACTACCATAGCCCTAAGGGGTGAAGGGGGCACCTAGATGTGGGTACAGTGGGTTTCTGGTGGGTTTTGAAGTGCTCACATTTACCACCACAAGTGTAACAGGTAGTGGGGGGATGGGTCTGGGTCCACCTGCCTGAGGTTCACTGCACCCACTAAAACTGCTCCAGGGATCTGCATACTGCTGACATGGAGCTGGGTATGACATATGAGGCTGGCAAAAAAATATTTAAAAAGGTATTTTTTAGGATGGGAGGGGGTTAGTGACCACTGGGGGAGTAAGGGGAGGTGATCCCTGATTCCCTCCGGTGTTCATCTAGTCAGTTCGGGCACCTTTTTGAGGATTGGTTGTAAGAAAAAATGGACCAAGTAAAGTCGCCCAAGTGCTCGTCAGGGACGCCCCTCTTTTTTCCATTATCGGTCGAGGACACCCATGTGTTAGGCACGCCCCAGTCCCGCCTTCGCTATGCTTCTGACACGCCCCCATGAACTTTGGTTGTCCCTGCGACGGAAAGCAGTTGAGGACACCCAAAATTGGCTTTCGATTATGCCGATTTGGGCGACCCTGGGAGAAGGACGCCCATCTCCCGATTTGTCTCAAAAGATAGGGGCCCTTCTCTTTTGAAAATAAGCCTGAAAGTTTCCCATTACCTACCCCCCCCCCCCCCCCCCCCCCCGAATATTTTTAAGTTCTTTTATATGATTATAAGCTATTGGGTTATGTATTCCCTTATCCTGTGACATCACAACATGGATTTGGTATTGTTTGATAATTCCATAGTCCATGGGTTATGCTCATTGGCCAGCAGATGAAGACAGAAACTAAAGACTTGTGAGCTCTATCCTATAAAGGCACCATGGAGACATGGTCAGGTATTGCTTTGCTTCTAACAGATGGTGGAGGGCAGACTATGTAGATTCTGGACAAATTGGAATTATACTCTTGAACTGGTTGGAAGACTGAGTCTCAGTTGAGCAGGGAGGCTTATTTAAGCTTCATCCCCCCCCCCCCAAAAAAAGACATTTAGGAGTTTTCTCTGTGGAGTGAGGGGATTTCACAGAGGAGACTGGAATCCCCCTTCCCCTCCTACCATCAAAGGCCAGGGAGAACCCCAGGTCTCATCCAGGAGTGGGTGGACTCAGGACCAACCTGTATCTTTCCTGTTTTAGAAAAAAGAAGAACTTCATCTATCTAGAGTAGATGTCTTGGTGATTGTTGTTACCAAGGAGACTATGGTCCATATGGAAAGGGGTTCACTGTGGAAGGATCTGCACCATTGCAGATTGTTTATAGAGGTGTTGATATTGAGAGTAAGCCTTTAAGCAGTCTATGCAGTAGCTCTGTTTCTAGAATTTTTCATTTCTGGATCCTGCAAGGCCAAGCACTGGTCCAGAGAGAGAAACTGAAGGAGTCCACTAGTGGTTCTTATCTATGAAACAATATTGTCTTCATGGGGATACTCTCTTAAAAACAAATTTAGAGTTTCACTTCAATTATGCCTTTGGCAGTCTCTGGTAGACTGTTTTTTAAGGATACATTTCTGTTCTGCTCAAGCTGCTCAAAAATGCGTCCCAGCAGACTGCCCTTCAGAAAAATAAAAAAGAAACCTTAGGTGAGAATCCATGGAAGTAGTAAACCAGTACAGTACTGGTTTTGGACTATGAGTGGGGGTTTTCTTACCCTGACCTGTTGTCCCCTAATCTTTGTACTTTTGGAAGTAGTAAAAAATCGATTTACTTCTACTCATTCTACACTACTCAAGATTTTGTAGACCTCAATCATGTCTGCCCTCATCCGTCTTTTTTCCAGGCTGAAGAACCCTAATCTCTTTAGACTTTCCTCGTACGAAAAGAGTTCCATCCCCTTTATCATTTTGGTCGCTCTTGTTTGAGCCTTTTCTAATTCAGCTATATCTTTTTTTTAGATACAGCGACTAGAACTGAATGCAATACTCGAGGTGCAGTTGCACCATGGAACATTACAGAGGCATTATAGTATTTTTGGTCTTATTCACCATCCCTTTCCTTATAATTCCTTTCATCCTGTTTGCTTTTTTGGCCGCTGCCAAACACTGAGCAGAAGATTTCAATGTATTATCTAAAATGACACAGATCTTTTTCTTGAGTGCTTACCCCCAAGTTGGACCTTAGCATCAGGTAACTATGATTCGGATTACTCTTCCCAATGTGCACCACCTTGCATTTGTCCACATTAAAATTCATCTACCATTTGAATGCCCAGCCTTCCAATTTCCTAAGGTTTTCCTGCAATATTTCACAGTCCGTTCGTGTTTTAACAACCTTGAATAGTTTGTGTCATCTGCAAATTTAAACCTCACTCATTCTGATTTCCATATCATTTATAAATATGTTAAATAGCACTGGTCCCAGTACTGATCCCTGCGGCACTCCACTGTTCATCCTCTTCCATTGAGAGAAATGACCATTTAATCCTACCCTCTGTTTTCTGTCCAATAACCAATTCCTAATCCACATCAGAGCATTGTCTCCTATCCCATGACTCTTTAATTTTCTCAGGAGTCTCTCATGTGGAATTTTATCAACACCTTTTTGAAAATCTAGATACACTACATCAACCACCTCACTTTTATCCATATGTTTATTCATGCATTCAAAGAAATGAAGCAAATTGATGAGGCAAGACTTTGATTGACTGAACCCATGCTGACTCTGTCCCATTAAACCATGTTCCGTAATTTTATTCTTTATAATAGATTCCACTATTTTGCTCGGCACCGACTTCAGGCTTACCGGTCTGTAATTTCCCAAATCATTCCAGGAATCCTTTTTAAAAATCGTCACATTGGCCACCCTCTAATCCTCAAGTACTACAGATGATTTTAATGACAGGTTACATATTACTAACAGCAGATTGGCAATTTCACGCTTGAGTTCTTTGAGTATTCTTGGATGTTTGCCATCCAGTCCAGGTGATTTACTACTCTTTAATTTGTCAATGAATGCTTTGCATCTCACTTGCCAATGTTTATGTTGCTTCTTATTTTCTTCATTTGGGTCCTTTTTCCATTCTTTGAAGGCCAATCTTCTAGCTGTATTTGGTGCCAAAATATTTTGGGAAGGGATATCAGACTCCTATCCTTCTTAAGGATTGCTTTGCTACATCCACAAGTTCTGAACTGGTCTGATAAGGACACTAAGAAAGGAGAAATTATATCTTATGTGACCAATCCAGAGGCCATCACAGATAGAAATAAGAGAATTTTATTGTTGTTACAAGAGCTTTGTATTACTGGATCTGATGTATCTGTTAAGCTTTTAACAAAACTTCATATATAATTTTATATCATGTTGATTTTGCAACACAGATGTTATGTTAACACATAATCTCCATTGCTTTGTCATTCAAGAGCTTACAGGTCTTTAGTTTTTCTCTCCATCTGTTGGTTGCGAGCATAACCTACAGGTTTTGGACTGGTCTGGTAGTTTTAAAGGAAAGAAAATTATCAGGTAAGAAAAAATTACTTCCAGTCAGAATCATGTCACAGTCACTCAGTCTTTGGTGTCATCTAACAGATACAGGGTAAGACAGAAGGCAAATTTACATAAACTCTTGGCATCTCAGCAGTTTAATTTTGACACAGTGAATCACTCTAATGAGTATGGCATAACTAAGTACTTCTGTGCGTGGCCTTCCACCTCCATATTCTTTCACTGACTCAAGAGTGCTTGCAGCATGTTTTCTTCTCTTATGCCAGCATGCTATTCATTCTTCAGTGTTCTTTAATCCTCAAGGCTGACCCATACTGTAGTACAGAAGGGGAGGATAATGCTTCAAGCGCTTGAAGCATTATCTTCCCCTTCCAATTTTCCTATAAATGTTATCTAGCCTTGCCCTCCCCTCTGTTTACCCTCATTGTTATATTTTGATTGTTGGTTGCCTGTTTCACTTTCCTATCAAATAATTGTAGTTGTTTTCTTTTTTCACTTGTATTTTAATTTGTAAACCGCCCTGTTATGCTAATCAGCTTGGGCGGTATAGTAAGTTTTAATAAATATAAGCATATGAGAGGAAAGTGTTCTGATTGATTATAAATGTCGTCTATCTCTACTGTGTTGTAAAGTGTAGATGTTAATCAGGTCTAATAAAAATGTAAAGGCTGAATGCTACTTTTAATATTTTTAGCCCACAACACTAAAGAAGACTCTACAGTGCTTAGAGGGAATCCATCTGAGCCAGTCTGGGGCTGTGTTGATGCTGTATGTGGACAAGCTTCTGTGTACTCCATTCCGTGTGCTGGCTCGCATGGTTGACACACTTGCTTGTCGGCGGGTAGAAATGCTTTTAGCTGCAACTTTACAGGTAAAGAAAAACATATATGAACATACTTATAGGCTTATATTTGGTAAAATGCAATTTGAAAGCGCAAAACCCCTCCGTGAAAAACTACACTGGCTCCCAATCAAAGAACGCATCACCTTCAAAATCTGCACCTTGATTCACAAAATCATCTACGGAGAAGCCCCAAGTTACATGACAGACTTGATCAATTTACCAATTAGAAATACATCCGAATCAACACAATCTTATCTAAATCTGCACTACCCAAGCTGCAAAGGACTTAGCCGAAATTGGGTGGCAGAGCCGGTGGGGGGAAGAGGGGTTGGTGGTTGGGAGGCGAGGATAGTGGTGGGCAGACTTATACGGTCTGTGCCAGAGCCAGTGGTGGGAGGCGGGACTGGTGGTTGGGAGGCGGGGAATAGTGCTGGGCAGACTTATACGGTCTGTGCCAGAGCTGGTGGTTGGGAGGAGGGGATAGTGCTGGGCAGACTTATTCGGTCTGTGCCCTGAAAAAGACAGGTACAAATCAAGGTAAGGTATACACATATGAGTTTATCTTGTTGGGCAGACTGGATGGACCGTGCAGGTCTTTTTCTGCCGTCATCTACTATGTTAGTATGTTATACTGAGTAAGAGCTACATGATGTGAAATTTATAACTGGAGGTCTAAATTTAATGTTGGGTTGAAAGAAATTAGCTTACATCTATATTGTTTTATGTGAGCTTTTTGGTAATTGTTGCATAAGCTCCTGTTTACCACTTTATAAAATATGCAGAATCTTTTACTTAAGAGTACTGATCCATTGTTTTGTCACTCCCACAGAATAGCATAGCTCAGTTACCAATAGAAGAACTGGATAGAATACAGGAGCACCTTCAGAGCAGTAGACTGGCACAAAGGTACAGATTGATGTATTTATTCTTATTTACAAAAATGTTGTTTGATTGGCTTTCAAAGAGGGAACCTATCAAGGTGGTTTACAAAAATTAAAATAATAGTAATACTTCAAATAATAAAATAATAGTACAAGAAACAAAAAGCACAGACATGGGCAGAGTGTGGTTGGCCAGATAGAATGCTATGAAGAGATTAAGTGTTACCAATATAATGGTTAACCCTGAGTCCATCGCTAGTTCAGTAACATTAGCTATTGCTGTCAGTAGTGTCTCTGTGCTATTGTCCTTCTAAAAACTGGCTTGTTTGGGATGTAAAATCAGTTGTGTTTATTTTAACAGAAAGATTTAAATGTAACACAAGTTTCTCTGCTGATTTTGCTACAAAAGGGAGATGAGATATGGCAATAATTAAAAGCAAGCCAGGATCAAGATTAGTTTTTTTTCAGGAAAGAAGAGAAGACAACATGTTTCCAAGGCAAAGAAACCAAACCTCCTGTTACAGTGGCTTGAATTATAACAAAAAAGAAAGAATTGTATTAATTTTGTGTCAGAAGCAAAGTATTGATGGTTCTTTGACTACTTGAGAATGCTCTGAGTGAGTTAGATGTATTGTAGAGCTTTTTAAATTGCTCAGGAATTGTTGATTTGTTACATTGGGGAAATGTGTTTAATAAACTAGCACAGTGGAACACTTTGAAGATACTGTACTTTGCCAAGTAGAAAGTATTACAGAGTCACGTAAACAACAAAATATAAGAATTCTGTATGTTCCATTTATTTTTTTTGTCAAGCTTGCCAGTGAATGGCCACAGAGAATTGACTGCAATCCAATAGCCTTTAGCAGTTAGAGTGAAGATATCTCTGGTTAGACTTTAGCTTCAAATATGATTCCTTTTTTTTTTTTGCATTAGATTTTTTACTGTTGATTCAGTAGGGGATGATGACTTTAGGTGGTGCAACTGGTAGTCTGTTAAATACCTTCTGACTCGTTCCCTCTGGTTTCAGCTTTCCTATATGTTGCCCCCTGTTATTTCTTCCTTACATATTGCTTTTGAAACCACCTTGTTTAATTGTGAAACGTGATAAAGCAAATACTATACATTTTCATTATCAGCTGTTGCTTTCTTTTAATGGAAATGTAAATGACTTCACGTTTTAGGAACCTAATAACATAAGAATTACTATACAGAGTCAAACCAAACATCTATCTAGCCAAGCATCCTGTTTTCAACTGTGACCAGTCCAGGTCACAAGCGCTGTTACCTCTAAGCTGAGCACGAGTCCTCCAAATTGATTGCTGCCAGTGGGGGGGGGGGGGGGGGGGGGGGGGGAGAAGGGGGAGCAGTGCTTTAAAATTGTGTTTTGCATCACTAAGGATAGGCAATTTCTCTCACTATTGAAAATATAATATTGAAACAGCACCCCTCACTGGTAGGACTGTAGGTGGAAGACTCTCGCTCAGCTTAGAGGGAACAGTGGTCAAAAGTGCCTAGCAAGATTCCATGCTGCTTTCCCCAGTTCTGCTTTAATAATGGTTTATGGACTTTTTTCTTCTAGGAATTTGTCCAAACTGCTTTTACCACATTCTCCAGCAACAAGTTACAGAGCTTTTGCTGTGTTGAATGAAAAAATATTTTCTCTGATTTATGTAAATGTACTAGTTAGTGATTTCATTGCATGTCCTCTACTGTTTGTAGTTTCTGAAAAAGTAAATAGTCAATTCACACTTACTCATTCCACTCCACTAATAGTCCTCTGTCGTATCTCTCCTCAGCCATCTCTTCTCCAAACTGTAGAGACCCAGCCTACTACTTTTAGAGGCATCTGTTCTCTACCCACTCTCAACCATCTCAGAATAACCAGGGTTCTCTCTCTCCCAACCGTGACATCAGAGGACCCAGAAGTCCTAGCCAGCTTCCCAGTCAAAGTAGTTGACAAGCAATTCCATATCATCATGCTGATCAATCCATAGACTGGTGGGTTGTGTCCATCTACCAGCAGGTGGAGATAGAGAGCAAAGCTTTTGCCTCCCTATATGTGGTCATGTGCTGCCGGAAACTCCCCAGTATGTTCTCTATCTCAGCAGGTGGTGGTCACACACAGCAGCAGCTCTGGCTAGGTCTCCAAGCCTAATTTTTAGGTTTTGTTGAGTACCTGGGGTTGAGGGCTCTCCTTGAGCAAGTGCAAACCTGGTGGCGCCAGGTCCCTCCTTTTCTCCCCCCTCCCGCTGGCTCCGTTAAAAAAAAAAAAATTTGGACGTCCTTAAGGGCGTTTATTTCGACGTTTATTTAAACGTTTATTGCAGCTACTCACTGGGACACCAGGTCGTTACAGCTCGGAGCGAGAAGCAGGTAATTTTTACCTTTTTATAGCGGACAGGGGGTTCCCCGATCGATCTCCACGTGGCCTATGGCGTCGGAGGGCGAGGGCGCGAAGAATCGCTCCCCGGACCGCGTGTGCGCTTCTAGCGGGGATGCGTGGGTTTTAAAGTCTGATTCACCCTTGTTGGGTGTCAGTTTGGAGGCCGGTCAGTGTCCCGGGTCTTCCTCCGGTGCGGCGGTTTTTCCCGCCATAAATGCCCATTCCCCGCTGCTCGCCTCCGCCATCTTGGCCGGCCACTCTGCTCGGACGGCTTCTTCTTGGGCCGCCCTTGAGCTGGGAGACGTTCATGCCATGGCCGCCCTTGATTTGGGCGACGGCAAAAAAGCGGCTAAAGTTAAGCGCCGTTCTTTCCGCGCGGCTCCTTCGCGGAGTGTCGCGCCGGACGCCATCTTGGATGCGCAGCATGTTTCTCCCCCGCTCTTGCGAGCGCCGGTTGAGGGTGCGTCTAGGGCTGTGGCCCAGGCTGCTGAAATACACAGTCTGGGGGGTTTCTCCCCCGAGTTTATTTTGCTGCTGCATCAGGCCTTCCTTATGCAGAGTCATGGAATCGGAGGTAGGGTATTATTATGGATTAAGAACTGGTTGAAAGATAGGAAGCAGAGAGTAGGATTGCGTGGCCAGTATTCTCAGTGGAGGAGGGTAGTTAGTGGGGTCCCGCAGGGGTCTGTGCTGGGTCCGTTGCTTTTTAATGTATTTATAAATGACCTAGAGATGGGAATAACTAGTGAGGTAATTAAATTCGCCGATGACACAAAATTATTCAGGGTCGTCAAGTCGCAGGAGGAATGTGAACGATTACAGGAGGACCTTGCGAGACTGGGAGAATGGGCGTGCAAGTGGCAGATGAAGTTCAATGTTGACAAGTGCAAAGTGATGCATGTGGGTAAGAGGAACCCGAATTATAGCTACGTCTTGCAAGGTTCCGCGTTAGGAGTTACGGATCAAGAAAGGGATCTGGGTGTCGTCGTCGATGATACGCTGAAACCTTCTGCTCAGTGTGCTGCTGCGGCTAGGAAAGCGAATAGAATGTTGGGTGTTATTAGGAAGGGTATGGAGTCCAGGTGTGCGGATGTTATAATGCCGTTGTATCGCTCCATGGTGCGACCGCACCTGGAGTATTGTGTTCAGTACTGGTCTCCGTATCTCAAAAAAGATATAGTAGAATTGGAAAAGGTACAGCGAAGGGCGACGAAAATGATAGTGGGGATGGGACGACTTTCCTATGAAGAGAGGCTGAGAAGGCTAGGGCTTTTCAGCTTGGAGAAGAGACGGCTGAGGGGAGATATGATAGAAGTGTATAAAATAATGAGTGGAATGGATCGGGTGGATGTGAAGCGACTGTTCACGCTATCCAAAAATACTAGGACTAGAGGGCATGAGTTGAAGCTACAGTGTGGTAAATTTAAAACGAATCGGAGAAAATTTTTCTTCACCCAACGTGTAATTAGACTCTGGAATTCGTTGCCGGAGAACGTGGTACGAGCGGTTAGCTTGACGGAGTTTAAAAAGGGGTTAGATAGATTCCTAAAGGACAAGTCCATAGACCGCTATTAAATGGACTTGGAAAAATTCCGCATTTTTAGGTATAACTTGTCTGGAATGTTTTTACGTTTGGGGAGCGTGCCAGGTGCCCTTGACCTGGATTGGCCACTGTCGGTGACAGGATGCTGGGCTAGATGGACCTTTGGTCTTTCCCAGTATGGCACTACTTATGTACTTATGTACTTATGCAAAACGCTGCCCCTTCTCCCTTGTCCGACAAAGGGGTTGAGGCCCCCGGAAGTAAACGCCCTTGGGTGGATTCCCAGGGCTTAGAGGACTCTGTCTCCTCTGATGTAGATGAGGGCAGCGTATCTGAGTTCTCCCAACAGTCCTTTGGGGATTCCTTGGAGGAGATGGATTCCCGCTTGGATGGAGCGGATGACCCCTCTGCAGCGCGGATCTTTCGCTCAGAGGATTTGCCCAACCTGTTAGTGCAGGCCATGAGCATTTTGAAGATTTCCTCTCCAGAGGACGTCTCTCCTTCAGCCCCTGTTGGCTCCGCCATTATGCTGGGGACGAAGCGCCCGCCTAGAACCTTCCACGTGCATGATGCCATGCACACCTTAATTTCGGCTCAATGGGATGTCCCGGAAGCGAGCCTCAAAGTGGCTAGGGCTATGTCCCGCCTCTATCCTTTGCCTGAAAGTGAACGTGAGGCCTTTCTTTGGCCTACCGTGGATTCTTTAATCACTGCGGTGACTAAGAAAACGGCGTTGCCGGTGGAAGGTGGCATGGCCCTAAAAGACGCCCAAGACAGAAGATTGGAGGCGGCCTTAAGGTCGTCCTTCGAGGCGGCTGCCTTAAGTTTGCAGGCCTCAGTTTGCGGCTCCTATGTGGCCAGGGCGTGCCTGATGATTGTGCAGCGGGCTTCCCCCTCGGATCCTTCCTTGAGGGCTGATTGGCCGGCCCTGGAATCGGGCTTGGCTTATTTGGCAGACTTACTGTATGATGTCTTGAGAGCCTCGGCTAAAGGTATGGCTCAGACAATCTCTGCGCGGCGCTGGCTTTGGCTGAAACATTGGTCTGCTGACCACGCCTCTAAGTCCCGCCTGGCTAAGTTGCCTTTTAAAGGCAAGCTGCTCTTTGGGGTCGAGCTGGACAAAATTGTGACCGATCTCGGCACGTCTAAGGGCAAGAGGTTACCAGAGGTCAGGGCTCGGGCCAGTGCTCGCCCCGGTAACTCCAGAGGACGGTTTCAGGAAGCCCGTCGGTACCGCCCGGGCAAGTCGGGCTCCTCTGCCCCCTCTTCCTTCAAGAGGAACTTCTCCCCCAAGCAGCATTCCTTTCGCAGAGACCGCCGTCCCGGAGGTGCGCCCTCCGGTCCTCCCCCAGGGTCTCGTACCCAATGACGGGGTCCTGGTCTATGGCCCAGTGCGGATTGGAGGACGCCTGTCCTCGTTTCTGGGCGAGTGGACCAGAGTAACTTCAGACGCTTGGGTGCTGGAAGTCATCAGAGACGGCTACAAGCTAGAGTTCTGCCGACCCTTAAGAGACGGGTTTGTACTCTCTCCCTGCAAGTCTCCGGCCAAAGCTGTGGCAGTGCAGCAGACCTTGGACAATCTGATCCGCCTGGGTGCGGTCGTTCCGGTGCCAGAAAATCAGCTTGGCAAGGGACGTTACTCCATTTACTTTGTGGTACCAAAGAAAGGAGGTTCTGTACGGCCTATCCTCGACCTCAAAGGGGTCAATCGGGCCTTGAAAGTTCGGCACTTTCGCATGGAGACTCTCCTCTCTGTTATAGCGGCAGTGAAGGCAGGGGAGTTCCTGGCATCCTTGGACATCAAGGAAGCGTACTTGCATATTCCCATCTGGCCTCCTCATCAACGCTTTCTGCGTTTTGCAGTCCTGGGCCGACACTTCCAGTTCACGCCCTCCCGATCGGGTTGGCTACTGCTCCGCGAACCTTCTCCAAAGTAATGGTGGTCATCGCGGCCTTCCTGCGAAAGGAAGGAGTACAAGTCCATCCTTATCTGGACGACTGGTTGATCCGAGCCCCCTCTTATGCAGAGTGCGGCAAAGCTGTGGACCGGGTGATTGCTCTTTTGAGCTCCCTGGGGTGGATCATCAACTGGGAGAAAAGCCAACTGCGCCCGACTCAGTCCCTGGAGTATCTGGGAGTTCGATTCGACACCCAAGTGGGCAGAGTGTTCCTGCCGGACAATCGGATTGTCAAACTTCAGGCTCAGGTGGACCAGTTCCTAGTAGCCTCTCCGCTTCGGGCTTGGAACTATGTGCAGCTGTTGGGCTCTATGACGGCCACGATGGAAGTAGTGCCCTGGGCCAGGGCTCATATTAGACCACTACAACACTCTCTGCTGCAGCGCTGGACTCCGGTGTCGGAGGATTATGCTTAGCGCCTTCCCTTGGACCCAGCAGTGCGCAAGGCGCTGAGCTGGTGGCTGAAGACAGACAAGTTGTCTGCAGGGATGCCTCTTGTGACCCCAGAGTGGATTGTCGTCACGACGGATGCCTCTTTGAAGGGCTGGGGAGCCCACTGCATGGGAAGGACAGCGCAGGGGCTCTGGTCTCCTGCAGAGGCAAAGTGGTCTATCAACCTCCTGGAACTCAGAGCCATTCGGTTGGCGCTTTTGGAGTTCCTCCCGGTACTGGCGTTGAAGCCAGTACGGGTCCTGTCGGACAATGCCACGGCTGTGGCCTATGTCAACCGCCAGGGAGGTACCAAGAGCGCCCCTCTAGCCAAGGAAGCCATGAATCTATGCCAGTGGGCGGAAGCGAACCTGGAACAGCTGTCAGCGGCCCACATTGCCGGAGTCATGAATGTCAAGGCGGACTTTCTCAGTCGCCATACCTTGGATCCCGGAGAGTGGCAGTTATCGGCTCAGGCGTTCTTGGACATCACGAAGCGCTGGGGCCAGCCGAGCCTAGATCTGATGGCGTCATCGGCCAATTGCCAAGTGCCGCGCTTTTTCAGCAGAGGACGGGACCCTCGATCTCTGGGAGTAGATGCTCTTCTCCAACAGTGGCCGACACAAGACCTTCTCTATGTGTTCCCGCCCTGGCCCATGTTGGGCAGGGTACTAGACCGGGTGGCAAAGCATCCGGGCCGGATAATCCTGGTGGGTCCGGACTGGCCCAGACGTCCCTGGTATGCGGACTTGATCAGGCTCTCAGTGGACGAACCTCTGCGACTGCCAGTGGAGCAGGGCCTGTTGCATCAGGGTCCCGTGGTGATGGAGGATCCCTCCCCCTTTGGTCTTACGGCCTGGCTATTGAGCGGCAGCGTCTGAGGAAGAAGGGCTTCTCAGACAAGGTCATCGCCACTATGCTGAGAGCGAGGAAGCGCTCTACTTCTACTGCTTACGCCAGGGTTTGGCGTACCTTTGCAGCGTGGTGTGAAGCAGGCTTACTTTCTCCCTTCACTGCTCCAATTTCTTCAGTGCTGGCGTTCCTGCAAGAAGGTCTGGAGAAAGGCCTGTTGCTCAGTTCCCTTAAAGTCCAGGTAGCGGCTCTGGCTTGCTTCAGGGGCCGCCTGAAGGGTGCTTCCCTGGCTTCGCAGCCAGATGTGGTACATTTTCTCAAGGGAGTTAATCACCTGCGCCCTCCTCTGCGCTCAGTGGTGCCTGCGTGGAATCTCAACCTGGTGCTAAGAGCCTTGCAGAAGCCGCCCTTTGAACCCTTGTCGAGGGCATCTCTGAAAGACCTGACGTTGAAAGCAGTCTTTTTGGTGGCTATCACTTCAGCCAGAAGAGTTTCCGAGCTCCAGGCACTCTCATGTCGAGAGCCTTTTCTGCAGTTCACTGAGGCAGGAGTGACTATTCGCACAGTGCCTTCCTTCCTGCCCAAGATTGTTTCTCGCTTCCATGTGAATCAGCAGCTCTGTCTCCCTTCCTTTCGTAGGGAGGACTACCCAGAGGAATACTCTGTTCTCAAATATCTGGATGTGAGACGAGTCATCATCAGATACTTGGAAGTGACCAATGATTTCCGGAAATCGGATCATCTGTTTGTCCTGTTTGCAGGTCCTCGTAAGGGTCTGCAGGCTGCTAAGCCTACAGTGGCAAGATGGGTCAAGGAAGCCATTGCAGCGGCTTATGTGGCCGCGGGGAAGGTGCCGCCTATCCAGCTGAAGGCTCACTCCACTAGAGCTCAGGCGGCCTCGATGGCAGAGGCCGGGTCCGTCTCCTTGGAAGAGATTTGCAAGGCGGCAACTTGGGCATCGGCCCATACCTTCTCCAGGCATTACCGCTTGACTGTGGCTGCTCGGGCGGAGGCCCGGTTTGGAGCTTCAGTGTTGCGGTCAGGGATTTCTATGTCCCGCCCTGGGTGAGTACTGCTTCGGTACATCCCACCAGTCTATGGATTGATCAGCATGATGATATGGAAGGTAAAATTATGTATCATACCTGATAATTTTCTTTCCATTAATCATAGCTGATCAATCCATAGCCCCTCCCAGATATCTGTACTGTTTATATTCTGGTTGCATTTCAGGTTCAAGTTTAGTCTTCAGTTCCTGTTCAGGAGGACTTCGTGTTCAAGTTTTTTCAATTGGATTCTTCAAGAGTTGAGACGAGTTTGTGTTACAGTGAGCTGCTGCATTCCTCTCCCCTCGGTTTTACGGGGCTGGATTGAGACATAAATTCTGCCGGCGTTCCCTCCTGCTTCGTGCGGCTGTAGGGCAGCTTTGTACCCCTCCCGCTTCGGCGGTGTTAGGGTCAGTCAGCTCCTCCCGCGGTTGCGGTTGCAGGATAAGCCAGATCCCCCCGCATCGGCGGGGTGGTGTCCCTCCCCCGCTCCACGGGGATGAGCTGGACGGATTCCCCTCCCCCACTTGTGTGGGGATGAGCTGGGTTAATTCCCCTCCCCCGTTTCGGCGGTGGTGAGCTGGGCAGAGTGTCCCTTTGTGGGTGTAATTCTCTAAGTGCTGAGTCCTGCGGATGGAGCTTTGATATCGACATACTGAGGAGTTTCCGGCAGCACATGACCACATATAGGGAGGCAAAAGCTTTGCTCTCTATCTCCACCTGCTGGTAGATGGACACAACCCACCAGCCTATGGATTGATCAGCTATGATTAATGGAAAGAAAATTATCAGGTATGATACATAATTTTACCTTCCCAATTCCCAACCCTGCTTTTTTAAGGGGTTTGAAACATGCTCTTTCTAATGAAAATGATTAAAAAGAGTTTCCAGAAGGTCTTTTTTTGTAAAAGAGGGCTAAAAATACCCTATTTTTGGCGTTTTTGCAAAAATAATCAACTTTACACTCAATTTGTGAGCTAATGGAAAATATTAGGAGAATGAAATTTTATTTTCGAAAACCTTGTGTTGATAACTTGTTGTGTGCAAACTTTCACGTTTATCACACCTTTAATTCCAGAGATATAAAAAACCAAACTTTACAACTTTTTCATGCCGCAAATTTTTTCGGACCTATTTTGCTCCAAGTTTTCTTCATGGAAATCGCTCATAAAGATTTTTTTATTATTTTGTGTAATAGAGCGCAAAAAGTTGTACAAGACGGCCAAGTTTTGTTTCTCTCAACAAAATATATTGCCGGAGATACAGTGTCTCAAAGTTGCCGAAATCTCGGAGTCATACCATAGAAGGCTGCAGTATGGGGTCAAACAGATTACTATATCTCAGCAAGTATTGCATCGGCGAACGTAAAGCTTTACCAGTGTTCATTGGGGACATGTGTGAATGTTCACAGAAAATTTCATTGAAATCTGTGGTGGTCGCGCAGGGACCACCAGACCACTTTACATGGAATGACCCATTTGCAACTATGTTATATGAAAATGCAATATATTTAAACATTTCTCACAGCATGGTACCACTCTAGTTCTGCACGTGCCTGAGCTGCCCTGTAGTACCAGTAAACATTAGGGACTCCAAGCCCTCGCTTTCTCTTTTCTTGATAAAGGAATGACCGAGACAAACGAGAGCGTCTACCAGCCCAAATAGAACATACGAGCTGATCTTGTAGATTAGAAAGGAACCCCCTAGGCATCTTCAAAGGGAGCACCTGAAACAAATAAAGCAAATGAGGTAAGATATTTTAATAGTAGCTAGTCTACCAAACCAGGAGAGAGTCAAGTCCTCCCACCTATCCAGGTCGGCAGAGTGGACTCTAACCAGGCCCGAGTAATTGGCAGAGAACAGGTCATAGAAACACGGAGTCAGGAACACACCCAAGTAGCGAATTCCCTTTGTCACCCAGCGAAAAGAAAATGAGGTTTGCAAAGCTTTGTGGGAAGAGTAACATTTAGGGCCTCTGATTTATTCATATTGACTTTAAACCCCGATACAGCTGAATAGTCGCCAATGGTTTGCAAAAGATTGGGAAATGAGGTTAGTGGACAAGTCACAGACAACAATATATCGTCGGCAAAGAGTGCCATTTTATGTTCTCTTTCCACTAAGCACTTTCATCACAAAAGGCTCCATAACCTTTGCGAAAAGCAATGGAGACAAGGGACATCCCTGGCGAGTTCCCCTATATAGCGAGAACATTCATAGTTACCCCCATTAACTTGAACACAAGCTTTAGGAGAATAGTAACAGGCCTGGACCCAACCACAAAACAAAGGGCCTATCCCAAAACATTCCATGACCCGGTACATAAAGGGCCAATGAACCCTGTCAAAAGCCTTCTCTGCATGTAGGCTGAGAAGACACATAGGATTCTGGTCTTGTTTAGATAAATAAATCAAGTCCACCACTCGCCTAATATTGTCCATAGCTTGTCGTTGAGGCACAAACTCCACTTTATCTGGGTGTATGAGCGATGGCAAGATAGAAGCTAAACGATTTGCTAAAACCTTTGCTAGAACCTTAACATCTGCATTCAAGATAGATATTGGGCGATACGATCCTTATCTGGTTTTGCTATTACTGCGATTCAGGCTGCCATCATGGAAGGCGGTAAGGTCGCCCTAGATCTGATCTGATTGAGTAAATGTGTACGAAGTGGGGCCAGGTCTGGGGCAAACCTCTTATAAAACTCATTAGGGAGTCCATCTAGACCAGGTGACTTATGCAAAGGGAGGCCTTTAATAACCTTTTGCATCTCTAATGGTGTTACCGGCTTGTCCAGATCAGCTGCCTGTGCAGGAGTGAGCGAGGGTAAGCTGCACGATGCCAAGTACCCGGTGATAGCCTCTGGAGTGGGTGATGTTCCTGTGAATATAAGGATTGATAGAATTGCCTGAAACGTATCTGAGCAGAGGTGTTCAACAGACTACCCTTACCATCTCTTTTGTTTACGCATCCGTAAGGCAAGGATATGCCCCGCTTTGTTAGTGAATTTTAAGGAACAAACCTTATGTCTCGCAGCGTGCTAAGGTGTTCCAAATAAATAGAGTCTAGTTGAAGCCTCAGACTGCGTAACTCCTGCATTATTTGGGGTGAACTTCTGTCCTTATTACTAGCCTCCAGACACTGAATTTTATCCAAGCAACTTGCTAGCAGCGCTTTTTGGAGGTGGGCACACTTTTGGCAGCTTGTAGAAAATATTCCCTAGATTCTGCCTTCATGGCATCCCAGAGTATATTTAAAGGGGAACCCGAGTCAATTTGTTCTCCAAGTATCCTATATAATAAAACTCACCCTCAACATTCTGAGGACACTGACGTCACTGTAGGTCATCCGGGCACTTCCTTCCGGTTCGAAGCCTTCGTGGTGGTGAAGCCACCGAAAACACTGTGTTGGGGCCCCGCCCTTGCGTCAAACGTTATGACGTCGAGGGCGGAGCAATGGCGTCAGTGGCTTCACAACCAACGAATCAGCAGATTGAAGGTGGCGTGCCGGGGTCCACAGCAATGGCGGGCAGTGCCTTCAGAACGCCGAAGGGGTGAGTAGGGAGGGGGGGAGGTTCGGAAGGAAACCGTGCTAGCACCCGTTTCATTTGCGCAAGAAACGGGCATGTTTTACTAGTTCTTTTAATATTCTTCTATAACCCTCCACCACCTCAGCATCCTGTAAGATGTTGACATTCAAAGTCCATCTCTTGTCCTTGACCTCTGCCCTAACGGACGGCAAGGAGACCCATATTGGTGCGTGATCTGATATAGTTATACTACCAATACCCGCGTCCGGCCCCCTCTCAACTAGCCTAGTGTCCATAAAAATATAGTCAATGTGTGAGTAGGAGTCATGCATAGGGGAGTAATGAGTGTAATCTCGATCTCACGGATGAGTAAATCTCCATGTATCTAAGGCTCCCAAGGAATATATAAGAGAGCCAAAAGCCGAATATTGCTTAGTGTCAACAGTGGGGGAAGCCCTAGTATGATCTAGAATCGGATCATCCATTTCTTCATTGAAGTCCCCTCCCATGATCAAAGGACCATGAATAAATGAGGAAAGAGAATTCCGCACATGAGCATAAAAGGCCTCCTGATGTTCATTGGGAGCATATATTGATGCCAGGGTAATATTTAATTCATCAATAATAATGTCTACAAATAGTAAACGCCCAGCCGGGTCTCGTTTAACCTTAACAACCTGAACTGGTAATGAGGAATGAATGTATCAATACAGCCACTCCAGATCTCTTTGAAAATTCAACAGATGATGCAAAGTAAGCAGTAGGATAACTGGGATGAGAAAGAAGCCTTTCATGCACTCGACGAAGGTGTGTCTCCTGCAAAAAGACATGTGGCCTAAACTGTGACTATTCTTTAAAGAGCTTTTGACGTTTCTGAGGCATATTAAGGCCTTTGACATTATAAGACAAGACCTTTAGATCAGCGCTCATCAGTAAATGGTAATACCAAGCGTGCACATATTTGTAAATAACTCTAGGCACCTAGTCTCATAACATAATGAACCCCTCAGCCTGCAATGATGCATATGTTTAAATCCCCCCTCCTTTCCCAACACAGACACTCCCCACCCTCCCCTTCACCCACACAATATTCACCAGCCAAGACGATACATGACCCCTGAATGGGAATTCGAGGAACTAAGCCACCACACCCCAGACAACCCATCCACATTCAGCCCCCCCCCCCCCCACACATCCCTATACTCTGAGACCAAGTAATATCCCTCCCCACCTATATATTTAATCCCACCAAACAGCTATCCACATCTTCACACAACCACACTCTGGATATTAACAGTCAACTCCCCCATACATCCCCCCCCCCCCCCCCCCCCCCCCCCCCCCACTTCTCACACTTAGTTACAATCTGAGATCCATCTCCCTCCCAAATTTCTGTTCAGTGCCCATCCACACGTCTCAAAACATAATATGATCCAATTAGGTAAGCTTTACAGAAGCTTGCACATAGCCTTACACTAATTTAAGGACATCACTTAGAACCAAGGAAGGAACTCCTCCCGTCCTCATTTTCTCAAAGTCCACTCCTTCCCAAGAAAAGGAATGACCAATTAACACTGGATGATTATGTCCAATTGAAGTCTCTGCAAAAGGAGCTACTGCTTTCTGCATACTCTTCTTGGATGGCGCGGGGACCCTCTGCCATCTTTGAAGTTTAGCTCTTGTTGCAGGAGCCAGTGTGTTCGGATGAACAGCTGAAGCAGCCATGCCTGCTGCATGCAAGATCTTCCAGGCTTCTGCCAGGGATTGCACCCGATGGTTTGTACCTTGCAAGGCAAAGTTCAGTGATTTAAGATGTCTAGGGCAGGTTTCATAAACCTCCACTACAGTAACGTATACTGGGAAAGGTCCTGATATACAGTAATCCTGGAATCTCCATACTCCAGGTCATGCATATGACAAGCTCGAGTAAGGATAAGCTCTTTATCAGTGAATTTGAGGAAACGCACAATTATATCTCACAGCCTCTTGTCCAAACGCTTGCCCAATGAACGATGCGCTGTTTCCAGTTCAACCAGGGCCGCGCCCAGTTCGGACCCCATCAAGGTATAACAGAGGGATCGAACAAACTCCGGGACGTCCTCAGTCGATCCTCCTTCCGGATCACCCCGAAATCGGAGGTTGTTCCGCCGGTCCCTGTTTTTCAAGTCATCCAGTTTTTAGGATATGTCCATATTCTGCTCCTCCAGGTCCTGGATACTGGAAGTATGTGTGAGAATAGATTCTGCATACTCATTCAGCTTCAACTCAATGTCCTCCACCCTTCCCCCCCCCCCCCCCCCCCCCCCCCCCGGCTCCTGGAGGTCAGAGCTTAATGTAGCCATGCAGTCCAGAATTTCCTCTTTGGAGGCTTTAATGTCTGCTTGAATTCTGGAAAGGAACTTTCACAGTTCACTAGAAATACCTTTTTTTTGAAGGAGGGAGTCTCAATTCCACCACGGATAAAGCCAGATCTGAGTCGGACGGGAGAGATGTGCTGGTAACACATGGTGGCTCACCTCCTTGCTCCCTGCTTGGCCTGACGGCCGTTCCGTCTCTCTTTTTTTGCTTGAGGAGGCAGATTTGCTCATGATCGTGGGTGCACTGCGAATCCACAAATGCTTGTAGGGCATAAGAAGAATGCCGATGGTGATGGATATTGCAATTGTGCGCAAGGAGCGGGACAAAAAAAACTAGGCTGGCATTTCTTGCGGTGATGTCACTTCCTCCTCATTTTGGTAATTGTTTTGATATATCCCACAAGTTTTGGACTAGTCTAGTGAAGATGCTAAGGAAGGAGATACTTCGTCTTACGTGCTCACTTTCTTTCCTTCAGTCTTACCAGACCAGTCCAGAGGTTGCTCTTAATATATTTCCTTTTATATTTCAACGGTTTTTATTGATGATGTACCACGTCAAACAAAACCAATAAAGTCAAACATTTTGTAAACATTCAGTCATGTCATAATTGTACATGTGCATCTAGTCTAACATCATCATCATTATTTTACATCCTTTCCTCCCCCTTCCCCCCACCCCCCCCCCCCCCCAACCTTCCCTTTATTTTACTCCTTTACCTTTATCTACTTATTTCATGGTAATTATACTAGCAATATCTATTATAGGTCTTAACCGGTCCAAAATCCGGAGCAAATATATGCTGGATGTCTCACTATCTAGGACGTATCCAATTTGTTAAGCACTGCACTTCTAGCCTTGTGGGAGATATTTTGTAAATATTTAGACCATATATTAACAAAGATCTTTCTTTTCTTTGGGTTACCGTAAGCCTCCCTGGTCTCCCAGAGCATTAGCTCATGGAACCTATTTTTCCAGTACCAAAAGGAGGGTGGCTCAGCCTGCAGCCAATAATATATTTCCTTTTATTAAACCACTTTACTGTGCTTTAATATTACTTTTATAACTCTTTAATCAGTGGTCTCCCTTCTCATTTTTAACCTTAAGTTTTCTCTATCGGTTTCACTTTTTGACGTGTTTTACTAACAGTATGTTAAAATGAGTATTATTACTACAGCAACTCGAGCAAAATGAAAAGTCCATTGCTTTGTCAATTGAAATATTGACTATCAAAGAATGCAAGACTTTTTATCCTCTGTCTCCATCTTCTGGTTGATAGGCACAGCCTACAGGTTCTGGACTGGTCTGGTAGGACTCTTGCAAAAAAAATGGTCGCTGCCTACGGAACACGCTAACAGCTGGCTCCAATGACCTAAGCAAGAATTTGGCTGAAATCAGCAGTAACCTAGGCTGAATAAACAGCCCTACGCAGCCCCACGCAGAATAGACCTACCCGAAAGCGGTTTTAGAGATAAAGTGAACCGGAGCCTTCCACAAGTTCCCTGCAGGCATCCAACTCTGGTGGCCGGGATCGGGCAACGTGCTTGGCCTCCACCCTGCCCAAGGTCGCAATCATCCTACAAGTTACCTGTTCACGGTGCGGCCGCCGCTGTGCATCATAAACGATATTCAATTACCTAAAACTGCTGCCGTAGATTAACGGGAGACGCCTTACCTGCTGCTGCTGCCGCTGAGAGCTGTTGACGTCACCCAAGGCTTTCAACCAGCCGACTAAGGCTTTCACCGCTACCCTGCCAAGCGGCCCATTACAGCGGACTTTTCACAGCAAACCGGACCTACTCCTCGAAGTTGCTACCACCCGAGGCTCTCAATCAGCCGACTGAGGTTTTTACTGCTACCCTGCCAAGCGGCCCATTACAATCGAACCCTTCACAGCAAACCGGATCTACCCCTTGAAGTTGATTCCACCCGATCGGATGATCGTCGAGACAGTGGTGCGAAAGGAGTCATGAAAACGATACTGCAAAGCCTAGGAGTATAGCCGTTGAGATAGAAAATTCAGATGAGTGAGTTAACGGTTGCTGGGGCTTGAGGCTGGTTCACGTGGCACTGAACCACCAGCCTCGCAGGTGCCTTATACTTATTTGGTACTGATTTGCCCTAAACGTCTGACAGCTCACTGTTATAAGTTATTTTGCTTTATATTAACTATGTAGGCAAGTGCTTATATTCCTGATATTTAAACGATATTGATCTATATAGTCAGCATAGTATTGTATTCATAGCTTTTAACTGCTACAATTGACTTACCTTATATTGCTGACTAGTGACTTGCCCTGTATTGCTGTATATTGCTGTATATTAATCTATCTGTCATTATTGAACACTGATCGGCTCTGCATTGTTGAGCAACTACCTGTCCTGCACTGTTGGCCATTGATTTGTCCTGCACTTCTGAATACCAATCTATTCTGTATTACTATCAACTGATTGTAACCTATCCTGGTGATTATTGATTTATCTACATTGATGACCACTGAGAGACACTGTTGATTGCTAAGCGGTTCTGTATGGCTGTTAACTGGTTTGCCTAACACTGTTGCCAGTTAACTGTTATTAGCCATTTTGATATCTATCAACTGTGTATTTAAATTTATATTTGCCTAATATTAATCGTTACAGTGCTTTACAGTTAGGTCATAATTTTATTCTAATACTGTCAGTACTGATCTGCTCTTACAATATATATTTATCATCCATTTACCAACATGATCCTTATCAAAATACTTATCATTATCCACTCACTAACTTTCATCCACGCAACACTCAACTTCCCCCCCAACGGAAATCAACCTAATACCAGTTCTTCAATACCATGTAAGAACACCTACTTCAATCATATCCCCATGGACCACCAATAACCATAGAACTTCACAAAGTCACAGGCAATTATCCTGTAAATCAGAAACTATCTCATCTAAAGCAAAAGCACCTAAGACAAGACAACTCATTAAAATCCGACCTTCATTTTCAACTTCTGAGTCACATCAACCTGTTCATATAGGATACATCAACACTAGATCTGCAGTTAACAAAACCGAAACCATCACGACTGGATTACATCTGACAATCTCGATCTACTCTTCATCACGGAAACTTGGATCCGGGATTTAAAAGATCCCATCATCCTTGACTTATGCCCGCCTGGTTATAAAATAATGCATTTGCCTAGAGAAGATAGAAGAGGTGGAGGTATAGCACTTATCCATAAAACAAACCTCTACACAGAAACAATATCAGAGTCCATCTCACCACAAAGTGAAATTGCCTCTATTAAACTTTATAACTCCACACTATGCGATCATCTTACCTACATACTGTTTTATAGGCCTCCTAATAACTGAAATATTAGCCAAACTACATTTATGGACTTTATATCAAACGTATACTTCAACAGTTCCAACGTACTACTGATTGGAGACTTGAATCTTCATCTAGAAGACTTAAATTCGGTCCATTCTTGAGAATGTACTGACTTCCTTCAATCATGTGACTTCACCATGCCCCCACTTCAACCTACTCACATTAAAGGACACTCACTCGACATTATTTCCTACAAATACTCTTTAAACCAAAACTTCCTTATATCAGACATTCATTGGTCTGCTTCACCTTGGTCAGACCATGATAAAGCGACTTTATCTCTATACTGGCGTAAGAAGAACCAGGTTATTAAACAGGAACCTTTAACAATCACCACCAGAGGACGTATTGTCATAGATACTTTCTGGCATAAGATCTATTATAACAACTGGTCAACTCATCCTAATTCATATCAATTCTTCACTGAATGGGACAATAGGTGTAAACTTACTCTGGACGAAATTGCACCTTTTCATTCTAAGACTCTATGTAGAAGAAATCCTTCTCCTTGGTTTAATGACATATTAAAGAGTTTCAAGTCACAAACCAGAAAACTTGAAAATACTTGGAGTAAACAAAAAAATAACCTCACCTTTAATGCTTGGAAACAGTCACAAAAAAAACTACAAGAAAGCCATCAAGCAAGCCAAAAGATCATATTACACAAGTAAGATTACATCCACTGGTACAGATAAAAGAAAATAGTATCATTTAATTAAGAATCTTCTCAACACCGACCCAATCACAACATCTGCCTCAAATTGTCCATCAGCAGAACAACTAGCCAATTACTTTAAAGACAAAATCATCAAACTGTGCAACTCAGTCCCCCATGATGATGTCAGTATAGACAACTTTCTTGATGAACTAGATCCAGCCATGGACGAGATTCCTGCCGATCACTCCTGGATGAACTTCACACTTCTTATCACTGAGGAAATTTCTACAACATTATCCAAACTCTCAAAATCCCATTGTTACCTTGACTCATGCCCTAATTATCTAATGAAAAAAGCTCCACCTCGTTTCATTGCAGACCTCACCATTCACTTAAATTTCCTTCTTCAACAGGGATCCTTCCCCACTGAACACGCTGACATACTACTCCCGCCAATACCAAAGAATATCAAGGTTATCAATAGAAATCAAACAACATAAAACATGGAAAAGAAAATAAGATGATACCTTTTTTATTGGACATAACTTAATACATTTCTTGATTAGCTTTCGAAGGTTGCCCTTCTTCGTCAGATCAGAAATAAGCAAATATGTTAGCAGATAGTATATATAAGAGAAACATCAAAGCATTACTTTGACAGTCTGACAGAGTGGGAGGGTGGGGTATGCATGGGGACATCAAAGCATTTCATTGATATTCTAACAGGATGGGTGTTGGTAGGTGAGAGGAGGGTTATAAACAGAGAAATTACCCTCCTCTCACCTACCAACACAGGAAGCCGGCAAAAGAATCGGTTGGGCCGCTGGATGACCGAGGGGTAAAAGGGGCGATCAAGGAAGACAAAGATGTAGCGGAGAGCCTGAATGAATTCTTTGCTTCGGTCTTCACCGAGGAAGATTTGGGTGGGATACCGGTGTCGGAAATGGTATTTCAAGCGGACGGGTCGGAGAAACTTACTGACTTCAGGGTAAACTTTGAGGACGTAATGGGGCAGTTCAGCAAACTGAAGAGTAGCAAATCTCCTGGACCAGATGGTATTCATCCTAGAGTACTGATAGAACTGAAAAATGAGCTTGTGGAGCTACTGCTAGTGATATGCAACTTATCCTTAAAATTGAGCGTGGTCCCGGAAGATTGGAGGGTGGCCAATGTAACACCGATTTTTTAAAAAGGCTCCAGGGGAGATCCGGGAAATTATAGACCGTTGAGTCTGACGTCAGTGCCGGGGAAAATGGTAGAGGCTATTATTAAAAACAAAATTACAGAGCACATCCGAGGACATGGATTACTGAGACCGAGTCAGCTTTTGGTGGGGAAATCTTGCCTGACCAATTTACTTCAGTTCTTTGAAGGAGTAAACAAACATGTGGACAAAGGGGAACCGGTTGATATTGTGTATCTGGATTTCCAAAAGGCATTTGACAAGGTACCTCATGAAAGGCTACAGAGGAAATTGGAGGGTCATGGGATAGGAGGAAATGTCCTATTTTGGATTAAAAACTGGTTGAAGGATAGGAAAGAGAGAGTGGGGTTAAATGGGCAGTATTCACAATGGAGAAGGGTAGTTAGTGGGGTTCCTCAGGGGTCTGTGCTAGGACTGCTGCTTTTTAATATATTTATAAATGATTTAGAGATGGGAGTAACTAGCGAGGTAATTAAATTTGCTGATGACACAAAGTTATTCAAAGTTAAATCGCGACAGGATTGTGAAAAATTACAAGAGGACCTTACGAGACTGGGAGACTGGGCAGCTAAATGGCAGATGGCGTTTAATGTGAGCAAGTGCAAGGTGATGCATGTGGGAAAGATGAACCTGAATTATAGCTATTTAATGCAAGGTTCCACGTTAGGAGTCACTGACCTAGAAAGGGATCTGGGTGTCGTCGATAATACACTGAAACCTTCTGCTCAGTGTCCTGCTGCGGCTAGGAAAGCGAATAGAATGTTGGGTTTTATTAGGAAAGGTATGGAAAACAGGTGTGAGGATGTTATAATGCCGTTGTATCGCTCCATGGTGCGACCGCACCTTGAGTATTGTGTTCAATTCTGGTCACCGCATCTCAAGAAAGATATAGTAGAATTGGAAAAGGTGAGAGAAGGGCGACTAAAATGATAGCGGGGATGGGACGACTTCCCTATGAAGAAAGATTAAGGAGGCTAGGGCTATTCAGCTTGGAGAAGAGACGGCTGAGGGGAGACATGATAGAGGTATATAAAATAATGAGTGGAGTGGAACAGGTGGATGTGAAGCGTCTGTTCATGCTTTCCAAAAATACTAGGACTAGGGGGCATGCGATGAAACTACAGTGTAGTAAATTAAAAACAAATTGGAGAAAATGTTTCTTCACCCAACGTATAATTAAACTCTGGAATTCGTTGCTGGAGAAAGTGGTGAAGGCGGTTAGCTTAGCAGAGTTTAAAAAGGGGTTGGACGGTTTCCTAAAGGACAAGTCCATAAACCTCTACTAAATGGACTTGGGAAAAATCCACAATTCCAGGAATAACATTTATAGAATGTTTGTACGTTTGGGAAGCTTGCCAGGTGCCCTTGGCCTGGATTGGCCGCTGTCGTGGACAGGATGCTGGGCTCAATGGACCCTTGGTCTTTTCCCAGTATGGCATTACTTATGTACTTATGAGAGCGCAATTCCTCTCCGTGAAAGGCTCCATTGACTTCCTATTACTGAACAAATACACTTCAAAGTCCACACGTTGATTCACAAGATTATCTACAGAGACGCCCCAGGTTACATGTATAATCTGATAGACATACCAGCCAGAAACAGTTTAAAATCTTCTAGAACATATCTCAATTTGCATCTTCCTAATTGCAAAGGACTTAAGTACAAGACATATTATGCATCCAACTTCTCTGTAATAGGCAGTCAAATATGGAATGCCTTACCAAGATCCATTCGAATAGTCAGTGACCTTCAACCTTTCCGGAAGTTGCTAAAAACTTACCTCTTCAATCAAGCTTACACAAATAACCTGAATTAAATAATATGTCCATGTGTACCACTAGACCAATCCAAGAATTCAGAACCGGAATGTACTCCCCTATTATTCCTTTAACATACTCCTTTTTTACCCACCTCCACACAATCTATTATATCCTTCTTCTTACCCCTCCCCTACATTTTCCCTATAATAACTACATGTTATTATAATAACTATATGTCATTTATCCTGTTTTACTATGTAAGCCATATTGAACCATTCTAGCCAGCTTATAATCGAAAGTAATCGCCGGCTATTTCCCGACACAAATCGGGATATGGCCAGCGATTTCGCAAAAGCGGCGAAAAGCGTATAATCGAAAGCTACATTTGTGATAGCTTCGCCGCTTTCCCTTCGCCTCGCCGGCGAAAATACAAAGGGGCGTGTTGGCGGCGAAGCGAAGGCGGGACATTGGCAGGCTTGGGCGAGGCTACCAGATGGCCTGCTTTCGCGGATAATGGAAAAATAAAACCCGGCGATAAGCAGTATTTCACCGGGTTTACTTGGTCCTTTTATTTTCACGACCAAGCCTCAAAAAGGTGCCCCAACTGACCAGATGACCACCGGAGGGTATGGGGGATGACCTCCCCTTACTCCCCCAGTGGTCGCCAACCCCCTCCCACACTAAAATTATTAAAATACAAACCTTTTTTGCCAGCCTGTATGCCAGCCTCAAATGTCATACTGTCACGTCTGTGGCCGTGACCACCCTCAGACTTACCTTGATCCTGGGGGTCAGCTTCCTCGCTGGCTCTTGCCTCTTCTGTCTGTCCTTTCTGAGCTAGCTCTGGCTCCCTGTGCTGACTGCATCCAGCAGCTTGACACTAATTGCTGCACTGCACCTGGGGGTGTTGACTAGGTTACCTCTCTCTCAGTGTGCTGGCTGCTTCCAGCAGGACACTAATTGCCTCAATACACTGCACCTGGATGTGGGGAGCCTCTCTGTGTTTCCCCCTGCTTTCTGCCTGAGTCCTGTGTTTGTGACGTCATCAGGGAAGGGCTTCTTAAGGAAAGGCTCTGCTGGCATTCAAGGCCTTTGCATGGTGTCATGCCCAGAGGCCAACAGGTTAGTCAGTGTGTTGCTGCGCTGCTTCTGAGCCTGTCTTCTGTGTGGGCTTTTGCCCTTCTGTTTCCAGTACCTGTGGGCTGCTTGCCCTTCTGCCTCAGTCTGTGTTTGGAGCCTGAAGCTCAACCCTGGTTTCCTTTCCTTCTTTGTATGTTACAGGCTGCTAGCCCTTCTGCCTTATTCTGTGTTTGGAGCCGAATGCTCAACCCCTGTTTGTTTCCCCTTTATGTGTTTCTGGCTGCTTGCCCTTCTGCCTTCTCTGTGGAGGTAGTCTCTGCAGCCCGGCCCTGGTTATTCCCTGTCTGTGTTTGCAGCCTGCCCTCTTCTCTGCCTGTATTCAGGGTTCTCTTTCAGCTGTGTATCGCCCTGTTCCCTGTGGCTACACAGCCTGAGTGTTGATCCCGAACCCTGCCTGTCTCTTCTGAGTCCTGGTTCTGGTTAGCTAGTGTATCCGGTTTCCGCTCTGCCTAGCTACCTTCTTCCCTGTGTGCACATCCTGAAACCGGCTTGTATATCCTGTGTGCATATCCTGAACCCTGCCTGTCTCTTCTGAGTCCTGGTTCTGGCTAGCTACTGTATCCGGTTTCCCGCTCTGCCTAGCTACCCTCTGTCCTGCGTGTCTCCCCTGAACCCTGCTTGTACATCCTTTGGGCTAAGCCTGATTCCTGCTTGTATATCCGGAGTGTATATCCTGAATCCTGTGTCTGTCTAGCCAGTGTGTATTTCCTGGGTGGTTACTCCTCTATCCTGTCTCTACCTAGCTAGAGGGTTTACCCTGTGAGTATTCCCTGATCCCCGGTCTGCCTAGGTTGCATGTATGCCCTTGTCCTTGCTCCTGCTAAGCTCTTGTACGTCTTGTCTTCATAGTCTGTCCTGTGTTTCTGGCTTAGCGGCTGCGGGCAGCGCTCAGTGCCGTCTAGCGTCTAGTATTGTTTCCTCGTGTTTTCTAGACCCGTGGTGGGTCCTCTGGATCTCTAGTTCCGGCCTTGCCCTGCAAGTCCTGTCGGCCGCCTGCACGCTAGAGCTCAACTCTAGCAGAAAGGTGGCTAAGTACAGGTGAAGCAGCTCCTGTTCTGCCGGTTCCAGTTGCCTACTTCCAGTCCAGAGTTCCGGTCTGGTCCTTCCGGATGTCCAGTTCCAAGACGGTCTTGCCTACCTCTGCCGCTCCGCGGCAGGGGCCCAAGGGCTCACGATTCCCAGTGCTGCCTTGAGGACCTGACAGCATACCAAGGGCCTCGAGAACGCGACACATACCCAGCACCCTGACAGCAGTATGCAGGTCCCTGGAACAGTTGTTGTTGGTTGCAGCGGACTGCAGAAAGGCAGAGCCAGGCCCATCCCCCCCCTACCTGTTCCACTTGTGGTGGGTAATGTTGAGCCCTCCCAAACCCCCCAAAACTCACTGTACCCACATGTAGGTGCCCCCCTTCAGCCCTTAGGGCTAGGGTAATGGTGCACACTTGTGGGTTTGGGGGGGGGGGGGATTTGGGGGACTCAGCACACAAGGGAAGGGTGCTATGCACCTGGAAGCTAATTTGGTTGTTGATAAAAGATGTTTGAAGTGCCCCCTAGGGTGCCCGGTTGGTGTCCTGGCATATGAGGGGGACCATTGCAGTACAAATGCTGGCTCCTCCCACGGCCAAATGCCTTGGATTTCGCCGGGTTTGAGATCGCCGGCAGTTTTTTCCATTATCGCGGAAAAACAAAACTGGCGATCTCAAACCCGGCGAAATCCAAGGCATTTCGCCGGCCCACATCATATTATCGAAAAAAAAAGATGGCCGGCCAGCTTAGCACCGCCGCCACAATAGATCGACAGCGAACTATTTGGCCGGCGACGTTCGATTATGCGCCTCTATATCATTTTGTTATCCTGTTTTACTATGTAAGCCGCATTGAGCCTGCCATTGAGTGGGATAGTGCGGGGTACAAATGTTACAAATCTACTATAATAAAACTCACCCTCAACATTCTGAAGACAACGTTCTGAAGTCACTCAGTCACTCACTGAAGGGTTCATGGATTCATGGTGGTGAAGCCAGAACACTGACCATGTCTCTCTGCCCCGCCCTCACTTGACGGACCAATCAGAAAAAACACCCTCAACATTCTGAAACACAAAGGACCATCACAACACCGTTCCCAGGCAACACTAGGCAACGTAAGACGGACCAATCAGAGGAAACTACGTGACAATAAGGGAGGAGCATTCCCCAGCAGAATGGCTCATTATCTGTGCAGCACGGAGAGCACAGAACCACCGCTGGAACGAGAGAAGAATATTCCTGCTGTGGGTATGTGCAAAAATAGACCATGGGAGAGGGGGGGGGGAAATTTTTAAATGCCTAATGCCAGTACTGAAGAATGCCAGAGGGCACATAGCAAAGACTATATTTGGGATCGCTTGACATGGAGTCAGAGGAGCCGGAAAACAACGTGCCCGTCACCATCTGGGACGTGGGCGAACAGGACAAGCTGCGGCCCAGCTGGAAGGATTACCTGCGACCCAGCCAGCAGCAAACAGCGACCAAGGAAGGGGGAGGAGTAGGGAAACATGCGGAGCGTATTTCCCTACTCCTTCCCTGCCTAGGAATCGCTGGAGACTGGCTGCCAAACTAACGAAACGACCGCACACCGACGCACCACCTCCATCATTCGAAAGGCATCCACTCTTTCTTCAACAGAAATGCAAACTAATAATACAAAACAAACAAAGAATACATGGTTTCTCAGGCGGCTGCAGGTAACTCCACACCCCCTTCCTCTTCCCCTTTTGCCGAAGCGGCCAAGGACGTGCCCAACCATCCCCAGCCTCAGGCAAGCTGTCTCCCACCTCGGGGATTCCCCGAGCACCCAGAAAAAGACGGCGCTGATTCCTGCAGCGCATAAATGTTCCAGCATTCCCCTGCAGCCGGCCTGAAATGGACCAAACATACCGGATCACCCCCCGATGGCCCAAGACTGTGCTCTTCTCCCTTCCGCCAACTTAAAACAACCATCCCCGTCCTCAGGCAAGCCGTCACCCACCTCCAGGATGCCCAGAACCCCAGCCCAGTGGAAAAAGATGGCGCTGCTTCCAACAGCACATTTCTCTTCCAGCATTCCCCTACAGCAACCCTGAAACGGCCAAAAAATACCGACAGACAAAGAACGTGCTCCTCAACCTTCCGCCCATCTAAAACAACACTGCTGCCTCAGCACAACACAAAAAAAAAAACATGGGAAAAAAAAAACAACACTCAACAAAGGCTGACCCCCCCTACAACCACATTTACATTTCACCAACAGATAGACCCCCCCCTCCACAAACCTCCTTGACAGACAAAACCACACACACACAATACAACAGAAACACACCCTCAAAGCCACACACCAATCCAACACACTTTGCCAGCACAGCACATCCCCCAAGCAAAAAACAAAACAAAAAAAGACACACATCAACAACCTGCACACACACCGCACCCTCACACCCTCACACACACACAAAATAACTCTGTGACACATACACACACACACAAAAAAAAACCACATGCTAGCGCCCGTTTCATTGGTTTCGGAAACGGGCCTTTTTTACTAGTAAATAAATAAAGGAAAGAAAATTAGCAGGTAAGACCTCATTTCTCCATAAAAGAGTCTTATTGGTTCCATTAAATATATTTAACATTAACTGTTTATTAGACATGGTAGAGTTTTCTTAGACTAGGATGTGAATTAAATAATTGGAATGACAAGCAACTTTAGATAATAAAGACCATTCTGATAGCATTTGCATGTTCTTCTTTTCAGACACCAGCGACTTTACTCCCTGCTAGACAGATTTCGTCTTACAGTTGCTCCAGAAACTGTTAGTCCTCCACCTCTGATTACTTTGCACCCACTTGATGGGGAGAAGAAGCCTGCTGTAGAGACACTAATTCCAGACAAAGTAAGTACAGATTAGGACATTCTGAGGAATTCACTCTGTTGTACAACTCATTTAGGCTCCAGTGCATTAAAGTGCACAATTTTCTTGTGTTAATCTCCCAATACCATAAACATTTTTAGCTCAGGAAAATCAGTGGTAAAACCACTACACTGAAGACTAGCACAATTGTTGAATAACAAATTGCTCAGATTATTATAAAGATTTTTTTTTAACTTTTCTCCTAGCACTGAATCTTCACACCAGCTCATGGCTAGGCTAAACCAGCAGTGCAGGAGCAAAAGGGTCTCCTGAGGTGAAGTGCAGCATTTCAGTTCACGTAACCTGATGCCTGGTGACGGAAGTGTTCTCTCCCCCGCCCAATCCCACCCACAAAGTCCTCTCCAGGACACCCCTCTGTCCACCTTCATCCCCTAGATTCCCATAATTCCTTCAACCAGCCTTGATATCTGGCACAGGAAGTCCATTGACCATTAGGAAGGTGTCCAGCAGACCATCATCTCTTCATGCAACCATCTTGGAAAGTGACAGTGCCTGACCTTTAGTGATACTTTTCAAGCACCACTTAACACTAAGGGCGTCTTTTACTAAGACGTGCTCACGTTTTTAGCACGTGCTAAAATTGTGGGCGCTCTTAAACGTTAGAGATGCCCATAGAAATGCATTGGCATCTCTAACGTTTAGCGTGCCCACAATTTTAGCGCGTGCCAAAAATGTGAGTGTTCCTTAGTAAAAGACCCTCTTCGTTTCCTCTCTGTAAAATTGTTTTTAGATATTTTTACTACAAAAATTGAAAGTATTGTGATGTGTTTGGGCCTGTTGGTGCTGGGCCTCAGAATCAAAACCCAACACCTCACCCATACAAATTCCCCAACTGATTTCTTAGGACCATTGGCCTGGTAAGTACCAAAAACAACTATAAATAAAAGCAGCTTCTCACATTACCAAAGTTTATTCTTACCCAAGAACATAAAAAGATAGGAAATAATAGAAAATTGGGAGCAGCACATAAGAAACAGAGTAGTGAGGGAACATAAACAAAAGGGAGTTTCCATGGAAATGGTCGTATATTCCTTAGTCTCTTGAGACAAACTGAGGAAGATTTTCAGTGCCTCTGCCTTTCAGACCAGGCATTTATATAGGGTTTGTCAGCCCAAAGTACAAAGAACTGTTTTTTTTCAGGAATACATCATACGTCATTCGTTTGTTACAATTGCTGAAAGGTATATAAAAAAATTATGCATTTCCTTAAAAGGTCCATTTCAGTCTTTTTGTTAAATAAACACATCCTCAGTAAAGCAATCTTTATCTTACATCAGGATTCAGTTCTCACAGAGTTCCCACCCTGTAATAACATTCTCCTTTCCTGTGTCACAGTATCTTGTCTTTCTCCTCCATCAGGTTCCTTGCCCCCCTCACATGGTAATTGGTTCTGCAGCCTAAAAGTCTCCAATTAGCCTCTTTGAACACACAATGAATTTGCATGACTCATTGTCTTTCAGTTACTGGGCCAGAGGAAGGGAGGAAGGGTTGGGGTACTTGCTTGTTTGTGCTGGGCACCAAATGGCCTTATTTATTTCTTTTGTAATCCACAGAAAAGAAAAATGTCTCCACACTTTAAACGTCAGTAGATTATGGTTATTCTTTATATTAAATATTACCAGCACTCGGACTGTATGGTCTAGGCCTTCATAATTGCACCTCCACCAACAGATGCCATTGCAAGGACAAATTAATGATATGAGAATGTGTTTACTGGAGCACCTGCATGATTTTTCAATAATCTTGTTTCTCCATGAAGGTGGCCTGAGATGTATTTGTTAATTTTCTTTGTGATACATCAGTACTTATTGAAGTAGACGTCCCAACACTGTTGTTGTGCTGGTGTTAAAATAGATAAATGGGGATCCTCTCAGGATCGCCCAAATCAGCATGATCGAAAGACGATTTTGGGTGCCCTCAAGTGCAGTCTGTCGCGGGGACAACCAAAGTTCACCGGGACGTGTTGGAGGCGTAGCAAAGGTGGGACTGGGGCGTGCTTACGAGATGGGCGTCCTCGGCCGCTAATGGAAAAAAGAAGGACGTCCCTGACGAGCATTTGGTCGACTTGGTCCATTTTTTTTCACGACCAAGCCTCAAAAAGGTGCCTGAACTGACCAGATGACCACCGGAGGGAATCAGGGATGACCTCCCCTTAATCCCCCAGTGGTCACCAACCCCCTCCCACCCTAAAACAAAAAATTAACATTTTTTTTTGCCAGCCTCAAATGTCACACCCAGCTCCATGACAGCAGTATGCAGGTCCATGGAGCAGTTTTAGTGAGTGCAGTGCACTTCAGGCAGGCGGACCCAGGCTGATCCCCCCATACCTGTTACACTTGTGGTGGTACATAAGTACATAAGTACATAAGTACATAAGTAGTGCCATACTGGGAAAGACCAAAGGTCCATCTAGCCCAGCATCCTGTCACCGACAGTGGCCAATCCAGGTCAAGGGCACCTGGCACGCTCCCCAAACGTAAAAACATTCCAGACAAGTTATACCTAAAAATGAGGAATTTTTCCAGTCCATTTAATAGCGGTCTATGGACTTGTCCTTTAGGAATCTATCTAACCCCTTTTTAAACTCCGTCAAGCTAACCGCCCGTACCACGTTCTCCGGCAATGAATTCCAGAGTCTAATTACACGTTGGGTGAAGAAAAATTTTCTCCGATTCGTTTTAAATTTACCACACTGTAGCTTCAACTCATGCCCTCTAGTCCTAGTATTTTTGGATAGCGTGAACAGTCGCTTCACATCCACCCGATCCATTCCACTCATTATTTTATACACTTCTATCATATCTCCCCTCAGCCGTCTCTTCTCCAAGCTGAAAAGCCCTAGCCTTCTCAGCCTCTCTTCATAGGAAAGTCGTCCCATCCCCACTATCATTTTCGTCGCCCTTCGCTGTACCTTTTCCAATTCTACTATATCTTTTTTGAGATACGGAGACCAGTACTGAACACAATACTCCAGGTGCGGTCGCACCATGGAGCGATACAACGGCATTATAACATCCGCACACCTGGACTCCATACCCTTCTTAATAACACCCAACATTCTATTCGCTTTCCTAGCCGCAGCAGCACACTGAGCAGAAGGTTTCAGCGTATCATCGACGACGACACCCAGATCCCTTTCTTGATCCGTAACTCCTAACGCGGAACCTTGCAAGACGTAGCTATAATTCGGGTTCCTCTTACCCACATGCATCACTTTGCACTTGTCAACATTGAACTTCATCTGCCACTTGCACGCCCATTCTCCCAGTCTCGCAAGGTCCTCCTGTAATCGTTCACATTCCTCCTGCGACTTGACGACCCTGAATAATTTTGTGTCATCGGCGAATTTAATTACCTCACTAGTTATTCCCATCTCTAGGTCATTTATAAATACATTAAAAAGCAACGGACCCAGCACAGACCCCTGCGGGACCCCACTAACTACCCTCCTCCACTGAGAATACTGGCCACGCAATCCTACTCTCTGCTTCCTATCTTTCAACCAGTTCTTAATCCATAATAATACCCTACCTCCGATTCCATGACTCTGCAATTTCTTCAGGAGTCTTTCGTGCGGCACTTTGTCAAACGCCTTCTGAAAATCCAGATATACAATATCAACCGGCTCCCCATTGTCCACATGTTTGCTTACCCCCTCAAAAAAATGCATTAGATTGGTGAGGCAAGACTTCCCTTCACTAAATCCGTGCTGACTTTGTCTCATCAGTCCATGTTTTTGTATATGCTCTGCAATTTTATTCTTAATAATAGCCTCCACCATCTTGCCCGGCACCGACGTCAGACTCACCGGTCTATAATTTCCCGGATCTCCTCTGGAACCTTTCTTAAAAATCGGAGTAACATTGGCTACCCTCCAGTCTTCCGGTATTACACTCGATTTTAGGGACAGATTGCATATTTCTAACAGTAGCTCCGCAAGTTCATTTTTTAGTTCTATTAATACTCTGGGATGAATACCATCAGGTCCCGGTGATTTACTACTCTTCAGCTTGCTGAACTGACCCATTACATCCTCCAAGGTTACAGAGAATTTGTTTAGTTTCTCCGACTCCCCCGCTTCAAATATTCTTTCCGGCACCGGTGTCCCCCCCAAATCCTCCTCGGTGAAGACCGAAGCAAAGAATTCATTTAATTTCTCCGCTACGGCTTTGTCCTCCTTGATCGCCCCTTTAACACCATTTTCGTCCAGCGGCCCAACCGACTCTTTGGCCGGTTTCCTGCTTTTAATGTATCTAAAAAAGTTTTTACTATGTATTTTTGCTTCCAACGCTAATTTCTTCTCAAAGTCCTTTTTTGCCCTCCTTATCTCCGCTTTGCATTTGGCTTGGCATTCCTTATGATCTATCCTGTTACTTTCAGTTGGTTCTCTTCTCCACTTTCTGAAGGATTGTTTTTTGGCTCTAATGATTTCCTTTATCTTACTGTTTAGCCACGCCGGCTGACGTTTAGTCTTTTTTCCCTTTTTTCTAATACGTGGAATATATTTGTCCTGAACCTCCAGGATGGTGTTTTTAAACAGCATCCACGCCTGATGCAAGTTTTTTACTCTGCGAGCTGCTCCTTTCAGTCTTTTTTTCACCATTTTTCTCATTTTGTCGTAATCACCTTTTCTATAGTTAAACGCTAGCGTACTTGATTTCCTAGTTTCACTTCCTTCAATGCCAATATCAAAACCGATCATATTATGATCACTGTTATCAAGCGGCCCTCGTATCGTTACCCCCTGCACTAGATCATGAGCACCACTAAGGACTAAGTCTAGTATTTTTCCTTCTCTTGTCGGCTCCTGAACTAGCTGTTCCATGAAGCTGTCCTTGATTTCATCAAGAAATCTTATGTCCCTTGCGTGTACAGATGTTACATTACCCCAGTCTATATGCGGGTAATTGAAATCCCCCATTATTATTGTGTTGCCCAGTTTGTTTGCGTCCCTGATTTCCTTTAACATTTCCGCATCCGTCTGTTCGTCCTGGCCAGGCGGACGGTAGTACACTCCTATCACTATCCTTTTCCCCTTTGCACATGGAATTTCAATCCACAGTGATTCCAAGGAGTGTTTTACTTCCTGCAGAATTTTCAATCTATTTGATTCAAGGCTCTCGTTAATATACAATGCTACCCCTCCACCAATCCGATTCACCCTATCACTACGATATAATTTGTACCCCGGTATGACAGTGTCCCACTGGTTATCCTCCTTCCACCAGGTCTCAGAGATGCCTATTATATCTAATTTTTCATTTAGTGCAATATATTCTAACTCCCCCATCTTATTTCTTAGGCTCCTGGCATTCGCATATAGACATTTCAAACTATGTTTGTTGTTCCTAAGTACATCATGCTTAGTACTTGACAGTATTAATTGGCAATCTTTTGTCTGATTTTTATTGTTATTTAAAGATACCCGATCTACTACAATCTCTTTTGCAACCTCACTATCAGGATACTCTATCTTCCCTGTTATGGTGATATCTTTGAAAGATACCTTATCCCGAACCATGCTCTTTTGAGCGACTGTCGGCCTTCCCCCCATTTCTAGTTTAAAAGCTGCTCTATCTCCTTCTTAAACGCCGATGCCAGCAGCCTGGTCCCACTCTGGTTAAGATGGAGCCCATCCTTTCGGAATAGGCTCCCCCTTCCCCAGAATGTTGCCCAGTTCCTAACAAATCTAAAGCCCTCCTCCCTGCACCATCGTCTCATCCACGCATTGAGACTCTGGAGCTCTGCCTGTCTCTTGGGCCCTGCGCGTGGCACAGGTAGCATTTCAGAAAATGCTACCCTGGAGGATCTGGATTTCAGCTTTCTACCTAAGAGCCTAAATTTTGCTTCCAGAACCTCTCTCCCACATTTTCCTATGTCATTGGTACCCACATGTACCAAGACAGCGGACTCCTCCCCAGCACTATCTAGAATCCTATCTAGGTGACACGTGAGGTCCGCCACCTTCGCACCAGGCAGGCAAGTCACCAGGCGATCCTCACGTCCACCAGCCACCCAGCTATCTATATGCCTAATGATCGAATCACCAAGTACAACAGCTGTCCTAACCTTTCCCTCCCGGGCAACATTTGGAGATATATCCTCGGTGCGAAAGGATAATACATCCCCTGGTGGGCAGGTCCTGGCTACAGGAGTACTTCCTACTTCACCAGGGTGATGCTCTCCTTCTAGGAGACCTCCCTCCTCCAAGGTAGCACAGGGGCTACCTGACTGGAGGTGGGACTTCTCTACAACATCCCTGTAGGTCTCCTCTATGTACCTCTCTGTCTCCCTCAGCTCCATCAAGTCTGCTACTCTAGCCTCAAGGGAACGGACACGTTCTCTGAGAGCTAGGAGCTCTTTGCATCGGGCACACACATATGACACCTCACCAATTGGGAGATAATCATACATGTGACACTCAATGCAAAAGACTGGATAGCACCCCTCTCGCTGCTGGACTGCTGACTCCATCTTAGTGTTTTTTGAGTTTTTCCGTAATTTAAAACTTGCTAAAATATTAAGGATATCAGCCTATCACTAACTTACAGTTCCTCCTTTAAACCCCAATCTTCAAGTTCCGAAAGCACAAGCAAAATTTGTTCACTTACCAGAGAAATATCCTCTTCTCCCAGAACTTATTAGAAGGAAAGCTTTCTAACGGCGCGCGGCACCTTGAGCAGAGGCCCCGAGTGGATCGGAACGGACCTGGGAGTCACTCTGGCGAAGGCTCCGAGGATATGCAGATGAGCTGCAAGTCCTCCACGGCACCTGAGAAGGCAACCGGTGGGAGAGCTGGGCACCTCTCAACCAAGAAAAGGCTTACCAGGGGTTAGGCCGAAGCCAGCATTCCTCCCCCTGAGGGTCACCTGATCCTGGCTAAGAAGTACCTGGTAGCTCTGGGTAGGTGGAGCGAAAGCCCTGGGTAACTGTGGCGAAGGCCCTGGGAAGGTCGGGGTGGATTTGGGAGTCACCCCGGATGCAGCTGTGAGGATATGCAGAACGCTGCAAGTCCTCCACAGCACCTGGTAGGAGCACTGTGCACCTTGAGCAGAGGCCCCGAGTGGATCGGAACGGACCTGGGAGTCACTCTGGCGAAGGCTCCGAGGATATGCAGATGAGCTGCAAGTCCTCCACGGCACCTGAGAAGGCAACCGGTGGGAGAGCTGGGCACCTCTCAACCAAGAAAAGGCTTACCAGGGGTTAGGCCGAAGCCAGCATTCCTCCCCCTGAGGGTCACCTGATCCTGGCTAAGAAGTACCTGGTAGCTCTGTAAATGTGAGCCCATCAAAACCCACCCGAAACCCACTGTACCCACATGTAGGTGCCCCCCTTCACCCCTTAGGGCTATGGTAGTGGTGTACAGTTGTGGGGAGTGGGTTTTGGGGGGTTGGGGGGCTCAGCACCCAAGGTAAGGGAGCTATGCACCTGGGAGCAATTTGTGAAGTCCACTGCAGTGCCCCCTATGGTGCCCGGTTGGTGTCCTGGCATGTCAGGGGGACCAGTGCGCTACGAATGCTGGCTCCTCCCATGACCAAATGGCTTGGATTTGGTCGTTTTTTAGATGGGCGTCCTCGGTTTCCATTATCGCCGAAAACTGGGGACGACCATCTCTATGGTTGACCATCTCTAAGGTCGACCTAAATGTTGAGGTTTGGGCTTCCCCGACCGTATTATTGAAACAAAAGATGGACGCCCATCTTGTTTTGATAATAGCGGTTTCCCCACCCCTTCACAGGGCCGTCCTGTGGGGACGCCCTCAGGAAAACCTGGGCACCCTGTTCAATTATGCCCCTCCACCTGGCCCTAATACTATACTGAGATAAGACCATTCGTATTTGATTATTGGCCATATTAGCTCTAGCCAGTATTTTTCTGGCAGAATAATTTTTTTTTAATTTTTGTAATTTGGGAACATGTGTGTTGCTTTTCATTTTTTGTCTTCTGCAGACTGATGTTTGTTGTTTGACTTTATTATCTATGTTTGAATTCATAATGTATATTTATACTGAATTTCATGATAGGCAAACTAGAAATACTTTAAATAAATAAGGGCCTCTTTTACTAAACCACGCTAGCGATTCCTGCATGGCAAATGTGACCCAGCCCATTCAAAATGATAGGGCTGCAGTGCATTTGCCGCACTGGGAATTGCTAATGTGGTTTATTAAAAGAAGCCCTAAGTTTGCTGGTTTGGAATAAAACACCAGTATTTTACCTAACTTGAAATAATTCCTGGAAAATCAGGACTACAACAGATTTTGGATTATACCATTGCATCCATCCTCTGATGCCTCAGTGAGAGTAATTTTAGCACAGGTCACCTTATCTAAAGAGGTACATAAATGCATATGTTATGCCTATTTCATAATGGCTCAACATAGAAAAAGGTCCAAAAACAGAGGTGAAAAGATATACAGTGGGCCTGATATTCAGCCGGCGGAAGTCCATGCCAGCTGTCTTACCGGATACTCAATGCCAGGCCATGTCTGGGCACCAGCATTAAAAATCTGGCTATACATTAGCTGCTGAAGCGTACACGGTTAAAAGCAATATTCAGCCCTTCACTACATCCTCAGATCCTCAGAAGCTTAGCTAATGGATCCTCAGAAGCTTAGCCAAAATTGGGTGGCGGAGCAGGTGGGGGAAGAGAGGTTGGTGGTTGGGAGGCGAGGATAGTGGAGGGCAGACTTATACGGTCCGTGCCAGAGCCGGTGATGGGAGGCGGGACTGGTGGTTGGTAGGCGGGAAATACTGCTGAACAGACTTGTACGGTCTGTGCCCTGAAAAAGGCAAGTACAAATCAAGGTAAGGTATACACATGAGTTTATCTTGTTGGGCAGACTGGATGGACCATGCAGGTCTTTTTCTGCCGTCATATACTATGTTACTATGTTCTTTAAATCTTTCTTATAGTTGTAACTACCAATCTATTTCTCATCTGCCCTTAATTGGGAAAATAATTGAGCAGATAATGCATGGAAAATTGTAAAAATTCTCAATAAAGTATGTTGTTAGATCCAAGTCAACATGACTTTTGTTCGGGTCATAGCCTAGAGATACTGCTTATTTCAGTCAAAACCCATAACTACAGGGAACTGATAATCATAATAGTACATACCTTTGATAACGGTTGTACACGCAGTTGTTATAAATTGACTGGCAGAGTTGAATGCTGAAGGGATATTTGTTGAATGATTTAAATCTTTCTTTTGGGGCCATTTTAAACAGGCATGAATAGATTGAGATGCCCGGTTAATTATACAAGTGACACAGGGAGAACTTCAGAGATTCCTCTTTGTCCCCTATTTTTTTAAATACAGTGCTCTCCATTTAAGTGCACGTCGGATAAGCTGCATGCCATACTTCGGTCCTGTTTTTGGCGCCATCAATTTCTATGGGGACAAACTTCGGTTTAGCACACCACTGATTAGTTCAGGATTCACTTATATGCATGGTTTAAGACCGCTCCTCTGCAGGAAAGACTCCGCATAAGCATGTGCACGGAATATGGAAGCCGATTGGCATGTGACAACCGACAAGATTTCAAATTTACCACCCTTTTATCTGCCACAGGCAGAATAAGCAAAAGAATGTTGTTAGAGTGTACACTGGGGTCATCGTCGCGCAACTGTAAGACTTTAACACTGGCTGAACGAATAGAAGTTCTTAAAAATTAGAAAACAAATAAAGTCAAGCATCTATTGCTAAAGAATATGGCGTCAATCCCAGTCAAATTTCACGTATCTTGAAGCAGAAAGACCAGCTTCTGGAAGACTGGCAAAACAATACAAATCCACACTGGAAACGAAAACGGGCGGGAAAAGCTGAGGAGGTAGAAGATGCTCTTCTTCGGTGGTTTTCTCAAGTCAGGAGCAGACAGTTTCCTGTCAGTGGTCCACTGCTTATGGAGAAAGCTAACCAGCTAGCTGAAAGTCTTGGACTAACTGAATTCAAAGCCACTGTTGGATGGTTGGAAAGATGGAAGTAGAGGAACAACATAAAATTCAAGAAACAGAACGGTGAAGACGCTGATGACTTTGGTGCTGACAATTGGGTTGTTTCAGTTCTTCCTACCATCTTGAACGAGTTTGCACCTCGTGACATTTTCATTGCTGACAAAAACGGTCTCTACTGGCAAGCGATTCCTGATGGAACACTTGCATTCAAACAAGCCAAAGCTACAGGAGGTAAAATATCGAAGAACCGACTGATGATCCTCCTTTGCTGCAATATGGATGGAAGTGAGAAGTTGGAACCCCTCATCATTGGAAAGAGCAAACAGCCCCGTTGCTTCAAGAATGTTAAGCGACTTCCTGTGTCATATGAGGCTAATGCAAATTCATGGATGACTGATGAAATTTGGAAGCAGTGGCTAAAGAAGTTAGACACTCGAATGCGGGCACAAAAGCGTCAGATTTTGTTGCTTTGTGATAATTGTTAGACAGTGATGATGTCAGGCTGTCTAATGCCAAGGTGGTCTTCCTGCCACCAAACACTACCTTTCTGATCCAACCTATGGATCAGGGCATAATAGCCAATTTCAAACAACATTATCGAGCTCTTGTGCTACGTCATCTGATGAGCATTATGGATGACCAGGCTGGCAAGGATAAACGTGCTGTTGAACTGGCTCATAATCTATCACTGTTGGATTCCCTACATATGCAGAAAGAAGTCTGGAATCATGTTACACAGGCAACCATTGTGAATCGCTACAAGCGGGCAAGCTTTGTTAGGGATGTGGAGAGGGATAAAACAGATGCAGCTGTTGCAAATGCATCAGATGAACAGGCTATTGACATCCCAGCCTGTGTTACTGAAGAGGAGTTTCATCACTACGTAGCTGTTGATTACGAACTACAAACAGCTGATGACAGCACTGATGTCCAGATATGCACCTACACGCAGGCAACGGCTGATGATGAAACAGATGATGAAATGAGCAGCGAGGCACATGCTCCTCCTGTCACTTTTGCAAGAGCGCTGGAGAGTCTCAACACTGTGCGGGCCTATCTGGAGGCCACCATCTGGCAGACGTAATCTATGAAACTCACAGATACAAGAGTGTACAGAGGACTATGACTGATTACTTCAAGTAAGCCTAACATCATTGTCAGTGATTATGTTTCTCTTAACCAGGTGAATATTAAGGGGATACACAAGATACAGAAAGATAAAGTATTTGGGAATATCACTTGTTGCACATTTTACCATGCATTTGCAGATTATGAAATTAGATCATTTTTTCTTAAGCTGCACCTGCTATGTAGAGTAAAAAAAAAAAAAGAAATAAAACAAAACAGTTTTGATGCTAGCAAACTTAATGGTCGGTACAGGTATTTCCCACTTTATATTACTGAGATTTGCAATATACTCACCTTCTGGAGATACCTTTAAGGTCTGTGCAGCTCACATAGATCACAGTTGTATTTATTAGAGGTAATAAAATGTCTGATTGTATTACTCTATTTCTCTGTAAAGTATTGTGTATAATTTAAATTATTACTGTTTAAAAAGCTTTGATCCAGATGTTTGGTTGAATTTTGTTTTTTATTGCATTAATATCAGCCATCTAATATGTTGTGCTTAAGCCAACAAGAATGCTTAGATTGCTGTCCTATGCAAATTGTGTGTCATACCCTGCACATTTTGGGGAGTCTCCCAGTGTACAGGCTTGGAATGCACCTTGTTTGGAGTTTTGCCAGAAGCATAATATATTAGAGTGTCATGAAAGGCTAAAAGCATACTTTATTTTGTTGGGTTTGCCTAATAGCATTGACAGTTGGTGTCCAGGTGTAATCATGCTTGTTTTATTTGTTATGCTATGGTGTTGTGTATTTATGTATCATTTTATTGCTTTTGTTGACCATGCCCACTTAGGATTATGAAGACAGACAAGATATAAGAGAAATGAAAACTGATCCTGAATTTATTCGAAATATATTCTTCTCCAAGATCAAGCAGGCTGCATATTATCACAGATGGATGATGTCATCTGATGGAGCCTGGTGCGGATGCTGACTATCAAGTTGAAGAAATTTCTAGCAGTTTACCTCCATGCATGCATGGGTGCCTTCCCACTTGACGTGTGAGCCCAGGTCCCTCAGTCTTCATTTTTCCGCAGAGCTGAGAGAACGTGTCTTCTCAACGCAGCGTGACTATTTTCTCTCTTTAGTGCCTTCCCGTGTGGTCCCTTTGCCATTTTTTCTCATGTTTTATGTTCTATTTGTTGTGGTTTTGGTTATCTCTTTAGTTTCTTAGTTTTTCAGCACTTTTAAGTTTTCTTCATTTTTACGCAACCATCTAGGCATATTTTTTCGGCCAGATCCCTGACCTCGATTTGATCATCGCCCCTTTTTCGGTCACAACTGAGGAGTTTAATTTGGCCTCAATTCATTTTTCAATGTCTCAGAAGACCCCCAGTGGCTTCAAGAGGTGCAGCCAGTGTAAGTGGGTGATTGCTATTACAGACCCGCACTCATGGTGCATCGAGTGCCTGACCATGATCCTAACTCTCACTCTCAGTTTGAAAATGCAGTTAAGAGCATAGAGTGCGGCAGACACAGCAAAAACCTTTTGGCTCCTCAAAGTCCAATCCATCATCAGCACTGGAAGCATCAACCGTGATGGCTGCACACACTTTGACATCCACTGGGAATGCACCAGCATCAAGAAGGTCTCCACCTCTCTCAACATTGGGCACTGATAGCAGACCTTGAGACTAGTCAACATCGGACCTGACACCAAGAGCATGCTTGGATTCAGCATCATTCTCATCGGCACCGAAGGACGGCGATGCAGTGCATTGGGAGAAGCCCAATAAGCACAAGCATCAGTCCTCGCGTCACCTCCATCTGCTCGCCATAACAGAAACCTGGCTCTGCCCTGATGACTCTGCTTCAGTCGCAGCCCTGTGCCATGGCGGTTATCTATTTTCACATACTCCTCGCCCTGCTGGCCGTGGGGGCGGTGTTGGACTACTTCTCTCTCCCTCCTCCAGATTTCAACCCCTTCTTCCACCTCAATCTCATTGTTTTTCCTCCTTTGAAGTCCACTCTATCCGCCTTTTCTCTCCTCTGCCTCTTCGAATAGCGGTCATTTACCGTCCCCCTGATAAGTCCCTTTCATCCTTTCTCAGTGACTTTGACGCCTGGCTTGCCTTCTTCCATGATCCTTCCTCCCCCTCTCTCATCCTTGGTGACTTTAATATTCCTGCTAATGATCCTTCCAACTCCTATATTTCCAAGTTACTCGCTTTAACGTCATCCTTTAATCTCCAACTATGCTCCACCTCTCCCACTCATCAAAATGGTCACTGTCTTGATCTCATCTTCTCCTCCAACTGTTCACCTTCTAGTTTCCTTGCCTCTGATCATCCCTCCTCTGATCACCATCTTATAACTTTCACACTTAAATCTCCTCCCTCCCAGTCCCGTCCTATCCTATCTAATTTATCTAGGAATCTTCACGATATTGACCCTTCATCTCTATCCTCCCATGTTTCAAACCTCCTCTCTACTGTGGCACCATCCACGTCTGTCAACGAGGCTGTTTCTTCTTACAACAATACTCTATCCTCTGCCTTAGACACTCTTGCACCTTTGATGACCCGCCCTGTAAGGCGTACAAAACCCCAACCTTGGCTGACTTCTAATATCCGCTACCTACGTTCCTGTACCCGCTCCGCCGAACGCCTCTGGCGGAAATCTCGGGCCCTTGCTGATTTCTTACACTTTAAGTTCATGCTGACCTCCTTCCAATCTGCTCTTTTATGTGCCAAACAGGATTATTATATCCAACTGACCAACTCTCTTGGCTCTAATCCTCGACTTCTCTTCACCACATTGAACTCTCTCCTCAAGGTGCCCCCTCCCCCAACGCCCCCTTCATTATCTCCTCAGACCCTTGCTGAATTCTTTCACAACAAGGTTCAAAAGATAAACCTTGCTTTCTCTACCTCACCAGCTCTCCCTCCACTAGTCCGTTCCCCTCTCTCTCCTTCCCCTCATTCCCTTTCCTCCTTTCCTGAAGTTACTATTGAGGAAACTACACTTCTCCTTTCTTCCTCAAAATGTACCACCTGTTCCTCTGATCCCATTCCCACCCACCTTCTTAATGCCATCTCTCCTACTCTTATTCCTTTTATCTGTCACATTCTCAACCTCTCACTTTCCACTGCGACTGTCCCTGCTGCCTTTAAACATGCTGTGGTCACACCTCTCCTTAAGAAGCCTTCACTTGACCCTACTTGTCCCTCTAATTACCGACCCATCTCCCTCCTTCCTTTTCTCTCCAAATTACTTGAGCGTGCTGTTCACCGCCGCTGCCTTGATTTTCTCTCCTCACATGCTATTCTTGACCCATTACAATCTGGTTTTCGCCCTCTCCACTCAACCGAAACTGCGCTTACTAAAGTCTCCAATGACCTATTACTGGCTAAATCCAGAGGTCAATATTCCATCCTCATTCTTCTTGATCTTTCTGCTGCTTTTGACACTGTCGATCACAGCATACTTCTCGATACCCTGTCCTCACTTGGATTCCAGGGCTCTGTCCTTTCCTGGTTCTCTTCCTACCTCTCCCTCCGCACCTTTAGTGTTCACTCTGGTGGATCCTCTTCTACTTCTATCCCTCTGCCTGTCGGCGTACCTCAGGGTTCTGTTCTTGGTCCCCTCCTCTTTTCTATCTACACTTCTTCCCTTGGTTCATTAATCTCATCCCATGGCTTTTCCTACCATCTCTATGCTGATGACTCCCAAATCTACCTTTCTACCCCTGATATCTCACCTTGCATCCAAACCAAAGTTTCAGCGTGCTTGTCTGACATTGCTGCCTGGATGTCTCAACGCCACCTGAAATTAAATATGACCAAAACCGAGCTTCTCATTTTCCCCCCCAAACCCACCTCCCCGCTCCCCCCGTTTTCTATTTCTGTTGATGGCTCTCTCATTCTCCCTGTCTCCTCAGCTCGAAACCTTGGGGTCATCTTTGACTCTTCTCTCTCCTTCTCTGCTCATATCCAGCAGACCGCCAAGACCTGTCGTTTCTTTCTTTACAACATCCGTAAAATCCTCCCCTTTCTTTCCGAGCACGCTACCAAAACCCTCATCCACACCCTTGTCACCTCTCGTTTAGACTACTGCAATCTGCTTCTTGCTGGCCTCCCACTAAGTCACCTCTCCCCTCTCCAGTCGGTTCAAAACTCTGCTGCCCGTCTCATCTTCCGCCAGGGTCGCTTTACTCATACTACCCCTCTCCTCAAGACCCTTCACTGGCTCCCTATCCGTTTTCGCATCCTGTTCAAACTTCTTCTACTAACCTATAAATGTACTCACTCTGCTGCTCCCCAGTATCTCTCCACACTCGTCCTTCCCTATACCCCTTCCCGTGCACTCCACTCCATGGATAAATCCTTCTTATCTGTTCCCTTCTCCACTACTGCCAACTCCAGACTTCGTGCCTTCTGTCTCGCTGCACCCTACGCCTGGAATAAACTTCCTGAGCCCCTACGTCTTGCCCCATCCTTGGCCACTTTTAAATCTAGACTGAAAGCCCACCTCTTTAACATTGCTTTTGACTCGTAACCACTTGTAACCACTCGCCTCCACCTACCCTCCTCTCTTCCTTCCCGTTCACATTAATTGATTTGATTTGCTTACTTATTTTTTATTTTTTTGTCTATTAGATTGTAAGCTCTTTGAGCAGGGACCGTCTTTCTTCTATGTTTGTGCAGCGCTGCGTATGCCTTGTAGCGCTATAGAAATGCTAAATAGTAGTAGTAGTAGTACGGTGCGGGGAGCACCGTGGCATCGGCATCTCCGGTACCGAGAAGAGTTTTTCCCCTCTTTGGAACAGGTACTGTAGAGCAATCCTCGAAGCAGCCAGGTTCCTGCTACCAGTTCAACGTACGCCTTCTCAGTCTGTCTCTCATCCGGCTCCCCCACCTTTGCCGATGCCATCCTTTGAGTGGTTCTAAGCCATACTCAGGAAGGAGCTAGTGCAGATGCTGCATTGAGGGTGCTTGCGTCAGCTGCGGATCAGCTACAGCATCCTCCTGAGGCTCCTCCCATGTCTGTGCAGACATCCTTAATTCTGGCACCTTGAAGGGTGTCAATATCGCATATAGTACTGCTCTTGACATTGGGGGAGGAAGCTTCACCGGAGTCGGAGAGTAGAACTGTATGTCGGTGCTCTTCGGGGCGTGTACAGGTTTCCATTCAGTCATTCAGACACACTCATCAAGCCCATTATGATTATGGGGAAGAGCCTGACTGGGACCACTCATGGGATTCAGAAAAAGATCCACATTACTTCTCAAAGGAGGAGTCGTATGGTATTCGCTCTGATCCGTCCCCACCTCAAGAGAGACGAAAATCTCTACCTGAGAGTCTCTTTCATCAGTTTCGTGAGGGAGATGACAGCCGTCCAATTTAAGTTGGAAATAGAGGAAGAAAAGGAAAGGGCAAAGGGGGTGGGACTTGACATACTGCCTTTCTGTGGTTACATTCAAAGTGGTTTACATATTATATACAGATACTTATTTTGAACCTGGGACAATGGAGGGGTTTGTGACTTGTCCAGAGTCACAAGGAACTGCAGTGGGAATCAAACCCAGTTTCCCAGATTCTTAGGCCGCTGCACTAACCACTAGGCTACTACTCCACTCAAGAACACAGGGCAGAAATGTTGACTTGTTCTGGACTACGAGTCTCTGCATAAGGAAGGGGTTACAGTACCACTGCACCATATCCTTAGAGATTCACTGGCGAGGTGGCACCAAAGAAGATGGATATGCAATACTGTATCCAGAAGGCTCCAGGATTCGAGAAAGCCCAGCTGCTGCACCATTCCCTAGTTGTTGAATCCACCAACAAATGTCCTATAAGCTCCAGGTCTCAAGCCTTGGCTCCTCCAGGTAGAGAGACCAGGACTCTAGATTTGTTTGGGAAGAAAGCATATAAAGCCTTGATGCTCATTGCCCACATCCAGTCCTTTCAGCTCTACATGAGCCTGGTCCGCAGTACACATAGTCTTGAGAATTCTCTCCCAAAGGAGCAAGCCACAGAACTTCACCAGTTGACCAGGAAGCAGCTGGAGTGCTGTAAGTGTCTGGCCAGAGACGCATACGATTCTTCAGATATAGCATCCTATGGGTTTGGGGATGCGAAGACTCTCATGGGTACATGTTTCTGACCTGGAACCAGTGGTTCAGGAGAGGCTAGCAGATGGTCGATGCCAAGGGGACAAATTATTTGGAGAAAAAGTAGAGGAGGACTCTGACCTCATCAAGAAACATATGGATACTATCCAGACTCTATCTCGGCACCTTCCAGCTGCCACCACCTCCTCGCGGAGGTTTTCCGGTGGGCCTAGGCAGCAACCCTACTGTTCTCAAAGGCATAGGTTTGTGCCGCCTTCCTGCTATGGCCCACAGTCCCAAGGCCAGTATCCCTAGGCCCACCAACCTTATCCACAAAAAGCCCTGCCAGCTCCCCAGTCCAAACAAGCATTTGACTGGCTCCAGAAGAGCATAGCCACACTCCAAGTAACCGTCCCAGGCGACCTACCTGTAGGGGTAAGGATGAATTTTTTCCATGTACAGTAGCCCCTTGTAACCTCTAACCAGTGGGTTCTTCAAATAGTCTGTCTCAGTTACACCCTTCATTGGCGTCAACCACTACCAAATTGCCTACCAAAAGTATCATCAATCAGCTCTCATCACAAGCAGGTACTTGTAGAGAAAATCTGTGCCCTTCTAGATGCTAACGCGATTGAACCTGTGCCACTGGAGGAAAAAGCTAAAGGTTTATAGTTCATTAAAAATTTACTATACTCTTCAACCTAAGGGCCCTGAACAAATTCCTGGTCAAAGAAAAGTTCAGGATAGTTTCCCTGGGCACCCTCCTACCCATGATTCGGGCAAATGATTGGTTATGCTCTCTGGATTTAAAGGATGCGTACACCCACATTTCAATATGGTATCTCAGATTTTTGAATAGGGAAACAACACTCTCAGTATTGCATACTGCCCTTTGGTCTCGCATCAACTCCCAGAATGTTCACCAAATGTCTAGTGGTAGTTGCAGCATACTTACCCAGACTGGAAGTATATGTGTTTCCCTATCTGGACAATTGGCTGGTCAAGAGCACATCTCAGGGAGGGGCATTGGAGTTAATGCGCCTAACTATTCTGGTGTTGGACCTACCCCAAGTCCTATCTTCTCCCAGTCCAGCGATTGGAATTCATCAGAACCCTGCTTGATTCGTTGCAGGCTTGGGCTTTTCTCCCCGCAATCAAGAGTGGAGACCTTATCGACTCTGGCCTCACAGGTTCAAAGCAGCAAGCAGGTCACAGCTCGGCAATGTTGATATTGTTGGGTCACATGGCCTCAACAGTGTACACATCACACCCATGGCATGTCTCCATTTGAGAGAGGCTCAGTGGACTTTAGCTTCCCAGTGGCCTCAGGCAGCTGGGAACATATCGGATGTCATCCAAATTTCTCCATTCCTTTCTCTGGTGAATAATTCGAATGAGTTTGACTGTGGGACAACCATTCCAGATTTCACCTCCTCAGAAGGTGCTAACAATGGATGCATCCAGTCTGGGATGGGGGAGCTCATGTGGATGGGCTTCACACTTGGGAGAACTTTGTCAGCTCGGGAAACAGAGCTTCTCATCAACCTCCTTGAGCTAAAGGCCATTTGGAATGCTCAAAAGGTTTTCAGAAATAGGCTACAGAACCAAATTATACTGATGCAAACAGACAACCAGGTTTCAGTGTTCTCTGAGAACAAGCAGGGGGGTACGGGATCCTATCCCTTGTGTCAGGAAGCAGTAGGGATGTGACAGTGGGTCCTCCTGCACAGGATGGATCGTCCAGCCACATATCTTCCAGGAAAAGACAACTGCCTGGTGGACACACTGAATAGAGTTTTGCAACTGCACAAGTGGTCTCTAAATATGGGCGTAGCCTGCAAAATCTTCTGAGAGTAGGTCACCCCTCAGTGGATCTTTTTGTCACTTACTTCAACAACAAGGTTCCCCAATTCTGCTTCAGACTCAGATCACACGGCAGACTAGCTTCAGATGCCTTACTCCTGCATTAGGAGAAGGTCTGCTGTATGTGTAACCTCCAATTCCTCTCATAGAGAAGTCCTGAAACTCCAGCAGGACCGTGGAACTATGATCCCAATTGCACTTTACTGGCCGAGGCAGATCTGTTTCCCACTACTTCTGACTTATTCTCAGAAGATCAGTGGAGATAGTGTTTTCCAACACTCACCACCCACAAAAAAGGATTTCTTCTACATCCCAACCTCCAATCCCTGGCCCTCTTAGCTTGGTTGTCGAGGGCATGCAATTTGAGTACTTGGGTCTGTCAGAAGGTGTCTCCTGCATCTTGTTGGCTTCCAGGAAGGACTCCACTAAGATGAGTTACTCTTTTAAGTGAAGGAGATTTGCTTTCTGGTGTGAGGGCAAGGCCTTAGATCCCCTCACTTGTCCTACACAAAAACTGCTAGAATACCTCCTGCACTTCTGAGTCTTGATTTAAAATCACCTCTTTAGGGGAAAACTCTACAGACCCAAGAACTCTGAAAGGGAACTCAGGAACCCTGTAAAGTGAAATCCGTGTACACAATAGAGAGGGAGAAGGAAGAGAAGAAATAGATACTGAAACCATTGGTGATTGCTGGAACTAAAGCCTCATGTAGGGACATTACCTTCCCAGAGAAGTAGCCAAAACATGAGCATAAATACAAGGTAAATGGACATCAGGCTGCATAGATGATGTAAGGTCTTTAACAATCATATACAATCTCTTAGTATTAGGAGCCCTCGCAATAAGATCTGAATAATAACCTCTTCTGGCCAAACAAATTTGTTGCTTATAAAAAGCAGACGCTGCCCTAAATTTAGTTCTATCAATATCTGTTTTAGTTTTTCTCCACCTTCTCTCTCAATGACGCAATTGACTCTTCCAATATATCCAAAAGAGCCTGGTTTCAGAATTCCACCTGACCATCTAAACAAAGAGAGATAAGCTGCCCTACAGGGAAATGGAGATTTTGAGAAATAACAACTTCAATAGAGCTGCTAAACTCTGAGTGCATCTCGGAGGCTGTTGACATAGGTTAGGGCCAGGACTGCCCTGCATCAGAGTAATCAAGTAAAGAAGAGCCCAGCGCTTCCACAAGTATCTTCCAAAATCTTTATTCTATCAAAGTTCTCATAATTAACAGACCGACCGACTTTGATACAGTAAAGATTTTGGAAGATACTTGTGGAAGCGCTGGTTGATGAACCCCCGCTGTGAAGAATACATCTACTAGTTATAATTGGCTGTACTGGAGTAAGGCAGCGGGAGTATCCCCAGTATGGAAAGTGTTTTAGAAACCTGACCTACAGAAAGGACAGTATCCAACATGTGTCCTGCTACATAGGTGAGGGTAGAGGTATGCAATCAGAGCTGTATTTCCTGAGTGAAAGAGAAGAAATCTTCTACTAAAGGAGCATCTCTATCTTCCAGGTGTAAATTCCGATTACCAACAACTAATATATGAGAAGAGTGCAAAAGGCGAAAACCCAGTATGGCCTGCAATGCCTAGAGGAAATTCCGATTACCAACAACTAATATATGAGAAGAGTGCAAAAGGCGAAAACCCAGTATGGCCTGTAATGCCTAGAGGAAACTTGGGGGGGGGGGGCATTAAAAGCACCAATAAATCAAAGCCTCCTACCCTGCAAACAAGGATTCAATAGACTTGTGCATACCAGATTCAGAGAAACAAAAGGAAAGAGAAGATCTATAGAGAAGTGCTAAACCACCACTGCTCCAGATGTCCCTGTTATGAAAATAGTAGGAATAAGCAACTGGGACTACCTTTACCAAATATGCTGCATCTTCATCCTTCAACCAAGACTCAACGAGACAAAGAACATCTAACCGGTGTTGCAACACCAAATGTCTAATCAAGTGATATTTGCTTCTTAGAGAGCGAACATTCAGAAGGCCTATCCGCAAATCAGCCTTACCTGTGTCCAATGTCTGGATCCAGCTTGGAGGGGGACTGGTATCAATGCAACCCAACACTAAATCTCCCCCTCTTCTTTCACCTGATCTCTCAACCCTGTTCACACCATTACTCTCCACATCTGTATCAGATATGTCCAAAATTCACTAAATGTGCTGTCCATTTCAGGCCTTATCTTCAGCTTTTGAGTCTTAATTAGACCTGTATTTAATCCAGTACTCAGGCCCTATTGCTGAATTTTGTAATAACCCCACAGCCACCAAAATTAGCAAGGCTGTTGTCTAAAAAATAATCTGGCGTTCTCATGCTCATGGAAATTCAGTTTTAATCATGGTCTCTTCTTTACAATCTACTGGGTATCACCAGTGTACAATAACAATGACCCTCTTCTCACTAGAGGAGAGGGGATGTGAATGCTGCTTCCACAACATTCCGATCACTAGCCAATCTAAGGAATAGAGTTCCTGAGCCAGGAAAAACTCACATCTCCCTGCTGGCCCAGCAGCTCTGGACATTGTGGTCTGTAATGTTGAATTCTTTTTTTATTTTATTTTTGTTTTATTGGATAATTGCACATATTGCACACACATTGTAAAATTAATATAACTGTTAAAAACATCTATACATTTTTTTTTTAAATGAAGGATAAGCTTTCCAGTTTGACTGAGAACCAATCATATTGAATTTGATTATTTTTCAGGACTGGTATATGTCTTTGGTGAGATCTCAGTGCTGCACCTGGTCAGACTCTGCACTGCTGGAAGGTACTGAGCTGCTCAATAAGATTCCTCCGCTTGAACTCTACTCATTTATGATCAGTAAGGTAATTAGTCCATGAAAATGGAATACATTGGAATCTCTTCTGCTGCATCTGAAAGTTGCAAGTAAAACACATTTCAATATGGATTTAATTTTGAAAGAGTTTTTACTGTCTACAGGGTACAGTTATTGTCTTTTCTGCTGAATAGTTTGTTCTCCAGCAATAGAAATCTTCCTGAATGTCTGTGGAACACTTTTAATGTAAATCTGGTGATATAATAGACTATACAGAACACTAATTTAAGTGCTACATTTCTTTGTCAAAATGTGGCCATTAATCTCTCACTGCAGTTCTTAAACAAATGAAGCAATTCATATTATAATCTTACCATGGATTGACTAGTTTTTAAATGTTAATACTTTTTTCAGTTGAGTGTTTAAAATCCTTTATTTCTCCCATGCTAAAATTGCAGTATTCGGGACTGGCCTGTAATTTACTACTTTGTACTACTCTCTTGTTAAGAGACTCAAAATAGACTTTTTCTGGTGAAGTTCAAAGTTTGAGCATGGTGTCTTGGTGGTGACTCACTATATCATGGAGATTGAGAGCAAAGCTTTGATATTGTGGTAATTTATGCAGACTAACAAGTGTACTTGTGTCAACTGGACATGCTGTCTGAGGTGTAGAAATATACAAAGAGGATAAAACTGATCAATATCTGAATTATTTTGAGGAATTCAAAGGACTTATATGGGTGGAAGGAAGGGTTTTATATGTAAATAGTTATTGTGGAGTGAGGTGAGTTTGCAGTAATTTTACTCTGAAGGTTTTTTGTTGTCTGAGATTTAAAATGGTTGAATGTCGCACATGTTGCAGTTTTACAATATGTGGTGCACTTACCCGTTCAACTGTTAATAGTCGATATTCATCTGGCAGCGGGCAGCATTTTTTAAAAATGCTGACCATCAATATTCACTGCCAGACCATGTGCGGGGCCTGGCTCTGAATATTCAGGGTTAAAGATTGCTTTGCTGGCTGCCAGAGCTTATGCAGATCCTGATCGATATTCATCCAGGGCCTGCATAACTTTGCAGGGTCATTAGCAGCCCCCTGAACCCCCTCAGGCTTCTCAAAACAGTTATCTTCCAGGTAGTTACTCTGGCTCCCCCTCCATCCCAATCCCCCTTCCCCCCCTAGCCTACGACCTTAAGTACCTTCCTCCCCCCCCCCCCCCCCCCCCCCAATCTCAGTAGGTTTCCCTGGGCCTACCTTCAATCCCTGGTGCACTAGTGGGGACGATTGGGGCAGGAGCAAATCCCCCCTCGCTCATGCCCCTAGTGGTGGCTTCCTCAATATGGCCGTCATGACCTCTTGTGGTACTACTGCAGAATTGCGGTAGCCATATTGAGGAGTAAGGGGGGGTTCGCTCCTGTCCCCAGTAGACCACCAGCGATTTGAAGATAGACCCATGGGGGGGGAGAGTGTTGCCATTTCAGGGGGAAAGGAGGGGGATCAGGAAGCAGTCAGAGCTGCTACCCAGAAGGCAGTGTTTTTCTAGCAAAAAAGTTGCCAGTACTCAAATGCCAGGCCACCCTTCAGGAGTGGGGTAATTATGGAGGGACCCACCCCATAATAGCAAGGCCACCTGCAACCAGTCATAGAATCTATGACAAGGCAGAATTGATGTGTAGGGCCTGAGCTCTTTCATTAAAACTTGGGTTCCATGGGTCAATTTTAGCAGACAATGGAAAAGGTGCCGGTACTCAGTACCCCCAAGTACCCCCTCAAAAAAAGCCCTGCCAGAAGGTAACAGGCACCGGTCGATATTCAGATCAGTACCAGTTGCCTTCACTGGATAAATTTAGGACAGCCTTTTTCCTGCCTGTTAGCCCTTTGTTTCTCAAGTACCCCTACTTAACATACCTTTGTCCTCTCTGGGCATCTGGAACCAGGACTCTCTGAGAACAATGAAAGCCAGACAGGCTCCAAAACTAGGGACTTCAAAGATTAAAACCTGTGAAAGTACGCACCTTTCTTACATCAGGAAATTAAACTGGAGTTTACAAAAGGAATAGCACCTGTGCCCCCTTTAGCCCAGGACCTATATAAAATAGAATGCTGCACCCTGGGTGGTAGTCTCTTCCAGATAAAACTAAAGATTTTACTCTGTAAGCTCCAAAAGACTCCCCTGGTATTCAAATGCATAGAGATGCAAATACATACAAAAGTTTGGGTAGAACTATCATCTTGATGGCATTTACCCTTTCTAACCAAGATGGGGTTTGCCACAACCCTGTTTCAAGATCTCTATACCCTGAATAATCAAAAAAAATTTGCAATGATAGAGCTCTTCCCAGTTAGCTGTTATCTGCACTCAAAGGTATCTAAAGCTTTTTGTTGCCCACTGAAGTGGCAGTGATCTTTTTAAGGCCTGATGTTGCTCAAAAGTCAGGGTTAAATTTAAGATTTCTGACTTAGTGAGATTGACCTTGAACCCAGATACTTTCCTTTAAGTAAGGAGTTCTGTCATTACCCTATCAAGGGAGGCATGGTCCAAATAACATTAATTTATAGGTCTCCTCCCCTACTTCAGTGCTTTTACTGTGAGTACTCCCCCGATTGTGGTGAGCCAAAGGGTCGTAACTAATGCAAAAAGTAAAGTCTAGTACCACGCTCCAACTATAGGGGTTTGGCTTCATGCTTGTTACTTTGCAAAGATGCCAGGGGAGTATAATACTGTGCTCTCACCTATCAAGCGTAACACTGCCTCAACCTGCAGTGCTCAAGATCTTTAAACAAAAATTGCCAAGTTAGGAAGTCACGCCATCCAGCATCAATTGAAAGCAGTATCACAGGTTGGTGAGCATTCTGCGCTGTCCAGATCAAATTAAGAACCTTTCTAATATTACCAACCACCTATCTCGTATGAATAAATCCCGCCTGATCTTCATGGACAAGTTGGGTAATAAACCCCTGGAGGTGTTCTGCCAGAATCTTTGTCAAGATTTTATAATCTACCCCATGAAGAGAAATAGGGCAATAGGATCCACAGTCATGCAGATCCTTCCCTGGCTTGCGTATTAAAGTTACTCTCACCAAGTTTATAGAATTAGGCATTGACTGATCTACCACAATTTCACTGTACAACTTACCAATGGATCTTGCAGCTGTTTAGCGAACATATTATAAAATTTGATGATGAAACCCATCCATTCCTGCAGCCTTACCCTCGGGTAGATATTTAATGGCCCCCAAAACCTCAAATCTTGTTATGGGCCAACAGAGAAGTTCTCTATCTCTCTGAGACGCCTCCCCCAGAGAGGTCTCAATCTGTTTCTCCAGGAGCTCCTGGAGGAGCTATATAAGGATGTATAATCACAAAAACAATCCCTTAGTTGCCTGTCTGTCCACCCCATTTGACCATTCCTCAACCTCATGCCCTGAATATTATTTTGAAGTTTCAGTGTTTTTAATTTACATGCCAAAATTTTACCAGCTTTATTCCCAGACACATAAAGCATTAACACAATTTATCCAGCTGACACTGAATGTCCTGCAACTCTGTTACTTTTAGCTCTCATCTCAGAAAGACCTCTGTCATTGGCCAAGTTTGTGTTGGAATTCGAATTGATGGATGCAACTTCTCAGGAGCTCGTCCCCCTTCAAACGGTCTTCTTTTTTTGAACTCTAATAGCTGTAAGCTACCCCTGTCTGAAATTACCAATTTCAAACAATCCCATACTACTCGAGGGTAGTCATTAAACTGAAAATATGCTTCCTACTTTGCTGCTGAGTATCTAGGTCTTGCAGCAGGCTCTCATTCAATAACCAATGAGACCAGCACTTCCCCAGCTTCCCCCTTTCCCATTCAGACTATACAGATGCATAGTTCAGCATAGTGATAAATTTTATATAACATAATTTTTGCACCTCCCCCCCCCCCCCCCACAAAAAAGAGGCCTTGTACATCTACCAGTCAAAGATCTATGCATGAATAACCATGCCCTAATGAATAACAAGTAAAATCCTTTTCTGCTGGATATTTGTACCACCAGATATCCTGTAAATTAAATACATCATAAATCTCACCAGCCCATCCATTCCTTTCTGTTCCCATTTTTATCCCCAAGTGATACTGTCTAATTTAGGGTCTAGAGTCGCATTTTAATCACCACCCAATATTAAAATGCTTTTTATTATTTATAATAAAGTATTACCCAGATGCTCAAAAAAAATCCATAGAACCCAAAGTATAGTCTTTCCCTTGTGTTGCACCCATCATAAATAAGTACCTTCCCTTCCAATCCCACACAATATTATGCACTTGATAGTTTAGAGATTTGGAAAAAAGGATAGCCACCCCTTTTTTTCTGAACCTTATTAGATGCAAAAAAAAAATCATGAAAGTGCTCTGTAGGCTAGGGGCAGGGAGCAAGTGGTTTCCTGAGTGAAGCCTATCTTTGTCCTGAAGAGCTGAAGTTCTTTAAACATCAACTGTCATGGGGAGGGGGGACATTTTAGACATGTACATTAAATGCTACAAGTCTACTAAAAGCCATAAACCATTAAGAGGAAAATACAATAACAACAAACATATATACAAATCCCCTTCAATCCCCCCCTCCCCCACCACCACCATCATCATCCTGATGGATTTCCTCCAAATCACCTGTTCATCCACCCATATTAACTCTCCCCCCCACAGGCTCCTCCCCTATCCCTTAAACCCATCTCCTCCACCCCTACTAGTCAAAGATGCCTGCCAATCTAATGACAAGCAAAAAAGGGAAGTAAGCAACAGACATACAGTGCTATACAAATGAGAGCCTGCCTCTTAAGGGATAGACTCCTACACACAGGCCAAAGAGTCTATGATATAAATTAGCCTTTAATGTCACTGATACCAATGTGCGTTGCATCTGAATTAAGTCAAATTAAATAGTCTGAACAGCACTAATCTGTGCTGGCCATTACTTGACCCTTCTTTGAGTGACTCTCCATGCCCCTCTTTGTACTGTCTGCCAACGCAATGATCCGGAAACCACTCTTCTCTGGACGAGCACTATCATTAGCAGGCTCCACTTCCACCTTGCTCAAACCAGTTTCAGTAAATCACACTGAACGCACACTATAGGTTTCCCCTTATAATATGAAGGAGAGACCAAAGGATACAGTCAACAGTAGCATGGCTTTTTCTGCCTTAGCTCCTCAGTCCATCTATAATACTCTCGGCGGCAGCATAATGTTGCAGGGGCCACATAACTAAAGAGTTCAGTTTCCTCCCTTTTTCACATCACATGGCCTTTCCACTTCCAAACTGCTCGCAACATATGTTCTTGATCTTGGTATTTATGAAATCGCATCTCATGGTACGTTATGGTTCCAAGGTCCTGCAATCCAATGAGCTCACTCTCTATCCAACCCTGTTCAAGGTAGCCCAGAGTGACCTCTCTTAAAATAGCATGACAAAGTTGCTGGATCACATTGTGAGCATCTACCACCATTCCTGGTGTGCCCCAGAAACGGAGATTGTTTCTCAAGGGCCTCCAGCTTTAACAGTGCTTCCTCATGTTGCTTTTCCAGCTGTATTATTTTCTCCTGCATGCGAATAAGGTCTTCACCCTTCTTATCCAATTGCACTTCCACCTCATCCAAGCATCATCCTAAATCTCCCATCTTTTTTTTTAATATCCTGTAAAGCCAGCTACATCTCAGTTTTAAAGGTAACCAGTTCTGCTTTAAGATCACTAAAACCTTCCCATTTCTCCTCCCATGGTGGGATGTGCTCCATCATTACAGCTATAGTTTCCATAGGGCTCTCTGTATGTGCAGCTACCTGTTTTGCCTCTAGCCGTGCTGCTTTCAGGATGCCCTTGCATGAATAGGCTTTGATATCAGTCTACCTCTTTTTTTTGTTGTTGTTGCCATCACCACGTGCCAACCACTTTCCACATAGCCCTTTGATTCTGGTCTTAGCATGCACTCACTCCTGCATGAAAATTTGTTGTAAGTTTGCTTGATTGCTGCAGAACAAAATCACTAGGCTGCACCAATAGCGTTACTTTCTCCCAGAAGAAGGATTCTAACAAGTGCTGTGGGAAGGACATAGCTGTTTTGATGAAGTGTAAAGCAAGGAAGATGGATCAAATTAGTGCATCAAGTTATAGTCTGAAACAGTTTAGAGTCGAAAATAATACCAAAGATGCACACAGGTTTTTGAAAAGCCAAGGGACACGCTTTTATCCCCTGACGCACCTGTCGTGAAGCAAGGATTCCCTGTCGTATGTGAAATGAGTCAGCTAAGCTACTGATGGAATACAAGTGCTGTTAAAGATAAGTACTGTTTTGATTACTGTTCAAGCAGTCTGCCCGCTGAATCTGTGGTGGTGGTCCTGTGGAGCTATTGCATTTTTCTCTTCTTCCTGATGGAAGCTGATATACCTAAGTGGAGTTTTTTTTTTTCTGACCTCTGATGTCTGAGTGACTGGTGTTGCTATATTAAGTGCAATTCTTGTAGTGCTGAGGTCTTTTTTCTCCACAATGGAGGATGGTGTGAAATTGGAAGAAACTGTATGTAGCTGGTTTGAGACATTCAATGCTATTACCTCTAAGAAAAGAGAATTCTGGTCAAGAAGTAGTTTTTCAAGAAATTTGGTGAAAAACCTCAGGTTGCAGATGGGCTAAAACTTAATGGGTCTCACAAACTTAGATGATGGATAATGGCATGTTTCGAGGCATTTGGCACTTGACCCTCAGAAAGACTACGTTGAAGTAATGGTAATGCTATGGGTAAGAACTGAGAAGCTCTCAGATGTAAAGTTGTGAACCAAGGGTTGAGAGGGGAGGAGGTGCGATAAGGTGAAGAAGCTAATTTGTTCACTGAAAAAAGAGGTGGGAGGATAGAAAATGACTCAAGAATTTGTTCACTGAAAAAAAAGAGGTGGGAGGATAGAAAGTGACTCAAGTGGAAGTAAGGAGACGACACTGGCCAGACAAGGCTATCAAGGGAGGAGTAGATGATTGGGAAAAGATGTGGAGGCACTTACAGTGAGATAAAGATGTAAGATTTTGTCCTTCCATAGTTTAGCTAAAGAGTCTGGAGTTCGGAGAGCAGGAAAGTAAGATGGAGGGGCAAACAAAGTGGGAAGTGGCGTTTAAAATTTGGAATAACCTTTTGGGCTTGTTAGAGTATCCAGCAATAATGTGAGAGAAATAACAATACTTAGCAGATTTTGATAGCATTATGATTGCACAGATGGTGAACAGTGCTTTCATCAAAGCCATTGAGCCCATCTAACCTGCTGTTTCAGGAGTCACAGGCCTGAATGGAATTAAGGAGGGTTTTTAGAGAGATTGGCCTGAACAGTTTGTAGGGGGCCAGCTTCTCCAAGATACTTATATTTTTTCCTCCTTTTCTGTGCAGCTCTATATCAGGTGGAAGGTTTACCTGTGCAGGTTAAAAGTACAACATTCTCTCTACAGCAAGGACTGATAGCTCGGTAAATCAGCTGTGAGGAAGGCAAGGATAGAGAGTGTAGATAATTGGGGAATCATTCAGAGAAAAAGGAAGTAAAGTTGTCAACTGAAGACTAAGGGATTCTACATCAATATTGGCTAACAGCCTTCTGGGGTGTGGAGCACTGGAGGAGAAGAAATGGAGGGAAATGGATAAAAGAAAAAGTAAAAAAGAAATAATAATGATTAGTCCAGGGTTGAGGAATACCAGAAAGTTGGTACATTTCAATATGAGACAGGCCCAGTAGATCTTACAGTCTTAGTAGGTGAAAACCATTCAAGTCAACATCCAAATCACTCAGGGTCTTCGTTTCTCTTTCTACTGAAGTTCTTAATCATGGATGCATCCAACTGGGGCTGGGGAGTTTATATAGGTGGGTTTTGCACCCATAGTTTGTGGTCTGCTTGGTAAAAGCTTTATGAAATTATCTCGGCACAAGTGCCTTTTTGAACACACTGGGCTTTCAGAGGTCAAATGGCCAACAAAAGTAACCTAATTTACAATAGTCAGTGTTACATGTGAATAAGCAGTGAGGAGCAGGCTTGTATCTCCTGTGTTGGGAGGCTGTGGATTTGGGCCAGTTCTTCATTAATATTCCTAATGGCCACATACCTGGCAGACAAGGGAAACATATAAGCAGACAGACACTAGTGATCTCTGGACAGGTTAATGAATCATGTACTATGTGGATGGCATTTGGTGGATGTATTTGCATCATCTTTGAAAAAGAAACATTTTGTAATAATGTTCCTGGATCACATTCTCGATTAAGTAATACTCGTTCGCACAGACAGCCAGGTTGCAATGTATTGCCTGAATAAACAAGGGGAAGCAGGTTCTTACCAACTCTGTTAGAAATCCATGCAGATATGGACTTGGGCAGCTTCATGAAACATCTCTGTAAGAGCTGTTTACCTAGTCAGCAAATAAAATGCTGTGACAGATGACCTGAGCAGAGTCCTGCAACCTCATGAATGGTCCCTCAGCATCGTAGTTCATTGTATACTCCAGCAGTGGGGGACCCCATCGATAGACTTGTTCAGTTCTCCTCAAGCTTCCCTGCTTTTGTTCCAGGATATATGCACTCAGCCGTAGTGCTCCAGATGTCTTCATGCTCCACTGGAGAACAGACCTTCTATACTCATTTACCCCACTACCTCTGATATGGAAAACTATTCTCGAACAGCATCAGAAACAAGGGAACATGATTCTGATTGCTCCGTACTGGGTTCATGAAAACTGGTTCTCTCTCCTCCTAGAGTTATCGTCCAGAGAACCGCTGAGGTTAGATACTTTTCCAACCCGAATAATGCAGAATGAAGGATCCCTCTCCATCCAGACCGTTGCTCTCTATCCCTGACAGCTTGGTTCCTGGTGACATAGATTTATGTTCCTTAAACCTTCCTGAAGGAGTCTCTAGGGGATACTCCTAGCCTTTAGGAAACCTTCTACACAAAAATGTACCTTTTCAAGTGGAAGAGATTTTTCCTCTGGTGTGCAGCCAGAGCATTTGACCCTCATACACGCTCTATTCCTACTGTTATGAAATACCTCCTCCATCTTTTGGATTCTGTTCTCAAAACTAACTCAGTCAGAGTGCATTTGAGTGCCATTAGTGCATTTCACTTCAAAGCTTATAGTAAACCAGTTTCTGTTCATACCCTAATAGTAAGATTTATGAAAAGTTTATTTCATATCAAACCACTGCCTGTGGTTTGTGATCTCAATGTCATCTTCACAGCTTTCATAAAACTTTCTTTTGAAAAAGTTCATTTCTGTTTTCTGAAGTTCCTCTTGATAGCTCTTCTGCTAGAATAGTAAGCAAACTTCAAGCCCTTGTGACAGACCCACCTTACACCAGGTTCTACCATGATAGGTTTGTACTCCAAACCCACCCTTAATTTCTTCCTAAAGTGGTATTGGAGTTCCACCTTAATCAGTCCATTGTAGCCTGTCTTCTTCCCTAAGCCATAATCTTGAAGAAGCAGCACTACCTTAGACTGCAAGTGTGCTCTATCGTATTTATGTGGAGCATACAAAACCTCATAAGAAGTCCTCCCAGATTTTTGAATCCTTCAACCTTAACAGATTAGGGACACCCTTTACCAAACATACTATCTTTACTTGGCTGGCTGACTGTATTTTCTATGCATATACTCAAGCTGGGCTTGACCCTTCATGGCCATGTCACTTCTCAGAATGTAAGAGCTGTGGTGGCTTCAGTAGCCCATTTTCGCTCAGTAGCATAGTATTCTGGGTGGGCATGAGCCCAAACTTGCTCATGCCCACCCAGAATCTCCCCTCCCCGCATGTGCTTTTTTCCCCTGCCCCACACCACCAACCCCAAAGAATAAAATAAATACCCAAGCTCCTCAGCTGAAGATGCCCTCCACTGGCCAGAACAAGTGATTTTACTAGCTGCTACAGCCAGCAGCACTTTCTACCCATTGCCACCATGCTGGCCTGTTCCCACTTGCACATGTTTGCATTTCAGGCATGCACAGGATGGGGGGGGGGGTGGTTCTGCGGCAATGGGTGGAAAGCGCCACCAGCCGAAGCAGGTAAAAAATTACTTGTTGTGGCTGCCAAAGGACATCTTCAGCTGGCAGGGCTTGGGGATCCCCGCCAGCCCTAAGAGTGTCAGAATTTTCGAGTGGACCTGAGCCAAGACTAGGTGGGCCCCTGTTTCCACTCTTTCTCTATTGAAAAAAATGTGCAAAGTGGCAACGTAGTCTTCTATCCACACCTTCACTTCTCACTACTGTCTAGAGCAGCATTCTAGGCAGGATAGCCAGTTTGGACAAGAAGTCCTGCAGAATCTTTTTACTACTTAAAAGTGAACTCCACCCTCTGACCCTTTTTTCCATCACACTCACTATCAAGTTAAGTTGCAGAATTCATTTATGTTGTGAAGCTGGTAGCTAGGGAGTCCCATATGTGAGAACATTATATGCCTGCTTGTCCTTGTAGAAAAGTAAATTACTTAACTATAGCTGGTAGTCTCCAAAGATAGCAAGCATATTGTTAGGTTTTCCAGAGGAACTAGGTTCGTGAGCCCTTGGGCCACTGCCGAGGGGCGGCAGTGGCAGGCAAAACCACCCCACACCAGGAACAAGACAGAACTCAGACAGGAACAGCAAGACTTCACCTGCACTTAGCCGCCCTTCCACAGTAGTTGAGCCCCTGGCTGCAGGTGGCCGGCAGGACTTACAGGACAGGGCAGGCAGGGCCGGTCTTAGCAAGTGCGGGGCCCTATGCAGACCAATTTGATGGGGCCCCACCCTAGCCCTGCCCCATCCTAACTCCGCCCCCACCCTAGCTCCACCCCCACCCTAGCTCCAGGGCCGGTCACCCCTCCCTCCGAGCTCCTGGGCCGCTCCCGCCGAGCTCCAAGGCCCCCAGCTCCAGGGCTTTCCCCCCCTAGGGCTCCCAGCTCCAAGGCCCCCCTCCCTCCCTCCCGGTCATTTTTTAACACACCCCTCCAAAATCCAGTACTAGGTATGCCGAGAATACAAAACACTCAGGACCTATAGAGCAATTCTACCATACCATAAGCAGTCATTTCTATGAATCACACAAAGAAAAGGAAAACATCTTAAAACACTACAGTGAGCACTAGAACATCAATTCACCTATTGTAAAATGAAACCAGACAGAATAGTACAGTTCGTCGATCCTGCACAGTCAGTGCCAACTGAAAGCCATGTCTTTTTCACAAACACAGATACACCCTAATCCACTATAGAATAAGTAGTAATATTTAAACTTTCTATTTAGACAAAAATTAAACTGAACCCCCAAGATGCCAGACTCTGCATACAATGCAACACCACAGAAACAGAAAATGTCCCCAAGTACTGTGCAAAATATAAAGACAGCAGATGTAAATTTGAAAAAAAAAACGAACAAATACCAATCACCACTTTACAAATTAACAAATAGAAATAAAACAAATATAGAACATAAAATAATACCATTTTATTGGACTAATAGATTTAGCTTTCAGAGGCCAAAACATCCTTCCTCAGGTCAATATAGTATAGTACTGTTACGGTATCCTATCCTGACCTGAGGAAGGGGATTTTGTTCTCCGAAAGTTAGCCAAAATGTATTAAAATTAGTCCAATAAAAAGATTACCTTGTTTACATGTTCTATTATAAACATTTATTAACACATCTACAATACTACTTTATCCTAGAGCAAAAAAATAAAAATATATATTTTATTTACAGTTTGTTGTCTCTGGTTTCTGCTTTCCTCATCTTCTTTTCACTGTCTTCCTTCCATCCAGCATCTGTCTTCCGTCTCTCTCTGCCATCCAGTGTCTGCCCTCTCTGCTGTTCCCTCCATCCAATGTCTGCCCTCTCTCCCTGCCCCTTCCATCCACATCTGCCCTCTATCTCTGCCCCTTCCATGTTCCATCCACCATCTGCCCCTGTCTGCCCTCTCTCTCTCTCCCCCATCCATTCACTGCCTGCCCTTTCTATCCCTTCCATCCACTGTCTGCCCTTTCTATCCCTTCCATCCACTGTCTGCTCTTTCTCTCTGTCCCTTCAATCCACAATTTGCCCTCCCTCTCCCATCCATCCAGGGTTTGCCCTCCCTGTCGCTCCCCCATCCAGGATCTGCCCCTCCTCCCCTTTTTTTCAGCCCCCAGTTCCAGCCCCACTATCCCACCAGTCCCCCATTTAAGCCCCAGCCCTTTTCTCCTACCAGTCCCGAGCTTCAGCCCCCCCAGCCACTTCTCCCTGTCCCCTTTTCAGTCCCCAGTTTCAGCCCCTGCTCCTTTTCAGCCTCCAGTCCCAGTACTAGCCCCCTTATCCCACCTACCCTCCTTTTCAGCCCCAGTTCCAGCCCCCTTTATCCACATGCCTTGTATTAGGGCCCCCATTTTCAGAACCATCCTCCCACCTCACCCACGCATGCCCCATTTTCCCACCAGCTCCAGGCATGGCCCCCATTTTCCCATATGGCCCCTTCTCAGATCCCAGTTCCAGTCCCCTTCTCCCATCCGAGAACCCAAATCCCCTCCCCACTCGTCCCCTTCAACCATCCAAGAATCCCCGCCCCACCCCCTTCTCCCATCTGTGAAACCCCTCTCAACCTCAGTCCCCTTCTCCCATCCAAGAACCCCAGTCCCCTCCCCACCCGTCCCCTTCTCCCATCCGAGAACCCCCTCCCCAGTCCCCTTCTCCCATCCAAGAACCCCAATCCCCTCCCCACTCGTCCCCTTCAACCATCCAAGAATCCCCTCCCCACCCCCTTCTCCCATCCGTGAACCCCCTCCCCACCTCAGTCCCCTTCTCCCATCCAAGAACCCCAGTCCCCTTCCCACCCGTCCCCTTCTCCCATCCGAGAACCCCAGGCCCCTTCCCACCCGTCTCCTTCAACCAAGAACCCCCTCCCCACCCCCTTCTCCCATCCGTGAACCCCCTCCCCACCTCAGTCTCCTTCTCATTTGAGGACCCCTTCCCCACCTGAGAACCCCCACCCCACACCCTTCTCCCATCTGAGTTCCTCCCCCCCCCGACCCACCTACCAGCTCCGTTCTCCTGCTGCCCACCACCCTCACTGCCTTTAAAAAAACAATTTCGAAGCGCCGGAGTGACAGGCAGCGCCTCGCGTCTGCCCTGCTACTAAAAATCTCTTTGATGTCGTTGGGCCTTCCCACATTGAGTCCCGCCCACCCTTGCGGTAATTGGAAGTTACCTCAGAGGAGGGCGGGACTCAATGTGGGAAGGCCCAACGACGTCAAAGAAATTTTTAGTAGCCGGGCAGACGCGTGGCGCTGCCTGTCACTCCGGCGCTTCGAAATTGTTTTTTTAAAGGCAGAACAGGGTGGGAGCAGCGGGAGCGGAGAACCCCCCAGGCCCCATCCGCTGACATCCGGGGTGGACCGCCCCCACCACGCCACCGTTGCGCATCGTTCGGAGGGAGGGAGGGAGGACTGGAGCTCGGGCGGTCGGGGCGGGGTGACCTCAGGCGCGCTGCACGGGGCCCCCCTGAGCGCGAGGCCTTATGCGACCGCCTCGGTCGCCTCGCCTTAATACCGGCCCTGAGGGCAGGAACTGGAGACCAACTAGGCTGAAGAGGGACTGAGGGTCAGAGGGGAAAGGAATATACATGGACAGCAAGGCAGGAAACTGGGCTAGGACTCACAGACAGACAATACCACACAAGGCAGGAAATGGACAAGTTAAAAGACGGGAACTGAAAGCTGCAAGCAGCCACAGAAACAGGGAACAAACACTGACAGACAAGAGACAGAACTGAACGCTGCCAAGCAGCCACTGAACAAGAAACACAGACAAACAGAAACTAAACACAGAAAGACAAACAAGTAACAAGACTAGGAAACAAACAATAGCCCTAAGCTAAACTACACACAGACTAACTAGAATCAGACAAGGAACTTGAATAAAAACCAGACTAGGCAGAAGTGCAACAAGCACCAACAAACCAAGGCCTTAGGCGATGCAAAGGCAGAAGCTTCCAGGTGGCTAATAAAGGCCACATACAAGGGAGTTCACCAGGTAAGGGTGCTGCTAAGTTCTAAAATTCCCAATGAGACAGCAGTGGACAAAGAAATTATATTAATTGTTAATTCTGTTTAAAAACTTGGTGGTTAAATTCTCAGTTCTGTAAAGTAAAGTGAAGGAATGCCAGATGGTTTAGATTACTTAGAAAGTCTAGCTTTGGCTAAGCTAAAGGTTAGAAAGGTCAGAGACAGAAACTTTCTTTGACCCCTTGTGAGTGATGGATTGCTAATGCTAGCACATATGTATGCTATTATGAACAAGGCAAGCAGGCAGTTTGTTTTAAGATTAGGCTGAAATACTGTTTAGAGAGAGGCAATAGTTAGATTTTAGAAGTTCTTGATATTTAGAATATGTCTTATAAGGATGCTTATTTTAGAATATGTTTTATTCTGTGTAATTAATAATTCTATGTAGAATATCTGTTCAACTCAGTGTGACTTTATAAGTAAGACTGCAGTTGAAAAGGTCAGCATCTGGTTTGACTTATCTATAGTCCTAGCTAGTTCAATGTATGAAGCTAATAGGTGAAAAAGGTCAGAAAAAGTCAACTTACTTCCTTGATGGATTATAGTAAAATGTAGGACTGTATGCCATTAAGCAAGACTGGCCTCTTAGCCCCTAAATGAACCCAGTTTAAGCTATGACTGGGAGTATGTGAATAATAATAAAATATAAGAGTTTTGGTGCCCAATTGTCTGGTGTGAGAGGCCTCAGGTCATTGGTCAGTTTGAGAAATATTAAACCTATGTAACTGATATTTTGGAAATATATGTATAGAGATGATTGGTTCAGACAGGGTAATTAATCTATTCTTTACCATCTGGAGAGTAAGGGGGGCTAGGAGGGGGATAGAACTGTATATAAGTGGGAGCAGAAGCAGCTTACGTCAGAAGGAACAGACAGAAGAGGGAGAGACAGCAGAAGAGAAGGAGCTGAGACAGAAGCCACGAGACACAGAGAGCTGAGAAAGAGAAGAAGAGACTTAATGCTGATGTCCTACTTTGTTTGCTGGCAAATAAAGAAGATTTCTCCCTCATTCTGGTGTGTGCTGTTTGACTCCTGAAGTACCACAGATTCTGCTAACACTAGTGGTAATTCCTGCAACACCAAGACAATCTGGGAGGCTGGAAGATCCAGAGTGGACCGGCCTGACTTCTGGAACCTGGGAAACAGCACACAGACAATCCAATGCAGCCACCAGGTCTGGCCACCAGGTGGCGAGATGACTGAGAGCCTGAAACATGGGCACAATCGTAACACATATATTCTCACATCCCTCCCACCTCGTACTACAGCTCCACAAAATTAGATATATAGATACCAGGAGCTAAAACCTACTGTGGCATACTTAGAGAACTTCCATCATACTACATGAAAAAGGGGAGGAACGTGGGACACATCAGATATCCATCAGTGGCTAGGCTATTGGATCTCCTATAGCGCAAAGCTATTCCAAATCCTTGAGCCTACTATGTTTCATTAATCATTTGCATCCATAAAACATACAAGAATTTGTCTTAAATGAACATCTTTGTAATAGTTTATCAAATAATCACTAAATCTCAAGTAAATACTCAAATGTTGACTCAAATACACACAAATTTATATGCAAGAAAAAGTGACTAGCTGCATGAGCAGATACTGCACTGGTTGAAAAAGCTTGACACCGATGCTCACACAGACTGTAGCATTTAACGCTCACATAATAGCATTTAACGCTCACATAATCACAGCATTTCGGTCAAAAGACTTGCTTCCAAGGGCTCTCAGTAAGTCACCAATCTTAAACCTTCAACTGTGGCTAAATGCCATACTGAATAACCGACTCATCACTACTCCTACGTCTACCTCCCTGCTGTCCTCTGAGAACATCTGTTACAGATAAGCAGCTTTGCTTTATCTAATTAACTTGGCCTATTGAAAATTGCTGCCTTCTTCCTCTGTAAAAGTATGACAGATTTTTACTGCATATGATCTCTTGGCTAAATTTAAAAAACAAAGAAAATTCTTGTGGGCATGTTTAAATTGAGAGAGTAAAACGTGTATTTGAAATTCTCTGAGGACAAGCAGGCCTTATCTTATATGTGGGTGGCATAGTACAGCTTTAAAGATGTGTGACAGCATCCCCACCGTGTATGCACAAGTGCCTTCCCGCCCACCGCAACAGCGCGGGTCCATCAGTCTTCTTCCATCTGCTGTGAGGAGAAGACACGCTGCTTCATGGCTCCCTCACTGTGTCTGCTGCGGTTTTTCAAGCAGCTGTTCTGTGCCTTCCCTGAGGGATTTTTTCAAAATACTTTGTTTTTCCTTTATTAGGGTTTTCCTCTCCCTTTATGGTTTTAGTTTCATTTTATCCCCACTTTAAAGTTTTCTTCATTTTTTCGTACTTAGTAGCCCCTCTTAGTTCTAGTGAGGCTTTTTTTTATCCTTTTTCTTGGTGATTTGCCCTTTTTAAGGGCCTTGAAGGATTTGGCACCCGAGAATCATCGGTGCCAAGAGGATCACTCTCCCTCCATAGAGGAGTATCAATGCACCTGTCTCCAGGCAGCCGAGATCCTGCTCCTGCATCGACCCCAGCTGTTACGCAACCTGCGCCTCAACCGGCACCCCAGCTTTTCTCTGTTGGCCCTTGATGAGCGCATCTGGCCCTTGCTCCCAGAACAGCTGGGTGGCCTTATGCAGCAGTATGCATCAGTATTGGGAGTGCTTCACCTGCCATACCTCCCGTTGCAGCCTCACTTGGCCCTCAGCCTGCAGTTCTGCCTCCGGCACCACTTGTGTCCCTTGTGTCGACTTCCACCCAAGCCAGTACCCCCTTGACGTTGGTGGAGGAAGCTTCACTGGACTCGAGACGGGAGCCAGCTTCTCGACACCGCTCTCAAGGGCACAGTTTCTGGGCATCATGGCAGACTCAGTCTCGGCAATCCCATAGAGAGATACTGTCCGACACCGAGGAGGAGCGCTCATGGTACTCAGAAGAAGATCCCAGGTACTTCTTCTCAGATGAGTCTTAAGGGATTCCCTCTGAACCCCTCCCCTCCACCTGAAAGAAGACGGTCTCCGCTGGAGAGCCTTTCATTTCCATCTTTTGTTAAGGAAATAGCCAATGCCATTCCATTTCCTTTGGAAGTGGAGGATGAGCCCAAGGCTGATGCTTAAAGTCCTGGACTACACATCTCCTCCTAAGGAGGCCATGACTGCCCCTCTCCATGAGGTACTCAAGGAAGTCCTCGTCAGGAACTGGGTGTCCCCTCTGTTGGTCCCTATCTTGCCCAAGACACCCAGTATCAGATCCACAATGAACCTGATTTTATTAGGCCTCAGTTACCTCATAATTCCATGGTTGTGGAGTCCACTCTCAAGAGAGCCAGGAGTACTAGGGACTATGCTTCAGCGCCCCCAGGTAGAGAATCTAGAACCCTGGATTCTTTTGGGAGGATGATGTACCAGGCTTCAATGCTCATCTTCTGTATACACTCCTACCAGGTCTTCACGAGCATCTACTTGCGAAACTCAGTGCGACAGCTGTCGGACTTAGTGGGTGGTCAAGCAGCAGAAGGTGTGTCGAAAGTTCTTGGCCTGGGGCACTTGCCTTTTCATGTGGCATCCAGGATATCTGCTCAAGGTATAGCAATACACAGACTCTCAGGGCTGCATGTTTCTGATTTGGAACACTCTGTAAAGCAGCGGTTAGCGGATGTCCCTTGCTGCCAGGATAACCTTTTTGGAGAGAAGGTTGAGGAGGTCGCTGACCAAATCAAGAAGCATACTGATACAATCTTTTCTCTCTCCTGCCAGGTGCCTTCTGCATCTGCTTCCTCAGCTAGGAGCGTTTTTGGCAAGCTAAGAAGCAATCCCTACTACTATTCTAGGCTTAGTACAATCCTTTTGCTTGCCAGCCTAATCAGACTCAGCCCCAGCGCGCTCATTCATATCAACAGCATTCGCCTAATGCCCCTGCTGCTCCCCAGTCAAAGCAAGGGATGAGATTTTGACTGACTCCAGCAGAACATAGCCACAGTAAAAGTTGGTCATGGAGAGGCTAAAATTTTTTCACCAAAGGTGGCCTCTTATAACCTCCGACCGGTGGGTCCTTCAAATAGTCCGTCTTGGATACGCCCTCAGTTGGCATCTGAAACCTCCAAATTTTCCATTGAGAGCCCATTCATTCATCTCTGAGCACAGGTAGGTACTTGCAGAGCAAGTTTCCGCCCTTCTAAAGGCCCATGCTGTCAAACCCATTCCACCAGGGGAAGAAGGGCAGAGATTCTGTTCCAGGTACTTCCTTGTGCAGAAGAAGACAGGGGAGATGCGTCCCATCCTGGACCTAAGGGCCCTGAACAAGTTTCTAGTCAGAGAAAAGTTCAGGATGGTTTCCCTGGGCACCCTTCTCTCAGTGATTCAGAAAAATGATTGGTTATGCTCTGTGGACTTAAAGGATGCATATACTCGCATCCCAATACTTCCATCCCTCTGGAAGTATCTTTGATTTTGTCTGGTAACACATCACTTTCAGTACCGTGTGTTGCCTTTTGGCCTGGCGTCAGCTCCCAGGGTCTTTTCCAAGTGTCTAGCGGTAGTTGCAGCATCGCTACGCAGAATGGAAGTCCATGTGTTCCCATATCTCGACGATTGGCTGGTGAAGAGCATCTCAGAGGACATTGCTTGGGAGTCCATGAGGATGACTATTCAGGTGCTAGAGCTACTAGGGTTCATTTTAAACTACCCCAAGTCTCATCTCCACCCTGTCCAGTGATTGGAGTTCATAGGAGCCCTGCTTGACTCACAGAATATTTGAGCCTACCTCCCGGAGACGAGAGTGGAAAATTTTGTCTTGCTGGCGTCCAAGGTTCATGTCTGTCAGCAGGTCACAGCTCGGTAAATGTTGAGATTGCTGGGCCACATGGCTTCCACAGTGTCCGTTACACGTATGACACATCTGCATATGAGATCAGCTCAATGGACCCTGGCTTCTCAATGGTGTCAAGCCAGGGAAGTCTAGAAGATGTAATTCAAGTGCCCCCAGAACCTGTACTCTCTCTTCAATGGTGGACAATTCAATCCAATTTGACTCTGGATCTTCCATTCCAAATTCCTCAGCCACAAAAAGTAATGATGATAGATGCATCTTTCCTAGGATGGGGGAGCTCATGTAGATGGGCTTCATACTCAAGGAGTTTGGTCTTCCCAGGAAACAAATCTTCAGATCAACCTCCTGTATCTTCGCACAATCTGGAACACTCTAAAGGCTTTTAGGGATCGGTGTATTACACCAACAAGCGGGGGGGGGGGGGGGGGGGGGGGGGGGACTGGATCACGCCCTCTGTGTCAGGAGACCATCCGGATGTGGCATTGTGCTCACCAAAACAGCATGTTCCTTCGAGCCACTTATGTGGCGATCATAAACAGTACGCTGGCTGACAAGCTGAGCAGGATAATGCAACAGCACGTGTGGTCTCTCAATATGGGCATAGCCTGCAAGATCTTCCGAGCATGGGGCACCCCCTCTGTAGATCTTTTTGCCACTCAGATCAACCACAAGATCCGTCAGTTCTGTTCCGGGTTTCAGGCCCACAGCAGATTAACGTCAGATGCCTTCTTCAATTTGAGGCAGGTCTTCTGTATGTGGATCCTCCATTACCTCTAGTGGGAAAAACTTTGTTGAAACTTAAGCAAGACCACAGAACCATGATTCTGATCGCACTGTACTGGCCATGATAGATATGGTTCCCTCTTCTTACGGAATTATCCTCCAAAGAACCGTGGAGATGGGAGTGTTTTCCAACCGTCATCACACAGAATGAAGGGTTGCTTCTACATTTGAACCTCCAGTCTCTGGCTCTCACAGCCTGGATGTTGAGAGCTTAGAATTTGCCTCCTTGGGTCTTTCAGAGGGTGTCTCCCAAGTCTTGCTTTCTTCCAGGAAAGATTCCATGAAGAGGTGTTACTCTTTTAAATGGTGGAGGTTTTCCATCTGGTGTGACAGCAAGGCCCTAGATCCTCTTTCTTGTCTTACACAGACCCTGCTTGAATACCTTCTACACTTATCAGAGTCTGGTCTTAAGACCAGCTCCGTAAGAGTTCACCTTAGTGCGATTAGTGCTTATCATCGCCGTGTAGAGGGTAGGCCTATCTTTGGACAGCCTTTAGTTGTTCGCTTCATGAGAGGTTTGCTTTTGTCAAAGCCCCCTGTCAAATCTCCACCAGTGTCATGGGATCTCAACGTCATTCTCACCCAGCTGATTAAAGCTCCTTTTGAGCCACTGAATTCCTGCCATCTGAAGTACTTGATCTGGAAGGTCGTTTTCTTGGTGGCTGTTACTTCAGCTTGTAGAGTCAGTGAGCTTCAAGCCTTAGTAGTGCATGCACCTTATATCAAGTCCCATCACAACAGAGTAGTCCTCCGCATGCACCCTAAGTTCCTGTCAAAGGTGGTGTTGGAGTTCCATCTGAACCAGTCAATTGCCTTTCCAACTTTCTTTCCCTGTCCTCATACCCGCCCGGGCGAAAGCAGTTTGCACGCCTTGGACTGCAAGAGAGCAGGCGGTGTTCTCATCGATCCTCCCTGTCGTAGGAATGAGAGAAGCGCGCATCTTGAAGAAAAGTGCGTGGCTGCGTGGTTGGTGCCAACGAGAGTGCTTTGGTTTTGTAGACCATGGGATGATTTTCCAAGAGGTACTGAATGGTGATGGCGTCCATCTGTCAAGGAAGGGAAGGAGTGTCTTCAGCAACAGGCTGGCTAAAGTACTAAAGAGGGCTTTAAACTAGAATTGATGGGGATGGGTATAAAAGGCCACAAAGCCATAATTAAGCCCAAGGAAGGTAGGACATATATTGCCTCTATAGAAGAGAATAAAAAGAGTAAAATCTGGAGAGCCTTGTATACCAATGCCCGTAGTATGGGAAACAAACTTCCAGATCGTGAGGCTACAATGATGGAAGCGGACTTGGATTTAGTGGCGGTCACGGAGACGTGGTTCACGGAGAACCATGACTGGGATGTTGCTATACCTGGCTATAATCTATTCAGGAAGGACAGAGTAGGAAAAAAGGGTGGAGGTGTGGCATTATATGCTAAGAATGATATCCAAGTGACAGAACTGCAGGACATGTGGGGTAGGGAAGAAGCGCTGTGGGTTAAACTGGAAAGAGGGAAAGGAAAATGTATCTATATCGGAGTGATGTACAGACCACCATCACAGTCAGAGGAGTTGGACAGGTACTTAATTGAAGACATCCGCAAGATAGCTAGGAAAGGGGAAGAACTACTGATAGGTGACTTCAATATGCCGGATGTTGATTGGGGTGTCCCAGTTGCGGGGTCGTCTAGAAGCAATCTTAGATTCCCTACAGGAAGAATTGTTCCAGCAGTGGGTAATGGAACCAACACAGAATGGAGCTGTTTTGGACCTGGTGCTTACAAATGGAGAGTACGTTTCTGACGTCAAGGTGGCAGACCATTTGGCATCTAGTGATGATCATATGGTATGGTTCAATATTAATGTGATGTACATAAGAATGACCCGACACGGCCGTGTTTCGGCCCTAAGGCCTGCCTCAGGGGTCTTTATAACCTCAGAGAATGTAGCTCAAAACGTGTATTCCAAGGGAAATAACGAAACAAAACTCTCTTAGATCTCCTCTCTTCTAAAGAATATATATAAAATATATATTAAAAAGCGAAACAAGCTTGTAAAACTCCTCTCCGAAGGGATGTCTGCAATTGTTTTCAATTGCAGACATCCCTTCGGAGAGGAGTTTTACAAGCTTGTTTCGCTTTTTAATATATATTTTATATATATTCTTTAGAAGAGAGGAGATCTAAGAGAGTTTTGTTTCGTTATTTCCCTTGGAGTACACGTTTTGAGCTACATTCTCTGAGGTTATAAAGACCCCTGAGGCAGGCCTTAGGGCCGAAACACGGCCGTGTCGGGTCATTCTTATGTACATCAGGTTTTTAAATTTTTAATTTTCATGTGAATAAAAAAATTTTTTGGTATCCTCATCCACTCTCCTCACTTTTTGTTTTATACTCCACGGTTTCGTGAGGGTTTTCACCTCCTTTTTTTGGTTTATGGTTCAATATTAAAACAGAAGAGAGGGCTCATTTGAGATTGAAGATCCTGGATTTCAAAGGAACTACTACTACTACTACTACTACTATTTAGCATTTCTATAGCGCTACAAGGCGTACGCAGCGCTGCACAAACATAGAAGAAAGACAGTCCCTGCTCAAAGAGCTTACAATCTAATAGACAAAAAAATAAATAAAGTAAGCAAATCAAATCAATTAATGTGAACGGGAAGGAAGAGAGGAGGGTAGGTGGAGGCGAGTGGTTACAAGTGGTTACGAGTCAAAAGCAGTGTTAAAGAGGTGGGCTTTCAGTCTAGATTTAAAGGTGGCCAAGGATGGGGCAAGACGTAGGGGCTCAGGAAGTTTATTCCAGGCATAGGGTGCAGCGAGACAGAAGGCGCGAAGTCTGGAGTTGGCAGTAGTGGAGAAGGGAACAGATAAGAAGGATTTATCCATGGAGCAGAGTGCACGGGAAGGGGTGTAGGGAAGGACGAGTGTGGAGAGATACTGGGGAGCAGCAGAGTGAGTACATTTATAGGTTAGTAGAAGAAGTTTGAACAGGATGCGAAAACGAATAGGGAGCCAGTGAAGGGTCTTGAGGAGAGGGGTAGTATGAGTAAAGCGATCCTGGCAGAAGATGAGACGGGCAGCAGAGTTTTAAACCGACTGGAGGGGGGAGAGGTGACTAAGTGGGAGGCCAGCAAGAAGCAGATTGCAGTAGTCTAAACGAGAGGTGACAAGGGTGTGGATGAGGGTTTTGGTAGAGTGCTCGGAAAGAAAGGGGCGGATTTTACGGATGTTGTAAAGAAAGAAACGACAGGTCTTGGCAATCTGCTGGATATGAGCAAAGAAGGAGAGAGAAGAGTCAAAGATGAGAGAAGCGTCAAAGATGACCCCCAAGGTAACTTTGCCGAGGTGGGGGAATTTCTCAAGGAACAGTTAGCGGGATGGGAACAGCTGAAGGATGTAAAACAGCAATGGACAAGACTGAAAGGAGCTATATTAAAGGCAACTAACCTTTATGTTAGAAAATTACATAAAAGTAAGAGGAAAAGAAGGCCTCTCTGGTACTCGAATGCAGTAGCTGAAAAGATAAGGGTAAGCGGCTAGCCTTTGCACGTTATAAGACGACTCAGAAAGATGAAGACAGGAGAGAATACCTAAATAAGCGAAGAGAAGTTGGAAAAGCTATCAGGAAAGCGAAGCGGCAAATGGAGGAAAAGATAGCTAATACGGTAAAATTAGGGGATAAGACCTTTTTCAGATATGTAAGTGACAAGAGGAAGTGCCATAATAGCATTGTGAGGCTCAAAGCTGAGGGAGAGAAATATGTGGAAGATGATAAGGATGAGATAGGGCTGCAGAAAACAAAGGCTAATGGGGATGGATGTATGGTAGACCAAGATCCGTTTACGGAGGACTGTGTTCGTGAGGGGCTTGCCAAACTAAAAGTAGACAGAGTGATGGGGCCTGGTGGGATACACCCAAGGGTGCTTAAGGAACTCGGAGAAGTTCTGTCGGCTCCGCTGACGGACCTCTTCAGTGCTTCCTTAGAAACTGGAGTGGTCCCGGTGGACTGAAGAAGGGCGGATGTGGTTCCTTTGCACAAGAATGGAAGTAAGGAGGAAGTTGGGAATTACAGACCTGTCAGTCTAACCTTGGTGGTGAGTAAGTTAATGGAAACGCTTCTAAAGAGGAGGATTGTGAGATTTCTTGAACTACATGGAATGCGGGACCCGAGGCAGCATGGCTTCACTAGTGGCAGGTCGTGTCAGACGAATCTCACTGTCTTCTTCGACTGGGTGACCAAACAGTTGGATGTGGGAGGGACGCTTGATGTGGTGTACTTGGATTTCAGCAAAGCCTTTGACACAGTTTTGCACAGGCGACTGATAAAACAGAGGGTAGTGGTAAATGGAGCTTGCTCTGAAGAAAAGGATGTCGTCAGTGGAGTACCGCAGGGATCGGTCCTAGGGCCAGCTCTTTTTAACGTCTTTGTGAGCGATATTGGTGAAGGGCTGTCTGGTAGGGTTTGTCTCTTTGCGGATGATACTAAACTCTGCAACAGGGTGGACACCCTGGAGGGTGTGAATGACATGAGGAAGGACCTAGCGAAGCTGGAGGAATGGACCAATATTTGGCAACTAAGGTTTAATCCCAAAAAATGCAGGGTCATGCACTTGGGTCGCAAAAATCCGAGGGAACGGTACAGTATAGGGGGTGAAGTGCTTCAGTGTACGAAGGAAGAGCGGGACTTGGGGGTGATTGTGTCTGATGACCTTAAAGCTTCCAAACTGGTAGAAAAAGCGACGGTTAAAGTCAGAAGGATGCTTGGGTGCATAAAGAGAGGCATGACCAGCAGGAAAAAGGAGGTGATAGTGCCGTTGTATAAGTCTCTAGTGAGGCCCCATTTGGAGTACTGCGTGTAGTTCTGGAGACCGCACCTACGGAAAGATATAAACAGGATGGAGTCGGTCCAGAGTCGGCTACGAAATTAGTAAGCGGTCTTGAATGCAAAAATTATAGGAACAGGCTTATGAACCTCAACATGTATATGCTGGAAGAGAGGAGGGAGAGAGGAGACATGATAGAAACATTTAAATATCTCAAGGGCATTTAAGTACGTGAAGAGAGCCTTTTTCAAATGAAGGAGAGCTCTGGAATGAGGGGGCATATTACAAAGTTAAGAGGGAATAAGCTTAGGAGTAACCTAAGGAAGTATTATTTCATAGAAAGGGTGGTGGAGGCGTGGAATGGCCTCCCGGTGGAGGTGGTGGAGTCGAGGACTGTTCCACAATTTAGAAAGGCATGGGATAAGCAAATGGGATCGCTTAGGAACAGGAAGAATTAGGGATTAGAGAGGATGGGCAGACTGGATGGGTCATATGGCCTTTATCTGCCGTCATGTTTCTATGTTACGTGGAGCGGACAAAGCTCTTTAGACAGTCCGCCCAGTTGTTTGTTTCTTTTGATCCCAACAGGAGTGGAGTCGCCATCAGAAAACGCACAATCTCCAATTGGCTAGCAGATTGCATTTCCTTCACTTATGCCCAAACTGGGCTGTCTTTAGAGGGCCATGTCACGGCTCATGTTAGAGCCATGGTCGCGTCAGTGGCTCACTTAAAGTCAGCCTCCATTGAAGAGATTTGCAAGGCTGCAACGTGGTCATCAGTCCATACATTCACATCTCACTACTGCTTTCAGCAGGATACCCGACGCGATAGTCGGTTTGGGCAGTTGGTGCTACAGAATCTGTTGGGGGTTTAGAATCCAACTCCACCCCCCCTAGACCCATTTTTGTTCTGTTCCAGGCTGCACTCTCAGTTAGTTGTTTATGGTTTCAGGTCAATCTCTGTTATGGCCTCGCCATTGCGAGGCCCAATTGACCAATGTTCATTGTTTTGAGTGAGCCTGGTTGCTAGGGATACCCCACATGTGAGAACAAGCAGCCTGCTTGTCCTCGGAGAAAGCGAAGATACATGAGTTGAAGCTACAGTGTGGTAAATTTAAAACGAATCGGAGAAAATTTTTCTTCACCCAACGTGTAATTAGACTCTGGAATTCATTGCCGGAGAACGTGGTACGGGCGGTTAGCTTGACGGAGTTTAAAAAGGGGTTAGATAGATTCCTAAAGGACAAGTCCATAGACCGCTATTAAATGGACTGGAAAAATTCCTCATTTTTAGGTACAACTTGTCTGGAATGTTTTTACGTTTGGGGAGCGTGCCAGGTGCCCTTGACCTGGATTGGCCACTGTCGGTGACAGGATGCTGGGCTAGATGGACCTTTGGTCTTTCCCAGTATGGCACTACTTATGTACTTATGTACTTATGTACTTATACCTGTAGCAGGTATTCTCAGAGGACAGCAGGCTGATTGTTCTCACAAACCTGCCCACCTCCCCTTTGGAGTTGTTGTTTGTTTATTATTTGCTTTTTGATTAAACTGAGCAGGAACGCTCACGCAACAGGTGGGAAGTCATCCGCGCATGCGCAGTTCGCACACCAGAATTTTCTGGGAAAACTTTTTTAATTTTGCTGTAGAAAACTTTGCCGTTTCCTGGGCTGCCGTGGACGCCGACCCACATGTGAGAACAATCAGCCTGCTGTCCTCGGAGAATACCTGCTACAGGTATGTATCTTCGTTATTCCCACATGTGAAAACATGGCCTGCTTGTCATCGGTTAAAGCAAAGATACTTTCCTGTAGCAGGTATTCTCTGAGAACAGCAGACCTTTCATTCTCACCCTCCCACCTCCTCTTAGAGTTGTGTCCTGTCCTGAAAGCTATACTATTGTACTGATGGTCCTGCGCTCTCGCGGTGGGCGAGAAGGCACATGCGCATTCACGGTGGAGACGCTTCCGCGTGTCTTTAAATCTTTACTACACTTTGTAAGCATTCTGCACCGAGCAATGTGAATGACATCACCCACATGTGAGAATGAATGGCCTACTGATCTCTGAGAATACCTGCTTATAGGTAAGTATCCTTGTTTTTCAGATATGCTTGCAGTTTTTTTAGCCCTTAAGCTACCCATTCAAAGATGCAGAGTACCTGGGTGGTTTTAGTGTGTGTACTTGGTGGCTGCTAATTTTCAAAGGGGAAACCATACAGGTTAGATGGAGTTCCCACATACCTTACACACACATGGGCTATCGAAAATTGTCCCTTTCTCTTGTTCTCTTCTGGATGAGATAGCTGTCTAATCCCAGCCTGTGCATTTTTCCATAATTTTAACTAATTTCCAGGTTATTCTCTCATAAATTGTAGGCGGAAGTAGAAATTACGTGGTTCTTCTGTAGAGCAAATATTTGTCAATCTTCCAGTTTCAATGACGGTACACAGAAATAAATCACGAAAGAGCCCTTTTACTAAAGCTTAGTGTGCTCCAGCGTGACCCATAGGTTTATAAAATAGAAGTCATAGCATTTAGTGCACGCTAAGCTTTAGTGAAAGGGCCTCTTTACCCTTCTAGAAGGTCTAGTGAGACATTTCAAGTTCCTGTGTTGCTTGCAGAAGCATTGGGCAAAAACTCTTTTGACATTTTTTATAAGTAAATCTGTGTTGTATCATTATTTTAGAGTAAAATGACAGATTAAAAAACAAACTTTTACAAAATGAAAACATTCAAGTGAAACTTAGTCTGTAAATATTTTGTCATATTTCCTGTAAATAGAATAAATTCCTCCAAGTGCTCACTTTTGATGAGCTTTTAAGTTCAATAATTGAATCATCCAGCTGAACCTTAATGTACAGACTGCAGTCTCTTTGTAAGAACAGATTATAGAAGGCTTCTTAGCACCACAAGACGTAGTTGAGTGAACATTTGCTTATGTCATATCGAGAAATGGCACAGACGCTGGTAAACTGAGTAGCTCAGAGGGATTAAACTTGACAAACTTGGCAACGCTCTTCGGGGGGATCTTGGAGAATCCATTGTGCGTACAGATTGAATATAGCGCTATTTATGAACCCTAATTATAAGAGAAAAAAGTTTCTGCCTGTCTTGTTTAAATTAATATGTGTTAAATAATATACCAAGAACATTGAGGCATAGTTTTTGTTGTTCATTTGGCTTTTGTAGAATTGTCTAATTCTAGTGCCTGAATGTCATTTTAGGATTTCAACTTGAGTTTATTGGCACCCTGCTTAAGCCTGGGTGTGAGCAGGATCTCAGGAGACCAGAACAGCACACTTTTTGAAACTTCACTTAAAGTGACTCTGGATCATGTGACCCACATTGTACAGCAGCTTCCTGCCTGCCATCAGGTCTTCCAGCCATTGCAGCCATTTGAGAACACACCTTACTGGAACAAATTAAGCAACCTATATGGTAATAGAACTATGTCTCTAATGACCATTTATTTGCTTTTATCATATCATTTTCTGAAATATTCCTTAATCAAATCTAGTTAGCTCTTTTTATTAAAATGATTTTATTTTATTAAATGTGAGTAGGTAGTTTCTCTCTCTATTTTTCCATTAACAAAAGTAATTTGTTATAGGTGATGCAGTGTTCTATCAGCCTGTGATCATACTGTCCCGTGCATTGGCTCACTATACGATGTCACTCTCGAAACTACCAGTCTCACTCCAAATTCAGCCTGATAAAGAGACTGACATTCTGCGTTTTGTAGTGCTATCACTAGAGGTAGGACAAAAACTGAATAAAAGAATCTACTTGTTTGCTTCACATTTAAATAATATGTGTTTGCACTTGGTGCAGTTTAGAAGGCTCAAGGTTTGAGAGTAACAACTAGACTCTTTATTTTATCGTGGTGTATAGATAAAGGTAAGGACTCTTTGTTTTATCATGGTGTGTACAGATGAAGGTAAGTTACCAGCAGAGTTGCAATAAAGCATGCATCTCTGAATTAACATTCTGCAAATTATCACCGAGGCAGTTGCATTTGCATTTAATGGTACAGCTTCTGGCAATAATTCCTGATGTTTACCTATCCAAAGCACTTTTGGTTTTATTAATATTTAATTTTAGTATATATGATAAAACCTGCTTCTTATCAATGCAGCCAATTATTTCCCAATATGATTGATCCAAAACTTCAAAGGTAGAAATAAAAATAAATATATCATCTGCATAAGAAAAACGTCCTTTTTTTTTTACAAGGGAATTGAGCCAAGAGAGCTCATAAAAATATTAAACAATATGTAGGACAATGTCGACCCCTGAGGGAACCCCACAAGAAGATTTCCAAGCAGAAGAACGAACACCATTCATTTTGACCATATAATTTACTATGACGTTTTTGAAACCAATGCAATACAACTCCATGGATACCTAACATAGGGCCCCGTTTACTAAGCCGCGCTAGAGGCACATTAGTGCTTTTAGCACGTGCTGTGTAGGTGCCCGCAATATTACTATGGGCCCTTATATAGCGCGTGCTCATTTTGTGCATGCGCTAAAAACGCTAGCGCACTTTAGTAAACAGAGCCCTTAGCAAGTAAAAGAGTGATCAACTGTGTCAAAAGCAGCCAAGATATCAAACTTCAACAAAACAGCTTGACTACTGGCACCAAGTTGATTCCCATCTAACATTTGATGATCAAATTTCTTCTGTCACCAGGGCCTGTTTCATGGTTCTGAAATTTATTAGGTCCTTTAGACTGTTTCTGGATCAATCTGCGCTGTGATCGTGCTTGTAATAAGTAGATTGGATTATTGTAATGCATCATAGAATGGGCTATCCCATCAGAAATTGAAATGCCTTGAACTGATTAAGAAAAAAAAATCATCAGTTAAGATACTCAGCATTCAGGGTTTTTTTTTTTTTTTTGCCTAGTTCCACTTTTGTGGAATGCTTTATCTTTTCATATATAGTTGTCCTCATCAGTGATATCTTTTAAGACTGCTTTGAAGACCTTTTTTTTTTTTTTTACTCAAGTGTTTGATGGCCATTAGAGACTTGGGGACTGAGGCTCTAGATGCTGAGTAGAAATATCCTATATAATAAAACTCACCCTCAACGTTCTGAGGACACTGACGTCACTGTCAGTACCTGCGGGCACTTCCTTCCGGTTCGAAGGGTTCGTGGTGGTGAAGCCACCGAAATTGCTGTGTCTGGGCCCCGCCCTCGCGTCAAACTTGATGACGTCGAGGGCGGAGCAATGGCGTCAGTGGCTTTACAACCAACAAGGACTCGGGAGATGAAGGTGGCGTGCGTTGACGAGGTCCGGAACAATGGCAGTCAGTGGCTTCACAACGCCGAAGGGGTGGGTAGGGAGGGGGTGTTCGGGAGGAAAACCTTGCTAGCGCCCGTTTCATTTGCTCCAAAAACGGGCATGTTTTACTAGTATATATATATTTTCCTTTTCCTTTCTTTTTTCTGCATGGTTTGAACCTGTTTGTAAACGTAATACAATGGAAAGGGTGGTATGTAAACAAACAAAGAAAAAACTTCAGAGTCTCCCCCTTGTAGTGATATACAGTTCAGAAATAGAAAAACTAAGTAAAATCGTAAAAGACCTTTACCCACTACTCCAGGAGGATGAATTACTGAGAGGGATAATTCTTCCTCCTCCAGTGCCTTCTGAAATCACCCAATTAGATGCAAAAATTAGTTAAGAGCAAGCTCCCAACAGAAGGTCAAAAAGAAGAGAAAAACACAAGGTGCAGATTGCGCCAGCATATCTCACAGAATCCCAGTTACCCACATGGGTAAACTATTTAACATAAGGGGATCTTGCCCTTCTTCAAATTTAAAGCAGAAAATGTGAAGACGGATGCTGTGTGGAGAGAGAGGCCAAAATGTTAGATGAGAATTAATTTGCACAGTTATAAGATCAAGTCCAGCAAACCAAGGAGACACCTCTGTGGGGAGCACTTTTAAAGACGTCATTGCATCAGTGACTATAGTCACAATATTAACAGGAACTTTTAAAGCAATCTAGGAAAATAAGATGGTTTGCAATATATCATATTTTAACTTTAATAAGGAAGGACTTGACAAAAATCCAGGATTCTCCTTGTATTATAAACCATAATATTTTACTGCTTTCTCTCCCTCCCCCCTTCACCCGTACAATACTTTTTCCTCTGAGACTGTCATTGGAATGCTTTTATGTTTTACTTATATATTCTGATATTGTCGCCTTTTGTTTGTACTATCCTGATCTGAGGAGGGAGGTTTTCACTTCTGAAATGTAGTTTAAAAATGTATTAAGTTGGTCCTATGAAAAGCTATCACCTAATTTTCCATTTTTTTGTTTTTATTAGTATTATTTATTAACCTTTAAAATGGATTAGAACAGCTACCACAATGCTTTTTAACAGCATTGAATATTTAATTACTTAAATTTAATATAATTCTGTCATTTAGTGCCCTGTTTACTAAGCCACGCTGTAGGCGCACAAACGGTTTAGCACACACTAATGCTAGAGACACCCATAGAAATATAATGGGTGTCTCTAACTTTAGTGTGTTCTAAAAAGCGCACCTACAGCACTGCTTAGTAAACAGGGCCCTTAGAGTCTGTTTTTACCATCAAGATGTACAAAGTGGAGTACAAAATACATCAAATTGTAAATAAAAATAATATAATGGAGTGGAGGAGTAGCCTAGTGGTTAGTGCAGTGGACTTTGATCCTGGGGAACTTGGTTCGATTACCACTGCAGCTCCTTGTGACTCTGGGCAAGTCACTTAGGGTTATGTTTGCTAAGGTGCGTTATAGTTTTTAACACGCTTATAAATTTAAGCTAAACATTTCTATGGGCGCATTAGCATTTAACGCGCATAAACCATTTACGCGTGTTTAAAATGCTAACGCTTCCATAGTGCCGCTTAGTAAACATAGCCCTTAACCCTTCATTGTCCCAGGTACAAAGTAAGTATCTGTATATAATATGTAAACCACTTTGATTGTAACCACAGAAAGGCGATATTTCAAGTCCCATCCCCTTTCAAAATGTAAAAAATATCTGGGTTTCTTTTAACTGCTGTAGCCAATGTTTAAAAAAAAAAGGCTGACCACTGAGGCTGAATGTTGAAATAATTTGTTTTTAAGGAGACATTTGTAATAGTAATATGCTTGGGGATTTTTGTAGTAGTGTGAAGCCAAATCTGATAAGTAAAATAAACTTCCAGCCACTGAAAAAAATATTATTTTGTTGCCATTATTCCATCCTCAAAGGGTTGTAATGTTGTGCTGCAACTATGTTTAATAAAAAGACATGGCTACTAGCAGAAATACTGAGGGGCCCTTTTACTAAGCTGTGTAGGCGCCTGTGCGTGTCCAACGCGCATCAATTTGGAGTTACTGCCCGGCTACCGCAAGACCTGGGCGGTAATTTTGTTTTTTACATGCATCCACTACTCGCACCGGAAAATAATTTTTATTTTCCTGTGTGCAGCGGAAACGGGGTGGTAATCGTCATCCTACGTGCGTAGACGATTACCACATTGTTACCGTATGAGACCTTACCGTTAAGTCAATGGCTGGCAGTGAGGTCTCAGACCCAAAGTGGACACACACCAATTTTTATTTTGACGCACGTCCATTTTCGGCAAAAACTTTTAAAAGGCCTTTTTTTACAGGCACGCTGAAAAATGGATCAGCACGCACCGAAAACATATACTTACACTAGCACAGCCCATTTTTTGGCGCATCTTAGGAAAGGACCCCTGAGCATGGGTTTGGAGAACAAAAGATGTATATTTTTATACTGTCAGTTTTGTGTGTACCCACTGCATTTAGGCATGGGCATTCACACCTGCCAAAGAGCTAGCACCAGTGTTCACGCCTAAAGTTAGCCACGTAACTGCACTTAATCGCTGTTATGGAATGCTAGCATAATTGCCATTAAAATGTATGCTAAGCGAGAATTCTTTAGGTGCCAACTTTAGGAAATCTGTACAGGTTTAACCCCTATATGTGTGTGTTTGAATAATGTCAGTTCTCAGAGAAATGTTTAAAAGATGATGGTTCATTCCACTCTTAGTATTTTTCTGTTATGAAGTTTACAAGTTTCCTCAGTTAGATAGCTTCCATCCTTCACATACAAAAAGATCCATCATTTACAGCCAAGCCACAAGATACCACCGTATCTGCTCTGACCCAGGGGACAGAGACAGACACCTTAAAAGCCTGACTGAATCCTTCAAACAGAAGGGCTACAACCCCAAAATAATCTCCAAGAATATTGCCTCCTCCCTCAAAACACCCAGGGAGAATCTGCTACAGTACAAAAAGAAAAAATCCACAGACAGAATCCCGCTTGTAGTGACATACAATCCAGAGCTGGAAAAACTGAGGAAAATCATAAGAGATCTACAACCTATACTCCAGAAGGATGAATTACTGAAAGAGATATTCCCATCCCCACCAGTACTGGCCTTCCGACAGCCACCCAATTTAAAACACAAGCTAATCAGAAGTAAACTTCCTTCACAGGCTGAAAAGGAACAGAAGGGCACACTTCCCTGTAATTTATCCAGTTGCAAACTATGCCAAAATATTTCACAGGACCCCAAAGTCATCCACAAAGGAAAGATATTCAACATAAAGGGATCTTTCACTTGCTCATCTTCCAATGTGGTATATATCATTCAGTGTAAAAAATGTAACGAAGGATGCTATATTGGAGAAACAGGCCAGATGCTTAAGACAAGATTCAATTTACATAGACATCATATGAACAATACTGGTGCCAGCAGGGTTCCCACACCTGTTGGTCAACATTTTACAGGACCAGGACACTGTACCAGTGACTTCACAGTGAGAATTCTCAAAGGTAACTTTAAAACCATACAAGAACGTAAGACCTTTGAAGTCAGAATGATTGAATATTTTAACACCCAACAGAAAGGACTTAACAAGGATCTGGGGTTCCTAGCCCATTATAAACCATAAAGCTGTATGTCTCTGTTGATCACCCTCCCCTCACCTATCCACACCCACCCTGTTAGAATATCAATGATATGCTTTGATGTCCCCATGCATACTTCCTTCCCACCCTGTCAGACTGTCATAGTAATGCTTGAATGTTTTCACTTATATACACTGAGGCATATTTTCAAAGCACTTAGCCTCCCAAAGTTCCATAGAAACCTATGGAACTTAGCCTCCCAAAGTGCTTTGAAAATATGCCTCACTGTCAGCTAGCACATTTGCTTATTTCCGATCTGAGGAAGAAGTGCAACCTTCGAAAGCTAATCAAGAAATGTATTAAGTTATGTCCAATAAAAAAGGTATCATCTTATTTTCTTTTCCATGTTTTATTTTGTTTGATTTCTATTGATAAACTCAGTTAGATACAGAGGGGGAAGGAACAGCAGTACCATTCCATTTGGAAACATGTAATAGTATCTTGAGATTTCTGAACCTCCATCATTTAAAGGTCATATACGTAGACTGGTGGAATAATTAATAGGACACAAATCAACTGACATAAGATAGAATTCCCATTTTATTGCTCTCTGAGGATGTATCAAGACTTCTGAAATGGCTGTGTGTTTTACCTTAATGCTACAGACATTGTCTAAAAAGTACTATGTATTTTGCATGACTGCTAAGGCAAACTGTTAAAAAAAGATCTTGGAAACTGTGTATACATTACATCTATAAACTAATTTGTTTTGCACTAAGTTCCATTGTCGGTGAGATTTTTTATTTGATAGCAAAAACCATATGAATCAATGTAAATGGTCAGAATTTCTTTTTATCCTTATCTTTTTCAAGACATCCTTTTCTTCTTCTTTTCTGTAGGCATTGTCATGGCACTTAATGCATGAACAGATTCCATTGAGTGTAGATCTACAGGCTGTTCTTGACAGCTGCTGTCTGACTTTGCAGCATCCTGTTCTTTGGAATTTCCTGGCTTCCACTGCATATGTAACACACACTTGTTCTTTGATCAATTGTGTCAGATTTATTATTGAAGCAGGTAAGTTTAAGTCCATGTGTACTGCAGGATTGACTATTATTTAAAAAAAGCTATATTTTTTTTAAACTGGGGGGGTGGGGGGGAACCAAAGAAAAGAGCATAGCTTTCAGAATTATTTTTCCCTGGAAAACTTTAGTGTTCGCTCCTCAAAACCATTATAAAAAATGCTCAGGTTACTTGTGTAAAGAAGTTAGGTAAGAATGAATATTAAAGCTGAAATTTATTTGTTAAACAGAAATTTTATAGATATGAACTAAATCAACTGAGTGTGTTCTCTGTCCATTTCCCAATAGATAGGTGTCCTTATCACTAAGACCACAATTACAATTTGGCACCACTTTTGCATTCACAACAGAAAAGTCAATTACATTTTCTCGCCTAGAAGTAATCCCTCCATAGTAGCCTTAATGCATTCTAACAAGATAGTGTGGGGAAGCTTGCACTACTAGTACTGTTCATTGACCAAACAGTTACAGAATTCAAGAAAGCATGAGATAAGTGCAGGAGCTCTATAGTTTGATGAATTTGAAAGTAAAGTGGTAGTGAGGAGATTGCGGGGACTGCTGTGCTTAGAACTTTACAGTGGTACTGAGTTCTGGAAGAGCTGTCTGGTCTTCCTGTCATCAGATATCATTGCATATTTATGCCTGATTAATCATGCTGTTTACAGAGAATATCTGTAAATAGCAAGTTTGCTTTACCTGTAGAGTGTTCCCTTGCTCTAGCGCAATTTAAGAGCAAATAACTATTCCTGATTAACTTGTTACACACCGCTCATGATTTTATCAACATCTATCATATCTCTACTGTTTTTTGTTTCCGAAGCTGAAGATCTTGAACCTGATTATCTTGTCTTCATAAGGAAGCTTTACCATTTTTGTCATCCTGCCATATATTTTTTGTTCTGTGATATCTTTTAAAGTTGAGGCAGCCAGAACCACACCCAGTACCATAGGTGTGATCATACCATGGATCCATGCAGACGCATAGTAATAATTACAGTTATGTTTCCTTAATTACTTGATGTTGAAATTTCACCATAAATGCCTAACACTATCATATAAAAACATATAAAGAAAATACTAGTATACTATAGAACTCACAGTGTATATTCAGTTGGCATCTGAGACCCAGAAGGGCATTTTCGATTTGTCTAGGTCCGACTTTGGACGTTTTACAAAAAACGTTCAAATCTAAATAGGAAAGAAGGTCATTTTCAAAAAAGAAAAACATCTATCTTTTGTTTTTTTTTTGTTTTTTTTTCCGAAAATACTGTTTTGAACAAGGTTTTGCCATTTGGATGTTTTGTTTTTTGGTCCATTAAAAAAAAAAAAAAAACGTCCAAGTGCAAAACGCACAAAATCAAGCTATTGGGATGTACAGTGGGGGAAATAAGTATTTGATCCCTTGCTGATTTTGTAAGTTTGCCCACTGACAAAGACATGAGCAGCCCATAATTGAAGGGTAGGTTATTGGTAACAGTGAGAGATAGCACATCACAAATTAAATCCGGAAAATCACATTGTGGAAAGTATATGAATTTATTTGCATTCTGCAGAGGGAAATAAGTATTTAATCCCTCTGGCAAACAAGACCTAATACTTGGTGGCAAAACCCTTGTTGGCAAGCACAGCGGTCAGACGTCTTCTGTAGTTGATGATGAGGTTTGCACACATGTCAGGAGGAATTTTGGTCCACTCCTCTTTGCAGATCATCTCTAAATCATTAAGAGTTCTGGGCTGTCGCTTGGCAACTCGCAGCTTCAGCTCCCTCCATAAGTTTTCAATGGGATTAAGGTCTGGTGACTGGCTAGGCCACTCCATGACCCTAATGTGCTTCTTCCTGAGCCACTCCTTTGTTGCCTTGGCTGTATGTTTTGGGTCATTGTCGTGCTGGAAGACCCAGCCACGACCCATTTTTAAGGCCCTGGCGGAGGGAAGTAGGTTGTCACTCAGAATTGTACGGTACATGGCCCCATCCATTCTCCCATTGATGCGGTGAAGTAGTCCTGTGCCCTTAGCAGAGAAACACCCCCAAAACATAACATTTCCACCTCCATGCTTGACAGTGGGGACGGTGTTCTTTGGGTCATAGGCAGCATTTCTCTTCCTCCAAACACGGCGAGTTGAGTTCATGCCAAAGAGCTCAATTTTTGTCTCATCTGACCACAGCACTTTCTCCCAATCACTCTCGGCATCATCCAGGTGTTCACTGGCAAACTTCAGACGGGCCGTCACATGTGCCTTCCGGAGCAGGGGGACCTTGCGGGCACTGCAGGATTGCAATCCGTTATGTCGTAATGTGTTACCAATGGTTTTCGTGGTGACAGTGGTCCCAGCTGCCTTGAGATCATTGACAAGTTCCCCCCTTGTAGTTGTAGGCTGATTTCTAACCTTCCTCATGATCAAGGATACCCCACGAGGTGAGATTTTGCGTGGAGCCCCAGATCTTTGTCGATTGACAGTCATTTTGTACTTCTTCCATTTTCTTACTATGGCACCAACAGTTGTCTCCTTCTCGCCCAGCGTCTTACTGATGGTTTTGTAGCCCATTCCAGCCTTGTGCAGGTGTATGATCTTGTCCCTGACATCCTTAGACAGCTCCTTGCTCTTGGCCATTTTGTAGAGGTTAGAGTCTGACTGATTCACTGAGTCTGTGGACAGGTGTCTTTCATACAGGTGACCATTGCCGACAGCTGTCTGTCATGCAGGTAACGAGTTGATTTGGAGCATCTACCTGGTCTGTAGGGGCCAGATCTCTTACTGGTTGGTGGGGGATCAAATACTTATTTCCCTCTGCAGAATGCAAATAAATTCATATACTTTCCACAATGTGATTTTCCGGATTTAATTTGTGATGTGCTATCTCTCACTGTTACCAATAACCTACCCTTCAATTATGGGCTGCTCATGTCTTTGTCAGTGGGCAAACTTACAAAATCAGCAAGGGATCAAATACTTATTTCCCCCACTGTAGGAGGAGCCAGCATTTTTAGTAGACTGGTCCCCCTGACATACCAGGACAGCAATAGGGTACCCTAGGGGGCACTGCAGTGGACTTCATAAAATGCTCCCAGATACACATCTCACCATTGCTCCCTTACCTTGTCTGCTGAGCCCCCACAAAATCCACTACCCCCAACTATACACCACTACCACAGCCCTTACGGGTGAAGGAGGCACCTATATGTGGATACAGTGGATTTCTGGTGAGTTTTGGAGAACTCACAGTTTCCTCCACAAGTGTAACAGGTAGGGGGAGGTAGGAGCCTGGGTCCACCTGTCTGCAGTGCACTACACCCACCACTAGACTACTCCAGGGGCCTGCATGCTGTTCTGATGGACCTGAGTATAACATCTGAGGCTGGCACAGAGGCTAGCAAGTATTGTTTTTCATCACATTTGGGGGTGGGGGGTGGGAGGGGAGTTAGTGACCACTGGGGGAATAAGGGGAGGTCATCCCTGATTTCCCTCCAGTGGTCATCTGGTTATTTAGGGCACCTTTTTGTGCCTTATTCGTTATAAAAACAGGTCTAGCTCAAAACACCTTAGTTTTAGTCCTGGACGGTTTTGTTTTGTTCCATTACGGCTGAAAAACGTCTAAGTCTTAGGAACACCCAAGTCCCGCCGTGAACACGCCCCTGACATGCCCCCTTGAGATTTGGATGCACTTCTGATGGACTTCATAGAAAAATGTCTAAAAATAGGTTTCAAAAATACTGATTTGGACGTTTTTGTGGGAAAAACATCCAAATGCTGCTTTTTGCCACTTTTTAGACATTTTTCTGTTTTGAAAATGAGCCCATCAGTCTACCAAACACCACTGAAGCTTTTAATAATTCAAAACATTTTTTATAGAAATTAGATGGACAATTTAACTTAATAATCAACCAGTTGTCAAACAGAAGATATACATTTTATCTTAATACTTTTCAGCTATGACAACTTAAAGTTTGAAAGCACAATATTTAAGAAACTGAAACTTTTCCTATTCATTAATTCTTCGAGGACAAGAAGGCCTTCTTATTCTCATATCTGGGTAGTTTTATCCGATGGAGCTCGGTGCAGATGCTGACTAGCAAGTGAAGTAGAAAGTTCTAGCAGTGTCCCACCACACATGTGCTGGTTCCTTCCCGCCAGGTGTGCAAGCGCGGGTCCCCCAGTCTTCATTTTTTCCACGGAGCTGAGAGGATGCATTCACGTGTGCTCTCCTCACGCTGTGCTTTTCACTTTTTCTAAGTGGTTTTCCGTGTGGGTATTTTTCTTATTTTACCTATATTTTTTTTTTCAGTTTTTCAGTTTTTACTCATCCCCTCTATATTTCCTTTAGGGATTTTTCAGCTCTTTTAAAGTTTTCTTTATTTTTGGATGTGGTTTAGACCACAGCCCCGACCTCAATTTGAATGCTGCCCCTTTTTGAGTGTTCAAGATTAAGGAGTTAAATTTGGCCAAGATTATTTTTTCAATGTCACAGAAGAGACCTCTCAGTAGCTTCAAGAGGTGTGCCCAGTGTAGACAGGTGATTAAATTAATTCTTTGCTTCAGTCTTCACCAAGGATGATGTGTGAGAGATACCAGTGCCAGAAATGATATTCAGTGCTGATGAGTCAGAGAAACTGAATCAAATCTCTGTAAACCTGGAAGATGTAATGGGGCAATTTGACAAATTGAAGAGTAGCAAATTGCCTGGACTGGATGGTATACATCCCAGAATACTGATAGAATTGAAAAATGAACTTAAAGAGCTATTGTTATTAATATGTAATTTATCCTTAAAATCAAGCATGGTACCAGAAGATTGGCGGGTGGCCAATGTAATGCCAGTTTTTAAAAAGGATTCCAGAGGTGATCCGGGAAATTATAGACCAGTGAGACAAAGCCAACATAGATTTAGTGAAGGGAAATCTTGCCTCACCAATCTACTACATTTCTTCGAAAGGGTGAACAAACATGGATAAACATGAGCTGGTTGATGTTGTGCATCTGGATTTTCAAAAGGCATTTGACTAAGTACCTCATGAAAGACTCCTGAGGAAATTAGAGAGTCATGGGATAGGAGGTAATGTCCTATTGTGGATTAAAAACGGGTTAAAAGCTAGAAAACAGAGTAGGGTCAAATGTTCAGTATTCTCAATGGCTTTTTAATATACTTATAAATGATCTAGAGGTAGGAATAACTAGTGAAGTAATTAAATTTGCTGATGCCACAAAGTTATTCAAAGTTATTAAGTTGCAAGAGGATTGTGAAAAATTGCAAGAGGACCTTACAAGACTGGGAGATTGGGCATCTAAATGGTAGGTAACATTTAATGTGAGCAAGTGCAAAATGATGCATGTGGGAAAGAGGAACCCAAACTATAGCTGCATGATGTAAGGCTGCACATTAGGAGTCACCAACCAGGAAATTAATCTAGGTGTCATCATTGTTAATTTGAAACCCTCTGCTCAGTGTTCAGCGGCAGCTAAGAAAGCACTTAGAATGTTAGGTATTATTAGGAAAGGAATGGAAAGCAAAAATGATAAGGTTATAGTGCCTTTGTATCGATCCATAATGCGACCACATCTCAATTACTGTGTGCAGTTCTGGTCATCGCATCTCAAAAAAGATACAGTGGAATTAGAAAAGGTACAGAGAAGGGCAACAAAAATGATAAAAGAGATGGGGACAGCTTCCCTATGAGGAAAGGCTAAAGCAGCTAGGGCTCTTCAGCTTGGTGAAGAGATGGCTGAGGGGAGATATGATAGAGGTCTATAAAATAATAAGTGGAATGTTACAGATGGACGTGAATCGCTTGTTTACTCTTTCAAAAATACTAGGACTATGGGGCACACCGTGAAGCTATTAAGTAGTAAATTTAAAACTAATCAGAGAAAATATTTCTTCACTCAACGTGTAATTAAACACTGGAATTCCTTGCCAGCAAATGTGATAAAAGCAGTTAGTTTATCAGGGTTAAAAAAAAGTTTAGATAACTTCCAAAAAGAATAGTCCATAAGCTATTATTAAGCTGGACGGGGAAAATCCAGTGCTTATTTCTAGGATAAGCAGCATAAGATCTATTTTACTGTTTTGGGATCTTGCTATGTACTTGTAACCTGGATTGACCACTGTTGGAAACAGGATACTGGGCTTGATGGACCTTCAATCTGTCCCAGTATGGCAATACTTATGTTCTTATGATTTCTGCCACAGACCTGCACAATTGGTGCATCAGGTGCCTTGGGCCAGATCATGACCCCTCTAATTATGAACTCTGTTTGAAAATGCAGGGGAGATTGGCGGGTGTGACTGGTTCAAAGACAGCAGCTTTTTGGCTCCTTAAAGGCCAGAACATCTACTTTGGCACTGGAGGCACCGACCTCCTTGGCTACACCGACTGGCATTGAGTGGGTCTCCACCTGCCTTGACACCGGGCCCTGAAAGCAAGCCCTGGAACTGACACCGAGGACGCGTTTGAATTCAGCAGCATCCTCATCAGCACTGGGGGATTGAGGCTCTTTGCATTGGGGGAGGCCCAAGGAGCTTAAGCATTGATCTTCCTAGACACACGGTGCCGGAAGCATCGGAACATCAGATCCTCCGATACTTGAGAAGTGTTGGTACTTTGAGGAGCACTCCACCTCTTTAGAAGAGGTGCAGGTGTGCAGTTCATCAAGTGGCCCGGTCCCCGCTACCGGTTCGGCACCAACATCTTCTCAAACTGCCTCTTTGCTGGCTCCCATGTCTTTGCCGATACCCACCTTTGATATTCCACAGCATGTTCTGAGAGGAGCTGGCACAGTTGCTGCAGGGGGCTCCCACTTTGGCATTGAGGGTGCTTGCACCACCATTAGAACAGCCCCAGGCCCTCTCCAAGGCTATATCAGTGCTGGTGCCCAGATCTTCGACACAGGCACCTCAAAGGGTGTCGACAATGTAGAGGCAGGCAGTATAGCCTTCCACATCAGGGGAGGAAGCTTCTCTGGAGTTTAAGGATGGGGCTGCACCTCAAGGCTGTTTGGAGCATGGACATCATTCCACCAGGCTGGGTTCAGTACAGACTCATTCACCTGTTCCATAGTATGGGGAAGAGTCTGATTGGGACCACTCATGGGAATCAGATGAAGATCCACATTAATCCTTGGAGGAGGAGTCATATGGAATCATATCTGATCCCTCTCCTCCTCAAGAGAGATGAAAATCTCCACTTGAGGTGCTCTGTTTCACTAATTTTTTTGAGGGAGATGGCTGCGGCCGTCCCATTTAAGTAGGAGAAGGAAAAGTAGCCCAGAGCAGAGATGTCTGTTCTGGGCTATAAGTCGTCTCCTCAGGAAGTGGTAACTGTACCTTTGCACCCTATTCTTAATAATGCACTGTTGAAGAACTGGGAATCTTCCCTCACAGTGCAGGTTGCACCCAAAAAGGTGGATACACAGTATTGTATCCAGAAGGCTCCTAGATTCAAGAATGCACAATTGCTGCACAACTCCATGGTGGTTGAGTCCACTCTTAAACGGGCCAAGAGTTCTCTGTCTCAAGCCTCTGCACCCCTGGGATGAGAGGCCAGGACTTTGGATTCGTTTTTGAGAAAGATTTTTAAGGCCTTGATGCTCGTTGCCCGCATCCAGTCTTACCAACTGTACATGAGCCTTTGCTTGGAGTTTTTGGTAAACAGTACACTGAGTCTGGCGGACTCTCTCCCTTCTGAGCAGGCTGCAGAACTTCACCAGCTGGCCAAGAAGCAGATGAAGTGGAGGCATTGCCTGATCAGGGGCGCCTATGATGCTTTTGATGTTGTGTCCAGACTCTCTGGCATGGGTGTGGAGACGCACAGACTCTCCTGGCTGCGTGTCTGTGACCTGGAACCAGCGGTTCAAGAGAGATTGGTGGATGAGCTGTGCCAAGGTGACAATTTGTTTGAAGAGAAAGTGAAAGAGGTCACTGACCTCATTAAGAAACATACGGATACTATCCACACTCTCTCTTGTCATCCTTCACCTGCATCTTCTTCAAGGTTCCTGCCTTTCGCTCACTCCACTCAGATGACTCAGGCCCAGTGCCCCAGACATCACCAGCCTCGTCCTCAGAAGTCCCAATCAACTCCCCAGTCAAAGCAGGGGATGGACTTTTGATTGACTCCAGCAGAGCATTGCCGCTCCAAGAGTATCCATCCCAGACGGCCTGCTGGTCGGAGGAAGAATCACTTTTTACCAGCACAGATGGCCCCTTGAAATCTCCAACCAGTGGGTTCTTCAAATAGTTTGTCTTGGGTATGCACTGAATTGGCATCAAAGACATCCAAATTGCCCACTGAGAGCATTTTCGTCAACTCTTAACACAAGCAGGTACTTGTAAAGGAAATCTCCACCTTTCTGCAGGCCCAAGTGGTTGAACCTGTACCACCAGAGGAAAAAGAGAAGGGATTCTATTCCAGATACTTTCTTGTGACCAAAAATATAGGAAAATACTGTTCCATTCTTGACCTAAGGGCTCTGAATAAATTTCTAGTCAAGGAAAAGTTCAGGATGCTTTCCCTGGGCACCCTTCCTCCTCTAATTCAGGGAAACAACTGGCTATGCTCTGTGGACTTGAAGGATGCCTATACCCACATTTTGATACTTCCAAGTCATAGGAAGTATCTCAGATTTCAAGTGGGTACCCACCACTACATCACATTCTTCCATTTGGCCTGGCATCTGCCCCCAGAGTTTTCACCAAGTATCTAGTGGTAGTCGCAGTGTATCTATACAAACTGAGGGTGTATGTGTTTCCATGCCTAGACAATTCTCTGGTCAAGAGCACATCTCAGGAAGGAACCAAGAAGTCAATGTGAATGACTTATTCAGGTGTTGGAGCAACTGGGGTTTGTCATCAACTATGCCAAGTCCCATCTGCACCCAGTCCCCAGTGGTCTCAGGTGAAAGGGAACCCTATGGATGTAATTTGCATACCACCGGAACAGGCCCACACCCTTCTCTGGTGGGCAGTCCAGTTCAGTTTGAGCCATTCCAAATTCTACCGCCTGAAAAGGTGTTGACAACGAATGCATCCAACCTGGGTTGGGGAAACTCACATAGATGGGCTTCATACTCAGGGCCAATGGTCTGCTCAGCATGTCCAGCTCCACATCAGTCTCCTCAAGCTCCAGGCTTTCAGAGTTCGACTCCAGAATCAAATTGTTCTCATTCAAACAGACAACCAAGTTGTGATGTTCTGTGTTAACAAGCATGGGGGTTCAGGATCCTACCCTTTGTTTCAGGAAGCGGTGGCCATATGGCAATGGGCTCTTCTTCATGGTATGGATCTCCATGCCACTTACCTGCCTGGCAAGAACAACTGCCTGGCATACAGACTCAGCAGGATATTGTAACCGCACGAGTGATCTCTCAACATAGGCATAGCCTGGAAGACCTTACAAGAGTGGGGCACCTCCTCATTGGATCTATTTGCTACTCATCTCAACAACAAAATCCCTCAGTTCTGTTCCAGGCTCGGGTCACACACCAAACTAGTGTCAGGTGCCTTTCTCCTGCGTATCCTCCCATACCTCTCATAGAGAAGTCTTTGCTGAAAATCAGGCAAGATCACAGAACCATGATTCTGATCGCTCCTTAGTGGCTGCGGCAGATCTGGTTTCCTCTTCTTCTGGAGTTGTCTCTTGAAGATCTATGGAGATTGGCCTTTTTCCAACTCTCATTATCTTCTGCATCCCAACCTCTAATCTCTTGCCCTCACAGCTTGGATGTTGAGAGCGTAGAACTCGGACCCCTTAGAAGGCTTGAGGTTGTCTCCCATATCTTGCTGGCTTCCACTAAGAGATGTTAGCTCTTTTAAATGGATAAGGTTTGCCATCTGGTGTGAGCCCAAGGCCTTATATCCATTTTCTTGTCCTCCACAAAAACTGCTTGAGTACCTGAACAGAACAGAATCAATTCTGTTCAATATATTTGTGAGTGACATTGCCGAAGGGTTAGAAGGTAAAGTTTGCCTATTTGCGGATGATACTAAGATCTGTAACAGAGTGGACACCCGGGAGGGAGTGGAAAACATGAAAAAGGATCTGAGGAAGCTAGAAGAATGATCTAAGGTTTGGCAATTAAAATTCAATGCGAAGAAATGCAAAGTGATGCACTTAGGGAATAGAAATCCACGGGAGATGTATGTGTTAGGCGGGGAGAGTCTGATAGGTACGGGCAGAGAGAGGGATCTTGGGGTGATAGTATTGGAGGATTTGAAGGCGACGAAACAGTGTGACAAGGCGGTGGCCATAGCTAGAAGGTTGTTAGGCTGTATAGAGAGAGGTGTGACCAGCAGAAGAAAGGGGGTGTTGATGCCCCTGTATAAGTCGTTGGTGAGGCCCCACCTGGAGTATTGTGTTCAGTTTTGGAGGCCGTATCTTGTTAAGGATGTAAAAAGAATTGAAGCGGTGCAAAGAAAAGCTACGAGAATGGTATGGGATTTGCGTTACAAGATGTATGAGGAGAGATTTGCTGAACTAAACATGTATACTCTGGAGGAAAGGAGAAACAGGGGTGATATGATACAGACGTTCAAATATTTGAAAGGTATTAATCCGCAAACAAACCTTTTCCGGAGATGGGAAGATGGTAGAACGAGAGGACATGAAATGAGATTGAAGGGGGGCAGACTCAAGAAAAATGTCAGGAAGTATTTTTTCACGGAGAGAGTAGTGGATGCTTGGAATGCCCTCCCGCGGGAGGTGGTGGAAATGAAAACGGTAACGGAATTCAAACATGCGTGGGATAAGCATAAAGGAATCCTGTGCCGAAGGAATGGATCCTCAGGAGCTTAGTCAAGATCGGGAGGCGGGGCTGGTGGTTGGGAGGCGGGGATAGTGCTGGGCAGACTTATACGGTCTGTGCCAGAGCCGGTGGTGGGAAGCGGGACTGGTGGTTGGGAGGCGGGGATAGTGCTGGACAGACTTGTACGGTCTGTGCCAGAGCCAGTGGTTGGGAAGCAGGGCTGGTGGTTGGGAGGTGATAGTGCTGGGCAGACTTATACGGTCTGTGCCAGAGCCAGTGGTTGGGAGGAGGGGCTGGTGGTTGGGAGGCGGGGATAGTGCTGGGCAGACTTATACGGTCTGTGCCCTGAAGAGCACAGGTACAAATCAAAGTAGGGTATACACAAAAAGCAGCAAATATGAGTTATCTTGTTGGGCAGACTGGATGGACCGTGCAGGTCTTTTTCTGCCGTCATCTACTATGTTACCATGTTACCTCCTGCATCTCTAAGTCTGGTTTAAAAACCAACTCTGTAAAGGTTCATCTCGATGCAATTAGCACATATCATCACTGTGTGAGAGATGAGTCCATCTCTGTACAGCCTTTAATTGTTCGCTTCACGAAGCCCCCTACCAAACCTTTCACTGTCTGGGATCTCAACATAGTCTTCACCCAGCTGATGAAAGCTCCTTTAGCCTTTGGATACCTATCATCTGAGGACAGCAGGCCGATTATTCTTACATCTGGATGTCTTCTGACAGAAAAGTTCTAGCAGCATCCCACTGTGCAAAGCTGGTGCCTTCCCACCCAATGATTCAGCGCGGGTCATCCAGTCAGGTGAAAAAAGTAAAACGCCTTTAAATTAGACTCCTAAGTGAGGTGGGAGGGTATGTGAGCATAATCATCCTGCTTTCCTCGGGAAAGCACCAGCTACAGGCAAGTATTTCTGCTTTCTCCAAGGACAGTCAGGCCATCTTATTTCCACATCTGGGAATACCTAGTTACCAGGCTCAGTGAAAACAAGAAACTTCAATCAACCCGAAAATATATACATATTAGCAGTGTAGGTGCAGAATGGAACAGAATAAAACAGGGCCTAGGAGGGTAGAGTTGGATGCTAGACACCAAATAAATTCTGCAGAACTGCCCGTCTGAACCGACTGTTGCATCAGATATCCTGATCCAGAGTGACAACAGTGAGATGTGAATGTATGGACTGAAGACCACATTGCAGCCTTGCAAATCTCCTCTATGGATGATGATCTCAAGTGGACTATCGACACATCCATGGCACTGACTTGAGCTGAGACATTGTCATCTGAAGTTTTTGACCTGGAAAGTTTTGTTTCTGGTGATGGTCACTTCAGCTCGCAGAGCTAGTGAGCTCCAGGCCCTGGTAGTTCATCCACCATGTATTAAATTTCACCACAACAGAGTAGTCCTCCACACACACACACCCTAAGTTTCTTCCTAAGGTAGTGTCAGAGTTCTATATTAACCAGTCAATTGTTCTGCTAATATTTTTTCCAAAACCACATGCCTATCCTGGCGAAAGTGTACTGCATAGTTTAGACTTCAAGCGAGCCTTAGCCTTCTATCTGAAGTGGACTCAAGCCCATAGACAGTCCACCCAGCTTTTCATTTCTTTTATCCTCAACAGATTGGGGGTGGCCATCAGCAAACGTACTTTCAAATTGGATAGCGGTTTTTATCTCTTTTGTTTATGCCCAGGCTAGGCTGTCTCTTGAGGGACTTGTCACAGCTCACAATGTCAGAGTCCAGCTCTCCCCCCACCCCCCACACACATGGTAAGAGCAATCTTACTGCATGGCTGTGGTAAAAAGGGCCTTAGCGCGTGATAAAAATGTACCCTCCTGCTAACTCAGGGCCCTTTTTAACCTCAGCTTAGTAAAAGGGCCCCTGTGTGCATAAATTCTAATCAGTGCCAATTAGTACCGATAATTGCTTATTACCATCCAGTAATCGGTGCTGATTGACATGTTGATCAATTAAGTTCTGCTCGCAAGTCAACTATGCGTGCTGATTTATATGTGGAACGTTAGTCACCCTTTATAGAATTTGGTAGTATATGTGTGCACTTTTTTCTCTTGTGGAATGTACTTTATCTGGGTTTCCAAGATAGTCATTTCAAACTCAGCACCTCATACTAACACTCACAATTGTTCCCTTTAATTTTGTTCTAACTAAAATCTTGATTTTAATATTAATGAAATAGCCCAGGGATGTGTTTTCATTAGACAAATTGTTGCAGTGTCCAAAGGTATCCATAGATTTCTTTTAAATGTAAAAAGCCTGAGAATTGTGCCTTTGGATCAGATGTCCTCAGATTTAAGACATCACATAAAGCTTGGACAGATTGAGATGTAGTAAAACAAGGCAAGAAGAGATATTTAAGGGAACAATAGAATACAGCAAAAGGCAATAATCTAATAAGGAATATAGTAGTAAATATTTGTTCTTTAGTATTTGTGATTTTAGTTGCAGTGGAACCTGGAGATCAACTTCTTTGTCCAGAGAGAAAAAAGACTAATACATCAAAAGGAGGCAATGAGGATGAATTTGATTCAAATATATCAAGTAAGTGAGCAGAAAAGGAGACATGATGGTGTAACTGCAACCTTATATGGGTTCTTGGTAGCATCCTATTTTTTTTAAGGAATAATAACTTTAAATCACTTTTGTATTCTTTCCAATGAAATGAAAGTTGGAAAGAATTATAGAGTGTGGTCAAGAGTGTCTGAAGACAAAATAACTCTGAAAATTTAACAGAATGGGATGAAACATGGCAGGAAGGAAATATCAGTTAAAAAAAAAAAAAGTAGTTTGAAACTAGGCCAAAAAGAACTTGGGATTCCAAAGGAATAAGCCATCTTCCTCCCCCCAAAATGGCCCAAACTCTTTTCTATGGGAGAATGTCCCACTTCTGTAGCATAGAAACATTAATGTAATGTGATGAAACTTGGCATGTGGGAAAAAATGGTAAAAAGACACTTCCTTAGCATCAGCAGCAGATGAATCCAACCCTGGCTGCCTTTCTGGGTTGGCTGGGCCATATTGGTCTTTATCTGCCATCATTTACTATGTGATTCTCCCACAGCAGTTTCTCTATGCTCCACACTGCCCCCACCCCCTAAAACATGCAACCCTGCAAGTCTTCCCTATCCCCTTGTACATCCCACACAGACACAACATGTGCCCAGCACACACATAACACAGATGAAGTCTACTTTTGATTAGATAATGGGAGGAAGGTGATTTTGATTTCTGTTGATTTGAGTTCTGCATTTAATGTAGTGAATGTGAGGCTTTTAATACTGTGCTGTGTGTGGGGCTAATATGATTACCTGGGCCTCAGTAGAGGAGAGATAATTAGGGAACGTGAATTCTCAGTATAAATTATTAGCCCCACATGTGCACAGTTGGTACTTGGGGGACAGCACTTCAGTGGTTGTATTTCTTCTTGGAAGACCAGTGCTTTAGGGATTGATTTACTAGTGATAGGTCACAAAAGGAGGAGTTGGTGTGGGGAGTACCGCAAGACTCACCCTTATCCACTTTGTTGTTTAATATTTATATATCACCTTTTGGGGATGTGGTAAGGAATTATGGACTTTCGTATTATGCTTATATTGATGACATACAGCTGTTGTTACCAGTGTCGAGGATGTGGTGGAGATGCAAGGTTGGGATGTTGTTTAAGGATAGTGGGATGGTTTAGAATGTTGTTAAATCAGTAGCCTTTTGCTTTGAGGATGCCATTTGGTTGTCTCTGAGGCTTAGGGTACAGGTAGATGGAGAATATTTGCCTGTGGTTGATTATGTGAAGATGTTGGGGGTTTGGTTGGAAAAAGGGAGTGGGGCACAAGCAGGTTATAGCAGTATTGCATCAGTTTTATGAGAAGTTGAATGTGGTTCATAAATTGAGGCCCTATTTGCAGGTGGTAGGAAGTGTGTTGGACTACTGCAGTTTATTAAAACTTTCTGTACCAGCCATAGTGACACGCAGAGCTGAGCGATGTCCAATCCAGTATTAAGAAAAAGAAAGGAAGTACAATTGTTGGGGGGCGTGTCAAGATGGCGACGTGAAGGCGTTTGTTGAACGATGGTTGTGCTTTGCTGGGCTTCTAACTTTTTCTTCTAGCTACGATGCCTCACACTAAAAGGAAAGGAACTTTGAGGTTTGTTCCCCCGCCTACCTCGACTTCCTCACCAGTCCAACAAAGCCTCGATTGCTATCTCGCCAGAGCCTCAATAAGTGAACTGGGGGCGGCAAGACTCTTTGCGCAGCTAACCGAAGGAGCGGAAGCAGCGCTGGGTCAGGAAACATCTTTGTCTCCGCCCTCAGATTCTAATATTCCGCCGTCCAGTGTTAGCAACGATGCTAGGAGACAGTCTCCAAACTACCTTAAGTGTAGAAGGACAGCTGTCTGGCGTGGGCCCTGCATCACGACAGAAGCGCTTGGAAGATGAGGTCCGAGATTTAGTCAGAGCCTCGGGACCAGCCATGGAGATAAGTCTTGAAAAAATCTGGATAAAACTGAATTTGATGGATAATACTCTACAAAAGTCTTCAGATGAGATCTCAGTATTATCTCTTAAGTTTGAGGAAATGGCTAAAACAGTAGAAGTTGTGAAAGAAGATCTAACATCCTATGTTAATGTGATGCAAAAAGATAAAATACAAGACTATAACTCTGTTGTGGCAAAGGACAAAATGGCTATTCAAATTAAAATTGAACAGATTGAGAACCACAATAGGAGATTGAATTTTCGTATACTGAATTTTCCAAAATTACCAGGAATATTACCTCTAGAACTATTCAAAAGATTTTTGTTGGAAAATTTAAAAATTCCTTTAAATGCTATTCCTCCTATAAACAAGATTTATTATCTTCCTAAAAGGCCTGGTAAGAATGACGGAGAACATAGAACTGAAATTGATAATATGGATTTAAATAATATTTCAGCAATTCTGGAACAATCGATTGATAATTCATCGGAAAGAGCTACATTATTGGTCTCCTTTGTATTTGAACAGGATCTCAATAATATCTTGAGATTATACTTTAAACATTCTAAAGACCTGTTCGGGGGTGAAAAAATTTGGATTTACCCAGATGTTACCAGAGTTACCCAAGAGAGGAGAAACATATTCTTAGAAATGAAACAAGTGCTTGATCTTGGAGCTACTTTTTTCCTGGCTTACCCGTGTAAATGCATGATAAGACTTGGAGACTGAAAGTATATATTTTATGAGCCAGAACAATTAAAATTTTTTCTGGATTTGAAAAGACTTAAGTAATATTAGATAATGTAAAAGCAGAGTCTCTATTCACTGCCTTGATTTAAAATGTTTTCTTTTTTCTTGTTTTACTCCTTTATTCTATAATCACCCCCCCCCCCCCCCCACACACACACACACACACACTAAAGTGGTTTAAGAAAGTTAATGATTTAATTGCCTTTTATTTTTTGTAAAATTGTTTGTTAATAATATTCTGTGTTTCTTTACACAAGTGTTTGACTTGTAAAGATATGAAAATTATTATAAATAAAAAAAAATTGTTTAAAAAGACAGGATACATCCATACAAAGGGACAGATTCAATCATCACCTAGGCAACTGACATTCAAGTGATTAGAAATTTAGCAAATAAATATCTTACTAAAGATACAGTGCCAGAGAGATAGAGAAAAAGAACCCAGATATTGAATGCGTGGCCATAAAGCCAAGTTTTAATAGCTGTTTTAAACTTCAAAGAGGGATACTATGGATGCTTAACGGTAACGTGTTCCAAGTAGAAGGAGCTAAAATAATAGAAAGCACTATGTCTTATGATTTCAATTCGTGCTTGTTTAGGGCCTGGAAGAAGTAAAGGGTAATCATATATGGAGCGAAGAACATGTAGTGATGTATATGGACTCATGAGAGTGGCAAGGTAGTCTGGAAAACCCAACTTAAATGCCTTTAAAGTAATAATATAATCTTATAAATGATCCCTTGTTTCAACAGGTAGCCAGTGTTTTTTGTTTTTTTAAACAAAGAGGTACCATGATCAGATTTCTTTGTAATAGTATAATAACCTGACTGCTGTATTTTGAATTGATTGCAATTTTTTCAGTACTGAATGTGGAAGACCAGAATAAATAATGTTGCAGTAATCCAGCTTTGTTATAAGGCAAGAAAGGATGAGTCCATGAAAAATAAAGTTTCTCTTTGTTTTGGACAGTTCGTATGAAGTTAATGACCTTAAGAACTTTATCGCTAACCTTTCTGCTGGAACCTGATTGGATTATGATGTTGGAATTATGCCTTGAACATGTGATGGATCTGTTTATGGGAGCATTCCATCCTCATCCTCCTCGATCTTTCCGCCGCGTTTGACACTGTCAACCATGATTTACTTCTTGCCACGCTGTCCTCTTTTGGGTTCCAAGGCCCTGTCTTCTCCTGGTTCTCCTCTTATCTCTCCCACCGCACCTTCAGGGTACACTCCCATGGATCTTCCTCCACTCCCATCCCACTATCTGTTGGAGTTCCCCAGGGATCTGTCCTTGGACCCCTTCTCATCTCAATCTACACCTCTTCCCTGGGCTCGCTGATCTCGTCTCATGGTTTTCAGTATCATCTTTATGCTGATGACACCCAGCTATACCTCTCCACACCTGACATCACCGCGGAGACCCAGGCCAAGGTATCGGCCTGTTTATCCGACATTGCGGCATGGATGTCCAACCGCCACCTGAAGCTGAACATGTCCAAGACCGAGCTCCTCGTCTTTCCTCCTAAACCCACTTCTCCTCTTCCTCCACTCTCTATCTCTGTTGATAACACCCTCATCCTCCCCGTCCCATCTGCCCGCAACCTCGGAGTCATCTTCGACTCCTCCCTCTCCTTCTCTGCGCATATCCAACAGACTGCCAAGACCTGTCGCTTCTTCCTCTTCAACATCAGCAAAATTCGCCCTTTCCTCTCTGAGCACACCACCAGAACTCTCGTCCACGCTCTCATTACCTCTCGCCTTGATTACTGCAACTTACTCCTCACCGGCCTCCCACTCAGCCATCTATCCCCCCTTCAATCAGTTCAGAACGCTGCGGCACGTCTTATATTCCGCCAAAACCGATATACTCATATCACCCCTCTCCTCAAATCACTTCATTGGCTTCCGATCAGATATTGCATACAATTCAAGCTCCTCCTCCTTACCTACAAATGCACTCAGTCTGCGGCTCCTCACTACCTCTCCACCCTCATCTCCCCCTATGTTCCCGCCCGTAACCTCCGCTCACAGGACAAAGCCCTTCTCTCAGTACCCTTCTCCACCACTGCCAACTCCAGGCTCCGCTCATTCTGCCTTGCCTCACCCTATGCCTGGAACAATCTTCCTTTACCCATACGCCATGCCCCCTCCCTACCCATCTTCAAATCTCTGCTTAAAACTCACCTCTTCAATGCTGCCTTCGGCGCCTAACCGCTCGAGATATATAGAATGCCCCAATCTATCCACCCTATCAGATTAACTGTTCACTCGTCCTCTAGATTGTTCACTTGTCTTTAGATTGTTCTCTTGTCTTTTAGATTGTAAGCTCTTTGAGCAGGGACTGTCCTTCTATGTTTAAATTGTACAGCGCTGCGTAACCCTAGTAGCGCTTTAGAAATGCTAGTTAGTAGTAGTAGTAGTAATTGTTCAGTGTTTTTCCCTGATTCCTTTTTTGGACCCAGCTCAGAAGAAGGCCTTAAAACCTTAAGTCCTGGTTTTGGGTGGGACAATTGAATTTTTTTTTTTTAATTTCCTTGTTTCTGTTTTGTACTGTATAGTGTTCTCTTTCCCTCATCCCTGAAGAACTTTAGGATTCATTTTTTATTATGGAGAAGGCTCACTAAATGTTTTGCCAGTTCCCATAGTTAATCCTTAACCAGCTTGCTATATATTCACTCCATTGCCTCTATATGATACAAATTTTTTTTCTTTTTCTATATTGCTTTAACTTATTCTTGGTCCTTCTATTGTGTACTAATATTTGATTGTTATTTCCTCTTTTTATATATATATATATATATATATATATATATATATATATATATATATATATATATATATATATATATATATATATATGTGTGTGTGTGTGTGTGTGTGTGTGTGTGTGTGTGTGTATTTCCTGTTTGTTTCAATTCTATTTCTTGTTATTCAGTTTGGATTATTGAATGTATAATATATTGTATAAATATTTTTTAAAAAGGAATAACAGGAGAGTGTCAAATGTAAGAACCAGATCTAAGGTATGTCCTGCTAAGTGCATAGGAAAAGATAACCATTGTGTCAAATTGAGCTCTGATAACAATGAGAGAAATTCATTTACAAGTGGGTGGTGAGGACAATCACCTAAAATTAAAAGATGCAGAAAATTAACTGTAGCTTCAGCGATAACCTGAAAACATAAGTCCCACTGGGTAGCGGTTAAGGGCGGTGGACAATAAAACAACAATTAAAAAAAGAAGAAAGGGTGCTGAAATCCTCAAAACTTGCATTTCTGGATAAGAAAAGGAGGAAGGAGCTTCAGTTAGTATTGTCTGTCAAATAGACTACAGCTAGACTGCCTCCTGCCTTAGAAGATCTAGATATGCAAAAAGCATCATTCCTAGGGGGTAAACAGTTGCATGGGTAGGTCTCTTCACTTGTTTTCAACTGTGTCTGCGATACAGTAATTTCTTGGGTTTGCTGAATATTTTATTATAAAAATTGCAAGTAGCTCAAAATTGACTAGCTAGATATTTGTCAGATTGGGAGGAGAAAAGCAGCTCTTTTGTTTAGACAGTTGGATGCAGGAAAGATGTGCGTTTAAATTGCTTTGGATGACATTTAAGGCTGTGCATGGTGATCAGCCATGGTTGCTAGCATTTTGATTAGCATAGACCTCTAGAGGTCTTTTGTTGCTTCCTAATGCAGCTGTTATGAAAAAAGAGGTATGGAGAAAGAGAGAACATTTAGGATAAAGACTGTGCTGGAGTGGAATAAGTTGCCTGATAAGCTTAGAGGGGAGGAGTTGGGCTTGCTGTTTAGGACAGTAGTGAAAGTACTACTGTTTTCTTGATATATTAAGTAGGGGTTTTAATGTTTTATGATTGTACACCATCTTGATTGGTATTTTGCGATGGCAAGGAGAAGGTATATACATTTTTTTTATAAATAGTTAGATACATGCACAAACATATGAAAACCCCCACAGTGAGTTTAAATAATTCCCTATCCCCTTATCTCATTAGTTTCCTTGTTAGTTCAACTTTGGAAACTACTTGTACAGTTTTCTTATTAGTTTCTATATATTTTCAAGTTAACATCTGTTGCCATGGGCAGAACCAGATTATAACCACATATGGGCTAGGACCATCACTTTTGCCTCAGGCCCATACAGCAGCTGGTCGAGCACACCTTTTTATAGCTGACAGGGATCCCCAAGCTGCACCAGCTGTAGAAATCTGGATCCGGCTTCAATCCCCCAAACCAAGGCTATTAGCTGTCGCTAACGCCAGTGCCGTGCAAATGCTCGGTTCACTTTGAGCCACAGACAGCTGCAGTTTAGGGATTAAGGCTGGCTCTGGATTTGTACATTTAGCAGGGCTTGGGGATCCTTGCCAGCTAAGGTAAATTTGAATTTGAGGGAGGGAAGAGGAAAAGGGAGACATGAATGGAGTGCCTATTGCCCACCCATAGTTATCATAGCACCCCCCTCCTCCAGTGGTGTTCTGTCTATGCCACTGGAGTAAGCAATTGGCAGATTAGTATATACAGTTGATCTGCTATGGATTTATTGCCTGTCTCACTAAAACAGACTGCCCAATAATTACCGTGGATTCTTTTGGATTCGTAATGAAACCTTTATTAGAGGAAGCTAGATTCTACAATTGGTTAATATACATATATAATGGTTAGCACATATACAACAATTAGCTCTAGAAACACAATGGTTAGCAGTATAAACAATCATGACGTCACTGGTCTCTACATCTAAGCAATGCAAAGAGTTCTTTAGACCAGGGAAACAGACAGTCACAATGATTAGCCATATAATCATTAATTACACTATACATACAATCATCACTGATCTCCATTATCCAAGCTCTCGTTATCATCAGCTGAGGAGGGCCCGACACACAGCGACAGAGCTAGGAGCTTTTTGGACCAGGAACAACAGATTTCTGCAAAGCCCTACGTTGCTCACAGATGAACCCCACCATGCTGTGACAAGCCGTCCCTTTTTATTAGGCGCTGATCTCATGTCCAAAACTATGGAAAGTTACAGGAACGCCTCCAAGGGAAAGTTACAGAATGCACATGAGGATGCAATCACATGCTTCCGGCCCAAGTAAACAGCCCACTGGCCAGGTGGTTCGTCTCTTGGCTTCGAGCATATCCTGTTTCCCCCCTGCACAAACTGAATCGGTTAGAGACATGCCTTATCTTTCACATTCCAACTTATTTTTATATTCACAAGGAAATTTACTTTCGGTCAGAAAAACAATATTTCAAAGGGTATTATCGGACAAAAGCAGGATAGAAAAGCAATCCTTTAAGATAGCACTTAATAGATGAAACAGAATTACTTCTAATCAACAGCACAGACCCCAGGTGCAATGGTCGTACAAGACAGGATTGAAAAGCAATCTTTTAAAATTCTATTCCATTAAAACAGTACTTTTTGTCCATATGTTTAGATGGTCCCTGTGAGATGTGCCCTGCCTGCTTCTATTGTAACTGGGAGCAGAGACTGTAGGATGGAGGAAGGCAGTGGGGGCAGAGGATTCATTGTAGCAGTCATTAGGAATGCACCTTTCAAACTGCCTTCCCCTTTTATATATTTAAGTTCTTATTTCCTTACCATCAGCAGGAGATGAATTCAAAGACAGAGAGCACTGAACTGAAATCTGTCTTATAGGACAAAATGCTTCTTGGCCAGTCAGTATTTTCTGTCTTCAGCAGACGTTGGATGGTTTCTCCCAAGCTCCTGGTCTCATCTGATTGCATCTCCTGTTCTGGGTTTCCTAGTTCAGAGAAGGTTTGAGGTGCCCTGGCTGAGCAGTACAGGCTTTAGGGGGGTACACCTGTTGATTCCAGGTCCATCCCCCACCCTTAACCCCTCTCCAGACCTTCCTCCCTTCTCCTTCCTCTCTACCAAAAAAAAAAAAAAAAAAAAATAAGATGGGCATTTGCTTCAGGGGAGAAGAGCACTTCTGCAGTACTTTGGGTTCAGACTTGGAAAAGGTGTGAGTTCTGCATCAAGCAGGACACCCCAAATTGAATTTTCATCACAGGGATGTATGTCTCTTTTAAAATTTCTAGCTCTGCTGGTAAAGTTGTGGTTTTGCTTTCAGTTTTAATTTTATGGTCACTGCGGTTGTTGAACGCTGCTCCGCTGTGGAAAGTGAAGAGCAGCGTCTGGATAGTGTCTGTGAGGTTGCGTCAGCTCTACTTTGTCAGACAGAGCTGTACTAGATGAGGAACTGTTTCCCACGTGGGGAACTCACAACCACATTGTTCTCAGATTACTTGGGTTGGTAAGTCTCCTGTGGCTATTTTGCAACTGCGAGATTCTGTTCCTGTGGCTACTGCTTCTGCTCTTCCGGCCACAACTTTAGATTTTCTTATGCCCATAGTCTCTGGAGTTGATTTTACAGCCACTCCCAGTCTCTGCTTCTGGGGGGGGGGGGGGGGGGGGGGGGGGGGGGCTCAGGAGCTGTATTTTCCCCCCCAGAATATGTATTGCTATTGCATAGAGCTTTTTTGCTAAAGCTCTCTTCTCAGGGGTCTGAAGGTATGTTGCTTGGTCCAGATATCAGCAGAAGCAGCCCTTTTAGACTGACAAGCGGGCTGCCACCCAAGCTTCCAGATCCTCCTCCTCGACTCAGCCCTCACAATGATGGGGTGCCGGTTCACTCTTCATCTGTAATCAGGGGTTCACTATTCCAATTCTATGAGGACTGGGCCTGGATTGCTACAGCTAATATTCAAGACAGTTACAAATTAGAATTTGCCTCTCCATTTGCAGATTTTTTCTTGTAGTCCCTGTGCAGAGCTTTGCACAAACATACAGCAGAGCACTCTAGTCTAGTCATTGCTCCACTTAGGGATGATAATCCCAGTACCTGCACAAAAGGCCAAGGCCCTTACGCCAAGGTGTTTTTAACCAGATCAGAGACGCATCAGACTTCTGAATCAGATTTGGCTTTTGCTTCAAACTCCTCTTCTGCACGTCTGGGATTATGTCCAAGTGTTGGGATCCATGGCGGCAACCTTGGAGGTAGTGCCATGAGCCACAGCTCACATGCGGCCTCTTCAGCAATCACTGATGTGCTGCTGTTCTCCAGTTTCTCAGCGTTACAACCTTCAGCTTTGTTGGACATTTCCAGTGAAGGTCAGTATGGCGTGGTTGGCTGCGAGCTGGCAACCTTCTCAAAAGTGTCTCTTTTGACTCTTCTGTTTTAGATGGTGGTGATCACAAATGCAAGTCTCATGGGGTGGGTGGGCTAACTCCCTCCACTGCATCACACAGGGCCTCTGGAATGATATGGAGACGTAGTGACCCATCGGTTGCTTGCAGCTCAGGGCGGTATGCAAAGCTCTGTTGGCCTTTCAGTCCCTCTTGAAGGGCAAGCCAGTCTGCATTCTGTCAGTGAACATGATGGCAGTGGCTTACATCAATTGTCAGGGTGGCACTTGTAGTTCTGTTCTGGTGAAGGAGGCTCAGCTTCTTGTCCACTGAGTGGAGTCTCACCTGCAGCAGATTTTGGCAGACCACATAGTGGGCACGCAGAATGTGCAGGTGGACCCGGGAGAATGGGAACTATCACAAGCAGTCTTTCAGCTTGTCATTTGGAACGGAGGACACTGGCTATGCATCTTATGGCAATCCACCGAAATGCCAAAGTTCCCATGTTTTTCAGCAGAAAAAGAGAGTACAGTTCCAAGGGGCTGGATGCTCGTCTTCAGCTGTGGCTGGAGTCCGTTCTTCTTTCTGTGTTTCCCCCGTGGCCAATGATAGGCAGGGTGTTATGTTGGATTCTCTTTCATTGGGATCTTGTGATCCTCATAGCTCCAGATTGGCCCAGAAGACCATGGTATTTTATTTATTGCATTTGTATCCCACTTTTTCCCACCTATTTGTAGGCTCAAAGTGGTTTACAGAGTGTGGTTATGACATAATCATTTCGTAATAACAGGTACAATTCGTAAAGTTTGAATGTTGGTAAGAGAAGATAAGCATATTCATTTCATGATAACAAGTATAATTCTTATTGTTTAAAGATTGGGTAAGGGAGGATAGACGGGAAGTGTTAGGTAAGTTAAAGGTGAGCTGTAGTGATTGTGTGATTTGTTGAGGTAGTTTGTAGGCTATGTATTTTCCTTGTAGGCCTTTTGGAAGAGATGAGTTTTCAGAGATTTGCAAAAGTTATTTAAATCATCAATAGCTTTCAGGTATGCGGATCTAGTTTGGTTACTGGTGGACAAACCTTTCGACTCCCCTGCGGTCACAGTCTCCTTCAAGGTCCAATACAGATGGAGGATTCCTCCCGCTTTTGGTCTTATGGCTTGACTATTGAGAGGGTGAAGTTAAAGGGTTATTCTAATGAAGTAATAGCAAATCTATTTCAGGCAAAGAAACACTATACCTTTGCGACATATGCTCAAGTTTGGCACATTTGCTATGCTATGCTATATATGTTTTATATACTGCACATTTATCCAAAAAGGATTTCATGGCAGTGTACAAATTAAAAAAACAAAAAGAAACTCTTCTCATGAGGAAATAACAAAAGTTAAAAACAATCCATTCTCTTATATGTACCTATCAAAACATTCAAGATTCATATATAAAGGTTTTAAAAAATTTCCAAAAAAGAGAAAGTGATAATACTTGCTTTAAATCTAATGGTAATAAATTCCAGAGTTTAGCACCTTGGACTGGTGCTCCAAAACAACTGTGTCTCCCTTTCATGCTTCTTTGCCACACATCTTGTCATTCTGAAAAGAGGCCTAGCATACTGTTCTCTCCGAGTGCAGGTAGCAGCTCTTGCATGTTATCGGGGCAGACTACTTAATTGTTCCCTTACCTTTCATCCTGATGTCATTTTTTTTTTTCTTGAAAGAGGTTAATCTTCTCAAACCTCCCTTGCACCAGCCGTGTTTCGAATGGAATCTGAATCTGGTGCTTCGGGTTATGCAGAAGGCACCCTTTGAGGAAAGCTACTCTGAAAGATCTGATCCGTAAGTCTCTTTTTCTTATCATTATCTCATCTGCACGTAGAATTTTGGAGATCCAGGCTTGCTCCTGTTGGGATCTATTCCTCTGCTTTTTCAGAGGCAGGCTTAACGATACACAGAGTTCCTTTCTTTCTGCCTAAGATGATATCCTCCTTTCATCTCAATCAACCCTTATTTCTTCCCTCCTTTCAGAAAGAGGACTATAGGAAAGAATTTGATAACCTGCATTCTCTTGATGTTCTTTGGGTTCTCCTCTAGTACCTGAAAGTAACCAATGAATTGCACTAGTTGGATTTTTTTTTATCCTTTTTGGTGTCTTGAAGAGGTAGTGCAGCCTCCAAAACAACTTTAGCTTGCTGGTCAAAGAAACTACAACGTCTGCATATCTGCCTGATGGTTCTGACACATCTTCAGGCTCATTCTACCAGAGCCATGTCAACTTCTGGGCAGAAGCTCGCCTTTTTTCATGTGAAGAAATCCTTCGGGCGGTGACTTGGTCTTCAATACGTACTTTTTCAATACACTATTGCTTGGATGTCGCTGCATAGTCAGATGCTTCGTTTGGAGCATCAGTGCTTTCCGTGGGAGTTTAGCTTCTCACCCTGCTTAAGGACTGCTTTGCTGCATCCCACAAGTCTCTGGATTCATCTGCTGCTGACACTAGGGAACAAAAAATTGTCTTACCTGATAATTTTCTTTCCTTTAGTTGCAGCAGATTAATCCAGGGGTCCACCCTGGATTTCAATTCCTGTTATTTGTGTCAGTTTGTTCTCTCTGTTTGAATTGATGCTGAGTTAGCCTGTTTGGGTGATTATTAACTTGTTTTGGTATCCCAATAGTGAGGTTGCAAAAGAGACCGTAGTAGATTAGGTGTCCTTAAATAAAAATAAAAATCAGACTAGATTGCAATTTAATACAGTCAAGTACTGAGCATGATGTAAATCGGAACAACAAACATAGTTTCAAATGTCTTTATGCGAATGCCAGAAGCCTAAGAAATAAGATGGGAGAGTTAGACTATATTGCACTAAATGAAAAATTAGATATAATAGGAATCTCTGAGACCTGGTGGAAGGAGGATAACCAGTGGGACACTGTCATACCAGGGTACAAATTATATCGTAGTGATAGGGTGGATCCGAATTGGTGGAGGGGGGTAGCATTGAGGGGCATAATCGAACGGCGCCGGCCAAATTGATGGCCAGCCATCTTCGGGACCGGCTCCGCGATGAGGCGGGCCAAGCGTATTTTCAAAATATGCTTGGCGCCGGCCAAATCGCTTGCCGGGTTTATATGAGATGGCTGGCTTCGTTTTTCAGCCATAATGGAAACCGGGCCCGGCCATCTCAAACCCGGCAAAATGCAAAGCATTTGGGCGTGGGAGCAGCCAGCATTTGTAGTGCACTGGCCCCCCTCACATGCCAGGACACCAATCGGGCACCCTAGGGGGCACTTAAAAAAATAAAAAAAATAGCTTCCAGGTGCATAGCACCCTTACCTTGGGTGCTGAGCCCCCCAGATCCCCCCCAAAACCCACTCGCCACAACTCTACACCATTACCATAGCCCTAAGGGGTGAAGGGGGGCACCTACATGTGGGTACAGTGGGTTTTGGGGGTTTTTGGAGGGCTCAACATTAACCACCACAAGTGGAACAGGTAGGGGGGATGGGCCTGGGTCCACCTGCCTGAAGTGCACTGCACCCACTAAAAACTGCTTCAGGGCCCTGCATACTGCTGTCATGGAGCTAGGTATGACATTTGAGGCTGGCATAGAGGCTGGCCAAAAAAGTTTGTTTTTTTCTTTTTTAATGTGGGAGGGGGTTGGTGAGCACTGGGGGAGTAAGGAGAGGTGATCCCCGCTTCCCTTCGTGGTCATCTGGTCAGTTGGGGCACTTTCTTCAGACTTGGTCCTAAAAATACATGGACCAAGTCCGGCCGGCGAAATGCTCGTTCGAGCCGGCCATTTTTTTTTTCATTATAAGGTGAAGCTGGCCATACCGTACCCACGCCCCCGTACAGCCTTCGCTATCCTACCAACACGCCCCCTTGAAGTTTGGTCGGCGCAGCAACGAAAAAGCAGTTGGGGCCGGCCAAAATTGGCTTTCGATAATACCGATTTGGCCGGGATCAGGAGATTGCCAGCGATCTCCTGATTTGTGTCGGAAGATCACCGGCGATCCCTTTCAAAAATGAGCTGGATTGTATGTTAAAGAGGGCCTTGAATCAAATAGGTTGAAAATTCTACAGGAAACAGAACACATCTTGGAATCTCTGTGGATTGAAATTCCATGTGTAAAATGGAAAAGGATAGTGATAGGAGTGTACTACCGTCCACCTTGCCAGGATGAACAGACGGATGTAGAAATGTTATTGGAAATTAGGAAAGCTAACAAACTGGGCAACACAATAATAATGGGTGATTTCAATTACCCCGATATTGACTGGGTAAATGTAACATCGAGTCACGCTAGGGAGGTAAAATTCCTTGATGAAATCAACACGAAACAGGCTCCTGTCGGGACCATAAGTATACCTGAGACTCAGTACAGATAAGTGACACAGATTTATCTTCAATACTGTTCACTGAATGTACAACCGCAGTCAGTTCGTTAACGCACAATACTGAGAGAGATGTGCCTGACACTGTGAAGACTGTGGCTACATATAGGTGGAAGACATTGAATCGCTTCCTGCATTCAAGAGAAATTAAAGTACTAGTGCTGTAGCTATGGCAAGCGATTGAGCCTCTAGTGCACGCAAAAATAAAGAAAAAAGGAAAGTGAAAAAAAAACAAAAGAAAGATAAAAGTAAAATAAGAATTAAGTGTAGAGCACAACAATTTTGTATGTTGAGATTGCACTGGGGAAGGCTGGGGGCAGTCGATGATTATACATAGTCACGAAGTACAGGCTCACCTTTTGGTGATTAAAAAGTTGCCTAAGTGACCATATAAGACTTTCCCATCACAAATTAGTAATTAGAAGCACAGAGTACCATATGTTCTATTTCTGGGATAAGCAGCATAAAATGTATTGAGCTTTTCTGGGATCTTGCCAGGTATTTGTGACCTGGATTGGCCACTGTTGGTCTGTCTGTGTGACAATACTTACGTACTTATGTCGATGGTTGGAATATTGTGGGGATGGAGAAATGTTATAATTCCTGTTTCCTTCTACTATGTTATGAGAAATACTAACTGGCCAAGGAGCATTCTGTCCTATAAGACAGAGATCAGTTCAGTGCTCCCTATCTCCACCTGCTGGTAGGTGGTCATGACCCACAAGTCTCTGGATTCATCTGCTGCGACTAAAGGAAAGAAAATTATCAGGCAAGATATAATTTTTAGATACTGCCTGAAAGCTATCAAAGCGGTGTACATTGGGTACAAAAGGTATTTTTCTGATCCTGGAGGGCTCAGAATCCAAAATCCAAGTTTGTACCTGAGGCAATGGAGGGTTAAGTGACCTGCCCAATGTCACAATGAGCCACAAGTTGGATTTCAATCAGGATCCCCTAGTTCTCAAGCCCACTGCTTTAACCATTAGGCTACTGTCCTCTCCTGCCCTGTTCTCCACTCCTGATCACAGAGACACAGAAAGAATAAGCGCACACACAAATATGTATACCTCTCCCTCCCCCCACACGCTCACAAATTCATTTACATGCAGAGAAGTTGGAAAGAATTACATGAATGAACTATGTTCTGCATGCTTACCCTACCTGTTTGGCCAAATAGCTATTTTTGTTTTCTTGCTCATTTCGCCTTCCACGTTAGTTGCATCCTTGTTAGAATATGGCACTGTGAGGCTTCATTCACAATTACCTAAGCTGTTTTGTTTTTTTACCTATTTTACATTTCGTTCTCTTAATTTAACTCAGTTTTTGTAGTAGCAGTCCTCTACTGGGGGCTTGTTCCAGAATTCTGCAGTTATGGGGCCTAAATCCAGCTACTAAGTTTTGCCACTATACGATGACGGGGCTCCCTCACCCAGGGGCTATAGATGCTGCTTCTCAGCATCTTCAACCCTGAATGATTCAGGGAATAGATATCTGAGTTAAGAACCAAAGTTAGACCTCTCCCATCATACTGGCCTTTAAAATGCATTTTAAATGCACCTATGATCATTATATTTGTAGCTTGCTCATGTATATATTTATTGAATGTTGTTTTGTTTTCTCCTTACCAAGAACCAAAGTACATCACAGCAGCGTGTGAAATAATGGCTGAGATGGTGGATAGTTTACAGACTGTTCTATCTTTTGGGCACAAGAGAAACAACAGTATTGCAGCATTCCTCACGCCTGTCCTTAGGAATATTATTGTAAGCCTGGCTAGATTACCACTGGTTAATAGCTACACAAGAGTGCCTCCTTTGGTAAGTGGTTTCTATAATTATTTTCTCTAGATAATAATTTGAGAACTGTAAATGTGTATCCTAATCTTCATTATATGATTGTAAGTTCCAATGCATTTTAGAAGTTTCTTCCATGGATTACCATGTGAATGCTATCTCTGCTTTAGGAAAGATCAGCTCATATCTGGTTGTGGCATCTGCTCAAGGATTTTTCCTTGAGTATTTTGTCCTAACGGGGAGAAGCTTTTTGCCTACCTTTCTGATTTGGTAAAATGAAGTGCACAGTTGATCTTACAGCCTATGACAAAAATCCAGGCAACCGTGCTAATGAGTCTTGTTCTTCAATGCTTGGCCATACAGTTCTCAGCTATTTTTATACTTAAGTTTGATTCTACTACTAATACTTATTTCTGTAGCACCACATATATATAGTGATATACATGTGGTGCTACAGAAATATATACATATATATGAATATTAAAGAGGAGAGTGATGGTTCAGTACAAGACTCGGTTGTAGTAGTCTAGGTAAGATAAGAGAGGTATGGGATCCATGCAAAGGTTTGGTGAGGATGCTGAGATGACCACCGCTCCTGCTGTGGTTTAGGTGAGAATGGCAGCCATTTTGTGTTCAGGCCATGCTTTTCTCACGCGGCCAAAGGAGGATTGGCCCATCTCCACTAGAGCTCTTTTGCCTCCCCATCATTCTAACAGGATTCTGGGCTGCTGTTTGGGGCTCTCAGAACACCACTTGTCTGTGATTTTCTGGCTTGCACTAGCCACAAGCAAACCCAATCATCCTTAAACAGCGGGGAAAATATTTCTTGCACAGTATGGGAATGAAATACTGAACTGTGATACATTTGGTGTAGCACAGGCTCATCCATTCTTAGCTCAGACCCATCCTGACTGGCCCACGAAAAATGTTCAGTGACAGCCACCCTGTTCTCCTATCCCACCCTGGGATCCGGCATTCCCCTCCTGTACCCGGTAGCTCCCCCTTACTTTCTGAGGTACCTCAGCATCTTCACTGCACTGCCTGCATCATCCTCACAGGCTTCCCTCTACTGCATCCTGCCCTCACTGATGTCACTTCCTGTTTCTTGGACATGGCAGAGGGATGCCTGTGAGGCTGGGGCAGGCAACGGAGGTGCTTCGCTCCTGTGCTGGCAAAGATGCTGCGGTAGAATGGGGGTGGGGGCTAATCCTGGATCTGGGATCAGAGAAGATGGAAAGAGATGCAGGACAAAAGGTGAGGGAGTTTTGATAGGGCCACCCATCCTAACTGGGCCCACCCAAAATGATAGGTCTTGTAATGCCACTGCTGTGAGCATCTTACAAGTCTCTCGTGGTCCATTATTAATAAAGTAGATCGACCCAGCTTCATGGACTTAGGGGAGCAGGCTCAGCTGTTTAGATCATGTTGACCAGTCTGTACTCCTCCAAAGGGTCAGGTCTTTGCAACGGGTCTTGATGAAAGACTCAGACGCTGATTCTGAGAAGCATCACTTGGAGAGAAGTCTTTTCTGCTTCAGAGCCACTTCCTCAATACCTGTCAGAGTGTGTGTGTAATGGAAGGATTTTAAAGATTGATTTTCAGCTCTGTCTGAGTGACCAACAGTGCACTCTGGGTCTGTATTTTTGATTAAACGTAATTATGTTTGTGTGAAAATGATTTGGAATATGGAAAAAGATAGGACACATCTCTAATTAATTTGGTATGTGCAGGGGGAGGTGGAGCATGTTTCGAGTTCAGGCTGGCCACCTGGACAGAGAAACATGTGACCACATTCCCACATTCTCAAGCATATTTTGTATGGCTTGTTAACCTAAACAGAAATTCTCAAGCGTTCTGTAATTTTCCTTAGCTCAGAGCATGAGTTCTAAGCCTAATAAAAAGGGAAATCTCTGACAGCAAAATTGTGAGTAAACGTATGTACTGCGCAGGGGACTGTATTCCAAGGTCTAGAGACTCCTGGCTATCACTGTAAATGCCCCCCCCCCCCCCCCCCCCAGCTGATGACAAGAGCCTGGATGTAGTGATTCATGACTAGTAATGTGATGTATGTATATATATATATGTGATATTTCTTTCTTTATTATTGCTTCTCCTGGTCAAGAGAGTGGTGCATGACCAGTGAGGTGATATTTCTTTATTATTGTTTCTCTTCAGTTATATAGCTTAATCATTGTGTATGTTTCTTAATCATTGTGTATCTTGGACAATAATGACTTATACACTCTTCATTTAAAGAGAACCTCTAATAAAAGTCTCATTTACCTAATACGAATTGAAAAGAATCCGTAGTAATTGTTGAGCAGTCTGTGTTAGTGCTGTGTTAGTGATTGATTAGGCACTAGGCGTAGCCCAGCAGTACTTCTTGCATAGCGAGCAGTATACTGCGTTGGGCTTACTGCCGCTTAGTAAAAGGAGCCCTTACTGTGTTACTGTGTCTTGCTCCAAACGGTTTTCCCACAAGTATTGATTCATGAAGTATGAAGACTTATGCAACCAAGAATTTTTTTGTTTATTATTCTTAATTACTTTTGTAGATTTCTATAGTTCTTTCTTATTGAAAATGTAGAGTGTGTTTGTATACTGTAGATCAGTGAAACAAACTCCTACTTTAGTGCATGTTGAATTGTATTTTTTAGACAGCAGAATGTGAAAAATGTATAAGTTTGTGAGACTTTTACAGGGAATTGTAAACTTTCCATTGAGGATCTGCATTTAAATATTAATCAGGCTCAAACAGAGTAAAATTATACTTGTTCTGTTGATAAGTTTGTTTTCTTTCCTTTTTTTTTTTTTTGTTTAGCAGTTTCAATATTTTGGACTTCTAGCCTGATTTGAATTGGACTGTCTTGGATTGCAGCCACATGAGTCCTTATTCACAATTGCTTGGGAGGGAGCCCTCCTCTTTTTACAACCATCTCCCACCTAGCCCAATCATTGCAGTGCCCAGACCTAAATCGCGTGCTAAAGAGAATGTCTTCCTCAAGAACTTAGTACACAAACATCTTGAGTCTAGGTAGTAGACCTTGCCATTGAGTATTGACTCAGGCTCCTCCCCTCCCACTCTGAATAACACTGCCACAGCATCCTGGACCAACCTAGGGAGTAGAAGCTGGCCCTGGGAGTGTTCTGCACTGTGATGCAGAGCATTGCTTCTGGCCCACTAATCCAGCCCTTGTGTTCTATTTATAATGCTGGCAATTTAGGTTCTGTTTTATTATTTTGTGTTTTACAGGTCTGGAAACTTGGTTGGTCACCTAAACCTGGAGGTGAATTTGGTACAGCTCTTCCTGAAATCCCTGTTGAATTCCTTCAAGAAAAAGAGATATTTAAAGAATTTATATATCGCATAAACACATTAGGTAGGTTTTGTAAAATATCAAATATAGCGCGTTCTGGAGGAAATGGAAAACAGATTTTTCAGTGCTTAAGAACACTGTTTATCTTGGTTGGAACTGAATTAGCATTTTTTTTTCTCTAAATATGTTTCCATCGCTTTTCAGTTGGTGTAAAATATTTCAGTTTAGACAATATACTAAAACTTCACCAAACCCTGTCCTCCTTTGAAAATATTAAAAAAAAAGAGAAAAGCCAAGATGAAAGGTGAACTTTATATAGCTTCTGAAAATTAGAGGTTTGATAATGGTTCACTTATTTTATTCTAGTAAACTTCAAACTTTAAAAATAAATGTGAATAGAAAATATTTTTAGATTTCTCCACTGTATTTAGTACTGATAATGAAGACTATGGCAAATAATTTATGAGAGGCCTGTTTACTGTGCTGTAGACATTAGTGTGGACCTGCACTAACAGCTACTGAGTGTTGAAACCAGCCAGCACAAAAAAAAAAAAAAACCTGTCCTAGTTGCTTAGCATGGATAGTGGCAGTAATTGGGCAGTGACAGGGCATGGCCAGCTGTGACAGCTAGCACATGGGTGGGTGCTGCATGCTAGCTGTCATAACTGTGAATAACTTATCGCTGCTGCCAGGGCTCATATCTGCCATTTTGAAACCTAGAGCAAGATGAGGCGGGAGCAGAATGGACCACTCCCAACCCTTCCACTAGAGTAGTAATAACCTGAACATGGCACTTTCAGTCGGAGCCACACTTTAGGGGTCTGTTTATGAAGCAGCGCTAGCGCCAACATGGACCATTGAAAGTGAATGGGCAGTGTCGGCACTAGCGTACTGACAGCCCCCAACGCTGCTTAGTAAACCGGAGTGTTAGTTTGCTAGAGGAGTATAACATCTTAGGTGCCACAGAAGGCTGGTACAGTATGTGGGGGCCTCATGAGGGTACTGGCTTCTAAATGCCCTTCTGTGCCTATTTCCTCAAGAGTGAAAAGTTACTTTGTTTTGATTTTATAAAGTTGTTCTCTGTACAACATTAGAAATGAAAGCAAAAGCTGGGAGAGACAGATTCCCATGCAGAATGTGGATGAATGGGTGGTGTGAATGTGTAAGGGGAGATGTTGTAAACCTTTGTGCTGGGCATTGGTTTATGGTTATGGCTACTCTTCCTGTAAATCATGGGTGGATGAATGAGAAGGTAGTCTTCATGGTCATAGTGACTTTTAATATGCATAGATTATAATCAGTTTGACATGGTGAATCATAGAATACATATACATATACTAGAATACTTCAGAGTAGGAGGCACAGTTCTCAAATGGTTCAAAGGATTCCTGACCACAAGAATTATTTACCTAATATGAATTGAAAAGAATCCGTAGTAATTGTTGAGCAATCTGTGTTAGTGCTGTGTTAGTGATTGATTAGGCACTAGGCGTGAGAAGTAACAACGCACGCAGACAGATCACCCCCATGGACACCTGAATGTGGAGTACCCCAAGGATCCCCCCTCTCACCAACCTTATTCAACCTAATGATGATACCGTTAGCCAAACTTCTAGCCAATCAAAACCTCAATCCTTACATATATGCAGACGATGTCACAATCTACATCCCGTTCAAACATGATCTAAATGAAATCACCAACGAGATCAACCAAAGCCTCCAAATCATACACACCTGGGCGGATGCATTCCAACTAAAACTTAGTGCAGAAAAAACACAATGAGGCATATTTTCAAAGCACTTAGCCTTCCAAAGTTCCATAGAAACCTATGGAACTTTGGAAGGCTAAGGGCTTTGAAAATATGCCTCAAAGTCTTGTACTCACCTCCCAACATAACACAAAAAACTTCTCTACCATAATCACACCATACTGTACTCTTCCTGTCTCACAAAACCTGAAAATTCTCGGAGTTACTGTTGATCGAAACCTCACTCTCGATACCCAGGTATGGAAAACAGGTGTGAGGATGTTATAATGCCGTTGTATCGCTCCATGGTGTGACCGCACCTTGAGTATTGTGTTCAATTCTGGTCGCCGCATCTCAAGAAAGATATAGTAGAATTGGAAAAGGTGCAGCGAAGGGCGACTAAAATGATAGCGGGGATGGGACGACTTCCCTATGAAGAAAGATTAAGGAGGCTAGTGCTATTCAGCTTGGAGAAGAGACGGATGAGGGGAGACATGATAGAGGTATATAAAATAATGAGTGGAGTGGAACATGTGGATGTGAAGCGTTTGTTCACGCTTTCCAAAAATACTAGGACTAGGGGGCATGCGATGAAACTACAGTGCAGTAAATTTAAAACAAATCGGAGAAACTTTTTCTTCACCCAACGTATAATTAAACTCTGGAATTCGTTGCTGGAGAAAGTGGTGAAGGCAGTTAGCTTAGCAGAGTTTAAAAAGGGGTTGGACGGTTTCCTAAAGGACAAGTCCATAAACCGCTACTAAATGGACTTGGGAAAAATCCACAATTCCAGGAATAACATGTATAGAATGTTTGTACATTTGGGAAGCTTGCCAGGTGCCCTTGGCCTGGATTGGCCGCTGTCGTGGACAGGATGCTGGGCTCGATGGACCCTTGGTCTTTTCCCAGTATGGCATTACTTATGTACTTATGTGAAGAACACGACGAAAAAGATGTTCCACACCATGTGGAAACTCAAAAGAGTAAAACCATTCTTCCCGAGATACATCTTCCGTACCCTGGTACAGTGAATGGTGGTAAGCCATTTGGATTACTGCAACGCACTATATGCGGGCTGCAAAGAACAGACTATCAAAAAAACTCCAAACAGCCCAGAATACTGCCGCCAGGCTCATATTTGGTAAAACCAAATATGAAAGTGCAAAACCCCTAAGAGAGAAACTGCACTAGCTCCCACTTAAGGAACGCATTGCGTTCAAGATATGTACGATTGTACACAAAATACGATTGTACACAAAATCATTCACGCAGACGCCCCTATCTACATGCTGAAACTAGTGGACCTACCTCCCAGAAACGCCACAAGAACATCCCACAAATTTCTCAATTTGCACTTCCCCAGCTGTAAAGGACTAAAATACAAACTGATGCATGCCACCACCTTCTGTTACACGAGCACGCAGATATGGAATGTTCTACCCACAGACCTGAAATCAATTGTCGAAACAAATAACTTTCGCAAATCTCTGAAGACACACTTCTTCAACAAGGCCTACAATGAGAACCAACAGCTTCACTGATCCACTTTACCAACCCAACCAGTTATGAAAGTCCACTTCTACAATTACCCGCCTAATCACTTCCTCTTTTTTCCCTTACTTAATCTCTGCACACTACTAACTGTATCTGATATTCCGGAATGACAATGTCATAACAAAACTACGTAAGCCACATTGAGCCTGCAAATAGGTGGGATAATGTGGGATACAAATGCAATAAATAAATAAAAGAAAAAAAAAACACTAAGGGAACTGGTTGAAATAAGAGTGGAGATTTTCCTCTTCTCAGAAACTCATGTAGGGCAAAATCAAAAGAGCAAACTGAAGGTACTATTCTTGGGGAGATCTCACACTCCTCATGGGAGACCAACAGTGCTGGGGTCACTGTTTTTTTTAATTTAATATTATTTTTGTTGCAGTACTAAAAACCATGATAAAGTCCAGCTGATATAAATGCAGGTTAACCATTCGTTTTATAACCACAGTATTATTTTAATTTTAATTTCTGCTATTCCCCCCCTCCTTCACTTGAGCATGAGTAATCCAGCTTCTGTACCTACCCCTGTACCCAACCTGAACCTTCCCCACTTAATATCCAGACCTGAAAAGTGAACAGAACAAGAATTACAATCCAAACCTGGTTTAATAATAGATTTCTTTCATGAGGCGAAATGGCCTCCCAGAAGTGATACCAGGTTTGTTTGTAGAGCTTCCAGCAGCGTGTCCTGGATAATTTTGTGTAAAACAGTAATTCTTTCCAACAGTTTTCCCTTTCCATCAAGAAAGCCTCCTGAATTAATTACTAGTTATCCTCATTCATATGATTTTTATCCAGGGAGTCTATATCTGAAAAGAGGTAAACAAATCATTGCCCTCCAAACATTCACCAGGTACAAACCTTTCCAAAGATTTGCATGTTTCATCTTTTGCAATACTATGTTGTACCCTCCAAATGCTTGTACCAGCCCATAGCCTCATACAATGCCTGTCTAACCCTGGTTCAAAATCCATATTATCCTGAAGGGTTAATGGGTGTGACCTTGTAGTTGAGTTGAAACTTCTTACAGATTTGCATTCACATCATGTGTAATGGTTGAATCAAAATTTGCTCACAGCATGTAACACAAAAGCTAAATCCCAAGAAGAAACCAGCCAGTTCTCTAGTCGTCTTGGTGTAGAAGAACTACTTTTAATCTAGTCTAAAATATCTGACACATCTGACAAGCCATATCATATTTCCTCAAATCTGGCAATGAGAGCCCACCCCTCCCCTTTGGATAGAACAATTGTTGTAAAGCAATACATGTTTTCATATTATGCTATAAAAAATCTCCTAAGGTTCAGTGCATTGCCGGCTAAGTTTGACGGCCAAATCGGGCTGCCCAAATAGCAGGCCTACCTTTCACCGCTATAAACTTAACTGACTAGCGCTGAATATTGACATGACCGGTTAAGTTTAAACTGGCCAAAATAAACCAGTTATTCAATGCTGGTCACCGGAAATGGCCTGGCATTGAATATCCGGCCTCACCACCTACTGCGGGAGTTAGCCAGGCTGCCTCCTACAGTCTGAATATCAGCCCCAAAGTGATTAGAGATTATATTATATCTTATGCCAAGAGGGTAAAGAGAGTCAGGAAAAAGTCTTTTAACAGTATTTAGGGAAGAACTTAGTCATAAAATACTTACAGTTCAGGGGAAGCTAAATGCTATATTGGTGGAAAAAGAGCAATATTAGAGGAGGATATGCAGTCAACTGTAGTATGTTTTGGGGAAAAAATAGGCAAACTCCTAGCACAACAAGTGTGAGGATGAAGCAAACAATTATGACTCCAAGGGGGAGGATGGATTATACAGTTTGTTTGTGCCTTTCGTGCCACGCCTCCAGAGTCTCCAATCACGGCTGGGCACTACTCACACAATACAATCCTCTCAACCGGTACCTTAAGAACCAGACTGCTGGTAGTACTATTTAGACTGCAACAAAGACAAAAAGAGACTAAGGAAGCGCTTCCTGGGGTTAACACTGGTTTATTTAATTATCCAGAGATTAGGATAAAAAAATAAGAAAATAGTCAAGTATAGTCTAGTATAGAAAAGAGGAGAAAACATGAAATGACAATGGAAATGGTCAGGTCAGGCTCTCGATCCCCTGGCATGGGGCAGATTGCACTATACACTGACCAACTTCTTATCTGGCAAAAGACATAATATATAGAACTTTCTTTCTCTTACAGTACAAAAGAGCAAGAGGGAGGGAGGGAGGGACTTTTCCCTCCTTAATTAGCATCTTGTAAATACAGTCAGGATCTTTATGACAAAGGATGTGCATGTCATATGTTTACATTTCTTTTAGAAGTTACATTTTGGTCTATTGTCATGAAGTGACAGGGTGTTTTTAGATTATTACTTCTCTTCTGGTCATACCTTCAAAAGAATATATTTCAGGTCTTTTGATCTTTTTGTTTTAGTATATTTTCCTTTATTCTTATTTATTATTCTAATTCTAAGAAGAGGAGGCAAGAGTTAATTACTTTCCTTTTGGAGGTCATGTTTTCCCAATCTTCTGATAGCCCAAGTCATTCTTATTCTAAAGACCAAAACTGCTTCCCTACAGATTGGTGTTAGATTTCTCTCTTGCCTGCTCAGATCTATGTTGATATTATAACATGGGTTTTCTTTGTGTTCAAAGAGAACTATTGTTGCCTGTCTTAAAACTATTGCCATTTGGCTCCAGAGATCCTTTTCTTAAAGGAGTTCGATCTGCCTCTCCTTTGTGAGATACAGTATGGATCGTTTGTGTTAGACAGAAAGATGTCTTCTGCAAGCGTTATGTGTTATGTCCTCTTACAGTTACAACAAAAAGAGTCTTTGAAGTGGCCTTTCCTCAAAGGACATGGGAAAGAAACTCTGTCTCTGGAATTCCCTTAGGCCATTCACACTTAATGGGAGAAATTGTGGGTAAATCAGGTTTACAATTCACCTGACTTATGCAAGAGGAGGGAGAAAGGGTGGGGAGTGAATTGCTATTCCAGCAAGCTGTTCATGATTCAGAAAGAAAAAATCCTTCAATTTTCTCTGTTCAAACATGTAGACAAATTCTGTGCAAAGAATATTGTAGGTCTTATTTATGCCTCTTCCAGGCCTTCTTTGTACCTACTCCAACAAGTTCCTACATGAAGAAATTGTTAACTGATTCCTTGAGTGTTATAAAAAAAAACTGTACACATCAGAAAGCAAAGTAACTCAGGAGGAGCTACATGGGTACTTACCTTGGGTGGAACTCAAGTAGATTGGGCCTGAGCAAAGGGATATTCTTGACCAGCCAATAATAGATTTAGAGTTAGGTTGGGTATTAAAGAATCATCTGATAGGCATAACACTGAGGTGGGGGGGGGGGGGGGTCTAATGGTTTCTAGGTGGAGTTCTATAAAATATTCCAGGTAGTTGGTTTCTTAATGGGAGAAATTGTGGGTAAATCAGGTTTACAATTCACCTGACTTATGCAAGAGGAGGGAGAAAGGGTGGGGAGTGAATTGCTATTCCAGCAAGCTGTTCATGATTCAGAAAGAAAAAATCCTTCAATTTTCTCTGTTCAAACATGTAGACAAATTCTGTGCAAAGAATATTGTAGGTCTTATTTATGCCTCTTCCAGGCCTTCTTTGTACCTACTCCAACAAGTTCCTACATGAAGAAATTGTTAACTGATTCCTTGAGTGTTATAAAAAAAAACTGTACACATCAGAAAGCAAAGTAACTCAGGAGGAGCTACATGGGTACTTACCTTGGGTGGAACTCAAGTAGATTGGGCCTGAGCAAAGGGATATTCTTGACCAGCCAATAATAGATTTAGAGTTAGGTTGGGTATTAAAGAATCATCTGATAGGCATAACACTGAGGTGGGGGGGGGGGGGGGTCTAATGGTTTCTAGGTGGAGTTCTATAAAATATTCCAGGTAGTTGGTTTCTTTTTTGCTCAGGGTCTTAATAGAGCTTTGCAAAAGGGTGTTATTCCCCTCTCTTTCAGGCAAATATGACTTCATTGCTCAAGACAGAGAAGCAGTGGCATAGCCACGGGTGGGCCGAGGACTACCCACTTTGAACTCAGGCCCACCCAGTGGCTGGCGGAGATCTGTAAGCCCTGCCAGGCGAAGAGCTCCTTCTGGTAGAAGGAACACTTACACCCTATGCAGCCGGCGGCAATGTGTGTCCCTGAGCCGCTGCTGCTTCACCACTCAATCATGCTCAGTTTGCAAGCGTACACGGAGGCTAGCTGTGTCAATGGCTCGCGGACACTGTCACCAGCTGCATAGGGTGTAAGCGTTTATTCTGCCAGGAGAAGGTCTTCAGCTGGCAGGGCTTGTGAATCCCTGCCACCTCAGGTATTTCTTTTGGTTTGAGGGGCGAGCAGGGCAGGGGAAGAGATTAATTTTAGGGCCCACCCTAAATCAGCAGTCTGGCTACCCCACTGCAAGGAAGGATCTACTACTAGGTGACTTCCAGTGACCTATGTCCCTGATAAATACTGATGCCAAAATGTTGGCAAAGATCTTGGCTGGAAGGTTGTGGGGGGGAGGGGGAGAGAGAACTGGGGACTGGTGGATAGAGGATCAAACAGATTTTATCAGGGGAAGGAATATGACTGACAGTGCTCAAATGGTCTTCAATTCAGTACACCGTCTGTTACCTTAGTTCTAGATGTAGGGGAAACCGTTGAAAGGGTGGAATGAAGATACTAATTTTTGGTATTAGAGAAATTCAGTTTCAGATCTTGGTTCATAGCATCCATAAAGGCACTCTATGATGAATGGGATGGGGTGGGGCAGGGCGGGGCTGACACAATTGCTTAGGATTAATAGAGTACCAGATAGAGGTGCCCTTTATCCTTCCTTTTACTTGCTCTCTCACTGGAGCCATTGGTGCAGGAAGGCAGGAGGTGGGGGAATAAAGGGGGTGAAGCTGTCCACTGAGAGCAAGATTACATTATATGTAGATAACATTCTGAGATTCTCTAGAAACAGTAATGCATCATTAGGTAATTTTATGATAACAATACGGGAAGATGGTAAGTTTGCCATTCAGTGTTACACTTTCATTGGAACAGGAGATTAAAACTAAATTTCCTTTAATATAGAAACGCATTACAACTTCTTATTTAGGAATTAAAGTTCCAAAGAGACTGGCGGAGAGAAGTTCATTATACCAACCCCTTTTCTAGCATCCATCAAAAAAGATTTACATAGTTGGAGTATTTTTTTTAATCTTCTTTGTTCGACACGAGAACCAATGCAATGAACATGAGTGTGCTCCGCATCTGCTATTTTTATTAACAATGATTCCGTGCTTGCTTCAAGAGACCTTAATCAATTCATAACATTTTTCATATGGAGTGGGATGATTGTCTCTGCCAAGGGCTGAGGAGGGGGGAGGAAGTGGCACTTTCCAACTTTAAGCTTTGTTATTAGATGGAAATGTATTTCCTAATTCGTTAAGGAAGACCCCATTCAGTTCTGAATAGAAATGGAGAACTCAGTGGGAGGTCATGGAAGGTTAAGGGCCTTCTGTTTATGAATGGATCTCATTGTAGGGTAGTTATTGAGGCGAATCTGCTGGTAAATGGGGTGTTCAGGATCTGGGAAAATATAATTAGACATTATTCATTGATCACCGAGGGCTCTCTTTTGATGCTTGTCAGACAAGCATAATCCAAGATCCCCTCCAGAGTTCACAGAGCCAGGCAGATTTAGCTGGACCCATAAGGCTAAATTAAGCAGAGTTGTTGAATACATTAAGGGCAGGGCTTACATAAAGAGGGAGGATATAAACAGTAGAAATTGCAGAAGGAGTAATTTCCCCTTCTACAGTTAGAATATTTCCTTCAGAGACACAAAAACATCTTTCTTAGACTGCTGAATGCATTAGAAATAATATTTATTAAGTTGGTTTCAAATAGAGGGTATACTATCCAGCTATATTCACTATTGCAGTTGGAGTAACTGCCACAAAATTTCATGTACCAAGAAAAATGGGCACAGAAATCTGTGGGCAATATTGAATTAGAAAATTGGCAAGGGACCTAAGATACCATCAGGAGAGTCCCAATTTGTACAATTTACCTTGATGTACAATATAATATACCACCCTATTTGACACTAGATAAATAGAATTCATCCTGAGATACTAGATCTTTGTTGGTAGGGGTGCCAAGTGAAGGACACTTTCCAACACATCTGGTGGGACTGCTCAGTGATTCAGAGCCACTGGAGCACAGTATTGGAAGCAACACACAGGATAACTGAATGGTTAAGAGAGACTATATACTGTTGATGCTGGGATATGATCTTGCAAAAGGTGAGGCAGTACTTACCAAGGCAAACTTGCTGAATAATGCTGTTGGGGTGGCAAGGCTTGCACTGGCGGGTAGGTAGATGGAGTACTAGAGCTCCCACAATTACAGAGTGGTATAAGAAAGTCTGGCACAACTTGAGATGGAGAAATTGGGTGCTTTATTAAAAGACAGAACAGATGCATTGATAAGATTTGGGGTCCTGGAGGAGAAATGGGTAAGGAGTTGAGAGAGAGGAGGTGGAAAGTGAAGCAGAGCATAAAGTGTACTGCTAGTAAATTTGCCTTCAAGGGGAAATTTTACTGGGATATTCCTGTTTTCTCTATCACATGTTTGCTGTGCTGGATTAAGGGAATACTTGAAGTGGTGGACGATGGACACATGGGAATCAGACATGCTGCACAAGAATGTGTTGCATTTAATATGTTTGTTGGTTTTTATGTAAGACGTGTTTGAAAAAACAACAGAATTGAACAGTGACCCATGTAGTGAAATCTATAAAATGCTACTTTTGAAAATATATTAATGGAGTTGGGGTTCTATAACTGAGGAGGCGGCTGAGAGATAATTGATAGTATTTAAAATATATATATGGTGGGGCCAAATAAAGCCTAGAGAAAGAACATGGAGTGGGTTAACATTATACCAGAGGGTAATCAAACACTGGAATATGCCACGTAGAGAGGTGATAGGATTCCTGTCATTAGAGTTGTGCACTGTAGAAAAATGCTATCAGTTGCCTTCAGTGAAATACAGGTCAAGGCAGGCTTAAAGCTGAGAACTAGGCCTCTAAAAATCAAAGACCATCTCTGACACAGAAAATGTCACTGCAGCTGAAATTAAGCAACTGAGCTGAGAGAGGGAGGGAGGCGGAATCTGTTCTCAAAACAACAGGTGGACAGACAATAACAAGACACTAACAAGAAGTTGAGAGCAAAGATGTTTGGTAAAGGCAGATAACAGTAGGTCAGACGAAGTAAATAAGAACATCCAGGGGGGTCGAAGGGAAACTTGGAAACATGTGAGATCATTGTTATCAAAGATGTTGATATCTAGGATAAGATGCAAAGATTGCCGATGGGAAAATGAAATGTTAATAGGGATCAGTGATAGAAGAATAGTATAAAAAGGCTGATAGGGCATTAGGGAGAGAAGAAAGAAGAGGAGACGAGAGCAAGAGAGAATACAGTAAACCGGTTGTGTGCCATGGAACGCTGCTCTTCTGACACGAGATATGAATGCCAGGGATATGCACTGTGATGATCTTGTGTTAATCCTGCTGTTGGTAAGAGACAATAAACTTTGAATTACTTTGTCATATTCACTTGATCTCAGCGTCCTTCTGATTGTGGAGTCTATCAGTACTCAGGCTATGTAGAACAGCCTGGGGATGTACGAGGTCAGTGTAATTAAAATCCATTCAGCACTAAATTAGTATTTATCTGGAATGAGCTAGGTGCAGTGGGTTCTGGTTGGAGACAGGCAGGTTAAGTTCCTTTCAGACCTTTTTTTAATGATTCTGTTAGCCTGTGGAGGAAAGTGATCTAACATAACCCAATTTGAAGTAAATGATTTGTTTATGCCTGCCCTTTTTGTTTCTAGGGTGGACAAGTCGTACTCAATTTGAAGAGACATGGGCCACTCTTCTTGGTGTTCTTGTGACTCAGCCTATTGTACTGGACCAAGAGGAAGCCCAGCAAGAGGTAAGCTGTTGAAATAAGTTGACATGATAATAGTTTGTGTTATAAAAATAAATCTTAGTATTTACATGTGCCCAGAAATAAAGGTTTCTATGCTTTCATGTAGCCTACTTAAACATTTAGAATTTGAAAACGATTCTTTCATTCAGTTAATGGTTAATTTAAATAGAAGTACACAAGTCTAATATATGAGCATGTAAGAATAAACTGCTCAAGGCTTACAGTTTTGCTTGGTTTACTATTCACACACCATGCCAATAATCAATCAGTTTTTAAATTTTGTGCCATAAGATTAAACACCGGAAAAAGAAAACTACTAACAACATGTCCAGATCAGAATCATAGGACAAGAAAAGCACTCTAATGGTTAGAATATTTATATGTCCTTCAGGAATGTCCTAGGATTTGAGTTCAACACCCTATTCTACATCTTGCAGTTTTGTGCTTCAGTGAGATCTGTATATTATTCAAAGAATGTTTAATTTCTCTGTCAACAAGTGGGATGAATCAGCCATACATTGGTGTATCTGATGGAAAACCCTGTTAAAAATTAGCAGCTTCACTTTGTGTAAAGTATATGCATGCACATTTCAGTTTAATTTTCCTTTCCTTTGTTTTGTTTTCTATTCAGTTACTACTATTTATTTCTAGTCATCACATTTTACTGGGTGCATATAAAATATCATGAATCTATCCTTTTTGAACTAGTCTTTTTTTTTTAGTCCAGTTACTTTTTTCATTTTGCTGAACTGTTTCTGTTTCCATAAAACTGTGGTGACTGATGTTGATCATTTGCTAGTACTGTTAGAAACATTTAACAAACACATATGGTAACAGAACCTTAAGTATTTGGTTTACTAAAGCAGTAATTCTCAGTCTAGTCCTTGATATAGCCAGCCAGTCCGCTTTTCAGAGAGATCTGTATGCATTGCCTCTATTGTATACAAATCTATCTCATGTATATTCTTTGTGAATGTCTGTAAATCTAGACTGGCTGAGCAGTGAGATAAGAATCGCTGTACTACAGGGAATAATATTTTATAGATGTGTAAATACCAGTTAAAATGCCAACAAATGCTGTTTTCAACAATGGTTTGGGCATATGTATGAAAAATAGCATTCGAGTATTGCATTTTCTCTAATACCTGCTGTTGTAAAAGGGATGCTATGCTGCTGTTTGGGGTGTTTTGGAAGGTATAGTTATTTGGAAGGGCCTAATAAAAAAAGATTTTTGTTGCATGCAGAAGACCAAGCCAGCTTCTGTGCTTCATTATCAGACTTAACTGTTGCTCTATCTGTGTCCCCTTCCTCCAAAGAATTAGTCACCCGCTTAGATAAGTGTTCTTGTTCATTTTCCAAAGGCTTCAACTCCAAGTAGTCCTACTCCTAGGTAGAGCAGGAGGACATTCGGGCAACTTCCCTTCTACACATTAGCTCCCATGAAAATTGTGCTTTTTATTTCCTTTGCTTCCATAGAAAATCAGGGGAACGAGCCTTTGCCATCCTCACTCCTTTTACTGTATCAGATGTCATTGGAATGAAATTGGAAAAATGTATCAGGTTAGAGTTGGAGGGGGGGGGGGGAATCCTGTTTCTGAGTACATTACAGGACTTGTTGGTTTATAAGCTGCTTTGACATAAGCTAGGTAAGCATCCCAACACTCAATCTAACAACATACTGCTTCCCTTTTCTTCCCACTAATATTCATGTATCATCTTCGCAATCGATCATACACCTATGCTACTGGGACCAGTACTTTACACATAGACTCAAATGCCAGCATTCCCATCTATCATTTCCATTCACACTTCATTAAACATATTCATAGACACATACAGTACAAGATACTGAATTTATAGGAAAAAGCCAATTTATTTAAATGCAAAAGGCTATAATGCAATTATTTTGGTTTCTTCCTCTTCACTGGGGGAAGGATGGCTTGAAGCTGGAGAAAAAAGGACAGGTGCTCAGGATGCCTCACAGTTCAGAAAGTGGCAGTGCATACAACTATAACTTGAATAAGGGTATCTTTTAACTTCTAGAGTAAACTGCAGAAAGTATAAACATGCATCCACTTGTGGTATGCCTGGACTGCAAACTGTCAACTTATTGACAGCTTTGGGTGTTTAGGAGAAAGAGGAGAAGTAAGAAGAGGAGCCAGTTTGGTGGCTTAGTGGTACTGTTGCACATTTCTCATATGGTGGACTTGGGTTCAGTTGTCATTTTTGCTCTCCAAACCATTCTGCAGAGACCGTGTTCATAGCCTCCGGGGAAGAGTCCAGTCATTGTGCAATGGCAACACTTTTTAGCCAGATTTATAGCCCTTAATTGCAAGGTTCCACAAGGAGCCTTCTGCATCACACTGCCCAAGGAATGTTGGTGCAATAAGTGTGCTAGATGAAACAAGAATTGGTAAAATTGCAAACGAGTACTTATGGTCCTTCGTCCATTTGAGCAAGAAGTCCAGATCTGTTAGGCCCAAAAATAGGAAGAAAGACAAGCTACAAGGGGTTAACAGTTACCAATTACTTTAATGAGCATAACATGGAAGGGCAGGATGCACTGGAGAAAAGACATAAAATTAACCAAGAAATACAGACATGACTTACAGAATAGGCATGCAAGAGATGACTATGCCAAAAAACATAGAGAAGAAAGGCCACAGCACACGCAGGCACAACAGAAAGCTCGAGTAATAGAGGAAGCATACACTGTGGAAAAGTCTGACCAAGTGACACACACAAACAAGACTGGGGAAAACAGTTTGTCACAACAGTCATGCACAGCAAAATACAGGCTTGCTCTTTTGAGCAGTCACAGTTGATTCTCCAGGCCCTAATATGCAGGTCTTGCATAAACCACCAAAGTACCGATGCCCTCTTAACTTTGGTCTCCTCAATCTGAGAGGACGGATTCTATGGCACAACCATAAGCAGATGCATCACTGTGTTCAGTTTGGTCAGAAGAACATCAGAACAAAACACTCAATAATGGAATGAGTAGAAACCGCACTATTAGTCTAGGGAAGAGACTCAACCTCTCTTTCTGTAGCACACTGTGTAGGTGAACCCTAACCTCCTTGCACAGAAACGGGAGAGAAAAAATGCCAGGCTTACGAAAGTTAGCAAGGGGACCTGCTGAGGCAGTTCTTCACGATCCAGTAGAGATCGTCATGGATCAGCTGAAGTAAGGTTGTACGTTGGCAGAGCCAAAGCCATACTTGGCTGCCATCCATAATGCTAACATATAATTGCCAGCATATGAATGGATACACAATTCTTATTGAAGACTGGCTAAGGAAAATTTTACTTTTTTTTTGGGGGGGGGGGGGGGAGTAACTATATACTGTTTCACAGTGTACTAAGAGATATAGTATGTGTATAATGTATCATAAATTCCAAAGATGATTTTATCTGTGCAAAATGAAAATTAATGAAAAATCATTTGCTATACTAGTGTTGCAATTCCATAAAGCAGTTCAGATCTCTGAAGAAGCCAGCATTTTAAGAAGACCTATGTTTTGTGAGTCCTGTAAGGTTTTTGCTTTTATATTGCTGCAGCGTATGAAAGGGCCATGTCTTTTTGCTGCTTTTGTACATTAGATCAGCATTTCCCAAACTGTGCACCACAGCACCCGGGTCGCTGCAGCGAACTCTCAGGGGTGCCACGGCATATTTTCCCCTCCTGCCTCCATCCAAGCCGCTACTGCTGCTTCTCTAGATGAGCAGCAGCAACAGCAAACAAGCTGAAACCATCGCAGGGCCTGACTCTATACACACGGCTGACAGTCCAGCCTCCTCGGACATCATTTCCTGTTCCGGGGCACAGGCAACAGCAACTTCAGGAAAAAGTGTGTGTGGGAAGGGGAGGACAGAGAGGGTGCTTAGACTTGATGGGGAAGGCAAGAGATTAAGAGGGCAGAGGCTGCGTGAAAGTGGGGAGAGAGGGAGGGCAGATGCATGATGGAAAGGGGGAGGAGAAGGAGGGCATGTGTTGGAATGAAGGCATCAGTGATTAAAGCATGCCACTGAGTTGCTCACTGCACAAGCAGCATGGAACTTAGGCCACTGGCTGGCGAGGCTTAGACATCCCCACCAGCAATGAGAGGACTGAGATATGTAGTCAAGGGACTCTGTGGCCCAAGAAAGTTTGGGAACCACTGCATTAGATCATTGGTGATAATAGATGATCTGCTACTTTTTGTCATCTTCCTCTCAACCAGTGCCTAACTCAGTCAGTCACTTTAGGACCCATACCGAGGTTGAAATTCAGAAGATAGACTCAGACTCAACAGAGTTCCGTGTTTTGGCATTAGGTGCTTGCATCAGGAATCAACAATGATCTGAATGATTTAAAACACAAATGACTGTGAGTGGGAATTAAGTAATCTTCAAAGGGAGATTCATTTTTATTGTTCCACTCCTATTTTCTTGCCCTTTTCCATTCCTTCCATAGGGGACTTTTTCTTTCTTACAAGCTTTTTAGTATACATCCTCTGAACGGGCTCCATCTGGTTTATATTTATTCAAAGTTTCAGTCTTCAGAACTTCATGCAGTATTCCAAATGCTGATCTTAAACTGCAGTCTTTAGAAAAGGGGCAAGAAGGGAGCGGTGACGTCACATTAAGCAATGGCAGCGTGAGTGAACAGCTCCGCATGCCTCACAGACAGACTCATAAAATATAACGGATTACGGCTAGTTCGCGCTGAGTGGACCGCACATAGTGATAGCGGAAGGGTGTTCACAGCTAACGATGGCGGGGAAAGAAGCCAACACTTCGCGTAAGTCCTTGAAAACTTTCGCTTACCAACCCCACGCTTGTGGAAGCAAGATGGCGCCTGGCGAGGGATCCTCGCAGGCCGACAATGTTCGTACAGAGACAGATCTGAGAGAGGCAGAGGCGGACGGAGATTTTACTCCAAGCGATTTCCGAGCACTGCTTGAAGAGATCAGAGCAGATGTAAAAGCCGGTCGTGAGGATATTACAAAACTGGCAGCGGAGCTCAGAGGTGAAATGATGGAAATGGGCCGACGCATGGAAGACGTGGATGAGCGGGTCGAAGAGCAACAAGAGATGCTGTGCTCGTTAGAGGCCACTATGAGGGAACAACAAGAGCTTGGTAAGGTCCTCATGGATAAGATAGAAGATCTAGAGAATCGCGACAGGAGATCAAACATTAGGATTCGGGGTATACCGGAGCAGGCGGACTATATGAACTGTGAACAAGTGACACAGCAAGTGGCTAGTATGTTATTATCGGAAGAGGGCCAGGAGGTGAGCCCGGAGAGTATCAAAGTAGACTAGGCACATAGAGCGCTAACACGTGCTAGGGCCAATGTACCTAGAGACATAATTGCCTGTTTTGCGGATTACAAAACAAAAGAAAATGTTCTGCGGAAAGCACGCCAGAAAGACTGTATAAAATGGGACTCTTTCCCTATTGAATTGTACCAGGACCTGGCCCCGATGACACTAAAACACCGTGCAGAGATGCGGAGCTTTACTAGATACCTCCGAGATCAAGGAACACCATACCGGTGGCAGCACCCATTTGCGCTGGCATATAGCAAAGAAGGAAGTTGGCACAGAGTCCAAAGTGTGGAAGAGGCCCGTGCCATATGGCCGGAGGTAGAAGCGTCGGTGGAAAGATCGGCAAGCAACAAAATGGTGGAACCGAGGCTGAATCGCCAGCGATGGACCCGAGTGGCCAGGGGTAAAGGACGTCTGACCAGACAAAAATCAACCCAACAGCTGGAAGCTACAACTAAGACTGTGCCATGATCATTCTTGAGAGGACTTGAGAACAGATACGATGATAGATGTGTGAAGATCTGGTCATGTTTAATGGAATGTTTAGTTGAAGTTATGTGAGGCATGTATTAGGTCACCGTTCTCTCACTTTAGTGGAGAGACAATTCTGACCCACTGGATGTATTGGGAAGGGGGGGAGGGGGACGGGACGCCAGGGTAACTACCGGGTCTGTTGCAAATAATAGTGTAAGGGGAGGGGGCTCACCACAAGCAAAAGGTAATAATAGGAATACACACTTGAAAACCCCATGGCAAACATAGTGTGCTAAAAGATCATCCCGAACTTTCCTCAATCTCCACTTCCCTAAGTGCAAAGGCATAAAATACAAATTACTGCATGCATCAACCTTCTCTTATATGAGCACGCAATTCTGGAATACACTACCACGCAACCTGAAAACGATCTACGAATTAACCGACTTCCGCAAACTATTGAAGACTCATCTCTTTGAGAAAATTTATTGCAAGGATCAAAACACATGAGGTCCATACAAACTAATAGAAATGCATCAATACACTCTCTTCTGAATTCTCTTCCCCCGTATTTTCACCACACTTAAAACTCTACCCACAGATAAAATTGTTATACCCTAATGTTCTCTTGATATTGTTCTATCGCCCTATCATTTCCCCATTGTTACATTCCATTGTTCTATTCCCCAAACGATATTTTGACTTTGACTTTGTGTTCCCATAACTCTTCACAATGTAACCCATAATCATATTATAACAAATTGTATTTCCATCATTCACAATGTATTGTAAGCCATACTGAGCCCGCAAATAGGTGGGAAAATGTGGGATACAAATGCAATAAATAAATAAATAAATGACTTTAAATGTTCACGGTCTTAATACTTCCATAAAACGGAAAAAATTGTTTAAAGAAGCTCAGAGGGTGGGGGATGATATTATCCTGTTCCAGGAAGCTCATTTGTTGGAACAGCATGAGCATTTATTACGAAATATTAGATACCCCCAGCAATATCTGGCTTCGAACAAGACACAGAGGAAAACAGCAGGGGTAGGGATATTGATAAAACAAGGGCTGGCATGGGAAATTATTACAGTGAAACGGGACCCAAGAGGACGATATATAATACTGGTAGCCAAAATAGGGGGACAGATCTACACTATAGTAAATATATATGCATCTAACCAGGCACAGGGGGAGTTCTTAGATCTTCTCAGTACACAGCTTACAAAATATGTCCAGGGGGAGATCCTCATGGGCGGAGATTTTAATTTCACTCTGGACCCTAATATCGACAACACGGGGGTGGCCAGCAGTTATGCCCAGGGGGAGAGAGATCGGTTAATTCAGTTTCTTAACCAATGGGGACTGGTAGATATATGGAGGGTGCTGCATGGAACAGAAAGGGATTACACCTGTTATTCGGCTCCACATGATACATATTCGAGAATTGATATGTGGATGGGTAGTGCGGGAATAGTGTTGCAAGTAATACAAACCCGAACCTGGTCAGACCACGCCCCAGTTATGTTAGACTGGGGGGGGGGGGGAAGATTTGACAGGGGGAGGAGAATGTGGCAATTCCCGGAAGGCCTGCTAGATGACCCTAAGCAGATTCAGCGAATTGAACTAGAACTTAAGGAGTTTTTCCTAATTAATGATACTCCAGATATAACGCCAGAGATTTTGTGGGAAAGCATGAAGGTAGTGATAAGAGGGGAAATGATCGCCTTACAAATACATCTAAATAAAGACACCAGGGAAAAAGAAAAAGAACTTAGGTCAGTTATTCATCAGCTAGATACTTTAGTTAAAAAAAACAACAGTGCACCCCGAGCCAACAAGAGGAATTACATAAAGCAAGGGTACAGCTGGCCTCTTTGGAATCCATAGGTATCCAGGAGCAACTGCAATGGGTGCAGCAAGAACATTATGAGTTTAATAATAAGGCGAGTAAATTATTGGCATATAAACTGAAACGGATGGAGAGTCGTAATAGCATATACAGGGTACGAGATACTGGAGGGAACATTAGTACATAAGTACATAAGTACATAAGTAGTGCCATACTGGGAAAGACCAAAGGTCCATCTAGCCCAGCATCCTGTCACCGACAGTGGCCAATCCAGGTCAAGGGCACCTGGCACGCTTCCCAAACGTAACAACATTCCAGACAAGTTATACCTAAAAATGCGGAATTTTTCCATTTAATAGCGGTCTATGGACTTGTCCTTTAGGAATCTATCTAACCCCTTTTTAAACTCCGTCAAGCTAACCGCCCGTACCACGTTCTCCGGCAACGAATTCCAGAGTCTAATTACACGTTGGGTGAAGAAAAATTTTCTCCGATTCGTTTTAAATTTACCACACTGTAGCTTCAACTCATGCCCTCTAGTCCTAGTATTTTTGGATAGCGTGAACAGTCGCTTCACATCCACCCGATCCATTCCACTCATTATTTTATACACTTCTATCATATCTCCCCTCAGCCGTCTCTTCTCCAAGCTGAAAAGCCCTAGCCTTCTCAGCCTCTCTTCATAGGAAAGTCGTCCCATCCCCACTATCATTTTCGTCGCCCTTCGCTGCACCCTTTCCAACTCTACCACATCCCTTCTGAGACACGGAGACCAGTACTGAACACAATACTCCAGGTGCGGTCGCACCATGGAGCGATACAACGGCATTATAACATCCGCACACCTGGACTCCATACCCTTCCCAATAACACCCAACATTCTATTCGCTTTCCTAGCCGCAGCAGCACACTGAGCAGAAGGTTTCAGCGTATCATCGACGACGACACCCAGATCCCTTTCTTGATCCGTAACTCCTAACGCGGAACCTTGCAAGACGTAGCTATAATTCGGGTTCCTCCTACCCACATGCATCACTTTGCACTTGTCAACATTGAACTTCATCTGCCACTTGCACGCCCACTCTCCCAGTCTCGCAAGGTCCTCCTGTAATCGTTCACATTCCTCCTGCGACTTGACGACCCTGAATAATTTTGTGTCATCGGCGAATTTAATCACCTCACCAGTCATTCCCATCTCCAGGTCATCCACAAATACATTAATGATCAGATAGAAAACATTAAAAGAGTGTTTGTACAATACTATGAGCACTTACAGTGGTGGAAATAAGTATTTGATCCCTTGCTGATTTTGTAAGTTTGCCCACTGACAAAGACATGAGCAGCCCATAATTGAAGGGTAGGTTATTGGTAACAGTGAGAGATAGCACATCACAAATTAAATCCGGAAAATCACATTGTGGAAAGTATATGAATTTATTTGCATTCTGCAGAGGGAAATAAGTATTTGATCCCCCACCAACCAGTAAGAGATCTGGCCCCTACAGACCAGGTAGATGCTCCAAATCAACTCGTTACCTGCATGACAGACAGCTGTCGGCAATGGTCACCTGTATGAAAGACACCTGTCCACAGACTCAGTGAATCAGTCAGACTCTAACCTCTACAAAATGGCCAAGAGCAAGGAGCTGTCTAAGGATGTCAGGGACAAGATCATACACCTGCACAAGGCTGGAATGGGCTACAAAACCATCAGTAAGACGCTGGGCGAGAAGGAGACAACTGTTGGTGCCATAGTAAGAAAATGGAAGAAGTACAAAATGACTGTCAATCGACAAAGATCTGGGGCTCCACGCAAAATCTCACCTCGTGGGGTATCCTTGATCATGAGGAAGGTTAGAAATCAGCCTACAACTACAAGGGGGGAACTTGTCAATGATCTCAAGGCAGCTGGGACCACTGTCACCACGAAAACCATTGGTAACACATTACGACATAACGGATTGCAATCCTGCAGTGCCCGCAAGGTCCCCCTGCTCCGGAAGGCACATGTGACGGCCCGTCTGAAGTTTGCCAGTGAACACCTGGATGATGCCGAGAGTGATTGGGAGAAGGTGCTGTGGTCAGATGAGACAAAAATTGAGCTCTTTGGCATGAACTCAACTCGCCGTGTTTGGAGGAAGAGAAATGCTGCCTATGACCCAAAGAACACTGTCCCCACTGTCAAGCATGGAGGTGGAAATGTTATGTTTTGGGGGTGTTTCTCTGCTAAGGGCACAGGACTACTTCACCGCATCAATGGGAGAATGGATGGGGCCATGTACCGTACAATTCTGAGTGACAACCTCCTTCCCTCCGCCAGGGCCTTAAAAATGGGTCGTGGCTGGGTCTTCCAGCACGACAATGACCCAAAACATACAGCCAAGGCAACAAAGGAGTGGCTCAGGAAGAAGCACATTAGGGTCATGGAGTGGCCTAGCCAGTCACCAGACCTTAATCCCATTGAAAACTTATGGAGGGAGCTGAAGCTGCGAGTTGCCAAGCGACAGCCCAGAACTCTTAATGATTTAGAGATGATCTGCAAAGAGGAGTGGACCAAAATTCCTCCTGACATGTGTGCAAACCTCATCATCAACTACAGAAGACGTCTGACCGCTGTGCTTGCCAACAAGGGTTTTGCCACCAAGTATTAGGTCTTGTTTGCCAGAGGGATTAAATACTTATTTCCCTCTGCAGAATGCAAATAAATTCATATACTTTCCACAATGTGATTTTCCGGATTTAATTTGTGATGTGCTATCTCTCACTGTTACCAATAACCTACCCTTCAATTATGGGCTGCTCATGTCTTTGTCAGTGGGCAAACTTACAAAATCAGCAAGGGATCAAATACTTATTTCCACCACTGTATATCAACCGGAGGGCCCCCCATCGGTGGAGACTATCCACTCCGTGCTGGAAACCGCAGACATGCCTTGCTTAACTGGAGCCGAGGGGAATTTACTATTGGCTCCCATTGACTATCAAAGGTCTGCCTGGGGGGGAAGGCCCCGGGTTTGGATGGCTTTGGCAACAGATTTCATAAAAGATTCCGCAGTATTTTGGCTCCAATATTGCTTAGAGTGTTTAATGCTATCAAAGAGGATACCCTACTCCCGCGCTCCTGGAGATTGGCCAGTGTGGTACTGCTACTTAAACCGCATAAGGACCCGCTCAGTTGTGGGTCATATTGCCCTATTTCCCTCTTGGGAACAGATTATAAAATTTTCATTTCTATACTGGCCGCTCGCTTGCAGAAAGTGCTGCCACGCTTGGTACACGAGGATCAGGCTGGCTTTATTGCTAATAGGCAAACGTTTGATAATACTAGGAGAGCACAATATATATTAGATCGGGTGCAGGTGCTGGGGCAGCCTGCGATATTCCTCTCATTGGATGCTGAGAAAGCATTCGATAGGGTGCTGTGGTCCTTTCTGTTCAAACTTCTAGAAAGTGTGGGTATTGGAGGGCAGTTTCTGCACTGGATCATGGCGCTCTATCGGCAGCCGATGGCCCAATTGAAAATTAATGGCATAAACACACAGCCTTTTGAACTGCTGAGAGGCACGCGGCAGGGCTGTGCATTATCCCCTCTATTGTTTGCTCTCTCTATGGAGCCATTGGCGATTATGGTGTGTAAGAAGCCGCGGGTCCGGGGTATCCGAATAGGGAAACAAGAAACAAAAATCATGCTGTATGCTGACGATGTGTTGTTGACCTTGGCGAATCCGGGGGAATCCCTCCAGGCAGTAATGGCTATCCTCAATCAGTATGGTGAGGCAGCGGGATTAAAAATTAACCTACAAAAATCAGAGATTATGCCTCTGCAATTCCCAGCAGGATTGCGAGAAGAACTGCAACCTCTGTTCCCGTTTAGCTGGTCCCCACGCTCCATACGATATTTGGGGGTTAGTTTGACACTGCATACTGAGGACCTATTTAGGGAGAACTTTGACACTAAAATGCAAGACCTGTTTAAAGAATTAGAGCGATGGGGAGGATTGTGGATGTCATGGATGGGGAGAATAGCGGCAATAAAAATGTCCTTACTTCCTAAGTTGCTATATCTATTTTTGGCAATCCCTATCGTAATCCCGAAATCCTTCTTCCAGATGCTTAATAGGAAAGTTTTTGCTTTCATCTGGCGGAAAAGACCCCCATGAGTAAATAGGAAGGTCCTGTACCAGTCTAGAAAGGATGGAGGGATGGGGGTTCCAAACTTCTGGTTATATTATAGATCAGCACTGTTCCAAATGTTAGCTATAGGACAGACGGGGATAGATAAACCCTGGTCGTATGTGGCTCAGTGGGGCTTGCGGGGGGTCCCGCTTTGGGCGGCTCCATGGCTTCCTTTGACTCTGTTGAAGAACTTAATATCGGGGATGAAAGGCCAAATGGGGGTAGCACTTAGAGAATGGGCTCGATGTAGGGCCGCTTGGTTCCCGGGAAGGAAATATCACCTGAACACCCCTATTATATATGTGCTGGACTTCCCACCTGGTAGAGAGGAGGGAGTGTATGGACAATGGTCAGCTTCATTATTGCTGGTGCTAGGACAACTATGGGATGAAGGTAAATGTCACCCGTTTGATTTTCTAAAGGAGGATTATGGCCTAGCAAACAGAGATAAATTTTACTACATGCAGGTTAGGGATTTCATACACCGTAAAGCCAAGGATGAACTAGGGCTAACAGTGACAGAGTTAGAGAGGGCGATGGGAGCGGGGGCAGGGAAGGGAGGAGTATCCAGGATATACAAGGCGCTATTACATCAATCTGTTCCCCTAACCCAATACACAGATAAATGGGAGGCACTCTTATCAGTGAAATACGAGCAGGATAAATGGATCAGGATATTTAAAAAACTTCTGAATTTCTCGGTGGCGACACCCCTGGTGGAAAACGGATATAAGATGTTATATCAATGGTACCTCACCCCTCACAGACTAGCACGAATCTTAAAAACTGGGAAGGCGACATGCTGGCGAGGATGTGGGGCCAAGGGCACTTTTTGACTTATGTGGTGGGATTGCCCGATTATAAAGATGTTCTGGACAAATTTACTTGCACAACTACAATGTAAGTTGGGGATAGTTATTGCTTTGGACCCAGGGCTCTGTTTACTTAATATACCAGTGCCAGGTATACATAGTTCATTTCACTGTCTTCTGTCCCATGTGGTTACAGCAGCCCGGACTCTAATTGTGAGACTTTGGAAGCAAACTATGGCATCATCATTGGAACAAGTATTTGCTAAAGTGGACTTTTGTTGCATAATGGACAAAATGACAGCTGTGAAAAGGGGTCGGGTGGTGAAGTTCTTTAAAAATTGGTCCTCATATATGGCATGGAGAGCCCCTAGAGAGGGGAATATATGGTTAGTCTGAAGTTACTCCTGGCGGGGGGGGGGAAGGGGGGAGGGAGAGGGTAGTTGGGGAACATGTTTATGGCAAATAGATCTTGGATTTTTGTATTCTGTTGCATTATTGGATGATGTTTTGCAGGTGGCTTTATGGAAAATAATAAATATATGTTTAAAAAAAGGGGGGGGGGCAAGAAGAGATACTGGCAATAGTCACTTTTTGACCTCCGGCTGTGACCATTTGGGTGCACATAGTATGACATCCATGTTTACTGATATGTTTCCCTGTTATGAGAAGTGACAATAGGAGTCATGTAGGGCATCCTGTATTAGAGACAGGTATGCCAGTATGTGGAATGGTAGTTATAGAAGTTGACAAGTTGCTTACAGTAATCAAATGTATGTTACTATGTATGGATATAGCAGCTCTACCATCAGAGTATGATTGCAGAGATACAGTGGGGGAAATAAGTATTTGATCCCTTGCTGATTTTGTAAGTTTGCCCACTGACAAAGACATGAGCAGCCCATAATTGAAGGGTAGGTTATTGGTAACAGTGAGAGATAGCACATCACAAATTAAATCCGGAAAATCACATTGTGGAAAGTATATGAATTTATTTGCATTCTGCAGAGGGAAATAAGTATTTGATCCCCCACCAACCAGTAAGAGATCTGGCCCCTACAGACCAGGTAGATGCTCCAAATCAACTCGTTACCTGCATGACAGACAGCTGTCGGCAATGGTCACCTGTATGAAAGACACCTGTCCACAGACTCAGTGAATCAGTCAGACTCTAACCTCTATAAAATGGCCAAGAGCAAGGAGCTGTCTAAGGATGTCAGGGACAAGATCATACACCTGCACAAGGCTGGAATGGGCTACAAAACCATCAGTAAGACGCTGGGCGAGAAGGAGACAACTGTTGGTGCCATAGTAAGAAAATGGAAGAAGTACAAAATGACTGTCAATCGACAAAGATCTGGGGCTCCACGCAAAATCTCACCTCGTGGGGTATCCTTGATCATGAGGAAGGTTAGAAATCAGCCTACAACTACAAGGGGGGAACTTGTCAATGATCTCAAGGCAGCTGGGACCACTGTCACCACGAAAACCATTGGTAACACATTACGACATAACGGATTGCAATCCTGCAGTGCCCGCAAGGTCCCCCTGCTCCGGAAGGCACATGTGACGGCCCGTCTGAAGTTTGCCAGTGAACACCTGGATGATGCCGAGAGTGATTGGGAGAAGGTGCTGTGGTCAGATGAGACAAAAATTGAGCTCTTTGGCATGAACTCAACTCGCCGTGTTTGGAGGAAGAGAAATGCTGCCTATGACCCAAAGAACACCGTCCCCACTGTCAAGCATGGAGGTGGAAATGTTATGTTTTGGGGGTGTTTCTCTGCTAAGGGCACAGGACTACTTCACCGCATCAATGGGAGAATGGATGGGGCCATGTACCGTACAATTCTGAGTGACAACCTCCTTCCCTCCGCCAGGGCCTTAAAAATGGGTCGTGGCTGGGTCTTCCAGCACGACAATGACCCAAAACATACAGCCAAGGCAACAAAGGAGTGGCTCAGGAAGAAGCACATTAGGGTCATGGAGTGGCCTAGCCAGTCACCAGACCTTAATCCCATTGAAAACTTATGGAGGGAGCTGAAGCTGCGAGTTGCCAAGCGACAGCCCAGAACTCTTAATGATTTAGAGATGATCTGCAAAGAGGAGTGGACCAAAATTCCTCCTGACATGTGTGCAAACCTCATCATCAACTACAGAAGACGTCTGACCGCTGTGCTTGCCAACAAGGGTTTTGCCACCAAGTATTAGGTCTTGTTTGCCAGAGGGATCAAATACTTATTTCCCTCTGCAGAATGCAAATAAATTCATATACTTTCCACAATGTGATTTTCCGGATTTAATTTGTGATGTGCTATCTCTCACTGTTACCAATAACCTACCCTTCAATTATGGGCTGCTCATGTCTTTGTCAGTGGGCAAACTTACAAAATCAGCAAGGGATCAAATACTTATTTCCCCCACTGTATATAGGGTAGGCGATGTTACAGCAGTGGAACCCTCGTGTGTGATGGAAGAAAAATTACTGCCCATAGCCATTGTACCCTTTATGTGGAAGGGGTTTGTGAGACTATGACAATGCAGGGGTTGAGGAATGCATGGTGTTTGGCTAGTGTCCTGTGAATACTGATCCTTCATGGAAAAGGAAGAGTCAAGTGATAATATGTAGTGTGTAACAGGTCATTTTCACCTTTTTTTTTTTTAACCCAGGCTGGCCTTTTTGCCAGCAATTGTTCAGATAGTGAAGCTTCATATAGTATTGGTGGCATTTTTTAGGTGCATTTTGCTCATGCAATGGAACCTGTTGGGGAGGGATTCATCCGTATGTCTAAGTTGTTTGTGCTTGGGCAAACAATTTTCTGCACAGTAATGGAGAAGAATACCCCACCAAAGTCAGTGAGGTGACAGGGGAATTAGACCCTACTACCTGAAGAGAACTGTGTAAAAACAATAGTTGATTCCATGGGAATCTTAATCCCTGTGGCACAAAATAAACTGTTGAAAACTCCATGGGGGTGGGAGGAAAGATTGTAATTTCAATGTGCCATTAGGGACATAAATCTAGTCACTGAAGAGAGGAGCTGTGGCTTCTGCAAAGACATATGTAGTTTGCCAGTGGACACTCAACTCCTAGCAGCAGAAAATTCAAAAAGCCACATCCACAGCAAACAACTTTGCAGGGTGCCACCAGGGACTCAACGCTTGGTGGCAGAAAAGAACAGAAGCCATGGCCACAGTGGAGAAATTCTGAGGTTGTTGCAGCCAGGGATTCAATTCCTGGTGGTAGAAGAAAAATTAAAAATATGTGGCCGTGCAAAGAAATGTGTAGGAAAAATGGTGAGTGGCTGCAAGAGGGAAGGGGAGGAGAGAAAAAGATGTGTACTACAGGGAGAGAGGAGAAGGGGAGGAAAAGGTGAATGACTGTGGGAGGGATAGGAAGAGGAAAGAATGCGTGGTTACAAGGGAGGGAAAGGAGTGACTGCAGGGGGATTACCTGACACACACAAATAGGCACACACAGACACACACACATACAGCCCCTGCCTGTACTCAGCCACATAGCCCCTACCTGTGGAGACACTCTTTACTATGTTTTTCCCATGAAGTTCTCTCTGAGTTTACAGATAGAAAAGGGGGAAAAGTGTCACTGTGCCACACTGTAAGTGTATACTTTTCAACTTGTTGGGGTTTTTTTTCACCTCACTCTAATATATAGTATATACAGTATGTGTATGATAGAGATTTCTCTTTTGGGTCTTGTGGAACCTGGGCCAAATGAATGCTTTAAATTCTGGCATGCAGACACTTGAACCTGCTTTTGTTCTACAAGTGCCTTTTCCTAATTATATTTAATCTCTTTTATTGGTGAATTCAAACAAGATACAGTATAACAAGATCCAATACAAAAAATGTATTATATTCACCATATCAATAAAACTGAAGGAGCATTCACCAGACATTAATATTTTTTACCCATCCTCAATACTCCTCGCTTCCTTGATCCCAGAATACTTGTTCCTTTATATTAAGCAAAGAATCAAACTTGATCTGAACAAACCATTCTAAGCACCCAACAGTATACTCAGCAAGGATAAGAACCTTCCCTCCTCACCCTCCCTGCCCCCTAAACACCCTTATCCATCAATTGGTACATGAAAGACTTTAGCTCTGATAGCGCTCCACAATTCCTAAATATAGAGTTAAGGTAGATGCCTCCCCATTTCCACCGTCCCCCATCCTATAATAACTTTCCCCCTATCAATGATAGAGGGAAGGACTGGAGTCCACATTGGACCTTTACCATGTACAGGCAATTCACCTAATTCAATACAAAACTTGTAGCTTTAGGAGAAAGCACTTGAATACATGGATCTCATGCCAAAAGAAATTATGTTTGGCACTTAGAAGAGCATTTAATATCCCTCAATTCCATAAGCAGTAATTTATGTAACTTGTTGCACCACTGCCAATAGGAGAGCGGCTGATTTGAGTCCAAAACTGAAAGATATATTTTTTCCTACTGTACATTCTTTGGCAGTCCATATCTGTGGCCCCTTACCTTGACACTGATTGCTTCTATCTGCCCAATGGCGCAAATGTAATAGTCTGACCAAGCACCTTTTCCAAAAAGGCCTCTATAGCCCTCCAGTAACATTGTATTGTCTGTCAGGCCCACAAAGCATGATAAAAGGTGCTGACCTCCCTATTGCATTTTGCACAAGTGAAAATGTTCAGACCCCTCATCTTAAATAGCTGAGAGGGAAATAGGCTCTATGTAGCAACTGGTATTGAACATAAGCATTACCATACTGGGGCAGACCAAGTCTATCAAGCCCAGTATCCTGTTTCCAACAGTGGCCAATCCAGTACCTGGCAAGATCCCAGAACAGTAAAACAAATTTTATGCTGTCTATCCTATAAATAAGCAGTGGATTTTCCCAAGTCCATCTTAGTAATGGCTAATGGACTTTTAGGAAATTATCCAAACCTTTTTAAAACCATGCTAAGCTAACTGCTTTTACCACATTCTCTGGTAACGAATTCCAGAGTTTAATTACACATTGAGTGAAGAAATATTTTCTCCAATTTGTTTTCAGTTTGCTAATTAGTAGCTTCATTGTATGCCCCTTGGTCCTAGTATTTTTAAAAAGAGTAAATACTCTTGTAACTCAGCACTGGCCACCCACCCCAGAGCATCCCTCAGTAACGTCCTCATATTCAGAGACTCTGGAAGGATGTACGCACCCCATCAACTGTGGGTGGATATACATCAAGCATCTTTTTGTGCAATTGGGAGCTAGTCAGTATGTCAAAAAAATCCCTAGATTTAGACCCCACCTTCTTGCTTAGAGCTTCCCTACCTATAGAATGGATGTAGTATGTCAAATGTAAGTATGCACAGCAATCAGCAAAAGTGTTAAGGCTTTGGTGGAAAATGGCCTCATATGAGGTGAGCCCTCTGTGGGCATCTAGCACGTGCTCCACCAAGATTACTCCATGCCCAGCCCACCTGATACCTGGCATAAAGTCCACATTACCCTGAATAGGCAGCAGATCACTACTGTAAGGATCAAATTTCAAAGTGTTGGCGTCTCCCATCAAATAGTCTTAATAGATTTTACTAGCATACTAGATGACAGATGGTGAGGTATGGAAATCCCCCCCCCCCCCCCAAGCCTACAACAAAGAAGTAAAGTACCAAGGGGAAAGAAATGCTACTTTTGAGAGCAAGTGGTGTGTAATCCTCTCTGTCTAGTAGCTAGTCTTGCAGATGTCTTAGAAGGCGTGCCATATTATACTGTTTGAGATTTGGTAGTCCCAGGCCTCCAACCTGCCAATTCCTGTATAGATATTCCAGCTTCATTTTGGGTTTTTGTCTCCCCTCCTCCCCCAGCAAATCATACCATTACTTGACAAAAGCGCTTTAGTTCTCTCCATGATAGGCAATTTAAAAATAATTGAAACAGAGACATCTTGAGAACAATGACATCTTTTCCTGATTAAAATATCTTTGGTAGAGTGCACAGCAGTTTTTACCTGATGTTTTAGGCTTACAGCTCATTTAGATCTGTTCTCTGAGGGAAGACAATGAGTCTTCATTCTCAACTTACAGAAGCGTTTCCCCTATTTTATATTGGCTTCCAACTCACTTAGCCCAGTGATTGTAATGACTGTCCTTGGCCTGGAGCAAAACACTAGGGGCCTTGTTTACTAAGCTGCGTTATAAGTGCGTTAACATTTTTAATGCACGTTAACCATATACGCACATTAACTGTGTACGCACCTACAATATCCCTATAGGCGCCTGCACAGTTTGTGTGCACGCTAATTGTAGGCGCATTAAAAACGCTAATGCACCTTAGTAAACAGGGCCCTAGGACTCTCTTGAGCTCCTTGCAGTCATTGGTCTTAAATTCAACCACTGTATCTCATCATTACACAATGACTGGGGCTTCCTCTCCTAGAAGTTTTAAAAGTTACCTTTCACAGAATCCCTCACTCAGGGTGGCCAGGGAAGAGAAACAGAAACAAACCCAGGTTCTCTGCACTGTCACTGAGCCACTGGGTTGGCCTAGGACTTTAATGTTCAATGTTGTACATTTATATTTCCTTAAAAATCAAAGCACAGTGTATAAGCCTAACTCAGTTTAGACTTAATATATTAGCAGATTTCTTGGCTCGATGTTGCATACTTAGTGCCTTAATCAAAAATAACTTTTCATTTCTGTGTCTGTAGAAAATATATTTGAGCAATATACTCTTAATTTTAACAAATACTTGAAAATTTGGCAGGTCTAAGGCACCACAAGTTTTGTTAATAAGATGCCAACTTGGCCGAAACTAAGCCTTTGGAGTCCCTGAATGTAGGTAATTTAAGCTCTCTCCAGTTCATAGGATGAAAAATTGTTAAAATGAAAGAAAAAGGCAATAGATTTAAAAAAAAACTCCAGAATGATTTAAACAAATTGAAATGTTAGTGAGCTGTTCATGCTCCTGACTAATAGTACACTAGAACAGGTCGATGTTTAAATGGCAATTCAGAGATGGTTTTAAAATTTCTTTTATAAAATGTAAAGGAGGCTTGATTGCAATTAAAATGGGAATATTTGTGCATTGACACAAGCAAAAGTGCAAATTGCACATCCATAGCATATCATACTTCTTTCATTTCATGCTTTATATGTTTATATTGTCCCTAGTAAATAAATTTTTATCACAGTTGGTAATTTAACATTGTTTCCTAATTACTGAGCCACTCTTACTGCATCCTTGTCATAATTTTCTGTTCTCAGGTCTTTTTGAAAAATTAGACTTTGTTCAGATCTCCAAGGGCCAGTTTCGGATGGCCAACTTTGATTTACAGTTTTTCCATCAACAAGCAGGGCTGAATCAGAAACACAAGTGGGTGACATCATTGCATGTTGCTGGGATGGACTAACTCTCCCAGAAGTCAGACTCTCAAAGGAATGTTTCCCTCAGCTCCTAAGTTTTGTTTTTTTCTACTCAGACAAGCGGGTGCTAGACAAAGCTCTCCTAAATTTTCTTTTAATTACGTGTTTTTACTGATATTCGTAGTTGAATTATTCTGTAATTTTCTTTTTGGTCATTTCACTGAAGTCAAGGTTCAGACCCAATGCCCGCCCAACCTTTTTATGCAAGACTAGGTGGTCACCTAGGACACCACTTTTTGGAGGTCAGCAGCTGCAGTCAAAGCAAACAATAGATCATGTCAGCTACACAAACTCTAAAAGCTATAAATGCTTACTTTTTTCTATAGGAAGGGTGAACAATTTTCAATTAGCCCATTTATCTATGTAAATAACTTCTGTAAATCACCCTAATTATTTTTGTATGTGACACATGCGTGTGCACACACACACACATACACAGAGATTTTTTATATTTAAAGGCATGATGTCTTGGAGATTGGGGGAAAGCGGATTAGAGGCCTGAAAGGTAATTCAGTGGGGACGGGCATAGGCCTGAAGGTTGACCTTAGGGCACTCAAAATCCTTGCACTGGCCCTGTCCAGGCCCTACTCAAAGTGTGGCTGGAAGACCCAGAACTTTAACACACATTCCAAGTGTCTAATCTGCTTGGGTGTGGATCACAACCCAATGCAAGCATTGTACTCGCATGTATCCCCAAGCCTGTAAAGATCATCTGAATCATTTTTGCAACCACTGTGAAGCTTATGAAAGACTGCTTCAGGTTCAGAAGAATTAGAAGAGGGTCCTCTCTCTGCAGAAATTAGTTGGCTCTGCACATATGAGTCGAGAACTTTCCATAGAGCCATCCTGTACTTCCCAGCATAGTGGCTTTAAAAGTCCAGTCATCCAAGATGACCCCCCAGACAATGCCTAAATTGGTACATACAGCCTCTGAGGGTTATGCCGTCTTCTGTAAATCTAGACTGACTGAGTGTGTGCTGAGCAATGGGATGAGAATCATTGTACTAAAGACTTGTACAGGCCTAAGAGGAAGGTGTCCGTCCTAGACCCCTTCCAAAGCACTTGAGAAATAAAAGCATATCAGTCTGAAACTCCTCAACGTCCAAGCACTAGCAGACAGACTTTTCTCTATGCAACCCTTCCAGTTCAAATCCAACACAGACTGCATAGATATCCCCAGCACAGAAGAAAAAAAGAAAAGGAGAGACATCTCATCCCAGCCCAATCCTATTATAAACTTAAAACCTATATTGACAACCAATGATGAGAACTGATTATCTCTAAAACACACAGTGTACAATTAAAGAAAAAAGGTAGAGGGTAGACCAAATGTCGATCCAGATAGTAGGTTTATTCTAAACTCAAACCCAAAAGCACAAGTTTGTACAAAAGTTGAGTTTCAAAGACAAAACCCTGGGTTGGGTCAGGCACTACCCCTAAGACCTCTTCTATCCCTCCATCAGAAATCTTTTAAGCACTCCATGAGCAGGGCTTTTCTGGCTCAGCAATCTTTTCAAATAAATTCCAGATTGTATTTTTTACAATTTCTGTTCTGGGTTTATTCACATCAGTGTGCTTCACTTGTACCAGAATGCTGTAATTAAAACACACACACACACACACCGCATTAATTACTATGAATAAAATTTCCTTAAATTTTACATATATTAGCAGAGTATCCCTCATCTTGCTGGCCTGGGAGTCAGGGAAGGAGAACAGGGACAGCAGTGAAGGCTGAGGTGCGGATGTTGGAATTAGAATGGGACCTTGGCTGACTGTACATTTGTATGTATCCATGCACACACAAATATAATGTTTGTAAGTGAGCTGGAAACTTAAAAGGGCAACTGGGAGGGGGGGGGAGGTTGGTTCTCTCCTAGCAAGATACATTATTCTCTCCACATTGCAACCTTTTTTGGGTTGTTTTTTTTGTTTTGTTTTGCCTAGGGCCCTGCTAGGAGGTGGCTGCAGTATTTTACCCAGTGCTTTTTTTTTTTTGCGCCGATACGGCATTCCGGCACCTTTTTTTTTTTACCTCCCGAGTCCCCGCTCACTGCTCCTGTTTCCTTACTGCCGCTTGAGAGTCTGGGTCCCGATCAATCAGTAAAAGACCCGGCCGGCACCAGCACACTCAGCCTTCGAGCCTATCTGCTCGTGTAGACCCTGTTGGTACCGCCCCTCTGTCACATACGTGACATGTCAGAGAGGACGGAACTAACAGGGCCTTCCTGAGCACGTGGCATTGGCGTGAAGGCTTGTTAGCGCATGTGCCGGGCGGGCTTTGTACTGCTTGATGCTGGGGGCCCGGACTCTCAAGCAGCCAGGCAGCTGGAGAAGGAAGATGGACGGGAGGAAGGGAGAATCGCTGGACATGGATAGCAGAGGTGGACTGGCGGGAGAGAAGAATCACTGGACATGGATGGCAGGGGAGGATGGGGGGAAGGAGAATCGCTGGACATGGATGGCAGGGGAGGAAAAGGGGCAGAGGAGAATCGCTGGACATGGATGGGAGGGGAGGGCAGGGGAGAGAGGAGAATCGCTGGACATGGATGGGGGAGGGCAGGGGAGAGAGGAGAATCACTGGACATGGGAGGGGAGGGCAGGGGAGACATGCTTGACATGGATGGGAGGTCAGGGGACAGAGGAGAAATGCTGGGAATGGATGGATAGAGGGGAGGGCAAGGGAGAGAGGAGAATTGCAGGATATGAATGGAAGGAAGGACAGGGGCAGAGGAGAGGAGAATTGCTGGGCACGGATGGAGAGGAGAACAGGGGAAAAGGAGAAATGCTAGACTTGGATCAAGGAGAGGGGAGAGAGAATTATTGCTGGATATGGATACGGGGAGGGAAGAGAGAGGAGAAATGCTGGACATGGATAGAGGTGAGGAGAGAGGACAAATGCTGGACTTGGATGGAGGGGAGGAGAAAGGAGAAATGCTGGACATGGATGCAAGGGTTGTGAGAGAGGAGAAATACAGGACATGGATGGAGGGGAGGAAAAAGGAAAAAAGATGCACATGAATGGAGATGAGGGAAAAGGAAGAGAGGAGAAAAACTGCACATGGATAGAGAAAATAGGCAAAAGCTGGATCCACTCTATACCTCCTCCAGTCAAGTCTGCGGAGGACCCAGCTTTTACCTATGGATGTAGGGCAAGAAATGAAGAAGAAAGGAGGAAAGCAAAGAAATAAATGGAAAGGAAGCCCTGGAAATGGAGTTAAGGGAACAGATAGAGAGCTGTAACAGCTTACAGAAATTATTTATAATGAAAAGTCACATGTTTCTCCTATACTGGTATAATATTTTCAATGCTGCCTGTTTATATGCACCATGCTGGTATAAGGGGTGTGGCTAATATGGGTATGGCTACCATAGGGGCTGAGCTATATGTGGTAACCCCACCCTTAATGAGTACCTGTACCTTTTTTCCTACCAAAAAAAACATTGATTTTACCAAGAGCAAAGAGGGGAACAAGGATTCAGCGGATTCAGCAATTAAGCAAGGGAAAAGCTAGGCAGCCAAAACAGGAAATATACAATTTGTGAGACAAATCACCCTTTGTTCTCCCTACTGCCCCTTCCCCCAAACTCTGTCAATTGTCTCCTGTTACCACTTCCTACTGCTGCTGCTATTCTACATCTTTAGTCTTACATAGCCCACTGCCCCTGTTAAGCCCACCATTTCTACCTTCTGACTGACAGGTATAATGGGATAATAATATTTTTATTTTCAATGAAGAACAGGAACAGTGTTGCTTTCCGTTCCACTTAGTTCAATCTCTGACCATAGCTGCTCTCAATATCAGAGCTGTCAAGAGAAAGTAAGTTTTGAAAGGGAAATTTTCAGTTCATGGTATTCCTTGCTTTCACAACCTCCTTCCCTTTTCACATCCTTCTAATATCTTATTTTCTACAGTGAGTGCAGAATTGGAAGAACAAATACCAGCAGCCACCCAAAACTTCCCCAGCCCAATTAACAAAATTATATCTTCCTCTCAGTAATACTTTGGCTTCCTCAGTTGTGGAGAGCAGCTGATAAATTTCAAATTTTTGTACTTATTGCTATCCTCTTTCTCTGCTCATTCTTGATTTTTTTTCCTAGTCTCGCTTCTTCTGCCATTTCCATCCCTCTCTTCACCAGTCAATGCTTCTTCACTCCAGTCTGATCCTTTCTTTTCAGAATCCTTTTCACAGCTTTTCTCACCTATCAGCCCCTCCTCACTGGAGACCTGATGCTCAAAACAAATGCGGGTGCTAGACACCATTAGCACCGGACTGGCACCCGCATTTGCTACCGCAAAATGCTCAGAGCCGGCAAGCACATGAAATAATGAGCTCACTGGCTCTGAGCGCAATGAGCATGCAAATGCATGTAAAAGAGGTCATCAAGTATTCCTCCCCAATACTCAGCGGGCAGCGCGTCAAACAAGGGCACTCCTCCTGCAGCAAACTCCTACGGGTTGTGCAGATAGAACCATGAGGAGGGGATGATCTATCTAGTGCAGGTGCAGCACTAGCCCTAGTGGTCCAGTGGGACCCCAGAGTCCTCACCACCCATCAATAGCTAAGGCCCTGGTGGTCCAGTGGGACCCCTGGCAAGGATCCCCCCTCCAGTGGCCTAGTGGTGGCCCTCCCAACCCCCTTGTACCTTCGCAGCTGGATGAGGAGCTTGAAGAAGGAGGGAGGGAGTCCTGGTCTTTCCTCTTGGGCGCGTCATTAAAATGGCAGCACCCAGCCTTGCCTGGTGCATCCTGGGATGCACAGAGTGGGGCCTAACTACCAAAAAAGAGAAAACTCCCTTATATGGTAATTAGGCCCCACCCTGTGCATCCCAGGATGCATGGGGCAGGGCTGGGCACTTCCTTTTTGATGTGCCCAGGAGGACTCCCTCCCTCTTCTAGCTGCAAAGGTATGTGGGGGTTGGGGAGGCCTCCACTAGGCCACTGGGGGGGGTCCTTGCCATGGGTCCCACTAGACCACCAGAGCATTAGGCATTGAGAGGGTGGGGGGTCTGCGGTCCACCAGACCACAATGCTAGTGGTTTCTGGGCATGTGCTCATGAGCTGTAATTAACGCACAGCTCTTCAGCGCATGGCCAGGAACAATCCTCCTGCACAAGTCCCTAATGTTCAACGTGCCTAAATTTGCATGTCATTATCTTTGCGCATTAGGGAGTTCCTTCACCATGCTGTTGTGGTGGTATTTTTCTGGTGCTGTGTAGAACAGTGTCGGATTTCTGAGCATCGGGGTCTAAGTTCCTCGTTTCTCGTAGTCCTCTTCATCTCTGTGCTTCTCTTTCTCCAGTTAACCCCTCACCCACTTCTTTATTTCACATCCTATGGCACCCCTCCCCCAGCTTGCTTTCACTGTTCTCCCTTTCACAGCCCATGTCTCTTCTCTCAGCCTCTCTTCCTGTCACATCCCACGTCTTCCTGCTCTCTACACTTCTCCGTCTCCCTCAGCACCACTCTTCTCTATCATCTTCTCAGTTCTCTTCCTCCTTTCCCAGCAGGACTCCTCCTTTTGGTTCCTCCTTCAGACCCTTAAGGAGTAGTTCTTAGCCAGTACAAACCTCCTTGGAAGACACACAGCCTTCCTTTCTTCTTTCCCCTGTGGCTCTGCATCTGGAGGTTTTCAACTCTGGCACTGGAGAGAATATTGGGAGTGCTTTGGCACACAGAGAGTTGGCTCCTGTACTGGGTACACATAGGGTTACCATATTTGCCCCCAGCCCCCATGCCACACCTCTCCCCGCCCCCTTTCACCCTGCCCTGTCCCGTCACACCCCCCTAAGGGTATCCTAGCCTCCCCTTACCTTACTCTACTGCCCTGGTGGTCTAGTGACCTCTTCAGGGCAGGAAAGAGCACCCTCTTCTTTCCTGCCCGGAACGCTGCCCTGCATTCTGTTCCCCTTGCAATGCTGAGTGCTGACGATCCCGGCGCCGGTTAAATAAAGGCCGCCGAGAGTTGAAGCAGCCATTTTGAATCGGCACTGGGACCGTCAGCACTCAGCATGGCAAGGGGAACAGAATGCAGGGCAGCGCTCCGGGCAGGAAAGAGAGTGCTCTTTCCTGCCCCGAAGAGGTCACTAGACCACCAGGGCAGTAGAGTAAGGTAAGGGGAGCTAGGATAGGACACTATTAGGCCCGGCCATGTCCTCAAAAAGAGGACATGTCCGGGTAAAACCAGACATAAGGTAACCCTAGGTACACAAGGGTCACATTTATAACCTCACAAGTCCAACTCTCGCGTTATCTTCAATTTTGGGGAGAGATCTATAGTTTTTGAAGCCCTTCATATTTGTTTTTGGGTTGGTTTTTTTTTTAAAGTGCCTTTGTCACTAGATCCAATATGAAAAGCCTCCAGAGTGGGCAAAATATAGCCAGCTTGGAACTTGTCTAGTGGGAGACATGAGATCTGCTATGAGGTGTTTCAAACAGATCCTTAAATGTCACTCACTTTTGGTTATGTATTTTCTTGCTTTTTTTTTCATTGCTTGATTAATTTCTAATGATTACATTTATCAAATAAAAAATAGAGGGAAGAAAAGAACCAAATGTTACTCAATGTAAAATATGATTTTCTCTAATGACAACAACCATTGTACTCTAATCCTTCTTCCTATTCCTTCTTAGATGCAGCCCCCTGTACATGGTGAATAACTTATGGGGACTATCACTTGTGTGACTGTTTTTTTGGCAGGCTTTTAGTGGGATGGTTTTGCTACTGCCTTCCTCAGTCATCTGTAGCCCTTGGCTAAGACTGGACACTCATTTACAGACTGAAAGTGGATGGATGTCTAGTTAGCCAGAGTCTGGTACTACCTGACAGAAATCCCAGTGTGGGATTTGAACTCAGGTTGTGGGTACAGAAAGCAAGTGACTTACAATGGTACTATGAGACCTTCCTGTATTTAAAGGAAAGATCATTTTACAATCTTTACTTTTTTATGTTTTCAGGCCATTACACTATGCAGTTGCTGACACACTCATCTAACATCAGTGCATTTTTGGTTTCCACCTTACCCCCATGTTCTCTTCATAGCTCAGTTTTCTGTTATCTGCATAAGTAGGGAAGTGGCAGGTCTGAGCCTCCTTCTCACTAGTATTCAAGGACTTTCTGATGGTGCTGTTCTGGTGGCACAGTGACTCCCTATCACTGGCTGTTACAACTACCATGACCAGCATAGTCCTAGTTGTCTCTCCTTCCATGGATCTCCAAGGTGAGGGCAGACTGAGGAGAGAAGGGAGAAGCTGCTGTGCTCCCTTCTTCTTTCCGGTGATGTTTGAGTAGTGCCTGCTGGGGTAGGTCAGGCAGCACTGCGATCCCTAGTTGCTGTTTCTTGTGCCAGCTCTTCTGTTTTAGATGGTGACCACAAATTCCTGAGAGGTCACAGTCACCATTTAGAACCGCGAAGACGGGCACAGAAAGCAGTGACTAGGGATCGCAATGATGCCCGACCTACCCTAGACCGCCAGGGCATCATTCGGGAAGGTCTGGGGTGGAGGTAGGTGATGGAAGACTTTAGGACTCGCAGGGAGTATTTTTCTGAGGAAGGCAGCCAGCTGACTAACTCCAACAGTGGAAAGTGCTAGGCGAGGGGGGGTTTGGTGGGGGGGAGGTGCCTTGGCTTCGCTTTCCAATCCAGGTGGTTCTTCCTGACGATGCCTCCTTACCTGGCCAGACTGTCAGTGTGAGAGTCCGCGAGGAGAAGTCTTTTCTACCTTGCAGCAGCCAGGCAGCATCTGTGGAAAGCAAAAACTAATTTCCTCCCTCGGACGACTGCACCTCATTCTGGGAGAAGCACATCTCAGTGTCCCACACATGTGCAGGAGATAGACCTCTCTCTGTGTAATAGGAAGTTCTGCCTTAGAACTCCCTGTTACAGAGAAACACTTCAGGCCAATTGAGAAGCAAGAAGAAGGAGCACGCAGAGGAGAAGGGGGCTGCTGGAGTGACAGGTTTGGTAATCATCTAAACCTTGGGATAATTTTCTGCCGAACTGCAGAAAATCAAGACAGCTATTTTCTAAAGAAGGCTTTGAGTTCTTCCATTTTTTTAGGGCTGCATTTCAATTAAAATTTGTAATTGTGTAAGTACAGGTACGTCCCCCCCACACACACACACACACACACCTTTCAGGTCCTTGTTACTCTGGGCAATGGAAGGTTGAGTGACTTGCCCAGAGTCACAAGGAGCTGCAGTGGGGGAAAAAATAACGTACCTTTAATCTCACAATTAAATTGTAATCGAAATGCAGCCCCATGGTGCAACCTCACCTTGAGAATTGTGTGAAGTTCTAGCCACCAAATCTCAAAAAAGATATAGTGGAATTAGAAAAGGTACAAAGAAGGTTGACCAAAATGATTGGGGATTGGAACTCCACATATGAGGAGAGGCTTAAGAGATTGAGGCTCTTCAGCTTGGAGAAGAGACAGCTGAAGGGGGATATGATAGAGGTCTACAAAATCTTGAGTGGAGTGCAACAGCTAAACATGAATTGTTTGCTCTTTCAGAGTACAGTTACTATGGGGCATGCCTTGAAGTTGCATTGTGATCGTTTTAAAACCAATAGGAAAATAATTTTTTTTCACTCAACAAATAATTAAACTCTGGAACTTGTTGCCGGAGGCTGCGGTAAAAATAATTAGTGTAGTAGGGTTTTAAAAACGTTTAGGTAAGTTCCTGGAGGTAAAGTCCATCAACAGTTGGGCTAGATAGATCTTTGCTCTGACCCAGTATGGTAATACTTATGTTCTTTTTTTTTTTTTCCAAATTTGTTTTATTATTTTCCATTAGAAACATAACAGTATCCACACTTTATCTTTGTACAGAAATTAGAATTCCTCTTTCAACTAACATGTTTCCAACTAATACCCTCCCTCCCCTATTATAGTCCCTCCTCTTAGGAAGTTTTGTGACCAATTCTCTTTAGACTTGTCCATGTGACACATCGATCTGGGGTGTCCGAGAGGTTAACCATTGTTCATAAGGGTTCCACGTTTTATGGTACTGCGGAACACGGCCAGTGCGTAAGGCTGTCAACTTCGACATCAGATGAATATAGTCCAGTTTCCGCAACACTGACCGCTGTTCCGGAAGTGTAGGTTGCTTCCATGCCGCCGCCAGCACCAATTTGGCGGCCACGAATAGTTGTACGGCAAAGCGGTGTATGGCATTAGGAATTCCTGTAGGTCTAAAATGGAGTAAGCAGTAGTCCATTCTCATCTGGTAGTTCACTCCTGTAACTTCACCTAGAAACTTCAATATCTCCCCCCAATACTCCTGCGCATGCTTGCATGCCCACCACACATGAATCATATCCCCCACTTCTCCACATTGCCTCCAACACAAAGCTGACCCTGTTTTAAACATTTTAACCAAGCGATGGGGAGTGTAGTACCAGCTGTATAATATTTTGTGACCGTTTTCAGTTAAGGCACTAGACACCGAGACTGCTAGCAGAGATGTAAGTGCCACTTTCCACTGGGGCTTTGTGTAGGTTTCCCCCATGGCTTTCTCCCACCTTGATAGGTATCGCTCCACTGGGTTAGTATGTAGGAGTAGTGCCCTATATATTCTTGAGATGCTACCCCTTCCTCCTCCCTTCATCATCCCCTCCTCCAATTTAGTTTCTTGTAGCTTTAACTCATCCTGTGCTCTGCGAGCTATAAAATCCTTCACTTGATAGTACTGAAAAGCTTGCAGGGGAGAGAGGCCATGCTCCTGGCATAATTCTAGGAATGGCACCGTCTTATCCGTTTCCCACATTTGGCCTAGTTCACAAAGCCCCATCTCCTCCCATCGCTGAAAAGCTTTATCTTGTTTGCCCGGTCTGAACTGGGGAGCAAAGCGAAGGAACATATGCCTATAATATATTCGCCCCGGGAAAAAGTGTCCCCTTATCTTACTCCACGTCAATAGAGGCCAGCGCATCATAGGCGGGCTTCCCTTGATTATTTCTCCTAAATCTTCCCGCGATAACCAGGGGATAGCTCGCAGCGGGAAAGGTCCCATCCATTTTTGTTCCACCCTTGTCCAGGCCTTCCCTGTATCCTGAAGCCATGTAGCTATTACTCTAAGGTGGGCTGCTTGTAAGTAGTGTGTGAAGGAAGGAACTCCCATCCCTCCCCTCTCTTTCGATTGATACATGACTTCTCTTTTCACCCTCGGGGGTCGTTTTCTCCAAATAAATGAAAATAACTTGTTCTGTAGGCCTCGCAAAAAACTATCTGGGATGGCTATGGGCAGGGCCATAAAAAGATACAAAATTCTAGGCAATATAACCATCTTAACTGCATTGATCCTCCCACTCCAAGACAGTGTCAATCCCTCCCATCGATGTAGTTCTGCAAAGAGCCTTTTTACCATTTCTGGGAAATTTGATTGGAATAGCTCATCCAAACTCCTCGGAATATTGACTCCCAAATATCTAATATGTCGTGCAGCCCATCGAAATGGGGAAGTAGTCTGCAACTGTGCTTTTTGTGGGGCTGGGATATTTATATCTAACGCAAAATAATCCTCCATTTCCTCTTCCGGTACCTCCTCCCCTGCCATATATAGTGTTTTATAAAAGTCCCCAAATGCCGCCTCAATATACTCGGGGTCTACGCGTGTTTTCCCTCCCTCATCTTTTAGACTCACCACCACATTCCGGAGTGTAGTTTGTTTAAGTTTATAAGCCAGAAGCCGGCTGGCTTTATTTCCAAATTCAAAGTGGGACTGGCGGACCCGCTGAAGTTTTTCTGCCAAGTCCGCCAGCTCCAGCTCATTTATCTGTTTTCGCAGTCTATGTATTTGATCGATAATCTCCACTGCCGGCCGGGGCCCATCTCGGTGAAGTGCGGTTTCCGCTTTCCCCAGTTGTCCCCGCAGTTCGGCTTCTTTGGCTCTCTTTGTTCTCCCTATGTGGGTTTTTAATGCTATCAGATGTCCGCGCATGACTGCTTTGAAGCTCTCCCAAAGTACTATAGGAGTCACTTCCCCAGTGTCATTGAACTGAATGTATTCCTTAATATGTCGCTCCAGGCTTAGTATGTTAGCGGGCTCTTGGAGCAAAGTATCATCTAGTCGCCAGCCCCCGTTTTCTCGTCGAGTCTTAGGGAGAATTAGTTGTAATAATATGGGGGAGTGATCTGTCCATGTACGGGGTAGGATTTGCTGTGAACCTATAAGCCCCTGCATCGCAGCCTCTCCTAGCCAGAAGTCTATCCTCGATGAAGACTGGTGCACTGTCGAGAAATAGGAATAGCTGCGCTTGGTATGGTTTGCCTGTCGCCAAAAATCGACCAGGTGCCAGCGCTCAATAAATTCTTGTAACGCCACCCTATCTCTCTGGCCATATCCTGTGTGTCGTGAGGAGTTGTCTAAATGGGGCTGTAGCGTTAGATTAAAATCCCCTCCTATCAGTAATGAGCCCTCTAAGTGTTTTAGAATTATCTGGTCTAGCTCACAAAAAAAAGATCCCTGATCTGCATTAGGTGCATAAATGTTAACTACTGTATATACCTGTTCTGCTAAGGAAAAAATCACTAAGATGTAACGTCCCCCTTTATCTTTAACAATTTTTTGTATCTTCCAGGGCTTAGCTCCGTTAAATGCTATTAATACCCCTTTATTTTTGACGTTATCCCTATTGGATGCAAAGTATATACCAGGGAATTTCTTATGCTGACACAAGTGTTCATGCCTAGGCAGGAGATGTGTTTCCTGTACCAGGGCCACATCCGCCCGAAGGCGGAGTAGCTCCCTGAACAGGAGCTGCCGTTTTCTAGGAATATTCAACCCTCGTGCATTAAGCAGTAGAAAATTTATTTCAGCCATGAGTTATCCAGGATAATCATATAAGTTGCTTAAATTGAGTGTCCCCTCCTGTGACTCTCTCCCTTGCTTTCGAGTCATGGTCACGCTCCTCACAGTATTCGCTCTCTCCCTTTTGTTCCTCTCTTCCCTCCCCCCACCCAACCATCCCATCCCTTCTTCTTCCCCTCCCTCCCTCCCCATCTTCCCCCCAAAAATTCTGTAGCTGCCCACGTTAAGTAACGTGGGTAGTGTAAGGAGAAAGTGGAAGGCGTATGGTGCCTCTCAAGTGCCCCCACAGGTTTCATTGTACTAATTAACAATCCTCGACTGGCATTTTTGTTAAAACTATAACCCAACAATATTTATACAGTGCCTCACTTTGTATAACTCTATTAACTTTTGCAAACTATTTCAAACCTTTTTTCCTGACTTTACGTCAAGCAGTGTCCTGTGCCCAACAGTCTTATAGTCATGTCTCTTAGTAGATTGATTAAGGGCAAAGTCAGGTTATCTTAGCAGCCGATTGCTGCCGCTGTAGGCGTCGTGTTCCCTTCCCTGCTCTCTGCCATTTTGGGGGAGCATCCGACCTTCTTTGTGGTGGTTTCAGTGCCTTTAGTGACTCTCCCAAGTTTTCTTCTGGCAAAATCTCCTTGGCCTCCATCAAAGATCGGATTTGTTGCATCTTTCCCTCCTTGTAGAAGACCAGCGCGAAGGGGTGTCTCCATCTGTAGCGGATACCCATCTCTTGTAATCGCTTGGTGACTGGTTTTAAATCCGCTCTACGCTTTAGAGTGGCTGCCGCCAGATCTTGGTATATTTCTATTTCATACGAATCCCATTTAAAGTTTGGGGTCTGGCGAGCTATGTTTGCCACCTGTTCCTTCAGCTTATAATCTTTGAAGCACACAATGATATCTTTGGGTAGATTCGTTCGCGGAGTTCCGAGCGCTCTGTGTGCCCGCTCTAGATGAATCGCTGATTGTTCCAACTGGGTTCCGCTCGTAGCCAGGAGATCCCGTACTAGCCTCTGGATCGTGTCCTCACAATTTGAGTATGTTGGTGTCTCAGGCAGGCCCCTAAAGCGCAGATTGCATCTCCGGCTGCGATTCTCTAAATCCTCCAGTTTGTCCAGGATTTGCTGTTGGGAGGTCTGCAAGTCTCCCACTTGTTGGTCAAGTGTGTTCAGTGTTTTATCGTGGGAATCCAACCGGGTCTCCGTATCTTCTAGTCGGGCCCCCAGCTCTCGTATTTCCCCTCTGAGATCTGTGCCTAAAGTTGCCAGATCGCCCCACATGGCCTTCAAGTCCACTTTGATTTCTTGTAGCCATTGTTTCCAGTCAGGCCATTGGTCCTCCTCCGAAATTTCTGCTTCCATACCTTCTCTCTGGGGCTCTGCAGTCGATGTGCTTGCCATTTGCTGTTCTTGGGTGTGCGCCGCGGCCGCCATTTTGTTCGCCGCTCTTGCTGTCCCCGCACCCGGGAAGGCGAATCGCGAAAGATCCACTTCTGCACTTCGCGTTTGGCACAGCTGTTCGACCCGCTAAAGTGAGCAGTGATATTTAGCGGTTTTACGGAGAGTTCCCGCGTTCGCGTCGAGTGTTATTTCTGTTTTTTCCCTGTGGGTCACTCGGAGCTCTATCTTCAGGCAGCCATTCCGCCGGTGACGTCACTTCCTCCCTCATACTTATGTTCTTATGACCAGTCTTGTTGCAGATGTTCCATTTGCTCCATTGGAATATTGCCTTGTCCTTAGCACAAATGCATTCAGTACTGGGTGGGGAACTCATATGCACTGTTACCACATACAGGAGGACATGGTCAAGTTCTGAGAAGCTTCTTCACATCAATCATTTGGAGTTTTGAGACTCTTTGAGTCTTTGTTCATCTCTGGAGGACATTAGTTTTAATTCAAATAGACAACAAAGGGGCCCTTTACAAAGCTGAGTTAAGGCACTAACACATGCCTAGGTCAGCTTAAAATTGTATACTGCAAGATGCCTCAGGTGTCCTGTGTTAACTGCTAAATGTGCACAGACCACCTGCGCACTGGAAAATATTTTTTAAATTTTTTTGAGGGGATGTGTCAGGGCGGAGAGTGGGCATTCCTGTGCTAAACAGCGCACCTACATTAGTGCGTACTAACTGATCAGTGCAGGAATACCAAATGAACCCTTAACTACCTACAAAATGGATGGCATTAAGTGCTCATGCAGTAATTTTTAAAAATGGCCTTGCACTAATAGCAAATCCAAGAAAACAAGAGGAGCCTCCACGGAAAATCGAAACAAACCAGCAAAAGTAGAGGCTGACAAATGTGCAAACCAATAGGGAGATAATATCAAAGAGCAGTTTATTCAGAATATTCATATCAAGGGCCCAACACGGTCCGTGTTTCGGCACCAAAGCACATGCCTCAGGGGTCACAAACAACTTTCTACAAAAAACACAAAATAGGTTTTAAAATTTTTTTTTTAATATTGGATAATATATCTGCCTTTATAAAATATACAGCAAACATTTATGAACATTCATGATAATATTGCACGACTAAATGTATAACAATAAATAATGTGAAAATTTTTTTTTAATATATAATATATTAACAGAAACTGTGGACAGAGAAACACCGAACAATATAAATAATAAATGTAAGATAATGACTGATAAACAAAAGACATAGGTCATGCTAATAAACCATCGACATATCGACATATGTATTTGTCCTAATCTTATAGTGAGAAAACATTCATAAAGTTTAAACAAGGAAACTTTAAACGTCATGATCCGACACCGTTTAGAAACTACATTTATAGAAAAAGTATTGTTTTTTATTATTTTTACGTATTAATTATAATACAATGAAAATAAAATAAAATCAAACCTCTGAAAAAAGCTGATTGGCTTGGATAAATCCTTTTTGTATACATGTGGTTATATAACAGTTTAATCCACTGTAAAAGGATAAAATATATTATGATACTATAAAAGGATAAAATTCCTATTATCTTATAAAAATGTTAATTAGTTAAAATGGACCATTCCATATATAAATCATCATCTTTATACAAAACACAGGTGTAAAGCATGCCTAAAAAAACTGATATGATGTGCCATGCACTATAATGCCTAAAAATGCAGGATGTAGATTATTCACATAGATCATTCCAAAAAGAGGAATAAAGAGTATATACCACCCATTGACGCTAGCTCACTATACCATCAAGATATAAAAAGGGACGAGAGAGCTGTACTACTCTCACCATACCAAAAAAATATATTCGTTTTAAAACTAATAACTGAAGAAATAATTGTATAGTATCAATGAAATGCCTTCCTTGAAGAGAAGATACATATATGAACGTACCAAATAGCTAGTTATACATAAGAAAACTACAACCAACCCATTTCACCAAAGACAAAGAGTGCAAACAGCAGAGGCTTGAAAAACGGAACCATACTCTGAGTCAAACTAAAATCAATGAAAAACAATGAAGTAAGAAAAAATGTTTCAAAAAGATAACAATGAAAACCACAAACCAATTCTGAAGAATACAAGAAACTTACCAGAAAGAACAAAAAAAAAAAAAACAGCAAACCGATCAGCAAACAACACCTTGTGACAGGAAACAGAATGCCAAGTAATGGCAGTTATTTAAACTAGATAGTGATGCATATGTATGAGCTCCTCGTTGAGTATGTAAATTATCTACGTAAGCTCAAACAAAAAAGGATGACAGCATTGCACCAATAGTGAAATCAATATTGTCCACTCAAACAAAATAAATAAACACCAGCAATGTTATATACCATTAAAAGTTAAATTGGCACACAAAAAATAAAGAAACTAATTAAATAAATGATGAATAAATAGCAAACCATAAAAATATATAATAAATAAACCTTGTATAAATGTTCTTAATACAAAAATATATGGATCATAGAAAAGTTTATTTAAAAAAATTAATTATAGAATATTTAAAAAAAAACTATAAATCATTTGACCAGAAAAAAAAATATATAAAAAATACTAAAATAAAATGTTTAAAAAAATTTTGACGAATGAGTAATTGCTTATGCTATTGGCCAAAAGGGACAAACAAATTAATTTTCATAAAAAATGTATTAATTCTAAAGAAACATTCAGACCATGTGAATTTAAGAGAAAGATAATTCTTTGTGCCTCTTTGAGTAATTGTGTATCAAGATTTCCTCCTCTCCATGATGCCCTCAAGACTTTGAAAACTATAAATTTTAAACCATTGATATTATGATTCTTATCATGCCAGTGTTCAACTAAAGGGGTGCTGGTAATATGTTGGCTAATACAGCTTCTATGCTGTATAATATGAGTCTTGATCGCCCTTTTAGTCTTCCCTATATAGAGCATCGGACAAGGGCACATGATAATATAAATTACATTTCTAGTGTTACAGTCAGATAGATTTCTAAGTTTATATTTCTTGTGTGTGTGAGGATGGGTAAATTCTTTACTGACTATAGCATATGAACATACACTGCATCTGCCACAAGTCCTATGTCCCTGAAGAAGATCCACTATTGGATCGTCTATCTGTTATGGTAGTGCTGATGGTACTAATGTTTCTTTAAAGTTCCTATTCCTTGAATAGGCAATCACTAGATCCTTATTCCTAAAGCGCTCATGCCTCTCCAAGATGTGCCAATGTCTCCTTATAGATTTCTGTATTTGGCTTGCCAGATATGAGTATCTTAATGTACACACTAAATCTGGTCTTCTTTTTTCATCCTTACTTGTGAGTAGATCATCTCTAGACTTTAAATTGGCTTTAAGGTATCCTTCTTCGATGCATTGGTTAGGATAACCTCTGTTTTTAAATCTACTCTTCATTAGTTTTGATTGTTCATCAAAATCATCGACTGTTGTACATATTCTTTTCAGTCTTAAAAATTGGCTGAATCGTAAATTTCTTTTCAGAGATGTGTTATGAAAACTAGTAAAATCCAAAAACGCATTCTTATCTGTTGGTTTTCAGTACAGGGTTGTTGTGAAACTGTATTCATTTTTCTTTATGAGGAGATCTAAAAAATTAATCTGTTTGCATCATAGCTAATCTTAAAAGTGAGGTGTGGATCTCTCTCATTTAGCCACTCGAAAAATTGTTTTAACAGAGAATCTTCACCACGCCATAATAGAAAAATATCATCTATGTATCTCATATAGAAGACAATATTGCTTACAAAGGGGTGGTCTTTCACAAAACTTTCTTCAAAATTTGCTATGTATAAATTTGCTGTGTCTCCCATTGCTGTGCCGCAGATCTGTAATTAAAATTTACCCAAAAACAAAAGTAGTTCTTAGTTAGAGCTATCGTAGCTAATGCAAGAATAAACCAATTAGGAATGCGGAGGTTAGTTGTGTTTTTTGTAGAAAGTTGTTTGTGACCCCTGAGGCAGGCGCTTTTGCGCCGAAACACGGACCGTGTCGGGCCCTTGATATGAATATTCTGAATAAACTGCTCTTTGATATTATCTCCCTATTGGTTTGTACATTTGTCAGCCTCTACTTTTGCTGGTTTGTTTCTTGCACTAATAGCAACATTAGCGCATGGTCATTAATACAAAAAATAGAAAATCAGCCATTTTAGTGCTTTGGTAAAAATGGCCTTAGTGCAGCAGGTAAGAATGTGCTAAGCCACTTTTTACTGCAGCTTAATAAAAGGACACCAAAGTTGCTTTGTTGCTTATCAACAAACAAGGAGGAACTGGATCCCCTTCTCTGCTGTCATTACCAATTAAATCCAAGTACAAGCTATTGTATTCTCAGAGTTCAGAATCATATAGCCAACAAACTCAGCAGAGTTCTGCATCCACATGAGTGGTTTCTAGATCCAGCAACCTTGCAGACCATCTTTTAAGATTGTGGGACCCCTTCAAGTCAACCTCTCCACCAGCAACAAGAATGTGAAGCTATTTTTCTGTTCAGCCTCCTGTCCTCCAGCTGCCTAACCCTAGTCACACTAACAGTTCCCTGGACTTGGCCTCTTCTGTATATGTATTCCTCCATTAAACTCATAGCAGAATCTCTGTACAATTTTCAAAAGCAGCCAAGCATCATGATTCTCGACACCCCATATTGGCCTCAACATAACTGGTTTCCTTTTCTAAAAAGGCTACAAGTTCTGTCTCTGTTAGGCCTCATTTTGCAGGTTTCAAATATTTGTATCTCTTTCATCCTAGTCTGAAGTTTCTAGCCCTTGAGGCTTCTTGAAAGGACTTCTGCATGGCAAGCCACCATGCAGAAACCCCTCTGAACCATGGGACCTTACTGGAGGAGTAGCCTAGTGGTTAGGTCAGCAGTCTTTGATCCCCATTGCAGCTCCTTGTGATTCCAGGAAAGTCACTTAACCCTCCATTGCCTCAGGTACAAAATAAGTACCTGTATGTACTATGTAAAATGCTTTGAATGTTGTTGCAAAAACCAGAGAAAGGCGGTATATCAAGTTCCATTCCCTTTCCCCCTTTCTAATTTCTCTTATGGATCATTTCACTTAAACACCTTATCTGGAAAGTGCTCTTCCTAGTAGCTGTTACCTCAGCTTAAAAAGAAAGTAAAAAAAGTGAACTTCAAACACAAGTAACCTATGAACCATGTACACTGTTTCATCAAAACAGTCACTCTGGTCCCAAACCTTTACCCACAATTCCTTATCAACAAGGTGCTGTTGGCTTTCTGCTCAAAGCCTCATAAGAAAAACCTTCACATTCTACAGTGTAAATCGTCCCTTGCCTACCACATCAAAAGTACCAAATCAACAGAACTGGCATGCCAATTGCCGGAAGAACTCTAGTTAATAGGCTGACATCCTGTATCTAGTTCTTTTGTGAAGAAATAGGTGCTGCTCTAAGTACTACAGTAAAATCTCATCAGATCAGAGCCACCAGAGTATTGTGGCTCTCCTGAAATCTGCTTTTTTTGGACACTATTTGTAAAAAGCAACCAACTGTTCATGCATGTATTCACCTTGCACTACTGCTTTGACAAATCCACAGTAAAGGACAGTGCGTTTGGTCAAGCTGTGTTGACTAACCTGTCTTGGTAAGCTAGTAGCTCTTATGCCGTTTTCTGTGCTGCTTGCTGCTAAATGTGGACAGTACATAAAAATATAAGCAGCCCTAAGCTTTAGAATCACCCACTTGTGTGCTTGATGCAGTCCTGTTTGTCATCAGAAAAGGCATTGTTGCTCATGTGTAACAGATGTTTTCCATAAACAGCAGGGTTGGTCAGCCACACAGTTGCCCCCACCTTCCTAAGAGCTGCATTAATTCTCGAGCTATGGAACTAACTGAGGAAACTGCATATGAGAGGGGCTGCACATGCTCAGAATTTTATACCCACTTGTGTGCCTGATCAATTATGCTATCTTTAGAAAATACCTGTTAAAGATCAGCAACAATGTTATATACATGATTCCTGGGACAATAAGAGGATACCATGACTGATAACACAATCCAGGTACTCACTTAATAGTTGGTTTTTTTCAGTTAATAATGTATAAGTAAATTCATGTAAACATGATTATTGTGAACAACTGATTTTGAACATCTATGCTGCATGCAAATTATTTTTTGAAGGGGGTAATACAAGCATTAGTGAAAATTACATAGATATTTTTCATTCTGTAGTCTGCCAGGTTTACCCTGGGAAACTATATGCAGACATTTACACCTGCTATTTGGTGTGAATTAGTGTGGAGGAGTAGCCTAGTGGTTAGTACAGTGGACTTTGATCCTGGAGAACTGGGTTTAATTCCCACTGGAGCTCCTTGTGACTCTGGACAAGTCACTTAACCCTCCATTGCCCCTTGTACAAAATAAGTACCTAAATATATGTAAACCGCTTTGAATGTAGTTGCAAAAAACCTCAGAAAGGCGGTATATCAAGTCCCATTTCCCCTTCCCTTTTTTGGGGAAAAATAGTGTGCATACATTTGAAAATGCAAACAGATGTAACGGTACAAGTATGGCCTTTGCTCTCTGCTTGCTGAGTTCAAAAGTACATTGATAGAGGGGCTACATTTGTATTTTTGACAACATATTAGGTGGCAGTTTTGTAAAAACCTCTCTCTGTGGGTAAAGCACTGGTTTTACCAATGGAAATAGTTTTGAAAATAACCTTCTAAAACAGCAGTTCCGTGGGCACCTGCATGTACATGCCACTTGTGCACATAAATGTACAGAATGCCAGTACTTTCATAGGTAAGTGTACACTATGCGCATAAGTGGCAGCAAAGTGACTAAGAGGCATAGTTATTAACATGGACTACTATTAAGATGTGATATTTTACTGCTATCCCCAGTTATCAGAAGCTAGGTCTCATTGCATAAAATGGGACCTGTAGTAAAATTACACAAGTTGGTGGTTAAATAATACACCTTAACAGTAACCCACATTGATAATTATGCCCCTAAATGGCATAGCATGTAAATGCAAGGAGAGGGAGGGCGTTCATATGGGAGGGGCATGGACAGAGCTGCAACTTGCTTGCGCAGCTTACAGAATAATGTAAATTAAATGCATCCTTGCCACATTTAAGCGCCCACAGTTACGCCAGGTCCATGGTTGATCTAACTGCAGGTACGTAAATGTAGGGTGCAGTGATGCCAGGTTACACTAGTATTCTGTAATGGAATCTGAGCATCTAAATTTCGTTTATAGAACAGGCTCTCCTAAAAGGAGGTGCTCACTTATAGAATTGCTGTCTATAGCTATAGGTGGCATGTAAGTTAAAGCTAAGCATAAAGCTCTTAAGTTTGTTCGAAAGAAAATACTTAATAAACTTCTTTGAAATATGTTTAGTACTGTATTCTAGTAACTTCTGCAGTATTATTCATGGGTTTTTTTTCCCCCTAGGAAGATTCAGAGAGGACCCAAATCAATGTTCTAGCAGTGCAAGCCATAACCTCTTTGGTGCTGAGTGCAATGACTATTCCTGTTGCAGGCAATCCAGCAGTTAGTTGCCTGGAGCAACAGCCCCGCAATAAAACACTGAAAGCACTAGATACAAGGTATTATTTTACTATTACTACTACTACTTCAGATTATTTATATAGTGCTAGCACATGTATGTAGTATTATATAGGTACATCAGTCTCTGTCCGTGGAGATGTGAGAGAAAAGTGTTATTATAGAAATGGTTACATTAAGAGGGCCATAAGGAAGAAGCAGAAGGCCATGACAGGAGAAAATTAGGGTTTAGTTTCTAAAAGCATCCTCTTGGTGTGCAACTGCTAGCTCAAATCCCTCTTCTGTGTACCATCAGGAGCGCCATTCTTGCCAGTCTTTTGCTTGGACTCATTTCAGTGTCTCTTGATGGGAATGTGCCTTTATAGGACTAGTTTGCCACAGCTCTTCCATGCTTCCCTTGCTTTCAGGCGGCAGTTTTAGCCTGACAAAGGCACTGTGGTGGACCAATGATTGCTTAGGTCCTGGTGCAAGTTTTCATTGTAAGCTACTTAAAACACACACACGTATTCCTCTCTCATCACCCTATCTAATACTTGCCCCTTTCAGTCCTCTTCCTCTTTGTTCTCATGCTTTTCCCTTCTTTGCACCACACCCAACCTCTCTCCTAGTGTTCTCTCTCTGTGTTTTCTCTCCTACCTAATACTCTCCTCTTCCACTGCTCTAACCCCTCTGTATCTATCAGTGCTGTCTAGGGTTACCATACATCCAGGTTTCCCCGGACATGTGACTGTCTGGTGTTCAGGCAGTTTTGATGTTGGTGATTTGTACCATTTGTCCAGGTTTCCTCCCTCCAAATGGGCTGTGTCTTTGTCTACTTCTCAGATAGGTTGTAAAGAGATTATTATAAAGAAAATCCAGACATTGCTAAATACTACAGCTCAAATTATTTTTAAAGCTTCAAAATTTGAGAGATCTATGCCTTTGTTGTTGCAATTGCATTGGCTGCCAGCACAACCACGCATTAGTACAAGGCAGGCTTTTAGAAAACAGAGTGGTAACGTTTATTAACAGCAACTCAGTGTAGTTCTACATTGCGGCGCCAGGAGCACCTGCTTCAGAATCAGATTATCTGTGCAAGAGACAGCACAAATGTATACATTATAATAGCAAAATATAAATAGATACACAAAAATATATAAATAAAATATGTGTATATATGTATAAATATATATAGAGAGATAAATAATTAAAAACAAAATGGCTGTGTAGGTAATAAAATAAGTTATGAAAAAATCTATCAAATGCAAACATCATCTAGTAAGCAAAGTACTGTATATGCATACAAACATAAAAATATAATCTAAAATAAAAATACATATAGCTGACTAAAGTATGCACTAGTAAAGAACAATTCATACATTATAAACAAAACCAAAAGAATCCTAGATCAAAATTCCCACAAATAAAACATACCAACCTCTGATGGTGGTTGTAAACATATAGGCTAGAAAAACCAATTGTATAGTATCTATTAAAGACATGGGTAACAGTCACTGGACAATAAAAACAGGGTGACAAAAAAGCTAAATATGAACACAGGGTAGCAAATCCAATAATACAACAACATCTGTTGAAGAGAAGGATATAAATCACTGAACAGTAAGAACATGGCAACTGTTCTTACTGGTTTTGTATAACTGGTAGTTATACAAAATGTATAATGACAATGGATGATGTGCAGCTTTGCTACTAAGGAAAATAAAACAATGATAATATTAATGTGATCCCACATGTGGTATCATCAAGTATGACTTGGAACATGATCTGTCAAGATGATTTTTTTTAGTAACTATGGATATCTATTCAATGTACACAAATATTCCCCAATACATTAAAAAGTAGGACTAATTAAAGGAGAATACCTACTTTTCTGATTATGATATTTGCTACTATTGCTCTTACTAAAAATTACTTTCACTTTCAAGATCAATATTATCAGCAGTTAAAGGGCACAGCCATGGGTGCCACTATGGCCCCTGATTTGGCAAATTTATATGTAGCATTGTTTGAGAAAATTAATTTGAAAGATCATCCGGATATATAGATGATATCTTCATTATTTGGATGAGAGATATAAAAGACTTAAATCATTTCTTGTATGATTAAATAGTAAAAATCCAAACCTTAGGTTCAAAATGCCATTTGATAAAGATGAAATTTCCTAGATATTTTAGTTAAGGGGTTATCCTGATAAATATATTTTAGATAGGTACTGTCACGAAACACCTAGAGCCCACTGCAGCCACCTAAAGGTTCTGTTCCAGCACTGCTCAGGTCTGCTACCACTCCACCCACCTGCTGGGTCCCACTTGCCTCTGGACGAGTCTCCCACCCGCAAGTTATTTCCCCAGTGGCTTCTAAGGACACTGGGTCCACAATATCAGGGGTCCCACAGTTCCCAGTAAGCACCTACAGACCAAAACACAAACCATCAGAATTCTTATTCCAGGACATCAGCGTCAGTAGACTAATAAAGTTTATTGTCATTAAATTGAACAGTGAATAGTAAGAGGAAAGAACAGTGAAAATATAGCAACAATAACAGGTAAATCAAACAGGTATCAATATTAAACCTAACTAAACATTTGTTTACTACCTGAGTAGTACCTGGGGAGTTCAGGTAATATAACTGCTCACAGGTTATAAAATATAACTGCTTACAGGGCCTCCATGAAGAGATCTTTCTCTCTCCTCTTCCTAGCTGAATATATTACATTTCATAAATTCTTCTTAACTTAAAAAACAATTTTAAACTAGATTAATTGAAGTACATAAGCACCGCCATACTGGGAAAAGACCAAGGGTCCATCAAGCTCAGCATCCTATCTCTGACAGCGGCCAATCCAGTATTCAAGAACCCGGCAAAACAAAACAAAAAAATTTAAATTCCGTAAGAGTTTTCTGTTTTCTTCCATCTGACAAGGAAAATGCATTGCGACGTGTAATTTTGAGTGTTATGTTTGTGTTCTGATTTTGAACTAATCTATATAATGGTAGTAGAGCCACAGCTTTTATCACTGATTTAATCTTGGCATGCTCCTCTGGCTTGTAGGAAAATCAGTGAATGTGTATAAATTGCTAAATGTGAAAAATCATAAAAGATATATTGGCAGAGCACAAAAACCTGTGGTATAGAAGGCGAGAGGAGCAGGCAAGTTGTTTTAAATCAAACTTTCTTTGAACCGTCAAATCTTGAAAGCCACTATTAATCTCTGCTTCATATAACTGCAAAATTATGAAAGGGAGGGAAAGGTAAGGTTCAAATCTGGGTCTTAACCAAGATATGGTATGTTTGGTAAAGTTGAATATGTTTATATAGATATTGATTTCTACTGTGCTTTTAGGTTTGGAAGGAAGCTGAGTGTTGTCAGAGGAATTGTGGAACAAGAAATTCAAGCAATGGTCTCAAAAAGAGACAATATTGCAACTCACCACTTGGATCAAGCTTGGGATCCTGTGCCTTCTCTATCTGCAGCTACCACAGGTATTCTGAATATAATGGCTTTATAAAAGATAGTAAGTTGTAAAACTATTGAAAACACATTAACTAATTATTAACCTTTGGGTCACAGGATAAGTCCTCCATTAGGAAAACTAAAGCAGAGGAAATCGAACTGTAATTTAATGCAATTTTGGTTTGTTTGGGGGTTTTTTTTTTTGGGGGGGGGGTCACAAATATTAAGCCTTTAATGGATAGCTGACTGCCACAGGTAAAAGAGCACTACATATTCAGTGCTGGTATCTGAATACTGGCCACCACTGAATGTCCGGGAATCAGCACTGACCTGTGGTACCAAAGCAAACCACTAACTAGTGACTGTCGCAGACTGTCAATAGGACAGCCTTTATGCTGTCCTAACTTTATCTGGTTTTTCCTTGTCATCTATACCAGACCAGTCCAGACTAATGGGTTGTGTCCATCTACCAGCGGAAGGAGACAGAGAAAATAGTTCCAAGTAAACCGCCCCTTAAGGGTATCGTGCAGCCTGGAATGTTCAGTATTTTCTCTGTCTCCTAGTGGATGGTGGACGGATTGTGCAGCTGCTCTGGATTGCTGGCTGGTAGCTCCTGTCCCAGATTCTTCTGGTGACAGTGGAGCCAGTGGTGTGCTGGTAGCCGTGTTTGGGCTAGTTTTAGATGATGCTCAGTGGTCCTGAGTTCCTCATCTGCCAGCTAGGGTGATATCCAGTGACCCTGGTTCCCTCCACTCCCCTACCTCCCCTGGCTGTCTTTCTAGCAGAGTGATGGTTGATTGTGGTATGGAGTAACTTGTCTCCCCTATGGGGTTCTTCTCTTCTGTGGTGGTAGGTTTATCTGAATTTCTGCCTCTGAGGTAAGCCTTTATTTATTCCTGTCACTAGTGAAGAAGGTTGTTTACAAAAAAAAAAAAAAAAGGAAGAAAAAGAAGAAACTTTGTTTTTTCCCTCCTTTTCTGCCTCTGAGGTAAACCTTTATTTATTCCTGTCACTAGTGTAGAAGATTGCTTAAAAAAAGAAGAAGAAGAAACTATGTTTTTTCCTTCTTTCTTTTGGCTGTTACCTGATTTATTTTCCCGCCTTTGGCAATGTATTCTAGGGGGCCGCTTGCGAAGTTTCTTTGAATTTCGCTGGCTGGCGTCTGATTCTGATCTTGGACTTTTCCGAGCTGGTACCAGTTGCTTTGATTTTTTTTTTTTGTAGGGCACGGCTCGTGTCTGGATCATGAAACTCAGTTGTTTTTCTCTTCTTCTCGGTCCTAGACAGAGGGTGGTCCAGAGGGCGGCCCCTTTGCTGGAACTTGTACCTTTGCAGTTCGGAGGTCTTAGTCTGCCGTTTCCAAAGTCGGGGAAGTCTCTCGCTGGCTCCGTTTGGCTGCAGGCTCAGTCTTTTTAGTCCAGGGCTATTTTTTTCGTTTCTGTCAGCCTTACGCAGCTGTTGGTCAGTTCTTTTTCAGACCGTCCGGTCTCTACTGCTTCAGGCATCTTGCTTGAGACGCCCCTTCTATTTGATTCTTGTTTTGGCAGCAGTTTTTCCTCCCTTCCTTAGGGAGGTTCTGGTTCTCTCGTCCCCATGGATCCCTCCTGTCTGCTCTGGTTTGTCTGCAGAGTATTTTTCTTCTGGCAGGGGGCTGAGTTGCCCTTGGTGTGCAACTGCTAGCTCAAATCCCTCTTCTGTGTACCATCAGGAGCGCCATTCTTGCCAGTCTTTTGCTTGGACTCATTTCAGTGTCTCTTTATGGGAATGTGCCTTTTTAGGACTAGTTTGCCACAGCTCTTCCTTGCTTCCCTTGCTTTCAGGTGGAAGTTTTAGCCTGGCAAAGGCAGATTTTGCCTTTTCTAGTTTCAGGCGCCTCTCTCCTGGCACATTTGGCACTCCTTCCTTTTTCTGTAAGGGGTGCAGTTCTTTCCTGCTGAGCAGATCTATCGCTGTGCATCTGGATTATCGCCTCTTAGCTCTGCGCTTTTCTCTACTTTTCTGCAGGGAAGTGGCTCTGTTCTAGGTGTGGAGTTTGACTCTCCCTTAGCTGTTTTTTCCTCAGTTTGGTGTTAGTGGCCAGCTTCCTCTTTGTTCCTGGCCTGGCGAGAATTGTTTCTTCCTCACTGCCTTACAGCTGCATTTTGCTCCCTATGGTCTGAGGATTCCAGATCTGTGATGCTTACCTCCCTCTTGGAGGGAGTTCTTTCTCTACATTGATTGCTGCTCCATATCGGTTGCCTAGGAAGGGCGGTCATTGTGGCTCAGAGACCACTTGGGGACCGAGAGTGTCTCTTGGGGCACGGTGCTTTCTCTTGTAGTTTTAGTCCCTCTGGGCCAGGGGAGTGCAGCGCCAGGTCTGCATTTCCACAAGTTGTGCTCCTTTCCTGTTGGCCTTCTGGCAGCACCTTCTTCTCTGGCTGTTCCCCGGGGCTCCATCTATGCATTTTGCTTGTTGGGCACAGCTCCATCACTGCATTTGAGCATAGTTTCATCACTATGTTGAGCGCAGCTCCATCGCCGCATGTTGAGCGCAGCTCCATCGTAGCATGTTGAGCACAGCTTCATTATTCCATGCAGTTCCACCGTTCCAGGTTGGGCACGGCTCCATTGCTGCATGTTGGGCACAGTTCCAGGTTAGCTTTAGCTCTATCGCTGTATGTTGAGGACAGCTCTATCATGGCATGTTGAGTGAAGTTCCTTCGCTGCTTATTCTGCAACCTTTCATCTCTGCATGTTGAACGCAGCTCCATTGTCACATGTTGACTGTAGTTCTTTCTCTGCAGGTTTCAGTGTGGGGCGCAGTCCTGTGTCTGCATGTAGAATGTGGCTCTGTGTCTACCTGTGGAATGCAGCTCCTTGTCTGTGTGTGGCATGCAGCTCTCCCTTTGCGTATGGAACGCAGCTTCCTGTCTGCGTGCAGAGTGCAGCTCCACCAGCTGTTGAGTTCTGCTCCATCTCTTTGTGTTTAGCACCACTCTTCTCTGCAAATTGGGCGACGTTCCAGGGTGGTATGTGGAGCACAGCTCTGTGACTGCAGGTACTACACATCTTCATTACTGCGTAGGAAGCATAGCTCCTTGCCGGCGTCTGGAGCACAGTTCCTTGCCGGCGTCTGGAGCACAGCTCCTTGCCGGTGTCAGGAGCGCAGCTCCTTGTTTGCGTGTGGAAAGCAGCTCCTCGAATATTGTGTTCGATTCTGGTGACCGCATCTCAAAAAAGATATAGTGGAATTAGAAAAGGTACAGAGAAGGGCGACAAAAATAGTAAAGGAGATGGGACGACTTCCCTATGAGGAAAGGCTGAAGGGTCTAGGGCTCTTCAGCTTGGAGAAAAGATGGCTGAGGGGAAATATGATAGAGGTCTATAAAATAATGAGTGAAGTGGAACGGGTAGGCGTGAATCGTTTGTTTGCTCTTTCCAAAAATACTAGGACTAGGGGGCATGCAATGAAGCTACAAAGTAGTACATTTAATATGAATTGGAGAAAATATTTCTTCACTCAACATGTAATTAAAATCTGGAATTTGTTGCCAGAGAATGTGGTAAAGGCGGTTAGCTTAGCGGGGTGTAAAAAAGGTTTGGATGGCTTTCTAAAAGAAAAGTCCATAGACCATTATTAAATTGACTTGTGGAAAATCCACTGCTTATTTCTGGGATAAGCAGCATAAAATCTATTGAACTTTTTCAGGATCTTGCCAGGTATAACCTATTCCGGAAACTATTAAAGACTTACCTGTTCAAAGAGACTTATCAAAAGGATCTTACCTAAAAATATGACACCAATACTGTACCAGAATTAGTTAACATTGAACTACTCCTTTTTTTTGGTTACTTATCACAGTGCTATTATTGAACACTTTTTACTACCCTTGTTCTCAAATACTTGAAATGAATTGCTTATCTATTTTCTTCTAATTTTACTGTGTATTTTCTATATTCTTTACTGGAATATTACTCTGTATTCTGTTCCGGAAATGGCGATCGCCACTACGGTATTTGTAAGCCACATTGAGCATGCAAAGAGGTGGGATATAAATGCAGAAAAAATAAATAAATAACCTGGAAAATATTATAAGCCAAATTGACAAATTAAAAAGTGGTATATCACCTGAATTGGATGGTATGCACCCCGGGGTATTGAAATAACTCTAAAATAAAATTGCAAATCTTTTCTTAATAATGGAATTGAAATCATCCGTGGTACCTGAAGATTGGAGGGTTGCCAACGTGGAATTGGGTACATGTGAATTGATTGTGCTTTTTGAAACAGTAAACTAAGACTAAGGGACACGCTTTGAAGTTACATATTAGCACATTTAAAATACAAGAAAATAATTTTTCACTGAAAGTATAATTAAGCTGTGGAACTCATTGTCGGAGCATGTCTTAAAAGCAGTTAATCTAGCTGAAATTAATAGATATAATAGGAAAGTAACCAGTGGGACACTGTCATACCAGAGTACAAATTATATCACAGTGATAGGGTGGATCAGTTGGTGGAGGGGTAGTGCTGTATGTTTTAGGGCCTGAAACAAATAGACTAAAAGTTCTGCTGTACACAAAATACACCTTAGAATCCTTATGGATAGAAATTCTATGTGGAAAGGGGGAAAGGATAATTTTACGAATATACTACCATCTGCCTGTCCAGAAAGAATAGACGTTGAAATATTAGCAGAAATAAGGGAAGCTAACAATTTAGGTAATACAATAATAATGGTTGATAACAATCACACACTTCACACAGATATATCCATCAATGTAGATCCAATACACTGAGGGAAACTCTGGAAACCACATCTACAGAAAGATATAAACAGGGTGGGGCCAGTCCAGCGTGCAGAAACAAAATTGGTAAGAAGTCTCTGCCATAAAATGTATAGGGACAGGTTTATAAATCTCAACGTGTGTATGCTAGAAGAAAGACAAGAGAGAGGGGATATGATAGAGATGTTTACCTCAGTGGCGTTAATATACAGGAGGTGAACCTTTTGCAAATGAAGGAAAATTCTGGAATGACATAGGACGAAGATATGAGGAAATAGACTTTGGAGGAATTTAAGGAAATACTCTTTCACGGAAAGTGTGGCGGAAGCGTGGAATAGCCTCCCGGTGGAGGTCATGGAGACATGGTCTGTGTCAGAATTTAAGAAAGCATGGGACAGGCACGTGGGGTTCCTTAGGAAAAGGAGGAGTTAGTGATTGCTGAGGAGGGGCAGACTGGATGGGTCTTCTGGCCATTATCTGCCATCATGTTTCTGTGTTTCTAAAGTATTAGTGCCCAATCTTCACATCCAAAAAAAGTGGAGGAAAAAGGCCTCAGTCTCAAAAGGAGTTATGCCTTCAAACAATGAACTAGCAAGCTCATTTTCTATCATTGGCCAAAAAACTCCATTATGCTCTTTAGATAGTTCCCAAAAAAAAGTGATATTGATTGTTCAAACATATATACTTAACCAGTCCAGTCTTGATCAAATAATGTACCGAACAAATACTGAAGGTGATCCGAGAAGAGAGCAAGGCTTCAAATACTGATGTTGTAATTCACCTGGGGGACAAATGACCTGGCCAACAATAGCAAGTTTATAGCACAGAGAGCATTCCAGAAGCTTGGGGAGAGACTGAAATCTTTGGTTTGGACCTTGGCTTTTTCTGAAATAACTCCCATATGGGAGAAGGGAGAGGAAAGACTACACAAAACAGTGGATTGCAATAAGTGGCTTGAGTCTTGGTATAAAGAAGGTTTTAGATACATAGGAGCATAATGTGAGCAAATGCAAGGTGATGCATGTGGGAAAAAAGACCCCAAATTGTAGCTACGTCATGCAAGGTTCCACGTTAGGAGTTACGGACCAAGAAAGGGATCTGGGTGTCGTCGATAATACACTGAAACCTTCTGCTCAGTGTGCTGCGGCTAGGAAAGTGAATAGAATGTTGGGTATTATTAGGAAAGGTATGGAAAACAGGTGTGAGGATGTTATAATGCCGTTGTATCGCTCCATGGTGCGACCGCACCTTGAGTATTGTGTTCAATTCTGGTCGCCGCATCTCAAGAAAGATATATTAGAATTGGAAAAGGTGCAGCGAAGGGCGACTAAAATGATAGCGGGGATGGGACGACTTCCCTATGAAGAAAGACTAAGGAGGCTAGGGCTTTTCAGCTTGGAGAAGAGACGGCTGAAGGGAGACATGATAGAGGTATATAAAATAATGAGTGGAGTGGAACAGGTGGATGTGAAGCGTCTGTTCACGCTTTCCAAAAATACTAGGACTAGGAGGCATGCAATGAAACTACAGTGTAGTAAATTTAAAACAAATCGGAGAAAATGTTTCTTCACCCAACACATAATTAAACTCTGGAATTCGTTGCCGGAGAACGTGGTGAAGGCGGTTAGCTTAGCAGAGTTTAAAAAGGGGTTAGACGGTTTCCTGAAGGACAAGTCCATAAACCACTACTAAATGGACTTGGGAAAAATCCACAATTCCAGGAATAACTTGTATAGAATGTTTGTACGTTTGAGAAGCTTGCCAGGTGTCCTTGGCCTGGATTGGCTGCTGTCATGGACAGGATGCTGGGCTCGATGGACCCTTGGTCTTTTCCCAATGTGGCATTACTTATGTACTTAGGGTAATATGTGGAAAAATAAGAGGCTATACTGTAACGATGAGCTACATCTTTCTGTGATGGGGAAAAAGAATCCTTGGAGAGAAATTCAGGCAGTATGTTTCTAGACATTTAAACTAGAAGGTGGGAATAACAAAAGGAAACAAGAGAATTCAGAAAGTCACCCCCAGAATAAACATGATAGCAGATGGAAAGGTCATTTAAATATAGAAAGCCACCTAAACTCACTAAGCACATGGAAAGCAATGAGCACAAATGCTCGTAGTCTAGGTAAAAAGGTTCAAGACTTTGCATGCCCTTATGTTTGAAGAAAACTTGGGTACTATTGCTATTATAGAGATGTGGTTCAATGATTCCCATGAATGAGATTTGAGTATACAGGACTTTAATCTTTTTAGGAAGGATGGAAAGGTCTGAAGAGGTGTAGGAGTGGCGCTATATGTGAAAGACAATATCAGAGCAGCTGAAATGCGGGGAACCCAGGGAAAGGAAAAAAACTTCATGGGTCGTCCTGGAAAGAGAAGATGGATGGGGGTTATCTACAGACCTCTGGCACAAACAGAGAACCTAGACAAGGATCTCATAGAAGAAATTCAAAAGATTTGTATGAAAGGGGAGGTTTCAGCTTGTCTGATGTGGTTTGGAATGTCCTGTCTGCAGAATCAGAAAGAAGTAGGGAGATTGTGGATTCGTGTCAAAGTGCCTTGCTTAGACAAATGGCGATGGAGCCCACGAGGGAAGGGTCGATGCTGGATCTAGTGCTTACGAATGGAGGAAGTGTTTCCAGTATCCGGGTGGGTGCCCACCTATATAATAGTGAGCACCATACCATATGGTTTGATATAAGGGCAAAGGCGGAGTGCAGACGCACAGAACTCAAAATACTGGATTTCAGACGTACTGATTTTGATAAAATGGAATACCTGAAGAAGGAGATGTTGGCATGGGAAGGCATAGGAGAAGTGGAAAATCAGTGGTCAAAGCTTAAAGGCTGCTATAAATATGTCAACTGATCTTTACGTGAGGAAAGTAAACAAAAACAAGAGAAACAGGAAGCCTATATTGTTCTCCAAACAAGTAGCTGAAAAAATTAGAGCAAAAGAGGCTTTGTTCAAGAAATACAAAAGAATGCAACGAGAGGATCACAGAAAAGATTATCAGATTAAACTCAAAGAAGCGAAGAGGAAAATATGGCTAACAAAAGCGCAATCGGAAGAAAAAAATGGCTAAAGATGTAAAGAGAGGTGACAAGACCTTTTTCAGATATATTGGAGAAAGGAGAAAAGATAGGAATGAAATTGCAAGACTGAATGATAATGAGAATGGCTAGGTGGAGAGTGATGAGGATAAAGCGAACATGCTAAACAATTACTTCTCTTCGGTGTTCATGGAGGAAAGTCCTGGTGAAGGACCGTGGTTGGCTGCCAAGGGAATATCTGGGAATGGAGTGGAAACTGCGTCGTTTAAGGAAGAGTTTATAAACAGCTGGGGAATCTGAAGGTGGACAAAGTTATAGGACCTGATGGGATACATCCCAGGATACTGAAGGAGCTCAGAGAGGTCCTGGCGGGACCTCTTAAAGATTTATTTAATAGATCTTTAGAGACGGGAGAGGTTCCGCAAGATTGGAGACGAGCAGATGTGGTTCCTCTTCACAAAAGTGGAGACACAGAAGTAGTGGGAAACTACAGTCCGGTAAGTCTCACGTCAGTGATAAGAAAAATAATGAAGTCGCTGCTGAAAGGAAAGATAGTTAGCTTTCTAGAAGCCAATGGGTTACAGGACCCAATTCAACGTGGCTTTACCAAAGGAAAATGCTGCCAAATGAATCGTATTGACTTCTTTGACTGGGTGACCACAGAACTGGATGAATGATGTGCGCTAGATGTAATCTACTTCAATTTCAGCAAAGCCTTTGATACGGTCCCCCACAGAAGACTCACGAATAAGCTGAAAGGGCTGAATTTAGGACCAAAAGTGGTGAAGTGGATAGGAAACTGGTTGACCAACATTTGGCAGAGGGTAATGGTAAATGAAATCCACTCAGAGGAAAGGAAGGTGAGCAGTGGAGTTCCTCAGGGGTATGTGCTGGGGCCTGTTCTGTTTAGTATATTTGTGAGATTTGCTGAAGGGTTGGAAGGAAAGGTTTACTTTTTTGTGGATGACATGAAGATAGCCAATAGAGTGGATACCCTGGAGGGAGTAGAAACAATGAAAAGAGATCTCTAAAAGTTAGAAGAATGGTTGAGGGTCTAGCAGTTAAAATTTAATGCCAAGAACTGCAAAGTAATGCATTTGGGGTGCAGAAACCCAAAACAGAGATAACGAATAGGAGGGAAGAGATTGGTAAGCTCGACTTAAGAGAGAGACCTTAGGGTGTTGGTGTCAGAAGATATGAAGGTGAAGAAATAATGTGACAAGGCGACAGTGGTGGCCAGAAGGATGCTAGGCTACATAGCGAATGATATAAGCAGGAGAAGAAAGGAGGTTTTGATGACCCTCTACAAGTCATTGGTCAGGCCCCACTTGGAGTATTGTGTTCAGTTTTGGAGGGGAGGCCGTATCTTGCTAAAGATGTAAAAAGACTGGAAGCAGTGCAAAGAAAAGCTACAAAAATAGTATGGGATTTGTATTGCAAACCGTACGAGGAGAGCCTTGCTGACCTGAACATGTACAGTATACCTTGGAGGAAAGGAGAAACAGGGGTGACATGATACAGATGTTCAAATATTTGAAAGGTATTAATCCAGAGACGAGAAGGTGGTAGAACTAAAGGACATGAATTGAGATTGAAGAGGGGCAGACTCAGGAGTAATGTCAGGAAGTAATTTTTCACAGAAAGGGTGGTAGATTTGTAGAATGCCATCCCATGGGAGGCAGTGGAGATGAAAACGGTAATGGAATTCAAACATGCATGGGATAAACACAATGGAATCCCGTTTAAAAGGAATGGATCTACGAAATCTTAGTTTAGATTGGGTGACAACACCGGTTATTGGGAAGCAGTGCTGGGAAGACTTCTATGGTTTACGCCCTGATCGTAACTGAATAGATATGGATGGGCTAGAGTGTAAATTTTAAGGGGCTTCGACGTTAGTTTCAGAACTTTTAGTACAAGAAGAGTGCTGGGCAGACTTATACGGTCTCTGCCTTGAGAAAGGCAAGGACAAATCAAACTCGGGTATATACAGTGGTGGAAATAAGTATTTGATCCCTTGCTGATTTTGTAAGTTTGCCCACTGACAAAGACATGAGCAGCCCATAATTGAAGGGTAGGTTATTGGTAACAGTGAGAGATAGCACATCACAAATTAAATCCGGAAAATCACATTGTGGAAAGTATATGAATTTATTTGCATTCTGCAGAGGGAAATAAGTATTTAATCCCTCTGGCAAACAAGACCTAATACTTGGTGGCAAAACCCTTGTTGGCAAGCACAGCGGTCAGACGTCTTCTGTAGTTGATGATGAGGTTTGCACACATGTCAGGAGGAATTTTGGTCCACTCCTCTTTGCAGATCATCTCTAAATCATTAAGAGTTCTGGGCTGTCGCTTGGCAACTCGCAGCTTCAGCTCCCTCCATAAGTTTTCAATGGGATTAAGGTCTGGTGACTGGCTAGGCCACTCCATGACCCTAATGTGCTTCTTCCTGAGCCACTCCTTTGTTGCCTTGGCTGTATGTTTTGGGTCATTGTCGTGCTGGAAGACCCAGCCACGACCCATTTTTAAGGCCCTGGCGGAGGGAAGGAGGTTGTCACTCAGAATTGTACGGTACATGGCCCCATCCATTCTCCCATTGATGCGGTGAAGTAGTCCTGTGCCCTTAGCAGAGAAACACCCCCAAAACATAACATTTCCACCTCCATGCTTGACAGTGGGGACGGTGTTCTTTGGGTCATAGGCAGCATTTCTCTTCCTCCAAACACGGCGAGTTGAGTTCATGCCAAAGAGCTCAATTTTTGTCTCATCTGACCACAGCACCTTCTCCCAATCACTCTCGGCATCATCCAGGTGTTCACTGGCAAACTTCAGACGGGCCGTCACATGTGCCTTCCGGAGCAGGGGGACCTTGCGGGCACTGCAGGATTGCAATCCGTTATGTCGTAATGTGTTACCAATGGTTTTCGTGGTGACAGTGGTCCCAGCTGCCTTGAGATCATTGACAAGTTCCCCCCTTGTAGTTGTAGGCTGATTTCTAACCTTTCTCATGATCAAGGATACCCCACGAGGTGAGATTTTGCGTGGAGCCCCAGATCTTTGTCGATTGACAGTCATTTTGTACTTCTTCCATTTTCTTACTATGGCACCAACAGTTGTCTCCTTCTCGCCCAGCGTCTTACTGATGGTTTTGTAGCCCATTCCAGCCTTGTGCAGGTGTATGATCTTGTCCCTGACATCCTTAGACAGCTCCTTGCTCTTGGCCATTTTGTAGAGGTTAGAGTCTGACTGATTCACTGAGTCTGTGGACAGGTGTCTTTCATACAGGTGACCATTGCCGACAGCTGTCTGTCATGCAGGTAACGAGTTGATTTGGAGCATCTACCTGGTCTGTAGGGGCCAGATCTCTTACTGGTTGGTGGGGGATCAAATACTTATTTCCCTCTGCAGAATGCAAATAAATTCATATACTTTCCACAATGTGATTTTCCGGATTTAATTTGTGATGTGCTATCTCTCACTGTTACCAATAACCTACCCTTCAATTATGGGCTGCTCATGTCTTTGTCAGTGGGCAAACTTACAAAATCAGCAAGGGATCAAATACTTATTTCCACCACTGTATATAAAGTATCACATAACATGTAAAACGAGTTTATCTTGCGCAGACTGGATGGACCTTTCAGGTCTTTCTCAGAGGACAAGCAGGCTGCTTATTCTCAAATGTGGGTCGACGTCCGCGTCGGTCCAGGAATCGGCATTTTGGAATAGCAAAACCAAAAAAGTTTTGCCAGAGTCTCCTGGCGTGCACCGCCTTCCCGCCCGCGTACCTCACTTTTTCTTTTTCCGGAACGAGGTGCGACAGGTTCCTCCTGTGCTCCTCATTGAGGCCCAGGAATAGAGTCTTCCTTTTTTCGCGAGTTTTTCGCTTGCTAGCGTTGGTTTGCTTAAAAAAAAAGAAAAGAAAATAGTTTATCCTTTTATTTTGTCTCCTTAGTCTTTTTCTCCTATTTCTAAGTTTTCTTTGTTTTCAGGCCGAGCGATTGGGTTTCTCTCACTTTTTGTGCCCCTTTCATTTTGGCACAATTGCATCTTTTGATTTCGCCGAGGCCGTTTTTCCTTCCATGTCATCGAAGGCATCCAGCGGCTTCAAACGTTTTACTTGGTGCAACCGGACCATCTCAGGTGCTGATACCCATTCCTGGTGTATCCAGTGCCTTGGACCCGACCACAGCCCAGCTACTTTATGAAGAAATGGACCCAGGTGGCTCGAGAAGCCCAGTGAGAGAAACTGTTTTGGGCTCGGTCCGGTCCTTTGACGTCGACATCGATGTCAGTACTGAGGTTGTCGGCGTCGACTTTGAGGGAGGCATTGATGTCAGGAGCAGAGGTAATGGCTGCTGAGAGACCAACTCGTGCTGGAAGCAGAGAGGCATCTAGTGGGTCTCCACCTGTACCCCAAGGAGACGTGAGGATTCCACATTGTCCTCGTCGGTTCCAAGGAGTTTTGATGACGGGCATCGAGCAAAGGCGAAGAAGCACCGTCATCGATCCCCTTCTACACATGGTGCCGGGAGCTCCAGGGCATTGAGGGATTCGGCACCCAGAAAGCTTCAGTGCTGAGAGCACCGCTCTACCTCTATACAGGAGGTGCCGATGCAACGGTCTCTTAGCAGTCCTGTACCTTCGCCTGAGCCTCAGCAGATTCTGCCACCGGCTGTTCCACCGACCGCGCAGCCTTCTCCGATGGCGGCTCTCGACGAGTCCATCTGGGCCCTGCTTCCAGAGCTTCTAGATGGACTGCTGCGCCAGTCTGCTTCGGTGTTGGGGATGCTTGCGCCTTCTGTACCACCTGCTACAGCGGCGTCTAGCCCTTCACCTGTGGTGAGCTCTTTGTCCTCGGTGTCGGCTACCACTAGTTTGACTCCCGTTCGACATCAGTGGAGGAAGCTTCGCCACGGTCCATGCGGGCGTCAGCTTCTCGACATCGCCATCAAGGATGTCGATCCTCAGCGTCGAGGCAGGCTCAGTCTCGGAGCTCCCTAAGAGAAGTATTATCCGATACTGAAGAGGAGCATTCATGGGAGTCAGAGGGAGATCCCAGATACTTTTTTCCAATGAGTCTTATGGGATTCCCTCTGAACTTTCCCCTCCGCCTGAAAGGAGACTGTCTCCTCCTGAGAGTCTTTCCTTCATATCTTTTGTCCGGGAAATGGCTACGGCTATTCCATTCCCTATGGAGGTTGAGGATAAGCCCAGGGCTGAGATGCTTGAGGTCCTGGACTATCCTCCACCTAAGAAGGCTGTGATGGCTCCTCTACATAAGGTACTGAAGGAAGTCCTTATGTGGAACTGGTCGTTCCCTCTGTATAGTCCCATGATCCCGAAGAAAGCTGATTCCCAGTATCGGATCCATGGTGAACCTGGGTTGATGAGGTCTCAGCTACCCCACAATTCCATGGTGGTGGACTCCGCCCTCAAAAGAGCCAAGAGTACTAGGGACTATGCCTCAGCGCCCCCAGGCAGAGAAGCTAGGACCTTGGATTCTTTTGGGAGGAAGATGTATCAGGCCGCTATGCTCAATGCCCGTATCCAGTCCTACCAGCTCTTGATGAGCGTCCACTTGCGGAACTCGGTGAGGCAACTGTCTATCTTGTTTGATGCCCTCCCTCCAGAGCAGGCTGAGCCTTTTCGCCAGGTGGTCAGGCAGCAGAAGGCATGTCTTAAATTCCTGGCCAGGGGCGCTTACGACTCTTTTGATGTGGCATCCAGAATTGCTGCTCAAGTTATAGTGATGCGCAGACTCTCATGGTTGCGTGTCTCTGACCTGGATCATTTGGTCCAGCAGCGGATGGCGGATGTGCCTTGCCAGGGGGACAACCTTTTTGGTGAAAAAGTAGAGGATCGTGTTGATCAGATCAAGAAGCACAATGATGCTATGGATTCTCTCTCCCGCCGGGTGCCTTCTGCTACAACCTCCTCATCTAGAAGGTATCTTGAGGGAAGAGGAGTGCTCCCTATTCCTATGCTAGGCATAGGTACACTACGGCTGCCCGGCAGCTTACCCAGGCTCAGTCCCAGCCGCCTCGTTCTCGTCAACAGCGTACACCTAAGGCCTGTGATACACCCCAGCAAAAGCAAGGGAAGAAGGGCTGAAATTCTATGCCAGGTACTTCCTTGTGCAAAAGAAAATGGGGATGCGTCCCATCCTAGACCTAAGGGCCCTGAACAAATTTCTAGTCCAAGAAAGGTTCAGGATGGTTTCCCTAGGCACCCTTCTTCCCATGATTCAGGAGGATTGGCTATGCTCCCTGGACTTAAAGGATGCTTACACTCACATGCCAATACTTTTTTTTTGTTACATTTGTACCCCGCGCTTTCCCACTCATGGCAGGCTCAATGCGGCTTTCATATTGTATACAGGTACTTATTTGTACCTGGGGCAATGGAGGGTTAAGTGACTTGCCCAGATTCACAAGGAGCTGCCTGTGCCTGAAGTGGGAATTGAACTCAGTTCTTCAGTTCCCCAGGACCAAAGTCCACCACCCTAACCACTTGGCCACTCCTCCACTTCCAGCTCACAGGAAGTATCTTCAGTTTCGGCTGGGAATATAGCGCTTTCAGTACCGTGTGCTGCCTTTTGGCCTGGCATCTGCACCCAGGGTGTTTACAAAGTGTCTGGCGGTAGTCGCAGCGTCGCTACGTAGACTGGGAGTACATGTGTTTCCTTATCTCGACAGTTGGCTGGTAAAGAGCACCTCCGAGGACTGTGCTCTGGAGTCCATGTGAATGACTATTCAGGTGCTAGAACTACTGGGATTCGTAATAAATTACTCTTAGTCCCATCTCACTCCTGTCCGAAAACTGGAGTTCATTGGAACACTGCTGGACACAAAGACAGCTCGGGCTTATCTCCCCGAGACAAGGGCAATCTCCTGTCCTTGGTGTCCATATTTCGAGCATCTCAGCAGAACACAGCTCGGCAGATGTTGAGACTGTTAGGGCACATGGCCTCTACAGTACATGTAACACCCCTGGCACGTCTTCATATGAGATCAGCACAATGGACCCTAACTTCCCAGTGGTGTCAAGCTACAGGGAATCTAGTGGATGTGATCCTTCTGTCCACCGAATTTTGGAATTCTCTTCAGTAGTGGACAATCCGGTCCAATTTGACCATGGGACGGTCATTCCAAATTCCTCAGCCACAAAACGTGCTGACGACGGATGCATCCCTCCTGGGGTGGGGAGCTCATGTAGATGGGCTTCACACACAAGGAGCCTAGTCCTTCCGGGAAACAGGTCTTCAGATCAGCCTCCTGGAATTACGAAAGATCTGGAACGCTCTGAATGCTTTCAGAGATCGGCTGTGCAACCAAATCATCTTGATTCAGACAGACAATCAAGTTGCGATGTATTACACCAACAAGCAGGTGGGCACCGGATCTCGCCCTCTGTGTCAGGAAACCGTCCAGATGTTGCTTTGGGCACACCGACATGGCGTGTTTCTCCAAGCCACATATTTGGCAGGCGTAAAGAACAGTCTGGCCAACAAGCTGAGCAAGATAATACAACCTCACGGGTGGTCACTGAACATGGGCGTAAACCGCAAGGTCTTCCGAGCATGGGGCACCCCCTCGGTGGAATTTTTTGCCACTCAGATGAATCACAAGGTCCCTCAGTTATGTTCCAGGCTTCAGGCCCACGATAGACTAGTGTCAGATGCCTTTCTCCTTCATTTGGGAACAGGCCTTCTGAATGCATATCCTCCCGTACCTCTAGTAGGAAAGACTTTGCTGAAACTTAAGCAAGACTGTGGAGCCATGATCCTAATGGCACCCTTCTGGCCGCATCAGATTTGATTCCCTCTTCTTCTGGAGTTGTCCTCTGAAGAACCGTGGAGATTGGAGTGTTTTCCAACCCTCATCACTCAGAACGAGGGGTCGCTTCTACATCCCAACCTCCAGTCTCTGGCTCTCACGGCCTGGAGATTGAGAGTTTATAATTCGCCTCCTTAGGTCTGTCGGAGGGGTCTCCCGGATCTTGCTCGCTTCCAGAAGAATCCACGAAGAGGTGTTATTCTTTTAAATGGAGAAGGTTGGCCCTCTGGTGTGACATCAAGGCCCTAGATCCTCTATCTTGTCCTACACAGACCCTGCTTGAATACCTTCTACACTTGTCAGAGTCTGGTCTCAGGACTAACTCCGTAAGGGTTCACCTCAGTGCAATTAGTGCTTATCATTGGCATGTAGAGGGTAAGCCTTTAGTTGTTCGCTTCATGAGAGGTTTGTTTTTGTCAAAGTCCCATGTCAAACCTCCACCAGTGTCATGGGATCTCAATGTCGTTCTCACCCAGCTGATGAAACCTCCTTTTGAGCTACTGAATTCCTGCTATCTGAAGTACTTGACCTGGAAGGTCATTCTCTTGGTGGCTATTACTTCAGCTCGTAGGGTCAGTGAGCTTCAGGCCTTAGTAGTGTATGCACCTTATACTAAGTTTCATCACAACAGAGTAGTCCTCCGCATGCACCCTAAGTTCCTACCGAAGGTGGTGTCGGAGTTCCATCTGAACCAGTCAATTGTCTTGCCAACGTTTTTTCCCCGTCCTGATGCCCACCCTGGCGAAAGCACCTTGCACATCTTTGGCCTGTTATGTGGAGCGTACGAAGCCATTCAGACAGTCCGCCCAGTTGTTTGTTCCTTTCGATCCCAACAGGAGGGGAGTCGCCATCGGAACGCACAATCTCCAATTGGCTAGCAGATTGCATTTCCTTCACATATGCCCAATCTGTGCTGACTCTGGAGGGTAATGTCATGGTTCATAATGTTAGAGCCATGGCTGTGTCGGTGGCTCACTTAAAGTCAGCCTCCATTGAAGAGATTTGCAAGGCTGCAACGTGTTCATCAGTCCACACATTCACATCTCACTACTGCCTTCAGTAGGATACCCGGTGCGACAGTCAATTTGGGCAGTCAGTGCTGCAGAATCTTTTTGGGGTTTAGAATCCAACTCCACCCCCTTAGGCCCTTTTTTATTCTGTTCCAGGCTGCACTCTCTGCTAGCTGTATATAGTTTCAGGTTACCTTATATTATGTCCTCGCCGTTGCGAGGCCCAATTGACCAATGCTCATTGTTTTAAGTGAGCCTGGATGCTAGGGATACCCCACATGTGAGAATAAGCAGCCTGCTTGTCCTCTGAGAAAGCGAAGATATTTACCTGAAGCAGGTATTCTCTGAGGACAGCAGGCTGATTATTCTCACAAACCCTCCCTCCTCCCCTTTGGAGTTGTAATTTACTTGTTATGCTGTTTGATTTAACTGAGGTACGCGCTCGTGTGGCAGGTGGGAAATCAGTCCGAGCATGCACACTGCACGTGCGCCAGTAGACTGGCAAAATGTTTTTGTTTTTGCTATTGTAAAAAGCCGATTCCTATGCCAACGCGGACGTCGACTCACATGTAAGAATGATCAGCCTGCTGTCCTCAGAGAATAACTGCTACAGGTAAGTATTTTCACTTTATCTGCCATCATTTACTATGTTACTATAATCAATTACAAAAATGTACAGAAACTATTAAATTATGCTCATATAACATTCCACAAAAAATGAGACAACTTCTTAGCAGTTATCACATTCTGTTTTGCATGCTGATACTCCTCATGACCTGACAGGAACCCTGTTTCGCAATGCAAGATTGCTACCTTTCAAGCTGCTAGACTTGTGATCAGAAGTACCTGACCTGAAAGAGAGCAAGCCATAGACCTTTTGCAGAATAGCCCATTTTGAATGAAGTGACAGCTTTCAGTGGTTTGTTCTGCTATGCTACACCCAGACAATATGATTGGGTGATCATTCTTAATAGTAGGTTTATATGTTTAAAATTTTATGATCTCTAATGTAGACAAGGCACTGGGTGTTTTATGAAATTTATATGTTTTTAAAGCTTGTAGTATAGTTATATTTATTTGTTGTTATCCTATATAATAATTCTCACCTCCAACGTTCTATGCGTCTGGCTGCCTTTGTCCGTAGCTTTCTTCAGAGTTGGTTTGCTAGGCTCCAAAGCCCTGGCTGACGTCATGTAGAACGCCAGAGCTGGAGGAGGAGGGGCAAAAGGGGCAGGGCACAGGGGTGGAGCTTGAAAGAGAAACAGAAGCATTGAGGGGCGGAGTAGCTGAGAGCATCACGACCAATGGCAGGGAAAGAAAGGTCGGAGTCCTCCTTGGGCATGAGCGCAGGGGGCAGAGCCACAGAGAGCATGCTGCTGTGCCGAGCCGTTGCGCTCCTGCGCGGGGGAGGGGGACCTCAGGAGTCGGAGCAGCGCTGCAGAGGAGGAAAGCAGGCGACGGCCACAGCTGCTCCTCTGAGCCCCATGGGAGGGTATGTGGGCAGCCGCCACGACTCCTCAGGCGGGAGGGACCCTGAAACTCGGAGGGAGAGACCCTGAAAATCGGAGGGAGGGGGGACCCTGAAAGTCGGAGGGAGGAAGGAAGGGGGGACCCTGAAAGTTGGAGGGAGGGAGGGAATGACCCTGGAACTGAGAGGGAGGGGGGCCTTTGGCACACACTTTCATTCTCACACACACACTCTCTCTCTCACAGACACACTTGCACCCAGTCTCACTCTCTCTCTCACAGACACACTCGCACCCAGTCTCACTCTCTCTCTGTCACATGCACACACTCACACATTCTCTCTCTCTCTCTCTCTCTCACACACACAGTCACTCTCACACACACTCTGTCTCTCAAACATACACACTCTGAGGAAAACCTTGCTAGCGCCCGTTTCATTTGTGTCAGAAGCGGGCCTTTTTTACTAGTTTATTATATATTACCTCTTGTTACATCCCCTCGTCGTGTTCTGGCCCTTTGTTCTTCTGCCTCCATGGAGGAAATTCACAAAGTTGTGACATTCATATCCCACTACTGTTTTAGAAAGAGACTCCCAACACAACAGTAGCATTGGCCACTCCATCTCCATGAATCTCTTTGAGGATTAGAATCCAATGCTGTTCCCGCCCCTCTCTTCCAAATAAAAATAAACAAAAAAATATGAAAAAGACTAACCCCTAAATCATACATGGTTGTCTGCTCACAGCACCTTGCTTGTTCTCTATTTTTCCTTTTTTTCTGTTGCAGGTAGTCTGTAGCTAGGGAATCCCATGTTGTGAGGACTTGCTACCCAGCTTGACCTTGGCAAAAACCAAGTTACTAACCTGTAGCAGATATTAGAGGCCAACCAAAACTTTTCAGTTTTGGCCAAAACTGAAATTGTCTGAAAGCTTTGTGCCAAAACCAAAACTGCAGCCAAAATTCATCACTTGGTTTTGGCCAAAACCAAAACTGGAAACTCATTTGGTTGTGTGAATGTGAACCAGTGAGGACCACTGGGGACTGTCAGACTGTTAAACCTACAGTATCCAAGCCAGAATATAATAATTTAAATAATAAAAGATTGTATTTTATCTCCAAGCAATATAGCCTCCACATTAGAGAATAACACAGGATGGGACAGGGACAGAACCCGCTTGGATGGGGACAGATTTTGTCCCTATGTCATACTCTAAAAGCTTGAGACTAGCCTTAAACAGGCTGTTACAACATGATGCAACAACAGCTATAATATGCTAGTGTCAATATATAAAAATGTAACACAGGGAGATCACGTGATGGATTGAGGAGAGAGGACGTGTTTTTTTCTGTCCTCCAGGACCCTTCCCTCAGCCAGACGGCTACAGCACAGAAACACAAAGGAAAGGATCGATTAACAAAAGAAATTTAAACGTGGTGTATGGACCTCTTTATTACAAGAGGAGAAAAGGTGATGCCAGGGAGAACGGCCTAAAAAGAGACGGAGAAACAGTGTGGAGCTAGAGATCCCAAGATGGTGCTGAGCCGAGCGGTAACAGCCCTGCCGCTTTTCACGCCGCCGCAACTACTGCAGCTTACAGAAGCAGTGAAGACTGCGATGGCTCCACAGTTCTCTCACCTCTCTGAATAACTATCCAGCTTGGAGGTCCTGTTGGAGGACACGACTTACCGTAAGGGACAATTGGAGAGGTGGATTGCAGTGATGGAGGATGTGGAATCCGGCACCCAGACAAAAATACAAGAGCTGCAGAGGGCCTTAAAAGTACAAGCACAACAATTGGATGACTTAGAAAATAGATCAAGGAGATCTAACCTTAGAGTCATTGGAATTCCGGAATCGGTTCCTGATCATTCCTTACCTATGCTGCTGGAACGATGGATGAAAACAGAATTTGCATTGTCGGATGGTGTGGGCCCCCTCTGTCGTGAACGAGCACATAGAATTGGCCGCAAAACAAATGGAGGGAACTGCCCACGAGCAGTAATAGTAAAAATCCACAGTTTCATCCACAAAGCTAAAATACTGCGTGGCGCGCAGCTCAAATGGGACACACTGACTTATGAAGGGGCGAGTGTAAAGATATTTCAAGATTATTCAGCTGCACTGCAAGAATGTCGGCGGTCCTTTGGGCCTATATGTAAGAGCCTTGCGGAAAAGAAACAAAGATTCATGCTTAATGCTGAATTATCCAGCACAGCTCAAAGTTCTGCAGAATGGCACTTGGAAGATATTTCAATCTCCGCAGGAGGCACAGGAACTTTTGAAAGATTCTCCTCTAGTAGAGACTGGTAATACATGAATATGTGGAACTCCCAGAGCATGTGAACAGCCATGTTGAGCACTTTGGTAGGTGGAAAGCTGCAGGGCGGTAAGGGTGTTCATGTTGGTGCATGATGAGAGGGGCAGAATGAAGTTATATGTTTCTTATGTTGAAAAGTTGCTATTCGCATTGTCGGACAGTGTGGGCCCCCTCTGTCTTGAACGAGCACATAGAATTGGCCCCAAAACAAATGGAGGGAACCGCCCATGAGCAGTAATAGTAAAAATCCACAATTTCATCCACAAAGCTAAAATACTGCGCGGCGCGCAGCGCATATGGGACACATTAACTTATGAAGGGGCTAGTGTAAAGATATTTCAAGATTATTCAGCTGCACTGCAAGAATGTCGGTGGTCCTTTGGGCCTATATGTAAGAGCCTCGCATAAAAGAAACAAAGATTCATGCTTAATGCTTAATTATCCAGCACAGCTCAAAGTTCTGCAGAATGGCACTTGGAAGATATTTCAATCTCCATAGGAGGCACAGGAACTTTTGAAATATTCTCCTCTAGTAAAGACTGGTAATACGTGAATATGTGGAACTCCCAGAGCATGTGAACAGCCATGTTGGGCACTCTGATAGGTGGAAAGCTGCAGGGCGGTAAGGGTGTTCAAGTTGGGGCATGATGAGAGGGGCAGAATGAAGTTATATGTTTCTTATGTTGAAAAGATGCTATTCGCATAAGAAAGGAAGGTTTGGTTGGATGGTTCTGGGCAAGGGAGTTTGATAACTGGGCCGTGGTGGCTGGGGGGGGGGGGGGGCGTCACTGTATGATCTTCATCCTCTTAACCATATGGTGAGGGAGGGAGGATATGGGGTAATTGGTAGGGGGGGAGATATGACGGGGGTAGGGATGGATGGGGTAGGGCGGGAGGTAATCACAATACAGGAATAAGAAAGACTGGGAGTAAAATAATAGTACAAGCAGAGGGTCAGAGTGCGTGTCACACAATGGACACTTGGAAACAAATCTGGTGGTATGAGAGTGTACAGTTGCAGTGGGGGTTCCTTGGGCTAGGTCGTGGTTCTGGGTGGAGCTTGGCTCCAGGATTCCCATTACTAGTAGATCAACGAAGTAAACGACTTTTGAAGGGGGGTAATGGCGCAGGTTAAGGTGACTAGAGTTATCACGTGGAGCGTGGGGGGAATATCTACCCCGATTATGCGGGTCAAAATACTGTCGGCATTAAAGAGACACAAGGCAGACATGTCTTGCTTGCAAGAAACACGCTTAACAGAGGCAGAACATCAAAAGTTGAAACAGGCTTGGGTTAGGGAAGTTGATGCAGCTTCAGCAGAGGGGTGCCATAGAGGAGTGGCCATATTAATTAGAAAAGGATTGGCAGCTAAGACTCAGTTAATTACCAGAGACCAATTTGGTCGCTGTGTGTTGGTGCATCTTTGGCTACAGAATACCTTGTGGTAGCCTTATATGGGCCTAATACATATGATCAAGATTTTTATAATCACCTGATACAACTATGTTCTCCATACTCGAACCTTAATTTACTGAGTTTGGGGGATTTTAATATGGTAGCAGACCCAATGCTGTTCAATGCCTAGGAAAGCATCCAGAGGGGAGCCTAGAGCACGGGCGTTGTTGATGTTCATGAGGTCCCTAAGCACAGTGGATGCGTGGTGTACTCGTCACCCAGGGGAGCAGGACTTTACGCATTTATTTCGGGCTCATGGCACCCTTTCCCGCATTGACTATATATACTAGTAGACAAGCGGCTATTTCCGAGGGTGCGAGGGGTAGAGATAGGTCCGGAGGAAGTGTCAGACCATGCCTTGGTGTGGTTGGACCTGGAAGCACTGAACTTTTACCAAGGCAGGGTGGGTTGGCGGTTTCCCTCCTTTCTGTACTTAGATAGAGATTTTGAGGAATTCATTCAAAAGAAATGGGAGGACTTTGTGCATTTTAATAAGGAACATGAAAAGCAACCCACTTTATTTTGGTCAACAGCTAAGGCGGTGTGAAGAGGAGAGGTGATAGCATTTGTACAAGGCCGCACACAAAAAAAGTATCAGCAGCCATTTTTAATTTGGAAGCACAAGTCAGGAGGGCCAAGCGTAGATATATTCACACTCCGAACAGAATAACGCGTGAACAATTACAGGTGGCCCAGATAGCATTAAATTCATTTTTGCAAGAAAGAGCTACAAGAGTAGTAAAGTCATGGGGGGGGGGGGGGGGGGGGGGGGAGGAATAGAGTAATCTCAACTATAAAAGTTCGTGGAGGGTACTATACAAAATAGTAGTGAAAAAGTGGCACAAATCTTCCAGGACCATTTCTGCCAGTTATATGAATCACATAGCTCTCCAGGGAAGGTAGAATTAGAAGAATATTTAACATTAGCAGGCATGCCACGATTGAGCCCACAAGAGGTGCAAAACTTGAATGCTCCAAGTGCAAAAAACTATTAAAGCGTTACCTAGACACTCGGCCCCGGGTCCGGATGGGTTTACGGGTGAGTTCTATAAGTTGCTACCCCCAAAAGCCTTAGGATCACTACATGCATACCTAAAGGAGGTGGTTGAGGATAAAGAGTTCCCCTCACATGACAATATGGCACTAATAACACTACTCCTGAAGCCAGGCCGCCCAGAAGATTGGGCGGACTCGTACCGCCCAATCTCTTTATTAAATTTAGATGTTAAGATTCTAGCCAAGATTTTAGCAAACTGGTTAGCGAAGTGTTTACTCCAGCTAATAGGACCAGAGCAAGTTGGATTTGTCAAAGGGTGCCAATTGGTGGTTAATGTACGACACTTGTTATTGGCAATGGCTCAGAGCCAAAAGAATAACATTTCTGCAGTACTCATAAGCCTGGACGCAGAAAAGGCTTTTGATAGGGTGAGTTGGGACTACTTGTTTGGGGTGTTGCAGTTCCTGGGCATCAAAGGCTGGTACTTTCAGGCAATTCAGGCTCTATACTCAGACCCCAAAGCCTCATTGTTAATTAATGGCATACAAACGGAGCAGATAGATATTAGACGTGGTACTCGGCAAGGGTGCCCTCTATCCCCTTTGTTATTTTTGATAACAATAGAACCATTGTTATGTACCTTAAAACGGGAAAAGGGGGTGTCTGGGATTGAGGTGGGTGGAGATAGTGAAAACTTTGGCGTTTGCAGATGACCTGCTGGTGGTGACGGATACTTCTTTTGCTTCTCTGACAATACTGTTAGATAGGGTGGAACATTAAAGTTTAATATCAGGATTTAAGGTAAACATACAGAAATCCCAAATATTACCAATATTACAGGGTGAAGAAATTCAGGGACCAGAGAACAGGGCTTTGGCGAAGGCAGATGGGAAAATTAAATACTTGGGAGTGCAGATACCACAAGACTTGTCACAATTATGTGTATTAAATGTGAATAAGCTGTTAGAGGACACGGCTGCCAAGCTAAAGGTGTGGCAAGCATACCCACTCTCGCTGCTGGGGAGAATAGCGCTATATAACATGATGATTGTGCCCCGCTGGTTGTATGTTTTTCAAACTTTACCCATTTACCTTACATGACAAGATGAAAGTCAGTTGAATAAAATGTTGCAAAAATTTCTCTGGAGAGGAAGAAGGCCGAGGCTGCCTTTATCGATTCTTCAGATACGAAAGGAATATGGAGGACTGGATTTGTTGAGTGTGAGATACTTAACAGTGGCATGTGGTTTGAAGCATCTCAATGATTGGTTCCGCAAAACAACTGACTTCTCTGCCACCAATATCGAGTTGGACTTATTTGAGCAGATCCATTTAATTGCTACCTGCATGGTTGTGGAAAGAACATCCCAGTGGTATTACAGAAACCCTCGATTTTGTCAACATCCACAGCAGCGTGGAGATGGATATGTAAAGCTCATCGTTTCTCACCCAAAGTCACTCCATACCTGGCAATTTGTAACAATCCGGAGTTCGCACCTGGGTCACTCTACAAAGTGTTTGATAGATGGGAGGAGACATGGGTTGGAATATTTGTGCCATGCTTTAACAGAAGAAGGTCAAATTAAGACCTTTCTTGAACTACAAGAACAGTACTCAGTATTGCCAACTGACTATTTTCACTACTGCCAACTGAGGCATTATATATCTAGCTTACCATGGGTAGAGCTAACGGAAAATGTGAGGGAGGAGATGGCCATCTCCTTGGGAGCACAACAAAGAGTGTCATTGGTGTTTCACCATCATCATATCTGAGACACAATGGCAGAATTGGATTTTGCAGCGTATGCAACAAAATGGAGTCAGGACCTGGCTACCACAGTGCCAGCGGTACTATTTAAGGAACATGTTTTGTCATTATGCAAAATCTCCATGTTGGCAGGACATTGGGAATTGCAATACCGGTTTGCCTTACGACTACATGTGTCCCCAAGGCGAGCATTTCACATGGGCTTGTCCCCTGATGGGACATGTATTAAGTGTAAAATGGAAAGCGCGTTAGCTGTCCGAAGGTAGTTTCCTTTTGGAAAAATCTCCTCCAGCAGATGTCACGACAGTGGTCAACAAGCTAATGTCATGACCCATTTTTGCTATTTGGTAGACCAAGACTGGGTTCGCCGATCCCGAAGGAATACAAGGAGTTTGTGCAGAGAACAACTGTTATTGTCAAAAGAACTATTCTTCTCGATTGGCTTACGACGCAGTCCCTTTCAATCCAGAAATGGCGCACCCAGATGGTGTCTCTTCTTCGCATGGAATGGATAGCAACCTACAAGCTCCCTCAACTAGGAATACAGCAATTTCAAAACAGATGGTCTCCATTTTGGGAGACTCTCACTCCTACAGCAAGAGGACAACTGCTGAATCTGTGAACTCTGCAGAGACTTACATTAATCTATGGTCTAGTAGATAAGGAGAGGGGAGGGAGTTGGGAGGGTTGGGGGAACTCGGGATTGGGTTTGGGGGTTAGGTTTAGGATTGTACTTATTATTAATGCTCTGAGAGCATTGCAGCGAGAGTGGGGGTTGTGGGAGGGAGAAACTAGAAAAGAGGTTTGGTTTGTTGTTATGGAAGCACGATTTTGTTGTACCTAGATGGTGTTTATGTTTGATGTTATAATCCTGTATGTGTCATTAATAAAAATTACTAAAACATAAAAATGTAACACATCTTAGACAACTGGTAACTGAATTCAATGACAAAAAAACTGCAGAAGATGCTTTGGGTTTAAATGAAACACTGTTAAGTGACATCATTTGTATCTTGTGTGTCTTTGGTGTGGCAACAAGAGACTTGTCTGCTGATCAAACGTCTACCATCTGCAATGTCCTTCCATCACATGCCCAATTGCTCAAGCATCTTACTTCAACAGGTTCATCCATTGTAGCTGGCATCAAGGACCATTTCCAGCACTTAATTGACACTTATTTTCCTGTTCATCCACTACACAGTTTTGCTTCTCTTCTACACCCATGTCTGAAAGACAATCCAACTATCTTCCCAGATCATGTAAAAACACAAGCAACTGAATCTTTGAGAAGGTTGTACCAAAACTGGATCGAAATGAAAGACTCGAATCCATCATCATCAATAGCTCAGGATCCTCCACATTCCCAGAAAGTGTCACATTTGTGGAAGAGCACCCCCCCCCCCCCCCAAAGAATGAAAATGGATGTTATCAGTTTTATAGAGGAGTAGTCTAATGGTTATTGCAATGGCCTGAGAACCCTCCATTGCCCCAAGTACAAAATAATAAGTGCTTATATATAATATGCAAGACTGCTTTGATTTTAACCACAGAAGGGTGGTATGTCAAGTCCCATTTCCTTTCCCTTTATGGAACAATGCCTCCTTTGAAGTCTGTTGTTAATTAATTAGACAGTTATTTATATTCCAGTGATGCAGACAATGATTTGATTTTTTTTTTAAACAAGCAAAATTATTGACCCAAACTGGCAAAACTTGCAAGGGGGAATCCTCTGCATTCCTGCTACCAGCACATCTTCTGAGAGAACATTTTCTATTGTGGGAAGGACTGTATTTTGTCCCACTGAACATTTTAACAGGGTGAATAAGAGTTCCTTGGATTAGAAGAAGCCATATATTGTTGGGGTTGGAAGGGTAGGGGTTGGTGGTGGGGGGGTGGAATTTCAGTTGCTCATTATTGTTTTCTATTTGTGATTTATAAACAACAGTTGTACAGAGTATTGTTCCTTCTTATACTTTAATAACATAGTAGATGACGGCAGAAAAAGACCTGCACGGTCCATCCAGTCTGCCCAACAAGACAACTCGTGTGCTACTTTTGTGTATACCCTACTTTGATTTGTACCTGTGTTCTTCAGGGCACAGACCATATAAGTCTGCCCAGCACTAGCCCCGCCTCCCAACCACCGGCTCTAGCATAGACCGTATAAGTCTGCCCAGCACTATCCCCGCCTCCCACCACCGGCTCTGGCACAGACCGTATAAGTCTGCCCAGCGCTATCCCTGCCTCCCAACCTCCAGTCCCGCCTCCCACCACTGGCTCTGGCACAGACCGTATAAGTCTGCCCCGCACTATCCCCGCCTCCCAACCTCCAGCCCCGCCTATCCAATCTCGGTTAAATATAAAATCATAAGTGTTTGAGGCTTGTGCAGATGAGAACAGATCCGATGAGGCTGGGACAGGGACAGAGCCTACAGGGTGGGACAAACTTTGTCCCCAAGTCATTCTCTACTCCACACACATGGACCACAGCTAATAAAAACTGAAACTAAAAGCCACGGTGCTTTTACAGTGGCTGATATCATAACTCCATAGGCTAATTCCTAAGGTGCTTATCAATCCAAATTTACAGACTTAAGTTCCAGGTAAATTTTGCATCAAAAGCACTTATTTGGAGCACTCTATTTACTGTATTGTGAAAGATCATAACTACATTACTTGCAATCGCATTACAAAAAAAAGAATAGCTCCACCACCACTACCACCAGGACTAACTTACAATCTCTAGTGGTGTAGTCAAGGCAGAAGTGATGCCCCAGTAACTGGAATGGGCAGGAGTAACTGGGAACCGCTCCTGCTCCAATTGCACATTTAGGGATTGTGAGGGGGGAGGCAGTTGGAATGGGGCAATTCCTGTTCATGGGAGAGAAGGAAACAAGTGTGAAAAAGCAAACACTTTCGTCTTCTACTGAAAACACATGGTCCCAGAATTCTGGGATAACAGTATTGAAATAACACCCCTATCATGGTCAGACCATTTTCTAGTTAAATTTTCCCGAAGTGACCACCTGAAATAAATGGCACCTCCCAGAGTTTGGAAGGAGATCCGAGACAAGAAAAGCTGACCATTGAGAATATCCTGGAGGCCTTGGACGATCCACATGTGGATGAAAGGACAACTACAGTGTCAGAACAGGTTGACATTTGGAATACATACTTAGCCAAGACCTTAGAGAAAACAGCACCACTAAAAAAGGTCTTATGCCCCACTCACAAACGCTCACCTTGGGCTTCTCCAGAACTTCAGATCCTTAAACACAAAGGACGAAAACTAGAAAAGAGATGGTGTAAATCCCGCCTGGATGAAGACAGGCTACACTGTAGGAAGCACACGACAAAGTACTGCCAAGCCTTAACAGCAACCAAAAAACAATATTTCTCTCAATGCATTGCCAATTCAACCAAGCAGTTGTTCAGTATAGTAAACAGCCTACTGCAACCCCCACAACAGTACCAGCCTGCCCAGTCTAAACTGAATTGCAATGATTTTGCTGCATACTTTGCCAACAAAATTAAAAGAGTCCACCAGGATTTACAGGCAATCCCACCCAATCTCCATTCAGTTAACCAGAAGTGCACAGACTCGCCCCCCCCCCCCCTGACAGAGACAGATGGGACACTTTTAACCCAATGACAGAGGAGAGCCTTGACAAAATCCTAAGAGATCTTCAACCAACTACCTGCTCCCTCGACCCCTGCCCATCAAAGATAATGCAGCAGGCAAGTATGGGCCTCATAAAAGGCATCACAAAAATTGTGAATGCCTCTCTTTCTAATGGGCAACTACCAACAGCATTTAAAAAGGTCAGTGGTTCACCCTTTGCTAAAGAAAATCAACCTTGGCCAGGACAAACTTGAAAGTTACCAGCCAGTATCCAACATCTCATTTCTAGGGAAACTCATAGAACAAACAGACTGTGTTCAACTTAATAATTGGCTAGAAGAGAAAAACTGGCTAGATCTATGTCAATGTGGATTCAGACCTGGTTATGGAACAGAAACAGTCCTCGTATCCCTACTAGATGATCTTCACAGAAACAGAGACAGGGCATTCGCCTCTGTGTTAGCACTGCTAGATTTCTCAGTAGCTTTTGACACTGTGGATCATGATATCATGCTAGCATGAATGACAGAAACAGGTATCAATGGAACAGTACTTGTCTGGTTCAGATCCTATCTATCAGACAGGCAACCATCCATAATATTTGGCAGCAACTCATCTACACCATGGGCACTGACTTGCGGGTTACCACAAAGATCGATACTGTCACTTATTCTGTTCAATATCTACCTCAAGCCACAAGCTGAGCTGATTTGGCCAATGGACACTCAGTTCTACATCTATGCAGATGATGTGCAGCAACTCATATCCATTGAACCTGACTTACCTACAGCCTTGAATAAACTGATTACCTGTCTAACAACAATTCAAGAATGGACTAAACACAACAAACTTTGCCAGAACTCAAGTAAAACCGAGCTTCTCTGGGTCCCTAACACAAGTGGATACATACCTAACATCAAAATCTGTTTTGGGAAGTACAAACTCCCCCCTGAAATCACAAGTCAGAAACCCTGGAATACAGTTAGATACAATACTTTGATTCCCCAAATCCAAGCAACCTTCAAGAGCTGCTTCTACTATTTGCGACTGCGACACTGCCTCTCTCCTTACATCGAGAAGGTAAATCTTATCCCAGTTGTGAATGCCATTATAACATCAAGACTGGATTACTGCAATGCACTATACAACGGTCTTACTACAAAGCGTCTGCATCAGCTCCAGTTGATTCAGAATTATGCAGCAAGACTTATAGAAGGTTGCAAACGACTTGACCACATCACACCATTTTTGCAAAAACTTCATTGGCTACCAGTATAATACAGGGCTAAATTTAAAATTCTATGTCTGATCTTCAATGCCCTAAAAGGAAATGGCCCCGAGTACCTGAAAAATAGGATGATCCTCTACACACCACCAAGGACACTAAGGTCCTCTCAAGGCCTATCACTAACCACACCCTCTCCAAAAGACATTACACAATGGGATACCTGCAAGTGAGCCTTCTCCGGAGTGGCCCCCGCATTCTGAAATGCTCTGCTTACCACAAGACTATCTCTGCTTCAGGAAGCAGGTGAAAGCTTGGCTTTTCAACCAGGCCTTTAATGAAAGAAGCAACTAACTTGTTAGTCTCAGTGACACACACATGGATTGACACGGGCTGCACATACTGCAGCAGGACATGTTTATCCACTCCTACCTTAGGTGAGATAATATTTAACCATCTCTCGGACCTCATGTGCACCATTCTTTAAATTAGTCACCTTACTTTCTAACTCTTCTTACTTTCTTACCTATCTATATGTTCCATCTTTGCTTATACCCTTCACTCTCAATTAAAATGTTCTGTTACGTATTGTGTTGACATTGTAAGTAATATACTATGCCGTACTTTGTATTGTTATTTGAATATTTTTACTGCTGTAATTGCCTATTGCTCATGTTTAATCTATTCTTACTGTGCACCGCCTTGAGTGAATTCCTTCAAAAAAGCAGTAAATAAATCCTAATAAATAAAATAAAATGTCCAGGTAATTTGTTCCAAAGAACAGGACCTACTACAAAAATAGCTATAGCCCTAGTATCTGCATGTCATATCTATGGTAATCTATCAACAGAAAATTGCATACCTGCCTCAGATCTCAAGGAGCAGCGAGGATGGTATTAAACCAAAACTTGACAAATACCAAGTTCCAAAATAAATGGCCTGATAAATCAGTGCCAGTACTTCAAATAGAATATGTGATTCTACTGATAACCAATCAAATTTCTTCAACATTGGGTTAACATGTTCAAATTTAGCAGCTCCCAAAATCAATTGTTCAGTTCTGGATTACCTGTAACACTTTACATCGAAATGAAGCCATCCCTAAATTCAGAGCATTATAATAATCTTCCTTTTGCATTACTAAACATTACACTACAATTCTAAAATCATGACTTAATAACATTGGTTTTAATCTGCTCAACAAACACATTTGGAAAAATGATGATTTCACCACAGACAAGACCTGTTCTTGCATATATAATGTCGAGTCCAGCAGAACTCCCAGCATCTCATCATCCTTTAAACAAAAATCTTAATATCGCCCATTACAATCAACTCGGGCCAAGAAGGATCCACACATCTCCCTACAAGCATCAACTCAGTTTTTGCTAAATATAAAGCTAACTTAAGTTGGTTCATCCAATCTCTCACTTTACCTAGACAAAGAGAGAACTTGTCCATAGCCTGTTTTCCAATCAACCATGAGTTAAAAAATTAAACATCATCTACATAAATATGATAGCTAACATTCAAATCCTGAGACCCCCTTCCCAGTGATGCCAGAAAAAGATTAAAAAGTAATGCTGACAAAGCTGATCCCTGTGGCACTCCCTTATATACAGGGACAATTTTGGCAACAGATCCCCCACCCTTCATCTGCATAGAGCGAACATTAAAATACAAACAAAACCAATCATAAACTGATCCACCAATCCCCATCAAAGACATTTTTTCCAATAAAATTTGACTTCCCCCATGAGAAAACTAAACAAAAGATTTGATTCTCATCCATACCACACCTAAGTTCATTGATTGTATAGACTAACAATGATTCAACACTATGAACTGGTCTGAATCCATACGGATAGGGGTCCAACAAATGCTCTTTCTCCACAAATCCATTAGCTGTTTCAAAATTGATCTATAATTTCCCATCATTGTCTAATTTAAACCATCTTTTTTTAAAAGAGATTTAACTGTAGTCATTTTAAGCAAAACAGGCATAATAGTAGTCTCTAATGACTTGTTTACTATAGCAGTTAATGATAGTACCACATTCTTGCTCAGTTGTCATACTGCCGTTAAAGAGTACGGATCTAGTAGAACATAATGATTGAAAAATTCTTGGTTACCTCAGACTCATTCATCATCTCAAACTCAGACCAGACCTCACCTTCTACCTTAAGGTCAAGCCTACACTTTGTTACTTCAACAAATTGAAACCTCTCTTCTAAAGAATTCACCTTATTTTGAAGATACTGCAATAACACAACCACATCTGGATCTGATCTCTCCTTTTCACTCACAGGACACTGAACTAGCCTATCTATAGCCTGTTTAACATACTGACTATAATATTCTGTTCCATCTTACAGGCTTTCTGATACTCAAACATTTAAAAAATATCTATATCTTTAATTCGTCTCCATCTATATTCAGAACCACGTAATACTTGCCTCAACTTAATTAGTGGTTCCATCCTCCATGGACAGTATTTAAGCTTATGTCAGAACAACATCACCTTCACTGGTGCAATAATATCTAATGACTCTTCCAAAGAAGAATGCCAACCTTGCACTATCTCTGAAATATCATTCCCAACCAAAGAATCTAAAGGAGGAATCCATAATTCTTTGAGTTCCCGGATGTCAAACTTAGGACATATATGCAATGCTCGCACTTGCTCTTTCTCAAAAAAAAAAAAAGGCCCTCCACCCAGCTTCTGCTTAATAGTTATAGAGTCAGCTTGACCATCCTCCTGACCTAAATACTAGTGAATGACATAGCATCTCTCCCATCCTAAATGGCAAAAAAATCATTTCCAGCTCATTGCCAGCCATATGAGTTTACACTGGTATTCTATAATGGAATTGGTGCACCTCAATGCTGTTATAGAATAGACTAGCCGTTAAGCCCGTAAAAATGGGCAAGTATTGTAGCCCTCCTCTCTCCCCTGGCCTCACCCCGTCCACCGATCCTCCCCCCCCCCCCCCCCCCCCCATATCCAGCGACCCTCCTCTTTCCCTTGGTCTCCCCCCTCCCCCCATGTCCAACGACCCTCCTCTGTGCCCTGCTCTCACCCCAAGTCCAGCAACCATGGCCTCTCCCCCCTGCCCTCCCCCCATGTCCAGCTACCCTCATCGCCGCCACTCCCTCCCCTCTCCATGCCATGCCCCCTGCACTGACCTGACAGCGCCTCTCACCTCCGTGTGAAAGCGCTACAGGCAGCAGCAGATTGCTCTGCTGCTGCTTGCAGCACTTCCACACAGAGGTGAGAGGTGCTGTCAGGTCAGTGCAGGGAGCCCGATACGGAGGGGGGAAGGAGCGGTGGGGGTGGAGGTTGTTTCGCGCGATGTTCCCTTCCAGGCGGCAGCAGCAGCAGCAGCAGCAGCGTCGGTGTCCAACAGTTCGACTCCGTTTCCCTCTCTGTTCCGCCCTCTGACGTCATGACGTCTTGACGCGAGGGCAGGACAGAGAGGGAAGTCTGTACTGCGCATTTGCAAATGAGTACGGTCACTTGCCGTTTATATGTTTGATACTCCCCACATTACATTGGGGCACCTAAAACGAGATTCTTTGTTGTAGTATTGCCCCTATATATACACTTAAGTGGGCATTATTGCTGATTACATGTACAAGTAGAGTAATACAGGAGAGACACCTGGGTGGAGGTTAAAGGCAAGGTCTCAAATTCAGATCGCAGTTAATTCAAATTGTTAAACTGCTCACATTTTAATCATAAACTTATGCCTGCCTTCCTACCCTTAGTGTCGACTAGCATCACTCTGGATATCTTCACTTTAATTTTATCTTTTTTTTAGTTATTATCTTTTATTTTATCATTCAACCGTGTTGCTAGCTGACAAGAAGCAATTTTGCTAGAATTTAGATAACTTATCTGAATGCCTTCAAGACGAGCACACCCCCTACCCTTAGTGTCGACTAGCATCACTCTGGATATCTTCACTTTAATTTTATCTTTTTTTTAGTTATTATCTTGTATCATTCAACCATGTTGCTAGCTGACGAAGCAATTTTGCTAGAATTTAGATAACTTATCTGAATGCCTTCAAGACGAGCACACCCCAACAGGAGCCTGTTTCACCCTCCTGGCTTTTTCAAGGGGAATTCAACGTGCAGTCTCAGGCTATCAGGCACTCGTGTGCTTACTATCCAACTAAAAAAAAGATAAAATTAAAGTGAAGATATCCAGAGTGATGCTAGTCGACAATAAGGGTAGGAAGGCAGGCAGGCATAAGTCTATGATTAAAATGTGAGCAGTTTAACAATTTGAATTAACTGCGATCTGAATATGAGACCTTGCCTTTAACCTCCACTCAGGTGTCTCTCCTGTATTACTCTACTAGTATTGAGTATTGTTATCAGTGATAAAAAGTAGAGTCAGAGCTGCATTTTGTGGCAGTACATGTACAAGTGGCAGATTTTGGCCTTTAATAGGGAACTGAATAAAGAACTGTCCTTCGCAGCCCATGTCCAAACAAGAAGATAGTCAACAATTATATGTAACTTGAAGCAGGTGTAAATTCCAGTGTGTAATTTTTCATATATATATATATATATATATATATATATATATATATATATATATATATATATATATATATATATATATATATATATATATATATATATACCTGTACATACACACACACACATATATACAGTGGTGGAAATAAGTATTTGATCCCTTGCTGATTTTGTAAGTTTGCCCACTGACAAAGACATGAGCAGCCCATAATTGAAGGGTAGGTTATTGGTAACAGTGAGAGATAGCACATCACAAATTAAATCCGGAAAATCACATTGTGGAAAGTATATGAATTTATTTGCATTCTGCAGAGGGAAATAAGTATTTGATCCCCCACCAACCAGTAAGAGATCTGGCCCCTACAGACCAGGTAGATGCTCCAAATCAACTCGTTACCTGCATGACAGACAGCTGTCGGCAATGGTCACCTGTATGAAAGACACCTGTCCACAGACTCAGTGAATCAGTCAGACTCTAACCTCTACAAAATGGCCAAGAGCAAGGAGCTGTCTAAGGATGTCAGGGACAAGATCATACACCTGCACAAGGCTGGAATGGGCTACAAAACCATCAGTAAGACGCTGGGCGAGAAGGAGACAACTGTTGGTGCCATAGTAAGAAAATGGAAGAAGTACAAAATGACTGTCAATCGACAAAGATCTGGGGCTCCACGCAAAATCTCACCTCGTGGGGTATCCTTGATCATGAGGAAGGTTAGAAATCAGCCTACAACTACAAGGGGGGAACTTGTCAATGATCTCAAGGCAGCTGGGACCACTGTCACCACGAAAACCATTGGTAACATATTACGACATAACGGATTGCAATCCTGCAGTGCCCGCAAGGTCCCCCTGCTCCGGAAGGCACATGTGACGGCCCGTCTGAAGTTTGCCAGTGAACACCTGGATGATGCCGAGAGTGATTGGGAGAAGGTGCTGTGGTCAGATGAGACAAAAATTGAGCTCTTTGGCATGAACTCAACTCACCGTGTTTGGAGGAAGAGAAATGCTGCCTATGACCCAAAGAACACCGTCCCCACTGTCAAGCATGGAGGTGGAAATGGTATGTTTTGGGGGTGTTTCTCTGCTAAGGGCACAGGACTACTTCACCGCATCAATGGGAGAATGGATGGGGCCATGTACCGTACAATTCTGAGTGACAACCTCCTTCCCTCCGCCAGGGCCTTAAAAATGGGTCGTGGCTGGGTCTTCCAGCACGACAATGACCCAAAACATACAGCCAAGGCAACAAAGGAGTGGCTCAGGAAGAAGCACATTAGGGTCATGGAGTGGCCTAGCCAGTCACCAGACCTTAATCCCATTGAAAACTTATGGAGGGAGCTGAAGCTGCGAGTTGCCAAGCGACAGCCCAGAACTCTTAATGATTTAGAGATGATCTGCAAAGAGGAGTGGACCAAAATTCCTCCTGACATGTGTGCAAACCTCATCATCAACTACAGAAGACGTCTGACCGCTGTGCTTGCCAACAAGGGTTTTGCCACCAAGTATTAGGTCTTGTTTGCCAGAGGGATTAAATACTTATTTCCCTCTGCAGAATGCAAATAAATTCATACACTTTCCACAATGTGATTTTCCGGATTTAATTTGTGATGTGCTATCTCTCACTGTTACCAATAACCTACCCTTCAATTATGGGCTGCTCATGTCTTTGTCAGTGGGCAAACTTACAAAATCAGCAAGGGATCAAATACTTATTTCCACCACTGTATATACACATATACAAACATACACATTCTAAAATACGGAACATGTACTTTGAAGGATTGCTCTGAATATACCTCCTTCGTAGTGCAGCACATAGATATACATATAGATATATAGATAAGTAGCACCTTTTCTAAAATTGCTGATTATACCTGTATTCCAGGGGTTCTCAATGCAGTCCCCAGGACACACTCAGCCAGTAAGGTTTTCAGGATACCCCATGATGAATATGTATGAGATAATTTGCATGTACTACCTCCATTGTATATAAATCTATCTCATGCATATTCATTGAGGGTATCCTGAAAACCTGACTGGCTGGGTGTGTCCTAAGGACTGGGTTGAAAACCCCTTCTGTATATTGGTTTCTGCTTGTAAATAGTTTTTACACACGCAAACAACACATAAAGCTTCTAAAATAGCCTCTGTTATGAGGCATTTGTGGTCATCCTGCTTTAAGCTAAAGAACATAGCTCATCTAATCTATTTTTAGGCTGTGCTTTTTTATGGATAAAAACCCCAATTTCATATATGTTACGTGGAGGGACATAATCGAAAGGGATGCCCAAGTTTTGCTGAGGACATCCTCGCAAAACGTCCCGGTGAAGGGGCGGGGAAATCTGTATTATCGAAACAAAATGGATGCCCATCTTTTGTTTCAATAATACAGTCGGGGATGCCCAAATCTGGAAATTTAGGTCGTCCTTAGAGATGGTCGTCCTTAGACTTGATGGTTCCTGATTTTCGGCGATAATGGAAACCTAGGACGCCCGTCTCAGAAACGGCCAAATCCAAGCCATTTGGTCATGGGAGGAGCCAGCATTCATAGTGCACTGGTCCCCCTGACATGCCAGGACACCAACCGGGCACCCTAGGGGGCACTGCAGTGGACTTCATAAATTGCTCCCAGGTGCATAGCTCCCTTACCTTGTTTGCTGAGCCCCCCAACCCCCCCCCCCCAAAAAAAAAAAAAACCACAACTGTACACCACTACCATAGCCCTTATGGGTGAAGGGGGGCACCTAGATGTGGGTACAGTGGGTTTCTGGTGGGTTTCGAAGGGCTCACGTTTACCACCACAAGTGTAACAGGTAGGAGGGGATGGGCCTGGGTCCGCCTGCCTGAAGTGCACTGCACCCACTAAAACTGCTCTAGGTACCTGCATACTGCTGTCATGGAGCTGGGTATGATATTTGAGGCTGACTTAGAGGCTGGCAAAAAAATATTTTTAAAGATATTTTTGAGGGTGGGAGGGGGTTAGTGACCACTGGGGGAGTAAGGGGAGGTCATCCCCGATTCCCTCCGGTGGTCATCTGGTCAGTTCGGGCACCTTTATGTGGCTTGGTCATAAGAAAAAAAGGACCATAAGTACATAAGTAATGCCACACTGGGAAAAGACCAAGGGTCCATCGAGCCCAGCATCCTGTCCACAACAGCGGCCAATCCAGGCCAAGGGCACCTGGCAAGCTTCCCAAACGTACAAACATTCTATACATGTTATTCCTGGAATTGTGGATTTTTCCCAAGTCCATTTAGTAGTGGTTTATGGACTTGTCCTTTAGGAAACCGTCTAACCCCTTTTTATACTCTGCTAAGCTACTCGCCTTCACTACGTTCTCTGGCAAAGAATTCCAGAGTTTAATTATGCTTTGGGTGAAGAGAAATTTTCTCCGATTTGTTTTAAATTTACTACACTGTAGTTTCATCGCATGCCCCCTAGTCCTAGTATTTTTGGAGAGCATGAACAGACGCTTCACATCCACCTGTTCCACTCCGCTCATTATTTTATATACCTCTATCATGTCTCCCTTCAGCCATCTTTTCTCCAAGCTGAAAAGCCCTAGGAGAAGAGATGGCTGAGGGGAGTCATGATGACCAAGTAAGGTCATCCAAGTGTTCATCAGGGACGCCCTTTTTTTTTCCATTATGGGTCGAGGACACCCATGTGTTAGGCACGCCCAAGTCCCGCCTTCGGTACGCCCCCATGAACTTTGGTCGACCTCGTGACGGAAAGCAGTTGCGGACGCCCAAAATCGGCTTTCCATTATACCGATTTGGGCAACCCTGAGAGAAGGACGCCCATCTTGCGATTTGTGTTGAAAGATGGGCGTCCTTCTCTTTCGAAAATAAGCCTGATAATCATTAGAATAATACACTACATAATAAACCATAAAAATTAATTATAAAAATGATACATGGCAGTGCATAAAATAATACATACATTACATAAGTAAAACACTCGAATATATCCGTAATTAAAAATAAGTACAACTAGGGAAGAAAAGATCAAAGTCTAACTAAAAATGTAACATCAAAAACCTCTTGTCTTATTAGATCCTAATACCATCTAATTCTGCCCCCCCCCCCTTCCCCCTCAGGTGTGTGGAACAAGACTCTGAGCCATGCTTTATTTGCAAAGATACGAAGAGAAACCCAAAGGTCTTATAGCATTGCATCAGGGAGTAAAATTGACAGATTAGATAGACTTACTGGTTTTTATATGCCATACCACATTAAAGACAAGAAGTCAAAAATACCTGTACATAAGTGTTGCCATACAAAGACAGACCTGTAGGTCCATCAATCCCAGCATCCTGTTTCCAATAATATTTTAAATTTACTAGATGTTGCCTTTGTTATATAAGGAGGGCACAAATCCAGAATACAGTATGAAAAAGCATATTTTTTAAATAACAACATATTTACTGAATCCTATGAAAAAAATAGAAAACTCTTGCCAAAATTTGTCAACACAAATGGAATTGACCAAATTCTCTTGAATATCTAAATATGAGCTATTTGTTAAAAAAAAAGAGTTCCTGGCAGTCACGTGATGGCTTGAGAGAGGAAGCTGTGCCTTTCCATCTCTCCGGGGCTCTCACCCTGCCTTCGCGCTCCAAATGCGACATTAAAACAGCGGAATAGCACCAAACCCCGCATAACAACGTGGAGTGGCTTATGGACCACTTTGTGACCCGCGAAACACGAACGACGCCCAGCAGGGCAGTAAAAAAAGGTGTTGACCATCCACGCGGCCCAAGAAAATCCAAGATGGCAACGGATGCACTCAAGGAACCACCTCCGCAGTTTCATCCTCTCCAACTGCAGCAAATAACAGACGCGGTAAAATCCGCGCTTGAACCGCAACTCCTAAAACTATCGGAGCAACTGGCAGCGGTGGAAACGCAGTTGGGAGAAACCACGCGCCAAACGGGCGAGTTGGAGGTTCATGTTTCCGAACTGGAGGACTCTGCGACGGCCAGAGAAATTTCTATGCAGGACTTAAAAAAAGAGCTGAAATTACAAAGGGACCATCTAGATGACTTGGAAAATCGATCCAGGAGATCTAACCTGCGTATAATTGGCATCCCGGAGTCGGTGTCGGATCGCTCCTTGTCCACGCAGCTGGAAAACTGGTTAAAGCTGGAATTTGCTTTATCAGACAGTGCGGGGCCTTTATGCTTAGAAAGGGCACATAGACTGGGACGCAAGATCAATGCCAACAATAGACTGAGAACGGTAATAATTAAGGTACACAATTTCATTCATAAAGAAGAAATCTTGAGAGGAGCAAGGGCAAAATGGGACACTTTAACATTTGATGGCGCAGGAGTAAAAATCTTCCAGGATTACTCTGTCGCGCTGCAGGCGCGTAGGAAGGCGTTTGCCCCGCTATGTCAACATTTGGCCCAGAAAAAACAGAGATTCATGCTCCTTTACCCGGCTCAACTAAAGGTCCTCATGGAGGGTGGTTGGAAAACGTTCCACTCACCAGAAGACGCCCGGGACCAGCTACAAGGTACACAATTGCCAAATCCAAGTCAGAATGGCTGATGGAGTTCGGACTCACACAAACGAACACTGAAACAGCTGGAGGAGGCACCAGTATTGGCAGGCTGTAAGAACTGTTCCAACTTTATGTGGCAGGGTAATGTTACAGTTAAGAAACAGTTTATGTAGAGTAAATGTTAACTAGAGAACTTTAATGTGGTCTGAATGGTTGAGCATGTATGGGGTTGATGCGAAGGGAGCCGGGGCTGTGAGTGGGGATCCCATACGTAACTAGCACTCTCTCTGCACAGTGATGCTGTGGATAGAGACTGTGTGGATTAGGGGAGGGAATGAGGAAGGGAGGGAGATGGGGGTAGGGAGGGGGGAGTAAAGGGAAGGGAAGGGCGGGTGGGACAAGCATGGGTACAGATGAGCATAAGGAAGGAGCGCATGGGAGCACAGAAAATATGGTGGGGGAGTTCTGGAGCCCAGTGAACAAACGAAGATCCTCCTGGAGAAGGCTGGGCTCCAGGAGTGTAATAGTCCGACGAGACAGCCCAATAAGAACCTCAGTCACAATGCATGAAAGGTAAAACCGAATTAAAAATCCTGTCTTGGAATGTAGCGGGAATTACGTCCCCCATAAAGCGGTATAAGATATTATCCCTATTGAGGGCGCATGGTGCGGACATCGTGTGCCTCCAGGAAACCAAACTTTCAGATAAGGAGCACGCGAAACTCTGCCAACAAGGGGTGGGTGAAAGCTATTACTCCTCTTCGGGGAATCGGAGTGGTGGAGTGGCTATTCTTTTAAAAAAAGGCCTGCCCTGCCAAGCCAGGTTAGCGTATGGAGACTCCGATGGGCGCATAGTATTGCTTCAATTAAATTACCAGGGAACAAAATTCTATTTATGCACCGTGTATGGGCCAAACTCATTTTCCCCCTCTTTCTTCCAGCGCCTGACGGCACTGGGCCTACAATACACAGATGTGCCGTGGGTATGGGCAGGGGATTTCAACCAAGTCATGGAGCCAGCCCTGGACAGGTCTTCCCCACGTGCAGTGGCAGCGGTGGGTGGTGGGAGAGGCCTGCCAGCCTTATGCAAATCTTTAACCTTAGTTGATCCATGGCGACTATTGCACCCTGAGAGCAAAGATTACACTCATCAATCTAAGGTCCACCAAACGTGGTCACGAATCGATTACATATTGCTATCCCAATCTTGGTTCTTCAGAGTGCATAGGGCCTTTATAGGCCCTACTGAGATCTCCGATCATTCCCTGATAGGAATAGAATTAAATTTGGGGACTAGGAGGGAAGCTTCTAGATTGTGGCGATTTCCCTCGCACCTATATCAGGATAAGAAATTTGTGGATCATGTGAAGGCCCGCTGGTAGTTCTATGTTGACACGAATGCGCCCTCTTGCGCCTCACCAACTTTGTTTTGGGAGGCCTCTAAGGCTGTTGTTTGTGGAGAGATAATTGCATACATGAGTGCGCGAGCAAAGAGGCTGGCAGCGGGCATTTTACAGCTAGAGTCAGCTTATAGGGTGGCAAAAAGATTGCATATAGCTAACCCCAATAGAGAAAACCAAGAGAAAGTGACGTCAGCATTGGTGGCGTTAAACTCGATGATTCACGAGAAATATAAGGGGCTACTATTTGCCAGGCACCTAAATTTTCAACGTTTTGGAAACAAAACAGGGAGACTCCTGGCACAGGTAGCTAGAGCAAAAACAACACAGAAATTTATTTCCCAAATCAAACTGGGTGCTATGCCACGGCTCTCCCGACCCGAGGAAATAGCAAAGGCATTCAAAGATTATTTTCAGGAAGTGTATTCCAATAAGGGAGAAACCCAAGGCCCAATGATAGAAGATTATTTAGAAGACGCGGCCATGCCGCGCCTGGAACAAAAAGTGATAGAACAAATGTCTCTCCCTATTAGAGCGCAGGAACTACAAAAGGTAATAAAATCCCTACCACTCCGATCGGCCCCTGGACCAGACGGGTTTCCTAGCGAATACTACAAAATCCTGGGTCACAATTTGGTGGGACCCCTAATTTCATACTATGAAGAGGTGGTGGGGCCTGGGAGTTTTTCCCTGAGAGAAAATGAAGCGCTAATCGCTCTTATTCCAAAGCCGGGAAAGCCGCAAGACCAATTGGAATCCTACAGACCAATATCATTACTCAATGTTGATGTCAAGATTTTGGCAAGGATATTGGCAGACAGGCTAGCGCAACATCTACCGTCCCTAATTAGTGATCATCAGGTCGGCTTCGTCAGAGGCCGTCAAGCTACGGGGAATGTGCGAAAAGTCCTCCTGTCCATAGCGCATAGTCAGAACACAAAAAACCCGCTTTTATTAGTAAGTCTCGATGCTGAAAAAGCATTCGACAAAGTGCAGTGGAATTATCTTTTCTTGGTGTTGCGCTGGGTGGGACTGGGGGGCTGGTTCATGGAGGCCGTAGCGGCTCTGTACTCTAATTCCACGGCCCGCATAGTGACAAACGGGACCCAGTCAGCAGCATTCACATTGCAACGGGGAACTAGACAAGGCTGCCCACTATCCCCCCTCTTGTTCCTATTGTACTTAGAACCCTTATTACGGACCATCACAAGAGACCCAGGCATAAGGGGCCTTCCTATGCCCGCACAGGAGGTCAAAATATTAGCATTTGCGGATGATATATTTTTTACTTTGACTAACCCTGAAACATCGGTGCAGCATCTGCTGGGGGCCCTGGACGAATTTGGGTTTCTCACGGGATTTTCCCTGAACTTTCAAAAGTCAGTAGCCCTTCCAATACAGGCGGAGATTAGGACAAAGTGGATAGGCAAATTTCCCTTTCAGTGGGAGACAACCAGGCTCAAATATTTGGGGGTTTATATCCCCATAGACCTATCGGAGCTCTATGCACTTAATATGGTACCCCTAAAGCAGTAGACCACGAAAATGTTGCAAAGATGGCAGGCACTCCCGGTCTCACTATTAGGTCGCATTGGGGCTCATTTTCAAAGCACTTAGCCTTCCAAAGTTCCATAGGTTTCTATTGAACTTTGGAAGGCTAAGTGCTTTGAAAATATGCCTCATTGCGCTTTACAACATGGTACTTTTTCCCAAGTGGACATATGTGTTGCAAATGCTCCCGCTACTCCTACGTCCCGGAGAGGGAAAGTGGCTCCAGAAAAAATTAAATTATTTCTTATGGCAGGGGAAGAGGGCCCGGATACCACTTCCCAAAGTAATGTTACCCCGAATTAGGGGGGGATTGGGACTTCTGGACCTTAAATTGTTTGCCTTCGCTAGTAATACACGGCACATATCAGACTGGTTTCCCAACTCCCACTATTTTACTTGCACAGACACAGAGATTGCTTTACTGGGAAATACCCATTTTGCATGGTGGTTACATGCCCCATCGGTGGACTTGACCCAGTTGGGACAGCTGCGATATGTTCTGTCCCCGCTGCGCACCACCTGGAGGAGACTCTGTCGGATTCGGTCGTTGAGTCCTTCAGTCTCGGGACTGTTGCCACTTAGTGGAAATTCAGCATTCCCGGCAGGGAGTATTTCACCCGCCTTTCTGAGGTGGAGCGCGGCAGGGATAAAATATCTGTTTCTGGTGGTAAACGACCAAGGGGGAATAAAATCACTTGAGGAGCTGAGGGAAGAGTATGGGGCGAATGTGAATGATTGGTTTGCATATGCACAGCTGAAGCATTATGTAGCCTCGTTACCAGCAGACTCTTTGAGTGTGGACTCTTGGGACAAGGTTCATGAAATGCTTGGACTGGACGCACAACTGAAAGCGTCACTCAGTTACTTCCACCGCGACCTGAGAGATGCATCGGAGACCCTGGATTACAAAGAGGTGTCCGTGGCTTGGAGTGCCGAGCTGCACGTAAACATACAACCAGAGCAAATTGGGGAATGCCTAAAAGCAATGTACAAAATGACAGCAAACGCGGCTTGGTAGGAAATGCAGTATTAATTCCTACTTCGATTGCATATTTCTCCTTACAGAGCATATAAAGCAACATTGCGAGAAACAGACTCTTGTCCTAAATGTAAAAGTGCTAAGGCCCACTTGGGGCACATGTATTAGAACTGTGTTCGAATAAAAATCTTTTGGACAGAGTTACATGGCCACATGACACAGATCTGGAATTCATCTTGGAAGCAGTCTCCAAGACAACTGTTCGATGTATTCGGGCTGCAAAGACCAACACCGGTGGGATTTAAAAGCTTTTTGCGTAGAACTATGTTAATGGTGAAGAGAACCATACTGCAGTTATGGTTGACGGAGGACCGTCCCACAGTCCCACACTGGAGATCAGTGATGATCCAGGCATGCGCCTTGGAAAAGAAGGGTATACCGGACTTGGCCTCCAGAAAAGGAGTGCAATTTTGTAACACCTGGGCCCCATTCTGGGACTCCCTCACACCAGTAGCAAGAAGCAAAATACTGAATTGTTGACTCATGCTTGATAGAGAAGGGTTGGGTAAGGGAAGGGAGAGGCGGGGGGGGGGAGGGGATGGGGAATAGGATAGGAGGGAATAAAAGGAAAAGGCAAGACGAACAATGTGTTCTATAAGATATGTAACTTGAATTAATGTTGTAAGCTATTGATGTTTGGATTGCAATAAACACGATTTATACAACAACAACAAAAATAGTTCCTAATCAAAGTGATCTTTTCGCTAAAATAATTTGCCAGTTGCATGGCTGATGGTTTATTGTCTGTGGCTGAAATGGTTATAATATTCGTGTTTGTAAGATTAGAAAGTATGTTAAAAAGCATCTTAGTATCCAAGTATTACCCTAACTAGTTTGGAATAATACTACTTTCTTTTATACTTTAATAGAATCTTATATTCTTTTTAACTAAAAACTAGCACAACTTGTTCTCCCTAGAAGGATGTTTATGCCAATATCTTTCTAGAACTCTACATCTTCGTTTTAAGGCAAGTAATTCTGAATCAAACCATTTATCTGAATATCTAATTATATTATCTAAAACTTCCTTAAAGTTCTTGCCAAGCTTTAGGAAAATCTGAAATCTCTGAAGATATATTTGTCTCATCAAATTATGACCAGAATGCCAAATGATCATTGGAAAATTTCATTTAATAATGAGTCCTCTGTGGAGGTAAGCCAAGTTTCAGTTAACATAAAACAGCCCAATTGTTTCAATAATCAAATCCTTAATAATGTGAGATTTATTTCCCACAGATCTAGCATTAATATAGACATATGGGATTGATAAATAAGACAACTTCTGACCTTGTTTAGGTAGTTGCAAGTTTGATATAAATCTATGTCTACTATGATCATTTCCTCTTTACAAAACAAGGCATGTTTACCTTTCTGAGAGTTAATAAAATGTGGTAAATATGTAGAACAACCAACCAAGTACCTGTGATCTATTATATACTTCTTTGATCTACTGTAATGAAAAGAAGTATGAGTTGCAGTCCTAAAATAAAATCCATATTGCCCCAATAAAAATAACCAGACAGAAATCAATAAAAACCAATCCATGATAAAATGTAACCTAAATCGGTTAAACTAATCAATAAGGTACCTCTTCACTCAGAACTGCACAGAGGTGGACGCCTTTGGCTTGCGCCTTAGGCAGTGTGCCATGCGGAGATGTGCCGCGGTTTTAGACACCCCGCAGCATCTGACGTGTTAGTAGTCCCAGCCTGCTCCCACGCCAGAGCCAAGTTGACAGTAAAGGGCTATAAGCGGAGAATTCCTCCCATGCCTTAGTATGATGGTATCAAAAGCAATCCTGGCAAGATGGTAGTCAAGAGAAAGCTTGCAAATGCAGATCTTAAAACAGCTTGGACATAAAAGTGCTTCAGCACTAGCCAGAGGTAAATAACAGGGACTGTAGACCTGCTGTTTAAACTCCTTGTGGCTTCTGATGTGTCAGCCAGTAGGTGGAGCCTGCTCCCATACCCAGAGCCAAGTTGACAGCAAAGGGCTATGGCAGAGTGTGCTCCCACGCTGTAGTATGATGGTATCAGAAGCAGTTCTGGCAAGCTCTGAAAACACACCTCTTTAACAAAGCTTACAAAAGTCACCCTTAATGATACAAATCATCCCCCAAACCACCCAAGCACACCTAAAACACTTCTCACACAACATACCCAACATCCGCCTATCTAAATCCTCTTTTACCTCAGCTTATGATCAACTGTATTTAAACCATGTACTGACTTTATCATAACCCTACTCTGTAAGCCACATTGAGCCTGCAAAAAGGTGGGATAATGTGGGGTACAAATGCAATAAATAAATAAATAAAAGATGGTAGTTGAGGGAAAGCTTGCAAATGCAGATCTTAAAACAGCTTAGACATAAAAGTGCTTCAGCGCTGGCCAGCGGTAGTCTTGCAAAAAGGGTGCAATACAGCAAAATGTAATAATTGTGGTTTATTACTCTCCCCTTGAGACAATATTGGAGCTATAGATCCTGTTTCCACTTTTGTGATAAGGTATTTTTCTGGCAGTAATGATGTTGTTAAGGTCATTAGAAAAAATTGGGAAGTGGTGCAATTTTATCCAGTTTTCTAAGAATTATCTTTAAGGATTGCCTTTTCAAGAGGAAGAAATTTGAAAGAGATCCCGAGTCCAGCTGTGTGAAGAACTATCATGAAGAAAACAGTCGTGTATGGCCATTTTAAGTATTTCATGTGCAATATCTGTGATGTTACTTTACAGTGAAGGAATTTACAAACAAGCCATAATTGGATGTATGCATGCTTATGTTCTCTGGGATTTTGCTTTAGAGGCAGAGCAATGCTCTCTATTGGAGATGTCAACATATATGTTGCCTTCTTTCTTGCTATGCAGTTGCTACTTTCTGGTTTGTATAAGAAGCATCCTGAGCAAGTATCTGTTTTTCTCTCTTTTAACCTTGTGTGGACATGCTCATTTTCCATCTACACAAAAAGTTGGAGGAGGATGAAAAGACGCCCCCCCCCCCCCAAAAAAAAGGCAAAGGAAGAGCCTTTGCCGCATTCGGGACTTCTAGAAACACAGCATTCTCAATTTTACTCTTTCTCTCTACAAGTAGAGGGAAGGAATTCTACATTAATTGTAGTTCAGTAGTTGGCATTTGATATCCTTTATTGAATACAAGCTGTTAAGCCCATTAAAACGGGCAAAAAAAATTTTCTGACATATAATGTAAAATTTGATGAACGTAATGTGTATTGCTTGAAAGGGTGCAGGGAAAAGTTGGGGGTACAGAGAGAGTGACAGTGTGTATGTGTGTGTGTGTGTGAGAGAGAGAGAGCTGCTAGGAGTCCCTGTGACAGTGGAGCGGCATTTGCTCCTTAGCCAGTTGTTTCAGGCAGCAAAGCAGGGCTCGTTTTTGAGTAGCCTGCCCCCCTCCCCCATACATATTCCTGTAACCTATATGGCGTATGGTGCAGTATTGTTGGACTTCAGTGAGTTCACTTTATGTGTGGTGTGTGTGAGCGACATGCCTGGGATGCATTCCCGGCATCGCTGTCCCGCTCTGTGTGTGTGTGTGTGTGAGGGAGAGAGAGAGTGTGTGTGTGTGTCTGTGAAAGAGAGAGAAGAGAGTGTGTGAGAGTGAGGTCAGAGAGAGAGAGAGAGACAGAGTTGTTTGAGGCATCAAAGCAGGGCTTGTTTTTGAGTCGCCTGCCCCCCCTCCCCCATACATCTTCCTGTAACCTATCTGGGGTATGGTGCGTTATTGTTGGACTTCAATGTGTTCACTGTATATGTGGTGTGTGTGAGCGACGTGCCTGGGATCCATTCCCGGCGTCGCTGTCCCCGCTGTGTCTGTGTGTGTGTGAGAGAAAGAGAGTGTGTGTGTGTGTGTTTGTGTGAGAGAGAGATTGTGAAAGTGAGTTCAGAGAGAGATAGAGTCAAAGTGTGTGTGTGTCTGTGTGAAAGAGAGAGAGTGTGAGAGTGAATTGAGAGAGCCTCCGAGTTCCAGGCCTCCCTCCCTTCCAGTTCCAGGCCCCCCTCCCTCCCTCCGAGTTCCAGGCCCCCCCCTTCGAGTTCCAGGCCTCCCTCCCTTCCAGTTCCAGGCCCCCCTCCCTCCCTCCGAGTTCCAGGCCCCCCCTTCGAGTTCCAGGCCCCCTTGCCCCCCCAGAGTTCCAGACCCCCTCCTTCCGAGTTCCAATGCCCCCTCCCTCTGAGTTCCAGGCCCCCTCCCCCTCCCACCCAGTTTCAGGCCCCCTCCCTCTCTCTGAGTTCCAAGGCCCCTCCTCCTTCCGCGTTCCAGGCCCCTCCCACCCAGTTTCAGGCTCCTCCCCTCCCTCCGACATAACTTCGGCAAGGGCGGGACACAGGGAGGAAAGGAAGGCTGAAGGGAGGTGATCTGCCACCGCCTGCTGCGCTTTCGGAGGTGAGGCATTGTGAGTTCAATGGAGAGGGCCGGCGGTGACCCTGGGGGGGGGGAGCGGCAGCGGCGACCTCAGGGGGAGGGAGACACTCTGTAACTGGAAGGGAGGGGCGCTTTCGAAAGTGTGACACTGTAAGTTCAACGGAGAGGGCCTACGTGCTGGCGTATTGAAAAGAGAGAGGGAGAGACGGGAGCGACGTTAAAATAAACCGGGAGCAGAAAGGTAGAGCTTCTGGCTGCGCATCAGCACGATATTGTATACGTGCCGCTGTCAGCCTCTAAGAACGTCGGAATTTGGAACAGATCTGTGACGTGCCGCACATGCGCACTGTTCTGCACATCTACAGCACATCGGTCACTCTTCATTTATATAGTAAGATTTTTGCTTAGTGGGGCTGGGGGGGGTGTGTGCATATGTCTAAGATCTATCCTAATAGTGTATATGTATAACAATGATTGTGAAATGTTCAATAATAAAGAGGATGAAGGAGCTGAATATAATACTAGTTCTGAAAATACTCTTCCATATAATAAGCCTGTGTACTTTCCAAATACTACTCATGGAGTACAAAAAATCTTGAAAGGGAAAAAGCCTCAGTACCCTCACCTCCACCCACTGCACATTCTTATAGGGTGAAAAGGACTTTACCAGAGTAGCATGTCATCACAGGCATAAAAAACCCTTTCAAAACAATTGTTAAAACTCCACTTGCATACAATTTCTGGATCAATACTTAAACGTGACCAAAAAACAAGAAAGAGTCTATTCCATATCATCAAGCTGATCAATCCATAGACTGGTGGGTTGTGTCCATCTACCAGCAGGTGGAGATAGAGAGCAAACTTTTGCCTCCCTATATGTGGTCATGTGCTGCCGGAAACTCCCCAGTATGTTCTCTATCTCAGCAGGTGGTGGTCACACACAGCAGCAGCTCTGGCTAGGCCTCCAAGCCTAATCCTTAGGTTTTGTTGAGGCCTGGGGTTGAGGGCTCTTTTGAGCAAGTGCAAACCTGGTGGTGCCAGGTCCCTCCTTTTCTCCCCCCTCCCGCTGGCTCCGTTTAAAAAAAAAAAAATTTTAAAACGTCTTTAAAGGCGTTTAATTCGACGTTTCTTTAAACGTTCATTGCAGCTACTCACTGGGACACCAGTTCGTTACAGCTCGGAGCGGCAAGCAGGTAATTTTACCTTTTTATAGCGGGCAGGGGGTTCCCCGATTCTTCTCCTCGTGGCAATGGCGTCGGAGGGCGAGGGCGCAAAGGGTCGCTCCCCGGATCGCTGGAGCGCTTCTAGAGGGATGCGGGGGTTTTACAACCTGATTCGCCCTTGATGGGTGATAGTTTAGTGACCGATGAATGTCCCGGTCGTTCCTCCGGCGTGGCGGTTTTTTCCCGCCATAACCGCCCATCCCCCGCTCCTCGCCTCCGCCATCTTGGCCGGCCACGCGGCTCGACGGCTTTCTTCGTGGGCCGCCCTTGAGGTTGGAGACATTAATGCCATGAACGCCCTTAATTTGGGCGACGGCACAAAAGCGGCTAAAGGTTAAGCGCCGTTCTTCCCGCGCGGCTCCTTCACGGAGTTTCGCGCCGGACGCCATTTTGGATGCGCAGCATGTCTCTCCCCCGCTAGTGCGAGCGCCGGTTGAGAGTGCGTCTAGGGCTGATTGCCCAGACTGCGGAAGTGCACAGTCTGGGGGGTTTTTCCCCCGAGTTTGTTTGCTGCTGCATCAGGCTTTCCTCATGCAACACGCTGCCCCTGCTCCCTCTTCTGATAAAGAGGTTGAGGTTCCCAGGCCTTGGAGGACTTTTGTCTCCTCCGATGTAGATGAGGGCAGCGTGTCTGAGGTCTCCCAACGATCCTTTGCGGATTCCTTGGAGGAGATAGATCCCCGCTCGGATGGAGCGGATGACCCCTCTGCAGCGCGGCTTTTTAGCCCAGAGGATTGCCCAACCTGTTGTTACAGGCCATGGACACTTTGAAGATTTCCTCTCCGGAGGACGTCTCTCCCTCAGCCCCTGTTGGCTCTGCCATTATGCTGGGGACGAAGCGCCCGCCTAGAACCTTCCACGTGCATGATGCCATGCACACCTTAATTGCGGCTCAATGGGATGTCCCGGAAACGAGCCTTAAAGTGGCTAGGGCTATGTCCCGCCTCTATCCTTTGGCTGTGAGTGAACGTGAGGCCTATCTGTGGCCTACCGTGGATTCTTTAATCACTGCGGTGACTAAGAAAACGGCGTTGCCGGTGGAAGGTGGCACGGCCCTAAAGGACGCCCAAGACAGAAGATTGGAGGCTGGCCTTAAGGTCGTCCTTTGAGGCAGCTGTTTTAGTTTGCAGGCCTCAGTTTGCGGCTCCTATGTGGCCAGGGCGTGCCGGACTATGGTGCAGCGGGCTTCCCCCTCGGATCATTCCTTGGAGGGCTGATTGGCCGGCCCTGGAATCGGGCTTAGCCTATTGGCAGACTTGCTGTATGATGTCTGGAGAGCCTCAGCTAAAGGCATGGCTCAGACAGTCTCTGCGCGGCGGTGGCTTTGGCGGAAACATTGGTCTGCTGACCACGCCTCTAAATCCCGCCTGGCTAGATTGCCTTTTAAAGGCAAGCTGCTCTTGGGGTCGAGCTGGACAAAATCGTGACCGATCTCGGCACGTCTAAGGGCAAGAAATTACCAGAGGTCAGGGCTCGGGTTAGTACTCGTCCCGATACCTCCATACCGCCCGGGCAAGTCGGGTTCCTCTGCCCCCTCTTCCTTCAAGAGGAATTTCTCCCCCAAGCAGCATTCCTTTCGCAGAGACCGCCGTCCCGGAGGTGCTCCCTCCGGTCCTCCCCAGGGTCTCGTACCCAATGTCGGGCCTTGGTCCACGCCCCAGTGCAGATTGGAGGACGGCTGTCCTCGTTTCTGGGCGAGTGGACCACTATAACTTCAGACGCGTGGGTGCTGGAAGTCATCGAGACGGCTACAAGCTAGAGTTCTGCCAACCCTTAAGAGACGGGTTGTACTCTCTCCCTGCAAGTCTCCGGTCAAGCTGTGGTAGTGCAGCAGACCTTGGACAACCTGATCCGCCTGGGTGCGATCGTTCCGGTGCCAAAAAATCAGATTGGCAAGGGACGTTACTCCATTTTCTTTGTGGTTCCAAAGAAAGGAGGTTCTGTCCGGCCTCCTCGACCTCAAAGGGGTCAATCGGGCCTGGAAAGTGAGGCACTTTCGCATGGAGACTCTCCGCTCTGTTATAGCGGCAGTGAAGGCAGGAGAGTTCTTGGCTTCCTTGGACATCAAGGAAGAGTACCTGCATATTCCCATCTGGCCTCCTCTCCAACGCTTTCTGCGTTTTACAGTCCTGAGACGACACTTCCAGTTCAGAGCCCTCCCTTCGGGTTGGCTACTGCTCCGCGGACCTTTTCCAAAGTAATGGGGGTCATAGCGGCCTTCCTGCTAAAGGAAGGAGTACAAGTCCATCCTTATCTGGACGACTGGTTGATCCGAGCCCCTCTTATGCGGAGTGCGGCAAAGCTATGGACCGGGTAGTTGCTCTTTTGAGCTCCCTGGGATGGATCATCAACTGGAAGAAGAGCCAGCTGCGCCCGACTCAGTCCCTGGTGTATCTGGGAGTTCGATTCGACACCCAAGTGGGCAGAGTGTTCCTGCCAGACAATCGGATTGTCAAGCTTCAGGCTCAGGTGGACTAGTTCCTAGTAGCCTCTCCTATTCGGGCTTGGGACTACGTGCAGCTGTTGGGCTCTATGACGGCCACGATGGAAGTAGTGCCCTGGGCCAGGGCTCATATGAGACCACTACAGCTAAATGCTGCGCTGGACTCCGATGTCGGAGGATTATGCTGTGCGCCTTCCCGTGGACCCAGCAGTGCGCAAGGCGCTGAGCTGGTGGACGCAGACAGACAAGTTGTCTGCTGGATTGCCTCTGGTGACCCCGGAGTGGATTGTCGTCACGACAGACGCCTCTTTGATGGGCTGGGGAGCCCACTGCTTGGGAAGGACAGCGCAGGGGCTCTAGTCTCCTGCAGAGGCAAGTGGTCTATCAACCTCCTGGAACTCAGAGCCATTCGGTTGGTGTTATTGGAGTTCATCCCGGTACTGGTGTGGAAGCCTGTACGGGTCCGGTCGGACAATGCCACGGCTGTGGCCTATATCAACCGCCAGGGAGGTACCAAGAGCGCCCCTCTAGCCAAGGAGGCTATGAGTCTTTGCCAGTGGGCGGAAGCGAACCTGGAGCAGCTTTCAGCGGCCCACATTGCCGGAGTCATGAATGTCAAGGCGGTCTTCTCAGTCGCCATCCCTTGGAGCCCGGAGACTGGCAACTATCTGCTCAGTGCGTTCTTGGACATCACGAAGCGCTGGGGCCAGCCGAGCCTAGTTCTGATGGCGTCATCGGCCAATTGCCAAGTGCCGCGCTTTTTCAGCAGAGGACGGGACCCTCGATCCCTGGGAGTAGATGCTCTTCTCCAGCAGTGGCCGACACAAGAGCTCCTCTATGTGTTCCCGCCCTGGCCCATGTTGGGCAGGGGCTAGACAGGGTGGCAAAGCATCCCGGCAGGGTAATCCGGGTGGGTCCGGATTGGCCCAGACGTCCCTGGTATGCGGACTTGATCAGGCTTTCAGTCGACGATCCTCTGCGGCTGTCAGTGGAGCAGGGCCTGTTACATCAGGGTCCCGTGGTGATGGAGGATCTCTCCCCCTTTGGTCTTACGGCCTGGCTATTGAGCGGCAGCGTCTGAGGAAGAAGGGCTTCTCAGACAAGGTCATCGCCACTATGCTAAGAGCGAGGAAGCGCTCTACTTCTACTGCTTACGCCAGGGGTTTGGCGTATGTTTGCAGCGTGGTGTGAAGCAGGCTCACTTTCTTCCCTTCACTGCTCCAATTTTCTTCAGTGTTGGCGTTCCTGCAAGAAGGTCTGGAGAAAGGCCTGTCGCTCAGTTCCCTTAAAGTCCAGGTAGCGGCTCTGGCTTGCTTCAGGGGTCGCCTGAAGGGTGCTTCCCTGGCTTCGCAGCCAGATGTGGTGCGCTTTCTCAAGGGAGTTAATCACCTGCGCCCTCCTCTGCACTCAGTGGTGCCTGCGTGGAATCTCAACCTGGTGCTAAGAGCATTGCAGAAGCCGCCTTTTGAACCCTTGTCGAGGGCATCTCTGAAAGACCTGACGTTGAAAGCAGTCCTTTTTGGTGGCTATTACTTCAGCCAGAAGAGTTTCCGAGCTCCAGGCGCTCTCATGTCGAGAGCCTTTTCTGCAGTTCACTGAGGCAGGAGTGACTATTCGCACAGTGCCTTCCTTCCTGCCCAAGATTGGTTCTCGCTTCCATGTGAATCAGCAGCTCTGTCTCCCTTCCGTTTCGTAGGGAGGACTACCCAGAGGAGTACTCCGCTCTTGAATATCTGGATGTGAGACGAGTCATCATCAGATACTTGGAAGTGACCAATGATTTCCGGAAATCGGATCATCTGTTTGTCCTGTTTGCAGGTCCTCGTAAGGGTCTGCAGGCTGCTAAGCCTACAGTGGCAAGATGGGTCAAGGAAGCCATTGCAGCGGCTTATGTGGCCGCGGGGAAGGTGCCGCCTATCCAGCTGAAGGCTCACTCCACTAGAGCTCAGGCGGCCTCGATGGGCAGATGCCGGATCCGTCTCCTTGGAAGAGATATGCAAGGCGGCAACTTGGGCTTCGGCTCATACATTCTCCAAGCATTACCGTTTGACTGTGGCTGCACGGGCGGAGGCCCGGTTGGAGCTTCAGTGTTGCGGTCAGGGATTTCAATGTCCCGCCCTGGGTGAGTACTGCTTCGGTACATCCCACCAGTCTATGGATTGATCAGCTTGATGATATGGAAGGTAAAATTATGTATAATCATACCTGATAATTTTCTTTCCATTAATCATAGCTGATCAATCCATAGCCCCTCCCAGATATCTGTACTGTTTTTATTCTGGTTGCATTTCAGGTTCAAGTTTAGTCTTCAGTTACTTCAGAAAGACTTCGTGTTCAAGTTTTTTCACTTGGATTCTTCAAGAGTTGAGACGAGTTTGTGTTACAGTGAGCTGCTGCATTCCTCTCCCCCCCGTTTTACGGGGCTGGATTGAGACATAAATTTCTGCCGGCACTCCCTCCCGCTTCGTGCGGCTGTAGGGCAGTTTTGTACCCTTCCCGCTTCGGCGGGTGTTAGGGTCAGTCAGCTCCTCCCGCGGTTGCGGTTGCAGGATAAGCCAGATCCCCCCGCATCGGCGGGTGTGGTTGTCCCTCCCCCGCTCCGCGGGGATGAGCTGGACGGATTCCCCTCCCCCACTTGTGTGGGGATGAGCTGGGTTAATTCCCCTCCCCCGTTTCGGCGGTGGTGAGCTGGGCAGAGTGTCCCTTCGTGGGTGTAATTCTCTAAGTGCTGAGTCCTGCGGATGGAGCTTTGATATCGACATACTGAGGAGTTTCCGGCAGCACATGACCACATATAGGGAGGCAAAAGTTTGCTCTCTATCTCCACCTGCTGGTAGATGGACACAACCCACCAGTCTATGGATTGATCAGCTATGATTAATGGAAAGAAAATTATCAGGTATGATTATACATAATTTTACCATGACTTATTTTAAAAAAAAAAACAGAGTGCTTTATCCACTTGTATAAATAACACTGACTGTGGCCAAAGTTTCACTATAAAGCCATCATGGTGCTATGTTTCTGAAGAAGGCAGAATAGCTTTAGCTAGGACCTTTTTTGTAACCTTATGCTAAGACCCTGGCTGTTCTTTTTCAGTGTAATTGGGTACAGTAAAAAGAGTAGCATGGGGAAAAAAAGAAAGTAGACATGTTTGAAAGTAGACGTTTCCTCTCCTTGGAAGTAATGGGAGCTATGCAGACAAAAGGGAAGAAAATATATGGGGTAGGGACCTGACAGACTTTTATTTTTTTAATTGACATTTATATGGGTGAATAGCAATTTGTGGGCAGATAAAGAGAAGTAAAGTGTAGATGTGCTCCAGATTATCTTCATTTGTGCTTTTTGCTAATAGTTAATGAGAGTTTGAAAACGTAGCAAGTAGCCATAATATTCAGGGCTGATGTTAACGAGGGGGTACAGCCAGAGTAGTAACCCTGGGTCCCCATGTCACAGGGGGACCCCAACCCTGCCCAAAGCTTAAGGAGGCACAGCCTGTTGTCAGCCTTAGGAGTCACTCTCCTGAATTTCTGCCCTGGACCCCTGCTTGTTTAACACTGGCTCTCTTAGCTGCTCTTCTCCTCCTCAAGGCCAAAACTACCTTAAAGTGAATTAACCCTTAAATGTTTTACATTAGCTTTTTATAATATATAGTATACGTTGCATAATTAGCTGACTATTTTCTATGAGGATTCAAGTTAAATCTGTGTTAACTTAAGAAGAAAATAGATTTATTGTCATTTGTTTCAACCCATCTGTAAGATATTTACTTTTCTTTATTTTAGGTGCTCTCATTTGTCACGAAAAACTTCTCTTGCAGATAAATACTGAGCGAGAAATCGGGAACATGGGCTATAAACTGGGACAGGTTTGTTCATATCAGTATTTCAGATAAAAGTTGATGTTATAAAAATTCAGTTCACAAGTAAATACAGCATCTGTATCCTAAAATGTAATCATTTTTATGGTAGCTAAAATTGTGCTTATTAATACGAAATTCCATCTCTGAGCAGGGACCGTCCTTCTTTGTTAAATTGTACAGCGCTGCATGACCCTAGTAGTGCTCTAGAAATGTTAAGTAGTAGTAGTTATGCTAAAATTCATGCTGTTAAATAGAATATAGACTTTTTAAACTTCAGCTCTCTTAAATAGTAAACAGAATGTATGGCTAAATGGCATTTGGAAGTAAGCTCAGTGTGCCCCTTGTGTGGTTGAAATTGTCTTTGAAATTGTCTAGGAAAGATAGAAACATAGAAGCATGACGGCAGATAAAGGCCATATGACCCATCCAGTCTGCCCATCCTCTGTAACCCCTAACTCTTCCTTTTCCTAAGCAATCCCATATGCTTATTTCATGCCTTTTTAAATTCTGGAACAGTCCTCGACTCCACAACCTCCACCGGGATGATTCGTTGTTAAGAATAGCGAATATTCTTTCTGCTTCATTTTCTGTGTACTGTAATGAAGGGAGTATATCCTAAAATAGAGTTCCATAATTCTGTGCCTTTTTTTTCATTTAGAATATAGTGTTTTTCCATATTATCCAAGCAAAGGAGAGGAACGCAAGGGTGCAACAAGGACCATAAAACAAGAATGGGTATGGAGAGCGATCTTTATTCAAAGACCTGACATGGGCTGTGATTTGCCAAATGTCTGTTTCAAGGGTCAACTGTAATTATAATTCCTGAGATTTTACTGAGTGTAATCCAATATATACCCATCGAAAGGAAAAGTGATGAGAAAGAGCTCCTTTTAAGATTCCCTCTAAGTTTCCTTCTTCTTTTGTGCTGGAAAGTTGAGCACTACTCTGAGGTCCCGATGATTAGTTTCCCCGTTCTGTTCTGAACACGCTGCAAAATTAGCTCCGGAACAGTTTGGGGAAACAATGTTCCCATGATCAAAACTACTAGCATGCAAATTTATGAGAGCTATTAGTTTTGATCCTCAGGCGAATTCTGTGGGAAGATTGTGCTCAAGGCACAATCCGCCCGCAGAATTGTTTGACAGGTGTCAAAAAAAGCCTGGACTTCTCAAATGTACCAGTGCAAGAGGTAGTCTAGCGCCCTCCCGACCTGACCCCCCACCCTACCCCAACATGGAAGACACCCCCAGACCCCACCTGGTGGTCTAGTGCCCCCTGAACCCCCCCTGTACCCTCCTCCATCTAGCTCCGCCTCCAAATGGCGGTGACCTACTCAGTGCATCCTGGGATGTGCTGGGCAGGCTTCCCTACCATATAATTTATAATTTAAATGAGCTCTGCAGTATTCCATGGCTTGCTCGTTTGTCACGCCAGGGTCTTCTGTTCATACTGTGCTGGTAATTGCGGGTGCTAGTGGCCTCTAGAGCCTGCATTTACCTTTGAACATCAGCCCCTGGGTTCACAGGAACTTTTCTGTGATTGCAGACAAATATCTGTTCCTTGGATTTGAGCTCTGTGGAAGTTCAACTCTGGTGGTTGTACTCCTAGAACTCAAGAGATGATAGTCCTCGGTTTCTCCTGTTTCCCCCTCTAAAGCCAAGCTCTAACTGCAACTGATTCTTTCCTGATTAGAAATGCTTGCCTTTATATATTTCTTTGTTTTTGTTTTTGAGTTGAAAACTTTCTATGAAGAGCAAAGCATGGATCACCAACCCTGGAAGACCAACAGATTAAAAACTGAAACAGGAAGGTGAGGGTCTAACAGCTGCACAGTGCAGGCCCTGGGGAAAGCTGTACTGTCAGGCTGCAGCTGTTAGAACCTCACCTTCCCGTTTCAGTTTTTAATCTGTTGGTCTTCCGGGGTTGGAGCTCCATGCTTTGCTCTTCATAGAAAGTTTTAAACTGAAAAATAAAAACAAAGAATTTGCAAAGGAGCTCCTCCTCTGCAACCCCAAGTTTCCTTTCGATTGGGTATACATTGGATTATGCCCAGTGAAACCTTTGCAATTATTATTACAGCTGACCCCTGAAGCAGGCATTTACCGAAACAAGACCTGTGTCAGGTTTTTGAATATAGATTGCTCTCCATACCCATTCCTGAGGCCTGCGTGCTTTTTTTTCTTGTTCTATTTTTCCATATTATCATTAAAGCACTCTCTTTTTCTTTTTTTCTTTTGTTTATATTCATTTTTTGTTTATATGTTTTTTGTTTTGGCCTTTGTCCATTAACAAATGACAGAAGAAAGAATACTTCTCTGATAAGACATCAACATTAAACAGCCGAGTTGAAAAGTGCACACATACAGTGTAACACAATGAGGTGTATTTTCAAAGCATTTAGACTTACAATGTTACATGGAGGGGTATTTTCGATATGACGTCTAAGTCAAACTTTGGGTGTTTTGCTAAAAACCTGCAAAATTCAAGTGGGGAATATAGTCACTTTCAAAACAGGAAAAGTCTATCTTTTTTTTTTTTTTTCAAAAATTGCTGTTTGCTAGATGTTTTTGTGCGTTTATCTTTTTGGTCCATTTCCAAAAAGAAAAATGTCCAAATGAAAAACGCACAAACTCAATCCTTTGGGATATAAGAGGAGTAAGCAATCTTAGTAGACTGGCCACACAGACATCCCAGGAGAGTAATGGGGCACCCTAGGGGGCACTGCAATGGACTTGAAATAAATGCTCCCAGGTATACATCTCACCATTGCTCCCTTATCTTGTCTGCTGAGCCCCCTAAAACCCACTACCCCCAGCTGTGCACCACTACAATCACCCTTATGGGTGAAGGTAGCACCTATATGTGGGTGCAATGGGTTTTTGCTGAGTTTTGGAGGGCTCACGTTTTTTACCACAAGTGTAACAGGTAGGGTGAGGTATAGGCCTGGGTCCACCTGTCTGCAGTGCACTGCACCCACCACTAGACTACTCCAGGGACCTGAATGCTGCTGTAATGGACCTGAGTATAACATCTGAGGCTGGCATAGACACTGGTAAGTAATGTTTTTAATCACATTTTTGGAGGGTGGGAGGGGGTCAGTGACCACTGGGGGAGTAAAGGGAGGTCATCCCTGATTCCCTCCGGTAGTCATCTGGTCTTTTATTAAAACAGGTCTAGGCCAAAACGTCCAACTTATAGCCCTGGATATTTTTGTTTTGTTCCATTATGGCAGAAAAATGTCCAAGTGTTAGGAACACTCAGATCCCACCCTTAACACACACCCAGCATGTCCCCTTGTGATTTGATAGCACTTCTGATGGACTTCATAGAAAAATGTCTAAAAATTGGTTTCAAAAATACCAATTTGGACATTTTGTGAAAAAAATGTCCAAATGCAGATTTATGTCACTTTTTGGACGTTTTTTCTCTTTGAAAATGAGCCCCATAGTAACCTATGGAACGCTATAAGTCTAAGTGCTTTGAAAATGAGCCCCAATGTTCTGTTTTATCTTTCTTTATTGGCAGACCGGCACATCTGAGTTTTAGGGAGGGGTATGAATGAGTATGGCTTTCTAGCATGGTAAGGAGTGTGTGGGTGAGGGAAAATGTATGTGGTGGGGTAAAGTATGTGGGCTGCATTTGTCTGCAGTGTACTGAGGGGATGGTGAGGATCATTTTATTTCAAAAAATAGGGAAAATGTGTGTGTGTGTGTATATATATATACAGTGTGTATTAAGTGCACGTCAGATAAGAGCATGCTCTGTTTAACTGCATGCTGTACTTCGGTCCCGTTTTTGGCACCATCAATTTCTATGGGGACAAACTTCGTTTTAGCGCTCCACTGAAAGTGCAAGATTCTCTTATATGCGTGGTTCAAGACTGCTGCTCTGCAGGAAAGACTCCGCATAAGCACATGCATGGAATATGGAAAGCCGATTGGCACGTGACAACCGAGATTTCAAATTTACCGCCTCTTTAACTGCCCCAGGCAATTAGGGGAAAGAATGTTGTTGGAGCATGCACCGGCGTTGTTGTCACGGCGGCGGCGGGACTATAAGACTTTAACACTGGCTGAACGAATAGAAGTTCTTAAAAAATTAGAAAACAAAGAAAGATTCTGTAAATAGCTAGGTGGAGAGTAATGAAAAAGCAAACTTGCTAAACAAATACTTCTGTGTTTGCAAAAGAAAATTCTAGAGAAAGGCCACAATTGGCTGGCAAAGGTACATATGAGAATGGAGTAGATATTGCACCATTCACAAAAGAAAGTGTTTATGAACAACTGGAAAAATTGAAAGTGGACAAAACCATGGCAGAATGGGATCCATCCCAGGATACTGAGGGAGCACAGAGAGGTTCTGGCAGGTCCTCTTAAAGATTTGTTTAATAATTCCTTGGAGGGTTGAGAGGTTCCACAGGATTGGAGAAGAGTGGACATGGTCCCTCTTCACAAAAGTGGTGACAAAGAAGAAGCAGGAAACTACAGTCCGTTAAGTCTCACTTTGGTTATTGGAAAAGTAATGGAAGCATTGCTGAAGGAAAAGATAGTGAATTTCCTGGAATCCAGTGGGTTACAAAATTTGAGGCAACATGGTTTTAAGAAAGTAACTCATGGAGTGGGGGCAGAGCAAGATGGCGGCACCAACAGCTCCACGTAAGTGACTCATCCAGGTCTCCTGAGCTTTTTATCTTTTTCTTCGTTTTCTACGAAACTTTTTCTTACTTACTGTGAAAATGCCACATACAAAGAGGAAGGGAACTGTCAGAGTCGGAGCCCAGCCCACACTGACATCAACACCAACCCAGCAGACTCTGGAGAGTTTCTTAACGAGGCAGTCCACTCAGAGTGCGATCGGAGACCCCGCTGATCTTTCGGCGCAAGGAGAAGCCAGGATTCTGGGGCAGGACACATCGTTGTCTCCTCCAACGCTCTTTCCACCTCTGCAACCGGCTGTAATCGGCGACTATGATTGATCCCTAAGCCGCAAATACGGAAAAAGGGTAACATGTCTGGGACCCGCAGCCGAATTAACAACCGAGGCCTCAATTTCATCTGAGGCTCAGAGTGCTGTTATGGCGCAGAGGCCAGAAACAACTGCGGTCTCCTCTGCGAAGGTAACGCTGGAGGCCATTTGGGAAGCGCTCTAGCGTTTGGATCACACTGTGACGGCTTCAACGGGCAAAATAGAAACACTTGTGAGTAATGTTCAAAATCTATCTGTAATTCCCTTAAATCTTTGGAATTATTAATGAAACCCAACTACTAAACCAAAGATATAATGCCACTGATGCAGACACATAGCATCGTACTCAAACATATAAATGTATTATTATTTTATTTGTATTTATGTGTGTAACTTTAAATTTTTAAAGACAGCCCTCAGACAAACCACCACTTTTAAGGCAAACTCATTTCTTTCTGCCCGGTGGAATAGCACCTCTTTCATCCGGCAATCTCTTCTAAGTGAACATACGTGCTATTACGTCAACACAACAGTGCTCTAAAGTGCAATGTGCTCCAAAACACAACATAACTTAAAATACTGAAACATGAACTTATCTTTAGTCATTGTTATTTGTTCCCATATTCATTTTTTCGTTTCTCCATATATCATCATTATTCACTCCTCCATGTTTCGCTATAAATTTTATAGTCCTTGCCACTCTCAGTCCCAAAATACAAAAAAATCAATGATCCATAAGACTTAATCCGCGAGGCTTCCCCTGGTAACGCCCGACACCGCGGATTTCACTATTTTCTTCAGGGACTTGGCTTAAACGCCCAACACTGCTATTCAAATATAAAAAATTGTTGTTGACTGAGGCAAAATCTATCTGTTGCATTCACATCGATGAAAAATGAGGTTAATGAGAAAATAAATCTTTTGAATGAAGAAAATGTTAAATTGAAAGAAGTCTCGCTGAAACTTATAAAGGATAATACACTGATACATAATAAATTGGAATACTTTGAAAATTATAATCGAAAGTTAAGCATTCGTTTGTTGAACTTTCTTCGAACATCAGTGTATACCTCCTTGGATTTATTTAAATGATACGTGGTTGAGAACTTAAAATTTTCCCCTGATAGTATACCACCTTTAAACAAAATATACTTTTTGCCTACAAAAACAATTAAAGAAGACCCACAGAATCCTTTACAACTTGTCAGCCGCTTCTCTCGGCCGCGTAATTGTCTCTCTCCCTTATCTGTGCTGTCTGCTTCCGACTCCACACTCGTCAGTGCAGTTCGCTCTCACTGCCACACAGTTCCGCTAGCAAGGCGGTGCAACACAGTTCAGCTTGCCCGTCTTTTAAACAAAGTTCAGCTAGTCAGGCTTTAACCCCAGTTCTGCTGGCCAGGCTTTAAACACAGTTCTGCTAGCCAGGCTTCAAACACAGTTCGGCTAGCCAGGTTTTCCAACAAAGTTCTGCTAGCCAGGCTTTAAACACAGTTCTGCTAGCCAGGCTTTAAACACAGTTCTGCTAGCCAGGCTTCAAACACAGTTCGGCTAGCCAGGCTTTCCAACAAAGTTCAGCTAGTCAGGCTTTAAACACAGATCTGCTAGCCAGGCTTCAAACCCAGTTCGGCTAGCCAGGCTTTCCCACACCGCCCTCTTCAGCAAGGCCTCAAAACATTTCAACTTAGATAAGCTTTAAACACAGCCCAGCTTAGCCAGGCTTTAAAGATCCACCACCCTCATTTGTCAACACTTTACCTCTTGACATCCACCCGCCGGATCTCTCCTGACTATTATTCTTTTCTTGATACTTTTGGGCTCCTCTAGAAGTCACTCTTCTTCTCCAGCCACTTCCTCTCCCACCTCCATTTCCTCTTCCACACCTTCTCCTCCTACCTGCTCCAACTCCTCCCATTCCATCCCCTCATTCTCCACCCCCTTCCTCAGGTGTTCCACCCTCTCCTCAGCTCTTCCGTACCCTGGTACAATCAATGGTAATAAGCCATCTGGACTACTGCAATGCACTATATGCGGGCTGCAAAGAACAGTCTATCAAAAAACTTCAAACAGCCCAGAATACCGCCGCCAGACTCATATTTGGAAAAACTAAATATGAAAGTGCAAAACCCCTAAGAGAGAAACTTCACTGGCTCCTACTCAAGGAACGCATTGCGTTCAAGATCTGCACGATGGTACACAAAATCATTCACGCAGACGCCCCTATCTACATGCTAAATCTCGTGGACCTACCTCCCAGAAATGCCATAAGATCATCCCGCCAATTTCTCAACCTGCACTTCCCCGGCTGTAAAGGACTAAAATACAAGCTGATACACTCCACCACCTTCTCTTACATGAGCACACAGTTGTGGAATGCATTACCTTCAGCCCTGAAAACTACTGACAAATTAATGAATTTTCCCAAATCCTTGAAGACTCATCTCTTCAACAAGGCCTACAAAGAGAACCCATAGCCTTACAAAACTACCCCACAAGTCCACCCAGCTATGATAGTCCACCTTCTATACTATCCTCCCTAACACCGCCTTCTCTCTTCCATTACTTAATCTTTGTATACTACCAGTTGTATTTGATATCCTGTAATGACTATGCCATAACAAAACTGTACACTACCAATTGTATCTGATTTCCTGTAATGACTATGTCATAATAAAACTCTGTAAGCCACATTGAGCCTGCAAATAGGTGGGATAATGTGGGATACAAATGCAATAAATAAATAAATAATGGAGAGCCAAACGTTACTTGTATCATTCATTTTCCAACAAGACTTAGAATCTGTGAGGAAAATGGCTTTAGAAAATTTGCAAATTCCATTCTTTGGGGGGAACGTTTGGGGTTTCCCGGACGTTACTAAACAAACCTAAGCAAGGAGAAAAGATTTTCTTGCACTACGGACTGCCACGTTAGCTTTAGGAGCTACGTTTAATTTGAATTATCCCTGTAAATGCAACATAAAGTATATGGGTGTAAAATATGTTTTCTTTATTCCTGAACATTTAAAACAATTTATTGATCAGAAAAAGGTATTATGATGCAAGTTGGATTCGTGCAGTTTGAGCCAGTGTTAAAAGTATTGTTATTATTTAGTGGATAATGTGTTAAGCTTTACTTTAATTTTAAATGACTAATTCTCATCTCCTGAGTTTACTTGGTGGTCTAATACAAGATGAAATACTTTTTCTTTATGTTAATGATTTAAGATTTCCTGGAATCAACTAATCTTTTTTTTTCTGATTCAAGTATTATATGCTTGTAAAATTTAAAATGATAAATAAAGAATTTCAAAAAAAGAAAGTAACTCATGCCAATGAATATGATTGAATTCTTTGACTGGGCAACCAGAAAATTGGATCGAGGATATGTGCTAGACGTAATCTACTTGGATTTCAGCAAAGCCTTTGACATGGTTCCTCATAGGAGGCTCTTGAATAAACTTGATAGGTTGAGGTTAGGACCCAAAGTGGTGACCTGGATTAGAAACTGGTTGACAGACAGACGCCAGAGGGTTATGGTCAATGGCATTTACTTGGAGAAAGAAAATGTGAGTAGTGGAGTGCCTCAAGGATTGGTGCTGGGGCCGATTCTGCTCAGTATATTTATGAGTGACAATGTTGAAGGGTTAAAAGGTAAAGTTTGCCTTTTTAAGGATGATAAAAAGGTTTGTAACAGAATGGACATCCCAGAAGGAGTTTGAAACATGAAAAAGGATCTGCAAAAAGTTAGAAGAATGGGCTAATGTTTGTCAGTTAAGATTTAATGCAAGGAAGTGCAGAATGATGCATCTGGGGAGCAGAAATCCAAGGGAGAGCCGTATGGGATGATAGTGTCGGAGAATCTGAAGGTGACAGAACAGAGTGACAAGGTGATGGCCGTAGCCAGAAGGATGCTAGGCTGCATGGAGAGAGGTATTACTTACAGAAGAAAGGAGATGTTGATGACCCTTTACAAGTCATTGGTGAGGCCCCATCTGGAGTATTGTGTTCATTTTTGGAGGCCACATCTTGCTAAAGATGTAAAAAGACTTGAAGCATACTTTCATACCTTCACTACTGGATCTCCAGTTTGAACGCTGCTTTGAAATTGAAAGAGCTCATAGAGTTCTGTCACGGCCCATGTCACAGAATAATTATCCTATGCCTATTGTAATGAGAGTTCTTCGATATGATCACGTGATCACCATCATGCAGTGTGCTCAAATCCATGCACTGATTAAAAAAGATGGATCAAGAATTTAATTCTTGCTGGACCTACATAAGAAAACTGCAAAGATCCGAAAACAATTCTTGGAATTTAGACCAAAGCTAAAGGAGTTAAATGCTCGTTTTGGACTCTTATATCCTGCTCGCATGAGAGTCACAATAAATAATCGCACTAAGGATTTTATGGATCCAAATACTCTGGCAGCTTACATTGAAAATCTTTCTCCTACCCCCATTGATTCAATTTGATTGAATAAACACTACTGCCTTATAACCTTATTAGAGATATGGATATCATTACATCTGTATCTTGCACTGCTGCGCACTTCATATCACTGTTGTTAAAACTCAGAGCTTCACAAGATGGCGATTTTAAGATACTGGTGTGGTATATTTGCTTTCTTACATTCTAGACTCCTAAAAAAATTAATATAAGAGGTATTTTATACCTGTATGTTAGAGTTCATCTTAACGAATATACATCAAAACTCAAAAGCTGATGTAAAGTATCAAATAATACACTACATACTGATATTTATACTTTCTTTATATGACGTGAGATTGTATGGGCATAGTACATCTACTAGTCACTTACTAGAGTTATAAGGTTAACTACACTCGGATGCTTTAAACTATCAAATTCTTCTGCGCAGTATCAAGGTTGTTAGTGGATTGGCAACGGTGAGAAGCGTTTCACCTTCCTCAGCAACTGTATTTTTGTACCATCATTCATGTTTTGTTTAAGTTGTGCATAATGTATGTGCCTACAGTATCCCTATAGGCGCCTACCTGGTTAGCGCGCTCACTAATTGTAGACGTGTTAAAAACGCTAACACACCTTAGTAAACAGGGCCCAAAGTCTCAGTTATCTAGTAAGCTCAGCAGTATTTTATCTGATGTCATGTGCTCACTTAAAGTTGTTTGCAGTACTAAACTTACTTAAAGATGACCTTAAAAGTCATTTCTCTCAATGTTAAAGGTTTCAACAACAACCTTATTAAAAGAAAAAAAAATACTAGTCAGATTTAATACAGAATCACCAGATATTTTATTTTTTTCAGGAAACACATTTGAACATTTCGGAATCTATTGAACTCAATTCACCCCACCATTTTTTCTCTTGCTGATGGGAGGAAGATAGCGTGGCAATACTTTTCTTTTCCTTATAATATCTATATCTGAAGAACAATACTTATATCACAATCTGCAGATTCAGGAGGAAGATGGGCTAAAGTTAATATTAAAATAATAATATATATCTGTCTCTCATAAATACATATGCCCCAAAATAAAGATAATACATAATTCTTCAAACAACTAGCTGATGTGGAGGGGCATAATCGATCGGGGCGCCAAAGCTTTCCTGAGGGCGTCCTCACAGGACGTCCTCGGCAAGGGGCAGGGAAACCCGTATTATCGAAACAAGATGGGCGTCCATCTTTCGTTTCGATAATACGGTCGGGGACGCCCAAATCTTAATATTTAGGTCGACCTTAGAGATAGTTGTCCCCGGTTTTCAGCGATAATGGAAACCGAGGACACCCATCTCAGAAACGACCAAATCCAAGCCATTTGGTCGTGGGAGGAGCCAGAATTCGTAGTGCACTGGTCCCCCTCACATGCCAGGACACCAACCGGGCACCCTAGGGGGCACTGCAGTGGACTTCACAAATTGAGACGTGGGGCAAAATTCCTGATACTGACATGCTGTTGCTGGACCCATCGACTGATGTGAATGCAGGGTAAAGCAGTATTCGTTGCTCTGGTGAGTGTGAAGGTGGCGAGAGTGGTGGTCTCCATATGGGAATCCGCTATAGGAAGAATCGAGGTATTAATGTCAGTGGACGGGGGGCAGGGAGGGAGGGGGGAGTTTGCATTATGTTCTAAATAAAAGTCATGGGTGTTTTGAGCAACTTGATGTAAATATGTTATCAGCCCTTGGACGTAGATGTAAATGCAGATGTCCCTGTTAACATTTTTTTTCCTTGCTTGTGGGGAAGTGTAGTTGTTAATTGTTATGGTTTTCAATACATCAATGACTTAATAAAGAGATTTAAAAAAAAAATACCTACAGTTACAGTCCAAGTGACTTAGTACCATTGACTGAATCAGGTTTCGAAAAATGGCCTTTCTTCCCAAGGGCCATTTTTCGAAACCTGGTTCAGTCAATGGTACTAAGTCACTTGGACTACTGCAATGCACTTTACGCTGGCTGTAAAGAACAGATTATCAAGAAACTTCAAACTGCCCAAAATACCGCTGCCAGACTTATATTTGGAAGGTCAAAATATGAAAGTGCAAAACCTCTAAGAGAGAAATTACACTGGCTCCCACTTAAAGAACGGACTATGTTCAAAATTTGCACGATTGTTCATAAAATCATTTACGGAGACGTCCTACATGCTTGATCTCATTGACTTCCCACCCAGAAATGCCAATAGATCTGCCCGCACCTTTCTTAATCTACACTTTCCCAGCTGCAAAGGAATAAAATACAAACTAACACATGCGTCCAGCTTTTCCTATATGAGCACGCAGCTATGGAATGCACTTCCAAATCACTTGAGATCAATTCACGAACTAACCAATTTTCGTAAATCATTGAAAACCTGTCTCTTCACCAAAGTCTAACCACTAGGCCACTCCTCCACTCCAAAGCCTACCACGAGAATCCATAACTAACTACAACACAGCATCACTCCTCTCTACTATGACATTCTTTTGTTCTATAACTGCTGATTAGACTGACTTGTTAGCCTTGTTAACCTTGTTACTCTTGATATTTCTGTAACACCAATTGTATTTTTGTACCCTGAAATGGTGATACCATTACAGGTCTTTGTAAGCCACATTGAGCCTGCAAATAGGTGGGAAAATGTGGGATACAAATGCAATAAATAAAATACACATGTAACCTAATTAACTAATTGGCAATTAATCTGCACTAACAACCAGTTATTGGTGATAATTTGCACATAACTGCCCTTAGTCAGTATTCTGTAACCTTAGCACACAAATTCTATAGCACGTAACTTCGTGGCTGTGGGAGAGGCATGGGCAGGTCAGGGTGTGCCCAGCACTTATGCGCTAAGGTTATAGATTACTGTCAGTTATGTGCGTAATTGACAAGGTGCAAGCATTTACATCAGCCTTTGACATGGTCATGCCTAAAGTTAGGCATGTAAATGCAGACTTATAATGGCATTACCTAATTTTATAAGCATACTTTTATTTACAAAAAAACATTCTCTTTTTGTACCAGTACGGGCCGTTACGGCGTACGGCACCTTTTATCTCAGGGCCGGCTCACCTGCCCACCCTCAGCTCCCCAACTTTCCTTTCATGCTGCCCTGCTTTGAAATCTTTTATTTTACTTCATTGCAGCGGCGAAGTAGCAGTTAAAGCAACTGGCAGGCTCACCTCTAGCTTTCCCTTCCTTCTCAGCACCCCGCCTTCCTCTGATGTAATTTCATTTCCGCGAAGGCATGACACTGAGGGAAGGGAAGCGAGGAGGCGAGCCTGCCTGCTGCCTCCACTGCTGAACATGGATGGAGGAGAGGGAAGACAGGAAGGAGATGCACATGGATGGAGGGGAGAGAGAAGAAATGCTGGACATGGACGGAGTGGAGGGCAGGGAAGAGAGGAGAAATGTTGGAGGGAAGGAAAGACAGGAAGGAGATGCACACAGATGGAGGGGAAGGGAGAGAGGAGAAATGCTGGACATGGATGAAGGAGAGGGAAGACAGAGGAAGTAGATGTACATGGATGGAATGGAGGCGGGAGAGGAGAAATGCTGGACATGAATGGAGGGGAGGGGGGAGAGTTGAAATGCTGGACATGGATGGAGAGGAGGAAGTGAGATGAACATGGATGGAGGGGAGGGGGAGATGAGAAGTGCCTTCAACTTGGAGAAAAGGCGGCTGAGGGGAGATATGATAGATGTCTATAAAATAATGAGTGGAGTTGAACGGGTAGATGTGAAGCGTCTGTTCACACTTTCCAAAAATACTAGGACTAGGGGGCATGCGATGAAGCTACAATGTAGTAAATTTAAAACAAATCAGAGAAAATGTTTCTTCACTCAACATGTAATTAAACTCTGGAATCCGTTGCCAGAGAATGTGGTAAAGGCGGTTAGCTTAGCGGAGTTTAAAAAAGGTTTGGACAGCTTCCTAAAGGAAAAGTCCATGGACTTGGGGAAAATCCACTATTTCTTGGATAAGCAGAATAAAATGTTTTGTACTTTTTGGGATCTTGCCAGATATTTGTGATCTGGATTGGGCACTGTTGGAAACAGGATGCTGGGCTTGATGGACCTTTGGTCTTTCTCAGTATGGCAATACTTATGTACTTATGGATGGAGGGGAGGGAAGACAGAGGAGGAGATGCACATGGATTTAGGGGAGATGAGAAATTCTGGACACAGGTGGAGGGGAGGGGAGAGAGTTGAAATGCTGGACATGGATGGAGGGGAGGGAAGAGAGAGGAAGTGAGATGAACATGGATGGAGGGGAGGAGAGAGGAGAAATGTTGGACATAGATGGAGGGGGAAGAGGAAAAATGCTGAACATGGATGAATGAGAGGGAAGAGAGAGGAAAGAGATGTATATGGATGGCGGGGAGGAAAGAATAGAAAGGAGATGCATACTGACGGAGATGAGGGAAAGGGAAAAGAGGTGAAAAACTGCACATGGATGGAGAAAATAGGCAAAATCTAGATCCACTCTATACCTCCTCCAGTCAAGTCTGCGGAGGACCCAGCTTTTACCTATGTATGTAGGGCAAGAAATGAAGAAAAAAGGAGGAAAGCAAAGAAATAAATGGAAAGGAAGCCCTGGAAACGGAGTTAAGGGAATAGATAGAGAGCAGCAGAATCAGAGACTGGGACCAACATGATCAGAAAAACAAAGTCACCAGACAACAAAGGTAGAAAAAAATCATTTTATTTTCATTTTAGTGTTTGGAATATGTCCAATTTGAGAATTTACATCTGCTGTCTTATTTTGCACTGGGTATACTGGAGCTGTAACAGCTTACAGAAATTATTTATAATGAAAAAAAATCACAAGTTATTTTTTTCTCCTATACTGGTATAGTATTTTCAATGATACCTATTTATATGTACCATGGCATAAGGGGTGTGGCTACCATATGGGCGGAGCCATAGATGGTGACCCCTGCTCATAATGAGTACTGGTACCTTTTTTCCTACAAAAAAGCACTGCAAAAAACATTTATAAAATTACCTTGGTGGGGGGGTGAGGGAGGATGTTTATATATTATGAGAGGGATGAGTTTGAGAAGTATGGGAGGAGGGGCATTTGTGAGATTGTGTGCCAATCCTACCCACCCTACGCTTTTGCACCTTCTCTATTTCCCTCCTCTTTCTCACCTTTTCCCTTACCTATCCTTTTTCTCCCCTTTACCCTAATTTCTTCACCCCCCCCCCCCCCCTAATCACCACCTAGTGAGACTTCCCTTCTGCTGGAAGTGTTTGGGAACCCTACCATCACTGTGGTCTTCTCTGCATATTTGTTTTCCCTTCTCCTGGCAGGATTTGAGAACTTTGCCAGTACTCTGTGGTCTTTTCTGTATAGCTGCATGGATATTCTCCTATCTTCTCCTCCTCCACTAGCTGCACTGTTTGATGGGTACAGCCACTTCAATAAAACTGGGCAGCTATGCATGCATGCAAACTTGTCTAATACAGACAGGTGTATAAACATCCATTTACCTACAAGGAATAACTCTTTTGAAATTGTTCCCGTCTTCATGAGGAAGTGGAGTGGTGGGGCCAGAGAATAGAGATGTGGGGTGAAAATATTTCCAGTTTTTAGAAATATTTCCATTTCTAAAAAGTCATTGTTCCATGTCCAAGTTTTCAGTTTAACGCTGACAGGTTCAATTTTTGAATTTATTTCAATATAACAAAGCAAGAGGATGAGAAGGCACATGGGCATGTATTTATTTTATTTTAAAAACTTCTAACCCACTTACAACTTATGTGGCTATGATAATAGCATACATATTAAAAAGAAAACAAATACAAGAAAAATATTAGACTCTAGGTACATTTTCCATCAATACAGTTCATCATCAATAAACATTTAAGAAAGAAAGGCTGAACAAAGAGCTGTGTTTTTAATAGTTTATTAAATTTCAAGACACTAGCCCTTAAACATAACTGGCTAGGCAGCTCATTCCACATCAGTGGTCCTACTATTGAAAATGCTGAAGCTCTTGTCACAGCTTAGTGCATAAGTTGTAACCAAATCCAACGCTAACCACATAGCAAAATCAGATCTTAACGCTCTACCAGAAGAAGGTCAGCTAATGACAGTCTTAAAATAACCTTGAGGGGCAGAATTGAAAGGGACGCCCAAGTTTTGCTGAGGACGTCCCCGCAAAACATCCCGGTGGAGGGGCAGGGAAACCCGTATTATCGAAACAAGATGGACGTCCATCTTTCGTTTCGATAATACGGTCAAGGATGCCCAAATTTTGAAATTTAGGTCATCCTTAGAGATGGTCGTCCCTAGATTTGGTCGTTTCTGATTTTCGGTGATAATGGAAACCAAGGACGCCCATCTCAGAAACGACCAAATGCAAGCCCTTTGGTTGTGGGAGGAGCCAGCATTCGTAGTGCACTGGTCCCCCTCAAATGCCAGGACACCAACCGGGCACCCTAGGGGGCACTGCAGTGGACTTAATAAATTGCTCCCAGGTACATAGCTCCATTACGTTGTGTGCTGAGCCCCCCAACCCCCCCCCCCCAAACCCACTACCCACAACTGTACACCACTACCGTAGCCCTTACGGGTGAAGGGGGGCACCTAGATGTGGGTACAGTGGGTTTTGGAGGGCTCACATTTACCACCACAAGTGTAACAGGTAGGGGGGGATGGGCCTGGGTCCGCCTGCCTGAAGTAAACTGCTCCAGGGACCTGCATACTGCTGTGATGGACCTTAGTATGACATTTGAGGCTGACATAGAGGCTGGCACAAAATATTTTTAAAGATGTTTTTTGAGGGTGGAAGGGAGTTAGTGACCACAGGGGGAGTAAGGGGAGGTGATCCCCGATTCTCTTCGGTGGTCATCTGGTCAGTTTGGGCACCTTTTTGTGGCTTGGTCGTAAGAAAAACAGGACTAGGTAAAGTCGTCCAAGTGCTCGTCAGGGGCGCTTTTTTTTTTCCATTATGGGTCAAGGATGCCCATGTGTTAGGCACACCGAAGTCCCGCCTTCCCTACGCCTCTGACAGGCCCCCTTGAACTTTGGTCATCCTCGATTCGATTATGCCAATTTGGGTGACCCTGTGAGGACACCCATCATCCGATTTGTGTTGAAAGATGGGCGTCCTTCTCTTTCAAAAATGAGCCTGCATGGTACCTTAGCATACAGAATCTGATGAATGATAGACAAAATTTTGTATTATAGCCTGTATTTTACCGGTAACCAGTGCAGTTGTTTTAGAATATATATATCATTTTTTATTGGTTGTTATTGAGTATATAAATCATTGATTTTTATGGACATCAATACATTTCTATATGTTTTTTAATTTTGTATATTTAGACACATCTTGTTTGTGATTATACAAGTTTTTAAATGTCATGTCATTTGTTTTGTAGCCCCTGACGCAGCCCTGCTGGGTGAAACACGGCCAGTGTCGGGCTGATTCTGTATATTTTTGTCATATAATAAATTGATATTTCTCTCTTATCAATCTGCTCTTTTGTTTTTACACCCAAATAAAGGTCATTACAGTAATCTATTTTTGACAACACTATACTTGGTATCACACTCCTAAAATCAATTTAAACCTCAAATGTATATTATAAAACGCTGATTGTATTACATTCACAATCTTTTCCCCCTTTGTAAGTTGGGAATCCAAAATTATATCCAGCAATTTTATCTCCTTTTTCACATATATATCGACCTCTCCCACACAAATAATCTGAGGCCAGTATTGATCCAGCACCTTCCCCACAATCATAATTTCTGCTTTCTCTACATTCAAAGTAAGTTTATTTGATGTCATTCATTTACCTATCTCAATCATATATACCGTGATTTGAACAGACAGCTCCTCTCTCCATGATGTTATCAGGAAAAAGAACTGAACATTGTCTGTGTATAAACAGTACTCCAAACCCAACAAACCAAACTCCTTGCACAAAGAAGCCATACAGATGCACCTATTTTTTATAAAGGCAACATATGTAGCTTTCTGCTCTTATAAAATAGCACCCCCCCCCCTGCTTTTCTAAATCTGACACACACATATTGGCTACATGCACTTATGCAACTGGTTCTAAAATCACCACCTAGGTGTGCACTTTCTAACTTATTTAAGCTATGAGAACATTGTCACTGATGTGTCTTTTTTTTTTCTTTTGTTTTATAATGTAAGAAAAGCTATTGTTTCTCCTGAAGCTTTTTTATGTATGTTTCAGGTCTCTATCCACTCCGTATGGTTGGGAAATAACATCACTCCATTAAGAGAGGAAGAGTGGGATGAAGATGAAGAAGATGAGGGTGATACACCTGCTCCTTCCTCGCCTCCAACTTCCCCAATTAATTCTAGGTCTGTCAGATGATCTTCTTTGTTTCCTAGTATATTTCAGTGAGCTTGTGATAGTAGTAATTTTTTTTCCTTTCCTTTTCATTGCTAGAATTGGACACCTCATCAGCTTGCCTTTGGCACCTTAAGCAGTATAGCAAATTTACAAATAAACCATAAATCATATTTTAATTGACTTCTTTTCCAATTCTATTTCCTTTGCAATCTTGATAATTGATTTTCATTATATGGGATACGGTCATGTGGAACCCAGACTTTTTAATTCAGTCCACTGGATGGAAGTCTGATGCTGCACTATAATATGTTTTAAAATGTGCTGACTTTTGTACAAAAGCCTGCACCTAGAAGCTAAAATGTTGGCAATGTCGGACAGGTTTTCAGTCATAGCATACAGCTGGTCCTGGCTTGAGGTGTTATCAGCTTTCTTCAGTTTCTCTATAGTGATGTCCAGTATGTATCAGAAGGGACTAGGAAACCTACAGATACTTGAAAGGAGGACTTCTCAGAATCAGTGGAGCTTTAAGTTGTAATATACCTGCTTTATTTAACAGTTTTAATTGATTTTAAGAATTATTACTGTGCAGCCTTTCGCCATACAGGAATAACTTTTATAACTATGGAATTTCCTGCCCGAAGAGCTGTGTCTAACTTGAGACTACTTCTACTTGAGGAATCAGGTGAAAGCCTGGCTCTTCTCCCAAACCTTTAATACATGTGGTGATTGACTATCCACTCCACACCTGGACTAGCTTGCTGCACACCCTGTAATTTAGACCAGTTCTTCATACCTTACTCAACTATATTTATAATTTGCCTTCGGTTGAGCCACCTATCTGTTTATCCCAATTTACTTTGTACTTCCCATCTTGTTCCTATCTGTCCATTTCAACTGCACTCGACCCCTCGGTTACACAGAAAGATGTTTAATTGCATTGTATCAATAGCATTAGCAGCATATGCTAATGTATGCCTACTAGTGATTTCATTGGTATTATGCCAAAATCATATTGTATCTGTTGTTTGAATGTTCTTCCATGCTGTCTTTGACAGTATCATTTTTATTGTACTAACATCATATTTCTGGTGTATGATTGTTTTACAGTGCTGTTAAATGTGTATATTTCCGATAATGTATCGTGTTAGTCCTGGATTATAATTTGCCAATTCCAAGTTTAGATTTTGATTGTATTTATGCTTCTCTAAGAGTAAGCAAGCATGATATTCTCAAACATGGGTGACAGCATCCACGGAACCTGGTGCAGACACTGCCATAGTGCGCTGTCACTTTAAAACTTTGAGGCAGTGCCTTCACGCCCAACACTTGAGCGCGGGACCAACAGTCTAGCGTTTTCCGCAGAGCAGAGAGGATAGGTTTCAAATCTCTCCTCAGCATATCAAACTTTTCATTTTTAGTGCATTTCTTTTTCAGGATATTTTTTCTCATATTTTCTTTTTCTTTCTTTCTTTTAACCAGTTTATTGCTTTTTCAAAATACTTTTCATTTTTATTTTTTCGACCTTGAGGCCGCTGAGCCCTTCTTTTTGACCAGGAAGCATAGACCATTTTCGGGAACAGAATTACTCGAGCTCCCTGAGCCATTGAGCATAAGGCATAAATTAATATACCTATTCTCCCTTGCTTCAGCTATTTTTCCCTCCATGTCAACGAGGGTGCCGAGTGGCTTTAAAAAGTGAACTTGGTGCAGTAGGACCATTTCAGGCACAGACCCCCATAACTGGTGTGTTCAGTTTTGGGTCTGGAGCACCAGGACATACAGTGTGACCTCTGTCTGCACATGCAAATGAGGACACTTAAAGCCTTTGGTTCTGCATCGGCATCAAGCATGACAGGGGATTCGGCACTAGACGTGGAACACATGGCATAGGCATCGACATCGGTTGTACCAATGCATCATCAAGAATGTCCGGCATTGGACCCAGTACTGCTGCTATGTAAGGACTCCACATCCTCCTCATCGGTGCCACCTGCATCTAGGGACCTGCGGCATAAAAAGCCTAAGAAGCATCGTTGTCGTTCTCCCTCCAAGCACAGTGCCAACACTTCCCCTGCATTGACATCCTCAAAGCACAGGAAGCATCCTTACCACAGTGACTGCTCTCCTTTTCTACAACTTAATTCAATGAGAACTTTTGAGGTCCTCAAGATCTCCTATGCCTGCACAGGCTATAACTCAGGCTGCCTCTACACCGCTTTTTCAGCCAGTACCAATACCTACTCACAGGAGGAAATTTGGTCTGTGCTCATAGAGGAGCGCTCAGGACTACTGCATTTACAGTCTATTAAGGCTTACAGGGTGTGTGCACCAACCTCAGCCCAGCCCGTAGATACATTGGAGAGACAATCATGGGAGAGGTCCTGCAGACCAGCTTGGCGTCCACCATCAGGGGCACCATGAACCTGACCGATGCATGTGTTGACATCCAGTAGAGGAACTTTCTCCAGCTTCAGAGACTCATCTGCCTCAACATTCTTCCACGCAGAGCCAATGCTCTAGTTGACACACTCTTCCACGTACCTCCCAAGAGAAGTACTTTGAGGAGTCAGACTCAGACCTCTCTTGGGAGATTGAGCAAGACCCTATGGAATCCCATCTGACCCTTCGTCACTGCCTGAGAGACACAAGTCTCCTCCAGGGTTTGTTTGTGAGATGGTCCAAGCCATACCTTTCAGATTGGAGACTGAAGAGGAACCTCGTTCAGAGCTCTTTGATCTAGGTTCTGACTCTTCTCCTAGAGAGGGAATCACTGTTTCCCTTCATACAGTCATGAGGAATGCTCTGATCAAAAACTGGGAGACTCCACTAATAGTGCAAGTTGCTGCAAAGAAAATTGATACAATGTACAGGATACAGAAATGCACTGGGTTTGAAAAAACACAGTTACCCCCATCATTCCTTATTTGTGGTATCCGCTTTGAAGCGTACTCACAGTGCAGGATCTCGTGCTTCTGCTCCTCCAAGCAGAGAAGATAGCACATTAGACTCTTTTGGCAAGAGAACATTTCAAGCCCCTATGCTAACCAACCACATATTAGATTATCAACTTTATTCAACAATTTACTTAAAGTCTCTAACACAGAGTACTCTCTCTTTTGCAGACTTCCTTCTTCCGGAAAAGGCTGATGAGTTCCTTAAACTTCACAGGAAACTTCTAGATTGGCATAAATATCTAGCAAGACAGGCCTTTGATGCTTTTTGACATCTCTTATTGCATATCCGCCTTAGGAGTAGCAAAGCGACATCTTTCCTGGCTCAGAGTTTCCCATCTCAAATCTGCAGTCCGGGAATACCTAGCCAATATCCCTTGTTGGTGACAAATTCGAGAAAGTGGCTGACCTAATTAAAAAACATACAGACACTATTAAAACTCTCTCCATGCCACAGCCTTCTGCCGCATCGTCTTCATCTTGAAGATTTGTAGAAGGATTTTGGCACTCTAATTACTAAGCATCTAAGAATTGTTATACTCCTGCTCCTCCTGCACCTCAAAGAACTATGCCCCAGCGCTAACGTCCATGATAGGAACAGGGACAAAAATCAGAGACTTCTCAATCTAAACAACAACCCAGTTTTTGACTCCTTCCTAGAGAGCATTGCCATTGTCCATTTGTCTGTGCCATTTGTCTTACCAGTAGGAGGCAGACTGATCCTCTTTCAACAGAGGTGGCCACTCATAACCTCCAATCATTATGTGCTACGTATCATCCAGCACGGTTACACTTTGCGTGGGAAAAAAAGACCTCCAGACCATTCACAAACAGAGTCTCATTTCAACTCACTGCAAATGATAGTACTTCGAGAGGAGCTCTCTGCCGTCCTCCGGCAGAATGCAGTAGAACCAGTTCAAGGGTTTTATTCCAGATACTTTCTCATACCAAAAAAGACGGGGGGGGGAGTACAATCAAATCTTGACCTGCGAGATTTAGACAAATTCCTACTCAAAAAAGTTTTGCATGCTTTCCCTGGGATCACTTCCTCCCATGATCCAACTCAGTGACTGGCTTTGCTCTTTAGATCTTAAGGAGGTATAAATTCACATACCTATTCTCCCTGCGCACAGAAAGTTTTTGCGCTTCCGCTGTGACACTCAGCATTATCAATATAAAGTCTTGCCGTTCAGCTTGGCTTCAGCTCCTCTGGTCTTCACAAAATGCCTGATAGTATCTGTAATGTTCTGCAAGTGGGGCATACATGTCTTCCCCTACCTCAATGACTGGTTAATCAAGGCAGCCTCCCGAGAGCTGGCATAGACCTTGATTTTGTCCACCATATGTCTCCTGGAGCTCCTTGGTTTTGTGATAAATTACCCCAAATCACATATTCAACCTGTTCAGATCTAACATATCATCTGGGCACTACTCGGGGTCGAGCCTTCCTCCCTCAACTGAGGGCAAACAATATAATGAATCTCTCTGCTCAGATTTCCAGATCCACCCAAGTATCTTCTTGTCAGATGCTCTGCCTACTCAGCCACATAGCTTAACAGTCCACCATTAGCTCACCTCCACTTCTGAATACCTCAGTGAGTTCAAACCATGGAATGCTCTGAGCCCATATTCAAGTTACTCCACAGCTACATCACTCTCTACAGTGGTGGATGGGTCCCCAGAATCAGCCCTTCCACATCACAAAGGTCCTCACCATGGATGTCTCCATGGTAGGTCAGGGTGCTCATCTCGATGGCCTCCATACAGAGGGGTCTTAGTCCCCACAGGAGAGACATCATATCAATCTCCTGGAGTTGCAAATGGTCTGGAACACCTTCAAAACATTCTAAAATCGCATTGATCAGATAATTCTCTTGGCATGGACAACTAGGTTGTGATGTATTACCTGAATAAACAAGACTGAACAGGTTCTTGCCACTTCTGTCGACAAGCAGTCCAGGTATGGACATGGGCAGCTTCTCAAAACATCTGTACAAGAGCTGTTTATCTAGCTGGCAAGCAGAGTGCTGTGGCAGACAAATTGAGCAGAGTTCTTCAACCTAGAGAATGGTCTCTTAGCATGCCTGAGGCTCATCGAATATTCCAGCAGTAGGGGACCTCAGCGATAGACCTTTTCACTTCTCCTTGGAACAAGCTTCCCTGCTTTTGTTCCGGAATCTATTCTCCTAACCGTGTATCCCCAGATTCCTTCCTGCTCCACTGAGGAACAGATCTTCCATATGCCTTTCCCCCACTGCATCTCATTGAGAAAACTCTTCTCAAGTTTCTTCGAGACCAAGGGACCATGATCCTAATTGCTCCCTACTGACCACTTCAAATTTAGTTCCATCTTCTCCTAGAGTTAGTGTGCAAGGAACCATTGAGGTTAGATCCTTTTCCAACCTTAATAACACAGAACAAGGGGTCCCTCCTCCATCCAGACCCTCGCTCTCTGGCCCTGACAGCTTGAGTTTTGATGTCATAGGCATACATTCCTTAAATCTTCCAGACAGTGCCTCTAGGAAATTTTTTATGCAGAAATGTTACCATAAGATTTTCCTTCTGATGTGCAGCCAGAGCACTTGACCCTCCTAGGTTTTCTCTTCCTACTCTTATGGAGTACCTTTGAGTACACTGGAGTGCCATTGACACTTTTCACTCTAGGGTTGATAATAAGCCAGTTTCTATTCATCTCTTGATAGTTAGATTCATGAAAGTTTTATTTCATACCAATCCTCCTCCAAACCACCTCTGGTAGCGTGGAATCTCAATGTCAACCTCACAGCTCTCATGAAACTTTCATTTGAACCACTCCATTCCTGTTCCCTGAAGTTCCTTAATCAGACCATTGTACTTCCTGTCTTCTTCCCTAAGCCACACTCTCATTCTGGAAAAGCAGCATTGCATACCTTAGACAGCAAGCATGCTGTAGCACAGGAACTTTATAGGAAGTCCTCCCAGCTTTTTGTATTCTTCTATCCTAACAGATTAGGGATTCCCATCACCAAATGTACTATCTCAACTTGGCTGGCTGACTATCTCCCACATATACACTCAGGATGGGATGACCTTCCTGACCATGTCACCACTCATAATGTAAGAGCTATGGCGGCTTCAGTAGTCCATTGCCACTCTGCCTCCATTGAAGAAATATGCAAGGCAACAATGTGGTCTTCTAGTCACACCTTCACTTCTCACTACTGTCTAAAATAGCACTCTGGACAGGATAGATGGTTTGGACAAGCAGTCCTGCAAATCTTTTTGCTACTTAAATGTCAGCTCTGCCCTCCGGACCTTTTTTCTGCTAGGTTCACTTTCTCTTTAGTTGCCAGATTCATTATTATGTTTCTGAGCCTGGCAGCTAGTGAGTCCCACATGTGAGACTATCATGCCTGCTTATCCTCGGAGACAGGAAAGTTACCTGTAGCAGGTGTTCGCCAAGGACAGCAGGCATATATTCTCATATCCCTCCCGCCTCCCCTTGGAGTTGCTCTCTTAGGTCTGGTATTATACTGCTGGTCCCGTGCTTGAGCGTCAGGCAGGATGGCACCCGCGCATGTGCAGTGGAGGCAGTGCCTCAAAGTTTTGAAGTGACAGTTCACTATGGCAGTATCCGAACCGGGCTCTGTGGATGACATCACCCACATGTAGAAATATATACCTGCTGTCCTTGGAGAACATCTGCTACAGGAAAGTAACTTTGCTTTATATTTGATAAGCTGTTAACAAAAGTGTAAGTTTTATTTTAAACTGTTCCTGCTGTACATCACCTTGAGTGTATGTCTTTATAAAGGTGGTTGTTAAATCCCAATAAATAAATAGCGAACTTTGATTTGATTAAGTGAACCACATTAAATGCTGTTTTTATTTGTTTTCTGTGAAATGAATTCTTTGTAGATTTTGAGAGACTTGAAATATTTGCCTTATTGATTATTCCTCCCTTGAAGTTTTTCCACAGGTATCATAAGGCAGAGATGGATGCATGTCTGTAAATTAGTTTTACAATTCTTCATTGATTGTTTTATAGGAAACACAGGGCTGGGGTTGACATACATTCTTGCTCTCAGTTCCTGCTTGAGCTGTACAGCCAGTGGATCCTTCCTTCAAATCCTAGCAAAAGAACTCCAGTCATCTTGATCAGTGAAGTAGTGCGATCAGTAAGTCTTCTTGAAAATAAACACACACGATTCAGTAAATTTCACATATGTAGTTCCTGTACAGCGTAGTTTGCTTTAGTTTACACTCTGCTTTCATTGTGTGTAGGGATATCAGTTTATTTTTTTCACTATCCCTAGTTGAAAGAGGAAAAACAGTAAATTATCATTCATCATTATGCTGCTGTGTTTAACAGAATGGAAATGCTTGTGTAGATTCAAACCATTGCCTACAAAAATAAGTAGGGCTTCTGATTTTAAATTTTAGCCACTGAACCCTCCCTGTTGTAGATTTTGACTATGCTTGGAATAGATGGGGAGGCAGTGGTAATAAAAGGATTGAAATGACAGTTAAAAGATGTGAGGGATGGGGAGCTGGTATGTTGCATATGGGTATGCATATGACTATCTGCTCAAAATGGATGAATCTCAACTGGACAAACTGGACCATTTTGAATTTTCTGCCATCATTTTATTGTGGTACTGTAAAACAGGATGAACAGGAAGGAAATGGAAAGGATTCATATTTGAGTTTGGTCACTGTAGATTTCCAGACATCAGTTGTCATTCACAAATTCTCCAGCACCTGCATTATTGTCTGACTTGCAATCAGATGATCATCACAAGAATTGCATATAATGACATGTGTGCAAAGATGACATCTAGTCATCTGTCTCAAGACTGAAGTCATGCAATGTATCTATGGTACACTGACAATGCCTTTCAGTAGTTTGTACCAAAGCCATACTTGGTGGGCTTTAACTGCCTTGCATTCTGAGGTGTTCTTCCCGATGCTTTCCTGGGATACCAGTTCAAGAGATTAAAAACTCCAGATAACTGAGCTTGTAGCAGGCAGGTTGAGTGCTCATTATGAGAGATCCTTCTTGAGCAGTTGGATAGTAGCATCCAAAGCACACAGACTAAACATAGGTAGAAACTACAAGAAAACTAAGGAGGAAAGGAAGCAAAGAGAAGCAGGAACTACAAAAGCATAGGACAGATGAACAGGCCAAGCGAGGCAGAGTAAGTCAGTAAAAAAGAGTACATAAGTAATGCCATACTGGGAAAAGACCAAGGGTCCATCGAGCCCAGCATCCTGTCCACGACAGCGGCCAATCCAGGCCAATGGCACCTGGCAAGCTTCCCAAACGTACAAACATTCTATACATGTTATTCCTGGAATTGTGGATTTTTCCCAAGTCCATTTAGTAGAGGTTTATAGACTTGTCCTTTAGGAAACTGTCCAACCCCTTTTTAAACTCTGCTAAGCTAACCACCTTCACCAATTTTTCCGGCAACGAATTCCAGAGTTTAATTATACGTTGGGTGAAGAAAAGTTTTCTCCGATTTGTTTTAAATTTACTACACTGTAGTTTCATCGCATGCCCCCTAGTCCTAGCAATTTTGGAAAGCGTGAACAGACGCTTCACATCCACCTGTTCCACTCCACTCATTATTTTATATACCTCTATCATGTCTCCCCTCAGCCGTCTCTTCTCCAAGCTGAATAGCCCTAGCCTCCTTAATCTTTCTTCATAGGGAAGTCGTCCCATCCCCGCTATCATTTTAGTCGCCCTTCGCTGCACCTTTTCCAGTTCTACTATATCTTTCTTGAGATGCGGCGACCAGAATTGAACACAATACTCAAGGTGCGTTCGCACCATGGAACGATACAACGGCATTATAACATCCTCACACCTGTTTTCCATACCTTTCCTAATAATACCCAACATTCTATTCGCTTTCCTAGCCGCAGCAGCACACTGAGCAGAAGGTTTCAGTGTATTATCAACGACGACACCCAGATCCCTTTCTTGGTCCGTAACACCTAACGTGGAACCTTGCATGACGTAGCTATAATTCGGGTTCTTTTTTCCCACATGCATCATCTTGCACTTGCTCACATTAAACCTCTCAGTCTCGTAAGATCCTCTTGTAATTTTTCACAATCCTGTCACGATTTAACAACTTTGAATAACTTTGTGTCATCAGCAAATTTAATTACCTCACTAATTACTCCCATCTCTAAATCATTTATAAATATATTAAAAAGCAGTGGTCCTAGCACAGACCCCTGAGGAACCCCACTAACTACCCTTCTCCATTGTGAATACTGCCCATTTAACCCCACTCTCTGTTTCCTATCCTTCAACCAATTTTTAATCCACAATAGGACATTTCCTCCTATCCCATGACCCTCCAATTTCCTCTGTAGCCTTTCATGAGGTACCTTGTCAAACGCCTTTTGAAAATCCAGATACACAATATCAACCGGTTCCCCTTTGTCCACATGTTTGTTTACTCCTTCAAAGAATTGAAGTAAATTGGTCAGGCAAGATTTCCCCACACAAAAGCCGTGCTGACTTGGTCTCAGTAATCCATGTCCTCGGATTTGCTCTGTAATTTTGTTTTTAATAATAGAATAATTGACTATAAATGAAGAGTTGAGTTACGGGTAGGTGGGAGTTAGGGAGGGTGAGTGGGAATGAGGACTGATCTGGCCTCTTCTGTGCCTTCTAGAGACTGTCTGTTAATGCTGTGGCAGAAAATTCAAGTTTTAAAAGTAGGGGGGAAAGGGTATAGAGACTAGCTAATAAAGTTTGCTTACTACTTTTTTTTAATGTAATTCTAACTGTGTTTATCAGTATCCTACAATTCCTCTTTTAAATCCTAATCTTTAAGTTACCAAGCACAGAATAAATTAATATCACTTATCCACAGAAAATGTCCTCTTATCTCAGAACTTCTCAGAAAGAAAGTGAAGTGGGACCTTTCCTAACTATATAGTTTAGATTCTAAGGAGACTGTTTCAAACAAACCCTTTGAAGCTAGCCCAGTAATCACGTTGCCCTTAGTAACCTTTGCAAATATTCTACGTCCTCACATCTTAATTAACACCTAATTCAGGTCAGCAGCAGTTCTACCTGTCCAGCAGGCAAGAAAAAAAATAACTTTCTTTTAAGACAGTTCAAGCCTTCCTACTATCCTTTTTATACTTTTGGCTGTTAAGTTTCGAACTCTGTTCCAAGTACTTCCTTGTGCAGAAGAAGGCAGGGGGGATGTGTCCCATCCAAGACCTAAGGGGCCTGAACAAATTCGTGGTCAAAGAAAAGTTCAGGATGGTTTCCCTAGACACTCTTCTTCCCATGCTTTGGGAAAACAATTGGTTATGCTCTCTGGACTTAAAAGATGCTTATACTCATATCCTGATGCTTCCATCTTATAGGAAGTATCTTCAATTTCGGCTGGGGACACGTCACTTCCAGTATCACATGTTGCCTTTTGGCCTCACGTCAGCTCCCAGGATTTTCACCAAGTGTCTTGCAGTAGTCACAGCATCGTTACGCAGACTGGGAGTCCATGTGTACCCCTATCTTGATGACTGGCTGATGAAGAGCACATCCAGGACGGTGATCAGGAGTACATGTGGAGGACTATTCAGGTGTTAGAGCTCCTAGGGTTCATTTTAAACTACCCCAAGTCCCGTCTGCTCCCTGTCCAGTGACTGGCGTTCATTAGAGCCCTTCTAGACACTCAGCTGGCTCGGGTTTTTCTCCCAGTGCTGCAAGCAGATGCCCTTGTTACCTTCGCCACTCTAATCTGAGCAGCTCAGCATGTCACAGCTTGGGAGATATTGAGGTTGTTGGGTCACATGGCCTCTGTTTGTGACACCCACGGCACGTCTTCTCATGAGCACTGTCCAGTGGACCCTAGCTTCCCAGTGATGTCAGTCCATGGGAAACCTAGAGAATGCCATCTGAGTTCTGCCAGAGCTGGTTCAGTCCCTGCTCTTTTGGACAATTCGATCCAATTTGACTCTTGGAATCCCATTCCAAATTCCTCAGCCCACGGAGATTCTGATGACGGATGCATCACATATAGGGCTGGTTCAGTCCCTGCTCTTGTGGACAATTCGATCCAATTTGACTCTTGGAAGCCCGTTCCAAATTCCACAAAGGTGCTGATGACAGATGCATCACATATAAGGCAGGGAGCTCATTTAGATAGGTTTTACACTTAAGGTGCTTGGTCAGCCCAGTAAACAAATTTCCAAATCAACCTTCTGGAGCTCCAGGTAATCTGGAATGCTCTAAAGGCTTTCAGGAACTGGCCGAACAACTAAATTGTACTCATTCAAACTAACATTCAGGTTGCCAAAGTATTTCTGGCTTCCAGGAAAGATTCCACTAAGAGATGTTATTCTTTTAAATGGAGGAGGTTGTTGTGAAGGCAAGGTCCTAGATCCTGTTTCCTGCCCTACACAGACCCTGCTTGAATACCTTCTGCACCTCTCCGAGTCTGGTCTCAAGACCAACGCCGTAAGGGTTCATTTCAATGCTATTAGTGCTTATCATCAATATGTAGAGGGTAATCCCATCTCTGGACAGCCTCTAGTTGTTCACTTCATGAGAGGTTTGCTGTTGACAAAAGCCTCCTGTCAAACCTCCACCTATGTCATGGGACCTCAATGTCATTCTCACCCATCTAATGAAAACTCCTTTTGAGCCACTTGATTCCTGTCATCTGAAGTACTTGACCTGGAAGGTCATATTTGTGGTCGCTGTTACTTCAGCTCACAGGGTCAGTGAGCTTTAGGCCTTAGTGGTGGATGCGCTTTATGGTTTCATCATAACAGAGTAGTCCTCCGCTCACACCCTAAGTTCCTCCGTAAGGTTGTGTCGGAGTTCCATCTGAACCAGTTGATTGTCTTGCCAACATTCTTCCCCCATCCTGGCGAAAGCACTGTGCACATCTTGGACTTCAAGCGAGCATTGGCCTTTTACTTGGAGAGGACTAGGCCCTACAGACAGTCCACAATTTTGATCCCAACAGGATGTGGGTCGCCATCAGGAAACACACCATTTCCAATTGGCTGGCAGATTGTATTTCTTTCACTTATGTCTGAGCAGGACTGACCCTTAAGGTTCATGTCAGATCCATGGCTGCGTTGGTAGCCCACTTGAGGTCAGCCTCCGTTAAAGAAATTTGCAAGGCTGCAACATGGTCTTCAGTCCACACATTCACATTTCATTACTGCCTTGAGCAGGATATGACAGTCGGTGTGGACAGACAGTTTTGCAGAGTTTGTTTTGGGTTTAAAGTCAAACTCCACCCTCCTAAACCCATTTTGTTCTGTTCCAATCTGCACTCTCACTCAGATTTTATATAGTTTCAGGTTAATTACTTTTTTGCCTTCACCATTGCGAGGTCCTGTGACCACTGGTGGTTCTTTTTGGTGAGCCTGGTAGCTAGGGATTCCCAAATGTGAGAATAATAGGCCTGCTTGTCCTCGGAGAAAGCGAAGATTCTTACCTGTAGCAGGTATTATCTATGGACAGCAGGCTTTATATTCTCACATACCCTCCCACCTTCCTTGGAGTTGTCTCCTTTTTTTCTTATGCTTTATATAGCTTTATATTGTTCTGCTGGTCCCATGCTCTCATGGCGGATGGAAAGGCGCTCATGCATATGTGATGGAGCATGTCTCATGCTCAAAGACCTGTTTTAAGCATGTTACAAGCTTCGGACCAGCAACGCGGATCTGCATTACCCACATGTGAGAATATAAGGCTTGCAGTCATCAGAGAATACCTGCTACAGGCAAGTATCTTCGCTTTACCTCTTCACCATTTGCCACACATAGGGGTACCAGACAAGGCTGCCCCCTCTCACCCTTTCTATTTGTTTTAACATTGGATCCTCTTATTAGAGAAATCCTGGCTAACCCTGGGATAAAGGGCATTGGGGTAAGATGCACAGAATTTAAAATTTCAGCATTTGCAGATGATCTTTTGGTACACCTAGCAGACCCTGATACCTCTTTTTCTACATTGCTTGAGAGTTTTCAGTACTATGGTCAATTCTCAGGATTTCTATTTAATATGAACAAATTGGAGGCTTTGTCAACTAGGGCAGATCTCTGGCAAGGTTGGGTGAAGGATTTTCCGTTACACGGGGCTACAGACCAATTAGGATACTTGGACATACAGCTCCTGGGGGATCCCAGAAAGCTGTATTCCTACAATATTGACTCCCTGTTACAACAAACTAAACAATAACTGGCCATATGGCATCCTCTTCCCCCGTCTCTTTATGTTAGAATTAGTCTATATCTTATGACTTTGTTTCCACGTTGGTTCTGTGTTCTCCAGCAACTTCCAATCTGTGTAAAAAAGCAGGATTTAATGGCTTTAAATAGGGAGCTTACAAACTTTTTATGGCAAGCAAGAAAACCTAAAATCAGATTGGAGATTTTGTATGGGCCTTGGGCGACCGTGGAGGGGGGGGGGGTGGATTTGGTTTCCCTAATATAAATACCTATAATGTAGCATGTCTTCTTCACCGTTTGAAAGAATAGGTTGGAAGCTGATGATTATACTCCCTGGGCTATGAAATGGGATCTCATTAGACCTTTCCATCCACATTTCTTAATTCATGTTCCAAGTAGATCTCTCCCACATAATTTTAAGTGCAGTATCATTTTAAAGGCATGCTCTTCTGTCTCTATGGGAAAATAATTCATTCAGTTTGGACCTCCTGCTTATTGTGGGTAATCAAGATTTCACACCGGGCATGGATACTGTAATTTTTACCAGATGGGGTAACAGTGGCTGTGTATGGGTAGCAGATTTTCTCAAGAGATAGGGGTACTCTGAAACCATTTCATCTTTTATTACAATCTCCAGATATACAACCAGGAATTGTTTTTACATATAAGCAGCTAGCTCACTGTGTCACACACCTCTTCCAACATGATTGTACCATGTTTTAATGGAGTGGGAGGCTAGAGATACTTGTGTTACCCTGAAACATAGAAAGTGGTTCTGAATGATTTGGGAAACATATATACAGAGTCTCTCTCCATGAGTTTGCAGTATGATTGTCAACAAACTGCAACTTTGATTATGGCTGAATTGTTTGGTACCGTTTACTATGTGCTGTTGATCAGGGGGAGGTGTAGGGTTAGTTAAAAAAAGTGGGGTAAGGGACTGCTATACACTGTTAGTTTTGCTTGTGTTGTTTAGTGGAGGGGAGTCAGAAGAGTCACAGCTCCTTGCACTATGGATGGTTTCTTTATGGTGGGGGTTTACAGGATATTTGTACAATGTAAAAGAGTGGGGGGATAAAATATGTAACTCTGTTTGATGACATTTTGTATTGAGTTGCTGAACTTTCTTTGTTCTTATTTTAATTAATTCCTGTTTCCTTACTTGTTGTTGGTATGTTATTTTTTATTTTGTCATCAATAAAAAAAAGTTGAAATATAAAATTAAAATGACATTTTAGACAGAAATTGTCTTGGTAAAGAAACAAGTCTAAAGAAAAGAAAATTAACACACTTATTCTTCGCATATACCCTGTCCAGTTCCCACTTCTCAACACATGAGTTTTAAATAAATCAAACTGGTTTTGAAAACATGTAAACGAATCATGGTTCTCCTTTACTATTGCGTTTTAAATTTTTAGGAATTCTTTCCAGCAAGTGGAGAATAACATATGTTAACTAGTGAAAAAGGCCCGTTTCTGACACAAATGAAACGGGCGCTAGCAAGGTTTTCCTCAGAGTGTGTATGTTTGAGAGAGTATGTGTGAGAGTGACTGTATGAGAGAGAGAGAGAGTGAATGTGCGAGTGTGTCTGTGAGAGAGTGTGTGTGTGAGCATGAGAGTGTGTGCCAGGGCCCCCCTCCCTCCCAGTTCCAGGGTCCCCACTCCCTCCCGCCCTCTGAGTCCCAGGGTCGTCGTCCCCTCCCTCCCTCCGAGTTCCAGGGTCGTCATCCCCTCCCTCCCTCCGAGTTCCAGGGTTATCCCCTCCCTGCCTCCCTCCGAGTTTCAGGGTCCCCTCCCTCCCCTGCATTATGCTCTCTCCCCTGCATTCATCCATATGCAGGCAACGTCCTCTGTGCCCTGCCCCCTCCATCCATCCATGTGCAGCATCTCTCCCCTGCCCCCTCCACCTCCCTCCGAGTTCCAGGCCCTCCTCCCTCCCTCCCTCCCTCCCAGTTCCAGGGTCCCCCCTCCCTCTGTCCTTCCATCCCTCCCTCTCAGTTCCAGGGTCCTATGGAACTGGGAGGGAGGGGGGACGGAGAAAGTTGGAGGAGTGACGTCAGCAGGTGGTTACGATCCCAGTGAGACACATTGGAATGTTGGAGGAGCAAATTATTATATTAGATGATTTTTATCTGCATTATTTCTCAATTTACGTGCTTAAGTTTGCTTTGCCATGAAAAATGTACTTGTAAATGGAAGACACATAGGGAAATCTTATGGTTGTTCTATTTCACAGTTCACAGTCAAAAAAAAAAAAAGGCCATGTTCATGAAGTTGCTATGTGTTGTCTGCTGCTAAAACCCACTCAAACTTTGTAGGGGACCTAGTGATGGGGAATCAGGCTTGAAGGAAGAGATACTCCGTTGTATTTCTGTCCCACACCTATATATAAAATCAATTATCTCTCATACAAATTCTCATGTAAGGAACCCCTTACTGCACCCCATGGTGTACATCTTTCCAATTGTGTTATATCAAAATTATCCTAAACGTTGTATTTCTTTTCACTTCATTTTTTTTCATAGGTCTTATTTGTTTTCAAAGCTGTATTCTATAGTTCCATTGTCAACCATTGCTAAAATGCTTCTAACAGTTATGTGCTTGTGTGTTTTGTTTTGTTTTCCAGCTTTTAGCAGTGTCCGATTTATTCACAGAGAGAAATCAGTTTGAGATGATGTATACTACCTTAACAGAATTACAGAAGCTACATCCATCTGAGGATGAAATTCTCAACCAATATCTAACACCAGCAATCTGCAAAGCAGCTGCCGTGCTTGGAATGGTAGGGCAGTCTTCAGCAGTCTGTGGGCATCAAAGATTTTCAAAGTAGATAAATGAGATGGCCCTGAGAGCAGGAGGGTAGCCTTTTCAGCCCCAGTCTGGACCCAATATCAAGAGGCATCAGTGGCAGCAGGCCTGGTAACAGTGGAAAGTTTTGATGTTGCTAATCAGGCCTATAGAGTGAGAGGAGGATGTGTTGTCACTGCAAAATCAAGGCCTGGGCGGTAGTAGCAGGGCTTCAGTGAGTGCTGCGGCAAGAATGAATGTGTAGAATAGAAGTGTGAGAAGGCTGAGAAAATGGGGATGGGGAGAGGTGGATGAGAAAGAGGAGAAGGAGAGGGATGGGGAAAAGATAAGCTAGAAGACTGCATGGGAGGAGAACTAGAGGAGGAGAGAAAGGATTGCAGCTTGGTTGGATTGAGACAGCATGTAAGTGGAGGAGAAGAGAGAGAGAGAATGGAAGAAGAGTGGACATCAGCTTGTGGTAAGGTATGGAAAGGAATACTACTTGCTATATGCCTCACCTTCCTGTTCCCAAAAAACAAATTATTGAGAAGGCATGCATACAATGCATAATGTTTTGGCCTTGTGGCAAACCCTAGAGGAATTTCCAAATCCCTGTACATAGTGAATGGATCTCTTTGTTACAAAATAACTCTACTTAGCAACAGTATAATACTCAACTAATTTTTAAAATGCATGGATTATTATCTCTTTCTCTCTCTCTAGCTACAAATTCTGTAAAAAGATTAAGCTACCATATTGTCATGAAAATGAGATTTCACTTTTTATGCGTATAGACAAACTATTTTTATATTTTCTCTCTGCTCCTCTTTTTTTCTTCTTGCTCAGTTGTAACTAAATTCCAAAATTCTGGTGCCATGAGCCTTCACTTGCAACTACATGGAGATTTGCCCCCTATTTCCACTGGTCAAAGCAGCAATAGTCCCGATGCCAGGAGTCCTACACCAAAGCTGCTTCCTCTATCATTGTATCTAATCTGGCCTCAAGGTTTTGCATTTAAAAATGATCATGACATAATCCATTCCCACTTCCCCGCCACAGGCTGTAAATGCTGCATCCTTAATCAAACTGGGGTGTGGAGGGTACTGTCTAGACAGATCAGGGTTGTGTACTTCATATCCATACATGCCACTACACTTACATGCACCCTTTAAGGATCCCCAAATTAAGAACCATATGTGAGATGCAGCCCATAGAGTAAGTTTTTCTGGTTTCCATGGTTTTTTGTCCCCAGATCAGATCTGACACCAAGAGCATGTTTTCTTACATTTTTTTGGGTCCATGTACTACAGTCTTCTTTCTCTTCCTCTCTCCCTTCTACGCCCTTTGTCTGTGTTCTTTCCCTCTCTATTCCTTCCTACCAAATTTTTCCAGTGCTTCCATCTTCCTCTTCCTTCCCCTCCCTTCTATCAGGAAAGTGACAACAGGAATAAGATAAAAGGACAACAGAGCCTGGAATAGCCACTTCTTCCAGAGCCTGGGAAACCTGCCAAAAGTGAATTCACCCAACTTTCTTCAAACTCTAGGATCTCAGCTTAGCACTAGCTTTGCACTTTTATTGGGCAGGGTGGTTGTGAGGGGGGAAGATGATCTTCACTCTTGGATATGTAGGGCTGGGGTGGGGTCATCTCCCTGTGTGTGAGTGTGAGTGAATGCTTTTCTTCAGTAGGGCTAAAGGACCAGGATATATGTGTGCATGTGTATGCTGCTCTTGCACTGCATGATCGGGTGGGGGTGCAGTGTTAATACTGTTTGTTCTCAGTAATAAAGTTCCTGGAGTGTGAGCGTACCTTGCTGTTATACTGTAGGAGGTGAAAGAATAGATGAGAAAGAAGAGTAAGAGACAGATGAGAGGGCACAAGAGGAAGTAAAGGAGAGAAAAGAGGAGGGGTGTATTTGGTGAGAGGGAGGTGAGTTTAATGAAATAATGTGTGTCACACACACACACACACACCATAGCATGCCATCTACCCACATCTCGGTTCTCAAGGGTCAGGTGCTAGGGGAAGGGGAAAGAAAGGAATAGGTTTTTCTGTGATACCACCGGGAACCCTACTACAATCCATCCCCGCATTTGAAATCAATAAAAATGTCAGGCATGGTGCCCTTTTGTGTCCCCCACTTAGTAAGCCTTCTTTGAGAGGGTCCCCATACCCGTCCATCCCTCTCCATGAAAAGGTGGGGGACCCCTGCTTTAAGTGTATGCTGCTTTGAAACACTGATAAGGATTTGGTCTACTGGGTACGAAATTGGTTCCCTGCTGCTCTTCTTGTTGTATATGTGCATTAGGAGAAAACTGTAGCAGAAGCAGTAAGTCGCATGTTGGAGACAACCCTGCGCAGCACCCACATGCCCAGCCGGATTGGAGCACTGCACGGAATACTCTATGTCTTAGAGTGTGATCTACTTGATGAAACAGCAAAACAGCTCATTCCAGTTATCAGTGATTATTTGCTGTCCAACCTGAGAGGCATAGCACAGTAAGACCTAATGGCATCTAATTTTGTTTTTTGCTTTCTTGTAACATAATATATGACAGTGGATAAAGACCAATTAGCCTACCTGTTCTGCTCATTTATTCCAGTCCATTTAAGTAGATACACTGTTAGTCATACAAGCTTGATTGTCTGCAAGATCTCTCTCCCTATCCAAGTTAGGTTTATTGTCTTACCCCTTGGTTCTATTTTTAATCTTGGGTAGATGAGGATGTAAGTTTCTATATTCAATACAACACACAGCTGAAAACACTCAACCCTGATTCTAATGCTGCTGTGTAATATCTGTCCCAGGCATGCTTTACATTCTGTCACAATCTGGATTCTATCTCCACTCATATTCTATTCTATGTATCTACCACCACCTCAGTAAAGAAGTATTTCTGTTGAACCTCCTGCTCTCCAACTTTGTATTATGACCCCCTTGCCTTTGAATTTCCTTTCTGTACACCATCCCATGCTTGACAGAACCTGCAAAATATTTGACTATTTCTATTATACCTACCCTTACCCTTCTTATTCCTGTGAGTACACTCTGAGTAGCTTAAACCTTTCTGTGTAGAGTTTGTTATAGTAACTGTATCATGTTAGTAACAACTCCTGTGGACAGGACGTGGCAGAAGAAAGGACCCGCCGGACAGAGAGCAGTTTTCAGTGCTGTTTCTGCTGTGACCTGCCACAGCATTTGGAGGACCGGCTGGTGGGGGGGGGGCATGGGTACACAGATGCCGGGATGCCGGACCTGGGTGCGGGGAATGGAGAGTGGAGAAATGAGGGACCCAGGAGTGGGGGTAGGGATAGAGAGCAGAGACAATAGAGAGAGAACAAGCAAGAGAGACTTGGAGAAAAGGAGAAGACAGAGAGAGAAAGACCTAGAGCATAAGGGGAAGATATGGGACAGATGTTGGACTGAGAGGAATGGAGAGTAGAGAGACAAAGACTGGACTGGGGGAGATGCTGGCCTGAGGGAGGGAGAGATACCAGACTTCAGAAGGTGAGTGTGGGGCATGGAGGTGCAGGCAGAAGAGAATAGAGAGGAGAGAAGCCAGCCATGAGGAGGGACAGGGACACACAAGAAAGGCTGGCTTTGGAGGGAGCATAGGAACAGTGACACAGAGGGGAGACACTGGACAGGATGGATAGACACATAAGAAAAGTGGATGGTGGACATAGCTAAGAAATATCAAAAGGACAGAAGACCCTGGAGAGATTTAAAAAAAAAACCCCAGAAAAGCAGATGAGAGACTAGGACCAAAGCAATGCTCAGACAGCAAAGATATAATATGCACCGCCCTCCGCTTCCCACTATCTTGAGAGTGATGGTGTTATTTGGGGGGAGCATCTCAGTTTTTCTGCCTGGGGCCCATACAGTCCTAGCTATGCTACCGCTTACAACTGCCCCATTTGAAACACTGCTGTCTCTCCCCTGTTTCTGAAATCTTGCTCTCTCTCTCTCTCTCTCTCCTCTGGCTTGTCCCACTTCTGCTTCCTCACCTTATTTGTGCTTCTGTTTTCATCCATGCTATCACAAACTTTTTTTTTGTCTTTCTGTACTCCTTCCACTTGAGCTACTACTACTACTTACCATTTCTAAAGCGCTACTAGGGTTACACAGCGCTGTACAATTTAACATGGAAGGACAGTCCCTGCTCAAGGAGCTTACAATCTAAAAGACAGGTGTACAATCTAAAGACAAGTGTACAATCTAAAAGACAAGTGTAGAGTCAATCTGATAGGGCATACTATATTTCTCGAAAGGTTAGGTGCCGAAGGCAGCATTGAAGAGGTGAGTTTTAAGCAGAGATTTGAAGATGGGTAGGGAGGGGGCTTGGCGTAGGGGTTGAGGAAGATTGTTCCAGGCATAGGGTGAGGCAAGGCAGAATGAGCGGAGCCTGGAGTTGGCAGTGGTGGAGAAGGGTATTGAAAGGAGGGATTTGTCCTGTGAGCGGAGGTTACGGGCGGGAACATAGGGGGAGATGAGGGTAGAGAGGTAGTGAGGAGCCGCAGACCGGGTGCATTTGTAGGTAAGGAGTAGAAGCTTGAATTGTATGCGGTATCTGATCGGAAGCCAGTGAAGTGACTTGAGGAGAGGGGTGATATGAGTATATTGGTTCTGGCGGAATATAAGATGTGCGGCAGCGTTCTGAACCCTCCTGCCCTCCACCCCTCAAATACACAATTACTGCTCTTTCTGACCCCAGCCCCTCCCATGTCACTGCAGGAGCTGGAGAAATTGTTTTCCTTTTTTGTGTGTGCTGATAGATCTTGGCCAGCAAAATGGGTCAGTCTGAGGCAGGGAACAAGCATCAGCAAGCAGGGAGCTTCCTCTGGCTTTCTACTTCAGTTTGTGTCCTAATGCTGGCCCCATTCTCAGCCCATATTGTCAATATTGCATGCATCTGCTCTTGCTCCTCCTGTCTGCCAGCTTGAATTTTGGAAAGGTTTAGGCTCCCCAAACCTATTATACTAAGCAACTATGTTAATAGGTTTCTCCATCCTCTTATAATTTTTTAAACTTTATAAATGTTAACTAAGATTTCTTTTCAAAGCTGGAGCTCTTTGACATTAATAAAAGATCTGCAAGAGTATTAAAAAAGTAAAGGGACAAAATCTTTTAAATACAAACATTCACAGAATTCCATTTATTGTCATGGAATGTATATAAGCTGAAAGGCCACAAGTCAGTTTAGTTTAACTGTCTTCTGTTTATATAACAAGCCATACTGTTTGTCACAATAGTTCCTGATTGATTATATTGTAATTTAGCAGGTTTAAAATAACATCTAGTGTCTTGATAAATATTTCAAATGCCACTTGGCGCACATCCGATACGCACGTCAGAAAATAAAAATTATTTTTTGGCTGCATGTGTCGGATGTGCAGCAAAAATGAAATTACCACAAGAGCCACGTGGTAGCCATGCAGTAATTCCATTTTGGTGCACGTTGTGCACGTGTAGACGCTTACGTGGCTTAGTAAAAGGGCCCCTAAGTTAGCTCAATACAAAGAGATCAGCAACAACTTGATTATTGACTCTTTATCAGTAATAATCTAGAGCAGTGATGGCGAACCTTTCAGAGACCGAGTGCCCAAACAGCAACCCAAAATCTAATTATTTATCGCAAAGTGCCAACAGGGCAATTTAACCTCTTTCCCAGTTCCAGGGTGCCCCCTCCCTCCAAATTTTAAAAGTCATCTATCTTACCTCGTCGGGGTTAGGGCGGCAGCAGCGGTAAAAAGCATGCAGGCTCGGCTCGGTGCTTAGTTCAGTTTTCCCTTCTCTCTCAGCTCTGGTCCCGCCCTCATTTCCTGTTTCCTCAAGGGGGGGACCAGAGCTGAGAGAGAGAGAGAAGGGAAAACTGAACTAAGCACCGAGCCGAGCCTGCATGCTGCTGCCCTAACCCCGACGAGGTAAAATAGATGACTTTTAAAATTCGGAGGGAGGGAGCCTAGAACTCGAAGGGAGGAGGGAACGAACTTCCGGTGGGTGAACAAACTTCCGATGGGTCTCTCCTCTGCTCCGACACAACTTTGAACTGCTAACGTGATCGCGCCAGAAGTTCATAGCAGCAGTACGACTCTGGCTGAGGCGATGGCGCGCGTGCCAACAGAGAGAGCTCTGCATGCCCTCTCTGGCACGCGTGCCATAGGTTCGCCATCATTGATCTAGAGTATTTAGAATGTTTTCAGTTAGAAAACAAATGTATCAACTTCCATAAACATTATCACATACATACAGATAATGTACATGTGGTGAGATTTTGTCAGGCTCCCTTACAGTCTTGAAAAGAGTTTGACAAAGCACATTGTTTAATCTGTGCATATTCTTCTTCATGAGTATTGTCATGATTTGAGGGATAGGCTCTGCAGTGAGTAAAGTCCTTAAGAATTTCCATTATATCCTAGTTCTTTGCCTGCTGTTGACCTAGGTTGGAAATTTAATTGGTAACTTGGTTATATAAAGGATTGTAATGTTTGTATGTAAACTACTTTGGGCCCCTATCTTAGAAGTGAGGTTTATTACCATTATACACAAAACTAACCCATTTGGAGCACCCCCCCCCCCCATGTTGATTTATAAAAGTGCTGGATTGTCCAAAGTATCTGTGTTTGTGTTATACTTTTCCGTAGGCAGACAGCTGAGAAGAATATCATATTAGCTTTGTAAAGAGTAAGTCTTTATCAGTGCTTTTTTTGTAGAAAAAAAGGTGCCGGTACTCATTATGGGCGGGGTCACCACATATGGCTCCACCCCTATGATAGCCACACCCACATTAACCACACCCCCTATACCAGCCATGGCGCATATAAACAGACATCATTGAAAATATTATAGTACTATAGGAGAAAAAAATAACGTGATTTTTTTCATTATAAATAATCTCTGTAAGCTCTTACAGCTCCAGTATACCCAGTGCAAAATAAGACAGCCAATGTAAATTCTCAAATTAGACATAATTACAAACACTAAAATGAAAATAAAATGATTTTTTTCTACCTTTGTTGTCTGGTGACTGTTTTTCTTTCCATATTGGTCCCATTCTGTGATTCTGCTTTCTTTTCTTTTCGCTTAACTCTTCTGTGCCATTTGTCATTTTTGTCTCCTTTTTCTTTGCTTTCTTCAATATTTTTCAGGCTCTCTCTCTGTCCAGATTTAATTCATTCTTACTATCTATTCTTTAATGTCCTTCATCTACCTGTGGCTTTTCATCTTTTCCTCACCCTTGTTCTCCCCATGCCCCTTCCTCTTATTCTCCAGTCTTTCTCTATTCCCCTTTTCCATCCAGCAGCTCTGCTTTCTCTCCCCATCCTTCCAGTGTCTCCCCTATTTCTTTCTGCATTCTTCCATCCAGCATCTTCCCTCTCTCTCTCCCCATCCTTCCATCTGTTTTCCCTCTCTCTTTCCCCAATCCTTCCATCTGTTTTTCCCTCTCTCCCCAATCCTTCCATCTGTTTTTCCCTCTCTCTCCCCAATCCTTCCATCTGTTTTCCCTCTCTCTCCCCATCCTTCCATCTGTTTTCCCCTCTCTCCCCAATCCTTCCCTCTGTTGTTTTCCCTTTCTCTCTCTCCCCAATCCTTCCCTGTTTTCCCTCTCTCTCTATCCCCATCCTTCCATCTGTTTTCCCCTCTCCCCAATCCTTCCATCTGTTTTTCCCTCTCCCCATCCTTCCATCTGTTTTCCCCTCTCTCTCCCCAATCCTTCCCTGTTGTTTTCCCTCTTTCTCTCTCCCCAATCCTTCCATCTGTTTTTCCCCTCTCTCCCCAATCCTTCCATCTGTTTTTCCCTCTCTCTCCCCATCCTTCCCTCTGTTGGTTTCCCTCTCTCTCCCCAATCTTTCCCTCTGTTGGTTTCCCTCTTTCTCTCTCTCCCCAATCCTTCCCACTGTTGGTTTCCCTCTTTCTCTCTCTCCCCAATCCTTCCCTCTGTTGGTTTCCCTCTTTCTCTCTCTCCCCAATCTTTCCCTCTGTTGGTTTCCCTCTTTCCCTCTCTCCCCAATCCTTCCCTCTGTTGGTTTCCCTCTTTCTCTCTCTCCCCAATCCTTCCCTCTGTTGTTTTCCCTCTTTCTCTCTCTCCTCAATCTTTCCCTCTGTTGGTTTCCCTCTTTCCCTCTCTCCCCAATCCTTCCCTCTGTTGGTTTCCCTCTTTCTCTCTTTCCCCAATCCTTCCCTCTGTTGGTTTCCCTCTTTCTCTCTCTCCCCAATCCTTCCCTCTGTTGTTTTCCCTCTCTCTCTCTCTCTCCCCAATCCTTCCCTCTGTTGTTTTCCCTTTCTCTCTCTCCCCAATCCTTCCCTCTGTTGTTTTCCCTTTCTCTCTCTCCCCAATCCTTCCCTCTGTTGTTTTCCCTCTCTCTCCCCAATCCTTCCCTCTGTTGTTTTCCCTCTTTCCCCAATCCTTCCCTCTGTTGGTTTCCCTCTCTCCCCAATCCTTCCCTCTGTTGGTTTCCCTCTTTCTCTCTCTCCCCCAATCCTTCCCTCTGTTGTTTTCCCTCTCTCTCTCTCTCCCCAATCCTTCCCTCTGTTGTTTTCCCTCTCTCTCTCTCTCCCCAATCCTTCCCTCTGTTGGTTTCCCTCTCTCCCCAATCCTTCCCTCTGTTGGTTTCCCTCTTTCTCTCTCTCCCCAATCCTTCCCTCTGTTGTTTTCCCTCTCTCTCTCTCTCTCCCCAATCCTTCCCTCTGTTGTTTTCCCTCTCTCTCTCTCTCCCCAATCCTTCCCTCTGTTGTTTTCTCTCTCCCAAATCCTTCCCTCTGTTGTTTTCCCTCTTTCCCCAATCCTTCCCTCTATTGGTTTCCCTCTTTCTCTCTCTCCCCAATCCTTCCCTCTGTTGGTTTCCCTCTTTCTCTCTCTCCCCAATCCTTCCCTCTGTTGGATTCCCTCTCCCTGCCAAGTTTGGCGCGAAGACGCGACGCACGCGGCACCAGCCCCTATTTCCGGCCGCTGCTGCTTCTCCTGTTGTTGAGCAGCAGCGGCCGCTACACAAAGAAAAAGAAGATTAAAAAAAAATTGAAACCTGGCTGAAACGCGGCACCCCGGCACTGAGGACAGCCATTAGGCATTGGCTGTTGCCCCGCAACCGCTCCTCCTCTTGCCTCTACGTCACTGCCCCTGGAGGAAGACCCCGGAGGAGCGCAGTGACGTAGAGGCAAGAGGAGGAGCGGCTGCGGGGCAACAGCCAATGCCTAATGGCTGTCCTCAGTGCCGGGGTGCCGCGTTTCAGCCAGGTTTCAATTTTTTTTTAAATCTTTTTCTTTGTGTAGCGGCCGCTGCTGCTCAACAGGAGAAGCAGCAGCGGCCGGAAATGGGGGCTGGCACTGCGTGCAGGACATGGACTCACGGGGCGGGGGGAGCAAAAAAAAAAGGTGCCGGTACGCCGTACCGTTGCGTACCGGCACAAAAAAAGCACTGGTCTTTATAGCAATAAGTTCCGGGCGAAGTTCTTGCATGGTACGTTTTAGTATTTAAACGGAGTTTAATTATGTTGCAATAGTGTAATTTATAGAAGCCTTCAGTATTTGACTATCAATGTTTTTTAAAGACTGTACGTGAAATGTATTTTATTTTGGATAAAATTGTTTCATTAATGTGTACATCAGCTATTTTGCTCATATTTGCAGCTGCGTGAATGTTCATAACCTACAGCATGTCTTAGTAATGTGTGCTGCAGCATTCTACTTGATAGAAAATTACCCACTCGATGTAGGCCCAGAATTTACTGCTGGAATTATACAGGTATGTGTGGCAGAGATGTCAGGAGAAGTTTATTTTGTTCAGTGTGTCATATAATTCTGTATTAATTTTCTTTCCAGTATTGACTTTTCTCCTTCTGAGGATCACATGTGTTTGAATATGTTTATTTAAAATAGTGTGCTTTCAATTTTCAACTCTTCAACCTTTGGGCTTTTGCTTGATACATACTTGTTGAATATCCAATTTCCCCCAACAGCTACTCTCATAAAAGGAATACATGAATAATATTCAGTGTTTTGTTTTTTTGCACAGCCAGAAAACAGAAAATTGTAGGACACAAGAGGTGGAGCCATCATAGACACATTATTGGTGCCCTTTGCTCCTTCCCTGTCTTAGCTCAGCACTTACCTAGTGTTGATTTATTTTCTTCCAGGAGGCCTCCATCTAGAATATATTAACTTCCACGTAGGGCAGCAATATCTTTTTGCCACAATACTCTTGTTTACTGTGGGAGGAAAATTTTTATTTTTCTCCCATGAGAAATGATGACAGCTAGACTATGCTATCTTGATTCCTCATACTCTTTCATATTCCACTGCTCACTTGCAACACATACTGGCCCTATCAACAAGGTGTGGAAAAACTTCAGAACCCAAGGATATGTGGGAGCAGGGATAGTCACCAGTACTGGCAGGCAGACCTACCAGGGTTTGCCTTGTATATCCCAGTACTGATCCACCTAGAACAGCTGAAGGAGTACAGGAATCCAGGAGCTGGTTGCCATTACTTTCTCAGTTAGACAGTGGTGCCCATTTATAGTGTTTGGTGCCTCTGCTAGGGTGATAGGCAACAAGTTATTTCTCTACCACAAAATACTGTATGTCAATTTCTTTTAATAGGATATTATTTCACATATGTGTAATGGCATTCATCCCTGTACAGAGAAGGGTTTCCAACTGTATAGGGTTCTATCCCAAAATGTGTAATGGATGGCTGTAAAAGCTTCCAGAATATTAATAGCACTGGAATATGTTTAAAAAAAAAAAAGCACTTCCGTTCACATTAATTGATTTGATTTGCTTACTTTATTTTTTGTCTATTAGATTGTAAGCTCTTTGAGCAGGGACTGTCTTTCTTCTATGTTTGTGCAGCGCTGCGTACGCCTTGTAGCGCTATAGAAATGCTAAATAGTAGTAGTAGTAATGTTTCCTGGCATGGAATCCTGTAGAGTAGATGGTCCAAAAATGAAGCCCTACATTCTGGGGCCCAGGATGGGAATATGAGAGGGAGTCCCAATCCCAGATCTTCCTCCTTCATGATTAGGACTGCCAACTTTCCACAGACTGTAACTGGACATCCTTCCAAACTTTATCCCTCATCCACTCAGGCCTCCCTTCTAAATGTGTGAGCTGAAGGGGGGTGGGAGAATTAACTGTCTTACCTCATATGTTTAGGTTTATTGGCATTTGATAAAATTGCCATTATTCACAAAACAAATCAAGGTGATTCAATAAAAATTAAAACAGGCAGAAAAGAACTCCAGTAAAGACTAGAACAGAAATCATTCATCCAGAGAAACATACAAAATAACAAAGGGCTACAATACTGTCCAATACAGACACCTCCACCCCTCCCCCATCATTGTGAGTCATGACACACAAAGTTCCCAAAGGCAAATGCCTTCAGTTGAGCTTTAAATTTACCAAGGGACTGCTCAGATCAAAGGGCCAAAGAGAGGGTATTCCAGAGGAAAGGTGCCAAAAAATAAAAGGCACTCTTTCTAATTGATTCAAAATGAGCCATTGATGGGTTAGGGAGAAACAACTGGTGGTCATTTAAAGATCTTAAGATTCTAGATGGAACGTAAGGGATTGTCAAAGAGGCTAATAAGAATTCCAGTAGTGACTGCTTAATGTGCAGTGCCCCTGCTGTATGTCTGCTGTCTATATGGGTAAATGGCAGCACAGGTAGTGAAGCAAAAAGCAGAGAGAGAGCATTTTGATATCTTCCCCCCAACCACCCACGGTAGGCCTTTGAGGCCCTTTCCATTTTTCAACAGACCATAAATTATTTTAAAGCTGTACATTTCACTTCAGTAGTGTGAGAGCTGTGCTTACTTGGCGGGGAGAGGAATAACTTTGTGTCGTCAGCAAACGTAATTATCTCACTAGTTACTCCCATCTATAGGTCATTTATAAACATGTTAAAAGGCACTGGTCCCAGCACATACCCCTTGGGAAACCCACTAACTACCCTTCTCCGTTGAGAATACTGACCATTTAACCCTACTCTCTGTTTTCTATCTTTTAACCAGTTTTTAATCCACAATAGAACACTACCTCCTATCCCATGACTCTCCAATTTCCTCTGTAGTCTTTCATGAGGTACTTTGTCAAGTGCCTTTTGAAAATCCAGATGCACAATACCAGCCGGCTCACTTTTATCCACATGTTTATTCACCCCTTCAAAGAAATGTAATAGATTGGAGAGGCAAGATTTCCCTTCATTAAAGCCATGTTGGCTTTGTCTCATCAATCCGTGCCCCTGAACATGCTCTTTGATTTTGTTCTTTATAATAGTCTCTACCATTTTGCCCGGCACCGACGTCAGGCTCACCGGTCTATAATTTCCCAGATCTCCTCTGGAGCCTTTTTTAAAAATCTGCGTTACATTGGCCACCCTCCAATCTTCCAGTACCACTCTCAATTTTAAAGATAAATTACATATTACTAACAATAGTTCTGCAAGTTAATTTTTCAATTCTGTCAGTACTCTGGGATGGATACCATCCGATCCAGGAGATTTGCTACTCTTCAGTTTGTCAAATTTCCCCATTACATCCTCCAGGTTTATAGATATTTCATTCAGTTTTTTCAACTCATCAGCTTTGAATACCATTCCTGGCACCGGTATCTCTCCTAAATCTTCATCGGTGAAGACCAAAGGAAAGAATTCATTTAATCTCTCGACTGTGGCTTCGTCTTCCCTGATCACCCCTATTACCCCTCGGTCGTCTAGAGATCCAACCGATTCTTTTGCCAGCTTTCTGCTTTTAATATACCTTAAAAAAAAAATTTACTATGTGTTTTTGCCTCCAATGCAATCTTTTTTTCAAAATCCTTTGCCTTCCTTATCAGCGCTTTGCATTTGACTTGACATTCCTTATACTGTTTCTTATTATTTTCAGTCGGTTCCTTCTTCCATTTTCTGAAGGATTTTCGTTTAGATCTAATAGCTTCCTTCACCTCACTTTTTAACCATGCCGGCTGTCATTTTATTTATTTATTTATTGCATTTGTGTCCCAAATTTTCCCACCTATTTGCAGGCTCAATGTGGCTTACAGAGTATTGTTATGACAAAGTCATTCCATGATATCAGATACAGTTATTAATGTACAAAGATTAAGTAAGAGAAGAGAGAGGAAGGTGTTAGGCAGGGTATAAGGTATAGAAGGTGGACTTTAATAACTGGGTGGATTGGTGAGGTAGTTTTGTAAGGCTATGTTCTACCTTCCACCTTTTTTAATACGTGGAATATATTTGGCCTGGGCTTCCAGGATGATATTTTTGAATAGCATCCACGCCTGATGTAAGTTTTTGACCCACACAGCCGCTACTCTAAGTTTTGTTTTTTTTCACCGTTATTCTCATTTTATCATAGTTTCCTTTTTGAAAGTTAAACGCTAACGTATTGAATTTCCTGCGTATACTTACTCCAAAGCTAATATCAAATCTGATCATATTATGATCACTGTTATCGTGGCCCAAGCACCATTACCTCCCACACCAGATCATGTGCTTCTCTAAGGAATAGGTCTAAAATTTTTCCTTCACTTGTCAGTTCCTGTACCTGCTACTCCATAAAGCAGTCCTTGATTTCGCCAAGGAATTTTAGCTCCCTAGCATGCCCTGATGTTACATTTACCCAGTCAATATTGGGGTAATTGAAATCACCCATTATTCTCCGAGGACAAGCAGGCTGCTTGTTCTCACTGATGGGTGACGTCCACGGCAGCCCCTCCAATCGGAATCTTCTCTAGCAAAGTCCTTTGCTAGCTCTCGCGCGCCCGTGCACACCGCGCATGCGCGGCCGTCTTCCCGCCCGAAACCGGCTCGAGCCGGCCAGTCTTCTTTCGTCCGCACTCGGTACGGCTGTGTTTTTTGCCGTGTCGAGCCCCGGAGAGTCGACCTCGCGCGTCCTTTGTTAAAATCAACGTGTTTTTTCTTCGGAAAAGATTTAATTCATTCGGAAAGTGCTCCGCAAACCCCCTTGGGTTTCGTTTGCCCCTTCCTGTATTTCCAGTCTTTGCCCCGGTAAGTTTTCTTTCGTCGTCGGGGTAGGCCTCTTTTCGGCCTCGGTCGAGATTTTTCTCCCTCAAAGTTTTTGGTGCTCAAATTCGTCATTTCGGATTTTGATTTCGCCGGCGTGATTTTTCCGCCCATGACATCGAAGCCTTCCAGCGGCTTCAAGAAGTGCACCCAGTGCGCCCGGGTAATCTCGCTCACTGATAGGCACTCTTCATGTCTTCAGTGTCTGGGGGCCGAGCACCGTCCTCAGAACTGTAGCCTGTGTTCCCTGTTACAAAGGCGGACTCAGGTAGCGAGATTGGCCCAGTGGAACGTTTTGTTCTCGGGCTCTTCGTCGGCATCGGCACCGGGGTCATCGAGTGCATCGACGTCGTCAGAGTCCAGACCTTCATCCTCGGCCGCCAGTGCATCGAGTGCATCGAGGCATCGGCCCTCTGCATCGGCGCCGAGACATCGGATAGCTGCATCGGCGTCGGTGGTTCCGGGACCTCGTCTGCTGATGTCGTCGGACGGTGGTGCATCGTCAGGAGTGCAGGTGAGGGCTGTCCATTCCCCTGCTGGTGGCGGTGAGCCTTCGGGTGGGTCTCCCCCTACCCTGAGGGCTCCTGCGGTACAGCCCCCCCGGGATCGACCTGCTTCGACCTCGGCCCCGAGGAAGCGACGGCTGGATTCTACGTCCTCCTCGTCGGTGCCGGGGAGCTCCGGTGACATGCTTCGGAAGAAGTCGAAGAAGCATCGACACCGGTCTCCTCCCCGCGTCGGCACCGAGAGCTCTGGGTCGCCGAGGGAGTCGGCACCCAGCAGGCATCGTCACCGAGAGGACCGCTCACCCTCTGTTCAGGAGGTGTCGATGCGCTCCACTCTGGACAGCCCGGAACAGCCTCCACGCCCGGAACAGGTTCTGACGTCGACGCCTGCATCGGCCTCCATGCCTTTCTCTGCAGCCGCTCTGAACGAGAGCCTCCGGGCCGTTCTCCCAGAGATTCTGGGAGAGCTGTTGCGCCCTACCCCTCCGGTACCGGCGGTGCTTGCGCCTCCGGTACCGTCGAGCGTGGCGCCGGCTGGCCCATCGCCCGGGGTGAGGTCCCCGACGTCGGTACCGCGTGCGGTGCCGACTGCGGCCACCTCCCAAGAGGGCTCCCCGACTACGTCGGCGGAGGGAGCTTCGCCGATGCGGGCGAGGGAGTCTACCTCTCGACGCCCCCATCGTGGACGTGGCTCCACGGAGTCGAGTCGGGCGAGGTTGCAGACACAGGTCCGTGAACTTGTGTCTGACACCGAGGGTGAGGCCTCGTGGGAAGAGGAAGAAGACCCCAGATATTTCTCTGACGAGGAGTCTGAGGGTCTTCCTTCCGATCCCACTCCCTCTCCTGAGAGACAGCTTTCTCCTCCCGAGAGTCTGTCTTTCGCTTCCTTTGTCCGGGAGATGTCTACGGCCATCCCCTTCCCGGTGGTTGTGGAGGACGAGCCCAGGGCTGAAATGTTTGAGCTCCTGGACTATCCTTCTCCACCTAAGGAAGCGTCCACTGTTCCCTTGCACCATGTCCTGAAAAAGACATTGCTTGCGAACTGGACCAAGCCACTAAGTAATCCCCACATCCCCAAGAAGATCGAGTCCCAGTACCGGATCCATGGGGACCCAGAGCTGATGCGCACTCAGTTGCCTCACGACTCTGGAGTTGTGGATCTGACCCTAAAGAAGGCTAAGAGTTCTAGGGAGCATGCTTCGGCGCCCCCGGGCAAAGTTTCTAGAACCTTAGACTCCTTTGGGAGGAAGGCCTACCATTCCTCTATGCTCGTGGCCAAAATCCAGTCTTACCAGCTCTACACGAGCATACACATGCGGAACAATGTGCGGCAGTTGGCGGGCTTGGTTGATGCTCTCCCCCCTGAGCAAGCCAAGCCTTTTCAGGAGGTGGTCAGGCAGCTGAAGGCGTGCAGAAAATTCCTGGCCAGAGGGGTGTATGACACCTTTGATGTTGCGTCCAGGGCCGCTGCTCAAGGTGTGGTGATGCGCAGGCTCTCATGGCTGCGTGCCTCCGACCTGGAGAATAGACTCCAGCAGCGGATTGCGGACTCGCCTTGCCGTGCGGACAATATTTTTGGAGAGAAGGTCGAGCAGGTGGTAGAGCATCTCCACCAGCGGGATACCGCATTCGACAAGTTCTCCCGCCGGCAGCCTTCAGCATCTACCTCTACAGGTAGAAGATTTTTTGGGGGAAGGAGGGCTGTTCCCTACTCTTCTGGCAAGCGTAGGTACAATCCTCCTTCTCGACAGCCTGCGGCCCAGGCTAAGCCCCAGCGCGCTCGCTCTCGTCAGCAGCGTGCGCCTCAGCAAGGCCCCGCGGCTCCCCAGCAAAAGCAAGGGGCGAGCTTTTGACTGGCTCCAGCAGAGCATAGCCGACATCCAAGTGTCAGTGCCGGGCGACCTGCCGGTCGGGGGGAGGTTGAAAGCTTTTCACCAAAGGTGGCCTCTCATAACCTCCGATCAGTGGGTTCTGCAAATAGTCTGGCAGGGATACACCCTCAATTTGGCCTCAAAACCTCCAAATTGTCCACCGGGAGCTCTGTCTTACAGCTTCCAGCACAAGCAGGTACTTGCAGAGGAACTCTCCGCCCTTCTCAGCGCCAATGCGGTCGAGCCCGTGCCATCCGGGCAAGAAGTGCGGGGATTCTATTCCAGGTACTTCCTTGTGGAAAAGAAAACAGGGGGGATGCGTCCCATCCTAGACCTAAGGGCCCTGAACAAATACCTCGTAAAAGAAAAGTTCAGGATGCTTTCCCTGGGCACCCTTCTCCCCATGATTCAGCAAAACGATTGGCTATGCTCTCTGGACTTGAAGGATGCCTACACACACATCCCGATACTGCCAGCTCACAGACAGTATCTGCGATTTCAGCTGGGCACACGTCACTTCCAGTACTGTGTGCTACCCTTTGGGCTCGCCTCTGCGCCCAGGATGTTCACAAAGTGCCTGGCTGTAGTAGCAGCGGCACTTCGCAGGCTGGGGGTGCACGTGTTCCCATATCTCGACGATTGGCTGGTGAAGAACACGTCCGAGGCAGGAGCCCTGCAGTCCATGCAGATGACTATTCGCCTCCTGGAGCTACTGGGGTTTGTAATAAATTACCCAAAGTCCCATCTTCGCCCAGTGCAGAGACTCGAATTCATAGGAGCTCTGCTGGATTCTCGGACGGCTCGCGCCTATCTCCCAGAGACGAGAGCCAACAACTTGTTGTCCCTCGTCTCGCGGGTGCGAGCGTCCCAGCAGATCGCAGCTCGGCAGATGTTGAGATTGCTGGGCCACATGGCCTCCACAGTTCATGTGACTCCCATGGCCCGCCTTCACATGAGATCTGCTCAATGGACCCTAGCTTCCCAGTGGTTCCAGGCTGCTGGGGATCTAGAAGACGTAATCCACCTGTCCACGAGTTTTCTCGAATCCCTGTATTGGTGGACGATTTGGTCCAATTTGACTCTGGGACGTCCTTTCCAAATTCCTTAGCCACAAAAAGTGCTGACCACGGATGCGTCTCTCCTGGGATGGGGAGCCCATGTCGATGGGCTTCACACCCAAGGAAGCTGGTCCCTCCAGGAACGCGGTCTACAGATCAATCTCCTGGAGTTGCGAGCGATCTGGAACGCTCTGAAGGCTTTCAGAGATCGGCTGTCCCACCAAATTATCCAAATTCAGACAGACAACCAGGTTGCCATGTACTATGTCAACAAGCAGGGGGGCACCGGATCTTGCCCCCTGTGTCAGGAAGCCGTCAGCATGTGGCTCTGGGCTCGCCGTCACGGCATGGTGCTCCAAGCCACATATCTGGCAGGCGTAAACAACAGTCTGGCCGACAGGTTGAGCAGGATTATGCAACCTCACGAGTGGTCGCTCAACTCCCGAGTGGTGCGCTAGATCTTCCAAGCGTGGGGCACCCCCTTGGTGGATCTCTTCGCATCTCGAGCGAACCACAAAGTCCCTCAGTTCTGTTCCAGGCTTCAGGCCCCCGGCAGACTGGCATCGGATGCCTTCCTCCTGGATTGGGGGGAGGGCCTGCTGTATGCTTATCCTCCCATTCCTCTGGTGGGGAAGACTTTGTTGAAACTCAAGCAAGACCGAGGCACCATGATTCTGATTGCTCCTTTTTGGCCGCGTCAGATCTGGTTCCCGCTTCTTCTGGAGTTATCCTCCGAAGAACCGTGGAGATTGGAGTGTTTTCCGACCCTCATCACGCAGGACGAAGGGGCTCTTCTGCATCCCAGCCTCCGGTCCCTGGCTCTCACGGCCTGGATGTTGAGAGCGTAGACTTTGCCTCTTTGGGTCTGTCAGAGGGTGTCTCCCGCATCTTGCTTGCTTCCAGGAAAGATTCCACTAAGAGGAGTTACTTCTTTCTATGGAGGAGGTTTGCCGTCTGGTGTGACAGCAAGGCCCTAGCTCCTCGCTCTTGTCCTACACAGACCCTGCTTGAATACCTTCTGCACCTGTCTGAGTCTGGTCTCAAGACCAACTCTGTAAGAGTTCACCTTAGCGCAATCAGTGCATACCATTACCATGTGGAAGGTAAGCCGATCTCAGGACAGCCTTTAGTTGTTCGCTTCATGAGAGGTTTGCTTTTGTCAAAGCCCCCTGTCAAGCCTCCAACAGTGTCATGGGATCTCAATGTCGTTCTCACCCAGCTGATGAAACCTCCTTTTGAGCCACTGAATTCCTGTCATCTGAAGTACTTGACCTGGAAGGTCATTTTCTTGGTGGCAGTTACTTCAGCTCGTAGAGTCAGTGAGCTTCAGGCCCTGGTAGCCCAGGCCCCTTACACCAAATTTCATCATAACAGAGTAGTCCTCCGCACTCACCCTAAGTTCTTGCCAAAGGTCGTGTCGGAGTTCCATCTGAACCAGTCAATTGTCTTGCCAACATTTTTTCCCCGTCCTCATTCCTGCCCTGCTGAACGTCAGCTGCACACATTGGACTGCAAGAGAGCATTGGCCTTCTACCTGGAGCGGACACAGCCCCACAGACAGTCCGCCCAATTGTTTGTTTCTTTTGATCCCAATAGGAAGGGAGTGGCTGTAGGGAAATGCACCATATCCAATTGGCTAGCAGATTGCATTTCCTTCACTTACGCCCAGGCGGGGCTGGCTCTTGAGGGTCATGTCACGGCTCATAATGTTAGAGCCATGGCTGCGTCGGTAGCCCACTTGAAGTCAGCCTCCATTGAAGAAATTTGCAAAGCTGCGATGTGGTCATCTGTCCACACATTCACATCTCATTACTGCCTGCAGCAGGATACCCGACGCGACAGTCGGTTCGGGCAGTCAGTTCTTCAGAACCTGTTTGGGCTTTAGGATCCAACTCCACCCCCCGAGGGCCCTGTTTGTTCTGTTCCAGGCTGCACTCTCAGTTAGTTGGTAAATTTTTTAGGTCAATCTCAGTTATGTCCTCGCCGTTGCGAGGCCCAATTGACCATGGTTGTTGTTTTGAGTGAGCCTGGGGGCTAGGGATACCCCATCAGTGAGAACAAGCAGCCTGCTTGTCCTCGGAGAAAGCGAATGCTACATACCTGTAGAAGGTATTCTCCGAGGACAGCAGGCTGATTGTTCTCACAAACCCGCCCGCCTCCCCTTTGGAGTTGTGTCTTCCCTTGTATCTCTTTTGCTACATATGAGACTGGCCGGCTCGAGCCGGTTTCGGGCGGGAAGACGGCCGCGCATGCGCGGTGCGCACGGGCGCGCGAGAGCTAGCAAAGGACTTTGCTAGAGAAGATTCCGATTGGAGGGGCTGCCGTGGACGTCACCCATCAGTGAGAACAATCAGCCTGCTGTCCTCGGAGAATACCTTCTACAGGTATGTAGCATTCGCTTTATTGTGTTTGCCTAGTTTGTTAGTGTCCCTAATTTCCTTTAACATTTCTACATTAGTCTGTTCATCCTGGCCAGGCGGACGGTAGTACACTATCCTTTTCCCCTTTACACATGCAATTTCAATCCATAGGGATTCCAAGATGTGTTTTGTTTCCTGCAGAATTTTCAGTCTATTTGATTCAAGTCCTCCCTTAACATACAGTTCTACGCATGGGCGTAGTTTGGGGGGCGAGGGGGGGCATTGCCCTCCCCAAACGCAAGGCTGGCGCAGCCCAGCTGCAGGCAGCTTTCAGTCCCTCCTCCCCCCACCCAGCTCCTCGACAGCCCTCCTCTCTGTTCCTTCTGCTCTGCGATTCAGCCTTTTATTTTAAGTCACAGCGACAGCACTGGAAACAGCACAGTGGGCTCGCCTCCAGCCTTTCCCTTCCCTCTCAGTGTCCCACCTTCCTCTGATGATGTATTTCCTGTTTCCGCGAGGGCTGGGCACTGAAAGGGAAGGGAAAGGCTGGAGGCGATCCCGCTGTGCTGTTTCCAGTGCCATCGCTGCAACTTAAAAGGTTAAAATGCAGGGCGGCAAGAACAGAGAAGGAGGGCTGTCGGGGAGCTGAGGGCGGGAAGGAGGGGCTGGGTTGGAACTGAAAAAGGGGGAGCTGGATGGGAGGTGGAGGGTGTGGGGTCAAAGGAGAATCGTTGGACATGGATAGGGGGGAGGGCAGAGGAGAATCACTGGACATGGATGAGAGGGGAGGGCAGGGGGAGAGAAGAGAAATCGCTGGACATGGAGAGGAGGGCAGGGGAGAGAGGAGAATTGCTGGACATGGATGGATGGAGGGGGCTGGGGAGAAAGGAAATTTGCTGGATATAGATGGATGGAGAAGAGGGCAGGGGAGAATGGAGAGTTGCTTGACATGGATGGATTGATGGAGGGAGGGGAAGGCAGGAGAGAGAAGAGAAATCACGACATGGAGAGAAGAGCAGGGAAGAGAGGAGAATTGCTGGACATGGATGGATGGAGGGGGCAGGGGAGAGAGGAAATTTGCTTGATATGGATGGATGGAGGAGAGGGCAGGGGAGAATGGAGAGTTGCTGGACATGGATGGATGGAGAGGAGGGAAGACAGGAAGGAGATGCACATGGATGGAGGGGAGGGAAGAGAGAAGAAATTCTGAGCATGGATGGAGTGGAGGGCAGGGAAGAGAGGAAAAATGTTGGACAAGAATGGAGGGAAGGAAAAACAAAGGAAGGAGATGCACACAGATGGAGTAGAAAGGAGAGCGAAGAAATGCTGGACATGGATGGAGGGGAGGGAAGACATAGGAAGTAGATGCACATGGATGGAGGGGAGGGGCGTGAGGAGAAATGCTGGATATGGATGGAGGGAAAACTGGTGAATTTAAGGGCTGGATTAGAACACTTTGAGAGCAGATGCTGAAACTGGAGGAAGGATAGGGACAGGGCTACAGATGGTAGACAAGACACATAAGGAGGATGGTGGATATGGTGAGTGAAAAAATATCAAATGGAAAGAAGACACTGCATAAAACAGAAGACACTGGGACCAAAGCGAATAGAAAAAACTAAATGCTCGGAGAACAAAGGTAGAAAAAAGTATTTTATTCAGAATTTATGAATTGAAATATGTCTGCTTTTGGAAATGTGCATTTGTGATATTTTGAATGTAAGTTTCAATTTCTCTAGTATTGCTGCATGTCGAGACTGACTTCTTAAGGTAACTTTCCAGTTTAGTATTTTGCCTTCATATTTTTTGATTTCTAGTTCCTTGTGTCATGTCAGTTGTGTCATGTGTTTTTCTGCTAGCGTGTAGTATTTGCAGCCCTTTTTGTTTTTTTGTTTTTCACGAGGTACTGTATTGGTGTTGTAGAGCCCAGTGTAATTACAGTGCTGCCTTTCCATGCATAAGGTTGTAGCTTGTCCTGTTCTTGGAATTAGTGCTGTTATGGTTTGGTAAGGTTATGTGTTTGTTTTTGCACAAGTTTGTGTATAGCATTTTGCAGTGGAGAGATTGTGTGTTGGCCTTACTGAGGTCAGAAAGGGTTTTAGAGCCTAAATCATGACATACTACCTCTTGAAGGATCTACACAAATTTGTGTATAGTGTTTTGCAGTGGAGAGATTGTATGTTGGCCTTACTGAGGTGGCACCAATACATCAGAAAGGGTTTTAGAGCCTGTAGAAATGATTTGTAGTAGTAGTAAATCATGACACACTACCTCTTGAAGGACCTACATATAGAGCCTATGCATTTCTAAGGTCAACACTGGCATGGTATGGGAAAGGGAGTGAGGAAATACTACTGGAGAGGAAGAGGGAGTGCTGGGTAAGGAGGACGGAAGGGAGAAAGAGCTGGCTTTTTGGGGAATAACCATAATGAATATGTATGAGATACCTCATACATATTCATTATGGTTATTCCTTCCTCCATATTAGCATATTCATTTGTGTGTTTGTGTATATATATTTCTCCGAGGACAAGCAGGCTGCTTGTTCTCACGAATGGGTGACGTCCACGGCAGCCCCTCCGATCGGAGATCTTCACTAGCAACAGTGTTTGCTAGCCCTCGTGAATAGGTAAAAATATGGCAAGACTGACAGCAGAAGGTGTATCAGTATTGAGAGAAGTAAGTGGATTGGTATCTGTTAATTTGTTGATGAAATAGCAAAGTTTCTTCAGGTCTTTGTAGTCTGGACCTATTTTGGTTTTATAATAAAGCCTTTTGGACTGCCTTATAGCATATTTGTATCTTCTTTGCATTTGTTTCCATGCATTGAAAGTTAGTTCATTTTTTTTCTTTCTCCATGCTCGCTCAAGTTTCCTGGATAGAGTTTTGAGTTTTCTTAGATCATCACTGAACCAAGGCATCGGGTCATGTCGTTTTGTTATTCGTGTTCTTACTGGGGCTAAAACGTCTAATATGCTTTTACATCTTTCATCCCATTCTGGGAGGAAATTTGTGGAATCTGTACGGGCTGACATTCATTATCATAGATCAGTTGGCAGAACATCTTAGCATCGATCTGGCCTCTTGTGCAGTAAGTCGTATAATCGACTGTGCGGGGAGAGCCTTTCTTCTGCCATAATAGGGTTAAATTTAATTTGTAATGGTCGGACCAAGGTGTTTCAGACCAGTTAATATAAGTTAGTTGTAAGCTGAAATTAGTGGACAATTTGTATGAAAGGAGATCAAGTGTATGCCCTTTGGTATGAGTAGCTTGCAAGTGTGACCACGAGAGATCACAGGAATGGAGAAAATCCATACACTCACATGTATTAATTGAATTAGAATCTTCTAGGTGAAGGTTTATATTACCTAATATAAGAATGTTGGAATTATATACACATGAAGGTAGGCTGGCTGTCATTCTGATTACCGGGTGGTCTATAGAAGAGGATGCAGATCAGATGATCATGCAGGGATTTCTTAGAGATTCGGAACGAGGCAATTTCTAAATGAGATGAAGTGGACTCGTCGGTGATTTCAATGGTGAAATAGGAACGATAGATGAGTGCAATGCCTCCACCTCGTTTTTCCTTTCTGGAGCAGTGGATAATTTTAAAACCTGGAGGGCATAATTCAAGAACTATCGGATCATTTTGGGAGTGAATCCAGGTTTCAGTGATGAAAATGAGTTCAAGGTTTTCTGACGTAATCCAGTCTGAAATAATTGTAGTTTTATTGACAACAGATCTGGCATTAATGTATCCCACTGAAATGTTTTGGTAAAAGGCCTCTATGTAAGGTGAGGTGAAAATTTTTTTAAGTTGCCTCTCAGTAGTTGGTGAGTAATTGTAATAACCATCCATTCCAGTTGATAGACGTTTGCCACGATTAGACATTCTACATTTATAAAGGTGGTTTTTGGTAAGATGAGAAGTGAAGCGTCTAGACGGTCCATGTTGATTTTGTATAATGGGAATAAAGTTAGAATCTGTAGGTGAAATAGAGAAAATTAACTGGATCGGTGAGAGGGAGAAAAATGTTAGTAAGAATTTGACTATATTCATATTAGAAATAAGGCACAAAAAGAATCGGCTGATTATCAGACAAACCAGGACAGCACTGCCTTGAATCGTTGTAGGCAATAATTACTGGTACTGCAGGATCCGACCAGGTTTAGCTTTCGTAGAAATTATACTTGTATTATTAGTATTATCCGGGCAAACCAGATGATTGATGATTGGCGTTGCAGGGGAACTCACAGCTCGATGGTAACAGTAATCAGACGAACGATCCACTCTCTTGCTCTCCTCATCCGTCTACCCCAGTCCCCAGATCAGCTGGAACAGTGCTTCATTCCTCCCACGCCTATCAGAGCAAACGATGTTTAGCTGATTGGGAAAAGATGCAGGAGGCGATCGGAGGCTGACGGCGCTCAGCAACTTGTGCAGAGATGTCAACGGCCTGGCAGTAATGCTGCAAGTGAACAAGGTCAGAAGTTCGCTAGGGTCGAGGGCGACCAACAGTTCATCAGGCTCCTTGCAAAAATCCGGATCCAGCAAGGTGAGCAAGAACTGTTCCAAAACTCCGCACTGCCCATCGCTGCACTTTCAGTACGATCAGGTCAAACCGCGGTTGGTCCACAGAAACGTCGGTGATGGGCAAATTCAGATGGTTGTCAGACGGCTGATCAGCAGACCGACAGGCTCCCCAAGGCACTTCGGACCAAGTCATGTGCAAATCCAGTGAAAAATGGGCTAATAACCGGCTAGATACCGGTTGATCACATAGAGGATCTCCGCAGCTAACGGTTCCCTCGTCCCTCTAAGCGGCCATTTTGTGACACAGAATCCAGATTAGGACACAGAAAATCGAGAAGCAGAGAATGAAGGAAGCAGGAATAAATGAATAGCAGCTAACTGCACACAAAATGCTAAATATCATGTGGTGGAGAATGACGAAAGCAGGATGAGACTATTAGCAGCTATAGAGCACGAAATTCAGAGCACGTGTGTAAAATGCCCAAGAGGCTGTTGATTGGAAGACTAGTGAGTGATGCCAAGAGGAAGAAAACTGAAAGGAAAATCAACTACATAAAAGGAGTAAACATATTTATACTATTCATAAAATTCTGGGGAAGTCAATACTATTGAGAATGCTGAACTTCAGAAGGGCCACTTGAACTACTCTAAATGACCTAGCATAATTTTGTAAACCATGTATACTGTTTTTCATGTTTTAGAAAACACTATTTAAGTTTTCATGTTGTTGAAAAAGTCATTAAAAAAATCAAGATGTGTTCTCAAGTGGACATAAAGCTTGAAAAATGTTGACATTCTGAAAAATAGATGAACAAAACGCGTTGCTTGTTATGTTACTCGCAAGGCTGGGCAACGCTGGACAGCACAGGTAGTCCTATCTTTTTGGGAACGATAAATATTGGGGGGGGGGTCCTTTTACACAGGCGTGCTAACATTTTTTGCACACACTAAAAATAAGCATGTTCTAAACGTTAGAGACGCCCATATAGTTCTTTGTTCATATTGTTACTGTGGCCTGAACATTCTCTTTGCATTTTTTCTGTGTTATTTTCTGTAGGAAAACCTGACATAATCAGGACTTCTCATGTCTGGAAAGGAATAATGATGATCTTGCATACTAGGGGCACTTTGGAATAACCTGTATTATTTGTGGCATGTATGGGCATTTATGTCCTGCATGTTTTACAGGTTGTTTCATTTTTTTAAAATTAGCAAAGGTGTGAAGTAGGCAGTTTGCACCTACTGTTTATGCTGGCGGCAGAAAGGAGATAAAATTAGACACACACATTTGAAAATTTAAGATGTGTTCTGATTTAGTCACCTTGTCTAAACATGAACAGAATAAACCCGTGTCAGGCAGGGGGACAGTTTATTTTACTTGGGTAAATGGCTTTGAAAATTGTCCTTGTTTTAATGAAGATGATTAGTTATTCCTCAAATGTCCCATTATAATTACATATTTTGACCAGTTATTCAGCCTTCCATACTTCTTTTTAAATGTGAAAAGAGTGTTTAAGATATTCACCAAACCCTCTCACATAACTTCATATCATCATTCTTTGTCATCAAATTAAACACAGCAAGCACTAAGGAGGTAATTCTATAACTGGGCACCAAAGTTAGGTACCTAGATGCAGTATGTTGAACACTTATTCTATAATGGTATCTGGATGCCAAGATTCCATTATAGAAAACTAGTCTAAATCAGTATCTGTGTGTCACTTATGCCATGTCAATAGCAGGTATAAATCTATATACCTAAATATGGCACTTTAGTGCATAACTTACAGTATTCTTCAAGTTGCATGCCTAAATGGGAGCCCTGCCAGTGCTCTGCCTTTGCATTTACCCACCTAAATTATAGAATATAACACAACAAGGAAGCCCCATTTATTTATGAATTTATGATTTGCTCTTTTTATTGAAAAAAACTTTATATACCCTAACCTCAAAATATCTGTCGGGATATATGTAACTTATAAAACAATAAATTAATTACAATTTTAAAAGATAAGAAAAAAATAAATATTTAAGCCAGAAGAGAAGTATCGCCACTCAGAGCATCAGGCAACTTATTCCATCAAGCAGGTGCGGTTACTCAGAAGGCCTTAACTGTTTAGGGGCATATTTCTGCACTCTTATCACATAACTTAGGTGTCTGATGCCTTAAAATCTTAATATGTCAACAACAGCAATATGAAAATATACTGTTCTCTCATTGGCAGCCAATGTAGTTCCCGCAACAAAGGAGGAACACTGTCCCTTCTACTGAGTCCTGCAAGAAACCTAGCCATTATATTTAGTGTCATCTGAAGCTTTCCCCTCAATTTGCTAGGCAAAGCAATATATAAAACAATACATTAATCAAGAGTACTAACAATCATAGGGCCCTTTTTACTAAGGCACGCTAGCGTTTTTAGTGCATGCACAAAATTAGCGTGCGCTGTGTAGGCACCCATAGGAATATTGTGGGCTCCTACACAGTTAGCGCACACTAAAAGCACTAACACACCTCTAGTGAGGCTTAGTAAACAGGGCCCATAGTTTGCAACGTTGCCCTAGACAAATCTGGTTTCAGGCAAGGTTTTAATTTTGACCAATTTCACCTTGAAATACACTTGATGAAATGCATGTGTTACTTGTTGTTGGCCTAGTCCACTTCTTCTAAACTAATTCACATTCTAAGCCATTCTACTCAACACAAATCATGTTCCTACAGTATCCATTCTGTACTACCTCTCATTAAATAATATCTAGGCAGATACAAAATAAAATACAGTATTGTACAGATATTACATTTATTGTTTCATAACCATATTTATATGCTAACATATTAAAACCTTTACTATTCTGTAGTACAGTAATTAGATATTTTAAAATGCTAAAATTATTGCTACAAAAGCTATGCTTTAAGTTGCTTGCAATATTTTAAATAGGTCTGCCCCATTCCAAATTCTACTGGTAATGAGTTCCATAGCTTTATACTATAATAGCTAAAGACTAATTTTCTTGTACTAGTCAAATAAATTTCTGTTGGTAAGTAGAAGGCAATGCCCTTGTCGGTTCATATGATCCTAAAAAAGTGCTAAATAAATAGGCAGAAGAATAGCCTGCCATAAGCCTCTAGAAGGAATTATTAAAATCTTAAAACTGATCCATGCTTCAGTTGCTATCCAATGCAAGGCCTTCAATCTCAGGGTTACATAGAGGGGCATTTTCAAAATAAATGTCCAAGTTCGGATTTGGATGTCTTTGTAAAATGTCCAAATCCGGGGACGGGGAAAAGCGTATTTTCAAAAAAAAAGATGTATGTCCATCTTTCGTTTCGAAAATAACAAGGACGCCCTTGGATTTGGATGACCTTAAACATGGACATCTTTGACTTTCGGCAATTTTCGAAACCAAAGATTTCCATGTCTAAAACATCCAAATGCAAGCCATTTGGACGTGGGAGGAGCCAACATTTGTAGTGCACTGGTTCCCCTGACATGCCAGGACACCAATCAGGCAACCTAGGGGGCACTGCAGTGGACTTCATAAATTGCTCCCAGGTACATAACTCCCTTACCGTGTGTGCTGAGCTCCCCAAACCCACTTCCCCCAACTGTACACCACTACCATAGCCCTTACGGGTGAAGGGGGCCACCTAGATGTGGGTACAGTGGGTTTGTGGTGGGTTTTGGAGGGCTTGCTGTTTCCTCCACAAACATAACAGGTAGGGGGGGGGTATGGGCCTGAGTCCGCCTGTCTGAAGTGCACTGCATTCACTAAAACTGCTCCAGGGACCTGCATGCGCTGTTATGGACCTAAGTATGACATCTGAGGCTGGCACAAAATATTTTTAGTTTTTTGAGGGTGGGAGGGGGTTGTTGACCACTGGGGAATAACGGGAGATCATCCCCGATTCCCTCCGGTGGTCATCTGGTCATTTCGGGCACCTTTTTGTGCCTTATTCGTAAAAAAAGCATGTCCGGGTGAAAACGTCCAAGTTTTACTTTAGGACGTCCCTGCTTTTTTTGATTATGGCTCAAAGACGTCCAAGTGTTAGGCACGCCCAATTCTCGCCTTCACCACGCCTCCGACACGCCCCCTTGAAATTTGGACATCCTTGCGACGGACTTCAGTTAGAGACGTCCAAAATTGGGTTTCGATTATACCGATTTGGACGTCTCTGGGAGATGGACGTCCATGTTCCGATTTATGTCGAAAGATGGATGTCCATCTCTTTCAAAAATGAGCCTGATAGTCATGTTTTCTTGCTTTATGTGGGTCAGACAGAGGAGAGGGAATCCAAAGTACAAGAAAACGTAGATGCATGAAGCACAATGAGCCTTCCAGATTGGGTAGCGTCAAAAGTTTATTGAGGGATCCAACATAGACTGTGTTTTGGCAAACTCCTGCATCAGGGGTCATGAATATAACGAATAGGCTTTAAGTCCTTATTCTTATTTCTTCAATGATCAACAAATGTACAGGCATAATTTACAGTGATCCTATGATAGGATACTGCGTTCAATCGAAGGTATCAAATCAACAATAAGCCATAAATTGCATCTGTACAGTTGTTGATCATTGAAGAATAAGGATTTAAAGCTTATTCATTATATTCACAACCCCTGAAGCACATTTTCCAAAACATGGCCTATGCCGGGTCCTTCAATATACTTTTGATGCTGCTCAATCTGGAAGGGCTTCTTGTATGCATCTTTGCTCTATGTACATTGAAGAGACTCAGCTTTGGATATTCACATACAATCCCCACATACAACTGATGGGTCCTTATATATACTTGTGGTTATCTAGTAAGAGAGAAGTTTTGTTGCAGTGACCGCTTCTCAAATGTTTGTCCATGAACCAATGACAAACCTTTGGCTGAGATTGAGAACCTATGCAATTGTGAGTGGAGGCAGTTAAAATCCTGCAGCCTATCCCCATTGGTGCATGATTGTTATAATTGTTGCCAATGCAGAAGGATTTAAACCTTCTGTTAAAAACAGCTCCACCATACTACTTTTCAGCCTTTTGACTGGGATCTAGATATGAGGTCTGAACTATGAGCAGAGGTTGTTTCCCTGTTAGCCATGCCAGAGCACCATGCTGACATCCTGCATATCGGGTCCTTTGGGGATATGATGATTATGTTATGACCATCCAAAGAGTAAACCACTTGTCTAAAACAAAATACAAATACATTGTACATGAAATCTTTGCTAAGTTAAATATTTTTAAGGGTATGGAGTAGTTGTTACAGAATGAGATATTTTAAATTTCTGCTGGATGCTTGTACATACTGATTAGTTTTCTTTTTAGTGTTTTTCTGATTTGTTTTAATGGGGATTTTATTTATTGTATTGTGAGTTTCTTATGTGTATGTGTGATTTTTGTTCTAGTCTATGAATTGTTGGATAAAGCAGGATAGAATTTTTTTTAAATAAATAGGCATCAACAGTATCTGAGTAATTTTTGTATAGACTGCTATAAAATCTGCTAGTCTAAGGAATTTCATCTTTTTTTGTTCAGATGTGTGGTGTGATGGTCTCTGGGAGTGAAGAATCCACACCCTCAATCATTTACCATTGTGTCCTGAGAGGCTTAGAACGTCTCCTCCTTTCAGAACAGCTTTCTAGGCTGGATGGAGAAGCATTAGTTAAGCTGAGTGTTGACAGAGTCAATATGCAAAGTCCCCACAGAGCTATGGCAGCACTTGGCTTAATGCTGACATGCATGTACACAGGTGAGATTTAATGCTTTTTTTTAAGTGAGCATGTTTTCTAGGAAAAAAACTCAGAAGAGTACCAAAACTTGAGTGTAAAAGAAATTTAAAACAGTTTTGCATAAACCAGTTTTAAACACAAATACATTGGCTGCCTTGGCCCGCATAGAAGGTCATTTTAGAAGTATCTACACATGGAAATAACAGCATTTATATGTATAGATGGTGATTTCGGAAAGCTGCTATTTATATGTGTAAGTTGCCTGGACGTAGATTTCAAGGGGATATGTAGCTCCCATGAATTTCTGCACCAGCTTTTGTACCCACTCAAAGGTGTGCGCAGATGTCAGCTACCTGAATGAACCTGGGATCTTCATTAATGATTCTGGTGGACGTTGTACTAACCTTTCAGAACAGTTATTTTACACCCTTGTATATGCGTCTTTTTAAAGTGCGACTCATTCATGTATGTAAGTGCTGGCAACTACACCTATACATCACAAAATCAACACTTGCATTGGAACAATATACCCATAAGAACAAGAATTGTTCACTGATACTTCTGTAGACTGTTTGGAGGTTTTTTCCCCCCCTAATATAGTTACAAAAAAAGAAAAAAAAACTTGCACATGTAGATGGTGGTGCTTATATGTGTAAAGCCTCAAGAGATACCACTCTTTTTCTGCAAATTAGATCCTCTGGCATACATGCCTGCATATCCTTACATATATTTTACAAAAGACTCCATGTTTGGCAGATCCTTCTGTAAAATACTGGGGAAGTGTGAACATTTTGACCTCATGAACCCATTTCCCAGATAGAGCTCCTATGCAAAATGGAGCTTCACATATCATTATATAGCATTTTGTGATACTCTTTTTTTTTTTTTCTCTCCAAGGCATCAAGTTTTTCTTCATTTTTGGAGAGCTCTTAAAGTGACTCTACACAGACAAATAGGGAACATGCACACACACTATTGAGTGACATCACTGACAGAGCCAGTGTGCTGGAATTCTTCCCTAGCTAAATTTAAACTTTGGGTCTGTTGCAAGCATACACAGAGGTTCCCACGTTTGAGTGTTAGTGAGGTCAGTTTACCTTATCTGTGTGCCAAAACCAGGCATAGCTCTCCCCTACTCCAGTCAGTGGAGCCTCACAAACAAAATGTCTCTAGGCCAACTTCTAATCTACCGGAGCTGAATCGGACTCTTTCCCAGCACACCTGTAGGTTACTTTGATACTGTCATGGCTTCTTGCTGTGCACCACTTGACTAGCGAGTTCCGACACACAACTCCCCACTCAGGTCATGCCTGCATCTGGACCTCATACTCCATCCGCGTCCTCTCCCTTGGGCCCAGCATGAACACCAGGAGAGGTGCAAAAAGTGCACAACCCATTTCCAGCTACTTGGCGGCTTATGCCCCAAACCCAGTGAATTGGACCAGCTCTCCTCATACACATGCATGCAGCTATTACTCTAAAGGGTCATGGCTTTGATATACTGCCTTTCTGTGGGTACAACCAAAGCAGTTTACATATATGCAGGTACTTTTTTTGTCCCTAGTGCAATCTAAGTTTTTGTACCTGGGGCAATGGAGGGTTAAGTGACTTGCCCAGGGTTACAAGTAGCTACAGTGGGAGTCAAACCCAGTTCTCCAGGTTCTTAACCCACTGCACTAAGCATCAGGCTACTCCTCCATGCTACTCCTGTACTCCACCCCTGCCAAGGCCCACCATGGTTGCAAGCAGCAAAACCTCCAAAACTAAGTCTGCCATGACCCAGACTTACCAGAATGCTACCCAGAACATGACCTCTAAACTCAGAGGTCAAGAGCCATAGTGACATTCAAGCTGTAAATTTTCCTCAGCAATGGCTCAAAATACTGTCAGCAATAAGGGAAAGCACAGATTACTCTCAGGAAGTTCCTCCAAAGCTTCACTTTACCTCATGGAACAATAGGAGGAGCAGGTATGGCCCAGCTAACTCCTGTTCCACCCTAGAGCCACCGTCACCCCGCAGCCATTCCATTAATCTCACCATGCTTCTCAGAAGTACCCTCCTCCCTTGTCCAGTCAGGTGATGAAGGAACTTGGTCCCCAATGCTATCCAAAAACTAGGAGACCATAGACTTGGCTTCAGAGGAGGAGAACTCTGCTTCACTACCACCAACAAGTGCTGCACCACCAGAACAACTGGAAGACTACTATTCTCCTTGCTTCCTCTCTCCTCCACCCAGACACTCACAGACAGATGCTACTTCCAGTCCGTTCTCAAGTCCTTCAGTGCTACCAAGGAGGTATTTGTGCTCTCTGTCCATCAAATTCTTCAAAACCTTCAATTTAGCATATTGCAGTCACCTCTGTTGAGAGCTGCAGCCTCCCAAAATCTGGAAGTCAACTATAAAGTATATGATGTACCAGGTCATTCCCAGTTCAATTGCCCCATCGATCAGTGGCGACTGAAGTGATTTTCAAGAAATTTAAGTCTTCCAGGTCACAACTGAACTGCCTACCTGGGCTACTAGACTCAGCAGAAGGGCCTAAAAGGGCTCCAGTGCTCACTCAAAATCATGGCACGTCACCTGTGAATCCTCCACTACCAACATTCATATCTTCAACTGAAAGAAGCTTCTTCATGATTATCACGCGCAAGAAGCCTCATCCACTCTCATTGTGACCCTTCAGGAAATCACTTATCACCTCATACACTCCATGTATGAAGACTGTTATGCCACAGTATGAGCAGCTGCGCTCACCACATGGCTTGGCTTGGGGCATCTGGACTCTGAGGTGATTTATGTGATCAACTAGCAAATAGCCCTTGCCTGGGATTTCTGGAGACAAAGTTAAGAATGCGGTATCACAGATTAAGAAGGCGGGGTTGCACTACATGTTAAAGAGGGAATTGAGTCAAATAAAATAAACATTCCACATGACACAGATAGTAGCGTGGAATCATTATGGATAGAAATTCCATGTGTGAAGAGAAGTAGTATTCTTGTAGGGCTGTACTACTGTCTGCCAGGACAGAACAAACAGACGGATGAAAAAATGTTTACAGAGATTAGGAAAGCTGGCAAATTGGGCAATGCTATAATAATGGGTGATTTCAATTACCAATGATATAAAGTTACTTCTACATATATTTATCTTAGTATCTGAAGGTAAGTCTTGTGTATTTCAATGAAAAAATGGTGGAGAAAAAAAGACTTCAGTACAATCAGAGGCACCTCCTTTTGAAAGATACACCTTCATAAATAAAGAGGACTCCTTTTAATCATAAGTCTACAAAAAAAACCTCCATTTTCAAGTAAATATTTATGAAACAAAAACAAGACCACCTTTCAAGAATACTTTAAAGAAGAGACTCAATTTTATAGCGAGTATCTTGAAAAATTTGTTACTTATCTTGGATGGCAGAAGTGTTCCTTGTCATTTGCCTTGTTCTCTGGTGTAATAATCCACAATCTTCCCAACAGGGAAGCCCTGTTTCGCCTTTATCAGGCTGCTTCAGGGGATAAACTTCAATCAATAAACATCCAAGATTGCATATACTCTCTACCCAGCAAATCTCTTGCGGCACTTCACAAAATGGTGATTAGTTTCTTGCAGACGCCAAGGATTTATACCTTGCGTGTAAGGTCCTATGCTTCGACGTCTTATGTGCCAATTATATAATTGAAATGAATCACAAAAAGGCTTTCAATTCAGTGGAAACGTTCAAACTTTTGATATTACTGTCTGAAGTACAAATATCCATTTCTGTTCCTTTTGTCTAAGTAGACGCGTGTATCATCTCTTTGTTCTGTAACCCTGATTTGCTCCAAAACAATACAATGCAGATCAGAAAAGGCATGTTGCCTCTCCAGGAAATGAGACACCAAGGGTTTGTGTGTCTTCCATGCTTGTATACAGTGCCTATGCTCTATAAGACGGATCTTTAAAGCACGAGACGTTTGTCCCTCGTAATATAAATTGCACTGACAAAGTCGTGCAAGCTGTGAGAGGATATGTTTGTCCATATGAATATCCACAAAATCACTAGGATCCTACATTATAGAGCACACTGAACAACATCCACAGGCATTATTTACTTCCTGTTCCGGGGCAGAGGGAGCTGCAGCGAATGAGCGAAATTCACGAAGTCCCACAGGTGCGTGCCATGGCACCCCCCCCCCCCCCCAGTGGCGTGCACCCGGGGGGGGGGTCATTTCGGCGGGGAGGGGGGAAGGTGTCATTTCGCAGGTGGGGGGGCACATCGGCGATCCGCCCCGGGTGCCATCCACGCTAGGAACGCCACTGCATTAGAGCTACGCCTGTCCTGGATGTCTGCAGACTCGCCACCTGGTTATCAGTGCAGTGTATACACAAGACACTACTAGTTAGACTCGCTATCCACTCAGGACACTGCCTTCGGTCTAGCAGTTCTCCCTAACTTGTTCACATATTAACCCTACCAGCTCCTCCCTCTTAATCATTTGGGTCGCAGTCAACAACTACAACCATGGCCCAAAGCTAGGGAATCACCAGTGGTATGCCTGCATATCCTTGCTTGTTTGTGGACAAAACAAAATTTGTTACCTGTAATAGGTGTTCTTAATAGGCAGTATGGGAATGCAGCCACATTATTCCACCCATCATGCCCTGCTGAAGGGGCATCCATCAAACTAACTTTATTAGCCTACTAGTTTGTGGTCCATTTAACAGGGTTTCACAGGAGACCTGTTGGTGCTGTGCATTTGCCAGGAAGCACTTGGACATAGATGACTGTTAATGTAATAAGAACATAAACATTGCCATATTGAGACAGACCGAAGGTTCATCAAGCCCAGCATCCTGTCTCCAAAAATGGCCAATCAAGGCCCAAGTTCCTGGCAAGATCCCAAATAAAACAGATTTTATGCTACTCATCCTAGAAATAAGCAGTGAATTTTCCCAAGTCCATCTTAATAATGGTTTTTGGATTTTTCTTTTAGGAAATGTCCAAACCATTTTTAAACCTTGCTAAGCTAACTGCTTTTACCACGTTCTCTGGCAACAAATTCCAGAGTTTAATTACATGTTGTGTGGAAAAATATTTTCTCTGATTTGTTTTAAATTTACTACTTAGTAAAACTAAATTTCACCAAGTCCTTGCCATTAGTTTCACAAGAGAGTATTCGGACAAAGTGACAGGGTGACTTTCCTCTCAAATGAGGGGCTCATTTTTCAGACATCTTGGAATACAACTAGCGATTCATACCTCGCAGATTTATCGTCTCAATGTAGACAATTTACTGCAAAATACATCTAAAATTTTGTTGGGATGGAGGCATCTTCCTCTTAGTTTACATGGTAGGACTCAGTTTTTTTGGATGACGGAGTTCCCATGCTGGTTCTATGCTTTGCAAATATTACCTCTGAATCTTTTGAAGAAGGATATTCAGAGCTTACGCAAATTATTAACTAAATTTTGTTGGGGAGGGTCAAAGCTGAAGACACACCTGAGATTGCTCTTGGGCTGTTGGCATGAGGGAGGATTGGGTCTGCCAGATATTAAGAACTATGGGGTCCTTTTACTAAGGTGCGCTGAAAAATGGCCTGCAGTAGTGTAGACGTGTGTTTTGAGCGCGCACAGAATTGTTTTTTAGCGCACCTACAAAAAATGCCTTTTTAAAATTTTTGCCGAAAATGGACATGTGGCAAAATGAAAATTGCCATGCATCCATTTTGGGTCTGAGACCTTACCGCAAGCCATTGACCTAGCGGTAAGGTCTCACACGGTAACCGGGCAGTAATGGTCTACATGCATAGCTGCCATGCATCAGAAAATATAAAATATTTTTTCGGACACACGTAGCAGATGCACACCAGAATTGAAATTACCGCAAGGGCCACACGGTAACCGGGCAGTAACTCCAATTTGGTGCATGTAGGCGCCTACGCAGCTTAGTAAAAGGGCTCCTATAGTAAGGCGTGTCTGCTCCATCATCTGGGTGATTGGATTTTCAACTCGTTGTGCTTTTACACCTTTTTCACTAGAGAAACATTATTTTAACCCCTGGCATCTACGATATTTACTTCATATACCACTACATACTCTCCCTTTGCATGTGAAGAATAGTATTTTGCTGTGCCCTTTACGGGACCTTTGGCGAGAACTTACTGGCTGTTGGGAAAATTCCTGCTGATATCTCTGATATGCTGCCTCTTCAGGGTAATGCCTTGTTTTTTCCAAGCATGGATAATGAGACCTTTTGTTTTGGGGGCCAACGAGGTCTTTACTTTTGTCCCATGTCCTAGGGGATAATGGGAAATTAAAGTTAGGGGATGGTACTTTATCCCATCTCTTTACATACCATCAGTTATCCCACTATATTTCATCCTTGGATTCAGTAGCACTACAGGCAAAGCATAGTACTAAATTTTGAGAGCTTTTTTTGTCACTGCTGAGGAGGAATAATTCTCAGTATTTACTTTACATAAAGCACTGATCCAGATCTGTCCGAGACGAGACTTGTCTGAGTTAATGAAGAAATGGTGTGATAATTTACAAAGATCTGTTCTCTTGATCTTTCAGCTTTAATTGGGAGAATTCCAAGTCTAATTATTAATGCAGACCTACAGGAATGTCAGTTCAGCAAATTACATAAGGCAAGGACAAATCAAACTCGGGTATACATATAAAGTATCACATACCATGTAAATGAATTTATCTTGTTGGGCAGACTGGATGGACCGTACAGGTCTTTATCTGCTGTCATTTATTATGTTACATCGTGTTTATCTCACGCAGGCATAACTGTTTAAAATAGAGAGGGTAGATTCACCTTTATGCCAAAAGTGTCATTTAGCTGTTAATACATTCTTACATGCTTTTTGGATATGCCCTAAAACACATTATTTCTAGAAATCAGTACTCTGTTATTTGGAGAAACGTTTACAATCTTCTATTCCGTTTTCTCTGGTGGGAATCCTTTTGGATCTCTTTGAGGCTTTTGTGCTGCAGGGAAAGTGGAGTCATCAGCTGATTAGGAAGGCTGGAAGTGATTTGCCCAGAGTCACAAGGAGCTGCCTGTGCCTGAAGTGGGAATCGAACTCAGTTCCTCAGTTCCCCAGGACCAAAGTCCACCACCCTAACCACTAGGCCACCCAGAAGGGCAGCCTTCGAAAGCTAATCAAGAAATGTATTAAGTTATGTCCAATAAAAAAGGTATCTTATTTTCTTTTCCATGTTTTATTTTGTTTGATTTCTATTGATAACCTTAAGAGTGGACTAACACGGCTACCACACTCCTCTACTTAACTCTCTTTGAAGCCTAAGGGATCCTGATGTGGTTTACCTTTGTTTTGTTTTTTACTGTAGACTTTCAGGGGGTCATACGAACACAAGCCTTCTGAAGTGATCCTTTTCTTTTTTTGTTTTTGTTTTATGTTTTTTGTTGTAGTGAGGGTAGAGTGGGTGGTGGGAGGGAGTTCTTTTATAAACGTAACTGTAGATAACTGTTCTGCAGCTTCTTTGTGTATTTTTCTCTGGGCTTTGTCATCAATAAACATGATTTAAACATAAATTTACTACTTAGTAGCTTTATTGCATGCACCCTAACCCTTGTATTTTTGGAAAGAATAAACAAGCGATTCACATCTATCCGTTTCACTCCACATAGTATTTTATAGACCTCTATCATATCTCCCCTTAGCTTTCTCTTCTCCAAGCTGAAGAGACGTAGACTTTTTAGTCTTTCCTCATAGGGACGTTGTCCCATCCCCTTTATCATTTTTTTTGCCCTTCTCTGTACCTTTTCTGATTCCACTGTATCTTTTTTGAGATGTGGTAACCAGAATTGCACACAGTATTCAAAATGCGGTCACACCATGGAACGATGATACAAAGGCATTATTATAATTTCATTTCTTCATTCCTTCCATAATAATTCCTAACATTCTGTTTGCTTTCTTAGCCACTGCTGTACACTAAGTGGAGGGTTACAATGTATCATCAACGATGATACCTAGATCCTTTTCCTGGGCAATGATTCTTAATGCAGAAACTTGCATCCATAGTTTGAGTTTCTGTTTCCTTCATGCATCACTTTGTACTTTCTCACATTAAATATCATCTGCCCTTTGGATGCCCAGTCTCCTAGTCTTGTGTGGTCCACTTGCAATTTTTCACGATCCTCTTGTGATTTAAAAACTTTCAATAACTTTGTGTCATCAACAAATTTAATCACCTCACTCATTATTCCCGTTTCTAAATCATCTCTCTATATAAAATGCACCTCCAACGTTCTAATGAAGCCTTCAAAAGTCCCAGCATTCTAAATCTGTGGTGGTGTAGATCAAAGTTTGCCCATGAGTGTTTGCCCCGCCCTCGCGTCAAACGTGATGACGTCGAGGGCGGAGCAAAGTCGCTCAACGAATCACATTGCTACCAGCAGCTGACAATTTGCAGCGCTGCGCGACTGGGAGAGGGGAGGAGAGACAGGCACTGGAGGGCTGCAGGGCCGTCATGGAAGAGGGAGTCAGCTGTTCGGCGGGAAGGGGGTTGGCGACGCTGTTTCGGGGCCCAGCGAGACCGGAGCAGCGATTTCAACAGCCACGTTGGGGAGGCGGTTTGGAGGGAGAGAGGAGGCGGAGGGAATCAGCTGTTCGCTGATGCGGGGAAGGAGCAGGGTAAAGGGTGAAGCCCTGGAAGAAGAGTCTGAGCTCTGATTGGCTCACTACCACACAAACGGGGGGAGAGGCGGACAGGGAACGGTAGAGGATGGATGGGAAGAGGTGGCGGGGGGGGGGGTCCAGGAACTAAGATGTGAAGAAGTGGGAGAGGGGAGGACAGACAGACGCAGGAGGGCTGCAAGGCCGTCAGGGAAGAGGGAGTCAGCTGTTCGGTGGGAAGGGGGTTGGTGACGCTATTGCGGGGCCCAGCAAGACCGGTGCGGCAATTTTAACAGCCGCGTTAGGGAGGCGGTTTGGAGGGAGAGAGCAGGCGGAGGGAATCAGTGGTTCGTTGATGCTGGCCCCGAGTGTGGAAGGAGCAGAGCCAGGGTAAAGGGTGAAGCCCTGGAAGAGTCTGTGCTCCAATTGGCTCACTACCACACAAACGGGGGGAGAGGCGGACAGGGAACGGTAGAGGATGAATGGGAAGAGGTGGCGGGGGGGGGTCCAGGAACTAAGATGTGAAGAAGTGGGAGAGGGGAGGACAGACAGACGCAGGAGGGCTGCAAGGCCGTCAGGGAAGAGGGAGTCAGCTGTTCGGCGGGAAGGGGGTTGGTGACGCTATTGCGGGGCCCAGCAAGACCGATGCGGCAATTTTAACAGCCGCGTTAGGGAGGCGGTTTGGAGGGAGAGAGCAGGCGGAGGGAATCAGTGGTTCGTTGATGCTGGCCCCGAGTGTGGAAGGAGCAGAGCCAGGGTAAAGGGTGAAGCCCTGGAAGAGTCTGTGCTCCGATTGGCTCACTACCACACAAACGGGGGGAGAGGCGGACTGGGAATGGGAGAGGACGGATGGGAAGAGGTGGCGGGGGGGTCCAGCAACTAAGATGGGAAAAAGTGGGAGAGGTTTCCGAAACTAAGACACGGGTGGAAGGGGGAAAGGGAGAAGAGTAGGGGGGGCAAAAGGGACACGGTAGAGTAGGAGAGGGGAAGGGAAGAGTAGGAGAAGGGGGAACACTCTCTCTGTCACATACACTGTATCTGTGTGAAACACACTCTCTCTCTCTCACTGTCTCTCACATACGCACTCACACACAGTCATTCTGAAACACACACACTCACTCACTCAGATACACAAGCACCCAATCTCAATCTCTCTCTGACACACAAACGCATAGTCACTCTCTCTCTCTCTCTCTCTCACACACACAGTCACTATCACACACACACACTCACTCAAACATACTACGAGGAAAACCTGGCTAGCGCCCATTTCATTTGTTTTGGAAACAGGCCTTTTTTACTAGTTTATAAATATTTTTTTTTGTTACATTTGTACCCTGCACTTTCCCACTCATGGCAGGCTCAATGCGGCTTACGTGGGGCAATGGAGGGTTAAGTGACTTGCCCAGAGTCACAAGGAGCTGCCTGTGCCTGAAGTGGGAATCGAACTCAGTTCTTCAGTTCCCCAGGACCAAAGTCCACCACCCTAACCACTAGGCCACTCCTCCACTGATACCTAGATCCTTATTAAAAGCAGCGGTCCCAGCACTGACCCCTGGGGAACCCTACTATCTGCCCTTCTCCATTGAGAATGTTGATATTGTTGAAATTGAGTTTTAATTCCAAATTTAGTGTGGGGTTTTTTTGTTTGTTTGTTTGTTTATTTTTTTAACCGTACATCAGAGGTGAAAAAAGATGGTATGACAAACAAGTGTAGACATTTGGAAGAGGCACAGGAGTGAAGTACAGAAAGTAGGGCAGAGAGAGAACTATATGGAGGTATGATTAATAATGTACCAAATAGGGGCAGGGAGTTAGGGTGCTGAATGTTCTAATACACAAATCCTAATGCCAAATGTGGGCTCATGTCTTACATCGTTGACCAACTTCTTTCTATCCAGGAAAGGAAAAGATCAGCCCAGGTCGAACTTCAGATGTGAATGCCACAGTTCCAGACAGTGAATCTGTTATTGTAGCTATGGAACGTGTATCTGTTCTTTTTGACAGGTAAATTAAAGTTTACTTTTATTTATATATTCTTCCTGAAGTTCATATCGATGCACAGTGTTCTATTAAACAGTGCACTTCATCTGGCAGTGAAAGATGAGACTTAAAAATGAAAATAACAGCAATGAAACTGTCTAAGAGAAAATATCAAAAGCAATGCTACAAAATATTTAGCATTGCATTTGAGCAATAAATTGGACTTGGATTGTACCACTTCCATGGGACTATTGCCTGATTGCTGCTGTTTGGGTATTTTTCTGATCATAATTATTTTGCTGCCTTAAACATGAAGTGAAAATACATACATGTATGTATTTATAAGTATATATTCGTCAACCTGCCCGCCACAAATGAAATGTATTCACCATTTACCCCAGAAGCCGCTGCTGTCAGGTCCAAATAACTCAGTGGCCTTTTACTTTTTGGGAGAAGTGATTATGGAATACACACAAGGGCTGTTTTACTAAAGTGCTCTAAAATTTGCAGCTAACACACTTTAACACATTATTTTACCATGTAATAACTGCAAATCTTATGCAGGGCTTTCCCAATTTTTTTGGTAGGTCTTATGCTAATGTTCCTGTTAGTACACATTCCCTGCCAAATGCTAACATGGGAGCAAAAATTATATCACACTAGCTGGCTAACGCTTCCATGCCACACCCCGCGATAGAAAACTTCTTTAAAATTTAATAACGTACTGATTAACGAGCGTAAACAGGGAAAATACCACAAAATACTTTAATGTGTTTGTGCAGAAGCCTGTTTTCATGCATTAACTGTGCATTGTACCTAATGCACTTTAGTAAAAGGGCCCCTTAATTCCTGGTAAGCACAAATCCCTACCCCATGCCACTACATACTTCCTCCCCCACTCTCCACCTCAAATTTGCACAGGAGTGAAGTACAGAAAGTTCAGTTCTTTTTATTTCCTGCTGTGCACTCCACTTTTGCCCCTACATTCTCACTCTTCTTTCTTCTCCTCTTTTGTCTCCATTTATTTCACTCTCCTCCTGTACTACTCTCCTGAAACCTGAGAAAATGTTGCTGCCTCTCATGGACCCCAAGAGAATGCAGAATTTTCTATGGGATTCCTGTTCTACAGCCCACTTATCCACAGAAGAAAACATTTGAAAAAGCACTTATCCCATGCAGACTGAGTGGATTTTTCAAATTATATAGGTGCATTAAATGACAGTGGAGACTCTTCCATGCTGCACTGGACAAGCTCCCCCAGTTTTGTTTGAACAAGTGATTTGATATTTAGGCCCAGTGTATCCTTAACTTTTCTGAGGCTACCCATAATTATGCAATTATGCTGAGCATTTTCAGACTTGGTTTGATTGTAAACTGATGTTACCTGTGTCTTAATATCTTCCTGATAAACTGCTGACTCTATACCTGCTCCTATTCTATCTTATTAAAAAAAATAATTACAAAAACCTGTCTTTTCACTTGCTGAGGGTCTGACTCTATAGTCCCACCCACCCCTAGGTGAACTCCCTTTATATAGGGCAATCAAGGGACAAGTATCTTCATTACACCATAATTGGTCAGTCCTACTCCTTGTCTATCATAGTTCACCTTTTCACACTTGTGAATCACATCAATATGACCTTCATTCAGTGCAATATACAGTGGTGTGCTGGTAAATGTTTAACAGCAGGCTCTCTCCCCGGTCCACCTCTGCGCCCCTCCCCCATCCACATCTGCGCCCACCCATCCACCTCTGCGCCCCCCCCCCCCTCCAAAATTGCAGAGCTCGCTATAGCCGGGGAGAGAGGCTGGGGGGGAGGGGCAGCAATGCATTACTCTCTCCAGGAAAAAAAAATTTAAATGCCCCCGGTTCCAATCTAATTCATGTTTAATGTGGGATAAAATGCCATAAATAAATATAAACTTTTAACGTTGAGAACCTGATTCTCATAACATGATGTCTGTTTTAGAAGCCCTTTACCAGGAAAAAAAATCTCTGCAGTATACCCAAAATGATACAAACCAAATTAGCATACAGACCAGGAATTAGGAAAACAGACAGTCTTGCCAACTCTGAAAAACAATGTGTTATTAAAATCTCAGAACCTAACAAACAGATCCCGATTCAGACACTTGGCCTTGCAGTCATACATGCAGAACAGAGATAGCCCCTATTCAAATTCTTCAAAAATTAACCTGAAATCCTAAGAAGCACAATACCAGAGAAACAGGAAGAAACACGTTGCTATACACTGCAAAATATGATAGCAGATGTAAATTCTCAAAGTGGACATATTCCAAACACTAAAATGAAAATAATTTTTTCTATCTTTGTTATCTGGTGACTTTATTTTTCTGATCATGCTGGCCCAGTATCTGATTCTACTGCTCTCCATCAGTTCCCTTGACTCCATTTCCAGGGCTTCCTTTCCATTTATTTCTTTTCTTTCCTCCTTTCCTCTTCATTTCTGGTCCTCCGCAGACTTGACTGTCCAGTGGATCCAGCTTCTTCGTATTTTCTCCATCCATGTGCAGTTTTTCTCCTCTCTTCCTTTTCCCTCATCTCATCTCCTTCCTCTCTCTTCCCTCCATGTTCAGCATTTCTTCTCTCTCCCTTCCCTCTCCTCCATCCATGTCCAGCATTTCTCCTTTCTCCCCTCCATTCATGTTCATCTCACTTCCTCTCTCTTCTCTCCCCTCCATCCATGTCCAGCATTTCTTCTCTCTCTCCCTTCCCCTCCATCCATGTGCTTCTCCTTCCTGTCTTCCCTCCCCTCCATCCATGTCCAGAATTTCTCCTGCCCTCCCCTCCATCCATGTCCTGAAACTCTCCTCTCTCCCCTGCCCTCCCTTCCATCCATCCATATCCAATAACCCTCCTCTCTCCCCTGCCCTCCTCTCCATCCACCCATGTCCAGCAACCCTCCTCTCTCCACTGCCCTCCCCTCCATCCACCCCTGTCCAGCAACTCTCCTCTCCCCTCCCTTCCATCCACCCATGTCCAGCAACTCTCCTCTCCCTTCCATCCACCCATGTCTAGCAACTTTCCTCTCCCCTGCTCTCCCCTCCATCCACCCATGTCCAGCAACTGTCCTGTCCCCTGCCCTACATCAATATTCAGCAATTCTCCTCTCTCCCCTGCCCCCTCCATCCATCCATATCCAGCAGCTGTCCTCTCTCCCCTGCCCTCCCCTCCATGTTCAGCAATTTCTCCTCTCTCCCTGGGCCCTGCCTTCCCATCTATATCCATCGATGGCTTTGATGCGCCTCTCTCCCCTGCCCTCTCGCTCCCATGTCCACCTGCCCACCCTCTTCTCCCCCCCCCCCCCCCCAACATCCCTCTTTTTGCTCCTGCTGTCCTGGGGGGTTTAAATCTTTGATTTACCTCCGTCACAGCGCCGCAGTGAAAGCCCTTCTCTAGCCTTCCCTTCGTTTCCTGTCAGTGTCCCACCCTCACGGAAAGAGGAAATGACGTCAGAAGAAGGCGGGACACTGACGGGAACGAAGGGAAGACTAGAGACAGGCCTTCACTGAAGCTGCTGCGACAGAGGTAAATCAAAACTTTAACCCCCCTCCTGCCATGCTTACCTCACCGCCAGGTTGCGCCGCCCCTAGGAGCCAGCTCACCCGCCAGAACAACCGGCTCGCAAGAGCTTTAAAATTTTAACAACCAGCTCTTGCGAGCCAGTGCGAGGCAGCTCCAGCACACCACTGGCAATACATGTTCTGCTTTAATCCTAAAACAAACTATCTGGAACCTTAGAGCTTGTCCTATCTTTCTCCAAATACCAGCTTTGAAAGATGAGATCAACAAACTCAAGAAGGAATTAGTTACAACTAAAGGAAAGCATCCAGGATTACTCAATTCCCAGCCAATTTACCATCACCACTGCCACAGAGAATGAAACAATGGATGGGTCACAGTAGGCTCTGGTAGACTAAGCTCTGTGACACAGAAGCACTCACCCTCCCAACCTTTGGCCCTGTCAAATCCTTTTGCTGCATTGCATCATTATGATGCTGAAAAAAGTACTGTGGTGGAACCAGAGGCAATAAATGTAGCACAATGCAAGAAACATCCCCCAAACAATGCTAGATTGGTGAAAAGCAGTAAACTTTTACTGCTCAAAGACTCCATTATCAGAGGCATTAACTTATGAACACAGTTCAAGGGTTCCAGCCTAATGAAATGCCTTCCAGGATCTTCAGCTACCAGATGTACCGACCAAATACTGAAAGTGATCCAAGAAGAGAACAAGGCATCAGATACTGATTTTGTAATTCACCTGGGGACAAATGACCTGACCTGGCCTGGCCAACAATAGCAAGTTTACAGCACAGAGAATGTTCCAGAAGCTTAGGGAGGGACTGAAATCTTTGGTTTGTACTGTGGCTTTTTCTAAAGTAATTCCCACATGGGGGAAGGGAGAGGAAAGACTCCTCAAAACAGTGGATTTCATTAAGTGACTTCTGTCTTAGTGTAAAGAAGAAGGTTTTAGATACATAGGAGCATGGGGGTAATATGTGGAAAAATAACAGGCTGTACTATAATGATGGGCTACATTTTTCTGTGACAGGAAAAAGGATCATTGGGGAGAAATTCAGACAGTATGTTTCTAGACATTTAAACTAGAAGGGGGGTGACAAAAAGAGAGGTTCAAGACTTGCAAGCCCTGATGTTTGAAGAAAACTTGGATATTGTTGCTGTTACAGAGACGTGGTTCAATGATTCCCATGAATGGGATGTGACTATACCGGGCTATAATCTTTTTAGGAAGGATAGAGAGGGCCGAAGAGGTGTAGGAGTGGCTGTATTGCTTCGGTATTGCAGCCTGCTCACTTGATCACCACAGACTGCTCACAGAATAAAATACTACAGATTCTTTTAGATTCGTATTGGGTAAATGAAACTCTTTATTTGCACTTTAATTGGAGAGTGTATAAGTCATTATTGTTACTGCATCACAATGATTAAGAAATACACACACTAATCTAATACATTACTAAAGGAAAGCTATAGAAAAGTAAAATAAGAAAGATATTTATATATATACATACATCATCATCACTGGTCAGGAATTACATCATTCAGGCCCTTATCTCATCATCTGGGAGGCCCGTTTGCAGCAAAAAGTCTGAAGGGTCCAGACCAGGAACAAGTCTTTTCTGCACGATGCGTCCACCCACAGAATGAGCCCCAAGGCTCTGCTGCAAAAGCCTCCTTTTTATTAAGCTAAAACTTATCCTGGTACATGAGGATTCAGTCATATGCTCTCAGTTCAGGCAAACAAACCACTGGCCAGGTGGGTTATCTGCCAGACTTCAAACATACCCCGCCTCCCTCCTGCACAAGCTGACTTCAGAGACATTTCAACTTGTTCTGGAGATGTGCCTTATCTCATACATTGTTCTTGAGTGTGCCTTATCTCATACATTGTTCATTGAGATATACCAGGAAAGTCACTTTTGGGTCAAACACGGGGGATTCTAAAAAAGGTATTATCGATTAAAGCAAGACTGAAAAGCAATTTTTAATATTTTCCATCACAGTGGCGCTGTATGTGAGAGATAATATCAGAGTGGCTGAAACGCAGGGAAACTGGGGAAAGGAAGAAGCTTTATGGATCGTCCTGGAAAGAGAAGGTGGAACCTGTATCCACACGAAGGTTATCTACAGACCTCCGGCACAAACGGAGAAGCTAGACAAGGATCTGATAGAAGATATTCAAAAGATTGGTATGAAAGGGGAAGTGCTGCTGTTGAGAGATTTCAACTTGTCTGATGTGAATTGTAACGTCCCATCTGCAGAATCGGAAACAAGTAGGGAGATTGTGGACACCTGTCAAAGTGCCTTTCAAAGACAAATGGTGACAGATCCCATGAGGGAAGGGTCGATGCTGGATCTAGTGCTCACGAATGGAAGAAGTGTTTCCAATATCCGGGTGGGTGCCCACCTACAGTGGTGGAAATAAGTATTTGATCCCTTGCTGATTTTGTAAGTTTGCCCACTGACAAAGACATGAGCAGCCCATAATTGAAGGGTAGGTTATTGGTAACAGTGAGAGATAGCACATCACAAATTAAATCCGGAAAATCACATTGTGGAAAGTATATGAATTTATTTGCATTCTGCAGAGGGAAATAAGTATTTGATCCCCCACCAACCAGTAAGAGATCTGGCCCCTACAGACCAGGTAGATGCTCCAAATCAACTCGTTACCTGCATGACAGACAGCTGTCGGCAATGGTCACCTGTATGAAAGACTCCTGTCCACAGACTCAGTGAATCAGTCAGACTCTAACCTCTACAAAATGGCCAAGAGCAAGGAGCTGTCTAAGGATGTCAGGGACAAGATCATACACCTGCACAAAGCTGGAATGGGCTACAAAACCATCAGTAAGACGCTGGGCGAGAAGGAGACAACTGTTGGTGCCATAGTAAGAAAATGGAAGAAGTACAAAATGACTGTCAATCGACAAAGATCTGGGGCTCCACGCAAAATCTCACCTCGTGGGGTATCCTTGATCATGAGGAAGGTTAGAAATCAGCCTACAACTACAAGGGGGGAACTTGTCAATGATCTCAAGGCAGCTGGGACCACTGTCACCACGAAAACCATTGGTAACATATTACGACATAACGGATTGCAATCCTGCAGTGCCCGCAAGGTCCCCCTGCTCCGGAAGGCACATGTGACGGCCCGTCTGAAGTTTGCCAGTGAACACCTGGATGATGCCGAGAGTGATTGGGAGAAGGTGCTGTGGTCAGATGAGACAAAAATTGAGCTCTTTGGCATGAACTCAACTCACCGTGTTTGGAGGAAGAGAAATGCTGCCTATGACCCAAAGAACACCGTCCCCACTGTCAAGCATGGAGGTGGAAATGGTATGTTTTGGGGGTGTTTCTCTGCTAAGGGCACAGGACTACTTCACCGCATCAATGGGAGAATGGATGGGGCCATGTACCGTACAATTCTGAGTGACAACCTCCTTCCCTCCGCCAGGGCCTTAAAAATGGGTCGTGGCTGGGTCTTCCAGCACGACAATGACCCAAAACATACAGCCAAGGCAACAAAGGAGTGGCTCAGGAAGAAGCACATTAGGGTCATGGAGTGGCCTAGCCAGTCACCAGACCTTAATCCCATTGAAAACTTATGGAGGGAGTTGAAGCTGCGAGTTGCCAAGCGACAGCCCAGAACTCTTAATGATTTAGAGATGATCTGCAAAGAGGAGTGGACCAAAATTCCTCCTGACATGTGTGCAAACCTCATCATCAACTACAGAAGACGTCTGACCGCTGTGCTTGCCAACAAGGGTTTTGCCACCAAGTATTAGGTCTTGTTTGCCAGAGGGATTAAATACTTATTTCCCTCTGCAGAATGCAAATAAATTCATACACTTTCCACAATGTGATTTTCCGGATTTAATTTGTGATGTGCTATCTCTCACTGTTACCAATAACCTACCCTTCAATTATGGGCTGCTCATGTCTTTGTCAGTGGGCAAACTTACAAAATCAGCAAGGGATCAAATACTTATTTCCACCACTGTATGTAATAGTGATCATCACACAATATGGTTTGATATAAGGGCAAAGGCGGAGTGCTGGTGCACAAAACTCAAAGTACTGGATTTCAGACGCACCGATTTTGATAAAATGGGGGAATACCTGAAGAAGGAGCTGTTGGCATGGGAAGGCGTAGGAGAAGTGAAAAAGTAGTGGTCCAAGCTAAAGGCTACTATAAATATGGCAACTGATCTTTACTTAAGGAAAGTAAACAAAAACAAGAGAAACAGGAAACCTATATGGTTCTCCAAACAAGTGGCTGAAAAAAATAAGAGCAAAAGAGATTTTGTTCAAGAAATACAAAAGAACACAACAAGAGGATCACAGAAAAGATTATTGGATTAAACTCAAAGAAGCGAAGAGGGAAATATGGAAAGTGAAAGCACAAGAAGAAGAAAAATGGCTAAATATGTAAAGAGAGGTGACAAGTCCTTTCTCAGATATATTGGAGAAAGGAGAAAAGATAGGAATGGAATTGTAAGACTGAAAGATAATGAAAATGGCTATGTGGAGAGCGATGAGGATAAAGCGAACGAGGTAAACAATTACTTCTCTTCAGTGTTCACGGAGAAAAATCCTGGTGAAGGACCGCAGTTGGCTGCCGAGGGAATATCTGAGAATGGAGTGGATACTGCGTCGTTTATGGAGGAAAGAGTTTATAAACAGCTGGAGAATCTGAAGGTGGACAATGCTATGGGGCCGGATGGGATACACCCCAGGATACTGAGGGAGCTCAGAGAGGTCCTCATGGGACCTCTTAAAGATTTATTTATTTATTAGGATTTATTTACCACCTTTTTGAAGGAATTCACTCAAGGTGGTGTACAGTAAGATCAAACAGCAATAGGCAATTACATTAGCAAAAATATTCAAATAATACAAAGTATGGCATGGTATACTACTTTCAATGTCAACACAATATGTTATAGAACATTATAATTGATAGTGAATGGTAAGGCAAAGTTGTAACATATAGATGGGTAAGAAAGTAGTTAGAAAGTAAGGTGACTGATTTGAAGGAAGTTACACATGAGGTCAGAGAAATGGTTAAATATCTCAGCTAGGGTAGGAGTGGATAAACATGTCCTGTTGCAGTATGTGCAGCCCGAGTCACTCCTTGTGTGTGTGAGTGAGACTAAGAAGTTAGTTTCGTCTTCCTTTAAAGGCCTGGTTGGAGAGCCAAGCTTTCACCTACTTCCTGAAGTAGAGATAGTCTTGTGTTAAGCGGAGCCTTTCAGGCAGTGCATTCCAGAGTGTGGGGGGCTACTCCGGAGAAGTCTCGCTTGCGGATATCACATCGTGTAATGTCTTTTGGAGAGGGTGTGGTTAGTGAAAGTCCTTGGGAGGAGCTTAGTGTTCTTGGCAGTGTGTGGAGGATCATCCTGTTCGTCAGATACTCAGGGCCATATCCTTTCAGGGCCTTGAAGATCCGACATAGAGTTTTAAATTTAGCCCTGTATTGTACTGGTAGCCAATTAAGTTTTTGCAAAAATAGTGTGGTTTGGTCACATTGCTTGCAACCTTCAATGAGTCTTGCTGCTGCATTCTGCATCAACTGGATCTGGTGCAGGCCCTTTATAGTCAGACCATTGTAAAGTGCATTGCAGTAATCCAGTCTTGATGTTATCATGGCATGCACAACTGGGATAAAATTTACCTTCTCAATGTAAGGAGAGAGGCAGCGTAGCTGTCACAAATAGTAGAAGCAACTCTTGAAGGTTACTTGGATTTGGGGAATCAGAGTAAGTGTTGAATCTAACTGTATTCCAAGGTTCCTGACTTGTGATTTGAGGGGGAGTACTTCCCAAAAGGGCTTTTGATGTAAGGTATATATCCACTTGTGTTAGGGACCCAGAGAAGCTCGGTTTTACTTGAGGTCAGGCAAACTTTGTTGTGTTTAGCCCATTTTTGAATTGATGTTAGGTAATCAGTTTATTCAAGGCTGTAGGTATGTCTGGTTCAGTGGGTATGAGTACTACTACTACTACTATTAAACATTTCTATAGCGCTACTACACTTACGCAGCGCTGTACAAATTAACATGAAAAGACAGTCCCTGCTCAACAGAGCTTACAATCTAAATTGGACAGACGATTTATGAGTAGCTGCACATCATCCGAATAGCTCTAGAACTGAGTGGCCATTGACCCAATCAGCTCAGCTAGTGGCTTGAGGTAGATATTGAACAGCATAGGTGACACTATCTATCCTTGTGGTACCCCGCAGGTCAGTGTCCATGGTGGTGATGAGTTGCTGCCAAACATTATGGATTGTTGCCTGTCTGTTAGATAGGGTCTGAACCAGGCAAGTACTGTTCCATTGATTCCTGTTTCTGTCAGTTGTGCTAGCAAGATATCATGATCCATGGTGTCAAAAGCTGCTGAGAAATCTAGCAGTACTAACATCGAGGTGAATCCCTTGTCTCGGGTTCTGTGAAGATCATCTAGCAGGGATACGAGGACCGTTTCTGTTCCATAACCGGGTCTGATTCTAGATTGACATGGATCCAGCCAGTTACTCTTTTCTAACCAACCATTAAGTTGAACACAGACTGTTTATTCTATGAGCTTCCATAGAAACGAGATGTTGGATACTGGCCTGTAACTTTGAAGTTTGTCCTGGTCAAGGTTGTTTTTCTTCAGCAGAGGGCGAACTACTGCCCTTTTTAATGCTGTTGGTAGTTTGCCCATTAGAAAGAGAGGTGTTCACAATTTTTGTGGCATCTTCTATAAGGCCCATACTTGCCTGCTGCACTATCTTTGATGGGCAGGGATCGAGGGAGCAGGTAGTTGGTCAAAGGTCTCTTAGGATTTTGTCAAGGCTCTCCTCTGTCATTAGGTTAAAAGTGTCCCATCTGTCGCTGTGAGGAGGGGGCGAGTTTGTGCACCCCTAGTTGACTGGTTGGGGACCGGGTGGAATTGCTTGTAAATCCTGGCAGAGACTTTTAATTTTGTTGACAAAGTATGCAGTAAAATTATTGCCGTTCAGTTTAGACTGGGCAGGCTGGTTCTGTTGTGGGGGTTGCAGTAGGCCAGGGGTAGGAGGTCCTCGAGAGCCGCAGGCAGGTCAGGTTTTCAGGATATCCACAATGAATATGCAGGAGATAGATTTGCAAGCACTGCCTCCATGGTATGCAAATCTATCTCCTGCATATTCATTGTGGATATCCTGAAAACCTGACCTGCCTGCGGCTCTCGAGGACCGGAGTTGCCTACCCTTGCACTAGGCTGTTTACTGTACTGAACAGCTGCTTGGTTGAATTAGCAGCCTGTGCATAAGGCTAGGTGGTACTTTGCCATGTGCTTCCTGCTGTTTAGCCTGTCTTCATCCAGGCGAGATTTGCACCATCTCCTTTCCAGTTTTTGCCCTTCACGTTTAAGGATCCAAAGTTCTGGAGAAAACCAAGGTGAGCGTTTATGAATGGGGCATAAGACCTTTTTTAGTGGTGCTGTTTTCTCTAAGGTCTTGGCTAAGTGTGAATTCCAGATGTCAACTTGTTCTGACACTGTTGTTGTCTTTTTATCTACATGTGGATAGTCCAAGGCCTCTAGGAAATTCTCAGCAGTCAGATTTTTTTTGTCTCTGATCTCCTTCCAAACTCTGGGAGGTGCCATTTGTTTCAGGTGATCACTTAGGGAGAATTTAATTAGAAAATGGTCTGACCGCGATAGGGGTGTTATTTCAATACTGTTATCCCAGAATTCTGGGATGTCACTCCTTCGTAGAAGATCAGGTCTAGTATGTGACCCTTTACGTGGGTTGGAGAATTGATCACCTGTGTAAATCCTAGTGCTGTCATCGTGTCCAGAAAGGCAGCTGTGGTGGTATCTGGAGTTTCTATGTGTAGATTGAATCTCCCATGATCACCAGCCTAGGGTAATTCAGGGTCACTTGAGTAATCAGGTCTAGGAGGTCTTGCACAGATAATGTGTTGTTACGAAGTGCTCTGTATACTATGAGCAACAAGATTGGTTTCTCCTCTTCAAGTTGGATTAAAAGAGATTCTGATTCATGTAGCTGGAGGATGGATATTTTGCACAGTTTGATTGTGTCCCGAATCAAGACTGCTACCCCTCTACCCTCTTACTGGTCTTGGTTGATGTTGGATGTTGAAACCTGTTGGGCATAGTTCAGCCAGTGGTAAACCCCCACTTTCATCTAGCCAGGTTTCACTTATTCCTAGGATATCAAGATGCTGTTCATTTATGGCATCTTGGATCACCGAGGATTTCTTTGCAGTTGATCTGGTGCTCACCAGTCCTATAGTTCCCAGGTGTGGTCTGGGGGCAACTTTGGTGTGGCAGTGAGATGATCTTCTAAGTACTGTTATGTATGTGTTTGACCTCTTGCACTTTTGCCTTCTCTTTGGTTGGCGGGGATTATGGTTTCCTCTCACACACACAACTGGGATACTTGCATGGTCTTTGGGACCAGTGCACATTTTTTGTGTCAGAAACTAGTTAGGCAAAATTTCACTGGGTGGCACTGCAGTCCACTCTTTAGAGTACACCCTGTAGATCAGCAATCTTACTAGTTGGCAATGCAGGGTTAAGGCTTTAATAGCTGAAAGAACAGACCTTTTTAAAGTTGTATATTCAGACCAGGCCTGTGAGATCAAAGGCTTCCAGCAATAGAGAAACAAATTGCTTTACTTAGCACTTCTATGTGAAATTCTTGGGGACAGTGCAGAGGTTTCATTTAGTTATAAAGAATCTAACAGTTTCAAAATTAAGTAGTTATATAGTTAAAATAAATTTGTAACTCACTGATTATAGGTATGAGCTTTAGAGTTTCTGGTTCTGGTATTTTTGGGTGGTCCAATTGATGCAGGTTGCTGTAGGCTTTTTCTTTATTGTCCCGGAGGAAGGATAAATGTAAATAAGGACCCAGCTCCGATCACAGGGCATGAGGAGAGTTATTTGTAATGGGGAGATAAAATTTCCTTTCTCCAGCCAAAAATAAATGGAAGAAGTTCAGAGTAAAATTGAGGACTATTGCCTCAACACAGACTGAGCAGAAGTCAGTAAAAGTTTGGGTTGTAAATAAGCAGAAAATGTAGTTATTTAATCTAAGTTGCAGAGCTTGATGTGAACCCAGCCAGCCCAGCCCAGATCTTTAGAGATGGGAGAGATTCCACGAGATTGGAGACGAGTGAATGTGGTCCCTCTACACAAAAGCGGAGACAGGGAAGAAGTGGGAAACTACAGACTGGTAAGTCTCACGTCGGTGGTAGGAAAAATAATGGAGTTGCTGCTTAAAGAAAGGATAGTTAACTTGGTTACAGGACCCGAGGCAGGATGGCTCTGCCAAAGGAAAATACTGCCTAACGAATCTTATTGACTTCTTTGGCTGGAAGTCCAAACAACTGGATGAAGGACATGAGCTAGATGCAATCTACTTGGATTTCAGCAAAACCTTTGTTACAGTCCCCAACAGAAGACTCATGAATAAGCTGAAAGGGCTGAACTTGGGACCAAAAGTGGTGAAGTGGATAGGAAACTGGTTGACCGACAGGTTGCAGAGGGTGGTGGTAAATGGAATCCGCTTGGAGGAAAGGAAGGTGAGCAGTGGAGTTCCTCAGCGGTTGGTGCTGGAGCCTATTCTGTTTAATATATTTGTGAGATATTGCTGAAGGGTTGGAAGGAAAGGTTTACCTTTTTGCGGATGACACTGTTACGCTCTGCTACACTTCTCCAGGATGGGTTGGTTTCTGTTTCCTAACCTAGCAGCCGTCATCCGGGTTGGATGATGGACAGCAGCCATCTTGGCTAGCTCAGGAGGGGGCAGCCATCTTGGAGTAACGAGGTCAGGAAGGAAGCCCATATTTGGATGTAGGCACCTCTGCTGATGGGGGCAGCCATCTTGGAACAGCTGCTCATGGTTGAGCCTAATTCCTGCTCTATTTAAAGCCCTGTTTCCAGTCCTTCCATGCTTCGGCTTCTATTTGCTTAGAGGTTGTGGTCTTCATCTGTTCCAGTGTTTTCCTGTGTTCCTGACCTTGGATTGTTTACTGACCACGTGTTGTGTTGCTGCCTGCCCAGACTTTCGGATTGCTCTCTCTTTTGCTGCTTCACTGACTCTTTGCTCCTGGACTGTGTCTGCCTGCCTGCCAGCCTGGTCAGCGGTTGTGCAACCCCGCTGGTTCCAGTTGTCCTGGTGGCCGCCTGCACCTGGGGGCTCAACTCCCAAGGAACGGTGGTCGCTCCCCAGGTGAAGCTAGGGGTTGTCTGGCTGCCTGATCGAGTGTGGTGCCACTTCATCTTCGCCGTGCTCAGTCGGGGCACAAGGGCTCACATTCACCAGGTCATAACAGACACAAAGATAGCCAATAGAATGGATACCCTGAAGGGAGTAGAAACAATACATATAAAGGAGCGCATATGAGTTTATCTTATTGGGCAGACTGGATGGACCGTACAGGTATTTTTCTGCCGTCACCTACTATGTTACAATGAGAAGGCGTCTCCAAACGTTGGAAGAATGGTCGAGGGTCTGGCAGTTAAAATGTAATCATTACAAATATTCCTCTGTTTAATTTATACCATCACTCACAACCACATCAAAACAATATAACTAATATAAATAGTGAAATAAATGTGCTCAGTTCAAATCATTCCTACCATTACATCCCCAAGGGAACATGTGGCAAGGATTTAGAAGGAACCATCATCGCACATTAGGCGTTCCAATTTTAGGATCAGGTATGTACATACACTGCAATTCGTTCAAGCAGAGAGCTAGACTAGTAAAGCTACAGCCCGTTTTAGGATCTCTCTCTAATACCGACAAACATATAAAGACACTTCATATGTTGGGAAACTCCCTAATACATGCTGAAAAATAGACATATGCTAAGCAATACTGCTGACACTTAGATATTATTATTTAACACCTACTTGCTTATGCAGTTCTTCTTACAGAGATGCCTTATTACAGATACTCACCACCCCCTTACATCAAAATATAATGCACATCATATGACACAATGTACATACATAGTCATATGATACAACAAATGCTAACACAGATGTATCAAACTGATAGCTCAGTAGTGATATATTAGTTTTCCTTATTTATTTTGTAAGTTATAATTTAATGCCAAGAAGTGCAGAGTGATGCACTTGGGGTGCAGAAACCCAAAACAGAGATACCGGATAGGAGGGGAGAGATTAGTAAGCTCGACTCAGGAGAGAGATCTTGGGGTGTTGGTGTCAGAGGATATGAAGGTGAAGAAACAATGTGACAAGGTGACAGCTGTGACCAGAAGGATTCTAGGCTGCATAGAGAGGGATATAACCAGCAGAAGAAAGGAAGTGTTGATGCCCCTCTACAAGTCGTTGGTGAGGCCCCACTTGGAGTATTGTGTTCAGTTTTGGAGGCCATATCTTGCTTAAGATGTAAAAAGACTGGAAGCGGTGCAAAGAAAAGCTACAAAAATGGTATGGGATTTGCGTTGCAAACCATACAAGGAGAGACTTGCCGACCTGAACATGTATTCCTTGGAGGAAAGGAGAAACAGGGTTGACATGATACAGACATTCAAATATTTGAAAGATATTAATCCGCAAACAACCCTTTTCCGCAGACAGGAAGGTGGTTGAACTAGAGGATATGAATTGAGGTTAAAGGGGGGCAGACTCAGGAGTAATATCAGGAAGTATTCTTTCATGGAAAGGGTGGTAGATATGTGGAATGCCCTCCTGCGGGAGGTGGTAGAGATGAAAACGGTAATAGAATTCAAACGTGTGTGGGATAAACACAAAGGAATCCTGTTTAGAAAAAATGGATCTACGGAATCTCAGCGGAGATTGGGTGGCAACGCCAGTAATTGGAAAACAAAACTAGTGATGGGCAGACTTCTAAGGTCTATGCCCTGATCGTAACTGAATAGATATGGATGTGTTGGAGTGTAAATTTTAAGGGACTTCAATGTTAGCTTCAGAACTTTTAGTACAAGAACAGTGCTGGGCAGACTTCTATGATCTGTGCCCTAAGAATGGCAAGGACAAATCAAACTTGGGTATACATATAAAGTATCACATACCATGTAAAATGAGTTTATCTTGTTGGGCAGACTTGATTAGCCGTTCAGCTCTTTATCTGCCGTCATTTACTATGTTACTATAAGTTGGAGGAAGGGGATGGGATTTCATATACTGGCTTTCTGTGGTTACAATTAAAGCAGTTTACATATTATATACAGGTACTTATTTTGTACCTGGTGCAGTGGCGGGGAGCTGCAGTGGGAATCGAACCCAGTTCCTTTGGTTCTCAGACCGCTGCACTGACCATTAGACTACTCCATATGTGTCATGAAGACAGTTTGATGATAAATTGCCGATCTGTATATGTGGAACACATTTCATATGCTCCACCACACAGTTTTCTGATAGTAATGATTTCATTGCCAGCCTAGAAGTAAAAGTCTCTTTATTCCTCTATTAATCCACTGAACTATCCAGATCTCCAAAACCAAACTTTTTTCTTGTATCTTAGGAATAAGAGAGAAATGGGGAGTACTGCTGCAGTGGGAGTACGTCAAACACAATTATGATACATTCCATTGGTTTAGCATTCTTTGGTTCTTAAAATATGCATATAGAAATTATACATTTGAATTGAAATCTGATGAATCTAAAATTGTGTTGTTTTTCTCATACTTTAACCATATTTAAGTAATATCAGCGTCTCAATAGGATTTTCTCCTAAGGAACTGAACAGATTATATCCAAAAATGGATTTGCAGCTGAAATGTAGGAAAAAGGTGATTTAGCATCTTTTGGTAATCTTATCAGAGTTTCTTTTTGATTATCAGTGACAAGATGATAAATGCAGAGAAGGAGGACAATAACAGACTTATGTTCAGTGCATAATTGCCAGCTTGAAGTGATGAACATTATAAATTCAGTAATGTTGCCTGAGCAACTGAAATAGATGAGAAGAAGCAGCTTGTGAGGAATTGTGCTTTTATAGCAAAACACAGTGAAAACAGATGGTGAAAAGAATGATCAGCCTTTTAGGGCTCTGATTTCAGACAGGGTTTTTCTAACAGGCTTAAGCTATCATGATTGCAGGAGGAAGTAGAGAGATCATGTGATTTATGGAGATTTATTCCTGGAGACAGCAGACTAGGCCAGGAGGAAAGACACCAGAAGTGATTATTGCTATGTTCCCCTCCAGTACTGGAACCAGAAAATTGACTTTCAGGCTCATTTTTGAAAGAGAAGGACGTCCATCTTTCGACATAAAACGGAAGATGGACGTCCTTCTCACAGAGACGTCCAAATCTGTATAATCAAAACCCAATTTTGAACGTCTCCAACTGCAGCCCGTCGTAAGGACATGCACATTTCAAGGGGGCGTGTCGGAGGCGTAGCGAAGGCAGGACTTGGGCATGCCTAACACTTGGACGTCTTTGACCCACAATCAAACAAAGCAAGGATGTCCCTGACGAACACTTGGACGTTTTCACCCGGATGTGGGTTTTTTTTACGAATAAGTCACAAAAAGGTGCCCAAAATGACCAGATGACCACCGGAGGGAATCGGGAATGACATCTTGTTACTCCCCCAGTGGTCACTAACCCCCCCCCCCCTCAGAAAACATCTTTAAAAATATTTTGTGCCACCCTCTGTGCCAGCCTCAGATTTCATACTCAGGTCCATGACAGCACATGCAGGTCCCTGGAGCAGTTTTATTAGGTACTGCATTGCACTTCAGACAGGCGGACCCAGGCCCATACCCCCCCTACTGTTACATTTGTGGAGGAAATAGTGAGCTCTCCAAAACCCACCACAAACCCACTGTACCCATATATAGGTGCCCCCCCTTCACCCGTAAGGGCTATGGTAGTGGTGTACATTAGTGGGTTTTGGGTACTCAGCACACAAGGTAAGGGAGCAATTTGTGAAGTCCATTGAAGTGCCCCCTAGGGTGCCCTTTTGGTGTCCTGGCATGTCAAGGGGACCAGTGCACTACAAATGCTGGCTCCTCCCACGTCCAAATGGCTTGCATTTGGACGTTTTTGACATGGATGTCTTTGGTTTTGAAAGTCACCGAAAATCAGAAACGTCCAGATCCAAGGATGTCCAAATCTAGGGACATCCAAATTTAAGGATTTGGATGTCCCTGACAGCTTTTTCACAACGAAAGATGGACGTCCATCTTTTTTCGAAAATACGGGTTTCCCCGCCCCTGGATTTCAACGTTTTGTGAAGACGTCCAAATCGCAACTTGGACGTTTCTTTCGAAAATGCCCCTCCATGTATATAATAAGGGCAATTCTATAACTGCGTGTATTCAGTTCCACGTGCCTTGTGTTCATAATTGCACTGCTCGCTATTCTATAAGGGAGTGCATAAGTGCTTTACCGTGTAACTGCACAGGGGCATACTCGTGGGCAGGACATGGATATGACTCCCACTTAAGCATGTATATTGTAAGGCCATGGTGGCCATGTGGGTTTACACTAGTATTCTATAACAAAAATCTGAGCACCTAGATTCTTTTATAAAATAAGTGCTCCCTGTGCAGCACTGAGCCACCTATAAGGGAGCAAGCACCCAGTTATAGAAATGCCCCCAAATTGGCCAGCTGAATGCAATTGAATTGTACTAACTTCTTGTTGCCTTTCATTTTTTTAACTCTAGAATCAGGAGAGGGTTTCCTTCTGAAGCTCGAGTAGTGGCACGGATCCTCCCTCAGTTTTTGGATGATTTTTTCCCACCTCAAGATATTATGAACAAAGTTATTGGAGAATTCTTATCCAATCAGCAACCTTATCCACAGTTTATGGCAACAGTAGTTTATAAGGTACAGTGTCTTCTGGTTGGACCATGAAAATCTTGGTGGATTATCATTAAAAACGAGATGAATGAGTTGTAGTATATATATATATATATATATATATATATATATATATATATATATTTATTTATTTATTTATTTATTTATTTATTTATTATTTATTTTTTTTTTAAGGACGGGGAGAAGCTTTCACAGGTTGGTTGAGCAACTTCATTGCCAAGCAGGTGACAGATTGAATTTCCAAATCCAACTATGGATCATTAGGTTGCCCAAAACTGGAGTTGTTAAAAAAACTAACATTCACAACTACAGTATTGCCCAGTAGTGTTACCTATGTCCAGAATCAGGGTTTGTGTACTGATTTCTGGAGGGAACCAGAACTCATGGCTTGGGCCAAGGATTATTGCGGTTTATGGTTGAGTTAGGTGAGAGGGAATTTATAATGTTGAAGAAAAATCCATAGTTACTCATGTCATGATAAACCTGTACTTAAAGCTGGTTCCAACCAAGCTGGAGACCAAAGTAGAAAGAAACTGCTAAGTAACACATAAAATGAATCTTTCTTTTTAACAGACATTTCTCTTAGTTTGTTTTATTTTGTTTCAAAATATTTCTCCAAGGACAAGCAGGACATCATTTGCCATTTATGAGACCTTTTTTGTTCTTAATTTTTCTTATTATTTTAACAAATAAAAAGAAAAATTAAGAACAAAAAAAAGGTCCCATAAGTGACAATACGGTGTCCTGTGGTTCTCAAAGAACACTTGCTGCAGGTGAGTAACTTTGCTTTATTGGAAGACAGATCACTTACACAACAATATTATATGCACATGCTTTATTTACACTTATTATATCGTTTCAACTGCCACACAGAAGTAAGCCATTTACATACTAAAAAGACAAAACCAATAAAAGACTGGAAAAAGGAACTCCAGTATCGCATAGGACAGGCAGGGAAATAAAGACAGTACAAATATACCAAACAAACCAAGGAAAAAGACAATAGGGAGGTAATAAGAAAAGGGTAAAAGGGGGGAGGAATAGAAATCGCCAGAACTCCACCTTAATCACTAACCAAAGGCCTGCCTGAAGAGCCAAGTTTTAATTGCTGTTTTACATTTTGGAAGGGACAATTCTCCACGAATTTCTAAGGGAAGTTTGTTCCAAGCTACAGGGGCCAAAAAATAAAAGCACTTTGTAGAGTATGCTCATATTTGGCGAATTTAGGACTGGGACGTACTATTGATAGCGCTATTGATAGAAACAATTGCGGAGGGGAGGAAGATATCATTAAAGAGGGCAAATATAGTGATAATCCCAGAGGGAAAGCTATGAAAGCAAGTGAAACTATAGAAATGTCAACTTAGAAAACCTAAATTTCTCCACGGACAAGGAGGATAGCAAGTTCTCAACACATAGATGATGTTACCAGTGGAGCCTGCAGATGGGAAAGTACTCCAGCGTAGTGTAACTGAAAGCTTTTGGGCTGCCACACTACACATGCACATCATTTTCTGCCTGCCACTGTCATGTGAGACCACCTCAGTCTTCGACTTTCTGTGAAGCCAGTTGATCACGCATCACTGGAGCTGATGTCAAGGCATGTATTTTTGCCTTTTAAGCTACAATTTTGTAACTTTCTGGCTTGTTCCTGTCACTATTGTGTGGTATTTTTCCCAGTTGCTCCTTAGTGAGGTTTTCAGCCATTTATAAGTTTCCTTTCCTTAGCATCCTCCTCAGACCAGTCTAGAACTTGAGGAGTTCTGTCTATTGACCAGCAGGTGGAAATAAAGGAAACATAATTGTGCATTCTGCCCTATAGGGCATTGTTCAGGTGCAACCAGTTCCCGGTGCAGCTCCTAGATTGCTCTGCTGAGGCTTCTTCCTCGGCCAATTTCTCACTGTTTTTTGTTGTTGAACTGGCGAAAGTCTGTCTGCAGCCTTTTCTGCTAGGGGGTATATCTAGTGATGCTTGGTCCCAGTGAATTTGGGACTGGGGCGTGCCTATCACATGGGCGTCCTCGACCGATAATGGAAAAAAGAAGGATGTCCCTGACGAGCACTTGGGCGACTTGGTCCATTTTTTCTTATGACCAAGCCTCAAAAAGGTGCCCGAACTGACCAGATGACCACCGGAGGGAATCAGGGATCACCTCCCCTTACTCCCCCCAATGGTCACTAACCCCCCTCCCACCCTAAAAAAAAACTTTTTAAATATTTTTTGCCAGCCTCAAATGTCATACCGAGCTCCATGACAGCAGTTTGCAGGTCCCTGGAGCAGTTTTAGTGGGTGCAGTACACTTCAGGCAGGCGGACCCAGGCCCACCCTCCCCCCTACCAGTTACACTTGTGGTGGTAAATGTGAACCCTTCAAAACCCCCCATCTCTCTTTTTCAGCAAGAACATTTTTGACAGGGTCTAGGCAGTGTACGTACTACTCTCAAAGGCGTAGGTACCCGCCTCCCGCTCATTTCACTTAGGCAACTCAGGCCCAGCATCCCAGGCCTCACCAGCCCCATCTGAAAAGTCTCATCTGGCTCCCCAGTCAAAGGGCACGTGCTTTTGACTGGCTCCAGCATAGCATAGCTACTCAGAAAGTATCCATCCCGGATGACCTTCCAGTCAGAGGAAGGCTCATTTTTTACCAACACAGATGGCCCCTTGTAACCTCTGACCAGTGGGTTCTTCAAATTGCCTCAGGTATGCACTGAATTGGTGTCAGAGACCTCCAAATTGGCCACTGAGAGTGTCATTCATCAGCTTTCAACACAATCAGGTACTTGCAGAGGAACTCTCCACCCTTCTATAGGCCTGAGCGGTTGAACCCGTATCAGCAGGGGAAGAAGGGATGGGATTCTATTCCAGGCACTTCCTAGTGACCAAAAAAACAGGGGGATACAGGCCCCTCCTAGACCTAAGGGTCTTGAACAAATTCCTAGCAATGAAAAGTTCAGGATGCTTTCCCTGGGTAGCCTTCTTCTTCTAATTCAAGAAAGCTATTGGCTATGCTCTCTGGATTTAAAGGGTGCCTCTACCTACATTTCGATACTTCCAAGTCACAGGAAGTATCTCAAATTTCAAGTGGGGAAATGCCACTACCAATATCGCATTTTGCCTTTTGACATGGCATCTGCAGCCAGAGTTTTCACCAAGTGTCTATCAGTAGTCGTAGCGTATCTATGCAGACTGGGAGTATGTGTATTTCCCTACCTGGACGATTGGCTGGTCAAGAGCACATCTCGGGAAGGATCCAAGGAGTCAATGAGGATGACTATCCAGTTGTTGGAACTACTGGGGTTTGTCATCCGTTAACCCAAGTCCCACCTACAACCAGTTCGCAAATTGGAGTACAAAGGAGCCCTGCTAGATACAGCGCAGGCTCAGGTCTTCCTTCCTCAAGTGAGAGCGGATACCTTAGTAATGCTTGCCTCACAGGTTTGTAGTAGCCAGCAGATTTCAGCTCCGCAAATGTTGAGACAGATGGGCCACAATGCTTCCACTGTGCATGTCACTCTCATGGCATGGCTCCACTTGAGAGTGGCCCAGTGCACCTTAGTTTCCCAGTGGTCTCAGGCGACAGAGAACCTAACGGATGTCATCCACATACCACCAAAACTGGCACACGCCCTTCTCTGGTGGACAACTTGGTCCAATTTAACTCTAGGACTTCCATTCCAAATTCAACCACCTTGGAAGGTGTTGACATTGGATGCATCCAACCTAGGTTGGGAAGCTCATGTAGAAGGGCTTCACACTCAGGGCCAGTGGCACGCTCAGGAGGTTCAGTTCCACATCAATCTCTTCAAGCTCAGGGTTATTTGAAATGCTCTAAAGGGTTTCAGAGATTGACTCCAGAACCAAATTGTTCTCATTCAAACAGACAACCACGTTGCAATGTTCTATGTCAACAATCAGGGGGGTATGGGATCTTAACCCTTGTGTCAGGAAGTGGTGGGCATGGCAGTGGGCTCCACTTCATGGGATGGACCTCCGTGCCACTTACCTCTACAAGAACAACTGCCTAGCAGACAGGTTGATCAAGATACTGTAACCACACGAGTGGTTTCTAAACATGGGTATAGCCCGCAAGATCTTACAAGAGTGGGGCACCCCCTCAGTGTATCTTTTTGCCACTCATCTCAACAACAAAGTCCCTCAGTTCTGCTCCAGGCTCGGGTCACATGCCTGTCTAGCATCAGATGCCTTTCTTCTACATTGGTGGGAGGGACTTCTGTACACGTATCCTCCCATACCTCTCATAGAGAAGACTTTGCTGAAACTCAGGCAAGATCAAGGCACCATGATTATGATTGCTTTTTACTGGCCATGTCTGATCTGGTTCCCTCTTCTTCTGGAGTTATTCTCTGATGATCTGTGGAGATTGGACTGTTTTCCGACCCTCATCACACAGAACGAGGGTTCCCCCTTTGCATCCCAATTCCAATCCCTGGCCTTAATGGCCTGGATGTTGAGAGCATAGGACTAGAACATCTGGAATTGCCTGAGGGTGTGTCCTGTATCTTGCTGGCTTCCAGGAAAGATTCCACTAAGAGGTATTACTGTTTTAAGTGGAAGAGGTTTGCCATCTGAGATGAGGACAAGGCCTTAGATCCCTTGCCTTACCCCACACAAAAACTGCTTGAGTACCTCCTGCAGCTGTCTGAGTCTGCAGTTGGACGTCTTTCTCCTGGATTGGGGAGTGGGTTTTCTATATGCATATCCTCCAATTCCCCTGATAGCAAAAATCCTTCTGAAACACAGATGGAATAGGGAACCATTATTCTCATAGCCCCTTACTGGCCAAGACGAGCGTGGTTCTCTACTCTTCTGGAACTTCCTCAATAAGAGAGCCTATAAAATTGGGGAATTCTCCAGTGCTGATCACAAGCTCAGGGCACTCTCTTGCATCCCAGCATCAAGTCCTTTGCTCTCACAGCTTAGATGTTGAGAGGATAACTATAGCTTCCGTGGGTTTACCTAAAAATGTTTTACAAGTAATTCTGGCTTCCAGGAGGGATTCCATGAAGGTTGTACAGGTTCAGATGGAAGTGATTTGTGATCTGGCGTGAGGGAAAGTCCCTACATTCCTTCTGTTGTCCCACACAAAACTATTTCAAACCTAATTCTCAGACAGGTGTAGAAGGTATTCAAAGCCAACTCCTTAGGGTACATCTTAAAGTAATTGATTCTCATCATGTAGAAGGTAACCCCATCTCTATACAGCCTTAAAGTTGTTCACTTTATGTGGAGCTTGCTGTATCTTTAAGCTTCCTATCAAGCTTCCTGCAGTGTCATGGAGGGCCTCAGTGTTGCCTTAACCAAACTGATGAAAGCTTCTTTCAAGCCACTTAACACCTATGAACTGAAGTACCTGACCTGGAAGTTCTGTTTTGGGTGGAGGTAACTTCAACGTGCAGAGAAAATGAGCTCCAGGTTTTAATAAGTGATCTGTCTTGTAGTAGATTTTATAACAGATGGTTCTGCACCCTCACCCTAACTAAGTTCCTTCTAAGGGCTCTGTCGGATTTCCATCTTACTATCTAGAGCAATTAGGAGAACATAATAACTCAATTGGCCGTGGTCGTACTCAGCGTTGAGAAAGATTTGTTATACAAAGGACACGACCCAAAAAGAAGCTAAGTAGCATTGTAATCCAAGAGTTTATTGAATTTTTTGTGCAGCTCTGGTGAATAAAATACATACAAAAATATAAAAAAGTAAGAACTACGGTTCAGAGGTTTTGGCCGATGATGAAACAGCCCAGCCTCCGTGAGCTATAGAAATATATAGCCAGGGGTTTCTTGAGGCCTTTCCTCTACACATAAATATTGTGTTTTGATGTATATGTCAATTGAGTTATTATGTTCTCCTAATTGCTCTAGATAGTTGGATACAATACATAAGGAGACAACCTTCATTTATAAGATTAGTTAGATTTCCATCTTAACCAGTCGATCATCTTGCCAATATTTTTTCCCAGGCTTCATACCCACAAGTGCACTGCAGACATTAGATTTTGAAAGATAGCCTAAGCTGCCTATTTGGAGGGAATTAAAGACCTTAAAAAGTCTACCCAACGTTTTGTTTCTTTTGACAAGGAGAGGGGGTTGTTATCAACAAACACACTCTATCAAATTAGATAGTAGAGTACATTTTTTTCACTTATGCCCAGGCAGGTTTGACTCTTGAGGGTTCTGTTACAGCTCATAATGTCAGAGCTATGGTGGCATCGGTAGACCACTTGAGGTCAGCCTCCATTTGTAGTACTGCAACATGGACATAAGTTCTTACATTGACATCCCACCACTGTTTAGAGAAGAACTCCCAACATGACAGTAAGTTTCGCTAGAAGTCCTCCAAAACCTCTTTAGGGATCAGAATCCAAATGCATCCCCCTTAGACCAGGTTCTTTTGTGTGTCAGACTGCTTTTTCCCCAAAATTATGAATTATAAATGTTTTTAAAATTAAAAATGTATAGCCCATTTTATCTAATGGTCACAGGAGGTTACAACCAAACATACATACATAATAAAACATAGAGTATAAGAGCATGACATCAGACAGTAAAATCAAACAAAATGAAACAGATTTTCCAAGCTATAAGATACTGGTAAGCAACTTCATTTTTTTGTGTGAATGTAATCTTTCCTGCCTGATTTTGGAGTTCCTTTCTGTTTCTAAGATCTCAGATTAAAAGCTTAGACCTGTGTGTCAGATACAGTAGTCTAGAAAGTACAAATAAATGAGATGAAATGAAAATTTCCAGTAGACTTCTATCCCTCTATTGTTCAAATATTATTCTTCACAGTTCGTGAATGGTAAGAAGGTGTGTGGTGACTCCTATTGTTTTTACAGGTATTTCAAACCCTACATACAACTGGACAGTCATCCATGGTTCGTGACTGGGTGATGCTCTCTCTCTCAAACTTCACTCAGAGAACACCAGTTGCCATGGCAATGTGGAGCCTCTCTTGCTTCTTTGTCAGTGCTTCCACCAGTCCATGGATTTCAGCAATGTATCCTTACCAATTTGTAAACCAGTAATTCTCTATTACCTATCCATTTAAATTAAAGTTTCAATAAGGTGCATTATTCAGCATTTGGAGAGTGAGAGATAGGTTTTCATAAAAATGTCATTCCATGACAGTGTTAGGGAGTTTGATGTATATCTTTTTCCTTTGTTGGCCTTATTTACATGTAAATTCAGTAAGTTAATAACTGTGCCATGATGCTTTCTGCACTGCTTGTTAAGTGGACCCAAATGCAGCAATCCTGTTTGTCCTTAAAAAGAAGGGTCCTTTGGCCATTAGAAGAGTAGTTTCTTAAATCTAGACAGTTGTCATAAGTAATAAATGTTGATATTGTAGAGAAATTCTGTACTAAGATAATGGCTGCAAGCTCTCAGTACTACTAGCGGCAACAAGAACCCCAAGAAGCTGGTAAATATATACTAGGGAATCTAATTTTCAATGGGATCAGAATATTTGTTTTGCCAGCATCAAACAATTGTTTTAAAAACTTAATTCCACTTTTTCCTCATTTTGGATCCTCGGGATTAGTGCCTTGATGGTGCAGTTTCCCCCTTTCCCCTCAGACTGAATCCTTCAGTACCATTCTTTGGCTAGCAGGGATCCACCCCTAAGATTTCCAGCAAGCTCCATAACCTGAAGGACAAGCCAAATTAGTCCTGGTTTTTACTGTCTTCTATCTGATTTTCCTTCATTTTTTAAAAACATAGAGAAAAAGATCCATAGATACATTAGGGTCAGCCTGTCTCTGTAGAACATGGAACTTGCAACCCTACATCAGCAGTCATCTTTTCCTTTCCAGAGGCCCCAAAAATACCTGAACTGTACCAGGCTGCAGTAACTAGAAATTTTAACTTGAGTTATCTATGCCATTCTACACAATTGCATAGATAACCCAATCAAAATATTCTTTAAATGCAGGTTCCTGGATGTATTGCCCTCGTTCGTGTATTCAGGATTAACTGAAGGGGTTGTAGCATACTGAGCCAACTTTTATTTTTAAGCGTGCATCTTGGGACCAGTATTGAAGTATAAGTACATAAGTACATAAGTAGTGCCATACTGGGAAAGACCAAAGGTCCATCTAGCCCAGCATCCTGTCACCGACAGTGGCCAATCCAGGTCAAGGGCACCTGGCACGCTCCCCAAACGTAAAAACATTCCAGACAAGTTATACCTGAAAATGCGGAATTTTTCCAAGTCCATTTAATAGCGGTCTATGGACTTGTCCTTTAGGAATCTATCTAACCCCTTTTTAAACTCCGTCAAGCTAACCGCCCGTACCATGTTCTCCGGCAACGAATTCCAGAGTCTAATTACACGTTGGGTGAAGAAAAATTTTCTCCGATTCGTTTTAAATTTACCACACTGTAGCTTCAACTCATGCCCTCTAGTCCTAGTATTTTTGGATAGCGTGAACAGTCGCTTTACATCCACCCGATCCATTCCACTCATTATTTTATACACTTCTATCATATCTCCCCTCAGCCGTCTCTTCTCCAAGCTGAAAAGCCCTAGCCTTCTCAGCCTCTCTTCATAGGAAAGTCGTCCCATCCCCACTATCATTTTCATCGCCCTTCGCTGTACCTTTTCCAATTCTACTATGAACCATGCAGATGAGTTCATACCACAAGAAAGGCTCCAAACTAGAAAAAGTACCTGTGTGGTCCGATCATTTTATTTTTCTAGTTGTGTTGGTCTCTCTTTACCACTTTTCTTTTGTTGTTTCTTTTCTAAGTCCTTGTCCAGGATCTCATTTGTATTTTCTATTTCTTTACTCTATTTGTCTTCTTCCCTCCAGGGGCATAGCCAGCCTTCCAGTTTAGAGAGTGCTCATGGGTAGACTGGGGGGGGGGGGGTGCAACACATTCCTCTCTTCCCCTCCTCAGCTCCCTACCCCTCTGCGTACTAACCATACCTTTGCTGGAAGGGATGCTCAGTGCATGCTTGAGAAGTCATGGTGTCAGCAGCTAAAGGCACGCCAATGACATCTGCAGGCAGGAAGCAGCTGAGAAGACGGGAGCAGAAGCACTGTATTTATTTGGCTGGCAGGACTTCAGTGTCCCCACCAGCAAAGGTAAAGGGGTGCGGCAGGTCTGGAAGGGCTCAGCCCCCCTCCCCCCATGGCTATGCCACTGCTTCCCTCCCTCCCCTACATATGTCTCTGACATTGACCCTTTTCATCTTTTTTCTCCATGTCTCTGATTTGTCTTTTTTATCTACCTAAAGCTAGAATGTGAGTACTGCTCTCCCACATGTCATCCAGCTCCTTCCCCCACCCCCTTCTAGTCACCCATTGCCCTTCCTTTTTTTTCTATACTTATTTCTTTCCTTCCCTAGCTTGTCCTCCCTCACAGAATCTTTACCCACCCCCCCACCCCCCAGCATCAGCCTACAACTCCCTTTTTCCAGTACCCAACCCCACATCAGTCTCCTACCTGCCCCATCAGTGTCATTGTGGACACAATAGTGAGAGCATGTTCTTTCCCGCTGTGCTGCTCCTCTTCCTCAGACTGCCTGGAAGATTTAACATAAAACAAGGCACTTCAATTTCTTGTGTGATACAAGTAGTACCTTGTCTCACATTTCAAACCTTCTCCTCAGCCCATGGCAAAGTAAGAAGAGAAGCAGTATAACCACCTGAGGGTAAGAAACCACTGCTATGAAGGGGCAATCTGGTGAGGCAAGCTTCTGATGCCCTTAAACTCTCCGTGTATCATTGTTTTGTTTTGGGGGTTTTTTTATAATTATCTCTTTAAATGAGACAGGAACAGTAAAATCTAGGATTTAGCTACAAATATGCAAATCATCCCAGAAATGTTCTAAAGATGAGCACAGAAGGAATACTTTTTCCCCTGCAAATACAGATAATCAGATAAGAAATCTCCTAATGGGCAGAGACCAAGAGGAAAGTTAGGGTATGTAAAAATGTAAATTACAGATTTGTATACAGAACTAACTTTCCTTGAAAAGCAACCCAAAATGCGCCATAGTCATGTGTACAAATGGCGAGATTAAGCAGTATGTTTACTACATGTTTGTTTTAACCCATCTTCCTTCACATATTAGGCATGTTTTAATTCCCAGCTGGGTGGTTTCAATGCTCTGGTAGTACAGCAGAAATTTCTGCCAGAAAATGATACAAATGATGGTAAAACTGTCCAGATGCACTTATTGTCTTCAGATTTTGTTTTGATTTCTATTTTTCTTGTGTATCTGGCCTTAACACCTTCCACAGTCTTCCACACATTATCAGCCGTATGGGCAAATCGGAGCAAGTGGACATTAACCTTTTCTGCCTGGTGGCTATAGATTTTTACAGACATCAGATAGATGAGGAACTGGACCGGAGGGCCTTTCAGTCTGTGTTTGAGGTTGTAGCCTCCCCAGAAAGTCCATATCACCAATTATTAACTTGTTTGCAAAACGTTCACAATAGTACAGCATTCTGATTTCTCATGACCTTGTGTGCAGATGAGGAGAAACTGAGACTTGAACTGGATTCTGGAATGAAGATTGGGAAAAGGGTAAATGCACTAATCTCACCTTGATTGTGTTTCTACAGTGACTGTACATTAGTCCATTTTTAAACTTTAGGCCCATGCTCTTGATTATACAGAGAGGAAGAACTTTGTAACCTAGTGGGAACCATTTGAAGAGAGATCATGGTACGTCTCTGATTACATTGAACCAGCCATATGAAAAAGGAATGCATTTGCATACAAGCACGTACACAAACCAGAATGGAATTAAAGCTTCCAAAATTATTTTACTATTGAAGAAATGTGCAAGTACTAGCCATAAAGTAGCTGATGCTATTTTTTTTAAAGAATGTTCAATGTAAAAATTCATCAAGTTGCATCTGATTATAAAAATTTAGTTCCTCTGTGCAAGTGGCAGTCATACAAATTCTTGCTTGTATGTAGATGTACAGTGGCTTAAAACACATTTAGAAACTGCTTACTACTATCTGTTTTCAGTTAATTACAAGACACCTCAAAGATTCCAGTAGCTGTCAGCTCCCAATATATCATTCATCTGTCTATCCTATCTGTCAAATTTTCTACCACTGTGTGGTGTGTGCATGTGATGATGGCTTAGGAGTTTGCATATAGATTCATACAAACCTAACTTTTCTCTCCTTTATATTTATAATATGGAAATATTGGTAAAATGATTGCAATTTATATATTTCTACATCATGTATAATATATATAATTGTAAAGCCTGTGAAGCATGAAATGTTCAGTTATTGGAGATGGGGAGAAAAATGTCTCCTGACAGTTCTGATCTTGCTTCAATGACACTGTCCTGTTTCCTTTATGTGTGTGAGTGAATGTGAGACCGTAAGATGTCAACATGTTTGTTGCATTATCAGTTTTATCTTCCCATAGAGGCTTGCTTATGTGCTGCAGTTTTCTTTTAGCAGCACTTAAAATACTGCTCTATGTAAGTTGTGTCTCTTAATGACATCCTCCTCTGTGACTTCACCTATGATTTTCCTTTCTGTTTGAGAGGAGAAGAGGAGAAGACTAGTTTTTCCTCTGTGTTTGGTCCTGTCATTGTATTATTTTTGAGAAGAAACTGAAGACCAGGGATTGTACATGGTAGTTCTGTGGCACTGTTGTTTTCTAGTGGAATTAATGGAAATGATGTTGAGCATCTGAAAAACTTCATTGTATCTTGGGACTGAGATTTAACAAACCTGGTAAAAGGTACATTGTTCAGTTTTAGTAACTAAAGTTTCCAATTCTGCAAAAGTTTGTGAACTTTTGAGAAAAATATGAAATATTTCCCTTTTTCTGTGTACAGAATATAGTACGTAGGTTATTGGACTGTAACACATTTACCAGTTCAAAGTGCCATGTACATGCTTCATATACACAAAACTAATGATATTGATATATATATCCAGGTGGAACCAAATCCAGAAACATTTTTCCTGTACAAAATCATTTTTGGTAGTAAAGCAAACTCTGAGCCTTATATTTTTTTTTAATAACACTTCTTATAGATTGTTTAGTTTAACTCTTAAGTCTGGATGAAAATCAATATGAATAAGATCACCCACCATCTTTCCTGATAAATATTGGAGATAATCACCAAAACAAAGTTTCTATTTTAGATGTCATCTGATAATAAGAATAAGATGAAGAAAACTGTAACAGTTAAAGTGTTTCTGTCTCCTGCATGACTTTAACATTTTAGATTTACAAGAAAATTTAATGACGAGGCACCCAGGTGGCTCTAATTTTTTTTAAGTCTCTATTTTATTACATTGAAATGCTGTGTGATGACCTCTCTGCTTTCCTCCAGTGATGTACAACCCTATCAGAAGAGGAGTGACATAGGAAGAGTTTTATGTGAAAATCAGCCCATGTAATGATTATGTTCCCCTTCTGGCAGCGTGTAAATAGAATACCGGGCAGAAATATAGCAGTGTAAATCCATTTGGACCAAACCATGCAAAGCCTGTTCCACCCTGTGTTTATGTTACTTTCTTAATTTGTATTTGGTGATCGGACAGAAATACTTTGATGTTGATGTTTAGGGTTTTTGAGTGAAAAATGAGTCATTCCAAAGTCAAATTATAACATAAGGCTTCTTCTGTAAAGCAAAATAGTAAATATGCAAGAACCTTAAAGCACTGTTTAGATTGCCAAGATACTATACAACCATTTTGTCATTTAAGATAGTGGGATCATACTTTTAAATAAGTTCATGGCCCTTTGCTGTGAAATATAAAAACACCCACAATTATATTTCCTTATGCAATTCTAAAACCTGTATTTCACAAAGGGGAAATATTGCTTCTCCAATTCCTTGTGCCTCTTTACCCCAGAAAAAATTGGATTAACAAAATTTGGATTGAGGAGAGAGAACTGTTCATGAACAAAATTCTTAGGGTTAAATCAGATGGTGTTCAGTATGATATAGTATAAGAGGTAGTACAGACCTTTCTTTATGACTAACAATTTAATATTAAGCAGGTAGGCTTATATTTTTAGCACACACACAAATACTATGTGTATGCCTTCCCTGTTCAGTGGTACCAGTAAATGTTCAAGAGCCAAGTATGCTTGTACTTCAGCTTTGAAAATTAACTCATGAAATTTATGCAAGCACATTTACATCTGAAGTTTAGCATGTACAAGTTTCCTGGCTAAGTTATTTTTGCACAGGGTCCCATTTTATATAATGAGACCCTGTGCTAAAACAGCACAACTTGTGGTAAAAGAACTTATCTTAAAAGTAGGCTTGATAACTTGCCCCCTGAATATCCAGGTCAACTGCCAACCTATAAGCTATGTAAGTGTTGGCCAATATTCAGTGCCCTAAACAGGCAAACATGTGACTACCTTTTGTGTGGTCTTATCTGCCCTGTTAGTTAATGAGGGCACCAGTACTGAATATGACTAGTGCCTACATAACAGCCAGCTCCTCCCTGACTCCTCCAGTGGACTGCCCCAGAACTTGATCACACAGTGCTGTTGAATATCCAAGGTCAGCCCACTGAATATCCACCCCATTATTTCTGAGTCCAGAAAGCCTGTAGTATCTCCTCCTAGTGGAGGGGAGGTTGTGTATTTTGAAGAAATTTTGAGCTGTTGTGTGCATGTCAGTGAAGGTGGATTTTTTTTTTCCCTGTTTTGCCCTGTGTGCTACTAGGAGAATTCTTCATACCAGACACACTCAATATAATGTGGCATTTTTGTTTTTATTTTATTTACAAAGCTCTGCCTCCCAGGGGCAGGTGCCCCTAGTAGTTTTGTTTTGCCCTTTTTGTTTATTTTGCCCTTGTAGTTTAAAGGCTACATAGGATGTTTCCTTATAGACTGACCCCCTTCAGTATTGCTCAGGTGTCAGCAACTATTCACATTTACACCAGCACACCAGCAGTCATCTGTCCCCTTGGATCCCATTCATATCACTTCCTCAACAGACCCACACCTTGAGTCTATTATCCTGCACTGTAGAATGTAGTAGCTCAACAATACAGACAGTCCTAGAGAGTTGGGTTTTCTGGCTATATGTCATACCCTATACAAGTTCTGTGGTTGCACAAATACTAATAAACCTTTGAAGATTGCACCATGTGTTTGAAAACACACATATCTGGTTATCATACCCGTGTCTTCATCAAGTGATGGAATTTTATATAGATTAAAATAACCAGGGACTCTGTTTCAGTCTACCATTTCTTGATACAATTGACTAATTCTACAATTAAATATGAAATGAATGTATGAAAAATGTTGAATAGGCCAAATGAACTTTATATTTTCTCTCTCCAAAGTGCTTAATTTGTCTGGAGTTTTTAAATCTGCTGCCAGGAGTGTACTATGGATTTTACTGGTTCCATGAGAAATTAAGTTAAAAACTGAATTTTAAGTAATTCTTTTGTGCCATATGATGATTTATTAATTTAAGTACCTTAAATTTGGGATCCAGTGTAATGTACAGCTTTTGTAAAATGATGAAATAATAGACCAGGGATACAGACTGTGTATTTAGTCTTGGAATGGTGACACTGTACCTTTCTGTTTGTTTCAGCTTCTTTGGTTTGTTTCTGCCAGACCAATATTTTTGCCATACACCTAGTTTCAGAGAATGCAGTAGCACCCACCTTATTGTTGGCTAGTGATTGAGTTGGTGGCTTTGCAAATCATTGCCACTGATGACATAAGGAGAGGCAGTGTTTATATTGTAAAGAAGATATGTTTTAATGTTTATGCATCAGTAATTGCAAACCTATGATAGCTCAGTGATAATTATGTGTGCTGTTATACAGAAGACCTAGCTTTACAACTGGAGCACTGAATTCTGCTTCTCAGGCTTGCAGAAGCTGTTAATACTCCAGTCACAGCACTCACCATCCTGGGGAATAGAAAGAGTCCAAGCCTTTGCACAAGAATGGCAGCGGAAAGCAAGATTTACCTTCATGCACAGCAGGTTCTAGAGTGTCATGAACTGTGGCCTCTGGCCAAGGAGAGTCATTGCAATGGCTAAAATGGACAAGAGGATAGAGGGCTAAAAAAGAAGGACAAGGTCCAGGTAGTTATGAATGAAGGCTCCTGGAGCCAGAACCCAGCCTGTTTGTGACTGAGCTAGAAAGACCAAAGGAGCAGAAAGAAACTGCTAGGCCATAAAATAATCCCACATTCTTGAATAAAGTTACTGCTTTGAAAAATCATCAAACACAACTTTGACCGGGAGGGGGAAACTCATCACTTCAACTAGTCATTAAGGAGTAGAGTTGTTAAAATCACAAACTGACACACATCCACTATGTTGAAGTAACATGCATATCTGAAAGCAGTCAAAGCAACGCATCTAATAAGCAGTAGGACTGTGATGTGAAAGGAATGTGTACTCTGCATGATAAATCATCACTCCTAACTTCTCCCAGTTATTAGCTAAAGGCACAGCAGCTTTCTTAGGCAGTCTAGGGAAAAGCACTTGTTAGTTTAAAAATAAATTACCTACCTAAAAGGTAAATGAAAACAAATGCTATCTCTCTAGAACCACAATAGAATGAACAAAATAATAAGTGGACTGTCTGAATCACTATAATTTGGAGATGACTCACTATAAGTAATGTATGACCCTCCTGTCCCAGTCTCTGGAATCATTGGTCTACTTCCCACTCCTGTTTTTTTACTTCACTTTCTCACATTGTATTCTCAAGCCATTACTTTAGTGTAAATATACAGATATTTTTGTATCCTTGGGAATAGAACATCTATATATATATATAAAAGGCAACCCCAACGTTCTATGAAGCCTCCAGCCGGAAGTGTGAAGCGCCAGAGATATCCGGTTTCCCCATGAGTGAAGGAAAACAGCACAGCACGTAATCCCTCTCTCTGTAACAGTGGAGGACTCAGAGGGGGGAGGGGAGAGAGACGCCCTCACTCTCTTGGTAATACAAACACAGCACAGCAGGAAACGTAACACTGAAGGACTGGACTCCGAGGGGGAAGGGGGAGAGAGAGAGAGGGCAGAGGGCAGGGACACTCCCACATGCACACTCTGAAGAAAACCTTGATAGCCCCCCTGTTTCATTTGCATCAGAAACGGGGCTTTTTTACTAGTACAAGATAAAAGCTATACCCCACTGCTCTTTATTCTATCTGCTCATCCAAATTGAGAGGGGGGAGAACTTGAGGGATCGGCAACTAAAAATCCAACTTCAGCACCATGGTGTCCTTGATGGTGGCATTTCCTATCCATACACACTCGCTTAATCTTGGGATTAAAATGGCTGAAGCTTTATTTGTACATGAATGTCCTGAGCCTAGTCAATCAGGAGGACTTCCCCTTCCTTCAGATCCTTTTTTAACTTTTCAGTTACAACTAGCCACACAGACACCTTTTTCACTTCAGTGTGACCTGAGCACCAATATTAGGCTACTTCCACCACCAGATCCTCAGTACCCTCCCAGCAATGCTCCCATAACAATGTTGAACACCTTTGGATATACCATCCTCTGATATTACCCTCTGGGATGGAACAGATAGCTTTCTCTCCCCCCCCCCCCCCCCCCCCCATATCCCCCCTTACCAAAAAAAAAAAGCAGGTCTTTTTTCTTCTTAGCCTCGCTTTATATACCCACTGGCTCAGGCACCATTCCCATGAAACCTATAACATATGTGTACAACCCAATAAGCAATAACATCTTAAAATATGCTTTGCTCCATGGCACCCCAAACCCCTTACTGGACGGAAGAGTGAGTAAGCGAGCAACCAGCCAGCAGAAAGATGGCAAGGCAAGTGCCACTGTACATATGGCTCATCATGCTCATCTCCTCACCTATATGCTACATTCACAGCCCAGTTCAGCTATGCAGTTTAAATCCATGAATCATGAACTTCTTGGCACTCTACTCCTGCATCACCAACCCTGCCCTTTCTCTGGGCTTGCCCACCTGCTGATGCATACCAGCCTTGCAGAGCCATATTAACCCCAATGGCTTGGACCAGCAAGATTACCTCAAAAATAACATTGATACACATGATGCGCTAGATGGTGATATTTCCCTCCATGCCCTCTTGTTTCCTTAGCAACACAAAGACACAAATCTTGGGACTAATATAGCCACAGCTGTATTTGTATATGAGCCCAGCTGGAACTTGTTTGATCAGCATGATCCCCTCCCCCCCCCCCCCCCCCCCCCCCGCCAAAGTCCTTTACCAGAGTTCCAAGTTACAGATGTCCATGCATAGCTGCACCTTTTTACCTCAATTTGACCTCACCATTGGAACTAGGCCACCACTACCAGATCCTTGCCATCTTCTCAACAAGGCTTCCATAACAAAGTTGAATCCTGTTGTCCTTCTTGGGGTGATGTCAATGACTTGCCTTCCTCCCTCCCCAAGCACAGTTGATGCAATTGACCACATTGCCCCACAAATAAAGTGCAGCTATCCCTTCAGAAAAATGACATAGTTCTCCATAGCCTCCTGAATCCTGTTGTTAATTTCCATCAGGCTAAAAAAATGATTTAAATGACTCTCCAATCAGTAATAATTCAAAAAACTCCTTGAGCTTGTAACCAATTACCTACTTATCTATTAATCTGTTTGACTCCTTTGGTCTACAAAGTCATCTCCTTCAACTTGAATTGAAGAATATTGTCTAGCTAACCAAGCTTTATGCCCAAAAGCGAAGCCATAAATGTTGTCTTTCTTTGCCACTTTGATTAATTTTCTGTCCATCAGCTTACCAAAGTCATTACCACTAATGTCCTGTTAGCCTTGTGTTACCAGCTGAGCAAATATCTGGGTTTTCAGCCTATCCCAACACATACCCCTGGTGCTGGATATGAATTAACACCACAGCTACAGCATCAAGTCAATTTGTGATTCTTATGGTCTTCCCACTGCTTACTGGAAGACCCAAAACACAAATGAATGGCCCAGAACCCAGACCATCTGCACACTTCCACCCCTTTAAACTGCTTCTAAAATGCAAAATAGTCACTTGCACCTGGTTCACTTCTATTTATCCCAATGTACTGGACAAATACACCTGATTTCCACCCCTAAACTGCTGAAGCATGACACTGGGCAACCTCAATTTTGCAGTCCTTGTGGCTGCCTTAGTATGGGATGAATGAGTACCGATTTCATCTGGGTTTAGCCCTGTCACCTTAAGAGCTCTCTTCGGTATGCTGGTAAACTGGAATCATATAAATGGGGGTATATCTTGGTGCACAAACAATTGCACGTCTAATTTGGGCTAATTGTCAAGACAGTGTCGACATTTTGTATTGAGAAAGTTATTAGGGAGCTGATTTACTTCAATATTAAGGTTGTATCTACACCTTTTTTGGTCAGTTTTGAACCTTTGTATCTTCAATAGTAATATACAGTATCACCCTCAATACACATGTACTTTGCCGGCAAACCAGAATGGGCTGCATAGTTCTTTGACTCTGCAACTAATTCCTCTATCCTCATTACCCCAAAGAAAGCTGCTGTAAAGGCCATCTGGAAAAAGCAAGATTCTTATTTATATTTCTAAATGCCATGTGTTTATAAAGGCTGCTTCTTCCAGAATGTGGGTCTTGTGAGCTCAACTCAACAACACCTGCTTCACCACAAAAACACTTCCCAGGCTGCCTAAACTACTAAGATCTCATGAAAAATGAGAAATCTGCCATTGTAGATGCTGCTGCAACTTGTGATAAACCCCAAAAGTCTTCTTCCACCACTATTCCAACCCTTCTTTTCCAGTTAAGAAAGACCCCATTCTATGGCTTAGCAACTATATGACCATTTATATAGTGTATTTGCAATCTATGAGTGTGTATATACACAAACATGCATAAGTAGTCTTACTACACTATGGGGCTCATTTTCAAAGCACTTAGACTTACAAAGTTCCATAGGTTACAATGGATCTTTGTAAGTCTAAGTGCTTTGAAAATACGCCTCTATGTTTCTTTCAAATGTCAGTAAATTGTAAGTTTGTACAGTTGTTTAAAGAGTATTCATGATACAAGGGTCATGGCTCTGGAATGCATTGCCTGGTGAGTTGTGATGGGAGAGGCATTATCTTACATTTTATAAGAGTTAAGGCTTGGGTTCTTAGTGGATTTGATGGTAGGGATGAAAGGGGGGGTTGTGATGATCTGAGAGATATGGATTGGGGGAGTGGAAGTGGTTGAGTGGAATGGGTTTTGTGGAGTTTTGTCTTGTAACTTGCTTCAGGCTTTCAGGTGGGACATGAATATCAAATTTGGGAAACAAATCATAGAGGAAGCTTGATACATTTCAATCCATCATGCACTCTTTCTAGGTCAGTGTATTTTTTTTTTTTTTCAAATATGGCGTCTATTCATATCATCATCTTAGGTTTTCTGAGGTAGAGTACCACAAGTCTAAGTTTTGAGATACCTATTTTCTTGGGTTCACTATCTGATATTGTCATGTAAATCCTGGAGTTGTTCCTAGGCAGTCCGGTTTACAGGATATTTACAATAGATATGTAAGAGGAAGATTTGTATGTACTGCCTTCACTGCATGCAAATCTCTTTCATGCGTGCTCATTGTGGATATCTTAAAAACCAAACTGGCTAGGGGGTACTCCAGGATTAGCAAAAGAAACACTGTGGTATGGTAAGAGCTGCTAACTTGCTAAAAGAAAAAAATATTAAAATGCTATTTGAATTTACAACTGCTTTTTGGGGGGAGGGGAACAGTTTTCAGTCACTTCTACTACTATATATTACCTCCTACACGTGTACACTGTTGTGTATGGTACAATGGATAAAGTGCCTAACACATGCTAAGTTGGCTAAGAAAATCCATCTGTAAGAAAATTTAAGAAAAAAAAAGCAAATATTTAGCAAGGCCTTTTTGACGAAATCTGTATAAATAAAACTGCTTCTTTTAAGTTATGAAAATTAATGTTGCAGATGTCACCTGCCAAAATGGAATCCCCGGTAATATTTTACCATATAATCCATGTTGTTATGCTGTTCATTTATAAGTCTGGACATACCTTAATTGTCTTACAGTTGACCCAAAAATTGATTTTACTATAGGAAATAAAAGTAAGTTTTTCTAAAGTCTTCAGTGGTTATAATTCTTTGTCTTTTTGACATTCCATGTGTTGTTTTTAACATGTTGATATTAGGAACTGGAAATTCTTAAGGCCATATATGTTTACCATGAATATCCATTGTGGATATCCTGAAAACCTGACTGGCTGGGGTGCCTCCAGGACCAGATTTGGGAAGCACTGCTGTATGTGTTCTCTTTGGAGCTATGATAGACAGAGGTCTGAGGCCCCAACAAACTAGAGCTGGTTTCAAAATTTAGATGTATGTTAAATTTAAAAATTATTGACGTATTTCACATAAGAATAAAGAGAAACATTAAATTGTTACTGTAAGGTACCTCCTCTTTGTTCTTTAAAACAGAATCATTTCCTGCTTCTTTGATCTAACTTGCTGAGGTTTGGTTTCTTTTCTTTTTTAAATGTTTAATGTTCACTGTGGCTTCTGGAGATAAATTCCAATTCTGTGTTTGTTAGCCTTAATTGGCTCCAAAAAAATTAACAAGAAATGTTTCAAAACTCAAGAAAGAATGGGAAGCAGAATGGATACTTAAAGTGGCGAAATAAGGGTAAGAGCAGAGTGTGTAGTATTGCAGTAAGGAGAGAACATGAGCAGAGCACATGAGCCTTGAGGACTCACAGACTGATTTCTCAGAACTCCCACAGAAAAGCCAACAGCGCAGATCCCATACCGCTGGATCAGCACAGAAAAATAGCTCTCCAGTGTTCAAAGGAAATGATATTCCAAATTGTGTGTACTGCAAAAGCAAGGCAGAGAAATATGCTTGGCGCATTTGCAGAAGAGTTTTGCAGTAAGCGCAGCTCTTGTGCACATGCGCCAGGCAAACCTGACAATGAAGCACGCATCAGTGCTGCTCTTCTGCACCTTTAAATATAAGTTTTTCTTTTTCTTTTTTTTTTTTTACTTATATTGCTTATATTTAAGCACATAAAATAAGTGCCAATGCTTGCTTTCATTTTTGGGTTTGCTCGGACTTGTGCACATTTGTTTCTCACTGGCACTTACAGGCTTGCATGTGCTTTATTCCACTGGAAAAGAAATCAAAACTGGCAGATTTTAAACTAGGAATCAAAAGAGATCCTCACTGCAAACCACCGCTAGCTTGAAGCTGGTGTTATTTTTCCAGCACTGTTTTCTGAGCATTGGGAACGCATAGCAAATGATATCATTAACATTCATTTGACTACATTTAAATACAATTTGTGGCCATTTCTGCTGTGCACATCGTTTCCCACGCTTAAGCCTTCTGAGCATTCTGTGCATATCTATATGTATGATATTCCTGCGCTAATTGGCCTTACCACCAATCGGCCTCTGTCTCTGTCATTACATTCGATATTACAAAGTAAAGATCTGCTAAACACTGAAACCAGAATTAAATTGCTGGTGGATTTGTACTGCAGGCTTAACCTTACATTCAGACATGAAACCCTTGGTATAAATCTTTACAATTTTAAAAGCATTTCTTCAATAAACATATACCACAGAAATGCATTATAATCACTTTTTGTACAGTTAAAAATAGTCACTGGCAATGTTTGTCTTTACCAGACCAGGAATACATTGAATCTAAAGTCTACTAGGGTATAGCTGAAAATTCTCCTAAATTTAGCCAGCTAAAAGGTAGCTGCCTGGCTTACTTTAGTCTTATTAGAGTAGAAGTCATTAACTACCAGTCTTAGCTCGGGTGCTGAAACATTATAGCTAGTTGTTTACCAGTCTACTGTTGAAATACTGCTGAAAGGTGCCCTAAAGATCAGCTAGATAATACACATTGCACTGCCCTGATCTACCACTTCTGTTGCTTAATTAAAAAAAAAAAAAAACTCTTTCAAAGTTCAAATGTCCATTGATTCAGTCAAAAACACGGCACTGTCCTTTTCTTTATAGAGTTTCTATAGTTTTGCCTATGAAGTTAAACTGGCAGGTTGTAATTACCTTCCTCTTTATTCTCACTTGTTGCATGTGCTCTCCTCCAGTCCCTTAAAATCTTCCTTGTCTATTAAAAACTATGTAAACAGAGCCATGAGGGATGCAGTGAGCATTTCCTTGAGCTCTTTCAGTATTCTGGGATGCACTTCATTACCTTATCATTGTATAACTCCTCTAAACACATCCTGAGGGTGGAGGGCAATGTCTCAGAGTAAATTAATGTCATGCATGCCATGATAGTAATAAATGTACTATCAGCGTCTGTGGAGTATGATTTCAGTCGCTCAGATGCATGTCTAATGCATTATGCAAAAGAGAGCACCCTTCTGGAGTTCACAGCAAAATATATACACAACTTTTGACACACAATTTTATTTATTTAGATTTTCCTCACACCTTTTTCAGTAGTAGCTCAAGGTGAGTTACATTCAGGTACTCTGGAAAGTTCTCTGTCCCAGGAGGGTTTTATTTATTTATTTATTTTGTTACATTTGTACCCCGCGCTTTCCCACTCATGGCAGGCTCAATGCGGCTTACATGGGGCAATGGAGGGTTAAGTGACTTGCCCAGAGTCACAAGCTATGTGGCAGCAGCCTCTTTTGGTCTCTCTCTTCCTAGCATTACCAGCTCTGCCAGGCCTGTGCTAATAGCAAACAAGCAAGCAGTGAAAATCAGTGGGTCAGGAGTTCGCTGCTGCTTTTTTCTTCTGCCAACCAGGCCCCACTTTCTCTAGTGGGGGTCACCAGTAGCAGTAGCAGTGCAACGGCATGAACACAGCCATTGAACTGCGCTTCTTCACTGCTTGCTTGTTTACTATCAGCACCCCGGCAGAGCTAATAACAGGAGGGAGGGAGCAAAAGATTCAACGGCTGCTGCTGCTTGGCATCAGAGAGTGAGAGGGGGCTTACAGTTGAGACGGACGGGGCAATGCTGGTTAGGAGAGAGAAACAGATGACAGAAATAGAGGCAATGCTGTAGGGAAGAGGAGGGAGAAACGGGCAATGCTAGATGGTACGGGGGAGAGACAGGTGCAAGAGACAGATGAGGAGATGCTGGATGGCAGGGTTGGAGAGAGGGAAAGAGATAGACTAGGGAATAAAAGGAAGGAGAATGAGAGGGCCAAGAAAAGGGACAGAGACAGAAAACGTTAGGAAGATGTAGTAAAAAAAGGATACTGAATCCTGTATAATAATAATGAATGTAATCTGAATGATTAGGAGAGGAAAACAAAACATTAAAAAAAAGGCAGAAAGGAACACATCACTATTGCAACTGGCTGCTGGATATATTGGAGCAGCTGAAGACGGTCGAAGGAGAGAAAACATTTTAAACGGACAGAAGATCCTTAAAAAGAGTTAAAAGACAGGAAAGCAATAATCAACCTTGGCCCAAAAAAGTAGAAAAAAAAAGATTTAACCCCATCCCCCCCCCCCCCCGCCCCGCCAGTGGCTGCTGGTGCGGTGATGCTGACACAACCCATTCAAAGTGAATGGGCTGTGTGGCTTTGTAAAGGGGGGAAGGTTGAATGAAGCAGCTATGTTAAGTCCACTTTAAAGGCTGATGAAAAATAAAACGGAATATAAATTGATACCTCTTTATTGTACTAAATACAGTTTTTGACTAGTTTTCTAGCTTTTGGAAGCCAAAACCACCTCTGTCAGGTCGAGACAGTTCCTATGCTATTCTGTCCTGGCCTAAGAAAGGAGATTTTGGTCTTCAAAAGATAGTCAAAAAAAGTATAAAGTTAGTCAAATAAAAGCTATATTACCTTATTTTCTGTTTGTGTTTTATTTACTAATTTTTAATGTAGAAATTGAAATGTGTTAGTTTTTGCAATTATATCTGCTATCTTTATATTTTGCATAATACAGGGGGCACTTTTCACTGATTGTTTCTCCAGTGTTGCACTGTATGCAGTCTTGGCTTCAATTTAATTTTTGTCTACATATTTCTATTTTTAGTTTGTCGTAACTTATTCCCTACATTATAAAGGTCTACCTAAATGCTGTAAACTGATGTCTAGATAAAATACCTTTTGCCAAGCCACACTTGTGTGTTGTATTATGGTGTTACCAAACCCACTGCCGCTAAGAATACTGGGCTAGATGGACCATTGGTCTGACCCATAAGAACATAAAAACATAAGAGTAGCCATACTGGGTCAGACCAATGGTCCATCTAGCCCAGTATCCTGTTTTCCAAACAGTGGCCAAGCCAGGTCACAAGAACCTGGCAGAAACCCAAATGGCTACTCTTATGTTCTTATGTACCTTGCAAGGGTTTCTGGGCTGTCTAATTTTTCATATGGTCTCAAAGATCCCACCACTGCCACACACCTGAAGGTGTGGGCCAAGTATCCGTGAAGATCTCTCTTTGTCCTCCACACTTCAGCTCCATCCCTCAAGAATCATCCAGCACAATTAATACATCTGTGATCCTTTTGATAATAATTCAAAACCAAAGTGAGTCCATAATTTTTTGTCAAAAATCTAAAACAAAGATTAGTTTATATTCTTCTACTTCAATCCATCAACTGGCAGTCTTGGATCATCTACTAACAAGGCCTCTCACCTTCAACAGCTTTGGGATCTTACAATGAATCCCCCTTTCAGGTCAGGGTGAGTTGGGGGTGTACCTAGCAATCCACCCCCTACAGATTCCACAGGGTCCTGTGGGAGGGAATACCCCCCACTTTGAGCCCAACAGGGGTCTTACCTCTCTTCTATAACCTTATTAATAAGGAATATCCATTGTCTAACTTGCCTATTCAAATCCTATACTAATGAGTACTTAGTTTATGGATGTCTGCCTCTTGCTTGTCAGTGCTCAGAGAATCATCCAAACCAATCCCAGAAGGGTTAGTCCCACTCCCTGTCATCTCCCACGTAGCCTTCCCTGATAAGCTACTACCTCCCACACAGGAGTCCCAGGTCTTTGCCCTAACTGTAGGGGTGGGCTGCGGGACTAACTTCAAACCCAGGTGGAGCACATGTAAGATTCAGTATTGGTGCTTTTCTATGGGTAAGGGGTTACTCAGTACCTAATAACAGAATATATAGGCTATTACACTAGGTAAGCTATATGGTCTTTATATGATTTTATTTTTTATGATTCTTTCTTGCCTTGTTATTTTTTTGGAGTCTAAATACTACTCTTTTCTGGTGGCTTCTTTAAAAGAGAAAAAGCACCAGAATGTAATACATTTTCTACTAGAATTTACAAAAAAAAAATGTAAGAGTCTTGGTAGGCTTGCTAGTGAATATGTTCAATTCGATAATTAAGGTGAGGGACTTCCAGAATCAATTAATACTTTAGGCATTACTGTTAAATCTAACCCAGGTAAAAATGCAAGTTTGTGCAGTTCATATAGACCTATTTCTTTGATAAATTGGGATGTCAAATTATTAGCAAAGATTTCACCAACACGTTACAAGTACTTATTCTATGGCTTGCCCATGAAGATCTGTCACGTTTTATACCTGGTAGACCAGTCAGCAACAACATAAGAAGGCTGCTCAACCTGCTCTGGAAGGCAGGGAGGATCATATTCCATCTATGTTGTTATCAGTTAATATAGAAAAAGCCTGTTATCAAGTTAGCTGGAAGTTTGTTTCAAGTGTTGTGCAGGGTGGGAATGGAGGTGGGGAGTATATTTACTGAATGGTGAGAATGTTGTACACTCATCCCCTAGTTTGTATAAGGGTTAATAGAGTTTACTTGAGACTATTGAGGCTTGAGAGGGGAACGAAGCAGGGATGTCCTCTGCATCTTTCTTATTTGCCTCAGTAATTACACCGTATGCTGAATGAATAAGGTAAAGGGAGGATATAAAACAGTGATTTTTATTTCAAGGCCCATGGGACACTGGCAACCCTCAGGGACCTGTAAGGTGTTCTCCACCATAACTCTGTCTTTTTTTCTGCATACCGGCCACAAGCTTTGCATTGAAGAACACTTCCATGCTCCCAATGTTGAGCCTTTCTCTCTCTCTTTCCTCCCCCCCTCCCTCCCATGGGTCCAGCATTTCTCCATAACCTCCCCCAAACCTGTGGTCCAGCATATCTCACTCTGTCCCTTCCTGAGTCAATATCTCTCCCTGTCTCTTCTGCCCAGTCTGGTCTGGTCTGGTCTTTCTTTTCTTTCCCAACCCTTCATTCCTTTCCCCCTTCACAGGTCTGGCATCTCTCCCTGCCCACCTCCTTCCCAGCGACCTGAGGCTCTTACAAACTTGCTTATCTTTATAGCAATGATTTGTCCAGGTTATCTGTGGTCTTCCCTCTGCTGCAACTTTTTGTTGCCATGTGAGAGAGATATGTAGGAGGAAGGCCCTTGCCTTAGTGCTTGGAGGTAGTCTGGTTGCCAGGAAGACGAACAAGTTTTTAAGACCGTCTAGAGTGTGGGAGAGAGGTAGTCAAGGACAGGTGCCGGACCCACGAAGGAGGGGAGAGAACAGAGACCAGGCAGTGAGAAAGAGTAAACCAGATCAGACAGAAGAGAGGAGGAGAGACCCTGGCTTCAGGAAGGAACAGTGAGAAAGTATTAAGGGGATGCTCTCATATGTGCTGCTGAACCCCCAGTCAGGGAGTACTCTGCCTTACATTAAGACCTGGGAGGAAAATGTTTAGTGGGAATTAGGGGAGTAGGGGTGGCAAGAGGTTTTCGGGGCCGTAGTCAAGTTGTGAATATTGAGAGCATTGGAGGAAATTGTGCATAAAATCCTATATCTATATCATTCTTATATTAATTACACCACTGTGATTGCATGAGGTGTAAAAAGACTGTAGCACAAATCGTTGGTAAGCATGTATGGGCACTAATGATTTGATTACTGAATATCAATGCTCTTTTTTTTCTCTGTATTTATGAAACTTGGCTCAAACATGGTAGGTAGGTGCTTTTTTTTTTTTTTTTTTTAACATAAGCTGCTCCTCCAGAGTTTGGATTTTTATTCAAGCACCAGACTATGGACAAGATGGAGACATTGCTCTTTTTTATAGTAGAACTTTCCCATTAGTAGAGGTTACATCTGGTGATTTTAACTACGTGAGGCATGCCTTGATGCAACTGAACCCACTTTTTTTTTTCTTATTTTACCGACCACTGTCTCTGATTGTTGACTGGGTGGGACATCCTTTCTTTCACCATTATCCATTTTATCTGTTTTCTTTTTAAAATGTTGTATCCCTGGTGACTTCAGAGTTCACTATGATGCACCTGCTAACTCCATGGAAAGGGATTTCCTAATCGTGATGGTGTCATCAAGCTTTTCCCAGTACCAGCTTTGTCATGGGCCCAACTGGAATCCATCAAAGACAGTGTTTTTTTCTTTGTTTCCCTTGCTATTTGCAATCTCCTTCTTATTATGTTATGATCAGAATCTTCTCATTTGAAATTTCATGTGGGGCTTAAAAGCCACCTCTTTTCCACTACTTTTGCTATGACAGAAACTTAATATGCCAACGAACTGCCTCCAGAGCCCCTGCAGCCATTTGGGTCATTAGAGATCGGACTACCTAGCATGCTCCACAGTTGTCTGTCTCCTCTATGTGACCACTCTAGGTTTTTGATGCTCCTTTTCATCTTTCTTTTTTCTCTTTTCCTATCATTTCTTTTAAACTTGTTTAAGATTGTAAACTGCCTTGTTACTGAAGCTTAAAGGTAGTATATCAAAATTACAATAAACATAAACATTAGTATCCAGCATCGCAACATCCACAAGAAAGACACTGTTTTTCCTGAATTCCAATTGTTTATTACAAAATAAGCATGAACATGCAGAAGCTGAAACCAGAAGTCTTTCTGCTCCAGTGAGAATCTTTGTATTGTATTTATAGTTGCTGACAATATTGCAGAGAGGTGTGTATGAAGTGTCTACAATAAGTTGATTTATTGCAAAGGTGGAGCTTGAAAAGGGAAATGCTTAAAGGGTTGGGCTAAAGGAAATTTCTGAATGTTGGGCTCAAAAGAAAATGTGGTAAAACAGAGAGTCCACTTTCCTGGAGGAGGGGGCAGAGCATTACTGCATGCACTGAACCAAGATGGAGCATCTGCCTTGCAGGGAAGAGGGGGCAAGAATATCTACAAGGTTATAAGACAAGGAAAGTGACCAATAGAATCAGTGCCTGAGGGAAGGTGTCAGACTTGTGAGTTCTTGTACCAAGTAGAGCGCTGCTGAGCCCGGTACTCGGACCAGGTTCTGCTTGACGGCCGGACAACCACGGGTTTCACCTGTGCTGACTGCCGTTCCCCATAGGTTGAGCCCCTAGGTGCGGGTGGCCTGCAGGACTTATGGGACGGAGCTGGAAGCGGGGTGATGAACGTATCGGGCAGGCAGCAGGCAGGGGAGTAATCCAGGTACAGGCAATGTCAATAGGCAAACAACATGCAAGAGAGTAATCCAGGCACAGGTAAGGTCAATAGGCAGGCAGCAGGTCAAGAGAGTAATCCAGGTACAGGCAAAGTCAGTAGGCAGGCAGCAAGTCAAGAGAGTAATCCAGGTACAGGCAAAGTCAGTAGGCAGGCAGCAGGCCAAGAGAGTAATCCAGGTACAGGCAAAGTCAGTAGGCAGGCAGCAGGCCAAGAGAGTATTCCAGGTACAGGCAAAGTCAGTAGGCAGGCAACAGATCAGGAGAGTAATCTAGGTAAAGTCAGTAGGCAGGCAGCAGGCAAGAGAGTAATCCAGGCACAGGTAAAGTCAGCAACGAGGGACAAAGTAGAGAAGAAGCAAACTACTGAGCAAGTAACACCTACCAAAGTAGAAGCCGAAGCATAGAGTCCAGGAAGAGCTCAGCTGATAAAGTGCTGGAGTCTGACATCAGCAGGGACCAGCAGGGAGAAGGAGCACAGCCATAGGACAAGAGCAGGGGAAGGAGGAACCGGAAAACCAATAGGAGAGAAGCAAGGGAAGCTAGGCAGAGAGAGAGAGAGCAGAGACAGGTGTGTGGAAGCAAAGCAATCAAGAACCCTGGAGGCCAGGCAGAGAGAGAGCAAACCCAGGTGCATGGAAGCAAAGCAATCAAGGAGCCTGCAGCCAGAGAAGAACTACACACACATGGCTCAGGGCTGTGCCAGTCAAGTGTGCGTGTGGACGGGACCCCGCGCAGCCTGAGGACACCGCTTGCGTTGAGGTAGGGGACATGACAGAAGGGCACAGTACATGTCACTTAAAGGCTCTGAAGGCAACACTTGCCAGTACTTCAGGGGTTGGAAGGAGATGGTCATATGCAGAGGCTGACCTACCAGAGCACAGATTCTAAGAACATTCAGGAAGTAACAGCATTATTGAACACACATATTACAATATGAAAAACAAATGCCTTGTGACTCTGGGCAAGTCACTTAACCCTCCATGACACAGATATTACTTTGATTTTTTTTACAGTATCCTCCCCTCCCCGTCCCTTTAACAAGCCCCTCCAAACAGATATTACCTTGATTTTTTTTACAGTATTCTCCCCTCTCCACCCACCTACCTATTCCAGATCTCCTCCCCACTTCCCCAAGCCAAAGGGTGCCCTCCTGGCACCTACCTGAAGCCACCCTGATCTAGTGGAGTCTTCAGGGCAGGAAAGAATCCCAGTCTTTCCTGTCTGCTGCCGGCGCCGACCCTTCTGTTGCAGCATCTTCTTTAAAATGGCTGCTGAGACTTCTACTGGCGGCCTCCTGTGGGGAACCGTGTCAAAGGCTTTGCTAAAATCCAAGTACACCACATCTAGCACAGCTCCCAAGTCCAACTGTTTGGTCACCCAGTCAAAGAAATCAATCAGGTTTGTATGACACGACCTGCCTCTAGTGAAATCTTGCAGCCTTGGGTCCTGCAGTCCATTTGATTCAAGAAACCTCACAATCCTCTGCTTTAGAAGTATTTTCATTAGTTTGCTCACCACCGAAGTCAGACTGACAGGTCTGTAATTTCCAACCTCCTCCTTACTTCTGCTGTGCCCTTGGTATGGGACCTAAAGTGACCATCTAGGTTAAAAACTAGTTAAACGGAAGGAGACAGAGGGTAGTGGTAAATGGAGCTTGCACTGAAGAAAGGAATGTTATCAGTGGTGCACCAGAGGGGTCGGTCCTCGGGCTGGCTGTTTGTAACATCTTTGTGAGTGATATTGCGAAAGGGCTGTCTGGTAAGGTTTGTCTCTTTGCGGATGATACCAAACTCTGTAAGAGGGTGGACACCATGTAGGGTGTGGATGGCATAAGGAAGGATCTAGCGAAGCTTGAAGAATGGTCTGATAATTGGTAACTAAGATTTAATGCTAAGAAATGTAGGGTCATGCACTTGGGTTACAAGAATCCAGGGGAGCAGTACAATATAGGGGGTGAAGTGCTTCTGTGTACAAGAGAAGAGTGGGACTTAGGGATGATTTTGTCTGATGACCTTAAGGTCTCCAAACAGAAAAAGTGACAGTCAAAGTCAGAAGGATGCTAGGCTGCATAAACAGAGGGATGATCAGCAGGAAAAAAGAGGTGATAGTGCCCTTATATAAGTCTCTGGTGAGGCCCCATTTAGAATGCTGTGTGCAATTCTGGAGACCGCACCTACAGAAGGATATAAACAGGATGGAGTTGGTCCAGAGGGCAACTACAAAACTGGTAAGCGGTCTCAGTCATAAAACATATAGGGACAGGCTTAGGAACCTCAACATGTATATGCTGGAACAGAGGCGGGAGAGAGGGAGAGGATAAGATAGAGATGTTTACATACCTCAGTGGCGTTAATATACAGGAGGTGAGCCTTTTTCAAATGAAGGAAAACTCTGGAATGAGGGGGCTTACGATGAAGTTAAGAGGAAATAGGTTTAGGAGGAATCTAAGAAAATACTCTTTCACGGAAAGGGTGGTGGATGCTTGGACTGGCCTCCTGGTGGAGGTCATGGAGAAGAGGACTGTGTTACAATTTAAGAAAACATGAGACAGGCATGTGGGATCCCTTAGGAAAGGAAGAGTTAGTGGTTACTGAGGATGGGCAGACTGGGTGGCCCACTTGGTCCTTATCTGCCATATTTCTATATAACTTTGTAAGTCTAAGTGCTTTGAAAATATGCCTCATTATGTCATCATAGGAAAATTCCTTATGTTTTGTTGCTCCTGCTGCTATCCTTAGGGCACAACCCATACTGCTGACATCACAGGAAGTACAATAAAAAAGTAAAAGAGAAAACAAGTTGGGTTAAAAAGTTTGAAGAGGCCCCACACCCTACTGCACTCAAAACTGTCAGTCCCCAAAAGCGTCCTAAAAGAAGTATGCCTTTAGGTCTGGCTTGAACCTAGGTAGAGATATTTTGGGACAGAGATCCATGGTAATGGAGCCAAAACATAAAATGTTCAGAAGGGAGATGAAATAGCTAAAAGTTTAACATTGTGTGAACATAAAAGATACAGAGGGGCATGTGAGATCAGAGCATTAGAAGGATGGGCTGGTTGATCAATACACATTGCTTTAAACACAGGGATCAAAATCTTACCGCCCAGGAAAAGGATCTAGGTGTCATCGTTGAAACCCTCTGCTCAGTGTATAGCAGTGGCTAAGAAAGCAATTAGAATGTTATGAATTATTAGGAAAGGAATGGGAAACAAAATGAGAATGTTATAATGCCTTTGTATCGCTCTATGGTGCAACCACACCTCGAATATTGTGTGTAATTCTGGTCACTGAATCTCAAAAAAGATATAGTGGAATTAGAAAAGCTACAGAGAAGGGCAAAGAAAATGATAAAGGGGATGGGATGACTTCCCTATGAGGAAAGGCGAAGGTGTTTAGGGCTTTTCAGCTTGGAGAAGAGATGGTTGAGGGGAGATAAGATATAGGTCTATAAAATACTGAGTGGAAGTAGAACAGGTAGACATGAATTGCTTGTTTACTCTTTCCAAAAATACAAGGACTAGGGGGCATGCAATAAAGCTACTAAGTAGTAAATTTATAACAAACTGGAGAAAATATTTCTTCATTCAATGTGTAATTCAACTCTGGAATTCATTGCCAGAGAATAAGGTAAAAGCAGTTAGCTTAGCAGGATTTTAAAAAAAAAAGGTTTGGATAATTTCCTAAAGGAAAAGTCCAAAAGCCATTACTAAGATGGACTTGGAAAAATCCACTGCTTATTTCTAGGATAAGCAACATAAAATCTGCTTTACTCTTATGGGATCTTCCCAGGTACTTGTGACATGGATTGGCCACTGTTGGAAACAGGAAGCAGTTTACATTTATTATATGCAGGTGCTTTTTCTGTCCCTAGTGGGCTCACAATCTAAGCAATTAAGAATTGTCTTCCACCAGACTCACTAAGCTCTGTGAACCTGGCACAGAAGTTGTCAAAGACCTCAGTGATACCAGAGAAGTAGTTGCTTTTTTGAATTGAAAAGGGTTTTAAAGAGGTTACTTCATTGAAAGCTTGTTGGATTGCAAGATTCCAAGAGGAACTTGATCCTCTCTAGGTTTGTCAAAAAAAGTTCTGAGAAAAGCATCTGACAGTTAGAAGCAAAATGACTGCAATGAATACATTTTAAATTCCCTGACAATTTAAGTTGTTGATTGTTTGAGGCAAGTGGTACAAACACAATCAATTAGAGAGTGATTTAAAAAAATAGAGAAAAAGGATAGAGGAAGCGATGGGGCCAGATGGCATATATCCAAGGGTACTGAAGGAACTTAGGAAGTTCTGGTGGCTCCATTGGCTGACATTTTCAATGCTTTTCTAGAGTCGGGAGTGGTCCTGGAGGACTGGAGAAGGGTGGATGTGATCCCTTTCCACGTAAGCGAAAGTTAAGAAGAGGTTGGGGATTACAGGCCGGTAAGTCTGATTTCTGTGGTAAGTAAATTAATGGAAACACTTTCTGGAATCCAATGGATTAGAGGACCTAAGGCAACATGGTTTTACTAGAGGCAGGTCAGACAAATCTGATTAATTTCTTTGATTGGGTGTCCAGAGAGTTGGATCGATGGAGAGCACTAGATGTGATGTATTTAGATTTTAGCAAAGCTTTTGACATGGTTCCTCATAGAAAACTAATAAATAAACTGAGTGACCTCGTATAGCCCCTAAAGTGACTGACTAGATTAGGAACTGGTTGAGTGGAAGGTGACAGAGGGTAGTGGTAAATGGAGCTCACACTAATGAAAGGGATGTTAGCGGTGGTTCGGTTCTTGGGCTGGATTTTTAAAACATTTTTGTAAGCGATATTGCTGAAGGGCTATCTGGTAAGGTTTGCCTCTTTGTGGATGATACCAAAATCTGCAATAGGTAGACAACCCTGATGGTGTGGACTACGTGAGGAAGACCTGGCAAAGCTTGAAGAATGGTCCGGAATTTGGCAGGAAAGATTTAATGCTATAAAATGCAGGGTCAAGTATTTAGGCTGCAAAAACCTGAGGGAATGGTACAGTTAGGAGGTGAAGAACTTTTATGTACAAAAGATGTGTGGGCTTTGGGTATGATCATATGTAGGGTTACCATATGGCTCCAGAAAAAGGAGGACAGATAGAGCCAGTCTGGGTTTTATTTCCATTGCTTTCAATGGAAGCAAAACCCGGACTGGATCAATGTGCCCTCCTTTTTCTGGAGCCATATGGTAACGAACTTAAGGTGGTCAAACAGGTAGAAATGGCAACAGTGAAATGCAGAAGGATGTTTGGGTGCATAGGGTGAGGAATGGCAATTAGGAAAAAGGAGGTGATGATGCCCCTGTATAAGACTCTGGTGAGCCTTCATTTAGAATATTGCATAAACTTCTGGAGACCACACCTTCCAAAAGATATAAACAGGATGGAGTTGGTCCCCAACTTTCTCTCCCTCTCTGCCTCTGGCTCTGGTCTTTCACATTACTAACTCTTGCTGGATTTTCCTAACTTTTGGCTACTGAACTGTAGACAAACTCTGCAAGGTTTATTTTCCATTGCCAGTCCTAGATAAGAGTAGCTTTAGTCTTATAGCTGGTTAAATTTGCAGTTAGAGATTATATTAAATAAACTGCAATATTTATTGCTAATATCTGGTTTTAATAGAGAAAAGCTAGGATGTAACAATTTGACAAAACCAATCGTAAATTAAATTCTGAAAATCATACTAACTGCAAATAATTATTTCTTAATCACATACTTATGAAACAATAAAGTCTTTTAGACCCTTCTTAAACATATCATAACTAGATAGAAATCTCAAATTAGACGGTAAAAACTTCCAAAACTTAGCAGCCTGAAACGCAAATAAACATGTAAATTTCCTCGAGGTGATACCGAGGGGGCTCAGAAAACCAAATGAAAAAAAGCTAAAGCTTATACAGATAAGCAGGGGTGGTTGCAGAACATGTGAGACTACAGTACACACACTGCATTGCCCACATACAATGGCAGGAAGTGACTGCAGCACTAAAAATCCTAAGAAGTGAAAATAGCATTAAACACTTTTTAGAGCTTTGCTATAAAGACCAGTACCCTTCTGCACCACCGCCAACTCCAGGCTCCGCTCATTCTGCCTCGCCTCACCCTATGCTTGGAACAACCTTCCTGAGTCTTTACGCCAAGCCCCCTCCCTGCCCATCTTCAAGTCTTTGCTTAAAGCCCACCTCTTCAATGCTGCGTTCGGCACCTAACCCTTACCGTTCAGTGAATCCGGACTGCCCCAATTTGACTGCCCCTATCGGACCGACCGTTCACTTGTCTATTAGATTGTAAGCTCTTTGAGCAGGGACTGTCTCTCTTTGTTAAATTGTACAGCGCTGCGTAACCCTAATAGCGCTCTAGAAATGTTAAGTAGTAGTAGTAGTAGTAGTAGTATAAGGCAGCCTTATACTGTTTTCTTTTTCTTCTTTTTTTTTTTTTTTTTGCTTTTGTTTCTCTTTACCCTACCCTATAGTGCAGGGCAGTGCTTCTCAATCCAGTCATTGGGGCACAGCTCAGTCTTTCAGGATACTCACAATGAATATGCATTAGATAGACTTGCATGCACTGCCTCCTTGGTATGCAAAACTATCTCATACATATTCATTGTGGGTATCCTGAAAACCTAACTGGCTTGGGTGCCTTGAAAAGCACTGGTGAAGGGTTGTGTATTACTTAATATGTAGACAAAAAGGAAGTGGAATTGTGGAGGTGGGGGAAGAAGTGGAGAAAGCCAGGGACAGGAGAAACAGAAGAGAAGTGATGGATTAGGGAGCAGGGTGACTGTCCTTTGCCCTCCTCCAGGCTGCTTGGAAGGGAGGGCAGGGGACAGAGGAAAATCACTGGATGTGAATGAGAGGGGAGAACAGGGGGCAAAGGAGAATCACTGGACATAGATGGGAGGGGAGGGCAGAGGAGAATTGCTGGACATGGATGGGTAGGGAGGGCAGGGGAGAGAGAAGAGTTGCTATCGATGGATGGAGGGGAGGGGAGGGGAGGAGAAATGCTGGACATGGATGGAAGTGAGGGTAGACAGGAAGGAGATGCACATGGATGGAGGGGAGAGGAGAAATTCTGGCTATGGCTGGAGGAGAGGGGAGAGTTGAAATGCTGGCTATGGGTGGAGGGAAGGGAAGAGAGGACATGAGATGAACATGGATGGAGGGGAGGAGAGAGAGGATAAATGCTGGACGGATGGAGGAGAGGGAAGAGAGAGGAAGGAGGTGCATCCTGACGGAGATGAGGGAAAGGGAAAAGAGGAGAAAAACTGCACATGGCTGGAGAAAATAGGCAAAAGCTGAATCCACTCTATACCTCCTCCAGTCAAGTCCGCGGAGGACCCAGCTTTTACCCATGGATGTAGGGCAATAAATGAAGAAGAAAGGAGGAAAGTAAAGAAATAAATGGAAAGGAAACCCTGGAAGTGGAGTTAAGGGAGCAGATAGAGAGCAGCAGAATCAGAGACTGGGACCAACATGATCTGAAAAACAGTCACAAGACAACAAAGGTAGAAAAAAATCATTTTATTTTCATTTTATTGTTTGGAATATGTCCAATTTGAGAATTTACATCTGCTGTCTTATTTTGCAATGTATAACAATGTTCTGTTTTTCTGGTATTGTGCTGCATGCAGAATCTGTCTGCTAATTTGGTTGCTGTCATTTTGGGTATACTGGAGCGGGGCTGGGTGGGCCCCAGTGAACTGGTCTGCACAGCTCCCTGCAGTTGCTAAGACCGGCCCTGACCGTCGTCAACCGTCTGCCACCAGGCCAGGCCCCCTGCATTGAAATCACAGCGCCTCTCACCTCCGTGTGAAAGAGCTGCAGGCAGCAGCAGATCGCCTCCCTTCGGGCTTTCTTCCCTCTCTCTGTCCCCGCCCTCACGGAAGTTACATCAGATGAGGGCGGGACACAGGGAGGGAAGGAGGCCCAAAGGAGGGAGGCGATCTGCTGCTGCCTGCAGCGCTTTCACATGGAGGTGAGAGGCGCTGTGATTTCAATGCAGGGGCCCAGCCCGGTGGTGGGCGGAGGGGAGCCCTGGGGGTGGCCTTGTCCCGGGCCTGGGCCAGTCTCTCGGCGGCCCTGATCAGGGAAGGGGCACTCCTCGGCGTTGTCAGGTCTAAGAGCTCTTAAGGAAGCTTGGCCCTGCTTATTGAGCCTTCGCAACAAGGCTGGTCCCGCTAGTCTTGTTCCTGCCAAGCCTGCCTTGCTCTTGCCAAGTCAGCCTTGTTCCTGGTTCCTGCTAAAGTCTTGTTCCTGATTCCTGCTGAGCCTGGTTCCTAGTTCTTGCTAAATCCCTGTTCCTGGTTCCTGCAGAGCCCTGTTCCTGATTCCTGCTGAGCCTTGTTCCTGCTGAGCCTTGTTCCTGGTTTCTGCCGAGCCTTGATACTTGTTCCTGCCAAGCCTTGTTCCTGGTTCCTTCCAAAGTCCTGATTCTTGTTCCTGATAAACCCCTGTTCCTGGTTCTTGCCAAAGCCTTGTTCCTGGTTCCTTCCTTGCCAAGATCCAGAGTGCCAGCCTTGCATAAGCTCCAGGGTTCTGGTTGTGTTAATTCCCTGCTTTGGTCTCTCTCAGGGCCTTGGAGATGATCTGTTTGCTGCAGTCAGACCTGTGACTGTGGTCCAAGGGCTCACTACCACAAATATAACAGCTTGTGAAGGCCATGAGCTTATCAGAATCACCAGCCTTACAGTTGCTACTACAGCTTGCACTCCAACTGCAGCAACTATCTGGAGCCGTGCAAACTCCGGCCCATTGGATGGGCAATCTTCAAGGACCAGATGTAGCCCCCTGTTGCAGAACCTGGACCGACCATTTCCCCTGGTAGTGTAGGAATTCATGTCACTCCCCTGCCTCACTTTGATGTTTTTAATTGTATGGCTTGGTAATATGTTGTATGTATGCATGCTTTTCTTTTCTTGGGGCAGTCACCTGACTGATGATCTGAGTGAAAGTTTCCTCCTGACTAGACCTCTGAGGAGCCCCCTCTTCTCCCTTTTTGGGTATATCAGGGTTAGGAAGGGTCCCTGACCCTTCCTAACCCCCTGAACTGCTTGATAAGTTCTTTTAACTCACCCTTAAACACAATGAAATCTAGTTCACCTCTTTTTACATTTCCCCAGCTAGCCTCTTGTCTTCTGCTTATTTCTCTCACCTCATTGTAAGATCTCTAAGCAAATTCTGCTAGGGGACATCATACTAAAGCTGCTCTTGGGTATTTCATCTAGAGTACTTACTATAGATAATGACCCTACTAGAACTGCTGGTTATTTTCATCATCGCAGAGCATATTAGAGTGTTCTGTGGTTAGACAAGAGAAAAGTGGGATGTGGGAGAGAACTGAAAAGAGGGATTGAGTGTCCTGGATAAGTTGGGACACACTAAATGACTGGCAGCAGGGTTGTACCTTTGAGAGGATGGATGGAATAACTGGACTCAGTAAATGGGTCCAGTGATCTTTTCATGCTGTCATTTATTACGTTAATCTGTTTTTACAGTACTGATGGGCCGATGCTCAGAATTCCAGCACTATAGGGAACAGCACCTAAACTTAGCTCCCCAGTGCTCAGTGCCAATGGTATACACGCTGTGAGAGCGATAGTAAGGGGGAGGAACATGCCTGGCGCATGTGCAGAAGAGTTTTGTGGTAAACACAGCTCTTCAGCGCCTGCCCAGGCAAACCAGGAAATGAAGCCCACATCAGTGCCGTTTTTCTGTGCCTTTAAGTATAAGCTTTTTAAATTTGTTTTGGCTTGACAGGCTTACAGGCCTTCAAACAAAATGGGCCAGAGCACTTAAAAAATAAGTTAGCCCTCTACACAACTTGGAGACCTCTAAGATCCTCTCAAGGATCATCATTATCTATCCCATCATCAAAAGAAATTGTACGATGTGATACCCACTAATGAGCCTACGTATAACTCGACACTACCTCAACTTCAGGAAGCAGGTAAAAGCCTGGCTCTTCTGCCAAGCCTTTAGTACATATGGAGACTGATTATACACCCATTCTGCACCTGGACTAGCTTGCTACACACACTGTAACTTAGAACAGTTCCTTATATCTTGATTAACTGTAAAAAGACCTTAGTTTAGCCACCCATTTATATATCCTAACTGACTCTGTACTACATATCTTGTAGGTGGAGGAGTGGCCTAGTGGTTAGAGCACCGGTCGTTCAATTCCCACTGCTGCTCCTTGTGATCTTTGGCAAGTCACCTAACCCTCCATTGCCTCAGGTACAAACTTACATTGTGAGCCCTCCTGGGACAGAGAAATAGCCAGTGTGCCTGAATGTAACTCACCTTGAGCTACTACTGAAAAAGATGTGAGCAAAATCCAAATAAATGAATATCGTGTCCCCATCTATATATCTACATTTGGCCCTCAGCTATATATGGTAAGCTGTTCTGTAACATTAGTATCATAGCAATGTTATTTAAATGTTCAAATTGTGTGCTTATTAGATATTCCATCACTATTATGCTAACATTGTATTATATCTCTATTTGAATTTCAATGCTGTTAAATGTGTATATTTTTTAAATCCTGTTTCATGGTACTCCTATTATTAGGTTTCAGTTTGCTGTTTTCATGTTTTCCTCTATCACTGTATTATTTTTATACTTGTACATTTTACTATTGTTATGCTGTTAACAAAATTGTAAGTTTGATGTTAACCTGTACATGCTGTACACCGCATTGGGTGAATCTCTTCATAACGGTGGTTAATAAATCCCAATAAATAAAATTACATCTAAGTGCTGAAAATAGGCGCCAATATGTGCTTTCACTTTTGGATTTGCTCAGACCCGCACGCATTTTGTTTTCACTCCAGAGGCTTCCATGCACTTCCTTCTGCTGAAATAAATCAAAACCAGTAAATTTTAAGCTGAAAAAATTTAGAAATATTCTCTCCAAACACCCCAGTTCTAGCTCTGAACTGGCGTTAGGTTTCCAGTGGTAAGGGCAGGGTTTGTGCGCTATTCTCTGAGCATTGGGAGGGAATAACAAATTACCTCATTTACATCCATTTGACTACATTTAAATACGTGCTAACCTTTGATGTGCACATTGCTTCCTGCGTTGAATTCCTCTGAATATTCTATGCAGATTATTGCCGGTGCTAGTCCAGCGCTAATCAGCTCTAGTGCTGGCTTTAGGTCCATGAATGTGCAGAACAAGGCCTCTGATGGGCCCTAGGCAAACAAGCGCATTGCCTCCCCTTCTCCCAATCTTAAATATAAATACATTTTAAAAGTACCAGACAGGATGAGGTATGATTCTGCATGAGGAAAAAGCAGCAAGCAAGACACACTGCTTACTATTCATCCTGCCAAATGGAGGACAATATACAGGGAATGAAAAGAACAGACCGCTGCAGGGCCAAAATCTGGATTGGGATTTATTGAGCAATTTGGCCCTAGGCACATGCCTAGTTTGCCTCTGCATTAATCCTGCCCTGCAAAAATGTTATTTTAACGTAGAGATAGGAATGAAGGAATACGGATTTCTTTGAACTCGGAACAAAAACAGCTGCTGCTCTGGAGGCCGAGAAGTTCCTGATCTCCTCCCACATTCTGCAGCACTTAACAAATTCATAGCTGTCATCTGCTCAAGCATTGTGAGGTTTTCACAATTAATACAGGAGTAGTCGGGATCTGCTTTGTTTAACGGAGCCTAATCTTTATGAAGGATTCTCACAATGTTTTCATTTATACTCATTATACTATAAATGCAATGGTATGAAGGTATGCATAATCCGTATCTTTATAAAATGATCAAGATGTTGGTCTGTGTCCCACTCATGTGAGCTAGGGAGGGCCAATTCTTTTCAGTAACATTTTATCAAATGGATCTAGGTACCTAGAATACTAAACTTTAACTATATGTGTGATATTTTCTTGCAAGGAACGATTTGAAGAACAACATATAAGAGAAAAAAACTGGTTACAAAGGGTTCCAAATTTTTTGAAGTGAAGATCATTGAATACCTTATTTTGATATATAATGGCTTATGTTAAGAAGCAAGGCATGCTGGAACTGCTTTTATTTTCCAACCCAGCATCTGTGCCTTTTGTTTTCATCTTTTACTATTTAAAGGATTGTAAAGAGTTCTGGCAACATTTCCCTGTTGTGAATTTATCTTGCTTTAATTAACTCTGAATTGCTTCAATGTTTTTTTTTTTTCTACTAAATTCCACTGAAACGTCATTTACCACGATGGAAAAGTTGGAAACAGAATCTAAGCCTCTATTGTTTCTCAGTTGCTACAAACTGACTTTTTTTTAGGTGACTTCATACTAGAACGAAACATGTAGGGAAAGTAGCAGGGGTGGGCTACCACATTCCTCGAGGACCACAACCCAGTCGGGTTTTCAAGATTTCCACAATGAATATGCATGATATGGATTTGCATGTCCTGCTTCCATCGTATGCAAATAGCTCTCACACATAGTCATTGTTGAAATCTTGAAAACCCAGTTGAGTTGCGGACCTTAGTAGTTGCCCACTCCTGATATAGATGTATGGGATTTAGGACTACTTTGCTGCATAGATTTGGAGATGGAATATGGGGCTGCGGTTTGGGGTGGAAACGTGGGTATATCTGGGGTGTGTTGGGGAAAGTATTATGTGTAAAGGTGGGTGGAGTTGTGTATAAAGGGTATATGTGGCAACTGAGACCCCTCGGGCCTAGGGTATTCGTTACATTGTATAACAATAACTCGAGACACATGGTAATTTCTTAACATGGCACAACTTGGCCGCAGCTTTATTTTAAATCCAAATTACTTTATAAACATAAACCCCCAGGTATACCCAAGCCAATCAGCTTGCGGCTTAGTAACCAACCCAGTCCGTCGTCACAGCAAGACTGACCAATCGTAGTGGAGGAGTGGCCTAGTGGTTAGGGTGGTGGACTTTGGTCCTGGGGAACTGAGGAACTGAGTTCGAGTCCCACTTCAGGCACAGGCAGCTCCTTGTGACTCTGGGCAAGTCACTTAGCCCTCCATTGCCCCATGTAAGCCACATTGAGCCTGCCATGAGTGGGAAAGCGCGGGGTACAAATGTAACAAAAATAAAAAATATGTGGCTGGCTGGTATGCATGGTTGTGTAGGAGTGGGGGAGTAGAGTAATGTGTGGATTGAGGACTGTGTGTATATATGGAGAAGAGGTGTAGGCGTGTGAAGGTATGGGGAATGAAGGCAAAGCAGTCACTGAACAAAATAGTACCCACAGCAATGGTCTTCTGATGCCCCTTTCTGGGGCTCATTTGTCCACAGACTGTCTCAAGAGGGTAGCTTTGTGACCAGGATAAGGTGCCCTGTTTGCTCACCTCGTGGTAGGCTTGAGTAAGGGGACAGATAGGTAGAGGTATACATGTGGATGACAGGTGACTGGGAATATATGGGGAGCTGTAATGAGTGTGTATGTATGTGGGGGGAGGGAGGGGTGGCTATGCTTGTAAGCATGTGTGGATAGGTGGATGTAAGAGGATGTGAGTTGTCGTATGTGTAGGGGATGGGATTCACTTCGGAAATGTGAGGGAGGTGGCTTTAAAAGTCCTTTTTGTGTTATCTTTACTAGCTGCTTCAGTTACTTTTCCCTGTTTCTGTCTGGCTGTGCTGCTCTGTGCCAAACTGCTAGAAGGTGAAGTCTTTTGGAATGAAGTAATAGACAGTTCTAACAGCTTCCCATAGAAAGTTAAAGGAGTGGTTTATTGGTTTTTATAGGCTCATGTCTCTTAAAAATATTGCCATGATATTTCTGGTTTTCAACTACATTTGAGATATTCCGATTTTCTTCCTGCTGCCAACATTGGTGATTTTCTATCCCTGTAGATGGAAGGACATCAATCCAAAATCCTTTTGTATAATTCTTTCCAGCGTTCTGTGTGTTAAAAAAGCATAGAAATTAAACCTGCAAATATTTCCCATTGCCCTGCTTTAAAAGGGAAGGCATGAACTGAACTGAACTGTACAAAGAATTGTGGGATCTCTTAAGGATGCGATTGTGACTTCAGAAGATTGTGGTTGCAGTGACAGTCTGCACAGATATGTAGCAATAAAGGGAAACAAACAAGTTACAGGTGGTACTTTTTTTATTGGACTAACTTAATGTCTGTGATTTTTGAGATACATTTGAGAGCTGTCTTCTCAGTGAAAAGAAAACCAGAGCAGTCATACTGGATTTAAATGGTACAGAGAGTAACGTAGTTCATGGGCTGTCTACTGAGACAGTAACACTTTACAGTTCAAAGGCGCTTATATCTGATAATGGGTGAGGGAGCCCAATATCCTATTAAGCCTTTTTATTTTGTTAGTTTCAAAGACTTTGGAAAACATTTGAAATCAGAATGATGAGGTTTTGTCTATTCCTGAAGTTTCTTTTCAAGAACCTTAATTATAAGATTGTTAAAAGAGTGATCTTCTTTTAAGGATTTCATTCAGTTTTTTTCTGTAATAATTTATAGTGTGTCTATAAAGACTGATACATGTCTTCAATTTTTGACTTTTTTCACAGATGTAGCAACATTCTTCATATTGTCTGCATTGGATCATGTACATTATCTCCTAAATTCTATAAAGGTCATCTGAATTTATGTGCCAAAATTTGAGCATGATCCTGAGATGTTCATGCAACCTAATTGGTATACGAACCAATTAATGGCAACAATTGGGCACTAACCAGTAGCATATTTATTCCAGGTGCATGTGTGGCAGATGCACCCCCCTGTCAGAGCACCCCCCCACACCCATGCCTTAAAACCATCTCCCTACAGTCTTTGCCTGGGCAGCAGCAGTGGCACTCATAGGCTGCCTGCAGCCTGCACTGCGGCTTTCTCTGTAAACCATCCTGCCCCTTCTGATGCAACTTTCTGTTTTGTGAAGGGCAAGATGGTTCACACAGAAAGTCCTGGTGCAACATGAGTACCACTGCTGCTGCACAGGTAAAAACAGGAGCAGAGCAGGTGATTTTAAGGTAGGGGACTGGGGATGGGGAGCGCATCCGCTGTTAAAAATTTCTGCCTAAACCATTAGTGCTAACAATCAATTGTTGATATTAATTGGCACCAATTAGAATTTGTGTGTGTAACTGCCTATGCATGATTCTATAAAGCGAACAAACAGAAGGAGAACCCCCCTCATTTAAATGCCTTGCCAAAGAAAAGCAGAGCGTGGGGGTGAACATGCAGTCTTTCCAACAAAAGAGAGCAATACTTCCAAAGTTTGAAGAAAAGTCTACTGTCATCAACCCAATATGGTTAAAAACCATACAATATGCACCAAGAGACTTGCCAAAGAGACTTGACACGGGTCCGTGTTTTGGCAATCATACCTGAGTCAGGAGTCATAACATCTTAAAGATGTTGGGAAAACAATTATAAGTGCCTCTTAAAGCGCCTTTAGCATTGTAGAAGATTCTCGTGTATCAGTTCTCTCCCTCTTTGGAAATCCTTTCACAGCACCTCTTCTGGACAGAGAACAACTCAGCCCTGGTTTACTTATTGTCAAAGGCCAGATCGGTGTGTAATGTACATGAGTGGAGGAGTGGCCTAGTGGTTAGGGTGGTGGACTTTGGTCCTGGGGAACTGAGGACCTGAGTTCGATTCCCACTTCAGGCACAGGCAGCTCCTTGTGACTCTGGGCAAGTCACTTAACCCTCCATTGCCCCATGTAAGCCGCATTGAGCCTGCCATGAGTGGGAAAGCGCGGGGTACAAATGTAACAAACAAAAAAACAAAAAAAAAAAATAAACAGGCATGCACCAGATCTGGCTCAATTGTAGTCTTTCCCTCTCAAACATTTGAGTGCCCTTTATAGAATAGTGCTGAGCACCAATTTTTCCTGGTGCCCAAATTTGGGCATCATTTACTGAATAACATAAGAACATGAGCATTGACATACTGGGATAGACCAAAGGTTCATCAAGCCCAGTATGTTTGTGCAGCGCTGCGTATGCCTTGTAGCGCTATAGAAATGCTAAATAGTAGTAGTAGTAGTAGTATCCGGTTTTCAACAGTGGCCGATCCAGGTCACAAATACCTGGCAAATATCCCAGAAAAGTAAAATAGATTTTATGCTGCTTATACTAGAAATATAATCATCTATACCGTGTCCCAAACATCAAATTATCTCCTTATTAGCTCCTTGTTTCTCCTTATTTCTGTTAATCCACTTCAATAGCATAACTCTCTGTGGTAAACAATTCTCAGACCATATAACAACCACATTTAAACATTTTTTTCTTTTCTTTTTTTGGGGGGATCATCAGATAATCCTGCTGCTCTCACCATATGAACACAATGTTCAACTTTTAGGATCCACAAATGGAAATGGTTTAGGCACAAATCGTCATTGATCAACCCACATAACTTTGTTTTATATTTCTAATATTTGATTTGGCTTATTTTTATATTCCTAATATTTGGTTTTCTTGAAATCTTTAACAATTTTCTCAATTTAGTTAGGGAAGCATAGCAGCACTTATCTTTAAATCGGCAGTATTTTAGACAACAGGAGAACCTCCGCCTGTTGTCTAAAATGCTGCCGATTTTTTTGCCAGCCTCAAATTTCATACCCAGCTCCCTGACAGCAGTATACAGGTCCCTGGAGCAGTTTTAGTGGGTGCAGTGCACTTCAGCCAGGTGGACCCAGGCCCATCCCCCCCCCCCACCTGTTACACTTGTGGTGGTAAATGTGAGACCTCCAAAACCCACCCGAAACCCACTGTACCCACATCTAGGTGCCCCACTTCACCCTTAGGGCTATGGTAGTGGTGTACAGTTGTGGGGAGTGGGGAGGGGCTCAGCACCCAAGGTAAGGGAGCTATGCACCTGAGAGCAATTTGTGAAGTCCACTGCAGTGCCCCCTAGGGTGCCTGGTTGGTGTCCTGGCATGTCAGGGGGACCAGTGCATTACAAATTCTGGCTCCTCCCACAACCAAAGGACTTGGATTTGGTCATTTTTGAGATGGGCGTCCTCGGTTTCCATTATGGCCGAAAACCGGGGACGACCATCTCTAAGGTTGACCATCTCAACATTTAAGTCGACCATCTCTGAGGTCGACCTAAATGTTAAGATTTGGGTGTCCCCGACCGTATTATCGAAATGAAAGACGGACGCCCATCTTGTTTTGATAATACGGGTTTCCCCGCCCCTTCGCGGGGCCTTCCTGCGAGGACACACTCATGAAAACTTGGGTGCCCCGTTCGATTATGCCCCTCCAAATGGCAGATGACATTTAATGTGAACAAGTGCAAAGTGATGCATGTGGGAAAGAGGAACCCAAACTATAGCTATGTGATACAAGGATCAACATTAGGAGTCACCGACCAGGAAAAGGATCTAGGTGTCATTGTTGATGATACGTTGAAACCCTCTGCTCAGTGTGCAACAGTTTGTGAAGAAAGCAAATAGAATGTTAGGTATTAGTAGGAAAGGATTGGAAAACAAAATGAGGACGTTATAAAGCCCTTGTATTACTCTATGGTACGACCGCACCACGAATACTGTGTGCAAGTCTGGCAACCACATAGTGGAATTAGAAAAGGTACAGAGAAGGGCAACGAAAATGATAAAGGTGATGGGACGACTTCCCTATGAGGAAAGGCTAAAGCGGCTAGGGCTCTTCAGCTTGGAGAAAAGACACCTGAGAGGAGATATGATAGATGTCTATAAAATAATGAGTGGAGTGGAACTGGTAGACATGAAGCGCTTGTTTACTCTTTCCAAAAATATTAGGACTAGGGGACACGTAATGAATGTAGAAAGTAGTAAATTTTTTTAAATCATAGAAAATATTTTTTCACTCAATGTGTAATTAAACTCTGGAATTTGTTGCCAGAGAATGTGGTAAAGGCAGTTAGCTTAGTGCGGTTTAAAAAAGGTTTGATATATTCCTACAAGAAAAGTTCATAAGCAATTGTTAAGATGGACTTGGAAAAATCCACTATTTATTTCTAGGATAAGCAGGATAAAATGTATTGTATTGTTTTGGGATCTTTCCAGGTACTTGTGACATGGATTGACCACTGTTGGAACAGAGGCTGGGCTTGATGGACCTTTGGTCTGTCCCAGTATGGCACTGTTTATGTTATCATCAGTTCCTGGTATCTAGCAGCATTCCTTACCTGCCAACCCAATCCTCCCTCTCCAACATGTAACAAAAATCCCTGGTGTCTAGTTGCAACCCCACCCAGCTGACCTGACATGTAAAAAGAAATTCCTGGCACTTATCTTCTGACTTCACTCTTACTCAGCATAAGTAAACTGCCACACTCCCTTATCTCTAAAGCTCTCACACTCTTCTGCTATAGTTACTTCTTTAAAAAACTTATTTCTTATTTTTACCAAGCATTCAGTCATACCAGAAGTCCATGGGTACTCTCAGTTCAGCTACCTCCCTCCAAAAGTCTGGACCTGTCAAACACAGGGGTTGGAGGTCCATGGGACCCCAGACCCCCTCTCCAACAGCAAGACCCTGGTGGCCTAGTGCCTCCAAGTCCCCCCCCCCCCGGGACAGTGACACGGGGGCAGGAAGTCCAGTGGACCTTCAGCCCCTGACACAAGGGCATGGGAGCTGAAGATCCGGTGGATCTCCAGCTCCCCAAACCCCCATACCGAAAACAAACCATTCCTGGTGGACCAAGTGGGCTGCCAAGATAACCCCCGACCTACCCTGGTGGTCTAGCGTCCAACCTGCCCCCCCCCCCATACCTGTACATTGGAGGAGGAAGTAGCACTCCCTCCTCTTTCAGTGCTGCATTCAAAATGGCGGCACTCTGCCCTGCCCATTGCCATCATGTGGGGGGGGGGGGGGTCCACCAGACCTCCAGCCCCCCCCCCCCCGTCTGGAGGGTGGGGGAGGCAGAAGGTCACTGGGTCACCCAGCCACCAGGAAAAACTGGGGTTAGGGGGCCTGCAAGCATGCTGACAGGGCTCCCCATTCCTTCCCAATGCTCCACAAACCCTAATGGCAGCTCTGAGCTAGCATTGGGTTTACTGCTGGAGCAGCGCCAATGTTTGGTGCGCTGCCTGCTGAGCACTGGGGAGGAATAGGTAATGAATGCCCTCTTTAGCATGTGTTTGCATGCTCATTGTGTTCAGCGCTGGCGATTACATTGTTATACGCGCTCGCCAGCTCTGATCATCCGGTGAGAGCAAACGCAGGCGCTAGTACCAGGGGCGTAGCTACAGGTGGGCCCAGGCCCACCCAATTTCAGCTCTGGCCCGCCCACCCACTCTTCCTCAAGGCCCGCGCCAGCCCCAGCTCCCATTGCCGGCGCTGCTGCTCATCAGGAAAAGCAGCAATGGCCGGCAATGGGAGCTGGTGGGCCTGAATCGGGAGAGGGAAAACGGATGGCAGGATGGGGAGAAAGAAGGAAAACGGAAGGATGGAGAGAAAGAGGGAAAACAGATGGGAGGATGGCAGAGAAAGAGGGAAAACGGAAGGATGGGGAGAGAAAGAGGGAAAACAGATGGGAGGATGGCAGAGAGAGGGAAAACAGATGGGAGGATGGGGAGAGAAAGAGGGAAAATGGATGGAAGGATGGGGAGATGGATGAAAGGATGCAGAGAAAAAGGGGAGAGACTGGAAGGATGTGGAGAGAGAAGGGACACTGGACAGAAAAGGGTAGAGAGATAGACACTGGTTAGAAGGAGGGAGAGAGGGTAGATGGGTAGAAGGATGGGGAGAGAAAGAGGGAAGACGCTGGATGGAAGGGTAGGGAGAAAGAGGTGACACGATGGAAGGATGCAGAAAGAAAGAGGGGAGACTATTGGAAGGATGGGGAGAGAAAGAGGAGAGCTGCTGCATGGAAAGGGGGAGTAGTGAAAGATTGGAGAATAAGAGGAAGGGGCATGGGGAGAACAAGGGTGAGAAAAAGATGAAAAGCCATAAGTAGATGAAGGAAATTAAAGAATGGATAATAAGAATGAATTAAATCTGGACACAGAGAGAGGCAGAAAAATATTGAAGAAAGCAAAGAAAAAGGAGAGAAAAATGACAAATGGCCAGGAAACCCTGGCAAAGAGTTAAGCGAAAACGAAGGAAAGCAGAATCTAGAGACTGGGAGCAACACAATGAGAAAAAGTAAATGGCCATACAACAAAGGTAAAGAAAATAATTTTATTTTTAATTTAGGATAAAGTAATATGGTACCTGTGTTAATGAAGTTTCAGAGACCAATACTTCCTTCCTTAGGTCAGGCGAGGATACCGTAACAGCATTATACTGACCTGAGGCAGGAGGTTTTGGCCTCTGAAAGCTCACTGAAAAGGATTAGGCTATTAAATAAATTGTCTGAAATCGGATGCACTGAAAAGCAGCACTTTACCCTGTGTGACAAATGCATCTGAGTGTGACTAAATTTTGCTGGGGGGGGTAGAGAGAAAAATTTGTGCCCACCCACTTTGGGTTCAGGACCACCCAAAATTGGCAGTCTGGCTACGCCACTGGCTAGTACGGGCCTCTACCTCCCGCGTTTGCTGTTTGCTTCTGATCATCAGGGCCTCAGTGCTTATGAGGCAGCCGAGTACCCCCCTGCTGGCCCATGTGCACACAATAGTTTCCAAGCACAGACAGCACTGTGATCTGCAAGTAGTGCTGTACTTGCCACCCCCCCCCCCCTCAGATTTTGTTCTGTTACCATATCAACTGAGTCTGTAGCTCTCCCAGGCAGAACTTAATTCAGGCACAACACTAAGGTCCTAGCCCCTGAGTTCAACACAGCTCTCCAGCCAAACTTTACTATATATATATTTCTTTTAGGGAAGTCTTGTAGTTTCTAAGGAATCTGCATGTGAATATTTGCCTGCTGGGAAACTGGTGTTTTATATCTTGGGGAACAGGAAAATGGTGGATTAAACTGAAACTTTCTGTTTTTGTTTAAAAGAAAGCTAAGTAACGGGCTACTTAAAAGCTTTGTTTAAAAAAAAAAAAAGTTAAGCAATAGGCTAGTTAAAAGCTTTCAGTTTGTTTGATTCTTACCCCCTGCCCCCCCCAAGACTTAATCTTTCATTTATAGGGTTTTAGGCCTATTACAATGTCAGGTTCAGAGCCCGCGGGGCCGGGCTCTGGAGCAAACGTGAGCCCTTGGGCTGCTGCCGAGGAGCGACAGCAGCAGGCAAAACCCACCAACCAACACTGGGCAAGCACAATGGCAGGGACTGCAGGCACTGCCCAGCGAACTGGAACACATGGACTGGAATCCCCTGGACTGGAGGACACAGGACTGGTGCACACCAGCCTGGTCCACACAGCTTCACCTGCACTTAGCTACTAAGTCCCCCAGGAGTTGAGCTCCTGGGTTCGAGTAGCCGGCAGGACTTACTGGATACCGGATGACACAGGGACCAGGACTGGAAACAGATGTGCTCCTAAACCTAAACTGATCTACGTGCTCCCAAGCCCTAAACCAGCAGGAGTGTTCTTAACAGTAAACTGACAAAAGGACTTCCTAAGCCCTATACTAAACAGGAGCGCCTAAGCCCTGCTCAAGAAAGGGACTTCCTAAGCCCTAAACTAACAGAGCAGGGAACTAAACACAAAGCTAACACAGGTGCTACTAAGCACCAAGCTACAAGCAGAGCTCTACACTAACAAGCTAAACACAAAACTAACAAGCTACCTAAGCACTGCTCTAGCAAGCTAGATACAAAACTAACAAGGAGCTTCCTAAGCACTACTCTGGCAAGCAACCAGAAGAGCTCCTAGCACTAAAAGGGAAGACAGGGGAGCCACAAGGAAAAAGCAGGGAAGCTAACACATAAGCCAAAAGTGATTCTAAATCACCAAACACCAACAGCAAAGACTGCAATGCTCCTAATAGCACAAACACCAGAAGTACTTCTAACAGCAAACTCTGCAGTGTTCCTAACACCAAACCCTGAAGTACTTCTATCAGCAACAGAGCTTCCAAAGCCCTACACATAGCAATGCTTCCAAAACCAAGAGGGGAAAGCTAAACACACAGTCACCAGTGCACACTGCACTAACACTGTTATGGTATAAGCCAATCATCAGAATTAAATGTGTAGTATGATGTTGTGTTGGATCAGATACATATATATACACACCAATATATTTGTGCAGCTTTTAAATATATATATATTTGACACTGCAGCAGAGAAAATAGTCTCATTCCAAAAGCCCTCTTCCCTCTCCCTTTGGGGAATATTTACAAGACAAAGGTACTGCTGCAGTGGCAGGGACCTCACCTTGCCTTTTCTCATTCCTTAAACAAAAGACTTAAGACTGCTTTAAAGTTTTAAATTGACTCTATTCCTCTGATCAACACAACAAAGATTGGACCTAACCAGAGGATGCAAGGAGTCAAGCAGGTGGGAAAGGTGTGAATACCCCATTGAAAACAAAGACTTCAGAGGGGAAACCATAAACAGTACATTTGCTTGTCAAAGGTATACCTGCCCCTCCCATCAGCTTTCAGACATGTGCAGGAAGGAAGGACTTGTAATGTGTATCTGCTCCAGAGACTGAGCAGGAAGCCCTGTAAGTCTCGTGATGTCATAAGACATGAGACCAAGACTCAGGGGTCGTGTGCAGACATGAGACCAAGATACCACAATGCTTTGCAAATGCCCAAGGGTCGTGTGGAAACCAGGAAATCAGGACAAAGATCCACATGGCATATCCTCCTGCAGCTTGCAAGATATAAAAGGACAAGCTGTTTCCCAAGAGTCAGATTCTCTTCAGCTGCAAGCAACTCAGATCCATTCACTGCAGAAGCCCTCCTGTCCTAACCATGTGCTCATCAATCAGCTGGACCACAGCATGCTTGTAACAAGGACTTGTAAGTTAACCTACCTGCTACTTTGTTCTATTTTATGCACAGATTATCTGTAAAGATCTCTTAAAACCTACCTCTCGTGTGCAATTGTATATTAAATCAACCTTTTTGAACCTAAATATACGGTCTCCTTGTGTTCTGAGTATATGGTATCTTTTATATATACTTAATTTATTGCAATTATCACCTTTGGTGATTGGTGGAGAAATTAATATCCTAAAACTTATAAATACAGCGCCTGCTCTTAAATTATAAACAGTAGCGAGTGCTCTCGAGCTCTTTTCCCCAAGATAAATAATTTCTTGTAACAACACTAACCTGGCCCTTAGCAAAAGCAAGCAGGGAAACTAGACACAAAGTCAGACGTGCACACTCCACCACCCTACCGAAAGCAAACACCACTGTTGCAAAGGCTCTGAAGGAAACAACACCACTTCCTTATCAAGGCCCTCCCTGATGAAGTCACACTCCCTAGACCTAGGCAAAAGCACACTGACCCAGAGAGGCCCAACCCACACCAATGCAACACCGTGAAGCACTTGAAGCCAGTACACCCAAAGAGAGGTAGAGCTAACTCAGTCCACCCACACAGCTGTAGTAAAGTAAAACAGTTAACCCCATGCTGCTGGAAGCTGCCAGCACAGAGAGACAGAGCCAGCTCAGAAAGGACAGACAAAAGAAACAGAAGCCAGCTAAGAAGCTGACCCCCAGGAAAGAGGTAAGTTTGAGAGGGGTTCTGACCCCAATCATAACATACGAAAGCAGAAGGAAGATTTTCAAGTCAGGGCATAACAAGATTTTCATCAGCAAGTAACGTGGAGGGGCATAATCGAACAGCGCCAGTGAAATAGATCACTGGTGATCTATTTTGGCAGCAGCGCAACAGCTGGCCGTAACCGTATTATCGACAAAGATGGCCGGCCATCTTTTCTTTCGATAATGCAGTTTAGCCCGGCCAAATGCCAGAGCTTGCCGGGTTTGAGATCGCCGGTTTTGTTTTTCAGCGATAATGGAAAAAAATGTCGGCCATCTCAAACCCGGCGAAATCCAAGGCATTTGGTCATGGGAGGAGCCAGCATTTGTAGTGCACTGGTCCCCTTGACATGCCAGGACACCAACCGGGCACCCTAGGTGGCACTTCTAAAAAATTTTTTAAAATACACAAATAGCTCCCAGGTGCATAGCTCCCTTACCTTGGGTGCTGAGCCCCCCCCAAAACCCACTCCCCACAACTGTACACCATTGCCATAGCCCTTATGGGTGAAGGGGGGCACCTATATGTGGGTACAGTGGGTTTGGGGGGATTGGAGGGCTCAACAACACCACAAGTGTAACAGGTAGGGGGGGGGGGGGGGATGGACCTGGGTCTGCCTGCCTGAAGTGCACTGCACCCATTGAAAACTGCTCCAGGGACTTGCATACTGCTGTCAGGGAGCTGGGTATGACATTTGAGGCTGGCATACAGGCTGGCAAAAAAGATTTTTATTTTTTTAGTGTGGGAGGGGGTTGGTGACCACTGGGGGAGTATGGGGAGGTCATCCCCCATTCCCTCCGGTGGTCATCTGGTGAGTTGGGGCACCTTTTTGAGGCTTGGTCGCAAAAATAAAAGGACCAAGTAAACCCGGCGAAATACTGATTAACGCTGCACGGTCCATCCAGTCTGCCCAAAAGATAAACTCATATGTGCTACTTTTTGTGTATACCTTACCTTGATTTGTATCTGCCATTTTCAGGGCACAGACCGTAGAAGTCTGCCCAGCACTAGCCCCGCCTCCCACCACCGGCTCTGCCACCCAATCTCGGCTAAGCTTCTGAGGATCCATTACTTCTGAACAGGATTCCTTTATGTTTATCCCACGCATGTTTGAATTTCGTTACCGTTTTCATCTCCATCACCTCCCGCGGGAGGGCATTCCAAGTATCCACCACTCTCTCCGTGAAAAAATAGTTCCTGACATTTTTCTCGAGTCTGCCCCCCTTCAATCTCATTTCATGTCCTTTAGTTCTACCGCCTTCCCATCTACGGAAAAGGTTTGTTTGCGGATTAATACCTTTCAAATATTTGAACGTCTGTATCATCATCCCTGTTTCTCCTTTCCTCCAGGGTATACATGTTCAGGTCAGCAAGTCTCTCCTCATACCATTCTTGTAGCTTTTCTTTGTACTGCTTCAATTCTTTTTACATCCTTAGCAAGATACGGCCTCCAAAATTGAACACAATACTCCAGGTGGGAGTGATTAATCCTTAGCAATAGATTAATTGTAAGCCATTGCAGTTCATTGAGAAGCAAACATAAAATAGTTCTCCCCCCTCTACTCTCCCCCTCCCCGTGTGTGGGATCTCCTCCTCCCCCCAACATATCTGGCATCTCTCCCTCACCCCCCCCCCCCTGCATCTAGAATCTCTCCCTCTCCCTTCACCTCCCAAGAGTCTGGCATCCCTTCCCCCTCCCCTCCATGAGTTTGGCATCTCTCTTTTTCCTTCAAGTGGTAGGGATTGGGAGCCAACTTTTCAAAATTATTGGGGGTGCTAAACCGAATGGAAATTACCTCTCCCTGGAAACTGTCAAGGAATATTGGGGGTGCTCAAGCACCCACAGAGCCGGCTCCTTAAAGGCATCTGACGTTTCCATACAAGGATGGCAATTATGGTGCAGTCAACGGTATCCGGCTTGTACGGAAACGTCGGATAGCTTTAACCCAAGTCCTGAGGAAATCTGTGAAACCCGCGGAGTCGGGCGTCTCCAGGGGAAGCCGTTTGAGCAGTCACATTTCATGACTGGGAAGTATACAGCAAGCAAGCTGGAGAAGTGAGCTGAGTATTTCTAACAAAAAAACCTTCAAAAAAACGTTCAAAGATAAGTTCACGTTTTTTCTTAATATTGTGCACTATATTATTTGATAGCACTTTTTGAATCAGGCAATAGCACTTGCACTTATGAATAAGAGTAGCCCTATGAAAGATGTGCTATGCCACCCGGCAAAACTAATGATATTGCCTTAAAATGGGTGGAGATTTCTGAGGGCGCTCTTTAAAAATATCGAGAGAGAGATATATAAATAAATAACATAAGTGTTGTTGCATAAGTATACAAATGTTTTTTTCACCTGTAAACGGGACCGCTGCGCCAGTAGGGGGAGGAAGGAAGTCTCCTCCCCAGGATTAATCCAAGCCCCACAAATTGCCACCAGCAGATACTTTCAAATATTCTTTTCTTTTTATTTTGTTTCCAAGTTACAAACAAAAGCTGCAGTCCAGCCCTGGGTTGGGGCTGCCCCAGGCAGGGTAGTGCTGCCCCTCACCCAGCAATCCAAAGTCTCTGACCTCTCTTGAGGGCTGCAATAGTCCCCTTTGGAAATACTTCCTTTTCACAGTACGTATCACAAGCAGTGCTGGCCCAAAGTACGTATCACAAGAGTGCTGGCCTTTCAGCAAAATTGTTCCCTCCTGTCCAACCAGGGTTTCCAGCTCCCACAGTTCTTACACAACAAACAGGAGCAGCTGGGGAACCAGACTTACAACACGGGCATTCGGCATTCACTCAGTCACCCCCTTCTATCCAAACACCACACCAGAAGCCAATTTCTTTAACAAATGTGGATTTATTTAGGCCGCAGCCAGGTCCCAAAATTTTATTTACCGTAAACCTTCACATAAACCATCATTGGTAAACATCATTGATAAACATCATTGATAAACATCTCCCTCCGAGTACACAGCCCTTCTTGCTTATATTACTACAGGCTGTGCCGTCCAAGCACCCTGTTATATTACTACAGGCTGTGCCGTCCAAGCACCCTGTTCCTCTTCAGTGCTGTCTGCTATAGCACGCTGTGCAATCAAATGCATCCCGTACAAGGATGCATTTACCACTTTCACCAAAGCTATTGGCCCCCTGGCCGTCCAAGCCAGGAGACTAGCCGTGTCCATCTTGTTCTGTAATCCTGCCCGCATGCAGGCATAACATTTCGCTCAGTATTGTAACTTTCAACAGGTCATTAACATATACATAGTAACTCACTTTGGCATATTATCCGCTGAGGTGCTGTGTACTCGTCGCTAATGTTACCTAAGTTCCATAGCTTATGCCTTGCTGCGACAACGACCCTTCCCCCGTACCTCATGGGCGGGAGGGCGGGTCAACACTGCTCCCTCTGCTTGCTGAAATCCAAATGGCGCTGTGTCTCCCTTCACAGCCCTTCTTCACCCCTCCTCCCTACCCGCCCCTTTACCCATCACCCTTCAATCTCTTATCCTTCCTATCCCCTCCCACTCCTCCCTCCCTCTCCCCCCCCCCACCCCAGGTTCTTCCTGAGCCTTCAGCCCGGTTGTAATCGGCTCCCCTTAAAGGGTGAGCCTTTCCATCAACACGGGCATTCGGCATTCACTCAGTCACCCCCTTCTATCCAAACACCACACCAGAAGCCAATTTCTTTAACAAATGTGGATTTATTTAGGCCGCAGCCAGGTCCCAAAATTTTATTTACCGTAAACCTTCACATAAACCATCATTGGTAAACATCATTGATAAACATCATTGATAAACATCTCCCTCCGAGTACACAGCCCTTCTTGCTTATATTACTACAGGCTGTGCCGTCCAAGCACCCTGTTATATTACTACAGGCTGTGCCGTCCAAGCACCCTGTTCCTCTTCAGTGCTGTCTGCTATAGCACGCTGTGCAATCAAATGCATCCCGTACAAGGATGCATTTACCACTTTCACCAAAGCTATTGGCCCCCTGGCCGTCCAAGCCAGGAGACTAGCCGTGTCCATCTTGTTCTGTAATCCTGCCCGCATGCAGGCATAACATTTCGCTCAGTATTGTAACTTTCAACAGGTCATTAACATATACATAGTAACTCACTTTGGCATATTATCCGCTGAGGTGCTGTGTACTCGTCGCTAATGTTACCTAAGTTCCATAGCTTATGCCACAGCCCACGGCAACGACTCCTCGTTCGCCGCGGGCTCCCCCCAAACCCTGGCTGCGACCTACCACCAGCGTAATGGCTTCAATAAAATTATGTAAATCAAAGTTGAATATATCCAGGCCCACATCAGACAGGTGGACCCCATCCGATCTATATAAACCCGCACAAGATTCTTTAAGGAACTCATGCACAATCACTTGCCCTTTAACTGACCCCATAAATTTACCCATCCACCTATTAATTTTTTTGCGTGTGCCATCGATCGCTGTATGCGACCTCTCGCCCCTCCAAACTCGTCGTGGAATAATATCCGACCAGACGAGTCTGGTCCGGGGCAGCAAACATGCCAGTTTAACCACGTCACCTGCAAAGTCACATGCAATTAACATATTATCAAATATAGCAAGTCACATGCATTAACATATCATCAGCCATGGCAACAACAGGAAAGCCAAACTCAGTAAAGAACCAACCACCCCAACAGGGCTAACCTTAACAGGGGTACTAACGTGGAGGCCGAATGTATCTTTTGTACGCATTCGACCCCCACCGGCCCAACCGTTTAATTTGTTCACCTGGAACCCCATGCAGAGCAGCCGAAGTCGCCGCCCCAATCCTGAATGAGTGCGAACTAAATGTCGCAGATTCCAAGCCCGCCCGAGTAACACACAACTGCAATACTTTGATGAATTGAAATCGAGTCAATGGGGACGTATTAGCATGAAGCAGCAGCCAGACACCCCCCATTGGTCTAATCTGCAGGTACTGCTGCAGATTATATAAAGGACATGTAGTTTCCGGTGAGTGTGGTGTAATCCACATGTGTGTACCTCTAGCCAACTGGTCAGTTTTTGAGCTCCGTATGAGTAAATCAATCCCCGTCTGTGTAATAGTCACATCCCGCATTAACAAACCCCTGTCAGGCCCCGCAGACTTAGACTGGGCCACCAACTCACTCACCCTAAGGGCCCCATGAAAAGCCAATGCGAAGGCACAGCGGAATAGCCGTACCTCAAATGGCGAATCACACACCTCATCCATAACTGCAAACAAGGCACCCAGATCACCATGTAAAATAGGCTGACGCTTATCCACTGAAGAACCCACTACCCTGTGCCACCCTTTCATCATCCTTGACACTATAAAAGCCTTGGTGGGATTTTCCCAGCCAAACAATTTGGAGAAAAAATTAATACTAGCAATTGTAATGGCCACCTGTGCCCTGCTGCGACCCTCCCTTCGAGCCGCAGATATAAAGCCCACTAATGCATCCGTGGTGAACAACCCTCCATTACCAGACTCCATCATGCGCTGCATATAAAACAGAAAAGCTGAGATATACTTCTTCCTTGTTGCCGGCGACAATGCCTGAAGAGCTAACTCCCACACTTCACGGGGCCATAAGTCCAAACGATGTCTGGCACTGGTGTCGGCCTGTTGTCTGCCATGGGAGCCTTGGATCTGAAATCTGCAAACTTAAAGCGAGAAAGAGCATCCGCTATAATATTCTGCTTCCCAGGAATATGCTTCGCCTTTAAGGATATATTCCAACGCAGACACTGCAACACTATCGCTCTTATCAAATTAATAACTGGCACTGTATTGGCAGATAATCTGTTCAAACTCTCTACTACTGCCATATTGTCTGAATTAAAGACAATAGCTTTATTTGCCAAACCCGACCCCCAAATATGTAAAGCCACTAATATGGGGAATAACTCCAAAAAGGTTATATCCCGTACAATCCCTGCCTGAATCCATGCCTCCGGCCACTTTTCAGCACACCACGCTCCTTGAAAATATATACCAAAACCTTCACCCCCTGCCGCATCTGTAAACAGTTCCAATGCATCTGCGGGCTGTGGAAGGTCGTGCCAAAAAGTTCTACCATTAAACTGCTCTAAGAATACACCCCAGACCTCTAGATCCTGCCTAATACTTTGTGTCACTCGAATATGATAGTGAGCTTTCAGTACCCCCCTTGTCGCTAAAGCCAGCTTTCTGGCGAAAATGCGACCCATTGGCATTACCCTGGTAGCAAAACATAACAAACCTAAAAGCTCCTGAAATTGTTTAAGAGTAGCTTTTTTAACTTGTTGCATCGCCCGCACTGCCTCCAGCAAGCGTCTAATTTTTTCCGCTGGCAAACGAGAACACTGGGCCGGCACATCCAACTCTATACCTAAGAACGTTATCACATTCACAGGCCCAACGGTCTTATCCTCAGCCAACGGTATCCCAAAATGAGCCGCCACTCGCTTGAAAGTGCTCAACAAAACCGCGCAGTCCCCCGCATCCTTACCCACTAACAAGAAATCATCCAAATAATGGACTACCGCCCCTACTGAAGTGACCTGCTCAACCACCCAATGTACAAAGGAACTAAATTGCTCAAAAAAGGCACAGGAAATAGAGCAGCCCATCGGGACACATTTATCAAAGTAAAAGTGCTCATTGAAACGGAACCCCAGCAGAGGAAAAGAATCTGGATGTACCGGTAACAAGCGAAAAGCCGACTCCACGTCAGCCTTAGCTAAAGAAGCCTGACTCCCATGACCCCTGATTACTTCTATCGCCTTATCCACAGAAGCATAGTGCACCGAACAAGTTATAGGATCGATAAAATCATTAACCGACTGCCCCACGGGATAAGAAAGATTATGTATTAATCGAAACTTCCCGGGCTCCTTTTTTGGAACAATCCCAATTGGCGAAACTATCATGGCTTCAAAAGGTGGCTCACGAAACGGCCCTGCTATTCTACCCTTAAGCAACTCCTTCTGAATTTTCTCTGCTGCAATCTGATGATGAGCATGTAATGAGACAGCATTTTTGGGGTAATGTGTAGAATGCAATAAAGGGCCCTGATAAGGAATAACATAACCCAAAGTAAAACCGGCTGTGATGGCCTCCGCACTTACCCTATCATAGTAGCGTGCCAGCCATACCTGCATACGCTCTAACTTAATTGGCGAAGGCGCCAGCTGACCCCAACTACTGACCAGTGTATCCCGACGGCATAGTCGAGTACCCTGGCTGCTGCTTCCTGTCCCTTTGCTGCCGACATTGCCCTGCTGAATGTCCCCCCCCACACACAACACTGCTCCCTCTGCTTGCTGAAATCCAAATGGCGCTGTGTCTCCCTTCACAGCCCTTCTTCACCCCTCCTCCCTACCCGCCCCTTTACCCATCACCCTTCAATCTCTTATCCTTCCTATCCCCTCCCACTCCTCCCTCCCTCTCCCCCCCCCCACCCCAGGTTCTTCCTGAGCCTTCAGCCCGGTTGTAATCGGCTCCCCTTAAAGGGTGAGCCTTTCCATTAACTCTTCCAGTCCTCTGCCCTTCCCCCACAGCAAACAGTTCAAATCAAAACAGGCTTCTTCCTTACAACAGGTTTTAAATCAAAACTTTTAAACACATAGCTTTCCCCCTTTAGGTGCTACCTTCCTCAAGGCTCTCCAGCTCCCATTCCATCCTGCTTCTGCATCTTGCTCAGCAGCCTTAACCACCTCCTCCACCTGCTTCTCACCCACCCTTCCCTCTACAGGTGGGAGGCATCATGTATTGATTAGGGAGCCAGGGAACTGGGCTTCTTCCTTCTCCCTCCCTCTTGTGGTCAGAGTGGGTATATACCCATCTTGTCTATCCCTGGGGCTCCCTTTGCTGGGATGGGCAATGCATTCTGGGAGACGTAGTTCAGGATTTTGTTGTTTCATTTTGTACCTCTGGGCTGTAGCCTTGTCACACACCGCACATAGCTGTTAGCCTGATTTGTAGTTGTGTACAGAGCAGTGTAGTTCTTTGGTTTTCAGCAGTATATTATATATTTTTTACCAAGGATTGTGAGGTTTGTTTTTGCATATTTTACACAAGAACGTAAGAGTAGCCATACTGGGTAAAACCAATGGTTCATCTAGCCCAATATTCTGTTTTCCAGTGGCCAAGCCAGGTCACAAGTACCTGGCAGAACCCAAATCGTGGCAAGCCATACTACAAATCCCAGGGCAAGCAGTTGCTTCCCATGTCTGTCTCAATAACAGACTATGGACTTTTCCTCCAGGAATTTGTCCAAACCTTTTTAAAGCCCAGATACACTAAACCGCTGTTACCACATTCTCTGGCAAAGAGGTCCAGAGCTTAACTATTTGTTGAGTGAAAAAATATTTCTTCCTATTGCAATTCTGCTGCCACTCCTTCCAAAGTACCCTCTCAAGAAAGCCTGCACACAGATTGCTTAACAGTAGGCACATAGTTTCTGTGTGTGTACTTTATACCAGGGCTGTGGAAAGTCGGTACACCAAACCTTCAATTCTAACTCTGATTCCTCTATTCTAGTGTCCGACTTCAGCTCCAGCTCTGACTCTGACTCCGATTCCTACTGATATTAGGCCTTAAATTTTTTTGTCCTGGATCCAAAGTACTGGGAAATATAACTTAAGATTCAGAACAAAGATATGTGTATATAAATATCTACCATAATATCACCTTATATTCATTCATACCTTTATTTGTTTAGACCGATACCGGCTAACGCCGTTAACAGTAATATGTAAGCCACATTGAGCCTGCAAAAAGGTGGGAAAATGTGGGATACAAATGTAACAAATAAATAAATAAAAGTATAAAATGATACATTTACCATATATTATAGTTTTTGTTTAAATCTTGAAGCTGGAGTTGGTACATGTTTACTGACTCCAACTCCACCCAAAATTGCTTCAGGCTCAGACTACATAGTCCTACTTTATATTCATTTATGCAGTCACACAGTTTTATAAAATTCCTTCTGTACATGTAAATCAGGTCATGAAGCCTAAAACATAACACAGTAGGTGACAGCAGGATCAAGCAAAGGCTGTTAGAGTTGACCAAGAACACGTCACTGCAGATTTTAACTGATCTTTTCTTATAATGGTTTATATTAGACTAGGAAAAAAGGCCCATTTCTGAAACCAATGAAACGGGCGCTAGCAAGGTTTTCCTCGGAGTGTGTATGTTTGAGAGAGTGTTTGTGAGAGTGATTGTTTGAGAGAGACAGAGTGAATGTGTGAGTGTGTGTGTATGACAGAGAGAGAGTGAGACTGGGTGCGAGTGTGTCTGTGAGAGAGAGAGTGTGTGTGTGTGTGTGTGAGAATGAGAGTGTGTGCCAGTGTCCCCCCCTCCCTCCCTCTGAGTTCCAGGGTCATCCCCTCCCTCCCTCCCTCTGAGTTTCAGGGTCGTCCTCCCCCTCCCTCCGAGCTCCAGGGTCGTCCCCTCAAACCCTCTCTCCGAGTTCCAGGGTCACCCCCCTCCCTCCCTCTGAGTTCCAAGGTTGTCCCCCTCCTCCCTCCCTCCGAGTTCCAGGGTCGTCCTCCCCCTCCCTCCCTTCGAGTTCCAAGGTCGCCTCCCCATCCCTCCCTTCAAGTTCCAGGGTCGTCCCCTCCCTCTCTCCAAGTTCCAGGGGACTGAGTTTCAGGTTCCCCCCTCCCTCCCTCTGAGTTTCAGGTTCCCCCCTCCCTCCGAGTTCCAGGGGACCGAATTTCAGGTTCCCTCCCCTCTCCCTCTCCCTACTTCCCTCCGAGTTTCAGGTTCCCCCCTCCCTCCCTCTCAGTTCCAGGATCCCCCCTCTTGGAGTGCGACATCACACGTATGAGGGTGTCGTCGTCCCTCCCTTCCTCCCTCCCTTCCAGTTCTAGGCCCCCTACCTCCAAATTTTAAAAGTCATCTTCACTTACGGAGTTGGGCATATGGCTGCCAGCAGCAGCTGTAAAAGGCGTGCAGGCTCGGCCCTTCTCTCTCTCAGCTCTGGTCCCACCCTCATTTCTTGTTTCTGCAAGGGCGGGACCAGAGCTGAGAGAGAGAGAAGGGTTGAGCCTGTACGCCTGTTACCGCTGCTGCTGTCGACCGCCGTAAACCCGACTTTGTAAGTGAAGTTGACTTTTAAAATTTGGAGGTAGGGGGCCTGGACCTGGAAGGGACAGAGGAAGGGAGGGACGACGACACCCTCATGCGTGTGACATCGCATTCCGTTGCCTATCAACTCTGCAGCGTTCCCTTCCAGTAATTGGTCTTTGCGAACATGGAAGTACGTGACGTCATTTCAGGAGATGGATACAGCAGGAGCATGAATGCTTCAAGGCTTCACTTTCTCAGCTTCAGAACGTTGGAGGTGCTTTTTATTATATAGGATTGTTGCATGCCCATCTCCTCCCAGATAGTTATAGATGCCTTCCTGTTTGAGTTCTTTTATATTACAGTTCTCTGTCCACTGGAGACATTTTTGATTTTGGTTAGTCTTCCTCCAAGAAGTCACTTTGGCACACTGATCAAGGCCAAATGTCATCCTCATCTCATCAGAGAAACTGTTCTGCAGCGGTGGGTTCAAATCCTGCACATACAGTATATTTTTTTCATTGACATGGACATTTCTTTGTGCTTCTTTATACTTCCAATTCATTCAAAACCAGGGCTGGGATCTTGTGCCATGAGCCTTCATTTGGAACTACCCATCTCATCATGTTCAGGTAGCTCATTTTCCATTTCCTTCATACAGTTTCTCAGATCAGTTATGCCCTCTCACAAACTACCTCCTAGGTCTTTCTCTTTCTAAGAGTATATCAAAGTCTTCCAATTACACTTCAGCTCATATGTAAGCTTAAAGAACAAAAATAGAATAAAAAAGAAAATAACAAATAAAGCGATGCCTTATTATTGGGCTAACAATTCATTTTTTGACTTTGGGAAGCCAAAACCTTCTTCCTTAGGATGACATATTTAGTACTTTGTTGGCTGAAATTTCCTTCCTTATTAACCATTTTCTTTGTTGAACAATTATTAGCTTTTTTTTTTTTTTAAGGAAAGATTACCTCTCTAAGAGGATCTTTTGCAAAGGCATGCTAGCATTTTTGGTGCACATGCTAAATGCTAGAGGCACCCTGAGGAATATATGGGCATCTCTAGCGTTTAGCACACGCTTATTTTTAGTGTGCACTAAAAACGCTAGTGTGCCTTTGTAAAAGGGACCTTAAAGATCTCTTGTATCAAGCAGCGCTAGCGGTCACCGGTGCGGCATTGCCGACATTGCTGCACCGGGGACGGTTAGTGTAGTTTAATAAAAGAGTCCCTAAAAGCAGACATTGCTGGATATGTTTTGGTGCCATGATTACAATGGTGTCTATGTGAAGGTGATCCCTCTTTATAGCAAACTGAACTTAGGTCTTCCTTCCCCCACAGAAATCATTGTACATTATTTAATATAGGAATCATATTTCTACTAATAAGCAAATTCATTTGTTTGAGTCAACACTGAAATGAGTAGCTAAAATAGGTAAACAGGTGGATAAATCCTTAAAGATGAACAGAAATTCCACAGAGAAATATTATATATAAATCTCTCTCTCTGTCTCTCCATTTGTATATATAGATTGATAAAAATATATAAAAGAAAGAGAGAGAGATGTATTATTATTAATAATAAAGGCTCTTAAAGGGGCTTTCACTGTGCACTTGGACACTGTCCTTTCAGACTCTTAACGAATTTGCAATGCCCAACTTAAAAGCTTATTCAGGGGACCACGACCCTTGCTAGTGCCTTTTTCTTTTTGAAGAAGACAGGCTAGAAAGAAGAACTTAAAAGTGTTTTCACAAAAGGCTATATAGATCTGTTTTAATCTTGCTGTTTCTGCTGTTGCTGCTGCTGCTGCTAAACCTCTTTTTAAAGCCTTTAAAAGCTTTAATATTGATGGCCTGTCAACTTTGTCCTGGTTATTTGGCTTTCAGTTAAAAGGCTTTTGTTGTTCTAGCTTATGCAGTGGCTCTGTTGCTATGGGAACGTGACATCAAAATGACGTTTCTCTGTTTAAAAGCTTTTAACTAAATTCCTGCCTGTCGGATGTAGGCCCCATTTTATGCTCTCAAGCTCCAAGCTGTTGCAAAGAGGTTTCATGTGCTCTGTTGTCATTCAAATTCTTCTTCCAGTGTGGAAGGCCCTGCACTGCAGAAATTTACACTAAAATAACTTAAATCTTTGTTTAAGTGTCTTCTTTTAAAGCCCTTTCAGGTCATTTAGAAATGGCTGCAGCAGAAATTCCCAGCTATGTTGTTTCATCTCAGAGTGAGAAGCACAGGAGGGCCAGGAATTGGACTGATGCAGAAATGAGAGGCTTGATGCTGGTCTGGGAAGAATATTTTGATGAACTGAAACAAACCAAAAGGAATGCCAAAGTTTATGAGAAAATGGCTAACAAACTCTTTGAGATGACTGAGGAACGTCGCCATGGAGAGGAAATAAAGATCAAAATTACAAACATGACATTCCAGTACAGGTAAGCAGCACTGAATTTTGTTTGGTGAATATTTGTTTTCTGTTTTGGGCTCTTCAGTGATGGTTTTTGTGCATCTTGTTGCCTTGTGAGGATATTACAGATGTGAGGCTTTAGTATCCCTTTAAAAAAATATATTGTGCTTATTTTAGCAATTGCTTTTATTATTATAATATTCTTGTGCTCTTAGCCTGCTGAAAATCTTATTGATTAAACTAAAAAACATGCAGTCAGGATCTATTAAGTTCTGTTTCCTGTGGGACTATTAAAGTGGGCACAGCTGAAGCAGTGCTGTCTAAAGGAGCTTGCCTTATTCCAACCACCACGCTCTGCTTACAAGGAAAAGTTCAAAATCCACATGTCATTTGGCATAAAGTTACCAGGTTTTGACATTGCATACTGAGGGGAAACACTTCAGGAGGTCAAAAATAAAGCAACATTTCTGACACCTACTAGACCTATTCTAATTATAACCAGCATCAGCAAGGGAAGTCTCATAAATACAGAGAGAGAGAAAGAGTGCCTGGGAAAAGTGCTGCAAGGGAGGAGGAAAGGGATCAAAAAAAGAAACCAAGATGATTGTAAGTAAATATGAATCATAGACATGTTAGAAAGTTGAAATGCAAAAATATAAGGCCTGAAAACTTTTGCTGTAGAATAAGTGTGGCCTTATTGAAATAACCAGTGTACTGGTGTATTACTCTAATTAAAAATAAACCCCAAAACTACACATACACACGTGCTACATTAGAACATAAAAAAGAGTAATATCTATTGTTATAATGCAATTACAATTCTAGGTTACTGAATATATTACCTTTGTGTATTATGTTTAAATACTCATGTATAACTATGCAGACATTAATTTTTTAGCCTGAGATAATTAAATGTAATCTTCTCACTCAATAGATAGTTGTTGGCCACTGTACTGATATTTCTGGCTTCCCAGCTACAGCTAGGATGGGACTGGGGGGGGGGGGGGGGAACTGTGGCAGTTGCCCTTAGTGTCAGGAAAGGGGGCATTACGACAGTGAGCCTCTGCTGTTGAGGTTACACTTGCATGGTGGGAGAACCTCTAGAGTTTAAGCATGCAGTCCCATACCGTGCTTACTGGAACATAATGATTACATGTGCTGCAAATGCAAATCACTGCCAGGCTGCTGCTGTGCTGCCTATCACTGTGGAGAGAGGAGCAGCAGTGGAAGGCTACCACTGTGCTGTCAGAGGAACTGCTGCCTTGACCGCTGCCTGTGCTGTGCTAGGGCCACGATCCACCCTTTGTGGAATCAAGAGGAAGCTAAACTGGGAAGGAGAGAAGACAGGCTCTGCTAACTCACCATCTGTCCACACTATGCCCTGCTTCACTCACTCGCCACCATGGTGAGGTCTGGTTTCTCTTCTGTTGTCCATTAGCCAATATTAATGGCTATCCTTGTTCAAAAAGTAGCTGAACACAGGTAAAAGGGAGGAGTGAGATGCTGGATGGAGGGGAGGGTAAGGAGAAGGGGGCAAGTTGTGATGTGTGCAACATCCTTCACTTTTCTGCATCCCAGTGTACCCCGGGTCTCATCCGTGCACTAGCTCCTGTCCCAGGCCACAAAGATTAATCAGTTCAGTTTCACATACAGGGCCACTCTCACCTCACTCATCCATTCCAGTTCACCTGCTGTTGAGCTTGGGAATGGGTCTAAGGTCCGGAATAACGATCCAAGGGTTTGGGAGGCACTTATACCCTCATGCTGAAAGATACACTGTAGTCACAGCTTATGTAAACTCAAACTATTTATTTCTTCCAGCTCTGCAACAGGCAGTACTTCAAACCTTTCTTACATAGTAACATACAGTGTAAATGACGGCAGATAAAGACCTGTACTGTCCATCCAGTCTGCCCAACAAGATAAACTAATTTTACATAGTATGCGATATTTTATACGTATACCTGAGTTTGATTTGTCCTTGCCATTCTCAGGGCACAGATTGTAGAAGTCTGCCCAGCACTGTTCTTGTACTAAAAGTTCTGAAGTTAACGTCGAAGCCCCTTTAAATTTACACTCCAGCCCATCCATATCTAGTCAGTCACAATCAAAGCACAGACCGTAGAAGTCTGCTCAGCACTGGTTTTGCTTCCCAATTACCAGTGTTGCCACCCAATCGCCAGTAAAATTCATAAGTACATAAGTAATGCCACACTGGGAAAAGACCAATGGTCCATCGAGCCCAGCATCCTGTCCACGACAGCGGCCAATCCAGGCCAAGGGCACCTGGCAAGCTTCCCAAAAGTACAGACATTCTATACATGTTATTCCTGGAATTGTGGATTTTTCCCAAGTCCATTTAGTAGCGGTTTATGGACTTGTCCTTTAGGAAACCGTCTAACCCCTTTTTAAACTCTGCCAAGCTAACTGCCTTCACCACGTTCTCTGGCAACGAATTCCAGAGTTTAATTACGCGTTGGGTGAAGAAAAATTTTCTCCGATTTGTTTTAAATTTACTACACTGTAGTTTCATCGCATGACCCCTAGTCCTAGTATTTTTGGAAAGCGTGAACAGACGCTTCACATCCACCTGTTCCACTCCACTCATTATTTTATATACCTCTATCATGTCTCCCCTCAGCCGTCTCTTCTCCAAGCTGAAAAGCCCTAGCCTCCTTAGTCTTTCTTCATTTTAGTCACCCTTCGCTGCACCTTTTCCAATTCCACTATATCTTTCTTGAGATGCGGCGACCAGAATTGAACACAATACTCAAGGTGCGGTCGCACCATGGAGCGATACAACGGCATTATAACATCATCACACCTGTTTTCCATACCTTTCCTAATAATACCCAACATTCTATTTGCTTTCCGAGAGGCAGCAGCACACTGAGCAGAAGGTTTCAGCGTATTATCGACGACGACACCCAGATCCCTTTATTGGTCCGTAACTCCTAACGTGGAACCTTGCATGACCAGGCCAGTTTTTTTTTTTTGGAGTTCCGTCTTTCTTTTCTAATTAGTGGAATATGTTTGGCCTGGGCCTCCAGGATGGTATTTTTGAACAGCGTCCATGCATGTTGTACAGTTTTTACCCTCTCAGTTGTCCCCATAAGGTTTTTTTTGCACCGTTCTTCTCATTTTATCATATTTGACTTCCTGTGTATAGTTACTTCAAGGTTGATATTAAAACTGATCATATTATGATCACTGTTATCAAGCGGCCCTAATACCATAACGTCCCTCACCAGATCATGCGCTCCACTAAGGACCAAGTCTAGAATTTTTCCTTCTCTCGTCAGCTCCTGCACCAGCTGCTCCATAAAGCTGTCCTTGATTTCATCAAGGAATTGCACCTCTCTAGCGTGTCCCGATGTTACGTTTACCCAGTCTATATTTGGATAATTGAAGTCACCCATTATTATCACATTGCTCATTTTGTTTGCGTCTCTGATTTCTTTTATCATTTCTGCGTCTACCTGCTCATCCTGGCGAGGCGGACAGTAGTACACTCCTATCACCGTCCTTTTCCCTTTTCTACATGGAATTTCAACCCACAATGATTCAAAGGTGTGATTTGTGTCCTGCTGAATTTGTAATCTATCTGAGTCAAGGCTCTCGTTAATATACAATGCTACCCCTCCACCAGTCCGGTCCACCATATCACTATGATATACTTTGTACCCCGGTATGACAATGTCCCATTGGTTATCCTCCTTCCACCAGGTCTCAGTAATGCCTATTATATCCAATTTTTCATTTAGTGCAATATATTCCAACTCTCCCATCTTATTTCTTAGACTCCTAGCATTTACATATAGACATTTCAGAGTATGTTTGTTGTTCCTATTTGCCTGATGCTTAGTACTGGACACTACTGATTTGCCATCTTTTGTCTGATCTTTAGTTGTATTTAAGGGCACCTGGCCTACCACGGTCTGTTGTTTAACCTCACTATCCTGAAACCCTATCTTCCCTGTTTGTGAGGTATCTTTGCAAGATACCTTATCCCGAACCATGCACTTTTGAGCGACTGACGGCCTTCCCCACATTTCTAGTTTAATAGCTGCTCTATCTCCTTTTTAAATGCCGATGCCAGCAGCCTGGTCCCACCCTGGTTAAGGTGGAGCCCATCCTTTCGGAATAGGCTCCCCCTTCCCCAGAATGTTGCCCAGTTCCTAACAAATCTAAAACCCTCCTCCCTGCACCATTGTCTCATCCACGCATTGAGACTCCGGAGCTCTGCCTGTCTCTTTGGCCCTGTGCGTGGAACAGGTAGCATTTCAGAAAATGCTACCCTAGAGGTTCTGGATTTGAGCTTTCTACCTAAGAGCCTAAATTTGGCTTCCAGAACCTCTCGCCCACATTTTCCTATGTCATTGGTACCTACATGTACCAAGACAGCGGACTCCTCCCCAGCACTATCTAGAATCCTATCTAGGTGACACGTGAGGTCCGCCACCTTCGCACCAGGCAGGCAAGTCACCAGATGATCTTCACGTCCACCAGCCACCCAGCTATCTATATGCCTAATGATCGAATCACCAACTACAACAGCTATCCTAACCTTTCCCTTCCGGGCAGCATTTGGAGACATATCCTCGGTGCGAGAGGATAGTACATACCCTGGTGGGCAGGTCCTGGCTACAGGAGTACTTCCTACTTCACCAGGGTTATGCTCTCCTTCTAGGAGACCTCCCTCCTCCAGGGTAGCACAAGGGCTACCAGGCTGGAGGTTGGACTTCTCTACAGCATCCCTGTAGGTCTCCTCTATGTACCTCTCTGTCTCCCTCAGCTCCACCAAGTCTGCTACTCTAGCCTCAGGAGAACGGACACGTTCCCTGAGAGCTAGGAGCTCTTTGCATCGGGCACACACATATGACATCTCACCAACTGGGAGATAACCATACATGTGACACTCAATGCAAAAGACTGGATCCATTCCTTCTAAACAGGATTCCTTTGTGTTTATCCCATGCATGTTTGAATTCCATTACTGTTTTCATCTCCACCACCTCCCGCGGGAGGTTATGTATCCCCCACCCTTTCCATGAAAAAATACTTCCTGACATTACTCCTGAGTCTGTCCCCCCCTTCAACCTCAATTCATGTCATCTAGTTCTACCACCTTCCCATCTCTGGAAAAGGTTTGTTTGCGGATTAATACCTTTCAAATATTTGAACGTCTGTATCATGTCACCCCCGTTTCTCCTTTCCTTCAAGGTGTACGTGTTCAAGTTGGCAAGTCTCTCCTTGTACAGTTTGCAACACAAATCCATACCATTTTTGTAGCTTTTCTTTGCACCGCTTCCAGTCTTTCTACATCTTTAGCAAGATGCGGCCTCCAAAACTGAACACACTACTCCAAGTGGGGCCTCACCAATGACTTGTAGAAGGGCATCAAAACCTCCTTTCTTCTGCTGCTTATACACCTCTTTATGCAGCCTAGCATCCTTCTGGCCACAGCTGCTGCCTTGTCGCATTGTTTCTTAACCTTTGGATCCTTGGACACCAACACCCCAAGGCCTTTCTCCTGAGTCGAGCTTACTAATCTCTCCTCTCCTATCCAGTATCTCTTTTGGGTTTCTGCACCCCAAGTGCATCACTCTGCACTTCTTGGCATTAAATGTTAGCTGCCAGACCTTTGACCTTTCTTCTAATGTTTGGAGATACCTTCTCATGGTTTCTACTCCCTCCAGGGTATCCACTCTCTTGGCTATCTTCGTGTCATCCGCAAAAAGGCAAACCTTTCCTTCTAACCCTTCAGCAATATCTCTCACAAATATATTAAATAGAATCAACCCCAGCACTGACCCCTGAGGAACTCCACTGCTCACCTTCCTTTCCTCTGAGCAAATTCCATTTACCACCTCCTCTGCCACCTGTCGGTCAACCAGTTTCCTATCCAGTTCACCACTTTTAGTCCTAAGTTCAGCCCTCTCAGCTTATTCATGAGTCTTCTGTGGGGGACCATATCACAGGCTTTGCTGAAATCCAAGTAGATTACTGTACGTCTAGCGTGCGTCCTTTATCCAATTCTTTGGTCACCCATTCAAAGAAGTCAATAAAATTCGTTTGGCAAGATTTTCCTTTGGTAAAGCCATGTTGCCTCGGATCCTGTAACCCGCTGACTTCTAGAAAGTTAACTATCCTTTTTTTCAGCAGCAACTCCATTATTTTTCCTACCACCCGCAGGAGACTTACCGGTTTGTAGTTTCCCACTTCTTCCCTGTCTCCACTTTTGTAAACAGGGACCACATCTGCTTGTCTCCAATCCCATGGAACCTCTCCCATCTCTAAAGATCTATTAAATAAATCTTTAAGAGGTCCCGCCAGGACCTCTCTGAGCTCCCTCAGTATCCTGGGATGTATCCCATCTGGCCCCATAACTTTGTCCACCTTCAGATTCTCAAGCTGTTTATAAACTCTTTCTTCTGTAAACAGTGCAATATCCACTCCATTCCCAGATATTCCCTTGGCATCCAATATTTTCCTCCATGAACACCGAAGAGAAGTAATTGTTTAGCACGTTTGCTTTATCCTCATCACTCTCCACATAACCATTCTCATTATCTTTCAGTCTTGCAATTCCATTCCTATCTTTTCTCCTTTCCCCAATATATATGAAAAAGGTCGTTACCTCTCTTTACATCTTTAGCCATTTTTTCTTCCGCTTGTGCTTTTGCTAGCCGTATTTCCCTCTTCGCTTCTTTCAGTTTAATCTGATAATCTTTTCCGTGATCCTCTCATTGCATTCTTTTGTATTTCTTGAACAAAGCCTCTTTTGCTCTTATTTTTTCAGTTACTTGTTTGGAGAACCATATAGGCTTCCTGTTTCTCTTGTTTTTGTTTACCTTCCTTGCGTGAAGATCAGTTGCCATATTTAAAGCAGCCTTTAGCTTTGACCACTGATTTTCCACTTCTCCTACGTCTTCCCTTGCCAACAGCTCCTTTTTCAGGTATTCCTCCATTTTATCAAAATCAGTAGGTCTGATATTCAGTACTTTCAGTTTTGTGTGGCCACACTCCGCCTTTGCCCTTATATCAGATCATGTGATGATCACAATTATACAGGTGGGCACCCACCCGGATATTGGAAACACTTCCTCCATTCGTGAGCACTAGATCCAGCATCGACCCTTCCCTTGTGGGTTCCATTGCCATTTGTCTGAGCAAGGCACTTTGACAGGCGTCCACAATCTCCCTACTTCTTTCTGATTCTGCACATCAGACAAGTTGAAATCTCCCAACAGTAGCACCTCCCCTTTCATACCAATCTTTTGAATAACTTCTATCAGATTTTTGTCTAGCTTCTCCGTTTGTGCCAGAGGTCTGTAGATAACCCCCATGTGGATACAGGTTCCATCTTCTCTTTCCAGGGTGATCCATAATGCTTCTTCCTTTCCCCAGGTTCCCTGCATTTCAGCTACTCTGATATTGTCTCTCCTCACATAAAGTGCAGTCCAAACAGCATATAAACTCAAACTTAGATCCAGTCCTTTTGGTGTTCCTCAGGGGAACTCCTATACCACTTCTACTCTCAGGTATATTTACTGGGATACCTCATGGGCACCAAATATGCACCTGTCCATGCCTATCCTGGAATGCAGCGCTATTCTCAGTGACTGTTTCTCCTCCTCCTCTCAGCACAAATTCAATCTCTGCGGGCTCAGACCCTCCTCTGGTTTGACCCTCTTCTATCAGTGACCCCCCCCCTTCGGGATCTACCCTGGTCCAGGGACTGAGTTCTTCCTTGCTCCAATCCCCTACTCCCAGGCTGTGTCTCTCCTCTGCCCATCTATAACACATACAGTCTTCCGGTTGGTGCTTTCAGGAGCCACAACCCTTCTTTACAGCCAAAGATCACACTTCTCACTCAGGATTCCCCTTTTCCTCCTCCTGGTCTCTTGGCAAGGGACCATCAGGCAACCAAAGACCCCCTCATGGACATAAATCCAACCTTTATCCTCTTTGTAACTCCTCCCCCCTTGTCATTTTTAGGCAAGGGCAACTCTTTTCTCCTGAATTCTATATCAAAACTACTCTCCTTGGGCTGGGCTTCCTCCCACCCAGGGGCATCCTACCACTCCATCCTTTTAGCAGGGACCTCCCTCCCCCCAGAGCTCTGGAAAAATCATTCACTTTAGTAATACCCCATCCCATGCGGTATTACACAAGTAATAGGGAAGGGGAAGGGAGAAGAAGGGGGCTGATGTATACTTTATTGCATCTCCTGCTATCAGCAAGGAGGGAATTCAGTAATTGAAGTCACTGAGGCTGGCTAAAATGGAGCCTAGGGTGGGAACCTTGTAAAATATCAGAAAAAAATGAGAAGGGGGCTGGGACCAAGAGCCAAGGGATGGAAGGAAATGAGACACAAATTTGGGGGAGGTGTAATTTTTAGATAGGGTACTTATGTATCTCAAGATGTTTTGATATGACAAAACATATGGGTTCCTGGGTACATTGTTTGGACAGAGCTAGGGTGAGGGATGGAGATCAATGCATATGTTTATGGAGTACATGCAAAAATTTAAGACTCACACTCTTGAATTCCTCTCAGAGCTGGCAGGATAGAGGAAGTAGTAGCGGGGCAAGGAGAGCTGCGGTCTTGTGAGTCTTCACTCCTCGTTAACTAGCATGGACCTGGCCGAGGTAGAAGGAAGGGAGCTAAAAAGGTGCTGCATTGTGGTGGGGGTTAGGAGAGAGAAAAGACAGAGAGAGCTAGGTGGGAAATGCTAGCTTATGGTTGGGGAGGAGAGAAATGGGGCGACTGAATGGGGAGAGAGAAAGTGAAAAAAAAACAGGGGCAGTGCTAACTGCAATGAGACAGAGATGGGACAGTACTGGATGGGAGGTGGCAGAGAGATTCAGAGGCAAAGCTTGATGGGATGAAGACAATGAGAGACAGCAGAGGAGAAATACTGCATGGGAGGGAGTCAGAGCTATAGAGGGGCAATTGTGGATGGGGGAAGCTAGAAAGAGATAGGAGCAGTGCTGGGTGCCAAGAGGAGAGAGACAGGCAATACTGGATAGTGGAGATGGGGAAGGGAGATGCTAGATAACGGGGAGAGAGAGACAGATAGTGCTGAATGGTGCGGGAGAGAGATGGGGCAATGCTGGATGGTGGGGCAAGGGATAGAGATGAGATTCTAGATGATAGAGGTGGGAGAAACTGAGGAAGAGGGAGACCAATGAGAGATTTAATTTAATTCTGGCATTTATAATTGGCTTAGCCATCAAGTTCAAGGCAGAGGACAATCGCACGTTGTAAGCAGGTACTTTCTCTGTCCCTAGAGGGCTCACAATCTTCGTTTTTTTTGTACGTGAGTCAATGGAGGGTTAAGTGACTTGCCCAGGATCACAAGGAGCTGCAGTGGGAATTTAACCCAGGATGCTGGGATCAAATCCTGCTGCACTAACCATTAGGCCACTCTCTGGATAGCAGTGAGAGAGAGAGAGAGACAGACAGACAGACAGACAGACAGACAGAGGAGATGTGGGATGGTGGTGGAGAGAGGGAGAGACAGAGAAGATACTGAATGACAGGTAGTAGAGACAGAGAGAAAATGCTAGATGGCAGGGGTGAAAGAGTTAATGAAAGATTGGGGAATAAGAGGAAGGAGAATGAGAGGGTCAGGATGAGGGAAAGAGATGAAAAGCTATAGAAAGAAGACATAATACAGAGGGAGATCAGACTGGATAATATGAATGAAATCTGAATGGAGAGACAGAAAAATGGAATAAAGCTGAAAGTAACAGATCAGTGGATGTAGTGGAGGAAGTGACATGATAAAGAAAGAAGACAGAGGGAGAAAAAATGACAATTGGACAGGAGACCCTTGGAAAGAGAGTTAAAAGAAGACAGAAAAGCAGTAATCAGAAACTGGAACCGACACAAAAAAATTAAATGACCAGACAGCAAAGGTAGAAAAAAGAGTTTTATTTTTAATTAAGGATGAAGTAATGTGGTAGTCATGTTAGTCCACTTTAAAAGTTAATAAATATAAATAAAGAAAAAACCCCGGAAAATAAGGTGATACCTTTTTAAAATAGATTTTGAAGGCCAAAACCACTTTCTTCAGGTCAGGACAGGATACTGCTATTGTAGTATGCTTGTCCTGACTTAAGAAAGGAAGTGTAGGCCTTCAAAGCTAGTCAAAAATGTAATAAGTTATCGTATATAATAAAACGCACCTCCAACATTCTGAAGCTGATTGCATGGCTGAGGCATTCCTGCTCTCTGTATCCATCTCCTGAATTGACATCACGTACTACTGCTACTTACTACTACTTAACATTTCTAAAGCACTACTAGGGTTACACAGCGCTGTACAAATTAACATAGAGGGACGGTCCCTTCTCAAAGAGCTTACGGGTTCGTCACAAGCAGAAGTGGCCAACTACACGAGGTTTCTCGGCTTCAGAATGTTGGAGGTGCATTTTATTAAATAGGATTGGTCAGTTCCTTGAAGCACAGCTAGAGCTCAGCGTCCTGCACAGTAACGCTCAGACACCAGAGAGGGGGGGGGGGGGGGCTGACACCAGAGAGGGGGGGGGGAGGTATGTCACACACACATACACTCTCTCTCTCACACACTTTCTCTCGCTCACAATCAATGTCTTTCTCTCTCTCACTCTCACACACTCTGTCTCACACTGTATCACATTCACTCTCTATGTGTCACACAGTCACTCACACACTCTCTTGGTCTCATACATTCAGTCTCACAGAGAGTCTGTGTCTCACACACTCTCTCTCGCACACACTGTATCTGTGTGAAACACACTCTCTCTCACACTGTGTCTCACATACACTTGCACACACTCTCATTCTCACATACACACTCACTCTCTCACAGACACACTCGCACCCACACTCACTCTCTCACACACACACACACACTTGCACATTCACTCTCTCTCTCTCACACAGTCACTCTCACATACACTCTCTCAAACACACACACTCCAAGGAAAACCTTGCTAGCGCCCGTTTCATTTGGGTCAGAAACTGGCCTTTTTTACTAGTAGCTCAATAAAAAGGTATTACCTTATTTTTCATTTTCATTTTGTTAATTTTAAATATAACAATTGGAGTATGTCAGTTTTTAAAATTTATCTCTGCTATCTTTATTTTTTGCACAGTACAGAGAGACATGTGTCACTGTTTCTATTTCTCCCTTTTATTGTATGCAGAGCCTGAGTTTTAGGGGGTTCAGTTTAATTTTTGTCTACATGTTTCTATTTTTAGTTTGTGTTTATTTGTTCTATACCTGATGAGGGTCTACCTGTGTTCATGTGTGAAAAAAAATGGGTTTTCTGATAGCACTGAATGTGCAGGATTGATCTGTACTAATCTAGCTTGCTTAGTTTTCCAAGGTGTATTGATGTTCTAGTGTTCATTGCGATGTTGATGGTGCTGCCTTTTCTGAGGAAGGCCCTTGTTGTGTGGCCACTGGAAGTTAATACTGTTATGATATAGTACTGAGTGATTTTGTAGGGTTTTGTATGTATGATACTGTATTTTGGTTTAGCTCATTCCTCTTTCAGTTGTAGCTAAATATGTATTATATTCAGGTGCAGTAGTAATTTTCCTACCTCTGAAGGGCTTACAAGTCTGTTTGTACCTGAGGCAGTGGAAGGTTAAGTGACTTATCCAAGATCTCAAGGAGGTGGTAGTGGGATTTGACTACTGCTCTAAGTATTAGGTACAGCTAATACATATAAAACATAACTCAACAATAAACTAAAAGCCAGCATATCTGAATCCTAGTGGCCATTTAGCAACCTACCAAAAAAAAACAAACCCTCCTGATAGGCAAATCATTTTATAGATGCCATTAACTACTAGTTTTCTGTAACATTGTTGCTCAAATTTCCACCTAATTCAAGATTTGTTCTTAGATTAGATTTGTTTTAGCTTGGTGAATTTGTGACAAGGCGGTGGCCCTAGCTAGAAGGTTGTTAGGCTGTATAGAGAGAGGTGTGACCGGCAGAAGAAAGGGGGTGTTGCTGCCCCTGTATAAGTCGTTGGTGAGGCCCCACCTGGAGTATTGTGTTCAGTTCTGGAGGCCGTATCTTGTTAAGGATGTAAAAAGAATTGAAGCGGTGCAAAGAAAAGCTACAAGAATGGTATGGGATTTGCGTTACAAGACGTATGAGGAGAGACTTGCGGACCTGAACGTGTATACTCTGGAGGAAAGGAGAAACAGGGGTGATATGATACAGACGTTCAAATATTTGAAAGGTATTAATCTGCAAACTAACCTTTTCCGGAGATGCGAAGGCAGTAGAACGAGAGGACATGAAATGAGATTGAAGGAGGGCAGACTCAAGAAAAATGTCAGGAAGTATTTTTTCACGGAGAGAGTAGTGGATGCTTGGAATGCCCTCCCGCGGGAGGTGGTGGAAACGAAAACGGTAACGGAATTCAAACATGCGTGGAATAAACATGAAGGAATGGATCCTAAAGAGCTTAGACGAGATTGGGTGGCAAAGCCGGTGGCGGGAGACGGAGATGGTGCTGGGCAGACTTATATGGTCTGTGCCAGAGCCAGTGGTGGGAGGCAGGGCTGGTGGTTGGGAGGCGGGGATAGTGCTGGGCAGACTTATACGGTCTGTGCCCTGAAAAGGACAGGTACAAATCAAGGTAAGGTATACACAAAAAGTAGCACATGTGAGTTTATCTTGTAGGGCAGACTGGATGGACCGTGCAGGTCTTTTTCTGCCGTCATCTATTATGTTACTATGAAATGCTGTCATCCTTGTGAGAGTAGCATAATGTCTGTTTTTTAAGATGTTGCACTGGTTACCTGTGGTGCAGCGTATTGAGTTTAAGATTTTGTTGTTGATATTTCAGACACGTCAGTGTGTTGCTCCATTGGCTTTGGTGCAGTGTTTGCAGACTTACTGTCCTATCAGGGTGTTGCGATCTCAAGATTTGAATTTGCTGGTTATCCCTTTGTTTCATCAAGTTCGTTTGGAGGAAATTCAAACTCGAGTTTTTGCTGTAGTTGGCCGTTCTCTGTGGAATTCTCTTCCTTTGGCCATGCACCAACTCTCTTCTATGTCACAGTTTAACAAGCAGTTGAAAACATGGTTGTTTTTTAAAGCATTTGTTTGAGGGGAGGGGTTTCAGGTATTTCTGGGGCATTGACTGTATGCTTTTTTGACATGTTTTCATCTGTTTATTTTAATGAGTGTTATGTTGTACCCCACCTAGATGGCTGGATAGGTGGGTTATAAATGTATTAAATAAATAAATTTATTTATATGTTTGCAGGAGGTATAAGGCCATATTATACAGAACCAAAAAAGATATGAAGAGAGAATTCTCAGCTCCCAGCTCAAATACGTGCTTGGGTCTTTGCTAGTAACAGAGTCATTTTAAAAACTTGTGTTCACAGGTATCATTTATCATTTATTGTTTATTGATTTAATATACCGCCTCTTTCATGAGTTGAGGTGGTTTACACAATTACAGACATATGAGAGTTTAAAAAAAATTACCTCAGGGTTATGAGCTAGATTCTATATATCACGCCTAAAGAATCAGCGCTAAATAATATGCCTAGGCATATTCTATAAACCAGTGTTTCCCAAGTCTAGTCCTGAAGTTCCCCTTGCCAGTCAGGTTTTTGGGATATCCACAATGATAATGCATAAAAGAGATTTGCATATAATGGAGACAGTGTATGCAAATCAAGTTCATGCATATTCATTGTGGATATCCTGAAAATCTGACTGGCAAGGGTAACTTCAGGACTGGACTTGGGAAACACTGCTATAAAATACGCCTAAAGTTAGGTTCGGTTTATAGAATACACCTAAATCTAGGTGTAGTTTAAAGAATATGCCTAGTGGCCATTTTCTGTGACTATATTAATTGCGACCATTTATGCCATTGAAAACCTGGTGTAAATGCAGGCGCCTAAATTACATGCAGAATGAGCGTATTCTACAACACTGCGTGTAAATTAAAGGAACGCCCAAAACCTGTCCATGTCCTCCCATGGCCACTCCTCCTTTTTAGATCAAAGTCAGAATTTACTCGCATCATTTTATAGAATATGCTGAGACAGTTATACATGTAAATTCTAATTAATGCCAATTAGTGTCAGTAATTGCCTTTTAAGTGCAATTATCAGCATTAAGCTAATTAAGTTGCATGCGCAAATCCAGAATATGACCGGATTTGCGCTCGCAACTTAAGTTGCACTATATAGAATCCTGGGGTATGTGTGTAAAAGTATGCATGATGACAAAATGTGTACTTTTATACAGTGAGTTCAAAGGAGTGTTCTGAGGTGGAGTGTGGATGGAGTCACAAAGTAAGCACATTCTTTATAATAGACACATGGTCACTCATATTGTACATGCAGACATTTATACCAGCTCCAAAACAGTCAAATTCCACACCTTCAATCTAGATGTGATTTCTGTCAGTTTACCTTACTATTTTATTAAGACATCAAGGAGCTCATTTTCAAAGCACGTAGACTTACAAAGTTAAGTGGAGGGGCATTTTCGAAAGGGACGTCCAGGTTGCGATTTGGACGTCCTTGCAAAACGGCGAAATCCAGGGGCGGGGAACCCCTATTTTTGAAACAAGATGGACGTCCATCTTTCATTTTGAAAATACCGTCAGGGACATCCCTAGATTTGGATGTCCCTAGACATGGACGTTTCTGACGTACTGCGATTTTCGAAACCAAAGATGTCCATGTCAAAAACGATCAAATGCAAGCCATTTGGACATGGGAGGAGCCAGCATTTGTAGTGCACTGGTCCTCTTGACATGCCAGGACACCAACCGGGCACCCTAGGGGGCATTGCAGTGGACTTCATAAATTGCTCCCAGGTACATAGCTCCCTTACCTTGTGTGCTGAGCCCCCCCCCCAAAAAAAAACCAAAACCCACTACCCACAACTGTACACCACTACCATAGCCCTTACGGGTGAAGGGGGGGCACCTAGATGTGGGTACAGTGGGTTTCTGGTGGGTTTTGGAGGGCTCGCTGTTTCCTCCACAAATGTAACAGGTAGGGGGAGGGTGGGCCTGGGTCTGCCTGTCTGAAGTGCACTGCAGTACCCACTAAAACTGCTCCAGGGACCTGCATGCGCTGTCGTGGACCTGAGTAAGACATCTGAGGCTGGCACAACATATTTTGAAAGATGTTTTTTGAGGGTGGGAGGGGGTTAGTGACCACTGGGGGAGTAATGGGAGGTCATCCCTGATTCTCTGCAGTTGTCATCTGGTCATTTTGGGCACCTTTTTGTGCCTTATTCGTAATAAAAACAGGTCTGGGTGAAAACGTCCAAGTGTTCGTCAGGGACATCCTTATTTTTTTCGATTATGGGTCAAGGATGTCCAAGTGTTAGGCATGCGCAAGTCCCGCCTTCACTACGCCTCCAACATGCCCCCTTGAACTTTGGCCGTCCTTGCGACAGAGTGCAGTTGGAGATGTCCTAAATCGGGTTTTGATTATACCGATTTGGACGCCCCTGGGAGGACGTCCATCTTCCGATTTATGACAAAAGATGGATGCCCTTCTCTTTCAAAAATGAGCCCAATAGTAACACATAGTCTTGAAACCGTCACTGCAAGCTAAAAAATCACTCACTGCTGCTGCCTGAATATTTATTCCACTATTATTTTAATAGCACAGCTGGATGGATGCAGTGCTGTACAATGATAAGTATTGAAGTACGATATGTCTCTGCTCTGAAGAGCTTATAAGTTAAGGGAGTACCTGAGGCCCAAGATCACAAATATCAGTGACAAAAGTGGGATGTGAATACCAGTTTCCATGGTTCTCAGCCCATTTCTGTAATCACTAGGTTACTTCCTTTTCTCAAATATCAGAATATACAGTCTATTTTTTTAAATGATTGCAAACAGAAAGACCTAATGCTACTGGCTATCACCTTCATTGTAGCATTGAGGCCCCAATGCACAAAGCTTACTGTGCTAAGAATGTCCAATTTTGACTGATTCAATCCAGTTTAGCGTGCACGTTATTCAATAAGTAATGCACAAAGGGATCCTGCGTGGTTTTTACCATTCGCAGTAGCAGCCAATGAGAATCATATGCAAATATATTACCACAAGCTGATTAGTATTTAAATGAGCATTCCAAGCCATGCACAGAAGGGATCATCTATCTTTAATGAGAAAATTTTTACGGGTGGTCAACACATGGCTTCCAAACATGCACATACAAACAATAAAACCCCCTGGGGGCTTGAAAGTTGGTGTGGAACCCCAGAAAAAGAAACTTTCTCGCCCCGGGAGGTTTAGTGCTTATATGCGTGTACACAATCTGTGTGTAGCAGTGGAATGCTGTGGAGGTGTGCCCATAACACACGCTGTTCTGGGTATGCGCATAGCATTGACGCTTGGTGAGTGTCCTACACATGCTCTACATGCACTGGCGCTTTCACTACTGAGCTGCTTGCTGTAACTGCGAGCAGCTCGTTTGCATGAGATTTCCTTTCAGCATCGCTCGCTATTTTAAACTTGTTAACTTTTACTGGGGATCCAAAAGCAACAGGTTTTTTACAGGGACATTTGTGTATCGGCACCTTAGTTTGATTCTGCTACTGTTGTATGACCAAATTTTTAAAGACATGTACTGGCTTTGTAGGTAAGCTCACTAGATTTTGGTAAAATGAATCTTTGCCCACAGAAATTTGAGGAGATTCTTGCATCACGAATTGCTGGGTCTCATTTGTTTTTGTTTTTTTCCCCACTCACTCCATATACTTGATGCTTACTTTGAATCTGGTGTGAACAGAGTTTGTGACACCTCCACTTCTGAGTCTAGGGCCATTAGCAACAGGATGTAGCTGACTGTGGAGGACATTATAACTATTGTGAACCTCTGCTGGAATTCTTAAATTAAAGCTTAACCAAATTTGTCAAATGGTGGTCTACAGCAGCTGGCTGATAACTACCCATGCTGAAGGATAGCAGCAGAAGGTGGGAGCATTTAAGGAATAGGGAAGAGGCAATTGCCTATTTCAAACTTTACATATCACAAAGTAAAAACAAAATACATTGACCACAAAAAAATAAAATGCAAAAATTTGTTTAAATAGTTTAAAAAGCTTCTTAGTTGCCAGATTTGGCAGGGCTCTATTTATAGAATGCTTCCATCAGCCAGTTTGCTAATTTAGCTGAAAATCTATTTTTGGTTTATTTCTGTGCTGCTTAAAGGTGGGAAAATGGACCTATGGTGTTAACAGACGGTTGGGTATCAGCCAGCTAGGATGTGGGATCTCCAGCCCATGAGCGATAAAACAATCTCAGATATTTTCTACTGAAAAAGTGCAAATTGGTGGGGAAGTTAGAGGACATGCTGTCATGCCTCTGTTCTCCTTGGTTTTCTGAAGTCATCCACTTTCTTTTCTTCAGTTGGTGTCCTGTGGTTTTTTTTTTTTGTTTTTTTTTTGGGGGGGGGGGGTTCCCCTCAAGCTGGTGATCATTGTGACCATTCTTCCCTTGGCATACTATATTACAGCAGCGCTATACCTTGTTACTGTGTCAGGGCAGGTTTTTCACCCTACATAATTTTGAAGCTTAAATAATAAGGCTACGGAAGCTGATACTGTACATTTGGTCCTTTGCTGGCTTACAGAGAGAGAGAAGATCGAATGCTTATCACTAAACAAACTGTGAGGGGGAAAATGTGTACAGATTCAACAAATGAAGTAAGTTACTGCCATTTCTGCTTTGGCTACTGTTTTGCTTCCTTAATAGTACACTACACTAGCCACTAACTATGCAAGACAATTGTAGCAGGGATCAAATACTATCTTTAAAGCTATATGTTATACCATTCCAACTCTGATAAGCAGGAAATGGTTCTCTTCATCTCAGTGATCCCATATTGCTGTTTTGTCTCCTTTCTTTCAGGAAATTAAAATGCATGACTGATGGTGAGTCTGCTCCACCTGATTGGCCTTATTATAAGACTATTGATCGAATACTGTCAAAGGTACCTGAGCTGAATGATGTGAAACTGCATGAAGGCCAGTTGCCAGGGCCTTCTACATCTCAGACCGAAGCTTCCCAGTCTCCATCTGCCAAGTCTACACCGCTGTACCTGCCTTACAACCAGTTTACCTATGAAGGAGAGGAAGAGTGCTTCAAGGATGAACATTCAGACAGCTCATCCAGTTTATTGACTTATAAACTCAGGTAGGGTCTTTTTCTCCTGCTTATCTTCTCTCAAGGTTTACAGCATAAGTAGACTTACCAGAAGATGAGATGGTAGGATCTAGGGACAGGGGGAACATGATTCAGACCTTGAATACTTACAAGGAATTACTGAGCAAATAAGCGTTTTCCAAATGAGAAGAAGCTCTAGAGAACGAGAGGGCATGATGTGAAGTTGCAGGAAGGTAGAATCAAATGCAGCATCAGAAAATATTTGCTTGACGTGGAAGGGGGCATGTCCTGGTTACGTGGTGGCTCACTGCTGAATTTGCACCCTAGAGTTCCCACAGAACACTTCCTTCTGGTCCTCTATCTACTTTGCTCTCAGCACATACTCTTCTCTACAGGAACAGTTTCTCCCCAGGGGGAAGGGATTTTCCTTCATGGCCCTGGTGTAAAGTCCCTTCAAAAGAGAACTCAGAGACAGAATGCTCTGTTTCCTTAACTCAAGTGCAAACCAATTATTGATTTGAGGCAGTCTTTCTGTCTTAAGGTTGTACAGCATTGAATAAACACTGTGTAATAACCCCTGTCTCACCATTAAGAGTTCCGGGCACCAGCTAGCTCTTTGGCTGTCCAGCCCCGGCCTACACCCAACTGGGTGTAGGCCAGGGCCGGACTTACTTTATTAGGCAGTAGGGTTTTAAGCCACACTTTTTTTTATATTTCTTTACTAGTCCGGTAGCAAATAAAGTTTACTCTCACTTCAAAGAAATACTGCGGTCCAGATTTTATGCAACAAACTTAAACTCAACTTGAATGCTGCAACAGGCAGATCATCAAATTCTCTGGAAACAAACAGTCCTTTCAGTATTAAACAGGTCAATTTATATCCAATCTGACAACTTGCTCAAAAGAAGGTTAAGTGCCAATTCAAGACTCTTGGTGTAATTTACTAGCCCATTTATAAATCCTAGAGTATTTGAGTATTTACAGCTCCTGCAGTCCATTGCCCATCCTTTTGGGTAGAATAATCCAAGGCTGTGCTTGCAACTCTTTTGCAATAAGCTCCCTGTCTGTCCTTCTCTCTCCAAAGGTACACCTCTCTGTGCTGCCGCCTTTGGTACTAAACAGGCTCTTCCCTGTTCCTGCTCCCGGCCTGAGCCAACTCTTCTGCCCACCCTGAACACTCCTCACACTCCACAGTTAATAACATCATCACTACAGAGCCACAGTGCCTATCACCTAGCTGCCAAGTGTTTACTAGCTAATTAAATCTTGATAACAGCTAACATCTGTTTAATTATACCATCAAGTGAACTGTGAAAGCCAATCCCAAGTCCTCACCTTGTGTAATAAGCAGAAATAAGGAGTGTCTGTTTGCATTTTATATTCCTGGAGGAGAGGAGTATACCTACTATATATAGTTGGCCATCTGTTAAAAGGGTTTGGAAGCTGTACCATCATCAGTTAAGGTTAGTAAAAGTTCTGATTTCAGCAAAAACAACTGGCGTGCGAAGTGTGAAGTCTGATGCAGAGCTTTCTCGGCATCCTAGGTATATCCTAATCCCACCCAGATCCCAACCAGTAAATAATAGTGTGCACCCCTCTTGTTCATCTATCCCGGGCATAGCCTAGGCAGCTACCTAGACCACATCAACCAAGGGGTTACATTTACATGTATGCAAATTTTCAAAAGTATTGATATAGAAAAAAAAATTACATATCTAAGGAAAAACAGGCTGCAGTAAATAATAAATAACATTTTCTAAATAACTCAATACTACATCAAGCACCCAAGCCCACTTATATTCAAGAGTGGGGAGAGAGGGTAACTAAACAAAAGGAAATTATTTCTATTGTAATTATAAATCAATGTAATTATCAAAAAAGGCAGATAGTGGCACATATCTAACGCCAGAATACTAACTACCTCTCCAGTGCACATCACAATTACTCTGGATTAGCGGTTGTCAGCTCCACAAATTGCTCTACTTGAGATGGATTTTAAAAAAATATTGCACCTCTTCAAACTTAAAAATACACTTTGCAGGAAATTAAAAAGTAAAAGGCCCCTAAATCCACCGCTTTTTGTCATAAAGCCAAAAAAGCTTGCCATTTATCCTGAGTTCCTTTACTGAAACCACGATAAATTCTCACTTTTGGTCATAAAACAAAACTTTCTTATTCCAAAACAGAATGAGCAAAGAGCCCAATTCCTGTTGGGCTCTAACACTTGTGGCCTGATCAACCTGGAAGTCCTGCAAGGTCTCTAATGTGTCAGTCAAATTCAGAAGGCCCATATTCTGGACAGCCACTCCTCTAGAATCAACAGACTGACCTCCAACCCGCATGGCAGGTGGTAAATAAAAGGCTTGCAGAGCAGAAGGAAATGCCTTTTCTGGAAAGATGCTGGATGACCAAGGGAGAATGACAAGAGAGGAGATGCAAGAGACAATTTTTCACAGCTCTCCCAGTGAGAAGTTTGATTAAAATCTCTGGTTTGGGCTGTAGAACTAGATGAACTGGAGAAAGCACAGTGGTCATTATCTGTGGTCAAATTCATCTTTTCAATATATGGAGAGAGATTTCGTAGCAGCCCCCTGCATTGAAATCACAGTGCCTCTCACCTCCGTGTGAAAGCGCTGCAGGCAGCAGGGCAGCAGATCGCCTCCCTTTGGGCCTCCTTCCCTCCCTGTGTCCCGCCCTCATCTGATGTAATTTCCTTTAGGGCGGGACACAAGGAGGGAAGGAGGTGAGAGTCGCTATGACTTCAATGCAGGGGACCCGGCCCAGTGGTGGGGGGAGGGGGGGAGCAGCAGTGGCGGCAGCCTTGCCCCGGGCCCAGCCCAGTCTCTCGACGGCCCTGCAGTAAATAAAGAAAATATTATTTAACCTGAATTGTAGGAGCCCGATGTGAACACAGCCTCTGCCTTCCTTCATGAAGCAGGTGAAAGCTTGGCTCTTCTCCCAAGCCTTTAACAAATGTGCTAATCTCACCCACACAAGGACTAACAACAGCCTCATATACAGTGCCTCACATACAGTAGCAGAACTTGCAACTCTAGGGGCCCTTTTACTAAGGCACGCCCAAAAGTTGCCTGTGCTGCTGTAAGTGTATGTTTTGGATGCTCGCTGGTCCATTTCCTGAGCACGCCTGGAAAAAGGGGGATTTTTTTTTATGTGACGGAAAATAGAACTCAAAACAGACACGAATGTGCTTCTGTCGACCGAACGCCAAAGCGCTGCGGTCCGCCCCTGACAACGCAGAGGCTACTACCACTGAATTTCAGAAAACAAGAAGTCCAGAACTAAAGACCTATCAGCCATAGCAACCCTGAGGCACAAAACCAAAACCAGTCTGCAGACCACACTAGACTAAAACATACCTGGTGGGTTATTGACTGGTCTGGAGCGTCTAGAGCAGTGATGGCGAACCTATGGCACGCGTGCCAGAGAGGGCACGCAGAGCTGTCTCTGTTGGCACTTGCGCCGGCCGTCGCCTCAGCTAGTTCCAGTCCTCCGTTGTCCCACCCACCCGGCACCAGGCCTTCCTCCCTCCCACCTGGCACCAGCCCGCCCGGCCTCCATCCCTCCCTCCGAGCATGAAATTTAAAAGTCTTCCCTTGTCGGAGTTAAGGCGGCATCAGCAGTAACAGCGAAAAGCATGCTGCTGGCTCAGCGCGCCTCCTTCAGCAGCATGCTTTTCGCTGCTACTGTTGACGCCGCCTTAACTCCGACAAGGGAAGACTTTTAAATTTCGTGCTCGGAGGGAGGGATGGAGGCCGGGTGGGCTGGTGCCGGGTGGGTGGGAGGGAGGAATGCCTGGTGCCTGGTGCTGGGTTGGAGGGAGGCAGGCAGGCCGGCCTGGTGCTGGGTGGGAGTGCTGGGTGGGTGGCTTGCCTGGTGCTGGGTGGGTGGCTGGCCTGCCTGGTGCTGGGTGGGAGGGAGGGAGGGAGGGAGGGAGGCCGGCCTGGTGCCTGTTGCTGGGTGGAAGTGCTGGGTGGGTGGGATGCCTGGTGCTGGGTGGCCGCTTGGTGCTGGGTGGGAGGCCTGGTGCTGGGTGGGTGGCTGGCCTGGTGCCTGCTGCTGGGTGGGAGGGAGGCAGGCCTGATGCTGGGTGGGTGGGAGGCTTGGTGCTGGGTGGGAGGCCTGCCGCTGAGAGGGAGGGTGGGCAGGGGGGAGAGGAGGGTGGCTGGACATGGGTGGATGGAGGGGAGGGCAGGGAGGAGAAAAACTGCACATGGATGGAGGGCAAGAAATGAAGAAGAAAGGAGGAAAGTAAAGAAATAAATGGAAAGGAAGCCTGGAAACGGAGTTAAGAGAACAGGACCAATATGGATAGAAAAACAAAATCACCAGACAACAAAGGTAGAAAAAATCATTTTATTTTTATTTTAGTGTTTGGAATATGTCCAATTTACATCTGCTGTCTTATTTTGCACTGGGTATACTGGAGCTGTAACAGCTTACAGAAATGATTTATAATGAAAAAAATCATGTTTTTTTCTCCTATACTAGTATAATATTTTCAGTGATGTCTGTTTATATGCGCCATGGCTGGTGTAAGGGGTGTGGCCGTCATAGGGGTGGAGTCATGTGGTGACCCCGCCCATAATGAGTTAAATTGCCCTGTTGGCACTTTGCGATAAATAATTAGATTTTGGGTTGCTGTTTGGGCACTCGGTCTCTGAAAGGTTCGCCATCACTGGTCTAGAGGAAAGAAAATTAGCAGGTAAGGCCTAATTTCACCTTCCTCAGCGACCCTCCAGACCGGTCAAGACGCTTGGGAAGTACCAAAGCAGTAAATAGTCTAAGGGCGGGAACTCCGAAAACCAGATGTCAGAACTGCCGCACCAAAATTTGCATCCTCTCTAGCCTGCACATCAATCCTATAATGCTTCACAAACGAATGCAGAGAGGACCAGACAGCCGCTCTGCAAATATCTTGAGGAGGAATCAAACTACTTTCAGCCCAGGAGGAAGCCACCCCCTGAGTAGAATGCACCTTAAGTACCGAAGGCACCTCACGCCCCTTGAGCAAGTATGCCGAAGAAACTGCCTCTTTCAACCATCTGGATATCGTTGCTTTAGAAGCTGCAGCACCGTTCCTAGGTCCCCCATACAACACAAACAACCTATCAGAGGCCCGAAACACTTGAGTCCTTGTCAAGTAAGAACACAAAGCTCGACGAACATCCAATTTAGCTGAAAGGCGTTGAGTCGAATCTCTCGACCTATCGCCCAAAACCGGCAAAGAAATGTCCTGATTCACATGAAAAGAGGAAACCACCTTAGGCAAAAAGGATGGAATGGGCTTCAGGGACACCTTTTCCTTAGAAGAAGTCAAAAAAGGAGCATGACAAGACAAAGCCTGCAACTCCGAAATCCGCCGAGCCGAAGCAATAGCCACCAAAAACACCGTCTTCAGAGTGACCACTAAACCTCCACACACTGAGGTCTGCAGCGACAAGGCAGACAGATCAAAACTACGCCTAATAAAGGATTCCAACTTCCTATCTTGAGGATCCCTGAGAGCAGCCCCCCCCCCATCAACAGGAATAGCAGTCGCTTTTGTGACCGCCGTCACCACCGCATCTACTGTATATAGACGTGCAGCAAAATGAAAACCACCATGTGTCCATTTTCGGCCTGAGACCTTAATGCCACCCATTGACTTAGTGGTAAGGTCTTGCGCGCTAACCGGGTGGTAAGCGTGCAGCGCTTGCCAACTGCCAATTACCACTGGGTAAATGCCCTCCGGTAGAAAATAGAAAATATTTTCTATTGCATGTTTGGGCATGCGCCAAAAATGGAATTACCGTCCAGAGCATGCGGTAGCTAGGTGGTAGTGCCAATTTGAGGCGCGTTGGACACACGTAGGCGCCTACACGCCTTTGTAAAAGGGCCCCCTAGTTAAGACTATATTCAAGCGTCTTTCTGACTTCATTTTCAACTTTCTTTAAATTAGTCCCCTTATGTTTGCTTACACCCTGTGCTGTCTATTACAATGTTTTACTGTATATTGAGTTGACATTGTAAGTAGTAGTACTATGCCATACTATGTACGGTTGTTTGTATATTTTTACTGCTGTAATTGACTATTGCCTATGTTTGACTTATTCTTGCTGTATATTGCCTTGAGTGAATTTCTTCATAAAGGCGATATATACATCCTAATTAAAAATAATAATAACTACTATAATAAATAGAAAACAATAATAAAATCAGATTCTAAGAACAATTTAAAAAAAAACGAATAAAAATCAGTAAACAGCCTGCTCTATAATATTATATTTTGTGTGGCACACTAACCCACCATTCCTAAATAACCGTCACAGCTCCGATTGTCCCAGTCACTTCCAAAGGAGCTCCACAGTGGGGAGGAGGTGGGACCACTAGTGGCAGGAGCTAGATCAACTGAAGTATTCAGCAGTAGGCTAAAACTGGGATCAGTCTCTGGTCTTCTCTCTGCTGGTGTGTCTGGAGGTAAAGGAAGAACAGAATGGAAATTAGCAGCCTAAGGTGGTCCCCCTGTGGCTGTGTACATTTTCAGGCCATGGGTGGTTTTTCTGTTCCTTCCATTACTGATTTGCAAACCTGCTCCTGAGAGCAAAAAATGTGCATGTTTATCAAGGAATGAACTTAAACTAGAGATCCACAATATTCAGTGCAGATATTTAAAAAAGCAGATTTGTTGGTGGTGCTCATAAAACCCTACTGTGTAATGATAACAGCTACTGACTGATTTCTATGAAGCTTTCTATAAATGCTTGTAGAAGTTTCTGACTTCCACCAGCAATGATGAATGTGTGAGGAACACTTTCTGAATCTTTAAAGGCTCAGCAGTTTGGAATATTTTGTTACAGTCTGGCAAGTGTTGGGGAGCACTTCGGAGCTGAGGGAGTCCTAGAGGAGGAGGAGTGGCCTAGTAGTTAGGGTGGTGGACTTTGGTCCTGGGGAACTGAGGAACTGAGTTTGATTCCCACCTCAGGCACAGGCAGCTCCTTGTGACTCTGGGCAAGTCACTTAACCCTCCATTGCCCCATGTAAGCAGCATTGAACCTCCTATGAGTGGGAAACCATGGGGTACAAATGTAACAAAAATAAATAGATATTATTCAGTGGCTGCAAAAACTGAAGTTACTATACTCCAAAATGTATTGTTCCAAATTGTGCCCCCTCCTTTGCTTTTTCCATTTGCTGTGAAAAGTTTTTTGGTTTTTTTTTTTAAAGGGAGGAAAGCTCCTTAGGAGACCTAGATTGGGATATTTTTCTAATTGATTTCTCTACTGCATTCAGATAGTTCTGAGAAGATTTTTCTTAACCTGGAGCTGGTGTGCATGTTTTAATTGAGTAAAGACATAACTAAATTGTAGGGAAAACATTATTTTGTTAAGCTTAGATTATATTAAGCACAAAAGTGTTTTCTGGTTAAAACCATGTTTGTGCAGGCTATCCCAGATCCTATTGTAAAAAACTTCAACATCCAGGAAATCATTTAAAGAAAATCTAGCTGATATAACACATTTTCCTTTTGTTTTCCCCCCTTTTCTTTTACTCAGCAGTTTCCTGCTACTGCTTTCAGCTTCCAGCTGTGTTGGAACCAGGACTTGAATATAGTGCCAGAAGCCTTCATTTTCAGCTATTTGGCAATTCTTTCCTCCTAATTTATATGCAACTCCCAGTGCCTTGTTTGGTCAGTGGTGACAGTCCTCTGGGCCAGATGCCATGTACCAGGCCTGTTTTCAAAGACCTGGACCCTTGGGCCATGAATGTGGCCACTAGGTGACACACTTCAACAATGAACACAACTCCTCCCTACTTTCAGGGCCTGTGAACATTGCCTTTGCAGTATAAGCAGTCCCAGGTAATCCAGGGGGGGGGCAGGAGACCTGACTCCAGGATTGAACTGGAGTGGACCTGCCTGGTAGCACACAGTATCACCACTCAGTCACCAGTCTGACCTACATTCTACCTTCTAAGTACCTGTAGCAAATTTATAATTGAAAACTGTAAACTTATTTGTACTTGTATGCAGGGACATAGCCAGACTTCAGTGGTAGGGGGGGCCAGAGCCAAGGTGAGGGGCACATTTTAGCCCCCCCCCCCCCCCGCCGCTGCCACCAAACACCCCCCCCCCGCCGCCATTGCCTACACACCCCGCCGCGACCAGCACCACCTCCAACAACTTTGAACCCCACCCCTGCCGACGACCCTCTCGACCCGCCATCGCCTACCTTTGCTGGCGGGGGACCCCGACCCCTGCCAGCCAAAGTCTTCTTCCTTCGTTTGGTTTCTGAGTCTGACGTCCAGCACGTAAGCACGTACAACATGCAGGACGCCAGACTCACAGAAACAGAATGAAGCCCTGCAGATCGCAAGGCTTTGTTCTGTTTCTGTGAGTCTGACGTTCTGCACGTTGTACGTGCTGGACGTCAGACTCAGAAACCAAACGAAGGAAGAAGACTTCGGCTGGCGGGGGTTGAGGTCCCCTGCCAGCAAAGGTAGCAGACGGCGATGGCGGGTTGACGGCGGGAGGGGGGGGGTTGAGAGGGTCGTCGGTAGGGGGGTCCAGGGCTAAATCCACGGGGGCCCAGGCCCCCATGGCCCCATAGCAGCTACACCCCTGCTTGTATGAAATGACTGTTTAACAACGAAGAGCCCTCTTTCAGCAACTGTAATTTCACCACATGGTAGATTTTTACTAGTGTTATATAAAAGTAACAGTTCTCAGTCTGTGTAAGTAAAACTTTAATGAGTATTCCTGAGGAGCTCCTATTAGCAGATAGCCCTTGTTACTTTTTAATAGATTCTGACCAGAAGTAATTTCTCAAATATATTTTTCAGTAGTTTTAATGCCAGTGCGCAGTCTCGGGGGCCCTTTTACTAAGGCGTGTAGGCGCCTACCAAATTGGAACTACCACCTGGCTACCACATGACCTGGGCTAAATCATTGGGAGGCGGTAAAGTCTCAGGCCAAAAACGGATGTGCGCTGGTTTTAATTTTGCCGCACGTTCATTTTCAGCCACACACAAAAAAAGCCTTTTTCCCAGGCACGCTGAAAAAATTACCTGCAGGCGTCCAAAACACACGCCTACACCAGCGCAGGCCACTTTTAGGCGTGCCTTAGTAAAAGGGCCACTCTGTCCCTAAGGGGCCCTTTTACTAAGGTGTGCCAACAAATGGGCTGCGCTAGTGTAGGCGTGTGCATGCAGATCAATTTTTCAGTGCACCTGTAAAAAAGGCCTTTTTAAAATTTTTTGCCGAAAATGGACGTGCGGCAAAATGAAAATTGGCGCGTGCCCATTTTGGGTCTGAGACCTTACCGCCAGCCATTGACTTAGCGATAAGGTCTCATGTGTTAACTGGTAATCGTCTACGTGCGTAGAATGATGATTACCACCCAGTTTCTGCCGCACACCAGAAAATAAAAATTATTTTCCGGCGTGCGTAGCGGATGTGCGTCAAAAATGAAGTTACCGCAAGGGCCAAGCGGTATCTGGGTGGTAACTCAAAATTCACATACGTTGGGTGCGCGTAGGCACCTACGCGGTTTAGTAAAAGGGCTCCTAAGTCATCATTATGCAAAAAAAATCAAAGCTTGCTCTAAAAGGTTATCTGAAGGAATATAGGTTAGATTCTCCATCCTTTATGACAACCTACAGACCTACCAAGTCTCCCGTTTTTGTGGGTCATCTCCAGCACATCCGCTGGGAAGCCAGGATCTCCCACTGAGCAGCTTCCCCTTCCAGCAGCAGCAGGAGACGCCTTAATAAAACATCATCTGGCTGCCATGGGACCGGCCTGCTGCCGTTGGAAAGAGAAGCGACTGCTGGTACCACAGGCCACTGTTGGGTGTGTGCCAGGGGCAGAGCTGTGGGTTGGGTGAGGTGCAGCTATGGGTGGGGCTGGGGGTGTGCACTAAATCTCCCACAGAATAAACTGCCCCCCTTGGAAGCTCTGCAACCATGCATCAGCATTGGGCTACCTCTGATATATGCATGGCTTTCGGAGTCCAACCATTATTTTGACAAACACAAATTATATAATTTGATTCACAGGCTTCAGTAGTCTGGAGACTTTAAGCACATTGAAATTAGAAGGTATCTAATCTTAGCATGCTTTCTGAGATTGGGAAATGATGGGAGTACAACCAGAAGTTGCTGTACCTCCATCACGATGCATATCCATTTAAATTCTTTCCAGGGCCACAAGTAAGATAAGACCACCTATTTTGCACCTAGCCTGGCAAGTGCTTGCTTCCCAGATGCCCATTCTGCCTCACTTGGCTGGGGTTTTGCTTTCAGTTGAAATCTACTTTGCCTTGATCAGTCTTTATGCTCCAACGGATAATCAAGGTTTTTTTAAAATGATAATACCGGTATGACTGACCAACTGCTCAGTTTTATGGAAGGCTCCTTATTTATAGATGGAGACTTAAATCTGGTGGTGCAACTTCTCCTGGACAAATCTAAATTGTTAAGCAGTCGAGTGAAAAAAGAAGCTACAGATAAATTAAAAAATATTCTCAGTTTCTTAAAAGTGGTAGATGTCTGGAGACTCCTCCATCCCAACCAGAGAGATTATGCATTCTTTTCTAATAGGGCTGCATTTTGATTAAAATTTTAATCACAATTAATTACACGATTAAGAGGTTATACATTCTTTTCTATTAGGACTACATTTTGATTAAAATTTTAATTGCAATTAATTGTGTGATTAAAGGTATGTTATTTATTCATTTTTTTCCAACTGCAGCTCCTTGTGACTCTGGGCAAGTAACTTAAGGTTTCTTTTTACAAAGCTGTGCTAGCGATTCCTGCTCAGAAAATGAGAGGAGGTCCATTCAGTTCCTATGGGCTTTCTTTCATTTGCTGCACAGTAATCACTAGTGCGACTTTATAAAAGAAGCCCTTAACCTCCATTGCCCAGAGTCGCAAGGAACTGCAGTGGAAAAATAAATGAAATACCTTTAATCACACAAATAATCACAATTACAAATTTTAACTGAAATGCAGCCCTAAAAAAACATAAAATAAAATAAAAAGTAATGAAAGATGATAAATACAAAATACAAATTGAAAAATTACAAATTAAAGAATCTAAAACAGCATGCAGAGCAGCTATTAAGGGGTCCTTTTACTAAGCCGAGTAAGTGTCTACGCACGCCCAATGCGTGCCAAAATGGAGTTACCACCCGACTACCGTGTGGCTCTAGTGGTAATTTCATTTTTGGCACACATCTGATACGCGCATCTGAAAAATATTTTTTATTTTCGGCACGAGTAACGGACACGCACCAAGTGGCATTTGGCGCATAGGTCATTACTGCTCAGTTACCGTGTGAGTCTTTACCACTAGGTCAATGGCTGGCGGTAAGGTCTCAGACCCAAAATGGATGCGCAGCAATTTTCATTTCCATTTTTGGCAAAAATAAAAAAAGCCTTTTTTACAGGTGCGCTAAAAAAATGGATCGGTGTGCGCCCAAAACCTGCACTGCAATCCATTTTTCAGCGTGCCTTTGCTCACACCTTTTTCAGTAGTAGCTCAAAGTGAGTTACATTCAGGTACACTGGATATTTCTCTGTCCCAGGAGGGCTCACAATCTAAATTTGTACCTGAGGCAATGGAGGGTTAAGTGACTTGCCCAAGATCACAAGGAACAGCAGTGGGATTTGAACCGGCCACCTCTGGACTGAAAGATTGCAGTGCTGTAACCACTAGGCCACTCCTCCACTCCTATTCTAAGATTTAATTACTCTTGGTTGAGGCAGACCAAGTAGCTAATGTGGTTACAGTGACTCTATCACATTGCCTGATCATGCTGCTGTGTGGCTGGAGTGGAGGAAACAACAGGAGGATGATGGTATCATATTTTGGAAGCTACAGGAGAGGAACCCATACTGTTCAATCAGCTCTAACAAGGGAGGGAGCATATATGGAGGATCAAGAAAACTTTCAGATCATTCGCATAAGCCAAAACCTTGACCATACCACCCTGCATCTCCATCCCACACACCTGCTCCGATGACTTCAACACCCACAACAAAGGCTCCAAAGAGAGCAAAAACAATAAGGGCGACAGTGGGCATCCCTGTCAGGTGCACCATTCCACTGCAAAAGTGAATGTACAGACCCCATTGACCAGCAGCTCTGCCAAAGGCCTAGTAGTTAGGGTCTGTATTGCACGTAAAAACCAGTCCATTACACCAACGTGTTCCAACACTGCAAAGAGAAAAGGCCAGCGGACCCTGTCAGAGGCCTTCTCTGCATCTAAGCTAATTAAGTAATGCTGGCTCATCATGCCTCTGACAGTGCAGCATAGCCAATAAGACCTTACAGACGTTAATAACTTTTTGCCGCCCCTTCACGAACCCACTTGCTCCTACCCGATCACCTGTGGCAAGTGTTCTGCCAGGTGATCCGCCAACAACTGAGATAAGATTTTAATATTCACGTTAATTAAGGCGATGGGCCGATATGAGTCTGGCAGGGTGCTATTACAATGTGGTTTAGTTATCAGCGATATAAGGCTGCATTAGCATATCGAGGAAAAGCCCCACTTTCCACCACAGTTGAATAATAAGAGTGTAGGGGTCCTAAGAACTTAACTTGCATTAGTTTGTAAAATTCATTTATAAACCCATCTGGGCCCTGTGATGTGAACCGAGGCATACAGGAACTGCACAGGTAGATCTGAATCGAATCAGCACCTGTACCAGAATATGAGTACAGAGACTGAAAATGAGCAGAAAGAATGTCCTCTATCTTGTCTGCCTTATTAGTGATCACACCCCACCGTTTCTCTAGAGCGCAGATCTCCTGGACGGGATGGTATTCATCCAAGGGTACTGATAGAACTAAAAAATGAGCTGGCGGAGCTACTGTTAGAGATATGTAATTTATTTTTAAAATCAAGCGTGGTACCGGAAGATTGGAGGGTGGCCAATGTAACGCCGATATTTAAAAAAGGTTCCAGAGGAGATCCGGGAAATTATAGACTGGTGAGTCTGACGTCGGTGCCAGGCAAAATGGTAGAGACTATTATAAAGAACAAAATTACAGAGCACATTCAAAGCATAGACTAATGGGACAAAGTCAACATGGATTTAGTGAATGGAAGTCTTGCCTCAACAGTCTACTACATTTCTTTGAAGGGGTGAACAAACATGTGGATAAAGGTGAGTTGGTTGATATTGTGTATCTGGATTTTCAGAAGGTGTTTGACAAAGTACCTCATGAAGGACTCCAGAGGAAATTGGAGAGTCATGGGATAGGAGGTAGGGTTCTATTGTGGATTAAAAATTGGTTAACAGATAAAAAACAGAGAGTAGGGTTAAATGGTCAGTATTCTCAATGGAGAAGGGTAGTTAGTGAGGTTCCCCAGGGGTCTGTGCTGGGACTGCTGCTTTTTAACATATTTATAAATGACCTAGAGATGGGAGTAACTAGTGAGATAATTAAATTTACTGATGACACAAAGTTATTCAAAGTCGTTAAATCGCAGGAGGATTGTGAAAAATTACAAGAGGACCTTACGAGACTGGGAGACGGGGCGTCTGGATGGCAGATGACGTTTAATGTGAGCAAGTGCAAAGTGGTGCATGTGGGAAAGAGGAACCCAAACTATAACTATGTCATGCAAGGTTCCGCGTTAGGAGTCACGGACCGAAAAAGGGATAAGGGAAATATAAGATCACACTTTTCACTTGTAAGCCTTGGCTCCTTTATTTGCCCTGTAACTATCAGGAAAGTAGCTCAGTGGTGCTATGTTTTTGGTACTCAAGTCATCCTCTGAGGCACTCCCTCATACACCGGATCAGCGCAAAGCACCTGCAAAACACAAGTTGGTGGAGATAGGGTTCAGGTGGTGGCCCTTTGTGCACATGTTTTGTTATGCCCCCTCAGACATCCTGTGAGAGTTGAGGAGAACCAGATTGGGGGCTTAGTAGGGAGTGGGCAATCCCTGCATGGCCAGAGGTGCCTGGCATTAGGTGGGCAGGGCCATAGTGGATGGTTTGGGGATACTTTCTTGGGGACATCTGCACTTGGGTAGGGAGGTGGTGATGGGCAGTTAGCTAGGGCAGTTGGAACCACCATTCATATATGTATGTAGGCATGGAGCAGCAGCCTTGATCATAGCTGGGGCAGTGTCAGAGATATGCAGGCCCTTATTGCAGCCATGGGGGCTCTGGACATGGGAGACGTTCTGGTGTTTTCAGGATTTCTGAGTCGTGGGAACAGGGGAGGGGGGCCTGATGGCCTTCCCACCAATTCAATGCATGTGATCCTAGCAAGGCATGGTGCTTGCAAATGGCTGATACAGGGTTCCTAACAGCACCGCAGAAAACTCTCTATGACAGGGTCCTCCTAATGAGCCTCCAGGCCCTTGTGAAGACATTGTGCATTGGCAGGTGGTGATTTCTCTTCATAATTTCTCAGGCACAGGAGGACAAGGAGCTGAGACTCCTCAGCAGAAAAATTTGACTTTCTCCTGAGGGATATGTTGAAACAGAATTGAAAATGCTCTTCCATGTGCAGCATGCATTAATGCATATCCATGATTCACTTTTTGAATTATGCATTTAAACATGGCAATGGTACGTGTCTCCAGCACTTTTTTTTCTGTTTGCCTATCTCATGCCATGAAGGGTTCTTGCTTCTATATATATGTTTTCTACACAGATTGCAGATTGTCACGCTTTTTCAATTTTTTCTCTCTCCAACATGCTACTTTATGCTTTTCCCGCATTGGACCCATTTTCGCCCTGGCGCTTTAAAAACACTTCATATTTGGCAACACATTTGTTTTTGCTGCACATTCTCTTAGGCACTGATACCATCAGCATCCGATCCCAATTTATCACCAGAGGTGTTAGATACGTATACAGTTTTTTAAAACCCTGACTTTTTTGTGTTTTTGCTTTTAATCCAATATCCTCTCAACCCCCCCCCCTTTTTTTTTTTAGAAAAGTTTGACCAGCACTGTTTATTTTTATTTTTTTAGCATCTGTGCGTCATGTTCATGTTTGAGTTTTAGTATATATTCTTTTTTTTCTTTGTCTCTTTGTTTTTTTCTTTTTTTGTATCAGTTTATAGTACTGCCCAGGTGATTTGGTACCTAGTACAGTGCACCAGATTTCTTTCTGCTTGTGGTTTCCAGATGTGTGAAGCATTTGTTCTTATGCTATACACATTTTAACCTTTGAAAATTAATTTACTGCATTTTTAGTTGCTTCTTATATAAATATGTTCACTGTGGTTATACTGCCTTTTTACATTTTGTTTCTCTATATGCCTTTTTATTTAATAGATTGCCTTTTTAAAATAACACTGTTATAATGCTGTTGTTTTTGTGCTGCTGTTTTACTGTAGACATTTCCTCCATGCATCATTTTATGTATTTTAATTATTGCAATGACTTTTAAAATTATTTAAATTTTACTTTTGTCTTATCACATGTTGCTTTAAGCAAGATTCTTAGTTATGATGTACTTTCTTGAGTATCTCTACCTTTGACTTTATGGTGTTTGTCACTTTTTGGATGCTTTTATGTACACTTACATATTTTATATATTTTACTAGAAAAAAGGCCCATTTCTGAACACAATGAAATGGGCGCTAGCAAGGTTTTCCTCGGAGTATGTATGTTTGAGAGAGTGTGTGTGAGAGTGGGTGTGTGTGAGAGAGAGAGTGAATGTGCGAGTGTGTGTGTGTGTGTGTGACAGAGAGAGATTGAGACTGGGTGCGAGTGTGTTTGTGAGAATGAGAGTGTGTGTGAGAATGAGAGTGTGTGGCAGGGTCCCCCTCCCCCTTCTCCCCTTCCTCCCGTCCAGTGCCAGCCCCCTGTCCTGCCGCCCTCGCCGCAACGCCACGCCCCCCATGTCGCCGCTGCCACCGCTCACCCCTCCACCACCACCGAGGTCTCCACCGCTCCCCCCCTCCAACCCCACAAGGTGATCCAACAGCCCCCCCCAAACTGCCCCGAGGTATCTCCCTCCCTCCGAGTGTCAGGGTCTCCCTCTCTCCCTCCCAGATCCCCGATTTTCAGGGTCTCCCTTCCACTTCCAGGATCCCCCCTACTACTACTATTTAACATTTCTAAAGCGCTACTAGGGTTACGCAGCGCTGTACAGGTTAACATAGAAGGACAGTCCCTGCTCAAAGAGCTTACAATCTAATGGACAAATGTACAATCTAGTTCCAGGATCCCCCCTCGCTCACAGTTCCAGGGTCGTCGTGCCTCCCTTCCTCCATCCCTCCCACTGCCAGCCCCCCTCCTTCCGAATTTTAGAAGTCTCACTTACTTAGTCTGGGTGATGGAGGATGGTGGCAGCAGCAGCATCGGTAAACGGTGTACAGGCTTGGCCCGCCTCTGTCTCTCAGCTCTGGTCCCGCCCTCATTTTCTGTTTCCGCTGGGGGGGGGGGGGGGTTGTGGTGTGTTGTGCTGGCGAAGTTGCAGGAAGTGGCGTGTGGCTTTGAGGATGGTTATTGTTGCATGGCAGATTGTGTGTATGTTGATGTGAGGGGTGGGGAGTTTGGTTGTGTGTGTGGGTGTGAGTGAGAGATGTTGATTCTCCGTGGTAGATCTTGTGTATTTAGTTTGGGAGGGGGGAGTGTGTGGGTGTGAGTGAGAAACAGAGATCTAGATTCACCCTGGCAGGGTTTGTGTATGATGTTGTGGGGGTGGTTGGGGGGAGTGTGTATGTGTCTGAATGAGAGAGAGAGATGTTGATTTTCCTTGTTTGAGTTTGTGTATTAAGGGGGGAGTGTGTTTGTGTGAGTGAGAGAGAGATGCTATTTCTGCATGGCACAGTGTGTGTATGATGTTGGGGGGGGGGGGAGGAATGTGTGTCTGTGTCAGACAGAAAAATGCTGATTGTCCCTTGGAGAGTTTGTGTATGATGTGGGTGTTGGGAGGGGGGAGTGTGGCAGAGTTTGTGTATGATGTGGGGGAGAGGGTAGCGGCGTCTGTGTGTGAGAGTGTTTGTATGGGGGACAATTGCCTTTCTTCCCCTGTACTTCCCTTTCCTTAGCCCTGTACCGGAAGGAGGGGTGTGGGGGGGGGGGGGCTTGCTTATTGTTTTGGTTGGGAATGTGTGAGTTGCATGATCAATCAGCTGTGCGATTTTGGGGGTGGGGGGAGGGTAGCGTTGTTCCACATCAGTGTATGTGTTTGTGGTTTTTGGGGGGTGGGGGTTGGGGAGGCAGAGGGTGTGTGTGGGTGATTGAGATAGAGAGATGTTGAATTTCCTTGTTAGAGTTTGTGCATTAAGGGGGGGTGGGGGGTAGTGTGTGTGTGAGTGAGAGAGAGAGAGAGAGAGAGAGAGAGAGACTGTCTCTCCATGGCAGAGTGTGTGTGTGTGTGTGTGTGTGTGTGTCTGAGTGAGAGAGATGTTGATTTTCCATTTTAGAGTTTGTGTGTGTGAGGGCGTTTCTGAAGGAGGCGGCGAGTGGATTTCAGGGGGGGGGGGGGGGAACTGGGAGGGAGGTTATTTGTGGTGCCGGAGACGGCAGAGTGGGTAGTTGTGTGTGGGAGGGCTTTTGTTAGGGAGGCGGCAAGTGGATTTCAGGGGGTGTGTTTGCGGCAGCATTATCGTTGATGTTTGGAGAGTGTGTCGTTGTGTGTGGGAGGGGATTTGTGAGGGAGGCGGCGAGTAGATTTCAGGGGGGGTGGAACTGGGAGGGAGGTTGTTTGTGGTGCCGGTGACATTGGGAGAGTGGGTAGTTCTGTATGGGAAGGCGTTTGTGAGGGAGGTGGCGAGTTGATTTCAGGGGGGGTGGTTACGGTGCCATTCCCGTCAGTATTGATACCAGCGATGTTGGGAGAGTGGGTCGTGTGTTTGGGAGGGGTTTTGTGAGGGAGGCGGCGAGTTGATTTCAGGGGGGTGGTTGTGGCGCCATTACCGTCTCAGTCTTGATACTGACGACATTGGGCGCGGACTGATGCTTGCTGGGGGGGCGCGGCGTAACATATTCTTGGATTCCGTTGGTGTGTCTCGTGCTGCTATGTTGTGGTTGGTCACAGCTGCTTGTGACGTACCAGGAAGTACTGACGCCAGTTAATGAGATGGATAGCACGAATGCCTCAAGGTTTAAGTGCCACGCAGTCAGCTTCAGAACGTTGGAGGTGCTTTTTATTATATAGGATGTATTTATAGATTTTGTAACCCCTGATACAGGTGGCTGTGCCCACCGAAACACGGCCCGTGTCGGGTTTGTTTTTGCTGGTGCTATAATAAAGTTTATTTGATATCGTCCCCACAGCTGATCGCCTTTTGTGTCTACCTCTACTCCTGTTTGGTTCTTCCATGTGCAGCACCATATATAGACATGTTACATGTGGAAGGGATTCCTAACTTTGGCAAATAATGTTTTTTCAGCACAGGACCACTTCCGCATGTAGACATTTTCCAAGGGTTATTTTCCACTGGTGACACGACTATCTGATGAAGTCTGTGTCAGTCTGTGGTGCATCTTTATTGTGGCCAGTTTGGGGGGGGGGGGGTATATTCTAACACTGAAAAATGTTTTTCTTGACAATTTGTTATACCAGTGCTTTTCTGGCCTTTTTCAGACAGACGTCTTTTTGGACTTGAATGCCGTATTGGAAAATGCCCCTCCACTTTAGTATGTTACAAAACAGTGGGTATATTTAGAAATGTTCTTGAAGCTTTTAACCCAGGCAGCAACTGCTGACAAGATAATTGACAGCTTAGAATTTTTATCAAAGTGCTCCCTTGTACTTATTGTAATCAAATTTAACTGTGCTGTGAAAGGTCCAAAAGTAGAACAGATGGATAATGGTTTACTGAGTAGTTTTGAATCTTGGCTTGACCAGATTAGAAAGAAGGAGAGTTTATAAGATTCTTGGTGTCTCTTAAGGTTTGTATGGAGGAGAGCAGGAGAGAAACAGCTCTGTTACCTGGTACTGACAGTTAACAGACACAGACACTCTGTTTTGTTGGTACTCTGGAGATAGCCACCACTTTTAGCCTTAATTGTAAAAAGTCCTTCCTCCAAGTCTGAGTGGTCTTAACCTCATCTGGGTACAAGGTGACCTTCTAGCCACAAAATAAACTATCTTTACATTTGAAGTAATGCTTAAAAATCAAAGATTTATTAATCTCTAGACTCAAGAAGGAGTTAAATAAAATAGGTGCCAGCACTATTCTCTGGGTTATCAATAGATCTCAGAAGGCATCAGGCATATAAACTGAAAGTGTACGACTCTCGAGATGTGAAGTGAACCAGTCCAACACTTTGTCTCTGATGCCCAAAGAATGAAAAGACTGTCCTTCATGTGACCTTGCCCCTCTCCCTGATGGCACATAAAACATTTTTGAGATACTAGCTCTCTCTCTATATTACTGATCTTCAGGTCATCCTTCAGGTACCTATGACATAACTCACCAGTTTCCAGATACCTGGATTGAGGAAAGTTCAAGTTCTTTGCTCAAACCATATTCTCCAGGGATACTATCGTATGATGTAACACCAAACCAGAGCCGTAGCGAGGGGAGCTGACACCCGGGGCGGGTCGCCGCTGCGCACCCTCCCCGGGTACAGCACGGCGCACCCTCCTCCCGCTGGAGCGCACCTCCCCCCCCTGGAGCGCATACCTGCGGCGAGGGACGGGCGGGAGGGCCGATCCGCCCCGACTGCACGTTGCTGGGGTGTGTCGGCTCCGCGCTGGTTCACTGCTCCGGGGCAGAGAGGGCAGTGCACCAGTGCGGAGCTGACACCCCCCAGCGGTGTGCACCCAGGGCGGACCGCCCCCCCCCTTCCTACGCCACTGCACCAAACTATCTTTAACAAAAGTTACTCCAGAATCCTGAACCATAGATATTTTTGTCTTTAAATATCCAATTGCTAATCCATTTTTCTCACTTAGAGGTCCTTTTACTAAGGTGTGCTGAAAAATGGCCAGTGCTGGTGTAGACGCATGTATTGGACGCACGCAGTTTCATTTTTCAGTGCACCTGCAAAAAAGGCCTTTTTTGGCAAAAAATGGATGTGTGGCAAAATAAAAATTGGCATGCGTCCATTTTGGGCCTGAGACCTTACTGCAACCCATTGATCTAGCGGTAAGGTCTCACATGTTATCCGGGTGGTAATGGTCTACGCGCATACAATGCCAATTACAGCCCGGTTAGCGCCGCGTGCCGGAAAATTTCCGGCGCGCTTAGTGGATAAGCATAAAAAATGAAATTACTGCTCAGGCCACACAGTAGCCGGGCAGTAGTTCAAAACTGACACGTGTAGGACGCACGTAGGCGCCTACACATCTTAGTAAAAGGGCTCCTTACTTTCATGGTCTTCTAACTTGGCCACTGTTTTTGTTAAATCAGAGGAAGATATACAGTAAGTGAATTTTGAAGTGCTGCCTCAATCCTCACAATTCCCTCCCAGCTGACTTAGAAGGCCACCTGCTGGATCTAGACAACTAGGGTTCACGCCACTTTGGCAAGAAGAACCGAGGGTTTAACATGGAAATTGACACCAAACTGTCCCACTTCAATCCCACCAATCTGGTTTGTGGTTTTTAGTTATCTTTCTTTCTGCCACATCTAGAAACATTTGCTGTCTTTTAAACATTGTTTGCATTAACACTGTCATATCTAAAACCCTATGATGCTGGCAGCCACTGACCCTATTGGGTTGATACACTGTAGTTTGGCCTTATAGTTTGATGTATTTTTGATTATTTACTCTACTTTTAGGTGTTTTTATTTAAGTGTCTTAATAAAGGATTTTATTCCTTTTTACAGTGCTATCCAGAGTTTTTAAGAAGTGTTTATTGGTTTCTATGTTTAGTTTTCTCCTTTGCTCCTTTGCTGTTCTAGACCGAAATCCAAACCCATTTTTTCCTGTGTTAAATTTCAAAATGCTTCAGTCAAATCACATTTGCCAGGATCTGGGACTGGCTCAAGGGGTTGTGGTGCCCTGAGCCAACTTTTACTTTTGTGTCCCCATCTTGGGGCAGTTTTATGCCGAGAACTGAGTAGATGTTGGGGCTTCAACCTGCAAGAAGGGCCCCACATCAGAAGAAAGCTGGTGTTGTAGCTTAAATGCCACTGCTTTACCTCGTTTCTGGACTTAAAGCTGACATTTTTCTGTCTTTCAAAACTAAAAAATATTTTAGTCCTGGTCCTGGTCCTGGTCCTGGTCTCTCTTTAGTATTTCCTCTTGTTTTTCTTGTAAGTCTTCTATAGGATCTCATTTTCTGTTGCTTCACTCTTTTTGTCTTCTTTCCTTCTATTAATCTCGTGACTGGTCCCTCTGTTTCATCTTTTTTTCTTCTTTTTTCTCATGTGTCTTTTTTATTAAGGGCCTCTTTTATCAAGCTGCGCTAGCGGATTCCAATGCGGTAATGCAGACAAAGCCCATTCATTTTGAATGGGCTTCATTTCAATGCCGCGTAGAAACCGCTAGCTTGACTTGATAAAAAAGATCCTAAATTCTTTATTTCTAAATTTTGAAACACATTTCACAAATATAAACTTGTTTACAGAAACACAGAGCATATAAAAATAAGGCATAAATCCAGTGGTGTGCTGGTAAAATTTTAACAACAGGCTCTCTCCCCGGTCCACCTCGGCGCCCCCCGTCCACCACTGCACCCCCCCCCCAATCCACCTCTGCGCCCCCCCATCCACCTCTGCGTCCCCCCCAAAAATTGCAGAGCTAGCTATAGCCGGGGGGGGGGGGGGGGGGGGGGGAGGGGCAATGCATTACTCTCTCCAGGAAAAAAAAAATTAAATGATCCCAGGTTCCAATCTAATTCATGTTTAATATGGGATAAAATGCCATAAATAAGTAAATAAATATAAACTTTTAATGTTCAGCACCTGATTCTCAAAGTGGACTTATTCCAAACACTATAATGAAAATAAAATTATTTTTTTCTACCTTTGTTGTCTGGTGACTTTGTTTCTCTGATCATGCTGGCCCAGTATCTGATTCTGCTGCTCTCTATCTGTTCCCTTGACTCCATTTCCAGGGCTTCCTTTCCATTTATTTCTTTTCTTTCCTCCTTTCTTCTTCATTTCTGGTCCTCTGCAGACTTGACTGTACAGTGGATCCAGCTTCTGCCTATTTTCTCCATCCATGTGCAGTTTCTTTCCTCACTTCCTTTTCCCTCATCTAATCTCCTTCCTCTATCTTCCCTCCATGTCCAGCATTTCTTCTCTCTCCCTTCCCTCCCCTCCATCCATGTCCTGAAACTCTCCTCTCTCCCCTGTCCTCCTCTATCCATCCATACCCAGCAATTCTCTTCTCTCCCCTGCCCCCCTACCCATCCATGCCCAGCAATTGTCTTCTCTCCTCTGCCCCCCTCTATCCATCCATGCCCAGCAATTGTTTTCTCTCCCCTGCCCCCCTCTACCCATCCATGTCCAGCGATTCTCATCCCTCCCCTGCCCTTCCCTCCCGCTCCCATCCATGTCCAGCGATTCTCCTCCCTCCCCTGCCCTTCCCTCCTGCTCCCATCCATGTCCAGCGATTCTCCTCCCTCCCCTGCCCTCCCCTCCTGCTCCCATCCATGCCCAGCAATTCTCCTCCCTCTCCTGCCCTTTCCTCCCGCTCCCATCTGATGTCCAGCAATTTTCCTCCCTCCCCTGCCCTCCCCTCCTGCTCCCATCTATGTCCAATGATTTTCCTCCCTCCCCTGCCCTCCCCTCCCACTTCCATCCATGTCCAATGATTTTCCTCCCTCCCCTGCCCTCCCCTCCCGCTCCCATCTCATGTCCAGTGATTTTCCTCCCTCCCCTGCCCTCCCCTCCCGCTCCGATCTCATGTCCAGCGATTCTCCTCCCTCCCCTGCTGCTCCCAAACATGCCCAGCGATTGCCCTTCGCCTCCACCGTCCCCTCCCGCTCCCATCCATCTTTTTTAAATACCTCCTCGCCGTTGAAGCGCCGCGTTAAAGTCCTGCTGCCCGTCTCTAGCTTTCCCTCCCTGCTTGCTGCAGTTCGTGTGAACTTCGTGCCCTTAGTCCCGCCTTCTGACGTATGACGTCAGAAGGCGGGACTAAGGGCACGCGAACTACAGCAAATGGAGGAAAAGCTTGGGCAGCAGCAGCAGGGCTTTAATGCGGTGCTTCAACGGCTAGGAGGTATTTTAAAAAGATGGATGGGAGCGGGAGGGGACGGTGGGGGCGAAGGGCAATCGCTGGGCATGTTTGGGAGCGGGAGGGGAGGTAAGCATGGCGCCCTCCTGCCATGCTTACCTCCTGCAATGGATCCGGCTCGCCCCAAACAACAACCGGCTCGCAAGAGCTGTCAAAATTTAACAAGCGGCTCTTGCGAGCCGGAGCGAGCCGGCTCCAGCACACCACTGCATAAATCCAACACTTGGACTAAAGACACAAAAAGAAACCATTTCTCTCTTTATCAGACCACTATCTGTGGGTGTGGAGTGAAGAAAATATAGAAATTTATTTATTTATTAATTAAGATGTATTTACTGCCTTTTGAAGGAATTCACTCAAGGCGGTGTATAGTAAGAATAGATCAAACATGAGCAATAGGCAATTACAGCAGTAAAAATATTCAAATAACAATACAAAGTACAGCATAGTATACTACTTACAATGTCAACACAATATGTAATAGAACATTTTAATTGATAGTGAAGGGTAAAGCAAAGATAGAACATATGGATAGGTAAAAGAGTAAGACAAGTTAGAAAGTAAGGTGACTAATTTAAAGAAAGTTGCACATGAGGTCAGAGAGATGGTTAAATATTATCTCAGCTAGGGTAGGAGTAGATAAACATATAATTGAAAAAGTAAAATATTAAGGAAAGGCTATTAGCATGTTCTAAACTCTCTCATTTATCCAGATTACCACAAGAATCGAGTAGTAGGCAAGCACAGATCACCTTTTCATGTCTATATATGGCTCATGTGCCTATTTATCCACCTATAGATAGATTTCATTCTTCTTTCTCCCCTCTTTTCTGTAGTCTCCCTTTTTTCACCTTTTAACTACTTACCACCTTTCTATTTTTTACTGTTCTCTCCCTGGTTGTCCTGTTTCTCTACCTCATTTCTTTGCCAGTCTCCTACTCTTTTCTATCTTTCACCCAGTTTCTAGTCCCCCCTCCCACCATTTCCACTTTCTGTACTCATTCCTCCTCACAACCTCATCTACCACCTCCTAACTCTCATTCCCTCCCCAACATCATCTGCCTTCCTCTGCCTCTTACCTCTAGTCCCTTTTTTATGTCTTACCCTTAATCCTGGCTGTTATTCCCCTTCTATCTCCCCTATTTCTACCATCTCTCACCGCCTTCAAAGACCTGTTCCCTTCTTTTGCCTCTCACCCTCTCCATAGCCCTATGTATATTTCAACTTCCTCCTAACCACTTTAGCCCTTTCAAATTGTCTTCCCTCCCCATTTTTCTATAATAAATCTCACAATGCTACTCGTAGCTCTCACCCAATCACTTAGTAACCATTGTCTTCCTATCCCCTGCTCAGTTTCTGTCCCCACGATTTCCCACCTAATCCCCAAGTCTCTACTCTTCCCCCTACCCAGTCCCTAAATCCTTACTTACACTCCCAAACCTAGCCAATCCTAAAGTCTTTCTTCTGATTTCCTACCCAATTCCAGAATCCTCTGCATTTGCACGGACACGTTCTTTCCCATATTCGTATGTCCCTGTTATCTGTTCTCCTGCCTCTTTCTTACTTTCCCCAGCATCTGTTGCCCCTTCCTTTTCCACATACCTCTTTCTTCCCTTGTTCAGCATCCTTTTCCAATATTAATTGACCCTGCCTTTCCTCCTCTGTACCCTAGCATCTACCCCTTTGCCCTTCCCTCTCCACCTAAGCTCTGCATCTGCCTTGCTTCTCACCTCCGACAGTTTGTCATCCTCTCCTTTCTCATTCCTCCAGCATCTGCCAGCATCAGTTTCTTTCTCTCGCTCTGCCAGCATTGCCCTCTTCCAACCTCATTTGCAATATCAACATCAGCCTCCTACCAACCTCAGCCACAAATCCAATCTCAGCATCAGCCCACTTTCAGCATCCACTCCCACTCCAGCTCCTGGTTCATTCCCAATCCTAGACCCCTGAAAATGCTAAATGCAACAGCAGGAGCTTGTTGCTTCCCTCCACTGCTCTGTTCCTCCAAACCCCTACTAGCTGCCTGCATCAGAGCTGTTTTGAAACACTAAACAAAGTTCTTCCCTTCGTCAGGCATCTAATAGCAGCTTTGGAGGACCAGAACAGTGGAGGGAAGCAATAAGCTCATGTCAAGGCTCTTGAGGCTTGTTAACTTGAGGCCTCAATATCTTGGAATGTAACCTTGGCACACCAATCACCCGAAGTCTCTATTATTTTATGAAGTCTCTTTTATTGAATAAATCACAGATAATTTACTCACAGACAGATGTTCAGAGGTGCTGCTCCAGGACACAGAGACTCCTTAATCTGAGAGCTGTTGGGGGTGGAGATCTGAGGAGAGGTAGCTATATTGCAGGGGGGGGGGGGGGAGGATAGTTGAACATGTAGAAATGTTTTGAGGCTGGGTGACTGGAATGTGCGATATTTCATTAGGGAGGAGATATTTTCAAGGTTAAAAACCAGGTTCGTTGTGTTACAAGAAATGATTTATCTTGGGGGAAAGAGCTCTAGAGCACTCGCTCTTGTTTATAACTTAAGAGCAGGCGCTGTATTTATAAGTTTTAGGATATTAATTTCTCCTCCAATCTCCAAAGGTGATAATTGCAATAAATTAAATAAATTAAGTATATATAAAAGATACCATATACTCTAGAACACAAAGAGACCGTATTTTTAGCTTCAAAAAGATTGATTTAATATACAATTGCACACGAGAGGTAGGTTTTAAAAGGATCTTAGAACAGAGAATTTGTGCATAAAATAGAACAAAGTAGCAGGTAGGTTAACTTACAAGTCCTTGTTACAAGCATGCTGTGGTCCAGCTGATTGATGAGCACATGTTCAGGAGCAAGGCATCAGCGGACCCCAAAGAGAGCAGCAGGTCCCAAGAGGAGGCAGGTCCCAAGAGGAGGCAGGTTCCAAGAGAGCGAGCTGGGCTGTTTCCAGGCCTTTTATAATGTTAGCAGAGAAGCATGGTGTGTGCATGTCCTGGATATTTTGCAAGGCATTATGGTTAATGTAGTCTGTTCACATGACCACATTATAAGTCCTTCCTTTCTGCACATGTCTGAAAGCTGATGGGAGGGGCAGGTATACCTTTGACAAGCAAATGTCCTGTTTATGCTTTTCCTCTGAGTTCTTTGTCTTCAATGGCTTCTCCAGACTTTCTGTCTCTTGGGTCTTTGGTTTTCAGAGATGTCCTGATGAGCGTCCAGGTACCCACCTTAGTCAAGCTTTTGTTCAGTCTTTTTAGGTGGGAGGGCAGAGAGAGTTATATATCTCTCTTTTGTCTTTGTTAAGTGTTTGTAATTGACTATCCCTGCTATCAGAAGTTCCCAGAAAAAGGGATAGGGAGAGAGGGGCTTGAAATGAAACCATTCTCTCTGCTGCAGTGTCAAATATATAAAAGCTGCACAAATATATTGGTGTATATATATGTATCTGATCCAACACAACATCATGCTACACATTTAATTCTGATGATTGGCTTATACCATAACAGTTGCAGGGAGTTTCAGCAGGACAGAGCTGTCTGGAATAAGATGATGCATGCTCCATGTCTCTGGCTAGATGGTGGTGGAAATGCCTAATGGCTGAAGGGACAAAGAGGTGTTGAGGCTTCACACGGGTTCAGGGAGGAGCAGATAGAGAGCAATGGGGACAGAGCCTGCCATCAGGTGGCAAGGGGTGGTCCTAGAGGACGGCTCTCGATTGGAGGGAAAGGTCATACCTGGCTGACCTCCCAGGACAGAGATAGTGAGAATGACCAGGAAATGATAGCAGGAAGACGAAAGAGCCAAGCTTGGCAGAGAGAGAGAGAGAGAGAGAGAGGAGGTTTGGGCAGCCTCACAACCAGTGGGTAACAGTTCTGACACAGCCAAGCAAGTGTGGTTGCACTGCCTGTGAACTACATTACCCACAGTGCATTGCTTATGTATCTTTGCAGTGAGAAACTGCAGCAATGATAGAACTGAGAATAACAGTAAAAGCATTACACACATTTTAGGATCACATTATAAACTAGTGCGAGGCTGTCAGAGGACAGAACAGCTCCTACCCTGGAAGGACTGAACCAGTAAGGTAGGCTTTCAGTGCCCTGAAGCAGGGGCATTTCCAGAACTCATTTTTTTTTTTTGGGGGGGGGGGGGGGGGGGGGTATCTTTGCTGATGGGGATGCCCAAGCCCCAGTAGCCAAAGTGATTCTTTGCCAAGCCCCTGCCCATGCTGCCTGTGCAGCAAGGAAGTCTGCAGAGTGCTCCAGCAGCCAATGCTGGCAATTCTGTGCATGCTTAGTTCAATGGATGAACTGAACATGTGCAAAAGTTCCGGTGTTGGCAGCTGGTGCACCCCACCGACTTCCTGTTGCTCAGGCAGCATGGGCAGGGGCTCAAGTGATGAATCTCTTTGGCTGATGGGGGTTGGTCGTACCTGCCAGCCAAGCATCAGGTGCCATAATTTTGGATGGGGCTTGAGCCCAAAGTGAGGGAGAGTCTTCCTAGATTATGCCCATGCCCTGAAGCTTGGACTCCATAAGCCAGTGCCTCGTTGGCTCATTCTATAAGCTGGCCTTCCAGGATCCCCTTGTTTACTTTTTAACATAAACATATATGTATGATAACAGCTGTTAATTTCTAATTTAGACCTTGTTAATATTGTTTCAGGGCTGAAGAAAGACCTGTGAAGAAAAGAAAGCTACAAATCTGCAATTTCCAGAAGAAGAAACTAAAGCTTATGGAGGCCATGTTAGAAGAGCAAAAGAAGCTGAGTAGGGCAATGGAAGAAACATGTCGGGAGGTGCGTAGGATTCTGGACCAGCAAAACATCATTCAGGTCCAAAGCCTACAGCTACAGGAGAGAATGATGAACCTGCTGGAGAAAATGATTTCAAAAGTCTAGTGTATTAATTTCATCAATAAACTATCAGTACACAGCTTGTTATGTAGGTATGTTGCATTGTTACAGGATTTTCCTGGGAAAGAGAACCTGTACAGGACTAGCGCAAACCAAATGCTTGCTTGACTAATATGCAGCTGTGCGGCTCGTCTTTATTCAGCAGAACAGACCCAATAAACCAATCAGATCATCCACATAATTGAGCCCTCAGGTGTCCTGTTAGCTAAGTACAAAAACTTGTGGATTGAGATCTTATAAAGTGTAATGGCAAAGGCAGTGAATAAGTGCACCGGATGAAGCAATACTCCAAGCAATTGTTTTTGACATTCCTTTGTCCTTGGTAAACAAAAATAGGTGCCATTAGAGGACTGAATTGTAGTCTGTATTTATTCTGATGACAGGTGCCCAAAGTTGTTGCACAGTACTGCAGGCTTTTCTACACTAGTCTGTATAGTATTGTAACCTGGGAATTGACTTTATAATTCCCTTATGGGTTTTCATCTCTGTTTCTTCTCCTCCCAACATCCCCCCCCCCCTTCCTGCATCTAATATGACTGAACTCCATCCCTACTTTCTGTATTCGGAACATTAGCCACGTGGACACCAAGGCCCCAACGCTCAGAAGCAAATGGGGGCGCTAGAGGCCATTAGCAGCAGAATAGCTCCTGTAGAATGCTGCGAGGCCCCTACCGTAGCGGTCAATGAGCATGCCAAATGATACTGCCACTAGCATTTAAAATTAGATTTAAATTAGGTCATTAGGTATTCCCCGTGATGTTCAGAGAACAGCACACTTAAGAAGGGCACCCCTAACATGGAAAACCTAACGTCAGCTCAGAGCTGGCATTAGGGTTGTTAAAGAGAGGATTCCTTTTGCAAGGAAGCTAAGGTACAATGGAAATCAGGGGAGGAACTAAAGAGACATGCAGCAAGCTTGCCTGGGAATTCGGCTGCCAATTTCAGCTGAGCAGAAATGGCATCTCTTTAGGGTACATTATTATCTACTGGTGTGTGTGTAAATTTTCAGGCTTTCCCTGTGATACATGCAGTAGTTGTGCTGATTTCTAAGGGTAGAATGTGTAAGTAAACATCACAAAGCACCGGCCAGGTCCTCCCTCTTTCCGCCGACTGGGAGTCGCTGCTTTCTTCCTTCTTTCCTACTCCCCATCTGGCATTCTGGGCATGGCCAGGCACAGTCCTCCTGCAGAAGTCCCTAATGCTCAACGCTAACAACTTGCCTAAATTTGCATGTCATTAGCGTGCTATTGTGGCGGTATTTTTCCGACGCTGTTTAGAACAGTGCCGGACTTTTGAGCATCTGCCTCTGACAGCACAGTGCTTCCTGTCTTCTTGGTTGTCCTTCCTCATTTAAATATGAAGCACATGGTTAGGGGAGGGGGAGAGGCAACCATAGGGACAGGCTGTGGTATCTTCACGCTACTCTGGCAGGGGTATGGGGGAGGGAGATGTGGTTCACTGCTTAAAGAGTAAGGTGGGTCAAAGTTCTGTGGGTGCTGCATATCTAAAAATAATATTTTTACCGATACTTGGATCTCCAGAGTTCTCACGCAAGTAAGCACTGTGACCGGGACTCTGTCCTAAAGGGGCTCAGGTGGGCGGCTTTGTGAAGGGTAGTTGGTTTAGCACTGGGCAAGGTTAAAGCACAGACAAACTAGGCACAAGCCTAGGAGCCTCTCAAATGCATATTTCAATGACTTCCAAAGCAGATTTCTGCCCCAGTAAATCAGCTGTTGGCAGAAGAAGGGGGGAAGGGAGAGAGACCAGAGCTGCCACTGCTTTCAGAAGTCTTTCTATTCTCCCCACCCCTGTACGTTGACTTCCAGTTGGCAGGAAGAATTGGCAGACAGTGCCCCTTACCTGCTGCTTCCTCTGCAGTCAGAACAATATGGAGCCCCGTTTGTGGGAGTTTTAAAATACGATAGGGACCCAATACAATTGTGTGCCTAGGGCCCACAAAAGGTTAATACTGCTCTGCTTACCATGTTACCTCCATCATAGACTGCAGCATGTAAAGGGGAAAGGGAAATGGGACTTGATATACTGCCTTTCTGAGGTTTTTGCAACTACATTCAAAGCGGTTTACATATATTCAGGTACTTAGTTTGTACCAGGGACAATGGACAGTTAAGTGACTTGCCTAGAGTCACAAAGACCTGCAGTGGGAATTGAACTCAGTTCCCCAGGATCAAGGTCCACTGCACTAACCACTAGGCTACTCCTCCAGGGTTATGTGCAGTGGTTTTCTGATGTGGACAAGATTCTTTGAATGCCATAGGGTAGCAGTCTTCACTAATTTTTTAATCAGGGCCACTTTGGAGCCAAATGAGCTGAAGTTGAACTGCCACTTCTGCGGGGCCATGATACTGCAACTGTTAATGACATCCATCCCCACCAACCCACCTTCAAACTTTTCATGGGGGGGGGGGGGTATACTGAAGAACGTGGGCATTTCTAAATGTGCTCTCTTCTCCTATTTAAAAATGCCTTGCCCTTCAAATATGTGACTCATTCCCCCCCCCCCCCCCCCCCCCAAATCTACCTTTCCCTTCCTGTCAGGCGCTTAGGTAAACAGAGGCAGAGAGTAGCAGGAAAAAACCCCAGAATGGAGTTGGGAAAAAATAAATTATGACTCACTTTTAATGCATAGCACCACATGCATTTATATAACTCACAAGCTGAAACGTTTTCATTGTTTTAAGTACATTAAATTTATGGAAAAAGTTTTAAATGATTATTGTCTTCTTGAGCCAGTCGGCACATAAGGCAGACCGACACATTTTGCACACTTGCTGGTCTTGTGTTTCATCAAGTGCTTCTAACCAGCTGATATCCAGCTCAGTGAGGTCCTTTTAAATGGTTTGAGACCACGTTTGTCTTGGTTTTCCTGGACCTCTTTGCCCTTCTGGTTTGCAGTTTATGGCTTGCTTTGGTATGTGCTGTGCTGTATATCTATTCTGTGTAGGTGCCATTTAAGTTGCTGTTGCTATAGTACCTAAGTAACTAGTGGCTGTTCAGTTGTCTCTCTTATTGCTTCAGTTTTAACCTTAGCTTGGCCCTTGACATGTAGGATTCTTTTTAAGCTGTGTTAATACCATCTAGTCTGTTCTAGACTTCTGTACTGTATAACAGAGTGTGTATCACAGTACTATTATAGACATGAATCTTTCTTCGAGTTGTTAACTGCTTACTGTCCCAGATCTTACACAGTCTGTTTACGCCTAAGGCTACTTTACCAAATCTAATTTTCATTTCTTAGGTGTTGTCTTTTATTACCAGAGTTCCTAAATAGGTGAATTCTGGTATTTTTTCTAGTTCAACTTCTTTTCATTTTGATTGCTATGTTATCTTCTATGATTATACTCATACATTTCTTCTTTTTCCTAAATAGTTAATTCATCCATTTACCAAAATGCATTATTCTACCTGTGTTGTTCTGAATTACCTGAAGAGAACTTACTAACAAGGCCACCTGCAAAATCCAAGTCCTCTTACTGCATGTTTCAAGCCATGTGATTCCTCTATTTTTAACTCCTACTGCATTCCACATTGACCAGTTCATAAGCTGACTAACATGGTGACAATATACAACCTTGCTTGACTTCAGTTACTATTTTAAACCAATTTGTGCAATCATCTTCCACTCTAAGGTCATAACCTGGTCTGGAGACATCAGGAGGGCCAAAAACACAACAGAAACCACCCAGTACGGCAAGGTTGATTATTGATAAAACAAGACCCAACATGGCCATGTTTGGCAACTGCCTGTATCAGGGATAAACATCCAACAACCTAGAGAGGATGATAAATACAGAGGTTGATTGATTGATTGTCAGCCAGAAATCTTCATGATAATCTTTAGCCATTTCCTTATGCTTGAATTGTCTGAAGATTATCATGAAGATTTCTTTCAAACAGTTGTTCAACCACTGTGTTTATCATCATCTCCAGGTTGTTAGATGTTTCCCTCGTTGCTGGAAGTTGCCGAAATGTGGTCACATTATTGGGTCTAGTTTTATCAATAAGCAACCTTGCCATATTGGTTGGTTTCTGTTGTGTTTTTTGACCTTCCTGGTGTCTGTAGATTGCCTCTTCTTTTGCTACCATTTTCCACTCTGACTCAGCATTCACTGTTTTCATACAGGTTTTCAATAATGTTGATGAATTTGGTATGACTTCATAATATTTCATAAGCTATTTTTCCAATGCTGTCAAATGCTTTTTCTTAATCCACAACATTTATAACGGCTGAGGGGAGATACGATAGAGGTCTATAAAATAATGAGTGGAGTGGAATGGGTAGACGTGAAGTGTATGTTTACTCTTTCCAAAAATACTAGGACTAGGGGGCATGCAATGAAGCTACAAAGTAGTACATTTAAAACGAATCGGAGAAAATATTTCTTCACTCAACGTGTAATGAACCTCTGGATTTCGTTGCCAGAGAATTTGGTAAAGACGGTTAGCTTAGCGGGGTTTAAAAAGTTTGGATGGCTTCCTAAAGAAGAAGTGCATAGACCATTATTAAAATGGACTTGGGGAAAATCCATTGCTTATTTCTGGGGTAAGCAGCATAAAATGTTTTGTATTTTTTGGGGAGCTTGCCAGGTATTTGTGACCTGGATTAGCCACTGTTGGAAACAGGATGCTGGACCTGATGGACCTTTGGTCTGTCCCAATATGGCAATACTTATGCACTTAAGTACTGGGTTAACCTTTTCTAATACTCTGCACAGTGTGAAAAATTTGATCTATGCAGGATCTGTTGGGCCTGAAACTTATAAGTTGGCACTTAATGAGGTCTGATGTTGTGCACTGTGAGTTCAGCAATTTGGTTGTCAAATGTGCCAGCCTGTGAGTTTTAAAAATGCTTCCAGTGAGGGAACACAAGGCCGAAGGGTGGATCTAGGGGAGGGAAGGGAGGCGAGGAGAACACCATCTTACAAGGGTTAAGATTGGATATGGGTCCTCAGGGAAGGAAAGGGGAGGGACGGGATAAGGGAAGAATAGGAATCGGGTACCTAGGGGGTTAATTTGGGGAAGGGGGGGACAGCTGCCAAAATAAGGGTTTAAATTTGCTGTAAGGGTGTATTACTCAAGATCTGGTTACTGTTATAATTTGGAGGTAGATGTACTACCCTATGTTTGACCTAATGTATTGCAAGTTATCCCACCGAAGATGGGGTGGGGGAAAAGGGGGGGGGGGGGGGGGAAGAAAAGTTGTTAAAAGTTTGATGACTGTAAACAGCGAAGTATACTTGTTAAGTAGCACACAGACCTGTTATAGCATGGCATTATACTCGCTGAGTTGAAGTGTTCTTGTTTTATTTTCATTTTGTCATCAATAAAAAACCGTTGAAACATAAAAATGCTTCCAGTGCTGGAATAAGCCCACTGGCAGATCTCATGTTAGTCACAGAGGTAGGTGATTGGCAGACCTCATCCTGCCAGCCAATGAAGATGAAGGTGGCCCAAGGCTTTTGCTGGCCTTCATCCTGCCAGCAGCTGAAAAAAGAGATGGCCCAGAACATCTGCCATGGGGGCGGGGGGAAGAGGGTCTTGAGGAAAAATGATGCCATGTAAGTGTAGGGAGTGGAAAGAAGTCTGGGATGATGCCGTTATGCTGATCAGGAGGTGAAGGAAAAAGAAAGGGGGAGAGAGATGATTTTGTGTACTGTGGATAGAGGGTATAGGGAAGAAAATGCGGGGCTCAACAGAGGATGAGGGTGTTTGATACTTTCTCAGAGCTGCTTCTGATAGATACATTTTGAAGGAAAAGTGTTTAAGACTAATGGTTCTCTTAGGCTGTATAACACCCTTGCATTGGCCCTATACAGCACCTTAATTTATAGAGGAACCCCCCTCCCCTTCTGTATACAATATTGACATGCTTTAATTGTTCTCCTGAAATATGTTCTATTGTATCAACTTATATATTTTTTATTGCCAGTGAAAATAAAGAAGATAAGCACAACAGATTTTATGTTATTATATTACTCTAGATAGTAAGCCAATGATCCATAGAAAAGGAGACAGGGAATTCTCCACCTGAGCCATGCCACTTATAATAATATTTCATTCAAAATGACCTTTCACTCATGACACTGCTTGCTTAAGTGGCACTTGAGAGCTTCCAGCTGATAATGGATGAAGCTTCACTAGCATTAGTGGTTAACAACTGGAAACAGATGGCTTTCTATACCTGGCATACAGCAGCTTCATTTACCTGCACTGAACAATCCAAGTCAAGATGCTTTCACTTGGATTCAAGTGTTTTTCATATTGGATACATGAATTTTCCCCCCCACGTTTGTGCTGTGTGGATGTTATACAATGGCATGTGAGGTTAATGGACAAAAGACCAGATTCTATACAGATGGTCTCATTTATCTTGTAAAATATTATTCAGAAACAGTAGACATTTATTTCATATTTTTAGAATACCTGCAGTTCATTGTGCTTGTCATAAAATACAATGCAGGGTTCATAAAATGTTTGGGATAGGCTAAGGAAAGCAATTAGGAAAAATATACTTTAAACTATACATGCAAAGTTCGAGTATTTCTCAGGTTTGCTTTTTGAATGGTGAAGTGATAGTGTCAATATGACCATATGTTATTAATGCACTATTTAATGTGCCTATAGTCAAGTTCTGCTAATATGTTCTTACACTTCACACTGAGGTTAATGCTTCAACAACACACAGATGGATGAGCTACCCTTCTCATGCTCCAGATCTGTGGCTGCTTGACTCAAATCTGCATTAGAATTAGTTGGCATGAAAAATCATATTTACTCAGATTGGGATTTCCATTATGTCCAAAGGATCAGTTCAGACAAATGGGTTGTGACCATCCACCAGCAGGTGGAGATAGAGAACTCGAATGCGTTATGCCTGCGCTTAGCAACCAAGCCAGTATTCTCTATCTCCAGCAGGCAGGATAACAGCTCCTGTGCACTGTGGTGACTTCTGTATGGCCTCCTGTCCTGCTTGCAGGTTCAGTTGAGTTTGGGGTTGAGAATATCCTGTGCCTCAGGTGTAAACCTAGTGGTCTAGGTCCTTCCCTGCTCCCCAGTTGCCACTTTCTACCTCTTTATCTCAGTCTTCCCTTCTCTTTTTCTCCTGCCTCTATCTAAAAAAAAAAAATTCTCGAAAAGCAGCCGCTGCGGTTCTTTTTGAGAGCACTTGTGATGTAGGAAGATTGTGGGGCTTCAGTGCTTTAGAGGTCATGAGACTGGCTGTTTTCTGTAAGTATATTTAGTATACCCGAGTTTGATTTGCCCCTGCCTTTCTCAGGGCACAGACCGTAAAAGGCTGCCCAGCACTGTTCCCGTTAGCTTCAGAACTTTTAGTACAGGAACAGTGCTGGGCAGACTTTTACGGTCTGTGCCCTGAGAAAGGCAGGGACAAATCAAACTCATGTATACATATAAAGTATTACATACCATGTAAAATAAGTTTATCTTGTTGGGCAGACTGGATGGACCGTTCAGGTCTTTGTCTGTCGTCATTTACTATGTTACTATGTTACTATTCTCAGTGTCTGAGCCTATTAAGTCTTATGTTCACTTCTGGGGTAAGCTCTTGGCTACCGATTCCTAAACACTTTGCTTTACTTCTGTGGACATGCTGCTTTTGCCTACTTTGGCCGTCAGCACTCCATCTCTGGGAGTTCAATCCGGCCCCGCTCTGATGTTGGTTTTGGCAGGCTCAGTGCCAGTGACTCCTACACTCTGCAAGGCTTCAGCAGCCATTATGTCAGCTGGTTCCTTGCCCGCTACCGTATACTGGGATATTGGTTTTGAAGGGGTTGAAGTCTCTGCCCTGCTGTTTTTGCCTAATTTGTTCATTTATTACATCAGGCCTTTTTATTAAACTCAGTTTAAGCTGCCTCTCCGTCCCCTCACGTTGCTTTTGAGGAGCAGAGAATATTCCTCCTCGGGACTCAAAGGAGGTGTTATCTGTGTATTCTGACTGTCCTAGTTCTGCTGATGGCCCTGACTTGGACATTTCAGAGGCAGGGGGTGATGTAGCTAGGCTGTTTTTGAGAGCAGACTGTTGATCACAAAATCTATAGAGGCTTTAAACATTTCTTCCCCTGCTTCTCAGTCCTCTAGTCCTACTCCATCTATTATGCCAGGTACTAAGAGACCTCCTGTATCTTTCCATATTTTTGAGACTATGCAGGAGTTTACTGCAGCTTGATGGGAGACCCGATTCTAACCTCTGGGTGGCTCATGCCATGTCCAAATTATATTGCTCTGCCTAAGGTGGATGCTGTTATTATGGCAGTTATGGCAGTTAATAAACTTACCAAAATCCCCGTTGAAGGCATTAAAGGATTATGCATGACCGCAAGCTTGAGGCTTCCTTGAAGCTTGCCTTTCAACTAGCTGCGTTGAATTCTCAGGCAGCAATTTCTTCTTTTATAGCCAAGGATTCTTTATCATGGATTCAACAATTGTCCATGTTAGACTCGCCTCCAGACTTTCTCCCTACCCTAGAGACGGGTTGTCCTATTTGTCAGACACCCTTTATGACATTCTCCGAGTGACAGCTAAGGGTATGGCCTTGGCCGTTTCGATTTGACGCTGGCTATGTTTATTGTTAGTAATATGTAATTTATCTTTAAAATCAAGCATGGTTCCAGAAGATTGGAGGGTAGCCAATGTAACGCCAATCTTTAAAAAAGGTTCCAGAGGTGAACCGGGAAATTATAAACCAGTGAGCCTGATGTCAGTGCCGGGCAAAATGATAGAGTCTATTATAAAGAACAAAATTACAAAGCATATTCAAAAGCATGGATTAATGAGACAAAGCCAATGTGGATTTAGTGAAGGGAAATCTTGCCTCACCAATCTATTACATTTCTTTGAAGAGCAGGCCACTGAGGGGGGGGGGGGGGGGTGGGGGGGGAAATTCCCCGGGCCCAGTCTCCAAGGTCTCTCCTGCTCCTGACGGGCCCCGAGTGATCGGGTCCCGAAAGGAGCAGGCGAGAGAAAACTCTGGTGCCGGGCCCCCCTCCAGCGCTGCTTTTTGCTTGTTTATACTGCCTTGCTGAGTAGCTGCTTTTCCCCCTCAGACCTCCCCGACACAAGTCCAGCATGCATTTGCATGCTAGTAGGCACCCCCCCCCCCCCAAAGCAGCAGCCTGCCCCCTCCACACAGGAGCAGGAACCCAAACCTGACCCCCACCCAGCAACACAAGGACCCCCCCCTCGACACAGGTTCAGGAGGGGCTTGAGATCCAGTGGATATCCAGCCCCCTTAACCCCCCCTCCAGCATCCCCTTACATGGAGCCCTGGTGGCCTAGTGGGCTGTGAGTCACTCCACCCCCGACCTGGTGGTCTAGCAGCCCTTCCTCACCCCCCTCACATCATTGGTGGCCGCCCTCCTCTTCCATTGGTGCTTCCTAGAAAATGGAGGCGCCCAGCCCTGCCCAGTGCATCCTGGGATGCGCTAGGCGGGACTTCACACCATATAAGGGAGTTTCTCAACGAAGGTAGGGGTTTGGAAAGGGCCACTAGACCACCAGGTCAGGGCGGATTGACTCGTGGCCCACTAGGCCACCAGGGCTCCATGTGAGGGGGTGCTGGGGGGGGGTTAAGGGGGCTGGATATCTACTGGATCTCCAGCCCCCCCTGAACCTGTGTCGAGGGGGGCTCCTTGTGTTGCTGGGTGGGGGTCAGGTTCGGGTTCCTGCTCCTTTGTGGAGGGGGCAGGCTGCTGCTTTGGGGGGGTGTGCCTACTAGCATGCAAATGCATGCTGGACAGGGCTCACCATTCCTCCCCAGTGGTCTGCAAACAATAACGCCAGCTCTGAGCTGGCGTAGGGTTTGGTGTGCTGCTCGCTGATCATTGTGGAGGAATACATTTAGTATGCATTTGCAGGCTACTTGCACTAAGAGCCTTGTTTTGCATGCATTTGCATGCTAGTTGTGTTCAGAGCCCTCAAGCATGTTGTTTCACATACTTGGGGGCTCTGATCACGGGGCAGTAGCAAACACAGGCGCTAGTATGGTGCTAACAGCCTCTAGCACTTGCGTGTTCTTCTGATCATTGGCCCATCAGTGTCCTGGAACATTCTGATGCTGGCCTTGGTTCTGAAACTAGTAAATTTGATTGTGTACCTAGGTCCCACTCCATGGGCAACCATCCTATACAAGAAAAAAGTGGTTATGCAGGAGACATGCATCAGTGCAGTGTGTGTGGCCCCACAACGAGCAACAACAGAGTAACACAACTGCAACTAAATCTGCAGCATGTAAGTACTCTGGCAAGGCACATAAGCAAGTGAAAGAACACTGTCCAGCATATGGGAATAAAATATTGACTATGTGGTGACCCAAATCATTTTTCAATGGTGTACATATCAAGCAGGAAGCAAAACACAGCAAGTAAGCTGCGTAAGTTGGAAGAGATATCTGAGTAAGATACTGTAGATTTGCTCACTGCTGAGACATTTTTCTCAAAAAAAGTGTTTTGTGAATCTTAGATTTAAAAACATGGCACAACCTTGTAATGTCATTTGTCTGAAAGACAAAATAAGGTTGGCACTAAGGGCACCCCTGCAGCCATGCCGCACCAAACTGAAGCTTATATTAAGAGGAGTTCATGCCATCCTTGGGACATTTCCGAACACAATTCATCATGAGTGAAGAAGCTCATAAACTGGAATTTGAAACAGTGGAAGCAAATCTCTTGCTGTCTGCTTTAACATATAAGCACTTTAGACTGATCCAATGCAGCATTTTTGCATAGCTGAACCATATAGAACATTAGTGTACGGTGCACTAGACTACTGGTGACGCAACAGCTGGTTAGTGTGCTTTTGACAATGTCTTTCTTGGCCCAGTGGAGTGTTATCCAGGAAAAGTTAATTTTGAAGTCAATTTTCAGCTTCAGCACCAAAATCAGTCCAAAATCTGGGTTTGGTAATGCTTCAGTTTTGACCAAAAATGCCAGTGCATTTTCGGCTGAAGGTGAAAGCTGTCTCCACCCCATGACCACAATACAACCACTCTATGCCTGCCCTCCACCCATCCCCACCATAAGCGCTGCCCTCCCACCCACCTGAAGGTGCTTCCAAAACCTACCTTTAGAAACCCTTGTGGTCTAGTGGCCTCTTTGGGCAGGAGCGATCCCCAGTCATTCCTACCCATGCTGGCTGCACAGTCAAAAGGGCAGCCACGTGAGGTCGTGGAAGCAATTTTGAAATTGAAACTGGTATAGGCAGGAGCAATCCCCAATCACTCCTGCCCATGCTGGCTCCGATCTCAAAATGGTTGCCATGACCTCCCACAGGAAGTGATGGCAGCAATTTTGACTGTGGAGCCGGTGTGGACAGGAATGACTGGGAATCGCTCCTTCCTATTCTAGTTACAATATCAAAATACCTCCCAGGACCTACCTTTAGAAGCCCTGGTCTAGTGGCCTCTTTGGGCAGAAGGGATCCCCAGTCATTCCTGCCCATGGAGGTCACGGCAGCCATTTTGATGCAGAGCCAGCATGGGCAGGAGCGACTGGGGATTGCTCCTGTCCCAAAGAGATAACTAGACTACCAGGACTTTTGAATGTAGACCTGGGGAGGGCCTATGGTGTGGTAGGAGGATGGAGCTTATAGTTAGAGGGGGTGGGCAGTCCAGGGGGACCTGCTGGGGGGGGGGGAGGGAGGCTCCAGTTTAGTAGAAACCAAGCAGCAAATTTTGGCAGCAGACTCGGTTTTGGCCAAAACTGAGAACCCTGGTTTCAGTCACCCTCTAAATTCAATCTCATATTTCACCAACATTAATGTGCTCCACGCAATGTACCAGTTGCTATAAGGCCAGAAGTAAAAACCCAATTAGAAAAGCATGATGCAGATGGTCATATTGCACCTGTGAACAAACCAACTGATTGGATCAGCAATATGGTTTTAGTAAAAAAAAAAAATAAGAATAAAAATTTGAGAAGGTCAGAATTTGTATTTATCCAAAGTTTCTAAACCTTACAATGAAGTGATTTCTTTATATCATAGTCAACACTCGAAGATGTCTTACACAAGCTGCCCTAAAGTTGCTTGTTTACACTTAAGGATGCATATGGCACATTCCTGCAGTGTAAATTAGATGAGAAAATCAGTCTTATGACTACATTCTGGACTCCATGGGACAGGAAAAGATGGCTCAAACTACCATTTGGACTCTGTGTGGCACCTTTGGCTGGTTTCAGTGGCACTGAGTCAATAGCAGATGACATCATTACCATTGGCTGTGGTGACTCTCATGAGGAACACAAGTATGACCATGACAACAAGCTCTTAACCCTAGTGGATCATTGCAGAGAGATGAAGCTTCGCTCAGTGTGAAGAAATTACAATTCAAGGTGAAGTCCATTTAAATGGACATATCCTGTCTTCACAGGGCCTAAAAGCAGTCCTAAAGAAAATAAAACCATATAGGATATGCAATTGCCTAAGATGTGAAATCTGTGAAGGACTTCATTGGATTTGTAAGTTACCTAGCAAAATGAATGCCACATCTGTCTGAGATATGTGATCCCTTGAGATTTATGGATAGAGATGCAGTGGGCACTGGTTTGCATGACCAGACAGTGCAGGAAAGAAGTCCTTGGTCACAAATGCCCCTGTGTTGAACTATGATGTCACCAAACCCATTGTGATTCTAGTAAAACTGGGCTTGACTGCTGCTTATTACAACAGGGTCAGCCAGTGGCTTCTATATCCAGGGCATTTACCCCAGCTGAGCAAAATTATGCGCAAGCTCAAAAAGAATGTCTCAGCATTGTGTTTGCCTGGCAACACTTTCATCATTATCTTTATGGTCAAGACATAATTACAGTGGAAACTGACCACAAGCCTCTGATAGCAATCTTCAAAAAGCCACTATTGTGTGCCCCCAAGCAACTTCAGAGTTGTTGCTGCTGTTGTAACGTTACAATCTCAGTGTTGTTTATAAACCGGACCCTGAAATGTTTATTAGTGACACACTTGGCAGAGCCAATGCAGACAACCATCAGCAGTCCAGCACTGGTACCAAACACCTCAGAACTTGTTCTGTGCAAGAAGAGCTAACTGACAGTGCACAAATCAACCAGGCGGATTCTCTGAATGTCACAGAGCAGTGTCTGCATCAGATCATACAGCACACCACAACAGATGAGACCTTGCAAATACTGGTCTGCAGTTCTGGCTAGAAGGCCAGACTCAAAACTGAAATTAGGGATGAAATCAGCATATAAACTGGCATACACACATATACATTCAAGCCACATCTGTGATGAAGCATGTTACTGGCTGGCCTGTGATACCACTTACTAGGCTAACATGCAAGGTGAGATCAAATGCTTTGGAGCAGTTTATTCCATCTGCCATGAAAATGCATGTGAGCAGCAGATGGAAACAATGATGTTACATGACATACCAGTACAGTCTTGGCAGATTGTCAGTATACACTCATTTAACTGTGCTGGGAAAAAGTTCCTGTAGATAGTGGGTCACTATTCAGACTTTTGGGAAATTCAACTTCTCCCAGACATGTCTGCTGCAGCCACAATCAAGTGTTGCAAGTTTGTATGTTATTGCCACCCTGATCGAGTAGTCTCAGATACAGCAATGGTCCTCAGTTTACTTGCATGGAATTTAAACAGGTTTCTGCTGGAGAGGGGGGTGGGGAGTTGAACATGTTACTATTGGGCTCATTTTCGAAAGAGAAGGACGCCCATCTTTTGACATAAATCGGAAGATGGACGTCTTTCTCACATAAACGTCCAAATCGGTATAATCGAAAGCCGATTTTGGACGTCCCCAACTGCACTCCGTCGCAGGGATGTCCAAATTTCAAGGGGGCATATCAGAGGCGTAGCGAAGGCGGGACTTGGGCATGCCTAACACTTGGACGTCCTTGACCTATAATCGAAAAAAACAAGGACGTCCCTGACCAGCACTTGGACGTTTTCACCCGGACCTGTTTTTCTTACGACTAAGGCACAAACAGGTGCCCGAAATGACCAGATGACCACCAGAGAGAATCAGGGATGACTTCCTGTTACTCCCCCAGTGGTCACTAACCCCCTCCCACCCTCAAAAAACATCTGTAAAAACATTTCATGCCAGCCTCTATTCCAGCCTCAGATGTCATACTTAGGTTCCTGGAGCAGTTTTTGTGGGTACTACAGTGCACTTTAGACAGGCGGACCCAGGCCCATACCCCCCCTACCTGTTACATTTGTGGAGGAAACAGCGAGCCCTCCAAAATCCACCACAAACCCACTGTACCAACATCTAGGTGCCCCCCTTCACTCGTAAGAGCTAAGGTAGTGGTGTACAGTTGGGGGTAGTGGGTTTTGGGGGCTCAGCACACAAGGTAAGAGAGCTATGTTCCTGGGAGCAGGTACAGCTGTGTAGGGGTGGGGGGTGGGCTGACCTCTCCGTGCCTCCATGCTCCAGGGAGGACAATATTTTCTATCATGCTATGTGGGCCTGTGTATCTATCCAGCGATTCTGGTCAGGGGTAGCCTCCTATCTGAGTGGCTTATATGACTGAAGTATCCAATTCACTGAGAATCTGGTGTTTTGGACCAGATGCAGTGCTTTTATTGTGCCTGTATGCGCCGGTACGGTGTACCAGCACCTTTTTTTCCTAGGCTCACCTACCCGCCCTTAGCTCCCCAGCCCTGCTTTCCATTCCTGCCACCCGCGATGCCCCTTTTAAGCCCCCGTCGTGTTCCAGCACCCCAGCCCCACCTGCCTGCCCTTAGCTTCCTGACAGCCCCCCCCCCCCCGCAATGCATTTAAATCTTTTATTATTTTTTTACGTGAAATCACAGTGCTGGCATTAGTGAGAGGACCAGGCTCGTCGCCTCCTGCCTTCCCTTCATTCCCTCTCAGTGTCCCACCCTTGCGAAAACAGGAAACTACATCACAGGAAGGCGGGACACTGAGAGGGAACGAAGGGAAGGCAGGAGGAGGTGAGCCTGGTCCTCTCACTAATGCCAGCACTGCAATTTCTCGTAAAAAAAATAAAAGATTTAAACACATTGCGGGGGGTGGTGGGGCTGTCGGGAAGCTAAGGTGGAGGCCTGGGGCGAGTTACAGGACATGGAGGGGAGGATAGGGGGCAAAGGAGAATCACTGGACATGGAGGGGAGGGCAGGGGAGAGAGGAGAAATCGCTGGACATAGATGGGAGGGGAGGGCAGTGGAGAGTCGCTGGACAAGGAGGGCAGGGGAGAGAGGAGAATCGCTGGACATGGATGGGAGGGGAGGGCAGGGAAGAATCGCTGGACACAGATGGGAGGGCAGAGGAGAATCTGGACATGGATGGGAAGACAGGGCAGGGGAGAGAGCAGAGTTTCTGGACGGATGGATGGAGGGAAGGGCAGGAGAAATGCTGGACATGGATGGAGTGCAGGGAAGACAGGAAGGAGATGCACATGGATGGAGGGGAGAGAGGAGAAATGCTGGACATGGATGGAGTGGAGGGCAGGGAAGAGAGGAGAAATGTTGGAGGGAAGGAAAGAGATGCACACGGTTGGAGGGGGAGACAGGAGAAATACTGGACATGGACGGAGGGGAGGGAAGACAGAGGAAGTAGATGCACATGGATGGAGTGGAGGGAGAGAGGAGAAATGCTGGACATGGATGGAGGGAAGGGAAGACAGAAGAGGAGATACACATGGATTTAGGGAACAGAGGAGAAATTTTGGACATGGATAGAGGGGAGGGGAGAGAGAGTTGAAATGCTGGACATGGATGGAGGAGAGGAAAGGGAAGAGAGAAGAAGTGAGATGAACATGGATGGAGGGGAGGAGAGAGGAGAAATGCTGGGCATGGATGGAGGGGGAGAGGAAAAATGCTGGACGTGATGGAGAGAGGAAGGAGATGCATACTGACAAGGTGAGGGAAAGGGAAAAGAGGAGAAAATCTGTACATGGATGATAGGCAAAAGCTGGATCCACTCTATACCTCCTCCAATCAAGTCTGCAGAGGACCCAGCTTTTACCTATGGATGTAGGGCAAGAAATGAAGGAGGAAAATAAAGAAATAAATGGAAAGGAAGCCCTGGAAACAGAGTTAAGGGATAAGATAAAGAGCCTCAGAATCAGAGACTGGGACCAACATGCTCAGAAAAACAGTCACCAGACAACAAAGGTAGAAAAATAATCATTTTATTTTCATTTTAGTGTTTGGAAGATGCCCAATTTGAATTTTGCACTGGGTATACTAGAACTGTAACAGCTTATAGAAATTATTTATAATGAAAAAAAATCACAAGTTATTTTTTGCTCCTATACTGGTATAGTATATTTTTTTATTCTTTATGTTTTTTATTCTTTTATTCTTTATGTTTTCAAAATAAATGACAAGTATTAATATACAATGTCAAAGCAACACAGCATAAGCATTCTTAACATGTAAAATTAAAAAAGATAATAATAATTACTCGTAGTTTTCAAAAGCGATTATAAAAAGAAAAATTAACTATTATTCCTCACTCTTGTAAACTGCTTCCTTAGACCCTACTGACATAGGGAGGAGGGGTCACATGCATTAGAGAAGTTTTTCACGTACATAGAGAACAAGAATTAATGCAACTTATTATTCTTTACTCTTTGAATTTTTTGAATCCAGAAAAGATTTTAGCTGGTCTGGAGAAAAGAAAACATATTTAATTAAACCAAAGTGAACTATACACTTGCAGGGGTAAGCCAGAAAGAAAGTTCCACCCACTTCTAGAGTCTTTTGTTTCATTTCAAGAAACATTTTTTTTCTTTGTTGGGTTAACTTAGTATTATCTTGAAACATCCATATTTTAGCCCCAGCAAAAGGGGTTGAAGCATTTCTAAAGTATAATCTTAACATAGCATTTAAATCTTGTTCAAAAACGAACAAGATTAGTAATGTCGCTCTTTCTTGTATAGTCTCCAAAGATTGCTCTAATATAGCAGACAGATTTTCAAGATCCAAACTTTTATCCTCTAATATTTCTCCCTTCTCCTTTCCTTTCTTCTGAGGCAGATAGTAAATCTTATTCATTGGAGGAAATCCTTCAGGAGGCATTTTTAGTATCTCAGTTGTACACCTTTTCAACATATCTAAAGGTAGGATTCCGGGAGACTTAGGAAAATTCAAGATTCTTAAATTTAGGTTTCAACAGTTTTTATTAATGAAGCACAAAAATGGTGTTTACATAATGTAAATATCACTACAATCAAACAACACACACCAAGTACGGAAATTGTATGATATTACTCATCTCCATTAATCTTTTAACTTTATCCCCCCCCTTCTTTGTACTATTAGCTAACATTTATTCAACAAGATCTATTAACAGCAATTTCCCAACAACCCTTTCCCCCCATCTTTCCCTTCTACCAATTGCCACCATATGTTCAAATGCTTTGACCCCCAAAATATAACCACCTTCAGGTGTCAGCTTTACATTCACAAAGCCTTGAATTAAGATCAAACCATAATGTGTGAATTTATTCCCCCCTGCAAGAGAGCCAGGGGGCCTGTGGTCTGATGGCCCTCCTACCCCTCCCCGGAAGATGTCTATACCAGACTGGGAAGGGCTAATATAACTCCAAATAGACTACCCCCCCCCTACTACCCCCCCTCCTAAACCCTCCTTCCCCTCCCCCCCCCCCCGCCTTGGTCTGCTCTACTGTTCTTTCCAATTCCTAAAAGGTGGTAGGAAAAGGACTCTATTCCCATTTAGTTTCCATTAGTTGCCGAGGGAAGCTTGGACAATGCTCCAAGTTTATTAATAATATGACTCCTTGCCCTGTGGGACAAGGTGTTAATATATCCTTCCCAGGTAAGGAAAAAATTGCTTTGTGTCTGAAGGTTAAGCAGAGAGTCCTGGAGCTCCATCATAAGTAAGTCATGTAAGCAATTCCTCCATTGCCAAAAAGAGGGGTTCAATTCTTGTGTCCAGTTAACAAGTATGCACTTCATGCCTACCAAAAAAGCCTTATGGGCCATTACATTCTGGTATCTCGTACCCCCCTCCACTGGAGCGTGGCAACCCAACAGAATACTCGTAGGCTGCTGATTAACCGTTTTCCCTCCTATCCTTTCTAAATTCAAGATTCTTAAATTTAAGCGTCTGTTGTAATTTTCAATCTGTTCAATTTTATTATGTAGAAAATTCTTATCTTTAACAGCAGACGCTTTGAATTCCGAAAATTTGTCTACTTCTTGTTGTAGGGTTTTGACTCTAGTTGAAAGCTCATCTTTCATTCTTTCCACTGACCCCTGCAATTCTACGAATTTGGAAATCAAAGCACTTACTCCTCCACGAGAGTCTTGAATGGAGGAGTCCATTTTCTTCAGCAACAGCCATATTCATTCCAGATTCAGCTCCGTCGATGTTCCTGAGGTCCCAGAATCTGGGAGCTCAATTTCCAATGCTTTCTGCTGCCGTTCGGATTCCTGACCAGGGAGCTCCCACGACGCACTTCCAGCGGCGTTTGCTTCACCTTTCCTCAGGGCAGCTACCGCAGGAGATGGAGGTATATTCAAAGCCGAGGGTGGGGATAAAGATATCTCATTTGCCCATAGACAGTCCTCTTCTCTCGGCATCTCTACTGCGGGTCCTGTCCCTCTTTCTCCTAGTTGGGACGTGCTGGTCAGGAAACGCTCCAAGGTCGCCTGGTGCGGCGTCGAGGATGAGGTAGGCGGAATTCCCATCCTTATCGAGCCTTTCCTTTTCATGTGCGGCATTATAGTTAAGGAAACAGCAAAGGAGATGACTATTACCAGTCAGCCACGGAAAGGATCCCAGGTTCCTCAGAGCGTCCTACCATGTAACCGGATGCATTGCCATCTTGGCCTCGCCCCCCTTCCCTGGTATAGTATTTTTAATGATACTGCTTATATGCGCCACGGCTGATATAAGGGGTGTGGCTACTGTGGGTGTGGCTACCACAGGGGGCAGAGCCATAGATGGTGACCCCCCACCCATAATGAGTACCGGTACCTTTTTTCCTACAAAAAAAGCACTGACCAGATGAGAGGCCTAGACGGGGTGAGCAGGGACAAGATGACTTTACTTAGAAAGTTTATAGCGGTGGGGAAGAAATGCATAATGTGTTCCTGGGCGACACCGGAGCCAACATCCTTCTGGCCCTGGAGATCCCACATCCACACACTGGCACTGTGGGAATCGAGGGATGAGACAGCATTGGCAAAATGAGTAACTAAATAGCTTTCTGTATGGGATCCATACTTACAGTCTATATCCCCTGTTCCGAGGAGTATGATCTTGAATCACTTATATTCCCCCGAGTGGCTGAATTAGGGAGGGGCCGTGGCACATACTGGTGCCTAAAACTAATATTGAAGACTAGTAAAAAAAAGCCCGTTTCTCATTGAAATGAAACGGGTGCTAGCAAGGTAATCACCTTCTGCCATTAATGTTTTTAAGGGAAGTTCCAGCTTCCCCCCTCCCTCCCTCACAGTTCCAGGGTCCCCCCTCCCTTCTTCCCAGTTCCAGGGTCGTCGTCCCTCCCTCCGAGTTCCAAGGTCGTCCCTCCCTCCGAGTTCCAGGGTCGTCCCTCCCTCCCTTCCAGTTCCAGGCCCCCTCCCTCCGAATTTTAAAAGTAATTCTGACTTACCTCGTCGGGGTTATGGCGGCCGGCAGCAGCGGTAAAAAGCGTGCAGGCTCGGCACTTACTTCAGTTTTCCCTTCTCTGTCTCTCAGCTCTGGTCCCACTCTCATTTCCTGTTTCCGCAAGGGTGGGACCAGAGCTGAGAGACAGAGAAGGGAAAACTGAAGTAAGTGCTGAGCCTGCATGCTTTTTACCGCGTGAGGTAAGTCAGGATGACTTTTAAAATTCGGAAGGAGGAGGGAGGGACGATGACCCTGGAACTGGAAGGGAGGGGGACGGACGACGACCCTGGAACTCGGAGGGAGGGAATGAACTTCCGGTGGGTGAATATTATATGCAGTCTTCCCTTCCCTCCTAGGGCGGGGCACTGACAGCGAGAACGAGGCATGTGGTTGGTCCCTTCTCCTTCTGACGTCACGTTTCTTTCCCTGGGTGATTACGAACCCTACGAACACTACACGGCTTCACTGCCACGGAGTCAGCTTCAGAACGTTGGAGGTACAAATTATTATATTAGATGTTTTTTGCAAGTACTTGTAACTTGTGTTGATTTTTCCTTTTTCTGTCTGTTTGGGAATTACATAATAAAAATGATTAACACTAACAAAATAGTACAAAAAACAGAAGAAACCAGTCTTCGCAAGGAAATCAACAAGAAACAAAACAGCGAAGATGACTAACAAAAACAAAAAACAACAAAAATAAATATATATTAAAAACATCAAAATTTGAAATTAATCATAAAATATGTATTTAAAAAATACGTATTTAAAAAAATAAATCCATCAAAATCAAAAATTACATAAAAAAGACGACACTTTGAATGTAAAAATGAAGAATCAAACTTATTAGCCAAGCGGTAGCAGGGAGAAAGGGACTCGACACAGCTGTGTTTCGGCCGTACTGGCCTGCATCAGGAGTCTTCTCTGCCATAAGTTGATTATTAGTTCTATCCAAATCTGTGCTATCAAACCGAACTAGTAGTTCGGTTTGATAGCACAGATCAGAGATGCTGCTCCAATTTTCTCTGCTCAACTCTGTTTCGAGTGTAATTGAGCGCTATAGCTTCAATTTATTGGTAAGACACACATATATTCTTTTCACATTTGGATAGAACTAATAATCAACATACGGCAGAGAAGACTCCTGACGCAGGCCAGTACGGCCGAAACACAGCTGTGTCGAGTCCCTTTCGCTTGGCTAATAAAGTTGATTCTTCATTTTTACATCCAAAGTGTCGTCTTTTTTATGTAATTTTTGATTTTGATGGATTTATTATTTTAAATACATATTTTATGATTAAATTCAAATTTTGACGTTTTTAATATATATTTATTTTTATTTTTTGTTTTTGTTAGTCATCTTCACACCAACAAAACACAGAGCAACCATTTCTAAAGGGGGAAATTATGAACGTGGGGTACTGTTAAGTTGGGTAATTTTTCCACCAGTTGTGCTATTTTAGCACAGGATCTAATTGCATAAAATAGCATGACTTTTGATAATATAACCCATCTTAATGGTAGCCTATGTTGATAACTCCCCCCCTCCTAAATTGGAATGGAATGAGATAGTTAAAGAATCATATGAATCCTCACCCTTGGAGTGTAAAGAAAAGAAAAGGAATATATTAGGAAAGCCTCTGCTGTGGAACTCATTTCTTCTGCAGGAGGCTAACATTTCTACTTGTTATAATTTCAAAGACTTTACTGAAGAACTCAGCCACTATTCCTAATTTCTGTGAGGCAGCAGCCAAAGGCTCACCCTCCATTCTGTCTTCCACCAACCTCAAATTCAATACCTTCTTCCTCCTTCTGATCATGAGGAGTGTGCCTTTTCCCAGCCAACAAAAAAATCTTTAGCAGACTGGAAAGAGGCAAAACAAAAAGAAGTAAAGGTGCTCATTTTCAAAGCACATAGACTTACAAAGTTACGTGGAGGCATATTTTCAACTAGCAAAAGAGGCCTGCTTCCAACAGAAAGGAAACGGGCGCTAGCAAGGTTCCAGGGCCCCTCCCCCCTCCTCCTTCCCCTTCCCTCTCCACGTCACCCCCCTCCTCCCTGCTTGTCCTTGGAGAATTACTTATTTACTTAGGCCCCGATGCTCAAAACTCCGGTGCTGTTCTAAATAGCAGCATAAAAATACTGCTGGAACAGTGCAGAACAACTCCCTAATGCTCAATGCTAATGAGATGCAAATACAGGTGTGCTCATAGCATTGAGCATTAGGGAGTTCGGCAGGAGTACTGTGCTTTGGCATGGGACGATTGTGCTGTGCGCATGCGCAGAAGAGTTCTGTGGTAAGCTTGGCTCATGTGCACATGTGCCTAATAAAACCCAAGCATAAAGCACACGTTGGTGTCTGTTTTCTGCGGCCCAAATATAAGCATTTTACATTTTTTTTTTAAGCTTGGACGCTTCTATTTAGATGCAGGAAATAGCAATGTGTGTTTTCACTTTGAGCGTTTCTAACTTTTTTTTTTAGCATGGACGCTTTAAATATAGATGCAGGAAACAGATGCCAATGTGTGCTTTCACTTGGGTCTCCTATTTCTCATGACCAATGCTTAAGGGCTTGCACGGGCTTCATGGGTGTAGTTTGACTGTTTCATTTGGGGGGGGGGGGGCAAAGGATGGGGCAGAGCATATTAGCATATTCATTTGTATATATATATATATATATATATATATATATATATATATATATATATATATATATATATATATATATATGCAAATGAATATGCTAATATGGAGGAAGGAAGGGAAAAAGAGCTGGCTTTTTTGGGAATAACCATAATGAATATGTATGAGATATCAAGCCAGCTCTTTCTCCCTTCCTTCCTTCTTTCTTTCCTCCTTACCCAGCACTCCCTCTTCCTCTCTAGTAGTATTTCCCCACCCCCTTTCCCATACCATATCAGTGTTGACCTTAGAAATGCATAGGCTCTATATGTAGATCCTTCAAGAGGTAGTGTGTCATGATTTAGGCTGTATACCCTTTCTGATGTTTTGGTGCCACCTCAGTAAGGCCAACACACAATCTCTCCACTGCAAAACGTTATACACAAACTTGTGCAAAAACACACTCATATCCTTAATAAACCATAACAGCACTAATTCCAAGGACAGAACGAGCTACAACCTTATGTGTGAAAAGGCAGAACTGTAATTACACTAGGCTCTAAAACACCAATACACTACCTCGTGAAAAAAAGCAAAACAAAAAGGGCTGCAAATACTACACACTAGCAGGATACTGCACCTTGAAAAACACATGACACAATAGACATGACACAAGGAACTAGAAATAAAAAAATATGAAGGCAAAATACTGAGCTGGAAAGTTAACTCAAGAAGTCAGACTCAGCATGCAACAATACCAGAAAAATTGAAACTTACATGCAAAATATCACAGATGCACATTTCCAAAAGCTGACATTTAGTTTTTCTATTTGCTTTGGTCCCAGTATCTTCTGTTTTATGCAGTGTCTTCTTTCCATTTGATATTTTTTCTCTCACCATGTCCACCATCCTCCTGTGTCTTTATGCATCCTGTCTACCATCTGTAGCCCTGTCCCTATCCTTCCTCGAGTTTCAGTATCTGCCCTCAACGTGTTCCAAACCAGCCCTTAATCTCAGCAGTTTCTCCTCCATCCATATCCAGCATTTCTCCTCACTCCCCTCCATCCATGTGCATCTACTTCCTCTGTCTTCCCTCCCCTCCATCCATGTCCAGCATTTCTCCTCTCTCCCTTCCTCTCCATCCATGTGCATCTCCTTCCTTTGTCTTTCCTTCCCTCCATCCGTGTCCAACATTTCTCCTCTCTTCCCTGCCCTCCACTCCATCCATGTCCAGCATTTCTCCTCTCTTCCCTACCCTCCATCCATGTGCATCTCCTTCCTGACTTCTCTCCCCTCCATCCATCCGTCCAGCAACTCTCCATTCTCCCCTGTCCTCTCCTCCATCCACCCATATCCAGCAAATGTCCTCTATCCCCTGCCCCCTCCATTCATCCATCCATGTTCAGCAATTCTCCTCTCTCCCCTGCCCTCCCCTCCATCCATCCATGCCCAGCAACTTTCCATTCTCCCCTGCCCTCTCCTCCATCCATCCATATCCAGCAAATTTCCTCTCTACCATTTCCCCTCCAGCAATTCTCCTCCTTCCCCTGCCCTGCGCTCCATGTCCAGCAACTCTCCATTCTTCCCTGCCTTCTCCTCCATCCATCTCCAGCAAATTTCCTCTCTCCCCTTTCCCCTCCATCAATCCCTGTTGTCCAGCAATTCTCCTCTCTGCCCTGCCCATCCTGTTCCTTTCCATCCCTTTCCCCATTCTATCCAGCGTCTCCCCCAAGACAGACCAACAATAAAGAACGGCAACGTGGATGCAGCAGCTCACAGGTTTGCTGTGTTTTGAGTGAACGGCGACAGCTGCGCGGGGGAGTGGAAACAGAGGTTTACCAAATGGCTTCCTTCCTTGCAGTGGGCTAGATAGGAGCCAGCACTTCCACTCCAGCGGCGAACAGGCAGGCGAGCGAGCGAGCGGGGGTTGTAAAAGTAGCAAGCAGGCACGCTTGTCTCCGTCCGCTTCCCTGCCCTCTCAGCGTCCCGCCCGCCTTAAAGGAAATGATGTCAGAGGAAGGCTTGTTGCTTTTACTACTGGCACCCCGCCCGCCAGTTCGCCGAAGCGACTTCGGGTAAGTCGTCGTCGTCGTTTGGGGGGGGGCAATGCCCCCCCTCGCTCCCCCAGTCTACACTCATGACGGGCTTCTTTCTGCTTCCAAAAGCAATCAAAATCCGGCCGCTTTTACAGAAAAAAGCATGAAAATCATGAGAAATCCTCTCCCTAATGCCTGCTCCATCCTGGTGTTATTTTTTGCAGCGGTAAGGCAGTTTTGTTTCAGCTGCTCTTTTCTGAGCATAGGGAGGAATATAAAATGACCTTATTAACATGAGCATGACTTCATTTGCATGCTACTTGCGTTGTTCATCTGCATGCTCGTTTGTTCCCGCGTTCTGGGCTTCTGAACAATCTGCGTAGGTAAATGCAGGTGCTAGTACAGCACTAATGGCCTCTAGTGCCTGCATTTGCTTTTGAGCATTGGGGCCTTAATGATAAGTGGCCACTTTAAGGAGAGTAAAAATCACAAATATCAATAATCTGAATCCATATATAAAAATGGAACGAAAGTCATGGAAAAATAAAGCACGGCATGTATGGCAAATTTATGAATGGTAACGATATCAAAATAAGCAATAACATTTACAAACAAAAACAATTCATGGAGATCATATTATGTATTTTTAATGTAGAAATCCAGATATTTGAATTCACTTGAGAATCTTAGGAGCAACTTGTAATCAGGAAGTACAATTCTGCTTATATATTCTTCTAAATGGAATGAAATTAATGCTTACTATCTGATTCTCTTATAAAGATTTATGCATCTTCACCGCTGCTAGTTTCTACTTAATTTGTTCAAAAGCAAAATTAATAAGTATACTTGGACAACTGCCAGAATGGTGCTGGTGGTACTCTTATCTAGTTTTGAGACTATAATGTGCTAAATCAAAATGGGATTCTAACATTACTTTACAATGAAATTACTTAACAAGCAACTGCATTATAAATACATATATATACACAGTGTTGCAATGACCTGCATCACTAATGGGAGATTAGACTCAATTATTGTATTTATCAAGCTCAAAATCTCGAGTTATCTCACACAGACACATTACTCTGATGAATTAATGACAGCATTACTTAACCAGTTTATAATGATTACATAAGAATTATTTAATTTAGATCTAAAATTGAATTTGTGCCAGAAATGCCACTGTCTCTTAAAATTCATTAGTAAAGGAAAGCAAAAAGCACATTCCAGACATATCTGAACTATTGCCATACTGGGACAGACCGAAGGTCCATCAAGCTCAGTATCCTGTTTCTAACAGTAGACAATCCAGGTCACAAGTACCTGGCAAGATCCCAAAAACATACAGGTAGGGGTAGGATGACCTAAAGCTGGCATTTTTCTCTACTGCTTTTATTTCTGTATGGGAGAGATCTTGCTAACAGAGTCATCCCCCATAGAAGTTATTCCTGCCTGATCCTTAACTGTCTGATCTACGTGTAACCAGGGGTTTAAATAAAGAAAAAAAATAAGAATAATAAGTTGTTGTTTTTTTTTACTTACCTGGGGGCGAGAAGGAGGGAATTGGGCGCGCCGAGAGTGAGCGCTGGATTTTTAGGCTCCCGGAGACGTTTTCAAAATGTCTCCGGGAGTGAAGAGGATTTCGGGCCCGAGTTGGGGCAGGAAGAGCGCTGCGGGAGGCAGCGCGTCTGTTGTGTAGGTCCGGGGACGATTGGGCACGTTCCCGGACATGTGGCCGAGAACCGGGCATTCCCGGTATCTTCGGGCCCTGCTGGGCCGCTCGTGGGGGGAGGCAGCGCTTTTGGTAGACTCCCGGCAGGAGAGGATCAGGCGTGCGTCCTGCCGGGAGGAAGAAAGAAGATGGCCGGCGTGATGGGAACGAGGGGGCGTGTGCATGAGGCGGCGCGCCTCATGCACATATCGGGGACGCGTTTTTTTTTTCGTTTAGGCCGAAGCCGGGGCCTAAAGTTTGGGCCGGCTTCGGAGGATTTTTCTTTTTACCTCCGTTTTGGCCCTAGGACCAGCGGGATCGAAACGGATGGCAGTCTACACGTGTGGAGAAAATCATCTTCAAGGTAAGGGGGTTTTTATTTAAAAATTTTAATTAGTTTAATTTTAAATTGTGTAAATGTGTTCTTTTATTTTTAAGAAATAAAGGGTTAAAGTTATTTAAATTCTGATTTCGGTTTTGTGCTCGGGGAATTTTTTAGAATTTTTGTGGTGAGTCAGTTTTTGAATTTTTAATTTTTAAATAGGGGTTTTTGACGAGCGTGGGTTTAATAGGGTTAGGAAAGAGTTAATTTTTTTAATTCGACGCAGCGGGTCTGGGGAATGGTTTTGGAATTTTTGAAAGTGGTTTTGTATTTTTTGGAAATATTTTTGGGAAGTTTGGGAAGGTTATTTTGGGGCGGGGGTTGAAATTTGGTATTTTTTAATTTTAAAACCATAGTTTGATAGGGAATTAGAAGTTTTATTAATTGGGAAAATTGGACATTTTTTGAAGAAAATTTAATGATTATTTTATTTAATTGGAGAAATTCCCATTGACTTCAATGGGATTTCTCCAATAAAGATGGAGATTTAGCAGTGCTGCCCAACATTCCGCTGGTCAGCAGAAGGATTTGGAATGTTGGGCTGGCTGGGATTAGAATTCCAAGCCAAGGGACGGTAGCCTAGGAGATGTTCAGTAAGGCAGTTGGGAGAGCGTTGGAGACGGTGGTTGAGAGAGGAGGTGTTTTATGTGAGCTGGTGAGATTGGTGCTTTAAGAGTGATATTGGAGAATTGGAAGTGAGTGAGTTAAGTGTAAGAGAGTATAATTGGGTGATTGATTACTGTGGGAGAGTGCTTGGGAAAATTTGATGTAGTTTTATGAATGAGTTTAATTTATAGTGAAAGTACATTTATGATTGATGGCAGAGGTGGTGTATATATGTGAAAGCTCTATAGAATAGGGAATACAGTTTGAGTTTAGGAAAATTAGGTAAGGGTTGTTTGGTTATTTTCTTTTTATATAGTTAGAAAGTCCAAATGTTATATGGTTAAAGTCATCTAGTGTGGGGATAAGGAATTTGTTAAGGAGTTAGGGTTTTTATTCCATTTTAGTTGTTAAGTGATAGGTTTAGGTGAAGAAAAGACGTGCACAGAAAATTTGGAACTTCGGGCCCCAGCGCAAGACAGATATCCAGCACAGCAGCGGCGGCTGTGGTGAATATAACCAACAGACAAACAAACATACAACATCAAACTTACCTTGGGGTGCAGCTGTCATGTGACCTGAAAAATACAAAAATTGCACACAAAGTATCATTTTTTTTAATAGAGACATTTTGAAACTTACTTGAACTAAAGGGTATAATTTTTGATGTTAGAGGGGGGAATACTTATCTGATGTCTATGCAGGGAGGTGCTCCGGAGTAGAATAGACCTAAAAGAAACAGAAACATTAAATGTACAATTTAAAATAGAATTGACTATTAGTTATTGGATTGTTAAAGAAAGAAAATAAATGTTATTTTATTGATAAGAAAGTCGTGATTTTGTTCTCTCAAATTCAGGAATAGTCCTTTAGTTTTTTTCCCTGTACATCTCTTTGAGAGTGTACAGCGAGGTTAGTTTCTCTGGACCTCCCTGAATTCTGGGGTGCAAGACTCTTACCTGCCACGATTACTAACATCAGGGTTTGAGTTGTTGCACCTATCGAACAGAATTCTGGGGGGGCCTCACATAGGGACCTCAGCTTTCAGTTCAGATTTGAACTTTGTACTGCTCTGCCCTGCTTGTTCATGACAGAGTGCAGTGTTAATTTCTCTAACTTTGTTTCAAGATCTGCCACTGTGTGGACAAGTAGTTCTCTACCCACGAATGTAACTTTCTCTTAATGATAAGCCTAGGAGTGAAGAAGTGTGCCTGTAGAATCCACCTGAGTGGCTGTACAGCAGCTGTACAGCATGTGAGACCAGCGGGAGAGTCAGCTGGCCACAACATCACTGGTGTGTGTTGGCTGCTGCTACTAAAAGAAAGAGCTGCTTGTGATGCATGGCCACAGGCACATGCCTAAAGGGGCGTGCCTGGCTCCTTTGGAGCCTCTTCAGAGCCACAGCAGGCCACGGGAGTAACAACTGTATAAGAATTACATTATATTACAGGACACCTTTACCCCACACATGCCTCATGAATTCAGTGTGGCTTACATACTGAAGAGACTTGGCATTCCGAGGAATAAATGACATCACAGAAATCATCTCATATCAAGACAGCAAAGGTGAGAGCTGGCCCAAGGCAAGATGCTGCCTGAGGCGGAGCTAGGATGCCGCCCCCCTTCCTACCTCCAGCCTGTTTGCAGCATTGCCCTGCCACTGGTACCTGCCTCTTCCCTTTACTGCGGCTGCGTGAGCCTCTGACAAAACAGGAAGTTACATCAGAGCGGTGGCCGCAGTAAAGGGAAGAGGTGGGTGCTGATGGCAGGGCAGCATATGGGAATTGCAGCCACTGCCAGGTAACGCCACAAAGGGTAGATGCCGGGTGCCAGCAGCAGGGCAGTGTGTGGGAATCGCTGCCGCTTCCAGGTAACGCCATGAAGGGGAGATGCCACTCCTGAAGAATGCTGCCTGAGGCTCCCACCTGGCAAAGGTACTTACCTGTAGCTGGTGTTCTCCGAGGACAGCAGGCTGATTATTCTCACATCTGGATGACGTCATCACTGACTTGCAGACCAAAGCAGTTTACAATAAACAAGAAAAATAGGAAAGGAACTACAACATTTCATAAAGCAGAGACTAAGCATTCACACCACAAAAGAGAAAATGAGAAATAAAAGAGAAATAAAGACTCACAACCCATTGCGACCTTATCCCATTGGCTCAAAAGCTGTATCAAAAAGTGAACTTTCAATAAGGATTTAAATCTAACAAGGGATTCCTCAGCACAGAGATCTCTTGGGAGATTGGTCCACAGTCATGGTGCCAAGAATGCATCCAACCTTCCAAGGCAGGAGAGTGGAACACTAGATGATGTTCATAGAGAGAACACACGCTCAAAAGGGCTGCTATGGAACAGTTAAAGAGACTAAATAGCTCATTGTATTGTCATGCAGCGCTCTAAAACCAATAACAGTAGCTTAAACTTAAGCTGGTATACGATCGGCAACCAGTGCAAATAAAGTAAAAAGGGACGAACGTGGTCAAAATGACAAGCTCAATAAAGAAACCAGGTCATGTTGTTCTGTAAAGTCTGTAGACCACAAGAAAGTGCATCCAGCTCTGTCGCTGGTTAACTGGCATCCCAGGCAGTCCACGAGGATGGCGGACCCCTTCCAAAGTTATGGATGGCTGCAGTGGCTGGGGGGAACCTATATGAGATTGGTTAAGATCAAAGGGTAGGGGGCTGATGGTTGAGGTAGGCTATCCCTATGTAAAGGAGGAGAACTCATGACTATTCTGCAACTTAGAGATTGGGATGGGGTGGGGGGGGGTTCATGATAGTTCTTAAAAAGGAATGGTTCTAATGAATATTCTAAATATTTGTAATCAATTATACTTGGAATTTTGGGGAGAACGAGTTCTGTTGTAGAAAATCTGATTACTCAGAATCAAACTGAATGCTCTGTTAGCTTTTAATTAAACTTAATACTTCATATGTTTATTGTTTTTAATTGCTAGTCCTTTTGTATGTACAATAGCTCACTCCTGGGTGTGGAATAACACAGGTGTTACAGCACTTGCTGGCTTAGCATCAACTCCTGCTTCAGGCACCTGCTTTATGACACTAAATCATCATAGTTTAATATTTGTATAAATCATCATAACATCTGCAATCCTATTCATCTGATGAGCTATTAATGTGGATCTTCCAGAACAGATCGGCTGCACACTTGTACACAGTACCAGCCAAGCAGCAGAGTTCAGCAAGAAAAATGACAACTTGCCAACATAAAGCTCCCAGTCAAACTAGAAAATGTCACATCACCACAAGACAAGAGTCTGATCTATAGCTCAGCTTGAACTAAAAACTAAAACAGAGCCTCGGTAAGTTCATGGAAAACTGGCCACACAAGCTCAGCTGTTTGCTGTCACCCCTGCAGCTTCTTGCTGATCAGCACATTCATTCTTCATTCAGTGTCTCATAATTTCATTTGAAAAGCTCTCTGAGGCCGATAGGACTTCAGACTGAGATAAAGAACAAAGTATACAATTTAATCATGGAAAGTCTAAAATTATAGAAATCACTTAAGGATCCTCTTACTGAGGTGTGCTAATGATTAGGGGCGTAGGCAGACCTGCTATTTTGGGTGGGCCCAGAGTTAACCTGGGTGGGTCCTTCCCACCCCCATCCCTGTACATACATACAATATAGTGTTTTTTTTAATGACCCATCTGCCCGTTTCTCTTTGAACCCCATCCTCCAGTCCTACCTCAGAGCCATTGCCCGTCGCAAATCCTATAGGCAACCTGCACTGGCCCTGCAAGCTTCTCTCTACCACATTCCCACAAAAAAAACAACAACAAGAAGTGACATGACTGAGGGCAGGACATGATAGAGAGAAGCCTGCAGGTCTGGCACAGGATGCTGCTGGCAGTAGCTCTGAGGTATACTGGGAGGGGGGGTTGTAGAGAGAGATGGGCAGATGCCAGGCCACGAGTGGAGAAGAAAAGAGTAGTGAGGTGCTGCCACCTAAGAGTTTTGAGAGCCTCATGGGCTGCTGACTGGGCAGGTCTGAGGCAAGAATGGGTGGGCCTGTGCCCACCCAGGCCCACCCTTAGCTACGCCACTGGGATGGGAGAGAGTGGGGATCCTTGAGGAACCCCACAGTTAGGTGACTAGAAGTCAGATAGTAGGTTATTTTGCTTAACAGAATAGCTTTGGTTTGAAAGGAATTCACTGAACCATATTAGGACAGTACCTGTTATTTCTATCTTGTCCAGGCATTCCAGAAGCAGTGCATGATCGACCGCATCAAACACCACTGAGATATCGAATTGAAGAAATATAACCTTTACATAGGTGTAGTTTGACGTATGTAGTGAGAACCAGCAACAATGTTTCTGTGCTGTGTGCCTGTCTGAAGCCAAATAGTGACCAATGCAGAATGGAAAATCTTTCTAGGTATAAGGAAAATTGTTTGCTAATGCAGGTTTCCAATATTTTGGTAAATAGTGATATGCTAGCCGAAGCTACATCTAGTCCAGAACCCTTTAGTAGAGGAGTGAAAACAATTTTGCCCATATCTGAAGGAAGAGAACCTGAGTGTAGCAGTTCATTGAGACCTTCTCCTTCTAGTAGCCATCTGACTGCCTCAACTGAGATGGATGGGAGCAAGAATTTTGGGCAATGGTCCAGGGAGCAAGGGGCTCTTGAAGATTTCAACAGTAGTGATCTTACTTTGTCAAATGTCAGTGGTTGAAAGAATTTCCAATTCTGGTCAGTTTTGTGACCCTGGAATGAAGAATCTTTGTTATTAAAGACTGAATCGCAACATTTTCTATTTTCCTCCATTGGCATGGCCATAGATAGCTCGGTCCTAATTTGAGTGATCTTGTTGGCAATATGATCAGCTAGCTCTTGGATGACTGGACGCGCTTGATTCATACTGCTACTGAGATAAGAGGGAGTTATGCTTTTGATTAGTGTGAAGTGTTTTATTATCAAGGGCCTCTTGACCTATTAAACTACTATAGTACTGTCATTTTGAATCAGTGACCTTCTTTTTATAGTGACAGAAGGCATACTTCCACTTGAGTTTGTTAGTAGTGCCTTTATTCTGTCTCCATTGTTTTTCAAGATGTCGACATTCCTGCTTTAGTTTGGCTAGTTCTTCTAAGAACCATGGAGATGTTCTGGTCATCTTGACCTTTTTAGTAGTATATGGAGCAATTTTGTCCAACACTGCCAATACCTTAGTGTGCCAGAGAGATTTAACTGAACATTCTGTAGGAGACGCAGGGGTGAGGGAATCTGTCAGCTCAGACCAGAGGTTGGCCTTATTTATTCTACCTCTGGTGGATATGATATTAAAAGGCTTATGTTTGGTTACAGTTGACATACAGATATCAATAGTAAAATCTAGTTGGAAGTGATCGGACCGTGGAACCGTCTTCCAGTCAGATGAGCTAATCAAGTCTGAGGGATAGGAGGAGATGACGTCTAATATATGACCATGTTCATGAGTTGCTCCCTCGGTAAAAAACAGTTTGCATTCCTTCAGGAATATTTTGAAGTTTAGGATTTCTGTTTGCATCACCTCCAAGTGTAGATTTAAATCTCCCAGGAAGGTGATTTTTGAGAATTGGGCCATGGCAGAGAAGGTAATCTCAAGAAGTAAAGGTTCTGCTTTGGACCAAACCACTGGTGGATGGTTAAGGATAAGGAGCAGGGCGATTTGATTTGCCTCCTTTGAATCATCATAGAATTTGCACAGCATGTATTCCAGTTCAAGGAGGATCCCAAAACTGACTAAAGAAACATGGAAAAAACTGTTTAAAATGAGTGCAAGTCCTCCCTTTTTACCTTGTCTTGATGTATGTAGAATGTCATATCCAGGAGAACATAAGTAGGTAATAACGGACTGTTGATTTCTGTGAGCCATGTTTCAGTGATGATCAGAAAGCTCAGGTCTGATAATAACACGAGATATTGAGATAATTTTTAATTTGATTGTAAACTGTCTCAATTAGGTTCAATTAGAAATGGTATAACAAATTTTAATAAACGATAAATTAGCAGGCAGCTCAGTATTGACCCATTTGATTTCATGTCACCATCCAAGAATAGGTGACACCTCAGATAGTTATGCTTGTATGGTATATTTGTTTATTTATTTATTTGGATTTAGCTCATACCTTTTCAGTAGTAGTTCAGGTATAGAAGGTATTTTCTTGTCCCCAGAGGGCTTACAGTCTAAGGTGTCCTTTTACTAAGCTGTGGTAAAAAGTGGCCTCAGAACACTTTTCTATAGCTCTTTTACTAAGGTACGTTAGCATTTTTAGCTCACGCTACAAATCACCTGGCACTAAATGCTGAGACACCCATAGGAATATAATGGGCATCACAGCAAAATGGTAGCACAGCTTAGTAAAAGACCCCCTAAGTTCATTTTTACCTCACCTGGAAAATGACTGCTTTTCCTACTTTTTAAATTAATGGCCATGAGCTAATTTTGCCATTAGCGCATGGCCATTAAAAATATTAGCGTGTGAACACTTACCAACACCTATTTTGTATGTGGTTAGGGCTCATGTGCTAATTAGTTAGCGCACAGTAATGTAGATGTGCTAACTGATTAGCGTAGAAATGCCCACTCTCCGCCCCCAGACCTGCCCCTTCTGTGATAAAAATAAAAATATTTTTTAGCACATAGTTTGCGCATGCAGATTTGAAAATTACCACAGGATGCCTGAGCGTGTTTCCTGGTAAGCCATTTTAAGCTACTGTAAGCGTGTACTAGCGCTTACCACAGCTTACTAAACGAACCCCCAAGTTTGTACCTGAGCCATTTTCTACCCATTTGTAAACCTTTTTTCACATAGACACCTCTCAGCTTATTGAAGCACATAGCACACATGAATTCCAATTGATGTGAATTCACTATTACTGCAGGGATATAAAAACACATACATTCCTGGATCATGGCAGTGGCGTAGCCACAGGTGGGCCTGGGTGGGCCAGGGCCCATCCACTTAGGGCTCAGGCCCACCCAACAGCAGCACATGTTTAGCAGTAGCTGGTGGAGATCCCAAGCTCTACCAGCTGAAGACTTCCACTTGATGGTAATGAAAACACTACTCTCTACAATACTGGCACCTGCGCATGTTCAGTTTTAAGCGCATGCCTGCTGCAGACTGCCAAGGTGGAAAGAAGCATTTTCCTGCCAGCTGAGATGTCTTTTGGTGGTGGTGGGGGAGAACATTTGGTGCCCACCCACTTCTTGCCTAGGCCCACCCAAAATCTGTTGTCTGGCTACGTCCCTGGATCATGGTACTGCTACATTAACAAGCAATGACTAATCAGCACCACCACAGAAAACAAAACATAGCACATTTCTTCATAGCAAGTAGACAATCACTACTTATCATTCCACATATTTAAACTTTTTGGTGCCATACAGCAGAACAAAATTGCTATTTCAGGAACTGAGATCACATAGTCAATTCAAACAAATATACAAATTGTATTTACAGGGAAAAACGCTATCTTCAGCCTCTTTCCAGATGTTAGTGAAGTCACGAAAAGACTCTGCATATCTGAAAAGGGATAATATGAGAGTCACAAAAGGCGTACAGGCAAGCGGTCTGCAAAATCCATAGTTCCTCTTTTTTGCTCATATGATGGTCATTTACCAAATGAGGCAAACTATTTTCAATTGCTTACATCAGAGTAAAAAAAGCATTAGCTGTAAATATTTTCAATTTCCAGATTTGGGTGAATTGAACACTGGATGCTATAAGTGTAGGTCTGGGTGACAAATTTCAGTTTGTAAGCTGCATGGCATGTTTTAATTTGGTTTGTCTTCATTAAAAAGAGATTAAAAAGTAGATGTTATGTGAATTTGGAAACTCTTTCATGCAGTAAGGAGTGGCATATTATGATCACAGCTTGAAACAGACCTAGTAATTTCTTGGGAAAAGAAAATCTAATTCTTGGTATATTTTTAACTCTTTGTACAAAAGGAATGACAAGGATTTTTTCTTTATAAAATACATTGCAGCTATTTTGTAAAAGATCTTTTCATTCAGTGCTTTGAATTCAAGACATTATAAGAATATACTGGATTTGTAGATCAGCGTATCTACCAGATAATAATCTATAATGTTTATATGTTTATGTCTTTCAACACAGTATTAAAACATCAGTATGTGTAATAAAATCTTTTATTTCATAAACAAGAAGGAAAAGAATGCAGAGCATAGCTTATGGAATTATTTCCAACCCCTCTGCATGTGTGTATATGTGTGTTTGTGTCTTGTGCCTGTGCATCTCTGTTTTGTGTGTGTGTGTATATATGTCTTGTGTCTATGTTTTGTCTCTGTGTATCTACTACTACTACTACTATTTATCATTTCTATAGCGCTATAAGGCATACGCAGTGCTGTACACCAAACACAAAAAGACAGTCCCTGCTCAAAGAGCTTACAATCTAGATAAGACAGGTAAACAGACAGAACAATTAAGGGTAAGGGAATAATAGGTGAGGTTAAGGACAGGGCAGGTGAGAAGTGGTTAGGAGTCAAAAGCAGTGGTAAAGAGGTGGGCTTTAAATTTGGACTTGAAAACAGCCAAAGACGGGGCCAGACACACAGGCTCGGGAAGTCTATTCCAGGCGTGGAGTGCAGCAAGATAAAAGGAACGAAGTCTAGAATTAGCAGTAGAGGAGAAGGGGACAGATAAGAGAGATTTATCTACAGAACGGAGTACACGGGGGGGGGGGGGGGGGCGTAGGGAGCAGTGCATTTTCTAGCAAAAAAGGTGCCGGTACTCAAATGCCAGGCCACCCTTCAGGGGGTTGCGTGATCACTGAGGGACCCATCCCACAAAAGCCAGGCCCCCTGCAACCTGTCACAGAATCCAAGACAAGGCAGAATTTGTGTGTAGAGCCTGAGGTCTTTCATTAAAACTTGGGGACCATGGGTCAATTTTAGCAGACAATGGAAAAAGTGTCAGTACTCAGTACCCCGAAGTACCCCCTCAAAAAAAGCCCTGGTAGGGAAAGACGAGAGTGGAGAGGTACTGGGGAGCAGCAGAGTAGATACACTTATAGGTCAATAAGAGAAACTTGAACTGAATACGGAAACGGATAGGGAGCCAGTGAAGGAGGGGGCTAATGTGAGCATAGCGACTTTGGCGGAGAATGAGTCACGCAGCAGAGTTTTGGACTGATTGAAGAGGAGCGAGATGGCTAAGAGGGAGGCCGGTGAGAAGCAGGTTATAATAATCAAGACAAGAGGTGATAAGAGTGTGGATAAGGGTTCTGGTAGAGTGTTCAGAGATGAAGGGACGGATTTTGCTAATGTTATAGAGAAAGAAATGACAGGTTTTGGCAATCTGTTGAATATGAGCAGAGAAGGAGAGAGAGGAGTCAAAGATGACCCCAAGGTTACGAGCTGATGAGACAGGGAGAATGAGATTGCCATCCACAGAAATAGAGAAAGGGGGGAGAGGAGAGGTAGGCTTAGGGGGAAAGATGAGAAGCTCAGTTTTGGCCATGTTAAGTTTTAGATGACATTGGGACATCCAGGCAGCTATGTCAGATAGGCAGGCTGAAACCTTGGACTGGATGTTGGTAGAGATTTTAGGGGTAGAGAGGTAAATTTGGGAGTCATCAGCATAGAGATGGTATTGAAAGCCATGAGATGATATCAGAGAGCCAAGGGAAGAAGTGTAGATGGAGAACAAGAGAGGACCAAGAACAGAACCCTGAGGTACATCGATTGGTAGAGGGATAGAAGTAGAAGAGGATCCACCAGAGTGCACACTAAAGGTGCGAAGCGAGAGGTAGGAGGAGAACCAGGAAAGAACAGAGCTCTGGAATCCAAATGAGGACAGCGAATCAAGAAGTAAGCTGTGATCAACAGTTTCAAAAGCGGCGGATAGATCGAGAAGGATGAGGATAGAATAGAGACCTTTGGATTTGGCTAGGAACAGGTCGTTGGAAACTTTTGCAAGTGCAGTTTCATTTGAATGAAGAGGGTGAAAGCCAGATTGGAGTGGGTCAAGAACAGCATGAGATGAGAGAAAGTCAAAACAGCGGCGGTGTGTGTGTGTGTGTGTATCTTTGTGGGCTGGTGTGTCAATGCGTATATGTTTGTATGTGTGTCTGTGTATGTTTGCATATGTGTGTATTTACAGTACATCTCTGTTGGTTTTCTCTGTATCTGTGTTGGAGAGAGGAGATGAGGGGTTCAGTTCTATAATTGCTATGTTATTGTAAATCAGTGTGTGTATGCTTTTCCTATTTGAGAGTGGCGTCAGGTGTCTTCTGTTTCCCACCACATGCAAAAACATCATTTCTACAATACATTAAAGGGGCCTTTTACTAAGGTGTGTTAGTGTTTTTAGCTCATACTAAAAAATTAGCTGCTGCGAAACACCGAGACGCCCATAGGAGTATAATATGCGTCTCAGTGAAAAGCATCAGCTAATTTTTAGCGCAAGCTAAAAAAGCTAGCGTACCTTAGTAAAAGACCCCCTAAATTGACCAGCTCACCATCTCCCTTTCTGTGACGACAGTATCCTACCAGTGCTCCAGCACCACAGCCTCCCCATAGATCAGATCTTACCAACAATCTCTGTGACTAGAGCCAGCATCTAGTGCTCTGTTTTCCACAGTTTCCCATTCCCTGGATCCTAGACTGTCTGCTAGTTACCCTGGAAACTGTCAGGGCAGGCTCATTCACACAGGATATTGCAGGTAGTTTTTGAAATCTGAAAAATATATAGACATATTACACATCCTTTTAGCTTCCAAACATGAATGCAAAAATCAGTGGAATCCTGAAAATACCAGACAGCTGTCAATCCTCATATAACAGAGGAAACAATTGAATATTACTGTGGGACACTAGCAGGAGTTGAGGGACTATGCAGGAGAGAGTCATTGATGCTGAGGATGGAGACCAGAGCCATGGACCTGGAAGTGCACTGGTATGAGTGCACAAACATGCAACACTCTGGGCCCAGCTACAGGGAGAGATAGGTTGGAAGGTATTACTAGTACCCTGGGGCAAGGTCCATATGGTGGCAGAAGCAGATTTTGAGGTCTGAGGCTCAGTCCGAACCCAGAAGTGGCTGTGCTTGCATGTATGAGCATGAGCAGTGGGGACACTCTCTGAGGCAGCAGAGAGAGTGCTGGTGCTGAAGTGTGATTGTATGTGTACACATGTGTGCGTGCAGATACACAAAGCAGTAGCAATGGTCTGAGAAAAGTCTGGGGCTGGCTGGAGTGATGTTGACCGGTTGGGATGAGTAAAGCTGTGGCTAAGGTATAAAATCTGGGAGCAGATGGATACATGGGCTCTGTAGTGGGGGGGGGGGGGGGGGGGGGGCTGAGAGAAAAAGTATTGCTGGAGCAATCCTGAGGCAGAGTGTGTATGTGCTGGTTGGTGTAGAAAGAAGCTCCTGCCAGCTGGATGCTCAGCAACTGATGGAACGAGTGGTGGAAATGGCTCATGGAGAGATTGTGCTGTAAATTTTAGCTGCATCACAGAGCTGTGTTAGTTGGGAAAGGTTCCTGGAGAGAAGAAAGCTCTGAAGGGAGGGTGCTGACAGGAGATGGCTTCCTCTGAGAGAAATTGCTGTAAAAATACATTTTCTGTGACAGCGAGTGAACATTAGTACTCAGGCAATTAAGGAAAATTATTTTCTTCTACGGTTTATTCATGTGAGTGAGTCCTGACTGAGATGGCTATCTGAACAAGGTTGTCATAGCTTAAATTCCTTCTCTTTGGATATATTAAGGAGAAAGTGAATAAAAACAGACACGAGGGATCCCTTAGGAAAAGGAGGAGTTAGTGGTTACTGTGGAAGGACAGACTGGTTGGGCCTTTTGGCCCTAATCTGCTGTCATGTTTCGATGTTTCTATGATTTGTGTTGAGAGATTTCTTTTATTTTTGAAAAGTTAGTGCAGTAGGAATCCAGGAACCAGGATCATTGGACCACTTCGCCAGAGGTCACGCCAGGAGTTGCATAAGCTATCATGAGTCTAACCGTGCGATTACCATGGGGTTTAAACACAGATTCCTGACCGAGCAATGCAGAAAGGGGGTGAGCATGGGTGTTAACTCACATGGTACTGATGGCTGCATACTTCATCAAAATTAATGGTAATGAGGCCATTAAGTATCCCGCTGCAATGCAGAGAAGGAAACAGTGGCCTACAACATGAGAAACATTTTGCCAAGTCAGGGGCAACATAGAAATTGGCTTAAGTGCCTGCAAAAGTCTGCACATGTCATGTTGGAACAAAAAGGAAAGCACCAGCAAACATCTGCGCCTGACAGTGTGGTGTACAGAAGGGTTTAAGAAAACAGTGGTGGATTTTTATTATTTTTTTTAAAGTGTGAGACACTTTTGCAAGGTACGTACATGATGCATATCTGGTTTATGCTTGTGGACTAGGTTTGAATAGTCTTTTATGCACGAGATCTTATATGCCAATAATCCAGCAGGTCCATATGTCAATCTGCTTACAGACCTGCAAGGCAACATGCAGATGCAAATTCTTACTTTCGGTTTGCTTGACCAGTTAAATAGCATATTGGCGCCTAACTGCTAATATTCAGCAGGCGATAACTGGTTATCTCCACTGAATATTGTCAGTTAGTGCCTAGCGCAGAACTGGCTATATCGTGCCACTTATCCAGTTAGGCACCGATATTCAGTGCCTAATCGGATAAGTTTAGTGGTCAAATAGGACCACATAAATAGCCGCCCTATCTTTAACTTCTAAAAAATTAACTGGTTAGTGCTGAATATCGGCATAACCGGTTAACTTTTTATTGGTTTATTTATTTATTGCACTTGTATCCCACATTTTCCCACCTATTTGCAGGCTCAATGTGGCTTACAGAGACCTGTTATAGCAACGCCATATCAGGTTAGAGAAAACAATTGGTGTTACAAAGAGGTAAAGAGATACAGGAGAATTTGGACAAGTCGTTAATGAAAAATACTTTCTGCGCCATTTGGTTAGGTGTTGTGTTGTAACTTTTTAGTGGTTAAACCTCCTCCCCCAGATATTCAATGACAGTCACTGCAAATGGGCTGGCATTAAATATCCAGGTTTAACGGTGGTAGTGGACAGCAAAAGTGCTGCCCGCCGCCAGCTGAATGTTGTTTGGTATGGTGGGAAGGCGGTAGAACGAGAGGACATGAAATGAGATTGAAGGGGGGCAGACTCAGAAAAGATGTCAGGAAGTATTTTTTCACGGAGAGGGTGGTGGATGCTTGGAATGCCCTCCCGCAGGAGGTGGTGGCGATGAAAACAGTAACGGAATTCAAACATGCATGGGATGTGCATAAAGGAATCCTGTGCAGAAGGAATGGATCCTCAGAAGCTTAGCTACAATTGGATGGCAGAGCAGGTGGGGGGAAGAGGGGTTGGTGGTTGGGAGGTGAGGATAGGGGAGGGCAGACTTTTATACGGTCTGTGCCAGAGCCGGTGATGGAAGGCGGGACAGGTGGTTGGGAGGCAGGAAAAACTGCTGGGCAGACTTATACGGTCTGTGCCCTGAGAAAGACAGGTACAAATCAAGGTAAGGTATACACATGAGTTTATCTTGGGCAGACTGGATGGACCGTGCAGGTCTTTTTCTGCCGTCATCTACTATGTTACTATGATACATTAACAGGCAATGTGATACCTTTTATATCCTAGTATTTGAGCTGTTGTGCTCCATGTGTGTTGGGTGGCTTCGAATGTTATAGCCTCATTCACATTTTTATTTTTTTCTGTCTTCTGCAGAACATGTTTTTCCCCCAGACTGCGGCAATTCATTTGGTTTCTTGGAGTTCAATAAAATTTTCTATTTTGGAAAATGTTGTTAATTGTTTTTCTTTTGGTTTTTTTTTTTTTACTATATGATTACACTCTATGATGTAAAGGAAGGAATGGGAGAATGGATCACAAAGGGTTTGCAAAATGGAATGTGTGGGGGAAGGGGACAGTCTGGAGGGAGTCCCTAGAGGGCTAAGGTAAGGGGCAGGGAAGAAAAGGGCATGATCAGCAAAGGGGTGCTGGAAGCACCATCTGCACTCCAACTATGGTCTGGACCAGTAGTTCCCAAACCTGGTCCTGGAGGCACCCCAGCCAGTCAGGTTTTCAGGATGTCCACAACAAATATTCATTAGAGAGATTTGCATGCACTGCCTCCACACAACATTTTCATATGCAGCCCCAAAACTCTGGAATACATTACGGCTGGAACTTAGGTCTGAACCTTCATGTCTTGTTTTAAAAAAGCATTTGAAAATTTGGCTTTTTCAACAGGTATTGACTACCTAAGGCTATAATTCTTTCATTTTTTTCCCCTTCCATTCTTCTTCTTACCTATTTACCCCCCTGTTTACCAAGCCGCGCTAGCGCCAACACAACCCATTCACTTTGAATGGGCTGTGTCGGCATTGCCATGCAGCAGCCACTAGCACGCCTTTGTAAACAGGGGCCTTAGTTTTTAATTTGAACTCCTTTGAGTGTTATTTGTATATTAAGCCTTTAGAAATAAATAAACAAAAATACCTAGCTCCCTTATAGTTTAATTAAATATTTACATGGGAAACAGAGAAAAAAATAACTCTCCCAACTACGTGACACCCAGCTGGCTGGTCTCAGGGAGAAAACCAGTTTCCTTTGCTTTTGGATAGTCTTAGCTACATCAGTAAAAATATGAGTATGATGACTCAAACAAAGAATCCTTAAATCAAAAATGAAGTCTTAATAACCAGTCCTGATCAGGGTCTAAAACACAAGTTACAATTAATGTAGAGCAGGGAACTTGGACAGCTCAGAAGCTTCTTAATATTTGTGGTCCAGTAAACATCTGGTGTTTGTGGCAGAGCCTATCATTTTCACTGATGCTGTGGTGTACAGAAAGGGTTTGAAAAGATAGTGGTGGATTTGGGGGGGGGGGGGGGGAGGGAGGTTTCAGAGTCCACCTATAATAGTACAAAATGTAAAAAAAAATACAAAAACCACCTTTCATGGTTGTGCGGTGCCTTCTCCTACCCTTTCTATTAGGAGGAACACTCATTTTTCTTTTTCCAGAGGGAGGGAGAGGGGGAGATGAAAGAGAACTGGCAGGGATGTGGAGGAGGAAAATGGAGCCAACACCAGGCCTGGAGCTGCAATGAAGGAGGAGCCTCAGCCACTTTACCTCTCATTGCTATCCACTGAAGGCTCTAAGGAAAACTTCCATCTGCCAAATGGGTTACATGCAACAATGCTGTGCATGGGATATATTTAATGCAACTAGGTCAACCCAAACCGCTTGGCACCACATTTGCACCTCATGTGCAACTTTCTTTAAATTAGTCACCTTTTTAACTCTTCCTACTTTCTTACCTATCTATATGTTACAACTTTGCCTTACCCTTCACTATCAATTATAACTTATTCTATCATTCACTTTATCATTTTGGAACCTCAACGCAATACCACTTGTATTTCTCTATCCGGAAATGGCGATCGCCATTACGGCATAATGTAAGCCACATTGAGCCTGCAAATTGGTGGGAAAATGTGGGATACAAATGCAACAATAAATAAAGTTCTATTATGTATTGTGTTGACATTGTAAGTAGTATACTACACGCCATACTTTGTAGTGTTATTTTGAATATTTTACTGCTGTAATTGCCTGTTGCTCATGTTTGATCTATTCTTACTGTACACTTGAGTGATTGCCTTCAAAAAGGCGGTAAATAAATCTTAATAAATAAATAAATAAATTTTCTCTTCCTTATGTATGTGGTGGGAAGCGGGACTGGTGGTTGGGAGGCGGGGATAGTGCTGGACAGACTTGTACGGTCTGTGCTAGAGCCGGTGGTTGGGAGGCAGGGCTGGTGGTTGGGAGGTGAGGATAGAGCTGGGCAGACTTATACGGTCTGTGCCGGAGCCGGTGGTTGGGAGGTGAGAATAGTGCTGGGCAGACTTATACGGTCTGTGCCAGAGCCGGTGGTTGGGAGGAGGGGCTAGTGGTTGGGAGGCGGGGATAGTGCTGGGCAGACTTATACGGTCTGCAGGGCCGTGCCTAGGGTCTCCGGCGCCCCCCTGCAGTTGGCCCCGCGCCCGCCCCCCAAAAATGATCGCTACACTACCCGCTGCCCCCCGAAAACGATCGCTACACTACCCGCCCTCTTCTCCCCAGATCCTTTTCTTTTTGTTTAAATTTATCTCTGTCAGGCGGCAGCGTAGCGTTAGTGAGAAGGAGGCGGCGCTCCCCCGCCCCGACGTGTCAGTCAGTCTTCCCTTCGCTCAGTTCTCGCCTTCTTCTGACGTCATTTCTGATGTCAGAAGAAGGCGGAACTGAGCGAAGGGAAGACTGACACGTCGGGGCGGGGGAGCGCCGCCTCCTTCTCACTAATGCTACGCTGCCGCCGGACAGAGGTAAATTTAAACAAAAAAAAGGAAAAGGATCTGGGGAGAAGAGGGCGAGGTAAGCATGGTGCGGCGGGGCGCCCCCCAGAGGATGGCGCCCTCCTGCCATGCTTACCTCGCTTACCATGTTGGCACGGCCCTGACGGTCTGTGCCCTGAAGAGCACAGGTACAAATCAAAGTAGGGTATACACAAAAAGCAGCAAATATGAGTTATCTTGTTGGGCAGACTGGATGGACCGTGCAGGTCTTTTTCTGCCGTCATCTACTATGTTACTATATTTATAAATTTTTCTGAAATACAAAATCATAACATGGTGTGAGAAATTCCATATGGAACATTAACAATGCATTGCTTCACGAATACTTGAGCCCACAACCTTCCATCGTTTCTACAGTATTTACTCTCTGCCCCATTTCCAACTGGACTTACATGAAGGAGAGTGTTTTGGGGATTTCCCCAAATCACCCTTAAACTCTGGTATTTACCGCTTTTTGAAGGAATTCACTCAAGGCGATGTACAGTAAGAATAAATCAAACATGAGCAATAGACAATTACAGCAGTAAAAATATTCAAATAACAACACAAACTATGGCATAATATACTACTTACAATGTCAACACAATATGTAACAGATCATTTTAATTGACAGTGTAGGGTATAAGCAAAGATGGAACATGTATAGATAGGTAAGAGAGTAAGAGGAGTTAGAAAATAAGTTATATCATAGAAGCAAATAGGATATTTCTGAACATTTAACAAAGTTGAGATTAGCATATATACCCAACTGGGCATTTAAAAGTCTGTCCTTTAAGGATGCAGCATGTTCAGAAATCACAGCCATAAGTATAGACGGTTATTCAAATATTATCATGCACCAGTGGCGTAGCTGGGTGGGGCGCCAGGGGAGCGGCCGCTCCCCCAAACGGAGTTCTGCTGGCGCCTATTTTTTGTCCTGTTGCACTGAAAATGTGTGCTGGCACTGGCAGAAGTCCGCTCTTGCTCCCCCCCGCGCTGTCAACCTGCCTCATCCATAAAGGAATCCTATGCAGTAGGAATGGATCCTCAGAAGCTTAGCCGAAATTGGGTGGTGGAGCAGGTGGGGGAAGAGAGGTTGGTGGTTGGGAGGCGAGGATAGTGGAGGGCAGACTTATACGGTCTGTGCCAGAGCCGGTGATGGGAGGCGGGACTGGTGGTTGGGAGGCGGGAAATACTGCTGGGCAGACTTGTACGGTCTGTGCCCTGAAAAGGACAGGTACAAATCAAGGTAAGGTATACACAAAAAGTAGCACATATGAGTTTATCTTGTTGGGCAGACTGGATGGACCATGCAGGTCTTTTTCTGCCGTCATCGACTATGTTACTATGTCATCCTGGCTCTGCTTCTGACATGCACCAGAACAGGCATCCATACACACATTGCAAAAGTAAACTTCTACATAGTACATCCAAAACTTTTAATTTTTATTTTCTCATTTCCATCTTCCAAAATTTCAGACAGCAGACTTACAGGTCAACAGGACTTAAAGCAGTCCAAAACAAAACAACACAGTTTATAACCAGAGGCGTATCTGAAATTCGGCGGTAGGGGGGGGCCATAGCCAGAGTGAGGGGGCACATTATAGCCCCCCCCCACCGGTGCCGACCGCCCCCCCGCGTCGCCGTCACCTACCTTTGCTGGCGGGGGACCCCAACCCCCCACCAGCCGAGCCGACGTCTTTTAAGTTCTTCGTCCTTGTGGCGCTGTTCAGCTGCAGCCTGCATCCAGTTTCGGAGTCTGACGTGGTCCAGGTCCGCGAAATCTGCAGGGGCCCAGGTCCCTGTGGCCCCACGCAGATACACCCCTGTTTATAACTAATTGTTCCACGACCCTTAGGATTCACCTTTGGATTTAAAAAGCAAGTGTTTTCTATAATATACCACTGCAATCCACAAAACAAAAGGTGTAAATTCCCACATGCCATCTTTTTCTTTTGATGTAGGCACAGAAAAGAAGTATTTTAAATAATCCCAGGTTTCAACCTACTTAATGTTTAATGTGGGATATAAATGTCATAATTAAATAAATAAATAGATAGAAACTCTGAATGTTGACCACCTGATTCTCATAACATGATGTCTGTTTTAGTGGCCCTTTACCAGGAGAAAAAAAAATCTCTGCACTTGCTAGGGTGTCCCAGTCCCTCCAAACGACATACGATTTATAAGGGAAGGAGAATTGATATACGCCTTTCTGTGGTTTTTGCAACTACAGTCAAAGTGTTTTACATGCTATATATGCAGGTACTTATTTGTACCTGGGGCGACGGACGGACAGTTATGTGACTTGCCCAGCCCCAGACTTACAAAGGAGCTGAAGCAGGAATCAAATTCCCCAGCAGCAAAGCCCGTTGTACTAACCACTAGGCTACTCTTCCTAATTGCTCCTCTTAGCTATGAAAAGTTATTTCGTTGCTATACTTCCATGCTACACAAACCGGCATGTTTGAAAATATAAGTGAGATTATTAAATAAAAATGCCACCAGAAAAAAAAAAAAACCGACAACGTGGATGCACCAGGTCATACGTTTGTTTGCTTTATTTTGAGTATACGCAGACGCAGAGCAGAGCGACGGCTGCCTGCGCGGGGAAGGGGAAACAGAGTTTAAGCTAATTGGCTTCAACTATTTGACGTCATCCCGTCTCCTGTTTTTCATCCAACCTCTTTTGAGTTCAGGTTGTGTGTGTAGTAGTGTATCCTAGGGGACGGACAGTCGCGGGGCACCGGAGAAGGAAAGCTGTACGATTGTTAGTGCGCAACCCCAGGTATGAGCTTCATCTCGGGGGCGAGGTGCTGCTGCATCGCGGACGAGGAGGAGAGAGTGAAAGGGAGAGGGCAGATCATGCGGAGGGGAGGCCGATCCCCCGATCCGTGTGAGGATGGTGCCTGGAGTGTGAAAGTTTCAGTACAGCCGAATGTGTGTGACTTGGTATCTTCTTTGTATTATAATATTAGGAAATCCAGCTCAAGTCCTTTCTTATTGGTGCTGATTATTTTGATTTTTTAAGTTCAAAGGTCTTATGCTTCTAGGGATTGTTTTTTAAAACTTCCTGTAGTATTCTGATTACAAGGTGACTGATGTAGTGTTCTGGTTAACCCCCCCCCCAAAAAAAAAAAAAATAACCACATAGGTGTCACCTTGGTTGTGGTCTGATGTGGTGGTGCCTGCGTGAGTTGATTCTTGTCTGTAGTTTGTGGCCCATGCCTCAGACAGCTGCACCCTTTTTCACGTTTTGTGCATTGAATAATAGATACATCAAGAAGGAATCAAATGGGCCTCAAGAACTTTTGTGTTCCAATAGACCAGTTCTTGAGACCCATTGTGCTTCCTTCTTGCTGTGCTGTTTGCGCTAACGCCACTAATTTCCTCGCCTCTCTGTTGAATATATATACTACATGTGAGAAACAACATATGGGAATCCTACTCATGTGCTATGTTTTTCCTGTGTGGTTAACAGTGGGGTATTATGATATGTGTTGGCACAATTTGCAGTTTGCTATATTGCAGGGACTTGTGCAATTCCTTTAGATTGGTGCTTATAGTTGGAACCCCAGAAGTGACCTTTTGAATCCTGTTTTAAGGTGCTTTTAATAAGAAAAGTGTAGTGAGAGACAGCATAGTATTATGGTCAAGAATTTAAACAATATGATCTCTTAATTGCAGCAAATAAAACAAACCAGAAGTACCAAGAACTTTGCAGTTTATCATCTCCCCAGACTCCTAGAAAGTATCAAATGGCCTGTCTTTCTTTCTTGTTTGTTTCTTAATGGTTGAGTAAGTTTTATTCCTTGGTTGTACAGATTCTTGTGTTAAGATTCCTACAGAGTCGATAAGCATTGAGTTTCTTTGCCGCTTAAATTTGAACAGTAGGATAAAGCAGTTATGATAACAACATTTGTTTAGCTCCACCCTCAAACCCAGCTACCTGTTTGCATATATCACTTGTTGCTCAGCAAACCTTTCTCAGGTTTCAGTCAGCTAGAAAGTCAGGTAAGAAGTCTTGATAGTAACCATTGACAGAGAGACACGCCTGCTATGGTTTAGACTAGAGGGAAAGGTAGAAAGTTCAGTACTATTGTTTTTCACATCCACTATCATAACTGTGTCATTCTTTTATATAACAACCTTGTCTGTTTTCCATTCTGTTATTTCTAGTTCTGTCACCTTCTCATCTGTGGCTTGGGGTTCTCTTCACAAGTCCAGCTACTCTCCTATGATACAGCTTCCTGGGTCAGGTGTGATTTAATGAGACAAGCGTAACACATATTCCATTGTTTTTTCTAGGGAGACCTGAGGTATTGTTTTTTTTAGCACCTGAAGGTGTGTTTCTTGTTTCATTACTCTGTGTTTATCTCTAAATTCCCATCATCTTCCCCCCTCCACCTTTCTCCTCAGCTTTATCCTTGTGTTGCTGTTAAGTCTGTCTGAAGGTAGGACACTACTATGGAGGCAGCAGGTGTTTCCTAGAATTTGGTGACTGATGAACTATTAACAGGTTTCCTCCAGAATTGGTGGCGGTACCTGTTTTATGGAAAGGGCACTGGCATTTGGAAATGAATGGAGGCTTCCCATATGGTAGCTGGTTAAGTGCTGCGGGGCTGTTTCTAGCTGTTTCTTAGTTGGGATGCAAAATGAATGGTGCTGTTCTGTTAATTTAAAAATTAAAACTCCTTGAAAATACTTGTTTTATGATTGAGAAACATTCATGTCTGACACAATTGAACTTTGTGTTATTCCCTATCTTTTATTTATTACTCAACTTCTGTTGCTCAAAGAGCACTGTTAAAACATATTATTCACCTATCCTAATATACAACAGGGTGTAATTATTGTAAAGTTCCATTTTCAGTAGTAGTGAATTGAACCTGGGTATGTAAGGCTAGTAATGAAAGATAAAGATAAAGAATTTAATAGCTTCAATGGAAAATTTAGATGTGGCTGCAGTTCCTGCAAGATATTTCAAATGTGGTGACTTTAACCTATAATTTTAGAATAGGCACAGGAAGCCATGTCATGCACCGTTTACATTACATTACAATCAATGCTTGTATTCCATACATACCAAAATTAGATAAGCATGGCTCACAATCAATAAAGAATAGGGAAAGACCCTAGGGGGTATGTTTACTAAGGCATGTTAGCATTTTTTAACATAACTGTAAATTTAAGGTGCTTTAAACGCTAATGCGCCTATACATTTCTATGGGTGCATTCGCGTTTAACGCATGTACGTTAAAAATGCTAATGTGCCCATAGTGCTGATTAGTAAACCTAGCCCTAGATGTACAAAGCAATAAAAAAACACTAGTCATGATGAAACAAACTTTTGAAATAACCAAGTTTTAATTAATTTTCTAAATGTCACAAAATTTGACTGATGCCATATACATAAGTGCATGCTCTGTTTAACTGCATGCCGTACTTCGGTCCTGTTTTCGGCGCCATCAGTTTCTATGGGGACAATCTTCAGTTTAGCGCACCACTGGTAAGTGCAAGATTTGCTTATATGTATGGTTTGACCGCTCCTCTGTAGGAAAGACTCCGCATAAGCCCACACTCGGAATATGAAAGCCGATTGGCGCGTGACAACCAATGAGATTTCAAACTTACCGCCCCTGTATATAAGCGAAAAAATGTTGTTAGAGTGTACACTGGAGTCGTCGTCATCACGCAACTGTAAGACTTTAACACTGGCTGAATGAATAGAAGTTCTTAAAAAATTAGAAAACAAACAAAGTCAAGCATCTGTTGCTAAAGAATATGGTGTCAATCCCAGTCAAATTTTACGTACCTTGAAGCAGAAAGACCAGCTTCTGGAAGACTGGCAAAACAATACAAATCCACACTGCAAACGAAAACGGACAGGAAAAGCTGAGGAGGTAGAAGATGCTCTTCTTCGGTGGTTTTCTCAAGTCAGGACAAATCAAACCAATGAAAAGAGGGTCCAAGTCTCCCGTAAAAACCACAAGGAACAACAAAAAGAACAGAAGATAACCAAGATAGACCAGATACAAATTGCAAAGAGTAAGAGCACCAAAATTCTTTTTATTAGGACCCTACACAGTCCGTGTTTCGGCCAACCGGCCTTCTTCAGGGGTCTTCAAATTGACGTATATATATGTGCCTCCAGAATTCTCATGGAATAAGAGATACAAACGCTGGTTCTATCCGATATCAAGTATAGACACGAATTCAAGCATTCGTGTCTATGCTTGATATCTGACAGCACCAGCGTTTGTATACGAGGCTAATGCAAATTCATGGATGACTGGGGAAATTTGGAAGAAGTGGCTAAAGAAGTTAGACACTAGAATGCAGGCACAAAAGCATCATATTTTGTTGCTTTGTGATAATTGTGCTGCACAAAGTGATGATGTCAGGCTGTCTAACATCAAGTTGGTCTTTCTGCCACCAAAAACTACCTCTCTGATCCAACCTATGGATCAGGGTATAATAGCCAATTTCAAACAACATTATCGGGCTCTTGTGCTACATCGTCTGATGAGCATTATGGACTGGCTAGGATGAACGTGCTGTTGAACTGGCTCGTAATCTATCACTGTTGAATTCCCTACATATGCAGAAAGAAGCCTGGAATCATATTACACAGGCAACCATTGTGAACTGTTACAAGCGGGCAAGCTTTGTTAAGGATGTGGAGAGGGACAAAACATATGTAGCTGTTGCAAACGCGTCAGATGAACAGGCTATTGACATCCAACCGGTGTTACTGAAGAGGAGTTTCATCAGTACGTAGCTGTTGATTACGATCTACAAATACAGTAGCTGACGACAGCACTGATTTCCAGATATGTGCCTACATGCAGGCAACGGCTGATGATGAAATGAGCAAAGAGACACATGCTGACGAAATTCAACAACCTCCTGTCACTTTTGTATTCCTTTGCAGTTGAATTTTTGTTTTTGAAGTTCTGGTAATTGAAATCACCCATTATTATAGTATTGCCAATTTTGTTAGCTTCCCAAAGTTTTGCTAAGATTTCATGATCTGTTCATTTTGGCCAGGCAAATAGTAGTATACCCCAACATTATTCCCTTTCCCTCCACACATGGAATTTATATCCAAAAGGATTTCATATTGTAATCTGTTTCCTGTAAAATTTATTTATTTATTTATTGCATTTGTACCCCACATTTTCCCACCTATTTGCAGGCTCAATGTGGCTTACAGAGTGTTGTTATGACATAGTCATGACAGGATCTTAGATACAATCGGTAATAAGCAGAGATCGGATGAGGAATTAGAGAAGAAGGTGTTAGGTGTATTTTGATATCTGGGTGGGTGGTGTGGTGATTTTGTGTCGTTAAAGGTTCTCTTTGTAGGCTTTGTTGAAGAGTGGTGATTTATTTTGTTTGTCTCAAGTCCCTGTTTAACATATACAGCCACCTCCCCCCCCCCCATTTGATCTATCCTGTTATTGTGATATACCTTATATACTCATGTATAAGTCGAGGGCAGTTTTAGCACTGAAAATGGCTAAAAATGCTTTGATCTGTGTATAAGTTGATGCTGGGACCCCCATTGCGCTCTCTCTCCCTCTTCTCCACCTCCAGGTCCATCATTTCCCCTGCCTTTCCTACCCCCCTCCCCAATAGTCCACAGCTTCACAGATTTAATTCAATAGTGGTTGAAACAGACTTAAAGCCAGAAGGAAACAGCTGAATTATCAGATTCCAGTATGTGAGGATAAATATATTTATCCCTCACTGATAAGTCTTCAATTCAGTTTTATTCATCACTCTCACTCTCTAAATTTTGGCACGTTCACTAAGGGCCCTGTTTACTAAGCTGTGCTGTAGGCTCGCTAATGTTTTTAGTGCATTCTAACACTGGAGATGCCCATAGGAATATATGGGTGTCTCTATTGTTAGTGTGCGCTAAAAATGCTAGCAGCCTTAGGGAGTTGTTTACTAAAGCTTAACTTGAGTTATCTGCAGCAGGGCCCATAAGAATAAAATGGACCTTGCTGCAGATAACTCGAGCTAAGCTTTAGTAAACAGGGGGGGGGAGGGGTTAGTAAACAGGGCCCTAAAGCAAAATGTTCTAGAAAAATATTTTCACAAATCACTCGTTCTTCCTGTCCAAGGAGAATGTTTTATTCAGGATTCGGTAATTCTCAGCACCCACACACACTCCTGTTTATTTATTTATTTTTTTTTTCTGGTAAAAGATAATAAATAGAAATAAAAGAAAATAAAATAAGACGATACCTTTTTTATTGGAATAAAAACATTTTTTGGTAAAAGAAAAAGATCAGAATTTCACTCGTAAATCTCTTTCCAAGCAAACACACACAGCTAAAATTCATCCTTGAATCTACTACCTGAGCCATCAGCCAACCAAATGGCTTTTCACTGTCTCTAGGTCACCAGATAATTCCCATGCACACTTTCCTGCAGTTGTGTCCTCCTCTTAATGTACATGCTCGGCACAAACTTTCAACCATCCAGAACATTTACAGATTTTTAGGGCTGCATTTTGATTAAAATTTTTAATCATGATTAATCACACAAATGTATGAGATTATTTGTTTATTAATATATTTTCCACTCTGAACAAATCATTTAACCCTCTATTGCCTGAAGTACAAAATAAGTACCTATATATAATATGTAAATTGCTTTGATTATAACCATAGAAAGGCGGTATATCATATCCCATCCCTCTTCCCTTCCCTAAAGGACTCCCAGATCTAACATCTCTCCCTTTTCTCTTCCTTCCCTCCCTCTCCTCTTTCCCCAGGTCCATTATCTCTTTCTTTCTCTCTTCCTTTCCTCCCTCTCTCCTATTGTCCATTATCTCTGTCTCCACCCCTATGAGCAGCGATACAGTCTTGGTGGTGAGCAGCACCAAGCTTTTCTTGTGGCTGCTGGAGCTCACTGTGTTGGCCAAAGCTTCCACCATTGGCCCCTCCAGATCTGCAGCTCACTTCCCTTTCCCCACCTAGGACTTGTTATCTGCCCCCCTCTCATTCCCCTTCCCCCACCAGTCTACCTTAAAAGTGGTCTTTTTTGGTCCTAATGTTGGGCATACACTGCCTGTGGCCTGTTCCGAAGCTTTCTGTCTGGTCCATCCTGCCTTCTCTGACATCACTTTCAGTTTCTGCATGGGTTGGCCGGGTTAAAGGGAAGGCATTGGACTAGGCCAGTGATAGCGAACCTTTCAGAGACCGAGTGCCCAAACAGCAACCCAAAATCGAATTATTTATCGCAAAGTGCCGGTACTCATTATGGGCGAGGTCACCACATATGACTCCACCCCTATGATAGCCACACCCCTTACACCAGCCATGGCGCATATAAACATACTTCATTGAAAATATTATACTAGTATAGGAGGAAAAAAATAACATGATTTTTTTTCATTATAAATTATTTCTGTAAGCTGTTACAGCAGATGTAAATTCTCAAATTGGACATATTCCTAACACTAAAATGAAAATAAAATGATTTTTTTCTACCTTTGTTGTCTGGTGATTTTGTTTATATATCCATATTGGTCTTAGTCTCTGATTCTGCTGCTCTCTATCTGTTCTCTTAACTCTGTTTCCAGGGCTTCCTTTCCATTTATTTCTTTACTTTCCTCCTTTCTTCTTCATTTCTTGCCCTCCACCCATGTCCAGCCACCCTCCGCTTCCCTCCCTCCCTCCCACCCAGCATCAGGCCTCCCTCCCTCCCAGCACCAGGCCACCCGCCTGCCCTCCAACCAACCAAGCATCAAGCTGCCGCCCCCCCCCCCCCCTGAAATTTAAAAGGCGTACCTCGGGGTTAAGGTGGCGTCGGCAGCGAAAAGCGTGTTCTTTGTTCTTTTCGCTGCCGCTGCTGATGCCACCTTAACCCCGAGATACGCCTTTTAAATTTCGGAGGAGGGGGGGCCCTGGTGCTGGGAGGGAGGGCGGGCGGCCTGGTGTTTGGTTGGTTGGAAGAGGGAGGGAGGGAGGGCGGGCGGCCTGGTGCTTGTTGGGAGGGAGGGAGGCCGGCCTGGTGCTCGGAGGGAGGGAGAGTGGACGGACCAGTGACGGCGCGCGTGCCAAAGGAGAGGGCTTTGCGTGCCCTCTCTGGCACGCGTGCCATAGGTTCGCCATCACTGGACTAGGCCGAGGACACTATATGTGCAAAGCTGCCACTGCTGGGAACCAACAGAAGACCACCTTTAAGGTAGGCTGGTGCGGGGAGGGGATGATGTTGAATCACAGGTGGAGGGGAAAGATGTTAGATTGCACCAAGGGCAGGAGTTGGGAGTGGAGGAGACAGGAGATATTGCAATGTGATTAAAAAAATTAATTGCGATAAATATTTAATCTTAACTGCACTTTAATTTTCAGTTCTACACAGTTTAAATTATCAATGCAATTTTTTTTGTCACTCGATAGTCTCACATGCACACCTCCTCTTTAATTTGAACACCACAAGCCCACCCTGTATTACGAGTTCTTTCTGCACCAGGGACATATGTAGCACTGGCTGTATCCTCTAAAGCAACTTCAGCACAGCCAGAGTCTGCCTACTTCTATTAAGTTAGCAATAGCAAGAGTGTTATGGCACTGATGAGAATGATACATATACAAGATGACCCATTTCTCGACTTACCCTGGTATCGGTGTCCCACTGATTATCCTCCTTCTACCAGGTCTTTGAGAGGCCTTGTAGCTAAACATGCATGGGATAAGCATAAAGGAATCCTGTGCCGAAGGAATGGATCCTCAGGAGCTTAGTCAAGATCGGGAGGCGGGGCTGGTGGTTGGGAGGCGGGGATAGGGCTGGGCAGACTTGTACGGTCTGTGCCAGAGCCGGTGGTGGGAAGCGGGACTGGTGGTTGGGAGGCGGGGATAGTGCTGGACAGACTTGTACGGTCTGTGCCAGAGCCGGTGGTGGGGAGGTGAGGATAGTGCTGGGCAGACTTATACGGTCTGTGCCTGTGCCAGAGCCGGTGATTGGGAGGCGGGGATAGTGGGGGGCAGACTTATACGGTCTGTGCCCTGAAGAGCACAGGTACAAATCAAAGTAGGGTATACACAAAAAGCAGCAAATATGAGTTATCTTGTTGGGCAGACTGGATGGACCGTGCAGGTCTTTTTCTGCCGTCATCTACTATGTTACTATGTTACTTCTTCATTTAGTGCTCTTTATACTCATAACACGCCCATCTAGTTTTTTAGGCTTCTAGCATTTGTATACAGACATTTCAATTTTGTTTTTGTTTGTGTCTATAACCTGGCTACCAGGGATAATTAGAGATAATTTGCAGTCTTTAATCTCTGTCTGCTTTCCTCCCTAAAGGCATCGGACTTAAATTTTACCTTTTTTGTTTTTTAACCTCTCTCCTGAGCTGTTAGGCAGTTTCTCGCTTGAGCTTCTCTATCTCCCTTTTTAACGGCGGCGCCAGAAGCCTGGTTCCACCCTAGTTAAGGTGGAGCCCATCTTTTTGAAATAGTTCCCATTCAATCAAAGGAATTCAGAATTTTGATGTTAATTTATAAGTCCTTGTGTAATGAGGAACCGTTAAGCAGTGCTTCTTGATTATGAATTTATTGAGCTTCACGTCAGTTAGGATCAATGAATAAAGGATTCTCCGAAGACAAGCAGGCCGATTGTTCTCACATGTGGGTCGACGCATGGACTGATTTCCTGCCCGTCGCGTGAGCACTTCTCAGTTTTTCTTTCTCCACGTTGAGGTGCGGCAGCATTCGTTTTCTGCTCCTCTCAGACCCAGGAAGAGTCTTCTTTGTTTGAGATTTTGTTCGCTTCTGTTTTTTTGTTTTTGTTTTGTTTTTCTTCACAAGATTAAAAAATTAAAATAAAATAAGGTTCCCCTAGTTTTCCCTTTAGTTTTTTACCCTATTTCAAGTTCTTTCTTTTTCGTTGCGGCCGGGTTCTCCCCTTTTTTCTTTTGTGCCTTTTTCTGATTTTTAGGCACAATTGCGTCTTTTGATTTCACCGAAGCCGTTTTTCCTTCCATGTCATTAAAGACTCCCAGCGGATTGTAAGCTCTTTGTGCAGGGACTGTCTTTCTTCTATGTTTGTGCAGCGCTGCGTAAGCCATGTAGCGCTATAAAAATGCTAAATAGTAGTAGTAGTAGTAGTAGTTGTTGTATGCGGTGCAACTGGACTATCTCAGGTACCGATACCCACGCCTGGTGTACTCAGTGCCTTGGGCCCGACCATAGCCCAGCTGCTTGTAGTCTGTGTCTTCGTATGAAGAAACGGACCCAAGTATCTCGAGACACCCAACGTGAAAAACCTTTTGGGGCTCAGTCCGGTCCTTCGATGTCGACGTCGGGGAGAGAGGTAATGGCTGCTATGAGACCAACTCGTGCTGGGAGCAGTGAGGCGTCGAGTGGGTCTCCACCTGCCTCGAGGCCTCCTGTTATGCAGGCCCCCCGGGACGGACCTTTGTCAGACCTGGCCCTGAGGAGACGTGAGGATTCCACGTCCTCCTCATCGATACTGAGGAGTCTCGATGACGGGTGTCGAGCGAAGGCTAAGAAGCACCGTCATCGTTCTCCTTCGACGCATGGCACTGGGAGCTCCGGGATGTCGAGAGCGTTGGCACCCGAGAAGCGTCGGAGCTGAGAGGATCGCTCACCCTCTATACAGGAGGTGCCGATGCGTCGGCCTCCTAGCAGCCTGATGCCTGCTTCCGAACCTTCACGGATTCTGACACCGCCTGTCCCACCGACCCCGTAGCCTTCTCCGATGGCGGCTCTCGATGAGCGCATCCGGGCCTTGTTTCCAGAACTTCTGGAGGGACTGCTACGTCAGTCAACTTTGGTGTCAGGTGTGCTTGCGCCTTCTGAACCATCTGCTGCAGCGGTGTCTGGCCCTTTTACCTGTGGTGAGGTCCCCGACCGCGATGTTCCCTGCGGCATCGGCTGCCACCCAGGTAAACTCCCCTTCTACATCAGTGGAGGGAACTTCTCCGCAGTCGGACAGGGCATCGACCTCTTGACATTGCCATAGTGGACATCGTTCCTCGGCGTTGAGGCAGGTCCAGCGTCGAAGCACCTTAACTCAGGTTTTATCCGACACTGAGCAGGAGCGTTCATGGGAGTCAGATGAGGATCCCAGGTACTTCTCTTCTGATGAGTCCTTTGGGATTCCCTCTGATCCTTCCCCTCCACTAGAAAGGAGACTGTCTCAACCGGAGAGTCTGTCCTTTTCCTCTTTTGTCCGGGAAATGGCTACGGCTATTCCCTTTCCTGTGGAGGTTGAGGATGAGCCCAGGACTGAGATGCTCGAGGTCTTGGATTATTCTTCTCCACCTAAAGAGGCTGTGACAGTTCCTCTGCATAAGGTACTGAAGGAAGTCCTTATGTGAAACTGGTCAGCCCCTCTGTCTGGTCCCGTGGTCCAGAAAAAAAGCTGAATCCAAGTATCGGATCCACGGTGAACCTGAGTTGATGGGGACTCAGTTACCCCACAATTCCATGGTGGTGGACTCCGCCCTCAAGAGAGCCAGGAGTACTAGAGACTATGCTTTGGTGCCCCCAGGAAGACGTATCAGGCCGCTATGCTTGCTGCCAAGATCCAGTCATACCAGCTCTTCACCAGCGTACACTTGTGGGACTCGATATGTCAACTGTCCAGCTTGGTTGAGACACTCCCTATGGAGCTGGCAGAGCCTTTTCGCCAGGTGGTCAGGGCAGCAGAAGACGTGTTGCAAGTTCCTGGCCAGGGGTACTTTTGATGTGACATCCAGAATCGCTGCTCAAGGTATAGTGATGCGCAGACTCATGACTGCATGTCTCTGACCTGGATCATTCTGTTCAGCAGCGAATGGCGGATGTTGCTTGACGGGGGACAATCTTTTTGGAGAAAAAATAGAGGATCTAGTTGATAAAATCAAGAAGTATAATGATGCTATGGATTCTCTCTCCCACCGGGCGCCTTCTGCTACTGCCTCCTCATCTACGAGGCTTTTTGGAGGGAGGAGGAGTGCCCCCTATACCTACTCTAGGCGTAGGTACACTCCTTTATCTCGGCAGCCTGCCCAGGCTCAACCCCAGCGAGCTCGTTCTCGTCAACAGCGTGTGACTAAGGCCCATTCTGCTCCCCAGCAAAAGCAAGGGAGAGGCTTTTGACTGGTTCCAGTTCAGCATAGCCTCAGTAAAAGTGTCCATTCTGGATGACTCACCAGTAGGGGGGAGGTTGATGTTTTTTCACTGACGGTGGCCTCTCATAACCTCCAACCGGTGGGTTCTTCAAATAGTCCGGTTAGGATACACTCTCAATCTGGAATCCAAACCTCCAAATTGCCCACCGGGAGCTGTACAGTTCCCAGCACAAGCAGGTACTTGCAGAGGAACTCTCTGCCCTTCTAAAGGCCCAAGCGGTCGAACTCGTTCCACCAGGAGAAGAAGGGCTGGGATTCTATTCCAGGTACTTCCTTTTTAAAAGAAAACGGGGGGGGGGGGGGGGGGGGGGGGGGGGGATGCGTCCCATTCTAGACCTAAGGGGCCTGAATAAATTTCTAGTTTGAGAAAATTTCAGATGGTTTCCCTGGGCACCCTTCTTCCCATGATTCAAGAGAATGATTGGATGTGCTCTCTGGACTTAAAGGATGCTTATACACACATTTCGATACTTCCAGCTCAGAGGAAGTATCTTCGATTTCAGCAGGGAACATAGCACTTTCAGTACTATGTGCTGCTTTTTGGTCTGGCGTCTGCACCCAGAGCATTCACAAAGTATCTAGCGATAGTCGCAGCGTTGCTACGCAGACTGGGAGTACTTATGTTCCCTTATCTCAACGATTGGCTGATGAAGAGCACCTCGAAGGCAGGCGCTCAGCAGTCCATGCGAATGACTATTCAGGTGCTAGAACTACTGGGGTTCGTAATCAATTACCCCAAGTCCCATCTCACTCCAGTCCAAAAGTTGGAATTTATTGGAGCCCTGTTGAACAGAAAGACAGTTTGAGCTTATCTTCCCGAGGCAAGGGCAGACAACCTCCTGTCCCTGGTGTCCATAGCTCGAGCGTCTCAACAGGTCAGGGCTCGGCAGATGTTGAGGCTTCTGGGCCACATGGCCTCCACAGTTCATGTGACTCCCATGGCACACCTACACATGAGATCGGCACAATAGACCCTAGCTTCCCAGTGTGGTACCAAGCTGCGGTGAATCTAGAGGATGTAATCCAACTGTCCACCGACTTTCGCAGTTCTCTTCAGTGGTGGACGATTCGATGTAATTTGACCTTAGGACGTCCATTCCAAATTCCTCAGCCACAAAAAGTGCTGACGACGGATGCATCCCTCCTGGGGTGGGGATCTCATATGGATGGGCTTCACACTCAAGGAGTCTGGTCCTTTCGGGAAAAAGGTCTTCAGATCAATCTCTTGGAATTACAGGCGGTCTGGAACGCTCTGAAGGCTTTCAGAGATCGTCTGTCCAACCAAATTATATTGATTCAGACAAACAATCAGGTTGCCATGTACTATACCAACAAGCAGGGGGGCACCGGATCTCGCCCTCTGTGTCAGGAAGCCATCCAGATGTGGCTTTGGGCTCGCCATCACTGCATGTTTCCACTTATCTGGCAGGCGTAAACAATAGTCTGGTCGACAGGTTGAGCTGGGTAATGCAACCTCACGAGTGGTCACTGAACATGGGCGTAGTCTGTAAGATCTTCTGAGCATGAGGCACCCCCTTGGTGGATCTTTTTGCCACTCAGATCAATCACAAGGTCCCTCAGTTCTGTTCCAGGCTTCAGGTCCACGGCAGGCTAGCGTCAGAGCTTTTCTCCTGCTTTGGGGGACAGGCCTTCTGTATGCGTATCCTCCCATACCTCTGGTGGGGAGGACTTTGCTGAAACTCAAGCAAGACTGCGAAACCATGATCCTGATTGCAACATTTCTGGCTGCGTCAGATTTGGTTCCCTCTTCTTCTGGAGTTGTCCTCCTAAGAACTGTGGAGATTGGAGTGTTTTCCAACCCTCCTCACCCAGAATGAGGGGTCGCTTCTGCATCCCAACCTCCAGTCTCTGGCTCTCACTGCCTGGATATTGAGAGCTTAGAAGTTGCCTCCTTGGGTCTTTCAGAGGGTGTCTCCCAAGTCTTGCTTGCTTCCAGGAAAGATTCCATGAAGAGGTCTTACTCTTTTAAATGGAGGAGGTTTGCCGTCTGGTGTGACAGCAAGGCCCTAGATCCTCTTTCTTGTCCTACACAGACCCTGCTTGAATACCTTCTACACTTGTCAGAGTCTGGTCTCAAGACCAACTCCGTAAGAGTTCACCTTAGTGCGATTAGTGCTTACCATCGCTGTGTAGAAGGTAAGCCTATCTCTGAACAGCCTTTAGTTCGCTTCATGAGAAGTTTGCTTTTGTCAAAGCCCCCGGTCAACCTCCACCGGTGTCATGGGATCTCAACGTCGTTCTAACCCAGCTGATGAAAGCTCCTTTTGAGCCTCTGAATTCTTGCCATCTGAAGTACTTGACCTGGAAGGTCATTCTCTTGGTGGCTGTTACTTCAGCTCGTAGAGTCAGGGCTCCAAGCCCTGGTAGTGCATGCACCTTATATCAAGTTTCATCATAATAGAGTAGTCCTCCGCATGCACCCTAAGTTCCTGCCGAAGGTGGTGTCGGAGTTCCATCTGAACCAGTTAATTGTCTTGCCAACATTTTTTCCCCATCCTCATACCCGCCCTGGCGAAAGCAGTTTACATACCTTGGACTGCAAGAGAGCATTGGCCTTTTACGTGGCGCGGACAAAGCCCTTCAGACAGTCCACCCAGTTGTTTGTTTCTTTCGATCCCAACAGGAGGGGAGTCACCATCGGGAAAACGCACAATCTCCAATTGGCTAGCAGATTGCATTTCCTTCACTTATGCCCAAGCTGGGCTGACTCTAGAGGGCCATGTCACGGCTCATAATGTTAGAGCCGTGGCTGCGTCAGTGGTTCACTTGAAGTCAGCCTCCATTGAAGAGGTTTGTTAGGCTGCAACGTGGTCATCAGTCCACACATTCACATCTCACTACTGCCTTCAGCAGGACACCTGACGTGACATTCGGTTTGGGCAGTCGGTGCTGCAAAATCTGTTCGGGGTTTAGGATCCAACTCCACCCCCCTAGACCCATTTTTGTTCTGTTCCAGGCTGCACTCTCAAGTTAGTTTGTTTATGGTTTCAGGTCAATCTATGTTATGTCCTCGCCGTTGCGAGGCCCAGTTGACCAATGTTCATTGTTTTGAGTGAGCCTGGGTGCTAGGGATACCCCACATGTGAGAACAAGCAGCCTGCTTGTCCTCGGAGAAAGCGAAGATACTTACCTGTAGCAGGTATTCTCCGAAGACAGCAGGCTGATTGTTCTCACAATCCCGCCCACCTCCCCTTTGGAGTTCTTATTTATTTCTCTATATGCTTTTGGATTTAACTGAGGAGAAGTGCTCATGCGACGGGCGGGAAATCAGTCTGTGCATGCGCGCTGCACGCACGCCAGAAGACTCTGGCAAAACTTTTTAAATAGTTTGCTTGCAAAAATGCCGATTCCTGGGCTGACGCGGACGTCGACCCACATGTGAGAACAATCAGCCTGCTGTCCTCGGAGAATACCTGCTACAGGTAAGTATCTTCGCATTATTAGATGTACCAACTTTCCGCCAAATTTAATACACAAACTGTTGCTAGAATTTTCTTTGTAGCAGGGCCAAACTTTTATGGAATCCACTTCTGCAGGTATTAAAGTCAGTGTTGGCTTTTTGTAAAAGTCTAAGGCACATTTTTTAAGCAGGCCATTTCTGACAAAATTTTGCCTAGTAGCTTCAGCTTCTGTGTTAGATTGAATGTATGTAAAGTACATTTGCTGTTAGTTAATGGATTTTTAAAGTTTGTAGCTATTTTGATTTTGATTGTTTATTTTAATTGATTTTATATTAATTTCTTTTGATTTTATGTGTGTAATTTGTAATCCCCTTTGATTAGATAATGTGAGATATAAATCTGTAAAATAATATATAAATGTTGCCCAGTTCCTAACCATTGTCTCATCCACATATTTAGATTATGGAATTCTGCCTGAGTTCTAGAGCAAATGAGAGGGAGGGATTTATGATGCTATAACCAGCAATAATGATGGCAGACCACTGAGCAAACACTAAGCAGTAGTAGAAGTAGAAGCTTTAATGCACAAATAAAATCACCGGAAGTTTCATTAGAGGAGGTGGGATGCAGCAAGGGAAAGGGTGCCTGTGCCAATTGAAGGCAGCTTAGCTTTGATTCTTGCGTCTATACTGGGAAGGGTTGCAATCTGCTGGGGGGAAAGGGAGTGAGAGATGCCATTCTGGGTGGGGGGGGGGGTGGTGACAAGAGAGAGTGAGAGATGCTGGTGGTGGTGACGAGAGTGAGAGATGCTGGCTGCAGGATGGGATGTAGAGATGTGGGGACTTCAGGGATAGGAGGCAGAGCACGCTCAACCCGTGGGGGGTGGGGGTGGTATAGAAGAGACACCTGCTGGACTTTGGGAGGAGGAGAGGAAGAGATGCCAGGTCTTGAGATGCTGACCCTTGGGGGGAGTCAGAAAGGAAGAACAGAGATACTGGCCCCTCTTGGTGGTGGGTGGGGGACAGGAGGGAAAGGAGAGATATGCTGGCCCCTGGTTTTGGGAGGGGGGTGAGGGATGGAAGAAATACTTTGGCTCCCAGGGAGAGGGGGTTGGGAGAGAAAGAAGAGAGATGTTGGACCTGTTGGAAATGGGGGTTAGGAAGGAAGGGAGAGATTGGAACGGTAGACAAAAGAAAAGGTAGAGAGATGGAGAAATGCTGGTCCTGGGGTGTGAGGGGTTGTAGGAGGAATGGAGAAACTGGACGTGGGGAAAGGTTCAAGACATGGGGGGGGGGGGGGGGCAATGTGGGATAGAGTGGGAGAGATACATAGAGAGGAGATCTTGAATAGGACAGATAATAAGGACTCAAAAGAGAGATGCCCAGCATAGCAGGAACATAGGTTCAAGGACACAGATGGCAGATACTAGACAGTGTGGCTAGAGATGCAGAGAGAAAATGAATGATGGACAGAGAGAGAGATAGAAGAAATGCCAAATGAACAAGGAGACCCTGGCAAGAGAGTTAAGAAAAGACAGAGGAAAGCAGAAACCAGAGACTGTGACCAACACAATTAGAAAAATAGAATGACCAGACAACAAAGATAGAAAAGAATTTTATTTTCTATTTATTGATTAGAATATGTCAGTTTTTGGAATGTACATATGCTAGAACTGGTTTAAGACATGACTGGGGCCAGTGAGAGAAATTTTACTTATTGGACTTAAATCTCCAGCATAGCAGTAGTAAAAATTATTCCATTCTACCAATCCTGGGCAAGTAGCTTCCCCCATTTTCATCTTAATAACAGAGTACGGACGTTTCCTCCAGAAATGTGTCCAAACCTTTTTTAAAACCCAGATATGCAAACTGCTGTTATCACATCCTCCGGCAACAAGTTCCAGAGCTTAACTATTTTTTGAGTGAAAAAATATTTCCTCCTATTTGTTTTAAAAGTATTTCCATGTAATGTCATTGAGTGCCCCCTGGTCTTTGTATGAAAAATCGATTCACTCTTACCCATTCTACACCACTCAGGATTTTATAGACCTCAATCCTTTCCCCCACCCCAGCCATCTCTTTTCCAAGCTGAAGAGCCCTAGCCTCTTTAGACTTTCCTCATATGGGAGGAGTTCCATCCCCTTTATCATTTTGATCGCTCTTTGAACCTTTTCTAATTCCGCTATATCTTTTTAAAGATATGGTGACCAGAATTGGAACGCAATACTCAAGGTGAGGTTGCACCATGGAGCGATACAGAGGCATTGTAATATTCTTGGTCTTATTGTGCATCCCTTTTGTAATAATTCCTAGCAACCTGTTTGCTTTCTTGGTTGCAACCACACACTGAGCAGAAGCTTTCAGCGTATTGTCTACAATGACACCTAGATCTATTTCTTGAGTGCTGACTCCTAAGGTGGACCCCAGGATCAGGTAACAATGATTTGTATTTTTCTTCCCAATGTGCATCGCTTTGCATTGGTTCACATTAACTTTAATCTGCCATTTGGATGCCCAGCCTTCTAATTTCCTAAGGTCTTCCTGCAATTTTTCACAATCCACATGTGTTTTGACAACTTTGAATAGTTTTGTGTTGCCTGTAAATGTAATCACCTCACTCATTCCATTTCTAGATCATGTATAAATATGTTAAATAGCACCGGTCCCAGTACAGATCCCTGTGGCACGCCACTATTCACCTTCCTCCATTGAGAAAAATGACCATTTAACCCTATTCTCTGTTTTCTGTCAAATAACTAATTCCTAATCCACAAAAGGACATTGCCTCCTATCCCATGACTTTTTAATTTTCCCAGGAGTCTCTCATGAAGAACTTTTGTGAAAAGCTTTCTGAAAATCTAGATACACTTCATCAACCGGCTTGCGTTTATCCACATGTTTATTCATGCCTTCAAAGACATGAAGCAAAGTGGTGAGGCAATGCTTCCCTTGGTTGAACCCATGTTGACTCTGTCCCACTGAAACATGGTTGTCTATGTGTGGTGTAATTTTTATTCTTTATAATAATTTCCACTATTTTGCCCGGCATTGAAGTCGGTATAGGTTGAGCGTAAAGACAGATATGGTAGAGTAACAGGAGGGGACTAACTTAAAGAAAGTTGCATGTGGAGTCAGAAAGATGCACGAAAATGATCTCAGCTAGGATAGGAGTGGATAAGGAAACCCTTCTACAGTGCTCTATTTGCAGCCAGTGTTGGTCCTTGTTTTGGTGAGACTAGCTAGTTGGCTCTTTAATTTAAGAAGCAAGCTTTCACCTGCTTCCTAAAACATAAGCACACAACTATGGAACGCATTACCAAAAGCCGTGAAAACAACTTATGATCACCTAAACTTCTGGAAATCATTAAAAACTAACCTGTTCAAAAAGGCATACCCTATCGACCCAACTTAAATGCCTGTACCCTGCAACACAACAAAACCAAAGCTCGTAATGGACATATAATAACTCTTCCTCTCTACGATTCTCTTCCTCTCTACGATTCTCTAATGTGTCTGTATACATGAACCTTATTCTACCACAACATTACTGTATTTGTTCATACCGGAATTGGCGAACGCCTTTACGGTACTATGTAAGCCACATTGCGCCTGCAAATAGGTGGGAAAATGTGGGACACAAATGTAACAAATAAATAAATAAATAAATAAATAGTCTATGTTGAGCGAAGCCTTTCAGGGAGTGCGTTCCAGAGTGTGGGGGCCAATCTGGAGAAGGTTTGTTGGCAGGTGTTGCACACAGAGTGATATCCTTTGGAGAGGGTGTGTTTAGAGATACTTCTTGGGAGGACTTTAGCAACTGTGGGGGTATGTAGAGGGAGATCCTGTTCTTCAAGTACTCTGGCTCATTTCCTTTGAGAGCTTTGAAGGTCAGTCACAAAAGTTTTAAATTTAACCCTTTATAGTACTGTTAGCCAGTGACTTTATTTTTTGCAGAAATGGTGATGTCAGTCTTGCTGCAGCATTCTGAATCGGTTGGAGCTGGTGCAAACCTTTTGTAGTCAGACCATTGTAGAGTGCATTATAGTCTTGATGTTATCATGGCATGAACCACTGTGACTAGACTTGCCTTCTTAATGTATGGAGAGTCTATGTATTTGTCGCAGATGATAGAAGCAGCGTCTGAAGGTTTCTTGGATTTGGGGGCTCAGCATGAGTGTGGAGTCTAGCTGTATCCCAAGATTCTCGACTTATGAACTCTTCCTTAAATCACATCTCCTAAAAGAGATTTTAATGTCTGGCTGCTTGTGTTAGGGACCCACAGGAGCTCAGTTTTACTTGTGTTCAGGGCATTCCCAGCATCTTGTGATACAGTTTACACAGAGAAATACTGTGCATTGACTACATTGCATTGCTAAATTAAGTTAATGTGTGGTAATCTACATTAGGCCTGGAGTTAGTAATGTGTGTGTTAAAAATGTATACACCCATTAACTGTGTTAACAACAAAAACCCATTAGCACATGTTAGTAACTTTAATCCTCAGTGTTAACTGTAAGATGTAATCTCTGCCCACCTTAGCTGTTAATGCTGCCATGTTATCTGTTGGTTGCTAATGCAGTTTAATAAATACTCTTTATGAATGCATGTAACAAATCAGGAATGAGATGTGGAGGGGCATTTTCATGACATCTAAATCTGTTTTTGGCAATGGCCATTTTCAAAACAAAAAGACGTTTTTCTGGTTCAAAAATGTCAGTGTTCACCACTTGATTTTTAGACATTTTCAGCAAAACGTCCAAAATTGGATTTAGATGTTATTTTGAAAATATATACATCTCTCATAATGTTCAATTGCATTTATATCCCACCTTATCAAAAATTTATATATAAAAATCTGTTTAGCTGTCTTGTGAGAGAGGCCATTTTTAAGGTTTAACGGCTTTTATTCAGGATCAAAAGAACCATAGATCAAACCACTGAACAGCAAGTCTAGACAAGGCATCAATCTGTTACATAAGAATAAGCAAACAAAAAGAGTATAGTAAGCAAACACCTTACAATATGGAACTGAAAAACTTATGATCCCAATTTATGAACCCCCCCCTCCCTTTAGTACCTTACCCCGTACCCATTTTTTTTTTTAAAGCTACAACCAAGATGGCCTGTTGTCTGGACTATTATAGGTATGTCCAATATTACCTAATCCCCCCAAACCCTGGCACAGGATCCCAAAATAACCTGTCGTGAAACAATAACCAAATTATTATACACTCTGGAGAGAGAGACCATTTTTAATATGGCATAGGGGTACAAGTAGAATTCATATGTAGAAAAGTCTGCAGTACAGCAGAAAGCAAACCATACTAGATGTAGATAGATTACCTTTTGTGTTGGAAGCAGCAGTCCTCTGGGTCAATATTTTTAAATTTGTTTGGGATATATGAAAAAAGTAAGGCTAATAATCAGACAGTTGTATTGAGCTTTTTATTTTTGTATTCAAATTTTGTTTCAGATCTTTGACATTTACCTGAATGTAGTATTTAGAAAAGTATAATTATTTAGGACTTTCTCATTTGCTTGACTTGAAGCCCAGTAAACAGGAGTAGTAGGAAATGTCAGCTTTTCTTTCATCCATTTTCTTTATCTGTTTTAGGCTCTCATCAACTGAAGTCGTTGTACCAACTACATTTACAGCTTCCCTGAAGATGAAAAAGCCTCAGATTGCTTGAAAACCCCTTGTGTTCAGCAGTCTGAATGGAAATGTATCGACAGGGTGAAACCATAAAATGTGGTTTTGGTATGCAGAATGGCCTTCGAATAAGAACTGTGGAAGTCGCCAGAGGACGGGCAGGGTATGGATTTACCCTTTCTGGACAAGCACCTTGTGTCCTTAGCAGTGTTATGAAGGGAAGCCCTGCAGATTATGTTGGACTTAAAGCTGGAGATCAGATATTTGCAGTTAATGAAATTAATGTAAAAAAAGCTACATATGAAGATGTGGTGAAACTCATTGGGAAATGTTCTGGTGTCTTGAACATGGTCATTGCAGAAGGATTTGGTCACTTGGATGCATGTTCTAGTGATGATGAAGTTGGTTTTTATGAAGGAAGAACCTGTTTGAAGCCTAAGCTAGACTCCAAAACTTTAGGTATAAACAGAGCAGAGAGGGTTGTTGAGGAGATGCAGTCTGGAGGAATTTTTAATATGATTTTTGAAAATCCTACTGGTTACATGGACAATTCTGAGAATTGTGTACCAAAACAAAGATCTGTTTCAGAATCTGTTTGTAATTTTGAAATCGGACAGGACTGTATGAAGAGCAACCCGGATTTACTTTCTAGAGAAGAAGTATCCAAAGTTTTAAATGACGATTCTGTTTTCAGTAATGGATTGGAAGTTCCTGCAGATTTTGAGTTGGATGCAAGCATTCTAAACATAGGCATGATAGTAGGGTATCTAGGTTCAATTGAGCTTCCCTCCACAAGCTCCAATCTTGAATATGACAGTTTACAAGCTATTCGTGGCTGCATGAGACGCCTGCGAGCAGAACAGAAAATTCATTCCTTGGTGATGATGAAAATCATGCATGACTGTATTCAACTGTGCACAGACAAAGCTGGCGTAGTAGCAGTGTATCCAGCAGAAAAATTGGCATTCAGTGCTGTATGTCCGGATGATAGAAGGTTTTTTGGATTAGTTACTATGCAGACCAGTGATGATTCCAGTTTGGCACAGGAAGATGAAGGTGCTTTGAGGACATCTTGTCATGTGTTTATGGTGGATCCAGAACTATTTCATCATAAGATTCATCAAGGCATTGCCAGACGTTTTAGATTTGAATGTACAGTGGATCCAGACACCAACGGCTGTCTTGAATTTCCACCATCATCTTTACCTGTTCTTCAGTTTGTTTCTGTCCTTTATAGAGACATGGGGGAGCTGATTGAAGGAATGCGAGCGAGAGCGTTCCTGGACGGAGATGCTGATGTCCATCAGAACAACAGCACAAGTAGTAACAGTGATAGCGGCATTGGTAATTTCAATCAAGAAGAAAAAAGTAATAGGGTTTTGGTGGTTGATTTGGGAAGCAATCCAAGCAAGCATATCCCTATTTGTGCATGGGAAAATCCAGTAGGAAGAGGACAGAACCAGCCTATGCCACACTGGAATGGTTATTGTAACAGTCAAGAAGGAAACTTTCCATTAGAAGCACAAACTGATAAATCACAAAATTTGAAGAAACATTTTGGTCCTTCTGCTCGTATTGAAATTCCTTTGGTTTCCACACGAGGTGCAGTGGCACCATCAAAGACAGCAAATACACTGGGGGTTGGTGGTAGCTCTAATCATAGATGGCTACCTGTTCATGTCCTACAGGACTGGCAGCATGGCAATAATAGTGATCAGGAATCTTATGCGGATTCTACAGATGGTTGGTCAAGTGTGAACTGTGGTACTCTTCCTCCTCCAATGAGTAAGATTCCTGCTGACAGATACAGAGTTGATGGCGGTTACGGTCAACCTCCCTTATCTAAGCATAAAGAGGAGTGGGATAAGAAAGTGTTCGGGATGCAGAATATGTTTCGAGCCTCACATAATGGTAGAAGGACAAAAGAGAAAAAGGTGAGAATTTGTACAGCTTTTACTTCTTTAAAGGAATTGCATAATTAAAATCATAATGATTACACTATCTCAGAACACTGAGAGGTCAAGACTATGATTTGATCTATTCTACATAGGTAAAAGTTCTAAGATTTTAATGATGGTTTACCCCACTTCCCTGACAAGCTCATACTAATTGTATCAAGTTTCTTAATTACTTGTAAGCTGGAAAAGGAACCCCTTCTAGGGCTGAGTCCTCTAGAGATGCTTAAACTGTCAGGCATTGGGCCTGAATGTTTTAACGCTTCTCTTTTCTGGGCTTAATATACATCAGGGCTACTCAGTTCCAGTCTTTGAGGTCCACAGGCAGGCCTGATTTTTTTTTTTAGAATATCCACAATGAATATACATGAGAGAGATTTGCATGCACTGTCTCCTTGGTATTCAGATCTCTCTCATGCATATTCATTGTGGATATTCTGAAAACCTGGCTTGCCTATGGACCTCGAGGACTGGGATTGATTACCCCTGACATATTCTATGGTTCTAAAGCTGGCGGTATTATCTGTGCTACCAAGTGGTGGTGCTTAGTGTTTTAAATTAAAACACTGAGGTGTTTAATTCGCATAGGGCTAGATTCTGTATATGGCAACTGAAAATTCTGCATGGAAAAGAAATACGCCTAGGCGTATTCTGTAAAGTACTCCTAAATTTTATAGAATAGGCTTAAATTTCCATGTGGTATATAAAGTAACAGAGTCTTTCTCCATTCAACAAAATTTAGTCATGGCCATTTACTCCGTGTTTTACTTGGTGTAAATCCCAGTGCCTAAATTAGGCGCAGAACAGGTGTATTCTATAACAACGTGCATAGATTTTAGAAATGTCTATGCCCCACCACCCATGGCCACGCCCCCTTTTCAACGATATGACTTAGAATTCAGGCACACCATTTTACAGAATGCGCTTTGAGTTGTGCGTGTAAATATTAATCAGTGCCAATTAGTAATGATGATTGCTTGTTAGCATCCATTTAAAATTGCTGATTAGCTAGGTAACCAATTAAGTTAAGCACATTGTTTTAGAATATGCTTTGATTTCTGCGTGGAAGTTAAGGCACCATTTATAGGATCTTGGGGATATTCAGCCAATTTATAGCTATAGTCCGTGTCACTGAATATGTGTTGGCCACTGACAGCAGCTGCCTCTATGTCAAACGTATCCATTTAGAGACCAAATATCGCAGCTGTATGGATATGTATTTGGTGCTTCCCTCACCCCACCCTCCCTATGCCCCTTTACTATATGAATAGTAGAAGAGCAGTTAGACATATTTTTACCCTTGCACTATCCATATAAATTTTATATTTGTGGATAGGATATTTACTCATTTCCTGGCTGCCCTTCAAACATAACTTTCTTTGAAAATTGACCCCTTAGCGTTTAGCTCTGTCAACATTTCAGATCCTGACTCACAGGTTCAGCTTCCATGTGGTTGGTGTAAAATTTCAAGGAAGTCATAATACATATCTGAACTGTCTTTGTAGGAAAGCTAGAAGCATTGCTCTTTTGGTTTCATTCTGTGTGGATCTAGTTGACATTTCCGTTATTTATCATTAAACTTTGCCCATCTCTGTCCATTTGTTGCGGTGACCCTTCCAAATAAACACCTGCAAACCAGTAGTTGTTTATAGCCAACTGAACTGCTATGGATTTACAGCCTGTCTCACTGACACAGACTACTGTGGATTCTTTTGGATTCGTAATAAGTAAATGAAACCTTTATTAGAAGAGTTAAATTCTACAATGATTAAGGTGTATACAATGATTAGCATATATACAAACAATGATTAGAAACAATCATTACATTACTGGTCTCTACATCTAAGCAATGCAAAGAGTTCTTAGACCAGGAAAGAAACAATAATTACACTATACATACAACATCACTGGTGCTGTACTAGAAATTAAGTGTAACCTGCTGTAAGTCAAGAAGTTTTGCTGCTGAGAGGATCATTTCTTAAATTCTTACAAAGAAGTAAATTTATAAAATCTTTAAGAGATATAACATATAAACAATTCTCTTTGGAGTTTTTTCCCCATGATAGAAATCGAGCGCTTTTTACGTTAAGTTTCAACAACGTAACAGTGCTTAAAACCATTGGCAAGTCTGCTGACAGTTTCTGAGGGCTTTTCTCCAGAGGAATATTTAATCACACTTGTGAATAATTGATTTGCTAGAGTTGTTTTTTTGAGTATCAGTTTACTGCACGATATCTCTAGCACATACTGGAGTTGTCCTGGTTGGTTTTCTGTATAGAGAGAACACTACCTCCTATCCCATGACTCTCCAATATCCTCTGGAGTCTTTCATGAGGTACTTTGTCAAACGCCTTTTGAAAATCCAGATACACAATATCAACCTCCTCGCCTTTATCCACATGTTTGTTCACCCCTTCAAAGAAATGTAATAGATTGGTGAGGCAAGATTTTCCTTCACTAAATCCATGCTGGCTTTGTCTCATTTAATCCATGCTTTTGAATATGCTCTGTAATTTTGTTCTTTATAGTAGTCTCTACCATTTTGCCCGGCACTGACGTCAGGCTCACCGGTCTATAATTTCCTGGATCCCCTCTGGAACCTTCTTAAAATATCAGCGTTACATGGGCTACCCTCCAATCTTCCGGTATCACGCTCGATTTTAAGGATAATTTACATATTACTAACAATAGTTCCACCAGTTCATTTTTCAGTTCTGTCAGTACTCGGAGATGAATACTATCTGGTCCAGGAGATTTGCTACTCTTCAATTTGTCAAATTGCCCCATTACATCCTCTAGGTTTATAGAGATTTCATTCAGTTTCTCCGACTTGTCAGCTTCGAATACCATTTCTGGCACCGGTATCACTCCCAAATCTTCCTCGGTGAAGACCAAAGCAAATAATTAATTTAATCTCTCCACTATGGCTTTGTCTTCCCTGATCGCCCCTTTTACCTCTCAGTCATCTAGCGGTCCAACCGATTCTTTTGCCAGCTTCTTGCATTTAATATAATTAAAAAAATTCTTACTATCTGTTTTTGCCTCTAATGCAATCTTTTTTTCAAAGGGAAGCAGGAAGCTTATATGGTTTTCCAAACAAGTAGCTGAAAAAGAAGAGCAAAAAAGACTTTGTTCAAGAAATACAAAAGAACGCAACGAGAACGCAATGAGAGGATCACTGAAAAGATTATCGGCTTAAACTCAAAGAAGAGAAGAGGGAAATACGTCTAGCAAAAGCACGAGTGGAAGAAAAAAATAGCTAAAGATGTAAAGAGAGGTGACAAGACCTTTTTCAGATATATTGGAGAAAGGAGAAAAGATAGGAATGAAATTGTGAGACTGAAAGATAATGAGAGTGGCTATGTGGAGAGTGATGAAGATAAAGCGAACGTGCTAAACAATTATTTCTCTTCGTTGTTCACGGAGAAAAGTCCTGGAGATGGACCGTGGTTGGCTTCCGAGGGAACATCTGGGAATGGAGTGGATACTGCGCCATTTACGGAAGAAAGAGTTTATAAATAGCTTGAGAATCTGATGGTGGACAAAGCTATGGGGCCGGATGGGATACTGTAACACTAGGGGGCGCTGTGCTTATGACAACACAAAAGCCACCAGACACAATATGTGGTATATCGCTTTTATTGGTGATACATATGTGAACACATACACCAAGATACTTACAGCACCTGCAATTCAGTCAGCATCTGGGAAGACCACCAGGGAAGCACTAGCTCTTCCTCAGAGATTACAGGGACATCACTGAACAAGGCGTCCCTTATGTTCAGGCAAGCTTCTAAAGCAAGTCCGGTGCTCTCGCCTCTTTTATAGTGTGAAACAGAGGTGCCTTTCCCAGACTTGCACAAGCTGGCATCCCTTAAACAACCAGCCTGTTTCCCATAACAGAGAATAACTCCCCCAGACTTGCACAGGTTGAAGGTGCCTTTCCCAGATGTGCTGGCATCCCTTAAACAACCACCATAACAGAGAATAACTCCCCCAGACCTGCACAGGTTGAAGGTGCCTTTCCCAGAGGTGCTGGCATCCCTTAAACAACCACCATAACAGAGAATAACTCCCCCAGACCTGCACAGGTTGAAGGTGCCTTTCCCAAAGGTGCTGGCATCCCTTAAACAACTAGCCTGTTTTCCATAACAGAGAATATCAACACATAATTACAGCCAAAACATTCCACTCATTCCATCCCCAGCTGACCTTCAATCCCATGTATTACATTCCACCCCTTGATATTCTCTGCTTATGAGGAGACAGAAGTATACATAGTATTATGGACCACCGTAGGTCGTTTCCAAATTTTACAAGTCAAAATACAATTCCAAATCACTAGCAGGATGCTAACTAATAGTACTACAAGTAAAGGATGAGTGATCCATTTTAGGAAAGCATCTGCACTAGGAGAATGTCCCAATAATGGATCCCACCAATTATGATGTAATTTACTTCGAATATTTTCCGCCACTATACGAACAGTGTGATTGTCAAATTGAGCATCTACTTGCATGACTCTTAAGGTGTGATTCACACCTTGAATATACTCATTAATAAGAGAGGATATATGCAACATGTGGGTCAACTTACTATAATTTACAGCTAAAATTGGCTCCGTAAAGAAGGTATAATTGTACTGTATGAAAGCAGAATTAAATAAATCCGGATATAATACATACTTTTGTCCTTTCCACCAAAATACTGATATACTAGTAAAACAGGAACTGACTCCTGACAGATCGGTCAGGAAGGTATTATTTGACAAAGTTGTGAAATTAGCAGTGGAAATACATAATGTCCGCGGACTAATTTCTACAAAGAACTCATAGTTGGCAGGGAAAACAGTAAATGTGCATTCCCCAAAACGTGGGGATAAGCAAGGTTCAAATTGTGGTGGCTGGAAAGGACAAATCATGCGATTTCCCTGCTCATTACACATATCCAATTTATATGTCTCATTATATACAGTTATATACTCCCCATTCATATGCGGGGCCCAAAAGGTTACGATACCAGAAACATTCACTAATACTGGAGATATATAATACTTACATACTATATGAGTATGGAAAATCTTATATGAAGATAAAACCCCTGTACAGAATCGATCAGTACAGACTGTACTCTCTGAATGTGGGAACAACCACTCATCAACCGGAATATATCCAGCGAAAAGGGTCTGCAACTGGGTATGCATCCCCAATTGTAGAGCCATCTGGACTCTATCCCGCTGATGCAAAGCGTACAACGTCTGTAATGAACACCAAGTATAATTCAATGCTTTTGTCAAAGTAATGTCAGTATAATTTTCAAACTTAAAAGTTTGGGCTAATAAATTATTAATGTCTGCTATCGCAGGCACCATTAATTGTCCTGTTCCTGGAATGGCAGGTAACCAATTGGCTAAAATATTCAGTTCAGTATGCAAGTCCTTACCTAGATAGTGTAGTTTACTAAACAGAGTATCTGTATCTACAGTATTCAGAATTCCCAGTCCAGTTCCCGCACCCCCCAAAATAGTATCATACCATGCTCGCCGTATCCTAGTACAGCGAGGCAAGTGTGGAAATGTAACATTGTAAGTTAATACTGTCTTTCTATACTGCATAGACATATTTTTGCATGTAGTGGGAATGCGTGACAGTGGAGCAGGATTAGTCATATTACTAACAGCAAGCAACACATGCAAGAAGTCCATCCAGGGTGTAAAACGGTTTGCAATTGGTGTAGCATTAGTGAAAATCCATTCAGCAGTTCGATTCAAAGTAATATTTACTATAGAGCTGTTACAAGTTTGGAGGAACTGCATTTTGCGTGTCCGATTCCATAGTCTCCATATCTGGTCCCGGAATCCCATAGGCTGGATGCACATAACCCAGGACGTAGCATTATGGATAGTCACATTCACAAAACTGGATGAAACGACTACAAAGCGCTGTTCAGTTTTATGAAACACAGCTTGGGAAGCAGTTACGTTCAATACCGGACATGCAGTATGACATGTATAATTATCTTGCTGTAAGGTTGAGTTATTTTTGTTGCTCCACCAATAGTGGACATGTGAGGTCACTCCCAGCACCCGCTCGCCGGGAGTACGGGCATCGAGTTCCCAACCCAAACAGAGAAACAGTATGCCCTGAAAGAAAAAGAAATAGAGAAACACATATAAATCCTATTCCCTTAAATAACAATGATCAGCAGGAACATTCGTCCAACTCTGTTGTCCTGGCTGAACTACTGTAACAGTATTGTCCTCCCCTTGGGCTATAATTTCAGCAGGTTGAGGAGGACCTGGGTGTGCAGGGTCTTGATGCCATACCCGACCACCCACACCCCTCCCAGTAGATCCAAACCCCTGTGTACCTCGCTCAGTGACTCCCACAAAATCAGAAATTTGAGTAAAAGAGGAGGAATTGACAGGAATTATCAACAATTGTGCTATCCTATCCCCAGCCTGCACCATTACATCCTCCTCAGTGTGATTCATCAGAAGGACTATGACCTCCCCCTGATAATCTCTGTCAATGACACCTCCCACAGGAAGTAAGCCACGAAGAGCCCAACTGGAACGGGCCACAATCTGAGCATAATGGCCAGCTGGGAGAGATAAAGCAAACCCGGCTGGAAATTTTGTCACCACTCGGGACGCACAAAGAGTGTCAAAGAGGGCTACAAGATCAAAACCAGCAGCGTCAATCGTATGACGGAGCGGTATAACAGCTTTCGGATGTAAGAGCTTAACTCCCAGGGTGACGTGTACTGGGCAAGACTTGAAGATGGGGAGTCAACATACGCATCAATGGTGTTTCACTCTCCCCTATTGGACGATTATTGAGGATAGTAACTGCTGGGTACAAATATTTGCGCCATTGCGCAAGAGTGTGAGTAGGAGTTAATTTCCGGATCTGTGTTTTCAACAGACCGTTCATACGTTCCACAAGACCAGCAGCTTGTGGATAATAGGGAATATGGAAAACCCATTCAATGTTAAATTGGGCGCAAAAGGCAGTAACAGGATGATTTTTGAAATGAGAGCCATTATCACTTTGAATTTGCAGTGGAACGCCATAATGTCTACATATGGATTCCAAAAGAACAATAGTCTGCTGAGCTGTAGCTCTACGACAAGGGTGGACTAGCAAAAATCCTGAATAAGTATCCACGGCAACACAGACATATTGACATCCCTGCGAAATTGGTAAAGGGCCAATATAATCTAGTTGCCAAATTTGACCAGGTAACTTACCTCGAGCAAGTGTACCTTTGACTGGGTGTGGTATAGGGCGTTTAGTCAAATGTTGACAAACAGGACAGTGAGCAATAACATTTTTAATGGTAGAAAGAGACAATGCTAACCCACGCTGCCGCGCCCAGTGATAGGTGGCTTGCTCTCCGAGATGTCCACATTTTTGATGTGCCCAGCTTGCAATACCGGTCTCTTCTTCACCCCGATGAATAGTAGAATCATCTGTTCCAGAGATGACATTCGTGTGAATAGTAGCTAAGGAATCTGCTGTCTGATTAAAAATATGATCAGAGGTTATAGGGGAAACATGTGCATCAACATGATAGACATAGGCAGAAGTAGATTGCAAAAATTCACTAATTTCTTGCCATAACTGTGATCCCCAAACCAGTTTAGTATGAATATACCAATCATTCTGTTTCCATGTAGGTAACCAGGTTGTTAATCCATTTGCCACAGCCCATGAATCAGTATATATGTATGCCTCTGGCGCATTTTGTTTAAGTACCAGATAGACTGCATATAATTCAGCATATTGACTACTCCCATCTGGGCCCGTTCTCTGCAATATCTGTTGTGTATGAGGATTGTACGCCACACTTTTCCATGCCCGCTTACCATCAGTATACTTGGCTGTACCATCAGTAAACCAGGCATACTGACGTTGGTCAATAGTTAATTGGTCGTAAGGTACTCCCCATTTAGCAACATGATGGGTGGCACTACCACTACCACCCCCAAACACTAATACTTCCTCCCCCTCACCTACGGGAATCTGAGCAATTTGTTCATGTAATTGCGAGACCCCATTGGGACCACTTTTAGTCTGCCTATTTTGGATGTACCACTTCCACTTTATAATAGATGCCTCCTGTGCATGGCCAATTTTATGAGTATGTGGTTCACTATTAATCCAAGTTAAAATTGGAATTTCTGGTCTCAAAATTACTTCATGCCCCAAAGTTAGTTGTTCACTTTCCACAAGAGCCCAATAACAAGCCAACAATTGTTTCTCAAAGGGTATATATCATTGAGCTGCATCGGGTAATCTACGTGTCCAAAATCCTAACGGACAACGTTTCCCATCTTGTTTCTGCCACATGCTCCAATTGGCATACTCTGCATGCACTGATACTTGTAATTCAATTGGATCATTGGCACGTATTGGCCACAGACTGACACTTTGTTGTACTACTAACTTGGCTTGGTCAAAAGCCTGTTGCTCTGTAGCACCCCACTGAAATACACATTTCTTTCGTGTTACTCTGTATAATGGCTGTAACACCTGCCCCAAGTGTGGGATATGTTTACGCCAAAATCCAAACAACCCAATAAATTTCTGTGTTTGCTGTTTGGTAACCGGTACCGGAAATTCTGCTATTTTGTTTAGTGCTTTCTCAGTAATTTCCTGGTGTCCCTTATTCCAATTAATTCCCAGAAACTTCACTGTCTGGGCGGGTCCCTGGATTTTTGCTGGGTTAATTTCCCAACCCTTATTCTTCATGTGTTGTACTAGTTGTTCTAGCCCAGAGGCCACTAACTCCTCTGTATCCCCTTGGATTAGTATGTCATCAATATAGTGGGTTAACTCTAGCCCTGGTGGCAACGATAGTGCATCTAGATGTTGCGCTACCACCCTATGACAAATTGTAGGACTATGCAACCATCCCTGTGGCAACCGTGTAAAAGTGTACTGCCTTCCCTGCCACGTAAATGCAAATTGCTCCCAAAATTCCTCTTTTAAGGCTATTGTAAAGAAGGCATTTGCTAAATCTATCACTGCATACCATTTTCCTTTTCTATTTTGTATGTTCTCAATTAAAGTTACAATGTCGGGGACTGCAGCATGCAACGGGGGTGTAACCTTATTCAATTGACGGTAATCTACTGTCATCCGCCAGGATCCATCAGATTTCTTCACTGGCCATACTGGATTATTCCATTTGGTAGTAACTGGGACAATAACCCCTACCTCTTGTAATTCCTGTATTGTTCGCGTAATTTCTGCAATACCACCAGGAATCCGATATTGCTTTTGTGCAACTAATTGAGTGGCGGCTGGTATGGTGAGAGGCTCATCAACAATTTTTCCCACTAATACTGCGTGAATATTATAAGTGGAAATATACTTCAAACGCAGGGGGACCGCGGGAGACGTTCCAAATTGCCAACTTCCCCCTTCAATAGTAAGTTTTAAACCTCTCAGAATATCCATACCAATTATATATTCTGGCACTGGGGTAATCATTACAGCATACTTTTGGAGCTGTAAATCCCCAATTTGCATAGCCAATTGTGTTTCCACTGCAGGAATACTCTTCCCCCCTAGTCCTACAATATTACACTTTGGTCCTTTAAACTTAGAAGGGTTACCAGCTATAATCGTTGCTTCTGCTCCAGTATCTATCAAAGCTCGTACTTGTTGAAAATTTCCCGGACTCCATTGTATTACAACATCAATATAGGGACGCGGATCAATTTTTACATTGCATCCCCGTACTAGTCAATCCTCTCTAAACGGATTGGTTTCTGCTTTAGATGGGGGCAGAGTAGTAGTAGATGGAAGTGTCATTCTCTGCAGGAGAGTACGGACCTCATGATACAAATCTGAATAGTCCGGACCCTCCACAGGTGGGGCTGAAGGAAGTTTTTCTTTTCCCACTGTCCGGGTTTTCCGAACCGGTTTCATCCCTCTCTTATCCAATCCTAATTTTTTATATTGCTGCCATAACTCTCCAGTGGGAATTCCATCTATTTTCTCCCGAGCCACCCCCGCTTGTAGTAGAGCGGCAAACATATCCTTACGAGATACTCGCTCTACCTCTGAACCTTGCCCCTTCGGCCCTTCCCCAATTCTCTGCCCCTCATTATTTTTCCTATCTGTCAGCTTCAGACTCCAATCCCCCAAATCTCCTAATTGCTCGATTTTATCTATAATGCCCTCCAACGGGTTATCTGTTTCATTCATCAACAGAGTCAAAATAACTTGTTTATACATTGGAGGAGACCCTTTAATTACTTTGTTTCTAATTGCCGCTGACATAGGCACTTGGGTAAGTGTATCCATCTGTCCTGTGACAATACACACTTTCATTGCCTCTTCCTTTAATCGCTGGATACAATCTTTCAAAGTATACCAAGGCTTGTCATCCCCAGGCCAATCTGATTCTAAAGGGTACTTTCTACGACACCCTGTTCCCACTAACTCAATCAGAGTAGTAGCCTCTGACCCATTCCCATCAGGCATTGCTAAACTATGTTCCCGAAATGCACTTTGAATTATAGCATCTCGAGATAAAGGTATAAATTTCAAACAGTCCTCATTGTCCATCCGTATCCCCATTGCCCCAGTATCATGCAGCCTTACACACCAAGCAATAAGGGATTCATTTGGACGTTGCTGGAATTGCTGCATGATATTGAGAATTTCTTGTTGCGTATAGTCTTCTGCTAAATCCATGCGCACTGGTGCTGCCCCACCCAACTGTGCTCGTCGCCGAATTATCGGCTTCATTTCCGGAGCAGCACTTTCCTCACCCCCTGACTCACTCTCGGGTGTGGAAGACCAGATATCCCCATCCCACGTCTCAGGATCCCATCCGTTAGGATTCTGTGTGGCAGTAGCCATCACCTTTGCAACCTTTACCTTACTCACACGCCCTCTCCTTTTCCGATACTTATACTGCGCTACTCGCACCGCCGCCCGCTCAGCAATTTGCTGGTACCCCGTACACTTATCCATCATCAATTTGCCCTGACACTGTGACATTACCAAGTCGCTTTTCAATGTCAGAATCTCAGCCTGTGATTCCAACAGCTTCTGTTGTAATAACAGATTCTGCTGGTGCATCAGGCGATATGCCGACAACAAAATCCACCCTCTCCGACCCACAGTTCTTAATTCTTTCCCTTTAACCACAGGGGCATTTTGTAAACGTTTCAACACATCCTCACACATTCCCTCTCCCAAACATACCTCCCAATTCTCACTCAACCCCGTATCTGTTGCCCATTCTGTTGCCAATGCCTGATATGGGTATTTATCCCATCCAGGAATTGCAAACAGCTTCGGAAGCTGTGCCTGCACAGCCTCCTGATGAGATTTGCTCTTCTTCCCTTTCTTCAACATATTCACAAAACAATAAAACAATAAAACAAGTATATATTCACAAATGTAATCACCGTATCAACAATGCGATATCCTGCCGACTAATCCAAATTGTAACACTAGGGGGCGCTGTGCTTATGACAACACAAAAGCCACCAGACACAATATGTGGTATATCGCTTTTATTGGTGATACATATGTGAACACATACACCAAGATACTTACAGCACCTGCAATTCAGTCAGCATCTGGGAAGACCACCAGGGAAGCACTAGCTCTTCCTCAGAGATTACAGGGACATCACTGAACAAGGCGTCCCTTATGTTCAGGCAAGCTTCTAAAGCAAGTCCGGTGCTCTCGCCTCTTTTATAGTGTGAAACAGAGGTGCCTTTCCCAGACTTGCACAAGCTGGCATCCCTTAAACAACCAGCCTGTTTCCCATAACAGAGAATAACTCCCCCAGACTTGCACAGGTTGAAGGTGCCTTTCCCAGATGTGCTGGCATCCCTTAAACAACCACCATAACAGAGAATAACTCCCCCAGACCTGCACAGGTTGAAGGTGCCTTTCCCAGAGGTGCTGGCATCCCTTAAACAACCACCATAACAGAGAATAACTCCCCCAGACCTGCACAGGTTGAAGGTGCCTTTCCCAAAGGTGCTGGCATCCCTTAAACAACTAGCCTGTTTCCCATAACAGAGAATATCAACACATAATTACAGCCAAAACATTCCACTCATTCCATCCCCAGCTGACCTTCAATCCCATGTATTACAGATACATCCCAGGATACTGAGGGAGATCAGAGAGGTCCTGGTGGGACCTTTTAAAACTTTATTTAATAGATCTTTAGAGATGGGAGAGGTTCTATGGGATTGGAGATGAGCAGATGTGGTCCCTCTCCACAAAAGTGGAGACAGAGAAGAAGTGGGAAACTACAGACCGGTAAGTCTGACGTCGGTGGTAGGAAAAATAATGGAATCGCTGCTGAAAGAAGGGATAGTTAACTTTCCAGAAACCAATGGATTACAGGACCCAAGGCAACATGGCTTTACCAAAGAAAAATCCTGCCAAACGAATCTTATTGACTTCTTTGACTGGGTGACCAAAGTACTGGATGAAGGACGTTTGCTAGATGTAATCTACTTGGATTTCGGGAAAGCCTTTCATTTGGTCCCCCACAGAAGACTCGTGAATAAGCTGAAAGGGTTGAACTTAGGACCGAAAGTGGTGAACTGGATAGGAAACTGGTTGACCAACAGGTGGCAGAGAGTAGTGGTAAATGGAATTCGCTCAGAGGAAAGGAAGATGAGCAGTGGAGTTCCTCAGGGGTCGGTGCTGGGGCCTATTCTGTTTAATATATTTGTGGGAGATATTGCTGAAGGGTTGGAAGGAAAAGTTTGCCTTTTTGCAGATGACATGAAAATAGTCAATAGAGAAGATACCTTGCAGGGAGTAGAAATGATGAGAAGGGATCTCCGAAGAATGGTCGAGGGTCTGCCAGTTAAAATTTAATGCCAAGAAGTGTAGAATGATGCACTTGGGGTGCAGAAACCCAAAAGAGAGATACCGGATAGGAGGGGAGAGATAGTAAGCTCGACTCAGGAGAGAGACCTTGGGGTGTTGGTGTCTGAGGATCTAAAGTGAAGAAACAATGTGACAGGGTGATGGCCGTGGCCAGAAGGATGCTAGGCTGCATAGAGAGGGGTATAACCAGCAGAAGAAAGGAGGTGTTGATGCCCCTCTACAAGTCGTTGGTGAGGCCTCACTTGGAGTATTGTGTTCAGTTTTGGAGGCCGTATCTTGCTAAAGATGTAAAAAGACTGGAAGCGGTGCAAAGAAAATCTACAAAAATGGTATGGGATTTGCATTGAAAACCGTACGAGGAGAGGCTTGCTGACCTGAACATGTATTCCTTGGAGGACAGGAGAAACAGGGGTGATATGATACAGATGTTCAAGGTGTTAATCCACAAACAAACCTTTTTCAGAGACGGGAAGGCGGTAGAACTAGAGGACATGAATTGAGTTTGAAGGGGGGCGGACTCAGGAGTAATGTCAGGAAATATTTTTTCACGTAGAGGGTGGTGGATATGTGTAATGCCCTCCCGCGGGAGGTGGTGGAGATGAAAACGATAATGGAATTCAAACGTTCGTGGGATAAACACAATGGAATCCTGTTTAGAAGGAATGGATTCACGGAATCTTAGCGGAGATTAGGTGGCGACGCCGGTAATTGGGAAGCATAACCGGTACTGGGCGGACTTCTATGGTCTACGCCCTGATCGTGACTGAATAGATATGGATGGGCTAGAGTGTAAATTTTAAGACATTTCGACGTTAGCCTCAGAACTTAGTACAAGAACAGTGCTGGGCAGACTTCTATGGTCTGTGCCCTGAGAATGGCAAGGACAAATCAAACTCGGTTATAAATTATCGCATACCATGTAAAATGAGTTTATCTTGTTGAGCAGACTGGATGGACCGTACATGTCTTTATCTGCCGTCATTTACTACATTACTATGTTACTATATTTTAGATTGTGTTGATTATACCTTAGTTTAATGCTTATATTATAAACTTGTGTTTAAACCACAGTGAATCAGTGAGAGGATACAGCAGTATATGAGATATATTGACCCCATGATTTTTTGCTGCTTTTATACCATATGTTGGAGTTAGAGCAAAGGTAATCATGACTTCCAGCAGTGTTTTCTTGATTCAAATCAGATTAAAGTACCATATGCCAGCGGCATAGCCACTTAGGGGTCTGCCCCCCCCCCCCACTTGGGCCTGGACCCCCTCCAGAACTACAGCACCCCTTTACCTTTGCTGGCAGGGATGCCAAAGCCCCACAGGCAAATAAATAGAGTGCCGCAGCTCCTTTCCTCGGTGTGCAAGAAGTCCAGCATCAGAGGCTGAAGGCACGGCCAACTTCTGCCTAAAGGAAGCAGTACAAGGAGGAGGGGAGTGGCAGCATTGTATTTATTTGGCTGGCGGGGCTTCGGCATTAGAGAAATATACAGGGATGGGGAAGTGCGGGGGTGTGGACAGGGACAGAGCCTGCGGCAGCGAGGACAGGAACAGAGCCCACGGAGACTGGGACTTTGTTCCCATGTCGTTCTCTACTTTGAAGGCTGTTAATGAATTGGACAGTTATTTATGTTGGAATGATGCATTCAACAATGTTTTCATCATCCACAGATTAAAAAATCATAACAGTGCTTTGTAGGGCATATTTCTTCCCTACTAGGGCATACAGAATGGGTTGTATTTTGTACCCTGGACATTTTAACAGGGTGGATTAGAGTTCCTTGGGGTAATAGAAGTATGCTGTTGTTGGAGTTGGAAGGAAAGAGGGTGGTGGGGGGGTTATTATAGTTGCTTGTTGTTGTTTATAAATCACAAATAGAAAATAACAGTTGCACAGAATATTACTTTTTTTTACTTTAATAAAAAGATTTAAATATAAAATCATAAGTGTTCGAGGCTTCTGCAGATGAGGACAGGACCTGTGGGGACAGGGTTGGGATGGGGACAAACTTTGTCCCCGAGTCATTCTCTACTCAGCATCCCTGCCAGCAAAGGTATGTTTTGGCATGGAGGGGGGGGGAGAGGACGATGGAGTAATGCATTACCTTTTCAGTCCACCTCTGGGTGCCCCCAAAATTGGGTGACTGGCTACACCCCCGCCTTAAAATAAATGACTTTGCATGATACATGGTGAGGAGATATCTAAAGTGACATAATTTTTCTCACTATTATTTAGAGTTCAAAGTTTGGACAAACAAATGGATTATCCCAGGCTCCTCAGCGCACTTCTGTTCGAAGATCATTTGGAAGGTCAAAAAGATTAATCACAACTCGTTCACTTGATGAGCTTGAGGTAATTTTTATTTTTAATGCTGTCCTTATGAAGGAAAAGGTTTAAGTTGTGGAGTAAAATGCATATGTCAAATGTCCTTTTAAAACATTTATCTTGAATGAATTTGGGTGAATTATAACTACTAGTAATGGGTAAGAGAGGTTAGCTTTTAGACCACACTATCATTTTGGGCTGCATAGGCATAGTTTGGGATGGGTATAGGGGGTTGTGCCCCTCACAGATGTTGCAGGTGCTGGTGCTGAATTGGTCTCCTTGCCCCTGGTGCCAATACACCAATGTTGGGTTGAATAAAAATAATTTATTGAAACAAAACAGTGATTTAGAAAATAGCCATGGTCAAATATACTGGCAGCATCTAAACAGAAAAATATTTCTCTGTTTCTAGGGGTTCTTTCACCCCCTTAAAGTTTTATTCTGTTATGTCTTCCAGAGTGTATAGGTTATTGTACCTCTGCTTTTGTAAAGAGTTCCTATGATGTCTTCTGCCTCCCAGCATTAATTCTGGTGTAATTAAACTCTGGAATTCATTGCCAGAGAATGTGGTAAAGGTGGTTAGCTTAGCGGAGTGTAAAAAAGGTTTGGGTGGCTTCCTAAAGGAAAAGTCCATAGACAGTTATTAAATGGACTTGGGGAAAATCCACTATTTCTGGGATAAGCAGTATAAAATGTTTTGTACATTTTTTAGGATCTTGCCGGGTATTTGTGACCTGGATTGGCCAGTGTTGGAAACAGGATGCTGGGCTCAATGGACCTTTTTGTCTTTCCCAGTATGGCAATACTTATGTACTTCTTCTTGTTCAGTCTTTGTCCGCTGTTATAAGCCAGAGGTTCATGTGCTGCAGCTGAGAATTGTGTAGAAAGCTGTAATGGTTCATGGCAGGACAAAGGCAGAGCAGATGCTTCAGAACTTCAAACTGTGGCTCATAGTTAAAACTAGAATTCAGATCACTGTCACTTTATCTCTGGACTGCCTCTATGATAATGGAACCAAGTAGAATTGGAGGGCTGTAAGTAGAGGCTCTGTGCCCAAAATGAAACTCTGATTAGCAGGGTGTCCTGGGATGCTTTCCTGAGAGAAAGGACTGTCTACGTTTTGGAAAGAGTGTTCTCCCTTGTAGTAACTTAGACTTAATTTAAAAGAGAAATTTTTATCCATTTTGTCATGGAGAAGAGAAAATGATATGGGCTGCTACTTCCTTAAGTGGGCAAACAGATGCTTCTTGCTAATACAGGTTCCCTGTTCTCTTGTTTGACAGAGATTCTGAATGCAGGTAGAGACCCAGGATATCTGAGGGCACAACCAACTGGTGATTGCTGGGGTAGGGCTTTCAGGGATTTGGGAATGGTGCCAGAAATGATGGCGGATTCCTCTGTTATGGGGTGGTTCAGTGAGCACCCTCCCTGATCAGTTAAAAAGAAACAAAAACAACCAACCAAAGAAACAAAACAAAAAAACCCCACACACTAGCATCTCTGGGTCCACAGCCACCAAGATAGAGGCAAAATGTGAGACTTTTTTAGTCCCTTTATCGTTTTGTAATCATTACAATCTTGATCTCTATTTATAAACTTGTGTGTTGTGAAAATTTGGTCACCTTCACAAGGAAGACTTCAGTAAATTACTGCCAGCACTATGAATAGCAAAGTCTTGCTCTGTCTTTTCCCTGAATCCCAATGATGTGGCTTTCTGCCTACAAGAGACTCAGAGCAGCATTTCCTCCTGCTTCTGCAAATGTTGCGTCCTTACCTCTGAAATTTGAATCATGCAGGACCAGTGGGTCTCCTGAAACTGAGGCCCTGTAGAGTTCTGCCTTCAGAATGGTAGCAGCAGAAGGTAAGAAACTTTGCTTACCAAATTTCTCTAGTTGGTAGGAAGCAATCCAGACGGCTGAAGGGAAGACAGTGCTTAGCAGAGCCGGTGGTGGGAGGCGGGGCTGGTGGTTGGGAGGCAGGGATAGTGCTGGGCAGACTTGTGCGGTCTGTGCCCTGGGGAGGACGGGTGCGGATCAAGGTGTGCACAGGAAGTGGCGCGTGTGGGTTTGTGCTGTTGGGCGGACTGGATGGACCGTGCGGGTCTTTTTCTGCTGTCATCTACTATGTAGTGCTGATGTTGAGGTGGACAGTGGAAGGAAGGGAAGAAGTTGCTGATGCCAAAGGAGGCAGTGGACTGGAAAGAATGAAAGATGATAGAACAGGAAAGATGATACTGATGCCAAGAAAGAAGGAAGAGAAATTGATGACAGCAGGGAGTATAATGGTAAAAGAAGTGATGATGCCAGGGGATTGGGGAGGAGGTAAGAAATGATGCCAGGTAGTACAGTGAGGAAGGGCAAGGAAGGTGATGAGGCTAGGTGGGTTGGGGGGGGGGGGAGGCAGGAAAGGGAAAGCGATGGCAAAGTGAACCCATTATTAGATGTGCTGTACTATTAAAAGTTTGGGATCCACTGGTTTACTGAAGAGTTTTTTTTTTTGTTTTGTTTGCTTGGTCAGATATAAGTTTGTTGACCATCAGAGTGGTGCCAGCCTGATTTTTTTTTTTGTTTTTTTTTTGTTTTTAAGGCAAAGTTGCTGGGAAGAGACAAGAAACCATATCTGAATTTGAGGAGGTTGTCTTGGTCAAAAATGTCTTTCCATTCATTTAGGGTCATCCTCACTGTTTTAGAAGAATTTTTTAATAAACGGATTTTTCAACACCATCTGCGAGAGGTTTCTTTGCTCTACTTGTTTCTGCTTGGTGTTTTTTCCTCAGTGGAGCAACTTCCCTTCTGTTTGTGACCGTCTTTTCCATTCATTCCCAGGCCCATTCTAAGGTTCCTGTCCAAGCTTAACAAGTTACCTAAGGAGGAAGTGGACTGATGAGGCACAAACACGGATAGTGTCCACAGAGAGAAAGGGAAATGGGACTTGATATACCGCCTTTCTGTGGTATTTTGCAACTACATTCAAAGCGGTTTACATATATACAGGTACTTATTTTGTACCTGGGGCAATGGAGGGTTAAGTGACTTGCCCAGAGTCACAAGGAGCTGCAGTGGGACTCGAACCCAGTTCCCCAGGATCAAAGTCCACTGCACTAACCACTAGGCTACTCCTCCAGGGACAGCATTCTTGAAGGATAGCAGGGAAATGACTGAAGAAATGTTGTGAACAATGGAATCATACGAGTTAGGTATCCTTAGCATATATATTCAGACAGAACTATTGTAAAAGGGAGTCAGAAGCTGAAAAGAGGACTTAATGGCATGGAAAGACAGACATAGGTCTGTGTGTCTACTCTTACCTTGATTACACTGACTCTTAAATTCTGCAAACACAGCCTGAGTCATGGGGTTTTTGCCAGGCTGAAGCAGTGGTCTGTTGACTTTTCCTCTAAGGCAGTGTTTCCCTAGTTTGGTCCTGGAGTACCCCTTTCTAGTCAGGTTTTCAGGATATCCACAATGAATCTGCATGGAAGAGATTTGCATATTCATTGTGGATAACCTGGAAACCTGACTGGCAAGAGGTACTCCAAGACTAGACTTGGGAAATACTGCTCTAAGGTACCTTTTATAGGTGGTTTTCCTCTATCTGAACAAGACTGTAAAGTATCTGGCAGAGAATAAGAAGAGTCTCCTTTCTCAGGAGAGGAGACTTCAAAGGACTTCTACTTACAGATCCTTTTAGAGGGACTTTCAGACCTGATAAAAATAGAAACAATTTTGAGCTGAAAAAAAAACCTGATTTTTAACAGCATTCTGGCACACTCTTGAGACAGAGTTGTGTGTGTGTGGGGGGGGGGGGGGGGTGGAATTCATTGATATTAGGACAATGCTGGTAAAAGATACATGGGTATTTAATAAAGGGCAAGGAAGGTTGCAGATTTGTATTTCATTCTCTACTAAGACCAGGAATGTTTCCTCCAGAGACCCAAGCGAAAAGAAGAGATCCTGAATAAAGCAGTAAAATATCTTAGAGCAGCAGTGGCCCTGTACTGATAGATACATTTTAAAGTCTTTATTTAAATTACATCATGAGGCTAATGAAGTCTGAGCTGCTTTACATAGTGTTAATTCTCAAGAGACTAAACAAATTTGTCATGTGGAAGAATTTTGTAAGGTGTTCTTGTCACTCATAATTCTAGCAATCAAAGAAGGTCTTTCTGTTCAGGATGCCTTCTTACATATTCCCATCACTCAGTGTGCTCAGAAGTACTTTTGTTTTATGTTACACAGAAACAAAGAATTGTTGAGTATCCTTATTTGTATGAGCTACCAGTAAGGACATATTAGAGTAGAGGCAAGAGATAGGGCTATAGGGTAGCTACAGGTTCAGTACAGGGATTCATCATTGGGTAGAAATCATGTTACCAGTTGTCTCAGGATCTGTATTATCTAGGTGTGAAAATTGCCACTGTGTCTCAGCATGGTAACATTCTCAGAGGCCAATATACATAAGATTTAAACATCAGATCAACTCTGTTCCCCTTTCGCGGTATCACAGAATGGAATTATCTACCAACTATAATGCAAACTGAATCAAACTACATGGGGCTGCAAAAGAAATTGAAATCTCTGCTTTTTGATAAATCCTAAAATGTTCTTTGACCCTCCGGTAGAACTCACCTATACACAGCCATACAAAACTAAAATCTCTGTTCCCCTTCCTTTTGTACATCTGTCGGTTCTTTCTGTTCTTCCTGCCACTGTGCAGCTTCTTGATTTGTAACCTGCTTCAACCTCCAGCTGGGATGAGTCCGGTATATAAGATGCAGATTAGATTAGATTAGAATATGGTTTATCGATGGAGAATGCCAGGCTAATGAGCACACAGAAAGTGAAGACAGCAGAGCAGGTCAGAAGTTATGACTCCTAGGCTTCATGGCATCATTTAGAGACCAAGCTCTGTTACTAAACCAGTGAAAGCTCTACAAAGAGGACATAGCAAGAAATCAGATATTTAGAGGGGCATTTTTGACATGACGTCCAAATATCCAGTAGTGAACATGGCCATTTCAAACCTGAAAATCGTCCAACGTTAGTCACCCCCTTTGTTTTCAGACACTCACTGCGGTGGCCTATGTCAACAAGCAGGGAAGCACTTTCAGCTGGCGGTGCAGTCTGCGCTATTGATGTGTTGGGCAGAAAAACACCTACTCTGCCTGTCTGCGGCGCACATAGCGGGGTCTTTTGAATATTCAGGTGGACTTTCTCAGCAGGAGCTCACTGGATCCATGGGAATGGGAGTTATCCGAAGAAGCCTTCTAGCTCATTGTGAATTGATGGGGGTCCCCTGTCTCTTGACCTGATGACCTCCAGGAGTAAAGACAAGGTGGCCAAATTTTTCAACCTCTGGAAGGAGTCTGGTTCACAGTGACTCGATGCTCTTCTCTTTCCATGGCTGATCAACAGCCTGCTTTGTCTTTCCTCCATGGCCAATGGTGGGCTGTGTTGTCTGGAGAATTGTGTCTCATTCCAGCTGGGTCATTCTAGTGGCTCTGGACTGGCCAATCACCCATAGTAAGTGTATCTAATTTGGTGGCCTCTTCCCCCTCTGTGGTCGAGGGTTACTGCATCAGGGGGCGGTGTTAATAGAGGATCCATACTCCCCTTTTATGGCTTTGTCATTGAAAGGGCACATTTGAGGCGCAAGGGTATGTGGACCCTGTAATTTTGATGCTTCTGCAGGCTAGGAAGTGCTCTAATTCGGCGACCTATGCTAGGGATTGGAGGACGTTTGAGAGTTGGTGTGCAGACCGAGCAATTTCCACATTTTCTACCTCGCTGAGTCACATCTTGGCCTTTCTACAGTCATTTGGCATTGGTGTTGCTGAAGGTGCAGGTGGCAGCCATGGGCAGATTGCAACATGCTTCTTGGGCAGTGCACTCAGACATTGTTAGGTTTTTGAAAGGCCTAGGCCACCTTTGGCGTCCTTTTTGTCCGGTTTGCCCAGAGTGGAAGCTCAGCCTAGTACTTTGAACATTGCAGAAGGCTCCTTTTGAGTCTCTGAAGAGAGCTTCTCTGAAGGACCTGACATTGAAGATGATTTTCCTGGTAGCCATTTTCTTCAGTTGTCTTATGTTTTTCTGGATTATAGTTAAAGGAAGCAGAATTTTTTTTTAAGTTGTGGTGAAAGGTAGTTCTCATAAACAAAATAAATGTGAAATTGCATCACATATGGTACTATATTACAAATGATGCTGCAAGTCTGTTTAAGGCTGAAATCCAGATATATTTGTCCTGTTTACTTTGCTTTAAACAAAATGGATTTGGGGAGGGGGGTGGTTGGTTAAACATGAAGTTATGTTTGAATTAGGAGAAAACTGTTACCACAATAGCCAGATACTGATTAGAACTATTCCAGAAATACCCATGTTATACATATAGTCTTCAGCCTCTGACCTGTGATTTGATTCTAATAGGAGAGTGGGGAGGTTGGCTGTCTGCCAGCCTAAATATTGGGTTGGCATAGTGTCTTGGCTTGGATTTCTGTTTGGGTTTCCAGGTTGCTGTAACCTGATATGATATGGCATACTTTGATTTGTGTGGTTTGATTGTGCTGGAGTCTTTTAAGAAGGCCAGTTCCTATATGTATTGTAAACTTAGTTTGCAGTCTCTGCCAACAGCTAAAACAATAATTTTGCAGGCTGGTTGACTCAAAACACTTCATCTATTTGAACAAAATTGCTGCACCGTGACAAGACAATAAGAAAGTCAGGGTGTGTCTCTTCTATCTCCAGTCAGTAGAACAGATACGCTTTATACCAAGCATCTCTTTCCATATCTACCCTATAAAAAGTTGAGTGTAAAGTGAGCACAAATGAAGGTGAAGCTAGAGAGCAGCTGCACAAGACAATGCAAAAGCTAACTTCCTAGTAAGGGGCTGATGCTCAAAAGTCTCCTTTAAAAAAATGTGTCTGTTTAGATCCACAGTGGAAGTTACCAATTTTGAAATTGTGAGTGATGTTCAAAGGCAATCGCATGAAAATGAGATTAACATAAATTTAGCAAGCAGCTCGGTAGGGAAAGCGCCTAGCACATGCGCAGAACAGTCTCTTGGTAAGGGTCCATGTTCTGTGCATGCCCAGGAATCCTTCTGCTGTATTCTCTTTCCCCTGTAATACTTGCTGGCTCCACTGTCCCCTGTCTCCTTTCCCCTGCAGTGCTATGATTCTGGCATTACCCTGCAGCTTACCTACCTTCCCTCAGGCTGCCTTGATGATTTTTGCTTGGGAATCTCCTCCTTGCTGAAAGCCCCCCCCAGCTGACATCATGGGGGCTTTCCCCCAGCCCATTGGCTGTCTGCCTGTTTCTTTGTATCCCCAGTTGACAACATAGGGGGATGCTGTTTGCTTGTTTCTCTGCCTCCCCAGCAGCTGACATTATAGGGGCTTTCCCCCAGCCCATTGGCTGTCTGCCCCTATGATGTTGGCAGGGAGGGGGCGGAGAAACAAGCAGCCAGTCAGCTGGGGGAAATCCCCTCTGATGTCAGCTGTAGGGGCTTTCAGCAATTAGGAAATCATCGGGTGGGGGGGGGGGGCAGCCTGAGGAAAGGCAAGTAAGGTGCAAGAGGAAGGTGGAGCCAGCATCAGAGCAATTTGCTATTGAAAAAAATCTTGTGCTTGCTGAAAGCTCCCCCCTGCTTGTTTCTTAAGCTGTTATCTGCTCTCAGACGAGTTTTGCTATTGAAAAATGCAAGCAGAGTGCTTCTCCCAGAAGTTGTCCTCGCACAATGACAGCTGCAGAGCTCACAGAAAATTTTGCATGTTAAAGGTAGGCGCTCCTTTCTGTGCGTCATTCAGAATGCTCATTTTAATACTAATCATCTCCATTGTGATACATTTGCATAGGATTATCGTTGCCTGCTACCATGATTGGTAAGATGGATGCAGAACCCCTTTGTGCATTACTCGCTAAATAACATGCATTCTAAACAGGATAGAACCAGTCAAAATTGGACTTCCCTAGCACGATAAGCTTTATGCATTGGGCCCTAAGTAATTTTTATCATGGGGTCCTTTTATCAAGGTTAATTCCTGCAGTGAAATTATGTTAGAAAAATCTGACAACCCAGAAGAAAGAGAAACATAACAGCGATCCATTTAACAATAGCAAGACATTCCAGGGAGCATGTTGTAAAATTACAATTCTTTTCATACTGAACCTACAGCTAGGGCATTTAAAGCCTTGTCATGTTATTAGAAGGCACATTAGGATAATCATGTTTGTGTGCATCTACAGCTATAATTAACAAAGTGCCTTAATTACTGTATCTGTGACCAAGAGCAACGGTTTTCCTCACATGACATAGTCCACTTCAGCATTGAGTGCTGGTAATTTTCTACTTGTCAGGGCATGCAGTGGCTTCAATTGTGCAGAATCTGGAGCCATATAAATGGCCTCTTGTCTGTAGATTTATTTGACTTGCAGCATTATTCTTTTAAGCCTTTACACTGAATTTGGGTACAGCTGTATTGGGGCAATCTCCTGCTGATAATTTCTTGTACATCTCTGAATTTCATAAACTGAGGACAGTGCTTTCATGTAAAGGATTCATTGTATTTCAGATCTTTATAAGTTTATTGTAGTGGATGAAAGTGGAGGCAAAATGATATCTGCATTTCAAGATGTCACTTTTCATCAAGATGGGAAATGCTTGAAAGGGGATGGGCTTGATTTACCAACTTTCTGTAGTTAGTCAAAGAAGTTTACTCATCACTTTTATACTTTCTATTCTTAAAGTTGTAGTAACAGCCTTTAGTGATTATAAAATTTCAATTTTGCTATAACTCTCTTCAATTTATATATCAAGGTTTCGAAGAATTAGCATTGAAAGAAGCATTGTAATAGGAAGTGAACATATATAAAGTAAAACGGAGAAACTATAATCCTAAAGATAAATTGCCTCACTATATATTGCTCAAAAGTCCTCAACTTGAGAGAGAGAACAGCAATACGAAACAATTCACACTTACAGTATGTAATGCCTCTATTCCATCAATTAGCCAGACACAGGAATTGTGTTAATTCCCTCAATAGCTGTAAGTGTTATCTTTGCAGGTTTATCATTCAAAAAAGCCTTCAGCTGACTGTGTTCTAAGAAAATATGTTTTCACATGATTCCTAATTAAACATTTTCTAAATAAGAGAAACTGCCCAGGAACATAACAGAAAAATTAGGTAAAATCCTTATGATCCATGCCAGACTATTCCAGACAAGTGGGTTATGTACTCCTGCCAGCAGATTTCTAAACCCTTTCTATGCAAACTGCTTTGATGACATCCTCCAGCAATGAGTTCCAGAGCTTAACTGTATGGGAAATGAAAAATATTTTCTTTAATTTTGTTTTCAAAATTACTTTTACCTATTTCATTCCACTTCCCCAATGTTCCCTTTAAGAATTGATGGCATGTCTGTAAAAATTTCAGCTTGTGCAAAAATTTCCACTGACCTTTTGTGAGCGATTTTGTGCAGTAGAAGCTGTTGATTAAAAACTAAGGGCCCTGTTTACTAAGCTGCGCTAGAGGCGTGCTAGCATTTTTAGTGTGTGCTAGTTATGTAGAGGCCCATAATATTCCTATGGGCATCTACACGGTTAGCATATGCTAATTTTTAGCATGTGCTGAAAACACTAGCGCACCTTAGTAAGCAGGGCCCTAAAATCATAGCAAGGTACAAAAATTAGGGAAAATATTAAATTTGCATTATAACCTCAATAGCAATATATTACTTTGTGTCTTATTTAAAGTGAATTAAAAACATAAAGGAAGGCATTTCAGACTTGGGATGGAAAATTTGAGAACTGTATAGTTGCAACACAATTTTGCCGTCTTCCCTAGAAAACAACCCCTCACATGAGTGCTTTTTAAAACAGAATTACACAGCTTACAGGAAGTTTTGCTGTTGACATTATCATTATTATATTTTAACAATCTATTACTAATATTATAGCACCATCCTTTGGATGGGACCGGAACAGCCCAACTGAGCAGAGCACCAGTTTAAGCTAAGTAATCATTCTTAGCTGCTAAGATGAGGCAGATGCAAAATGGTGCATTTCTTTGTGCAGCTTTATAACAATTAATTCATATGTCTCACTACAGTAGTGAGTAGATTATTCAATTCGCTTTTTACCTCCCCCAGGTAGTCAGCTGAAAATGTCAGATAATCTGGACACATTGGGGCAGCACCACCACACTTGGTACATCTCTCCCTCCCCAAACAGTACCAGCCACACCTCTCAGCGCCCCCAAGTTTAACAGTTTAACACTTCAGTAAAACTTGATATACCACCCTTTCAAAAAAAGTCTATGCAGAGCCAGTGTGGTAACCTGGAGTTTGGCCACAACCCAAAAGCTGATTCCATAACATGGGATTGTACTAGAAAAAGGCACTCTCTTGTATGGATATAAGACAAGCCCTTGAGGAGGCAGGAGTAACAAACTTGAGCATATTGGCAGAGCACAAAGCTCTACCTGCACCACAGGAACAGATCACGGCTGCCATAGAAGAGGGTACCTTGTCATAAAACACCTTATGTGTCAATGCTAATATTTTAAACCACCTTATAATCAATCGGAAGCCAATGATACCTAAGAATGGTGTAACATGCTCCCTTTTACAAACCTCCGCCAACAGTCAAATCCTTGCATTTTGCAATATCTACAGGCGCTTTGTAAAAATACAGAGCAACACCAGTGTAAACAATGTTCCTGCAGTCCAGTCTTGAAATAAGAAATGCGTGCATCAGAGTGTGTATTGTAGCCTCATTGAAATAAATCTGAAGGGCTCATAGCACACGCAGCACATAAAACCCTGAATTTCACAACAGAAGAAATTTGTAGGTTGAAGCGCAAATAGGAAGCAATGATACTCCCGGATATTTTAAATGATTCTGAAGGGTGTACTTTGTACCGAAAAGAGTAGGCATTGGCAAAGTGACCTACACACCAACAGGCTTTTGTCTTACTCACATTCAAAACTAGGCGATGCTGCGCAGTGTGAGGCAGCTGATAGACAGTCTTGGAGGAATGTCAAATCAGGGTCTTGCAACGAACAGTAGCCCACCAATAAAATGTCATATGCATATGTGTAAACGCCCACATCATAGCTCTGGATCAAAGTAATTAATGGAGCCAAAAATATGTTAAACAACAAAGGTGACAAAGATAACCCTTGTGGGACTCCACAAGAGAGATGATACAACGATGATCTTGCATTAGCGCCCTGTACAAAAAAGGTACACCCAGTAAGAAAAGAAGTGAACCAATTCAATACTTGCCCAGAAAGACTAATTTCAAAAGTCTATGAAACTCGGGTATGCATATAAAGTATCTTTTTATCTGCCGTCACTTACTATGTAAAAGCAGTTGGTGATCCAGCAAATCAAATGATGCAGCCATATCCAAAGAAACTGCTAAAGCCGCTGGTCCTTCCTCTAGCTTACCTCAAATGTCACTAAGGAGCAGGGTCAGCAGTGTTTCCGTACCATGCCCTGTTCTGAACCCAGATTGGTAAGGGCTAAGGGCCTTAACCTCATTCACATGGTCCACTGGGTGTCTGAGCACTATTTTCTTTCTGTTAGTTTGGCCAACAGACAAAGATTGGAAATAGGTTTGTAGTTTGCTGAGTCTGTACATACATGCTCACACTTGACCACAGGGCAAAACTGCCTGCTTCCAGGGAGATGGAACCATCTCTTCCTCAAAACTTCTACACACCATGATATATATCAAAGGTAGTAAGCCATGCATTGGCTTCTTCAGCCAAGTAAGTGGCAACGGGTCAAACAAGCTGCCTCCCACATTTAGCCCCTTCATACGGCGGGAGAAACCTACATATGATGGAAGCTGAAGTTAGTCCCATAGTAATGTCTTAGTCTGCTTCCTAACACTAGCCTTAATCTGTTCTCCAATATATGCTCTCAGTGGCTTCACTTTGGGAACACAAGTTAATCTTATCTTTAAAGTAATTGGCTAGCATATCCACAAGCAGTATAGGACAAGAGCTTTTATCCTTATTACCTTATGTCAGATCCCTAATTAATGAAAATAACTTGTGGGAAGAATTAGGGGCGAGGTCCAGCAAGGAAGAATGATAATCTTTCTTAGCTGCCTTCACCTGAGAGGAACAATATCGCTGTGATTTTCGCAATATATGGGCAGACTCTGCTGTTTGACACTTCCTCCAATTAAGTTCCTAGTCTGCCTCCACCCACCCATGAGCCCCCCCAGGGCTTACCTTACAGACCCTGGTGGTCTAATGGTGAAGTTTGGGGTTGGAGTGATCCCTAGTCACTTCTGCCCATGCCAGTTCTGCTTTCAGAATGGCTTCTGTGACCTCTAGTGGCAGTCTCCTGAGACTGCAGCCAGAGGTTGTGGTAGCCATTTCAAGATTGAAGCCAGCATGGGCAGGAGCAACTAAGAATCAGTACAACGGCCTTTTTTTATATGTCCTTTAAACAGGGCTAGTTTAGGAGGTGAACCAGTGACACACTGGCTCAGGGTGCTGACAGTTAAGGGCACTGAAATCCTACCTCACTTGCACTACCCTTCATATTAGTTTCACCTAATGCGTTTTGATCCCACTGCTCTGCATTTCTTCATCCGGCACAGTGGGAGAGCTTAAAATGCAATAACTAGCATTTTCTGTTTCTTGCAAGATACAGGAAGTGCTAGTTCTCACCTTTTTAACATCTCACATGGTACCGGCAGAGCTGGACGAAGAGATAGCAGCAGGAGTGAGTGGAAGGCACTGGGGGGGGGGGGGGGGGGGGGGGGAACACGACAGAAGGTGATGCTGGCATTGCGAGAGTCGCAATGGGACTGAAGATGATTCTGGGACTGGGAGAATTGGTGGGGGGCTGAAGATGATGCTGGGGCTGGGAAGATGGCAGGGTGTGATGGGGAATGAAAATGATGCTAGGACTAGGAAAATAGGGAGGGGGTTACTACAAATGAAACTGAGGGAGTGAGAAGCAAGTGCATATGCAGGGGGAGGGTGCAGAGAGATGGATGCTGTGGTAAAGAGGAAGAAAGGCAGGGTAAATTAATACTAGAGAAGGAAATAGATTGGTGGATGCTGGGGAAGAGGACAATGTAGTATCGTGGACTAGCAGGAGGAATGGATGCTGGGTAAGAGAGAGAAAGAGATGGACAGATACTGGGTACATGGGGATTCAGGGGAGAGCAGGGGCTCAGATGTAGGCATAGACTAAGATTGGGTGGGAGATCAGAATAAGACACTCTAAGAGTGGCTAGATTGTTAAATGTGTATATTTTTGATCCTGTTTCACAGCAGTTCTATTAGGTTTCAGTTTTACTGTTTTCAAGTTTACCTCATTTATTATATTTGTTAATGGTTATTTTACTATTTTTATTCTGTTAACAAAATTGTAAGTTTTATGTCAAACTATACCTGCTGTACACCGCCTTGGGTGAATCTCTTCATAAAGGCATTAATAAATCCCAATAAATAAATAAATAGATAAGCTATTGGGGTTGGATTGTGAGTAAGGACAGGGATAGGATGGAAGAGTGGTAACTTGAGGATTAGATGGGTTATAATGGGGGGCTAAAACTTTCAACAGGGTTTAGGAGGGCAGTGAGGACTAGTTGATTGGATGAGGGGTATGAGTAGGGACATGACCTTGAGTGCAGAAATATGGAGAGCAGAGATGGTTTGAAGGACCTGGATGGTTTGGGAGGGAGTTAAAAGGGACAGAAAGCTATGAAGAGGGTGAGAGCCAAAGGGGACAAGACTTTGAATCAAGTGAGAGAGGATAGAAATGGGTGAGGTAAAAAGGGAAATAGGAATATGGATAAGAGGGTAAGGCATAAGATAAGGATGAATGGAAACAAGGAACTGGGATTGGTGAGGGAATAAGAGGCTGAAGAAGGTAGATGAGGATCAATACGAAGGTTGCAAATGAGGGACTAGAAATTGGGCAAAAGCCAAAGGAATAGGAAGGTTGGGGAATGAGAGGACTAGGGAAGTAAGAGTAGGAAGTAGGTAGCCAAAAGGCGAAGAGGAGGAGGAATAAATTAGCTATAGCTATATAAAAAGGAAAATGAGAGAAATGGGAAAAAATGAAACTGAAAGATCAACATCAGATGTAGGGGAAGAAGGGAAAAAAAAAACCCAGGAGGAGTAAAAAAAAACAAAAAAACCAGAAATTGGAAATGAGATCTTGGAAAATGTCTTAGGAGAACACCTCCAAGAGGAATGTTATGTCCTGGATAGTGAGCCCTTGGGCCATTGTATGGGCCCTACTTCGAAGAGCAGGGGAGCTCCAGGCGCTAACTGATGAGTCACCGGAAGGCTGAGCAGTATGGGACTGCCTGCTGGACACAAGACTGCAACTAGGAAAAGTGACCTGTTACGAAGGCAGTCAGTGGCAGGCCCTGTTGCCCTGAAATAGGCTGGGAGGGTCTGATGTCAGCGAGGAGCGCCGCAGCCCAGCTCCCGTCACGGGACTACAAAAGTGCCACCCATGTGTGTGTAGGAGATCTTCCTCCTCCCGGGCAGGGCAGGGCTGAGCCAGCGTGGCCTGCGCACTTACAAAGAGCCCCACAGTGGTGGTGCCAGCATCCCACCCCAGCGAGGGATGCTGCAAACCCCCCCACCCTGGGATCCTGAGGTCAATGTGCTGCCTAGGCCTCACAGCACGGCCAGGGCCATGACAGTACCTCCAACTCAAGGGCCCTCCTCTCCTTGGTCTACGGTAGAGCATCTGAGGAGCCTGACAATAGAACTGCATCAGGAATAAAGGAACAAGACTGGCAGTCTCCCATGAGCTGTCCTCAGAGCCGTAGGCCCTGATGGAATCAGGGGTGTAATGGACCACACCTCCCCTAGCCCGGTTCTTTGGGCCCAGTACGAAAATTAGGCTGTGCCTTCAGTGCGTCCCTGGACATGGAGTCTGCCATGGCTGGTGTCTCAGATACTAGGCATGAGCAGGCTTTATTCTGAAGAAGCCTCCCTCCCCAGAGGAGATCCACAGCCTCCTTGTTCTCCAGATGTGGAGGACATGTTTCAGCTTACTGCTCAGGACAGCCCGATCCCCATTGGTCCGAAGCAGAACATCAGAAATACCGGTGATGGCTACGGTCATAGCTGGTGTCCTGAAACCCAAACAATGTTGGTGACGAATCACTCCAGGTGGAAATTTCATCTTTCTCCCAGTCCAAGGTCGGGTTGTTTTCCTGTAGCCAGGGCAGTTCCAAGACAATGGTCTTCACAGATGTCTAGAGGATATATAAAGCAATGTCATCCCTATGGTCACAGTGCACAAGTATACTAGAACTGTCTGGGTTTTCAGATGCCCTTGAATAGTTCCATAGACTGAGGAGACCGGCATGGGCGTGGACAAATCTTGGGTAGGAATCTTGTAATGCTGGACAAGGGCTTCATCGATGAAGTTTCTGCCTGCTCCAGAGCCTAGGAGAACGTCAACACGCCTCTCTCCACGATCTAAATTAAGTACTGCCGGAACTAGAAATTTAGTTTGATGAGTGCTTTGGGTGGGGTGGGGGGGGGGGGGGGGGGGAGTGGGAGGGGAAGGCAGACCCAGCGCCTCGGCCAGGACTCTGCTCAAAGATTAAGATTAAAGTTTGTTAGGGCACTTGAGATCATAGTGTCTTCATGAAGGTGTATGCATATGTTTCATTAGCATTGCTTTGTTGTTTAAGATCAAATGTTGAGATCAGGTATGCATTGAATTTGCATTCATTTATCATTTTAATACAGTGCACTCCATTTAATGCTCTGTTTAAATGCATGCCGTACTTCAGTCCCGTTTTTGGTGCCATCAATTTCTATGGGGACAAACTTTGGTTTAGCGCACCACTGATAAGTGCAAGATTTGCTTACATGCTTGGTTTAAGACCGCTCCTCTGCAGGGAAGACTCTGCATAAGCACGTGCACAGAATATGGAAGCTGATTGGTGCGTGACAACCAACGAGATTTCCAATCTACCGTCCCTTTAGCTGCCATAGGCAGAATAAGCGAAAGAATGTTGTTAAAGTGTACACTGGGGTCGTCGTCGCAGCGGAACTGTAAGACTTTAACACTGGCTGAATGAATAGAAGTTCTTAAAAATTAGAAAACAAACAAAGTCAAGCATCTATTGCTAAAGAATATGGTGTCAATCCCAGTCAAATTTCATATGTCTTGAAGCAGAAAGACCAGCTTCTGGAAGACTGGCAAAACAGTATAAATCCACAACTGAAACGAAAATGGGTGGGAAAAGCTGAGGAGGTAGAAGATGCTCTTATTCGGTGGTTTTCTTGAGTCAGGAGCAGACAGTTTCATGTCAGTGGTCCACTGCTTATGGAGAAAGGTAACCAGCTAGCTGAAAGTCTTGGACTAACTGAATTCAAAGTCACTGTTGGATGGTTGGAAGGAGAGGAACAACATACAATTCAAGAAACAGCATGGTGAAAAACAAGATGCTGATGACTTTGGTGCTGAAAATTTGGTTGTTTCAGTTCTTCCTACCATCTTGAACGAGTTTGCACCATGTGACATTTTCAATGCTGACGAAAACGGTCTCTACTGGCGAGCGATTCCTGATGGAACACTTGCATTCAAACACGCCGAAACTAATGGAGGTAAAATGTAGAAGGACCGACTGACGATCCTCCTTTGTTGCAGTATGGATGGGAGTGAGAAGTTGGAACCACTCATTATTGGAAAGAGCAAACACCCCCGTTGCCTCAAGAAAGTTAAGCGACTTCCTGTGTCATACGAGGCTAACACAAATTTATGGATGACTGGGGAAATTTGGAAGCAGTGGCTAAAGAAGTTAGACACTAGAATGCGGGCACAAAGGCGCCAGATTTTGTTGCTTTGTGATAATTGTGCTGCACACAGGGATGATGTCAGGCTGTCTAACGTCAAGGTGGTCTTCCTGCCACCAAACACTACCTCTCTGATCCAACCTATGGATCGGGGCATAATAGCCAATTTCAAACAACATTATTGGGCTCTTGTGCTACGTCGTCTGATTAGCGTTATGGATGACAAGGATAAACGTGCTGTTGAACTGGCTCATAATCTATCACTGTTGAATTCCCTACATATGCATAAAGAAGCCTGGAATCATGTTACACAGGCAGCCATTGTGAACTGCTACAATCGGGCAAGCTTTGTTAAGGATGTGGAGGGGGACGAAACAGATGCAGCTGTTGCAAACGTGTCAGATGAACAGGTTATTGACATCCCAGCTGGTGTTACTGAAGGGGAGTTTCATCACTACGTAGCTGTTGATTATGATTTACAAACAGCTGACGACAGCACTGATGTGGAGATATGTGCCTGCACACAGGCAACAACGGCTGATGATGAAATGAGCAGCGAAATTCAACAACCTCCACATGTCACTTTTGCAAGAGCGCTGGAGAGTCTCAACACTGTTCGGGCCTATCTGGAGGCCACTGGATGTCAGTGCTATGACAGTTTTTACCGTCTGGCAGACGTAGTCTATGGAACTCAGTCTTACTGTGGATTAAAAACTGGTTGAAAGATAGGAAACAGAGAGTAGGATTAAAAGGGTCAATATTCGCAATGGCGAAGGGTAGTTAGCGGGGTCCCTCAGGGATCAGTGCTGGGACCTCTGCTTTTTAACATATAAATGACCTAGAGATGGGGGTAACTAGTGAGGTAATCAAATTTATCGATGACACAAAGTTATTCAAAGTAGTCAAATCGTGGGAAGATTGTGAAAAACTACAAGAGGACCTTACAAGACTGGGAGGCTGGGCGTCTAAATGGCAGATGACGTTTAATGTAAACAAGTGCAAAGTGATGCATGTGGGAAAGAGGAACCCAAACTATAAACTACGTCATGCAAGGTTCAGCGTTGGGAGTCATGGACCAAGAAAGGGATCTAGGTGTCATAGTTGATGATACGTTGAAAACTTCTGCTCAATGTGCTGCTGCGGCTAGAAAAGCGAATATAATGTTTGGTATCATTAGGAAAGGGATTGAAAACAAAAATAAGGATATTATTCTGCCGTTGTATCGCTCCATGGTGCGACCGCACCTCGAGTATTGTGTTCAATTCTGGTCGCCGCACCTCAAAAAAGACATAGTGGAATTGGAAAAGGTGCAGAGAAGGACAACAAAGATGATACAGGGGATGGGACGACTTCCCTGTGAGGATAGGCTGAAAAGGCTGGGCCTCTTCAGCTTGGAGAAAGGGCGGCTGAGGGGAGATATGATAGAAGTCTATAAGATAATGAGTGAAATGGAACGGGTTGATGTGGAGCGTCTGTTTACGCTTTCCAAAAATACTAGGACAAGGGGGCATGCGATGAAGCTGCAGTGTGGTAAATTTAAAACGAATCGGAGGAAACTTTTCTTCACTCAACGTGTAGTTAAACTCTGGAATGCTGCCGGAAAAGGTGGTTCAGGCGGTTAACTTAGCGGACTTCAAAAAAGGGTTGGACGGCTTACTGGAGGAAAAAACCATAGAATGTTATTGAATGGACGAGAGAATAATAAAGCATTTCTAGGATGGATGAGACAAATTGCTTGTTCTTTTGGTCACTGTCGGTGACAGGGTGCTGGGCTTGATGAACCCTTGGTCTATCCCAGCATGGCGATGCTTATGTACTTATGTACCCATTAGTGTACAGATGACTATAACTGATTACTTTAAGTAAGCCTAATGTCAGTTAACGGAGACTGTGTACTGTACATATGTTCATCGGATGTCAAGCTTCTTTGGGTCACAACGGTTAAGTGCACGCTCCGGTTAACTGCATGCATTTCTTTGGTCCCAGACCCTTGCACTTAAGTGGATTGCACTATATATGTTTTTTTGCTCTTCTCATTATTGGATGTTCATTACATATTTTACCTTTCATTTTTATGTTTATTCATTTTTTTATTATGTATACTTATATTTTTATTGATAATTTCGGCATATATATTTTTTGTGGAGGAGTGGCCTAGTGGTTAGGGTGGTGGACTTTGGTCCTGAGGAACTGAGTTTGATTCCCACTTCAGGCACAGGTAGCTCCTTGTGACTCTGGGCAAGTCACTTAACCCTCCATTGCCCCATGTAAGCTGCATTGAGCCTGCCATGAGTGGGAAAGCGCGGGGTACAAATGTAACAAAAATAAAAAATGTATGATTTTTGTTTTTAGATGCCTGATGAGGCCTTTTGTCTGAAACACGATTTCATATAGTCTTTCTTTCAACCCAATGTATTATACATCACCATGATTGACCTCGGGACTTCTCGTCATCACCTTTGCTGTTATGTTGTTAAGAAATAGATGCCCAGGGATTGCATCAGGTTTATTTTTATTTCTGTATGTAACTCAGTGATGATTTTTGGTTGGTTTAAAGTATATTTATATGTGTATTTTTGTTTGATCTTCTAGTAACTCTGCCCCTGACGCCGCCTTTTTCCAGGCGAAACATGACCATGTTGGGCACAGATGTTTGAATCTCTGGGAGCTTTGGAATATAAATAAAGACTGTTTGCTTTTTATGAGGTTTGCCTCTTGTTTTTATCCACCATGTTGGATTTGGTGGATCGCTTGCCTTGTTTCTTTCTCACTTCCAGCTGGAGCCAGGCCTGGATTTATGTGTGAGTAACTTGAACTGTGCTGAGGAAGCCTGACAAGATAGAACTGATAAGAGATGAAGAAATAATTGTCAACTTGGTTGTTGCCCATGTTTGAGCCTGAGTCTGTGACAGGAACAGACTGTGCTATTTTGATTGCTGGTTCAATAATAAAGCTTTTCTTTTTGACTTACACTACACCCTGCCTGTCTTGGTGAGGACTCCATACCTGTCCATCAGCCACACTGCCACAAGGGGATTATTATGTAAAGGTAGTGCCAACATTTAAATGTTAAGTATGCATGTGGATGACAAGAATACTGGCTATGTGCTATTCTATAATAATGTGCTTATCTTTGATAGTGTGTACTTTGCAGGTGGGCATTTACTCTATACACTTGACTATAAATCGAAAAATTTAGGCTGAAAAAATACTTTAAAAAAACCCAGGTCGACTTATCTATGGGTAACACCCATAGTGCTACGAAAATTAAAGATAATAACCTCCCCCCCCCCCCCCCCCCCCCATGCACTCCTGGCACCACTGTCAGTGGCATGAGATCTCTCCAGCATATCAATCTCCCCCCCCCCCCCCCCCCGCCGTGTACCTACAAATCTCTGCTTCCAGACAGCATCGGCACTGCAGCAGTATAAGTACATAAGTACATAAGTAGTGCCATACTGGGAAAGACCAAAGGTCCATCTAGCCCAGCATCCTGTCACCGACAGTGGCCAATCCAGGTCAAGGGCACCTGGCACGCTCCCCAAACGTAAAAACATTCCAGACAAGTTATACCTAAAAATGCGGAATTTTTCCAAGTCCATTTAATAGCGGTCTATGGACTTGTCCTTTAGGAATCTATCTAACCCCTTTTTAAACTCCGTCAAGCTAACCGCCCGTACCACGTTCTCCGGCAACGAATTCCAGAGTCTAATTACACGTTGGGTGAAGAAAAATTTCTCCGATTCGTTTTAAATTTACCACACTGTAGCTTCAACTCATGCCCTCTAGTCCTAGTATTTTTGGATAGCGTGAACAGTCGCTTCACATCCACCCGATCCATTCCACTCATTATTTTATACACTTCTATCATATCTCCCCTCAGCCGTCTCTTCTCCAAGCTGAAAAGCCCTAGCCGTCTCAGCCTCTCTTCATAGGAAAGTCGTCCCATCCCCACTATCATTTTCGTCGCCCTTCGCTGTACCTTTTCCAATTCTACTATATCTTTTTTGAGATACGGAGACCAGTACTGAACACAATACTCCAGGTGCGGTTGCACCGTGGAGCGATACAACGGCATTATAACATCCGCACACCTGGACTCCATACCCTTCCTAATAACACCCAACATTCTATTCGCTTTCCTAGCCGCAGCAGCACACTGAGCAGAAGGTTTCAGCGTATCATCGACGACGACACCCAGATCTCTTTCTTGATCCGTAACTCCTAACGCGGAACCTTGCAAGACGTAGCTATAATTCGGGTTCCTCTTACCCACATGCATCACTTTGCACTTGTCAACATTGAACTTCATCTGCCACTTGCACGCCCATTCTCCCAGTCTCGCAAGGTCCTCCTGTAATCGTTCACATTCCTCCTGCGACTTGACGACCCTGAATAATTTTGTGTCATCGGCGAATTTAATTACCTCACTAGTTATTCCCATCTCTAGGTCATTTATAAATACATTAAAAAGCAACGGACCCAGCACAGACCCCTGCGGGACCCCACTAACTACCCTCCTCCACTGAGAATACTGGCCACGCAATCCTACTCTCTGCTTCCTATCTTTCAACCAGTTCTTAATCCATAATAATACCCTACCTCCGATTCCATGACTCTGCAATTTCTTCAGGAGTCTTTCGTGCGGCACTTTGTCAAACGCCTTCTGAAAATCCAGATATACAATATCAACCGGCTCCCCATTGTCCACATGTTTGCTTACCCCCTCAAAAAAATGCATTAGATTGGTGAGGCAAGACTTCCCTTCACTAAATCCGTGCTGACTTTGTCTCATCAGTCCATGTTTTTGTATATGCTCTGCAATTTTATTCTTAATAATAGCCTCCACCATCGTGTAATTAGACTCTGGAACTCCACCTAGCAGTACAGCTAGGCCTCCTGTGTTCTGCTCTGGTGTGTGCCCTCTGTCCTGTCCCTCCTGTATAAAACAGGAAGTTGAGTCAGTGGGTGCAGGAAGCCTAGCTGTATTGCTACAGTGCCGGTGCTGTATGGAAGCAGAGGCTCGAAGGTATATGACAAGGGGGGGGGGGGGGGAGTTGCAACAGAGAGGGGTCATGGTGGATCTATATGTTGGGGGGGGGGCAGCAGAAAGTTCATTCTGGGTCTATGTATGGGGGGGCAGCAGAAAGTTAATTCTGGGTCTATGTGTGGGGGGGCAGCAGAGAAGGCATGGTGGGTCTCTGTGTGTGTGGGGGGGGGCAGCAGAGAGTTCATGGTGGCTCTCTGTGTGGGTAAGCAGAGAGTTCATACTGGGTCGCTGTGTGGGGGGGGGGCAGCAGAAAGGACATGGTGGGGGTCTATGTGTGTGTGTGGGAGGCAGCAGAGAGGGCATGCTGGGTCTGTGTGGTAGGCTATGAGTGAGGCAGGGAGAAGGACCTGTGTGAGTGTGTGCATCATTATTTCCTTTGTTTATGGCCTTGAATTATACATGAGTTGCACCAATTTTGGCCATTTGTACTCCCAAAATAGTCCTCAGTGTATAGTGAGTATATATGGTAAACAAGTCAGAAGACTTCCATGATTGGCAGTTAAGGTAAATCTGGCCACCCAAACTCTTCCTACTAGTGGCTCTGGTTGGCAGGTGGAAAAATGTCCTGGCATACGCTGCTGCAGTATGCTAAGAAGCACTACTGTGTACTATTCACTTAAACTTACTTCCAACTATCAGAGTTTGTTGTTGTTGTTGTTTTTGCACCAAGAATGAGAGATGTCCATTTTTGTACATGCTTCTCACATTTATTTTGTTATTTCACTATCCATTGGGATTGTTAGTCACGCAGAATTTATGTTTTCACACTTATTTAGTGATATATCTCCACTAATTCATATAATGTTAAAGTGCACAGTTTTTTTATGCACCTTATGGGTTCCATTTTACTTTCTAATTTTATATGCCGAGTTTTCTGTGTGAATTGTAAATGTTTGTATTATTTTGCCAGACCCCTGATGCAGGAGATAGTGCTGAAACACGGTCCGTGTCGGGTCCTGAAATAAAAACCTGTTTGCTCTCCTAGTTCTGATGGCCCTTGGTGCTCCTTTTTTTTTTTTTTTTGGTGTATTTCAAATGTGGGCAACTGTTTGCTGCTCAAGATATCATTGTCGTTATGCTCAGAACCCTTTCTCTGTCCACTTTCAGATGCTGGGTGATATCAGGAAAGTGATTCTTATTCAGTGAAGGGATAATGGATATTGTAATGGAGCTGATTAATTATGTACTATCCCACTAATTCTATACTCTTAATAATGCCTAAGCGTAAGCACCATTTGCGCACTGATTACCATTTGCGCATATAAGTTGGGTGTTAAGCGGTAAACTTAGCATGTAACCTGAAACAGCAGTGGGGGGCCGTATACATGAGCGGAACATGGGCAGTTCTTACATTTATGCACGTCGGTTATAGAATTCTATAAGTGCTCAAATGTAACATTTTATGGTGCTAATGTTTATGCTTTTTATATGGCATAAGTTAGCGTGTTAATTTTGGTTGTAAATGCTGATTTACGCTCTATTCTATAGCAGAATCTGGGCGCCCAGATGCTGTTATAGAATTTGTGCTTAGCGCCTTGCATTTTAGTGCTCAAATTTGGGTGGTTTTTATAGAATTGATCCCATGAGGGAAATTCTATAAAAGGATGTTATATTTTGGGTGTCTAGAAGCCGCCTTGTGTAACTGAGTTTATATCTGCATGTGTGTTTAGGTGCAATCACTTACATCAGGCGCAGAGCAGGTGTAAATGCTTGTGCCTAGATTTGGGAGATACGAGTGTACGTATGTGTGTGGGTGGGGGGGTAGGGGCTCCATGTAAGCAGCCACCTGCAAAGTACGTACCAACAAAATCTGCGCGTATATGTTCACATGTGCATACTTCCTAACTTTAGATATGAGTGCAGACTTGCCTAAAAAAGACATGTGAAGGTGGTGCTCAGATACAGAGGGTCTCGGAACTGCACTTGACATGGATTTCAGCTATTTTAATTTGCCAAAGGCTCCAGGTATCTTCTTGCCAGAAACTTTTCTAAGCTCTGTGTTTGGGTGAATGAAACTAGTTTTGTATAGTGCCCTAAATCATATGCTACCCCCTGTAATATAATCACTTTTAAATTATAAAAATAATTGTCATGACCTCTTTATTTATTGGGATTTATTAACCGCCTTTATAAAGAGATTCACCCAAGGTAGTATACAACAAGTACAGTTTAACATAAAATTTACAATTTTGTTAACAGCATAATAGTAAAAATGGCCAAATATAAACTTTTTATTTCATCTTTTTTTTTTTTTTTTTTTTTTTTTTTACTTTTTCCTTCTGCCTTTGTTGCCTTTATATTTTTTATTGTTGCTTGACTTTCATTTTTTTTCTCTGTCTTGCCTCGCCCTTCATATTAGTGACACATATTTTCATCTCTCTGTCATAGACACATCATGATGCAACTAAATGTTTGTGCCACAGCTTTGACACAGACATACAGAAAGTGTTAACTAGTTCTCATCCTTGATCATCTACATGGTCCCCTGCTTCTTACAGCAGTACTTATTTACTCACCATGCTAGTGCTCATATTTTATCTTAAGCAATCTCTCTTCTCCTGATTTGAAGAGTGGGAGAAAATTAACCATCGCTGTTATTTATTAATAATTAAGGACGTTTTTTTGATATGGCATCTACTTTCTGAATATGCAATGAGATTGAATGTGGCTGGCCCTGAGGCAGTAGGACATGATGTAGCTTAAGTGGTTCTTCTGCTGATAATACAGTAACATAATAGATGACGACAGAAAGATCAATATGGTCCCTTGCAGTCTGCTCAGTAAGGTTAGTGTTGTACCTGATGTACAGTGCAGGCTACTTTCCTTTTTGCTCTTGTTTTGCGTTGGGGAGGGGTTTGTATCTGCTGTGCAGTGAAGGTTACGTTATGATTTCTTGAAAATGCAAAATAAATTTCATTTTTCCTAGCTGTTTAGAGCTGAAGTGCTCTCTATGCTTGATCTGGCAGGAGCTGTTGAAAGTGAAATCAAGAGGCTGTAGGGCATCACTGTTAACATACTACCCTCCGCTGTAGCCTGAAGAGGGAGTTGATGTGCAGGGAAGGGGTAGGGGAAGAAGTTGGAGGGATGACAGAATTGTAGGGTGGTATGAGAATGGGTGAAGAGGAGAGTGCGGAGGTAAAGTGGTTCTCAGACACTGCTCTGTGGCACACAGCCCCAGACAGATACCCCCCCCCCCCCAGATGGACACACATTTAAACCCTCTCCATTGAAAGAAACATAAAGGCTTATCACTTCCCTCTTCCTTTGACTTCCCCTCCCCATCCAATTCCAGTTTTCTCCCATCTCTCACACAAACATGCCTTTTACTAAGAAAGAAAGGGGGAAAATGTATATTGTATCATATTAAAAGAATGCATTTTTCAATGTGTATGCAGTTGACAGAAGGGAGAAGACAGTTTGGCTACACTCTAGCTCACAGCAACCTCTTGCAGTTGGTCAAGCATGCACGACTGATTACTGGGAGATGTTTTTCACACACAAGGTGGAGGTAAGAACAAGGAAGGGTTATGGCAGAACTGCAGTAGTGGTAGGCAGGGGTAGATTTGGTGAGCCAAATGGTCCTTATCTACTGTGTTACTGTATTGTTATGAAGCAGAACCAATGAGTAGGGTGTAGGGGTGGCACTTCCAAAAATGGAAAGACAGACAAGAAGTTCTTTGTGTGTAGAATTTGTTAAAAAGGTACCAACAGACTCGACACAGCACTGTATTTCGGCACTTAGGCACCTGCCTCAGGAGTCCAGAGTGAAGGTGTGAGTACATAGACTGTATATACAGACTTTTTCAAAACACAAACATCTATGATTATTAGGGAAGGCACTGCAACAGCAGAGCTTAACACAGTACAGATTAACCTTGGAAATGCTTTCGGTGATGCCAAAAGAGTAACTGTATTCTTATTAAGCATTTTTGTCTCGGTAGATGATTCAAAATTGCAGTGAGCACACAGTTTATCTATTTTGCATGAGAGGCAGAGTCCTCGCTACGATTTAAACATGGAAACCATGGATTTACATAGATGTGATAAAAATATCTAATCTAGCTGTTGTATCTCTGCTAGCAAATAAATAGAGAGTTCAGGTTGATTGATTTTATTGAGATGGGTATGGGTTCTTCTTGTATCCGGTACCTGGATAGGCATGTCTGCTCTTTGTGTCTTATAGGAATTTAATTAGCTGCGTTCACTTGATTTCTGTAGATCGCACTTCATCAGACTCTTTTTAATGTGAGAAAATAAAGCTGAATTCAGCCACTTCGAAAACAAACCAGAGAATAAAGAATTGTCTTGGTATGTGGTTCTTATATGCAAAATTTCTACATGATATTGAAGAGCCTTCTATTAAAAGTATACCTAGTACAACTTTGGAGAGAAATGGTGCTTAATGAAATGTTTTTTTTGATCACTACTTCAGCTATGCTGTTTTTGGTTTATGACAGCAGTTCTCATCCAGTGCCTTGTGACACTAGTGTGTCACCAAGTGCTGAGAGATATCACCAAACTTTAGAATTAGAAAGTAAGCCCTTGCTTTTCTTAACCACATTCCCTGGAAGTTGGGGAAAGTGCAGAATAGGGTGTCAAGTATTTGAAGTCCCCCTAACCTCTCCTCCCCATTTCTGCTTTTACTGCCCTTCTCCCACCACCTCCAGTGATTAATACTGCTGCTAGCTCAAATAGGAAATGTTGCAGGTCTGGATCCCCTTCCACCTCCTTCCCTGCAGTGACTACCACTGTATCTTGTACCTGCTTGCATTGCCACCATCCCAGGCTAGAAAGTCTGCTCCCTTCCCTGTGACTGTAATTACCATTGCCATCCTGGCCATATATATGGGGTCCTGTTGCTTCCCCAGTGGCCACAATCACTGTGCTAGTTGCAGAAGAGGAGGAGATGGAATGAGGGAAACTCCCTGCTTTCTTTTGCTTTCTACCAACTTTGAACTATGGGGGGAGAGTATGTGTTTAAAAGGGGGACTGGTGGGGTAGGATTGTTAAGAGAGGATAAGCCTTGGGGTTTGGTGAGCCTAGGAGCTATGAAAGAGAAATAAGCCTGATGCAGTGGCATCAGTACAGGAGGGGAAAACCAAGGGGTGGGCATGTCCTCTCCCCCAAAATGGCTTTCAGGATTGAGATTAGCTGCGAATTTGGGGATGAGGAAAAACAGGTTGGAGACTCTGGAATTAGGTGAGTGTATGAGAACTTGATTGGATGGGGACCTAGAAATTGAATGGCAGTGAAGACAAAACATCTGGATGGGGTTTGTGTAGAGTAGGGTTAAAGAGACTGGGGTATAAAAAGTGGGGTGGGATGTAGAGATGGCATGAAACTATGAAGAAACATAGAAGCATAGAAGATGAGGGGCTCCTACCTGGTTATCGCTTGTAGAACGGGCCGTAGCTGATTTTTCAATGACACATAAATGGATAGTTCCACTGAAAATCCAGTCAGACCACTGTGGCACTATCCAGTTTGTACTGGAGTGGTCAGTGGGCGGAGTTAGGACTTGCTCGGTTAGTGGCGATTTTCAGTCCACTAAATGGGTAAGTCTCCAGATAAAGTAAGAACAGCGAAAAGACTGGCCACCGATGACCCAGTATTCAGTACTGGTTCTCAGATTAGGCTCAGCATTGCACATCTGGATTTTCTGCCTGTTGCAAAGTGTGCTGTAAAAGTCATGACTGCTGTGGACTCAATATTGGGCCCATGTGGCCAACAAGTTTATCCATCCACACCAATAGCCCATTCTGCAATTCTTTTTCTTCCTCAAAGATCCTCCAGGCTTGTTCCAAGCTACACTCCCCCACACCACCTTTAATCTCTGCATCTTGGGGATCTATATATGTGTAAGAAGTGACTTCTTCAATTCAGGCATTGCCCCAGTCTCCACCTTCTCCATTGAAGTCTGTTCCACACATCCATTACCATTTATGTGAAGAAATATTTCCTTAGATGACTCCTAACTCACTCTTATCATATGACTCCTCGTTGTAGAGCTTCCTTTGCATTTTTAAGCGGCCCTGCTCTTATTCATTTATACCTTGGAAGTATTTAAATATTTATATCAAGTATTCATATCCCACCATCCTTCAAAATTGCACATAATACTCCAAATGAGGCTTTCTCAGAGACTTCTACAGAGGCACCATCACCTCCTTTTCCTGTTCACCATTTCTCTCTATGCATCCAAGCTTTTGTTACCTTTAGATCATCAGATACCGTCACCTCCAGATCATGCTCTTCTTTTGTATACAGAACTTCACCTTCTGTACTGTACTGGTCCTTTTTGTTTTTTTTGCAGTCCAAATGCAAGACCCTGCATTTTTAGCACTAAACATTAGCTTCCTAACTCTCATGTTAACCACACTTTTTCAGGGTATAGGCTCAGTTGCAGATACTAGTATCTTCTGCAAAGAGACAAACATTCCTGATTAGCCCTTCTGCAATATTGCTTGCAAAAATGTTGAAAAGAACCAGACCAATGGCTGACACCTGTGGCACACCACTGATAATACCTCTTTTCTCAGAGTGAATTACATTTGCAATTGCAATTACACTTTGTCGCCTCCCATTTAATTAGTTCCTAACGCAGTCAGTCACTTTAGGGCTTATACCAAGGGCACCTAATTCTTTTTCTCATGGGGAGTAATGGGAAACACTAATGTTTAATAGAATAAGGAAGTCATTTTAAAAGGATCTAGATATGTAAATAGTGGGAGCATAGCTTGGGTACTTAGGTATACACGCCTGTTATTTAAAAAAAACAAAAAAAAAACCCTGCCAGCTTTGTAGCCACCAGAAAGCAGACATGTGTCAGCACCCAGTTTAAACCTGGGGCCCTAAATCAAGGTACAGGTGCAGAAATCAATGATCCTCACCCCTCCCTTGATGCCCTCATATGAGTAGTAACACTCCCACCCTCCTCCCAGACCCCTTTATTTAGAAGCTCGACTGCAGAGCTACTGTGAGGGTCAGAAGCACCATTTTTAAGCAGAGTTCCGATAGGGATCACTGCTGCTTCCTCACAACTAGACACCAAGGTGACTTCCTGTAAGAGCTGGAGAGCCACATGGAAGCTGATCATGTCAGGGAGGGATCTGGGGTGTAGGTGGGAGGTCAGGTGAGAAATGGGGATTGAGTGAAAGATTGGGGGGAAGGACAGAAGGCTGGGGAAGGAATGAAAGACAAAAGGAATACATTGACTGGGAATAAGGGAGAATAGAAGATAGAAAGCTAGTAGATAAGAGGTAGAACAAAAGGGAGATTGAAGACTGGAAAGTAGAAAGAAGGGAGAAAAGGGGCAAAATATAGGTATGAGTAGACAGGCACAGCAGAGAAAATGGAGCAAAAAGAAGAGAGAGAAAGATTAATGTCAGAAACAAGTGTAGGAAAGGATGGTAGAAGATAGAGATGAAGTGGGAAATGTTAAGGAAACTTTGGGAAATGATTTATGAGAAGACCAACAAATGGCTGGGTCCTAGGTCAGGCTAGCCCCTCAGTTGGTGAGATGGATAGGACAACTATCTTGACACACATGTGCCAGTAATGTTACCACTGCATGCACATGTTTCTGAAGACAGAGTTCCTGGTCCAGGACCTGGCAGCCCAATATCTGGCCTCTGCTTAGGAAGGGCTCCACCTCCACATACCCTACACCAGTGATGGCGAACCTTTCAGAGACCGAGTGCCCAAACAGCAACCCAAAATCGAATTATTTATCGCAAAGTGCCGGTACTCATTATGGGCGGGGTCACCATGTATGACTCCACCCCTATGATAGCCACACCCCTTACACCAGCCATGGCGCATATAAACAGACATCACTGAAAATATTATACTAGTATAGGAGAAAAAAATAACATGATTTTCTTTCATTATAAATCATTTCTGTAAGCTGTTACAGCTCCAGTATACCCAGTGCAAAATAAGACAGCACATGTAAATTCTCAAATTGGACATATTCCAAACACTAAAATGAAAATAAAATGATTTTTTTCTACCTTTGTTGTCTGGTGACTTTGTTTTTCTGATCATGCTGGCCCAGTATCCGATTCTGCTGCTATCTGCCCTCTTAACTCCGTTTCCAGGGCTTCCTTTCCATTTATTTCTTTACTTTCCTCCTTTCTTCTTCATTTCTTGCCCTCCATCCATGTCCAGCAACCCTCCGCTCCCCTCCAGCTACAAATGTCCAGCCACCCTCCTCTCCCCCTGCCCTCCCTCCCAGCACCCAGCATCAGGCCTTCCCAGCACCCAACATCAGGGCTCCCTCCCTCCCACCCAGCACCCAGTAGCAGGCCTTCCTCCCACCCAGCACCACACAGCACGAAGCCTTCCACCCACCCAGCACTAGGCCTGCCTGCCTCCCTCCCTCCCAGCACCAGGCCTCCCTCCTGCCCTCCCTCCAACCAAAGAAGCATCAGGCCGCCCGCCCGCCTGCCTGTCCTCCCTCCCAGTACCAGGAACCCTCCTCCTCCTTTGAAATTTAAAAAGCGTACCGTCCTACTCGGGGTTAAGGCAGCGTGCGTCGGCAGCGAAGCGCGTGTTCTTCGCTCTGCGCACCTTCGGTCTTCCCTTCTGTCTCTCAAGCTCTGGTCCCGCCCCATAGGTGGGACCAGAGCTTGAGAGACAGAAAGGAAGGCCGAAGGTGCGCCGCATGAAGAACATGCGTTTTGCTGCCACTGCCGACGCACACCGCCTTAACCCCGAGGAGTAGGACGGTATGCTTTTTAAATTTCAAAGGAGGAGGGGGAGTTCCTGGTGCTGGGAGGGCGGGCGGGCGAGCAGGCGGCCTGATGCTTCTTTGGTTGGAGGGAGGGCGGGAGGGATGCCGAACTGGTGCTGGGAGGGAGGGAGAGTGGGCGGACCAGCGATGGTGCGCGTGCCAATGGAGAGGGCTCTGCGTGCCCTTTGGCACGCGTGCCATAGGTTCGCCATCACCGCCCTACACCCATGAGCAATAGGCAGTGCCCTTCTGGGGGATTAGGATTAGGTTTGAAAATTACAAGCAGTAAAAGAGATGATCCCCTAATGTGGGTACAGTGACCTGCACATAAGGAGACTAAACAGGTCATAGGAACAGCAATGTAGGTAAGAGTATGAGCCAGATTAGCCAACTACCTCACCATTGAACTCGGTTATCCCCTAGGGGACAAATGGCTACAATCTGACCCGTCTACAATACCAGTGCTACCACCTGAGATCTGGTATTGATGGAGCTCCATGTTCTGTGAGAAAAGCATTGGTGTATACCTGGCATGCTGGTCCCCAAGTCCAGCTCTATACTGGAGGCTTGAACCTGGTTCACATCACAGGTGTCCTGTGCTAAGGATCCCAGGTATATAGGTGGCCTGCTGGGCCCAGGTAGAGGGTACCATGTACTGATATGGGCCACACTTGGCGCATTCAAAGCATTTCCCTATCTGTTCCTTACCACTTAGCATCAAGAGAGCAGCCCCATAAACCCCCCTGACCCTGCAGCCACACACCCTTTTGACACATGGCATAAAGCTGCTCAAAATAAAGGAATGTTGTCTTGCACTAGCAACTTGCCTGGTATCACCTAGCAGATATGCATAGGCAGTGCCTAGACTATAGTTTACTCTCTTCTGCATGCTTCCTTACCCACAATCAATATGGCTGTGGGCTTGGAAAGACACACGAACAGCTGATTCTTATTGACACATTTATATATTTATAGCAATGGTGTACATATTATTTATTGGGATTTATTAACCACCTTTATGAAGAGATTCATTGGTGAGGAGGAAAGGGAAATCAATCATGTACAACTATGGAGAATATATACGTGAGTGAGGAGGCAAAAGAACTGTTAGACACAGGTTTAGTTTATCACAATTGCAACTAATTAGGTACTACACAACAGGGGAGCTTGCCCATAGGTGCAGCTAACCGTATTGTGTTCAGTAGGCCACAGGCCAGGGGAATAGTATAGGCACCAGGCTGCAGCTGCCTGCAGGGGCTGAAGAGCAGGAACTGTTACTGGATGAGCTCCCCCTCTGAATATGCTGATGGGCCTGTAGAGGGAGAAAGTGAAAAAAATGCAGGATTTTTGAGGATTGTAGGGGTGAGTTCACTGTTTAATAAATGACAATCAATATATACAGTGGTTTCCCCCCCCCCCCCCCAACCCTGGGAATGGGGGGGCATATGAGCAAAGTTTAATGGGGTTTACCACGCAAATAGAGAGGGAGCCAGCTGAAGAGAGACATGAGGTGTAAAGCTGGAGAAAAGCCACCTGATGGGGATCCTGTGAAGCAGTTGAAGAGAGATGTGAGGTGCAAAGCTGGAAAAAGGCCACCAGAAGTGGCATCCCCTGACAGAACATGGACGACCTTTAACTCACTAACAGAGGAAACTGTCGCCCACTCAGTCTGCAAATTTGTATCTGTTAACTGCTGATGCCAACTTCCCAGGTGAAGACAACACCAACCTCACACCCCTGGAGCAGATGGTCCATACCCTCCCCCCGCAGGAGGGGATCCATGGAGTTGGGAGCTAGGACACCTCAGCACATCCTGAGGAGTCGGGTACTTTTGGAACTAGGAAGCTGTGCTGTCCTGTTTCACCCTTCCTTCCAAAAGTGGGGACATCATTATCATATTCATTGGAAGAACATAAGAACAGCCATATTGGATCAGACCAATGGTCCATCCAGCCCAATATCCTGCTTCCAGCAGTGGCAAATCCAGGTCACAAGTTCCTGGCTGAAACACAATTATTAGCACCATTCCAAGCTACCACCTATGTCCATCTCAATAACAGGTCAGGTCATGGACCTTTCCTCCTGGAACTTCTCCAAACCTTTTTTAAACCCAGATATGCTAACAACCACATTCTCCGGCAACGAGTTCCAGAGCTTAACTATTCATTGATTGAAAAAAATATTTTCTTATGCTTGTTTTAAAAGTATTTCCGTGCAATTTCATTGAGTGTCCCCTGGTCTTTGCACTTTTTGAATGACAGAAAATTCGATTTACCTCCACCAGTTCCACTCCTCTCAGGATTCTGTAGACCTCAATCATATCCTCCCTCAGCTGTCTCTTTTCCAAACTGAAGAGTCCTAACCTTTTTATTATGTCCTCATATGGAATCAGTTCCATCCCCTCTATCATTTTTGTTGCTCTTCTTTGAACTGACCAGAATTGAACACAATACCCAAGATGATGCCTGTATTGCACTATGGAACGATGGAGGCATTATAATATTTTTGATCTTACTTTGCATCCGTCTCCTAATAATCCCTAGCATCCTGTTTGCTTTTTTGGCCGCCGCCGTACACTGGGCAGAAGATTTCAGCGTATTGTCTACAATGATCCCTAGGTCTTTTTCTTGAGTGCTGAATCCTAAAGTGGATCCTAACATTAGATAATTATAATTTGTTCTTTCCAATGTGCATCACTTTGCATTTGTGTACATTAAATTTCATCTGCCATTTGAATGCCCAGTCTTCCAGTAGTTTCCTAAGGTCTTCCTGCAATTCTTCACAATCCACATGCGTTTTGACAACTTTGAATAGTTTCGTGTCATCTGCAAATTTAATCACCTCATTCATCATTCTGATTTTCAAATCATTTATAAATAGCTCCGGTCCCAGTACAGATCCCTGTGGCACTCCACTATTCACGCTCCTTCATTGACAGAAATGGCCATTTAATCCTACTCTTTGTTTTCTGTCAAATAACCAGTTCCTAATCCACAACATTGCCTCCTATGCCATGACTCTTTAATTTTCTCAGGAACCTCTCATGAGGAACTTTGTCAAAAGCTTTCTGTAAATCTAGATACACGACATCAACCAGTTCACCTTTATCCACATGTTTATTCACGCCTTCAAAGAAATGAAGCAGATTGGTGAGGCAAGATCTCCCATAATTGAATCCATGCTGACTCTGTCCCATTAAACCATGTTTGTCTACGTGTTCTATAATTTTATTCTTTATAATAGTTTCTGCTATTTTGCCTGGCACTGAAGTCAGGCTTATTAGTCTGTAATTACTTGTATCACTCCTTGAACCGTTTTTAAAAATTGGCATCACGTTGGCCACACACCAGTCCTCGGGTACTACGGACGACTTTAACAACATAGGCAGCGTGTCAAGAAGGTGCTCCACCATCTGCATCTGAACTGACTAATCATCAGATTGGAAAAATGTGCCTTTGAACTCTCCGAAATACCCTACTTGGGGTACATCATCTCTGATCAGGGGTTGCGAGTGGACCTAGCAAGCTGTCTGTTATTCTTGACTCGACCTTTGACTGCCGAGCTCTCCAGAGATTTCTGGGCTTCGCCAACTATTAAGCAGTTTATCCTGAGTTATTCTCCTATTGCAGCACTTTTGAATCTTGCAGGGACTGGCCACACGAAGCTGTAGCTGTGGTTGACTATCTGAAGCAGTCATTGGAGCGGGGGCCATCCTGTCACAGGCCCATATCTGTGGGAAACTGCTCCCCTGTGCTTTCTTCTTACAGAAGTTTTCCCCAGTCGAGAGAAACTATACAATAGGAGACCATAAGTTGTTAGCCATAAAATTGTCACTGGAGGAGTGGCGCCACTTACTCGAAGAGGCCAAATTCCCCTTCATTGTACTGACTGACCATAAGAATTTGTTATATCTTCAGGAGGCATGCCAGCTTAACCCATGATAAGCTCAACAGTCTTTGTTTTTCTTGCGTTTCGATTTCCAACTGTGCTTTCGACCAGCAGAGAAGAATAATAAGGCAGATGTCCTGTCATGATCCTTGGAAATGGATGAAGAGATGTCCGACCTCCAGCATGTCATCGACCCAGCCTGGATCTTGACCTGTACTGTCACATCAGTGCTGCCTGGCAAGACTGTTATCCCCAGACAACTTTGGGAGGACATCCTCAAGTGGAGGCATGAATCTAAAATCGCTGGTCATCTTGGAATCCGAGGTACCACGGAGCTCATCTCCTGCTCTTATTGGTTGCCCATTCTCAAGAAAGATGTAAGGGAATTTGTTTTGGCCTGTCCTGTGTACGCCCACAAGAAACCCTCCTGTGCTCTCCTTGGGGTCTTCTGCAACTGCTTCCCATGACTATGAAACCCTGGATGCACATTGTGATGGATTTCAGTGCGGATCTCCCCTACTTTAACGTTTACGCTACCATATGGATGGTGGTTGACCAGTTCTCGAAAATGGCCCATTTTTTGCCTCTTGCTGGATTACCAACTGCATCCACTTTGGCCCATCACTTTCTCAGGGATGTCTTCTGATTGCATGGCTTACTCATGTCCATTGTCTCTGAGTGTACAGTTCACCTCCAAGTTCTGGCGAAGCCTCAATCGCTTCCTACTGGTGAAACTGGAATTCTCTTTAGGATTCTATCCACAGACTAACGGTCAAACTGAGAGAACAAATCAGAGTCTGAAGGCCTTCGTGCAGGCCTATGTCTCTGTTTTACAGGACAACAGGCCTCAGCTGTTACCGTAGGCAGGGTTCTGTCATAAAAATCATGTGAGTGCGTCTTCCGGGGCCTTTCCTTTTAGAAACATAGAAACATGACGGCAGATAAAAGCCAAATGGCCCAGCCAGTCTGCTCATCCTCTATGACCCCTAATTCTTCCTTTTCCTAAGTGATCCCACGTGCTTATCCCATGCCTTTTTAAATTTTGACACAGTCCTTGACCCCACAACCTTCACCAGGAGGCCGTACCATGCTTCCACCACCCTTTTCGTGAAATAATACTTTCTTAGATTACTCTTAAGCCTATTTCCTCTTAACTTCATCGTATGCCCCCTCATTCCAGAGTTTTCCTTCAGTTGAAAAAGTTTTGGATTATTTTTGGCCAACATTCCTGGGTACCTATGCATCTACCCATGGCCTCAGAAGTCCCTGTGGTTGCAAAGACTATCGCCTCACTTTCTCAGATCTGGAAGACCACCAGGGGCCTCCTACTTCAGATGACCCAAAGATTCAATTAACAATCTGACAAAAAGAGATGCCTCATGCTCAGCTTCCAGATAGGGGTCCTAGTATGTCTTTCAGCATGGAATCTACACCTTAAAATGCCTTCAGCCCAGTTTGTCCCTCGGTTTATTTGTCCGTACCCAGTGACCCATCAGATTTGGCCTGTCACGTACCATCTAAAACTCCCAGCAAACCTGCGGATTCATAACACCTTTCATGTGTCCTTGCTGAAACCTCTGTTATTGAGGAAAATGACTAAGACTTTGCCTACACTGCTACCGGTTGATGCGGACCCCGACAAGGAGTACGAAGTGCAGGGTATACTAGACTCATGAAGGGTATGAGGACGATTGCAGTGTCTCATTACTTGGAAGGGCATTGGCCCCAAGGACAATTCATGGGAACCAGCGGCTCTAGTCCATGCCTTAGTCCTCATTTGATGGTTTCACAGCCTGTTCCCTCACAAACCAAACCCAGGCTTTGGCGCAGGGGGGCCGTTGAGGATGAGGTACTGTTGCTTCGTTGCCGTGACCCTGGCCCCGATCCCACTGCACTTACCTTTGGAGCAGCTTGTGGGACGGCATCCTTCCATGCTCGTGACTGCGCTCATTGCAGCCCAATTTATTATAGGGTGCACAGCGGAATGATGTCATGGGCTTGGGCGCTCTTAGGCAAGCCCAGTCCCACCTTAAGTGCCTTCACAACTGGTTCCATTTGCCTTCTGGTTCGTGCTGCCAAGTCTGCTTGCCTTCTGGTTCCTGGTTGCCAAGTCTGCTTGTCTCCTGGTTCCTGGTTGCCAAGTCTGCTTGTCTCCTGGTTTCTGCTTGCCAAGTCTGCTTGTCTCCTGGTTCCTGCTTGCCAAGTCCTCTTGCTTCTCGGTTCCTGCTTGCCAAGTCCGCTTGCTTCTCGGTTCCTGCTTGCCAAGTCTGCTTGTCTACTGATCCCTGCCTTGCCAGGCTTCAGCCTTGTCTCCCTGCTTCCTGCTGGGCCAAGTTTGTGTCTTGCCTCTTCTCCTTCAACTCTGGAAGTGATCTGTCTGCAGTGGTCTGTAATCCAGCTGCGGTCCTAGTGCTCACCACCCAGGATCACAACAGTGGGCTCACAATCTAAGTTCCTTTTTTTTTGTACTTGGGGCAGTGGAGGGATAAGTGACTTGCCCAGGGTCACAAGGAGCTGCAGTGGGAATTGAACCCAGTTTCCCAGGTTCTCAGTTCACTGTACTCACCATGGTTTGAAAAAAAAAAAAAAATTCAACTTATTATACTATGCTACACACTTGCAAGGAAATTTCAAGAAATGGTGAGTCCCAATTTGCAAAACTAGGTCTAAGAAGCTTTAAGTCTGTTATGACTGTATATCTCTAGCCACATTTGGATAAACCCAAATCCTAGTGTTAACAAAATAAATTGTTGTCTGTGTCTAAAAAATCTTTGAAGAACAAGGTCTGCAGCTGTTAAATATAACTACTAACATAGCTGTCTGAGAAGAGTTAGTCTCTACAACATTTAACTGTCAGAAAATTCTAGAGAATCAGGTGCTGATTTTCTTGAGTTTCTGGAGATGAAATATTTCTAGAAAGAGGAGGAATATAAAACACTCATCATAGTGATGGATTAGTTTGAATTTTCAAAACTTCCTTCAAATACTGTTCCAGCATTTCAACAGGTATAACACTAACTTGGAAAGTTAATAAATTCTTTTCCTATGAAACATTCTCCAAAGCTTCCAATTTTTTGTTTATTACTATATTATCTTTCATCAGTTTAGCATCAAGAGCTCCAGAGTTTGCTGTTCTTAATTCAGTATCCTGTTTTTCCAATGAGAAGATGTAGTTTCAGTAAAATTAGATATCTGAGCAGCCTGACCTTGTAACTGATCAAACAAAACCTTTCAATCTTATACCACAAAGTGTCTAATGTTATTACTTGCAGTTTCTCCATACTTGACACAGTATTGGATGAAGTCCCAACATACTGATTGTAATCCAAGGCAGTATGATCAGTCACTGGAGATTTTGCCAGTTCCATGCTCTTAGGCCTAGCACCAGAGATGAAATCACTCAGAACTGGGATGATTTTGGCTTCCTCTGCCACTGCTGTTTCCAGTCGATTCTGCAAGACCCATTCCTGAAGAGCTGAAGGCATTGGGGGTGTCCATGCTTCTCAGGACAGAGTGACATCAGTGGCCATGAGAGAGAGGGGAACTCTGTCCTCCACCACGTGTCCTTGTGGCCGTCCCTCCACCAGAGCCAACACAGAGGAAGAGCACCACTGCAAAAATGTGTCAGTGGGACCTTGGGAACCTGGACAACCTTGGCAGGGGAAATATCAGGAAAGTACTTTTAAGTTAATTTGGAGCTCTAAAGAGCAAGTGGCATCGCGTCCACCATCTGGCTCTGCCTCCAGGCCTCAATTTTAACTGTTATTGATTACTGTAACTATTTGTATGTTGGGCTTCCAGCTAAGGCCCTTAGGAAACTCTAGAAAATATGGCGGTTAGAATGCTGACAGGTACTAGGCAATATGCAGCACATTAGCGCCCGTCCTGCATTTCAGAAGACTCTTTGTTATCATTTGGGGGAGCATGCCTTGTTCAGAATGGTCAGTTTGAGATTTAAGGCTTTACATAATGGTAAACCTAAGTAGTTGGCTGAGAAAATATATTGGTACGTGCCAGGGAGAAATTTGTGTTCTGTTGGAAGTAGTTCCATCAGTACACGTGTTGTGAAAATAGTTTTGGGGGGATGGCTTTTGCGGTAGTGGCTCCTATATTTGGAATAATCTTTCTCTGGATTTACATGTTGGAGTACAACTTTTTGTCTAAGTGTCCTGTTGCTTAGTCTGTCTTGGGCTATCTATATGGGATGGGCACAAGGTTGTGTAGTTAAGAAGGGTGTCTACTGCTGGAATAAGGGAGAAGTCAACTATATTTTCCCATAGTTCAAACTATACACTCTACTCAAATCCCTAGGTATCTGAATCCCCAAGTATCGGATGCTATGCTTGTCCCATTTAAAAGCAAACTTTGCTCTCAAACTTCGCTCCTCACCATGAGTCAAAGAGACCCCCAGTAGCTCACTTTTATCCATATTAACCCGCAAGCCTGCGTGTTTTTCAAATTCCCGAAGGATCTTTAATATCATAGGCAACGTCCTCTCTGGATCCACCACATAAAGCAATACATCATCCACAAACAAAGCAATACGGCGTTCCCCCTCCCCCACCTTTATACCCCGAATAGCTGGATGTTGACGCATCAATTCTGCTAGAGGCTCAATGTATATCGCAAAGAGCAGAGGTGCCTAGTTCCTCTACAAATGGGGAAGAAGGAGGTGTAACTACCATTAATGTCAAAGCAGGCCCTCGGGTCCTTATATAAGGCTGCCAACCAAGTACTAAAATTCTCTCCCACTCCCATCCGTTTCAGGACTTCCCTCAAAACCCCCCAGGTTACCCGGTCAAAGGCCTTTTCTGCATCTATGGCCAACAAGGCCGTACCAGGTACACTTCTTTGCGCTTCCCATATCAAGTGTAGAGTACACCTAATATTGTCCCCTACCTGCCTCCCTGGCACAAACCCTGACTGGTCCCTATGAATTAGCTTTGGTAGAACCCTTCCCAACCTATTAGCCAAATTCTTGGCCATGATCTTGGCATCCACATTCAACAAAGAAATAGGCTGTAAGAGCCACACACCTCTGGGTCCTTCCCCGGTTTAGGCAAGACAGTCACCCCTGCCTCTAACATAGATTTTGGGAACTCATTACTCTTCAAAACACCGTTACCCACCCGAACCAAAAGATCCCCTAGTTCACCCACAAAACATTTGTGAAACCGTGCTGAATACCCATCTAACCCAGTAGCCTTCCCCTTTGGAAGCCTCTTAATCACCCCCTGCACTTCCCCCAGCCTAATGGGTTCCCCAAGCTGTGCTCTTTCTGATTCACTCAATTGTTGCAGTTGCACCTGATCTAAATAGTTATGTCTACCTCCGGTTTCTCCTCCGGGACCTTATATAATTCTTCATAATACTTCAAAAAAACAGCTTGCTATCTTAGAATCAGCATAGTGCCATCCTCCCCTACCATCCCTCATCTTTTGAATAAGGGATTTAACTCTTCTAGCCCTTAAATATCTGGCTAGCATTGCACTGGATTTATTAGCTGTTTAAGCTTAGTTCTCATAAAGTCTACGTCATCTGCAACTGATCTAATTCCATATCATCATGCTGATCAATCCATAGACTGGTGGGTTGTGTCCATCTACCAGCAGGTGGAGATAGAGAGCAAACTTTTGCCTCCCTATATGTGGTCATGTGCTGCCGGAAACTCCCCAGTATGTTCTCTATCTCAGCAGGTGGTGGTCACACACAGAAAGACCTGACGTTGAAAGCAGTCTTTTTGGTGGCTATCACTTCAGCCAGAAGAGTTTCCGAGCTCCAGGCGCTCTCATGTCGAGAGCCTTTTCTGCAGTTCACTGAGGCAGGAGTGACTATTCGCACAGTGCCTTCCTTCCTGCCCAAGATTGTTTCTCGCTTCCATGTGAATCAGCAGCTCTGTCTCCCTTCCTTTCGTAGGGAGGAATACTCTGCTCTTAAATATCTGGATGTGAGACGAGTCATCATCAGATACTTGGAAGTGACCAATGATTTCCGGAAATCGGATCATCTGTTTGTCCTGTTTGCAGGTCCTCGTAAGGGTCTGCAGGCTGCTAAGCCTACAGTGGCAAGATGGGTCAAGGAAGCCATTGCAGCGGCTTATGTGGCCGCAGAGAAGGTGCCGCCTATCCAGCTGAAGGCTCACTCCACTAGAGCTCAGGCGGCCTCGATGGCAGAGGCCGGGTCCGTCTCCTTGGAGGAGATATGCAAGGCGGCAACTTGGGCATCGGCCCATACATTCTCCAAGCATTACCGCTTGACTGTGGCGGCACGGGCGGAGGCCCGGTTTGGAGCTTCAGTGTTGAGGTCAGGGATTTCAATGTCCCGCCCTGGGGAGTACTGCTTCGGTACATCCCACCAGTCTATGGATTGATCAGCATGATGATATGGAAGGTAAAATTATGTATCATACCTGATAATTTTCTTTCCATTAATCATAGCTGATCAATCCATAGCCCCGCCCAGATATCTGTACTGTTTATATTCTGGTTGAATTTTAGGTTCAAGTTTAGTCTTCAGTTACTTCAGGAGGACTTCAAGTTTTTTCACTTGGATTCTTCAAGAGTTGAGACGAGTTTGTGTTACAGTGAGCTGCTGCATTCCTCTCCCCTCCGTTTTACGGGGCTGGATTGAGACTTAAATTCTGCCGGCACTCCCTCCCGCTTCGTGCGGCTGTAGGGCAGCTTTGTACCCCTCCCGCTTCGGCGGTGTTAGGGTCAGTCAGCTCCTCCCGCGGTTGCGGTTGCAGGATAAGCCAGATCCCCCCGCATCGGCGGGGTGGTGTCCCTCCCCCGCTCCGCGGGGATGAGCTGGACGGATTCCCCTCCCCCACTTGTGTGGAGATGAGCTGGTTTACTTCCCCTCCCCCGTTTCGGCGGTGGTGAGCTGGGCAGAGTGTCCCTTTGTGGGTGTAATTCTCTAAGTGCTGAGTCCTGCGGATGGAGCTTTGATATCGACATACTGAGGAGTTTCCGGCAGCACATGACCACATATAGGGAGGCAAAAGTTTGCTCTCTATCTCCACCTGCTGGTAGATGGACACAACCCACCAGTCTATGGATTGATTAGCTATGATTAATGGAAAGAAAATTATCAGGTATGATACATAATTTTACCTTCTCCCCTAACTTTTTAAAGTTCCTCCTATACCTGCAATGTGGGCTTTCATTTGCGCAATTTTTCCAAATACACCAAGCGCAAGCAAAGGTCGAGGGAACGCTGTCCCCTTTCCCTCTTCCTGTGTGCCCCCCCACTTGATCAAAGTTCCCCGCACCACTGCCTTCAATGCATCCCATAGTACCGCTTCTGTGACCTCACCATTACCATTAAAGCAACAAAATTCCTGAATAGTCAACTTAATTTCTTCCCTCACTTTCTCATCCCCCAAAAGTGAATCATTCAACTTCTACCTGCTCCTCCGCTCCCCTTGACCCAGCCCCTTAAGCCTAATCCAAACTGGTGCATGATCCGAAATTTGAATGGCCTCTGTCTCAGCCTCCCCCACCATATGCCAGCTATTTTGATGCACCCACAACCCGTCTAAACGGGCGTATGACTGTGCTGCATGAGAATAGAAGGTATAATTCTTCTGCACTCCACGTAACAACCTCCAACAAGCTACTACTTCCAGCTCTTTCATAAACTGTAGCAGTGCTTTTCGCCCAGGCCCACTCTGTTGCCCCCCTCCAGTTGAATGGTCTAATCGTGCATCCGGAGCAACATTAAAGTCCCCTCCTACCACCACTTGCCCTCCAGCAAATCCCTGGATCTCCTCTTTTAATGTTTGGAAAAATCCCCTCTGACCCACTTCAATCTATTCAACTCCTTAAATATTTTACTCCGCTTCCCTTGGTTATTGAGCCCATTTACATTCCAAGAACCCACTAACAATGTCTCTCCCCTCCCCCCCCCCGTCCACCCCTTCCGACACCCACCCTTTTGCTGATCTCTGTCATTGGATCAGCCATCCCTCGAGGAACAATCCCACTCCTCAGGAGGCACAAGCACTTCTAGATCTAACCTCTGACCCCCCCCTCCAACCCCTCTCTCACACTTACCATCGCACTCATTTGTCTCTTCTCTCCTACCAGGCTCCCTTCCACTCCCCCGGACCCACAAATTACAGACATGTTGCCCATAATCCCAGCCATCTTATCCTCTCCTCCTTCCCCCTTCACATGCATCCAACTTGTTCCCACTACCCCCATTCTCTCCAGAGACCCGTATCCCTCTTCCCCTCTCCCCATCAAGCCCCCTGCATGGGTTACAACCTGCATTTTCTCTTATCTGCATTCTGTCCTCTGATTTAAAGAAGCTTCCGCCAGTCCTCTTAAATCTTCTCTCTTCAAGAAGCATGCTTGTCGGACTTCTTTCCATGATCTACCACCAGTTGCCAAGCTGAATCCGCCCTAGGTTCTACTGTGGCAACTGGTTGCTTTGCCTGAGCTGGAATTCCACTACATCCCAAAGCTCGCAGTGCTGACCATGCTTCGTCTGGAGTCTTAACTTTGTGTGATTTCCCGCCCACCGTCAGCCACTCCGCAAATGGGAAGAGCCACCTGTAGCGGATCCCCTTTGATCTCATAAATTCCGTAACTTCACAAAAAGATCTGCGTTTTTGCAAAGTAGACCCTGCCAAGTCCTGATACAGTCCAGTCTTATAGTTGTTGTTGTTACATTTCCACTGGATCTCTTTTTGCTGCCGTGCTTTAATCAAGATCTTCTCTTTTGTGGGAAAATCTGTAAAACATATAACAAGGTCCCTCAGGTTAGAATCTCGTTGTGGTCCCGCAACTCGATGCGCTCTTTGTATGCGAAGGTCCAAAGATTGATTACCATCCTCTGAAGACAATATATGTCCACACAGCTCCACAATTACTAAATATTCAGGTCTGGAATTCCTTTAAATCTCAAATTATTGCGCCGCGACCTGTTTTCCAGGTACTTAAGTTGCTGTACTTCTGTAGTTTCCACATCCACCTTCTTACGAAGGTTTCCTGTGTTCGCCTTGAGCGTCACCAGCCCCTCCTCCACCTCACCGACGCGAGCACCGAGGTCCCAAATTTCAGCCCGAATATCCTTCAGGGCATTCTGCACATCTTTTTGGACCCCCGCCAAATCCACCTTCAAGTCTTGGAACCACCCCACCACATCCGATATGATAATCTCACTGTCACACCATCCGCGGAGCACTCTTCCTCCGCCTCAGAGGGAATCGGCGCCATCTTGCTCTCTCGAGGCTCAGGCCCCCGTCATGCCCGCCTTAGTTTTCTCGCTCTGCACCGTCGTGTATCTAAACCTCTCCAAGCTCTTTTTCGGTGGCATAGCACTAGGAGCCTTCCCCTACTGTCTGGGACTTCGGGAAGCCTGACAAAACAGCGGGATATATTCAATTGAACAACAGCCCCGATGGAGCTCCGCGATTATGCTGCCATCCCGGTCACTGACCAAAAATGGTTGATTTCTTATTTGTTGCATTAATGGTCATGCTCTAAAGTTGCCATTAGCACACAGACATTAAAAAAAAAAAATTACCATGTGAGCTCAGCTCTTACTTCCATCCATTTTGTAGACAGTAAGGGCTCACATGGTAACCGTGCACACAGTAATGTGGCTATGCTGATTAACACAAGAATGCTCACTCTGCCCTCTGACACGCCCTTCAAAAAATGTTTTTTAGTGCGCAGGTAGCATGTGCTGATATGGTACTTACCGCAGAGCTTAGTAAAAGGGCTACTAAGGTGGTACATCAATTTTTATGAATGAACGAATAAAGATGTAAAATAGCAGCAACATAGGCCTTCCTTTTGTTTTATAATTCTGATCCTGCATGTATGTTCTTAACATTGGCTGCTTCTTGGAAGAGATCTTCACATTGAGGGGCTGATGGAGCCTGCACATCTCCATCTGTTGAAAGGTACATGCTGAGAAAATCAGCAGGTTGAAACACAACAGTCAGACTGTAAGATATAGGCTCTGTTCCAGAGAGCCTAGTGAATAGCGCTGGGCTAGGAATCAGAGCTCTGTGCTGCAGACAGTGGACTGCGTAGAAACCACAGCACTGGACATAATCCCCTGGATTCTATAATTATAGCACAAAATTGCTGTGCAATTTAATTAAGTAATGAGCCAATTAGTGCCAATAATTGGGTTTTAACAATCAATTATTGGCACTAATTGGCAACAGTTTGGATTTACGTGCACATCTTTGTAACCACTGTTAGCGTGCAGCTGAAAAGAGGGCATGTGGGGTCAGGGACATTCACTAAAGATGTGCGCAGTATTATAGAATTTTGGGGATCCATGTGAGGATTTATAGCAGGGTTCAGTTGGTATAAATCCTAGTGCCAAAATTGGGTACAGATCCCAGCACTACATACTATTCTGTAAATGGCATCCAACTCAGAGCTCTGTTTATAGAATAGTGCTCAGCACCTAAATTTGGGTGCCATTTACTGAGTCTAGTACAATATGAATCTCCTAAGTAGTACATTTAAAACAAACTGGAGAAAATATTTCTTCAGTCAACTAAGTAATGTATCAGAAGCCAAGGGAACCGCCACATGCTCCTCTGCCATTCTCAATGGCTGATTTGTGGCACAGACACTGAATCCCAACACTGTAAAAGTCAGTCCATTGGACCTACCAAGGAGGCTGAAGGTACGGCTGACTTAGCTTCCTGACTCCCCCCTTTTCTTTTCTTCCTCATATCAAGGGGAATTTATAAAGTTAAAAAAGAAAACCCTTTACAGCATAGAATCACAGTGGTCAGCTAGCTAGTGCTCATGCCTATCTTGATCCATCCCTTGGGTTAAAAGTGGCTTTTCCCACACCCATAAACATAGTTGAAGAGCATGGCATTAAATGTCTAAGGGCAAGTTATTTGTAATCCCTCAAGGTAAAGAAATCGCTCTCTCTGTTGTGTCTTTTAACAGCCTTTATATTGTAAGGTGCTGTACTACCTGCTGGCTTATTTATTTATTTAAATTATTTGCATTTTTAAATTTTACAATCATATAATATGCATTATTGAAAAAAGTTAAGGTGAAAGGGCAGGAGCAGCAAGAGGACAGAATGGAGAGACCATAGGGAATAGGAGACATCGGTTGGATCTATTCTGCACTTTCTTCAGCGTTTCTTTCAGATTCTGGCCATTCTCTTTCCATATTGGTCATAATGGAATTCAGTGATGTTCCTAACTCTACTTTTTGTGGCATTCTGGCTGAAAAGCTTTGATTAGTTTATCTGTAATCTCATGTGTGTGAACTGGAGAAAAGACTTGACTGAATACTTTCATTGCTATAACTTTGAGGGAAAAGTTTATTACATCCTGAATGTGCTCTGTGAGAATATCAATCAACCACTTGATACAACAATTCTAGCGAAACTCTGGCCACAGTCGATGTGATTAAATACCTGACAGTGGATGAGCACCTTGCACCAAAACTTAAGTTTTTTTTTCTTGTGTGTTTTTTTTTTATTCTCTCTTTGTCACCGTTTTTGGTTCCATTAAAATTGAAGACAAGTGGAGGACCACAGAGGTAAGAAGTACCTGTAGTTCAATTACCGTGGGCACAAAAGAACTGCACTCTGTGCACCAAAAACGAATCCTTCTCATCCTGCTCACAGCTTATGAACCTCAACATGTATACGCTGGAAGAGAGGAGAGAGAGAGGAGACATGATAGAAACGTTTAAATATCTCAAGGGCATTTATGTACAGGAAGAGAGCCTTTTTGAAATGAAGGAGAGCTCAGGAATGAGGGGGCATATGACAAAGTTAAGAGGGAATAGGCTTAGGAGTAACCTAAGGAAGTATTATTTCACAGAAAGGGTGGTGGAGGCGTGGAATGGTCTCCCGGTGGAGGTGGTGGAGTCGAGGACTGTTCCAGAATTTAAAAAGGAATGGGATAATCATGTGGGATCGCTAAGGAACAGGAAGAATTAAGGGTTACAGAGGATGGGTAGACTGGATGGGTCATATGGCCTTTATCTGCCATCATGTTTCTAGCAGCACAAACCCCAGTGATCAAGCACCCTATCACAGCAACAAAAGAGACCATTCCCTGAGTGAGCTGCTAAGGCACAAACCCAGGCAATTTATTGACCCTGACAGCTACTAAAGAGGCTGCACCCTGAATTGCCAGATAAGGAACTAACCCAGGCGAACCGACACCTGACCACAAAGAACCAAGCCTGGGCAAGGCGCACTCCAGTAGTCTGAGATAATACCTTGTTCGCCACACCAATTGCTGAGACCGAAAACCGAACCATACCTGACAAAGAATTCTTCAAAACCAAGGTTAAATCAAAAGAAACATAACAATAATTTAGGTTACTCCAGAAAGGCTACGCTGAAAGGACCCATGAGATCCAGTCAGAGCGAAGGTGATTAGTTCATGTAATCACTGCACTGGTTATAATAAACACAACTATGAATGCAAGCTAGTGTAAAACTGGCAAGACATTGGAAACTAGTGTATAGCTTCAAAGAGGATCACATGATCTCACTTCCTCAATCATCAAACCTACTTAAAAGTGGTACCCTGCATTAGCAATACCCTCCTCAAATCAGAGGCTGTCACTTAGGAAGAAGTACCATGGTCTGACCACTACAAGTTAACCTTGACCAGCAACTGGAGAGAAACTTCAGTACCAACCAAGTCTTATAAAACCAGTGCTTTTTTTGTAGAAAAAAAGGTGCCGGTACTCATTATGGGTGGGGTCACCACATATGGCTCCACCCCTATGATAGCCACACCCCTTATACCAGCCATGGCGCATATAAACAGACATCATTGAAAATATACTAGTATAGGAGAAAAACAATAACTTGTGATTTTTTTTTTTCATTATAAATCATTTCTGTAAGATGTTACAGCTCCAGTATACCCAGTGCAAAATAAGACAGCAGATGTAAATTCTCAAATTGGACAAATTCCAAACACTAAAATGAAAATAAAATGATTTTTTTCTACCTTTGTTGTCTGGTGACTGTTTTCTATCCATACTGGTCCAAGTGTCTGATTCTGCTGCTCTCTATCTGTTCTCTTAACTCCGTTTCCAGGGCTTCCTTTCCATTTATTTCTTTACTTTCCTCCTTTCTTCTTCCATGTCCAGCATTTCTCCTCTCTCCCCGCCAACCTCTCCATCCATCCATGTCCAGCAATTCTCCTCTATCCTGCTCTGCTCTTCTCTCCATCCATTTCCAGCATTTCTCCTTCCTCCCCTGCCATCCCATCCATGTGCATCTCCTTCCTATCTTCCCTCCCCTCCATCCATGTCCAGCATGTCTCCTCTCTCCCCTGCCCTGCCATCCCATCCAATCCATGTCCAGAATGATTCTCCTCCCTCCCCTCCATGTCCAGCGATTCTCTTTTGCCCCTATCCTCCCCCTCCCTTCCATGTCCAGTGACTCGCCCCAGCCTCCACCTGCCCCCGAGATCTTTCAAACCCCAGCCCCACTTGCCCACCCTCCCCTGCCTGCTCCCTTCCGTTTGCTCCTAGCTGTGTTCCCTGCCTTATAAAACTTTTCTTTTTTACCGAAGTTGTGAACCGGCAGCCTGAAGACTGAAGAAAGCAAACAGCAGGCAGGCTCGCCTCCTTGCATCGCGTCGCTTCGTTTCCCTGCATTCTCAGCGCGTCCCACCCTAGAGGAAAGGAAATGACATCAGAGGAGGGCGAGACGTGCTAAGAATGCAGGGAAATGAAGTGACGCAATGCATGGAGGCGAGCCTGCCTGCTGTTTGCTTTCTTTCAGTCTTCAGGCTGCCGGTTTGCGACTTCGGTAAAAAAGAAAAGTTTTACAAGGCAGGGATCACGGCCAGGTGCAAACAGCAGGGAGCAGGCAGGTGAGCCCCCGGACCCAGAAAAAAGGTGCCGGTACGCTGTACCGGTGCGTACCGGCACAAAAAAAGCACTGTATAAAACATTTGGCAGAATTGACGGCGAGCAATTCTGGTCAAGAATCTACAATGGCCATTAGCTGTTAATGGAAGACACGATGAACTTCATAGCAGAATGGGAAAAATGTCTGTCTTAGATAAAATTGCACCAACAAAAACGAAAGACAGCTAGGAGTAGGATGGCATCTTGGTTCACTAGCGAACTAAAAGAACTGAAAAGATTATGTAGAAAACTTAGAAAGACAATGGCAGAAGAACAAAACAGAAGACAACAAATTTAGATGGAAGCTGGCGACAAAACACTACAAAGCTACACTGAGAAAGACCTAATTGCAGTTGTTTGGTGAACAAATAGAATCAGACTACAAGAACACCAGAAAATTGTACAGCATAGTAAACAGCTTCCTAAACAAATTTCACCGAACAACTCGCGGCATATTAACAACTATGCTATTGGAAGGCATCTTCTCTAAGTCGAAAGGCAACACCATCCTAACACCAATACCTAAACATGCAAAACTAAGCAAAAGTGATGTCGAAAACTTTAGACCTGTAGCATCCATACCCCTTGTTGCCAAACTCATGGAAGGAATAGCCACTAAGCAACTCATGGAATATCTGTCCAAATTCTCAATACCCCACAACTCTCATTCAGGCTTTAGACCACAACATAACACTGAAACAGTTTTAACTACACTCATTGCCAACTTTAAGAAAGAAACCTGTATAGGAAAAAAAAGGTCCTACTCTTGCAATTCAACATGTCATCAGCATTTGACATGGTAGACCACCAAATCCTACTACGACTTCTTAATGAGATCGGAATACTCAAATGGTTCGAAAGCTTCCTGACCTCCAGGTCGTATCAAGTTAAAATGGAAAGCAAGATCTCACCCTCATGGAAGGCCATCTTCGGTTCTCCCATCTTGTCATGTGACATCATGACACCAGATTACTAGAAAGGCAAGGCCTAAACCCATTCATCTATGCTGATGACGTGTTCATATATATACCCTTTAAAAACAAATTGAACGACATAATGGTTAAAATCACAACAGGGTTAAACACTATGGAAGTGTGGGCTACTGCAATCAAGCTCAAGTTGAACAAAGACAAAACACAATTCCTTGTAGTAACAGCCCCACGTAACTGTACCACTTACTTCAACTTCACCATAGAAGGAACTACTTATCCTGTCTCAGAGAACCTGAAGTTCCCAAGAGTTGTCATTGATCAGAAGCTTACTTTTGAACCCAAAACCGCAAATGTGACATCCAAGATGTTCCAAGTGATGTGGAAGCTGAGGAGGATCAGGAGCTGCTTCCCAAGAACAGTGTTCTGCATGCTGGTACAATCAACAGTTCTCACACACATGGCCTACTGTAATGGATTATATGCCAGATGCAAAGAAGAAGTCCTGAAAAGACTGCAAACAGCCCAGAACACAGCTGCAAGACTAATTTTTGGGAAACTATGTTACAAGAGATCTAGTCCGCTTAATTATATTGTAAGCTCTGTTGAGCAGGGACTCTCTCTTCATGTTCAAGTGTACAGCGCTGCGTACATCTAGTAGCGCTATAGAAATGATGATTAGTAGTAGTAGTAGTTCTCTAATCCTTACATTGGCTCCCAATCAAAGCACGAATAGCCTTTAAACTATGTACCATGGTGTACCAAATAAGTTTTGGCCACGTCCCAACTTACATGACTGACCTGATCACTCTACCAGTGAGAAACACAAAATCTGGGACAAGAAATTTCCTAATACTACATTTCCCTCGATGTCAAAAACTCATATACAAAATCGGTATATGCAGCGAGTTTGCAATACCAAAGAACTAAATGGTGGAACTCCCTACCCAAAACCCTCAGAACCCTAAACACCTACACAAGCTTCCAAAATCAACTCAAGACCTTCCTGTTCCAAAAATTCTACCCTGAGGAGGACAAATTCTAACAACCACACACCCATACAATGCACCACACTGAACAGACACTAACACCACCCACCCAACCCTTGACCTATTTATATCTCCCTCCACCACTATGCTTCCACCCTCATCAGCTCATCAAACCCAGTTAGGACTATCTTCATTGACAGATTCTTCCTTTGTAACTATCTATCTTTGTAAGCCACATTGAACCAGACCTCTCTGGATAATGTGGGGTATAAATACCATTATAAATAAAAACAAAAGTAAACACAAGTAGAACCCCACTTGTGGAAAACACCACAACACCTAACTTCCTATAAGCCCACAAAAAAGGGAGAGAAGGCTACCCACAGGAAAGATGCATCCTAAAAAGGAAAAGGGGACACCTAGCAAGCAGTTCTAGACAGTTAAGGGCCTGATGCATAAAGCTTACCATGCTTGGAATGTTTGCTTTAGACCGGTTGTAGCCTGTTGGAGCGCCATTAGAATGCCATCTGGGGGCTTCCTCTATTTATTTATGTTCTAATGGAACAGTAGGAGGAGATCATTTGCAAAGGCTCAAGCAATGCAGACAAACAGTAGACCAACGCACAGAAGAAAGTAGAAGCTGTAAACAATTTATTAGAGCAGAAAAGACAAAAACAGTGCCCAACATGGCCACGCTTCACCTTTGTTAGGCTGTGTCAGAACCAGACAACTAGAGGGAAATGGAGATTGGGATTGGTATCATGGAATATTGCTACTATTTGGGTTTCTGCCAGGTACTTGTGACCTGAATTGGCCACTGTTGGAAGCAGGATACTTGGTCTAGATGGACCACTAGTTTGACCTGGTATGACTGTTCTTATGAGATGCACACATGCCTCTTCAACTAAAAGTGGTGATAAATAGTCATGGTGCTTTCAGCAGTGCTCCCAATAGCTTTTGCTCATCCCTTGGTTCTTTGCAATTCTCTTCATCTTCCCAGAATAGCTTATAGCTTCATTATCATGGATTTTGTGCTGTATTCTAATGTCTATCTGAAGCTTTGCACACAGTTCATGCGCAAAACTCAATTTTGCATTTTGTGCCTGTATGCAAAGCCTAACACACCTTACTGCATTGACCCCTCTTTGTGGTTGTCTACTCCATTCTCATTGTCTGGCTGTCTTCCCCCTCCAGCCTCATGGTTGGGGTCAGTCTACCATATAAGAGAATTTCTTCCTTATATGGTAGACTTGCCCCACCCAGTACATCCCAGGATGCACCACTTGGGGGCAGGGCGCTGCCATTATGAAGATGACGTGAGAGGACACAAATCAAAATTTTTTGGACGTCCCTCCCTCCAGGTCTCTCTCAGCCAATCACAGCGCGTTTAGCTGATACTGGTAACGGCTAAACACGCTGGGATTGGCTGAGAGAGACCTTGAGCTGATCAGTTATGCTATTACTTGCTTGTTCTGGAGTGCTGTAATTTGTTATGCTGTTTTGATAAATGTTCAATAAAGATTTCATACAACTTAAAAAAGTGGAAAAAAAATCCAAGTGCTTGTCCTTTTTTATTTTTTTAACAAAACTATTAGTGGGATTTGAACCCGCCACTTCTGGATTACAAGAGCACTGCTCTAACCACTCGGCCACAACTCTACTTACTTGGATGGCCCTCCCTTACTTCCAGGTCTCTCAGCTGAGTGAAGCACGGCCAAAAAAGACGTTTTTATTATTCCAGGGTCCAAAAAAGAGCCTGCAGCATCGGTGCTTGATTGATTTTTTTTTTTTTTTAATATAGTGAAGAACGTCCATAAAGGACGCTCCAGACGAGCACTTGGGCTGTTTTTCAGGTGGAGCACTCCCATAATGGCCGTCCATGACGAGCACTTGGCCGTTTCCCCCCCCCCCCCCCCCCCCCCGATTTTTTTTTTAAACATTTTATGAAGTTTTCCAATCCCGCGCAGCCCCAACGAGAGGTACAGACCTCTCGTTAGACTTTCCACCGTTTTCCAGCGTTAATGCAATCGGAAAAGGTTAATGCATCTCATCACAATAGGGGTTTCTACACAATTTGCTCATCTGCATTCCGTTTTCGTTAGCTGCTACCGTCGTTGGAAAAAAGTATTTAGTGTATGCCAGGGTTTCCTACTTGCTCGTTAAGTGCTCGTTAAGTTTAGTGCATCTGGCCCTTGATGAACTGTCACAATGACCCTTGAAGATAAATAAATTTACAGTCTGCCATGGGGTGAGGTCAAGGAGATATTTGACTCGTATGCAAAGGTTGTGGTAGGGGGTTGGAAAAGAGGTAGGGGGTTAGGGGTGTCAGTAGACATCAGGAAGGTTTCTTTTATGGTTGTGGGTGAGTGGGTCGGGTTGGGGGAAGGGAGGGGCCCACTAGACCGTCAGGGATTTTGATGTGTTGATGTTGGGATCGGGGGGGGGGGGGGGGAGGGAGGGGGAGCACTAGACCACCAGGTGTTTTTATGTTTTAATGTTCGGGGGGTGGGGGGTAACAGAAGAGGTGGTTAGGTTCTGGTTGGGTCAGGGAAAGTGAAGAAAGTCACTAAATTACCAGGGATAGGAGCTGGTGCAGAAAGCAATCTAGGGCAGGGTAGTCAGGTTACATAGTAACATAGTAGATGACGGCAGAAAAAGACCTGCACGGTCCATCCAGTCTGCCCAACAAGATAACTCATATGTGCTACTTTTTGTGTATACCCTACTATGATTTGTACCTGTGCTCTTCAGGGCACAGACCGTATAAGTCTGCTCAGCACTATTCCCGCCTCCCAACCACCGGCTCTGGCACAGACCGTATAAGTCTGCCCAGCACTATCCCCGCCTCCCAACCACCAGCCCCACCTCCTCTTTTGTAAATAATTTCTTTTGTCTTCTGATTTCAAGTTAAATACCCAAAATTCCAAACTGAATGAATTAGTGTGAGAGCTGTTCCACTCGACACCCTCTCATGTTAACCAATCAAACTTTTTTTTTTTTTTTTTTTTTAACTGCATGGCTTTGGGGTAGTTAATGACTGCATGCTAATGTGGTCTGTAGTTTCTGTCAGCGATGAAAGCCTTCCTTCTTTGCTTGGCCAGTAAAACCCACAGTAATGCTTTCTGCATAGCCCCTCTATGTCTATTTGTCTGCTTGTGTCTTATCAGTCTCTCCTTCCATCTTTATGTATGTGTGTATATTTATTTGTGTCTGTCTCTTTGCATCTCCTCTATGAGTGTATGTGCTTGTGTCTTTCTCTGATGGGGACTGTATCATACATATTATTTCCATTTGAAAATTTGAGCTGACAAAGTCCACAGGAACAAAGGTATCTGTGGATTTTGCACCTGTTTTGTTGTAGGGTATGTCGGGTGGCAGAGACGGTGGTGGGAGGCGGGGATAGTGCTGGGCAGACTTATACGGTCTGTGCCAGAGCCGGTGGCGGGAGGTGGGGCTGGTTTTTGGGAGGCGGGGATAGTGCTGGGCAGACTTATACAGTCTGTGCCAGAGCCGGTGGCGGGAGGTGGGGCTGGTTGTTGGGAGGCGGGGATAGTGCTGGGCAGACTTATACAGTCTGTGCCCTGAAGAGCACAGGTACAAATCAAAGTAGGATATACACAAATAGTAGCACATATGAGTTATCTTGTTGGGCAGAATGGATGGACCCTGCAGGTTTTTTTCTGCCGTCATCTACTATGTTACTATGTTACAAGCAGGGATTTCAGAATCAGATCTCCCCTGTGTACTTTGCCTTCCCCATCCTGTCCTTTTACCCTGCTTCTAAAAGCATATGTGCTGTGAAACTTTAGCATGTACTTTTAGGCCCTGATGCACAAAACTTACTGGGCCAGGAACATGTGTTTCAGACCTGTTCAAGCCGATTTAACGAACAAAGGAATTCATTGATGAATGCACAAAGGGACTCTGCAGGCTGTGGTAGCAGCCAACAGGAATCATATGCTAATGTATTACAATAAGCTGATTACTATTCAAATGAGCATTCTGAGGAATACACAGCCATGTGCGGGTGATGCACAGAGTAGCCCACCTACCTTTTACAACTGAAATTTAACGGAAGGTCTAGAGCAGCTGTAGCACTAGCTTCTCTTGCCGCTGCTGCTGTTCGCTTCACCCATCGCCCTCCTTCGCTTCTCCATCTCCATCTCTTGAGGGCAGATTTGTATGTGTATGAATGTGTGTGGAACACACGGCTTTCAAGCATGCACAAAAATAAACAACCCCCCCCCCCCCATACCCAAATGCCACTTGCCTGAGTCCTCTGCCTGTCCGGAAAAGAGGCGGCAGCTGTTGTTTTCCATCTCTGGGGCACTGTCAGGATAGTTAAAATGATAAGGGGGATATGAAAAGACAGAAGGGCTGTGCCAGTCCAGCCGAAATGCCTTGAACTTTGCTTCCACGGATCTGGTGCCCTTTCTGTATCTGTAGGCAGCGCTAGCCTCCTTCCCAGGACACTCTATAAAGTGCACTCTTCCGTGTCAGCCCTTACCACTTACTGGAGGGCTTTCTTGTGATGCGGTAAGCATGTGTGCGATCAGTGCTTTTTTACGGGGACTTTTGTGCATCTCTCTCTAAGTGGATGGCGATTTTCAGCCTGACGCATTCCCATTGAAAATTGTCCTCATTGTCTTCTCTTTGTCTATATCCTTTTGGAGGCTTATTTCTTTGGCAAAACAAACGATACTTAAATCATTCTAGATTATGCCTCAGAGAGAGTGTCTGAAAAATCTTTTGCTTTGGCCTTCAATCTCACTCTTTGGCACAGTAAAATTCACCCTTTGAAATGGTCTACCCCTGATCTCTGAGCCTGTGGAGTGGCAGATCAGAGGCGCTAATCTATTTAGCATCTTCTTTGTTATATAGAACTTGCCTAAACAACATTTTGAAAGCTTGAGGTCAGGAAGCTAGCTGTAGGAGTTCAGTTTGTTCTGAGCTGAAGTGTAGTCTGGGCGGGGAGATACCGGAGGGGAGGAGGATGTGAAAGGATACTGGGACAGCACATGCAGAGCTGTAGCTAATGCAGGTACCACTTCTGAGGGGCCAGACTTGTGACGCTCAAGGGACAGCTTTTTAACTATGAAGGAAATTCTTCTCAAGGACATTATGTATATGAAGAAAACCTGCACTGTGAATCCAGCGTCTGTAAGTTCTTGTTCTTTTGTTTAGACTGAGAAAACAGAAGTACACTGTGAAACTGTTCTGAATGTAGATGTTAAGTTATGCAAAACTTCTTTCTGTTTGGCTGTTACTTGAAGCTGTAGCAAAGGAAAGCTAGAAACCAGTGCTGCTTTGTTGTAGTTTTTAGTCATGCTTTGTTTCTAGTAGAAATTTAATTTCTATAGTTTTAGTAATTCAATTTTGTTTCTGTGTTTATACATTTCTGCATGTGTATGAACTGTGGAGCCCCTCTAGCTGCCTTATATAAAGCTTTGCATCTCTAAAATTTAATTTAATTTAATAACAGCATTTATAGCTCGCTTAATACCAAGTTCAAAGCGGGTTACTACAAAAATATAATCATACTGCACAAAAAGATATAATCAGTTCCTAAAGTTATGATAAATGGTGCTGAAATAACAAAGTCTTTACAGCTCTTCGAAAACTCATATATTGTGAAATATTTCTAATATCAGATGGTAAATTATTCCAAAGATTAGAAGCTCTTTCAGATAATGTAATCTTTCTGTTACTAAGTAATCATACAGGTGAAGCTGGTAACAATAGCAATTCCTGTGAAGATCGTAGGCAACTGTGTATAGACATTCATACTTTATTGGGATTTGTTTCTGGAAACAAAATTTAGTTTATTAAAAGTTGATATACAGTCCAGATCGTTATCTTAAAACATGTTTCATTTAGTCCCACAGTTTAGAGGCCTCAATTCACACAAATGTGTAGGCTGGTGATTGACTAGGCTGCCTGTCACTGAGCTGATTGAGGGCTAGATGCACTAAAACAAACGAGCCAGTAACGTGGGTTTTAAACTGGTTCTAGCCAGTTTAACGTGCAAGTAGTAAACCAGGACATGCACAAAAGGGCATTGTCCTGTCACGGTAGCAGCTAACGAAAACGGAATGCAGATGAGCAAATTAGTATTGTAATGTGTATAATTCGTATTACAATGAGATGCACTACCGTTTTCTGATCCCCTCACTGTGGAAAACCTAACGGGAGGTCTGCACCTCTCGTTGGGGCTGCTGTGAGGGAATTGGAAGGAAAAAAAAAAAGAGAAACCCTGCAAGTAGGGTCTGCTCTCTCTGGCTATCCGCTCGGCACTTACATTTTGATTTGTCTCTGCGATCAGCTCACTTCTCACGTGGGATTCCTGGGAAGTCGCAGCTGGAGGCGAGGACCGGATCTCACCATGCTCCAGCACCGGGGTTGTCTTGGAGTGTGGACAGGGAGGGCAGGTAGCGCTATAGAAGTGATAAGTAGTAGTAGTAATACGAGGGATGGTGACAGTCTGGAACCAAGGCGAAGACTATAGTAGCATACATTTTGAAGATGGCAACTGCTGAGGCATGGGGATTTCTCCTGTCTCTCTTATCCTGGGACCCAGACTTCTGGGGTAAGTTAGATTTGTCCCCCTTCCTCATTGCCAGCTGAAGCTCCTTGAGAGGGCTAATGGACGATTGTGAGGCCCCCCCATGGCCTCTCAGCCAATCACAGCGCGTTTAGCTGACACCAGTGACAGCTAAACGCGCTGTGATTGGCTGAAAGAGACCTGGAGGAGGGGCATAATCGCACTGTAACAATGCAAAGATTAATGGTATGACAAGCAGCCTTTTATGAAACAATGCAACTGGCATCCAACCTTTGAGGTAGGAAAGAACTTTTAATTCTTATCTGCTAAACAAGACGTAACAGACCAGAAGGACTTTGAACTTAAAATGACAGGAATAGCGGCATGGATGAATTGAAGTATTGGGGCTAGAAGTTTGGTTTGAACCTTTTGGGAAAGGAGGAGAGAATCAAATCTTTGCTCGTCAGGGACGTCCTTTTTTTTGTTGTTGTTGTTTTTTTGAGTGAAGGATGTTCATAAAGGACGTCCTTGGCATGCGCAGAGCAGCCAGCATAACACTTGGCTGCTCTGCGCATACTCAGCTGGCTGACTGGCTTGGAAGGAAATCACATGCAAATGAGCTAGCAGCGACCAGCTCATTTGCCTGCGATTTCCTTGATGCCTGCCTGTTTCTTACCGATTTGCTAAGGAATCGGTAAGGGAAGGGCTTTAACATTTTAGCATCTACCCCTAAGTAAAGGTAATTACCAAGATACTTTGGTTCCAGTCTTCCATCAGACAGGGAACAGATGGACTAGTTTATGATGTTTGGATTTAGAGAGACAGAGAGGTCGATATTCCTAAAATTTGGCTGCTAACCTTCCCCCCTATTTTCTAAGTCGCGTGTCAATACCGACACAGCCCATTCAAAGTGAACGGGCTGTGTCGGCATTAGTGCATGGCAAACAGAGGGGTTTGTGCGTGAAGCAGGCACATTTTAATACCGTATTTTCATGCATTTAGGCCACACACAACTAGAAGTTGCAGAATTTCTGCCTTCTTGTAAATATGCCTCGGCATAAGCCACATCTGTGTATTAGCTGCCGCTGCTCAGCTGTGTGTACACATTTTGCACCGAATGCTCAAGTGCGGGTGTTAACATGCACAATACAGATGGCTGCAAATTGTAAGTTTTTTTAAATGCAATTATTAAACAACACAAATGTATGGATGTGTGCTGACACTTCCATTTTTGTCGACAGACACACAAGAGCCACGCTTAACTGTAAAACCTTTGTGCACATGTGCCAGGCATGTTCCTCTCCCTAATTTCAATTTAAAAGTGTGATTTTACCATTCATGAAATATGATAAACTACACTGCATATTTATGTAAACAGGAATGTGTATTAGCTGTATCCTTGTATTAACTATGACCTCTCTAGTCAAAATGTAAAAACGAGTATAAGCCGCAGTTTATATGTACAAAAAGATAGTAGTTTAAAAATAAATCTCCTTCCCTCACAAACTGGCTAAATTTTATGCCAGCAAGTTGTATTGTGCACAAAATATACCTAGTTATAAACAGGTGCTGCTGGTGGCATTTGTGGATATGGTTTTACTTTGCCTGCTCAGCGTCAGTATTCAGCGCTAGTCGGACAAAGTTAAGCCAGGTAATTTTGAGCAGATAAATAACATCCCTAAAGTTATCTGGACAGCTTTATCAGGATGTATTCAGCCTGAATATCCAGAAAGAGATAACTGGGCTTAGTTGTCCTCATAACTATGCCACTGAGTGGGCGTTTCGATGTTAACCTCTCAGTCTGTGGTTAGTTGGACACCTGAGACTAGTTGCTGTCCTTTGAAACATAGATTTTAGTATGATATATGGTCCATTTGCTTATATTCAAGGTAAAAAGGTTATTTTAAAATAGTATTAAAAAAATTTTTGGTCTAAAAGATTTTGGAGTCATTTTGCTTATAAAATGGCCAAAAGCATGCCCAGAGCCCAATGGTGTACCTAGCTAAACAGCAGGTATGAGCTGGCTGAGATTAGTTGGTAGATTAGAGGCCACAAAACCTCAGTCCAGGATTGGATAGAAATGATTTGATAAAATCAGAAGATAAATAAAACCCCTGCTCACAGCAAAGCACCCTCTGAGCTACTGAATAGTTGGCAGTAGTCATGCTATATAGTAGGAGTGGCCTAGTGGCTAAAGCACTGAGCTGAGATCAGTGGCATAAGTTCATATTTGGCAACCCAAGTATAATCTTGCTGGGTACCCTTTCCTTAAAGGCATAGGAGCCAACTTTTCAAAATGATTGGGGGTGCTAAACTCAGATCAAATTGTCCCTCATTGGCTACAGTGAAGGAGTTTGCTCATTCAAGCCCCACAGAGTTATCTCCTGTGCTTAAAGGTGTAAAGTTAGCATGTGGAGCCAGAGCACAGTAATAGTGTTACACCGAGGCTTCCTGACTTTTTTTTTCTCAACAAAATAAGTCAAATAGGCTCCTCCCCCCCCCCACCAGGCAGCCAAAGGAGAGCTTAAGATGTTCATCTCTGTTACTAGGGCCAAGTCTCAAAATCACATTCCAGGCAGCAGGAGGGTGCAGGGCTTAATTTCTGGGGAACAACCTGTAATGCAGTTCCATCAGGGGTATTTTGCTCCAGCCCCTCCCTTCCAGGAAGGATGTAGGGAACAGGAGAGGAGAGGTGGTCCTGGAAAAGGAGCGAGTAGAGAACAGTTTCCCTAATCCATCCCCTCTTCTTTTGCTTTGCCCTTAGCCTGCGCAAACCTCACAGCTTAAGTGCCTCTGATGACCTGGTTGTAGGGTGGTGGTGGTATTTCACTGATTTTATTGAAGAAAGATATCAGGAGGCTCCATTAATGATTGATCAGTGATGTCATGCTCAGCCTCTGTTCCTGCAGTGTGTGGCAGTTGTTGGGTCCCATTTCTTGACTGAGGCTCCCTTCACTGCTTAGTCTGCTGGCAGAATTTATCATTTGCTGGGACCCAAGTTCAAATGTCACTTCCATTGACACTCCTGTTACCTCAGGTACACAGTTAAAGATAGTAAGCTTTTTGTGGAAGGGACTTATTCCTGTATACTGTTCACCATTTTATAAGGGTAGTGCTATGAAATAAGTATCTGATTTGAGATAAATAATTTAGAAAACATACTCACTTTGTGCTTGCTGGCTTCATAGTTTGATCACCTTGGGAGTTTATATTTTGTTTGAATATTTTTTTCATAGCCAAAAAGCGTATTAGAAATATGCAAAAATCACCCGTGCTCTTGTAGCAATGTAGAATACAACATTCAAATTAATTATTTTTTCTCAGACCATCTTGAATAGTGTTCTGAGGAAAAATAAGTTCAACAATGCAAATTGTGCAGTTGGAAAAAAATGTTAGTCCTGCATAACTAGTTTGTGACAGTAGATGGTACTGTTACAGCAGTTTTCCTCATCCAGGTTTTCTTAGGTTGTGGTTTTGTTTTAGCTCATGATACTTAAAGCAGTAGGACTTTTTGATAATGGAAATAAATTTCTGTTTCATAATGATTTCTTACTGTAAATATTGGTCATATTATTGCCATTTGATCAGATACAGGGTTCAAACACAGTGTAGTTAGGGTATGTGAGAGTTTAACTTCTCTCAGTGAAGAGAATGGATGTATGGAGCCAAATTGTCCAAACCACGTCTGTTTGACATGCATATGAGCTTCTCTTCCTGCAAGAATTTTAAAATGATTAAGTGTATCCTAATCTAACAGGATCCAGCTTTGAAAGTTTTATTCCACCTTTATTTCTATGTTAAGAATATGGCGTTTCCTCTTTTGCCTACGCACCATGTATGCACATGAATAGGCAGGCTATTTATACAGTAGCTTTGGGAGTCTGTAATATGCTGAGTTCCTCCAGCTAAAAAGAGACCAAGATTTTTCTGTATTCAGTTGTATAAATCCCACCCAAGTATCCTGTACAGTGCCAGGGGGGGGCCATGGGAGGAGGGGGGGGCTATTAAAAGCTGCACCCGTATCTTCTGTGGTGGATCTGTCCTTGGGGTGGGGGCATAAACCTAATTTCTACCACTGTCTGTGTAGAAAACAATATGTTCTATGGGCATCAGTGCCTTAGAGGTGACTAATACATTTCCTGATCCTTCCTATTTTCACCCTTTTATCTCACTTAAGAGCAGGAAGACTTACCAGGGCTGTCATGAAATCTGCATCCATGCTAATATGGTGTAAATAGGAACCCCCTAAGAAGGAAAAGATTTCACAGGGTCTGAGACTGCAGATAATGTTACCCAGGCACTTCGAAAGAGAGAATAATCAGAAGTTGGACCTGGCTTGTAGAGTCATTGCTGTACTAGTTTTATTCTTAACTTCTGTCCATGAAAGATCATTTTTACTCTTAATAGTTAATATGCCATGATGTAAGGCAAACCCAAAGTGCATTTGTTCGAACTACCTTTTTTTTCTCCACTCTTGTACTTCCCTTTCAGTTGGAGTACTGCATTCTCTTAATAAAATAATGTATCCCACACGTTTTGGCCCCATATTATTTCATGGAAACTGAATTTGATTTATATCGCTCAGAGGTGTACTTGGGGAGGGGAATTTGTAGTAGTGTGCCTGGAGATAAAAGGTATGCCAGGCCCAGAAAGCCAAAACAGCTGCAGCCTGGGGGTTGGGATTGGGGGGTGGAGAGAGTTGGAATTGGAGATAAGGTGAAGCAGGTGGGTCTGCACTGAAATGACAGAAAAAGATTGAGGCCCAGATGCATCAACCATACGTAAAAAAATTAAAAAAGTCCTTACTGAAGTTGAAAAAATGAAGAATGCAGTAAAAAAAACAAGTCCCACATGTTCGGTTCGGTAAACGAAAGTCGAATGCATTAAAGAAGTGTAATCCCTGTCGTTAATCTGCCCGTAAAGCATGCGCAGAGCAGCCAAGCATTATGCTGGCTGCTTTGCGCATGCCAAAAAACGTCAAAGAAGCTGAGGATCGGGAGGGGGCAAAAGCGCTCGTCAGGATCGTCCTGTATGGACGCCCTTGCCCCCCCCCCCCCCCCGCCCCAGGTCGACGCTGCTCCCCGCTTCCCCCTGTATTAAATTAAAAAAAAAAAATCAAAACAAAACTCAAAACTGTAGCAGCCACGGCCCCCCTCCCTTCCTCTCTCTCTATTTCTCCTTCTCCCATAGCCCCGCCCCCCTGAGGTCATTGCTCCCCCCCCTCCACCGGACCCCCCTCCGCCTTACCGGGCCCGCGCAGCACCTCTCACCTCTGTGTGAAGGCGCTGCACGGGCAAGAACAGCTGATCGGCGATCAGTGATGCCTCCTCCGACGTCCCTCCGTTCTTCCTGGGCCCACCCTCCTCTGTCGTAAGTTACGTCAGGAGGGCGGGCCACCCTCCTCCTCTGTCGTAAGTTACGTCAGGAGGGCGGGCCCAGGAAGAATGGAGGGACGTTGGAGGAGGCATCACTGATCGCCGATCAGCTGTACTTGCCCGTGCAGCGCCTTCACACAGAGGTGAGAGGCGCTGTGCGGGCCCGGTAAGGCGGAGGGGGGGTCCGGTGGAGGGGGGAGCGGCTGCGATGACCTCAGGGGGGTGGGGCATGGGGGCGGAGGATGGCGGGAGGCGGAGCTGTGGGAAAAGGAGAAATAGAGAGGAAGGGAGGGGGGCCGTGGCTGCTACAGTTTTGAGTTTTGTTTTGATTTTTTATTTAATACAGTGGGAAGCGGGGAGCAGCGTCGACCTCGGGCGGGGGTGGGGGGGGGCAAGGGCGTCCATACAGGACGCTCCTGACGAGCGCCTTTGCCCTTTCCCGATCCTTTTTTGCTTTTTGGGTTTTTTTTTTCAATTTTATGCAGGGGGAAGCAGGGAGCCACGTGTTTGTGTGGGTTTTTTTTTATTTTCAAACATGCCAGCTTGGATTTTTATGCTGCAGGGAGAAGCGGGGAGCAGTATCTGTATGACAGCTCAGCCCTTAACGACAGCTCTGACCTCACGTTAAATATATCACGGTAAATGATTTGTTGCAATCGTCGGTATGGTTAGTGCATTGCGAATTGTTCACATTTCAATTGGAAGTGACTCGTTTGCATTCCGTTTTCATTAGCTGCTAGCGTCGTTGGAAAATGGCCTTTAATGCATGCTACAGTTGAAAATTTCTTCGTTAAAGGGTCGTTAAAGTTTTGTGCATCTGGGCCACAGTTTTGTGGAGAAGAGAGGAAGAGGTAGAGAGACTGGTGGAATTTTGTGTGTATGGGGAGGAAAGGTGCTGGGAGAAGGGAGTTTTGATAATTGAGGCACAAATTTAATAACAAATCTTTTGTGGATTTCAACTAGAATGAGTAAAGTAGTGTGGTAGCCCTGTTGGTCCACTTTTATAGGTAATAAATAGAAATAGAACAAAACAAAGAAAAGGAAAAAAAAGATAACTTTTTTTATTGATCTGAATACATTTTTTTGATTAGGTTTTAAAGGCAATACCTTCTTCAGATCAGATTTCTAAAGGATTAACCAGGTTGACATAGAGAAATTCACTGTTTATCCTCTACGTTTTGGGATCCTGCCAGGTGCCTGTGATCTGGATTGGATGAGAATACTGTGGGGGTGGGGGTGGGGCGTGGAAGGATTAGCACGGAGCTCAGCATGGGTTCTGCGCTAGTATGACCACCTGATGTGGAAATGAGTGTAGTGCACAAGAAAACTGTGTGCAAAGACTTGTGTAAACAGTGCATTATTTATTTGAATCCATTAGTAATCATTGGCAATTAACTCCAGATACAGAGAAGCCTGCAGAAGACCTAAGTACACAATTTTCTAGTGCTGGGACCTCAACATTCTGTCTGAGGAGGAATAAAGAGTTAGCTCATTCTTCTGCTGCTAGTGCTAGTGAGATTTTCATACCAGTTCATTTGTGCAAGAATGAGATACAACTTTGCTTTATTAAAAGGGAAGATTTAAATAATAAAAAAAGGGGGGTGGGTGGGTGGGTGGGTAAGCTGCTGAGGTGGTTGTGTTGCTGAATGCAGGGTTAAGGAAGAGGTGCTGTGGCTGTGAAATTATGGACAATATGTTCAACTGCAGAAAATTTCAAGATACCTTTTAATGTGCTGAATATATATTCCAGATATGCACAATTAATGCACACCCTCCTCCAGCTCCCAGTACAAACTCTGTGCAAAATACCGATTCTGCTGCTATTGCCTGCCTAGCAAATGTTTGTTTGAGTCTTAATATACTGCCTTTCAAAGTCAGAATAATCAAAGCGCAGGTTTCCATGGCAGTTGGCATGCTCTTCCAGGTTCATGCACAAATGATTTGCAAATAATTTGTTTGCCGCATCAGGTGTAAACATCTTTTGTGTGTGTATTAGGGAACTGTGCACTAGCAGAGAGCTCTAACACATGGCCTATTTCGTTAGCTTGTCAATATGGCAATTGTTAAGTTCAAATTTAGGTAGCGTAGTCAATCTATTTCCCTGCCTAATGGGCCAATGTTCAGACCTCCCGTGGTAAAGGCAACAGCGCAGAACCCATACCGCCGGAACAGCGCAGAAAACTAGCTCACCAGTGCTCAAAGGAAATGGTATTCAAATTATATGCTCGCTGTAAAAGTGAAAGCAAGAGAGGGAACGGTCTTGGCGCATATGCAGAAGGGTTTCTCAATAAGCTCAACTTTTATGCTCATGTGCCAGGCAGACCTGAAAGTGAAGCTACTACTACTACTTATCATTTCTATAGCGCTACTAGATGTACGCAGCGCTGTACACTTGAACTTGAAGAGACAGTCCCTGCTCGACAGAGCTTACAATCTAATTAGGACAGACAAACAGGACAAACAAGGGAAGCACATATTAGTGCCTGTTTTCTGCGTCTTTAAATATAAGACTTTCAAAATTTTTTTTTTTTTTTTTTACTTGGAAGGCTTATATTTAAGCACAGGAAACAGGCGCCAACGTGTGCTTTCACTTTCTGGTTTGCTCAGACTCGCACACACTTATTTCTTAGTACTGGTGCTTACAGGCTTGCACGGGCTTTCTTCTACTTCCAAAAGAAATCAAAACTGGATGATTTTAAAGAGAGAATCCTGAGAAATCTTCTCTTCAAACACCCTCATGCCTGTTCTGAGCTGGCGTGTTTTCAGCACTAAGGGCAGCTTTGTTTTGTGAACTTTTCTATGAGCATTGTGAGGCAATAGGAAATGACCTTATTAACATCCATTTGACTACATTTGCATGCTATTTGCACTAAATTTTAGTGTGCACATTGTCTCCCATGCTAGAGCCCTCTGAGCATTCTGTGCTCACTAACACTGGCACTAATCGCCTCTAGCACCGACATTACGTTTTGAGCTTCGGCCTCTAAGAATTTTACACTCGCAGTGGTTCCCAAACCTGGTCCTGGAGGCACCCTAGCCAGTCAGATTTTCAGGATGACCACAATGAATATTCATGAGAGAGATTTGCATGCAGTGGAGGCAGTGCATGGAAATCTCTCGCATGAATATTCATTGTGGGTATCCTGAAAACCTGACTGGCTGGGGTGCCTCCAGGACCAGGTTTGGGACCCACTGGTCTAAGTTAAACCTTTTTCTTACAATGTAAAACCACTTTTTTTTAAATGAATCTGGTTGAATCACTGGTTATAAAAACAAATACATTTTGGATTAAATTGGGGGAGCAGTATGCAATTGTATAGATGGAAGGGGCAGCATGACACTGATGTATATTATTCTGTCTTAAAAGTTAAACATAGTAACATAGTAGATGACGGCACGGTCCATCCAGTCTGCCCAACAAGATAAACTCATATGTGCTACTTTTTTTGTATACCTTACCTTGATTTGTACCTGTCCTTTTCAGGGCACAGACCGTATAAGTCTGCCCAGCACTATCCCCGCCTCCCAGCCACCAGCCCCGCCTCCCACCACCGGTTCTGGCACAGACCGTATAAGTCTTCCCAGCACCATCCCCGCCTCCCAACCACCAGTCCCGCCTCCCACCACCGGCTCTGGCACAGACCGTATAAGTCTGCCCAGCACCATCCCCACCTCCCGCCACCGACTCTGCCACCCAATCTTGGCTAAGCTCCTTAGGATCCATTCCTTCTGAACAGGATTCCTTTATGTTTATCCCACGCATGTTTGAATTCCGTTACCGTTTTCATCTACACCACCTCCCACGGGAGGGCATTCCAAGCATCCACCACCCTCTCTGTGAAAAAATACTTCCTGACATCTTTCCTGAGTCTGCCCCCCTTCAATCTCATTTCATGTCCTCTCGTTCTACCGCCTTCCCATCTCCAGAAAAGGTTTGTTTGCGGATTAATACCTTTCAAATAGTTGAACGTCTGTATCATATCACCCCTGTTTCTCCTTTCCTCCAGAGTATACATGTTCAAGTCAGCAAGTCTCTCCTCATACGTCTTGTAATGCAAATCCCATACCATTCTTGTAGCTTTTCTTTGCACCACTTCAATTCTTTTTACATTCTTAGCAAGAAACGGCCTCCAAAACTGAACACAATACTCTAGGTGGGGCCTCACCAACGATTTGTACAGGGGCATCAACACCCCCTTTCTTCTGCTGATAGGTATCTAGGTAGCTGAAGGTGTGGATGCTGGTGAGTGACATTGCTCCTGCTCTATTTTTTTTTTTAAAGAGTTTTCCTTTTCCTTTGCTGCCTGTATGGGTTGGAGAGTTAAGCCATGCAGAAGGTTTTCACATCTTATCTGCCTTCAAGCGGTCCGTGGGCTGACAGATACATTCTTGAATGGCATTGACTCGAACACTGACAGGAGTAGGAGGAGGATCATTTGTTTTCCTTGAGCATGCTGTCAGCCTAGAGCCTGGATCCGAGAATTCCCCTTCTAATGCTACAAGGAGAATCCACCAAGCAATCAGCATTAGTTGATGACATTTATGCTTGGCAGGCGGTAGTGCTTTTTATCTGGGGGGGGGGGGGGGGGGGAAGGAAGAGCGTCTCGCAGAGTGTACAGTGAATTATCTGGTATTGTCTTGCCAGATGCAACCACCTTCAAAGATGAGTGGAGGACAGGAGGTGGATATTATTCTGTAATTAGGGACAACACCTTTGCTGAGACTTAGGCAATTTAATTTTTAAACTCTATGGGATGGCCTTTCCCCTTTGGGCCTTCCCTCTCAGGATAGATCCAAGCGATAGTATTAAAAATTTAAGGAGTCAACTCAGAACATTGGAACCCCTGAGCAAGGTTTGGTGGACCTTAAACAATCTGTATCTTCCTTGGAGGAGAAAGCAAAGGTCTTCAAAGGGAAGGAAGAGTTATTTGTGTACTTCATAAGAAGATTGACACTTTGAAAATTCTATTAGGTAGCATAATCTGTGTCTTATTAATTTTTTAGGATTCTAACTATCTCTGCAGTTGAGATGTTTAATAAATACGCAGCTTTTCTTCTAAAGATCCTACTTGACTATGTACCACCTCTTTTCAGGGCTTTTTATTATTCAAAAGAAGGGAAGCTTAGGATTAGGGGCAGCCCTCTTGGCTAACTGTAGATAATTTAGACTGTTCAGAGTTTTTGGAAAGATCAGATACAGATCAAGACTTCTGATTTACCTGTGCTTTGGCTCCTGACTTGCATTGTTTAATGAAAATGGTTTTCAAGGCTAAAGACTTCCTTTTTATGAATATTTGTTGCAGGATGAATCTGGTTGTCTCTCTGTGTAATCAAAAAGAAGAGGAAACAATTTCTACTCCTTACACGCATGTTGTCTTGTGCACTAGAGCCTCTGAGCATTCTGCGCTCACTAATGCGGGCGCTAGTCTGGCACTAACCACCTCTAGCGCCCAAGTTTGGTTCTGAGCATCGGCCCAACAGACTGTGTTTTATCATTGCTAATTATGTGAGCTTTAGTTGGGTAGTATAAAGGCTTAATTTGAGGAGGGGGAACAGCCTGGGAAACAGTTCCCCCCTCTTCTTGTCAGACTCCATAGCTGCAGAGGTGTTCTTTCTAGCCCCTCGCTTTAAGGTAGTCTGCAGTGAAGAGCAGAGGCATACCCAGCCCTACGATTTTGAGGTGGACTGGGGGGGGGGGGGGGGTAATGTATTCCCTCCCTTCCCCAGCTGCATTAAAATTAGAACCTTTGCTGGCAGGGATGCTGAAGCCCTGCCGGCCAACTAAAATTCCCTGCTGAGCCACTCCCCTTCTCCTCGCGGTACTGTAGTAACACGGAAGCCTGTAGTGCCTCTAGCCGCTAACACCGGGACCAGTGCGAGGAGGAGGGGAGTGGCTTGACAGGGAATTTCTTTGGTTGGTGTGACTTTGGCATCCCCTCTAGCCGTTTTAACAGGTGTAGTGCAGGTTTGGAGGGGTTCTGAGCCCAAAGTGGGGGGGGGGGGGGGGGGGTTCAGGCCCCCAAGGCCTCCCCAAGGCAATTTTACTGGTGAAGAGGAAGGAAGGGGTGAGCCTGGCGCAGACAACAGTCATTCTATTCCCTAATCCAGCCCCTCTTCGCCTATTGCCCATGCCCCTGGCCTGCCTGCCCCTTCCCTGGCTCCACAGTTTCACTTCCTTTTTGTTTATAAATCAAGCCCTAGGTTTAATATATTGCTCACTGCTGGGCAAATGAAGTTTTATTTGAAGTTGGTAGCCCCTCCACCCTTTGGTCTCCCACTTTCTTCAGCACCTAAATGAGCTGGGTCTGAGTGACAGAATAATTAGAGTGTGGTTTTCTACTTATAAAATGTTTCATTAATGTTTCCTGATGTGAGAAAACAATCCATGCAGGGCATTAATTGACAAAAAGTGCTCTGTCAGTGGGGTATTATTTCTATTATAAGTCAAAATGTATTCATAGAAGGGTTTTTAATGATAGTTTTCAAAGAGCAGCAGCTGACTTGAATACATTTCCAAGACTGCAGGGCACTTAAGCAAAAAAAAATAATTTGTTCTTCTGTTCTATGTACATTGCATGTCAGTGTAAGTAGGGTTCAGGCTATGTCGTGAGCCCTGCAAACTTTTTCTTCAGCATGCAGCTTTAGGGATTTCATATTGAAAGTGCCGTTTTAACCCATCAGAGTCTTTATTATCATCACACGATCATTTTCACTCAGAGTAAAACTGTACTATAAATAAGATTTTGCTTATGTGTTCTATCATTGGTCTATCTTGAGTTTCAGAAAACATGTGAAAACCTTGGTCCTCTTGTGATCTATAGGTTGGAATGCCTTTTCTTTTCTTTCTAGCCACTGCTTTTCTATAGGACTCCTGCAACTCCCCAGACCCTTACTTCATGACTGTTGTTGATTGCTTTTCTATAATGAAATAAATTAGATTCATCATTATACATCTTTACTGCAGAAATCCACTGCTTATTTCTAGGATATCGAAAAAGAAAAACAAAAAATGGCTCTGCTAAGTCGAGAATATCTTTGTAAAAATACACAAACAACAATAGACAAAGCAGCTATGAAGCAACAGAAAAATGTTGATTATTTGAAGGTGTCTCATACAATCACAGCGACAAAATAATGTCAATGTGCTATAGCAGCACTCAAGCTTGTGAATTAGTATAATCACAGACCACCTCCTACCAACCAATAGTGCACATTGTTTGCATCGTGTGGAAACCTACATATGTACATGTCCATACATTACTAAACTCAAACTATTTTTTTAAAACCCATTTTTTTTGTTGTGCACTACTTCAAAAAATTTGTAAAACTGTTGCAATCACTAATTGGTAATGCAAAAGTCAACTTAACTTGATAGCTCAAAATATTTTTCACCGTCTTGATGGGCTAGAGCTTATCGTATGTGGGTTGGAGCCTGTTAGGTTTCCCGGATCCACTATTCCCCATACACGTACAATCTCCGGTATTCCTGTAAGCCCGACAGGACCCTGTTTCGAGGTCAACTGCTTTCTCAAGGGCCAATCTTTCTAAACCAAGGAGAACAAAATTTAAACAACAATAACATCATAATTTAAGCCTACCATCTGTTGTAACTCAAGGCATTCACTGGACTTACTTCAACAGAGACTGATACCGTTGTACGACCAGTCAAAATGGCGCTGGCGTTTTAGTTTTAAAGTCTATAAACCACACCCCTCCGGACATACGTCACAGTCAGCTGTTGGTTTAAAAGAAACAGTTCCAATGTAAATGAGAATTCAATCCAAGCGGCTCAACTGTATTTAAACGATAAATCCACTGCGTTTCTTTTTGCAGCAATAATCTGTTGATGTTGCCGCCTCGGGTGTTTGGAATAATATGATCTATTGCCATGCATCTTAAAGAATCAATAGTATGTTGTTTTGTAATGCAATGTTGTACCAGTGGAGCACCAACACAGTTTGTGGAAATTCTCGATCTATGCTCCACCATTCTGGCATTTAATGATCTATTAGATTTACCAATATATACCTTATTGCACGGACATCTGATATAATATATGATGTGTGTAGTCCGACAAGTGGTTTGATGTCTCAGTTGAAAAGTCTGGCCATTATGGCAGAAAAATTTATTAGAAGTCTACAACTAAAAATTTATTTTGCTGGCTCGCACTATGATGAACCACGCTCAAGAGTCTTTAATAAATCTCAATGGTCTCCTCCGATCCCAGTAGATCCGGTAGTGAATGCCTTTAAACAGATGGTTTTACGTGATGTGCAGAAGTTTTTTTCCAAAGAATTTCAACAGGCTCGCAATAATTTGGCTTTCAATGAACGAAGAGCCCTTATAGAATTGAAGAACAATGCTGATATTATTATCAAAAAGGCTGACAAAGGCGGAGCGGTGGTTGTACAAAATAAGTCTCAATATATAACCGAAGCGGCAGTACAACTTTCCGATAAATCAGCTTATGTCGAATTGCAACATGACTGCACGCTTCAGTTACAACAATTGATACAAGATATCACGAAGGAAGGCCTAGAAGTTGGCTACCTGACTACTAAAGAATTCCAATTTCTGAATAATAAAACCCCCATGATTCCGGTGATGTATTTATTACCGAAAATCCACAAAGACATGCATAAACCACCTGGTAGACCAGTTATCTCATCAAGGGGGTCGCTTTTGGAACCGATCTCGATTTATCTAGATTCATTTTTGAGAGATAAGGTCCAACAATGTCCTTCATATATCAAAGATACTAATCATTTTTTGCAAGTGCTACGTGATGTAGATTTACCATCTACGAATTGCTTAATGGTTACATTTGATATTAAATCTTTGTACACGATGATCCCACAGGATGAACTGATTGAAGTGGTTTATGTAGTGTTGGAAGGTAGATTGAGACCACATGAAGTACCAACCAAATTTTTGATGTCTCTACTTAAAATAGCTTTGTGTAAGAATTTTTTCAAATTTGGCAATAAATTATATTTGCAAATTTCTGGTGTAGCCATGGGTGCTACTTTTGCCCCGACTTTGGCCAATTTATATATGGCAGCGTTTGAAACCAAATGGTTATCCAATGCACCATTCACTCAGAATATTCTGATCTGGCGTAGATACATCGACGATGTCTTTGTGTTATGGAGAGGCACTGTAAATGAATTAAATGATTTCCATCAATGGCTTAATAGTTGTCATCCACGTATACAGTTTACAATTACCTTTTCAGATAACAAGCTTCATTTTTTGGATGTGGAAATTATTTTAAAAGATCAGATGTTCCATACCAATGTATACACTAAGCCCACGGATCGCAACACAATTTTAGAATTTAGTAGTTGTCATCCTAAAACTCTTCGTAAAAGTTTGCCTTTTTCCCAATTTTTACGTTTCAAGCGAATATGTTCTGATGTAACTGATTTTCGTCAGCAATCCCATATATTTGGCCATAAATTATTACATCGTGGCTATCCGAAGGCTGTTCTCAAACAAGCATATACTAGAGCTAAATACACTAATCGTGATTTATTATTACAAAAGACGCCGGCAACATCACAAGATGATTTAGTCATGACTTTTATCATGAGATATATACAAGGAGGGGAAACAGCAGCCCAAATCATTAAAAGGCATTGGGACATCATACGAGTTCATCCTCTTTTTGAAAATTATCGTTTACGAATGGCTTACTCCCGTGCACGGAATCTTAGTGAAATTTTATGTCCAGCTGATATCTCTGTCATCACAGCTTCAGGTGAACCCTACAACGGCAGCCACAAAAGATGTAATAAGAGTGGTTGTAAGACTTGCCCGCTTTCGATTGAGACCTCTAATTTCTGCCATAATGGCCAGACTTTTCAACTGAGACATCAAACCACTTGTCGGACTACACACATCATATATTATATCAGATGTCCGTGCAATAAGGTATATATTGGTAAATCTAATAGATCATTAAATGCCAGAATGGTGGAGCATAGATCGAGAATTTCCACAAACTGTGTTGGTGCTCCACTGGTACAACATTGCATTACAAAACAACATACTATTGATTCTTTAAGATGCATGGCAATAGATCATATTATTCCAAACACCCGAGGCGGCAACATCAACAGATTATTGCTGCAAAAAGAAACGCAGTGGATTTATCGTTTAAATACAGTTGAGCCGCTTGGATTGAATTCTCATTTACATTGGAACTGTTTCTTTTAAACCAACAGCTGACTGTGACGTATGTCCGGAGGGGTGTGGTTTATAGACTTTAAAACTAAAACGCCAGCGCCATTTTGACTGGTCGTACAACGGTATCAGTCTCTGTTGAAGTAAGTCCAGTGAATGCCTTGAGTTACAACAGATGGTAGGCTTAAATTATGATGTTGTTGTTGTTTAAATTTTGTTCTCCTTGGTTTAGAAAGATTGGCCCTTGAGAAAGCAGTTGACCTCGAAACAGGGTCCTGTCGGGCTTACAGGAATACCGGAGATTGTACGTGTATGGGGAATAGTGGATCCGGGAAACCTAACAGGCTCCAACCCACATACGATAAGCTCTAGCCCATCAAGACGGTGAAAAATATTTTGAGCTATCAAGTTAAGTTGACTTTTGCATTACCAATTAGTGATTGCAACAGTTTTACAAATTTTTTGAAGTAGTGCACAACAAAAAAATGGGTTTTAAAAAAATAGTTTGAGTTTAGTAATGTATGGACATGTACATATGTAGGTTTCCACACGATGCAAACAATGTGCACTATTGGTTGGTAGGAGGTGGTCTGTGATTATACTAATTCACAAGCTTGAGTGCTGCTATAGCACATTGACATTATTTTGTCGCTGTGATTGTATGAGACACCTTCAAATAATCAACATTTTTCTGTTGCTTCATAGCTGCTTTGTCTATTGTTGTTTGTGTATTTCTAGGATAAGCAGCATAAATTGTATTGTAATGTTTTCGGATTTTGCCAGATACTTCTAACCTAGATTGGCCACTGTTGAAAATAGGATTCTGGGCTTGATGGACCTTCAGTCTGTCCCAGTATGGCGACGCTTATGTCCTTATATACTGCTCTCTGTAACTATTTTAACCACCATAATGCTCTAGTAGACCCCAAGTCCTCATCTCCACTACATCCACTGAGAGACTGTTTCACGCATCCACCACAATTTCAATAAAGAAATGTTTCCTTAAAATATTCCTGAGTCTGCTCTCTTTCACCTTCATCCTGTGACCCCTCATTCTAGAGCTTTCTTTCATTCATGCCACAGAGGTATATAAATGTTTCTATCATATATCCCCCTCTCCTACCGTTCTTCCAAAGTATACATATTGAGGTTTTTAAATCTGGCCCCATATTCTTTATGATAAAGACCACTTACCATTTTAGTAGCTACCCTTTGGACTGACTCTAGCTTGTTTATATCCGTTTGGATTGCATAAAATATTTTAAATGAGGTCTCACCAGAGAATTATACAGAGGCAGTATCACCTTTTTCCTGATGAGCCATTCTCCTTTCTGTGCATTCAAGCAGCCTTCTGGCTTTTTCTACCTGTTTTGCCACCTTGAGGTTGGTTATCAGATGTGATCACCCCCAGATCCAGTGTCATGTCTGTGACCGTGACCACCCTCAGACTTACCTTATTTCTGGGGGTCAGCTTCTAAGCTGGCTTCTCCTTATCCTTTCTGGAGTAGTTTTCCTTCTGTGTGCTGGCTGCTTCCAGCATGGCTCTAATTAATAAGTCACCTGTGGGTGCTGCCTGAGTTAGCTCTACCTCTGTCTCCAGCCTGGCTCTGTTTGCTCCTCTGTGCTGCACCTAGGTATTCTAAGTCTCTCTATGTTCTGTGTGCGCTCTGCCTGCTCCTTGGTTTGTGCTCCTCTCACCCGCTGGTGGCCAGAGCCAGTGGCTGCCATTGTTTGTCTTGCTGTTCCTACCCGTTCCAGACTTTAGCCCAGTCCGGTCCGGTTCTGCCAGGCTGCCGGACTTGTCTCTCTTGTTTGTGCCTGGACAGCCTCCGTAGTTGCTTACTGATGGCTGCAGCTGCTCCTCAGGTGTTGAAGGGCTTTATTAATCACTTAGAGACTGCAGCCTTTGCCTTTGCATCGTCTAAGGTCCCTGGTACGTTAGAGTGCTCTGTGCACTGCTACCTTGTCCAGTTCAGTGTGAGTTTCTAGCTTGTTACTAGTAGCTTGGGCATAGCTTTTCTTGTTGGCTTGTGTACAGCTTTACTAGTTTTCCTGTGTGTTGTGTTGTGTGAGTTCCTAGCATGTGACTAGTTAGCTTGGGCATAGCTTTGCTTGTTAGCTTGTGTACAGCTTTACTAGTTCTCCTGTGTTTTGCTTAGTGTGAGCTTGGGCATAGCTTTCTTGTTAGCTTGTGTACAGCTTTACTAGTTTTCTTGTGTTTAGCTTTCTGGTTTTCCCGTGTGTGTTTTCCTTTGCTTCTGGAGCTTCAGCCCTAGTCCTGTCTGCTGCCAGTACTCCTTGCTACTGGAGCTCCAGCCATAGTCTTGCTACTTGACCTGACCATTGCCTGAATCTGACTACTCTCTGCCTGAACCCCGATACTTGTTGCCTGACCCAACTACTGCCTGAACCCGGATATTCTCTGCCTGTGGCCAGACCTGACTATTGCCAGAACCTGGACATTCCCTGCCTGTCTGCCTTGCTTTCGCCTAGGTGCCTGGGGGCACTTCTGTATCCTGATTCCTGTTGTTCCTGCTTGCTAGTTCCAGTTCCGGTTTTCCTGTAAGTCCTGCCGGCTGCCCAAATCTGAGGGCTCAACCCTCAGGGAACGGTGGCTAAGCTTAGGTGAAGCCTAGGTCCCGTGTGTTCCGGTCCCGTGTGTTCCAGTCCAGTGGGCTCCACTCCAGTGGGTTGCAGTCCAGTGCGCACCCGTCTGGTGCGTTCCAGTCCTGTGTATTCCAGTGCAGAACTCCAGTCCGGGGTTCTAGTCCAGTCTTGCCTCGTCTCTGCTTTGAAGGTGACCTTGCCTGCCACTGCTGCTCCACGGTAGTGGTCCAAGGGCTCACAAACCCAATGCTTCCAGGGAAGAAGCCTGACATCCAGCTACTGTACCCAAACGTAACTCACTTTGAAGTACTACTGAAAAGGCATGAGCTAAATTGAAGTCTCCTTTTGTGCACAGAAGTACTTTACCTCCTATATGGTATACTCCCTTGGGTTTTTCCAAATGTAGAACCCAGCATCTTTTAGTTTTAAATCCTACTGTAGGTCCTACTCTAGACCAGTAATCTTCACTAATTTTAAAGTGAGGACCACTTAGAATCCAAATGAGCTGAAGGAGAGCTACCAGATATGTTCCCATATGTCAGTGACATCCACCCCAACAGCCAACGTTCAAACGTTTTATTGAGGGTATCCTCAGGGAGTTGGACATTTCCAAATGCATTGTGCTTCAAGAATGTGGCGTTTTCTACCACCTACTTTCCCCTTTCACTCATTTGCTTGGGTAGAGAGTTAGAGAGAAGCAGAAAAAAAGCCAGAATGATGACGGCTTCCCCAGAGGTCTCCAGGGAACCACATTGAAGAACACTGCTCTAGACCATTCCTGAAGCTTCACAAGAGCCTTCATGTTAGCCACGCTTTTCAAGGTTGCAGATTTTGGTATCATCCACAAAGAGGCAAGCATTTCATGACAGTACTTCTGCAATATTGCTTATATACTTAATCCTGGGAGAAATCATCCTTGTTACTTTCCAAGAATTTTTGCCTACAATTTGACATTAATTCATCTGGATGGTTGCTGCTCAACAAAAAGATTGCAGCTGCAGCACTTGGCAGGGATACATAATTATCTTTTAATTTTCTGATTTCCTGAAATGTTCTAAATTTATTGAATGTGACTGCAACAGCTTCATGTTGTACATTAAACACATCATGTTTGATATTCAAAAAATGATGAGAAACTAAATTTAGGGAGCTACTTTAGGTGCCTAAATTTGTCATCTATTTTACCTAGAAACAAACAGAAATGAAAACAGATGAAGATCATGGCCTATGCAGTCTGCCCAGCCATACCATGTCCTTTCCCTTCCCTTTAGAGATCCTATGTACTTGGACTGCTGCTTTAACATATTTATAAATGATCTGTAGATGGGAATAACTAGTGAGGTAATGAGGTTTGTTGTTGACACAAAGAGGGGCATAATCGAAAGGGACGCCCAAGTTTTGTTGAGGACGTCCTCACAAAACGTCCCTATGGAGGGGCGGGGAAACCCATATTATCGAAACAAGATGGAGATCCATCTATCGTTTCGATAATACAGTCTGGGACGCCCAAATCTTGAAATTTTGGTCTTCCCTAGACTTGATCATCCCTAGACTTGGTCGTTTCTGATTTTCGGCGATAATGGAAACCAAGGACGTCCATCTCAGAAATGACCAAATGCAAGCCCTTTGGTCGTGGGAGGAGCCAGTATTTGTAGTGCAATGGTCCCCCTGACATGCCAGGACACCATCTGGGCACCCTAGGGGGCACTGTAGTGGACTAAATAAATTGCTCCCCGGTACATAGCTCCCTTACCTTGTGTGCTGAGCCCCCCAAACCCACTACCCCCAACTGTACACCACTACCATAGCCCTTATTATTTTATTATTATTATTTGCTGCATTTGTATCCCACATTTCCCCACCTATTTGCAAGCTCAATGTGGCTTACAATGTTTTACAACAACAATCAGATTAATGGAATAAGAATTTCAGAATATTGTTACAGATAAGGTGCAGAAGAATATCATGGCAATCATACTAACGGAATAAGAATTTCAGAGCTGTTACAAATAAGGTGCAAAGAATATCATGTACGATTGGAAGTGGATAAATAGATAGAACATAACATAATGAGATCAGGACAAGATATAATATTCAGTAATGAGGGTGTAATAAAAATAAACAAATTAGAAGAGTTCCAGATAGTTGCATCTGGTGTAATTAGGAGTCAATTCGTTATGGGGCATCCTTTTTCTATAAATAGCACCTTAAAAATTGGCACTGAAAAAAAATAGTGCTATGTGCTATTCTATGAACGATGCTTAAAGTTAGACGCAGTTTATAGAATAGCGCTTAGTGCTGGGAACCATGACTACATTTAGGTGCGGGGAAAAAACAACCACACAGGTGGAGGTGCACTGAATTCCCTACGCAAGTCACTCACAACAGAAAGGAGAGTAGGAGAAGTTGGCTCCTTCCAAACAATGGAGACGACGCATGAATAAACAAAGTCTTTATTGCAAAACATCAAAAGCTTTTGATGTTTTGCAATAAAGACTGTTTATTCTCTCACATGTCGTCTCCACCGCTTGGAAAGAGCCAACCTCTGCCACTCTCCCTTCTGCTGTACATTTATGTGCAACCATTTATACCAACAAAACCTTGGTGTAAATCCCTATGCCTAAATTATTATTATTATTTATTGCATTTGTATCCCACATTTTCCCACCTCTTTGCAGGCTCAATGTGGCTTACAATATATCATGAATGGTGAAGATATATTAGAAGAATAGACAATTTAGTTAACAGAAGAATCATGGCAACATGATAATGATAGAACATGATAGTAGAGTAACAAACAAACAGATATTATAAGACAGTTCTGAATATATATGGAGGAAATGTGTATGTTCACATTTGTTGATCTTTGTGGTATGCTTTATCAAAGAGATGAGTCTTCAGTAGTTTTCGGAAGTTGGTTAGTTCGTAAATCGTTTGTAAATTGCGCGGCAATGCGTTCCATGACTGTGTACTCAAGTAGGTGAAATTTGATGCATGCATTAGTTTGTATTTTAGACCTTTGCAGTTTGGGAAGTGCAGGTTAAGGAATGTGCGGGATGATTTTTTAGCATTCCTGGGTGGTAGGTCTATCAGGTCTGATATGTAGGCTGGTGCTTCTCCATGAATGATTTTGTGAGCTAGGGAGCAAATTTTGAACGTGATTCGTTCTTTGAGTGGGAGCCAGTGTAGCTTTTCTCGTAGTGGTTTAGCACTTTCATATTTTGTTTTGCCGAATATGAGTCTAGCTGCAGTGTTCTGGGCGATCTGAAGTTGCTCTTTGCAACCGGCGTAGAGTGCGTTGCAGTAGTCTAGATGGCTAAGCTCCATTGATTGTACCAGGTTGCGGAAAGCAGTCCTAGGGAAGAAAGGTCTTACTCTTTTTAATTTCCACATTGAGTGGAACATCTTCTTGGTTGTGTTTTTCGCATGGCTCTCAAGTGTTAGGTGTCGATCGATGGTAACCCCAAGAATTTTTAGGGTATCCGAAATTGGAAGGTTCAGATGTGGTGTGTTAATGGTGGTGAATTTGTTCGTGTTATATTGAGAAGTAAGTACTAGGCATTGGGTTTTTTCTGCATTAAGTTTTAGCTTAAATGCATCCACCCATGAATGCATGATATGGAGGCTTTGGTTAATGTCATTAGAAATTTCCTTTAAATCTTGTTTGAATGGGATGTAGATCTTTACGTCGTCTGTGTGTGTGTATGGGTTGAGATTTTGGTTTGATAGTAGTTTGGCCAAGGATATCATCATTAAGTTGAATAGAGTCGGCGAGAGGGGGGATCCCTGTGGGACTCCGCATTCAGGTATCCATGTGGCTGAAGTAGTCAGGTTAGATGTCACTTGGTATGATCGTGTGGTTAGGAAACCCTTAAACCACTTGAGAACGTTACCTCCAATACCGAAGTGCTCAAGGATATGTAGTAGTAGTCCATGATTGACCATGTTGAAAGCGCTTGACATGTCAAATTGTAGGAGTAGTATGTTTTTTCCACTTGCAATCGTTTGTTTGAATTTAGTCATTAGTGTAATTAATACTGTTTCAGTGCTATGGTTAGACCTAAATCCTGACTGGGAGTCATGGAGTATTGAGAATTTATCTAAGTAGTTTGTGAGTTGTTTGGTCACCATTCCTTCCGTTAGTTTGGTTAATAAGGGAGTGGATGCTACTGGTCTGTAGTTGGTTAGTTCACTGGCGTTTTTCTTTGCGTCTTTGGGTATGGGGGTGAGTAATATGTTACCTTTCTCTTTCGGGAAGGTTCCATTTTGTAACATGTAGTTCAGATGTTTTGTTATGTCTGTTATAAATTGTTGGGGAGCATATGTCATAAGGTTGTTTGGACATATGTCTAGTTTGCAATGAGATTTAGCAAATCGTTTGAGCGTTTGAGAGATGATATCCTCTGATAGTGTCTCGTAGTTGGTCCAGATTCTGTCTGCTGGGTGTATGCCAGGGTTTGGGTCTAGGCAGTCAAGGAGTTCAGTATAGTCGATGTTACTGGCAGGTATCTTAAGTTGTAATTGTACGATTTTCTCATTGAAGTATTTCGCAAGGTTGTCTGCTCCTGGTGGGTCTTTGCTGTTGGTTGTGATTGGTGTAATATCTATTAGTTTATTCACGAGTTGGAAGAGTTTATGTGTGTCCTTGTAGTTTGATCCAATTACAGATTTGTAATATAGTCCTTTAGTTTGTCATATGGTGTATTTGTATTTCCTTTGGAGTTGTTTCCAGGCGTTAAGTGTGGGGTCGTCTTTCTTTTTGTTCCACGCACGTTCTAGCCTTCTAACTTGTGTTTTAAGTTTTTTCTGTTCTTCATTGAACCATGGTATTGAATTCTTTCTGTGTGAGGTTCTTGTTTGGATTGGAGCAATATTGTCTAATATGGATCTGCATCTCTCGTCCCATTCTAGGAGGAATTGGTTTGTATCTGCTTTTATTGTCCATCCGTTATAGTAGATCTGTTGCCAGAATAGTACCGGGTCTATTTTTCCTCTCGTGTTATAGGTTTTTCGTTCTAGTTTGTTCGGTGAGTTTTTCGTTCGCCATTGGAGGAAAATGTTTGCCTTATAGTGGTCAGACCACGGTGCTAGTTTCCATTTTGTGTCTGTTAGTATAAGGTTTGAGTTGGGGTCGAATTTGTATGTGAGGATGTCTAGTGTGTGTCCTTTGATGTGAGTTGGTTGCGTGTTTGTCCTATGAAGATCCCATAGTTATAGGAACTCTTCACATTCTTGGGTGTTTGTTGAGTTGAGATCTTCAAGGTGCAGGTTGATATCTCCTATTATGATAAGATTTGAGGTAGAGACACAAGTGTTTGAGATAAAGTCCATGAAGTGTGTTTGTGAATCTTGCCAATCTTCTATGGGTGAAGGGGGGCACCTAGATGTGGGTATAGTGGGTTTTGGAGGGCTCGCTGTTTCCTCCACAAACGTAACAGGTAGGGGGGATGGACCTGGGTCCACCTGTCTGAAGTGCACTGCATCCACTAAAACTGCTCCAGGGACCTGCATACTGCTGTCACGGACCTGAGTATGACATCTGAGGCTGGCATAGAGACTGGCAATCAGTATTTTGAAAGATATTTTTTGAGGGTGGGAGGGGATTAGTGACCATTGGGGGAGTAAGGGGAGGTCATCCCCGATTGTCTTCGGTGGTCGCCTGGTCATTTTGGGCACCTTTTTGTGCCTTGGTCATAAGAAAAACACGACCAGGTAAAGTCATCCAAGTGCTCGTCAAGGACGCCCTTTTTTCCCATTATGGGTCAAGGACGTCCATGTGTTAGGCACGCCCAAGTCCCGCCTTCACTACGCTCCCTTGAACTTTGGCCGTCCCTGCAACGGAAAGCAGTTGGGGACGTCCAATATCGGCTTTCGATTATACTGATTTGGACGACCCTGTGAGAAGGATGTTTATCTTCTGATTTATGTTGAAAGATGGGTGTCCTTTTCTTTCGAAAATGAGCCCAATGGCTTCCACAGTGTACGTTATGCTGTCTTTACATGAGATCAGCTCAGTGGACCCTGGTTTCTCAGTGGTATCAAGCCATGGGGAGTCTAGAAGATGTCATCCAAGTGACTGCAGAGCTTGCACGCTCTCTTCAGTGGTGAGAATTTGATCCAATTTGACTCTGGAACTTCCATTCCAATTTCCTCAGCCACAAAATGTGCTGACGATGGATACATTCTTCCTGGGATGGGGAGATCATATAGATGGGGCTCACGCTCGAGGTACTTGGTCTGCTCAGGAGTCAAATCTTCAGATCAATCTCTTTGAGCTTCGGGCGATCTGGAATGCTCTAAAGGCTTTTAGAGGTCGGCTATCTCACCAAATTCTCATCCTGACAGACTCAGGTTGAAAGCTGCTTGTATACTTTTTCAAATTTTACAGGGTTTCACCTCTGAACTGCTGACTAAGACCACTTTACTACATTTGGTCCAGTCTAACAGACTGAAAGAACACCTGATGCTAGTGTCACCATTTCAAAAGACAATTCGAAATCAGATTTTCAGTTCTCTATTCCCTATACTTGGAGTTAAAATATGGAACTCTCTACCTATTGCCATCAGAACAGAAAATAGCTACCTTCGCTTCAGGAAGAGGGTAAAAACCATTCTCTTCCTAAAGCCTGCTTCATAACAATCCATTGACTTCTACCTCCTAGTATCATCCATTATCCTTTCCTGTAATATGGTCTCTAATTGTTCTCATACCACACACTAACATTATTGGCTTTTGTCTCACCTAGAATGAACCCTGGAAAGGGGATATTAGTGGTATACAAGAATTGATTTGAAGATGGTGTACAGCAAGAATAAGTCAAAAATTAAGCATTAGACAATTATAGGAGTAAAAATATTCAAATAACAGTACAAAGTATGGCATAGCATACTGCTTGCAATGTCAAAACAATACGTAATAAAACATTTTAATAGACATTGTACTTTTATGACCTGTTTAACAAAACAAGAATCCCAGCATGACTAACGCTATATAAACTGGTCTTTCATACTCTGAGAGATAATTAAGTGCTCATATGAATCCCCTGTGAACCACAGCTCCCTGCCGAGTCCTGTTGCTATGAGTAACATGAAGGGTGTAAAATTGAACTTCATACTAGATGCCTCTAAACTTTGCTGACATGTAGAGGCTTGATACAGTGTTTAGTACAACCGTGTACCTTTTCAGATACCTTCATTAAAAACAAAATACTCTGCTTTATATAAATATGATGAGGTTAAGAAGAGGATTTCTAAAAAGAGACACTACTGTTTGGTATGATGTCAAGGTAAGGCATTTCAAGCACTTGTTTGGTTAAAACAGGTATTGTCACATTGCAGGACTAGAGGAAAATATAGACTTCTTCCTTGTTTCACCTTAACTTTAATACCTTTTCCAGAGCAGTATTCTAACCAAAGGTTTTTTTTTCTGAGGTAAAGCTGTTTTTTTTTTTTTTTTAAGTTTAACTTTGACTGTGAAAATAAGTGTAGTTCTGTAAGCAAAACTGTGACATGCAGAGTTTTATCTTTAGATTGAACTGTATTCCATCAGAAAAAGCAAATTGCCAAAGCTAAGATGTTTTCTTTGTAACCTTGCTGTTTGCCTTGCTTGTGGCAAAATAGAAAGATCAAGGTTGAGCTTGCTTTTAATTTTTTTTTTTTAAATTTCCAGTTCTTTCCTCCTCATTACAAAGGGTGTGTGAGCCTTTCTTTGGTGGATTTTCTGAAGTCTGAAAAGTCAGAATATGAGTTCGTGAAACACCATATTAGTGCTTTGGTGGAACAAAGTAGTAGCAGAAGGGAGGCAGTTTTTTTTAAAGCTCTTCCCTCTGCTTACAGGGTTTTTTTTAAAGGGTATGAGTAAAATACCTCCCCCCCCCCTTTTTTTTTCCTGTTTGTGTACAGTTTGTGATGCTTAGATTACCTGGCTCCTTACCAGGAGTTTTGAAAACCACCTTGTCTGAGACAAAACATTACAATGAATTATTATGGACTCCTTTTATTAATGCGCTTTTACTTTGATTCTTTCCTGTGTGTTCAAATAGCCAGTTTTCCATTTTACAAATTAATGGACATTTTCTAATGTTGTTATTAGTGCGCACATGTTTATGTGATTACACACAACTTCATGTGTTTTTTTTTGTTCCTCTCCACTTTCTGATCTTGTTTCATCATTAGCGCACGGCCGGTAGCAAAACTTAGTCCACGCCAAAATTTACACATGGAGCACCATTATTCTGTAATTTATGCATGAAATTAGAAGTCCTGTCCCGTTCTGTCCAAAACGCCCATAACTCATTTCTGCGCCCCCTTTTTTGGACCCCATGTAAATTTTAGGCACGTTGGACCCAATTAAATCTAATTAGTAGTACTGTCCAATTTCTGATTTGAATTGATTCTCCAATTTGTTTTCGATGAATCGATTCTTTTTTCTGAAAAAAATTGGATAGTTCGATTCCCCACGTGCACCTTTTAAAACTGTTGTTCTTCACTGGCAGGGAGCACGAACAACCAGCAACACTGCTCATGCCGGCTGCACACCCCTCCCAATGATTTGACTTCCTGTTTCTGCAGAGGTGGGAATACGCCAAAGGGAAGGCTGTGGGGCCCGTGGGAACAGTATTGCTGGCTGCTCGTGCTCCCTGCCGGTGAAGCACAACAGTTTTAAAAGGTACGCGGGGGGGGGGGGGGGGGGGGCTCGAACTGCTGCTTAAAACATAGTGTTTATTTTGCTTTAAAGTGGTAGATCTTCCTTCTCCCTCTCCTCCCATCCCCCAACTGTGCGCACACTTTTCTGGGCTTGATTGAACAATTTTTGATAGATTTTGTTCTTATTATTTCTGCAAAGGTTTACTTGTATACTGCTTAGTGATTTGCATAAAGAGTTTTTTGTTAACTGTCATTGGTGCTCTTTCCACTACGAAGTTTTCTTTACTTGGATGTATTTCTTTAAAACTGCAAATTAAAAAAAATTGCAGCTACTATATAATAGCACTTTTATTCATCTTTGAAGAATAAAATAGATTCTTCTTCTGCAGTATTATCTGCAACTTTTTCATTCTAGAATGTATGTGTGACAGTAGCTATAACCATTGTATATAATTTATGTAATCATGCTCATGTTGTATAGATTATTTACTTAAAAGTGACATACAACTTTTTATCATATATGGACATCTGATCATAATCAGTGGCTGTATTTCAAAGAAAGGTCTAATGCAACTATAGTGTTGTAATACTGAAACCCATTTTGCATAGATATTGAGGTTGAAGAAAGACTTGTGGACCACTGCTTTGACGTTTTCAAGTTGTCCAGCAACAGTAAAACAAGTTTCTCTGATCCTTTCTCTCCCAGTGAGAATAAACAGACAGCAGACAGCTACTAGGCACTGTATCATTTAACAACTGAGGTGAGGGTAGCTCAGTGTTTCCCAAGTCGGTCCTGGAGTACCCCCTTGCCCGTCAGGCATACACTGCATATTCATTATGAATATCCTGAAAACCTGACTGGCAAGAAGGTAGGTACTCCAGGACTGACTCGGGAAACACTGAGCTGGCTACCTTCACCTCAGTTGTTAAATGATGGGCAGTGAAACTAGTATAAACTCTAAGACACAGCACCTTTTAGCAAAAACAATGTGAACTAATTTGTTGCAAATATCGCTAATTTCAAAGGACTTCAACCAGAAATCCTTTTTATGTATTGTTAAATAAGCAAAGCAAATTCTGGATATATTCTTGATTTGTTTTTTTGTGCCCAGGATTTGTCCAAAATAATTTTCAATTGCTGCTGACAAACTATAAGGTGAAATTTGTTAATAAAACTATTCACTTCACATAAATATAACGCACCTAATCTATTCATTTTCATAGTAGCCTTAAAGAACTGAATCGAATCAAATCAAAACATCAATTCATATGAGCAAATTGAAAACTTTTTGACTGAAGCAGACATCATTGCTAATTTGTGCCAGTGATTTGCTTGTTAAAAAGCCAATTATTGGCACTAATTTGCTTGTTCAATTAAATCACACACAAATTGAAACACCTATATTTGTGCATGCAATTTTTGGTGACCTTTATAGAACTCAGGAGGTTAATTTCTTTGTTTATATTGGACTCTGATCAATTATTCAGTATTGCCATTAGAGCATGCAAATATGCCATGAGAAGAATGGAAAACCTGTGTACATTTTAGAATCCCAAGTGTGACTTTTTAACACCTGCAAGCAGTGTGGTAGTGTAATAACATTTAACACGGAGTATTAATTATTAATGTGTTCTAACTGCTGCATTAAACAGCTAATACAAAAATTCATACTGGGGGCATGGTATGAATGAATGAATGTATGGGTGGGACTTCTGCAATGTAGTTAGCATAGGGCAGTAACCTTTCTGCTAACTGCTTGGTATTGACTGTGGCTGCCTTCCTCAAAAGTGCTGGAAACTGTGTGGCTGTCCCCAGCAGATAGTGCATAAGTTTTGCATTTAATGTGCCTTAATTTTGGCTGTTACTGTGCATTAGGTACAAAACCTTAGTACAGCTTATTAAGTAGACCCCATTTGGGAAACTTTATAAAATGTCCTTCAAACGTTTATGTAATGGCTGCAAATACTATTTCCTAAAACTACTGGGCTGTCATGATATTTATGCTATATATTATTATTTCTCGCAGTAAAATACCTCCTTATTATTGGTGCTGTTTTTCAGAATATACTTGCAAGATATTCATATGCTTTACAAATTATAGGGGGAGGTAGACGGTTTTCTGTTGAGGTCAAACTTTTATTTTATGTTTATTGCTGCATTAGTCCTTATCAATATGGGGAAATAAGTCAACTACTTTAGACTAACTTAATGTTTTTTTGACATGTGTTTGAGAGTTATTACTTCAGTGACGAAGAGAGGATAGCTCTCAGAAGCTTGTCAAAGAAACATAAAGCTAGTCCAATAAATAGGTATCAACTACAACTCATTTGACTCTTTATTTACACATTTTTGCATAGCAGTAAGTTTATGTGTATCTCTCTCTTTCTCTCTCTGTGTGTTTGTATATATTATTATGACTGCACAGTGATTATAAACTTTAATTGCTTGGTTGATTGTAATTAAATAATTTAATTGCAAGATTACTCAAATAAATTGATAATAGACGGATTTATTTTCAGATGCTCTGCTATAGTAATCCTGACTGCATGAAAGGCCAACTCTCCTCCTGCCATACAGCATCTCTCTCTCTCTCCCCCCCACAGCATCCTGCATCACTCTTTTCTTTTTCTCCCTCTTCCCCTCTCACCAACCAGCATTAACCCCTCTGTCTCTCCCCCCCCCCTCACAACCCATGATGCAGTATCACCCATCTTTCTTATTTCTTCTCTTCTATCCCCCCCTTCCCAATTATTTAATTGCAAGATTACTCACATAAATTGATAATAGACAGATTTATTTTCAGATGCTCTGCTATAGTAATCCTGACTGCATGAAAGGTCAAATCTCCCCCTGCCATACAGCATTTCTCGCTCTCTTTCTCTCTCTCCCCCTCCCCCCCAGCATCCTGTATTACTCGTTTCTTTTTCTCCCTCTTCCCCTCTCACCAACCAGCATTACTCCTCTGTCTCTCCCCCCCCCACAACCCATGATTCAGTATCATCCATCTTTATTTCTCCTCTTCTATCCCCCCTTCCCATCACCATCCAGCTTTGTCCAGCCTGTCTCTTCCCCCCTATCCAGTATTGCCCTATCTCCCCTCCCCCGCCGTCATCATTATTCTTCTTTGGCCTGTTTGTCTCCCTATTCTCTCCCTCTCCTTCTTGCTCACTAGGTCACCAGCTCTTCTGCCAGAACTGCTGCTTCCCAGGGTCTCTAGGAGGGTGGTGGAAGCTCCTAGGGTCTCTAGGAGGATGGTGGAAGCATCAGCAACAGCAAACACAGGCATGGGATCATTGCCTTGTGTGCACTGCTGCTAGCTCTGCTGGTCCCAGAAACAGGAACTTACATCTGCTCTGATGTAACTTCCTGTTTCTTTGGCCATCACAACACCTTGCCCCTGAACACTACTACTACGTATCATTTCTATAGCACTGTACACCTTACACAAAAAGACAGTCCGTGCTCAAAGAGCTTACAATCTAGAACACAAGCCCCCACTTCTCACAGAGGCTGACTCTTCCCCTTGGGAGCTACACAGGAGTCTCCACGGTGGTCTAAGGGCTAGAGTGGGAATGGTCCCCCTCCACTCCTAACTCAAGACTGTGCCAGATCCAGAATAGCTACCACTAGGGGTCGTGTGCCATTTTGAATTTGGCATAGTCCCAGAGTTGGAGCAGAAGGGGACTGCTTCTATCCTGGGCCACTGGGTCATCATGGAGACCCCTAGGTAAGGCTTGAGGCTTATGTTGGATTGGGGGTTATGGTGATCAGGGGGGATAGGATGGGATGGGGTTTGATACTTGAGGGGGTATGTTGAGGAGACTGCAGAGGTGATGTAGATGGCCTTTGAAACTGTGGGAAGGGATACCCGGGGGGGTGGGGGGGATGCTGTGGTAGGACTTCATTATTTATTTTATTCTGAATGGGCCAGCACTGCATCAGGTGCTCTTGTGCTACCTGTCACTGAATGAAACTCAATGGCCATACAGTAGCTGCGATAAATGTAGGGCACATGCTGAACTCAAGGCCTTCATTTACCATAAAGGCGTTGCACTTGATAGTTTTGCCACTAATGTGTCGTAAGTACAAAACCTTACTACACTTTATTAAAAGTGTTCCTAAGATTATTTCACTAACTGGGCAATTCTGTAAACTGGCGCCTAGAGGTACCTGCCACTTACACGCATCAAAGGTGTCATTAATTAACAGTTATGCGCTTATGTGCCCTAGTCACTTTGCTGTAAAGTAGTGCCTAGGTGCCATAGCACCTAACTGCAAGGGGAGGAATACATGTGGATGAGCCATGGCTGTGTCTTCCAGTTATGAGCGTACTTCATAGAATACTATAAATTATGTGTGTCACTTAGCACACCTAGGCACACCAATTTGCGCTGGCCATTGTTGTGGCATAAGAGGCATGCTTAAACTTGGGGGCACCATAACAGCATAAGAATAGCCATACTAGGTCAGACCAATGGTCCATCCAGCTCAGTATCCTGTTTCCAGCAGTGACCAATACAGGCCATGACTACCTGGCAGAAACCCAAATAGTAGCAACATTCCATTCTACAAATGCCAGGGCAAACAGTGGCTTCCCCATGTCTGTCTCAATAGCAGACTATGGACTTTGGCCAAACCTTTTTTAAACCCAGATATGCTGTTACCACATCCTCTGGCAATGAGTTCCAGAGCTTAACTATTCACTGAGTGAAAAAATATTTCCTATTTGTTTTAAAAGTATTTACATGTAACTTCATTGACTGTTCTCTAGTCTTTGTACTTTTTGAAAGTGTAAAAATTGATTCACTTTTACCTGTTCTACATTTAGTCTTAACTAATTGTCAGTTATTCTAATTAGGATAACACGAGGGGAATTTTCATTAGAGTTTTGATGACATTTAATTACTTTCTGAGAAGCAAATACTAAATAAATCACACAATATACCATATAATCTTAAGGTTCTTTATGTTACTCTAGTATCCGTAGTACCTTATGAAGTTTAAACAACACAATAATACTAAGATGCAGACAGCACTCCAGCAGCAAGAGGAGTGCAATCTAGTCTTTTGCATTGAGTGTCACATTTATGATTATCTCCCAGTTGGCAAATGGTTATATGTGTGTACTTGATACAAAGAGCTCCTAGCTCTCAGAGAATGAGTCCGTTCTCTTGAGACTAGAGTAGCAGACTTAGAGGAGCTGAGGAAGACAGAGAAGTACATAGAGGAGGCCTATAGAGATGTAGAGAAGTCCAACTTCCAGTCTGGCAGCCCCTGTGCTGCCTTGGAGGAGGGAGGTCTTCTGGAATGACAGCCTCACCCTGGTGAAGTTAGAAGTAATTCTGTAGCCAGAACCTGCCCACCAGGGGATGCAGTATCCTTTCACACTGAGGATGTGTCTCTAGGAGCTTCTGCCCAGGAAAGAAGGGTTAGGACAGCTGTTGTAGTTAGTGATTCAATCATTAGGCATGTAGATAGCTAGGTGACTGGTGGATGTGAGGATTGCCTGGTCACTTGCCTGCCTGGTGCGAAGGTGACGTACCTCACACTTCACCTAGATAAGATTTTAGGTAGTGCTGGGCAGGAGCCTGCTGTCTTAGTACATGTGGGTACCAGTGACATAGGAAAATGTGGGAGGGAGGTTCTAGAAGCCAAATTTAGGCTCTTAAATAGGAAGCTGGCACTTTTAAAAAGGAGACAGAGCAGCTTTTAAACTAAAATGGGGGCAAAGCCGACAGTCAGCCAGGAGTGCATGGTTTGGTGTGGAGTATCCTCAAAGGATACTATTGAAACAAGATATTTAGGTAGTCCCAATAGAGAGGTTTCAATAATAGTGAAAGAAAGCCAGACATGTTTAATGGGAGAACAGATTAAAGAATGCAAATTATGAAAAAGAGATTACTGACTCGATCCAAGATGGCGACGGTTTGACTAGCGCCGACGGACGTGCTACCAATCGGTGTTCAGGCAGTACCTGGAAAGAGCTCCTTTCCTGTCGAGGAGATGGGAAAGCGACGAGGAAAAGTCAGGGATGTTCCCTCCGACCCTGGCGGGAAACCTCAGCTCTCACAGCCGACGCTTGAACGTTTTGGAATTGCGTCCGGTTCTGGCTTTACTTCTACTCCCGCAGCTGGTGCCAGCGTCTCGGCGCTGACCGACAGTGGCGACGGGGCTTCCTTAAGCCCTGTTTTACGTATAGCGCCCCCTCAACCAGGATGAGAGAGCTCCCAGACAAGTCCTGCCGCTTCCAACCTAAGTGGTGAAGGGAGCGAGCAGGGAGGGAACTTGCTGGCAGCAGGAACACCAATTGAACGATTGACTGAACCAGAGAAGAAAACAACTCCGTTTGTGGCATCTACAATCGTGAGTACCCTGGAACAAGTTGTTCAAGCACCTCCCCTGGTTTTTATTGAAGGGAATATTGAAAAACCAGCTATAGTGACTTTGGAGTCACTTTGGGACCTGAATTCCACAACTCTCTCGGCTTTGAAGTTATCTATTTCAAAGAATTCTGAAACTATTAAAGTTTTAGCTGAGACTGCACTTAAACAATTGCAAATTAATGAGGTTCAAGCGGCTGAAGTAAAAAGCCTCTCTGAAAAGGTTGAAAAAATGGAACTTGTGGAAACATCATTGATTAAAGAAAGGAATTTTGCTTCTAGACGCATGGAATATTTAGAAAATCAATCTAAGAGACTTAACCTGCGCTTCATAAATTTTCCAAAATCACCATTACTTTCCCCGGTACAAATGGTTAAGAAATATTCTGTCGATATTTTGGGAATGCCAGAGACTTCACTGCCACCAATTACAAGAGCTTATTATATTCAAATTCCTGGGCAACTTCCAGAAAATTTAAATCCTCAGAATGCAATGAATCTGACGGCTTTCCTGGAATCATCTTTGGAGGTGGTCACGCAAAGAACTACTTTGTTAGTGACTTTTGCACTAGAACTAGATAGAGATGCAGTGCTTAGATTATCTCTAACAACAGAAAACGTATTTACAATATCAATGTCTCTGGTAACATTCAACCACTTGTATACACAAACCAGGACTCTTAGCCACCAACTTCAAGAAAGTGCTAGCAAAACAGTTCACACCAGTATAATGTGGCAGATCTATAATTTATATGTATAGAGTACCCTCAGATATAAACCACTGTAACTGCAGTCAATAATGCTGCTAAAAAGTGGCATAGCACTTCTTTCATTGGGTAACTCTGACAATTTTTTGGGGAGAGCAACATATGCTCATTTTTTTATGCATCCCAAACACCACAGTGCTATAAAATCACTTGTAACTTTTAAAATAGTATATACTAGGTGAAAACTGTGCACTTATCTTTTGAGTTCTTGCCTCCCAGGCAGAACTATCTTGCCTTGTTAAAACATTTATCAGTTGCCTTTCCCTGGAACTGGGCAGTTCCAAGGAAAGGCAACTGATAAATGTTTTAACAAGGCAAGATAGTTCTGCCTGGGAGGCAAGAACTCAAAAGATAAGTGCACAGTTTTCACCTAGTATATACTATTTTAAAAGTTACAAGTGATTTTATAGCACTGTGGTGTTTGGGATGCATAAAAAAATGAGCATATGTTGCTCTCCCCAAAAAATTGTCAGAGTTACCCAATGAAAGAAGTGCTATGCCACTTTTTAGCAGCATTATTGACTGCAGTTACAGTGGTTTATATCTGAGGGTACTCTATACATATAAATTATAGATCTGCCACATTATACTGGTGTGAACTGTTTTGCTAGCACTTTCTTGAAGTTGGTGGCTAAGAGTCCTGGTTTGTGTATACAAGTAGATTATCTCTAAGACATTTAAATTCTTTATTTATGGGTTCAAAAGTAAGGGTTTTCCCGGATTTGTCCAGGGAAACCCAAAAGAGACGTAAGTTATTTCTAGATTTGCGTCCTAGGGCAGTGGCTCTGGGAGCAAATTTCCTTTTGAAATTTCCTTGCATGTGTAGGATTCTCCTCCACACAAAACAATACCAATTTTTTGAACCCAAACAGTTGGATGATTTTTTGAAAGGTAAAGAGAGTATTATTGTGAAAATTTAGACCCGAATGTAACACTGTAAAGCAGCTTTGAGTAAGTCGGCAGAACATGGCGCAGTCTTGGTTTAACAGAATTGATATAAGCTGGGTATTAAATAGCTTGTTTAATATTTCTAAATTCTTGGATCATTTACCTTATTTGTGGACGATAACACTTCGTTAATTTCGTACTACTTATTTTTCCTTATGCTTTTTTCAGTATTGTGTATTATTATTCTTGATTGAATAGTATTATGTATATTAAAATGTAAAAAAAAAAAAAAAAGAATGCAAATTATCTCCATCAACTTAATGGCAGCTTGTAGATGCTAGGAAAAAAACACAATTTGAAGTGTCTATATACAAATGCTAGAAGTCTAAGAAATAAGATGGGGGAATTGGAGTATATAGCACTAAATGGATTTGAAACTAGAAATAATAAGCCCAAAAATCAAGTATCAAAAAGGATCATCTTTAGACCCAACCAGTTATCATCCAGTTGTGAACTTACCACTGCTCTCATTAATCATTGAAAATACTGTCTTCTTTCAACGTTCTGAATTTATAGTTAATACCAATGTTCTGCATCCAAATCAAACTGGTTTCTGATGCCATCAGAGCACAGAAATGGCATTATTGGGTATCACCACCCTTATTTGTACTCATTTAAATAAGTTTAAATCAGTTCTTCTAATTTTGCTCGATGTCTCTGCGGCCTTTGACCTGATAGATCACTCCCTTCTCCTTGAAAGATTACATGATATAGGAATAACAGATCTAGCACTTGACTGGTTCACTTCATACCTAGAAAATAGGTGCTGTGCAGTTTCTACTAACAATACTACTTCTGAACCATTGACAATCAACTGTTGCATTCCCCAAGGATCAATACTATCCCTGATACTTTTTAATATTTTTCTTTCACCTCTTCTAATACTAACCCAGAGTCCGGGTGTGCATATGTTTGTATATGCAGACGATATCCAAATTCTGTATCTCTTTTGCACCACAAAAAAACAAGAAATTAATCAGAAACTTAAGCTTATTTCATTGATCTATCCCACAGCTCTTATGATGTTAATACATCCTCTAATAATCAGTCAACTAGATTACTGCAGTTCTTTGTACATGGGCATAAGGGTAAAGGAGCATTACAGAGTACAACTCATCCAAAACACAGCTATAAAACTTATTAACTGACCTAAAAAGTATGATCATGTTACACCTTATCTTAAAAAAGTCCACTGGTTGCCCATAACTCACCGGATTACACATAAATTATTGTTACTAGTATTTAAAATCCACATGTCTGACGAGCTCCTTTATTTCACAATATTTAGTCCCATATATTCCACCTAGAGTTCTTAGATATGCACAGCTACTTCAAATTAATGTGCCAACGTACAAAAAGATCAATCATGAACATATTAGGGAAGTGATTTTTTTTTTTCAGTACAGGCCTCGAAAATTTGGAGCACTGCCAAATTCTTTATCACAATCCCGATCTCTCGACTAGTTTAAAACTGATCTAAAAACATTTCTCTTTGAAGATGCTTATTCTGCTACTCCATAATTCCATAATTTCCAAACCCTAAACTTTGAAGCTCAGTGAGGTTGCTGAGGAACTGGAGGACGGGCTAGGATACCTTTTGTTTCTACTGTATCCTTTACTTTGCTATTATTAAATGGCATTCTTTCCCCTCCCCCATTGTGGATAGTATGTTATGTCTAAAACTAACCCCCTTCAAATTCTAAACTTAAATTTTTCAAATTGTACACAACCTAGATGGTACTTCCTATGGGTGGGATAGAAATTCTTTTCATAAACTTGAAACTGAATGAAGAGATAGATATAATAGGCATCTCAGAGTCCTGGTGGAAGGAGGACAATCAATGGGACACTGTGTTATCAAGATACAAATAATATCGCAATGATAGAGTGGATAAAATTTGAGAGCGTCAAATTTGCGTTACATTGGCCATCCTCCAATCTTCAGGTACTATGGACAATTTTATCGACAAAATCACTAACAACTGATCAGCGATTTCAAGTTTGAGTTCTTTCAGTACCTTAGGGTGTATGCCGTCTGGTCTAGTTGAGGTACTACTCTTTAATTTGTTGATTTGGTTCAGTATGTCTTCCAGGTTCACCAAGATTTCTTTCATTTACTCTGCATTGTCCCCTTGAAAGCCATTTCTTGTACAGGCAGATCTCTTACATCTTCTGTAAAGACCGTAGTGCGATACTGTGAGTGAGCTGGGCTTGGGACCTAGAAAAAGTGACACCATGCAACAGGTTAGAGTGAACGAAATTAACATTTATTAAAGGTGTTGGGAAGGGGGGCCCTGTTGAATTCACAGGGGAAGGGGAAAATCCAGTGCAAATTTAGTCTTGAACAGAAGAATGTCCATCGTGGCCTGCCCCTTGTGGTCTGCTCCTGCAGGACCACTGCATGCACTACAGAATCTTGGTAAAGCAATTCTTCCTCTTGGCTCTGGGCTAGCTTCCCAGAGTTACCAGTACAAGTGTTAACATTTTACTAGCTAGCCTGCCTCAGGCTGGATTCAACATGCAAAGCTATAAGGTCCAAGTTAAACTTGGCCTACCTGGCTGTTGTTCTGGTTCAGAGGTATGTGGTGAAGGTGTGTGCAGAATTCTTTGCTCCTTTCCTCTGGGCCTCCTTAACTCCACTCTGGCCCTGCCTTTTTAAGTTCCTGGCTCCACCCCTTCTATCTCACTTCCTTCCTGAGCGGGGCTAAGGGGTTTAAAATGGCTCACAGTACCTGAGGGATCCTTCTATAGGGTGAGGGACAGTGTTCTGTATACCCCCTCACATGAAGTAAAGAATTCATTCAGTCTTTCTGCTATGGCCTTGTTGTCTCTGAGTGCCCCTCTTTCTCCTTCATGATCTACCGGTCCCAAAGATTCCCTCACAGGCTTTCAGCTTCTGATGCATCTATCTTGCCAGTGCTTATGTTGCTTCTTATTTTCTTCATTCGTATCCTTTTTCCATTCTTTGATGGATTCTCTTTAGGCCCTAATAGCCTCTTTCACTTCACCTTTTAACCATGCAGGTTGTCATTTGCTCTTCATTTCACTTTTGTAAAAATGTGGAATACACCTTGTCTGGGTTTCTAAGATGGTGTTTTTGAACAACATCCATGCCTGATTTAAAGTCCTAACCTTTGCATCTGATCCTTTTGGCTTCTTTTTAACCGTTTCCCTCTTTTTTATCATAGTTACCCTTTAAATAATTAAATGCTGCTACAGTAGATTTCCTTTGTGACTTCACTCCAGATATCAACTCAAATTTCATGTTGTGATCAGTGTTTCCCAATGGACCCAATACTATGCCCTGCATTCCACTAAGGACTAAATTTATAATAGCTCCCCCCCTTGTCTGTTCCTGGACCAATTGCTCTAAGAATCAGTCATTTATTATATCTAGGACTTTTACCTCCCTAGCGCTTCCTGATGTAACATTTATCCAGGCAATATTGGGGTAATTGAAATGGCCCATTATTATACTGTTGCTCAAATTGTCAGCTTTTCTAATTTCTGTAAACTTTTCTTCATGTGTCTGTTCATTCTGTTCTGTACTAAGTTATGGTATTATTTAGTAAGAGAATCTTGACACCAGGATGCTGTTATAGAATTAGTACTATATCTATATAGGAAAAAAACAGTTAAAGGATGGGCCCTGAATAGCACATAATTCCTTACTTCTGCTTTCCTATATTTACTTTTTTATAAATTTGGTATTACATTTTCAGAAGGTTATACGAGGACACACTTGAAAGGTAAAAAGCAATTACAAAATGCAGACTTCAAAATATTAAGATTAATGTAAGAAAAACATTTTTAAAAATTTGAAGAATAAAAATTGCATTGTAGTTGCATAAGACCTCCAAAGGAAGAGGAGGGAAGCCATAACATACTAGTTTCTATCAGTGAAGAATAAAAATAGCCATAGGCAATGTCATTTCATAGGTCTTTTCTCAGTGCTGTTTCTGTCCTGCCAAATCAACTTCTGTTGGAACAGATCTGTTCTCCCAAAAATTCTGAAGATGAATAGTTTCATAAAATATATAATGATTGCCTCAAAAGTTATTTTACATGCTCAAGGAAATCTAAGATTGAAAGTGGCATTATCTCCCACCTAGTAGACTGAAAATGTCTATGCCTCATCTGAGAAGCCTTAAAATCATTAGGAAAAATAGACACATTGGGGCAATTCTACAACTGGACCCCGAGAATACAGCATCTGGACACCTAGATTTTTTAAAAATAGAATGATAGATGCGCTCATAGCAGGTAATGCTATCATTTTATACATTTATGCACCTTCACTTTCTAGCCTTGGAGCTGGTGTAAGTGCAGTCACCTAAATACAGCAGGAGTATGCATAATTTATAGTACTCTGTAAGTTCCATGTGTAAGTGGAAACCCTGCCTATGTCCCACCCATGTGTATGTGGCCTTGTATTTATGCATTATGTAAGTTAGGTGCGCTATTAAAGAATAGCACTTAGGTGCCGTTCTCACACTTTGAACACTGTGAGATTGACAACACCAACTTCTTCAATGGTGTGACAAGTTTTTTTTTTTTTTTTACAAATATTTGTGCTTCTCAACTATATCACAAACATTAGTTTACTCATTTCTAATATTTAATTATACTAGTTGCTTTACTAAGGGACCCTTTTACTAAGCTGTGAAGGCACCTACATGCGCCCAGTGCGCGTCAGTTAAGAGTTACCGCCTGGCTACCGTGTGCAGTAATTTCATTTTTGATGTGCATCTGCTACGCGCCCCGGAAAATATTTTTATTTTCTGGCGCGTGGGCGGCAATCGACATTTTATGCAGGTAGACCATTACCGCCTGGTTACTGCATGGCGGTAATGTCTCAGACCCAAAATGGACACGTGGTAATTTTCATTTTGCCGCATGTCCATTTTTGGCAAAAATAAAATAAAGGCATTTTTTACAGGTGTGCTGAAAAATGATTCTACTTGTGCCCAAAACATGCGGCTACATTACCGCAGACTATTTTTCAGCGTGCTTTTGTAAAAGGACCCTTAAATACTTATTTGAGCAAGTGTGCCACTGCCGGGTGGGGACATATTCCAACATGACTCATGTTTTGCTTTAAAAAGCTGTTTCAAGGAGAGTCCCCTGGTAATAAGACGGAAGGTGTAAATACATGTTTAACACCCTCCTCCCCCAAAGATATATCCTGATCCTCTGTCATACACTACTCTCAAATACCTGTTTAAAGTCAACACCAGCTTCACCGGTCAGCGTTTTACCACTGTAAAATGGCGGTCACAGTAACTCGATTCCTCTGTGTCGACGAGGATGACTTCGCATCCTCACGTTGCCTCTGACGATGGACGGTCCAGGGAACTCTACTCAGCAGTCAGCGTTGAGACAGGTGGAGACCCGCTCGATGCACTACTGCTCCCAGTGTCAACAGGTCTAGCAGCAGTCATGTGGGCCGACATTCTCAATGCCGGTACAGGACTAGATGTCAATGCTGACACCGCTGACCTCAATGCAGATGCGTTGGACCTGGCTGCAAAAACTTTCTCACGTTAAGCTTCTCTGTCAACCTGGGTCTGCTTCTTCATCCAAAGACAGAGGACACAGCAGGGCTATGGTTGGGCCCTAAACGTGGGAGACACCAAGAATGGGTGTCCTTGCCAGAGATGGTCTGATTGCACCGAGTACAGTGATTGAAGCCACTGGGAACTTGAGTGGACATGGATGGAAAAACCTACGCAGCCAAATTAAATGGAGTGATGGTGCCAAAGAAAGGGGCAAGACACCAGAAAAAGAAAGAGAAAAACCAGCCAAAGTCAAGGCCTAAACGCAGCCCAATGACATGGAAAACAAAGGAAACTTAAATCTTGGAAATAAAAAAAAGAAACTAAGACAGTACAGGGAGAGAAAAAGGGAACCCGAATATGGGCACACCGAAAACCAAGTGGAAAACACACCAGAAAGCACAAAAAAGCTCTTTCCAGACCAGACTGTGAAGCAGCCACTCTTCACCGTAAAAATAACTGCAGTAACTGTGCTGTCGTGGCAGATCGGAAGGCACTTGCGCATGCATGGCAGAGCATGTCTCGTGCTCCACAAAGCTCTTGTAAAGCTTGTCATAAGCTCTGGACTGGGCAGCGCAGGACCACGTTACCCACATGAGAATTATGGCCTTCTTGTCCTTGGAGAAATTGGTTTACAAATTGAAATATCCAAAACATGGATTATCCATGAAATAAATTTTCAACTGAAGTTTACGCAAACATTTGAAAAATGAAGGCAGAATGGATCATATCAAACAGTAGGTGCATATCCCAAGTCTAACAACTGAAGTTGACAAGCTGATAGTTGTCATCCAGAAATATTAACTACTATCTTTTTTGGTTCATCATGTGTCCTCATGAACAGGAAGAAATGTTGACTTGTATTGTTCCATTTTCACATATGGGACAGCATTTTGCCAAACTTATGAGGAGACATTGGCATGTCATAGAATTGTACACTATTTTTCGTGATTTTTCCCATCATATACTACACTACGGGTAGAACTATAGGCGAACTGTTAGGGGGACAAAGATATCTTAAGAATTTAGTGAAACTTCAGATTCACTCTCATCAGTGTTGTGGACGGTGCCAGTGGTGTCAATTTTCAGTGAAAGTTCAGAGTGGCAGGATCCTCAGACCAAATTTTCTCTCATATCACATTTTGATACCACGTGCACCAGTAAAAATGTAGTGTATGTTATAATATGTCCTTGTAATCCTGTGTACATAGGTCGTAGTAGCCAGCCAGTGAAAATAAGATTAACTGAACATAAATCTAGGATTACTACAGAGAATGTTCAAATGCATTTAGTACAACTTTGGTTGACTTTTCTTCATACTGTTTCTGATATCAAATGGTGGATCATAGATCAAGTGATAGAGAGGTGGGAAGGTGGTTCTGTGGAAAAATATTTAAACTATAGAGATTAATGGTGGATATTTAAATTGAACACTGTGATTCCAAAGGGGTTGAATTTTGAAGTTGGGTGGATAACATTGGTTTAGCCCAAGAGCACATTGGGAGGAAGTACTAAAGATAGTGATACCAACACACTATTAAATAGGAGTTACTGTGACCACCATTTCTCCGTGATAAAACGCAGACTGGTGACGTTGGTGTTGACTTTAAAACCAGGTATTTGAGAGTAGTGTACGATAGAGGGTCAGGATATTTCTTTAAAGGGGGGGGGGGGGGGAGGTTAAAATGTATTTACACCTTCTGTTTTATTAACAGGGGACTCTCCTTGAAATAGCTTTTTAAAGCAAAACATGAGTTATGTCGGAATATGTCCCCAACCGGCAGTGGCACACTTGCTCAGATGAGTATTTAGTAAAGCAAATAGTATAATTAAAATATTTGAAATGAGTAAATTATTGTTTGTGATATAGTTGAGAAGCACAAATATTTGTTAAAAAAATCTTCCTGTCACACCAGTGAAGAGGTTGGTGTTGTCAGTCTCACTGTTTTTGAAAGTATATGTTCAGTGAATTACACCGCTGAGGTATGCAGTAAAGACTATTATTGCTTTGGGACTTACTTTTTGACCTGTTGTGGTTTAAATATCCTTAGCATAAAATTCTTGCTGTTGAATGATAGTTCCTTACCTAAAAGCCATCTGACAATCCCCACACCTTCTGCAGAAACCCTCTCCTTATTTTTCGTTATCAAGATTGACACCTTTCTTAAACCCTTTTCATCCTCTTACCTATTACCCTTCCCTTCCTCGCCCATCTCTTCATCGATTAACACTACCCCTTCACCTCCCCCTTTGTTCCATACACAATCTATTCAGTCTTTAAAAGTACTGATGTCAACAATGAAGTCTAGCTATTGTTCAAGGGACCCCATTCTGCCTGCCTAGTTAAATATCCTTACACTGAACCTGCTGCCCACACTCCTATCACTTATTAACCTCAATCTTACAACTGGCTGTTTCCTGACTTTATGGAAATTAGGTTCGGTTTGGTCCATTTTAAAGAAACCTAACCTGGATCTCTTAATAGGAAGTCATTATTATCCTGTTTCTAACATCTATACAGGTATGTCCCTCCACCTGCTAGATAGAGAGAATACTGAGACTGAGCTGGCTGCACAGGATCACATATACTAATCTCGGAGTTCTTTCTATCTCCATCTGCTGGTTGAGGGACATAACCCACAAGTCTCTGGATTGATCTGGGGACGCAATGGAAAGTTGTCACTTTTTCTGGAAAAAAAAATGATAGAAGGGCAGTTCAGGAGTCAATGGAAAGAGAGCATGTTGTTAGAGATTTAAGAATGGCATAAAGGGCTGAGGTATTGGGAGCCCTAGATATCTGTCTTGTGTAGTATTTCCTCTTAGCCTCCAAGATGTAGGATTTATATAAGCGTGCATTTTCGGGAGACAGAAGTGTGATGAAGTCTCCACTGGCTTTCAGTGTGATGGAGTTGACGTTGCAGGAATTTTAGTTATGCGTTGTACCAAGGATCTTTCTGTACCAAAGAGCACCAGTGAGAAATGGGAGCAGACACTTTATTATAGGCTTTCTTATGAGCAATATCCCAACACAAAGCCTGATCAGGAAGAGGAGGCCCAAAAAAGGTGCTGTAATCTAGTTCAAGGTTTTGTTTGAGGGATTAGGATGTGAACTTACTAAGATCTCAATATGTACAACTCTGAATTGGTTGTTTAGAAAGGTTTAATGTTGGTGCAAGAAAAGTTGATTGGATAGTGATCAGTCCATAGCAAAAGGGTCGCAGAAAAGGAACATTAATGGTAGATTGATAAGATAGTAAGACTGAGTGGGACCTACAGTGTATTTAAGTCTGTCAAATAGGTTGGATGGCTTAGATCTAAGACTAATGAGATCTGAAGCATAAAGTGCGATTGGATCAGATCATCAGAATTTTTATTTATTTATTAGGCTTTATTTACCGCCTTTTTGAAGGAATTCACTCAAGGCAGTGTACAGTAAGAATAGATCAACATGAGCAATAGGCAATTAAAGCAGCAAAAATATTCAAATAACAATACAAAGTAAGGCATAGTATACTACTTACAATGTCAACAAAATACGTAATAGAACATTTTAATTGACAGTGAAGGGTAACGCAAAGATGTAACATATAGATAGGTAAGAGAGTAAGAAGAGTTAGAAAGTAAGGTGACTGATTTAAAGAAAGTTGCACATGAGGTCAGAGAGATGGTTAAATATCTCAGTTAGGGTATGAGTGGATAAACATGTCCTGCTGCAGTACATGTGGCCCGAGTCACTCCTTGTGTGTGTGAGTGAGACTAACAAGTTAGTTACTTCTTCCATTAAAGGCCTGGTTGAAGAGCCAAGGTTTCACCTGCTTTCTGAAGTAGAGGTAGTCTTGTGTTAAACGGAGCCTTTCAGGAAGTACATTCCAGAGTGTGGGGGCTACTCCGGAGAAGGCTCGCTTGCGGGTATCACATTGTGTAATGTCTTTTGGAGAGGGTGTGGTTAGTGATAGTCCTTGAGAGGACCTTAGTGTCCTTGGCAGTGTGTAGAGGATCATCCTATTCTTCAAGTACTTAAGGCCATTTCCTTTGAGGGCCTTGAAGATTTTGTAGAGGTTAGAGTCTGACTGATTCACTGAGTCTGTGGACAGGTGTCTTTCATACAGGTGACCATTGCCGACAGCTGTCTGTCATGCAGGTAACGAGTTGATTTGGAGCATCTACCTGGTCTGTAGGGGCCAGATCTCTTACTGGTTGGTGGGGGATCAAATACTTATTTCCCTCTGCAGAATGCAAATAAATTCATATACTTTCCACAATGTGATTTTCCGGATTTAATTTGTGATGTGCTATCTCTCACTGTTACCAATAACCTACCCTTCAATTATGGGCTGCTCATGTCTTTGTCAGTGGGCAAACTTACAAAATCAGCAAGGGATCAAATACTTATTTCCCCCACTGTATGTCCAATACCCTTGAAAAATTTGTATTCCAGCAGCTCAATGATTTCTCTGAACAAGTTCTTGCTTTGCATCCTTGTCGGTCAGGTTTTAGAAGCAATTTCAGTACAGAATCAGATTTGACAGCTCTACTTAGTGAGCTTCTCTCCTATTTTGATCAACATGAAATCGTACTATCACTTTCTCTAGACCTCTCGGCCGCTTTTGATCTGGTTAACCACTCTTTATTAATCTCTCATCTATCGGTTCTGGGAATTTCTGGAGCCCTCTTTTGGTTCACCCCCTTTGTCACATCGTTCGTTTCAGGTCATCAGCCCCACTTCTACCTCTCAGGTAAGGGAACTTTAAGGGAACTTCAATGTGGTGACCCCAGGGATCTGTCCTGTCCCCACTCTTGTTCAATCTATTTGTAAGTCTACTGGCAGCCCTTATTCAATCTTTTGGGATCTCGGCTTATTTCTATGCCGACGATGTTCTACTCATTTATCCAACATGGCCATCTTCCCATTCAGTTACTCGCCTCTAGACCTGTTTGGATGCGGTTGCAAATTGGTTATTTTTATTTTTTTTTGTTTACATTTGTACCCCGTGCTTTCCCACTCATGGCAGGCTCAATGCGGCTTACATGGGGCAGTGAAGGGTTAAGTGACTTGCCCAGAGTCACAAGGAGCTGCCTGTGCCTGAAGTGGGAATCGAACTCAGTTCCTCAGTTCCCCAGGACCAAAGTCCACCACCCTAACCACTAGGCCTAACCACTAGGCCACTCCTCCACTCCATGTTATTTGAACATCAACTTGTACTGAACCCCAATAAAATTGTTGCCTATTGGTTCTCTGGGTCCACAGCTCCTCCCAACGATCTTGTGTCTCTATTCGGTACCTAAATTTCTCCAGTGTCCCAATTTCATTACTTAGGTGGGGTTCTTGACTCCTCTCTCTCTCTCTTTTTTTTTTTTTGCCTCAGATCTCTTCTCTGACAAAGCTCTGTTTTTTCTCCTTTCATCAACTAAGGAGCATCCACCTCCTTTTTAACTACAGTCCATGCAGAATTTTTCTTCACATCTCATTTAGACTACTGTAATGTTATGTACGCAGGTCTCCCTTGTTCTGCCCCAAAGAAACTACAGACTTTCCATAACACAGCTATTAAACTACTTTGTTTCGCCCATTGCTCAGATCACGCAACCCCAAATTAAAACACCACCACTGATTACCTGTTAGATACCGGATCATCTATAAAATAGTACTTCTGACTTTCAAGGCTTACGGAATAGATGTCCATCCCTTACTCTCCTCCTAGGGTTAAAGCTCTTTAAATGATCACCACTTAGTACTACCTAGTCCTAAACATGCACACCTGGAATACACTAGATTTAGAGCTTTTTTCTTTCTTTTCCCCCACACCTGGAATAATCTTCCCCTTTCTCTTCGCAGTGACCCATCCTTAAAGACTTTCAAATCCAGTTTAAAAGCCTGGCTCTTCAGACAAGCCTTTGATGAGCTAGCGTAGCCATTAGTTTCCCCCAGCTTGAGAATTTTGAGATTTTTTTTTTTTTAAGAATTGATAGTCTGTCAATTTCTGTGTGCTGATTCCCCCTCTCTGTCTTCTTTGTCTTTGTGTGATTGGATATCTATCTTGTTTTTTAATGGAGTTATTTTCTTTCTCCATTTTTAAAATATATTTTAGCCTGTACTCCTCTCTGCTCTTCCTTGGCAGCTAGAGCTGTCAGGCAAATCACAATAAACTATAAAGTAAACTATAATTCCTCTGGACACGTTTAGCTATGGATATGATTATGCTATTTGGGACCATTGTGGTTCAGCATTAGCTGTCCCCCAGTGAAGGAATATGTCAACATGAAGATCTCTCTCTAGAAAGATAGATATAAATAGGATAATAACGTTAATTAGCAAACTTGGCAAACAAGCATACAAAGATAAATACCAGTGATCTGGCTAAGTATTACACAAAAATAGATCTCTGCCTATATTCTGTTATAATTATTCCTGAGAAGAGACTACAAAAGCAGCAAATATGTTAGACTCGTAGACCATGCAGACTAAAATAGCAACTCACTTTCCCTAAGACCATAGGAATGAACCCTTTTTTCACCAAAGAGTCTAGTAGCATCCTTAGCAGCCAAGCCACTTGGTGATGGACAGGATTCATCCTTTCAGGCTCTACTACTACTACTTACTACTACTTAACATTTCTAGAGCGCTACTAGGGTTACGCAGCGCTGTACAATTTAACAAAGAGAGACAGTCCCTGCTCAAAGAGCTTACAATCTAATAGACAAGTGAACGGTCGGTCCGATAGGGGCAGTCAAATTGGGGCAGTCTGGATTCACTGAACGGTAAGGGTTAGGTGCCGAACGCAGCATTGAAGAGGTGGGCTTTAAGCAAAGACTTGAAGACGGGCAGGGAGGGGGCTTGGCGTAAGGGTTCAGGAAGGTTGTTCCAAGCATAGGGTGAGGCGAGGCAGAATGAGCGGAGCCTGGAGTTGGCGGTGGTGGAGAAGGGTACTGAGAGGAGGGATTTATCCTGTGAACGGAGGTTACGGGCGGGAACGTAAGGGGAGATGAGGCTCTACTGAATGTCAGCAAGCTGGATAGTATCAGAGATATATCTCTATCAGTCATGCTGTGCTCCAGCACAGGTCACTGGCTGTCACAATGTGATAAGCCATAAATACTAGCCAAGTCTTCTCTGTATGGTTTCTTATACAGAGAGGTGCAGTTCTTAGGAGGGACAGCAAAGACAGCCAATCTTCTCAGAGAGCTATTAGATTTTCTTCCGTTCTCCTTCCTTGCCAAAACTTCTTCCCTTCTCTTTACAAATCCTGGTCTCAGCTTTGCCACAATGATCCTTGGGTGACTTTTCTGGATCAATCAGACCAATCAGCAGATGAAATGTAGGCCCTGAATAATGGGGCCCATGGTTCTTTAAGACATACTCCCAATCTGAGCTGGTGGCTATCAAGTTATCTCATTCTTGTCAGTGTAAATCTGTCTTCTCACCGGCCTCACACCAGAGACAAAACGCAGGTATTCAGCATGTCCTTGAGAGATGCAGTCAGGTTAGTGGCAGGAATCTTTCAGTTAGCCATGAAGATGGATTCTGGCCTAGTCAGGCCTTAATTCTACAAAACGTGAGACACAGAGGCATGTAAGTTCGAGTGCCTAGATCATAAAATTGCCTTTTTGTATGACTCCAAAAAGTAATATTCCTACATTTAAAAATAACAGAAATGTTCAATTTTTGTCTGGCTTAGGAGCAAAGGTGACTTGCAGAGAATCCCAATTAGTAATTTCTTCAGTTGAAGATTCCAATAAAGCAGATACATTCAAAGAGGCCAACGAGATGATCTGAGAAGACAGACCATCTCCTCCCATTCCCAGACAGGCAGAAATGGCTTTACATGGAATATGGAAAACTCTTCTAATGAGTGGTATAGATTCTGAAAATTTGTATAAAAAACAATGTTTCAGTGGGAGATATAATTGAAGAAGTGGGAAAATTCAAGGATCTAAGATTAAAACACCTCATATAATTGTCAAAATGTTTCATCTTCTTTTGACCGATCTTTAATATAATTGATATTGGTGGCCTACAAACTCGAGATCTACTGCCCCATACTCTCAATCTTAGTGGAAATATTTTGTATTTTTATTTCCTGCAGTCCCATTTGTATTTTAAGCCCAGTAACTTCATGCAAAACTGTATCCATCCTGCAGCACCAGCTTCTCTATAAGGGGAGTGAAATGAGCTTAAAAAATTTTTTTTTAATCTTTATTTATTCAACTGTCTGTGGCATTACAAAAGTCAAAAAGAATAATCTTTAATCATGGAGTTACAATTGAACATCATAGATTTTTGTTTCCCACTCCCTCCAGACCCCATTCATGCCATATAAGTCAGATAGAACCTTTCCAATTACATAATTCTATGCAGATAACTTATTCCATCCGTGAATCCTTTCATCATGCTGTGTAGACATCCCACGTCTTGTGATAGATCAAGAGCCTGAGCTCTGAGTTGTTTCTTTTTTTTTTTAATCTCTGGTTCCATCTGCAGGCAGGGTTACATAAGTCATTCATCTGGACTGGTCTCGCAGGACTCAGGGAAAGAACATTAACTTGTAAGTCCAAATTTCCCCTTCTCTCCTTGAATTTCTCTGACGCTGCTTCTCATCATAGCCTTTCCTCCCTGTAAACCTCTCCCCATTATCTCTCTGGGCCCTCCCCTGTCTACTCATCCCCATCCTTTTACTCTTCCTATCACTCCCTTATCCTCTTCTCTCCTAAACCTTGATCAAGTACTTACATGAGTCCTTCCAGCTCTTCTTTCTCTGGCAGTATCTGTCTCTATCACCCATGGTCTCAGTCTGAGCTGGGATGTGCTGCAGGATATTGTTTCTTCTGCAATTACAGGATGAGTAGGAGCTGGCTCCTATTCATTATGCTGTTGCAGGAAGCCTTTTCATCTGTTGCCGATCAGAGGTGGGTTCCTGCTGACAGAATGACTGGGTTGGATCACCATTGGCACACTGATGATATTTAAGTTATTGGGATTTATAAACCGCCTTTATGAAGAGATTCACTGAAGGCGGTGTACAGCAGGTACAGTTTAACTTAAAACCTAAAATTTTGTTAACAGCATAACAATTGTAAAATAACCAAGAATAAACATAAATACAATAAATGAGGTAAACTTGAAAACAGTAAATTGAAATCTAATAATGCAACTTCTGTAAAACAGTATCAAAAATATACACATTTAACACCACTGGATTTCATATACCAGAGATATAATACAATGTTGGCATTATACTAATGATACACCTAATAAGCATGTATTGGAGCATTCAACTAACATAGATATGATGCTAAAGATTTTCTACGATATGGCTTACCATATAGCTGAGGGACCAAGCACAGATATGATGGGAACAAGATGGTCTTTTTTTCTTCTTGTGATATAGGGTATTGGGGTCCTATGACACCACCTTTTTTTTTTTTTTTTTTTTTTTTTAACTCTTTCACAGCCCAGTTCATCTTCAAGTTTCACTGCTTCTCTAAAATTCTTTTTGGTCCATAAACATGAGTTTGCTTGTGCATGTGGAAATAGGTGTGTGTAGCCAGTCTGACAACTCTCAACAATAAGTGCTTTATTTTGAGAAATCTTCTTAATAATCATGTAATCTAAACACATAAAATGTGACAGCATAAATAAAATAAAAAATGACATACACATTCATATAAAAGCTCCATAAATCAAATATGTATAAAATCAACACAAAATGCTTCATACATTCTTGAATGCCTGCTTAAAATAGAAGGCCTTGGTTCTTTTCTAAAAGGTAAGCTAGTGTGCTTCCTCAAGCAACTTAACAGGCATGGTCTTCCGGAGTGTAGGTCTAGTAACAGAGAAGGTCTGGTTACATGTCTCCACAAAGCTTACCATATTATATAATGACTTAATTCATTCACCAATATCTGTGGACAAGGTCCCCGTTTCCCCCTTCTCAAGGTGCACATCCTGTTCTCACCCAATCTTTGTCACTCTCATCCTCCTAGCTTGACCCCAGCACACACTTTTCTCGTTCATCAAACTCCCTCATCCTAGCAGCATCCCCCTCTTCAATAAACCCCCTAGTCTTTACCAGTCTCCTTTTCTCTGTCTCCACCTTGTCCCCACGTCCCACCTAGCCAGCCATCCTTTTCCCATCACCCTTTTACCCCAGTCATCTTCTCTCAGCAAGTCAGCCAGCTAGCTCTAGTCATCCCCTAACTAGCTTTGTGCCAGCTATCCCTTCCCTTTATTTTGCTGGCTTCCACTGTAGCTGCTGTCCCAAACAGCTGTTTTTCTGGTCAGCACTGCAGTGCTCTCAGCAAGTTTCATTATGTGATGCCTGAATTCCTGCACTAATCTTATGTTCTCATGGTTTGCGAGACTAGACCAGCCTAGACCATGCGTGTTACACTGAGAGCCATGTGGTGATGGCTGAAGAAGGGAGCTAGTTGGGATAGGGGTGGTGTTGGTAGCAGCAGTAAAGAGGAAGGGCCTGGGCAAGAAAATTACTGAGTGCCAAGGTCAAATTTCTAGGTGAGCTCACACCAGAGATTTGTCCACTCCTGGTTTATTTAGACATTAACAGGAGCTTTCAAATGGCTTTGTCTTGTCACTCTGGGGATAACACAGCATTGAATAACACACACCAGATCCAATGTGCTTTTGTATCTTAAATCCCTATATGCTTGAAGTCATCAGACAATATTTCACATTTGAGCTGGAATGGAGGAGAAGGGGGGGGGGGGCTTCTTTTTTTGAATACGGTGTGTGGATAACTCTACCAAGGGGAGGGGGAAGGAGGCAAACTTAACTCACAGATGTCTCATGTGGTGGGGACCATTTGTTGAGGAGGGCATGGTCTCTTTGTCAGTAGAGGGGAGAGAGGGAGTGAAGAGGCTCTGATAGCCCACAAACGTTCTTTTCCTCTAACTTGAAGGGGAGAAAGGTTTCTGGTCATGTCAGTCCCTGTGTCAGCAGTATTAACACATTAATTGGTGTTATTTATTGCAAATCCCTGGGTTTGATAAAGGGTTTCCCATTACATGATGCTAATGTTAACACAACCTAGTACATTGGCCCCACAGTGTGATGTTAGGGCTCAGCTGAAAGAGCTTGCCTGATTTGTTTGCCTTATTAAATTGATTCTAGGAATGAATTCTGTGCAGTCCTCAGCATTTTGATTAAGAGGTTATCTTCAGTGGAATTTCAGGGATTTTCTTCAGTCTCATTCTGTGCACGTTTGCAGTTTCTGCTGAAACACATTGACATGTTCTGACAGTGTTTCAACTTGTGATCTCTTCCTTAATATTTGTAATTTCTTAAGTGTGGAGAAAGCATGTGGAAGTATGCTGTGAATACAAAAGTGGTGGGAGTGGGGAGAGAAACTTAATTCAAATGTCTATATGCAAATCAGATCTTTCAGGGTTAAGTGATAGATTTTTAGTGTTTCATCAGAATATTCAGTATTTAGATGCCATTCATATTTATAAATCTGAAGTTGGTATTAAACTTTGTATTTGTTGTTTAATTGGATCTTGCAACTTACTGCCTTAGACAGATCCAGACAAGTTGCAGTTAGACTGGGTAGATCAGTTCCTATACTGTTTGGGATTGGCTTTTTTGAAATGCTGGTTTTATAACAGTGGTGCAAAAATAATTCAGTAAGCAGATGGAAAGTAGGGTATTCAAATCCTCCTTTTTAATTGTGAAGCATCGTTCAGTTATTCAGTTGTTGAATAAGCCTTCTGCTTAGATATTTCTCCCATTAAGGAGTGTATATACTAAAAGACACTTTTGTTTATTGCATGTCAAATGGGCTTAGTGTACAATTAACATATTACCCTACATACAAATGTCTATATTATTGATATAGATACATAATCACATCACAGATAGGGTGAGGCAAAAAAAAAAAGTACCCCCTTGAGTTTTTTGCTGTTTTATCAGCAACTGCTTTGAATTTCAGGGAGAAATTTTTACTTATTTAGTCATCATACTTGCTTACTACTGTTAAACAACATTTAATTATCTTAAGCTGTGTTGATGATCCTGACATATTAGCATTACTATCTAGCGATTTTTGTGCGTTAAAAATGTTCAAACTAAAACACAGTATAATGTCATTCAAATGATACAATTAATGATATGTGAATGCTCAAAGTGTCCACCCCCAACTTTAACACAGACCTTCAGTCGCTTTGGGAAGTTCTTAATAGCGTTGTCGATTGGTCCCTGTGGCAGACTGTCCCAGCAATTCTTTGAGTGGCAGTACCTGTCGCTGTCACCATGGTCTCAGTCTGAGCTGGGATGCGCTATAGGATATTTCTTCTCTCAGTGATAGGATGAGTAGGAGCTGACCCCTATTCATTATGCTGTTGCAGGAAGCCTCTTCATCTGTTGCTGACCAGAGGTGGGTTCCTGCTGATAGAATGACTGGGTTGGATCTCCATTGGCACATTGATGATATTTATTTATTTAATTTATTGGGATTTATTAACTGTCTTTGGGGTCCTTTTACTAATTTGCATAGGTGCCTATGTGCGCCCAATGCGAGTCAATTTTGAGTTACCGCCTGGCTACTGTGTGGCCCTTGCGGTAATCTCATTTTTGAGGCGTGTCCGCTAGGTGTGCTGGAAAATATTTTTATTTTCTGGTGCGCGGGCGGTAATCGGCATTCTACGTGCGTAGACCATTACCACCTGGTTACTACATGAGACCTTACCGCTAGGTCAGTGGCTGGTGGCAAGGTCTCAGACCCAAAATGGACATGTGGCAATTTTCATTTTGCCGCACGTCCATTTTTGGTAAAACTTTTAAAAAGGCATTTTTTTTACAGGTATGCTGAAAAATGATTCTGTACATGCCCAAAACACGCATGTACACTACCGCAGGCCATTTTTCAGTGTGCCTTTGTAAAAGAGCTGTACTGAAGGCGGTGTACAGCAGGTACAGTTTAACATAAAACTTACAATTTTGTTAACAGCATAACAATAGTAAAATATCTAAGAATAAACATAAATACAATGAATGAAGTAAACTTGAAAACAGTAAATTGAAACCTAATAGAACTACCATAAAAAAATATCGAAAATATATACCCATTTAACAGCACTGGATTTCAAATACCAGAGACATAATACAATGTTAGCATAATACTAATGATACACCTGCATCGTCCTTGAGTTCAGTGATTGTTTGCGGCTTTGGATCAAGCTTGTGATAAGCCTCCAACATTGCTCCCCAGACAGATTTCTACATCACTGTAATGTCATTAACAGTAAGCTGGTACCCCTTTTTGTTTCTTCAAATAATGGTAGTTCTACAGTGCAAACACTTTAATGGGCAAAAATCACTGGGTGGTCACACTAAAAAGTCTGTAACTTTGCTATGTTTAAAGATAATCGCATTCCACTCAGCACATTACATAGATAATAACTAAAATAAAGCTGTAAAATTTCATGTTAAAATTCCAAGCAGTTGCTGAGAAAACAGCAATAAAACGTGAGGGTTGTCTTTTTTTTTTTTTTTTTTTTTTTTTGCCTCACCCTGTATATCTGTCTATATATCATATAATACATATTTCACATGTAAAACCAGCACTATACATGTGCAAATAAGCACTGCAATACTTTGTTTAGCAATAGTATTTAAAATGTAATGTAAATGTGAATTTTCATGGAGTTAAGCATTCCATGGATTGTATATATAATATTGTGTGACTGGTAAACATAGACACATACAAAATGCAGATAAAGACCAGGAGGCATATTTTCAAAGCACTTAGCCTTTCAAAGTTCCATAGAAACCTATGGAACTTTGGAATAAGTGCTTTGAAAATATGCACAAATATTACCTATCCAGTTTTCCCATCCATACCAACTACCAATCTCTTCTCTATTGTTAAAAGTTTGCCATTCTTTTTCATCACTTCCGGAGTGGTTATAGAGAACCCTATGCGGTTCATGCTTTTACCAGCAGACTAGTTGGGTAAAACCCCTGAATGAATCTACCAGTCATTAGCAGGAGGAATGAGCCTCACCTCTGTCTCCCTTGATGATGCTTGCTTTTGTAGAAGGAGAAGGAGGAAGTGAAGCCCATTAGACTTTACTTCTCCTTTTCTTACAAGGAAGGGCAGGGCCTGTTGGACTGCCACTTTCTCCCTTTCCCTTTTAGCTGGAGGAAAGAGAGCCATGCAAAATCTCACCTTTGCCTGCTTTCATGAGGTGAAGAGTGAAAAGTAATGTGTGATAGGCCGCCCTCTACAAAAGGAGGAGAAGGGAGCATATCAGGCTTACTTTATGTCCTGTCTTCTTGCAAGGCATGGGAGGGGAGGGGAGGAGGGACCCCACAGGTTTTCTGATTGACCTTCCAGGCACTAGTATACCAAACAAAGAAAATGCAGTAAATTTCATCATATTTTCTGGTGCTTAAGTTGTGAAATAGATATGAAAGTTATCATTTTAGTTGTAAATAAATTTGTATAATTCATACATACCATAAAAATGTATTACAAATTTCCCACAGATAAGACCATGCCCGTTTTGCAATCTGTATTTTAGAATTTACGTATATCACTTTACAGAATACACTTAGAAAGTTATACGCGTAAATTCTAATTAATGCCAATTAGTGTCAATTGCTTGTTAAGTGGCAATTATCAATGCTGATTTGCTTGTTAAGATAATTAAATTGTACTCGCTAATCAGAATTTGACCTGATTTGCACGTGCAACCCCAGTTGCATTATATTGAATCTGGGGGTAAAGTCATAACTTACAGCCTTCCTGTCCTCCCCTAGTACAGACCCTGGTTCATGTACTTTAACCTGTTCCACTGTCAACTCTTTATCCACTAACTGCTTCTTAATTATTCAGTGAAGATCTGTACCTGTACTGCCTTCCTTCTCAGACTCTTGTCTCCATGCAGGCTCTGCACTTCCTGACATTAAGCCCTTTTCATCCACCTCCGTTCATTCCTCTGGCTCCACAAACAGCCTGGCTTTTGTTTCATTCATTAGGAGCCTTCCAGATTGGTTGCAGGTGCTCAGCTATGTTCACCTATCATCATCAGTTGTTTCATTTGTACATATCCCAGATTGCCCTTCTGCAAGATGAGTTTGCTTCCTGACACTTCAGGACACTTAAGAACTATGGGACCTATATTAAAAAAAAAAAAAAGAAAAAAAAAAAATTTGTGCCCTGTTTTCAGCCAAACTTAGGACCCAGTGGGGCTGATATTGAACCACAGCAGTCAGATTTTATGAAAAACACTGGCTGCCGCTGTTAAATTGAAACCTCTCTAGGGCAATGCTCCTGGGGCACACCTAGCTAGTCAGGTTTTCAGCATTACTACAGTGAATACACATGAAATAAATGTTGGAAAGTCGTGGATGAATATTTCTGTCCTGGTAAATAGTAGCAACCCCCACCCCCCATTGTGTTTTAGGTAAAGAGTAGCTCCCTGAAATTTAGAACTTAGCTTTTATGTAGAAGGAGAGAGTGACGCCCATTAGACTTTCCTTCTCCTTTTCTTATATTATATTTGGTAAATTTATATTATTTACTTCAATTAAAACCTAGGGCTCCTAATGTGTGCTTCTAGTTTTATAATTTCCCCAGTTCAAATATTATATTATACACCGCTTAGATATGCAACTATGAATTAATTATGAGCTTATGCATATTTGTTGTGGAAATCTGAAAACCTGACTGGCTAGGTATGCATCCTGAAGAGGTTTGTGATGCACCGCACTCAAGTATACATATTGATGCCTGAATTTTTATTTCACACCTCACCACTGTAGTAGCCTTTCTCTGGATTGTCTCTACCCGGTCTGTATCCTTGTTGGAGGTATGATCTTCAGATCTGGATATAGTAACTCTAGATGAGGTGTCACCAGTTACTTATATGGAGACATTGCCATTGCCTTTTATTCTACTGGCTGTACCTGTAGCCTCCCTTTTCCCTGTACAGTATCATAGACGGCCAGAAAATCTGACTTGTGGTGGAATGTGTCAGTCCCTGCAGAATTGGAGGAAACCATTTGACCAAGAAAAGCATTTCAGGGTGTGTGCGAGTATATAGATGGTTACAAATGCATACAACTGTAACCATTTTCTTACCTCCTGTTAGCGATTGATCACCGGTGAATTACCCTCCCTCCCCACCCTAACTCCCTGTCATCTGTATCTGCAGGCTCGCAGGAGGGGAGTAGTGCTTCTTGACACATCTGCTGCCCAGGCTAGACCCATGGTTTAAGTCACAAGGGACTCTGTAGATCTGGTTGATAATGCAAGTCTGGCCTGGGTAGCAGAAGGCGACAAATGCATCATTAAGTAATGCTCTTTGACCTTTCCATCTAGTAGGTAGGAGGGAAGATCATCAAGGATGGCATGGGGAGGGCAAGAGAGAGGGAAGAAAGGAAAGAAAAAGAGAGAATGGAGATATAAGTAAAGGGAAGAAGTTAAGAATTGTGAGAGGATGAGACTGGGAGAAACAGGGAAGAAGGCAGCAAGAATGAAAGGTTTAGTAGTGAGGTTGGGTGGTCTGGATAACCATGAGAGAACGTCATTTGATAGAACTGAGAAATAGAAAGTTGAGAGACTGGGGGAAGGAAAACCTGCTGGAGGGATCAAACAGGACAAAGAGTATAGTCTTGCAAGGTGTGAGAAAAGAATAGATGGTTAGAGCAGGTAGTAGAAAAGGCATCTTTAGGACAGAAAAAGGCAGTGATGAGAAAAGAAGCCAAGGAGTGGAAAAAGGAAGGAAAGTAGGCAAAAAGTAAAAACTGAAATGAAGAAAGAAAAAGCAGGCTGCTTTAATATATAAACAATTACGTTACTAGGAATAGCCTGTTGAGATCCCGCTGTCACTCTTTGTGATCTTGACCAAGTCACTTAACCCTCCATTGCCTCAGGTACAAGCTTAGACTTTAAGCCCTATGAACTCGAGAAAATACCTAACTAGCTGAATGCAGCTTACCTTGGGCTACTACTAAAGAGGTGTGAGCTAAATACAAAATAAATAAAGTAGAATTATTTATGTGTAGCTGCCCTCTTACGAGAAAGTGAGGATTGCCCTGGAGGTGTTATATAAAAGAAGAAAAGGGTCACCATGATTAAAATATATATTTTAAAAAAACAGCAAATCACACACCAGTGAGGCAATTAAAATAAAGGGTTATGGTGAATAGGGGGAGGCCAAGACCTCGGAGTATAAGCTGAAATAAAATAAAGACACACATAAGGCAAAAAGAGATACCAAAGGTATGTTTAAGTAAAGAACACCTTTATTGGTGATCTTCAAGTAAACCATGCACAGTACACAATAGGAAAAAGTATAGAATTACAAAGTTCTTAGACCTAAAGCACACCTCAAGTACTCTTTTTCACTTATTTGTGTCCCAGCTTGGGTACTTAAACTGCTCTTCTTCGTTGACTTACAGTTGCAGGAAAGAGCCAGGTACCCAAAGCTGCTGCAGGGTCTGCTTCTCATGGAAGACCTGGACCCTTTGTAGTGTATGTCTTGGCTCTTGGAAGGGGCCAACCTTCTAAAGACTTGCAGGTCCCCTCTGCTCCTTTGGTTTGTGTCAGGATCTTTTTTAATCTTGATGTGGAGAAAGGGGTTTGCCCTCATGGCAGGTGGGTATCCTCATCAATTCTGGCTTCCTTACAAGGAAGCCTTGAGAGCCCTTTGAATTCTCTCCAGGTGCAAGTGCAACCCTAGCTTGTTAAGGAGGTTGGGTGAGCAGACTTACATTTAGCAGCACACCCAGATGTTTTGAAATTCCTGTGGGGGGTTAAGCAGCTCTGTTCCCCCCCCCCCCCCACCTTTGACAAGTTCTTCCACAGTGGCATTCAAAACCAGCCTTGATAGGTCTTCCCTTCGAGCCTCTGAAACAGGTCGCTTTGAAGGATCTATTTTTGAAGATGATCTTCTTAAGTAGCTATCTGTTTATCTGTTCAGCTAGACATATCTCCCAGTTGCAGGCTCCTTTGTGTAGGGATCCTTATCTTTCTTTGTGGACTCTGTATTGCTATGAATGGTTCTTTCCTTTTTCTTCAAAGTTGTGTTATTGTTTCACATTAATCAGTTGATATGTCTTGTGATAAAGTCACCTCCAGGATAGTTGGGTTAAGGCAGTTTCAGTCTGAAATACAAGTCCCAGAAGGCATTGCAGGCAAGTAGCCAGAGGGGGAGATGAAGAACCCGGACTGGACTCCTAGCTGCAATCAGGGAAGACATGGGTGTAGGCTGGCAGGTTGTGTAGAGTGGCTGCCACTAGGCGGAAAGAGAGGAAACCCTGTGTGCAGGAGCTCATTATTGGTCTCATTAGTTTAATGCTCAACTCAGCTGGTATGGGTGTGGGGAAGCTAATGGAAGGAGAATGATTGGTTGTGGTAGCTGAAGCCAGGGATTGATTAGGCAGGTGGGAAGGAGTCCCAGCAGTTCAGTTCAGGAGAGAGAAGCTGAAGGAGAGAAGCAGTTGCAGGCTGAAAATCCTTGGGCAGGGAGGTCCCTAAAGTACTGAAGTAGGCTGAGATTCCTTGGGTGAGAGGAAGTCCCAAAAGTATTGAATTCACTGTGAAGCTGATCCAGGGGAAAACCCTTGGGTAGAAGGAGGCCCTAAAATATTGAACTCTCCTGAAGGTAAAGAGGATAGAAGGTAGAAACTGCCGCTGGGTGACTGAACTGTGATGATGAACTGAAAGAACTGTTTGTCTTGGGAATTGAATTACTGTTTGTTGTGCACTGGATAAAGAGCCCAGACTGGAGCCTGTAAGCCTATATTGAATCCTGGTATGTGCTATGCTGCTGTTAGAACTGTGTACTAGAAACCTGCATGGAATAAAGTCCTTGAGTTTGAAGTTACTGGTGGATATCTATTTCTTCATTGTACCGGGAGCCTGTGGCTAGAGGAGATTGTTCTACCCCTGGCTGCACAAGAGAGGCGCCTGGTTAGTCTATAGACCTTTTCCAAGAGGAAGGAGAATGGGATGGTTATGTCTATTTACGCCATGTCTGCAGAGTCTTTCTCCAGTATCTGAAAGTCACAAATTTTTTCAGAAATCTGATCATCTTTGTCTTATACAGCAGTCTGCAAAAGGTTGAAGCGGCATCAAAGCCCTCCTTAGCCTCCTTAATCCACCAAGCTATTGGCTCAACTTGTCTCTTGAACTGGAGGGAGATCTTGTCGTGTCTTTGGGCTCACTCATCAAGGGCACAGACAATGCTCTGAGTGGAGGCAAGGGTGCTAAGGATGTTTGTACTGCAGTGATCTGGTTATTTGCTGAATTCCTTTGTAAAACATTAGGTTAGATTTTCCATGCACTGGAAGGATGCACCTTTGTGGTTCTCTGGAGGCCTTGTCTTGCTCCACCTGGGCTCTTAATGCTTTGGTATGTCCCATCAGTCTGGACTGGTCTATCAGGTTGATAATGAAGATGAAATTTGTGCTTACCCTAATTTTCTTTTCTTGATTCCTACTAGACCAGTCCATGGCCTGCCCAGGAAAATTAAGGCTTTCATGTTAATCCCTCAGTGTCTCCAGGTTGTGGACTGAAGTAATTGTTGAAGTTAGTTCCGCAGAGAAGTATACTGGCAAGTTCCAGGGCTGTACCATCACTTATAATGGTGATGTTCACTGGAAAACCATTTCTCTGCCTCTTGGTTGGAAAGTATAACCAATCAGTCTGAACTGGTGTAGCAGGAATCAAGGAAAGGAAATAACTAGGTAAATAAAAATGTCACCTTGTCTACTGAGTTATAAATGACAGCAACCTATTTCGTATTTATTCCATAAATCTGTTTTAATAAAAAATACTCTAAAACATAGTAAATTAAACAGCATAACAATAAGATCTAAAAAGCAGAAAATGTATACAAAGTACCAAAAATGAATTTATAAGGCAGATTTATCTAATCTATATGGCAAAAGCTTTGTAAAACGGCTAGGCTTTTATGGTTCCAAATGGATGAGCTAACACAAGCAATGGCGCTTTCCTAGGATGTGGTCAATCAAATTAAATTCAGTCAGGGATTTGCTTAAAAAAAATATTGTGAAGAATGTAAAGTATGAAATAGGGCATTAAATACTTGGGTCTCATACCTTGAATACATTTGTTTATTTTAAGGCTTGCTATACCACCTTTCAAGCATACTTTGCACCTGAAATTTTATTTATTTTATTTACAGCATTTATATCCCACATTTTCCCACCCACGGGCAGGCCCAATGTGGATCACAATAAATTACAAAAGCATACATTAAATCTTCATCAATCAATGGCAATGTAGGGAAAGGGACAAGTGAGTAATAGCAGAGGTGGGAAAATAAGGATAGAAATAGAGTTCAATAGGTAGCGGTGCGGGAAGGGTCAAGAGCGTAGGCCTTTCCAAATAAGTGGTCTTAAGGTATCCTATAATCTCAAAACCAACCCAATCCACTGCAAAAATGGGAAATAAAAACTGACAATATAAGCTAGGAAGTAATAATAAAGTGTAAGAGAAGAGAGGACATTTAGTCAAAAGGAACACTTGACCTGGGCTCTAGGCGCTACAACTTTTATGAATTTACCATCTAAAATTTGCAAATCATAATTGCTCCACATCATCATTAGTCCTTTCTCTAAAATGCTAAAGGCATAATCATTGGATAGTGCATAATCATATTGAATAAATTGATTCCCTTATGTAAAATTTCAGAATCTTCTGAAATTATTCTAGCAGCAAAGTTTGTACCAAATGAAGACAAATCAGGTGTTTGGAATGTCCAGTATTAAACTTGTAGTAATTCGAGTATGTGAAAATTACCACTTCTAGAATTGTTGTGATTTGTGGTCAGAAAAGAACTAATTGTCTTGTAAGATGTAACGTAAGCTGTGGGATATTACAAGTTTTACATATGTTATTTCATAATTAGAGAACTAACAAATAAGACTAAACATGAAATTGCTGCTTAGGCAACTGAATAAAATCCAGTTTAATAAGTCCATCTTTATCAAGCCATAAAATCTCTTGTCTTGTTAATGCTAAGATGCAGACAGTTTGCTTTCAACCAACTCTCAAGTTTAATTAAATATTCTGAAATCTTTAAGTGCTGGTTCCCTTCTACTTGAGATACATCCTTTTTTGACAGACAGAATAAAACATACCCACTCCAGTATGAAACATGTAAAAATATTTTTAGGGACAGATAGACTACTACCTATAAGTAAATTTACTCTATTGAAAAGACTTGAATAAAAGTGTGTGTATTTTTTATATACTTAGGCAGACACGAAGTTTAATTTCATTATTTAATATGATGCCTATTAAATGAAATAAAAAGGTCTATTTTAATAGAAAACTGTGTCTTGTGAACTGTGAATTTGACTTTTTACAGCACTTGAAATCTAGAGAATCTGAACAGACTTTTTTAGCTTGGGAGGAGTTCGTTTAGGGCGGAAACAGCTGGACGTGTTGATTCAATGCTAAAACGTCTTTCTTGTTTGTGATACCTGAGACGGTTTTCTTCATTTCTTTTATTTTCTTTGATAACCTGCTCAGTTTAATCTCAGCCTTTGCTTAGTGACTCTTTATAAATCATTTACTTTTCTCAGTTTTCGTGAAGTGTTCTTAACTCATGTCTCTCTTTCTTTCCTTACAGTCTGCCACCGTCTCTGATGGAGGTAAGATATTTTCATATATGTGTATTTGTGGGGAGCATGAAAAATAATTTGGGCTTCAAAGCAATGTGATTGCTTTGTTTTAGTTCTGTCTGGAACCTGTAGGACTGTATTTGTTTGCATGAGGGAGTTTACCCTTCCATCCACTTTTTCACAGCTGCTTTAGTAGGATACAGTAGGTGCAAAATTGCTGCTGTTCATATTCCTAGCATGGCTTCTTGGTTATAGTTCTTTACTGTTTCTTGTATGACTTCTTGCTTCAAGGTATACATGTTAAAACAGGTTGCTAACAGCTACTTTGCCCTAGTTTGTCAACCTGTAAGCTGCTGCATTTAGAATTTAGATCACAGATCTTCTCAGGACAAATGAGTGTTTAAGACCAAAAGTAGAAAATGTCTCAGCTTTGTTGAAAGTTTAAAAAATAAATGTTGAAAAAAAGACCTCAGAAATATATCACCCTCTTAATCCCTCTTTCATAATGTGCTGTGGGTAAGAGCTTTCCCAGTCATAGGTCATAAAAAAAACCTCCACCAAAAAAAGATCCAGAAATTCAAAATATTAATATCAAAAATTCAAAAATATCTGCATCATACTGCTTTAAAGTTAATTCCAAAATGGCCAGGGTGAGAAGGCATATTTCTCCTGTTTATAGAATACTAGCATGTGGTTACGCACCTAACTTTAGGTGTGAACACTTACACCAGCCAGATTGCTTGTGTAAATGCTTGTGTCTAACTGTAGGCAGTTAGGCGTGTAATTGCAGAACGTTTTATAACCTGCTTGCGCAACTGCCAGACATGCCCCTCCCAGGTCCATGCCCCCTTGCAGTTGAACAATCAATTTACTGCCAATGAATGACAACACCAATTATAGCCAAGAATTAGTCATTAATACCCATTAGCAGCAACTCATTAGCTAATTAAGTTACGCAAACACAGCTGCCCTTATTCTATAACTTGTGCATGCAACTTTGTGCACTGGTCGTAACTTAGGGTGCGCAATCTTTATAGAATTAGGGATTAATATGTAAATGAGGGTAGCTAGGTGCTCCTTTAGCATTTCTTGGTGCACCTTGGGGAGTGCTCTTGGCCAAATGCCTTGGCTTCTCTTTGGGTTTACTTTTCTGCTTTTTTTTTCTCCTTGATTATCACTTCATCAAGGCTATACTCGCCTACCCAGCAATTTATAGGTACCATGTCTGAGCCTGTTTCTGTATTAATTTGTCCCCGTCCCTTGCGCCATTTTCCCTGTTCTCACACTCTTATTCCCATCCCTCCACCCCCCTGCTTCCTGAAATCAGTGGTCCCCTCACAGTCCTCACCTACTCCCCTTGACCTGGTCCCCACATCACCATGAAAACTTGGCCTTCTTAATGTGTGCTCTCTATGCTATAAGGGCTCTCTATTAGTTGACCTCATAAGCCACCATTCTCTGGATATTTGTTGTCTTACTGAAACATGGCTCCAATCAGGAGATTCTGCCTCTGTTGGAATTTTACCTGACGGGCTTCCTTTTGATGCATATTCCCTGCCAATCCCGCCGGGGCAGAGGTGTGGTATGTATATTTTCTTCGACTTTTAAGGTCACTCAGTGTTCTTTCCAGCTCTCTCTATCTAAGACGCCATGATACTTTGGGTCTCCTCTTACTTAGCTTCAATCTACCTTCCCATCCTCTATCGTCCCTCTTCGCTCTCCATGCCAACTCTAGAGAGCTTGCTGCCTTTACTGCAGAATGTGCAGGTCTTTTCTCTCCCTTGATTCTTCTGAGAGATTTTAATTTCCCACCCTCAGCTGCCACAGATCTTTTCTCTCTCTTGCATCGAGCCTAAGACTCACCCAGCATGTTTCCTTTCCCACACACTCGGCTGACAACACATTGGATTTGATCTTTACTTCCTCCCTTCCTGCCCTTGGCTTTTCTGCCTTATCTGCTCATCCACAACCATGGTCCGATCATGCACGTGTGTTGTTTTCTCTCCCCATTCATCGTGACCCTCCCCCGGTTGCTTAGAGTTACATCCCCTCTCGTCCTCTCTCAGATACAGCTATTAACGAAATCGCCATGGGGCTTTCACTCATAAAATCGACCTTGTTGAATCAATAACTGATTCTGCTGAACCTTCATACTACTCTGACACAACTTCTTGTTGAGCAAACATCTCTTGGTATGAAGGATAATTTCCGTTCCCCTTGGTATACTCATCCCTTCGCCTTCTAAAGAAGCAGTTGCATCATGAAGAACGCCTGTAGCATAGATTAAAATCCCGGCAGGCTTCTGTGTGCAACCAGTCAGCCTTCCTAGTATACCACTTGGCTATTAAAATTGCCAAGTACAAATATTTCGACTGGCTCATAGCTATAGCCACAAAGAAACCACAAGCCATCTTTTGGTTGTTCAACCACTTTGCGTCTATCGACACTCGTCCCACTATGTATGATCCCTCTCTTCGTCCGTTTTCTACCCTGGCAGATGCCAGGAAGGCTAAAATTAATAACCTCCATTCCTCCCTCATGTTATCATCCTTTCCATCCTCTTGGACCTCCTTTAATTGAATCACCTCTACTGCCCTACTCAAGACTATTCATTCTATCAACCCCTCAGCTTTCTTAGTCAAACGTCTGACATCTGCTCTTTCTCCCTTGCTTCTTCCTCTGCTTCAACAAAGCTTAGCATCTGGAACAATTCCTACACAGTGGAAGCATGCATTGGTCACACCTCTTCTCAAAAAAATGAATCTGGATTCTTCCCTTCCAGCCAATTTTCACCTAGTTTCAAATTTACCAATTTTTGCTAAAATCTTAGATAAACTAGTTTTGTCTCATCTCAATACCTTTTTCGAACAAACTAACACTTTCCATCCATACCAAGCTAGAGTTTGCATATATCATAGCACAGAAACACTTCTGGTGCTCTGTATGACACAATCCGCTCTGTCCTGCATCAACATTTCGCAGTTATCATTGTCTCACTCGATCTTGCTTCAGCTTTCGACCTTGTGGATCACTCTCTGCTTCTTACTCACCATTATTCTATTGATATTTCAGGTACTGTCTGTACTTGGTTTTCCAGTTATCTGACTAATCGCTCTTTCCAAGTCACTCATTATTCAACCAGGTTGGGTTTGTTTGTTTTTTTGTGATGAGTCTAGGGTCCCTCAGGGTTCTGTTCTGTCCCCTACCCTGCTTAATATCTTTCTCGTGCCCCTTTTCACTCTAATCCAGGCTGTGTCCTGTTTTGTTACTCAGATGACATACAGTTTTTATTTGGTATTTCTGATCCATCTGAACCTCTTTCTACTTTAATTTCTTGCCTTTCAGTTGTCTCGGCCTAGCTCCAGGTTAACGGCTTGTTTCTTAACTTCTCAAAATGTGAGGCTATTGCTTTCACTAGTGTATTACCTTCAGCCCCACTTCTTGATTCTAAAGTGCTTCCCTTCAAAGAATTTGTCCATATTCTGGGAGTCAGTTTTGACTCTAAACTTAGATTTAAACCACAAATTGATGCTGTTACCCGTTCATCTTTCTTTGCACTGCACAAAATTTGATCAGTTTGTCCTTTTCTCTCTGTATCTTCTATTCATTCTCTTGTTCTTGCTATGGTGATCTCCTGGATTGTTTACTGCAGCTCGCTTTATGCTGGTCTTCCTCTATACGCCAGCTGATTCAGTCCACGTCTGTTAAACTTATTCATTGTGCATACCGCTGTGATCATGTCATCCTCTCCTCTGTGGCATAGCCAGACAGCCAATTTTGGGTGGGCCTGAGCCCAAAATGGGTGGGCACAAAATTTTCTCTCTGCCCCACCACTCTCCACCCCTCCCCTGGCACTTCCTGACTCAAAATATACTTTATCTTATAAAGATCCCCAAGTTCTGTCAGCTGAAAACTTCTTCCGAAGACAGCCAAAAATCCCTTTTACCAAGCTTGACAGGCAGCAGTAGCAACAACTTCTTGAGTCATGCATGCTTAGTTATCGGTGGCTCAAGGATGTTGCCAGGGCCGTGCCAACACGGTAAGCGGGGTAAGCATGGCAGGGGGGCGCCACCTTCTGGGGGGCGCCGCCGCACCATGCTCACCTCGCTCGCCCTCCCGCTCCCATTGTTCAACTGCCTGCCCTCTTCTCCCCCCCCCCAACATCCCTTTTCTTTTTTTTTTCTTTTTAAATTTACCTCCGTGGCGGTCCAGCAGCGCATCATCAGTGACGGAGGCGGCGCTCCCGACGTCTCTAGCCTTTCCTTCGCTGTGTTCCGCCTTCTTCCCTTCCACCCATAGTCCAGCATTTCTCCCTTACTTCCTTCTGACCCTGGATCCAACATCTCCCTCCTCCTTCCTCCATCCTGTGCAGCATCTCTCCTTCCCTCTCCTCCACCCTCATGTTCAACATCGTTTCTTCTCTTTTTCCTCTTCCCTTTCTCCCATTGTACACCATCTCTCTCTCTCTCTCTCTCTCTCTCTCTCTCTCTCTCTCTCATATCCCAAATCTAACATCTCTCCCCCCCCTTCACTCCAACACCATGTCCAACATTTCTCCTTCATCCCTCCCCTGTGCAGCATCTTTCTCTCCCCTCCTGCCCTGGTCCAACATTTTTTCTTCTCTTGTCCTTCACCCCTCCTTCCCTCCCCATCCTACCCTACATCCAACAATTATCCCTCTCTCTCCTTCTCCTTGCATCATCTCTCCCTATCTCCCCCGTGTCCCAACAATGATCCCTCTCTTCTACCCGACCATGCATCTCTCCCTCTCATACACCCCCTGCATCTCCCCTTCTCTCCCTCCCCAACAATGTTCCCTCTCTCCTACACCCCCTGTGCAGCATCTCTTCTCTCCCTTTCCTCCACTCCCATGCCCAACAATTTTCCTTCTCTCCAAAACCCCCTCCACTCGCATGCCCAAGGAGCCCAACAATTTTCCCTCTGTTCAACCCCTTCCCCCGTGCATCATCGGGAGCATCACAGCACCGCAGCACCTTTCAGTGGGTTGCTGGCAGAGTGTAAGAATCGCTGCTGCTGGCTGACCCAGAAGCCTTCCCTCTGCTGTGTTCCTCCCAGGAAATTATATCATAGTTGAGAGGAAGATGCAACAGCTGGCAGCAGTGATTCATCCGGGTCAGCTGGCAGCAGCGATTCTTACACGCTGCCGACAACCCTTTGAACAGACACAGCAGAAGAGGGAAAGCTTCTGGGTAAGCTGGCAGCAGCGATTCTTACACGCTGCCATTGACGCTTTGAACAGGTGCAGCGGAAGAGGGAAGGCTTCTGGGTCAGCTGGCAACAGCGATTCTTACATGCTGCCAGCGACCCTTTGAATGGGAGCTCTGGCGTTGATAAGGGTGCACTGGTGCTGGGTGGGCCTGAGCCCAAACTGGGTGGGCCTAGGCCCACTTGTGGCTACAACCCTGCCCCTCCTTAAACTCAAACACTGACTTCCTATCTTAATTAGAATCTGCTTTAAAATACTCATTTTTGTCTTTAAGAATCCATCTGCTGCAGCTCCAGTTTATTTATCCAAACTATTGGTTCCCTGTTGTCTAGCTCAATGTCTTCGCTTCTGATAATCTACTCCATGTATCATCCCCTTCATCTCTTCACCTCTCACTTTCTCGAGACACTGCTTTCAGTTATCAGGGTCCTAAACTGTGGAATTGTTTTTCCTTCTTCCTTGAGGACACCTATGCCTTTTTACAATCATTTAAGTCCCTTCTGAAAACTCAGCTATTATCTGAAGCCTTTAGTTAGGGCATAGGTTTTTCTACAGCCTTTGCAGTTTCTTGCTCATCTTCCTCTGTTTTCTTCCCTCGATCCCTTTCGTCTTTTCCTTATGCCTGGGCCTACTTCGTCAGCACTGTTCAAAGTCATGGAGTAAACTGTTTAGTCACCTATCCAGGCTCAATTTTGCAGTATATCAAAAATGCCAAATAAATAAAATCTTGTTGACACTCCTTTGGGCTCATTTTCGAAAGAGAAGGATGCCCATCTTTCGACAAAAATCGGAAGATGGACGTCCTTCTCCCAGGGTCGTCCAAATTGGTATAATCGAAAGCCGATTTTGGACATCTCCAACTGCTTCCCCTTGCAGGGACGGCCAAAGTTCAAGGGGGCGTGTCAGAGGCGTAGCGAAGGCGGGACTTGGGCGTGCCTAACACTTGGACGTCCTTAACCCATAATCGAAAGAAACAAGGACGTCCCTGGCGAACACTTGGATGACTTTACCTGGTCGTGTTTTTCTTACGACTAAGGCACAAAAAGGTGCCCGAAATGACCAGATGACCTCCCCTTATTCCCCTAGTGGTCACTAACCCCCTCACACCCTCAAAAAATATCTTTTAAAATATTGATTGCCAGCCTCAGATGTCATATTCAGGTCCATCACAGCAATATGCAGGTCCCTGGAGCAGTTTTAGTGGGTGCAGTGCACTTCAGGCAGGCAGACCCAGGCCCATCTCCCCCTACCTGTTACGTTTGTGGAGGAAACAGCGAGCCCTCCAAAACCCATTGTGCCCCCCTTCACCTGTAAGGGCTATGGTAGTGGTGTACAGTTGTGGGTAGTGGGTTTTGGGGGGCTCAGCACACAAGGTAAGGGAGCTATGTACCTGTGAGCAATTTATGAAGTCCACTGCAGTGCCCCCTAGGGTGCCCGGTTGCTGTCCTGGCATGTCAGGGGGACCGGTGCACTACAGGTGCTGGCTCCTCCCATGACCAAATGGCTTGCATTTGGTTGTTTCTGAGATGGACGTCCTTGGTTTCGAAAATTGCTGAAAATCGGAAACGTCCATGTCTAGGTACGACCATCTCTAAGGATGACTAAATTTCAGATTTGGATGTCCCTGACCGTATTATCGAAATGAAAGATGGATGTCCATCTTTTTTTTTTTTTTTTAAGTTTTTATTTATAAATTTACAGTTTTACATCCATGTTATACATGTATAGGATATTAGGATTAATATATAGGATTACTCCAAAAGATTAACAAAAATATACATAAACTATAATTCTTCTTACATTGACCACAATAATGGGGCAAGATACTAGGAAAACAAAATATTGAAGAATTTATCCATTTTTCATTGTTGAGAGGAAAAAGCGCATAAACCAACTTGCAGATATTACCAGCATATGAGAAGTTTCAGGGAGGATTAGCACTACTACTCTCCTCTTTGGAAATGTATTTATTTATTACATTTGTACCTCACACTTTCCCACACATAGCGGGCTCAATGTGGCTTACATAGTAACAAGTAAACAGAGTTACAAAGTCTTTAAGAAGATTATACAAATTGTAGTAAATGTAATAATAATGGGGTAAACTGATGAGTAAATTGAGCATAGGAGGAATTAAGTATAGAAGGAAATGAACGTTAGGAGGTAGGCATAGGGAGGATGGAAAGGAAAAGATAGGAGGGAGAATATGGGTATGGGAGACATGGTCAGTGTATAACAATCGTCAATACAGAATCACATGGGTAGGCTTTAATTAGTTGGATCATTGGGGTAGGCTTTCTTGAAGAGATGGGTCTTCAATGCTTTCCTGAAGGGCAAATGGCTGTTGATTGTTCGAATGGGTCTTGGTATAGCGTTCCAAAGCTGGCTATTACAAATGTTTTCATTTTCTCAGGGTCAAGAAATACATAATTAACATAATTTAAGGATACAAAACATCTACAAGGATATTTTAATACATAGATTCCACCTAAGGCAAGTATTTTTGGTTTTAATACCATGAATTTTCGCCTTCTTTTCTGAGTTTCTTTATTCAAATCAGGAAATATTTGTATCTTGGCTCCTAAGAATTGTGCATTCATATGCCTAAAGTATAAACAAAAAATATTATTCCTATCTGGTTCCAATGCAAATGTCACTAGGAGAGTCGTACGCTGGGTTATCACCTCCAAAGAACTTCCCAGGAATTCTGTAAGATTAAGTCCAGGTTGAGATCCTAAAGACTGAGTTCTAATTCCAGTAATATATTGAGCTCTGACAATTGGTGGACAACCTTCCGTCGGAACTCCCAAAATTTCACCAAAATATCTCTTTAACATATCTATCGCTGGAATCAATGGTGAGTTAGGAAAATTAAGAAATCATAAATTGTCTCCTCCCTTGATTATCAAGATATTCCAGCTTCCTAGCCAGAATTTCTTTATCTTTAACCTTTATTCCTGTTAAGTGTTGTAATTTTTTTGTCTCTTCTTTTAGCAATTCAGTTTGTCTTTCATTTTCTTGAATTCTTCCAGATAGAGAATCTTGTCCTTGTTTTAAATCTAAAAGTTCTACTTTAATGGAATTTGTTACCTGAGAGAGGGTTGTGTTAATACCCTGAATGGCATCCCACAGCTTCTCCAACGTTATTACAGATGGTTTTATTTGCCCTCGACTTCCCTTAGATGCAGCCTCCAAATCCATGGGCAATATAGAGCTACAGTGGGGGAAATAAGTATTTGATCCCTTGCTGATTTTGTAAGTTTGCCCACTGACAAAGACATGAGCAGCCCATAATTGAAGGGTAGGTTATTGGTAACAGTGAGAGATAGCACATCGCAAATTAAATCCGGAAAATCACATTGTGGAAAGTATATGAATTTATTTGCATTCTGCAGAGGGAAATAAATATTTAATCCCTCTGGCAAACAAGACCTAATACTTGGTGGCAAAACCCTTGTTGGCAAGCACAGCGGTCAGACGTCTTCTGTAGTTGATGATGAGGTTTGCACACATGTCAGGAGGAATTTTGGTCCACTCCTCTTTGCAGATCATCTCTAAATCATTAAGAGTTCTGGGCTGTCGCTTGGCAACTCGCAGCTTCAGCTCCCTCCATAAGTTTTCAATGGGATTAAGGTCTGGTGACTGGCTAGGCCACTCCATGACCCTAATGTGCTTCTTCCTGAGCCACTCCTTTGTTGCCTTGGCTGTATGTTTTTGGTCATTGTCGTGCTGGAAGACCCAGCCACGACCCATTTTTAAGGCCCTGGCGGAGGGAAGGAGGTTGTCACTCAGAATTGTACGGTACATGGCCCCATCCATTCTCCCATTGATGCGGTGAAGTAGTCCTGTGCCCTTAGCAGAGAAACACCCCCAAAACATAACATTTCCACCTCCATGCTTGACAGTGGGGACGGTGTTCTTTGGGTCATAGGCAGCATTTCTCTTCCTCCAAACACGGCGAGTTGAGTTCATGCCAAAGAGCTCAATTTTTGTCTCATCTGACCACAGCACCTTCTCCCAATCACTCTCGGCATCATCCAGGTGTTCACTGGCAAACTTCAGACGGGCCGTCACATGTGCCTTCCGGAGCAGGGGGACCTTGCGGGCACTGCAGGATTGCAATCCGTTATGTCGTAATGTGTTACCAATGGTTTTCGTGGTGACAGTGGTCCCAGCTGCCTTGAGATCATTGACAAGTTCCCCCCTTGTAGTTGTAGGCTGATTTCTAACCTTCCTCATGATCAAGGATACCCCACGAGGTGAGATTTTGCGTGGAGCCCCAGATCTTTGTCGATTGACAGTCATTTTGTACTTCTTCCATTTTCTTACTATGGCACCAACAGTTGTCTCCTTCTCGCCCAGCGTCTTACTGATGGTTTTGTAGCCCATTCCAGCCTTGTGCAGGTGTATGATCTTGTCCCTGACATCCTTAGACAGCTCCTTGCTCTTGGCCATTTTGTAGAGGTTAGAGTCTGACTGATTCACTGAGTCTGTGGACAGGTGTCTTTCATACAGGTGACCATTGCCGACAGCTGTCTGTCATGCAGGTAACGAGTTGATTTGGAGCATCTACCTGGTCTGTAGGGGCCAGATCTCTTACTGGTTGGTGGGGGATCAAATACTTATTTCCCTCTGCAGAATGCAAATAAATTCATATACTTTCCACAATGTGATTTTCCGGATTTAATTTGTGATGTGCTATCTCTCACTGTTACCAATAACCTACCCTTCAATTATGGGCTGCTCATGTCTTTGTCAGTGGGCAAACTTACAAAATCAGCAAGGGATCAAATACTTATTTCCCCCACTGTACCAGCTCTTATATTTCCATTTTTTTCCGATTCTGGGGTCGAGGTAGCGGCAAGGCCTCCTCCAGCCGCTCGAGAAATCACCACTTCAGAAGATGTCTCTGGCAGCGTCCCTGCTGATAACAAGCTACTTCCAGGTCAAGGGGGAGCTGTTGTCTGAGGCGGGCTTAACGAAGCCGCCTCTATGCTTTGGTCCGTCTGGCCAGAATCGGGTTCCGTCAACGTTGGCGTCTACGCTTTCAGCGCCTGGACTCCGAATTGTTCCAGCGTCTTTTGCTGAGAAGCCGGTTTTCAAATAAAGTAAATCTGCAGCCTTTATTTTCCCTTGGAATCCCAATTTTTACTCATTTGGTCCATCTGTTCAGGGTGTGCCACTTAGAATCATTCCGTGAAAGTTCTTGGGGTGACTTTTGAACTTTAACTTTAAGCTACACGTTTAAAACTTGTTAAAAATTACTTCTTTGTTCTTATACAGATTTGCTCAGTTCACTTTGTTTTTAGAGTTTCATTTCGCATGACAACTGATTCTTGCATCGATTATCTCTAGATTTGGATTTACTGTAATTCTCAGTAATATCATCTCTCAACTATGGAGACTGCAATTGGTTCAGAATATAGCCATTAAACTACTTTTTAATAAAATAAATTAAAGACTATATTACTCCACTTCTGCAAGCTGAATACTGGATGCCAATTTCCTACCAGTTACCATTTAAAATTTTGATCACCGCTCATCAGGTGTTCTGTTCAGGTCTTCCTTTGTTTCTTTCTAGTACTCTTGTTCCTTACTCTCCTTTACAAACCCTTATCTCAGCGTCACCTTTTGACTGTTCTTCTTAATAAGGCACATCTGGAAGGCATTAATAGCTTTTGTTTTAGTATTATCACTCCAACTCTTTGGAATGATATGCCTCTTTATATCAGATTTAAGCCCTCCTTGAAGAATTTTAAATCTTAGTTGAAAACATTTTTCTTTAATAAGGCTTTTTCCAGCTGGGTCTGTTTTTCTCCCTCTTTGGTTAGTTTGACTTCTGACTAACACAGATCGTGTGAGTCCACCTTTCACCATTCCTGTTCTGCAGCTTGTGGCTTCATGGTGCATGGTCTGTGTGCACTCCCTCCTTGGGTCTTCTTTGTGTTTATATGATTCATTGTTACTTAAACTGTTTGTATGCTTGTCCTGATTTTTCTTTCTGAATTTATCTCCTTGTTTATATGTAGATTTTTGTAGTGTTTCCCCCATTTTAAAAATTCTTTTATTGTAAACTGCAGGTAAAGTTGCACTGGGTTACTTGTCAAGTTCAGAATTCAATACAGAGTGCTGTTATTAATATTCAGAGTTCTAAACAGTAATGTCCCCACTGCAATATCAGAAAGTCTTCAAGTACACCAACCTTCCCATTCCTTATGGTTTGCTTCAAATAATTTATTAGATGTTCCATCATTTCATTGGGTCTGTTTAGATGAGTATAAATCTTCTGGGTTTTTTTTTCCAATGTTTGGCCATCGTATTTGAGATCAATAAAGTTTTTGAATGTGTTTAAAAAGAGGCTAAAAACTGTTTTATTTCGAAAGGCTGTCAATATGTTACATTCTCTGATGTAAGGAATATATTATAATTCATGAGGTACTGAATGTTATTTGATGATTTTAAAGGTATTTTAATTTAAAGGTTTTGATATAATCAAACTTTGAAGTGCTATATGTTTTCTGGTCAGACAGTCTTATTTGCTTGGGGAGTCTTTTACTAAACCGTGGTAGCGTTTTTAGCTTGCGGTAGAAATCAGCTGACATTAAGCTCCAAGACGCCCCTTATATTCCTATGGCGTCTCGGTGTCTACTGCTACCTGATTTCTACCCGAGCTAAAAATGCTACTGCGGCTTAGTAAAAGACCCCTTTGTTTTTTACATTGATTTTTATATGTGTTGTTTTTAATGTACTCCGCTCAGAGATGTAGATGGAGTGGATTATAAATATTCTAAATAAATAAATTTGCAGTGTATCAAATTGATATGAACTATAAGCTCTGTCAAGTCTTTATATGTTTTGAAAGGCTCTTTGTTTTGGAATTTGACATTTGTGTATAATTTTGAGAGTGATTTTTGGTTGTATGAATAACATTCATTGTGTGATATCTATTTACTAGCAAATGTTTTGCACTGTTGAAAGGTCTTGGAAGGATATTTCCCCTCTAATTTCCTTGCTGTGCCTTTAACTGTAAGAGGATGTTTGCTTCAGGATAGAGGTGACCAGTGTCGTCTACCGTGTTGTTAACCTCTGATTTGTCATACAGCTTGCTTCTTTGGCTGCTGAATCTAGTAGTGCTGTTCCATGGTGGATAGCACTATGGCTCTCCAGGGTCACAAGATGTGGGTGGTTAGAATGGTCAACAAGGGTTTTACTGGTCTTTCTATTGGAACTATATTATCTTTACTGAAAAAAATCTCCCATTTTAATATAATTTCTTAATGATGATTCGTTCTTACACACTTCCTCTGACTCACACGGATGATTCTTTTTTACACACTTCCTCTGACTCGCACGGATAATAAAGTAGTATGCTATACTGTTTGACTAATATAATAATTTGCTCCTCCAACATTCCAATGTGTGTCACTGGGATTGTAACCACCTGCTGATGTCACTCCTCCAACGTTCTCCGTCCCCATGGGACCCTGGAACTGGGAGGGAGGGATGGAGGGACAGAGGGAGGGGGACCCTGGAAATGGGAGGGAGGGGGGCACTGGAACTTGGAGGGGGGAGGGAGGGAGGGGGGCCTGGAACTCGGAGGGAGGTGGAGTGGACAGGGGAGAGATGCTGCACATGGATGGATGGAGGGGGCAGGGCACAGAGGACGTTGCCTGCATATGGATGAATGCAGGGGAGAGAGCATAATGCAGGGGAGGGAGGGGACCCTGAAACTCAGAGGGAGGCAGGGAGGGGACGACCCTGGAACTCAGAGGCAGGGAGGGAGAGGACGACCCTGGAACTCGGAGGGAGGGAGGGGGACAACAACCCTGGAACTGGGAGGGAGGGGGGGGGGCCCTGGCACACACTCTCATGCTCACACACATACACTCTCTCTCTCACAGACACACTCGCACCCAGTTTCACTCTCTCTCTGTCACACACACTCGCACCCAGTTTCACTCTCTCTCTCTGTCACACACACTCGCACATTCACTCTCTCTCTCTCACAGTCACTCTCACACACACTCTCTCAAACATACACACTCCAAGGAAAACCTTGCTAGCGCCCGTTTCATTCGTGTCAGAAACGGGCCTTTTTTTTTTTACTAGTTCTATATAATTTTGACTCCTCATGTTCTTTGTTAATGCCTAATGCGGTTTAGTAAAAGGGCAGCATAGATAGCAGGTTCCTTGAGGAATATCCATAACTTTATATGCAAATGTTCAAAGCAGACATGGGTAACCAATCCTAGCATTTCACTGCAGTCAAACCAAAAATCGAGTGAGATTTTTTTTTTTATTACATGAAAAGCATTTGAACGTTTAACAGTACAGCTATAAAAGAGCAGTTTAGAACCAGTTTTTTGTTTTGAAATACGATGTGAAATGTTTTTACTTCATGAAATCCTGGAAACTTTGGTTACTTGTGCACTGCTATTATAGCCATTCCACCATTGGGTAGAATTATTTGTTGTGTAGCTGTTGTGATCAGCCCTTAACTGTATAGGCCACAGCTAGCTGTGCTCCTCAGTGGCATAAATAATTCAGATTGTTTTATCAACCGCAAGCCTAAAGTTCTCCCTTTTAAAATATTTAGGTAGCATTTTATGAAGCTTTGTTAGGTACGCTATCAGTTTCCTCTGCTTGAGGCCATGGAAAAGAGAATTGGTTTGCTCCAGTCTGGCTAAAGTAGTTGAGGAAATAATTTGCTTTGACCTCGAAGAATTATAACATTGTAACAACAATGTCTGAAACTGTGGTGAGAAGCTTCGCCCAGTGTATGCTGGGAGAGGACAGCTGAGTTTGGTATGGATTCAAATGGATGGTTTTCAGTGAATGATTTGAAGCACTTGGTCAGATGGCATCATAGTGGCTCATATCAGCTTTATCCAGGTAACTTTATTTTGTTGCATAATCAAGTGCCTGCATCCTCAGCATAATAGCATGCTAATTAATGCTTTTCAAATTCTTGTTCAGGAATGAAGCTAACGTTTTTAGTGTTCAGCTAATATTGTTTTTTAATGGGTGTGAATTAACTCAAGACAGTTTCTGTTATATTTTCTGTAATATACAGCAACTATAATTTTCATCTTCATGAAATAATTTACTAAGTTATTTATGCTTTTTTTTTCTGAAGTGTGCTGGTTTGGTGAAAGTTGCCACATCTTAAAGCCTTTTAATTCTCTACAGAGTCCTTTTTCTAAAGTGCGCTAATGACTTAATGTGTGTTAAGCGCCATGCAGCCCATAGGTATATAATGGGCTGCATGGCATTTAGCGCAATTCTAAATCTATTAGTAAAAGGACCCCTTTGTTAATAGGAAAGCAAAGTAGATTTATTTGCAGCCATGATCAGCAAATGTAATGTTCACTGAAAAGGCAACATAAATCCACATATGCTAGAAATATGTTTTGTATTGTAGTGAAATGTTGGACTAGGTATGAAAATAACTTAAAACTTACAACTAGAGCTTTAAGGGGAACATAATTCAGATAGAAAAAGAAGGGTGATACCGGATAGCCGCAATATTGGACTACTACCATGGACCCTGATGAAGTTCACAAAACTTTGGCCATAGTTGGCCGTGGAGAGTTAAGAAGCGCTGGGCATCCATATAAGATGTTTCCATTTAATAAATTGAGATTGAAAGCTGTATAGCCTTTGGAGTTTTTTGTTTGCCAATGTTGACAGCAAGCACTCCTTGAGATTTAACGGCTAAGTGCCCATATACTAAAGGAGTCTGTTGAGGCTTTTTCCTCCATTTTTAAATGATCATTCTTAGATGGTCATTTTTTGGATAGTTAGTTAAGTAATGTGCTGCTGTAACATATGTGAAAAGAGGAGGTGTTTTTCTATAAAAATAAATAAGTCACCCTATTACTTGTTTATAAAAAAAAAAAATGATCCAAATATATCAACTGGTTTAAAAAGAAAACCTGCCAACCAAATGTGTGAAGAGGTTTGTAATTTGTAATGGTGTATGTTTTTCTTCAGTGGATTTTTGTAGGTTTAGAGACTCCTGAATATTATGTATTCCTAGTTAGAACACAGAAACATAAACAGTAAAGAACAGAAAAGGGGGATATGTATTTTTCGCTTTTTTTTTTTTTTTTTTTTAATCTGAAAGGGCCATGTATAAGCTTCCTGCGGCTTCTGGGCACGTTCATTTTGTACTGCAGCAGTAAAGCTGTAATGGCTGGCTTGACATAATACTACTTCTGCCAAGAAACAAACGCTTTCTGTGGTCAGGAGAGCCCTGACCTGGTTAGAGATCTTATACTCACTGTTTTACTAGCAGACACTTTTGCCAGGCTTGGAAATAAACCATATTCAACAGTGAATGGGAGAGATGTCCTTAATTTTCAGTGTTTATATAAAAAATGACCAATTAATTAAGGATGGAAGATAGAATTTTCTTTTTAATTTAAAGGTAGGGGCCTTTGAATTCTGACCGATAGCTACAGAGCCACCTAGTTGCAGCATAACATTATTTCATCAGCGGCTAAGTTACCAGTTGAGGAATTTTGAAACATCACCCAGTTGGTGACTTTGTGTTGGTTCCAATCTCTGGTTTCTATTTTCCTCGTCTTCTCTTAACTCTTTTTCCAGGATTTCCTGTTTGTCATTTTTCTCGCTTCCGTTTCCTTTCAGCTTTCTTCAATTTATTTTTTGCCTCTGTCCACATTTAATTCTCTCTTACTATCTCCTATCTTCAGTTTCCCTCTTTTGACTGTGTCTATCTACAGCTTGCCCCTGTCTCCTCACCACTTCCATCCAGCATTGTCTTCTTCCTTTCAGCATCTCCACCTCTCTGTCTCCCCATCTTTCTATCCAGCTTTCTTCTATGTATCATTTTGCCCCCCCCCCCCCCCCCTTCTGTCCTGCATCTGCTTTTGCTTCTCCCAATGAGCAGCAGCAGGGACAAAGCAAGGAGAAGCAGGCCCAGGCCATAGTGCTGCGGTGGGTCCTGAGCCAGGGACTGGCAGAGCTGACATCGTGTGCCTGAGCACTGCAGACCTGTGCCTGCTACTCCTTGTTTTGCCTTGCTGCTCATAGGGAGAAGCAGCAGCAGCCATGGGAGAGAGGCAGAAGATGGGGGAATGAGCAGGCAAGTAAAAAAGGTGCTGGTACACTGTACCAGCATGTACTGGCACAAAGCCCTGGAGGTATTTCTCAGTTTTACATAATCTTCTGTTACAAATGCATCTGCTCTGCAGCTCCTCATTATCTGGCTCTCTACACCCTTCCTTGTGAATTCATTTGGCAAGTTGCTTACTGTGCCCTAATCCATTGGCAACTCCGATTATGCGCTTTCATTTTGCTGCCCCCAATGACTGAAACAGACTTTCTGGTGTGTCATGCTCCCTCTTTAGCCATGTTCAAATCGAATCTAAAAATTCACCTGTTTGAGGCTGCTTTTAAATCATAACCTATTCTCGATAATAAAAATGTTACCGTAGACTTATTTATCATGGCTAAATTGTAAACTCTGTGGAGTGGGGACATCCCTTGTATGTAAATATACAGCGCTGTATATGTTTAGTAGCACTTTATTTATTTTATTTATTTATTGCATTTGTATCCCACATTTTCCCACCTATTTGCAGGCTCAATGTGGCTTACAGAGTTTTGTTATGACATAGTCATTCCAGGATTTTAGGTACAATTGGTAATGTGCAAAGATTAGGTAAGGGAAGAGAGAGGGAAGGTGTTAGGCAGGTTAGAAGGTGGTTTTTAATAACTGGATGGGTTGGTGAGGTAGTTTTGTACGGTTATTGGTTATCTTTGTAGGCCTTGTTGAAGAGATATGTCTTTAGAGATTTGCGAAAGTTAGTTATTTCGTAGATAGTTTTCAGGGCTGTAGGTAATGCATTCCACAACTGCGTGCCCATGTAAGAGAAGGTGGAAGCGTGTATCAGCTTGTATTTCAGTGCTTTACAGCTGGGGAAGTGCAGATTGAGAAATTTGCGGGCTGGTCTTATGGCATTTCTGGGAGGCAGGTCCACGAGGTTTGATAAGTAGTAGAAAATGTATGTTTTTAATTTATTTGTATGACCCCTTTTACCTTAGCAATACTGTGAGAAGACTCTTATGTAACATGTTAAAAAGTTCTCTGTCAGCAAACTGGATGAATCTGTAGCTTTCACAGAACTCAGAAAAAAACAAAACAAAACAGGGTTTGTCTGAGCAGCCATGACCTCATGAGTCCCTTGAGTGAAGTCTAATTTTATTCAAGCTATCACATTGAAGCAGTTTTTTGGCTCTCAACATATTTGTGTGTCTTGCTGTTAAAAGTTTTTCCCCCCCATCTATCTGCTTTGCTTTACTTCAGATCTCCTTAGCCTTCCCCCCCCCCCCCCCCAAAAAAAAAAAGGTTTAAAAAAGTGTTGCTTGTCTGTCTATCAAAATTGAGTTTAATCTAGCAAACAGCCGTTGGGGTGAGGATGCTGACTTGGCTTAAGGAAACTGGTCTACTTGAGACATTCATGGTACATTACCAGATATTCCCAGCACAAGGGGGAACCTTTAAGGAAACAAGGTCAAAGGTTGACTTGATAACCCTTCTCTCTACACCCTTAAAACTTTTATCACTGGCCAGTGGGAAATAGTCCATTTCATTAAGGAACCATACATTCCTATTTAGGAGACAATTGTATGGTATCTTATGCATAAGCAGCAGCAACCTCTTTGGCCTCATCAGAGATAGAGAGAAGACAGCTCAAGGCTCAGACAGCCTAGGACAACGCTTTCTTTAAGTCACGCAGCATAAAGGGTGTTTCACCATCCCTTCCAATGGAAGCAGAGGCATGGGGGGGGGGGGGGGGGTGGCACAAGGGGAGCGGCACTCCCCCAAACAGATTTCAAATTAAAAAGGGTGCCTGCCTGTCTTGCTGCTGGGCCCACTCTCCTCACAGGTCTCTTCCCCTACTCTTCCGATCATCAGCACTTTTCTAGCAGGCGGCAGCGCTATCAGCTGTAAAAGCAAAGTGAGTGCACGTGGGACCATTTTCCTGCTCTGCTGGTCATGCCCTCTCTGATGTAAACTTTCTGCATTGGTTGGTGTGTGATCAGCAGAGCAGAAGTGGCACACACAGAAAAATGGTCCCGCATGCTTTCGCTTTGTTTTTGGAGCTGATAGCGCTGCTGCCTGCTGACAAACTTGAGAAATACTTGTAAGAAGATGATCGAAAGAGATAAAGGGGGTGATGCTGGATGAGGCAGGTAGGATAAGAGAAATTGAGAGATGAGGTCATGCTTGATTGGGGGTAGAAAGAGAGAGACAGTGATTATGAATGGGGGGGGAGAGAGACAGCATGATGCTGGATGAGTTAGCATAGAGAGAGCGGGAGATAGGGTGATGCTGGATGGGGGTGAGATATAGAGTGATCTGGCGTAAGAACAGAGATGGGGGAGATGCTGGATTGGGGGTGAAAAAGAGGGTGATGCTGGATGGGGGAAGAGAGAGAGAGGTGGATGAGAAGAGAGATAGATGGGATGATGCTGGATTAGGTTGTGGAAGAGAGGGAGAATGGTATGGGATTTGCGTTGCAAGACGTATGAGGAGAGACTTGTTGACCTGAACATGTATACCCTGGAGGAAAGGAGAAACGGGAGATATGATACAGACGTTCAAATATTTGAAAGGTATTAATCCGCAAACGAACCTTTTCCGTAGATGGGAAGGCGGTAGAACTAGAGGACATGAAATGAGATTGAAGGGGGGCAGACTCAAGAAAAATATCAGGAAGTATTTTTTCACGGAGAGAGTGGTGGATGCTTGGAATGCCCTCCCGCGGGAGGTGGTGGAGAGGAAAACGGTAACGGAATTAAAACATGCATGGGATAAACATAAAGGAATCCTGCTCAGAAGGAAGGGATCCCCAGAAGCTTAGCTGGTGGTGGGAGGCAGGGCTGGTGGTTGGGAGGTGGGGATAGTGCTGGGCAGACTTTATACGGTCTGTGCCACAGCCGGTGGTGGGAGGCGGGGATAGTGCTGGGCAGACTTATACGGTCTGTGCCCTGAAAAAGACAGGTACAAATCAAGGTAAGGTATGCACAAAAAATAGCACATGTGAGTTTATCTTGTTGGGCAGACTGGATGGACCGTGCAGGTCTTTTTCTGCCGTCATCTACTATGTTGCTATGTTTCATAGCTATACATGAAAGCTCTATATATCATAATATCCCCTCAAAGGAGTGGTAGAGTCCAAAGTTAATCTGACTTTTGCAGACTCTTATGAGAAGAGTGAGACTATCCAGAGGAGAGAATAGTATCTGCCTCCTTGACAGACTTGGATAACATAGTGGTTACAAACAGGAATAAAACACTGGTGGAGAGTGTGCAAGGGCCAATAGCCTTGGAGATTCCAAAATATATGGGTGGAGATCAGATGGCACTTGGGGGGGGGGGGGGGAGATGATTAAGTGTGAAAGTTATCAGGTGATCAGAGAGGGGAAGAACCGAGGTGCAGAAATTGGAGAGTGAGCAGTTGGACAAGAAGACAAAATTAAGATAGTAGCCATTCTAGTGAGTAGGGGTAGTGGAGCAGAGCTGAAATTGAAAGAGCATATTAAAACAAGAAACTGAGAGGCATAAAGGTCAGATGGGTCATTAGTATGAGTGTTAAAATCCCCAAGAATGAGGGAAGGAATATGCAGATGGGCTGCAAGACCTCCACAATATCTGGTAGGCAACCGGTGGTGGCACTGGGTATATAGAGCGGAGTCCCTGTGTGGATCAGGGTGGACCTGGAAATCACCCCAGAGAATGCTGGGAGGAATATATAGATGGGCTGCAAGACCTCCAAAGCGTCTGATAGGCAGCCATTGGGAGCTCTGGCCACCTAGAGTAGAGGCCCTGACTGGGTTTGGGTGGACATGGGAGTCACCCTGGAGAATGCAGGGAGGAATAAACAGATGGGCTATAAAACTTCCATAGCACCTCCAGTGTGTTATAATTATAATGTGTTATTTCACCAATGTATCTATTACTCGTAAAGCCTATTTGATTAAGATGGATCAGAATATGTAATAATGAAAAACCATAGTGCCTCATGGCCAGCTAGCTCCATCTGCCTCTTCAATATTCTCTATCTCCCCAGCAGGGTGGTTGCAGCTTGTTTAAGCTCCTTCAGAAAATCTGCCTGGGGTGGCTCCTGTGCTTTTGCCAGTTGTAGCAGGGGTGTTGTGGCTGATGGTGCCCACTTTAAAGGCAAATAGGCAAGCCCTGTCCCTGTCTTTGCCCACGCTGTGGATGCAGGCACTTAGGTTCACCCTTTCCCTGCCTTTCCCATGCTACTGATCCTCCGGAGTTGGAAATTTGCCTCTTTCACTGTTGCCTCAAACTTTCCTCACAGCATTAAAAAAAAAAAAAAAAAGTTGCGTTGTGCTTTGGCACTGCGATCCCAGAAAAGAGGTTTTCTTCTGATTGTGCAGCGTGACCGGAGCTCGGAGACTCGGTCTGGTGAGGTAAGAGCATTTTGCAGCTCCTCTGCATTCGGGATTATTTTGGTGCGAATCCGCCATTTTGAATTTCTGCCGCTTTCGACGATGGCTGCTGAGAAAGTAAAGCTCTGTTCCGTTTGTGGCAAGTGCAAATCTGCAGCGGGGCTCTGTAAGGCGTGTTTTTCAGACGGTAGAGCCGGCCCGAGCATGGCGAGCGATGTTCCTTCCCGCTCTGTGAAGCTGGCAGCGGGCGCCATTTTGAAATAGCATGGCGCGACCCCCGCTGAGGCGGAGTGGTTTGAGCCTGGAGGGGCGCCTCGTGTAGAGGCTGATAAAAGAGCTGTTTCCCCCGGACTGGAACCGGGAGGCCAGGGTGAGCCATTTTCCCCTGAATTTGTTTTATTGCTGCATAATGCATAAATGTTAAAAAGAGCTCTTCCGCAGGGGTCCTCTGCGGCCCTGCTTTCTGTATCCCCTCCAGTGGAGTCTGGCCTTGGATTACCGTCAGGCGCGTTTTCCCCTGATAGATGGCCGCAAGACAAGCACAGAAGGGTGGATTCCCCTTCAGAGAGTGGCGCACCCCCTTTTTCCCCCCCATGGTCGGGATGTGAGGACTCTGAGGGGTCTGGCAGGCCTTCGTGGTCTGGAGAGCCAGAAGAAGGTGCAGGATTGCCACTGGATCCAGATGATCCTTCCGTGGTGAGGATTTTCCACCGCGATGAGCTGCCAGCGCTTATTACTGATGCCTTGCAGGTCCTCTCTATAGAAGACCCTGGGAGTACTGAGACCTCCTCCGGTAATCCGAGGATGGTAAGTACTAAGAAGCCTGCTCGAGCCTTTCCTTTGCATGACTCCATCCAAGAGCTTTTCACGGCTCAGTGGGCTGACCCTGAGGGGCCTTTGAAAGTCGCCAGGGCTATGGGGCAATTATACCCTCTAAGTGAGGAGCATTTGGCGCGCCTAGCAGTGCCTAAAGTGCATGCCCTAGTCACGACTGTGACAAAGAAAACTACCCTCCCAATGGAAGGAGGAGTTGCCCTGAAGGACATGTAGGACCGTCGCCTGGAGGCAGCTATGAAACGGTCCTTTGAAATTTCAGGCCTATCCTTACGGGCGTCTGCATGCAGCTGCTACGCTGCCCGAGCCTGCATCGCTTGGTTACAACAGGCAGCGGAACAGCCCGGAGATGGAGCGGAGCCCCTTACGGAGGTGGCACCGCGGATGGAGTCAGCCTTGCCATTTTTGGCTGAAGCCCTTTATGATCTGGTCAGAGCTTCGGCTAAACAGATGGCTGTAGCGGTGGCGGCTTGCCGTCTTCTGTGGGTACGGTGTTGGGCAGCTGGCATTGGGTAGCTGACATGGCCTCTAAGCAAAGGTTGGTGAAGTTGCCCTGTCAAGGCCTTCTCCTGTTTGGTGAGGAGTTGGAGAAAATTGTGAAAGGCCTGGGGGATGCCAAACCCCAGCGCTTACCCGAGAATAGGCCGCGGCCTTCTTCCAAGGGTCAGGCGGTGCCCTCCTCTTACAGACCTCGCTTCCGTGACGCTAGAAGGTACCGCCCGGGGCGTTCTGCTGGGTTCACTTCGCGTGCCCGTTTTCAGCAGAGGAGCTCCTTTCGCTCGGACAAACGTTCCGCAACAGCAGGCTCAAGACCTGGAGTTCAAGGGCGACCCTCTCAATGATGGTGCGCTGGCCCCCTCCTCGATTCCTATGATAGGAGGACGACTTTCCCTCTTTCTCGAGGAGTGGGCCAAGATTACCTCAGATCAGTGGGTCTTGGACCTGATCAGAGAAGGCTACAGAATAGAATTCAATGCCCCGATAAGAGACGTGTTTGTGGAGTCCCAAAGAGGTTCTGCCGCCAAACGGGCGACTGTAGAGGAGACCTTGCAAGGCTTGATTCACATTGGAGCGGTTTCCCTCGTGCCTCCCGCCAAATGTGGCTCTGGCCGTTACTCCATTTACTTCGTGGTGCCACGAAAAGGAGGGTCTTTTCGGCCTATCCTAGACTTAAAAGAAGTGAACAAGTCTCTGAACGTGCAGCATTTTCACATGGAAACCCTGCACTCTGTCATAGCGGCGGTACAACCAGGAGAGTTTCTCACGTCTCTGGACCTGAAAGAAGCTTACTTGCACATACCAATTTGGCCCCCGCACTAGAGGTTTCTGCGTTTTGCGGTGATGGGAAAACATTTCCAGTTTCGGGCCTTGCCTTTTGGCCTCGCCACAGCTCCCCGAACCTTTTCCAAGGTAATGGTGGTAGTAGCTGCTTTTCTGAGGTGAGAGGGTATCCGGGTTCACTCGTACCTAGATGACTGGCTCATCAGAGCAGACTCTGCAGAAGAGAGTCATCAGGTTACAGCCAGAGTGGTCTCAGTACTGCAATCTCTGCGCTGGGTCCTCAATATAGCCAAAAGTCACCTGACCCCCTCTCAATTTCTAGAATATTTGGGGGTCTGGTTCGACACAGCCTCGGGGATGGTCTTCCTACCTGAGCAAAGACGGTGCAAGCTTCAGATCCGTCTGCTCCTGAGGATGCCTCGCCCGCGAGCTTGGGACATTGTCCAGCTGTTGGGGTCGATGACTGCCACTTTGGAAGTGGTGCTATGGGTGAGAGCGCACCTGAGACCTCTGCAGTGTTCCCTGCTTCAACGATGGTCTCCAATATCTCAGGATTATCAATGCAGACTCACGTGGCTCCCTGCGGCCCGGCTCAGTATGGAGTGGTGGCTCTCAGACAGCATGCTATGGAGAGGAATGTCTCTAGCACTCCCCGATTGGTGCCTGGTGGTAACAAATGCCAGCCTGAAGGGCTGGGGTGCACATTGCCGGGGAAGGCATGCCCAGGGACTTTGGACACCCGAGGAGTTGGAGTGGTCCATCAGTCGCTTGGAGTTGAAAGCGATTTTCCAGGCGCTTCTGGCCTTTCAATTGACCCTGGAAGGATTGGCTGTCAGAGTTCTGTCGGACAACACAACAGCAGTGGCCTACATAATTCACCAAGGAGGCACTCAGTACATAGCACTAGCAGCGCAGGCCGTGCAGATTTGCCACTGGGCTGAGCTTCATCTGCAGTTTCTGTCAGCAGCTCATATTGCAGGTCAGAGCAACGTGCAAGCCGATTATCTGAGCAGGAATCAGATCGACCCAGCGGAGTGGGAACTTGCAGACAAAGTATTCCTGCAGATATGTGCCAAATGGAGAAAGCCCGTAATGGATCTTATGGCGTCAAGCACAAATGCCAAAGTCCCGTGCTTCTACAGCAGACAGAGAGATCCTCGCTCGGCAAGGTTGGATGCCTTGGTTCAACCCTGGCCTCAGGGCCGTATGTGTTCCCTTCGTGGCCCTTGATAGGGCGAGTACTCCTGCGGATTCGGCTCCACCAAGGAGAGGTGGTTCTCATTGCCCCGGATTGGCCCAGGAGGCCGTAGTATGCGGACCTCTGGTGGATGCTGGTAGAGGATCCCCTGCCGTTACCTCTGGTACTGAACCTGTTGTTACAGGGCCCGGTGACCATGGAGGATGCCTGCCGCTTTGGTCTTACGGCATGGCTATTGAGAGGGCGCAATTGAGAGACAAGGGCTATTCCAGTAAAGTCATTTCCACTCTCCTACAGGCCCGCAAGCGTTCCACTTCTGTAGCTTATGCCAGGATTTGGCGCCAATTTGAGGCTTGGTGTGCTTCTAAAGCAATTACACCCATACGGGCTTCTTTCTCGCCGATACTTGACTTTTTGCAGGATGGTTTACAAAAAGGCTTGGCCTATAATTCCCTGCGTGTTCAAGTGGCAGCCTTAGCATGTTTTCGAGGGAAGGTCGCTGGCCTCTCTCTGGCTGCTTGCCCGGATGTGACATGGTTTCTTAGAGGGGTGCTTCGGCTCCATCCTCCCATGCGGGCTCCGTGTCCGGCCTGGAACCTGGGGTTAGTTTTAAAGGCCCTTCAGTGTTCACCCTTCGAGCCGCATAGGTGAGCTTCGGAGAAGGATGTGACCTTAAAGACAGTCTTTTTGGTGGCTGTGACATCGGCGAGACGGGTATCTGAGCTCCAGGCGCTGTCCTGTCGAGACCCATTTCTGTAATTCTCGGAGTCCGGAGTAGTGGTACGTACGTTGCCTTCCTTCATTCCTAAGGTGATTTCAGCGTTTCACCTAAACCAGCCTATTTTCCTGCCCTCCTTTTCTAAAGAGGAGTTTACGGAAACGTATGGGCAGTTGCACTTTCTGGATTTGCGAAGGGCTCTGTTGCAATATCTGCGCATGTCAAATGCCTTCAGGACCTCTGACCATCTTTTTGTTCTTTTGTCAGGTTCGCGCAGAGGGTCTCCAGCGTCTAAGGCCACTATAGCCCGTTGGCTCAAAGAAGCTATCTTTTCAGCATATCTGCTATCTGGCCGGCCTCCGCCTGAAGCCTTTAAGGCACATTCCACAAGAGCGATTTGCTCTTCTTGGGCTGAAACTGGAGCACTCTCTCTTCAAGAGATATGTAGTGCAGCTACTTGGGCTTCTAAGCTCTCGTTTGCCCGACATTACAGGCTGGATGTGGCTGCCAGGAGAGATGCACATTTTGGAGCACAAGTGCTGGCGCATGGTGTGGCTTGTTCCCACCCTATCTAGGGATTGCTTTGATACATCCCACTCGTAATGGATTCATCTGCTTGATGACAAGGAAGGGGAAATTAGGTTCTTACCTTGGTAATTTTCTTTCCTTTAGTCATAGCAGATGAATCCATGAGCCCTCCCTCAGTGGTTCATTATGTGATTTATGTTACTTTTATGCAGTTTTTCCTGTAGATATGTTCCCTCATTGGGAGAAGTTGGAAAACAGTCTTCAGGATTTCTGTTCTGTTACAGGAGGATGAGTTCATTCCCTCCTTTGAATTATAGCTCCAGTTTTGGGGCATTCATCCGCTATGAGGAAAGTTCATGTTAGTATGCTTTGCGGTGTAACACTGCTCTGGAAGCTTCAAATACTGAAGAGGCAGATGGAGCTAGCTGGCCATGAGGCACTATGGTTTTCCAGTGCTCTCTATCTCCCCCTGCTGGTTGATGGACACAACCCACTCGTAATGGATTAATCTGCTATGACTAAAGGATAGAAAATTACCAAGGTAAGAACCTAATTTTCCCTTTTTCCTTGCTGGCCTTATGCAACATCCTGCCAATTGCTCTTTGGAAGGAATCTTCCTACAAAATGTTCAAAACGGACCTCAAAACTCAATTTTTTACTTTAGCTTTTAACCCATCAGCTACATATAGACTCTTGGCCTAGTTGTGACAGGAGGCAGCCATAGTTCCTCTTAACCTGGTTTCCCCCAGTGCTCTCCACTTTCGTCACTATTTAAGATATATATATGTTCAGTTTTTGTATTGGTTTTTCTTCTATGAGTGTTAAGTTCTCCTCTTACGCATTCAATATGTTTTTGCTTATTTTGATTGAGGATGACATATTTTCTACTTTATTTTGTATTTTTTATTGTATACAAAGTATTGAAAAACAGCATGCTGCGCATAGTTTCAAATAGAATAGATAAAACCAAGCTTTTGTGGCTATATCGTACCGGGTCCTTAATTCCTACAGAGTTATTATTACCTGATGGTTTAACTTTGAAGGTTGAAAAGGTTTCAGAGATTCATAGAATTTATTTAGACACCTCTTTATCATTGGTACCTCAGGTAAAAGAAGTAAATTCTTTTATTTATTTATTTTAATTACATCAACTGAATGTTAATGCATTGTTTACTGAAAAATATTTAGCTATTTTGGTTCAATCTACAATTTTATCTTATTTAGATTACTTTATATAGCCTTTTATCTGCTTCCTCTATTGCCAGATTACAGATTGCAAAACACAGCAGCAAATCTAATATTTGGCAAAATATGGTTTGACCATGCCACACCGTGTCTGATAGGACTGCATTGACTTCCTATAAAAGCCCGAGTTTCTTTTAAGTTGGCTTTTTGGGTTTACAAGATATTTGAAGGCTCTTGCCCTGATTATCTAGCAAGTCTATTTTCCATTATCACCTACCACCTTTCGGCGTCTTTATTTTCCATCGCTTTGTGGAGTTAAATATAAAAGCTCTTTGCAGTCAACTTTTATATAATTTTGGGGTTCTATACTTATTAAACTTAGAACAATGTCTTTTTCAGAAATCATATGTTTAACTAGTGTATTTTCTTTTTGTTGTTTGTAACCCGCTTTAATTAGTTTACTGGGAGTTGGCAGTCTATATTGTAACCTACAGTTATCTCTGACTCTATCTTTCCTTTGTTTAATAGAGTTCTTATTTTCTTTGTATTATGTTCATATTATACACCTAATGTTAAACTACTTTGGTGTATCCATATGAAAGGCAGTATAGAAAGTCTCAATAAACATAAACACCCTCCTTTTTGATAAGAACATAAGAGTAGCCATACTGGGTCTAGCCCAGTATCCTGTTTTCCAAACAGTGGCCAAGCCAGGTCAGAAGTACCTGACAGAAACCCAAATCGTGGCAACACTCCATGCTACAAATCCCAGAGCAAGCAGTTGCTTCCCATGTCTGTCTCAATAGCGGACTATGGACTTTTCCTCCAGGAATTTGTCCAAACCTTTTTTTAAACCCAGATACGCCAACCACTGTACCACCACCTCTGGCAAAGAGTTCCAGAGCTTTACTATTCGATGAGTGAAAAATATTTCCTTCTATTTGTTTTAACGTATTTCCATGTAACTTCCTCGAGTGTCCCCTAGTCTTTGTACTTTTGGCACGAGTAAAAAAAAAATCGATTTACTTCTACACCACTCAGGATTTTGTAGACCTCAATCATATCTCCTGTCTCTTTTCCAAGCTGAAGAGCCGTAACCTCTTTAGCCTTTCCTCATACAAGAGGAGTTCCATTCCCTTTATCATTTTGGTCGCTGTTCTTTGAACCTTTTCTAATTCCAGTCTTAGAAGTAGTTTAATATTTTTGTTTAATGTTTAATTAAAACTTTTTATACCACCTAATCTATTACAGTATAGGTCTAGGCAGTTTCCACTACTAAAACAATAACAGTCGATCATTGTTAGTTGGTTGTGCCATATTCATACTTAAATGTGCCTAGATTGTACCTGCAGAGGTTAATATTACTCAGCTAGCATCATCTTGATTCATTCAACATATAATAGTTGTAGGGCTTTTCAGAAACTTCAAATCTCTTTTAGGTGCAAAATATCAGGAAAAAAACATCATAATTATTGCTGTATTACCCAAATATTCAAGAATGTTTTGGTATTAACTGCTTCATTTATAGAACCTGCTAACTGAAAAAGACCTGTCGAGCCCAATATATTTGCTCTGACCATTGCATCAGTATCTGGAAGTGCTGGGGCAGTCCATGGGCGGAGCTGGGAAGAAGCAGGCACTTATCTAGATCACCACTATCTGGATAAGTATCCACATAACTTAGGACAGAAAAAACCTTTTTGTAAGTGTATGTGGATTGGCTATTCAGTTAGTGGCTGAACGTTGCCATTATCTAAATAGCTGCAATTCTGACCACAAACTGATATTCAGTGGCAGTTACTATTCGGACACTTGCTGAATACCCAGAGGTTTTTTTTGTTTTGTTTTTTTACTTGTGTTGGCAAATCTTACCACTGCATGTTCAATATATCCCCCAGGAGACTAACAAAGCAATATTCTGAAAGAATGGGATAGCAGAAAAACTAGGGCCAGTTCAACAGGCCTGTAGTTAGTGCTGTGAGCTGCCAAGCATGAGATCTTCATCTTAGTTTAATTTTGCTTATAGTTCTGCCTGAGGCTAAGAGTGCTGAAGTTACCCTGTTCTTTCTACCATAGGATTATTAATGATTCATAAGCATTTAGAAATGACACTGATAGAGTCTGCATCCTGCTCTCTGGTTACTAGCCTGATGTTTTGAAGGGGTTACTGGAGAAAACCCCCCTGTTTACTAAGCCACGCCAAATGAATGGGCTGTGTCGACATTACCACACCGACAGCAACTAGCGCGGCTTAGTAAACAGGTTTCTTAGGATCTTGCATGGGGCCTTGTTTAATAGATTGTCATGCACTTCCTTGTGTGAATTTCTTAAAAAAAGTGGCAAATAATTCCTAATAAAGAAATAAATAAAGTAGAAATCAAAGGAGAGTACAAAAGACAGCAGCTTACAGAGACCATAATAACTAACCCTGTTCTATGTGTGTGTTTATTCAACAGAGCTAAATAATGCAGATTTGAAAGGCTTTGTGAGTGACAACAGCCTCAGCAGCAATGCCAGCCTTCCTAGTGTGCAGAGTTGCAGGAGGCTTCGAGAACGAAAAGTAGCAAGCTGGGCAGTATCTTTTGAGCGGCTTCTTCAGGATCCTGTTGGCGTTAGATATTTCTCTGTAAGTAATTTTTGACTGTACCCATACCTGGGAAGCATTTCTTTTTCTTTTTTTTTTTTTGGCACTGATGTTGGTGAAAGTATTGTCTTAAACTTTAATCTCAGAATAAAGTTTCCTGAATCTTGGCAACCACACATTTTAAGAAATTAGATATTATATAATCCTTTATTGTTGCTAATTAAGGTTTTTTTTACTAAGCTACATTAGGCACCAGGGTTAACACAGCCAAAAATGGAGTACCGCTGACTCAGGTGTTCTGCGGTAACTCTAAAATCTGCGTATGCTAAAAAATGTTTCTAAAATTTTTCTGGGGAGGTATCAGGGCGGAGAGTGGACATTCCTGCACTAACCAGTTATTGCATGGTAATGTAGATGCACTAACTGGTTAGCACACGGATAACGAAGGAGCCATTATCACCTACAAGATGTGTTTTACTGTGGCCATAAAAATGGCTGTTTTCGATTTTATTTATTTTTTGCATTAATGGTCATTCGCCAGTGTTGCCATTGAAGCATGGTTATTTTAAAAAATTGGCTCGTGAACATTTATTTATTTATTGCATTTGTATCCCACATTTTCCCACCTCTTTGCAGGCTCAATGTGGCTTACAATACATCATGAATAGTGGAGATATATAAGAAATAAACATTTAGTATTATAGTAACATGATAATGATAGAGCATGAATTAATATAACAAGCAAATGGTAAAGACTATATTAGGTATGTGTGAAAGAGTTCATATTTGTTGGACTTCGTGGTATATCTTGTTAAAGATATTCAATAAGGGCTCACATGGTATCTCTGCAGTAACTAGTTAGCATGTGACAATGTGAATGCAATAACTGTTTATCCAGGAATGCCCACTTTCTGCCCATGACTCCCCCTCAAAAAAAAATTAGAAAACATTTTAGTGTATGGTTAGCATGTGCAGACATGGCATATATCAATCAATCAGCTCTTCCAGGATTTTCCACCTTTACGTAACTGCCAAGCTTGGAAAGATGAGGGCCTTATAGTACCTTGTTCAACTTGATACAGGTTTAAGCTATTATCCTCTCACTCTGATTCCTGTCTAGAATCACTGACCTTTCGTCTCCAGATTACACCTGCTATAGACTTCTATCTGCTATATCACCCTCTTCCCCCTTGTGCTCATTCCTTTCGGCTTCTACAAAATATGCTTACTGACCACTGCTTACATGGCTGCAACCCTGCTATCCTAGGAGATTGGCTAGATCCATGTCAATCTGGATTCAGACCCAATTATGGAGCAGAAATGGTCCACGTAACCCTACTAGATGATCTTCTCAGAAACCGAAACAAGGGATTTGCCTCGATGTTAGTACTGCTAGATGTCTCAGCAGCTTTTGACACTGTGGATCATGATATCATACTAGCATGACTGATAGAAACAGGTATCAATGGAACAGTACTTGTCTGGTTCAGATCCTATCTGACAGGCTACAATCCATAATGTTTGGCAGCAACTCATCACCACCATGGACACTGACCTGCGGGGTACCACAAGGATAGATAGTGTCACCTATGCTGTTCAATATCTACCTTAAGCCACTAGCTGATCTGATTGTCAATGGACACTCAGTTCTACATCTATGCGGATGATGTGCAGCTACTCATACCCATTGAACCTGACTTACTTACAGCCTTGAATAAACTGATTACCTGTATGACATCAATTCAAAAATGGGCTAAGCACAACAAACTTTGCCTGAATCCAAGTAAAACCGAATTTCTCTGGGTCCCTAACATAAGTGGATACATACCTGACATCAAAATCCCTTTTGAGAAGTATGAACTCTCCCTCAAATCACAAGTCAGGAACCTTGGAATACAGTTAGATTCAACACTTACTCTGATTCCCCAAACCTTCAAGAGCTGCTTCTACTGTTTGTGACAGCTACACTGCCTTTCTCCTTACATCAAGAACGTAAATCTTATCCCAGTTGTGCATGCATGATAACATCAAGACTGGATTACTGCAATGCACTATACAATAATCTGGCTACAAAGGGCCTGCACCAGTTCCAGTCAATTCAGAATGTAGCAGCAAGACTCATAGAAGGTTGCTAGTGACATGACCACATCACACCATTTTTGCAAAAACTTCATTGGCTTCCAGTACAATACAGGGCTAAATTTAAAACTCTATATCTGATCTTCAAGGCCCTCAAAGGAAATGGCCTTAAGTACCTGAAGAATAGGATGATCCTCTACACACTGCCAAGGACACTAAGGTCCTCTCAAGGACTATCACTAACCACACCCTTTCCAAAAGACATTACACAATGAGGCATATTTTCAAAGCACTTAGCCTTCCAAAGTTCCATAGAAACCTATGGAACTTTGGAAGGCTAAGTGCTTTGAAAATATGCCTCAATGTGATACCCGCAAGCGAGCCTTCTCCGGAGTAGCCCCCACACTCTGGAATGTACTTCCTGAAAGGCTCCGCTTAACACAAGACTACCTCTACTTCAGAAAGCAGGTGAAACCTTGGCTCTTCAACCAGGCCTTTAATGGAAGAAGTAACTAACTTGTTAGTCTCACTCACACACACAAGGAGTGACTCGGGCCGCATATACTGCAGCAGGACATGTTTATCCACTCCTACCCTAACTGAGATAATATTTAACCATCTCTCTGACCTCATGTGCAACTTTCTTTAAATCAGTCACCTTACTTTCTAACTCTTCTTACTCTCTTACCTATCTATATGTTACATCTTTGCGTTACCCTTCACTGTCAATTAAAATGTTCTATTACGTATTTTGTTGACATTGTAAGTAGTATACTATGCCATACTTTGTATTGTTATTTGAATATTTTTACTGCTTTAATTGCCTATTGCTCATGTTGATCTATTCTTACCGTACACTGCCTTGAGTGAATTCCTTCAAAAAGGCGGTAAATAAAGCCTAATAAATAAATAAAAATTCTGATGATCTGATCCAATCGCACTTTATGCTTCAGATCTCATTAGTCTTAGATCTAAGCCATCCAACCTATTTGACAGACTTAAATACACTGTAGGTCCCACTCAGTCTTACTATCTTATCAATCTACCATTAATGTTAGTTCCTTTTCTGTGACCCTTTTGCTGTGGACTGATCACTATCCAATCAACTTTTCTTGCACCAACATTAAACCTTTCTAAACAACCAATTCAGAGTTATACATATTGAGATCTTAGTAAGTTCACATCCTAATCCCTCAAACAAAACCTTGAACTAGATTACAGCACCTTTTTTGGGCCTCCTCTTCCTGATCAGGCTTTGTGTTGGGATATTGCTCATAAGAAAGCCTATAATAAAGTGTCTGCTCCCATTTCTCACTGGTGCTCTTTGGTACAGAAAGATCCTTGGTACAACGCATAACTAAAATTCCTGCAACGTCAACTCCATCACACTGAAAGCCAGTGGAGACATCATCACACTTCTGTCTCCAGAAAATGCACGCTTGTATAAATCCTACATCTTGGAGGCTAAGAGGAAATACTACACAAGACAGATATCTAGGGCTTCCAATACCTCAGCCTTTTATGCCATTCTTAAATCTCTAACAACATGCTCTGTTTCCATTGACTCCTGAACTGCCCTTCTATCATTTTTTTTCCAGAAAAAGTGACAACTTTCCATTGCGTCCCCAGATCAATCCAGAGACTTGTGGGTTATGTCCCTCAACCAGCAGATGGAGATAGAAAGAACTCCGAGATTAGTATATGTGATCCTGTGCAGCCAGCTCAGTCTCAGTATTCTCTCTATCTAGCAGGTGGAGGGACATACCTGTGCAGCTCCAGATTAATCTGACTCCTATCCCGTTCCCTCGGGGGGTGTTGAATCTTCTTGTGGGGTTGAGGTACCATTTAGTGTGGTTGGGGATACCTGGTGGGGCCAGGTCCCTCCCCTCCTCCCCCTGCCAGTCTCACTAGCCAGTCCTTTGGGCGCATTGGCGTGCAGTCAGAGTGTGCCTGAATCAGCTCTCTCCTGCCTCTCTTCCAGTTGAAAAAAGAAAAAAAAAGCATTCACGCTTTGTGCAGGCTGCTCCTTTGGGCTGATTAGAAGAGCGCTGAACCGGGGCATATTCGGAGCGCATGGGGAGGCTGGTTTAGCTCCACTTCGGGAGTCGGGCATGTTGGCTCCATCAGAATCAGCGAAACACTGTTCGCACTGTGGTAGCAGAAGGGCAGCGTCGGGGATGTGCGAGGAGTGTGCTAAGGCTGGGTCCCAGGGCAGGAAACAGAGCTGGGAGCCGCCGGTGCGTTCGCCAGCTGAGGAAGGCTCCGACGCCGCTCTCCCGTCTTTGGCGGCAAATCAGCTGACAGGCCCGATGCACACCTCTGGCCGCGCCATCTTTGCTGCCCATGCAGTCTGCCTTGAATCCAGTGTTGGAGGAGGTGAGTGCTGTGGGTGCTCCTTCAGGAGAGGCTGTGACGGGGGGGTCAACATTTTCCCCAGAGTTTGTGCTTCTTATGCACAGGGCTTTTTTGTTGAAGTAGTCAGCTTCAGAGGCTCTGTTGCCTGGTCCTCAGAGTCCCCAGCCTGTCATGCCCCAGTCTCCCTAAGAGGCCTCGTTTGGAGCTGCCTCGCATGGAAGAGGATTTTTCTGGTCCTTCGGATCCAGAGGAGGGCCAGCTCTCGGGGGACTCCCTGCTGGCTGCCCCTGAAGGGCTGGAGGAGGGGGAGCTGCCGCCGGGTGAAGGAGATGACCCAACGGCGGTACGCGTTTTCCGCAGGGAGGAGCTCCCTGCTTTTATAGTGCAGGCATTAGAGGTGTTACACATCTTTTTGCCGGATTCGGCGCCTCCTGCGGTCACTACCCCTTCCATTATGATGGGTACCAGAGGTCTGTCTAAGGCATTTCATATCCACAAGGCCATGAGGGTGCTCATTGCGGCGCAGTGGGATACCCCAGAGTCTAGCCTGCGGGTGCCGCGGGCCATGGCACGGCTTTGTCCGCTGCGCTTGGAGGATTTGGACTCACTGCGTATGCCGGTGGTGGATTCCTTAATTATGGCAGTCACGAAAAAGACCCCCTTACCGGTGGAAGGAGGAACGGCTCTTCGAAACCATCAGGATGGAAAGTTAGAGGCGGCCCTGAAGTCAGGCTTTGAAGTAGCCTCTTTGGCCCTGTAGGCATCTTTCTGTGGTTTTTAACCGGCACGAGCTTGTCTCTCCTGTGTCCAGAAGGCTTCCTCTTTGGAGGAACATTGATTGCCTACCAGCTTTGGAGTCTGGGTTAGCCTACCTGGCAGATTTGCTGTATGATATTCTTTGGGCTTTGGCTAAGGAGATGTCTCTGACAGTGACAGCCCGCCGGTGGGTATGGCTGAGACATTGGGCAGCGGATGTTGCCTCCAAGTCTCGCTTGGCAAGGTTACCCTTTAGGGGTAAGCTCCTCTTTGGTGATGTCCTCGCTCAGATTGTGAAAGAGCTAGGGGGACTCTAAGGGTCAGTGGCTGCCGGGAGACCAAAGTAAGGCAGCATGTAGGTCTGTTCGTCCTCGTTTTCGGGAGGCTAAGCGCTTCAAGCCTGCGTGGGCTGGCACCTTCCAACGGCCTTGCTTTCAGCAGAAGCAGCAGTCCTTTCAGGATAACAGGCGAGCAGTTGCCTCGGGGCCCAGAGGACAGCAAGGAAGTAGAGGGGCACAATGATGGGGCCCTGGCACATCGCCTTCCGGTTATTGGGGGTCGTCTGTCCCTTTTTTGGGAGTAGTGGGCCAGGGGTCACTTCAGATGAATGGGTCTTGGATGTTATTTAAGATGGCTAGAAGCTCGAATTCGCTCGTCCCTTGTCAGAATTTTTCCTAGAATCCCCCTGCAAGGCTGCTGTCAAGCGAGTGGCGATTCAGGACACTCTGTCCGAGCTGGTATGTCTGGGAGCAGTTGTCCCAGTACTGCCCGCTGAGAAGGGGCAGGGTCGCTACTCCATCTACTTCATGGTCCCCAAAAAAGGCAGATCCTTCCGCCCTGTTCTCGATCTCAAGTGGGTCAACAGGTGTCTGCGGGTGCGGCATTTTTGTATCGAAACTGTATGCTCTGTTCTGACAACAGTGCAGCCAGGAGTATGCGATTCGAATCCCGTGGTCTCCGAGGGCGCACTTTGCGATGTGCTGGTGGCTGCTGCCACAGAGTCTGCTAAGGGGCATGTGCCTTGCAACACCGGAGTGGATCGTGGTAACCACAGATGCCAGTCTAATGGGTTGGGGTGCTCACTGTCTGGGCCGGACTGCCCAGGGCACCTGGTTATTGGTGGAAGTGACATTGACAATCATTCTAGAATTACGAACCATTCGCCTGGCACTGCAGGCCTTCGAGGCTTTCCTGCTGGGGCTGTCAGTCAGGGTGTTATCCGACAATGCGACAGCAGTAGCATATGTCAACAGGCAGGTGGGCACCAGGAGTGCACCGCTAGCAAAGGAGGGTCTCCCTTTGTCTGTGGGCAGAGAAGCATCTCTCGATCCTGTCAGTGGCGCACGTTGCGGCGGTGTTGAATGTCGAAGCGGACTTCCTCAGCCGGAATCAGCTGGATCCGGGGGAGTGGGAGCTCTCCCAGCGAGCGTTCGATCAGATCACGTCACTTTGGGGAGTTCCGCTGATCGATCTGATGGCATGTTCTTTGAATGCCAAAGTACCCTGCTTCTTCAGCAGGGGCAGAGAGGCCTGCTCCAAGGGCATAGATGCGCTTCTCCAACCATGGCCGGAGGATCTCCTGTATGTATTTCCACCATGGCCCATGATAGGGTGCGTAATTGGACGGATTGCTCGCCATCCGGGGCCGGTAATTCTGGTCGCACCAGACTGGCCCAGATGGCCGTAGTATGCGGACCTCATTCAGCTGCTTGCCGACAGTCCTCTGTGTGACTGAACACAGAGATCTTCTGGTGCAGGGTCCAATAGTCATGGAGAATCCTGCCCCCTTTGGGCTTCCGGCGTGGCTATTGAACCGTCGCGCCTCTGGCGCAAGGGTTATCCCGAAAATATAATTGCCACGATGTTACAGGCGTGGAAATGATCTACATCATCGGCTTACGCTAGAGTGTGGCACACCTTTGTGTCTTGCTGTTCATTGGCGGGCACCTCAGCAGAGTTGGCGCCGCTGTCATCTATTCTGGCATTTTTGCAGGAAGGTCTGGACAAGGCACTTTCCTTGAGCACCCTTAAAGTGCAAGTGGCGGCTCTAGCCTGTTTTAGGGGTCGCTTGGGTGGTCGCTCAGTAGCGGCTCATCTGGACGTGGTTCGTTTTTTGCGGGGTGTCAATCATATTAGACCTCTGAGAGTGCCGGTGCTTCCAGAATGGAATCTGAACCTGGTTCTCCAAGCAATGCAGCAACCTCCTTTCGAGCCCCTGGGACAGGTTTCCCTGAAGGACCTTACAATGAAGGTGGTGTTTTTGGTGGCTATGGCCTCGGCAAGACAGGTGTCGGAGCTCCAGGCGTTGTCATGCAGGGATCCCTTCCTCTGTTTTTCGGAGGCCGGGGTGTGCATTTGGACTCCTTCCTTCTTGCCTAAAGTAGTGTCTCGCTTTTATCTGGGTCAGGCCTTGATGTTGCCAGCTTTTCAGCGGGAAGAATACCCTAGTGAGTTCTGGTCCTTGCGTTGTTTAGATGTACGACACATTCTTCTACACTATTTGGAGGCCACAAACTCCTCCCGTCGTTCGGATCATCTGTGCTGTTTACGGGGCACAATAAAGGGGCGATAGCTTCTAAGGTCACGGTGGCCTGGTGGCTCCGGGAAGCGATTAGTTTGGCATGGGGAAGATTCCTCCTCTTCGGGTGAAAGCACATTCTACTAGGGCTCAAGCTACATTCTTCGCAGAGGCTCATCTGGTGCCGTTGGAAGACATTTGCAGAGCGGCTACCTGGGCATCGGTAAGACATTTGCAGAGCGGCTACCTGGGCATCGGTACATACATTCTTGAAGCATTACCGGTTGGATGTGGCAGCGTGTCAGGACGCAGCCTTCGGGGTATTGGTGTTGACCTCGGGGGGTACGTGGGGCCCACCCTACTTGAGGACTGCTTTGGTATATCACACAAGTCTCTGGATTGATCTGGGGACGCAATGGAAGGTAAAATTAGTTCTTACCTGATAATTTTCTTTCCATTAGTCCCTACAGATCCATCCAGAGGCCCTCCCTGGAATTGTTATTTTCTGATTTTGTAGTTCGGGTTCTGGACGTTCTGTTTTGCTTCTATTCAGGTTCTTCTGTTGAGTCTATGGGACAGTTTAAAAAAGAAAAACAAAAAATAAAAAGTAGTAGTTTTCTGCAAAATAGCAGTACAAGTGGTTTCCCTCTGATGATAATGTTCTCCCGGGAGAGGCAGGAGAGTGGGTCGTGTTGAATGAAGGGATTCCTTTTACTGCTTTGGTATCAATCATACTGAGATTGAGCTGGCTACACGGGACCACATATACCAATCTCGGAGTTCTCTCTATCTTCATCTGCTGGTTGAGGGACATAACTCACAAGTCTCTGGATTGATCTGTAGGGACTAATGGAAAGAAAATTATCAGGTTAGAACTAATTTTACCTTACAAGACTCCTTAAACAGTACTACTAAGTTGGGCAGTTTACTGCCAGACCTAGCCACTTGTAACTCCCTCAGTAGCTCCTTAACCAGTTTAACTATCCCCCTCCCTTCCTCATCTTTCTGTGCCCCTACATTCTCATGATCGCAGCTAGTCTCTCACAGGGCTATGTCCCTGAACGTTGAAAAACAGCTGCTATTCATCCAAAGATCAATCAGAACCCTCTACTTGTGCTAACTAGCGCCCAATTGCCAATCTTCCATTCATGGGTTAGGATCCTTGAAAACATTGTCCTCTCTCAGCTTAATAACTTAAGACAAATACCCTCCACCCAAACCAGACTGGTTTCAGACACCATCACAGTGCAGAAACAGCATTACTAGGTATCACCACAGCTATTCAGTATTATCTTGATGAAGCTAAATCAGTGCTCCCTCTTTCTTTAGATCTTTCAACCACATTTGATTGTGAAGGTCACTTCATCTTACTACAATGGCTACATAGCATAACACCTCAGTTCTTATAATTTGCAAATTGCCTATTCAGCTCTTTGCGGATGACAGTTAAGAAGACTGGGACAATCCAGGAATTACAATTAAAAACAATAATTTTTTCTTTTTTAAGATCAAAGGCACATGAGATAAACTTCATGATTTGAATAGCAGATGTTCACGAAATAAAGACAGTCTTCACCACTTTCCTGAATGTTTGGTAATTATTTGTCTAGTAGAAAGAGGGAGGGAGTTCCAAACCATAGTGGCCTGATAAAAAGAAGATGTGATAAATTAAAAGGATTTCATCTTATTGACAGTCAGAAAATTCAATTTCATCTGGTTCCGAAGATGATGATAATTCTTCTCTGACGAAAGTTGTATAAGAGCTATCTACATGACATTGGGATTACAGGATCAGCATATGATTGATTTCAGTTCAATCTGACAGGCAGAAAATACACAGAGGCATATTTTCAAAGCACTTTGGGAGGCTAAGTTCCATAGGTTTCTATGGAACTTTGGGAGGCTAAGTGCTTTGAAAATGAGCTTGACAGTGAGCTACCACAAAATATATTTTCATACCCATGCTCACTTGACCGTGGCATCCCTCAGGGATCCATTTTAGCTCCCACACTTTAACATCTTTATGGTGCAACTATTAACCCCATACAATCCATAGGTTTTATAGCGTACATGTATGTAGCTATCATTGAGATCCTTTTTCCTGTTGATCCTTCCGACATGCAGCGCATCCATAATATCAATGACAGACTATCACAACTTGTGTGCTGGCTAACTGACAATGGACTAAAGCTAACAATGGACTAAAGCTAAACCCTGATAAATTCAAAGCTCTATTATTTTCTGATATAACACTCATCTCTAATCCTTCTTTGTGGCAGCCAGGTTCAGCTAGTTCTTCCTTTACGGGTACTGGAAGTAATACTGGACAGCAAACTTAGGGCCCTGTTTACTAAACTGCATTATAGGCGCGTTAGCATTTTTAACGTGCATTGAAGATGTACGCGCGTTACCATTGTATGCTCCTATAATATCCTTATAGGCGCCTACATGGTTAGTGTGCACACTAATTGTAGGCCCCTCTCTCAGAATAATTTATAAAAATCCTTTTACTAGTATTTAAGATTCAAAGCACAGGTCTTCCACTTTTTCTATCTTTTTTACTGATACCAATGCACCTTATGCTTTCAGATCATCACAACACCACTTGGTAATCCCCTCTTTCAGACAGATTCAATATGATACCACTCATCACTCTCTCTCTCTTCTCTGTCACAGGCCCTACCCTCTGGAATGGATTGACTCTCTCTCTCTGTGCACACAGACCTCTTGAGACAAATTCAGATCTGATTTGAAATTTAACGATGCTTCTGCTTAAAACTCTCAATCTTCACCCTTTTCATACAGGGTGTTCCATGAGATTATTCCCAGCATGAGTCTGCAGGCTATATCACTTACTCCCTCTTCCCCTTCCCATATTACCCTCCTCCTTACTTTTCCTATCATAAATTGTAGTTCTTCCCTTAATTTTTCCCTCACCACCAAGTCTTTCATCTACACACTGTACCTACACTTATATGATCATATTAGCATTGTAAACCACGCAGAAAATTTTCTTGATGGGCAGTGTAGCAAACATTTAATAAACCTGGAAACACGCAGATTCCAGAGTTACTGCAGGATATGTGAGCGCATCATGTGGTCCTCATTTATTTTGCTGCTTTATGTGGTCCTCATTTATTTTGCTGCTTTAGATGCAAGTTAACATCTAACACAGCATCTGTTTGTGGTATATCAAATAAACTGAAATCTGAAAGAGCTGTTCCTTCCTGGTTCCACTTGTATCTAATTAATTCTGCTGTTGGTGGAGAATACCTACTTCAGTTAAGCAACTTTTTCTTTCTTTCCCAGTGTTTACATTTTCTGCTGCTCATGTTAATTCAGAGTTCAGTAGTTACAAATCTATAGCACTGTTCAGAGAGTTTCTGGAGGGAGACATTAACTATTTCTGTTTTGTCCTGTGAAATCAGCATACCAGGTACCAAACTGCATAGAGACAGAAGGAAGGGGATCAGAAAGCCAGAAGTGGCCTAATGTTTTTTTTTCCTACATTTTTCATCACTGAGCAGCTCTGAATCTGGACCAGTTGAAAGTCAGGCAGTGTGGAAAATGTATTCTGCTTAGAAATATGTCTTGTTGAACTGAAAAGTAAATATTAGACATTGAAAACTTGGCAGATTGAAAGCTATAAACTATATTGTTCTATAAAAATCTAAGCAAATTTATAATTTATCACAAACATTTCTTTCTTGCAGTTGTAATTCTTACTTTTTTTCCCCATTTTTAGGAATTTTTGAAGAAGGAGTTCAGTGAAGAGAATATTTTGTTTTGGCAAGCCTGTGAATATTTTAGCCGAGTCCCTGCACATGACAAAAAAGAAGTAAGATGAGATTACATATGTATGGAAGAGACTCCCATAAGGAACTATTATTGTTAAAATATAACACAAGGAATAAGAATGCAGCATGTTTAAGAGAATAATTATAATCACCAGCCTTTAACTTTTGAAAATTGTCCTATAAAGAATTGAGCTACTGTCTTGAATGGCTGGGGATGATGCTGGCAGCTTTCCCTGCTCAGGGCTTTCCATGGAAATTATGACATTTGCAGCAGCTCCCAAAAGTTGTTCGCTGCTTGATACTTGTATATAGGGAGACTTAACAACAGCATAATAACAACTATAAAACATGACTTTTCTAGCAACTGGTGTGCTGCGAAAATATGAATGCTCGCACAGGCAAAGTCTTGCTCTAACTCCCCCCCTCCTCCTGTACTTTGTTGTCCCACCAGTAGGGGGAGTCAGGAGTGCTTTTTACTACTTTTACTGCCGCCTCCTCTGTCAGCCACCACGTGAAGTCTGAACTGCACAGTGAACTACAGTTCCAACTTCAGGATGAAGCTCACAGAAATAGAGGTAGCAGAAAGTGAGAAACTGCATGCCCTATTGGCAACAGGTGGCCATCTAGAGGGTTGAAAAGAAGATTGTATTAATTCCAGATGGGTGAGAGGACAGGAAAGATGGTGCTGCTGCCAGGGGAAGGGGGATGGAAGGGAAAGTATTGACAGCAGGGCTTGTGATGAAGTGGAAGGAAATGATGATGCCAGGTGTTACAGTGAGGTAGGAGAAGGAAGATGATGCTAGGTGGGGTTGGAGAGAAGTGGGATGGTGATGGCATTTCATAACTGATGCAAGCTCCTAGGCAGCTGCCTACACTGTGAGCTCTGTGCGCAACTAACTCACAGACTCTACAGCCTGCCAGCTAGACAGCCTCTACTAGAAGCTCTCAGCTACAGCCTGTCCTTCCTGCCCACTCTGGGTCTGAGGCAGCCCTCTGTTAGCTGTTTACTGCTTGCAGTCTATACTGTCTCTCTGTGGCTGTTACAGTTTTTTAAGTTTCCCAGAGATATGTGCAGATCACTCAGACAGCCGCACTGAGCCTGCCATGAGTGGGAAAGCGCGGGGTACAAATGTAACAAAAAAAATATAGTTAAATAACTTTACTTTTATTTGCATATTGTAGATCGATGTATCTCACAGGATTAAGGTTAGCACAGTTGTCAGGAATCATGAATACAGCATACAAGTCAGAAGCCAGGAACCAGTAGCATATAGGAACAGCAAACTCAAAGAATCCTTCCTGTCTGTCTTTAGAGCTCTGCCTAGCTGTTGAGCTTCCTTTGCATGAAAAAAGACCCACAGTCCCAACAAAAGAGATGTCAGTTGAATAAATAAAAAGGCAGAGAGTCAAGGGAAAAAGGAGCTCCAAAGGAGACAAAGGCACTCAAGGATATACCTCAGCTCTGACCACCCCAGGCTGGCTATCAGCCAATAGGGAAATCCCTGACCATGTAGGGGAAAACTGTTTTCTGGCTGAGACCTCTTTCTTTATCAGATGGAAAGGAATGTGAAGAATCTGGCTTTTACTCAGACTTAGCTCAGAATGCAATTCAGGTTTTAACAAAAAGTATGCAGTTTGCTAAAATTAGCTAAAATAATATAATACTCAGGAATACAATGCTGTGCCAAGGCAACTGCCTGCAGGGCCGCCGAGAGACTGGACCAGGGCCGGGACAAGGCCACCCCCGGGCCCCCCCCCCCCCCCCCGAGGTCGCCGTCGCTCCCCCTCCGCCCGCCGTCGCTCCCCCTCCGCCCGCCACCGGGCTGGGCCCCTGCATTGAAATCACAGCACCTCTCACCTCCATGTGAAAGCGCTGCAGGCAGCAGCAGATCGCCTCCCTCCTTCGGGCCGCCTTCCCTCCCTGTGTCCCGCCCTCATCTGACATAACTTCCGTGAGGGCGGGACACAAAGAGGGAAGGAAGCCCGAAGGGAGGCGATCTGCTGCTGCCTGCAGCGCTTTCACACGGAGGTGAGAGGCGCTGTGATTTCAATGCAGGGGGCCCGGCCTGGTGGCAGACAGTCGATGACGGACAGGGCCGGCTTTAGCAACTGCAGGGAGCTGTGCAGACCAGTTCGCTGGGGCCCACCCACCCCTCCCCGCTCCAGTATACCCAAAATGACAGAAACCAAATTAGTATACAGATTCTGCATGCAGCACAATACCAGAAAAACAGAACATTGCTATACATTGCAAAATAAGACAGCAGATGTAAATTCTCAAATTGGATATATTCCAAACACTAAAATGAAAATAAAATGATTTTTTTCTACCTTTTGATGTCTTGTGGCTGTTTTTCAGATCATGTTGGTCCCAGTCTCTGATTCTGCTGCTCTCTATCTGCTCCCTTAACTCCATTTCCAGGGTTTCCTTTCCATTTATTTCTTTACTTTCCTCCTTTCTTCATTTCTTGCCCTACATCCATAGGTAAAAGCTGGGTCCTCTGCGGACTTGACTGGAGGGTGGTATAGAGTGGACCCAGCTTTTGCCTATTTTCTCCAGCCATGTGCAGTTTTTCTCCTCTTTTCCCTTTCCCTCATCTCCATCAGGATGCATCTCCTTCCTCTCTCTTCCCTCTCCTCCATCCATATCCAGCATTTCAACTCTCCCCTCCCCTCCATCCGTATCCAGAATTTCTCCTTTCCCCTCCATCCATGTGCATCTCCTTCCTGTCTTCCCTCTCTTCCATCCATGTCCAGTATTTCTCCTACCTTCCCCTCCCATCGATGTCCAGTGATTCTCCTTTGCCCCCCTGTCCTCCCCTCATTCACATCCAGTGATTGTCCTCTGCCCTCTCCCCTATCCCCCCCATCCATGTGCCGCTCCTTCCTGTCTTCCCTCACTTCCATCCATGTCCAGCATTTCTCCTACCCTCTCCTCCATCCATCCATAGCAACTCTCCTCACTCCCCTGCCCTCCCTACCCATCCCCAGTGATTCTCCTTTGCTCCCTGTCTTCTCTCTCTTCCCCCAGGCCCCAACTTACCCCCCTTTTTCACCCCCCCCCCGAGTTTCAGTTCCCAGCCTCAGCTTTACCCTCAGTTTTCCACCACAGCCCTCCCTTCCTTCCAGCTGCCCTTCGTTTAAAAAGTTGCAGCAGCGGCGAAAAAGCAGGCTCGCCTCTTCTTTAAGCCCTTCCCCTTCTCTCTCAGCGTGCACTGTGCTGCCTTCGCGGAAACCGGAAATTGCATCAGTGCATGCTGAAAGAAGGGGAAGGGCTTAAAGAAGAGGCGAGCCTGCTTTTTTGCCGCCACCGCTGCAACTTTTTAAATGCAGGGCGGCTGGAAAAAATGAAGCTGAGTGTCGCAACGATGTGGTAGGGAGGGAGCACCAGGAAGCGCCGTGGGGCCCCAGGAGGCGTGAGGTCCTGATGACGGAGGACGGGTGGGACTCCGGCGCGCCGGGGAATTTTGTCCCCCCATCAATAACAAAGTGAACTCAATACCCAGATAACTCTTATATGAGGAAGGGCTATAGAGAGTAGGGCTGTTCTGCGTAGACAAAATATGGCTGGTGGGGGAGGAGGGAGATAAGGTAGAGCTCTCGAAAATCCTAAGTAGAGTGGAACAAATCTATTCAAATTGATTTGTTTAGTCTTTCAGAAAGTTCAAAGACTAGGGGTCATGCCATGAAGTTACATAATGATACCTACAAAACAAGCAGCAGAAAATAATTTTTCACTCAGTACATGGTTAAGCTGTACAGCTCATTGCCAGAGGATGTGGTAAAAGGAGTTAGCATAGTTGTGTTTATAAAAGGTTTGGTCAAATTCCTAGAGGAAACATCCTATACCATTGTTTAAGGTAGACCTGGGAAAAGCCATTGCTTATCCCTAGAGGTAAGTAGCATGGAATCTTGCTTCCTTTTGAGGCTCTGACAGGTATTTGTGGCCTGGATTGGCTACTGCTATAAGCAGGATATTCAACTAGGTGGACATTTGTTCTGACCCAGTATTTCAGTTCTTAGGTACCTGTGTACAATTGTGATGCAGCATTAAACATTTGGGAACCACTGCATTTATGAACTGTTCCTTCTAAATGAGAAGATTTTAGTTTCATGATACACTGACAGTTGTTTTGTTTTCTTTTTAAACCTATAAAAAAACAATAGAAATGTGGTTGCTAAAGATATAAGATAGTGTAGGGGCCATCATATGTGGTTTACAGAAAAACAGCTTTTTAAAGAATGTGCTTTGTTCTCACGGATTGAAAGTAGTACTGGTTGACAAGATTGTTGTGTATAATTCTGTCCCTTTCCTGATTCAAGAATGTATTTGTTGATAGAATCACAGTATAAAAATAAGACCTTGTGGATTGCACATGCTGCCAAAAAGCAAAAACCTTTTAATTAAATTTCTAAAAGCAAAGGCATATTTTTGCCTCTCTGAGGGTGGAACAGGAGATGGAAGTCTTTCATGACTTAAGTTAGTTTTTATTTATTTATTTTTTTGATCTACTGTTGAACTGAAAGGAAGAGTTCCCAAAAAAGAATGGCTTTGCCATAAGACAGTAATCTTAATTGATTTTTAAGTCAGGAGTGGAGGAGTAGCCTAATGGTTAGTGCAGCAGGCTTTGATCGATTCTCACTGCAGCTCCTTGTGACCTTGGGCAAGTCACTTAACCCTCCATTGCCCAGGTACAAAAAACAAAACTTAAGGGGGTCTTTTACTAAAGGTTAGCTTGAGTTATTTGCAGCAGGGCCAATAGGAATAAAATGGGCCCTGGTGCAGATAACTTGAGCTAATCTGTGTAAAAGACCCCCTTAGATTGTGAGCCGGGACAGAGAAAGTACCTGCATATAAAGTGTACAGCACTGCGTATGTCTAGTAGCGCTATAGAAATGATTAATAGTAGTAGTTCAAAAGGTCAGAAGGAAAGCCAACCTATGTGGGGCCACGACATAGGGGGCATACTACCTAGCTGTATAGGAAACATTATCTAGAAACAGTTTAAGATGTTGTGGATCAAAAAGTGGAGTGGAGCAGTAGCCTAGTCGTTAGTGCAGTGGGCTGGGGAGCTGGGTTCAATTCCCACTGCAGCTACTTGTGCTGTGCAAATCACTTAACCTTCCATTGCCCCAGATTATGAGCCTACTAGAGACAAAGAAAGTGCCTTCATATAATACATGTAAATTACTTTGATTGTACCACAGAAAAGCAGTATATTAAATCCCAGTACCCATAACTAACATTTTGAAATTTCACCATTTTACAGAAAAACAGAGAAAAAAAATTCCCCATTTTGTATCATGTGAGGGCGAAGGTCTAAAAAAGGCTTTTGCCTGCACTGCATTTCTTTATCCAGATCAGGAAAACACAGTTTTTGACCCATGAACAAAATTGTTCTATACGTGAAAAGCATACCAGGAGTGTTGCTCAGGTTTTTATCACCTCTTGAAATGTTTCCAGTAACTCATATATTGAAACTATCAGGAGATATCGTCTCTAAACCTGCATTAAGTCTTCTACAGGTGACACCGCACACAGCAGTTTGTCTCTTTTTAAAGGGCAGATAGTAGATTTGTTTATCAAAGGCAAGAAATAACTAGATAGTTTCAGTTCTTTCTGCAAGATTTATCTAGTTTTCCATCTCTTCCCTTCTATTTCTCCCTCTCTCTTCCCTTCCTCTTCCTATCCCCTCCCTCATTTGTTCAGCATCTTCTCTCCGCTCTTCTTTTCCTCTCCTCTTCATTTTCATCTCCTCCCTCTTCCTTCCTTTTCCTTTCCCTTTCCCTCATCTATATGCAGCATTTCCTCCCTTTCTCCTCTTCTTTTCCATTCCCTTCTATCCAGCAATGCCCTCTGTGTCTCTTTCCCTATGCTTTTTCCCAGTCCAACATTTCTTTGCCGTGTCTCTGTTTCTGTTCCTCCCCACGCCTAGTTTCTCTCCACACACTCCCTTCTTCCTGCATATCTCCCTCTCTCTCTACTGACACTCTTCTCACCCCCCCCCCCCCCCAGTCTGGCATCTCTCCCCTTCTCCTTAGGTCCGGTATCTCTCCCCATCTATTTTCTATCCCTTCCCCACAATCTGATCTCTCCACCCTCCCACCTTGTGAGTCTGGCAGCTCACCTATCATGCCCTTCCCACCTGCAGTTCTACAAACTTGTCTCCACTGGCAGTGATAAAACCAGTCTGCCTCCAGCTGACCCTGGAACTATCCTTCTGCTGCATCCTGCCCTTTCATTGTCTGTGAAAACCGCATCTATGTAGGTCAGAGGGGAGGGAGGGAGAGGGAGAGGGTGGTAGGGATTGCTTCCAGAATTGCAAGGGGGAAGGGGTTGGTGAGAGAGAGAGGGAGAGAGTGGAAGGGTGGGGGGAGAGAAAAGGGAGGGATGCTAAACCTATGCATTGTTCTTCCATGCAAGGCCTGCAGTACGCATCCAGCCAAAAAAACCCCAAAACAGAATAATGTTGGGGACTGCCACTGAGGTCCCCTACGGCTGCTGTTGGCCTGTGGTCTTGCAGTGCCACAAGGTAATAAGGTATGGGGTACAGAGAACCACCAGGTAGTAGCAGACAAGGCCTTTATATAAAAGATTGGGAAAGTATCAGCTGTACTGTAAAAGTATGAAGACTTCACACATCATATGATAAGAATAAAAAGATTGAAGCATGGTATTTTTCTGTTCGTCGTCTCCTTTCTTTGATTTGTGCCTTTTTCCTTGATGTTGATAGCTGTGAGTAAGTTATCACCTGCCTTTTATCCTGTCCCTGAAGCAATAACTTTTGTTCTTGTACAGTTTCTAAATGGAGCCGAGTTGCACTATTTTTCTAGGAATGAAAGTGAAACTATTCCCATCAGTGGGTTAGCATCAGGCAGAGTCCTTTAATCTTGAATGTATTTACTGTGTTTACTCCACCTTCACCTGACATGCAATTTTGTTATCCTTAACAAATATAAGATAAAGGTACTCCCCTGAATGGCATGGGAGCCATCAGTTATGTGATAGTGTCTTCACAGACTATTAGTGGGGTGGTTTTGCCATTTCCTTCCCAAGTCATCTTTACTCTGGGTACTCATTTACTGACCAAAAGTTGATGGGTGACTGAGTTGGCCGGAGACCGGCTACTTGACAGAAATCCTAGGTCATGGGCACAGTAGCAAGTGACCTAATTGTACAACGGAGCCTCTTATCCAAGTAATAGGTGCTCTGGTAAAGGTCTTTAGTGACACCTCTTTTCCAGTTAGAGATGGGTTTAAACTGTGATAGCAATGCAAAGCCTCATCAATTATCCTGAATAGTTTCTGTGAGTTTTAATGGATCATAATCCAAGATTGGATTAAAATGAGATGATAAAAACTGGGTTATAAATAATCTCATGAAGCTGCATTTTTAAAAGGGTCAGTTACTAATGAGTAGCGCAGGGCCTATTGTGGCACATTAGCTATTAGTAAATGACCCCTTTAGTGAGTCTGGGGGCAATTCTATAACTGGGTACCACTATCTGGGTGTGCTGGTGATGCATGCTGAGCGCTAATTCTATAACAGTATCTGTGTGCCCAGACGCTCTTACAGAATACTAGCATAAGTCGGCATTGGCGCACTGAAATGTAAGCATGAACAGTTAAAACATGTCTATGGTAGACGTAATTGTTGGCACCTAAATGCAGCATTATAGCATTAAACTTACAGTATAATATGTTACCCATGTAACTGAGAGACCTACCTGTGCTCCACCCACACATATGCCCCCTCCCACTTACGCACTATTCGACTTGTGTGCATAAGTTATAGAATAGCGCCTAGCACTTACACGTGTAGGTGCACATTATGCACAAGTGCTAATATTTTATCATGTACATACGCACTTAGGGGGAGATTCTATATATGGTGCCTGGAAAATACACACAGAACTCATTCTCGCCAAACGTATTCTGTAAGATTTAGGCGCGGTATATAGAATACACTTAGTTGATATCCTAGTGCCTAAAACTATGCACATCCATTTACACCAACAAAAACTTGGTGTAAATCTCTATCCATAGCCATGCCCCTTTTGAACTGTGTGCTTTAGAATTTAGGCGCAGTTCATTACAGAATACGCTTACCGAGTTGTGCGCGTAAATTCTGATTATTGCCAATTAGTGCTCCTTATTGCTTGCCAAGTGCTGTTAAAAACGCTGATTGGCTTGTTAAGCCAATTAAGTTACACACGTTGCTATGGAATCCATGTAGATGTTGGTGTGGATCTCTAGGTACATATATAGAATCCGGGGGTTAATGGCTATCGGGGGGGGGGGGGGGGGGGGTTATATCTTTTGAATACAACATAAAGCATTCTTAGATTTTCTGTTTGGTAGCTTTCTTACAGAGCCCGTGAGATCTTTAATAAGTTTCTGTGCAGCAAGGCCACGATGCCAATAAACATTGATAGCCAGGCGCAGCTAGCTGATGATATTCTGAATGCGCCACACCCAGAGATCTTCAAGGAACAGCAGCTTCAGGTAGTTTTCTAAACATTATACTGGTTTTCTTCTCTATTCATTTGCTTATCAGAGTACTGTCAAGATATAAGCAGACAGTATTTCATATGTCTGTAACTTCTACTAACATTCTGGTGTTTAGTATTAAAAATAGATTGGTTAAAACCTGCTGCTTTAGAGCATCACATTAACAGTGCTAGATGGAAGTCTACTAGGTTGAAATAGTCACCATAGATATATTGGATAATTCTATATATCACAACTAAAAATTCGGCACTGAAAGGAAATTTGCCTAAGCTCATTCTATAAAGTATGCCTTAATTTAGACGTACTTTTATAGAGTAAGCCTAGATTTCCACGCGGTATATAGAATACGGCAGGTGGCCATGACAGTGTCTGATTCTAGGCGCAGCCATTTATGCCAAGTAAAACTTGGTATAAATACTGGCACCTAAGTCAGGAGCAGAGCAGGTGTATTCTATAACCCTGTGAATAGTTTTCTAGAACCAGTCTACAGGATCCAATATGGAACAGAAGAAAGAAGCAGACTGTATGAAGAAAAACAGTTCCTTTATTGGTGTTTCAAAGCTCTCAGGGTTTACAATCCAATGCCCAACATTGCCATGTTTCACCAACAGTACAGGCTGCGTCAGGGGCAACTAAACCTGTAACACTGAGCTTAAAAACACATCAACAAAGAGTTCAAATACATGTCTATGAACAAAAACATATACTTGGTGTGAAGAACAAGTCTAAATAAATAATTAAGATCTCTCTATAAAAAGCAACACCAACGTTCTATGAAGCCTCCAGCCGGAAGTGTGAAGGGGGCGAGATATCCGGTTTCCCTATGAGTGTCTGCCCCGCCCTCTCTGTAACACAGTCAGTGAAGGAAAACAGCAGAGCACGAAATCAAATCGCTGGCTCTGTAACAGTGAAGGACTCTGAGGGGGGAGGGGAGAGAGGCCAGAGGGCAGGGACACACACACTCCCACATGCACACAGAAGAAAACATTGCTAGCCCCCGTTTCATTTGCATCAGAAACGGGGCTTTTTTACTAGTAACAAATAATTTAAACATCAGATAAATGAATATATAAAATAAGAACTACTTCAAGTACCATAAAACTTACACAATAAGAAGTTTGGTGTGATGTAACCAGTAAAACAGATGAGGATGGCTTACCCAGTTGGTGTGAAACGACAAACTTCAACAGTTCTGATTACCACTGAAAAACAAAGTAAAATGTAATTAATTGAACTGGAATCACTTGAACCAAGTGATCATATAATTAAAAAATAGTGGTGCCTCTACAACCAGCTGCTCCCACAGAGCAAATCTGAAAGAAATAAAAATGAATCTGTGAGCTTACATATGCCTCTGTCTGGATCCATTTGATACCATGAAAACAAACTTTCTGTGACAGCCTACCTTAAGTGTTGCAGTCAAGGGCGGCCCAGGGCAAGATGTCACCTGAGGCAGGGCTGAGATGCTGCCCCCTTACTCTCGGGACCAAGGTCTGGTGTCGCTCCCTTCCTTCCTCCACCCCCTTCCTCGCGTTTACCTTCTTTTTCCATTTTCCAAAAGCCAGCGGCAGTAGTGATTCCCGTACACTGCCTTCCGCCGGTACCCTCTCTTCTCTATTGTGGCTGCCTCTGAGGAAACAGGAAGTTACATCAGAGAGGGGGACGTAGTAAAGAGACGAGGCGGGTACTGGTGGCAGGCAATATAAAAAAAAAATAGAAAAGCCATTGGGATAAAAAATGGTTAAAAACCTGAAACAAAGTATGAAAAAAAGGTCCTGTGATGGTTGCCATTCCATGACCACCAAAATAATTATATCTAAAAACATCTCAAAAACACTTAAACGCTTTAAAAACATGGTGGAACACATTGAGACTGGTTCTTTGTGTTCCAATGATGTCACTGTACTCCAACCATGGAAGAAGCCTCAGCGACCTAAAACTTTCATAAAAAGTATTTAGAACATCATAAAAAGTTCTTAAAACAAATGAGAACATGTTAAAACATCTGATAAGTATCTAAACTAATATATATATACATAATTTGTAAAATAACAAATGTTAAAATCCTGATGAAGATTCTGAGTAAACCATCCTCTGAACATAGCTAAAATCTCCTATTAAGACCAAACAATAAGGTTCTAAAACAAACAAAATCCATAGAAGTGAAAACATATGTGTAAAACACTCATGCACTGTTAAAAACAGTTAAAACAAGCAAAATCATATCGAACAACAGCAAAAGTCACATAAAAAAGGGAATCGGAATAACAAAAAGACCATACATCATCAAAAAACAGCAGTGCAGCATCATCACAGAAAGACTGAAAAATCTATATCTTGATTCAGTCCAAATGGAGAAACAGTATTAAAATCATGGATGAACTGCTGCTCAGTTTGTAAAAGTAGTTTATCCAGGTCCCCTCCTCTCCATGAGGGGCGTGGCATACTTAATACAAAAAAAATTGAAAGTCCTCAAACCTATGGTGTTTCTGTAATGAATGTTATACCAGTGGCTACTGAACAGCAGATCTTTTCAGGGCACTTTTATGTTCAAGAATGTGTTTATTCAAAGGACATATAGTTTTGCCTATGTATAATAGTTGACACAGACATACAGCAGCATAAACCACTCCAGCACTTTTGCAATTAGTGAACCTCAAAAGATGATGGTTGATTCCTGTAGTGGGATGGGTAAACACTTTAATGTTTATATTAACACCACAAACTGAACAATTACTACATTTGTGATATCTTACCGGTCTCTGAGTAAGCTGTAGGGAGGACTGAGTGAACAAGTATATCTTTTAGACGTGCACTGTGTAGATAGCCAGAAAACCTGACTTGTTTGGAAACCACTGACTTAGAGATCTGGGTTTATGCATGTTCAATTTCAATTGATGTCTTGCATTTGCTGTGTTAAAGTTTGATAGCTGCCTGACTAATTAACTTGTAGCTACCGCATTTGTTTTCAGATTTTTAACTTGATGAAATTTGATAGCTACACACGTTTCTTGAAGTCTCATCTCTACCAAGAATGTATGCTGGCAGAAGTTGAAGGACGGCCTCTTCCTGATCCTCAGCAGGTTCCCAGCAGCCCTGTTTCTAAGCACAGTGCAAGCTCAGATCGTTCAAATATTTCTACACCAAAAAAGGTATAGCCAACATATATACTGTTATTGGTTTTCTGAAATCCATAAAGCATGCTATATGGTTAAAAGTAATATCAGAATACTGAAAATTAGGCCTCCTTGTGGTACCTCTAAAGTTTAGAATTCCCGTTGAAATACTGTGTTATTTTGTTTACCTCTGCCAGTAGCATGAATAGATATTAAAATGTAGTATGTCAGGAAACTTCTCACAAACCTGATTGCCAGTTCACATTGCTAGTCAGCATATTTTGGTCCCTGGATGTTATCTGTGATTAATGACACACTTAAGTGTACATCAGATAGCTTTGATTCACTTCCCAAGTACTAAAGGCCCCTTGGACTTTGGCCTTGAACCTCTCATGGTTGGGGCATATGTGGAAATACTTTAATGTGTATCATGATTTATACTGTTGTGTGTGAATAGGATTAACAGATGGTGCAAGTCATCGGAGAAGTGCTGATCAAATCCAAATTCTCAGGCTTAGCACACTTGTAGCAGTGTTTTTCACTCGCCTTCACTCCATCCTTCGTACTGTCAGCATGAAAGAACAAATACAGAATTGTTCAGAATGTAGATATTAAATTAAGACCTTTTGGCTTATTATTCTTAAGTCTTCACAACCCTTGACTCAGGACTTAGTTTTAGCCCTTTTTGCAGCAATAACTACTCCTGGTGGAATTCTGCGCAGAAAAAATTCTGAAACTTTTTTTTTTTGTCACAATAACTCAATATAACCACTGTCCTTCAGCTATAATTAATTCAAATGCAATAGCAAAAAAAAAGTGTTATTTCTCAAATATGCAGGATTTTTAAGGATTTGGGGCAGAATTCCCCTAAGAATAGCCATCATACACATAACTGTAGGTCCTGCTTTTTGGGGCTCTTATTTTATCAATCTATAGATCCTGAGGAAAGCTTGGAGATGCTAATTCATACAGTAACAATGGCAGTACTTTCACGAATTAAGTGGGTGGTGGCAGTTCAGATCTTCTCACAGACTCCATGAATTGATGAATGAAAAATCAGAAGCCCTATACATATATCCTCTGGCCGCCCCAACACACACACGCTCCCTCTTCATGGTCAACTTGTGCTCTCACTAGTTTTTTTCCCATTTGGGTTGCCAAGACAGGCAGTCACCCCTAGAAGTCAGCCTCCAGGACCCCTCACCAGTCACACAGCCAGAAGCTAATCTGCTGACCCAAAGCCAGTCATCCAGCCTCACCGTTCCTTCCTCAAATAGCCTACCTGCTCTCCTACTCAAGAGTCAGTGAGTCTGGCTTCCTTTCCCCACCATTTAACAAGCAGGTAGCCAGTGTGATGAAAGGCCCTCTGCCTAAAGAAGCAGACAGTTCCTAGCCAAAGCAACCAACTGCCAGGATCAGAGTATAAAAATCTTAGGGCCCCTCACCAATTCATTGGCTTTCCTCTCACTGCAGCATGTTTTTTAGTGCACCGAGTGGCTCTTACTGTGTTACATCCTCGTGGTGCTTGTATTCTCCAGCTGAGCTCTCCTTTCATTCTCACAAGAATAGAGAGAGACTGCAAGACTGAAAAAACCAAAGGGCCGATGATCAAAACTCCGGTGCTATTCTGAATAGCACTATAAAATACTGCTGGAACAATGCAGAAAAACAACGCCCTAATGCTCAAAGCTAATGAGATGCAAATATAGGCGCACTCATAGCTTTGAGCATTAGGGAGTTCATCCGGAGGATTGTGCTTGGCATGTGCGCAGAAGAGTTCAGCGTTATGCTCAGCTTCTGTGTGCTTGTGCCTGGTACAACCCCAACATGAAGCACACACTGGCGTCTGTTTTCTGCAGCCTAAATATAAGTATTTAAAATTTTTGTTTTTCTGGATGCTTATATTTAGATGCAAGTAACAGACGCCAATATGTGCTTTTTTTTTTTTTAAGCGTGGCCACTTTAAATTTAGACGCAAGACAAGAACGCCAATGTGTGCTTCACATTCAGGTCTGCTGTTTCTCACAACCAGCACTCAAGGTCTTGCACGAGCTTCCTTCGGTTTCCAAAAGCAATCAAAACCAGTAGATTTTGCAGAAAGAAGCATGAGAATCATGAGAAATTCTCTTTTCTGCCAACTCCGAGCCATCTGACATTTTTTCAATCACAATACTTTCCATTAACTAATCTTTTCGTTCTTCATGACACATCTAGATTACTGTAACATTGTCTATGTCAGTCTTCCACACACCACATTAAAGAAACTTCAAACTCTCCAGGCTCAGCTATCTGCCTTCTTTGTCATACACCCTGGAATAATCATATCACTTATCTACTGAAAATTCACCATTGGTTAATGATCAAACAACGAATCATAAGGTATCTAAACTAATCTTTGAAACTTTCAGACTGGGTACTCCCGATTATCACTAGGCTCCTTCACTCTTTAAATGATCACCGTGTTGTTCTATCAGGTCCCAAATCTACATAGTATGGCGTCTACTAGATGCATAGCATTCTTCTTTCTATCACTTTTCATTCGGAATGGGCTCCGTCTCTGTATTTGCAGCAACCTTTCATTTAAAAAATTTAAAAGTAAATTAAAGACCTGGTTCTTTGGGTGGGCTTATGGAGGTATGGACTGACTGTGCTCACCAGACGAAGCTTAGATTTCCTTCCCTGTATTGCTACCCATTACCCCTGACCCTCTCCCTCTTATGTATATGGTTCACTTTCCTATCTAAATTATAGTTCCTTTTCCTCTCTTTTTATTTAGCCTTTACACTGCTCTGCTCTGCTTGCCACTTAAAACGGTTTAGCAAGAACAAATCAAACATATAAATGGCGAGTGACCGTACTCACTTGCAAATGCGCAGTAGAGAGAGGGAAACTGCGCAAAGCCGCTGACGTCGCTACCGCTCCCTCCCGAGGTCGCCACCACCGCTCCCCCCCCCCCCCCGAGGTCGCCGCCGCCCCCCTGCACCCGGCCCAAGCACTCTTTTCGGTATTGAACTTACATCGGCGAAACGCAGGCAGCACGCAGATCAGCTGAACTCCCATTGGCCTTCCTTCTCTGCCTGTGTCCCGCCCTCGTGTGACGTAACGTCGGTGAGGGCGGGACACAGGCAGGGAAGAAAGGGCGATGGGAGCTCAGCTGTTCTGCATGCTGCGTTTCGCCGATGTAAGTTCAATAACGAAGAGAGTGCTTGGGCCGGGTGGAGGGGGGGGCGGCGGCGACACACACCGGTAGTGGCGACCTCGGGGGGAGGGGGCCTTGCCAAAACCCCATACTAGCCCGTTTTAACGGGCTCAACGGCTAGTAAACTATAAACTTAGCATTGAGACCAAAAAGATCCCCTTTGAGCTCATCAGATCACAAAACTTAAGGATGACAGCTTGATTTGAGGTAATGTCTTGGTGGTGCCAAACAGTTTCCACTTCACAGTGGTGGTCATGGCAGTGCCCCAGGGAATATTTAAGCAGATTGACATCTACCAATCTGAATCCTTGAATTACTTTATCCAGAAGTTCTTTCAGCTACTGTAGGTTCTACATGTTTAGACCTTTGCTTCAACTTAATTTTATACAACATCAAGGAATCTTCAAATGAGCTGATTGGACTCTGAGGGAGCACTATTTAACTTATCATGAGCCTTGTTAAAGCAATTTTTGAAAACGGATCTAATTTGTATTTTTACTGACAAAGATATGAAGGCAAGGCTTTTTGGTTTCTTAATTACCTTTTGAATATTTTTTTAGTTGCTCTTTCACATTGAAAAGTGTAGGATATGTTTAGGGTTTCTGATTGTAGGAATTTTATCAGTTTTAAATTTAGGTGTTTAATTTTCAAACTATTTAGGTGCTTTGGCTGGGTACTAAAAATTGATGTATATTGATAGTTCTACATTCTGAAATTTAAATTTTAGGTACATTAAGTGGATTTTACATGCCTTTTATGATTAAAACTTGAAATTGGTATACACTTTCTGTATTTCCCTAATCCCCAGCAATCACTTACTTCTTCTCTCTGTATGCCTCCTCAGTTAACCCAGTACACCCTCATTCTCTATGATAATAGCACACACTCCTCGCTTCCCTCCTTAACCACAGCAGACACCATCTTTGCTCAACTGATGGTAGCACACACTCCCTTTCCCCTCTGACTCCTGCACACATTCCCAGCTCCTAGCACATTTTCTTTCCTTCTTTGATAGCAGCATACATTCTCCCCCTTCACTCCATCATTCAGCACACTCTCCTTGATGCCAGCATACCATCACATTTTCTCCCATCGATGGTCTGCAGTGGTCTGGACTGGAAAACCGCATGACCTCTACCACCACGTATTCCTCGTTCAGCTACGTAGCAAACGCTTTAGTCAATGCCTCACCCTTCCTGGGAGCAGCAGGCTAAAAACCAGGTATTCCAGGGTTTGAATCCCCCTGATATTCCTTTTGATTTTGGGGAATATGGGTTGTAAACATCCAGGGATAGGGAAATATATATGTACCTAAATGTAAGCCCCCTTGAGCTACTGCTGAAAAAGAAGGAAGGATGATTTGGGAGGTTTGGACAGCAGAATGTGAAAAATGTACAAGGGTGTGAAGACTCTTAGTTGTTTTTGAGTCTGCCTTTGTTAAGGACATTGGAAATGCAAGTCTCTGTTTGATATGGGCACAAAATACGAGTAGGACTGCCTCAACCTGTCAACAATGAATTAATAATTTTACCTTGTAATGAATCTCATTTTTTATGTATCTTTACACATCCTTGTCTTTGGAGAGAAAGGGTCATAAGAACTCCCGTCTTGCGTTAGACCAAAGTTCCGTCAAGCTCAATATTCTCTCTTCAGCATTAGTACCTGGTAGGATCCCAAAGAGTAGATCGCTTCCATGCTATTGAGTTGTTAATAATGCTTTATGTACTTTTCCTCCAGGAAACACAGCTATACTAACTGCTTTTACAGTGTCTCCAGCAATGAATTCCAGAGATTCATTGTGCTTGGAGTGAAAAAAATACTTTCTGCAGTTTGTTTTAAACGTGTTACTTAGTAACCTCAGAGTATCCTGTAATCTTTGTACTTTTTGAAAGAGTAACCAACCAATTTTGCATTTACCAGTTTCATTCCACTCATGATTTTATAGTTTTATCATATCTCTCTTAAGCTGTCTATAGTAAAGCAGCAAAAGCCCTAAACTGTTTAGTCTTTCTGTATAATGGAGGCATTTCATCCTCTTTTGTTGCTCTTTTTAATACTTTTTCTAGTTCCACTATATTATTTCTTTTGAGGCTGTGCTGACCAGAATTGCACTCCAGATGTGGTCACACACAGAGCGATATAGTGGTACTGTGTTATGATGTTCTCTTTTTTTATTCTCCTTTCCTTTCCTAATAATCCCAACACTCTGCTTCCTTTGTTGACTGATGCTACACACTGAATGAGGTTTCAGCATATTGTCTACAGTGACACCTAGATCCTTTTGCTCAGTGGTGACTCTTAACCTGGAACCTAGCACTGTTTAACTATAGTTGTAATTATTTTTCCCCTGTGCCAGTGTTCTTCCATGCAAGGCCCTTGGGACAATGGCTTCTCCTGCTGCTGTTCTATTTTTGCCACTGGATGAGGCCACAGGCTTCCATTGCAGAACACTGTGGGGTCCTTTTACAAAGGCGTGCTAGCGTTTTTTAACGTGTGCTAAAAATAAGCACATGCTAAGCATTAGAAATGCCCATATCCAGTGCACTCCATTTAAGTGCACGCGAGATAGGCGCTTGCTCAGTTTAACTGCATGCTGTACTTCGGTCCCATTTTTCGCGCCATCAGTTTCTATGGGGACAAACTTCAGGTTAGCGCACCAGTGATAAGTGCAAGATTCGCTTATATGCATGGTTTAAGTCCGCCCCTCTGCATGAAAGTTCCGCATAAGCGCATGCTCGGAGTATGGAATCCAATTGGCACGTGACAAAGGGGCGATAAATTTGAATTTTATCGCATAATTCTCATTGGTTACCTGCCACAGGTGGTAACTAATGAGAGTTAATTTGTTAGAATAAGCGAAAAATAGTTGTTAGAGTGTACAATGGAGTCATCGTCGCACAACTGTAAGACTAACACTGGCTGAACGAATAGAAGCTCTGAAAAAATTAGAAAACAAACAAAGTCAAGCATCTATTGCTAAAGAATACGGGGTCAATCCCAGTCAAATTTAGCTGCTGACAGCACTGATTTCAAGATATGCACCTACACGCAGGCAACGGCTGATGATGAAACAGGTGATGAAATAAGCAGCGAGGCAAATGCTGATGAAATTCAACAACCTCCCATCACTTTTGCAAGAGCGCTGGAGAGTCTCAACACCTTGCAGGACTATCTGGAGGCCACTGGATGTCAGTGCTACGACAGTTTTTACCATCTGGCAGACCTAGTCTATGGAACTCACAGACACAGTAGTGTACAGAGGACTATGACCTATTACTTTAATTAAGCCTAATGTCAGTTAACGGAGACTGTATACTGTACGTATAATATACATGTGTTTATCGGATTTCAAGCTTCTTTGGGTCACTATGGTTAAGGGCACGCTTCGGTTAACTGCATGTATTTCTTTGGTCCCAGACCCTTGCACTTAAGCGGATTGCATTGTATATCTATGGATGTCCCTAGCGTTTAGTGCATGCTAATCATTAGCGCACACTAAAAATGCTTGAGTGCCTTTGTAAAAGACCCTCTGTGTTAGAAGCTGCTGAAGAGACTCAGGCAAGTCTTGCTCCTTCCCTTCTCCCTGCCCCTCTGGATCTGGCATCTCTTCATACCTCCCTCCCTTCAAATCTCACAGTCTTCCAAACTTGCTGGCTTTGCCAGCAGTGATGAAATCAGGCTGCCTCTGCCCAGCCTTGGGGACCTTCCCTCTGTTGCAGCTTCCTATTGCTACGTAGTTAGGATATTGCAGAAGGAAGACCCCCAAGGTCAGCCAAAGGCAGCCAGATTTAATTGCTGCTGGCAAAGACGATGAGTTGGAAGGAGAAGGTAAGGAGAGATGTTTTACCCATGGGGAGGAGGGAATGGAAAGAAGAGAGACAGGTCATGGCCAGACCCGCAGGGGGAGGAGAGAGAGAGAGATGCTGAACCATAGGGGTGGGGGTGATGGAGGAAATGAAGAGAAAAGGAAGAAGCCAGACATGAGGAGGGACAGACACAGTAAAGAGATGCTGGACAGGAAGGGAGCATATAGATAGGGATGCAAATAGGTAATGCCGGAAAAGGAGGGGGAGATGTTCAAAGGGGCAATACTGCTCCTGGATGGAAGAGAAGAGAGGGAGGAAATGCTGCACATTGATGGAAAAAGAGAGGGGGGAAATGCTGCATATGGATGAAAGGGAAATGAAAGGAGAGGGAGGAACTGCTGCACATGGATGGAAGGGAAAGGGAAGAGAGAGGGTTAAAATGCTGCTCATTGATGGAAGGGAAGGGGGGGAAGAGAAGAGAGAGGAGGTGATGCCGCACATGGATAGAAGGGAAGAAAGAGGAAGGAGATTCTGTACATGGATGGAGGGGAAGGGAAGAGATGAAAGCCTAGGTAGATTTGAGAATTAGGCAGAAAAATAGTAGAAAGCAGAATATGAAAAGATCAGTGCCAAAGATGGATGTATGGTAAGAAGTGAAGAAGAAAGAAAGAAAGAAAATAAAAAATATACCGGAGGCCCTGCAGAGTTAAGAGCACAGACAGAGGAAAGCAGAATCAGAGACTGGGAAACAAGATGATTAGATTAATAGAATCACCAAACAACAAAAGGTAGGAGAAATATTTTATTTTCAGTTTAGTGATTAAATTATGTCAGTTACATCTGCTGTCTTTTTATTTTGTACAGTACAGGAGGAAATGCATCTCTTTTTCTATTTCTGTGGGGTTGCACTGTATGCAGAGTCTGGCATCTTAGGGTTCTAGTTTAATTGTTGTCTACACCAGTACTCAGTGCCTTAGCGAGGGCGGCTGACACCCGGGGCGGGTCGCCGCTGCGCACTCCCCCCCCCCCCGGGTGCAGCACGGCGCCCCCCCCTCTGGCGCGCACCCCCCCCCCCCCCGGAGCGCATTGTTACTTACTTTAGAAGCGAGGGGCGGGAGGGCCGATCCGCCCCTGAGTCCACGTCTCTGGGAGCTGCGTTGGCTCCATTGGTTCCTTGCTCTCTCTGCCCCGGAACAGGAAGTAACCTGTTCCGAGGCAGAGGGAGCAAGGAACCAACGGAGACGACACCCCCCCAGCGGCTTGCACCCGGGGCGGACCGCGCCCCCCCTTCCTACGCCACTGCCAGTACTTTTAGTTTGTGGTCACTTATCCTGTATTTGAAGAGGGGCTATCTGTGTACTGCATGTGTCACTGAGGTCAGGTGTTTTGGTGGGGAGGGATGTCAGCACATATTAATCGGTGTCATGGCCCCATATAGGAAGATGTTTACTCTCATTCACACTTTTTGGAACCAAAGTGGCTCCAACTTAAAAATTAACAAAGACCACTGTCTTAGGTGCATCAATTTGCATTTGTCTACATTGAGGCGCCAATTCTGTAAACTAGGGGCTAACATTTATGTGTGTTATCCATGTAAACATTAAGAATACTAGCATTTAAACATGTATGTGCTATCTAGAAACATAGAAATATGATGGCAGATAGTGGCCAAATGGCCCATCCAGTCTGCTCATCCTCAGTAATCATTAACTCCTCCTTTTCCTAAGGGATCCCACATGCCTGTCCCACACTTTCTTAAATTCTGACACAGTCCTTGTCTCCGTGACCTCCACTGGGAGGCTATTCCATGCATTCACCGCCCTTTCTGTGAAAGAGTATTTTCTTAGAGTCCTCCTAAGCCTATTTCCTCTTAACTTCACCCTATGCCCTCTCATTCCAGAGTTTCCCTTCATTTTGAGTAGAGAGGTGTTTGATTTCTATTGATAACCTTCATTTTGAAAAAGGCTCACCACCTGTATATTGACGCTACTGAGGTATTTAAACATCTCTGTCTTATCCCCTCTCTCCTGCCTCTCTTCCAGCATATACATGGTGAGGTTCCTAAGCATGTCCCTATATGTTTTATGACCGAGATGGCTTACCAGTTTTGTAGCCTCACTCTGGACCGACTCCATCCTGTTTATATCTTTCTGTAGGTACGGTCTCCAGAATTGCATTCAGTACTCTAAATGGGGCCTCACCAGAGACTTATACCTAAGTGATGATCTATAAACACTTGTTTATAGATTGTGTTTTTGCAAGGAAACAGAACTTAGGCGGGGCTCCAACTTTCACACTTAATTTATTGAATACTGTAAGTCAGGTATCTGCTACATTTAGGTGTTAAACACCAGCTCTGTGACTGGTGTAAATGCTCATGAATCGATACTCATTTAGGCTAGTATTCTTTAAAGAGACGTAGGTGTCTATGTTTGTTTTTCAGAATAGGTGCCTATAAGGCACCCTGTTATAGAATTACCTTTCACATTTCATCTGACATTTGAGTGCTTAGTCAATCAAAAAGAAAGGAATCAAAATCCTCCTGTAAAACTGTGCAAAGAAAAAAAGGAACAGAAGAAGCCAAACCCGCAGAGTCAGGATGATTTGATTTGATTTAATTTGATTTATTGCATTTGTACCCCACATTTTCCCTCCTGGGTAGGTTCAATGTGGCTTTGGTTTAAGTAAAACAGGTTACATAGTAGGATTCAAAAGTGAATTGCAGATTATTTAAAGTATAACAAGTTGCATGGTAAGGTTCCAGTTGGTAACAGATTATTTAGGTAATTTGGGCTACATAGTAAGACTCAGGAGTGGATTGTAGGTTACCTAAGGAAAATCATGTTGCATGATTGAAAGGACAGTGTATTGTCACGTGATTTGTGAGTGTTTAGTGTGTCTCTATCGTTAGCACGTGCTAAAGTTAGTGTTCCTACAGCGCGGCTTGGTAAACAGGGCCCTTAGTATATTCCATTAAAGAAACTGTCTTTAGAGGATTCATCTATTCAGATTCTCAAGTCTTCAGAAATTCTACAAAGTTCAGTGGAGGTGGATGTTGTACCCACAGGATTGATTATGACATTTGTATTAGTAATGGGCTAGGCCTGAGTGTTAAGGACTTTTTTTCGCAAGCAAAATGTCTCATTTTTAGGTTTGAAATCTTCTGTTTTCCATGATGTCTCTTAAGACCACAAAGGTTAAATGTAAGGAGTTCTTGGCTTTAAGGTCCATGGCTCTCTAAAAAATGTGGTTCTCAATTTTTTCCTTGTTTCCCCTGAAAGTGTGTTCTGAAACTTCAAGAGAGCAGATATATTTTTAGTCCCTGACTGTTAGAAGAAATTCCTTTCTGAAAATTACCTAACTTGATTCTGTACTTCAGATATGAATTGTTTCTTGACATAAGCTGCAGTGTATTTATTATAGTCCTCTTTTCTCTGGCATTTTTATTATAAACATTTCCTTTCAATTTTCTGTTTCTTCTTTTCTCTTCCAGTTGAGATCTAATAGTATCTCTCAAATTATATGCTTTATTTCCTCATTCTGATTTCTAGTATAATTTATCTTTTTCTTTTTGAGATTACTCATTTCAGTGTAAAATTATGAGCAATGTAAAATTTTTGAAATTTAAAATTAGAGAAGAAGAAAAAAAGGAAAGCCAGCACATAACTGATTATGTTTATAAGATCTGGCGCATACCTGGTTATGTGCCGACACATAATCAGTTATCTTTGCAATTTTAGAATCATAACCGGTTATATTCCCGATGCTGTCACAGTGTCCTGTTAACTTGCCAGTTTGGAATTTGGGGAGCAAAAAACTACTGAGGGATTAAGGAGACCCCCACTCCCCAGGTCCTCTAGTGCTCAATAGCAGCTGGTCAGAAAATCCTAAATGTGCTTGAGAGCAGGTATAACTCCTAATGTGGATCTTTTTAGGACAAAGATGTTTAACGTTCCTACTTTGGTATTTTTGGACTTGTGCTTGGACATAGGGGTGTCTTTCTCATTTCTTGATTTAGTCCCCTTCTTTGAAATAGGGACCGAACATTAATAAACTTACTACGCCCTTGTACCACTCAAAACATTCCCAGGCCATGCCCCTTTGCCACTACATGCACTTGGGTCTAATACGTGCATATCCCAGGCTTTGCAAAATGTAAGATAAATGTTTTTAAGTGCTGGTTTATAAATATTAAACTCGAATAGGGCTTCTAAAATGAGGGCCAAACTAACTATGTAGAGAGCTCTCCATATATATATATATATTCAGTGCATTGCTTATCTAGATAACAGCACTGAATAGATTAAAAAAAATACCCATTGTTGGATCTGAATATTGACCCATAAGGTTCTTAAGTATACTAACACACAGGTATTGAACAGTTCAACCCACGGTTTCTCTCTCTGTACAGGATTTAAGTCACAGTTTCCCAAACAGCAAAACTTCACAATTCTTGTTCATCCAACAACAGAGGCAGCTTTTGGACTCTTTATTCCCTCAGGATTGTTCCCATCTTGTGTATTGTCTATGAGGACTTGAGGATGATTGGAATGTAACTGCTTGAACTTCATGAAAATTTAAGAGGCTTCTCCCAACCAAACATGTGATGTGATCCTATTAGAATACTGTCTTCTGAGGATTGCAGTGGTAGACAGTTAATTAGCCTTGATGCATGTAATTACTCATTCATGGTCAAGTAAAAGCACTTCACTAGTCCTTGTGCTTTATATTCCACCCAGGCAAGTGACATGACAGTCTATCTCACATTGGAATGTTTTATTATAAACACTGGGGCTAGTAGGGGCTATCACTTAAAAAAGTACTGTCTATAGTTGATGATCTAGATAGAATTTATTCCTCCTATGTTCCCACAATTCAAGATAATATAGTTCAGAGCAAAACTGAGAAGAAATAAGTAGCCATTTTTTAAAGAATATAGTTTCAGTTGTGCACTGATATAACAATGCAAAGAAAAAACTGGTACTGCTTTTCCCCATCCCAGTATTTGCTGTATATTAGACTGTGTCTGAAGCACTCACTGTTGCTTGTTCTCTGGCTGTAAAAAATAAGTAAATTTAAAATGACATTTAGGGTCCCTTATACTACTACTCTGCAGTAAAAGGGGCCCTGAGCTAGTGGTGGTGGCCGTTTTTGCCACTCACCAGGGCCCCTTTCCCCGCAGCTGGTGAAAATAGTCAAAAATGAAATGGCTGTTCGGTAAGTTTGCACTTGCCGCATAGCTATTTCAGAGGAGAGCATTTACCGCCACCCACTGAGGTGGCCTTTAGTGCTCCTGTGCTAACCCAGCGGTAACCGGGCAGTACACGACGCTGCCCGATTACCGCCGGGCAACCCCCTGTGGAAATATTTTTTCAATATTTCTGCTAGGGACAGAAGTGGAACGTCTTCTGGCACCCATATTGGGCCGGCGGTAGTTCCTGGTTACCATGCGGCAACCCTTTAGTAAACGGGCCCCTTAACGAGTTGTTTTTTTCCAGAGCAAGATCTTTTGAGGTTTTTATGTGATCTTTGTAGTTTTGTGATACTTATTGGGCCAATGAAAAAAGATGATTCATTGTATTTGGATCATCAGATGTGGTTTATGTATGTGTTAAATAGTCTTCTTACTCTTTCAGTTGAAAGAACACCAGAGGTTGTTAAGAGTCTAAGGTGCAGTAGTACAGTCTATGTATAATAATCCAGAGGGAGATGAAAAAACGGACTTGCAGAGCTTTATATAGGGTGGCTAGACGTTGAAACGGTATCCTACATCTGATCATAGGTGTAAGGATCAATCTACCCCGTTTCCATCCTCTCTAGTTTTATCTTGTAAAGGCCTTTTATAAAATGACCTCGGAGGCTTAAGGATGTAAAAGCCTGCACAATGACAGGAGGATGTGCACTTTTATGTAACCCACATGTAGGCATGTTCTGGGAGGATCATGGGCATAGTAACAGTTTGCATGTGTATTTTACACACATTTATGCGTAATCCGGAGCAGACATAACTATCCACAGCTTCAGTCTAGCTGTGATTTTGGCCAGTTTATCCCTGCGACTTTTATTTTTAATGGTAATTCAGATTTGACACCCTCCTTGCTTCTTTTCTCCTCAGGATCAACCTTCCCTAGTTCTCTGCTCTTCAGCTTATTTTAAACTCCTCCCTGGGCTTGAAACCTCTCCCCTCCCCTTCAGCTTTCTCTACCTGCTGTCCAGAGTTGACATGCCCCAGCTAGCTTTTTTTCTCTCTGTGCCTCAACCCACAGCAAGATCCCCAGTTTTATCCCCCCCTCCTCCACATCAGGCACCCATACATCGGCCCTCTTTATGTTCCTCCAATCAGGTGTACATCCTTAGCTCTCTGTCTGCATCCCCTACTGCACCAGATACAACCATCCCTTTTTTCTTTCTATACACTCTCACACATTCCCAAGTCTCTTCACCCCAACTCCCCTGCCCTCTCTCAAATACCAACCCCTCTGCGAATATCTACATTCACACCCCTCCAGATCTTTTTGTCAGTCTATCCCCCTCTGGCCGCACCACCCTTCCCCCCACTTTGACCTCTCTGTGCCATACTGATTGGGACAAGTGGTGGAGAGCGGCTGCATTTTGAGCCCTCGTTTCTCCTCTTCCCCTACTGACCAGGGCCAAGCGCTGAATTTAAACCATGGGCTATGTGGTGTTCTGCACAGTTCAAACCAGAACAGTCAGAGGTAGGGTGACAGAAGAGAAGGATGTAGAAGAGGGCAGCTGTGTCAGCTGGCTCCTGTTCCCTGCACTGGAGCGGCATTCTACACGATTTCTGCATTGTTCAGTAGAACAGAATTTTCCCAGGAGTAGTAATATATAGTTTCAGCCTCTGGACTCAGGGTGGGAGGTCTGAATAGTGACCAATTCAAAGGCAATTTTACATCTTTATTTCTTCTGATTCCGGTACTTTTGCAACCAAGAATATCACTTTGTAACATGCATTTTGCATTGCATTTAGCTCACACCTTTTTCCAAGGCGAGTTACATTGACTAGTAATCTACATTTCTTCTGAAATTTAGCTCTGAGGAGGCGATTATAGAACTTGGCACCAAGATGTAGGTGCCACAATGGAATGCACTTAGTGCCAATTCTATAATGACACCTAGGCCATTACTTCATTTATTGTATTTATGTTCATATCTGGCCATTTTGCTGCTGTTATACTGTTAACAAAATTTTAAGTTCTGTGTTAAGCTGTACCTGCTGTACACTGCCTGGGGTGAATCTCCTCATAAAGATGATTAATAAATCCCAATAAATAAATTTAAAAAATTGTAGATTCCTTGTCATCACACAGATGCAGCCATTACAGATGGGTTGTGTCCATCAACCAGCAGAGGGAGATAGAGAGCACACTTTTTCAGTGCCTCATACCAGCTTGCTCCACTGCCTCTCTTCAGTATTCTCTATCTCCCCTAGCAGAGTGGCTGCAGCTTCTCCGAGCTCCATCTAAAATCTGCCTGGAGGTTGCTCCTGTGCTTTTGCCAGTTGTTAGCAGGGGTGTTGGAGGCTATAGCAGCTTCACTTTAAAGGCACATAGGTTCGCCCTTTCCCTGCCTTACCCATACCTCCGTGGATGTGGACACATTGCTTAGCTTTCCCTGGCCTTCCCCACCAACAGTGGATGCAGGCACATAGGTTCGCCCTTTCCCTGCCTTTCCCACTCACCTGACCCTCCGGAGTTCTATTTACCTCTGCTTTACTCACAGCGTTAAAAAAAAAAAATAAAAAATAAGGGAACAGAGGTTTTTCCTTACCTTTTTCTGTGGGACTGGAGCTGTGATACTCGGTCCAGTGAGGTAAGAGTGTTTACTGACTCCTCCGGGGTGGGCCCGCGATTGGGGCGATTTGGCGTGAACCGCCATTTTGAATTTTACCACCGTTTTCGGCGATGGCTGCGGAGACAGTAAAGCGCTGTTCCAAGTGTGGCAAGCGCAGATCAGCAGTGGGGCTCTATAAATCGTGCTGTACAGACATTAGAGCCGGCCCGAGCATGGCGAGCGACGATTCTTCGTGCTCTGAGCTGGCAGCGGACGCCATTTTGAATTTACCACATGGCGCGACCTCCGCTGAGACGGAGAGTCCTGAGCCTGGGGGGGAGGCCTCGGAGTGAGGCTGATATGAGAGCTACTAGCCCCGGCAGAGATCCGGGTGCCCAGGGTGAGTTTTTCTCCCCTGATTTTGTCTTATTAATGCATAAAGCATACATGCTTAAAAGAGCTCTCCCACAAAGCCCTGCAGGGGCCTCTTCTAATGCTCCCCCGGTGGATTCTAGCCTGGGTATGCCCTCTGAGGCGTTATTCCCTGATAATTGGCAGAATATGAAGCGCAGAAGGGCTCTTCCCCCTTCAGAGAGTGCTGCACCTCCATTTTCCCCCCCCGTGGTCGGGCTGCAAGGATTTGGAGGACTCTGGTAGGCCTTCATGGTCTGAGGAGCCAGAGTCTGGTGCAGAAGTGACTCAAGATCTGGACGATCCCTCCGCGGTGAGGATTTTCCACCGTGATGAGCTGCCAGCGCTTATTTCTGATTCCCTGCAGACTCTCTCTATTGAGGACCCTGCCAGTAGCACAGCCTCCTCTGTGAATCCTAGGATGGCTAGTACCAAAAGGCCTGCTCGAGCCTTTCCTTTGCATGACTCCATCCAAGAGCTTATTTCGGCTCAATGGGCTGACCCCGAGGGACCTTTGAAAGTTTCCAGGGCTATGGGGCAATTATACCCTCTGAGTGAGGAGCATATGGCTCGCTTTGCTATGCCTAAAGTGGTTGCCCTAGTCACAGCTGTGACAAAGAGAACTACCCTCCCTGTTGAAGGAGGTGTTGCCCTGAAGGATATTCAAGACCGTAGACTGGAATCAGCACTTAAACGGTCATTTGAAATTGCAGGTCTCACTGTTCGGGCGTCTGCATGCAGTTGTTATGCTGCTAGAGCCTGCCTGGCTTGGTTGCAACAGGCAGTGGAACAGCCCGGTGATGGAGCGGAGCCCTTTTCAGATGTGGCTCCGCGGATGGAGTCGGCCTTGTCCTTTCTTGCCTACGCCCTTTATGATATTGTCAGAGCTTCGGCTAAACACATGGCATTTGGCTATGGCCTCTAAGCAAAGGTTGGTGAAGTTGCCCTTTCAAGGCTTTCTCCTGTTTGGTGAGGAGTTGGAGAAAATTGTGAAGGGCCTGGGTGAGGCTAAACCCCAGCGCTTGCCCGAAGATAGGCCTCGGCCTTCCTTTAAGGGTGCGGCGGTCCACTCCTCTTACACACCTCGCTTCCGTGAAGCTCGAAGGTACCACCCGGGGCGTCCTGCTGGGTTCACTTTTCGTGCCCGTTTTCAGCAGAGGAACTCCTTTCGCTCGGACAAACGTTCCACAGCCACTGGCTCAAGACCTGGAGTTCAGGGGCGACCCTCTCAATGATGGTGCGCCGGTCCTCTCCTCGAGTCCTGTCATCGGAGGACGTCTTTCCCTCTTTGCCGAGGAGTGGGCCAACATTTCCTCAGATCAGTGGGTCTTGGACCTGATCAGAGACATTCAGAATAGAATTCGATGCCCCTGTAAGAGACGTGTTTGTGGAGTCCCGATGCGGTTCTGCCGCCAAACGGCGGTGGTAGAGAAGACTTTGCAAGGTCTGATTCAGATAGGGGCCGTGAACACGGCTGCGGCTGCTACTCCATCTCTTTGTGGTGCCGTGAAAATGAGGGTCTTTTCGCTCTATTCTGGACTTACAAGAATTAAACAAGTCCCTGAGAGTGCTGCATTTTCACATAGAAACCCTGCGCTCCGTCATTGCGGCGGTACAGCCAGGAGAGTTTCTCACGTCTCTGGACCTGAAAGAAGCTTACTTGCACATACCAATTTGGCCCCCGCACCAGAAGTTTCTGAGGTTTGCGGTGATGGGAAAGCATTTCCAGTTCCGGGCCTTGCCTTTTGGCCTCGCCACAGCTCCCCGCACCTTTTCGAAGGTTATGGTGGTAGTAGCTGCCTTTCTAAGGCGAGAGGGTATTCGGGTTCACCCGTACCTGGACGACTGGCTCATTCGAGCAAACTCTGCTGCAGAGAGTCAGCATTTCACAGCCAGAGTGGTCTCAGTACTTCAATCTCTGGGCTGGGTCGTCAATTTGGCCAAAAGTCACCTGACCCCCTCGCAGTTTCTAGAATATTTGGGGGCCAGGTTCGACACAGCCTCGGGGTATGTGTACCTACCTGAGCAAAGGCAGTGCAAGCTTCAGAATCAGGTCCGTCTGCTCCTGAGGGTGCCCCGCCCGCGAGCTTGGGACATTGTCCAGCTGCTTGGATCGATGACGGCCACCATGGAACTGGTGCCCTGGGCGAGAGAGCACCTGAGACCTCTACAGTATGCTCTACTCCAAAGATGGTCTCCAGTATCTCAGGATTATCAATGCAGACTCTCTTGGCTCCCTGCGGCCCGACTCAGTATGGAGTGGTGGCTCTCAGACAGCATGCTGCGGCGAGGAATGCCGCTGGCGCTCCCCGATTGGTGCCTAGTGGTGACAGATGCCAGCCTGAAAGGCTGGGGCGCACATTGCAAGGGGAAGCATGCCCAGGGCCTATGGACACCCGAGGAGTCGGAGTGGTCCATCAACCGCCTAGAGTTGAAAGCTGTGTTTCAGGCGCTTCTGGCCTTTCAAGTGACCCTGGAAGGATTGGCTGTCAGAGTGATGTCGGACAACACGACAGCAGTGGCCTACATAAATCGACAAGGCGGCACTCAGTGCAGAGCTCTAGCCGCGCAGGCCGAACAAATTTGCCACTGGGCTGAGCTGCATCTACAGTTTCTGTCGGCAGCTCACATTGCAGGTCAGAGCAACGTGCAAGCCGATTATCTAAGCAGGCATCAGATCGATCCAGCGGAGTGGGAACTTGCAGACGAAGTATTCCTGCAGATATGTGCCAAGTGGGGCAAGCCCGTGATGGATCTAATGGCGACAAGCATCAATGCCAAAGTCCCATGCTTTTTCAGCAGACGGAGAGATCCTCACTCGGCGGAGTTGGATGCCTTGGCTCAACCCTGGCCTCCGGGCCTACTGTATGTGCTCCCTCTGTGGCCCATGTTAGGGCGAGTGCTCCTGCAGATTTGGCTGCATCCAGGAGAAGTGGTTCTCGTCGCCCCGGATTGGCCCAGGAGGCCTTGGTATGCGGACCTCCGAAAGATGCTCGTAGAGGATCCCCTTCAGTTACCTCTGGTTCCCAACCTGTTGTCACAGGGTCCGGTGACCATGGAGGACGCTGGCCGATTTGATCTTATGGCCTGGCGATTGAGAGGGCGCAATTGAGAGACAAAGGCTATTCCAATAAAGTAATTACCACTCTCCTGCAAGCCCGCAAGCGTTCCACTTCCGTGGCTTATGCCAGGATTTGGCGCCAGTTTGAAGTCTGGTGTGCTTCCAAAGACATGACACCCCTGCGGGCTCCTGTCTCGCCGATTCTGGACTTTTTGCAGGATGGTGTACAAAAAGGCTTGGCCTATAATTCCCTGCGGGTGCAAGTGGCAGCATTGGCCTCCCTGCGTGGCAAGGTTGAAGGCGTGTCTTTAGCTGCTCATCCAGATGTGGCACGGTTCTTAGAGGGGTGCTTCGGCTCCGTCCTCCCGTGCGTGCACCTTGTCCATCTTGGAACCTGGGGCTGGTGCTGAAAGCCCTTCAGGGTGCTCCCTTTGAACCGCTTCGGCGTGCTTCAGAGACAGATTTGACACTGAAGGCCATCTTTTTAGTGGCCATTACTTCGGCGAGACGGGTGTCAGAGCTCCAGGCGCTGTCCTGTAGAGACCCTTTTCTTCAATTTTCAGAGTCCGGGGTCACGGTTCGGACCGTGCCTTCCTTCTTGCCTAAGGTGGTTTCAGCGTTTCACCTAAACCAACCTAATTTCTTGCCCTCCTTTGTCAAGGAGGAGTTTCCAGAATCTTTTGGGCAATTTTACCTGTTGGACGTGCGCAGGACTCTGCTGCAGTATGTGCGAGTTACTACCTCTTTCAGGACCTCTGATCATCTGTTTGTTTTGCTATCAGGTCCTCGCAGAGGGTCTCCAGCGTCTAAAGCCACTATTGCCCGCTGGCTCAAAGAATCTATCTTTTCAGCTTATTTGCTTGCCGGCCGGCCTCCACCTGATGCCTTTAAGGCGCATTCCACTAGAGGAATTTCCTCTTCTTGGGCTGAAACTGGAGCACTCTCTCTTCAAGAGATTTGTAGTGCAGCAACATGGGCTTCTAAGCTCTTTTGCCCGACATTACAGGCTGGATGTGGCTGCCAGGAGGGACGCACATTTTGGAGCGCAAGTACTGGCGCGTGGTGTGGCTTGTTCCCACCCTATCTAGGGATTGCTTTGATACATCCCATCTGTAATGGCTGCATCTGCTTGATGACAAGGAAGGGAAAATTAGGTTCTTACCGTGATAATTTTCTTTCCTTTAGTCATAGCAGATGCAGCCATGATCCCTCCCTGTCTGATTGCTATCTGCTGTAAATCTATTTCAGGTTCTGTTCATGTTTCCTGGAGATTCCGTCCTTGGGAGAAAGTCGGAAAACAGTCTTCAGGATTCTTGTTCAATTAAAGGAGGATGACTTAATTCCCTCCAGTTTCATGTTTTGGAGGATGAGTTTATTCCCTCCGCGAGGATGAGTTTATTCCCTCCAGTTATGTCTCAGTGGAGGATGAGTTTATGCCCTCAGGGAGGATGTTTCATTCCCTCCATTCTGAGTTAATGCCCTTTGTTGTAGGGCCATCGTTCGCTGTGAGGAAAACTCATGTTATTCCCATTGCGGTTTGCCATACTGCTTTGGAAGCTTCAAATACTGAAGAGAGGCAGTGGAGCAAGCTGGTATGAGGCACTGAAAAAGTGTGCTCTCTATCTCCCTCTGCTGGTTGATGGACACAACCCATCTGTAATGGCTGCATCTGCTATGACTAAAGGAAAGAAAATTATCACGGTAAGAACCTAATTTTCCCATATTAGTGCAAAGCCGTCTTTCTGAGCTAAAATTTAAGTGCATCCACTTATGACAGGTCAATGGCTGTCATAAATTGGCACGTCTAAAAGCACCATGCAGAATCCATAAATAACAGTATTCTGTAAATTGCACATATCGCTTGGCAAGCCATTTGTGCTCTGCGCACATGTATGCCTCTGATGTGTAAAAGGGTTTTTAGTCTATAACAGCCAAAACAAAAGAGTAGGGGGTGGACCAGAGAATCTCATCAGCCAATGGTGGGTTGAAGTGACTTTATTCATCACCAGATATGTATGTGACCCGACACGGGGCTGTTTTTCAACGTGGGGGTTTTCTTACCCTGATCTGTTGGTTGCTGTTTAGTCTATAACATACATGTGCACTTGGCACCTAACATTAGGTACCAAGTTATAGAATAAGGGGGTATTTCTTGTTTAACAGTTTCCAGTTTGTCCTTACTAATTGTTATGGAATCTTTAAGAAAGCAGTATTGGCAGCAATCCAAAAGTGGATTCAGTGTTTGCCTTATTAAGCATTACACCCAGACTGAGGCACTTTGCCAAGTTTGGTCATCTAATCCTGGATACTGCATTGAACATAATTGAGGGGAAACGAAATCATTGGCTGCCCTTCATACAATAAATTGTTAAGGAGCCAGAACTTACCTGGCTTTTTTTTTTTAGTTCCCAGAGGTGACACAATTATATGTTTTGATAATATATAGACTTTCAGCCATGTTACAGGAGGCAATCCCAGGGATCTGTGTAGGGGAGGAAAAATACTTACATAAATTGCATTTTCAAAGTGCTCCCTTTTATTACTGAACTAGGAAAAAATGCCCGTTTCTGAGCGGAATGAAACGGGCGCTAGCAAGGGGCCCCCTCCCTCCGTCCCTCAAAGCTACTTGCCTTGTTCGCTGTGGGCCGTTTAGGCCCTTGAGTGTCAATAGCTCCGCCCTGGACGTCATGACGTTTTGACGCAAGGGCGGTGCAGAGACTTCAGGGCACACCGGATATCTCGGGCGCCTCAACTTCCGTGGAGGCTTCAGAACGTTGGGGTTGCCGTTTATATATATAGATATCGGTGGTCAGATTTCCCTGGTGTGCTTTTTTATTGTTTTACTCATTAATATCTTTTATCTCTAATGTACTGTAAATGTATCACCGCTGTGGCACATATGCCACAATGCTTTCGGTGTGTCATTTTTTATTTTATTTTATTTTATTTATTTATTAATTTCAAATTAAATTGACACATAAATTTTTACATTGTCATGAAATACAGCATCATAATGTTATATAAAGTATATGGATACAGCTCAAATATAAAGGGAAGAGAAAAAAAAAAAAAGAAAAATTTTTCTTTCCCCCTACCAACTAACTTTTTTTTTTTTTTTCACGATCAGTATCCACTAAACTATTAATCTGTAACATTCAGTTATATTGCTTCCTTAGACCACATATAGAGGAGGGGGATGGGCAAACATATTAGAGAAGTTACTTATTATATTCAATTTCAAGAAGAACTGATGCAATCCCAAACTCATATCATAACAGGCTTTTTAGAATCTAAGAAGACTCTCAATTGGTCAGGCGAAAAAAAGACATATTTTGTTGAACCTAACCGAACTATACATTTACATGGATAGGCCAGCAGGAAAGATCCTCCCAAGTCCAAAGTTTTTTGTTTAATTCCAGAAAAGGTTTTCTTCTCTGTTGAGTAGTTTTAGTAACATCTTGAAACATCCAAACCTTGGCTCCCGCAAATAGAGTAACTGAATTCCAAAAATAATTCGGTGTGTCATTTGTGACAAGGAAAAGGTGTCCAAGTTTGGAAAGGTACTTCATCAGAGGAGATTGCCACATGAACATCCCATGCAATGCATTTTGTACTTCTTCAGTGATTATCTCTCTGATTCTGTTTAAACATTGTTCTTAGTAATATACAAAAGTTGAGAAAAATAGAGAATCTTTAGTAAATTGATTTCTTGCGGTTCAAAGTACACATGGTGTCTGAATTTGGCCCAAACATACAAAAGAATTAAGTAGTCAAATACTGATTCTCCTTTATTGTAAAGTAAATAAGCAAGGTAACAAAAGCCACAAAAATCTCAAAGACACGGGCCTTGTTGTGGCGAGAATGCCTTCCTCAGGAGTCCATAAACAACCTTTGGTGTCCTTCCAAAAAATGCTGTAGCCAAATTGGTATGAAAATTGGAGGGATACCAAATTTCTTTTTAGAAGCTTTGGAGATACGTGCTCTTTTTATCAACCATCACATATATGCTTCTCTCCTTGCTGATTCTCACACTGTTATCATTGGAATTTTTGATACCAGTTTGACTACCTTATTTTTTGGAAGGACACCAAATGTTTTTTTATGGAATCCTCAGGAGGGCACTCTCGCCGAAACATGGCCCATATTGAGTCTGTGGCTACCTATTCTTTGTGACTTTTGTTACCTTGCTTGTTACTTTATAATAGAGAATCAGTGTTGGACTACTTAATTCATCTGTCTGGTTATTCCCACTGCTCTTTGGATTTCCAATTTGGTGCTCTGTGGGACCTCTTTTGATTCTTCTCTTGTGTAAAATTGCAAGAGGACCTTACAAGTCTGGGAGACTGGGCATCCAAATGGCAGGTGATATTTAATGTGAGCAAGTGCAAAGTGATGCATGTGGGGAAAGAGGAACCCAAACTATAACTATGTGATGCAAGGCTCCACATTGGGAGTCACCACCCAGGAAAAGGATCTCGTTAGGGCAATTGGCAATAGGGGTTAAAAAAGGTTTGGATAATTTCCTAAAAGAAAAGTCCATAAGCCATTGTTAAGATGGACTTAGGAAAAGCCACTGCTTATTTCTAGGATAAGCAGCATAAAATCTGTTTTACTGTTTTGGGATCTTGCCAGGTACATGTGACCTAGATTGACCACTGTGGGATATTGGGCTTGATGGACTTTCGGTCTCTCCCAGTATGGCATATTCTTATGCTAACTGATCAGTGTGTGGTTAGCATGTGAACCCTTACCACCTACAAAATAGGTGATGGTAAGGGCAAGGCCACGTGCTAATGTTATATCACAGAAAAACAAGGTGATTACAACAGAATGGCATAAATTCTTACATACAAACAAGGCACCAAAGGAGATACTGCATCAAAATAGGTATTTATGGGGCATAGGACCTCTTACAGTGCACAGCTGTTTAAAGTCCGCACCTCACCATAGAGAGAGTCTTATCATAAGCAGAAACTCCTTGGTCCTCTACAAGTTAAATGTCCATTTATGAATGTACTAGCCGTTAAGTCCGTTAAAACGGGCGAGTATTGGTATGTTCTATTTTGATGTCTAACTCCCTCCTTCCCTGCCAGCTCCAAGGCCCCCCTCCTTCCCTCCCAGCTCCAAGGCCCCCCTCTGTCCATCCTTCCCAGCTCCAAGGCCCCCCTCCTTCTGACCTCCCATGTCCAGCATCCTCCCTCCTTCCCTGCCAGCTCCAAGGCCCCCTGTCCCTCCCTCCCAGCTCCAAGGCCCCCTCCCCTCCCAGCGCCAAGGCCCAAGTTCCAAGGCCCCCCCTCCCTCTAAGCTCCAAGGCCGCCCCCTCCTCCCTCCCAGCTGCAACGCCCCCTCCGTCCCTCCCTCCCAGCCAGCTCCAAGGCCCCCCTCCCTCCCAGCTCCAAGGCTCCCTTCCGTCCATCCCTCCCAGCTCCAAGGCCCCTCTCCTTCTTAGACCTCCCATGTCCAGCATTTCTCCTGCCCTCCCCTCCCCCCCTGAGGTCACCGCCGCCCCCCCCCCACCCGGGCCGGGTCCTCTCCTCTCCATTAAACGTACAGCGCCTCACCTCCAAAACTGCAGCAGGCAGATTGTCTCCCGTCGGCCTTTCTTCCCTGCCTTTGTCCCGCCCTCGTGTGATGTAACGTCGGTGAGGGTGGGACACAGGCAGGGAAGGAAGGCCGACGGGAGCTGATCTGCCTGCTGCGGTTTCAGTGCTGTAAGCTGAATGGAGAAGAGAGGGCCCGGGTGGAGGGGGGCTGGCGGCGACCTCGGGGGGGGGGAGCGGTAGCGACCTCGGCGGTTCCCTCCCTCCCATTCCGTGTGGTGCACTCCTCAGCGCAGTTTCCCTCTCTGTTCCGTCCTCTGACGTCATCACGTCTTGACGCGGGGGCGGGACAGAGAGGGAAGTCTCTACTGCGCATTTGCAGATGAGTCTGTCACTTGCCATTTATATGTTTGATATTTATTTCAACTCATATAATCTTTGAAAAAGAAAAACATTAAAATTGACTATGACCACTTATCTTTCTCCAAGCAAAACTCCAGCGCTGGACAACTTAACGTTTTAGTGCTGCTTTGTAAAAGGGCCTATTAGTAATGGGGAAACTCAGGACAATTTTCACAATGATTAAACCAGAGGTTTATGTGGTTAGAATGCCCTGGTTAAAAATTCTTCCTTTTAGAGCGGCTAAAAATATGCACGGTCTTTCACAAGACACATATACTTTTAGCTGGATTAAAAAAGGACATTCCTGGAGCTGTAATTAGTTTGGGGAAGTAAACAGAGGTACATTTGCTTTTTTAAATGTATGCATGCTCTTATCCCCTGAACAGGTACAATGTTTGCTTACGTTTTGTACATGTGCACTTTCTAAGCAGTTTCCCTTGAAAAGTAGCTACAAAATATCTAGTCAATATTCAGCCCTTGGCCATCAATGTTTATTTAAATGCCAGAGGCAGAATTAACCCTGGATTATTCAGTGCCAGAGCTTATGCAGGTCTCGGCCGTTATTCAGTCTTGTGGGCCCAGGCTGAATTAGCCTGGACCCACATAATATTCAAAAGGTGCCTTTGTCCCTCTGATTCACCCTTCTATCCCCCATCCCTGGCAAGATCCTTACCCCCTTCCAACCCTCCATCCACTCAGGATAGCCTCCCCTCCCCAAACCTACCTGGAGTCCCTGGTGGTCCAGTAGGGGTAATGGGAGCAGGAGTGAGTGGAGTTTGCTCCTGCCCCCATCACCTGGGGAGTGGTCTCGGTCAGCCCTTATTATTCCCTCGAGGGGAGTTGGGAAAGAGGGAGAATGATCGTAAATGGAGGTGCTTATGTGCTTCTGGGGGAGTAGGAGGAGGGATTGGGTGCTTGTGTGCTTCCTCCCTCTCCTGGCTGTTTAATTCAATTTAAATATCGGGTCCAGTGTGTTTACAAATGTGTGTGTGTGTAACCCCGCAGGGTGTTCATAATTGTCTTCTTTTTTGGACTGAGGGCCTCATTAGGCAACCCAGTTAGAGAGAGAAGTCAATGAGGGTTTAGGGGAAATCTGAGAAGTGGTGAAAGAGGATAGAGGTATCGCTCTTTGAGCTTGAGAAGTTCTGGGCCAGTTATTGCTCTCAATCTGTGGTTTATCCACGTCCAGATTTTTTTTTAAAGAGTACCGTATAATAAGTACTTTATTCAGATTTCTTTAAACTAGCATTCTTTGTGTGTTACAGCTAAGTAATAAAACAAAGTCAGGAAGATCTCTCAATGAAGAATTGGGAGAGGATGATGCTGAGAAGAAAAAGAAAGGGACAATCTTTTCCTGGTCAAGAAGCAAGAGCATGGGAAAATCGCAGAAAAAAGAAAGCTGTGACTTTCAGAATGGTTGGTACAGAAGTGTGTAATAACTGTACTGCAGGATGATAAATAGCATGGGATTACATTTTCTTTCTTGAGCAGATATTGATCTGATTGCCTCATATATGTAAATGTGAATTGTTAATCAACAAAAGATTAGAATGGGGACAAAATATCACAACTTGTAACATTGATGGATTGCCACAAAAATTAAATGTGCCTCCTCCTCCTCCCCCCACCCCAGAGAGTTGGTAGTATTTTCAGTATCAGAGGTCTTGCAGTTTAAAATATCCCAGATGTGTAGGATACTTCATTGGAAAGCAGCTGCTCTAACCACAGAAACGTTGTTGTCTTTTAAATATAGTAAAAGAGTCTGTGTGGTCTATTGATGCTTTCTGTCTCCTTCCCATCCCCCTATAAAGCTATCTGATTTTGAGTAACTGTCTGAAGCTGGCATACGTTATGCTGCAGAGTTCAGCTATCTGTGTGAAATGAAACATTGTTTGCAAACTGGTTTGCAATCTTTTATCAGTGTTGCCCTTAGTGGCCGGGGATCCTTAATGTTCTGTCTACGTAAGGGGGAAAATTGGGACCTGGCTTAATCATATTTTCCATAGACAAAGAATAGGAGAAACCCTCTGATAAAGCGGGCTCTGAAAATGTCGAAAGCGATGACAGTATAAGAATAAATACAATGTAACATCAGCCAATCTGAATATGGAAGTCAATAATGAAACTTAATTTGTTCTGCAGATGTTAATCATAACAATGGCATATCTTGCCGTCGAGAATCACAGGGTTCCATTTCTTCTACAGCAAGCTTTGAACCAGCAACTTGTGGTTCTCAAGGAAATAAACCTGAGGTAAGAACTGGCATAATGAGGTGGTTTATTTAAAATATTTATAATACACTCAACCTGCGATTCTAGGTTAATTTCTCCTATAAAGTGATATAATCTTGTCTAATACATTGATGAGCAATATTAAGAACATAAGAATAGCCATGCTGGGTCAGACCAATGGACCATTCAGATCAGTATCCTGTTTCCAATAGTGGCCAATCCAGGTCACAAGTACCATTCCATGCTACCAATCCCAAGGCAAGCAGTGGCTTCCCCATGTCTTTCTCAATAGCAGACTATGGACTTTTCCTCCAGGATTTTGCCCAAACCTTTTTAAAACCCAGGTATGTTAACCACTTTTAGACGGTAAATTTCGTTTTTTTGCAGGTGACAATAAGATTTGCCACATAGTGGACACCTTGAAGAGAGTACATATTAAGATGTGATCTTAGAAAGCTCCTGAAGTGCTTTGTTAAAATTTAGAGCAAAGATTGCAGAAGGCATTCATTTAGGGATGCAGAACATGATAGGGGGTGGGATGCTGATTTGCACTAACCAGGAGAGAGACCTCAGAGTGATACTGTCTGATGATTTTAACAGTGACAAAACAATGTAATAAGGTGGCAGCCAGAACCTGGGGGATATTGGGAAGATATAATCAAAATGATTGGTGATATAATGCCGCTCTACAGGTTCACTGAGAATATTGTGTGCAGTTGTGGAGAAGATAATGCTGAAAAGATATAGAAATCCAGGGAGAGACAACAGAATAATGCAGACTCCAAAACCAAAGCCATATAAGATGAGACTTAGGAGCCTAAGGATAACGCATGATAAAAAGATTTTAATGTGGGCTTGCAAAAATAATGAACATGTATTCAAAAACTATACTTCACATATTATAGAAAGAGATTTTGCACTAGTATGTGAATTGTGACCACATTTGCTTGGCCACACTAGTGATATGCATCAGTGGCATACCTACCTTTTGTTGCCACTCAGGGTGGAGCACCGCCCTCCTCCAAGTCAGCTCTGCGAGTCCCCTGCCCCCTCTAATGTCAACTTCTGGGGCAGGGAACCAGAAGAGTCGACAGCCACGTGCCTGCTCGGTTCAGCCCCTTGCTGCCTACACCTGGGGTGGACCACCCCCACTACCCCACCTTTGGTACACTAGAGATGTGCATGGTAATAACAGCAACAACAAAACCCATCTTGGACTATACTGCAGTTTGAAAATTCCCACTGCTAACATATCCTAAGAGAACAGACTGGTTAGCAGTGTCTTTCTCCCACCACAACATCCAGCTCCTGCTGGGGCATTTTTCCCTCTCTCTCTCTCTCTCTCCCTCCTGTGGTAAGAAGAAAGAATGCTTAGGGCATTTTTCTTCCCTCCTCTCTCTAGGGTAAATGCTCCAAAATCTTGAATCACAATAAAAAAAAAAGACCCTGTGCTTAGTTAAAGGATCCCACCCCCCTTAAGTCACAATCAAAGGTACTCCTCCCCAAGCCAAAAGATACCTTACTCCACCGAATTGGGTAACTATCCCATCTCAGAATTCAAAGATCCAAGCTACAGAATCCTTCTCCAACCTGAGTTCAAAGATGTCCCTTGTCCTGGACTTATAGAAGCCCTGCCTCCCATAGTCTCTTTCTTTACTCTGTCCCTCATTCCCACACCTTTATTGGTCTGTGTCCTCTTCTAGAGGGTTCCAAGATTTTCACAGGCAGGAGGGAAACTCCCAACGTTGCTGGATGTTGAATGATATTGCTACAGACTGACACTTTAATAACTTCACCCGCTCTATAGGGTGATGGCCATCTGAATTACCGATTTTTGGATATGAGCCTATTGACAAGTTTTTGACTAGCCTGTCAAGAGCCCCACTATTAGTGAAAAGTTTCCAACTACAAGAATTACATTACAAGTTTCTCTTAGTATGTATATTCATCCTTCGTGAGCCAAACAGATGGGCTGCCCGACTGATGGCTCTTGTATTAAATGTGGTTCACCTGATACTTCATACAATTTTTGCATATGGTCCTGCCCTTCAGTCTCCCATTTTTGGCAGGCATTACAGACACACCTAGCAGGAATATATCAATGTTAGTGTGTCCCCAGAGGACAGTCTCCTGGATAACATGTCCACAATCCCCCCCGCTTAACGGTTTTTCACACAGCAAAATGTTGCATACTTTTGCAGTGGATTTATATGGAATTCCTGACCTTGGCACACTGGAGATGTTATATGCATGAATTATTGTGCATGAAAAGACTGTCAGCTCGAAAGGTTTGCTAGCCAGGCGGCGGTTTCTTAAACTCTGGACACCATTTATGGACACCTTGACTGCTCAAGTCTGCTCTACCATCTTAAATAACTTGGAGTTGTAATTATGCTTGTATTGAATGTATTTCCATTCCTAATGTGGGATTTGAGGGGGGGGGGGGTAGTTTGGGGTTGCTGATGGGATCTTGTTATTGGGTGCTTTTGTGCACAGTTTATATCCTGCTTCAGTTCTTTTGTGTCATTGGGGTTTTGAATGGTAATAATAGATATTCAAACATTTAAAAAAGTGTTACCGCTACTGCACACCCCCATGTCATTCTCTAGTTTCTGGATTATCTGACATTTTCAGTTATCCAACCATCGTTCAGTCCTGTTTATGTTGAATAATTGAGACTCTACTGTATTAGAAAACAAGATATGCATTTTTTTATTTAATTTTTTTTGTTTGGATGTTCTATAGCACTGATTTTAATTTTCTCTATGTTTTAAAAGGCTGAAATCTCAAGAATCTCCATGCCATTGCCAGAAAAGGACAAATCCTCAAATCACTGCTATATTAACCTTCCAGATGGTTCATCTTGTACAGTTGTTGTTAAATCCGGATTCTCAATCAAAGACATATTGTCTGGGCTCTGTGAGAAACACAGCATTAACATTGCTGCTGTAGATCTGTTTTTAGTGGGAGGAGACAAGGTACTGAAAATAATTTTTTCATAAAAATGATCTGTAGATGTAATGGGTTTATGGTGCATTAGAGCCATGTGCTTTGTTTTCAGACAGAGCCATGCTATTTTCCTTCTGTTGAAATATACATGCTTTGCCCTTCAACTGTAATTGTTAGGGCTGTTTGATAGATTATGTTTGGTTTGTTCTACTTTGTTAAATTCATACAGAAAATAAGGAAAGCATGCAATTGAAAATTCATTGTTGTTATTTTTTTTTTAAAGAGGATGAGGTTTGGAATACCCTCTCAGCTTCCGCTCATATGATAAGAGGCTCATTTAAATCATATATGTTGCTGTGTGTAGTAATTCTGAAATAGCTTGTTAGAGATTTATGAAATCTGGTATAGAGGTAGCTCCGTAGGCAGACATCATCCATAAAGTTTTCAAAGATATTTGTGACTCCCATAGTACATTAATAATGTACTTTACAACGAACCTTGAAAACTGCATTTGTTCGTTCACCTAGGGGAGCATTGGGCTGCTAAGCCATGGCCTGATGCTCCCAGGAAGCTGCCTTAAAGGATCCAGAGTTGTTGTGTTCCACCTTCCCCCACCCCAGGCCTGTGTCTTAGAATCCATTGTGGTCTAGGGGTTCCAGGGCAGGAGCGACCTAATTGCTCCTGCCAGTGTTAGTGAAGGGTTCAAAATGACATTTTGCCAGCTCCTTGCCTGAATATGTAGGTCTTTACTAACTAATAACTAAAGGCTGTGGTATATCTGGATAACAACATGTAGGTTAAAACAAACAATTTGGCTTGAATTTAAAATTCATTATGTTTTGAATTGCTCTGTTTTTGTGTCTGTGATAGCTTACCACTGTAAAATATACATATTCACATTAACTACATTCTGTTTAATTTTATGTCTCTTTGAAAAAGCCACTTGTACTGAGCCAAGACAGTAGCATCCTAAATATGCGGGAACTGCGGTTAGAAAAGCGTACTTTATTTCGGTAAGAAAAGATGCAGTGTTTTATCAGTTGTCTGCTTTTAATTAAAGCAAATGTTAAATTATTTAAGTTAAAGTGTATATAGAATTTATGTAAGTAAGAATATATATCTTATACAGTATACACTGGAGTGTTAGAAACTAGTAATGTGCAAATAGATATAAACCTCTTACTCCATCTCTCATTTGCCATTTAGTTCCCTTCTACTCAGTCCATTACCCATACCATTTCCTGCTTTTGTTTTTATAGATTGTTTTGACGCACAGATTTAAATTCTTTCTCAGATAAAAAACCCAATTAGCTAAAGTGGACCCTGTCTTCAGTTAAACTCTGCTTTTCTTCAGACTTATCTTTTGCCCACCTCTCCCAAAACACTGGATAATGATGCTGAAAATCAATACAGACTCACCCTGGTGCTATATGAATAACCTGGGCAGTCCTAATTTATACAGTTAGTTATCTGGATATGAGTAGGGTTACCATATTTTGTCCTCCAAAAAGGACACATGCCCTGCCCCCACCATACACCCCACTCCGCCCCCTGTCATGCCCTCGCTTCGCCCCTGTCACGCCCTTGCTCCGCCTCTGTCACATTTCCCCTCCTCCCTGTCACACACCCCGTCACCTCCCCCCCCCCCTTTACCTTACTACTGCCCTGGTGGTCTAGTGACCTCTTCGGGGCAGGAAAGAGCCCCCTCTTTCCTGTCCGGATCACTGCCCTGCATGCATCCTTTGTGTTGCTGATCTCGGCGCCGATTCAAAATGGGTGCCAAGAGTTGAAGTCTCACGAGGTCACGTCAACTCTCGGCGGCCATTTTGAATCGGCGCCAAGATCAGCAACACAAAGGATGCATGCAGGGCAGCGCTCCGGGCAGGAAAGAGGGGGCTCTTTCCTGCCCCGAAGGCAGAAGAGGTCACTAGACAACCAGGGCGGTAGTAAGTAAGGGGAGGGGAGGCTAGTAATCTGCCCGTTTGTCCGGATTTCTGGACAAACGGGCAGATTGGCAAAACCCGCCCGGTTGCCTGGACATGTCCTCAAAAAGAGGACATGTCCGGGTAAATCCGGACATATGGTAACCCTAGATATGAGTGCTGAATACCACCATTGTCCAGAAGGAGGAGTGGCCTAGTGGTTAGGGTGGTGGACTTTGGTCCTGGGGAACTGACGAACTGAGTTCGATTCTCGGCACAAGCAGCTCCTTGTGACTCTGGGCAAGTCACTTAACCCTCCATTGCCTGCCGCATTGAGCCTGCCATGAGTGGGAAAGCGCGGGGTACAAATGTAACAAAAAATAAATAAGAGAGGCAGTTGCCAGTATTCCTAGGTATTCAGTGCTGAAAGTGACGATACACAATCAACAAAGTAGAAGGTGGTGATACGCAGTCCAACGTCTGAAACAGACCTGACAGAGTGGATCAAACTGTATGGACCCAGAAGATAGCCAGTTTTCTGCAGAACTTTAGTGTTATCATTGCAAATACTGACAGTCATCAGAAATCTTTCTGTAAACAATGCTGAAGGCAGTATATAGATCTTTATTAAAAAGCACTGTGTTTTGTGCACCTGTCTTTGAATGTGTTATACAAAAAAAAATGGCAATCACAAACCTTTGGCTTTATTTATTTATTTATTTGTGGCATTTATACCCCGCTCTTTCCCGCTCAATAGCAGGTTCAGTGCGGCTTACAAAATATGGTACATAGTATCATAGAGATAATACAAAGTTTCAAGGAGATAATACAAAGTATCAAGGAGATAATACAAAGTATGGTACAAAGTATCATGGAGATAACACATTTATAAAGAGTGGGACAATAGTATGCGATGTGGGGAAAGGATTGGAGTGTGGGTATTGTTTGTGGTGTGGGTTAGGTCCGAGACTTAGTAGGGTCGTTTGGGTAGGCTTGTTTGAATAGGTAAGTCTTCAGCAGCTTTCGGAAGGGTAGGTGTTCGCTGGTTTTTCGGATATGTCGAGGTAAGGCGTTCCAGAGTTGGCTGCCTATAACAGAGAAGTTGGATGCATAGTAGGTTTTGTATTTGAGGCCTTTACAGCTGGGAAGATGGAGATTGAGATATGTTCGAGAAGAATTGGACCGGTTCCTGGCTGGAAGATCGACCAGGTTGGACATGTAGCTTGGAGATTCGCCATTGAGAATCTTGTGGATCATAGTGTGGGCTTTGAAGTTTATTTGTTCTTTGATAGGGAGCCAATGTAGCTTTTATCGAAGTGGTGTTGCGCTTTCGAATCGTGATTTGCCAAAAATGAGTCTTGCTGCTGTGACTGTAAGTCTGTAAATATTCTCATATTTTTGGAAATCAGAAGAAACAGAAGAAAAACTGTACTGAGTATGACACAAGTCCATTTTATTCTATTTATTTAGGAGCCCTTTAGCTAAGCTGCATTAGGTACTAACACATGCCTAACCCAGGATGTGCTAAAGCATTCTGTTTTATTTTTGCCATCCATGTGGAAAAATCATGACGAAGAAGAAGCCAAAACCCAATCTAAAAACCTTTGTGTATCAGTCAGCTGGATCTGCTGACCACGCAGCAGCAAAGATGGTGCTGGCCTGCATGAATCCCCTCTGGGAGACTATCAGGAAGAAGAAAGGGCAGGGCAGCTGGCTGTCTTGGATGAACAAATGCCTGCAAGTAGAGATTAGCTGAGAGCATGGGTGGAAGGCCTTAAATCAGCGATTGTGCGCATAAAACATGACATGCATGCTGATTTTCAGGTCTTGCACAAAACAATAGATGAGATGGGGTAGTGACTAAATGAGGTCCTTGGAGAACGCAAAGATAATAATCTGTAATAGGTATTCTCCAAGGACAGCAGGCCATTAATTCTCACATACCCTCCCACTTCCTCTTGGAGTTGTCTTGTATAGCTATATTACTGTACTGATGGCCTGCGCTCACACAGTAGGCAGGAAGGCACTTGTGTATGTGCGGTGGGAGCACTGCCTTGAGCTTTTAAAGCTATAGTATGCTGGGTAGTGTTTCCGCACCAGGCGCTGTGGATGATGTCCCCTACATGTGAGAATTAATGGCCTGCTGTCCTCGGAGAATACCTGCAACAGGTATCTTTACTTTATCTATATTCTACTATGATGGTATTTTGTGGAATATAAGCTTTATGTAATGTAATGTAGTCTATTGCTCGAAGTATGTTTTCTTTGTTTTTTTTATTTGGTGTTAGGATGATTATTTGTATGCATGGGTTTTTTTTAATACATATTTTTATTTTAAACAAATGAAAAACAGTGATAATCTTCCAAAAGCCAAGCACAAAATGGTGACATGACAATTACCAACCCCTATATTAACAACAATAATCTGAATCCATATGTACCCTCAAAAGATTGTTTCTCTGTCACTGGGATAAAACTGTTCAGGAGGGTGGGAGGGTGACTGCCTTCTTCATTTCATCCATAATCTCAGAAGCCCTGTTATTAATGGGATAAAAGGGAAAGGAGAGGATGGGATGAGAGCAGGAGATAGGGACTTTGTAAGGGAGGAGGTTACTTAGGGCTTGGACGTCATAGAGGGTTATAAATAGTGAGGGGGGAGGGGAGTCAAGAAGGTAGATGGGGTAAGAAGTTTTCATATTGTACCTTGCATGGTATGGGAGAGGCACATGTAAGGCAGTATACCCACTATAATTGAATATGACTATCAAAGTCAAGTTTTTGTTCTACAGATATTAGGGGACTGAAATCACCTCGCAAGAGGCAGTTGTTTTTTAAGGAAGCTGAGAGACTGCACATGAACATAAGATTTGTTTGTTTCATGCCCCAGCATGAAAAACTGTTTACACATAAGAAATACCCAAATGTATTTTTTTTTTGCCTCTAATAGAGAGAAGGCTAAAACAAACGGGGTTGGTATTGTATACGAGAGATAGATATCTCCAGTAGTTCATGGTATTGTAAGAGATAAAGAGGGGCAATTTCTTCTTCTTAAAGCAGAAATTGGGCACCGGCTTTACACTCTGATTAACATTTATGTCACGGATAAATAATATTTTAGTGTACGTGTGCATATTATTTTGTTCTGTAATTAGATTATCAGTTCAATAGAAATTCTGAACTGGACTTTTGTTGTGCACGGAACTTTAATTATACAAATGACTGTGTGCAGTTGCTGAGTGGCTAAAAAAAAAAGTACTCATCTAGGCAGCATAACTCGTTAGACCAGTGGAGATGAATGTGACAGAAATAGCTAGTAAGAATCTAGTTATTAAAATGCATTACTGCATTAGCAGGTGCTAATGCTGTTAACACACATTATTACACCCCCCCCCCCCCCCCCCCCCGTTTACTATGCTGCGTGGCAATGCCGATATAGCCCATTCAAAGTGAATGGGCTGTGTTGGCATTAGCACTTGGCAGCCGCTAGCGCGGCTTAGTAAATATTGGGGTTAGTAACTGTGGGCCCTGTTTACTAAGCTGTGATGTAGGCACTCTAATATTTTTAGCACGCGCTAACACTAGAGACCCATAGGAATATATCTGTGTTGCTAGCATTAGCGCGTGCTAAAAGTGCTAGCGTGACTTCGTAAATAGGGCCCTATGTCTTACTGCATAAAATGGAACTGTGCTAAAATAATGTGTATTTGTGGCATTAGTAAGTCTAGCTGAAGCTTAGCTAATTTGATTTTTCTAGGGGACTTTTTGCCACTCTGGGTTGGCCTACTAAGTACAAAATAATGGAAATCAGAATAGTGTTTTAGAATTTGTATTTTACACATATTTTATTTGAACAAGTAAATATATTCTCATCTCGTTTGACACATTTTCCAGGCTGGATCTCGTTCCAATAAATAGATCAGTTGGATTGAAGGCCAAACCCACCAAGCCAGTCACAGAAGTTTTACGACCTGTGGTAGCAAAATATGGATTAAATCTCAATGAATTAGTAGCAAAACTTGTAAGTATCTTTTTTTTGTACATATAGAAGCAATGAAAACTGCCACTTAAAAGGGAAAAATCTGTATGTTCTGCTGTAATTGTACAAAAGGCATATGGAGCCATTGCATCATGTGAATCATCAAGCTGCTGCTTCTCCAGATATATTTTATTTTTGACGAAAGATGCACATAGGTTACACAGTGTCTGTCACCAGCTACTTTGAATTTTTCCCAAGCCTTGGAATATTTCTGTACAGCCTGGTGGTATGAGTGGCCTGTGGGATCAGTTGTTACTGCACATTTTGCTGCTCTGTCAAGAACAAATCTTTCAGTTAAGCGCTCTCTTTGTGCAACATCCTGCCACTTTTCTCTTTTTATTTTAAAATGAGTATGCAAATTTTATATAGCTGTGCATTTTAAAAAAAAAATCAATATTGGTTTTCTTTTCAGGCAAATTTTCCTGTTTCTATTTGAGTCCCACTAAGTAGATTTTTTTTTCGTTTTGTTGGTATAATTTGTTTCTTTAAACTGCTTTAATGTTATGAACTTAGTAATATGGTAAATAGCCAGAAAAGCACCATATGACTCATTCAGTGTCTCCAGTTATTCTGTCTACATTGCTAAGGATGTATCCCAGCAGCCAGCCACAAAGTGAGCCACCTGAAAGATTTCTATTTGTCCATCAACAAGCAGGATAGCGCTAGAATGGAACATCTGTCCTAGAGCTCAGAACTAAATGTAAAGTTGTGAGCATGTACTGCATTTCCCACACACAGTGGTTTCCTCAGTACCTCAAGTTGTTGGGTTTTTTTTTCTGCTTTGCCAAATTGATACGAAAACAAATCTCTCTCATTTGTACAAGAGGTTCTTCCTCTGTGTGTTATCAGACATTCTTTACTGTCTCAGGGGCAGATGCACTAAAGCTAAATGAGCCTTTAATGACTCTCCAACGAGGAAAATTTGATCCGTTGCATGCATCAAAGGGCTTTTACCGAGGAAGCCAGCAGCTAACGAAAACGGAATGGAGATGAGCAATTAGTGTGAAAACCCCATTGAAACGACATGCACTAACCTTTTCCGATTGCCTTTACGCAGGAAAAAGGCAGGAAAACTAACGACAGGTCTGGACCACTCGTTAGGACAGCTCTGTGCCAGGAAAAATCATTAAGAGAAAAAATAAACAAACTTTGAGCCAATCCCAGCGCATTAGCAGAGCTAAAAGCGCTGTGATTGGTCCAAAGGACGTCAGAAAAACATAAATAAATAAAAATAAAAAAAAAGGGTCGGGAGGGGGCAAGGGCGCTCATCAGGAGCGTCCTGTACGGACGGCCTTGCCCCCCCCCCGCTGCTCCCCACTTTCCGCCGCTCCCCCCACCCCGAAAAAGCAAAATTCGAGCAGCCCCTGCCCCCCGCCCTTCCTCACTACTCTCTCACCTCAGCTCCGCCTCCCGACATCCTCCGTCCTGTGCCCCGCCCCCTTTTGGGGTCGTCGCCGCCATTCCCCTCCTCCATCGGGCCCCCTCCCTCTTACCGGGCCCGTGCAGCGCCTCTCTCCTCTGTCCGAAGGCGCTGCACGGGCAAGAAGAAAGCCTGATGCCTGCCTTCGCCCAGCTTCGATGGCGCGTCTTTCTCCTGCTGGGCCCGCCCCTGTCTGACGTCGGTTACCTACGTAGGTTACTGACGTCAGACAGGGGCGGGCCCAGCAGGAGAAAGACGCGCCATCGAAGCTGGGCGAAGGCAGGCATCAGGCTTTCTTCTTGCCCGTGCAGCGCCTTCGGACAGAGGAGAGAGGCGCTGCACGGGCCCGGTAAGAGGGAGGGGGGCCCGATGGAGGAGGGGAATGGCGGCGACGACCCCAAAAGGGGGCGGGGCACAGGACGGAGGATGTCGGGAGGCGGAGCTGAGGTGAGAGAGTAGTGAGGAAGGGAGGGGGGCAGGGGCTGCTCGAATTTTGCTTTTTCGGGGTGGGGGGAGCGGCGGAAAGTGGGGAGCAGGGCTGCTTGAATTTTGCTTTTTCGGGGTGGGGGAGCGGCGGAAAGTGGGGAGCAGCGGGGGGGGGGGGGGCAAGGCCGTCCGTACAGGACGCTCCTGATGAGCGCCCTTGCCCCCTCCCGACCCTTTTTTTTTCTTTTTGTTTTGATTTGGGAGCCATGTGCTTGTGATTTGACTGTGTTTTGACTGTTTGTAGCATGCGCAGAGCAGCTAACATAACGCTTGGCTGCTCTGCGCATGATTTGGGGGCCGATTAACGATGTGTATTGTGATTCTTTGATACATTGTACGTTTCTATACCAATCTGAGCATGTGTGACTTTTTTTTTTGGTGCATTCTTCGTTTTTTAAAAATCGTTAGGGCCTTTAACAATTTTGATTTTTTTACGTTTGCTTGATGCATCTACCCCTCATTCCTTTAAAATAAAATTTTGAAAAAAGAGAAATAAAAGATATGGAGCCTATACAAATCAGAATTGAGACATCTAGGTCAGGGCAAACAGGATGCTAGAAATTATTAGGAAAGGATGGTAAATCATACCAAGAATACTATAATGCCTCTGTATCGCTCCATGATGTGACCTCACCTTCAGTGCATTCAGTTGTGGTTGCCATATCTCAAAAATAGTGAAATTAGAAAAGGTTCAAAGAAGATCGACCAAAATGATAAAGGGGATGGAACTCCTCTCAAATGAAGAAAGGCTAAAGAGATTAGGGCTCTTCAGCTTGGAAAAGAGACAGCTGAGGGGGGGCGGGATATGATTCAGGTCTACAAAATCCTGAGAGGTGTAGAATGAATAGAACTGAATTGATTTTTTTACTCTTTCAAAAAGTACAAAGACTAGGGGACACTCAATGAAGTTATATGGAAATACTTTTAAAACAAATAGGAGGAAATATTTTTTCACTCAAGAAATAGTTGAGCTCTGGCACTCTTTGCCAGAGGATGTAGTAACTGGTTATCATACCTGGGTTTAAAAAAAGGTTTGGTCAAGTTCCTGGAGGAAAAGTCCATAGTTTGTTATTGAGATAGACACTCTGTTTGCCCTGGGATTGGTACTATGGAAGGTTGCTATTATTTGGGTTTCTGCCAGGTACTTGTCACCTGGATTGGCCACTGTTGGAAGCAGGATACTGGGCTAGATGGACCACTGGTCTGACCCAGTATGGCTATTCTTATGCTCATATGTACTTAAATAAAAGGGCCCCAGGATCCTCCCTAACTTCCTGTTTCATCAGAGGCTCAGGCAGCTGCAGTAAAGGGAATAGGCAGATGCTGGTGGTAGGGCAGCTTATGGGAATCGCCTTTGCCGCCAGCTTTTGGAACATGATGAAACAACAAGGTAAATGCTGCAAATGGGTTGGAGCGGGGCAGCATCTTAGCTCCGCCTCAGATGGTATCTTGTCTTGGGCCGCCCCTTAGCACTGGGACCAACATAAGCCGCATATACAGAGTCCACATGTCATTTTCACAAAAGCACTTGTCATGGCTTAAGCCACATATACAGAGTTCATAAGTGGTTGTTTTCACACCAGCACAGACAGTGCTCATCCGGGGGTGGGCCCAGGCCCAGGCCCATCCCAGCATAAGTAGACATTGGCAGGAAATGTTTTCATGCAGGGAAGGGGGTGGGCTCCAACCCAGTTTAACTAGACATTGGCTGGAGAGGAAATGTAAGTTTATTTATTTATTCGTTCTTGTATCCCATTATTATCCAAAAGCAATTTTCGGTTTAAAGTGGCTTACAGTTTTCAGTTGTGTGGAAGTTACAGTGATGTAGATGACATTACAATTTTCAAAAAGTTAAAAAGAAAAGAAGCCAAAATATCGCATTGTAAGTGGATTTGCGTTATAGAGGGGCGCGTTATAACGGTGTTCCACTGTACTTATTTTTGTACTTGGGGCAATGGAGAGTTTATTTTGTGGGCAGCCCAGAGCGGAGTAGACATTAACCAGATAAGTGCTGATATTCAGCTCTAAACTGACCAAATAGGACTGCATAAATAGCAGTCCTATCATTGGTCGGTTTAACTTAACCAATTAAGGGCTATCGGCTCTTATCCATTTAAGAGCTGTCCGCCAGCATATCTGGATATTTAATGCCAGTACCTGGTCATGGCTCGGCATTGTAGATCTGCCGGCTGAATATTACTCCCATTGTTGGTTTAATCACATATTGATAATTATGACTGTGCTGCAGCTATAATAATAATGCAGCTTTGGCCACCTTGTTAGGCGGACTGAATGAACCGTACCGTATATGTTTGCTTCTTTACTTGATAATGCTGCAGTCCAAGTCATAAATTTGAGTATTCTGAATTTTGATATTTTAACAAGTGTCCTGAACTTTTGTAACAAAACACCACGATGCAGAACTTCAAGAGCTGTTCTTTGTGGGCTGCTATAGAGAAAATTGCCCACAATACCTTATAAGTCACAGTCTTTGCACACATTTGCAACCTGGTTGTGAAATTAGAGCTGATGTAATTACTGAAAAATACATTTTAAAAACCTATGAATCTCTTGGTCCTACTTCTGCTTTTGCTTGTAAGAAGAAATAGAGCCACTTTTTAGGAAAGAGACATTTTAAGATAGAAGCAAATTATCTGGTGTTATATTTCTTTGTAACATGGTTCATTAAGAAATTAAGAAGATAAATCTGTGTAGTTTTTGCCATGTATTTAAAGTATGTTCGAGTGTTCTACTTAAGACCTGATATAATATTATTTGTATATTGTTTTATTCTCATTGCTTTTGTATCAAACTTGTAGATGATAATTTCTGATCTTTTCATAAACTTGTAATTGTAACTTGAAACTTGAATTTTATAAATGAGTTTACTGATTTAAGTCCCTACAGCAAGGCTTCCAGAGCCTGTCCTGAGGACTCTACAGCCAGTTAGAATGTTGGAATCCATGGCAAATATGGGTTAGTGTGCATTCATTTGAGACTCGGTATATGCAAATTATCTCATATGTTCATCATAAATTTCCTGAAAACTTGACTGAGTTTGGGATTTTCAGGACAGGTCTGGGAAGCCCTGCCCTACATGCAGAAGTGTTTTGATAATAATGACAAGCTTTTATTCCTGAAATATTACTGTAAAATGCAAATTTATGATCTTGCTTTAGAGTGGAGAGCAGGAACCGCTAGACCTTGGTGTTCCCATTTCTAATTTGGATGGACAACGGGTTGTCTTAGAAGATAAAGAGACTAATAAGGCTAAAGGTAAGCAGTTCAAAAACTATGCATATTGTATAGTTCCATCAAGTCCAATATTTCTGTTTCCATCATTGTCCAATCCATGTCATAAGTACCTGCTTATATCCAGGGATATGCAGTGGATTAAAGCAACAGCAGTGTTGTTTGGTAGAGCCCTAGGCAGTGGGAGTGAGTAAAAGTGGCAGTAAAATTAACTGGATGAGCCCAAGGCAGTAGGAAATGGCTTAAAGAGGCTGCTACATTGGCTGGCAGAACCCCAGCCAGCAGACATTGACTGGAAAAGCCTAATGCAGAAGGAGAGGGGCAAAGACAGTCCTGCTTTATGTGTTCCAGGTTATTGTCCTGGCCCTGGGTCATTTGACCCAACATGGGAATCTGTAGTGATGAGTCCAGTAAGTTGGACAAATAAGATGCATGCATGGACAACTTGGATGAGAGCTGTCAAATGGATAGACAACAGATGATGTGCTGCGATGATGGCCCTGAGGCAATGAGCGTGGCTTAAAGTGGCAACAGCTTTGATTGGAAGAGCCCAAAGCACTGGAAATGGGTTATAGCAACAGTAACATTGGCTAGAGGAGCCAAAGGCAGCAAGATGGAACTAACATTGGCTGGAAGATCCCTAGGCAGTGGAAATGGTTTAAAGCAGTATCAATACTGAATGGGAATCCCCAAGATAGTGGGAGTGGTTAAGCAGCATCAACTTTAGTATGAAGACCATAAAACCTCTAAATACAAGGTCAAGATGCAGCAAGAGGGATAGATCAGATTCAGCATATTGTGGACAAGTAAGCCTGTTTGAGGGATGGTTGTTGGAAAGGGAATGGGATTTGATATACCACATTTCATTGGTATATCAAGCACTGGTTACAATCAAAATGGTTTATATATTATATACGGGTACTCATTTTGTACCTGGGACAATAGAAGTTAGGTGGCTTGCCCAAAGTCACAATGAGCTGCAGTGGGAATCAAACCCGATACTTTAAAATATATTATTTAACTCCACTGTTTTCGTGAGAAACACCGAAAATCAAACAATTCTAAAAGTATCATGAAGAAAGAAAAAACCTCAGAACCCCGTCTCAGGCATAATTTTTTGCTCAAAGACTACATGGGGTAACTAGTTCATCTCATAGACTGGCACACAATTTGATCTCCTCACCTCTGCTGTTGTTTTCTTCTATGCTTTTCTTAGCTATTTCTCTAGCAAAAGAGGAACTTGGACTGTGAAGATCAATCACAAAATGGAGTTAATAAATCCTAATAAATAAATAAAATTTGCTAAGAATTTTTTCATATTTAATACAACATAGAAGAAATTCTTAAGAAAATGAAATTCTAATACTAATTCTGTTACTATAAATATATGAATATTATTGATTTCAGATCTATGTTGCATGTTTTAATATTTTCAGGCAATCAAAAGGGTGCTTCAGTGAAACAAAGTACAACTGTGATCACAGGTTCAAGAAATCGCTCGAATACGGTAATTCTTTTCCTTAAAATATTTTGCTTTCCTCACTTTGCTTCCTATTTTAATCATGTCTTTCTCCTTTAAAACGAAACAAGTGAGGAGGGTCTGTAAGCATACCTAATGGAATTCTTTCCAGCCTCTCTGCCTCTCTGTCTCTCTGTGTGTCTGTGTTGCCTGTGGGCAAGGGGGAGTTTGCATGTGTGTCTATGTTGCCTGTGGGCAGAGAGGATGTGCATGTATGTCAGAACACACATTTGATTCTTTAGTGCACCTTAAAAATTTAGTTCATGCTGGGGGAGGAGTCAAGATGGCTGCGTGAGCAATGAGTGAGAGCGTTGCTCTGTGTTTGCCGGTTTGTTACCTTGGTTCCTTGTCTTGATGCCACATAAGAAACGTAAAGGAGTGGTTCGGGTGGGCTCAGCAGAGCATTGAATGCTTCACCACTTGAAATCTGTTGAATGCTGGTGTGGGTTCTCCCGCTGACTGCATAACTGGAGGAGCAACCGCAGTCCTGGGAGTGGAAACATCATTGTCTCTCCTGGAACCTGTTCCACCGCCCTGTCCAGCATAGTTCTCTTCAAAAGTGCAGGCTTTTCCTGTATCTGATGTTTCATGAGAAGAAGGGCGGGTGATCTGTTACATCAATGCTCAACACATTCACATAAACAACAAACAGCGCGTGTAATCTGTTACATCAATGCTCGACACATTCACATTAACAACAAACGGCCTGCCTCCATGCACATTATTTGGACACTTGAAGAATACAATTCCATGCACATGGTGGCAGAACAGAAGTTGCCCCATCCTGTTTATCCTTTTCGTCGCCCTTCTCTGTAGCTTTTCTAATTCTGCTATATCTTTTTGAGACGAGGTGACCAGAATTGCACACAGTATTTGAGGTGTGGCTGCACCATGGAGCGATACAAAGGCATTATAACATTCTCATTTTTGTTTTCCATTCCTTTCCTACTAATTCCAAACATTCTATTTGCTTTCTTAGCTGCAGCTGCTGCACACTGAGCAGAGGATTTTGAACGTATCATCAACAATGACATCTAGATCCTTTACCTGGGCAATGACTCCGAATGTGGAACCTTGCATCACGTAGCTATAGTTTGGGTTCCTCTTTCCCACAGGCATCACTTTGCACTTGCTCACATTAAATGTCATCTGCCGTTTGAGTCAGTTGAGTTTTAGGTTATCTGCAGTGAATATGCATGAGACTGATTAACATGTGCTAATTCTACAATGTATGAAATCAATCTCATGTATATTTATAGTGGATTTCCTAAATACCCAACTGGTTGAGGGGTCCCCAGTCCACATTTGGTAACCCGTTCTCTAAAAGGTCTCTCTAGTATTTGGAGTAGCAACATACTCTTTATATTGTATTTTGCTGGGCTAGATCGGCTTCCAATATTGGCCTCAAAGGAAACGCAGTTTGGATCTCACCCATCCTGCAGACTGCTTTGTTAGATCCTACATGGCTTGGTCTGGTAAGGACACTAAGGAAGGAGAAATTGTGTCTTACCTGATAATTTTCTTTCCTTTATTCCTACCAGACTAGTCCATACACTCTCCTTTTCTAATCATATGCTCTCTGCCTATGACTAGAGACCTTAACAAACTCAAAAATCTAACTCTAGCAGTGCCAAACTTTATCTTGCAACTTTTGGAGGATTAGTAAGTGGGTGGAAACACTTTAGAGGCCATTGCTTGCTTTAACATTTAAAATTCTGAACAGCTAAGGCTGCAAGGTGCCCTAATAAAGAGAGCTTTCAGCACTTCTCTGACAAATATTACCTATGTGTTCTGGATGGTAGAAAATTTATCAGGTAAGACATAATTTTTCCACATGTAGATTTCTAAAATGGCAGACATACACATCTAACTGTCAGTATTTACACGTGATCTGAAATACCATCATACATACTATGTTGCCAAATTGCCTCCCTTTGATGTTCTAGACATGTATTTTAGAGAAAGCTCTACGTCATCAGATCTTTTCTAAAACACTACTGGATCTTAAGATTTCCTAATCTGAGCGTCTTAATTCTGATATCACCATTCTATCTAAAATCTACCTTTAAATGGTCACTGAAGTACAAGTCTGTATAACTCGAATTATACAGACTCTGCCCTGGACTACCCCTTCTGTCGCTATATAGATAAACTTTGGTCATGTTGGAATTCATTTTATAACCTGGGCGACAAGTCTATTTTAAGCCTATTTTATAAAGGCAGCCTAGGCATCTGTGTGCCTTTATAAGAGGCACCCAGAACCAGCACCTATAGTACACAAATTCAAACCTGCTTTGAAAATGATGTAAACATGGATCTCCAAGATGGCGCTGTGAATAGACGCACCTGTGTTTGCTCCTGGAGGCTGCTGTGTTTGTGAGTTTCTCTCGGTGCCTCTGTAGCCTCGTTAACCATGGGGAAGCGGAGGGGGAAGGTAAGGGAATTTCCCTCGGTTCCTGTGACCTCCTCAACGATGAAACAAACAACCCTGCAATTTCCCAGGCAGCAACCGGGTCCTCAGGGAACCTCGACCCCCACTGCAGCGCTCGGCCCTTCGGAGTCGAGAGTGGAAACGGGGCTTCCTTGAGCCTTGTGGAGCGAATTGCACCTCCCCAGCCTGGAAGAGAGTTGCTGGCTGTTCAAACAGAGACAGACGCCGAAGTGGCTCAGCTGGTCCTGTCTGAGGGTGTGACTGCAGCAACTGAGATAGATTCTCAACTTCGGGGAAACATTACTACAACAGGCTTCAAAGGTATTGCCTCAAGCTATTCTTTCCAAGTTAGCTCGGGCTGATAGTCTACCTCAATCTCCTCCTGTGGCTAGTGGAGTAATTAGACCAGCAATTGTGACGCTGGAGTCACTATGGGATATGGTTTACAATATCCAAACCTCTATGCAAACTACTTTAAAGCAGAATTCTTCTGATATTGAAGTTCTTTCTGAGGCTGCCCTGCTTCAAGCACAAGTGACTGCACAGCAAACCCAGAAATTGGAACGTGTGGATATCAAAATTCAAGAAATGGGATCTATAGAAACAGCTTTGGTTAAAGACAATAATTTCCTACATAAATGACTTGAAAATCAGACTAAAAGGCTTAACCTTAGGTTTCTTAATTTTCCCAAATCGCCGTTAATTTCTCCTTTGGAGATGGTTAAAAAATATTTGGTGGACATCCTGGGAATGGACAAGGACTCACTCCCTCCCATTACACGGGCTTATTACATCGGGAGTACTGGAGTGGTGGTGGGAAACCCCCCCCGTAATAGGGGAGGGAATGAATCTTACCTCATTCCTAGAAAGCTCATTAGAAATAGTTACTCAGAGGTTAACTCTGCTTGCCACTTTTGCGTTGGAGCCTGATAGGAATGCCGTACTACGGCTTTCGTTGAGACACTTAGAAAATCTGTTTTTGGGCTCAAAGGTCCGTATCTTTCCAGATCTCTCACGGCCTACACAGATGAGACGAAGGGCCTTTTTGGAACTTTGCCCCAGGGTGGTGGCATTGAGAGCAAATTTTGTTTTGCGATTTCCTTGTTTTTGTAATGTGATGCTTGAGGGTAAACATTTTCAGTTTGTAGATCCAAAACAGTTCAAAGAGTTTATTGATGCAAGAGTTGATGTGAATATAGTAAACCTTCCCTAATTTAGCAGGCTGGGGTCTGAACCAGAGGAAGCATCTATTGATTATTAATTTTTGTATTTTTTTTCTTTTTTAATTTCCTTAATCTTGGAATCAAATTTCTTTAACTTGTGGACAAATGGGCTGTAAAGATATATACTTATCATTTTTGTTTCCTAATGTTAAATAATGCCGATTGCATATTCACTTTATGTGGTGATATATTGGAAAATTTAAATAAATAAAATAAAAAAAGAAAATGATGTAAACATGTGCATATATTCTATATGTGTACTCATAAAGAGGACAAGTCTATACGCCTATAAATAGGCACCTACTTGTCAAAAATGAGGATGTTATAATGCCTTTGTATCGCTCCATGGTGCGACTGCACCTCGAATACTATGTGCAGTTCTGGTCACTGCATCTCAAAAAAGATGTAGTGGAATCAGAAAAGGTACAGAGAAGGGCAACAGATATAAAGGGGATGAGACAACTTCCCTGTGAGGAAAAGCTAAAGCAGCTAGGGCTCTTCAGCTTGGAGAAAAGACGGCTATGGGGAGATATGATAGAGGTCTATAAAATAATGAGTGGAGTGGAACAGGTAGACATCAATCACTTGTTTACTCTTTCCAAAAATACTAGGACTAGGGGGCATACAATGAAGCTACAAAGTAGTAAATTTAAAACAAATCAGAGAAAATATTTCTTCACTCAACTTGTAACTAAACTCTGGAATTCATTGCCAGAGAATGTAGTAAAAGCAGTTAGCTTAGCAGGGTTTTAAAAAAAGGTTTGGATAGCTTCCTAAAAGAAAAGTCCATAAGCCATTATTAAGATGGACTTGGGGAAAATCTACTCCTTATTTCTAGGATATGCAGCACAAAATGTATTGTACTGTTTTGGGATCTTGCCAGATACTTGTTACCTAGATTGGCCACTGTTGGAAACTGGATGCTGGGCTTAATGGATCTTTGGTCTGTCCCAGTATGGCAGCATTTATGTTCTTATGTTATGTTTTACTAGCATAACAGTTAAGATATGTACCTATAATTTAGGCACAAACACCCACAGCAGCCATAGAGCTGGCACAAATGATTGCACTTTAGTGAGTGTAACTTATAGTATTCTATAATTCCAGACAGTAGAGAGTAAGACCTAATGTAACAGACAATAACATGGTTGTTTTTTTATATGTTTTCTTGAATAAATTATTATATTACATTGGGTCCTAACTCCTATTCACCTTTTCAGTACCCATGTCTGTTTTATCATTCCCACCTTAAATAATTCCCTTATCCTTTATTTATCCTAATTAGATTGTAAGCTTTGTCAAGCAGGGACTCTCTTACATGTTCAAGTGTACAGTGCTGTATACGTCTAGTAGCACTATAGAAATGAGAAGTAGTAGTACTATTGTCTGGACTGACTTTTGTGGGATCTGGATGGTATTCATTCCAGAGTACTGATAGAATTGAAAAATGAACTTGCAGAACTATTGTTAGTAATATGTAATTTATCTTTAAAATCAACCATGGTACCAGAAGATTGGAGGGTGGCCAATGTAACGCAGATTTTTAAAAAAGGTTCCAGCGGTGATCTGGAGAATTGTAGACCGGTGAGCCTGACGTTGGTGCAGGGCAAATTGGTAGCGACTATTATAAAGAATAAAATTACAGAGCATGTTCAAAAGCATGTATTAATGAGACAAAGCTAACATGGATTTAGTGAAGGGAAATCTTGCCTCATCAAACATGTGGATAAAGGTGAGCTGGTCAGTATTGTGTATCTGGATTTTCAAAAGGCATTTGACAAAGTACCTCATGAAAGACTCCAGAAGAAATTGGAGAGTCATGGGATAAAAGGTAGTGTTCTATTGTGGACTAAAAACTGGTTAAATGATAGAAAACTGAGAGTAGGGTTAAATGGTCAGTATTCTCAATGGAGAAGGGTAGATAGTGGGGTTCCCCAGGGGTCTGTGCTGGGACCGTTGCTTTTTAACATATTTATAAATGATCTAGAGATGCAAGTAACTAGTGAGTTAATTAAATTTGCTGGCGATGCAAAGTTATTTAAAGTTGTTAAATCGCAAGAAGATTGTGAAAAATTACAAGAGGACAAGACTTGGAGACTGGGCATCCAAATGGCAGGTGACGTTTAATGTAAGCAAATGCAAAGTGATGCATGTGGGAAAGAGGAACCTGAACTATAGCTACATAATGCAAGGTTCCACATTAGGAGTCACCGACCAGGAAAGAGATCTAGGCGTCATCGTTGATGATACATTGAAACCCACTGTTCAGTGTGGGGTGGTGGCTAAGAAAGCAAATAGAACGTTAGGTATTATTAGGAGAGGAATGGAAAACAAAAATGAGGACGTTATAATGCCTTTGTATCACTCCATGGTGTGACCGCACCTCGAATATTGTATGCAATTCTGGTCACCGCATCTCAAAAAAAAAATACAGTGGAATTAGAAAAGGTACAGAGAAGGGCAACGAAAATGATAAAGGAGATGGGACGGAGGAGTAGCCTAGTGGTTAGTGCAGCGGACTTTAATCCTGGAGAACTGGGTTTGATTCCCACTGCAACTCCTTGTGACTCTGGGCAAGTCACTTAACCCTCCATTGCCCCAGGTACAAATAAGTACCTGTATATATGTAAACCACTTTGAATGTAGTTGCAAAAACCACAGAAAGGCGGTATATGAAGTCCCATTTCCCTTTCCCTATGTGGAAGGGATAAAGCGGCTAGGTCTATTCAGCTTGGAGAAGAGACGGCTGAGGTGAGATATAATAGAGGTCTGTATAATAATGAGTGGAATGGAACAGGTAGACATGAATCGCTTGTTTACTCTTTGCAAAAATATTAGGACTAGGGGGCACACAATGAAGCTACAAAGTAGTACATTTAAAACGAATTGTAGAAAATATTTCTTCACTCAATGTGTAATTAATCTGTGGAATTTTTTGTCAGGGAATGTAGTATAAGCAGTTAGCTTAGTGGGGTGTAAAAATAGTTTGGGTAGCTTCCTAAAAGAAAAGTCCATTAGCCATTATTAAAATGATTTGGGGGAAATCCACTTCTTATTACTAGGATAAACAGCATAAAATATACTTGTGACCTGGATTGGCCACTGTTGGAAACTGGATGCTGGGCTTGATGGACCTTTCGTCTGTCCCAGTATGGCAATTCTTATGTATTTAATGTTTTGTTTTTTTAAAACTTTATTAGTATTCTATAAGTTTGACATACACGTAAGGATGAGTCCCGCCAATGCTGAATACACACACTGCCTACATATAAGCTTACTTGTGAAAATACATACTATCCTGCTTATAATCGAACGAGAAAAACGCCCAAGTTCCGACCTAAATCGGGAGATGGACGTTTATCTCACAAAAACGAATAACACGGTATAATCGAAAGCCGAACTTGGACGTTTTCCACTGCACTCCATCGCGGAAGCGTACAAAGTTGACGGGGGCGTGTCGGAGGCGTGGTGAAGGTGGGACTGGGGCATGGTTATCACCCGAACAGAGATGGGCGCCTTTCGCCGATAATGGAAAAAAAGTATGCGTTTGTAGTTAGAATTTAGGGCACTTTTCCTGGACCCTGTTTTTTCACGAATAAGGCCCCAAAAAGTGCCCTAAATGACCAGATTATCACCAGAGGGAATCGGGGATGACGTCCCCTGACTCCCCAGTGGTCACTAACCCCCTCCCACCACAAAAATTGATGTTTCACAACTTTTTATTTTCACCCTCAAATGTCATACCCACCTCCCTGGCAGCAGTATGCAGGTCCCTGGAGCAGTTGTTAGGGGGTGCAGTGGACTTCAGGCAGGTGGACCCAGGCCCATCCCCCCCCCCCCACCTGTTACAATTGTGCTGCTTAATGCTTAGTCGTTCAACCCCCCCCAAACCCACTGTACCCACATGTAGGTGCCCCCCTTCACCCCTTAGGGCTATAGTAATGGTGTAGACTTGTGGACAGTGGGTTTTGAGGGGGATTTGGGGGGCTCAACACACAAGGGAAGGGTGCTATGCACCTGGGAACTCTTTTACCTTTTTTTTTGTTTTTGTAAAAGTGCCCCCTAGGGTGCCCGGTTGGTTCCTGGCATGTGAGGGGGACCAGTGCACTACGAATCCTGGCCCCTCCCACGAACAAATGCCTTGGATTTATTCGTTTTTGAGCCGGGCGCTTTCATTTTCCATTATCGCTGAAAAACAAAAACGCCCAGCTCACAAATTGTCGAATAAAACATGGACGTCTATTTTTTTCGAAAATACGGTTCGGTCCGCCCATTCATGGACCCGTTCTCGGAGATAAACGCCCATGGAGATAGACGTTTTCGTTCGATTATGCCCCTCTGTATAAGATATGCATGTATATACAGAATAGCATTTAGACAGATATTTGCCATTTGCACACATATCAGTGGGGGAAATAAGTATTTGATCCCTTGCTGATTTTGTAAGTTTGCCCACTGACAAAGACATGAGCAGCCCATAATTGAAGGGTAGGTTATTGGTAACAGTGAGAGATAGCACATCACAAATTAAATCCGGAAAATCACATTGTGGAAAGTATATGAATTTATTTGCATTCTGCAGAGGGAAATAAGTATTTGATCCCCCACCAACCAGTAAGAGATCTGGCCCCTACAGACCAGGTAGATGCTCCAAATCAACTCGTTACCTGCATGACAGACAGCTGTCGGCAATGGTCACCTGTATGAAAGACACCTGTCCACAGACTCAGTGAATCAGTCAGACTCTAACCTCTACAAAATGGCCAAGAGCAAGGAGCTGTCTAAGGATGTCAGGGACAAGATCATACACCTGCACAAGGCTGGAATGGGCTACAAAACCATCAGTAAGACGCTGGGCGAGAAGGAGACAACTGTTGGTGCCATAGTAAGAAAATGGAAGAAGTACAAAATGACTGTCAATCGACAAAGATCTGGGGCTCCACGCAAAATCTCACCTCGTGGGGTATCCTTGATCATGAGGAAGGTTAGAAATCAGCCTACAACTACAAGGGGGGAACTTGTCAATGATCTCAAGGCAGCTGGGACCACTGTCACCACGAAAACCATTGGTAACACATTACGACATAACGGATTGCAATCCTGCAGTGCCCGCAAGGTCCCCCTGCTCCGGAAGGCACATGTGACGGCCCGTCTGAAGTTTGCCAGTGAACACCTGGATGATGCCGAGAGTGATTGGGAGAAGGTGCTGTGGTCAGATGAGACAAAAATTGAGCTCTTTGGCATGAACTCAACTCGCTGTGTTTGGAGGAAGAAGCACATTAGGGTCATGGAGTGGCCTAGCCAGTCACCAGACCTTAATCCCATTGAAAACTTATGGAGGGAGCTGAAGCTGCGAGTTGCCAAGCGACAGCCCAGAACTCTTAATGATTTAGAGATGATCTGCAAAGAGGAGTGGACCAAAATTCCTCCTGACATGTGTGCAAACCTCATCATCAACTACAGAAGACGTCTGACCGCTGTGCTTGCCAACAAGGGTTTTGCCACCAAGTATTAGGTCTTGTTTGCCAGAGGGATCAAATACTTATTTCCCTCTGCAGAATGCAAATAAATTCATATACTTTCCACAATGTGATTTTCCGGATTTAATTTGTGATGTGCTATCTCTCACTGTTACCAATAACCTACCCTTCAATTATGGGCTGCTCATGTCTTTGTCAGTGGGCAAACTTACAAAATCAGCAAGGGATCAAATACTTATTTCCCCCACTGTATGGATGTACATGCTAGTATTCTAATCATGTATGTATGTAAATGTTAGCACCTATTTTATGCACATCATATTGAGTGTCTGTTCCACTCAAGATTTGCCCCTTGGATACACAGTCCACATAAATGTACGTGCAATCTTTTTTGCACCTGTATTTTTTATGCACATTTACAGCTGCTGACTTTATAAAAGGCCTTTTCTATCTGTAAAATATGCTGTACTGAAGGAAAAAAAATTTGTGAAATTACTCCCCTAGGGGCCCTTTTATTAAGCCACGGCAAAAAGTGACCTGCGGCAGTGCAAGCACATCTTTTGGGCGCATGCCAGGCCAGTTTTTACCGCGTCCTAGAAAAAGGGCCGTTTTGTAAGGGGCTGGAAAATGGACATGTCAATTTTCGACCTGAGACCTTACTGCCACCCATTGACTTAGCGGTAAGGTCTCACGTGCTACCTGGGCGGTAGGCAAGCATCGCAGTCCCACTTCTGTTTACCGCTGGGTAAACACCACGCATAGAAAATATTTTCTACTGCGTGTTTTCGGCGTGCACTAAATTCAGAATTACCTCCCGGGGCATGTGGTAGCTGGGCAGTAATACCAACTTGGTACACGCTGGATGCGCGTAGGCCCTTACGCACCTTTGTAAAAGGGCCCCATAGTTATTTACATGGCCAAAATTTATCCAGGCGCTGAAAAATTTTAAGAACCACCCATTCGGTCAACATCTGCTGCTGACCACATAAGTTGTTTTAAGTTGTGGCCCATACATTTTTATTGAGCTCAATCAGAAATGTATGCTTTTGTTATGACCTATTTTACATGATTCATTTTTCTCTCCAGCCGGTTTTTTTTTAAATGATTGTTTAAAATTAAAAATAGTCCTTTAACTTTTTTTGTTTTACAATCCAGGGAGAGGAAAGAACGTTGATAAAATCTTCGTCTATTAGATTAAAAGGAGAAAATGGAAAAAATGCTAGGGATGCTCGGAGTTTCAAGAAACAGGAATCTATGGCAAAGGCCGGGAAAAAATCCCATGTGAAAATCAGTTTGGATGAAGCAGAGGGTATGTATATCTTTAGACAAACTAGAATGATTTTAAATAAAGATGACGTCAGTGGTTTCACATTAGCTGTAAAAAGAAACTATTCATATCATATACTTTATATAGTCTTTCAGAATTCCAAATAGCTAATTGTAGTACTTATGTCACTGATGGACCAGATTGGAAAACATTGTACTTCAAGCAACTGACTGGGGAGATGGCTTTTCCTGCAGTTGTTGCAACTGTCCTAGAACTTGGAGAGCGTTTTAAAGTGTCTGACGTTCTCTAATGAAAAAACACAAACCGCTGTTTTATCTACAACCAGCCACAATGTTAATATGTAAAATCAATTGGTCCATCCTGTCCGCCCAGTTATTACTGTCTGCGTTGCTAAGGATATATTCCAGATTCTAGTCTGAGAAATTTCTTGTAGGGTATCATAACCTAGTTATTTTTGCTGTCTTCTTATTGGTTCTGAGTAGATGAATGTACAGATTTCCATGGTTAATATTTTTTAATTTGGTTAACTGGCTTTCAATTGAAACAAAAAGGCAGTGAACATCCAAAATAATGACCTTGTACCAGCAAAGAAAGAGAAACAAAGAGTATTCTGTCAAGAGAGACAGAAAAAAAATCAAGGAGAGCAGAGGAAACAAAAGGGCAATGTGGTAACAAATTGCTCAGATAGATTATGCAGGGAGACATCATTATAACAGTACTAGAAAACAACAGTAACCACCATAAAGAATATATCAAACTGGACAAGACTGAGTCAAGAGTCATCATCTAAGAGTTGCCTCAGTTGAACCTGTTAAGAAACAACCTACAACTAAGTGCTGCACCAAACTTTGTCTGGAAGTAGGTCTTTTGGAGAAGGGGAGGGGGTGTTAGACTTTTCCACTTTTTATAGTTAGCGAGGGCTTTGGAGGGGAAGGGGAGGATGGGAAATGGCAAAGTAGACACCTTTAGTAAAGAACTGGATGGGGCTTGAACCAAGGCTATCTAAAATGTCACCCTTTCTACTTGTCAGTTGTGATGCAGGTATCAGTTATAACATTAATTTAGTTTCACTGTTATTTAGTTTTAAACGTTTTATAAGCAGACTGTAGTCTTCTGAGCGGAAGATACAGTTTGAAAAGAAACAGCTCCTAAACATTGTTTGGAAAGAAAAAAAATGAAACCAAGTATGATAATATGGGGCTCATTTTCAAAAGAAACGAATGTGCAAAAAGTAGAATAAGAGGCAGGTCAGCATGTTTCTAACACGAAAATATTTGAACCATATAGAGGGACATTTTCGATATAACGTTGAAATGGCGAAATAATTGTTTATTGGAAAACATTTAAATATGCAAGTCCATAATGGAAGAAAAAACTACATGTTTTATGATATTCAAAAATAAAGTTTACAAAGAAGAAGCCCTGCAAGCATAATAGACATTCGGAGATAAACGTTTCCACCAATCGAAAATATGCTACTCAAAAGGTGCAATGCCAGTACTGGTCCCCGCATCAAGAATACATCTGCAGCAATGGCAGCATGTTCTCCCCACATGCAAAATATACATATATACCTCCAGTTCGTAGAGGAATTTTCCTTAGTGTGGACAGACATGCCTCTTCGGAGGGAGCCTAATTTCAGTGTGCCAGAGACATAAGTACATAAGTAATGCCACACTGGGAAAAGACCAAGGGTCCATCGAGCCCAGCATCCTGTCCAAGACAGCGGCCAATCCAGGCCAAGGGCACTTGGCAAGCTTCCCAAACGTACAAACATTCTATACATGTTATTCCTGGAATTGTGGATTTTTCCCATTTAGTAATGGAATCAAACCTACATCCCCTTCATTCAGGGCACATAGCCCTAACCCCTACATCAAACACGTATCTGACAAAGTGTTCAAGGAGGACAGTACACTAACTACAGATGGTCATTACAGTATCAGTTGCACCCCAAATGGATGGTTTGTCATGCCCCCTAACCCACATTTATTGGATATACCATTGTGAGCTCCAGAGTTCGGTATGCTGCCCTGTGATACATCTCTCAAAGCCTAAGCTGGGGACCCCTGAAATCTCCACATTATAGTGGGCCCCCAACCTGCTGTTATAGAAACTCCCACCTATACACATGCTTGCCCCCCCCCCCCCTTGGGCACCCCCAAAGTATGGGCGTGAGTCATAGAGTGATATGCAGCCACTGCCATCAGTGAGGGCCCTAAACCAGCTAGCATGAGTACCTCACAGATGGATGTCCCCAAACCTTGTTTTTTCATCTTGATATCTCTAAATTGCCTATCTCCTGGGTGACTCAGCAGAGGTGGCTAGAAGGATAGGCGGCTCAAACAGGTTCCCCTGCCATCTTCATGAGGATGCATATATAACACATCCATGAAAAAAACAGTAACAATGGGCCCATCTTTGCAACTGTCAGTGCCATACTACCTCCCAGCCAGTGCCTGCTCACCCAGTGCCTTCTGCATGCCCATAGCCAGAAAACCCATTTGGGGGACAAACAACTCTGATATCATTGCCTCCGGAGTTCCCTGCTATGTCATCTTGTTGGTGCCATACCTCAGACAACAAAAACTGCCCCCAGTTTTCCCTCACCCTGTCCTTGCCTCCCACCAGCTGCACCGCTATACAAGCCATGTAGGATGTGTTGATCTCAGTTGCAAAATCTGTTAAATACACAGGGCACCCTCCAGCTGCTGGCCAGGCCACCCAGGACCAGTCTGCCCTGGACCAGGCCACCCAGGACCTGCCCATCCAGGAGCTGGCCTTCTAGGACCGGGTTGCCCCCAAGAGAGAGTATTGGAGGAAGTGATCATGGAGCCTGGGCCCTGGGAGGTGGCACACACCCCACAACAGGCCTATATCCCACAACATCTGGAGGCTGAGGGGGAGGGAGGACCCCTGGAGGGACATGTTCTCACTGGAAGGCGAAGAAGGGGTGCTGGAACAGCCCCACCCCTGTCAGCTATGCTGGAGGCCACAGCAGCTGAGGGCTGCACTTAAACGGCCACCACACCTGCTGGTGAGCCCCCCCCCCCCCAAAAGAGATACCCTGGTCCTGCTCCTGCTGCAATTCTCATCATGCACAGAGACTTGCAGCAGGAGTTGGTGGCCCAATGACACACACAGGGCCAGATTTTGGTAGAGCTCAGGATTCTCTGTGAGCAGCGGCATTAGCTTCAATGAGGCCAGTGAACTAGCACCAGTGCATATAGTTTATAGTGTTTTTGTTACAAATACGTTTACAGTTTTTTTTCATAGAAAAGGGAGACTGCAGTCATATGTGTGTGGTCCCCCCCCCCCCCCCCCCCCCCAGTGTGGACCTGATATCAGCTTCCATATACTTTACACCTGTGTCAGATGCTGAAGTGGGCAATGTAGGTTCAAAGGCTAGCTTTTGTAGCTCATTACACATTCCCTGTAACCTTTTTTTTCTAGCTACTGGAGGCATGGTATCAGGGCCGTGCCAACACAGTAAGCGGGGTAAGCACCGCAGGGGGGCGCCGACCTGTGGAGGGCGCCGTCGCGGTGCTTACCCTCGCCACTTACCTCAGCTCTGCGCCGCCCTGGGGGCTTTAAATCTTTTACCTTCAACGGTCGCAGCAGCTGAGCAGCGTCAGTGAAAGTGCTGCAGACGTCTCCAGCCTCCCCTTCGCGGGGCACTGAGGGAACAAAGGGAGGCTGGAGTCTCGGCAGCGCTTTCACTGACGCTGCTCAGCTGCTGCGACCGTCGGAGGTAAAAGATTTAAAGCCCCCAGGGCAGCGCGGAGCTGAGGTAAGGGAAGGGCAGAGAGGGACATGGATGGGAGGGCAGGGCCCAGGGAGAGGAGAAATTGCTGAAAAAGGAGGGGAGGGGAGAGAGGATAATTGCTGGATATGGATGGAGGAGGGAAGGGCAGAGAGGGACAAGGATGGACATGGATGGGAGGAAAGGGCCCAGGGAGAGAGGAGACATTGCTGGACATGGAGGGGAGAGAGGAGAATTGTTGGACATGGATGGAGGGGAGGGAAGGGAAGACAGAGGAAGGAGATGCATATGGATGGAGGGGAAGGGAGAGAGACGAAATGCTGGGCATGGATGGAGGGGAGGGAAGAGAGAGGAAGGAGATGAGATGAGGGAAAAGGAAGAGAGGAGAAAAACTGCACATGGATGGAGAAAATAGGCAGAAGCTGGATCCACTGGACAGTCAAGTCTGCGGAGGACCCAGCTTTTACTTATGGATATAGAGCAAGAAATGGAGGAAAGTAAAGAAATAAATGGAAAGGAAGCCCTGGAAACGGAGTTAAGAGGACAAATAGCAGCAGAATCAGATACTGGGCCAGCATGATCAGAAAAAGAAAGTCACCAGACAACAAAGGTAGAAAAAAAATCATTTTATTTTCATTTTAGTGTTTGGAATATGTCCACTTTGAGAATTTACATCTGCTATCTTATTTTGCAATGTATAGCAGTTTGTTTCTAAGAATATTGCTGACAATTCCTGTTAGTGTGGCAAGTGGTGAGCGATCATTTTTATGGTTAAAAATCATAAAAAATTATTTGCGATCAAGTATTTCGCAAGAAAGGCTTGTAAGCCTTGCCATGATTGCTATTGAGAATGATATATGTGTCCAGTGAACATGAAAGCACGAAAAGCTAAGTGGTTGTAAACCCTCTATTTGTTGAGCAATCCCACAAAGATGTACTCCATCTTTCAGCTCCTATTTCCTTTGCATCTTGTGCCAACCGGGGGGGGGGGGGGACGCCGCCGCCGCCAACTGATAGTCTGCAGGGGGCACCAGAGACCCTAGGCACGGCCCTGCATGGTATAATGGTTTGGAGTATGTTGTGACATCCTGGAGGTGGCAGACAAGGTTGCCAAATGGGAAAAATTTTCCCAGCCCTAAACCCGCCCAAAAAACGCCCAAAGTAAAACCCCGCCTCCCACGTCACCAACCCCGCCCCCAATGTCACCAGCCCCGCCCCCACCGTCACCAGCCCCGCCTCCCACGTCACCAATCCCGCCCCCTGACATGGCCCCTGACGTCGTTAACCTTGGAAAAGCTTCTATTGGACCAAATTGGACCAATAGAAGCCCCCCGAAAAAAAGCACACAGCGGCCACAGATAAACAGCCCAAACCCGCACCCCGCAGCCGCCGAAATTTGTCCGCAGCTGCCGGCGGAAACCCCGCCCAATGTTGCGGGAAGACCGCAACCCTGGCAACAATGGTGGCAGATTCGAATCCCACTGGGCCTTCATGTGATTAAGGGCACATTGGATCCTTTGGTAGAGCACTTGACATTAAGAAGGAGCTGCTCTAAATGCGTTCACTGAGAGCCCTTTGGATACTTCCCCACCCCCACCACCATTCTACAGTCTCCCTTTCTTTAGGAGTGTTTCAACCACAGCAGTTGTCAGCCTTGCAGATCAGAGATTGTACACTATTTTAGAGAGTGAAGGCAGAGACCTTTATATGGAAATAACTGTGAACATTGTATTTGAAAAAATAAATACAAATGCAAACAGTGTTAAACCCAACAAAAATCAGTCCATGGCCTTCATTCAGGCTGCTGCCTCTCATGGTACTTCCTTAGTTCATTGAGGATTTGCCCCCCTGCATTGTTCTTATGGCTCCTGCTGCACATCTGTGCACAGTCTTGTGACCTGCAGCAGGAGGGGACAGACTTGAAGATCTCAGTGTGTATACTTTTGAAGAAATGTGGGAAAGAGGAGATATGATAGAGACATTTAAATACCTATGCAGTGCAATTGCACAGGAGGCAAGTCTCCTTCAATTGAAAGGAAGCTCTGGAACAAGGGGGCAGTGGCAGCTGGAGGGTGACCTGTATGTTTAAAAGTTTTGCAGTTGAGAACAGCACATCCTACATGGCTTGCATAGTGGTGCAACTGGCTATCAGAAGGCAGGGACAGCTGGAGGCTGCTGGTTGTTACCCAGGGGACATTTGTAATCTGTGGCGCCAATGAGATGACATAGCAGGGAACCCCAGAGCCAAGGATCTGATAAATGTTTGTCCCCTGAGAGGGTTGCCTTCCTACAGGCATGCAAGATAAGTCCTGGCCCTGCTGGAGGCCCCTGGGTGACCAGTCACTGGCTGAGAGGTATACCACTGCACTGTTGCCTGTCTGGGGTCATTGTTACAGCTCTTGTCAGAGATATGGGTGGTGTGCGTTCCCATGTCTACATGGCCTACAACTGGCTGGGAGATGACAGGGGAACCTGTTTGATCTTCTCTCCTCCCATCCTTCTGGACACCATGTAGATATGGTAGTTTCTCTAAGGAGGGATTTGTGTACACTAATGTAGAGTTTTGAAGTGCCCCCAACTTCAGCCTTGAGGGATGTTTCACAGAGCAGCATACCTTACTTTGCACCTCACGATGCTATATTCAGTCAGTGTGGGGTGTGGCCCATGTGAGCCCCATCCATATGGGTGGCAACTTGTGCTCTGACAGCCCTCTGTGATCAGTGTACTATCCTTCTTGCATACTCCTTTGTCAGGTATGTGTGTGGTATAGGAGTTAAGGCTGTGGGCCCTCAATACACAGGATGTGGGTTTGATTCCCACTGTGATTTTTTTTCAGGCTGCAGGTTTTTTTTTTTGGGTGGGGGGGGGGAGGGTTAAACCCTGTCATAGCTGCTACAATGTGCTTGGTATCTGTGTGCATGCTGACTACTTTTCCTTGGGTCACAGGATGGTGTTGTCCAACATCCCCTCCCCCTTCCTTTCCATGTCATCTCATATGTTGGGGTTTGGCTGCAGCACATCCTAGTGGATATATGGGGGTGGGGGGCACACTGTAATAAGGGTAGCTGCATACTCAGGCCTTGATCCCCGGACAGAGCTATTATGGGGGTGCAGTGTCAGTGGTATTTACATCAGGCCCTGAGGCACTCCCTAATGCGCCGGATGATGCCGGGATCTGTATGCCATATCTTAATGATACTGGTACCTGATCACCTCAAGGTCCTTGTGTATGCCAAATCTTCTACAAAACAAAGGTTGGTGGAGACAGGGTTCAGGTGATGAGCCTTCTTGGTGTCACATAGATTATTATTTTCTAAGACATGTTCCTTAGCGCCAGCAGCAGATACTGCACTGTTTTATAGGATGGAATACTCCTTGGTCAGTCAGTATTCTCTATCTCCAACAGGCGGATGGATGGTCTCTCAGATCCTGGTGTCATTTGGTTACAGTCTGGGTCTCCCAGTTAAGTGGAGCTATGGGGATGTATGGCTGAGCGGTGCCACCTTTAGGGGGTACACCTGGTCACCCCAGGTCCCTCCTCCACTGTTCTGCCCTCTCCAGCTCTTTCCCATTCTCCTTCCTCACTACAGGGGACAGCTGGCTTTCTTACCACAAGAAAATAAAGCCTTTGACAGCATTATGCTTGCAGCCTTCTTAGGGCTCCAGGGGAGAGATACTGGTGGTCCCACTATTATGGCTAAGAGAGGTGAGGGTAGCTATGTACCTCCAGACAGCTTGATTAGGCAGGCGTGCCTACCAGCAGCACCAGAGGTGAGTGTACAGTTATCTTATTGCTGTACTGCTTTCTGCAGTAGTGATTTCTTTCTTTCGCAGCCAAGTGCTTGCCTGCTGCTCCTGCCATCTATAATGGAGAGTGTTGCTGGGTCTTTGTGCAGTCTGTGAGCCTCTCGGTGTACAGGGATGCATTCGCGGCGCCCTCAGCTGTTTGGGTTTTCCCACGTGGGTGCAGCACAGGGTGGGATCACTTTTAGTGCCATTTCAGCGACCATCTTGTTTGTGCGAGGGCCAAGAGAGAGAGAGGAGCAATGCCGGTATTGGACTCACCCAAACCGTTTTTTTTGGAGCTGTGCTTCTCCATTTTCAGCTGGTGTGGGAGGTTTTTTCCTGGGGGGTGGGGGAGTCTGTGGCTTCTTTGTTCCCCAGCGTTTCGGTTGCTGCCATCCTTGTCTTTCTAAAAAAAAAAAAAAACACCAGGTCCCTGTCGGCAGCTAAGACAGCCTTACGGATTGCATTGACTCCCATCCTTGCTCCTTTGGATCTGCCTCACAGTGCAGTTGGGTTCATTTGGAGCCTGGGAAGACGCTTCTGGCATTCTAGCAACCTTCTTTTGGACAAGGTCGGTTGGTGTCTGCCCCACCGTAGGGAGATTGGAGGAGCTGCTGATACCCCTGTAATTTGGGTGTGGTGTGGTGTGCAGTGCGGTGGCCTGGAGTCCTCTCTAAGGCTATTCACAGGCTGATTCTTTCATTTCCTGCACATCCCTCTCCGGCTTCAGCGGGGTCTCCACTGGCAGACCTAGGCGGCAGCCTGCTATCTGGGGCTCGTGTAGAGGAGGAGTTCTCTTGGATTGGTGGCTTACTGACCACTTTGACACATAATTGCTCCGTCTCCACACCTGGGAAAGCTCCCCTGGGAGGAGCACTGGTTGGAAGTTTGTTGCATGGTGCCAGCTTTCAGGTTGGCTATGGGGAGTTGCATCAGTTCCCAGTGAGCGGGAACGCTTCTCTCACATGGTGGCCTACTGTTTAGGACCCTTATCTGAGAATCTTAAGAGGTGGGTTCAGGTCCCACTTTAGAGCGACATTGTTTTCCATGCCTGAGTTGGTTGCGGCGGTTGCCTTTCGGGCACTGCTGCCTGTGGGGGGGGTTCCCCTTGTTCTTCGTTCCAGGTGCGTCTCTCTGGACTTGGTGCTGAGCCAGGGCGTGACCTCCTGGTACTAAGCTCGGTGCGCCATAGAGCTTAGGTCCTTCTCCAAGAGTCAGTTGTTTCTCTCGCATATCTTGGGGTGTCTAGGGCTGATATTCAACATAGACGTAGGGGACCATGTTTCTTGAGGCTCTTCTGCAAGGCTTCCCATCCCAATCTGGATCTACTTTCCTTTTTATGTCCTAGGGTCTGACAATACATTTGGGACACAGTGGTCTCTATCGGGAGCACTGGGGCTGGCTTCTGCGTCGGACCGTTATAGCGTCTCCATCTTTCTTGATATTCACCTATGTTTTGTTATTCTTTCTTATAAAAAAAATCAATAACATGTATTGCAACAAAGGGACCTCACTGTATATGACCCTGCCTATGTATGGTGCATACACATGAGTAGGGCTGTGATCCTGGGGAACAATGTTTCACGCTCACCTTGCCAGGTTGCCTCTAATGGATCTCCATGCCCTCATGGAGACGTTGTGGGGTGGGGAAGCTGGTGGTGGAGCTTAAAATTTCTCAGGAAAACCAGGAGCTCTGTCTCTGGCACACTGAAATTGGGCTCCCTCTTAAGAAGAGATATGACTGTCCACACTGGGGATATTCCTCCATGTGCAGGAGGTATATACGTATGATTTGCATGTGGAGAGTATGTGCTGCCATTGCTGCAGATGTTTTCTTGACGTGGGGACCAGTAACAGCGTTGTACATTTTGCGCAGTTCAGTGGTTCCCAAACCTGGTCCTTGAGGCACCCCAACCAGTCAGGTTTTCAGATTACCCACAGTGAATGTTCATGAGAGAGATTTACATGCACTGCCTTCACTGCTGCAGAAGCTGGCACTGCAGTGAAATGCATTGGGCCATTTGTAGTGGGAGGGGCTTTATTTATCTGAAACACTTATGCAGTCTGGCCCATTTTCATATCTAATGTGTCTTCACCATATTTTTCCCCATGCCAAATTTGGTCCTGTTCCATTAAATTATCAAGAGTTATTTTGCCCCTATTTAGACAGACAGACATTCTCAACCACTTATTCATAATGAAGCCCATAGTCATCTGCTAAAAACCATAAATTAAAAATAAGAAGTGAACCTTAATTGTACTTTGCCTCACTTCTAGAGGATAGAAAATAACATTTTCTCTGATAGATTTTCTGTCCCCTTTAATCTAGGTGATACATATTCAATATACCAGAGCAAGACTATAATAGAGTCCAAACTATAAACTGTTGACATCTAAAGACATGATCCTTACAGGTTTTCTTCAACTATGTTATTGTTTGATTTTCCCTTCCATTAGAATTTTTTGAGCTCATCTCCAAAGCTCAGAGTAATAGAGCAGAGGATCAACGTGGGCTGTTGAGAAAAGAAGACCTTGTCCTACCTGATTTTCTTCGTTTAACTCCTGCTCCTGTACCTGAGCCATCCTCATCTACTCCAACTGCTCCAAAGACTATCAACAGGAAGAGTGTGAAAAGTGACACAAAAGACAAAAGAACTAACAATTCCTGTTCCACTCCAAATGGTAGGAAACTGGAATTCACACACTACTGTCCTGAAAATCCCATTGCAAAGGCTAGTTATTCAGATAATAGTAAAGAAAAGCCAGCCTTTCTGCCACTTGGCAGTAAGAAACCTTACAGTGTTCCTTTCAGCACACCATTATCTCCAGTTCCACTTCTGCAGGAAGCAAGTCTACCAAGGTGGGAACGGCATTCAAGGGAATTGCAGACAGGAAACATACAGACTATAGACGATGACATTGTACCAGACTTAACTCTTGTGGCTGAAGGAGATATAAGTAGCCCTAACAGCACATTATTGCCAGCATCACCGTCAATGCTGCCATCAGATATCGGTAAATTAACAGAAGCCAACCGCTCATCTCCCCGTCCGTTGGGAGGTAATCAGGATAACTCAGGATACCAAAGATCTGGACCAGGTATTTCTAGATTTTAAAAGTTCTAATCTTGCACCCCCATTCTCTTTCTCTGTCTAGATGTTGGATTATAAGCAGTAGAGAGCTTTGCACTTTATTCATTTAAATGTAATTTCATGTCTTCATTTAAAAAAAAATTCAAACACACTTAGATCTCTTGGAATCAGATACAGGAACATGAGGTAACGTATGTGCCTGCGACCTTAGAGATATTAACCCTTTATCTTCTTTTAGTTGGCAACCTACTGTGTGCAAATGAAACAAAACAGGTGAAACTGGATTTTGCATAAGGCGATTTTGCATTAAGCCTTTTGTAAAATACTTGTAAAGACATGAGGGAGTATACATGTAAGTGCTGGACTGTCCAGCACGAACAGCCATTTTAATTAGCAAAGCATATTCAAAAATGAATGGTATCACTTGGGGTTTTGCAAGTCAAAGTGCCAATTTTATAATGTACACATATAAATGTTCATACGTAGACATGCGAGTGCTGGATTTTGCAAAATTAAACATCCAGAAAGAGTTGAGTGATATACCTCCTTTTTGACATGTTTTGAGGTGGTTTTAAACAGCACAATAGCCCCCTCTGGTTTTAAACAGCACAAAAGCCCCCTCACTCACTTGTACAAACCTCAGGTTAAGACAAGCAGTTATCTGATGCTTACATCTGCCTAGGAGCGTATTTTTTTTAAAGCATATATGTATTGTCATAAAATTGGAAATACATTTCTGGGTCACCCAAACTGCACCCCCTTGAAAACTGTGCATGCTTCAGATGTACATGTGTAAATAGTGGTACTCTAAAAATGCTGTTTACATGTTTAGGGCTTTTACACATGTAAACATTGCTATTTGTAAATATAGAAGCCAGATAAGCCTTTTAAATAACCTCCCAAAGCCATATTTTGTCACAGTGGCCCATTAAGCTTGGCCTCGTGAAACTTGGGTCTTTTTCCTTAGAGTGCTTAAAGGGTAGTTTGGTAACTGGGCACCTGCATTTATGCACCACTTGTGTATGTGAATGTACAGAATACTGTCACTTTTACGAGAAAACGTACACTTGCACATTTAAGTGGCAACAGAACAACTGAGCGCTATTTCTGTAAGGGCAGACATAAGTGGCATAGCGTGTAAATGCAAGGGGGGCATTCACATGAGAGGAGCATGGACAGGACTGCCATATACATGTGTAACTTACAGAATACTGTAGATTATGCGCGACCTTGTGACAGTCACCCACAGTTATGCCAGGTCTATGGCTGGTGTAACTGTGGGCACATAAATATAAGATGCGCTGATGCTGGGTTATGCTAGTATTCTATAATGGAATCTGTACGGCATCAGAGTACCTACAAGGAGGCTCTCAGTTCTAGAATTGCCCCCTTACACCCCCCCCCCCCCCCCCCCGATATTCAAAACCATTTAACTGGCCAGGAATGACACCAGGCTGGTTAAATGGTACTTAGCTGGCTGTCCGGCGATATTCAGCGCGACATAGCCAGTTAGCTAAGTTTGGCGGCCATATTTGGCCATGTGAATACCAGGCCTGTTTTTGGCCAGTGAATATCGTTTGAACTGGCCAAAAATAAACCAGATATTCAGTGCCACTCACCAGAAACGGCCCGGCATTGAATATCTGGTCTTGGTGCCGATCGCAGGAGTTAGCCGGGCTGACTCCCCATAGTTTGAATATCAGGCCCTTAGTGTCTAGGGATTGATATTTGGCCTACCTTTTCCTCAGAGGTAGATTTCTGTTGTTAGTCCTCTGCCCTTGGGATTTCCCATCCTCTTTCCCCTCAGGCTTTTACACAACCAGTGTTTAAGGGTGGCTGCAGCAACAGTGCAGGAATCGGAGAATGTACACTCAACCCACAAGCTTTGTGTGTTATAGCAGAATAGACAAAATGTGTGACTCAAGACAAAAGAAACACATTCCATTGGTTACATTGTTTCCTAGTTCCATGTGTTACAGCTGCATTTTATGAATTTTTGAATGTTGCATTTAAAGTTACTTTTTCCTGTTTCAAAAGCTTCCTTTTTGAAAGAAGATCAACAAAATATGTTTTCAGGTGTTTACACATTGAATAATTTTGCATTTGCCAATCTTCCCTGTTTATAGACTTGACTAGTCAGAGTTAGTTTCTTACCTTAGCAATTTTATTAATGCAGCAATAGCACACCAAAGATGGGTATTATGAAACTCTGCCTTACACAGGGCCTCTGACACCAAATGCTATTACCATCTAAGGAAATATATTTTCAGTACTGTAATGAAACATGCTTTTATGGTTGTGTGTGCTGTCTATTGAATGTAAATTAAGTAAATCATAAAAATGTTTTTAATGAGATAAATATATTTTTCACATGATTAGAAAGGTGCCATAGATAAAAGGTAAAAGAACAGACTCTTGAATTGTTTTAATAATTGTACTTATTTATTATTTTCCTTTTTAGAATGAGTATAATTTCATTATCTGTATTATATCCCTTAATGATTTGTAAATGTTTTTTGTTGACATTAATAATTGTTCTTACCTTTGCTGCTGTTTCGTACCTCCCTCAATCTGCATGCAGAAAAAGGCTGAATCCACTAGTCAGTTTGATTTGTTCTGTTGGGCACGCGTCTCCTCTAACTGGAAGATATACACAGGCACTTAGATTAAAAATTGGACTTGATTCCTGAATTGAGATGTTACACAGAATTCAAATGACTGTGTATTTCAAATATCTGTGCATTTCTTTGTCTCTCTGTTTGAGAGTGAACCGATACAAAATGTATTTGGCTTAGATCTTCCTGTAGAGGAGCCGATGTAAAGATATTTGCACTTCTTAACCTTAGTGTTTTAATGCATGCAGTATGTGATTCTATAGCCACTGAACTGTACTTTTCCTTTTCATTCTTGCTTCTTTGTAGATGTTCTTTGTGTAGATTTTTACATACATTTTGTATCTGTATTCTGATTTAATAAATTCTAGATTTAGATACACAAGATTTTGTTTTAAGCTTTATTTCTTCTTCACTGTTAAATAAAACTCTTTCTGTAGAATCTTAAACTAGTGATCTAACCAAATGTGTTTCAAACAATAAAATGTATTTCTCCATGCTTTTACTATAATATTTGGCCTTCATTTGCTATTTAATCTGTAGCAGTACCAGTTTAGATGTTAGCCTGCCACTAGGTTCAGCCTAACACATACTATGGTTTTCTACCCAGCACCTAGAGATAATGGCAAGGAAGAAACATGCAAGATCTTGGATCTCTTGATTGTGCACTGAAATTCTGATAATTCCATATTGCACACTAGATTGTTTGTTATGAAAGCTGTGACATTTGTGATTTAAATATTTCTTTCCTATAGTCCAAATACAGAATGTGCAAAATATTTACGGAGCATTCATAATAACATCTCACTATGGTATTGTAAGCTGATACCTTTTTAGACTATCTGATAATTACGGCTGGTGATTTCAGTGTTTTAGCTGTACTGTAAACCTTCGAAGACTCTTAAGAAAAATTGAAGGATTTTTCATGTCAATTTCCTGATGTCTGAACTGCAGTTAGTTGACATTTAGGGGCTCTTTTACTGAGGCGAGGTGTGTTTAAGCATTTTGGGGGAGATTCTATATATGGCGCTTAAAAAATTGGCACTGAAATCAGTGCCAGCTAAGCATATTCTATAATCATTGCCTAGATTTAGGTGCAATATACAGAATATGCTTAGTTGATATCTCAGTGCCTAAAACTACGCCCATCCATTTACACCAACGAAAACATGGCGTAAATCCTCCCGTATAACTGTGCCCCTTTTTTGCCTACGCACGTTAGAAGTTTGGCACACTTTATTATAGAATGCACTTAATGAGTTGTGTGCATAAATTCAAATTAGTGCCAATTACTACTCATTAAGTGCTATTATCAGTGCTCATTAGCTTGTTAAGCTTCTTAAGTTACACGCATTGTTCTAGAATCTGGATTTTGGTGCAGATCTCTAGGCGCACTATATAGAATCTGGGGGTTTATGCATGAATTAGTGTGTATTGTTACCACATGATCATGATAACTGTAACTGTAGTAGTATGATAGTATTAATTAATTTGCCCATTAAGGAGTGAATTCTATAAATCGCGCCTAAAAAATCTACACTGAAAAAATGCAAGCGCTATTCTGTAAGACGTGCCTAAAGTTAGGTGCGATTTATAGAATAGCACTTAAGCACAGGGATTGCATGTAGGTTTAGGTGTATTCATTTTCACCCATGAAAATGTGGTGCAAATGCCCCTTCCTAAATTTACATACGGAACCCTTCTATAATTGCATGCGTAGCTGGAATCCATGCCCACATTCTGCCCGGAAATGCCCATGACACTCCTATTTCCATGCCCCTTTTTTCCAGGACATGTGTAACATGTGTAAGCCCGGATCATGCACCATGGTAACTGCAGAGGACATGCTGGGCAGGACCCCAACAGGCTTTGTACTTACTGTACATTAATGTTTGTTGTTAAAGCATGGTAAGTGCCACAACTTAGCACACTAGTAGAAGGGCCCCTTAGTATACCTTATACTTAGATGACATGGAGTACACATGCTCTTGGTCACTATTCAGGCTGTACATTTGAAACTTGGCTTGTGTATCAAAGATTTCATATGGAGGATGCCCTCACCTTTCTATTATAATCCTACATTTAAAAGGTTTCTTTGTTCTGCCTAGGTAAATTATTGTATGGCTGATAACAGTTTGCTGGCAATTGATAGGATGTTTTAAAGTCTGGCAAGGAAGTGCTTCATATTATTGCACATCAAATTCAGAAGACCAAAACCAGGTATTTTCAAATCTACAAGTTATTTGAACTTGGAGGAGTGGCCTAGTGGTTAGGGTGGTGGACTTTGGTCCTGGGGAACTGAGGAACTGAGTTTGATTCCCATTTCAGGCACAGGCAGCTCCTTGTGACTCTGGGCAAGTCACTTAACCCTCCATTACCCCAGGAACAAATAAGTACCTGTATACAATATGTAAGCCGCATTGAACCTGCCATGAGTGGGAAAGCGCGGAGTACAAATGTAACAAAAAAAAATACAGAGACTGAAAAGCTCTGTAGTTCCATCATAGCTGAGATTAACAAAAATTATGTTAATGCTAAGTAGAACTACAATATTTTAAACACCACAGAAATCAAATGTGGGAAACTATTTCTTATTTAGAAATTATATCCATAAATCTGTACTTATCACTAGATATAACCTGGAAGAGAAACTAGTCTAAACCAAAGATCTCTCACAGGTTTTTATACAGGTCTTTTTGTGATTTATATGCTTGCTTGCTTTCCTCAGCCATGCATAGAGACCATTTTTTCCACTGTCTCAAGCTCCTTTCCTTGACATTTGAACAGATTTTGTTTCTCAACAGCCTATTCTCAGACACCGAAATCAAAGCTTAAATAGCAAAACTCAAATTGGCCAAATCACCTGGACCTGATGGGTTAGGTAATGAGTTTTATACAAGTTTGAATTACCTGCTAACCTCACCTCTCAGGGCTGTAAGGGAGTGGAAGAGTAGCCTAAAGAGACCCAGGAAAGCCCAGTTCAAATCCTACTGTGGTTTCTTGCGATCTTGGGCTAGTCACTTAACTTTACAAGTACAAATGTAGATTGTAAGTCCTCAGGGGTCAGGAAATACATACTGTAACTGCATGTAAGTTATCTTGAGCTACAACTGAAAAGGGTATGAGCTAAATCCAGAATCCCCCCTTCCTCTTTGCTTAATGAGGTCATTGATTCTAAGTCCTCCTCTCAGGATACGAACCAAGCTTTGATTACAGTGATTCCCCAGAGAAACTTGAAACTTTGAGTCTTTCCACCTTATCTCTCTATTAAATACAGATATGAAATTATTTACCTCTATCTTTGCAGTACTTAATCCATATTCAATCTGTTTCAATTTCTATCTTAGTAAAAGTAATAAATGCTGTTGAATCTCAGCTGTCTAACTTTGAAAAAGCTATTTTTAAAAATCTTGGATGCGTTTAATACAACAGGATAGAAATTAGGGATGTGCATGCATTTGAAATGATGTAGGAAATAACAATATTTCCTGTATTTTCTCATGTTGTTTTAAGGCTGCAATGACAGGGAAACACCATAATTGTTTTTTCTGTGTTGTCAGTAGTATGCACTATTTCATAATAGATGCATTATTAAATCAATAATGTGCACTGTTGTATAATGATGCATAGTATTGATCAATAGGGTGTACTGTTTGACCAATAATGCATATTATTGACAATATTCCCCCCCCCCCCCTCAAATGGAAAAGAAAAAAAAAACAAAAAAGAATTCCTGCAAATGAATCAGGAAACCAAACAAAATAAAAACTTTTAACCTGCACACACATAGTAGAAATTGCTCCATGGTGCCACCGCACTGCAAGTCTGTTCAATGCATCTCACAAAAGATATAGCTGAATTTAAAAAGGTACAGAGGAGGGAAAACAAAATGATAAAGGGGATGGAATGACTCCTCTGAGGAATGGCTAAAGAGGTTAGGGCTCTTCAGCTTGGAGAAGAGATGGCTGAAGGGAGATATGATAGAGGTCTATTAAATACTGAATGGAATGGATAGACATGAATCGCATGTTTACTCTTTCTATAAATAAAATGACTATGGGGGCATTGAGTGAAGTTACTAAGTAGCGTATTTAGAACAAATTGGAAAAAATGTTTCTTCATTTAGTGTATAATTAGGCTCTGGAATATTTTGCCAGAGAATATGATAAAAGCAGTTAGTATACCTAGGTTTAAAAAAGGTTTGGAAATGTTTCTGAAAGAAAAGTCCACAAACCAGTATTAAGGTGGACTCGGAGAAAATCCACTGCTCATTCCTATGATAAGCAGCATGAAATCTTTTTTATTTTGATATTCTGCCAGGTACTTGTCACCGAGATTGACTACTGTTAGAAACTGGATATTAGCCTTGATGGACCTTTGGTCTGTCCCAGCACAGCAATGCTTACGTACTTGAGTCTTCTATCAAAATTTGGTTTTACTGGTCTTTTCCTATATTGAATGCAGGCTCTGTATTATTCCGCTAGTATATAAAAGATGAAGGAAGGCCTTTAATTCTTTCCTTTATGCAGAGGAATCGGAGAGAGTTCTCCATTGTTTCCAGTACTATTCTTAAACTTCTTGGAATCCGTAGTTGCCAAACATAGATGACTGAACTCTTTTCCGTGTAGTCTGAGATTGCACGAGGAAATTATATTTGCTGATTATATGCTTTTCTGCAGAAACCTAGAACTGCCATTCCACAGAATTTGAATACTTTTGAAACTTTTCAGATTTTTCTGGGGTACAAATTAGTTTCCCTAAGTCAAGGCGTTGTTTATAGAATGGGGTGGTTGCTTTTCCTTCTTGTTGGCAAGTGAATCATTTACTTAATCTGGGTATTTCTATTGCACGCATCCTAGTCACAAGTTTACAATTTGAATATAACAAAAACTATTGACTATATTAAAACCATGCAGCGCCATTTTAGAAAAGTTGTGGAAGTCTGAATATTTACATTTTTGCCAGACATCTAGAGCTTGCGACATATTTTACAAATGCAGGGCTGAACGTATAAGTGTATTGCAAAATTGATATCTCTCTGGCCCCAGACCAAGACATCGAAAACCCAATAAAAAATGTATGGCACATGAACAGTAATGTCTCAAAATGTTGTAATCTGAAACACATAAATAGAGAAGTATAACCTAGGGTGCTCATGAAGCTGAAAACAGCCCACACAAGCTCACACCATTATGCCCTGCCCCCATATGAAAAGTACATAGCATCCCCGAGGTCCCCCGCAGTGTCCCTAGTGTCCATGCAGTGCTTGCATGAAAAACATGTAGCTCCACCTGTGGCAGTGGTACAAAATTTATAGTGTCTGCAAAATGTTTAGTACTGCAAAACATTTAGCACTGCTGTGAGATGCTAAACGTTTTGCACCCCAGGGTAGTTTAAAATGTTTTGTACTGGTGTGGGGTACAAAACATTTAGCAGCTGGCTTTTATTTTTTGACCTTTATTTAATCAGCACTGCACATAAATGGAACAAGGTACATAAACCATTAGCAAATACAATGTAAAGGGCATCAATCAGAAAAAGCAGTTCAAATAAAAAGAATGTTGTACCACCCAAATGTTCTATAAAGAACTGTGGTTCAGTTTCAGCAGTTATTTTCCCCTGGTAGTAGAGACAAATACTGAGCCAGATAAGCAGCTGGCTTTGTAAAATGTCAGAGAGACGAAGGGAGTGGGAAATAGACCAGGTTGACTAGGAACAGACAAGGAGACTTCTTCAAATGATAGTAAAACGTTTATTGGTGAATACTCGACACAGCACTGTATTTTGGCAATGAGCCTGCTTCAGGAGTCTTATATAAATGTTAGTACAAGCAGAGACAACTCATTTCATGCTGGATTTCCAGTTTTCCAACAAAGGTCTTTCTCAAGACCATATTTCCATATCTGCTTGTACCAACATTTATTGACCCTTTGATGGTTTTACATGTCTCTATATATAAAAGGCACCACCAACGTTCTAAATGAAGCCTCCAGCCGGAAGTGTGAAGGGGGAGAGATATCCGGTTTCCCCATGAGTGTCTGCCCCGACCTCGCTCTCTCTGTAACACAAACAGTGAAGGAAAACACAGCAAAGCACGAAATCAAATCGCTCTCTCTGTAACAGTGAAGGACTCAGAGTGGGGAGGGGAGAGAGGGCAGAAGCCTTCACTATCTCTGTAACACAAACACAGCAGGAAACTTAACACTGAAGGACTCAACTGAGGGGGGAGGGGACAGAGAGCAGAGGGGAAGGGAGAGAGGGCAGAGACACACACACACTCCCACATGCACACAGAAGAAAACCTTGCTAGCCCCCCCCGTTTCATTTGCATCAGAAACGGGGCTTTTTTACTAGTGTTATATAAAGACTCCTGAAGCAGGGTCGCTGCCGAAACATGGTGCTGTGTCGAGTCTTCACCAATAAACGTTTTACCATCATTTGAAGTCTCCTTGTTTGTTCCTGGTCAGCCTGGTCTATTTCCCACTCCCTTTGTCTCTCTGTTATTTTATCGTGGGATCTGAGTGTTCCTCCACCTCGGCGGACCTTCACTGAACCTTTGTAAAATGTCAGGCATAGATGTTTTGCAGCTCTAAGGAGGTTTTATACTAAGGTGCACTAGTATTTTTAGCTCACTCTAAAAATCAGCTGGCGCTAAAAGCCAAGACACCCATTATTTTCCTATGGGCGTCTCAGCATTTAGTGCCAGTTGATTATTAGCGTGAGCTAAAAACGCTAGTGCACTTTAGTAAAAGACCCCATAAATGTTTAGAGCTGCTGGAAATTTCAGAAACGTGGACATAGCAAGTTCTACAGCCCTCCCACCTAGATGTTTACTTTGTAAGGTATATTTACATGTTTTGCTTTCCTTTTACAGTCTCTTGCAGAAGCTGCATAGGAAGGTTTGTACTGGGTCCAAAGTAGCAGTTCTTGTCCCACAAGAGAAACCTCACCTAAGAGAAGGTGGACATGTGTGGGGAGAGAAGTGCTGAGACAACATCTTTTTGTTGTAGCAGTGCAAAAGCTCATTGCCTACACCACAAAAAAGGCATGGGTTAGGATCTGCCATGCTGATGAAGAAGTGTTCTAGTGCCTCAGATGGTACAAGGGGCAGAATGATGAACATGCTGAAACTCAGACAGGATTGCAGAAGAACCCAATGCACCCCAGAGAGGGAAGGGGACAGGTGATGACATCTAATATTGATAAGTCTACTTAAGGAAAGCAATGCCTACGCCAACACATAGGTGCAGCAATGCCGACCTTATGCCTGAATTTTATAACAGCATCATGGTGCCAAGATGTCTTTATAGAATTGGTGCTAAGTGCACAACATTGGGGCACATAGACTGAGACACCAATTTATAGAATTGCCCTTGCGGTTTTCTATGTCAAGGGCTTTGGAGCATTTTTGACTGAGGTCTTTTTTCTCCACATTTTTTAAAGCCCACAATTTATTTACTCATTATTTTCCCTGACAACACAAAATATTCTTTTGAGCTGTAAACATTACATAGATTTTCATGTTAATTGAAATCGCCCATTATTATTATGTTACCAAATTTGTTAGGCTTCATAATTTGTTAGCTTGTCATTGTCCAGTTGGACAGTAATATAATCCCACCAGTATGCTCCTCCCTATCTCACATGGAATTTTTACCCATAAAGATTCCACTTGCATTTTGTTTCCTACATAACTTTTAGCCTTTTAGCATTTAGAGTCCACCAATTTCATCCACCCTGTCATTTTTACCAATAAAAATTGTCACAAAAATTGGTGGTATTGTAATCCTGACCCCTGCCCCTTGGGAGGGGACTACACTTCAGCCTTAGAGAAGTTTTGCTTGGAGAAAAACTCCTTAGCTGTGTTTAACCATATACCTATACCCCTTATCAGACAGGCTGCAAGATGGAAGGCTATACTTTCAGACATTTATTCCGTGGATAAAATAATTTGGATTAAAGAACACAGGAAGAGATACACCATTAGGCAATCATAAATTTATCTTAGAATCTTATTTATTACAAATAGGAAATAGACATCTGATTGCTGCTTTGTCAATTACAATTCATAAGTAATACATACAAATAGTCTTTTTCCTTTCTATTGTTCCTGTGGAGGAATTTACCAGCCTGGAACAAAAGTGCTATGCAGTGCTAGCAAGATTCCTGTTGTTGCAGTGATAAACTATTCCTTTTATACATTATCTAACTATGTGTATGTGACCATATCATGTCCCAGTTAACATAACTTCCACCAACCAGCCTAACAGAATCTTGTTTATAGTTTTCCTCCATTGTCATTGGTTGGCTTCACAGCACGATCACTGCATGAACCTTGCTTTTCCACCTGCTCCACCTCTTCTTCCCCCCCTTGCATTGTGTCATTTCACATACTGAGCTCATTCCATTCTAACCACCTAGATTGCTCTATCTCCTTACACACTACCCTAGAGATTTCTTCAGACTGTCCCTTTGTCTTGTTTGCTATTAACCACTTATCTATCCAGCACAAGATTGCCTGTGGCTGGCCAGACTGTTGACACTACGGGGAACTTTAACCCATCTATTTTTATTCAATACTTCAGATCCTTAGACATAGTCTTGCTGGACCTTGCAGGGCATAAATTACAGTACATTTTTACAGTATTCAAATTCAAAAAGATCAAGGGACAAGGCTTTAGGCTACTGAATTAATCTCTATACCATCTGGCCAGGTTGTCTTGATTACTTCTTTCCTTAAATACAGTGCTCCAGTAGGCCATTTAAACATGTCAAAACTCTTCTTTTCATCGTTTGCTATGCTTTATTTCTTCAAGCAGTTCTTAAAATTTCAGTTTTCTTCAACTGATACTCCCATAACAATTTTTAACTAATAAAACAGATGGTATTGAATTCCACTATATAACCCACTGCGTTCATATGACTTCAATTATAATTCTACCACTGCTCTGATCTGGTAAACATCAATTCTCATTTTCCCCTCTATTATTAACAGTTACATGACCAATGACAAAACAGCTCAAAGATTGAAAAATATGTTTTAACTCCAAACAATGAGAATACTATTGGTTCTTTCAATTTTCCTTTCCTTAAACAGCTGCAGTATTCAACTATTCTCACTTTGAACTGATAACCATCATGCTTACTTATCACTTTTAACATGGACAAATCAAACATATAAATGGCAAGTGACCGACTCACCTGCAAATGCGCAGTAGAGACTTCCCTCTCTGTCCCGCTCTCGCGTCAAGCCATGATGACGTCAGAGGGCGGAACAGAGAGGGAAACGGAGTCGGAGTCACTGTCGGACGCTGCCGCTGGAGCCTGGAAACGAACATCACGCGCACCAACCTCCACCCTCCCCCACCATCCCCGCCGCCGCTCCCGCCCCCTTCCGTATTGGGCCCCCTGCACTGACCTGACCGCCTCTGACCTCTGTGTGGAAGCGCTGCAGGCAGCAGCAGAGCAATCTGCTGCTGCCTGCAGCGCTTTCACACGGAGGTCAGAGGCACTGTCAGGTCAGTGCAGGGGGCCCGGCATGGAGGGAGGAGGGTAGCTGGAAATCTCGCCCGTTTTAACGGGCTTAACGGCTAGTAATAACATAAATCAGAAACGTTGAAAAACACAAGGTTAAAAAATGTCATTTCTTCCCTATGCCAGATTCAAAATTCCTTCAAAGATAAACTAGACATGTAGTGTACCACACATTTGAAATGTCCATGAATGGTGCCAATCTTCCTATTTGCACCTGAGATAAATATTCTTTAAGGTTACAAACTCTTGAATATGCTATTCTCAACTGCTTCCCTACAAAACAAAGATGAACGTGCAAAACATTTCAATGAGTGTTCAAGATCCTCACAATCTTGCTACTCAAACATGAAACATTTACTAATGAATTAAGTTTATCATTATAATCTATTTTATTGAATTCAAACACTAATCTTCCAGCAAACAATTATGATCATTTCATAAAACTCTTCTGTAAGCATGTTTCAAATTATTTCTTGAATAACCTCTATATACTAATTGTGCAAAAAAGCCTTTCACTTTGATTTTATATCTTGTTCATTTGAAGAAATTCTTCAGTAGCATCAAAATTGGGAATAGGGCAGATTAAGAAAACCCATAAGATCGTTATGGGTGGGTAATATTGGCATTGTTGCAGTAGTGCCTGTATATATTTTGTTATGGTGAAGGGATAAAAGAAAATGGGTGGTGGCGGGTGAAATATATATTCGATAAGATAATTTAATTATTTTGCAATGGGAGTCTTATAAGACTTAAGGAATTAAAATTAATGAAATTTTGATGTAATTAACTTAATTAGCAAAAAGGGGTAAACAAAATAAGGGATTACTGGGAAGAGATGTTGAGGTTTAGTAAGGCATTCAAGTTAGAGCAGAAGAAATGGTGACTTGAAAGGGTATGTAAATTTTTGGGGAGTTTTAAGGTTGGGGGTGGAGCAAAAGAGCACAAGAACGTCAGGAAAATTGGCGGGCTCCGGGCTGAGGAGAATTAATGGGCAGCAAGGAAGAAAGCTAGTTGAGGGACCTGAAGCAAGAAATTTCATCCCACCCAATCCCTCCCAAAATTTAGAAGAGTGAGAGTTGGGATTGTGATCTTGGGTAATTTTGTAGTTGGGATAGTGATGTTTAGGGATGTTAAAAGGGGTAGTTTAAGTTGCAGCTGTGGTAATTTAAATGAGAAATTTTCAAGCAGCCTTAATTTAAAGACAATGAATTTACTGGCTATATGGATTTTACAGTGTAATCTGCTTGTGTGCAAAACCGCCAGAAGCAGGTGAGGCCTTGACATCACCGCAGGTCTCACTTTACAAGGTGGTTCATGGAGTATTAATACATTTGATGGAATAAAGATGTGCAGCTAGGTCGGCACCAACTAGCTTTATAAAAGGTAATAAGAAAAGTGAAGGTTGTATTGAAATATCCTATATAATAAAAAGCACCTCCAACATTCTGAAGCTGACTCCGTGGCACTGTGGCAGTGTAGGGTTTGTAAGTCTGTAGTTCAGCGTTTCATTGGCTCTCAACTGTCAACAAAGAACCAATCAGACAGAACGGAACTTGGAGGAGGGAAGTGGAGTGGATTGAATCTCTAACAAACAATCATATACAGGGAGGTAAGTGCACAGAACGGAAGGGAAGACAAACATTTAATCATTTTGTCACACACATCACACACACACACACACACTCAATCACTCTGTGTATCTCTCACACTGTAAAACACACTGCCACTCTGTCTCTCACATGGGCAACTGTATGTTGCATTCTCACGAGTAAGGAGCTCTTCTGATGTGATTGTTAAACTGATTGAAGGGCCTGAACATGGAAAACGTTTACTACATTGTAACACAGTTTACACAAAAAATATTGTATATAAAGAAATCTTACACATGTAAACAACAATTATATTCCGAATACAACTGTGGAAACATTAATGGCAGGAACTCGTTACATTGCTAGCGCCCGTTTCATTGCGTTAAGAAACGGGCCTTTTTCACTAGTTGATAATTTTTTTATTTGTGTTGGTTATGAATTTTTGATTGGTTAATAAAGTGCAGCCAAAATTATTTTTCCAATTTATAAGGTTGTCATAGTATTCTTTATTCATGTGTGTGTCAGGAACGGATGCAATGCAAGTGCCAATATTATGAGTTTAGATACTTACACAAACTAATTGTTTTGCTCTAGTGCTCCAAGTCAATGAATGCCGCTGGTTTTCAGTACAATGCAACTAAATGGTTGAATGCCCTATCAAAAAACATTCAGTGCGAGAGGTCTTATGAGACATTCTGAAGAAAATTGAAAACACTTCTGTTTCAGAAACATTTATCAATGGACATGTGCCGAAGTAGTCATTTTTATGTTTTTATTTTTAGGACTTTCCATAGTTACTCCATTCAACTGTTATATTATTATCCTACTCTGATGTTATGTATTTGATGTTATCACAACTCCTATAAGCCACATAGAACTAGGGACCCTGTTTTCTAAGCTGTGCTAGCATTTTTAGCACGCTCTAAACACTAGAGTCGCCCATATGTTCCTATGGATGACTTAGCATTTAGCGTGTCCTAATCATTAGCGCGTGCTAAAAACGCTAATGTGCCCGTAGCGCTGCTAAGGAAAAAGGGCCCTGAATTTGATATCTAGATGTTTGTGGGGTATAAATCCAATAAAATGAAAGACAAAAAGTGGGGAAAAAACTAGCCCAAATTGGTTGTAATCATTTTATTTTACAACATTTTTATTAGTGACATTGCAATAAAATACATACTTGACTGTATATATACAGCCTCACAGGTACAAATGTTCATAAAGAAACTTCTCTATGAAACTAATACAGAGTGTCAACTATTTATCATTTTTTATCCCCTTCCCCTGCTTTGATAGGAGGGATGTCCCCATGTCATTTACGCATTGCTTTAGTAATAACTGTACTTGGAATTCTCTTATAGATGATGGATCTCAACTTCAGGTAAATATTTGAAATTTTCGTGCAGACAATACAAGAGGCTCCATACAATCAGCAATTGTGTGATTATTATTTTCATCTGCTCACTGTTGGACAGCCAGTATGTAATCCATTTACCCTGATAACTATAAAACTGTGTCCTATATAGTCTTTAAACTTTTATTTAGTAAGTCTATTGCGAATCTATAATTAAACAAACAGATTTTCTAGTAGCCAGTTGTTCAGCAGTCTGTGCATTGTGTTGTTTCTGCCTGTATACCATCAGATTACATGCAGTTTGAGCATACATTGACCTTTGGCCTTATTGATTGTGGCAACAAAGATTGTCAGCCTTAATGAACGTGGAATACAACCAGCAATGTAATGTTTCATCATCCAATTAAACCAACATTCAAAAGAACTTTTATAACAAATTAGCAAGTGAACACTCCTTATAGTGCTCTTATTCCCCTTCCCATCCCTTTATCCCCCCTTACCCCCTCCCTCCTTAAATCTCCTCGAATGTGTGTTCCTAAAAAATAAGGTCATACATATGTATTCTTGACTGCTTCTCGGTTATAATGTGTTAAGTACCAGACTCCGTCCTCTTTGGGTTAATGTGTCTAACAATGGCCCCCAAAGCTTTAGAAAACGCGCCTTACGGCGACATGAACCTTTAGCCTCCCTTGCCTCCCACGCCATCAGCTGATGTGTCTGGTTTCGCCAGTGCCAATAGTCAGGAGGTTTATCTGAAGTCCAAGATTGTAATATGCATTTCTTTGCCACCAGACATAACTTTCGACATAGAAGTGTCTCATCTGCTGTTAAACCCCGGAATGCGCCTGGGCAATCCAATATCAATTGCTGAGGAGTACCCACTATTCTACGTGATATCAGTGAAGTCATAAAGCTTACTATCTTCCTCCAATAGCTCTGAATCATTAAACATTCCCAAAATGCGTGGTAAAAAGTGTTCTCTACAAGATTACATTTCAAGCATTTTGGTGTAAGGATTCTTCCCATTCGGGACAGTTGAGTTTGTGTGATATAGGCTCTATGTAACACCCTGAATGCACATTCCCTATAATTAGCTCCACTGATTAGCCGGGGAATACTTTTTATGTAGGCTTCCACATCCCAGTTAGATAAATCCTCTCCTATATCTGCCTCCCACCGCCATCCTAGAGATGGGAATAACTAGTGAGGTAATTAAATTCGCCGATGACACAAAATTATTCAGGGTCGTCAAGTCGCAGGAGGAATGTGAACGATTACAGGAGGACCTTGCGAGACTGGGAGAATGGGCGTGCAAGTGGCAGATGAAGTTCAATGTTGACAAGTGCAAAGTGATGCATGTGGGTAAGAGGAACCCGAATTATAGCTACGTCTTGCAAGGTTCCGCGTTAGGAGTTACGGATCAAGAAAGGGATCTGGGTGTCGTCGTCGATGATACGCTGAAACCTTCTGCTCAGTGTGCTGCTGCGGCTAGGAAAGCGAATAGAATGTTGGGTGTTATTAGGAAGGGTATGGAGTCCAGGTGTGCGGATGTTATAATGCCGTTGTATCGCTCCATGGTGCGACCGCACCTGGAGTATTGTGTTCAGTACTGGTCTCCGTATCTCAAAAAAGATATAGTAGAATTGGAAAAGGTACAGCGAAGGGCGACGAAAATGATAGTGGGGATGGGACGACTTTCCTATGAAGAGAGGCTGAGAAGGCTAGGGCTTTTCAGCTTGGAGAAGAGACGGCTGAGGGGAGATATGATAGAAGTGTATAAAATAATGAGTGGAATGGATCGGGTGGATGTGAAGCGACTGTTCACGCTATCCAAAAATACTAGGACTAGAGGGCATGAGTTGAAGCTACAGTGTGGTAAATTTAAAACGAATCGGAGAAAATTTTTCTTCACCCAACGTGTAATTAGACTCTGGAATTCATTGCCGGAGAACGTGGTACGGGCGGTTAGCTTGACGGAGTTTAAAAAGGGGTTAGATAGATTCCTAAAGGACAAGTCCATAGACCGCTATTAAATGGACTTGGAAAAATTCCGCATTTTTAGGTATAACTTGTCTGGAATGTTTTTACGTTTGGGGAGCGTGCCAGGTGCCCTTGACCTGGATTGGCCACTGTCGGTGACAGGATGCTGGGCTAGATGGACCTTTGGTCTTTCCCAGTATGGCACTACTTATGTACTTATGTAACCCCACCCGCGGTGTCAGGGTCCACAATGTCCTCTGAAGCTGCGAGATTGATGGGGCTTCATCAGAGATATCATCAAAAAATTTTTGGATTTTCTCCCCTAAATGAAGTGTTAACGCCTCTCTATTCAAGGATTGAATATAATGCTTCATCTGACCATAGCTGAAAATGTACCTCCAATTTCCCTCTAGTGTGAGTTGTCCTAGGGATTTCAAACTACCTTCTCCATCTAATATTGTTTCCAAACGTATAAGGCCCTTTTCCTCCCATTGTATAAAGACCGGATTTTCCAACCCTGGTGGGAACATCGGATTTCCCCTTATAGACAACCACTCTGATATACTCGGGTTGCCCCCCAGCTTCTTTGCCAAGCCTCTCCACGCTGCTTGTAGAGGCAATAAAAGTATACAATGTTTCAACCTTTGTGGCAATGAAGTGTTTCCTATATGTAGTAGGGTAATCAAGTCGTAGGGGCTAAAATAGGCTTTCTCCAACTCCAGAGGTGTATGTGTGTGTGAAGAGAAAACCCAATCTCTCACCACCCGTAGCAGACTGGCAAGGTTATAATAGTGCAAATTAGGGAGGCCCAATCCTCCGTGCCGCCAGGCTCCCAGCAAAAAGTGCATCTTGAGCTTAGCTTTCTTTCTTGCCCAACAGAACCGCCCCACTAATTGATAGAATTGTTTAATGTCTTTTTGAAGTAATTTCAGCGGCAAAACCTGCAGGACATACAACCACCTGGGTAGAATTACCATTCGAATAAGGCTAACCCGACCTATCAACGGCAAAGGTAAAGCCCTCCAGGTGTCCAGCTGTTGCGCCGTATGATTAAGCAACCGAGTAACATTCAGCTTGTATATATCCTTCATCTGATCTGTCAGAAGAACTCCCAAGTACCGAAATGAGCCCTCTGCCCATCTCAAAGGAAAATTTTCTTTCCAAAAGAGTCGGGTAGTCATAGGGATAGCCAGAGCTTTCGATTTCTCTAGATTAAGCTTAAAACCGGAGTAATCTCCAAATTCTGCAAAAACTTCTAAAAGATCCGCAAGAGACTTACGAGGGCTGGTAAGAGTCATTAATAAATCATCGGCGAATGCCGCAATCTTAAATTCTGCCTGTCCAATTGCTACTCCTCTAATAGTCCTATTCGAAATTACATCCCGGATTAAAGGGTCTAGATAAAGAGCAAAAAGCAACGGCGACAGTGGGCACCCTTGCCTAGTTCCTCGACTAATCTCAAAAGTCTCTGACCATGATCCATTTACCAGGACCCGTGCTCGAGGAGAAGTATACAAGGCTTGAATTGCTTGCACAAACCAACCAGTAAATCCATATTTAGTGAGGACAGAAAACAAAAAGGGCCATTCTACACGATCAAACGCCTTTTCAGCGTCGAAACTGATCAATAAAGCATGCTCTGCAGAGATCCTTAACTTTTCCAGTACCATCAAGATACTACGCAAATTTTTTGTAACCGAACGGCCTTGAACAAAGCCCACCTGTGCTTCATGAACGAGATTTGGTAATACTTTTCCCAACCTATTAGCCAATATTTTTGCACATACTTTTACCTCGAAATTTAGCAAGGATATAGGTCGGTAGGAAGATAACAACATTCCATCTCTGTTCGGTTTAGGTAATACCACTATCTGGGCTAAATTGAGGCCGTCCGGCAACTCTCCCCTTGTCACCCATTCATTAAATACCTTAGTCAATATGGGGACAATTTGATCACCCATCAATTTATAGAATTCAGATTTAAATCCATCTGCCCCAGGTGTCTTTCCTAACTTACTTTGACTGATTGCCCAAGCCACTTCATCACAATTTATAGGGTCATTTAAATATTGAATGTCTGCTTGTGTTAACAAGGGGGTTTCTATATTTTGTAAGTACATTTCGCTTTGCAGGTCTTGACTGTCTCCTGCTCTATAAAGTTGTTTATAATAGCTATGAAAGGCCTCCCTTATCTCCCCATCTGTATGTAGTACCTTCCCATCTTTATCTTTAATAGTCACTATATGCCTGGAAGCATACTGTGAGGCTATTACTTTTGCTAGCAGCTTACCCCCTTTACTGCCGTGTTTATACAGTTGAAACCGATAGTATACTTGTGACTTTACCGCCCTCTCGTGTATCAGGGAGTTCACCGCTGCCTGAACTGACATCCACTCTTTTCGCACCCCAGGGGACGGAGTCTTACCATATTGTTTTCTCAGCCCTAGTAGTTGCTTTTCCAAGCGCAGTAGTTCTCGATCCCGAGCTTTTTTATAGTGACTAACATAGCTGATAACCTCCCCTCTTAGGACTGCTTTTGCTGCCTCCCAGAATATCGCCGAGTCTTCCACTGAACCCTCATTAAAATGTCTGTATTCTTCCCATTTGGCAATAAGAAATTCCCGAAATTTAGAGTCTTTATAAAGATAACTGGGAAACGCCCAACCCCTATTTTTTTGCGCAGTATTATCTCCCACCTGCCACGTCATCCAAACTGTGGCGTGATCTGAGATCACACAAGGTCCAATAGTAGCGTCAGTAACATCTGTAAAGGTCTGTCGTGATATCAGCAAATAATCAATCCTTGACTGAGTTTGATGGGCCCTAGACAGGTGGGTATATTCCCTTTCTGTCGGGTGTAATGTACGCCAAACATCTATAAGGTCTAATGTTTCACACATATCGGGCAGTCCTCTAGTGGTATTTGACCCCTTTTTTGGAAGTGGATGTGATTTATCAATTTGCGGGTCCCACGTCATGTTAAAATCACCCCCCAACATCATGGGGAGTGGTGCCATCTTGGTGAGGGTTTGGAGAAGTCATTTATAAAATCTAAGGTCTAGCGTGTTTGGGGCATGTATGCTGCCTAAAGTTATCTGCCTCCTAGCAATGGTAACATTACAGAGAATGAAGCGCCCTTCTGGATCTTTGTGCACATTTTGAATCTGGGACGCCACCCCCTTCCTGAGAAGAATAGCTACTCCTCCTTTATTGCCTATAGCAGATGAAGCAATACAGTCTCCCACCCACCATTTAGCTAGCTTTGTGTGTTCCTGATCACTGAGATGTGTCTCCTGCAAAAGGGCCACATCAGCTCCTATTCTTTGGAGGTACTGCAGGATTTTAGATCTTTTAATAGGTGAATGTATGCCTCCCACATTCCATGTTACCAGCTTAATCATCTTTCTTAAGAGAAGCAGACATGATCAACCAATAATGAACCATATTAATTGAGAGGTGCCAACCCAGCCTTTGGCACCCCCCTTTCTTACCAAACACCTGTTTTCTTGGCAAAAATAAAAAATGCAGTCTGAAATACCAGTCACATTCAGCGCCATCATCCACACACATTCCATTTGACCTCATTGTTTTACTTTGCGTTCTTTCCTGTCCTCTAAACCCTCCCCTAATCCCTCCCCCCTTCCTCTCCCCCCTCCCCCCTTTGCTTCCCCTTCTATACCCTCCCGGCATGTGCTTCCCCTAGGGAAACCGTCACTTTTTAACGCTTACCCTTCTACTCTTCTGTCATACAGATCTACATTCTCTTAATTCCCCTTATCCCCCCCACTACTACCATTAAACTTTCTAGAATCCTTGTCTCCTTTGATTCTGCAGGATCTCCACCTTACCATATTTTATTTTATATGTCTGGAATCCCCATCAATAACTCACCCACAATGCTCTCAAAACAGAACTCTTAACAGTGTCTATTAACATAAGTGAACTTCCATCAGCAACTTTAAAGTTTTCTTCCTTATTCCTGTAACCGTTCAAATTATCCTTATCTTGTTTTTCCCCAATCCACACGCTGTGTTGCCCAGAGTGTACCCCCGTTAGGGAGTATTGAGGTGAACTTTATCAGAGCTTTTTTAATTCCTCACTGGTTCATGCAGGCACTGTATCCACTGAAGTGGATGGCTCTAGCTGTTCCAGTCCGTCCACAAAAGTTTTTGCTTCCTTTTCAGACGTAAAGGATCTCATTTTGCCCTGATGTGTGATTCTCAAGGTAGCAGGATATTGTAGGGTAAAACGAATTTTCAGGTCAAAAAGTTTTGAGCATACTGGTGAAAATGCCCTCCTTTTTGCTGCTATTCCCGCAGAGTAATCTTGAAAACAGAGAACTTTTTTATTCTCATAAGTCAAGGAATTAGTGGACCTTGCTGCTTGTAATATATGCTGCTTGTGCATGAAGTTTAACACCCGGCATATTATCACCCTTGGTTTAGCAGTTTCCATCTGTCTTACCCCCAGCCGGTGGGCTCGCTCTATTCTTAGAGGGCCGAGTGCTGCAGGGAACTCAATACTGTCTGTCAGCCATTGTTCAAGGACTCTCTCTAATTGCCTTCCCCCCAGGGCTTCAGGCAGACCCACCAGACGGATGTTATTTCGTCTGGAGCGGTTCTCCAAATCTTCCAGCTTGGATTCCAGGTCAGACAGTTTTTTCTTTAAATCTTGTTGATTATTTTCTACACCCGCCATTCTTTCCTCCACCTCGCTAGTTTTATTCTGGAACGCTACACATTCTTTCGTTAAATCTTCTAACTTAGTGTTTAACTGTTCCAGTTTTTGATCAAGTTTTTGATCCAGCGGGGCAAGGCGTCGGTCTAAAAGTTCTTCCATTACCACTGTCAGTTCGGATGTGATCTCCGCTACCCAAGCCGACGAAACCGAGGAAGCTGTATCGGGAGGGGACGCCGCCATCTTGTATTCCGGCGTCTTTCCCCGTTGTCGTTCTTTTTGGGCCGATTTCGTTGCCATGATCGGGGTTTCCGCTATTCCAGCTCACCGGGTACACTCGCGCAGTCTTCCTCTATTATTTTTTTTCGGTATGGGGGAAATTGATTCCTTTGCAGACGCTAGAAAGAGCAGGCAGGCAGCGGAGAGAAGATCACTCACGTCCTCTCTCCACCATAGCGTCACGTGACCGGTTGTAATCATTTTAAACAAACTAGTAGCTAATTTTTGGCTTCTAATAAATTTATGATTCAACATTTTTTATTGATGACAATGCAAAAGAAATACATCCAATTATATGAATACACATAGGTTAAAAATACACATGTACTCCTTAAAACAAAATGGTACAATCCGTTATCAAACTTTTAACATTTTAACCCATCTTCTCCCCTCAATTTTGCGTTTAATATATCAATAGTTTTTATTGAAGAACAAAAGAATAAACACCAATTGAACTGTTTTATGAAAACATTTGAGTAATTCCCCATTTTTGTACACTTCTATACACTTCATCTGTCTTGTCATCAGGCTTTTATATTCCCCCCTCCCCCCCCCCCCCCCCCCCACTTCCTTCTCTAACCATTCTTCAGTTTGATTGATGATTGTCAAAAGTAGGACAATTAACCCTTAACTTGTACAAAAACCTTGAAAATCATCGGACTACTGACATCAGCCTTTTTCGAGGACTCGTGTTGTTGGCTTCTAATAAATTTAAAACAAAGAATTCATCAATAAACTCACAATCTCTCTTCTGTTACAAACTTATCTACAGAGGCATCTTCTGCTCTCAGGACTCAAATCAGGAAGTACTGATTTTGATGACTTCTCTTGCAGAAAAAAAGTTGTGTATATTGTATTAATAATTAAGAAGGCTGTTCTTAGGCTGGGCAGAAAAATCATGTCTCATCTATCAGTATTTAGGATCAATTCATGATGGAACTACCTTTATAGTGCTAAAGCTGTATACAATATATAAAAATCTTCTAAATTATTATACTAATTTTTTTTTATTTACATTTGTACCCCGCGCTTTCCCACTCATGGCAGGCTCAATGCAGCTTACATGGGGTAATGGAGGGTTAAGTGACTTGCCCAGAGTCACAAGGAGCTGCCTGTGCCTGAAGTGGGAAACATTTAAAGCTTCTTTATCATTAGAAGTGCAACAACCAATTACTTCTTTCCTTATAATTTTAAAATAGTGTCTCTAAGCTCCCCCCCTTCTTAGCCCCTGTCCTTTTCCTGTTATGAATATTATATGTTATATTTCTGAGTATCCTGGCTTTCTGTCTTCATTAACTTTTAAGCCTGAAAAAGAGCCGCTAAATATCTTCTAATGCAGGGCCAAAAGTATCTAAGTAAAAGTAAAAATAAATGTAAATTTTAATACTTAAGTTAAAGTACAGTAAAGAACACATTAAAAATTTTTTTACTTAAGTGAAAGTAAAGAAAAGTTATTTGCTAATATAATGCTTTTAAAGTAAAAAGTAAAAGTACCACAACTACAGTGAATCTGACTATTAATGTTTTTATCCCAACTTTATTGCTCAATTTAATCTACTTCTCTTTTAGTAGCAGAATTTTGAAAATAACACTCACTCATGTCAGTGCGCTTGTGAGTCATTAATTCGGCAAAAGATGTTAACACTAGCAGAAAGTGGATTGGTCAGTCTGATAAAACGTTCCTCCAAATCAGGCCAGGCTGCAATATTACTGATATCTTCTGATTTGGTCTGCAGGCATTGATCAAGGGAATTTCTGTCTGAAACACTTGATTTCCTTATGGCAAAGAATGCTTTTATTATCTTCATTGTCATTACCATCTACATTAGAAGTAATGCTGCCTAATTCATCATTTGCATCTTAATTGACATGCTAATTACAGAAAAAACTTTCACAAAGTTGTCTGTTGTTGTTCTTGCAAAATTTCGTCTGATGGCAAACTCTGAATATATTCAAGAATGTCAAATGTGTGGGAACTCTTAAGTCCAGACAAGGAGACTTCCTCTCTAAAGACTCTTGTCAATCCAATGTATAGTCAGAATTTTCCATAGGATAATCATCGTTATGATGGAGACATATATCTGTTCACTAAGAATTACAACCAGCTTTAGCTTTATCTCCACTTCAAAGTGACCCAGAGGGTGTGGCTGGCATGAGGAAGGATCTCGCGAAGCTTGAAGAATGGTCTGAAAATTGGCGACTAAGATTTAATGCTAAGAAATGTAGGGTCATGCACTTGGGTTGCAATAATCCAAGGGAAAGGTACAGTATAAGGGGTGAAGTGCTTCTGTGTGTGAAAGAAGAGCAGGACTTGGGGGTGATTGTGTCCGAAGACCTTAAGGTGGCCAAGCAGGTAGAAAAGGCGACGCTCAAAGCCAGAAGAATGCTTGGGTGCATAAGGAGAGGGATGACCAGCAGAAAAAAAAAGAGGTGATAGTGCCCTTGTATAAATCTCTGGTGTGGCCTCATTTGGAGTACTACATGCAATTCTGGAGACCGCACCTATGGAAATATATAAACAGGATGGAGTCGGTCCAGAGGGTAGCTACCAAATTGGTAAACGGTGTCTGTCATAAAACATATAGGGACAGGTTTATGGACCTCAAATAGAGACGTTTAAATACCTCAGTGGCGTTAATGTACAGGAGGTGAGCCTTTTTTTCAAATGGAGGAAAACTCTGGAATGAGAGGGCATAGGACGAAGTTAAGAGGAGATAGGCTTAGGAGAAATGTGAGAAAATACTGTTTCATGGAAAGGGTAGTGGATGCGTGGAATGGTCTCCTGGTGGAGGTCATGGAGTAGAGAACTGTGTAGGAATTTAAGAAAGCATGGGAAAGGCATGTGGGATCCCTTAAGAAAAGGACGGACTAGTGGTTAATGAGGAGCAGACTGGCTGGACCATTTGGCCCTTATCAGTCATCATGTTTCTATATCACAGCGGGAGTGATGGTCATCAAACATTCAAAATAGTCCCAATGCTGAAGGTATTATGAAACACTTCTTGCAACATATGTAAATATCTTAATATAAGTCTGGTATTTATTTAATAATAGTAGCCTCTTGAACTGTCAGAGACAATGATTTGTCTTCACTCTTCATCAGTTCACCTCTACAATAGCTTACTTTCATGACTTGCTTTCATACAGTTTTATTCTTAAAGTAATAACGCTATTTATCTGAAATATCTTTAACCAAAACTGGCATACACGGACCAACATGGGGCATGTTTCCATAGTGCATCAGGGAAGGTCCTACAAATAAACACAGCACTTCCCATGAAAAACTGTGTATGTGAATTTTGTTAAAACTAATTCAATATAACTTGAAATTAATTTAAAATACATCAGTGTCTGATCTCTACATAACCAACATTCTATTGAACTTAGAAAATGGTTCAGGAATGAGGACACTGAATTTAAATTTATCAGCTGATCAAAAGCACCAGTCTGAACCGGACCCTTCACAACAGTGAACTCTCCAGTCTAATTCTAAATTTAAACCAGCAGGAGGCACCTTATTCAGTGTAAGGATCCATCTTTGCTTTTTATAATTCAGTAACTGGTTAACATTATCACCCTCCTACCCCAACACAATCGTATCTAAAATTCGCCATCTTATATCTGCAATAGTGTGATTTTTTTTTTTTTTAGTAGCCAATGTTATACTAGTGGAGCTGTCATAACCCTATTCAAGATCCTTGATTTGTGTTTGTTTAGTTGCTTTTTGATGGAATGGCTAGAGCGTCCTATATATATAACAGAGCATATGGACATTGTATCACATAAGCAATATTTTCAGAGACACGATCAGATTGGCATGCGTTGTAGTCTTCAAACCTGTTTTAATATTATACCAATGAATGCCCACAATTGTTTGTTCACACCATTGGCAATGTGTGCTTTTCTTATGTCCCACTAGTTCAGAAATGTGTCAGGTATATTCCACACATTTATAAGAGAGCATCTCATCCATTGTCTTACCACATGTGTGCGCTATTAATGGAGGGTCTTGAAAAGAAGAATGTAAAGATAAAATAGGCCAATGTTGGAAAATAATCACTGTAGTGGAATAAACCTGACATATATGGAAGAAATGCCATTAATCTCTAAGATTCTGAATGCGCTCTGTATTGCCTCCCTCTGGGCATATTTTGCATGGAGGAAAGCTTTTTTCACAGTTGATTTGGGATATTCCTTAACAATGAACGTTTGCCATAACTCATGGCATGAACTAAGAACTAAGTCTCTGATGAACAAATTTGCCTAATTCTTAAAAATTGACTTGCTGGGAAACTACTAGGCAATTTATAAGAATGAATACTATTAAAATGTAAAAATGTATTCCTAACAACATGTTTCCTATGAAGTGTTGTCTGTAATGAGTGCCCTTCTTTGTAAATATGTATATCTAAAACTTCCATACTGTTTGTATTAGATATTAACATAAAAGATGAGAATCTAGAGAATTCAACCAATGGTGGAACAGATTCTTCAGAGACTTCCCAGATGAAAAAAATTTCATCTGAAAACTTTTTCCAAAAAGAAAACCAATGTGATGTGTATATATGCATTTCTTCAAAATGAGCCACAAATAGGGTGGCTACAGAGGGAGCCAAAGAAGCCACCTTAGCCACCCTTTAAATCTATTCATAAAAATCACCTTGAAACAAAAGAACCCCCCAAAATTTATGGATAACTAACTGCCAATTGATTAGAAGTCCACAGATATATGCTGTGGTGGGATTCACTCATCCCGAATCTTTGCTATCACTGCACCTTGAATACTGTGTGCAGTTCTGGTCACCACATCTCAAAAAAATATAGTGGAATTAGAAAAGTTACAGAGAAGGACGACGAAAATGATGGCACGACTTCCCTATGAGGAAAGGCTAAAGCAGCTAGGGCTCTTCAGCTTGGAGAAAAGATGGCTGAGGGGGAGACATGATAGAGGTCTATAAAATAATGAGTAGAGTGGAATGGGTAGACATGAATCGCTTGTTTACTCTTTCCAAAAATACTTGGACTAGGGGGCACGCAATGAAGCTACAGAGTAGTAAATTTAAAAAGAAATTGGAGAAAATATTTCTTCACTCAATGTGTAATTAAACACTGGAATTTGTTGCCAGAGAATATGGTAAAAGCAGCTTAGTGGGGTTTAAAAAAGGTTTGGATAGCTTCCTAAAAGAAAAGTCTATAAGCCATTATTAAGATGGACTTGGGGAAAGCCACTGCTTATTTCTAGGATAAGCACAATAAAATATGTTGTACTGTTTTGGGATCTTGCCAGGTACTTGCAACCTGGATTGGCCACTGTTGGAAACAGAATGCTGGGCTTGATGGACCTTGTCTGTCCCAGTATGGCAATATTTATGTACTTATATAAGGCCTCAGTTTGATGTATCATGGGTATATAATGACACTGTCTAAAAACACTAGAATACTCGTGACTCTGACAGTAATAATCTGTAATTCTCTATGTAAATGCGTGGAGGGGCATAATTGAACGCGAACGCCTATCTCCATGGGCACCTATGTCCAAAAATGGGTATGTGAAGAGGCGGGACAGACCATATTTTTGAAAAAATGGATGTTTTTCAGCTGGGCGTTTGTTTTGTTTTTTAGCGATAATGGAAACTAGAAACGCCCAGCTCAAAAACGTCCTAATCCGAGCCATTTGGTCGTGGGAGGGGCCACGATTCGTAGTACACTCGCCCCCCTGACATGCCAGGACACCAACTGGGCACCCTAGAGGTCAGTGCGGTGGACTTCAGACAATGCTCCCACATGCATAGCTCCCTTACCACGGGTGCTGAGCACCCAACCCCCTCCCCCAAAACCCACTACCCACAAATGTACAACACTACCATAGCTCTTAGGGGTGAAGGGGGCACCTACATGTGGGTACAGTGGGTTTTGGAGGCCTCCCATTTACCAGCACAAGTGTTGCAGGCAGGGGGGATGGGCCTGGGTCCACCTGGCTGAAGTGCACTGCGATACCCAAAAAGTGCTCCAGGGACCTGCATACATGCAGGCCTCTAGGACTTGTTGCTGCTATATAACATTGGCACACCAGTTGACACCTGAAGACTAATCTCTCCGAAAACGTCCTTTATTGGAATAAGCATGCTTACTCACAGTTAACTGCAGATCAGAGGTTGTGCCCCACTGGCAACGAGTCTCCCTGGTACTGAGATTAGCAGTAGGTCAGAGCTGGCAGAATGGTGTACAATGCCCTCTTTCAGCCACATTCAAGGTAAGAACTAAGTTCTGTAATGTGGCTAACACGTGAAAGGGATCTAAAACTGGCTTACAAAAATGGCCACTACCTCATGGACTACCGGAAACAAAACAGGGCACACTCTGACCCAGTAAGCAGGGGGGAAAGCACCATGGGAGTAGAGCCTACCAACTACCAACATCGTGAGACTGTAACACAAGCTAATGAAATTACGGAGCCCAGTACCCTACACCCACCACAATGCAATGCTGATGTGACTCTGCAGTGCGCATAACAGAAAAGTTGTCATACTCACCCGAGAGCCACAACAGAAGCAGGGAAAGGCTGTCACAGGATAGAACACATTCTGCTGTCATGGAGGTGGGTACGGCATAGAGGCTGGAAAAAAAGTTTTTAAAGTGGGGTTTTTTTGGTGGGAGGGGGTTAGTGACCACTGGGGGAGTCCGGGGAGGTCATCTCCGATTCCCTCCAGTGGTCAGTTGGGGCACTTTTTTGGGATTTGTTTGTGAAAAAAAAGGTCCACAAAAAGTGACCCAAAATCATGGTAAAAACGTCCTTTTTTTTTTCGATTATCAGCTAAAGACGCCCATCGCTCCTCGGCCAATAACCACACCCTAGTTCCGCCTTCACCATGCCTCTGACACGCCCCCGACAACTTTACCCGTTTCCACGACGGATTGCAGTTGGAAACGCCCAAAATCGGCTTTCGATTATACCGATTTGGGCGCCCATGGGAGAAAGACGCCCATGTCCCGATTTGGGTCGCAATATAGACGTTTTTCTCTTTCGATTATAAGCAGGATAGTCTCTTGTAGGTAGGACCTCCCTAACTTGGCTTTAGGTTTCAGAAACAAATCAACAAATTTACTGAATGGTTCTAAAATTATAGAAGTGCATAAGTATTGCCACACTGGGACAGGCCAAAGGTCCATCAAGCCTAGCATTCTGTTTCCAATAGTGGCCAATCCAGGTCACAAATACCTGGCAAGATTCCGAAAAAGTTCAATACATTTTATGTTGCTTATCTCAGAAATAAGCAGTGGATTTTCCCCAAGTCTCATTGAAACTATGGGGTGTCCAGGTGGTGAGCTGACATTCTTGTGAATTTTCAGAGCATAATAAAACCTAGGTGTCTTAGCTGTAATCATATTGCTCAAAAATGCTTGACCTACCAGTTCATAGCTGACAGCAAAACAGGCATAGGATCAAAGTCCAATTTTTTGTATGCTGTAATATCAGCCAGTTGGCATGAAGCTTCCTGAAGGTAGGTCTCAATAAGTTGAATCATCATAGCTCTCCCTTTGTCAGCTTTCAAAACAACTAAGTTCAAATTGGAGCTTAAAGCTATCAGTACATGACTCTCTTGTCTTGTAAAATGATGCCATCTGCTATGATGGTGCATGGCACTCTCCACTTGTTCTGAATCCCTAAGAACATAAGACTAGCCATACCGAGTCAGATCAATGATCCATCTAACCCAGGATACTACTTCCAGCAGTGGCCAATCCAGGTCACAAGTACCCAATTAGTATACACAAACAAAAAAGAGGGAAGCATCGAACATCATACTCCCAAAGGAAAAGCTCAAAAAGTAAAAAGAGGAGTAGAGCTAAAGCAGTAGCAGAGATAACGCCTAGAGGCATCAGATAAGTATATAACCAGAGCTGTTGGATCTCTTACAGCACACAGCTGTTTCAGATCCAAGCTGTCTTTACTTTTCATGAATCATTTGCCTCTAGAGCAATTGAACGACTTGAACTATATGTCCTCATCGAATACTTTTCATGCTTTTAATACTTGCGCACTAAGAATAAAATCACTAACAACAAAAATTATTAAATCATAAGCAAATGACCGCTTAGCGTCAACTACTTTCATGGGTACAGTGCTGTAACATCCTAAAGAGCTCCTGGCGCCCACTGTATATCCCAGGCATTTCGGTCTACTCTACATGACCTGCTTCGAAGGATCAGAATGTGGTCACTAAAACAAAAAATGACAAAAATTAGAAAATCAGCCTCTTAACATGCTACTGCTTACAAAAACCCAATTAATTATTATATCATGTGCAAATATTTACCCATTAGAGCACTGCTTCCGTCTCACCAAGTGCCTAGCATGGTGGCATCTGACACAAGATGCTGACAGTTGAAACGCCAGAGCTAAAATAAACTACATCAACCATGATGTTTGCATTATGCATGATTATGCAAACTGGCCATGTGGGAATACCCGCTGCAAAGACAAAACACTAAAAAGTCAGAAATGCCATAGAACAAATATATGTATTTTTAAAATGTATATATATGAAAAACAAAACAATATATTTGAAAAATGCAAAAAATACATACAAAAAATGTACAAGAAATACACACCCTCTGGGAACAAACAGGACAGTGAAAGAAAACTCAAGAAAATTGGGCATCTGTAATTCTATTTAAACCACCTGATGTGAGAGTAGCCAAAAAATAATTTGAGCGATGACCTTTATTATGTCATAAACGGGCATTGTAGTCCTGTTCCCCCCCCCCCCCCACCCCCCATGGTGACTGCAGAACCTGCTCCAATACTACAAACCTCAGCTGTTCAAAAGTGTGATGACATTGCATTCAATGTTCAACCAGACAAGCGGCTGTATCCTGGCACTTTAATCTACTTTTATGTTCCAATAGGCTGGTTTTAACAGCGCACATGGTCTTACCCATGTAAACTAGATCACATGGACACCAGATGACATAAACCACTTGGGTTGATAAGCTGAAAGTGTGCATTTGGAAGCTAACTGAACATGCATTCAACACTATAACGGAGCCTGAAAATGAAATCGCACACACACTGCTTTTAATACAGGGAAAGTGACCTTGCTCTGCAGCTGAACCCAATGGCTCAACATTGTTTGACAGATATAAAGGAACTACTAGATCTTTGAAATGTTTCCCTTTATGAAAAGCAAAAGGGAGGGGGGGGGGGTGGGAGAAGGAGATGATAAATTAGGGTGGATGCTCAACACAGAACAGTGTTTTAACACTGCTAAACTAATTCTATCCAGACCAGTTGAATATGGGAGCACACAGGTCACATGATCAGTAGAATCAGGCATGGCAGGCAGTAGTAAATGTTCCCTAGCAGCCCATCTTGCTCTTTTGTAGGCTTTTTTCACCACAGAACAGTTGTACTGTAGTCTGACGGATCTTATCTTCAAAATATAGTGCTAACTCTGAAGCTGCTGGCGACTCATAATTTGAATTATTCATTATTTATTTATTTATTTGGTACACTTGCATCCCACATTTTCCCAGCTTGTGCGGGCTCAATGTGGCTAACAAAGTTACAAGAAATTACATAGTACAGCAGGGTAAAATAGTTATATAAAAATTAACAAAGACAATAGCGTAAGCAACTTAATAAAAGAATACGGATGGGAATACAGAAGCAACAAGAGGGAAACAGACATAAGGCCAAATGCGGGTAATCCATAATAGAATCCATATTTAGTTAAGTTCTCTAAAAATGAGAATAATTTTTTAGTATCCAACCGTTCCACCCCAACCAATTTAGAGTAAAAAAAAAAACAACTTGCTTCTTAACTATTAAAAGAGATTTATAATTGTGAATCTGCTCCCCACCATCATGCTTTGTTAACCATAGTTGGAGCTTTCCTCCACTTTCTCTCATATTTCCTACATACCCAATTTAATTCTTTTAATTCGGAGTCAAACCATTTATCTGATTTCCTTCGTCACTTAGGGCCCTGTTTAGTAAACTTAGCTAAGGGCAAGCTAGCGTTTTTAGCGCTCGCTAAAGACACCCATAGGAATCTTACAAAGCAGAATATCTTGAGCCACCCTTGGACCTAGATAATTTCTTATGCTGCTGTTACAGAAAGAAAAATCCCTTCAGAATAGATGACAGAGTCAAGAATATTTGCAATAGATCTAATTTGTGAAATCTATATGTAGCATGTTTATTTTCGTAAAGTGCAAGTACTTGCACTAGCACTTATTGTTTGTCAATGAATGGTTATGTGCCATGATGCAGAGGGCTGTCAGAAATCACTGCTGTGCTGCAGTTGAAGCTGAATGAATGCTCCCAGTAATAGCCAAGAGATCTTCTTTAAGGTAAACTACTTGAATATCTGTTTCCATTTAAAGCTTGTGGGGGTTGATATTCATCAGGATGGTTTCCACATAAAGATAAGTGGCTGATTATTTGTCTGCATTTGGATTTTCAGGCATGCTATCCATTTAAATAGGACCACCGAACATGCCATGCGATCCTAAACTTAAACCAATAGGCTTAGTTTAAGATAGGACAGCTATTTATGCTGGATAAATATTGCTGCTATCCAGTTGAATTTAAGCCATGCCCTTGGAATACCTCTTTGCAGATATCAGGGTGTCCGAATAAAATTGATGGAGAAGAAAAGAGGACTAGTCCACCGCAGAAGGACAACAGATACAAAAAAGCAGTGATGACCAAGGAGAGGAACAAATGATTCCAGAATCCACCATAGTTGCAAATAATTGTTGCTAGTGTCCAAAAGCAAATCAAAATGACCTGACATGGCCGCATTTTGGCATAATCTGTCTGGTCAGGGGTGTGCATTAAATTTTTAATCCCTCAATTTCAATTAAAATTGTTAATCATCGCCCACCTCTAGTTTGAACAAATTCCTAAGAGAAAAGTCCATAAACCATTATTAAGGTGGACTTTGAGGAAATAAATAGCTAAACATGAAATCAAGTAATGTGTTTTTATGTTGTGTATTTTGTAACACATCACAAACTGCTTTACACTTTTAGTACTTTAGAAACATTGAAATGTCTTTTGTCAATTCTGAACACATGGCAGCATAACTTGCTGTTGTCAAACTAGATATATACTCTATGAAATGATGAAGAATGGATGCCTTTATGAACATATATAACTAGAAAGAATGAAAAAGAGATTGCTTTTACTTTGGCATACCCATCAAGAACTTTTACTGTTCAGAAGGAATGGATCCTCAAAAGTTTAGCGCAGATTGGGTGGCAGCACCGGTGGTTGGGAGGTGGGGCTAGTGGTTGGGAGATGGGGCTAGTACTGGGCAGACTTCTATGGTCTGTGCCATGAAAATGGCAGATACAAATCAAGGTCAGGTATACATATAAAGTAGCGCATATGAGTTTATCTTGTTGGGAAGACTGGATGGACCGTACAGGGCTTTTTCTTTTTCTGCTGTCACCTACTATGTTGCTATCAGGCTTATTTCCGAAAGAGAAGGGTGCCCATCTTTTAACACAAATCGGGAGATGGGTGTCCTTCTCTCAGGGTCGCCCAAATCGGCATAATCGAAAGCTAATTTTGGTCGTCCCCAACTGCTTCCCGTCGCTGGGACGACCAAAGTTCCCAGGGGCGTGTCGGAGGCGTAGCGAAGGCGGGACTGGGGTAGTCCTAATAGATGGGTATCCTCAAGCGTAATGGAAAAAAGAAGGGTGTCCCTGACAAACACTTGGCCGACTTTACTTGGTCCTTTTTTTTTTATGACCAAGCCACAAAAATGTGCCCTAAATAACCAGATGACCACCGGAGGGAATCAGGGATGACCTCCCCTGACTCCCCCAGTGGTCACTAACCACCTCCCACCCTGAAAAAAACTACTTTAAAATCTTTTGTCTTTTTTTTTTTTTTCAGAGTATGGGTGAAGGATGTCCTTCGCTATGCCTCTGTCCTTGCAACGGCAGTTGAGGACATCCTTCGCTATGCCTCCATCCCTGCGACTGCAGTTGACGATGTCCAAAATGTGGATGTTTGTGAGAAGGATGTCCACGCCTGCTATGCCTCTGACACCCCCTTTATTTATTTGGATTCTGGATCACAAGTAGCAGCAGTTGGATTTGAACCGGCCACCTCTGGATTGCAAGACCAATGCTCTAACCACTAGGCCACTCCTCCACTCCCTTGAAATTTGGCCATCCCTGGGGGGGGGTATGTGTGTGTCAGCAGAGGCATAACGAAGGCGTGGACGTCCTTTCAAACATTTTGGACGTCCTCAACTGCCCCCCCACAGGGACGGCCAAATTGCAAGGAAGTGGAATGGCCTGGAGGAGTGGCCTAGTGGTTAAAGCACTGGTCTTGCAATCCAGAGGTGGCCGGTTCAAATCCCACTGCTGCTACTTGTGATCCAAATTTCAAATAAATAAAGGGAGTGTCAGAGGCATAACAGGCATGGACATCCTTCTCACAAACACCCACATTTTGGACAGAGGCATATCGAAGGACGTCCTCAACTGCCGTTGCAGGGACCGAGGCATAGAAATATCCAGTGTACCTGAATGTAACTCACCTTGAGCTACTACTGAAAAAGGTGTGAGCAAAATCTAAATAAATAAATAGCGAAGGACGTCCTCAACTGCCATCACAGGGATGGAGGCATAGCGAAGGAAGTCCTTCACCCATACTCTTAAAAAAAAAAAAAAAGTTTTTAAAGATTTTTCGGGGTGGGAGGTGGTTAGTGACCACTGCATGCCTTTTTCCATTCAGTTAGTACATCAGTTAGTCCACTGCAGTGCCCCCTAGGGTGCCCGGTTGGTGTCCTGGCATGTCAGGGGGGCCAGTGCAATACGAATGCTGGCTCCTCCCATGACCAAATGACTTGCTAAAGATGTAAAAAGACTGGAAGCGGTGCAAAGAAAAGCTACGAAAATGGTACGGGATTTCTGTTGCAAACCATACGAGGAGAGACTTGCTGACTTGAACATGTATACCTTGGAGGAAAGGAGAAGCGGGTGATATGATACAGATGTTCAAATATTTGAAAGGTATTAATCCACAAATGAACCTTTTCTGGAGACAGGAAGGCAGTAGAACTAGAGGACATGAATTGAGGTTGAAGGGGGGCAGGACTAATGTCAGGAAGTATTTTTTCACGGAGAAGGGTGGTGGATATGTGGAATGCCCTCTCGTGGGAGGTGGTGGAGATGAAAATGGTAATGGAATTCAAATATGCGTGGGATAAACAGGACTCCTGTTTAGAAGGAATGGTTCCGTGTAATCTTAGTGGAGATTGGGTGGCGATGCCGGTAATTGGAAACAAAACGAGAGCTGGGCAGACTTCTACGGTCTACGCCCTGATCGTGACCGAATAGATAGGGATGGGCTGGAGTGTAAATTTTAAGGGGCTTCGATGTTAGCTTCAGAACTTAGTACAAGAACAGTACTGGGCAGACCTCTACGGTCTGTGCCCTGAGAAAGGCGAGGACAAATCAAACTAAGGTATACATATAAAGTATCACATACCATGTAAAATGAGTTTATCTTGTTGGGCAGACTGGATGGACCATACAGGTCTTTATCTGCCGTCATTTAGTATGTTACTATGTACCACCACATAGGATAGAAACCTCAGTGAGTGCAAGCTGAACAGTAGCTGGATAACAGCACTACCTTCATTGTATGCAAATCTATCTCATGTATATTCATTGTGGATATCCTGAAAATCTGATCTACCTGTGGCATTCGAGAATCAGAGTTATCTCTGGTCTAGACCTTCTTGGTTGTCTGCCCGCCCTCCTGTCTCTGCTACCATGGACATGCAAGAGCAGAGCTAAGGTACAAAGCTGAATTGTACCCTACTGGCTCTCAGAGCAATTGATTCTGTGACAGATCTAGTTTCACATACATTTGTAAGAAGATGGTCTTTATTTACCATAAGTAACTAGAAATGCCCACAATGTAATAAATATCCTTCTACAGCAAGAAATACTACATAATCTCACACAAAAGGTCTATCGCTGTTATAATAAATCAAAGCAACTTTCATACAAGAAGGTATCTTCAAACCATCGGAGGCTTCAAGGTAAGCCCATGTAAAGAAAAGAACCAATGAAGAATTTCCAGTACAGGGGCTTACCTTGGAAAAAGCTGAAGTGAAACACGTGTCGGTATACAGCCCCATATGAACCGTGTTTGGATTTAAAGTCCTCTAAAACCTTTATCTAAAGATAAGTACAGACTTACTTTAATTTTAAGCATTTATGGAGCGCTGTGTAAAAGCCTAAAAAAAATTAAAACTTTTTCTAAATATATAAAACCATGACCCGATGACGAAAAAGGTGGAAATTGTTACTGCACCAATACTTATCAGTAGAGTACCGCCTCTGATGGTCCGAAGATACCTTCTTATATGAAAGTTGCTTTGATTTATTATAACAGCGATAGATCTTTTGTGTGAGCTTTATTTACCATAGTCATATAAAAGAGGATTTTACAGAAATTTCCATTCTAAATCAAAGAAACCAGCAAAATTCCTATTATGAATAGTCTGAATAGTACAATTACTTTAAGAACAAAACTGTATTAATTAAAATTAATGCAAACCTAAAACCTGCAGAAAATACACTGTATTAGGTTATATATCCTGTTTTTCCCCCTAACATGTTTATTTCATACCAGTGGATGTAATTATTTTCCCTGGAAATTCATAGGCAAAAATCTACAAACTCTTCATTTAGAGGCCCTTATACTAAGCCACAGCAAAATCCTTTCCAGTGCATGAAGCCAATTTTTACTGCAGTGGGTAAAATAAGGATTTTTCCATTTCTTTATTTGTAGGTTGTGATCTAATTTTTATTTTTTGTTACATTTGTACCCCATGCTTTCCCACTCATGGCAGGCTCAATGTGGCTTATATGGGGCAATGGAGGGTTAAGTGACTTGCCCAGAGTCACAAGAAGCTGCCTGTGCCTGAAGTGGGAATCAAACTCAGTTCCCCAGGACCAAAGTCCACCACTAGACCACTCCTCCACTCCATTTATTTAACGTGGAAGCACTTACTGCCACTGTTCCCTCTAAGCTGAGCGGGAGTCCTCCATGTGCATTGCAGCCAGTGGGGGTTGATGTTTCAATATTGTGTTTTCAATCACTGGGAACAGGCAGATTCCCTGGAGTCCTGCAGAACTTGCCTATCCCTCACTATTGAAAACGTGACAGAGAAACAGCACCCCCCCCCCCCCGGCATGACTATAGGTGTTGGACTTCAGCTCAGCTTAGAGGGATCAGTACTTACTGCCTTCTATTTAGGAGATGCTAAGTGTTCCCGCATTTATAGTATGTTAACTGGTTAACGCTGGATTATGTGAATGCACTAACTGGTTAGTGCTTCCAACCTACACTCACTTTCCACCCATGACCTACCCCTTCAAAAAAGATTTTAAAAATATTTACCACATGCAAACGGGGAAATTACTGCAAGAGACTAGCATGTACTGTGGTAAGCCTTTCTTGGGGCCAGATTCTACTACTACTACTACTTAACATTTCTAGAGCACTACTAGGGTTACGCAGCGCTGTACAATTTAACAAAGGACAGTCCCTGCTCAAAAGAGCTTACAATCTAAAATGCAAAGTGTCAAGTGGGGGCAGTCTAGATTTCTGAATAGAGGTATGGTGGTTAGGTGCCGAAGGCGACATTGAAGAGGTGGGCTTTGAGCAGGGCTTTGAAGATGGTCAGGCACAATTCTCCCGTAGAACTGGAAACAGCTCCCTAATGTTCAGCGCTGACATAGCATCTAAATATGCAATCTAAATAGTGCTGAACATTAGGGAGCTGTTTTGCAGCGCTGACTGGGTGGTATAGTTTTGAGTATCTGTCTGTCAGTGCAAAAACAAATTGAGACCATATATGTTGGAGTTAGAGCTATCTGTAAAATTTATATTCTGTTTTATTGCAAGTGATAAAATATTTTCTTTCCTTTCATAATAGCACATTGTTAAGGAGTATGTCACATTACTTCAAAGAGTTATTTAATCATGTTGTGATCTGTTTTCAAATAATTTAGTTCATCTGTCATTTTTAAGAATCCCCCTCTTCTCTTGTGAATATATTGTTTATATTATAGCTGTATTTTTGTCCATGCTGCCCTGGGGGGGGGGGGGGGGGGGGGGGGGAGGGGACACATCTTAAACAGACTGCTTGAAGATGTCTGGGCTTCCTGCCTTGTAAGGTTGCTAACAAATTCAACATTAAATCTAGTCACATATATTTACAGTAATATATTTTCCTTGCAGTACACAGAGTAGACAAGACAATGTTTTAAACCAACTGTTAAATATTCACCCTCTTTTCCTCTTAGTATGCTTATGAGCTTGAGTATTGCGTTTGATTCTGATCACTGAAGATACAGCAGAATTAGAAAAGGTTCAAAGAAGAGGGTCCAAAATGATAAAGGGGATGGAACTCCTTTCATATGAGGAAAGGCTAAAAGGCTCTTCAGCTTGGAAAAGAGATGACTGAGGGGGGGGGGGGGGGGGGATATGTTTGAGGTCTGTAAAATCCTGAGTGTTATAGAATGGGTAAAAGTGAATTGATTTTTCACTCTTTCAAAAAGTACAAAAACCATGAGACACTCAAAGAAATTACATGGAAATAATTTTTAAACAAATAGGAGGAAATATTTTTTCATTAAAGAATAGTTAAGCTCTGGAACTCTCTGGCAGAGGATGTGGTAACAGCTGTTAGTATGTCTGGGTTTAAAAATGGTTTGGACAAGTTCCTGAAGGAAACATCCATAGTCTTCTGTTGAGGTAGACATGAGAAAGCCACTGCTTGTCCCGGGATTGGTAGCATGGGATGTTGTTGCTTTTTGGGTTTCTGCCATGTACTAGGTACGTGGCCACTGTTGGAAACAGTATACTGGGCTAGATGGATCATTGGTCTGGCCCAGTATGGCTATTCTTATGTTCTTGTATACCATTGCTTTTTGTTGCAAGGTTAATAAGCCTACTTTGAAGTGCATTACAAATGCTTTGGTCTTCAGTCTTCTTCATCCACTTTGAAGATTATTGAATAAATATTCAGATGCAATCAATCCAGATACGTGCTGCTGACTGGGATATTCAGAGGCATTATCTGGATCATGCCACTGAATATCCTTACAGACCTCCTTGACACTATCCAGATAGAGCTGGGGTGGTCTGTGGGCAGAGCTAGTGTGGAATTTCCAGTTATCTGGGTAGCACTAACCAGATAACTATCAGAATAAAATCAAGACAGCAAAAAGGCTGACCTAGTACTATCCAATTAGCTGTCCAAAGAATAGATTCAATACTGTTGCTATACAGATAATGACACCGGTCACCACTGTATCCAAATATTCAGCCCCAGCCATAAGAATAGCTATACTGGGTCAGACCAATGGTCTATCTAGCCCAGTATCCTATTTCGCTGCACTGGCTTCCTGTAGCAGAAAGACTCAGGTTCAAAGCTGCTTGTTTAGTTTTTCAAATCTTATAGGATTTCACCTCTGAACTGCAGACTAAGACCACTTCGCTACATTTGGTCCAGTCTAACAGACTGAAAGAACAACTGATGCTAGTGTCACCGTTTCAAAAGACAATTTGAAATCAGAGGATTTTCAGCTCTCTATTCCCTGTACTTGGAGTTAAAATATGGAACTCTCTACCTATTGCCATAAGAATAGAAAACAGCTACCTTAGCTTCAGGAAGAGGCTAAAAACCTTTCTCTTCCCAAGGACTGCTTCATAACAATCCATTGATTTCTACCTCCTAGTATCATCCATTATCCTTTCCTTTAATGTTTTTGTTCTCATGCATTACACCAATGGTCTCTAATTGTTCTCATAACTCACACTAACATTATCAGCTTTTGTCTCACCAAGAATGTAAACCGCACTGAACCCTGCAACATTCCATGCTACCAATCCCTGGACAAGCAGTAGCTTCCCCATGTCAGTCTCAATAGCAGACTATAGACTTTTCCTCCAGGAACTTGTCCAAACCTTTTTTAAACCCACTATCTAGAAAGCGGAGATGAATATCTGGATTTTATTTCAATGCTGGGGTCGGCGCTTAGAAATGACTGCTGACCATAGAATTTTAATATTGACTGGTATATAACCAAATAAAACCCATTGGTTGATCAGACGGATATATAGTATAGTCAATGCAGAAAATGCTTTCATGTTTAGAAACCTGCCTTATATTCTAAGTTTAGTGTCTCACTACAATGAGAGAAACAGAGGTGGATAAATAATTGTATAATGTATTTGACTGCAGCCAAAATAATCTTTCTGTTCTTCCTTCCATTTAATTGTAATATGTTAAGGGGGCATTTTCGATAAAACGTCAAGTCTAATTTGCTAAAAATGTCCAAAAATCGAGTGGTGAACATAACTATTTTCAAACCTGAAAAATGTCTCTTTTTAGTTCAAAAATCACCTTTTTCTAGACATTTTGGTGTAGATTCTATATGCCTAAATTTATATGCCTAAAAATTGGGTGCCAAAATAAAATTTTCTTGGGCGTATTCTATAAAGTACACTTTTAGTCATACTTTATAGAATAAGCCTAAATTTCTGCGTGATTTATAGAATACGCTGAGTGCCGGCCCACACGACTAAATTTAGTCACAGTCAAGTAAAACATGGTGTAAATCCTAACACCAAATTAGGCATGGAGCAGGTGTATTCTATAATGCACATAGATCTTAGAAAGTTCCTTGACCTGCCCATTCCATGTCTATAACCATGCCCACTTTTCAACTATGTGACTTATATTTATGCACACCACATTACAGAATATGCTTAGCAAGTAGTGTGCATAAATTCTAATTAATGCCAATTAGTGCTAATTGTTTAACATCCAATTATGAGCACTGATTAGCTTGTTAACTAATTAAGTTATGCACATTGTTATGAAATATGCTTTGATTTCCACTCAGAAATCTCAGCATGATATATAGAATCCCAGGGTATGTGTTCGTTTTTTCTTTTGGGACCATTTTGGGAAAAAAATGTCCAGGAGGAAAACACCCAAAAAACAGCCATTGGGATGTCTGGGGACCATCATTCTTAGTAGACTGTCCATACAGACATCCCAGCAGATCGGTGAAGCAGTCTAGGGGGGACTGCAGTGGACTTCACATAAAAGATTCCAGGTATACATCTCACCATAACCCCCTTATATTGTATGGTGAGCCTTCCAGGAACAGAGAAAAACCTACTGTACCTCACTTGACACCACTACAATAGCCCTGAGGGCTCACCTTTATTTATTTATTTATTTGTTACATTTGTATCCCACGTTTTTCCCACATAGTTGCAGGCTCAATGTGGCTTACATAATACCGTAAAGGCATTTGCCAGTAGGGGATAAGTACAAAAGATGTTAAAGTGGGATGGGGAAGATAAGATTCAGTCAAGTTGGGTTAGAGGTAGAAGGGTTTGTTAATGTCCAATACTGTCGCGTCCCACCGCGCTCCTACCTGCTGTCCCGCCGTGGGGGGCGGGAGTCAGCGGCCTCCGCGGTGCGGGATGGCGTTCCAGAGGCTCCAGAGTGGGGGTGGGTGCTGTGGCAGGAATGGCGGGTCGGCGCAAGACCGGCGGTCGGCGACAGCGACCACCGGCCCTGCTATCGCCGGGTGTGGAGGCGAGGTTCGCGCCGCTCAAGATGGCGGCGCTGGTATGCGGGCACCGGGGTCTTCCTCGCTCCCGCGCCGGAGCTCCGCCCACCAGGCCCCGGATTGGAGGGCCGAGGCAGTGGCTCCACCTGGGAGGTCGGGCAGCGCCAATCCAGGAGGCTCTGCCGACTCCCGGGGCCGGATTGGTGGTCTTCTTCCACGAGGGTGGGGCGGCTAATAGGGCTCGATATTTAAAGAAGGAAGCTAAGCTGACACTTCGCTTCCGGTTCTGTTTCCGTAGCCGCTATCCAAAGACAGTGCTGAGGATTGCTAGCCGCCTTGCTAGCCGCTATCCAAAGACAGTGCTGAGGTTATCTACAGGATTGCTAGCCGCCCTTGCTAGCCGCTATCCAAAGACTGTGCTGAGGTTATCTACAGGATTGCTAGCCGCCCTTGCTAGCCGCTATCCAAAGACTGTGCCGAGATTATCTACAGGATTGCTAGCCGCCTTGCTAGCCGCTATCCAAAGACTGTGCGGAGATTATCTACAGGATTGCTAGCCGCCTTGCTAGCCGCTATCCAAAGACAGTGCTGAGGTTATCTACAGGATTGCTAGCCGCCCTTGCTAGCCGCTATCCAAAGACTGTGCTGATATTATCTACAGAATTGCTAGCCGCCCTTGCTGGCCGCGATCCAAAGACTGTGCTTGTTGATTGCTAGCCAGGTCAGTCCGACAACCCCGTGGTTCCAGCAGTCCTGCTGGCCGCCTGCAGCTGGGGGCTCAACCCTTGGTGAACGGCGGCCGCTGCGGGTGAAGAGTCGGGGTTGCACGGCTGTCCTCTGAGGTCCTTCGGGCCGTGCGGGGCATAAGGGCTCACCAACAAAAGACAAGACAAATACGATCTTTGATAGTGAAGTGCTGCAGGGTTGAGGCATTTAATTTGGGTCAGTCGGGTATGCCTTTCCGAATAGGTGAGGCTTCATCATTTCGTAGACATTAGGACTGTCATCTGCGTGTGTTAAGCACACGGTATTTATTTTTTAGAGGGGGTGTGTTGTTGGGGCAGAGAATGGACATGGATGCACTAACCAGCTAGTGCCATCACTGCTGCGCTAATTAGTTATCCATTACGCAGGAGTCCTTAGTGCCTCCTGTATAAGAGGTGGTAAGTGCTGCTGCAGTAATTTTTTTTTTTAAATGGCCATATGCTAATGCTAATATTAACACCCAGCAGTGTTGAAGTTATGGCCCAGCCTGCCTGGCTCACCAAAAAAGTTCAGCTGCTGCAGCCACCTCGCTCTCTCCTGCCCTCGGATCTAGCATTTGATTCCTCATCCATGGCCCAGCAACCCCCTTGATCCACCTCAGCATCTTCACCGGCGGCAGCAGCAGCACACATCCGCCGCCTACATCATGTTGGTACAGTAGGTATTTAGTATTTTTTGAAGGGCTCACATGTTCCACCACAAGTATACCTGTTAGATTGGGATACGGACCTGGGTCCCCTTCTCTATAATCTGCTGCACCGACCACTAGGCTACTCTTGGGACTTGCTTGCTGGTCTAATAGGAATGGCCATAATATCTGAAGCTGTCATAGAGCCTGGTATGTACTGCCACTGTCACATTTTAGGGGATTGGGAGGGAGATTGTGATTACTTGGGGAGTAAGGAGGGGTTATGCCTTAATCCCTCCAGTGGTCATTTGGTAAATTAGGGCACCTTTTGGTCATGATTGAAACAGGTCTAAGAAAAAGTCTTAATGTTGGCCCGAGACGTTTTCGTTTTATTTCATTATCGCAGAAAAATGTCTATCTTTTGGTGATGCCCATGTCCTGCCCAAAACACGCACCCTTGAAATTTGGACAATCTGTGGAGAAAACTTCTAAAATCGGAGTGTCAAAAATCGCAACTGGGATTTGAGAGAAAAACATCCATCTACAAACTTATGACATTTTTTTGTTTTGAAAATGAACCTTAAATCATTTTTAATGGTTGGGAATGCCTGGCTGAAAGCCATGAATAATGAAAACTCAAATGATTGGTTTATGCCATCTGTAGTATTCCTCAGAACCAAACAGAGAATCCATTTAAGCAATTTTGAACCAACTCATTCTCCGTGTGCTAGAGTTATGTAATTGACTGATGAGTTTTGCCAGATGGTAAAATATAGAAACATAGAATATGACTGCAGAAAAAGATTATAGGACCCCTATCCAGTTTGTCCATCAAATCGAACAGCCCAGCACTACAGATCCTTCTCTAACTTCGAGATCTATTGGGCCTCTTCTATGCTTTCTTGAATTTAGATGCTGTCCTTGTCTCTATCTCCTCCATTGAAAATCTGATTCATAAGGAATGCCACGTTTTTGAAAGAGAAAAATCTGCCACCTGAGGCTCCCATGCTCTGCCCCTGCCCCACTTCCAACAATTAACTGCAGCAAGGGCAGAAATGCAGGCTTCAGCTCTTGCAGGCCACACTGAGGGCTAGAGGGTGGGGAAGTACAAGAGGTTGCACTCTTTAGACCCCATTGAGCCTCAGTCCCCCAAACACACATATACTTGCCTCATGCAGTATTAAAGCCAAACAGATTCTACATCCATAGAACCCCCTGGTCTTCCCCACCAATGGTGTGTAACGGAGCTAGGACATCTAATATAATAATTCGCACCTCCAACATTCTGAAGCTGACTCCGTGGCAGCATGGCAGTGAAGCCGTGTAGTGTTCGTAATCGCCCTGCCCTCGAGGGAACTCTGTATAGTTGCCAGCCCTTGCGCCTCCCTCCCTCTCTCTCTCTGCCCTCCAAGCACGACCTGTCCTCCGGCAGCCCCTCGCCTTCCTAAGTGCTGGCTGTATTTTAAAAATTCTTACCTTGGGGTGCGGCGTCCACACTGAAGGCGAGCGGCGCTTCACACTGCCTTTCCAAGTGTCTCAGCCCTGCCTCTGGTCCTGCCCTTCCAGAAACAGGAAGTGAGGGCGGGGCCATAGGCAAAGCTGAGACACAGAGCTGGCTTTAAGCGCTGTAGCCAGTGCAATAGGACCATTTCTGGCAAAGACACTCATTCTTGGTTTGGGGCCTGAACATACTCCTTCCAGCTGGCCAGAGAGGCTCAAAGAGAAATACTTTTTGGAGCCCAGTGCAAAACCTCGGTGTCAGTATCAGTTGAATATTGGAGGTCACTCCACCCCCTTTCTGACGTTACTACAACGCTCTTTTTAATTGAAGCACCTAACTGAGCTTTTCTCATCTCTGCTTCAGCTTTCCATTTGCTGCCAAGAACGCTGTTCTTTTACACTTTTAAAAGGACAGAGTTTACAGGATCAGAGAGGGTTGAGTGTGGGAGGTCACTCTGCACCCTCTCTGACATTTCTACAGTGCTCTTTTAAATTGAAGCACATTGCTGTGCTTTTCTCCTCTCTGCTTCAGCTTTCCATCTGCTGCCAAGAACGCTGTTCTTTTGCTCTTTAAAGGGACAGAGTTTTACAGGATCAAATAGGTTTGAGTGTGGGGGTCACTCCGCCCCCTCTCTGACGTTATTACAGTGCTATTTTTAATTGAAGCACCTAGCGGCATGGCACCTGGCAGGGCGCACCTGATGCACTATAATTACTTAGCAGTTGAACTTTGATTGTAAGGGCTAATATTTTTTCTTTTACTATCATGAAGCTCTTACTCTATTGTACTATAGTCTTATTAAGCACGAATGGTTTGATTAATACAGACACCACTGGACATCCTATTCCGGTGGTTTGTTCCACAAGGCTTACATTTAAACCTAAGGTCTGGCTTTCTGTTAAAACACCACAATTACTAGACTGTTTTTCATGTTCTGTTAGAAATATTGAACCAATTATAGGGAATAGAACCCATTGTAAAATAGGGTCAAGATATTCGTATAGAAATCTTTAGAATTTAGGTACTATTCCTTCTGATTATAGAATAACTACTAGTAGTTCAACTACACCTGAACCATGTTCTTATGTTAAAGTTAGATGTGTAAAGAACAAGCTCTTTTTATTATGCAATTTTAGGCTTTTTTTTTTTCTATCTGAAACTTGGTTAACAGATGTTAACTGTCCAGAATTATCCCATCTAGTTCCCCCAAGATACAGTATCTTACATTCTCCTTGGTTAGGAATAAAAGGAGGTGGGTTAGCTGTTATTCATGAAAGATTTTTTTCATTTAAGCCTAACTGACTCTGCAGCTTTAAGAGACTTAGAATATATGTTTTGCAGATTTCAGAATGAACTATATTCTACCTTAGACTCAATAGGATTATTCATTGTGGTTTTTTTCTAGCAAAAAAGGTGCCGGTACTCAACTGCTAGGCCATCCTTCAGGGGTGGGGTGATATCACTGAGGGACCCACTCCACAATAGGCAGACACCAGTCACAGAATCTATGACAAGGCAAAATTGGTATGTAGAGCCTGAGCTCTTTCATTAAAACTTGGGGTCCATGAGTCAATTTTAGCAGACTATGGAAAAGGTGCCGATACTCAGTACCCCCAATTACCCCCTCAAATAAAAGCCCTGCGATTATTACTTCTTATCATCCACCTGGTTCATGGGTCTCTATTCAGGGTACCATATATGAGGTTTTTTTTACTGTTACACTATGCAATGTAATAGACTGATTATTTGGGGAGATTTAAACTTGCCGTTAGAACAAGATTTTGATTTTAGAGTTGAGTTTAAAACATTTTTTAGATTCTTATAATCTTGACCTGCCATCACAAGATATTACTTATGAAAAGGGTCATGCCCTAGATTTTATGATTTCTTATCCTTCACAGTTGATTACTAATATTACATGGTCGGCAGTTCCATGGTTGGATCATTGTAAAGCAGATTTTACTTTTTACATAGCGATGACATCAGCTTCTAAATTTCAATCTTGGCATTTGGTCAAGTCTAGAGCAAGTGTTGACCCTGAAATTTTCTGGTCATTGATTTATGATCGGTTGGATCATTTTATTACTGATCCAATTGAGCAGAAAAAAAGATGGGACCAAGCAATAGAAACTACTGCACAACTAAAGACTCGATAGTTAGTTTCTCTAAACCAGCACCTTGGTTTCATGATTGTCTTAGAGAGGAGAGAGAATTGCAGAAGGCCAGAGAGATGTTGGCAGAGAAACAGGGATATTGATATTAAATATAAATGGAGAAATGCCCTGAAATCTTACAAATTTCATGTTTCTGAAGCTAAAAAAAAACCCTATTATGCTTCTGTTCTAGGTTTTGAACAGGTTGATTCCAAAAAATTATTTCAGCTGTTGTGAACTTGATGGCTCCTTTCAGTTTCTTCTATAGGTTCTCAACCATCTGCTCAGGCCTTAGCTGACTTTTTCTGTAATAAAACTGTAAGTATTAGGGAAGATCTTTTGAGTACTCATTGTTGAATTCCAGAAATATGCCAGATTGAAAAATTTGAAGATTCTCAATCAGGTATTACTGCTAATCAGTTGTGGGATAATTTTAAAGCAGTCACTCCTGAAGTTGTAAGTTCTTTGTTACCTAAATTTTCAAACTGTTATTGCAGGGCCGTGCTGATGCAGTAAGCGAGGTAAGCTAAGCGCCGCGGGGGGGGGGGGGAGCGCTTGCCTTCCGTCTGCTCACTTGCAAAATCTTTCACCTGAACTTGTGATTCTCCTATTTCCACTGCCCTCCCCTTTTCATGCAAAGGAGCAGTATTAATTGAGGCAGGCACGCTCTTCAAGTTACATGAGAATACAACCAGATTGCTATTTATGCTTCAGTTTGGGGCTAGCTCCTCAGTCAGGGTGAGTTTCAGAGCTTGAAACAGCATTCAAATTAAAGAGAACCTGAAATTTTAAAAGTGCTAAAAATAAGTTTTAAAAGTATTTGCCTTAAATCTAATTGCAGAATTCAGGTGCTGGGAGTCTGTACTTTGTTGTCATATGCTCAGATTTGTTTAAATCATATGCAAATTAGTCCGGTGTTTTTCACTAAACATTCCCATGAGTGTCTGTATGTTAATCTGCATTCAAATAGAGCTCTCTGATTGGATGATCAGCTTCTGTTAAGAAATCTGCCCGGGAAGTGAACAGAGTGAGAGCTGTCCTTTGCCAAGAGAGACATCCAGCTGTGACTTCCTGTGTTTGTTGACTGAAGTTATAAAAGAGTGCCTGATTGTGGTAAATGAGAAAATATAAGTGAAAAGAGATTGGTGGCGATTGAAGTTTCTCTAGTGAGAAAAGGATCTGAATATTTCAGGATTACTTGAAGTTTATGAAGAATAGAAAAGGGTGAATTTCAGTTTAAGAGTGTTTAAATCCTATAAGCTATATAAAGGCTAGGTAGATTTAAGTGACTGTAAGCAAAGAAACCTTAATATTTGATCTGAAATAAATATTTGATCTGAGATAGTTGATCAGAGATAAATGTTTGATCTGAATTATATCCTTTGATGCAAAGGAGATTAGAATGCAATAGAGTATTTCTTTCTGTTTACCAGTACAGTCAAATAATTCCATTCCACTTAAATAATTTTTTGTTATATATATGAGGGAGTAGTATCTGGATTTATTGTAAATCAAATTGATTCCATTCACAGGAATTCATATTCACCTTCATGCATTCATCCGATATTATCTTTTAAGGATGAAGTTTTATTTTATGTTCACTCTGTCTCTTGTGAGCTGAGCAGTTAGTTTCCTCGGCTGGCACGACTACATATTAGAGGTACTTTGATACTGTGTGAAGTTTTACCACAGACGGGTGACATATATAAAACATTCTCCTTGGATAGGATGTGATATGTGAAAATACATTTTGCTTTAATGAAATTGCTAAACTTTAGAGTCAGAGACTTATCAATGAGGGATACGTACAGTGCTATTTTTTCCTGAGGTCCGGCTTACTTGCCTGCTCCCTTCTGTTCCTGCTCTGCTGGACCGGGGGGGGGGGGGGGGGGCGCCAACCGATAGTCTGCAGGGGGGCACCAGAGACCCTAGGCACGGCCCTGTGTTATTGTATGCTGGACATCTGTCCTTCCTATTTAATGGCTTATCCTCCATCTAGCATTGTTTTATGTCTTGTGAATTTTTTTAACAGTTTTTTATGGTTTGGTAAATTTCCACATGAGATGGGCCATATAGTATTAACACCGATACCTAAATCCAAGGATTTGGACTTATCTTTTACTTCTAGTTTTCGGCCCATCACCAGTATTCCCTTGATTACAAAATTGATGGAGACTTTAGTCAGTAAACAACCATCTTAGTTCATTGATTCACACTCTTGTTTTCATGCTACACAGTTTGGTTTCCGTACTTAGCACAGCACTGAATCTCTACTTCTTACACTGGCAACAATAGTTCGTGATTATTTAAGGGATAGCAGATGTCATTACTGCAGTTTGATATATCCCCAATTTTTGACCCAGTAGATCATGAGTTATTGTTGTTGAAATTAAGTGAACTGGGGTTAGTGGATTCTGTTTTGAATTGGTTTGTTGAATTTTTGGGTAATCGTACTTATAAGGTTTGGAAAGGTGGGGTTCTGTCTGAAGACTGGAATTCGACATGTGGGGTGCTTCAGGGCTCTCCCCTATCCCCCATGTTATATAATCTTTTCATGAACTCTCCAGGTTTAGTTACCTTTATCAACGGTATTCGTCTGTTTTCTTATGCTGATGAAATTTTGATGTTAGTTACCAGTCTGTCCTTCTTTAGATGACACTTTTATACCCGTTTCTGATTGTATTGATAAAATTCAGTACTGGGCTTTAAGAAATATGCTCAAACTTAATTCTGCTAAAACTAAAGTTTTTTGATTTACCAACTCTTTACTAAGAATTCCAGACTTAATACCATTGGAGTGGAGGAGTGGCCTAGTGGTTAGGGTGGTGGACTTTGGTCCTGAGGAACTAAGTTCAATTCCCACTTCAGGTACAGGCAGCTCCTTGTGACTCTGGGCAAGTCACTTAACCCTCCATTGCCCCATGTAAGCCACATTGAGCCTGCCATGAGTGGGAAAGCGTGGGGTACAAATGTAACAAAAATAAAATAAATAAAAATTGGCTCCAGGGAAAAGCCTAATGGTGGAGAAAGAATCAGGGGCATAGCCATGGGTGGGCCCAGGCCCACCCAGTTTTGTTTCAGGCCCACCCAGCAGTGGACGCAGCGGAGCGGAGGAAGCAGGCTGAGCACCGATCCCGCATCTGCCTCCTCAGCCCGCCACTGCCCCGCCGCCGCCGCCTGCCGTACCTTTAAATATTACAGTTTTGCTGGAGTCGCGGGCAGCCGGCATTGAAGACATCGGCAGGCTTTTGCCGGTTCCAGCAGCCTTCCCTTCCCTCTTTGCAAGTCGGATGATGGCTCCGCCCTCTTCTGACGTATTTCCTGTTTCTACGAGGGCGGAGCCATCATCCGACTTGCAATGAGGGAAGGGAAGGCTGCTGGAACCGGCGAAAGCTTGCCGATGTCTTCAATGCCGGCTGCCCGCGACTCCAGCAAAACTATAATATTTAAAGGTACGGCGGGGGCGGGGGGGCCGGAAGGAAACAGGGCAGACAGGAGAGGAGGGTTGCTGCACATGGTGGAAGAAGGGGAGAGGAGGGTTGCTGGATGGAGGGAAGGGGAGAGGAGGGTTGCTGGACATGGTGGAAGAAGGGGAGAGGAGGGTTGCTGGATGGAGGGAAGGGGAGAGGAGGGTTGCTGGACATGGTGGAAGAAGGGGAGAGGAGGGTTGCTGGATGGAGGGAAGGGGAGAGGAGGGTTGCTGGACATGGTGGAAGAAGGGGAGAGGAGAGGGCAGGGGAGAGGAGGGTTGCTGGATGAAGGGAAGGGGAGAGGAGGGTTGCTGGATGGAGGGAAGGGGAGAGGAGGGTTGCTGGACATGGTGGAAGAAGGGGAGAGGAGGGTTGCTGCACATGGGGGAAGAAGGGGAGAGGAGGGTTGCTGGATGGAGGGAAGGGGAGAGGAGGGTTGCTGGACATGGTGGAAGAAGGGGAGAGGTCAGGGGAGAGGAGGGTTGCTGGATGAAGGGAAGGGGAGAGGAGGGTTGCTGGATATGGTGGAAGAAGGGGAGAGGAGGGTTGCTGGATGGAGGGAAGGGGAGAGGAGGGTTGCTGGACATGGTGGAAGAAGGGGAGAGGAGGGTTGCGGGATGGAGGGAAGGGGAGAGGAGGGTTGCTGGACATGGTGGAAGAAGGGGAGAGGAGGGTTGCGGGATGAAGGGAAGGGGAGAGGAGGGTTGCTGGACATGGATGGATGAGAGGGAAGGGAGAGAGAAGAAATGCTGGACATGGATGGAGGGGATGGAAGAATGAGGAAGGAGATGAGATGAGGGAAAAGGAAGAGAGGAGAAAAACTGCACATGGATGAAGAAAATAGGCAGAAGCTGGATCCACTAGACAGTCAAGTCTGCAGAGGACCCAGCTTTTACTTATGGATATAGAGCAAGAAATGAAGAAGAAAGGAGGAAAGTAAAGAAATAAATGGAAAGGAAGCCCTGGAAATGGAGTTAAGAGGACAGATAGCAGCAGAATCGGATACTGGGCCAGCATGATCAGAAAAACAGTCACCAGACAACAAAGGTAGAAAAAAATCATTTTATTTTCATTATAGTGTTTGGAATATGTCCACTTTGAGAATCAGGTGCTCAATATTAAAAGTTTATATTTATTTACTTATTTATGGCATTTTATCCCACATTAAACATGAATTAAATTGGAACCTGGGATCATTTAATTTTTGTTTCCTGGAGACAGTAATGCATTGCCCCCCCCCCCCCCCAGGCTCTCTCCCCGGCTATAGCCAGCTCTGCAATTTTGAGGGGAGGTGGACGGGCGCAGAGGTGGACCGGGGAGAGAGCCTGTTGTTAAACATTTACCAGCACACCACTGTCTAGTGCCCACCCATCCAACATGTTGGCCCACCCAAAAATTGACTTCTGGCTACGCCACTGGAAAGAATCAAGAGTTTTGGGAGTGATACTCGATTCTGAACTTACCTATGATTCTCAAATTAAAAGATTGTGGAAATGCACTTTTTATCACCCGAGACAACTTTTTAGAATCACATTTTGCTTTATTAGTCCAGACGTTGGAATTGTCTCATCTGAACTATTGTAATTCTTTTTATATTGGATTAAATGCCAAGCTAGTGTATAAACTGCAGTTAGTTCAAAATACGGCAGTATGTTTAGTTTTCCATCTGAAGAAATTTGATAGAGTGTCTTCTTAACTCCAAAAGCTTCATTGGCTTCCTGTTAAGGCACGATTTGTCTTCAAGGTTGTTTGTACAATGTTTCAAGTCTTATATGGTAACATTTCCAGTCTGCTAATTCAACTGTTCCCTGATTTGTGTTTTTCCTCATTAAGATGATGCGATCAGTTCTTATTGAAATCTCCATCATTTAAGGGTATTCAAATTAAGCGTCAATTTGAAGTTCCATTTGGAACACTCTCCCTTTGCAAATTTGCTCTGAGACTAATTATATGCACTTGCATAAAAAACTAAAGACTTTCTTGTTTGGTAAATTTGAATTGTATATTAATATGATTTAGTTCTCTGTAATTCCTACTCTTTTGTTACCCGCCTTGAACATGCTGCTGAGATTATTGCAGTCTACAAATTGAAGATTAAATTAGATTAGCTGCTTCAGCATTGGGTGCATTGATCCGTATGACTGAAAGGCCTGTCTTGGACACTGGGAGTGGACATGCATCGTGGGTCTCCACCTGCCTCGATGCCGACTGCTGTGCAGGGCTCCTAGGACTAGTAAGCATCAGACCCGAACCCAAGGCGATGTGGGGATTTGACATCATCCTTGGCACCAAGGAGCATCGATGACCAGCATCGGGTAAAAGCCAAGAAGCATCAGCATCGATCCCTTTCGATGCAGAGTGCTGGGAGCTCTGGGGCACCGAGGGATTCGGTACCCAAGAAGTGTTGGTTTTGGGAGTACTGCACCCCCTCCATACGGGAGGTGCCGACACATGGGTCTTCATGCACCCATCTCAACCCCTGCAGTTCAGCAGTCTGCCTCTGAACTGACACCCCAGCCTTCCCCAGTGGCCTCTCTGGATAAGTGCATCTGAGCTATGCTCCCTGAGCTCTTGGCATGATTTTTACAACAGTGTGCATCGGCGGCACCAGCCATGCCTCTTGCTGCTGCCACGAAAGGCTCTCAGCCTGCGGTGAGGTCTCCGACGCCAGTGTTGCATATAGCACCAGTGTCGACAGCCACCCAAGTTGGCACTCTTTCAATGTCAGTGGAGGAGGCTTTGTTGGAGTCAAGGATGGAACTGACACCTCAACGCCCTTCTCAAGGACATGGCTCCTCTGCTTCAAGGTAGGCTTGGTCTCGGCCCACCGATGAAGAGTTCTTGTGGGAGTATGATGAGGATCCACAGTACTTCTTGGAGGAGGAGCCCTATGGTATCCCTCCTTTCCTCTGGAGAGGATCTGATCCCCTCCCCTCCAGAGGAAAGGAGGAAGTCTCCACCAGTGCCTTAAGATTTTGTTCAGGAAATGGTGGCTGCTATTCCCATTCATTTGAGTTGTTCAAGGTCATGGACTTAGAGAGGCTGTGATGGTCCCTCTTCACCAGATCCTGAAAAATGTTCAGCTGAAGAATTGGGAGTCCCCTCTGTCGGTCCCTGTCATGCCCAAGAAGATAGCCACCATGTATCAGATCCATAGTTCCCTAGGGTTTGACAGGCCTCAGTTGCCTTATCATTCCTTGGTGGTAGAATCCACACTCAAAAGAGCCAGGAGATCTAGGGACTATGCCTTGGCACCCCCTGGCAGAGAGGCTAGAACCTAGGATTCTTTTGGGCGGAAGCTGTATCAGGCCTCTATGCTCAACTCCAATATTCAATCTTACCAGCTCTCCATGAGCCTATACTTTTGGAACTTGGTGCACAGTATGTCTGATTTGGTGGATTCTCTCCCAGAGGAGCAGGCCGACTCAGTTGGTCAAGCAGCAGAAGGCATGTAGAAAGTTCTTAGCCAGGGGCGCTTATAACACATTTGATGTGATGTCCAGGATCTCTGTCCAGAGTATAGTGATGCACAGACTCTCCTGGCTGAATGTCTCTGACTTGGACCTATGTGGTCGAGTCCGTTCCACCAGGGGAAGAAGGGCAGAGATTCTATTCCAGGTACTTCCCAGTGCCCAAGAAAACAGACCTAAAGGCCTTGAAACAAATTCTTGTTCAAAGATAGGTCAAAGGTCAGGATGGTTTCCCTGGGCACTCTTCTCTCCATGATTCAGAAAAATGATTGGCTATGCTCTCTGGACTTAAAGGATGCTTACACTCACATCCTGATACTTCCATGTCACAGGAAGTACCTTCGATTTCAGCTTCGGACACATCACTTTTAGTACCGTGTGTTGCCTTTTGGCCTTATGCCAGCTCCCAGAGGTTTCACCGTGTCTTGCAGTAGTCGCAGCATCGCTACCAGACCGTGAGGCCATGTGTTCCCCAATCTGGAATATTGGCTGGTGAAGAGCACGTTAGAGGGCAGTGATCAGGAGTCCATGCAGAGTGGAGGAGTGGCCTAGTGGTTAGAGTGGTGGACTTTGGTCCTGGGGAACTGGTTCGATTCCCACTGCAGGCACAGGCAGCTCCTTGTGACTCTGGGCAAGTCACTTAACCCTCCATTGCCCCAGGTACAAATAAGTACCTAAGCCGCATTGAGCCTGCCATGAGTGGGAAAGCGCAGGGTACAAAAAAAAAAAAAAAAAGAACTGTTCAGGTGTTGGAGCTACTGAGGTTCATTTTAAACTACCCCAAGTCTCATCTCCATCCTGTTCAGCAACTGGAGTTCATCAGAGCCCTGCTAGACACACAGCAGGCCGGGCTTTTCTCCCTATGCCAAGGGCAATTCTCTTGCACTCTTATCACTCAGGTCTGAACCAGACAGCAGGTCACAGCTCAGGAAATTGTTAGGCCACGTGGTCTCCACTGTCCATGTCACGCCCATGGCATGTCTTCACATAAGAACTGTTCAGTGGACCCTAGCTTCCCAGTGGTGCCAAGCCTTGGGGAACCTAGTGGATGTCATCCGAGTAACACCAGAGTTGGTTCAGTCTCTACTTTGGTAGACAATTCAGTCCAATATGATTGTGGGACTTCTAATCTATTCTGAATTCCTCAGCCCCAGAAGGTGCTGTTGATGGATGCATCCCGACTTAGGTGGGGAGCTCATGTGGATGGACTTCACACTCAGGGTGCTTGGTCAGCTCAGGAATCAGATCTTCAGATCAACCTCCTGGAGCTATGGGCAATCTGGAGCTCTCTATAGGCTTTCAGAGATTGGCTGTCCGACCAAATTGTACTCATTCAAACAATCAGGTTGCCATTGGCGGGCAAGTCCAGTATCCTGGCTGACATACTAAGCAGGGTCATGCACCCACATGAGTGGTCACTCAAGATGGGCATTGCCTGAGAAATCTTCTGAGTGATTCACCTTAGTGTGATTAGTGCTTACCATCGCCATGCAGAGGGTAGGCCCATCTCTGGACAGCCTCTAGTTGTTTGCTTCACGAGAGGTTTGGTTTTGGCAAATCCCCCTGGCAAACCTCCCCGTGTCATGGGACCTCAACGTTGTCCTCACCCATGATGATAAAAGCTCCTTTGGAGCCACTGGATTCCTGTCATCTGAAGTACTTGACCTGGAAGGTCTTGTTTTTGGTGGCTGTTATTTCAGCGAGCATGGTCAGTGAGCTTCAGGCTCTAGTGGTGGATCCACCTTACACTAAGTTTCATCATAACAGAGTAGTTCTTCACATGCAGCCTAAGTTCCTGATTAAGATTGTGTTGGAGTTCTATCTGAACCTGTTGATCGTTCTTCCAACATTCCTTCCCAAACTTCATGCCCAGCCTGGCAAACATGCCCTGCACACCTTGGACTGCAAGTGAGCATTTCATTCACTTATGCCCAGGCTGGGCTAACTCTTGAGAGTCATGTGAAGGCTGACAATGTCACAGCCATGGCTGCATCGGTAGCCCACTTGAGATCAGCCTCCTTTGAAGAAATTTGCAAGGCTGTGACGTGGTCTTCAGTCCACTTGTTCACATCTCACTTCTGCTTTGAGCAGGATACCCAACGAGATAGTCGGTTTGGACAGACAGTTCTGCAGAATTTGTTTGGGGTCTAAAATCCAACTCCACCCCCCCCCCCCCCCCCCCCCCCGGCCCATTTTATTCTGTTCCAGTCAACATTCTCACACAGTTGTATGTAATTTCAGGTTAATTACTATTTTTCCCTCGCCATTGCGAGGTCCAGTTGACCAATGGTGGTTGTTTTTGGTGAGCCTTGTAGGTAGGGATTCCTACATATGAGAATATTATTTATTTATTTATGCATTCTTGTATCCCACTATTATTCAAAAACAAAATCAAATGTCAGATAAGGTCATCAACATTCGAAAATCAGTCCTCTGTAAATTGTTGCCAGATATTAGTGCTAGCCTGATATTAAAATACAATCATCTATCAGATGAGGTAAACGGCGTTCAAACACAATTTGTAGATTCACGTCACAGATTAATGCTAGACTGATAATACAACATTAGCGTTTGGTGGTGTGTCAAGAAGCATGGAAATTTTATGTTGAATTGCTGTTCAAATTTGTCATGGGCTACTCAGAAGGTCAACTTTCTGTGAGATATCACTCAGTTCAGGGCCCAGCAGATTGGTCCAGGAGGGTGGCTGGGTTGGAGCCTCTCACCATGCCTCTCATTTGGTGGCCATCTTAGTTTTTATGTGAGCAGTTGTTAATAAAGGGCTCTTTTGTCCTCGGAGAAAGCGAAGATATTTACCTGTAGCTGGTGTTCTGTGAGGACAGCAGGCCATTCATTCTCATATACCCTCCCACCTCCCATTGGAGTTGATTCCATACTATGTACTGTACTGATGGTCCTTTGCTCTCGCAGTGGGCAGGAAGACCCTCACGCATGCATGGTGGGGACACTGTGCATGCTCTTAAAGCTGTATTGGCTTGTTTAAGCTCTGCACTGGAAGATGTGGATGACGTCAATGGCCTGCTGTCCTCAGAGAATACCTGCTACAGGAAAGTATCTTCGCTTTATCAGCAGCAACAGCAATTAATACACACCTGCCTCTGGCTGGTCCCTCTAACTCATTTTCCTGGTTCTGCTTTGGTGAGACATGGCATACAGAAAGCTCCAGGGCCAGCCCGAGGCAGTGTGCATTATTCGCTGCTGATAAAGGCAAGTGTGAAGGAGTGGGGGGGGGGTGGGTGGATTGGGAAGCAGGAAGAAACTTGAGAGTGATCATCAGCTGGCAGAAAACTGGCACTTACATTGCCCAGTTTTCTGTCCTGCAGGCCACCAGCCTCTTTTTGGAAAAACCAGCCAGGCTGGCCAAAAACCAGCTGGTTGGGAACCAGTTACCACTTGTTAACACAGTACCACCTTTTAGTAAATCAAGTCCTAGTCTTTATTCATTCTGTCAATTATTGTTTGCAACTATTTCAATCTAAGTGCTGCTTTTACAACTTGAGACCACTAGAGTACAGCGCTGCGTAACCCTGGCAGCGCTATAGAAATGCTAAGTAGTAGTAGTAGTAGAGTAGATTCCTTGAAATTCTATGACGATTATACACATTTGAAACTTGTTTTGAACTATTGTTAATTTGCTTGTAGTCTGAATCATGTTAATGGTTTCTGCAGGTTTAAAGGCTAAGGGACCGATTTTCAAATCCTAATGCTGGCGTTAGAGGCAGTTGGCGCCGGACTAGCACGCACGTTAATGTGCACAGAATGTTCAGAGGGCTCTAGCACAGGAAACAATACGCATGCTAAAGATGGCCGCAAATTGTTTTTAAATGTACTCAAACGGATGTTAATGAGGTCATTTGCTATTCTCTCCCAATGCTCGGAGAACAGTGCAGAAACAAATGCTGCCCTTAAAGCTGGAAACCTACCTCCAGCTTGGGGGTGGCATTGAAGACTTTGAAGAGAGAATTTCATCAGACTTTCTCACTTTAAACTTCTGTTTTTTGTCTTCTTTTAGAAACAGAAAGAAGCCTGTGCAGTCTATAAATGCTGATAGTGAGAAACATATGTGTGTGGGTCTGAGCAAAACAGAAAGCGCAAGCACACATCGGCGCCTGTTTTTCTGCACTTAAATATGAGCCTTTCAAGTGAAAACAATTTTTGTAAAGCTTATATTTAAAGGTGCAGAAGAGCGTCACTGATATGTGCTTGCCCTTCTAGTCTTGCCTGCTTTTCCCTTCTGTTTACCACGATTTCTGTGATTGCATTAGAGTAATCATATGCCTGGGATAGCATGGTAATGCAAGTGTATATGAAGTATTTGGTTGCTATTTGAAAGCAGTTGAATGCTTTTGTTTAAATTTGTGCGAATGCACCAGCCACATTCCTCTCCCTTGCTTTCAGTTTCATTTAGAGGCCCTTTTACCAAGTGGCGATAAAAAGTGGCCCACGGTGGTATCGGCACATGGGATTGCTGCATGCGGAGGCCACCTTTTACTGCCATTACAGAGGCAGTAAATGGCCAGGTGGTATTTTATAAATTGCTGTGCAGCCAGTTACTGCTGGAGTCCTTACTGACTCTTATTTTCTAGCACCGGAAATGATGTGCGGCAGACCCGGAACTACCACTGGGCTTCTGGGAGAGCACGACAGTATGGCCAATTTGCCATGTGCAAACCCAACGATAGCCCTACCGTCTCATTGTAAAAGGGTCCCATAATTTGAATACTATTTCCTTTGAGCATTGGAGAGTCAGGTTTCTATACTGCTCTTGCACTGTGGGGTCTGCGCTGTTGGCTTTAGTGTCGGACCTTTGGGCATCGGAGCTTAAGGAGGGTACAACCAAAGAGGATTTTCACAATGTGATGTTGACAATTCATTATTTAAATGCAGTCTAAAAGGATTTGTTTTGCTACTCTTTGGCAGGTGCAAGTCATGGGCAGAAGAAAGCTTCCTTGGAGACCACAGGAAGCTATCGAGACCAAAGCTCTGATAAACCCAAGACCAGCAGAAACCTACAAGCAGATGGTGGTTCTACTCAGCCAAACAATCAACTCCCTGCAAACAGAATAATTGATGTGGATGGTATCCAGCTGGAAGAAAGCAAAAAAGGAAGTGCAGAGGATTCAGAGGGCAACCTCAGCTTTGAAGGCTATATTTCGGAACTGAGATCTTGCCAGGGGAGGATGCGTACAGGAGTCTACAGGACGTCAGATCTCCCATCCATGATTACTGCTAAATCAAAGCAAAAAGACTTGAACGATACGTGCAAAGCAACCTTTGTATAAAAAAATATGTAAAAATATTCTGTGAATTCTGCAGCTTTTATTTAATATAGGGTTGATAATCTAATGCACTGTTTCTATGAATTTTCACTTGTCTGAAGGAAAGTCCAGTTAAATTAAAATAAGCAGATCATGGTTGCATGCATTACTAGTCAGTGTTTTGAGAGCGCAATTGAACTTTTGTATCTTTTCTGTGTCATGAATTTTGCCAAGTTTTTGGACAATCTGCCATTATTCTTAACTATCTGTTTTGATACTTTGTCTAGGAATTTGTCACTTTATTGATTGGACTAATGTACTGTAGAGCAGATTAATTGCCCTTGCATTCAATGTGGGATTCGTATTCAGATGGAACTACATCAATTATACTGCCTGAGTGAAATATGGATGGGCTACCAGGTGCAGAAAATCTACTGAACAGTAGAAATATAGAATATCTGTATAAAATGAGTTAATAAAAATATGTATTTCAGTTATAAATTATGATTGAATTTAGGTCTTAAGTTAGTTTTGAATTATTTCTATGTTACACAACAGACATTGTCCAAATAAAAAAGAACAGAAGTTCCATCTTAACGAGGAAGGAACTCACTATTGCATGGTATTAATAAGGGTATTGAGGACAATTTTGAAAGCCAACCGCATGGATAAATACTGATTTACATGTGTCATTTGGTTTTCTGAAAAGTGCTTTCCCTCACGGCACATAAAAGTACTGCTAGCTGTGTTTAGAAGAGGCATTGCCAAGCCTATGTTTAGTTTGGTGGAGGAAAAAATATACATATATTACATTTTCAAATCTATGCCCATTATTTTCCATGAAAATGAGGACTCCTACCACTACTTATAATTGCCATAGTGCTACTAGATGTACGCAGCACCGTATACATTATATATGCAGGTATTTTCTCTGGCCCTAGTGGGCTTACAATCTAAGGTGATTTTTGTACCTGAGGCAATGGATGGTTAACTAACTTGCTTAGGGTCACGAGGAGGTGCAGTGAGAATTGAGCCCAGTTCCCCCCCGGATCTCAGCCTGCTGTATTAACTATTAGGCTACTCCCCCACCCCCCATGCAAAAAGCAGGTGTAAGGCTTCACAGGTGTTTCGTACCCACAGCAGGTTAAGTCTGCAAGTGCTTTCATTTTGAAAATTGTACAAAATCTGTAGGTAAGACATTTCCATGTACTTTGGTCCAGTTAGGGCAATATGACAACTTCCATTATTTCTTACCAAAAATATAATAACCCATTGCAGGTTACATTCAGTGGTTCCGCAATATCATTAAGATATCCATTTAAAGCAGATCACTGACTGTGTGGTGCTAACTTTATATGAATAGTACCCTGAAAACATAAGAACATAAGAAAAACAACGCTGAGTCAGATCAAGGCCCACTGAGATCAACAGCCTGTCTCCAACAGATTTCAAAAAGTAAATCTATTTCCCATATTTCCTTTCCAGGGATGAACAATAGTCTACCTGGCTAATAATTTTGTATGGACTTTAATTCCAGGAAGTTCTTCAATCCTCTTTTGAATTCCGCTATGTTGGTCGCCTTGACCACATCCTCCTGTAACAGATTCCATAGTTTAATTATGTTCTAGGTCTTGTTTTTGTGTGAACCAACTGTTCCCTATCTAATTGTTCCACCTCATTCATTATTTTATAAACTTTTATTATATTCCCATTCAGTGTATTAATAAACTAAGACCTGCTGCCTCTGTGGTCTGACTTATATGGATAAGTTATACAGATAGTGGCTGTATATCACCGCTATCCATATAATTTTAGGCTCTGCGTCTGGAACACCCTTGGCTCCTTTTCATTGATATAATATGGGGCCGTTTTACTAAAGTAGAGTATGTTTTTGCACTCACTGTGTGTTAATTGCAAAAACTAGCAAACAGTTTGTGTAAAACATATATGGTACATGCAGGAGGCGAGTTCAGCATCTACTTTCCATTCACCACATAGGACAGACAATTACTGCACAGCACTGTGCTACATATAGAGCCAGATAGATAGCATGGGTGCTCCTGCACTGACCCTGCATGTAACATGGTGCAGGCTCACTCCAAATGTAAAAAAAACCCCAAAATGAAACAAAACAAACAAAAACACAAATCACAGCTATGGTGATGCACCACTTGACACATCCCCCAATTGAGCTGCCCCCACACATACCAATCTGATGCCTCCCAATAGGTCCCCCCCACCAATATGAACCCTCAAATAGAGCCCCCCCTCCAATCTGGTCCTCCCCTGGCAGCTTCTCCTACTTTACTACAGCATTCAGAGGAAGCCTCTCCTCTAACAGCACCCCAACCCTCCTGAGAATTCCCAGGCCTTACCTACTAGACCCTGATGGTCTCCTGCCCCACTAAACCATGATGGTCTAGTGGAGTGGGAGTGGTCCTCTCTGCTGTTGCCCCATATGGCTCCAGATGCAAAACGAGCCTGCTGACTCCTAGTAGTAGTATCATAGTACTACTAGTGGTCAGCCTTCCATATAAGGGCAAATTGTTTTTACTGAGCCTGTCATGGTACGGGACTGTCAGTAGCAGGGTGTAGGTGCATTTGAGTCAGATAATTACCCTAATTATTGGTTATGGCTATCTCCCTTGCCTATAGGATGATTTGCACCTTTATGCGGTCCCAAAACACAAAAAAATGTTTGTATGAAAATTTGCTGGCAATACAAGGAATTAATGCCACATTTTGGAAATGTATATTACAATTTGGGCCCTGTTTACTAAGCTGTGCTGTAGGTGTGCAAACTTAAAATTAGCATGCTACCGATAGAGACAACCATAGGAATATAATGGGTGTCTCTATCATTATAGCGCACTAAAACGTTCGCGTGCCAACAGCGCAGCTTAGTAAACAGGGCCCTTTATTTGTAATATAAAATAGATGAATATTGGAATGGCAAATCAATTGCAAAACTTAGCAAAGTAATGAGGTAAGAAAGCAGTACAACCAATAAATTATTCCTAATTCAATCTTAGAATACCCTAAGGAACCTCATTCCAAAGGCCTTGAATCACACTTGGAACTTGGCAATGCTTTCTATCTAACCCTGGCAATGTTAAGGATACTATTGGTCTCACCTGAGTTGTGGGATGCAGATAAAAGAGTTCTTAGCTCCCTCGGTGTGGCAGATCTCATCTCTCTCTCTCCTAGACTCCAAGCTGATATTTCACAGCTGGTTCTTGGATCAACTGGTCTGACTGCATAAGGTCATTTAGATAAGTGCTCGATAGCCGCCGAGAGAGGGAGGCAAAAGTCCCCGGGCACAGGGGTCACTCTCTCCTGCTCCTGAAGGGACCCGGGTGATCGCGTCCCGATAGGAACAGGAGAGAGAAAACTCCGCCATCAGGCCCCCTTTGCATTGCCTGTCTAGCAGCTGCTGGACCCTCAGGCCATGCGTTCTCAGTTTTGAGACTGAGCATGTGTAACCTGAGAAAAGCAGCCGCAGGGGCAGGTAATGCTGGGCAGAGGAAGGAGCCGCGTTGCCTGCAGCTGGTGGGGCCAGCCAAGGTACTTTGGGCGGGCAGCAGAGGCGATGACGATGATGATTTTAGGGGGGGGGGGGCGACAATGACAATTCTGCCCCAGGCCCAGCAGCAGTGGTGGCGGCCCTGCCCCAGGCCCGGCTCAGTCTCTCAGCGGCCCTGCTCTGCTCCGTGGTATCTCAGTCTGTGTTCTCAGTGGAAGACTGGCTCAGTGAGGATGCTGGAATTCTGGAAGCACGCCGTTCTCAGGAACTTGGCGTAACTGGGATTTTATTATTATTATTTTTGTTACATTTGTACCCCGCGCTTTCCCACTCATCGCAGGCTCAATGCGGCTTACATGGGGCAATGGAGGGTTAAGTGACTTGCCCAGAGTCACAAGGAGCTGCCTGTGCCTGAAGTGGGAATCGAACTCAGTTCCTCAGTTCCCCAGGACCAAAGTCCACCACCTTAACCACTAGGCCACTCCTCCACTCTCCTCCCTTTCCCCCCCCCCCCCCCCCCCCCCATAGCCTAGCATCTCTTGGTCCTTTTTTCTCCACAGCCCCATAATCTTCCTGTCCCACCTCTCTTCCCTCCTGTTGCCCCCCCCCATAATCATCCACGCTCTCCTCTCCAATGGCCAACATTGCTCCCTCCCTCTTTCCTGCTATTGTTCTTTCTCTCCCCCCCCACCCTGTCCCACATGAACCAGAATCCCTTCCTTCATCTTTCCTTCCTCCCTCCCTCACATTTTTCAGTATCTGCCTCTCTCTCCATTCCTTCCTTGGGTCCAACATCTTTCTCTTTCTTCCCAACTGCCCTCCCATCTAGCATCTCTCTCCCTCCCCACCACTCCCGAGTCCAACAAATTTCCCTCTCTCTTCCTTCCTTCCCTCCACCCCATTGTCTGCCATCTCTCTCTCTGCCTCCCCTCTGTTCCTGGGCTCATCATTTCTTTCTCCATCCCCTCCTCTACTGCCAGTATGGCATGTCCTCCTTTCTCTCAAACCCTTTCCCTGTTCTACTTTAAGATAGCTCCAGGAGGCCTCGTGGTCTGTTATCTCCCCTTTCTGTCATCCTGATCCGAGGTCTTCCTCCCTTCCCTGTCCAGCTTACTTCATGTTTTGTTGACAGGGGATCATCAATTCTGATACACTGCCTGTGACTGCTCCAGTGCTGAGGAACAGCACTGGGGAGTCACAGGCAGCATATCAGAATTTCTGCTGCGCCAATGATCTCCCATCAACAAAAACATGACAAGGAAGGGAGGGAAACCTCAGATCAGGGTGATGAGAAGGGGAAGAGATAGCGGACCGCGGAGGCCCCCTGGAGTTGTGGGGCCCAGGCCACCTGCCCTGTTTGCCCCCCTCAATGCCAGCCCTGAGCTTGGCGTAGCTTAGCTCAGCTTAGGAAGCTTAAACTTAAGAGTCTCTATCTCTCTCTGGCCTCAGATCTCTCTGTAGGGTGGAATAGCTTCCCATAGCCATTGAACTCTATCAGGATGTATGAGTCCACGATTATATGCCAGAATCGAATCACATGTGAAACAGTTCTCTGATTGGATGATGGGAAGAGCTGGTCACATGAATTCCCTTGGAACCAATCAAGTCCAGGTGTTCATGTGAAAAAGGTTATGAGCAAGGACTGAAGTACTGATGGACAAAACACAGGTCAGGATGGGCTAGGGCATCAAACCAGTTTAAGCCAGTGCACTTTACAGTGTTGCTAATCAAGGATATAGGCCCAAAAGTATATTTTGTAAGGTCTCATGATCACACAAAAAACAACAGACAAAGGCAAATTCAGTGTCTCTAGCATAACAAGGTGTCCTTGTCAAAGTCCATTATGCAGTGCGTTAGGAATCCATGACAGGATGTTTATGATGCAGTCAGCATTTGTTTCATAGGCCTCAGGCTAATGCAAGCCTTAAACACACAAACAGGTATGGCCTATGTGTAGGCCTTTGGTGGTATGTCAAGTGCATTGAAATAAATAAATAAATATCACTAGATGGGTATACTGTCTGCCTTCTCTTGAGGTGGCAGTTGTGACAGCTAGTGCATGATGGCAACCCATGCATTAGTTGTCACAGCCAGCCACTCCACTGACCTGCTCATGTCATGGCCAGTTCCCACCCCTACCCATGTTAAGCAGTTAGCATGGGTTTTTTGTACTGCACTGCTGGTTTTAACATGCAGTAGACATTAGTGTGGGTCAGCAGTAATGTCTAAATACATTCAAGCTTCTTTACATAACTTAGTAAAAGACCTTCTATGTTTTGATCATATATTAATCTATATAGCCAAAATTTATCTGTTTAGCTGGGCAGCAAATTTAAACAAAAGCATTTGATTGCTTTCAAATAGCAACCAAATTCTTCATATATACTTGCATTACCATGCTATCCCAAGCCTTTGATTACTGCTAATGCAATCATATAGCATAATTTGATTCAACTTACCCATTGTTGATATAAAGTAAACCAGCCTCAATATAGTCTGTGGCCTATTTACTAAGGTACACTAATGTTTTACAGTTACTGCATGTTACATTTCCCAAAGTTAATGCAAAGTAACTGCAAAACCTCTGTGTTAACTGTTAAGGATAGTTTGTTATTTGGTTAATGTAAAAAAAAATTATTTACTGTGCATTAAGAGCATGGCAGATAATGTAAAGCAGTTAGTTACACCTCTCGAGAATAATGAGCCCTTGGCTATCAATAATTGGGTGCTAACAACCAATTATTGAAGTTATTTGGCACTCATTAAAATTTGCATGCGCATCTGACTGTGCGCTATTCTATACGATATGGCACTTAACTCTAATAGTGAATAACTCAAAACAAGGCATGGCCATGGGCATGTTACAGGTATTTCAAAAAGTTGTATGCATAGTTATAGAATACAGCACAGAGTAAAAAAAAAAAAAAAAAGAAGCAAATCGCCCAAAAACTTTCATCAAAATTTGAAATTATTCACCACGAAATCTTTGAATATATAAACAGTCATGAGCCCAACATGGCCGCATTTCACCCTACTAAAGGGTTGTGTGAGGGGCTTGATATACCAACTGTAAAAGACACTTATAAATAATCATAAAACAAAAAGGCTGTAAAACAATATATAGACCAAATAATATAAACAGATAAATAATGAACCATCCATAGAAAACATCAATAAATAATTAAAAAAATATTTAAGAACCAGTTAATGCATACGCCAGTGGTGCAGTCTAAACAATTCCACCTATTGGACTTTAATTAGCTGAAACCAAAATACACATGTACTCAGTATATAAACAAACACTAATACAAAATAAGGAGCCATATAGCAGCTACAGTTTTAAAATAAAAGGGAAGTACAGCAGACATTGTTTTGAACTATTGTAGTAACAGCAGTTCATAAGAAAGACACACCTTTCCTCTTTAACAAATAGCAGCAACAGCAATTCCTGTTCAAAAATTAAGCATAGTGACTTTGCCTTGCTATATCAGTAGTTAATGAGAAAAATACAGCACACACATACTTCCTCTGCTGAGAAACAGTAGCAATTTGTGTGAATCTACCAGTGTGAGTAGAAAGCCCACATGATATAGAGGCTCCAGAGGTTGTTATTAACTCAGATAGGTAGTAGAGAGGTTGGGAAAAGTAATAAAAAGTAATTTAAAAAATTGTGATAAAACGCTACACCAATTGTCCAAAAAGCACCTTAATGGTGTTAAAAAAACACTTTCAAACAACATAACTTTAAAAAGTCTCCAGACTTTAAAAAGACTCTTAAAAAGCTAAGAAACACTAAAACTGCTATGCGTTTCAAAACGTACGTTTCAATGATGTCACAAACCAGTTATTCACACTGTATACAAAATCAGAGAAAAACTGAAAAGCCAGTCTCTTGGTTCAAGCCATGCAGTGCAACAGTCTGGAATCTAAAAATCAGTCCCTGCTCAGTCCTTAAAAAAATCTTATCAAGATCTCATCCTCTCCATGATGTTCTTAGGCTTGTTAATACAAAAAAAATCTGTAGTCCTCAAAAGAATGAACAGACTGTATGGAGTGTTCCACTAACGGTTTATCCTTAATGCTCCTTTTGATGGCACTTTTGTGTTCAATAATCCTTATGATAAATCTCTGATCTTACCAATATACATTAGTCCACACGGACCTATAGCTGCATACAAAATTCCAATGGCCTTATAGTTTAAGAACTGACGTAACATAAAAATATCTCCATTTGTAGGATGTGTAAATTCTTTGATCTCCGAATTGACTGAACAGACTGAACAAGAGCCACATTTAAAATGTCCAGATGGCAGATTCCTTACAGATGAAGTAGCACATGGTAACGCAGATGGTACTAACATAGCCCTTAATTTTTCTCTCTTTTAAATGCAGTCACTATATCACTATCAGAGAAGTGCTTAATACCTTCAATAATGTGCCAATGTTTTCTTAATACTCCCACCAAGCTATTAGACATGTGGTTGTATGTAAGTGGGCAGGCATCTTTCCTGTGGTAGCTTTTTTTCACACTTTAAAAGTTCTTTCCTTTCTATCTATGTTGCATGCTGCAAGCAAGTCCTTATACAGACATCAGGATATCCTTTCTCTTTAAATCTCTCAATCATTTATCCAGATCTTGCTTCGTAAGTAGCCTGATCTGTACATAATCTTTTAAGTCTAAGCAATTGACTATAAGGCAGGTTATGATCTACTGTGGCAACTGCTGTAACCCAAAATTTTATCTACATCTGTGGGTTTCCTATAAATATCTGTAATACATTTGCCTCTAGAGAAGGAAATGTTGATACCCAGAAAAGGTACACAGTCTTTGCTGTACTGCATCTGAAATTTAATGTTAGAATCTAAATGGACAGTGGCGTAGCTACGTAGGGCCGGGGGGGCCCGGGCCCTGTAGATTTGGCCCTGGACCCCCTTGCCAATGACCCTCTCGACCCCCCTCCCACCACCAACCCTCCCCCGCTGTTGCCATGGGCTACCTTTGCTAGCGGGGTCCCCAATCCCCGCCAGCTGAGGAGGTCCTCTTCTTCCTCCGAAGGCTTCGTTCTGTTTCTGTGAGTCTGACATCCTGCACGTACAACTTTGTAAGAGCAATGCTTGCGATTTCTACTATGAACTCTGTAGGTATTCTCTGAAAAGACTCTCTGGGACCCTTTTACTAAGCCGCATAAGCTTCTACGCACGCCCAATATGTGCCAAAATGGAGTTACCACCCAACTACCGCATGGCTCTTACGGTAATTTCATTTTTGATGTGCGTCCAAAAAATATTTTTTAGTTTTCGGACGCGCGGCAAGTGGCATTTCATACGCCTAGGTCATTACCACCTGGTTACTGTGTGAGTCTTTACCACTAGGTCAATGGCCGACGGTAAGGTCGCAGACCCAAAATGGATGCACGGCAATTTTGATTTTGCTGCACGTACATTTTTGGCAAACATTTTTAAAAAGCATTTTTTACAGGTGCACTGAAAAAATGATTCTGTGCACGCCCAAAACACGTGCCTACACTACCGCAGGCCATTTTTCAGCGCACCTTAGTAAAAGGACCCCTCTATTCTTAATGGTATCTCAAATTATATCTATAGCATCCAACTGTGGTATATTCATGTATAGGGTCTCCACATCCAACATCACCAGGATAATTTCACCTACACATTCCATATTACTTAAGATGTTGATAATATCTGCAGAGTCCCTAGTGTAAGATGGTATCTTAAATACAAAATATCTTAAAAATGTATCTGTGAACACAGAAAGTGGTTCAAGTAATGAGTCAGTCGCTGAGATAATGGGTCTTCCAAGCGGTGCTATAAGAGATTTATATATCTTTGACAAAATGTAAATTGTTGGGGTAACCGGATGTTTAACATTCAAAAATTAAATGTCTATATTTGTCAAAAATTGTCCCTCTTTAGCTATATCCAAAAGAGAACTAATTTCACTTTTAATTATAAGTATGGGATAACTCATGAGTTTCCTATAGAAAGTTTGATTACTTAATTGTCTCTCCATTTCAGATATATACATGTCAGTGTCCATTACAACTACAGCACCACCTTAATCTGCAGGTTTTATTGTAATGGTCCCATCTGCTTTTAATGTCTCAATAGCTGCTTTCTCTTCCTTGCTTAAGTTCTGGGAGACTTTTTTCTTCTTTGCTTCAAGTTTACTAATATCCTGCAGGTGTAAGTCTGGCACCTAAAGTTAGGCGCAGGAATTAGCGCTGATTTTTTTCCAGCCCCAAATTTTGAGCATCATTTATAGACTTTCTTCCTTTGTTTTCCTCTCCTGACCTAAACTTAAATGTTCCTCTGAGAATGCCACCTCTATGTGTGGCTAAAATTATGTCTAATGGCTTGAGGGGGAGGGTATGGCAGGGTTTCACGCAAGGCATGTAATATGGAGCTGTGGCAGGGATAAACCTCCAGCCTCCTGACCCCTGGTGCTGTGTTGGGCCATATTGGGCAGGGGAAGAACAAACCCTCAAGGCCCTACCTCCATTGAATGTCCTCCTCCTCTCAGTCACAGTCCTATCACCTAAGCAGGTACTCCACTGTATCCAGGCCAGCTTCTGGATCAAAATGTAATCTACTGGAATGATTTCTTGAGATAAAAATGGACAAAGACTTATGGGGTGAACAAAAAACTAAATCTTTTAGCAGGAATATATCGTGATCCAGCTGGAATCCTTTCCTTTCTTCACTGACTCACATAGAGGGGCATAATCGAAAGGGACACCCAAGTTTTGCTGAGGACGTCCTCGCAAAACGTCCCGGTGGAGGGGCAGGGAAACCCGTATTATCAAAACAAGATGGACGTCCATCTTTTGTTTCGATAATGCGGTCAAGGACGCCCAAATCTTGAAATTTAGGTCGTCCCTAGAGATGGTTGTCCCTAGACTTGGTCGTTTCTGATTTTCTGCAATAATGGAGACCAAGGACGCCCATCTCAGAAACGACCAAATGCAAGCCCTTTGGTCATGGGAGGAGCCAGCATTCATAGTGCACTGGTCCCCCTGACATGCCAGGACACCAACTGGGCACCCTAGGAGGCACTGCAGTGGACTTCATAAATTGCTCCCAGGAACATAGCTCCCTTACCTTGTGTGCTGAGCCCCCCAACCCCCGCCCCAAAACCCACTACCCCCAACTGTACACCACTACCATAGCCCTTATGGGCGAAGGGGACACCTAGATGTGGGTACAGTGGGTTTGTGGTGGGTTTTGGAGGGCTCACATTTACCACCACAAGTGTAACAGGGGAGCATGGGCCTGGATCCGCCTGCCTGAAGTGCACTGCACCCACTAAAATTGCTCCAGGGACCTGCATACTGCTGTGATGGACCTGAGTATGACATTTGAGGCACAACATATTTTTAAAGATGTTTTTTGAGGGTGGGAGGGGGTTAGTCACCACTGGGGGAGTAAGGGGAGGTGATCCCCGATTCTCTCCGGTGGTCATCTGGTCAGTTCAGGCACCTTTTTGTGCCTTGGTCATAAGAAAAACAGGACCAGGTAAAGTCGTCCAAATGCTCGATTTGTGTCGAAAGATGGGCGTCCTTCTCTTTCGAAAATGAGCCTGATTGTAACTATTTCTCTGTCTCTTTTTCAGTCTGGTTCCGTGGTTCCTCTGGTTCTTATTTTTTGATACTTTTGCTCCTCTGGATCTCTTAGATGCAATATCCTTTCCTCCTTCTCTTTTCTTTAAGCTCTGCAGAATACAGGTTGCTTTTAGACTCCTTTATTCTGACCAAGGAACTCTCAACCCAGTCAACACCAACAGAAGGTAACCTCTCCACTGAAGATCAATTTCCAAGGGAAGAAAAGTGGAGCAAAAAAAAAACCTTTCTCAGATGGTGTTCTCAACAAGGTCTTTATTCAAATCAATAAACATTATATCATCCATGTTTCTATATATATTACCAATTGTATCTGTACTCTGACATGGCATAAGTCATGACGGAAATTGTAAGCCACATTGAGCCTGCAAATAGGTGGGAAAATGTGGGATACAAATGCAACAAATAAATAAAATTCTATCAATACTCTAGGATGTATATCTTCCGGTTCAGGCAATTTGCTATTTGTCAAATTGCTCCATTACATATTCCAGGTTTGCAAAGATTTGATTCAGTTTCTTTGACTCATCAGCATATACCATTTCTGGCACTGGTATCTCTCCCACATCTTCCACAGTGAAGACCAAAGCAAAGAATTAATTTAATCTCTCTGCTATGGCATTGTCTTCCAAGTGCCCCTTTCACCCTTCGGTCATCTAATGGTCCAACTGATTCTTTTGCCAGCTTCTTGCTTTTAATATACCTAAAAAAGTTTTTACTATATGTTTTTACCTCCAACACAATCTTCTTTTCAAAGTCTTTCTTTGCCTTCCTTATCAGTGCTTTGCATTTGACTTGTCATTCTTTATGCAGTTTCCTATTATTTTCAGTTGGATCCTTCTTCCATGTTTTGAAGGATTTTTTTTTAGCTCTAATAGCTTCCTTCACCTCTCTTTTTAACCATTCTGGCTGTCGTTAGGTCTTCCTTCTTCCTTTTTTAATACATGGAATATATTTGTCTTGGGCTTCCAGGATGTTATTTTTGAACAGCATCCACGCCTGATGTAAATTTTTGACTTTTGCGGCTGCTCCTTTAAGGTTTTTTTCACCCTTCTTCTCATTTTATCATAATTTAAATGCTAATGTATTGGATTTCCTGTGTGTACTTATTCCAGAGGTTATATCAAATCTGATCATGTTATGATCACTGTTATCAAGAGGCCCCAGCACCATTACTTTCTGTACTAGATCATTCACTCCACTAAGGACTAGGTCTAGAATTGTTCCTCCTCTTGGCTCCTGAACTAGCTGCTCCATAAAGTAGTCTAAATATTTTATGTTATCTTTTTGGAAATTTAATTAGTGAACCTTTCAGATATCAATGTGGATGAGGAAGCAGAGAAAGGGAAGAAGGATGAAGAATGGAGTGAAGGTTGGAGGACTGGAGATGGGGAAAAGAGGAGGGAATAGGTTAGAAATGGATTCAACCAGGTCAGAGGTTGAAACTCTGGAAGCCAGAAATATGTCCAGATGATGCTGAGCTAAGCAAAACTGTTATAAGCTGTTAAATTAGCCAGAAGCACAGGTTGACAAGGAAGTAAAATACACTGATCAAGTAGGATTGATTCCTGCTTCTCAGTTCTAGAGACAGGGTAAGCTAAAAATCAAACCCACAAGAACAGAGAAAGGGAGCTGGCTGGAAAGGGTCCAGCAGTTATTCTGCAGGGTGCTGGTTCTGAGCAAAAAAAGTGGGATGAGGATATGTGAAGACAAGATATCATAAAAAACTTGAGATTTCTTCCCCACTCCCTATAATGGAACGATGAGCCTACTGACGGATTACCATGACTGCAGCATATTTAGGCTGATGGTTTGATGGAAGAAAAGATTGATTGACATCGAGTTTGTCGGACACAATGGAAATTTGTCAGAGAGAGCTTCTTCATGGCAGGAGGTCAGTGCTACTGACCTCCATTTAGTGGCAGATATTCAGATACAGGCTGCAAGAGGCTGGAAATGACTCAGGACTAATAAACGCATTTTGGCCCAGGCTCTTGTGTTCACTTGATGAGCCTGTAGTTACTGATTATGCACAGAACAATGAGGATCCAGATCTCAGGCAGGTCAGGCTGGACTGGTTCATTACCGAGTGGAAACAACTGTTAGTGAGTGGCAGGGATTCAGGTGTGATTTCCAAGGCAGTAGAGGGCTAGAAGGAAACTGGCGAACCTTCTGCTGTGCTAACTTAGTGTATTTGTAATTAATGTTTATGAAAGGGGAAATAAGGAGATTCAGAGACCTGGATCTCCTTATGTCCCCTTTCATAAACATTAATTACAAATACACCAAGTTGGCACAGCAGAAGGACCGCCAGAGTATGCCCTAAAAAGGTGAAGGTCCATCTTCAAGGCTAAATAGTTTAAAATGTAAATGGCAGTGTCTGGAATACAGATTCTAGGATGGGGGATTTGCTGAAAGGCCAAATGGAATCTCTCACTCACAGCTACAGTGGTTCAGAGATGAGATGCTGATTCATGCAGTATTGCGAGAGAAAAGGTGAATATGGTAAAAAGACAAGTTCACTGCAGGAGAGCAGGGATATGTGCACCCAGAGAGAAGATGGAGAATGTCTGCCCTCGGGGAACAGAGAGGTCAAGAAAAACACCCACAAGCCCAGGAAGGGTGAGATAAATGGACCAATAGTGACAGAACCTGAGACCAGGTAGCAGAGGTGGTCACAGAGGGCAGTCCTTGATTGGAGAGAAAGGTCATACTCTGCTGACCCATCGGAATAAAGATAGTAGGAATAATCAGGAAATTACAGCAGGTAGACAAAGGAATCAAGCTCAGCTGAGAAAGGGAGGAGGCTTTTGCAGGAGAATAGACCACTAATAACAAACTTTATACAAACAAGCAGAGGTGGCTGCAGTACATGTAACATTACATTGCACACAATGCATTGCTCATATATCAATGCAGGAAGTGACTGCAGCAATAAAAATCCTTAGAAGTGAGAAACATTAAAAACATTAAACACATTTTAGGGCTACATTATAAAAATTAGCATAAGGCTGCCGGGGGCAGATCACTACTATAGCTGAATGTAACTCCCCTTGAACTAATATAGAAAAAAGGCACGAGACAAATACAAATCCCTATCCTCACATATTTAGCAAATCCAGTTAATGCTTCCTCCTGTGGCTGTTATCTACCATTTTCAAAACAGCATGGATTCAGCTGGGTTCATTGACTGACTGAACCAGTACCATTTCAAAAACAGGAGGGTTCAACGAAAGTCACAAACTTTAGCTGAAGCCCCCTCCATTTTGAAAATGGCACTGGTTCAGTCAGGGGAGTAGCCATGGGTGGGCCTAAGAGGGCCTGGCCCTGTCCCCTTTTGGCTCAGACCCACACAGCAGTGGCATGCATCATTGGTGTTGCTGATGGGGTTCCCTAAGTCTCACCAGCTGAAGACATCCTTAGCCCATTGAACCCCCCAGGCAGTCAGAACACTGTGGCAGTCACTGACAGCGATCCTAGCCTCAAGCACCGGCATCCCATGCATGCTTATTTCTCGTGCATACTCAGTTCATGTGCAAGAACTCAGCGTGCATGGGGTGCAGGCATCAGTAGCTGGGAGCCCCGTCGCTGACTACCATAATGTACTGATGGCTTGGGGGTTCGGAAAGTTGAGGATGTCTTCAGCTATTGGGGATCCCTGTCAGCTAAAGTGTTCAATTTTTAAGTCTTGTAGTCTTGGTAGTGGGGAAACGGCAGGGGAGTGGAGAGGAAATGCGTTGTGCCCACCCATTGGCCCACCCCAAAATATGGCTTCTGACTACGCCACTGTTTCAGTGGAAGTTAGGAGGAGGCATTTACTGATGTAAGTTACTTTAACACACTATCCTGCTTATAATCGAACGAGAAAAACGCCCAAGTTCCGACCTAAATCGGGAGATGGACGTTTATCTCACAAAAACGAGTAAATCCATATAATCGAAAGCAATGTTTCAGTGCGTCCGTGTCGCTCGTACGTTCACGTAAAAACGTCCAAATAAGAGGCGTGTCGGGGGCGTGTTAGGGGCGGTGATACGACGTGGACGGGTACAACGTATAACGAATAGCGAAATGGCTCTGGTTGAGCGGGAAGATGGGCATAATATGATGGACCCGAAATAAAAGCGACCAGAGCAAGGGGGAAAGCGTCTTTAGACCCATTAGCGATTGTGTGTAGTTGGAGAGTGGCGATATTGTTGGTGGAAGAGCTGAAGTGGTGGTTGCAGAGAGAAAGCCGAGCGTGTTGAGTACCTGTGACGGTCGTCTGTGTGCCCTGCCTCTTTTTGTGTCTTACCCTTTGACCGTTCCTTACTCCTACTCCTTTGCTCCATCGCCCCCTTCTCCTCCCCCTATCCCTCCCCATTCACTCCTCCCACGTGTATACTCTATTCCCTGACCTCCGTTTGTCTCTGTGTTCCTGTACTGTTTGGCGAGTGAGTGGCCAGAGGGCCGTGGTGGCTGGAAGTGAAAGATCTGTGTGTGTTGCTGTTTGACTACTAGTCCTAATACTTGCACTGGTGGTGGGGATATGGATGCACTTAATGCACTTGTGGCATGCATGCTACACGAAGAGGCCACCCACCGCAGGAGGTATTCACGGCCCCGAGTGTTTAGGCCCCGCACCACCTTCCTACAACTCACTGACCAGCAGTGTCTAACAAGGTTCAGGTTTGATAGGGCCACCATTCGTCAGCTGTGTGAGCAGCTGAAACCCCTCCTTCAGCCCCAGACACGTAGGAATAACCCCATCCCTGCCCACCTCAAAATCACTTCCGCTCTCTCTGTCCTGGCCACTGGCAGTTTTCAATCCGTATTAGCTGCTAACACAGGCCTCAGCCAGGCTTCTATTTCACACTGTCTCACCCAGTTCCTGGATGCCTTTATCACTCACACCTCACACTACATCACTTTCCCCACTACCCCCCAGGCCCTGCACAACAACATGGCCGCCTTCTATGCTCTTGCTAGATTCCCCTCGGTCATCGGTGTGATAGACTGCACACACGTAGCCCTCAGACCCCCCCGGCCACACGAAGCCACCTACAGAAATAGGAAGGCATTTCATTCTATGAACATGCAAGTTGTATGTGATGCCCAGGGGGAGATATTAGACGTGTGTGCCAGGTACCCCGGCTCCAGCCACGATGCCTACATCCTACAGCACTCGGGCATCTTCCGCAGGTTCGAGCGAGGGGAGTTCATTGGTGGATGGCTACTAGGTAAGTGCAACATGCATGTACCACCCATACTAGACCTCCTCCACTGGGCAACCCTCCGCCCTGGCTTCTTCCACCACAACCCACTATCCAAATCCCCCCGTCCCCCCTGTACCTGCTCCAAGCGATACACACTCATCTATCTCATTCTGCTTTTCTGCAAAGGTGACCGAGGCTACCCGCAGAGGACATGGCTCATGACCCCCCTGATCCACCCACAACCAGGGCCAGAAGAAACCTACAACAGGAGACATCGCAGCACCCGGGGGATCACTGAGCGCACCTTTGGGTTATTGAAAAACCGCTTCCGCTGTCTGGACCGGTCTGGAGGAGAGCTGCTCTACAGTCCAGAAAAGGTGGCCAAGATCTTTGTGGCGTGCTGCATGTTACACAATTTGGCCCAGCGCAGAGGACAGCCTCTCCCAGAGGAGCCACAGCCACCACCAGAAGAGGCCCCAGATGAGCTGGAAGAGGAGCCCCCTCCACCCCCAGCCCACAGAGCAGAGCTCAATGCCTACCAGCTTGGCGTAAGAGCAAGACAAAGACTCATTGAAACAAGTTTTAGGTGAAAGTAAGTGAACATTTATTTTTTACATTAAGTGCATGTGTGTGTTCAACCCCACCACCACCACCACCACCACTCCCCTCCCACACCCACCCCCCTCCCACCAACCCTCACCCTACAGCATGTCCCATCATTTTCCCCTTCCCTTCCCCCGTCCCCTCCTACCCCTCCCATGCCCTTCCTTTGCAGCTGGTGCTGCACGGGAAGTTTCTTCACCCTCTTCTGAGCTGCTGCTCCCAGTGTCCTCCTCCTCCCTATCCCCACAGCAGCCTGCGGCTTCGGCTGCACCGTGGAAATCGGGCCACCTTCTTGGTTCTAGTGGTCTGGCCACAGGACCCAGAATGGGAGCAGATTTGGTGGGTGCTGCAGGAGTGGGTGCGGAGGCTGAGGATCGCAATGCCCACCTCTTTGCTGGTGGTTGGTGGTGGTCAGTGGAGGAGGATGTTGATGGCAGGGGCTGCTCCAGCAGCACGGGGGCTGGAGTAGGCACGGTGCCCTGAGGGCGCAGGTGTTGGATGCTCTGCTCCAGCCGTTTCAGTTGCTGGAGCACCTCCTGGTGGCCTTCACGTTGCGCCTGGAGGAGTTCCTGGTGAGCTCGCTGCTGTGCCTCCAGTGCTTGGCGCTGCAGCTCCAGTTTCTGCTGCCGGTACTCCTCCAAGCGCACGTTGTGGCGGAGTAGTTCCGTGGCCAGCCGCAGGAGTTGCCTCCTTTGGCCGGATGGCCTCTGGCGGGGAGCTGGGCCCTCCTCCTCCTCACCAAAGTCCTCCGGTGCTGGAGGTGCGGCCTCTGCTGGTGCTGCAGGTGGTGGTGGTGGTGGTGGCAGAGGCTGGACAGCTGGTGCTGCAGGTGGTGGTGGTGGTGGCAGAGGCTGGACAGCTGGTGCAGGTGGTGGTGGACGCAGAGGCTGCACAGCTGGTGCAGGTGGTGGAGGCAGGACTGCTGGTGCTGCAGGCTGTGGAGGTTGAGGCTGGACTGCTGGTGTAGGGCGTTGGCCTTGCATGCCACTAGGGCCAGCCTCCTCTGAGTCATCACCTGTATAGCACAAGAGTGAGGAATAGTGTTGGTGCAAATAACCCACTTTTGTCTTTCAGCATTCATATACATTGGCATGTCCCCCAACCTGATGACCCAGCAAAGAGATGGTGAGGAGGAATGGAATTGACACGGGTGCGAAAGAGAGAGCCCCACAGGCAGCTGGGTAGAGGTGGTGGATGAGCAGCCAAGAGACGGACACCACTCACAACGTTGTGGACAAGCTGTTAGTTGTATAATTGTTACATTGAACAACATTGCAGCATGTGTTGTGTTACTACTGACTTGCTAAACTGCATAGAACTGCTTTATGACCCCCATTACAGGCTCCTTCAGTTGAATGCATGTGGCCCACACTCAGTAGAGCACAGAGGTCACAGGAGGAACTAGGCACAGTTTGTTAATGGGAAAATAGGAGGGAGTAGTAGGGAAGGACGGCCCCCAAAGTTCTGCCACAGTAGTAACCTACACACACCCATAGGAGCCAACTGGAAAGTAGTATTGGGGGTGCTAAGCCCAGTGACCAACACTCCTCCCTGCACAGCTACATGATCTTTCCTCAATATTGGGGGTGCTCACACACACATACAGCACCCACCCTGTCTGCTTGCTCCTATAACACACATGACCACTACCACTACTCAAATAGAGCTTACAATTCAATAAATATGGGCACACAGGACAAGTAAGAGGAAACCCAATGACAACGGTAGGGATAGGGAGTAAGGGTAGAGAGCTAGTGAGTAGGGGTTACCAGGTCACAACAGCATCATAAAGGTGGCCTGTTAATATACATAAAGACAGCCAGAGATACTCCCCCCCCCACCTCCCTCCTCCTGCCCCCCACTCCTCACCTCCCTCCCCCTGACCCCAACTTCTATAACACAAGTGTACTGCAGCACAACAGATACCCCAACTGCATAATGAAACACCTACCTGAGTCCTCAGCCTGGCCCGAGGTGTCCAGGGAGCCAATCCCGTGGATGCCCTCCTGGGGTAGGAGGGAGTGCACCATCAACTCCATGGGCGTGAGGTTGGCAGTGTCATTGCCTGGGGGATTGGCCCCCGCCTTCCTCCGAACATCCCTCCTCAGCTTCCGCCACTTCCTCTTGCAGTCCTCCACGTCTCTCCCAGCATGGAAGACAGCATTCAGGCTGTCCCGTACTGCCTCCCATTCGCGCTGCTTTATTGTTGCAGCCAGCCTCTGCCCTGTGGGAGCAAACAGACTCCGGTGCCGCTGTACTATTTCTTGGACCAGGAGCTCCACCTCTGCTTCAACAAAATTACCCTTCCGGGTCGGCGGCATGCGTGGTGGCATTGTACCAATGGGGTTTTCGAAAATACGGAGTGGGCGTTTATATAGGCGCCAAGAACGCCCATTGAGACGGGGGAATAGGCGTTTCTGATATGGGCGTTTGTTGTTCCATTTTACACACAATTCCTAAGCGTGCCCAGCTCAGATAGCGATTAGGAACACATGGTTTCGATTATGAGTAGATAAGTATGGGCGTCTCCACCTGCCTTCCCTTTCTTCATTGCCAATTTACCTGCCATTTCCTGCACTGAAACCTTGCCGGTTGTTCGTAATAATCATTTACAGGGTTTTACCCTCACTTATATGAAGGTATGTGTTTAGCAATGTATGCTTGGGTACACCTGTGTATTTAGGGGGGGGGGGGGGAATTATTATTGGCCCTCAGCCACCACGCCTTCCGTTTCCTGTCTTCCACATCCCCTGATGCTCCCTTCCTTTCTCCCATTCTCTCTGCCTGGTTGTAGCAGGCAGTGTGTGGGGGCCAAGAATTTAGTACAGTCGGCCCAAATCATGCACCCCTCGGTAAGGGTCATTTCAATGAGGGAGATGTGCAGCTAATGTTCCAGAAGATAAAAGGCGCACTACACAGTCTTGAAACAGACGTTCATGGTAAGCTCTCATTTGTCTGCCACCTCTTCTCTTTGTGCTCATAGTCAAGGAGTGTGCATTCACTGTATGTATGTAGTCTGGAGTCAGATGTTAGGTAGCTCTGTTTTCACCAGGTTCCTCTGCACTGTACTGTGGGGTTGGCAGGTCCTCAGTGGTGTGGGCCAGTTGTTGGAGGTGCTGTATTGGTTCCCGGTAGGTTCCATCTTCCTTGTTTATGTGGTGTACCCCAGTCCCCATTTATCAAGTGGCCACCCATTCTCAAGGTCCATAGGCGGGGGAGGGGAGAATGATTAATGCAATGGATGTGTATAGCACATTATGGAACACCTTCCTAAATTGCTCCATAGGTAGTAGGGAACATGCACATTACATTGTTTTTAATCGGTAGCCTGGACAAAATGATCGAGGTGGCTACAGGTAGTGCCACTGAGGCCTATGACGTGGTGGTGAGAGAGAGGGGTGTGTGTACAGGTACCAACCCAAAGTAACTGGTGGTGGCTAAAGCCTGGTGGCTGCTGTGGCCTAGTGGTTAGAGCACCAGCCTTATAATCATAAGGTTGCTGGTTCAAATCCCACCTAAGGCAAGTCACTTCAAGAACAAAGTTTGATACAAACCCAGAATACTTGAATGTAACACACCTTGATGGACTACTGGAGAAAGTGTGATCACAGCTGCAAATAATGAGCACCATTTTTATTTGTGCCCTTCTCTAACACAAGTATTACATTGCAACTGTGATGAAGTAACCATCCATCTATTGGGTTTCCCATTGTTTCCCTTTTGCTCCTCAGCATTATATACCATAGCTGATGTATTCAATGTGAAAATATGAGCCAGCTGTTTGTAGGTCCTTCTTGGCCCCCCCCCCCCCCCACCAATGTGGCTTGTGGGTAAGGATATGTGTCCATCAGACAGCAAACACTGTGTATGTGGTACCTGGAGTTATGTGGAAGTGTGTACCTGGCAGATCACACGTGGTACACTATTAATCTCTTATTGATGGCACTCTGTATTGTGGGTCAGTATGGTGGAGGGGAGGGAGGGAGGGAGGGAGAGAGAGATGCTGGCTGGCCATTTTTATTAATGAACACAAATATCCATCCAGCCTCCCCGGCCCAACCCCCCTGCACATATGGCCATGCAGGTTGGAATGAAGAGGTGGCGGTCTGTATGGCCAACATTCTCAGACATACATCACCTTCTCATTCACACAGCACATTTAATGCTATGCATATTGCTGCCTCCTTCCTCTCAACTCAACAGCACCATTTGGTGATATGTAATGCACAAGGGAGACAAACACACACACACACCCTGATAGTTATATTGTAAGAGAAACATTTATTTCCCCCCCACCCCCACCCCTACAAAATAACCCCCAACAATGCCCTCCTCCCCCCCACAACTCCCCACACAACCCCAACAATTCTCTCCCCCCCCCACAGAACCCCCAACATTTCTCTCCCCCCACACACACAACCCCATCAATTCCCTCTCCCCCCCACAGAACCCCCAACATTTCCCTCCCCCCACACACACAACCCCAACAATTCCCTCCCCCCCCCACAGAACCCCCAACATTTCCCTCCCCCCACACACACAACCCCAACAATTCCCTCCCCCACCCACTCCCCACACCCCCAACAGGCCCCCCCCTATTTAAATTAAGGGCGGCCACGCCCTCTGAGCAAGGCCCTCTGTAGCAGGGCAATGAGCAGGCCCAGCAGTACCCTTAGTGGGCCCTGGAGCTGCTCATTGCCCTGCCGTAGGGCTCTCATCTCCTGCAGCAGCTGGTGCTGGCCAACTAGAAGCTGCTGCTGGCCATCTACCAGCTGCTGCAGGAGCCGCACCACCGTTGCAGGGCCAAAGGCTGGAGGTGGGCCAGGGGACATTGAAGATGATGGCCCAGGAGATAGAGGTGGGCCAGGCGATGGCGCTGGCTGAGGCGATGGAGGTGCCTCAGGGGATGGAGATGGCTGAGGGGAGGGAGATGCCTCATATGGAGGTGCAGGTGGGGAGGGGTCCTGATGTATGTCCTCATCCTCATCAATGATGAGGACCCCCTCCTCCGAGTCCTCCTCCTCCTCCTCCTGGTGGCCCGCCTCCTGGCCTGGCTGCTCCTCCTCCTCCTCCTCCTCATCCAGGTGCCCCTCCTCTTGCTGTTCCTCCTCCTCCTGCTCCTCCTGCTCCTGCTCCTCCTCCTCCTCCTGGAGGTGGTGGCCCTCCTCATCAGCACGCTCGGCTTCCTGCTGGTGGAGCCCTGTGTATGTAAAAGGAGTGTGATTGAGATCAGTGCATACAACATGGCTTGCATAGTGCAGTAGCTGGGTGGCGTGAGGCAGGGGATGGGGCAGGGTGTGGTAAGGTGTAGCCTATGCCCATGGGGAATGAGCTGCATCAGATGACATGACACAGAACCCTGGACCCTCCTCTGACACACACCACGCAGGACATGTTGCCATACCAAATTCATTGCTGACCAGCATGTTTGCATTGTGAGATGCAACGAGGGGTTGATGGGCAGTTGTTGTAGGAGTTATTGGGGGGGGGGGGGCAGTGGGAAGGGTGTTGAGCACAATTCTTTTATGTGAGTTAGGCCATAACATGCAGTAAAAGTAGGGCCTCAGGCAGCTGTACCAGGACACACTAATCAGCCACCACAGTAAGGGGAATAGTAAAGTGTGGCATATCATCTCATTCATCTCGGGGGGATGGTCGGACGTTGCAGGCACGCTCATGGGAGAACCCCTGCAACCTGCATCCTTGATCTGGGACAGATATGGTATTACTTACTAGGTGGCTATTAGGCACATGGGAATTGATATTTTACAACACATTTGCATTATTCATGAAATGTATGTAGTAATCTGTACAGGTGTCCTGTTTTTGAATACTTACGGCGAGCCCTGAGGTGCCTTCGCACCGCCCGGATGAGGTCGGGCCTCTCCCGCCTCACATGGCGGAACCGCCTCCTGAGGGACTCCAGGTCCCGGTGGACTCCAAAGCGTCTGTAAGATATAAGTTTGTAGAGCAGGGGTCAGGGGGGTTGGTCCTTTTTGTCCTCTGCACACATTCATTTGCTATTCACATACCAGAGAGAGAGGGTCTACAGTGTTGGGGGGGGGCACCTCCATTGGTACTGAATCATAGGAGCCACCTTTTTAACATTTTGGGGGGTGGAACCCCCAGTGGAGATGACCCCTCCCTCCATACATACAAGGCATTTATTTGATATTGGGGGTGGGGTAGTCAAGCACCCACAGCAGCCACCGAGTTGGTTCCTATGCAGATGATGCCAGAGAGGTGGGCATGAGGCCAGACAGTACCGTTTGTATACATTATAATGTATGCTTGTTAAACTACTTTATATGTGTTATCATGACCATGTTATAAAGTATGGTATAGGTTTCATTGGTCTCATGCTTCCACTATTCGGATGCGTTGTAACCCACTGGCTGCAAAGAGGGGTTGGAAAATGTGGCCTTCACATAACTAACGAAATTGTCACATAACACTAATAGAATAGTCACATACCTAACCTAACGAAATACATTCTTGTAGGGATGTGGGAATGGTGGTTGTTTCAATAACATACAAATTATTAGTGATTGTGCATGTTCCTATATTACTCATGATCCTTGCATGGACACTCCAGTTACTGCTGGTAACATTGATGACGGAGCTGTTATATGTGTAGGTACAGGAGGGGAGGGGGGTTGGGCCATAACCTTACCTTTCTAGCCTGTCCCGGATGCGGGACCAGGCTCGCATGGCCTGCAGCCTGGGGGGCAGGTGGTGGTGCTGTACAAAAAGGCGATGGCGGTGCCTTAGGCACAGCCTGACGAGCAGCAAGCTCTCTTGTTCACCAAAATTCGGCTCTCGCCGTTGTGCCATTTTTCCATGTGTTGGAAAAGAAGTGCCTTATATAGACGACCTTGCGTGAGGGACTTCGTTTCATGCACAGCTCCATATATGGATGACCATTCCATATATGGCCCCTATCAGCACGTGGACGCCCTCGTAAGCATAGACGTCTTTGACGTGCACATGTCTGCACGTGTGTGGAACGTGTCTTATATAGATGAGTATGACGCACCCCACCCGACCCTTTTCACATATACACAATATGCATATAGCTGCATGTTCAGTAGGTGTACAGTGCATGCAGATCCGGACATTCAGATGGGCACATATGATGAAAGTATGGGTGGAGCAGCATGATATGTCTGTAGTTGACACATATACGCGTTCCTCATATTTTCCCATACCTGGATGGCCTGAACAACATGTACTGTACTTGCGATACACCTATGTACATTATTTTACACATCACGTGATTTGGTCGTTTGCACCTGCAATAATCGACCGTGTTAGGGCGCCCAATTTAGTCACGCTTATGCGCTCGTCATTTGATTGTTTTCTTACAGGGATAATCGATTATCGAAAAACGCCCACACTATTTTCCCATTATACATGTCTATTTTTGGACGTTTTCGTAAGAACATCCTAATTCGTACTTGGACGATCTTTCCATTATGCCCCTCCAAGTAGTACAATTTTTGATAGGGCTCCTCAGAGTCTTTCTGCCCTAGCACCCCAAGACAGGTTAAGATGGCACTGCAGTCAAGAAGCCATTAGACTGCAACTCTTCAAGTAAAACAGTGTAGGCAATCATACTGAAAAGGTCTCCAGCATCCTTTTACTATGATTCGTGGAGTTGTGGAAAGTAACTGCTTCCAGAAAACTGTGTACTCATGAGCCTTGAAAGCAGTTACTAATTAACCTGAATCCCTTGTTCCTGACGGCCAAACATATTTTAGGATGTGAGGGCAAGAGGAGGGAAAACCAATATAACCCCTGCTACTTTCAGTAAATTGTCTTGCGAAAGACAGAGCTGAAGTCCAGGTATTTGCTTAATGTAGGCTGTTGGTGCCCCTGCTGCTGTCACTTCACTGGTGTCTGACTGGAAGGATCCTCTCCTTAATCAGAGTAAAGGGAAGACAAAATGAAAGCTGGCACCTACCTCCTTCTTACCCTGCTTTATTGTTTCAGTAGTGTCTTGGCGGCAAGAGTGGTGAGTCCTGATGTTTTTAGTGGCTTTCTGCCTTAGGGACTTTAATGCAGTTGCTAAGTTTCTGCCCTCTCCCTCCCCCACTCTTTCACATACAGTGCTATGGATGGTATTGTGTAAATGCTGGATTTACATACTGGGTTTACATGCCACTGTGCACATATATATCCTAGTCATTTATAGAATCTGAGGTGCTAACTGTTGGCACCCACTTTAATGGTGGTTATCCCATATACAAAATCAACTTAGGAGGCTGTTGCAGTGTACTGCTGTGCAAACACTTTTCTTAAATATTTATTTATTTATTATATTTGTATCCCGCACTTTCCCACTAAAAGCAGGCTCAATGCGGCTTACATAGTAATATAACACAGAATTTTGTTATGTAAAGTAGGAAATTAAGTTTAACATAGTAGAAGGATGGATGAGTAGTAAATGGATGGGTAGGTAGGTAGAGACAGGTGATAGAGAGAGGGTAAGGTGGGAGATAGATTCTGGGTACCTTAAAAGAGAAAGTACAAAGTGAGATCATTGGTATTCCAGAATCTTCAGACCTTTTAGTACAAGAAGAGTGCTGGGTAGACTTCTATGGTCTGTGCCCTGAGAAAGGCAAGAACAAATCAAATTCAGGTATACATATAAAGTATCACATACCATGTAAATGAGTTTATCTTGTTGGGCAGACTGGATGGACTGTACAGGTCTTTATCTGCCGTCATTTACTATGTTACTATTTAATGCAAACTAAATTAAGTGGAGGAGTGGCCTAGTGGTTAGAGCACTGATTTTGCAACCTAGAGGTGGCCGGTTCAAATCCCACTGCTGTTCCTTGTGATCTTGGGCAAGTCACCTAACCCTCCATTGCCTCCTGCAACAGAAAAATATCCAGTATACCTGAATGTAATTTACCTTGAGCTACTACTGAAAAAGGTGTGAGCAAAATCTAAATAAATAAAGTATGAGGATAGGCCTATCTGAAGAGAAGTTTTTAGTTCTGATGGGAATTTTTCCAAAACAAAAGCCTTTTGGACTTCTGAGAGGAGTTAATTCCAAAGAAATGGAGCTAGTAAAGCCTGAACAATAAAAGCTGGACTGTTTTATAAAAGAAATGCAGAAAAGAGTAGGTGGGTCAGAATGGAGACAGTGAGAGGTTTGCATAGCAGCATGCTTGAGCAGAAACACAATGTGGGGTGAAACCACCAGAGTGAAAAGATAAGAAACTAGAAAACTGCTTAATATGTAACAGAGTGGAGAAAGGGTGTGATGTGAGAGTAGAAAGATAGCTGAAAACAAATCCATGCAGTCAATTTCTAAAGAAAGGTCAAAAGAGTCAGAGTAAACAATACTGTGGTTCCCAAACCTGATCCTGGAGGCACCCTAGCCAGTCAGGTTATCAGGATATCCACAATGAATATTCATGAGAGAGATTTGCAACCAGTGGAGGCAGTGAATGCAAATCTCTCTCATGAATATTCATTGTGGATATCCTGAAAACCTGATTGACTACATGTGCCTGGCGGTAATTCCAAGTTTGGTGCGTACTGAAAACACACGATTGAAAATAATTTTCTATTGTCTACTGCGGGGGTGTTCCCGGCAGTAATCAGCAGTTGGTGCGTGCTGGACGGTTACCATGCGGGTAACGCGTGAGCCCTTACTGCTAAGTCAATGGGTGGCATTAAGGGCTCAGGCTGTAAATAGACATGTGCTGGTTTTCATTTTGCCACACATCCATTTCCCGGCCCAAATCTCCCCTTTTTACCAGACGCGCTGGAGAAATGTTCCAGCGCTCATCCAATACACACTACCAAAGGCCACTTTTTGGTGCGCCTTTGTAAAAGGGCCCCTCAAAGAAGAAAAACTAGTATTGTGTTCAGTTTTGGAGGCCGCATCTTGCGAAGGATGTTAAAAAAATGGAAGCAGTGCAAAGAAAAGCTACGAGAATGGTATGGGATTTACGTTCCAAGATGTATGAAGAGAGGCTTGCTGACCTGAACATGTACACCCTGGAGGAAAGGAGGAACAGGGGTGATATGATACAGACGTTCAAATATTTGAAAGGTATTAATCCGCAAACGAATCTTTTCCGGAGATGGGAAGGCGGTAGAACGAGAGGACATGAAATGAGATTGAAGGGGGGCAGACTCAGGAAAGATGTCAGGAAGTATTTCTTCACGGAGAGGGTGGTGGACGCTTGGAATGCCCTCCCGCGGGAGGTGGTGGAGATGAAAACGGTAACGGAGTTCAAACATGCGTGGGATATGCATAGAGGAATACTGTGCAGAAGGAATGGATCCTCAGAAGCTTAGCTGAAATTGGGTGGCGGAGCAGTTGGGGGGAAGAGGGGGAGGTGGTTGGGAGGCGAGGATAGGGGAGGGCAGACTTATACGGTCTGTACCAGAGCCGCTGATGGGAGGCGGGACTGGTGGTTGGGAGGAGGGAAATACTGCTGGGCAGACTTGTATGGTCTGTGCCCTGAAGGGGACAGGTACAAATTCAAGGTAAGGTATACACTTATAGGTTTCTCGTTGGGCAGACTGGATGGACCATGCAGGTCTTTTTCTGCCGTCATCTACTATGTTACTATGTTACTATGTAACAGATGAAGTAACCAATCTCAGGTCATGAGTGAGAATGTACCTGATGATATATGACTGTAAAAATGATAAGAACAAAAAGCAATAAGCTTAAAACACATTTTCAAATCTACTGGGAGCCAGTGTACTGTGATTAAAAAGGGTGTTCTGTCCCATCGTTTTACCCCATACTAACTTTGCTGCTGTATTGTGTAGCAGCTGAAGTTGAGATAAAAACTTTTTCTGCAAATCTCCTTGAATCAGGTTGCAATAATCCACATAACATCATGTTTCTGCTCACACAAACTATTGTAGGCCTGAATTACTCAAGAATGTGTGATCTACTTAACCATATGCAAAACTTTAACCTTTTTTTTAATACAACTGAAATCTGATCCTCCATTGAGAGAGAGAGGACTCAACAATAAATCATGAGCTTTTTCATGTTCTAAGGGTTGCATTCTTCAAGATGACCCTAGAAGTGTATGTGCAATTTCTGCATCATGACTTTTGTATATGTTGGTAGTATCATAAGTTGGGGTGTGTGGTAAAAAAGCAGTCTAAATCAGCACGGCCAATTTTTCTAGACTTTTAGGGGTGAATTCTATAAATTGTGCCTAAAAAATCGGAACTGAAAAAAAAAAACACGCTTAAGAGTTATTCTATAAGCCACGCCTAAAGTTAGGTACGGTTTAATGAATAGTGCTTATGTCCTGGGGGTTGAACGTAACTTTAGGTGTATCCATTTGCACCAACAAAAATGTGGTGCAGATGCCCCGCCTATATTTATGCACGGAACCTTCTTAGTCTATAATTGCATACATAACCCAAAATTACACCCACCATTGGGACATGTGTAAAATTTAGGTGTGGATCACTTGCCTAAATTAATGAGCATAGATCTTTGATTCCAATTAGCACCAATAATTGCTCATTAGAAAGTCAATTCTTGGCACTAATTGGCTTGTTATTGAAATAAATTGCATGCGCAAATTGGGCGCATGCCCAAATTTGTGCATGCAATTTTTGGCAACTTTTATAGAATTACGGCCCGATTCTATATATGGCGCCTAAAATTAATGCATACTAGTCAATTATGCCTAAGCGTATTCTAAATACTGCACTTAGATTTACGTGCAGTATTTAGAATATGCTTAGGTGTAGTTAATCTATACGCGTCCATTTACGCCAATGAAAAGCTAGTGCAAATCCCTGCATGTAGATTTACATGCACTGGCCCATGTTTTATAACAACGTGCGTAGATTTTGGAATGCCCACAAAATGTCCATTTCCATGTTCGCTAAGCCTGTGCATGGTAGAATTTATGCGCAGTACATTGCAGAATACGCTTATCAATGTATGCGCATAAATTCTAATTTTTGCCAATTATTGCTTGTTAAGAGCTGTTAACAATACTTAACAGCTTGTTGAAACAATTAATCTACGCACGTAGTTATAAAATACACCTAGATTTATGCGTGGAATCATGCGTAACTCTAGGTGTGCTATATAGAATCATGGGGTTAGGGGTTTGATTCATTAGCAAAAAATGCTGGGCCTATTTAAGAAGCTTAATTAAGCAGTTAACGCAGGAATTAGTGTGTGCTAACAACACAGTTGCTGACAGTTAACATGCATTAAATACTACAGTAATCCTCAGGTTCTATATTTGGTGCCCAGATTTGTGTGGCCAAATGTGTGCACATGCCTAAGGTGTGCATGCAAATTAATTGAGTAACGAGCCCTTAATTATCAATAGTTGGGCGCTAACAACTAACTATTAAAGTTAATTGGCACTCATTAAAATTTGTTTGCACATCTGGCTATTCTGTAAGACACGATGCCTAACTTTACTAGTGCATAACACAATAGGGGGCATGGCCAATGGGAGTTTTGAAAAGTTGTGCGCATAGTTCTAACTTGGGTGGCAGCATTTACATCAGGTTTCAGCAGTCGTAAGTTGTGCACCTAAAGGTAGGCACAGGAATTGGCGCTACGCGTTATTCTATAATGGATATCCGCCTATATATTTTGGCACCCAGTTTTGAGCACCCCCCTAACTGCCTAATGCTGAACGGATAGTGAATGGGTAGGGACTGTGTCTCATAATGCACGGTAAATTACCATGAGTTAGTGTGATGGGTCACAACAATAAACACAGAGGAAACAACCCTCACAAACAGCACAGGTGCACAACCACAGCGAAGATGCAGATAAAATTTACAGATGACAGTGAATGAGTATCTCTGATAACAAGAGATACTCATTCACTTTGTTTTTGACTGCGTGTGTATCGTACAGACATTATCTGCTGGATTCTATATATCGCGCTTAGCATTCTGTGCCTAAATCTAATGTTAATCCATAACAATGTGCATAACTTAATTGGCTTAACAAGCCAATCAGCATTGTTAAGAGCACTTAACAAGCAATAATAAGCACTAATCAGCAATAATTAGAATGTACACCCATAACTTGCTATATGCTGTAACTCACTGCGCCTAAATTCTAATGCACCCAGCCCAAAAGAGGCATGGTTATGGGTGGGGAAATGGACATTTCGTGGGTGTTCCCAAATGTACGTGCATTATTATAGAATATGGCCCAGTCTGCGTAAATCTATGTGAAGGATTTACACCACATTTTCGTTGGTGTACATGGATGTGCGTAGTTTTAGGTGCTGGGATATCAACTAAGCATATTCTATATACTGCACTTAAATCTTATAGAATACGCTTAGGTGAAAATGATTTCCTCGTGGATTTTCCAGGCGCCATGTATAGAATCTCCCCTGTGCGCTGAATAGTTCCGACATGGTTGTTCCACACATCCAATAGAGACTCCTGATGCAGGCCTTTGGACAAAACACAAGCCCGTATTGAGCCAGTGGGTGCAATAAAGAACTGGACTTTACAGTGTCATCTGCCTATTTATTGGCACCTTCGCTGTGGTTGTGCGCCTTAGTGCACATGCTATTCTTGACCCACTACAATCTGGTTTTCGCCCTCTCCACTCAACCGAAACTGTGCTTACTAAAGTCTCTAATGACCTATTACTGGCTAAATCCAGAGGTCAATATTCCATCCTCATTCTTCTTGATCTTTCCGCTGCTTTTGACACTGTCGATCACAGCATACTTCTCGATACCCTGTCCTCACTTGGATTCCAGGGCTCTGTCCTTTCCTGGTTCTCTTCCTACCTCTCCCTCCGCATCTTTAGTGTTCACTCTGGTGGATCCTCTTCTACTTCTATCCCTCTGCCTGTCGACGTACCTCAGGGTTCTGTTCTTGGTCCCCTCCTCTTTTCTATCTACACTTCTTCCCTTGGTTCATTAATCTCATCCCATGGCTTTTCCTACCATTTCTTTGCTGATGACTCCCAAATCTATCTTTCTACCCCTGATATCTCACCTTGCATCCAAACCAAAGTTTCAGCGTGCTTGTCTGACATTGCTGTCTGGATGTCTCAACGCCACCTGAAATTAAATATGACCAAAACCGAGCTTCTCATTTTCCCCCCCAAACCCACCTCCCCGCTCCCCCCGTTTTCTATTTCTGTTGATGGCTCTCTCATTCTCCCTGTCTCCTCAGCTCGAAACCTTGGGGTCATCTTTGACTCTTCTCTCTCCTTCTCTGCTCATATCCAGCAGATTGCCAAGACCTGTCGTTTCTTTCTTTACAACATCCGTAAAATCCGCCCCTTTCTTTCCGAGCACTCTACCAAAACCCTCATCCACACCCTTGTCACCTCTCGTTTAGACTACTGCAATCTGCTTCTTGCTGGCCTCCCACTTAGTCACCTCTCCCCTCTCCAGTCGGTTCAAAACTCTGCTGCCCGTCTCATCTTCCGCCAGGGTCGCTTTACTCATACTACCTCTCTCCTCAAGACCCTTCACTGGCTCCCTATCCATTTTCGCATCCTGTTCAAACTTCTTCTACTAACCTATAAATGTACTCACTCTGCTGCTCCCCAGTATCTCTCCACACTCGTCCATCCCTACACCCCTTCCCGTGCACTCTGCTCCATGGATAAATCCTTCTTATCTGTTCCCTTCTCCACTACTGCCAACTCCAGACTTCGCGCCTTTTGTCTCGCTGCACCCTACGCCTGGAATAAACTTCCTGAGCCCCTATGTCTTGCCCCATCCTTGGCCACCTTTAAATCTAGACTGAAAGCCCACCTCTTTAACATTGCTTTTGACTCGTAACCACTTGTAACCACTCGCCTCCACCTACCCTCCTCTCTTTCTTCCCGTTCACATTAATTGATTTGATTTGCTTACTTTATTTATTTTTTGTCTATTAGATTGTAAGCTCTTTGAGCAGGGACTGTCTTTCTTCTATGTTTGTGCAGTGCTGCGTATGCTTTGTAGCGCTATAGAAATGCTAAATAGTAGTAGTAGTAGTAGTAGTAGTAGTAATATGAAGCACTTAACGGTACTTCAGTAGATGGTGTTAAGTGTATCTGCATTACTTCCAGTACAAGTACTGCACAGTAAAGAGTACATTACTGTATTTTAGTAAACAGGCTCATGTGCTGGGATGATGCACAGAGCGAATTCTATAACAGCTGTTCTGCATAGAATCACAATTATAGAATACTAACTTAAGTTCTCAGTTTCGCAATTAACCTTAGGCATGACCACTTAACCCATGTCAAAGGCTGGTGTAAGTGCTCACACCTAACTGTTGGCAGCTAGGCGAATAACCCCTAATATTCTATAATCTACGCATGTAATTTGTAGGCATGCAATGAAGCTACTAAGTAGTAAATTTAAAACAAACCAGAGAAAATATTTCTTCACTCAATGTGCAATTAAACTCTGGAATTCATCGCCCGTGATGTGGTAAAAGCAGTTAGCTCAACAGGGTTTAAAAAAAGGTTTGGATCATTTCCTAAAAGAAAAGTCCAAAAGGCATTACTAAGGTAGACTTGGAAAACTTCACTGCTTATTTCTAGGATAAGCAGCATATAATCTATTTTACTTTTTAGGATCTTGCCAGGTACTTGTGACCTGGATTGGCCACTGTTAGGATACTGGGCTTGATGGACCTTCGGTCTGTCTCAGTATGGCAACACTTATGTTCTTAGGCACACCCCTGACTCACCCATGTCCCTTCCACTGTCACACCTCCTAGAAGTTATGCATGACAGAAATTGCACACGCAGCTTCCAGAATAGCGACTAAGGTCAGTTACATACACAACAGTCAATTGGTGCCAATTAACACCAATTTAAGTGTTAACTCCAATTAACAGCCAATTAATAAATTAAGTTGAACACGCATCTGACCTTATTATATAAACTGGGCTGTGCACGCTAAGCATAAAGCTGATTTTTATAGAATTAGAGGGGGTGGGGGGGTAAGTGTATTGTTTCTGCGTTAACTGTATGGGAAGATGCTGAGAAGTCCCCCAACAATTTACATGGTGACTTTGCAATTTCCGCACATATCGGCAATAAACTATAACATTAGTAAATAGAGGCCATATAAGTATTCTCTATAGTAATATCATTGATTTTTGGGAGATGTATTTACTGAAGTGCACTGTAGCTTCATGAATTAAAATTCATGTAATTTCTAGGACAAAATGGGATTTCTTAGCAATGGATCTAGTCGAATACACACCTCAGAACATGGAGCCTCAGAGAACAGAAGTAAGATTTATTTATCTTTATTTACTTTCATGCACGTTTTGTCATTATCTCTGTTAAGATTTTGTTACCATGTGCTGTAATACTGTAACATACTGACTGACCAGAGGGGAAAACCCCTCCAGTTTCTTGAAATCAGAAGTCAGAAGGTTCTAGTGCAAGATTCTGGGCACATTTGCAAAGACTTTTAAAGTGTTTATTTAACTTAAAATGCACTTGTAACCTCCCATCTCACCATTTCCTGTAAGAAAGGGGCATTTAGGGGTGGTGGTTCATTTTCAAAAGCAGGAAGAATTACTTCGAGGGCCCTTGAGTGCCAATTCACAAAAAAGGCTTCACACAGGACTTTGTTCCAAAACGTTTTACTGTAAGTAGAAGTCTTTAGCAAAGTACATTTGTGAGAGATAACCCATTTTAGCCTAATGATAAGAGCAGCAGGCTGGGAAGCCAGAGTTCAAGTCCCACTTCAGCTCCAAGCCACTTAACTCTCCATTGCCTCAGGTACAAAATCAGATTGTAAGCCCTCCTGGGCCAGAAAAACATCTACTGTACCTAAATAAATGTAACTCCCTATGAGCTACAAACAGAGCCAGTATAAGGATACTGAATCTTCAATCTTATGTCCTTAAGCCCTCCCCCTCATTTACATTTGGGGCCCATAATCTGTGCCCCCAAGACTTCATAGGGCTCATTTTCAAAACAAAACAAAACAAAACAAAAATCCAAAAAACATCATAAGGTAAGGTGGCAGATTGACGTTTTTCTCTCAAAAATGTCCAAGTTGCAATTTTTGACACTCTAATTTTAGATGTTTTTCGCGACAGTTTGTCCAGATTTCAAGGGGGTGTGTTGGGGGGGGGGGGGGGGGGGTTCTGCAGTAACAGAACAAAACAAGGCTACAGTAGCAGACTTGGAGGAACTGATGGAGATGGAGAGGTACATTGAGGAGGTCTACAGGGACATTGTAGAGAAGTCCCACTTCTAGTCTAGCAGCCCCTGTTCTACCTTGGAGGAGGGAGGTCTTCTATAAGGAGAGCGTCACCCTGGTGAAGTAGGAAGTAATCCTATAGCCAGGACCTGCCCACCAGGGGATGGACTATCCTCTCGCACTGAGGATGTGTCTCCAAGAGCTTCTGCCCAGAAGGGAAGGGTTAGGACATCTGTTGTAGTTGGTGATTCGATCAGTAGGCATGTAGATAGCTGGGTGGCTGGTGGGCGTGAGGATCATCTGGTAACTTGCCTACCTAGTGTGAAAGTGGCGGACTTTACCCGTCAATAGATAAGATTTTAGATCATGCTGGGGAGGAGCCTGCTGTCTTGTTATATGTGGGTACCAATCACTTAGGAAAATGTGGGAGGGAGGTTCTGGAAGCCAAATTTAGGCTCTTAAGTAGAAAGCTGAAATCCAGATCTTCCAGGGTAGCATTTTCAGAAATGCTCCACATTCAATGCACAGGACCCTAGAGGCTGGCTGAGCTCCACCATCTCAATGCGTGGTTGAGATGATGGTGCGTGGATGAGGGATTTAGATTTACTAGGAACTGGACAATAATCTGGGGAAGGGGGAGCCTGTTCCAAAAGGATAGGCTCCACCTTAGCCAAGATGGAACCAGGCTGCTGGCACTAACATTTAAAAAGGAGATAGAGCAGTTTTAAAACTAAAATAGGGAGGGAGGGGGGAAGACAACAGCCGTCCAGGAGCACATGGTTTGTGTGGAGTATCCTCGAAGAACACTACTGAAACAGGAGCTTAATGGAATTCCAATAGGGAGATTTCAATAATTGTGAAATAAAGACAGGGGTGTTTAATGGGAGAACAGAGTAAAGGATGCAAATTATCACTGCCAATTTCAAAGCAGCTTGTAGATGTTAGGAAAAAACACAATTTGAAGTGTGTATATAAGTGTCTATATATACAAATGCCAGAAGTCTAAAAAATAAGATGGGAGAGTTGGAGTATGTAGCAGTAGATGAAGAGGTAGATATAATAGGCATCTGAAAGACCTGGTGGAAGGAGGACAGTGTGTTAACAGGGCATAAATTATATCACAATGATCGAATGGATCAAAATGTGGGGGGGGGGGGGGGCGCTATATGTTAAAGAGGGACTTGAGTCAAGCAAAATAAACATTCTACATGAAACATATAGTGTGGAATCCTTATGGATAGAAATACCATGTGTGAAGGGAAGAAGTATACTGTGTGTGATTGAGGGAGACACCAAGTCAAAAACCGTTTACCCAGATAGAACAATATTATACATCAACCACAAATTTACATGAACTTCTGTCGGTATTTGCAAGAATTAGAAGTAATCTCTCAACTAGCAACCCTTATGTCACAGTGGAGAAGACATATGAGCCAACTGGAAGGTTCAGGCTGCTTATTGGAGCTGGTCCCCCTCACTGCATTACTTCGGGTAGTGGCTTCTGAACAAGTCACTATAGTTAAGTGGTAAAAAGTACGAGGTCTCACCTCTATTTACCAGTAATTGCAAAAGGGCCAGGTGAATCCTTTGAAAACCTCCAGAAGGAATTTGGCTTATATAGACTTTTTTTTTTTTTTCTTGTATTTACAATGCAGACATAGCCTGAATAGCATCCCACACAAAGAGATTAAAACTAAAGTACTAGGTGCTTTAGAATCTTTATGGCTATAATATTCTTCAGTGAAGGGTTTGATATCTGCGCTCTATAAAATAATTAGAAGTAATAGTTTGGATAAGATTCCATACATGTTTCAGTGGGAAACAGAATTGCAGCAAACCTTGTCAATGAAAGAAGCTGTCTTGATGGCAGTAAAGACAAACTTTGGGAAAATAATCTTAAAGTTCTCATGATGTGGTATATGACCCCCAAGAGAATTCACATATTCCGGCAGGGGATATCTGTGAATTGTTGGAAGGGTTGATAAGTCAGATTGCACCTACATATGTGTGGGTCATGTACCAGAATCAAACCCTTCTGGGAACAAGTTATAGGGGCTACTAAAACTGTAGTGGGCACACGAATGCACATCTTCCTGGGGGCTCTGCTTACTATATATGGGGTTGTAGGATTACTCATCTTATCAACATAAGGTTATTGCAAATAGTTTTCTTGCAGTGAAATGCACTATTTGCAAAAGAATGGAAGTCTGCTTCTCCACCCTCAATTGTGGACTAGCATAAAAGGTTGCAATTTGTTCTCTTGATGGAGAAGCGTACAGTGCACATGAAGAACACACTACAGACATTTCAGAAATGTTGGTCCATGCCTGAATAATATCTTGACTGTGTTCCATGATATCTTTAATGTACTTTGGGGCTCATTTTCGAATGAGAAAAACGTCCAAACAGTCATAAAGCAGCATTTGGATAAATTTCTTCTCAAAACATCAAAATCAGTATTTTTGAATTCTATTTTGCAGACATCTATCTATGCAATTCATCTGCAGTACATCCAAATCACAAGGGAGCATATTGGAGAGGGATTAGGGTAGGCTTAGGGTATCCCTAACACTTGGACGTTTTATAGCCATAATGGAACAAAACGAAAACGTCTAGGGCTAGAACTTCAACATTTTGGTCTAGACCTGTTTTAGAATGAATAAAGCACAAAAAGGTGCCTTAAATGACCAGATGACCACTGGAGAGAATCAGGGATGACCCCCTTACTCCCCCAGTGTGGTCACTGACCCCCCCCCACCTCCCAAAGGTGACAAGGGCAACATCAAACTCACTCCAATCCATAAAGATGGCACCAGAAAGATCAGTGAACTCACTAATTACAGACCAGTGGCATCAATACCACTGCTGACAAAACCAATGGAGGGATTAGTAGCACAACAACAAATGGAATATCTAACACACTACTCAGTCCTTCACAGCTCTCAAACAGGCTTCAGACCATGCTATAGCACTGAAACAGTCATATCCACCCTGATCACAAAATTCAGAAGAATAATAAGCCAAGGCCAGTCAATACTACTACTACTACAATTTGATATGTCAAGTGCCTTCAACCTAGTAGATCACATAATACTAATGACCCTGCTCAACAACATAAGAATAACTGGAGCACTAGCAGCCTGGTTCAACATTTCTTATAAGAACTAGATCCTACTTTTTCAAGATGTCCAATGAATTTTCAGTCTCCTGGATCCCTGAATGTGGGGTTCCTCAGGGTTCTCCGATATCACAAATATTATTCAATGTTCTGATGGCTCCATTTGGCAAGAAACTGGAAAAAATGGGTTTAAGCCCATTTATATAAGCAGACGATGTCACTATCTACATACCTTTCAATGACAGCATCTCAGAGATACTGGATAAGGTCAAAAGAGGACTCAACCTCATGCAAAATTGGGCCACAACTGTCAAGCTCAAACTGAACTGAGACAAAAACAAACTCCTGGTTTTATCCAGCCAGCACAATCCCAGTACTTACCAAAACCTCATAATAGATCAACAATCTTACACAAATCGAAACACAAATAAAATTACTAGGAAACATTCTCAACAAACATCTGACCCTTGAAGACCAAGTTGCTGCAATCACATCAAAAAGCTTCAAAACACTATGGAAACTGAGAAGAATCAAAGACTATTTCCCCAGACAGTCATTCCATCTTATAGTACAGACACTGATATTGTTCCAACTAGACTACTGTAATGCATATATGTAGGCTGCAAAGAAAACCTACTATGATTGTTGCAAACCATCCAAAACACAGCAGTGAGGTTGATATTCAAAAAGTCAAAATATGATAGAGCAACCCCACTACTCATAATACTACATTGGCTCCCGATCAAGGCCAGACTATTTTTCAAAACCAGCACAATCATCTTCAAAATACTGTTTGGCATGTCACCAAACTACATGCTAGACATGATCAAACTATCACCAAGAAATGCAAACCTAGGAACCAGAGGTTACCTACTACTTCACCTACCCAACATACTATACAAGTCCACATACTTGGTGGGATTTAGCTACCTGGGCTCAAAATGGTGGACCTCAATTCCCATAGTCATAGGAAGCATCAAGAACTACCTCCAGTTCAGAAAAAAAACTAAAGACCTACCTCATCAGGAAATTCTATGATTAAAATATGCACTAATCATTCTGGAACAAGAATACACAGTACAGCCTCTAACTGTAACACACCTTTTCATTTAAGAAATAAACTAAGACATATCTTCTCAAGAAACTCAATGACTATTCCATATGCAGTAATAGTTACCTTGCCAACACTGTAAAACACAGCATCATACAACCTTGTAAATGTAATTGAATCAATGTAAATTCAAACAACTGTTAAATGTAAGCCACATTGAACCGAAACTCATTTTTGGATAATAGTGGGATACAAGTACGAATAAATACATAAATAAAATAAATATATACAAATAAATAAATAAATAAATAAATAAATAAATAAATAAATAAGATAAGATAAGGGAGCAATGGTGAGATGTGTACCTGAGAGCTTTTATATGAAGTCCATAGTAGTGCACCCTAGGGTGCCCCACTGTACTGCTGGGATGTGTACTAGGGTGCGTTTTTATTATGCTAATCTTATAAAAAACACTCAGGCTAAGTTAGAAGGAGAAAAGGAATCTTTATTTCTCACTAGCAACAGCACAAGAAATATTATTGGCTCTTGGCATTAGTAGTTTTACAGAACGGAGTCTAACAACAGGAAGGAAAGTTTTATTCCTCACTGTCATGCAAACTTACAAAGGTCATAGAACATAGAGAAAGAAAGAAAGAAAGAAAGAAAGAAAGAAAGAAAGAAAGAAAGAAAGAAAGAAAGAAAGAAAGAAAGAATCTTAGCTATAGAGAATTAGTTTGTATGGGGGGGGGGGGGGGGAGAGTACCCCCCCTGGAAATAGCTGTGGCAAGGATATGAAACTCTCCAGCCATCCGGACTATTTCAGAGTCTCTTTAGATGATCAGTTACTTATATATCCTTCCCATAACAAAGGACCACCTCATATATCACCCAATCAGCAATCCTGCAAGTACATAGGAGACCTGTGATAGGGCCTTAGTGTCCTTGCCACACCTCTGCTCAGTAACAAATAGTTGGGATGTCATGACAACTGGGGGTCTTGTCAGTTTGTTTGTAACAAGACATTTGGTTGGGATGTTATGGCAATGGTCTTGTCAGTTTGTGGTCAGCCAGGAATTCCCGTCTTGCCACTATCAGTGGAAACTCATAGAAACACACAGAAATAAGCAGACCCAAAAGAAAAGGCCAGAAAGTTCCAGAACAGATGTCTCTGTGGCCAGTCTACTAAGAATGCTGGCTCCTCCTACATCCCAATGGCTTGACTTTCTGCATTTTTCACCTGGATGTTTTTTTTTATTTTTAAAAAATGTTTAAAAAGATAAATGCCACTTGGTACGCATCCAAAAATAATTTTTCGGATGCGCGTATTGGATGCACGCCAAAAATGAAATTACCGCAAGAGCCACACGGTAACCGGGCGGTAATTTCATTTTAGCGTGCATTGGACACATGTTGAGCCTTATGTGGCTTAGTAAAAGGGCCCCTCAATCTCTACTTCATTTCTTAAGTGAGCTGGATCTAAAATTAATATATGAGGGAACCTCTCACTGTGGAGGCCATTTAATAGATGCTATTTTCACACTGATGCATCTCTCTATCCCAGTACAAAAAAAAAAAAAACATCCACCATTATCTGGTCAGACCACAAGCTAAAAGAATTTTGCCTACCCAAACAAATCAAAAGAAACAGAGGCATACTAGACAGTAACAAATTCTGGGAAGATGTTATACAGAAATTAAAGCAAGATGTAAATCCTGCACCAAAGGACCCACTTGCTAACTAGAACTCAGCAATTCTAAATATGCTAGATAAAATAGTGCCAATTAAGGAAAGAAAAAACTCCAGAATGACCAGCAGCCTGTGGTTTATCCAGGAACTACTACAACTGAAGAAATCCTGTAGACAGCTGGAATGCTTGTGCTAAAAACACAGACAGCCGAAGACAGACAGCCCAAGACAAAACCCTCTGGAGATCCCAGATAAAGAAATACAAAGAAATGATTATAACTGAAAAACAAAACTATTATTCACAGAAAATCAGGGAAAACAGTAGCTCCTCACACACACTCTTTCAACTAGTAAAATCCCTCTCTAACCCGCCACAAGTAGGAGAAAAATAAATCAACCTGCCACTGAAGGTGGTTCTCCAAAAGACCTCACGTGGAACTGATTCAGAGGAAGAGACCTCCAAAATTTCACACTCACTTTTTCCAATTTTTCAAAAGGCTCAAGTAGTCTGCACCTATGCAAGGCAGACCTACTAAAACTAGTACCACCAACAGTAGTAACACATATAAAAACCCTCATTGAAACCTTGCTGAAATCAGGCAAATTCCTCAGACAGATAGGAGGGATTGTTGTACTCTCCCCACTCTTAGAAAGAGACTTATTCGACAAAACACTTCCCAACAATTATCGCCCAGTGGCTAACATACCTACCTTAACTAAAATCATGGAAGCTGTTGTAGCCTCCCAATTTAAAGACTACCTACATAATTTACTAGACCCACTGCAATCAGAATTCTGCCCATTTTGTAGCACTGAAATAGTCCTAGCAGGGCTGCTCTCTGCTTACTACTTGATAAAGAATTCCAGGTCTTCATAATGCAACTGGACCTGTCTACGGCCTTTGACCTGGTGAATCATGACTCCCTCCTGACCATGCTGGAAGAAGTGGGAATTACAGGGGCAGTTCTAAAGTGATTCACAGGCTTCTTGCAGCACAGATCCATCCAGGTCAAATGGGAAAATTGCTCATTTAAATCCTGGACTATGAAACACAGGGTACCACAAGGCTCCCCACTATATTGCCATCCCTTTTCAACTTCTATCTCAGAAACATTGGTGAAACACTGAATCCGTTCACAATTAAATACTTTTCTTATGCAGACAACATTATTCTATTATTCCCATATCGAGACATAACAGCAGCACACTCCCTGATGAACAAGGTCTTCAACACCATTTTCATCTGATTCTGTTCTCTGCACCTGAACATAAACCCAGATAAGACCAACATGCTCGGGGTAGGAAACAACCCATCAAACACACCAACCCAACCAGCAGGATCCATAATCTATATAAAGAAAGAGATCAAGCTATTGGGAGTCTGGAAAGACTCCCATTTAATAATGTCAACACAATTAAACACTGTCACTTCTCCTTCATATCAAGCATACGCTGCATCCAAATCACTTCCAAACCGTGGTCCAGGCCTTGGTTTTAACAATCCTGGACTACTTCAACATCGTTTACCTAGGCCTACCAGACAAATTGATGAAGCGACTACAAATCCTTGAAAATGCTGCAGCACAATTGATAAGAGGAGGATGATGGCGTGATCATGCCATCCTATACCTAACACAATTACACTGATTATCTCTCAAAGCTCGAGCAGACTTTAAACTCTTGACTATCAACACCCAGTCGCCAAACTTGCCACTTAATAAAGACCTCCAACACAACCCTTTTGGGAAAAGGAGCAGAATTATGGAACACCTTACCACTAGAGATCAAACTCACAATGACCTATGCTTCTTCTTATTAAAAACTTGGCTGTTCCAAAGACGCTATCCAGCTTATTTTCGAAAGAGAAGGCCGGCCATCTTCCGACACAAATTGGGAGATGGCCGGCCATCTCTCAAGGCTGGCGAAATCGGCATAATCGAAAGCCGATTTTGGCCGGCTTCAACTGCAGTCCGTCACAGAGCTGGCCAAACTTCAAGGGGGCGTGTTGGCAGGGTACAGAAGGCGGGACGGGGGCGTGCCATGAGATGGCCGGCTTCGTCCGATAATGGAAAAATGAAAGCCAGCCCTGACAAGCATTTGGCCGACTTTACTTGATCCCTTTTTTTCAGGTCCAAGTCCCAAAAAAGTGCCCGAACTGATCAGATGACCACCGGAAGAAATCGGGGATGACCTCCCCTGACTCCCCCAGTGGTCACTAACCCCCTCCAACCCTTAAAAAAACAACTTTAAAAACTTTTTTTGCCAGCCTCTATGCCAGCCTCAAATGTCATACTCAGGTCCATCACAGCAGTATGCAGGTCCCTGGAGCAGTTTTTAGTGGGTGCAGTGCACTTCAGGCAGGTGGACCCAGGCCCATCCCCCCTACCTGTTACACTTGTGGTGGTAAATGGGAGCCCTCCAACCCCCCCAAAACCCACTGTACCCACATGTAGGTGCCCCCTTCACCCATAAGGGCTATGGTAATGGTGTAGAGTTGTAGGGAGTGGGTTTTGGGGGGATTTGGGGGGGGGGGGCTCAGCACCCAAGGTAAGGGAGCTATGCACCTGGGAGCTATTTTAATGTTTTTTTTTAATTTGTAGAAATGCCCTCTAGGGTGCCCGGTTGGTGTCCTGGCATATCAGGGGGACCAGTGCACTACAAATGCTGGCTCATCCCACGACCAAATGCCTTGGATTTGGCTAGGTTTGAGATTTCCATTATCGGCAAAAACCGAGGCCGGCCATCTCTGACATTTGGCTGGCCCCAACCGTATTATCGAAACGAAAGATGGTCGGCCATCTCGTTCAAAAATACGGTCGGCCCTGCCCCTTTGCAGCGCCGTCCTCGGAGATGGGCGCCCTTAGAGATGGCTGGCCCCGTTAGAAAATGCCCCTCCACAGATCCCAAACTGACCTGAAATGTTAGATTCAGATAAATGCACTACCACACTAAATAACTTAAGGACATAAAAGGAAAACTATGTTGGCTCAAGAAAAACATTTCTACACTGCAAATAGTATAAAGCCAGGCTAATTTCTCATATCCTAACTTCTTATTGTTGAGTAATCTCCCACAGTGTTAGTGGTGACTAAGTTTTTTGTTAACTAAACCTGTTCTATGTAAACTGTTAGAACTGTTAGAATTAGTTTCATTCGCTATGTCTCTACATTATTTTGTTGACTGCTTGCAAAACTATTTCTACTCACTGTTACGCTATACTCCGCCTACAGCCTAACAGTTAAGTGGACTATAAATGCCAAAATTAAATTAAATAACTTTGTGTTGTCAGCAAATGTAATTATCTCACTCATTATTTCAGTTTCCTGATCATATATAAACAAGCAAAAAAAGCCCATTTCTCCAAAAATTAAACGGGCACTAGGAAGGCTATCATCTAACCAATTTCTCCTCTTTCTCCTGCCCTCCCCTCCATTCCAGTAATTCTCCCCTCCCCTCCCATCCATGTGCAACGATTCTCCCCTCCCCTCCCATCTCATCCATATCCAGTGATTCTCCCCTCCCCTCCATGTCCAGTGACTCGCCCCAGCCTCCACCTGCCCCACTTTTAAGCACCCGTTCCAGTTCAACCCCAGTCCTCACCTGCCTGCCCTCTTCTCCCACAACAGCCCTCCATTCCTTCCTGCCATCCTTCCTTTAAAACTTTTATTTTACCTGAAGTTGCAGCAACGTCAGTGAAAGAGGCAGGCTTGGCTTGCCTCCAGCCTTCCCTTTCCTTCCCTCTCAGTGTCCCGCCCTCCTCTGATGGAGGACAGGACACTGAGAGGGAAGGTTAGGCTGGAGGCGAGCCGATTACGTAGTAGCTCATTTGCATACGGTTACGAACCCAGCCAGCCAGCCATCCAGGGACGCAGATTGACAAATTATTATATAGGAGATATGTTAAAAAGCAGCAGTCCCAGCACAGACCCCTGGGGAACTCCACTACCTACCTTTCTCCTTTAAGAATATTGATTATTTAATCCTACTTTCTATTTTCTTTTAACCAATTCTTAATCCACAATAGGATGTTGCCTCCTATCCTATGACTTTTCTAATTTCCTCAGGAGTTGTTCATGAGGTACCTTGTCAAATACCTTCTGAAAATCCAAATACACAATATTTTTATTTATTTGCTACATTTGTATCCCACATTTTCCTACCTATTTGCAGGCTCAATGTGGCGTAAAGGCGTTTGCCAAATCTGGCAAATAGACAAATACAGGTTATGCTATGATCGAATAAGATAGGTGTAAATCAGGGACCATGGGGGTCGAAGAGAGGGATGTTGCATATTGTCCCGTACGATCCTTGATTTAGCTGTGTTGCTGGGTGTAGATATTTATGTAGGGTCGGTGGGGTAAGCCTTTTTGAACAGATTGGTTTTTAATGATTTTCTGAAGTTTAGATGGTCGTGGATTGTTTTCACAGCTTTTGGCAGTGCATTCTATAGCTGAGTACTTATATAGGAGAAGCTGGATGCATAGGTTGTTTTGTATTTGAGTCCTTTGCAATTTGGGTAGTGGAGATTTAGGTATGTTCATGATGATCTGGTTTTGTTTCTGGTTGGTAGATCTATGAGGTCTGACATGTATGCTGGGACTACCCCATAGATGATTTTGTGGACCAGGGTGCAGATTTTGAAGGTGATACGTTCTTTGATTGGGAGCCAGTGCAGTTTTTCTCTGAGCAGTTTAGCACTTTCGAATCGTGTTTTACCAAATATTAGCCTGGCTGCAGTGTTTTGGGTTGTTTGGAGTTTCTTTGTGAGTTGTTCTTTGCATCCCGCGTAGATTACGTTGCAGTAGTCTGCGTGGCTTAGGACCATAGATTGTATTAGGTTAAGAAATGTTTCCCTCGGGAAGAAAGGTTTTATGCGTTTGAATTTCCACATTGAGTGGAACATTTTCTTTGTTACGGAGTTTACTTGGCCCTCAAGAGTAAGGTTGCGGTTGATTGTGACACCGAGTATTTTTAGGCTATCTGAAATAGGGAGGGTGTGGTCTGGGGTGTTTATGGTAGTGGGTTTGTACTTATTGTGTTGGGATGAGAGGATGAGGCAGTGTGGTTTTTCAGTGTTCAGTTTCAGTTGGAATGAGTTTGCCCATAGGTCCATGGCGTTCAGGCCGAGTTTGATTTCATTGGTGATTTCCATCAGATCGTGTCTGAAGGGAATGTAGATAGTGACATCGTCTGTATAGATGAACGGGTTGAGGCCTGGCTCACCTTTGTCACATGTTTATTCACCCCTTTAATCAAATGTAATAGATTGGTGATGCAAGATTTCCCTGTGCTAAATCCATGTTAGCTTTGTCCCATTAATCCATGCCTATGTATATGCTCAGTAATTTTGTTCATTATAATAGTCACTACCATTTTGCCCAACACCGACATCAGGCTCATCAGTCTATAATTTCTGGAACACTTTTTTAAAAATTGCGTTATATTGGCCACCTTCCAATCTTCTGGTACCACACTTGATTTTAAAGGTAAATTACATATTACTAATCATAGCTCTGCAAGTTCATTTTTTAGTTCTATAAGTATTCTGGGATGTATACCATCCAGTCCAGGCAATTTGCTACTCTTTAGTTTGTCAAATTGTCCCATTACATCTTCCAGGTTTACAGAGATTTGATTCAGTTCCTTTGACTCATCACCATTAAATACCAAGGTTTGTTTCAGTTCTTTTGACTTGTCAACATCACAAGTCTTTAGCTACCATCAGGTTCTATGTTATATAAATGTTTTTATAAAAGGCTTAATTAAGAAATGAATCATAAAATAAACAAGGATTTATGTGAATATGCTTTCCTTTTTGTTTAAGTCTGCTTTTCTTTCTGTGTTTCATACTCTCTGGTTGATATACCAAAATATCAAAATTTTATAAGGAAAGCTTCATTGAAGTATGGATTTGGCATCTGACCTTTTGTATCGGTCAACATCACAAAATTTTAATGAGTTTGACCAAGCCAAGACCTTTTGCTTTAATGAAAAGTAAACTACTGCTGTTCAGAGGTTTCATATGATATAAAATAATAACTAATATGACATATTTATAAACTGTACTATCTAAATGAACATATATCATTTACTTTTCTATCAGACTGATTCGGCTACTGATGTAGAGCAATTAACTCTAAACAAATTTGAGTCTCAGTACCCAGGAACACCTTCCTAAGCAGCTGCAGCCATTACCCTGCTGTTAGATGCCAAACACATGTCCAATTAATGGGAAACGAATCCATGGTACAGGACATCTCTCTCCAGGGATGCAACCACTAGCTTCAGGATTAATTATAAGACTTGCCTGTCCTAGCACAAAGAACATGTGAAAGCGGAGAAAAATTAATTTATCAAAATCCTCCTCCCCAGCTGGTGAAGTTTAATCTCATAATGTTGCCTCTCAGTCTCACAGATTCTGTAAATGCTATTTCTCTGCTTGTTAGCAATTACTAAAGCCTCTTTAAAGAGGTTTTCTGCTCATTATTTCACCTTTTCTTTTGAAGTTTCATCATATTAAGCTTCCTTGCTGAAAAACATAATGAGTAGGGCATTTACTTACCTTTTAAAGAGACAGTAAACCATTTAGAGAATAATGTCGAAAAGTAATATACTTCCAGTCATGAAACTGAGGAACTTTTATATCATTTATGGATTCATTACCATCCAGAACAGAGAAGGAAGTATAAACTCAACTGGGGTCATGAAGACAGGAAAACTTTTTCTTAATAAACTATTCCTCACAAAGTCTCCAAATCTGTTTTAGTATTAAAGGTACTGCCTAAAATGCATTATCTAGGGGTCATTCCTGACTTTGGACTAACCATAAGGACCCATGTTGGAAAGCTGTTTGTCAGGATCATTTTTCAAGCACCACCTTCTACATAGACTTCAATCATTTTTGGCTTCTGATGACTTTCTGTTTGTTCCATGTTATCAATAGAAATCAAACAAAATAAAACATGAAAAAGAAAATAAGATGATACCTTTTTTATTGGACATAACTTAATACATTTCTTGATTAGCTTTCGAAGGTTGCCCTTCTTCGTCAGATCGGAAATAAGCAAATGTGCTAGCTGACAGTGTATATAAGTGAAAACATTCAAGCATTACTATGACAGTCTGACAGGGTGGGAGGATGGGGGTGGGTCGGAGGTATGCATGGGGACATCAAAGCATATCATTGATATTCTAACAGGATGGGTGTGGATAGGTGAGGGGTGGGGTGATCAACAGAGACATATAGCTTTATGGTTTATAATGTTTGTTCCATGAGCATTAATTTTGCCCATTATTGCGATTCTTTGCTTGTGTGGCTACTAGCTTGCAGAACCAGGGCTTTACAGCTGATACAAAACATAGCAGCATAGATGGTGACAGATTAAAAAATTTATGAGCATGTTACACCAAATGCTGTCTCATTGCATTGATTAACCATTGTTTGCCCAATGTAAACACCTTGAGGGTAATTCAGTACAGGTCACCTAAAATTAGGCACTGGGATTCTGCATGCTGAGTGCAAATTCTATATCGGAAATTGCACAATAATTTGGTTGTTAGTGCCAATTAGCAACTAATTTGTCAATTATATGTGTAACTGCAGGCATTCTATAACTTGTGTACACAGTTGTATGTGCTAAGCATAAAATTGTGCATACAATATGATAGACTGAGGGGGCTTGTGTTTATCTTTAAGTTTCTTAGAGGCCTGTCACTATCAGGGGCGTAGCCAGACCTCGAGGTGGGAGGGGACCAGACCCCAAGGTGTGGGGGGCCCATTTTATTCACCGCCCTGCCAGCTGAAGCATGCTCAATTTCACTAAAAGGAGAGTGCCCGACATGAGGGGAAGAGAGAGTAGGGCAGGCAATGTGGTGGTGCTGCCACAGACTAGCACTGGACAAAGTCTTCAGCTGGCAGGGGTTGGGGACCCCCACAGCCAACCAGGGGCACCAAACAAATTGGGGGAGGGCCAGGCTCCCATGGCCCCATCTAGCTATGCCATTGTTCAGTATGTTCAGTCATCTACTCTACATCTGTATAAAGCAGTTCATAAGCAAGTTTTAAGTAACTGGAAGTAACTGGCTAGTCTTGAATCTTCTGGGTTGCTGAGATCCTTTTCCTCTATTAACCCATGTATTGACTTTTAAAAGATTTTTGTGGTTGGCATATATATATGGGTACCCAGATAGGACTGGGCCAGTGGTAGTTCCGGGTGGCAGCCTTTTAGTAAAAGGGCCCCTAAATGCTTTTCTTGAAAAAAAAAATATATCTGTAGTATAAAATGTTTTCTGCTTAATAATATGGTCCAACCCTTTCACATTGAGAGATATATTTATTTATTTGTTGCACTTGTATCCCACCTTTTCCCACCTATTTGCAGGCTCAAATTGAAGAGCTCCCAGTCATGATTTGAAAAGAAAACTATTAGGCAGTGGCGTAGCTAAGGGTGGGCCTGGGTGGGCACAGGCCCACCCATTCTTGCCTCAAGCCCACCCAGTCAGCAGCCCATGAAGCCCCCCTCTTCAGTGGCAGCGCCTCACTACTCTCTCTCCCTCTTCTCCACTCGTGGCCTGGCATCTGCCCGTCTACCCCCCCAGTCTACCTCAGAGCTACTGCTGGCGGCATCCTGCACCGGCCCTGCAGGCTTCTCTCTATCATGTCCTGCCCTCAATGATGTCACTTCTTGTTTTTTTGGTGGGGATGTGATATAGAGAAGTCTGCAGGGCTGGTGCAGGTTGCCTATAGGAATTGTGATGGGCAACGACTCTGAGGTAGGACCGGGGGGGGGGGGGGGGTTCAGAGAGAAACGGGCAGATGTTGGGTCATTTTTAAAAAAAACACTATATTGTATGTATGTACAGGGGTAGGGGTGGGGGTGGGGGTGGGAAGGGCCCCACCAGGTTAAATCTGGGCCCACCCAAAATGGCAGGTCTACCTACACCCTTGCTATTAGGGCCCAAAAAGATCTAGGAACCTTTATTGCCCAGTCCTCACACAACCAACACTCGCATCCTCCAAGCATATATACCATTCAAACCAACAGGGTGGTAGAATAAAAACAACATAGTAACATAGTAATTGACAGCAGATAAAGACCTGTATTGTCCATCCTGTCTGCCCAACAAGATAAACTCATTTTACATGGAATGTGATACTTTATATGTATGCCCGAGTTTGATTTGTCCTTGCTATTCTCAGGGCACAGACTGTAGAAGTCTGCCCAGCACTCTTCTTGTACTAAAAGTTCTGAAGCTAACGTCGAAGCCCCTTAAAATGTACACTCTAGCCATCCAGATCTGTTCAGTCATGATAAGGGCATAGATTGTAGAAGTCTTCCCAGTACTAGTTTTGCTTCCCAATTACCGGTGTTGCCACCCAATCTCTGCTAAGATTCCGTAGATCCATTCCTTCTAAATAGGATTCCTTTGTGTTTTGCCCACGCATGTTTGAATTCCAATACTGTTTTCATCTCCACCACCTCCCGCGGGAGGGCATTCCATGCATCCACCACCCTTTCCGTGAAAAAATACTTCCTGACATTACTCCTGAGTCTGCCCCCCTTCAACCTCAATTCATATCCTCTAGTTCTACTGCCTTCCAATCTCTGGAAAAGGTTTGTTTGCAGATTAATACCTTTCAAATATTTGAATGTCTGTATCATGTCACCCCTGTTTCTCCTTTTCTCCAAGGTATACATGTTCAGGTCAGCAAGTCTCTTATCATACGGTTTACAATGCAAATCTCATACCATTCTTGTAGCTTTTCTTTGCATCGCTTCCAATCTTTTTACATCTTTAGCAAGATACGGCCTCGAAAACTGAACACAGTACTCCAAGTGGGGCCACACCAACGACTTGTAGAGGGGCATCAATACCTCCTTTCTTCTTCTGGTTATAACCCTCTCTATGCAGCCTAGCATCCTTCTGGCCAGGGCCATTACCTTGTCACATTGTTTCTTCACCTTCAGATCCTCAGACACCAACACCTCAAGGTGAGCTTACTAATCTCTCCCCTCCTATTCGGTATCTCTCTTTTGGGCTTCTGCACACCAAGTGCATCACTCTGCACTTCTTGCCATTAAATTTTAACTGCCAGACCCTCAACCATTCTTCGGAGATCCCTTCTCATCTTTTCTACTCCCTCCAGGGTATCTACTCTATTGGCTATCTTTGTGTCATCCACAAAAAGGCAACTCTTTCCTTGCAACCCTTCAGCAATATCTCCCACAAATATATTAAATAGAATTTGGCCCCAGCACCGACCCCTGAGGAACTCCACTGCTCACCTTCCTTTCCTCTTGGTGGATTCCATTTACCACCACCCTCTGCCACCTGTCAGTCAACCAGTTCACCACTTTTGGTCCTAAGATCAGCCCTTTCAGCTTATTCACTAGTCTTCTGTGGGGGACTGTATCAAAGACTTTGCTGAAATCCAAGTAGATTAAATCTAGTGCATGTCCTTCATCAAGTTCTTTGGTCACCCAGTCAAAGAAGTCAATAAGATTCGTTTGGCAGGATTTTCCTTTGGTAAAGCCATGTTGCCTCGGGTCCTGTAGCCCGTTGGCTTCTAGAAAGTTAACTATCATTACTTTCAGCAGCGACTCCATTATTTTTCCTGCCACCGACGTGAGACTTACCGGTCTGTAGTTTCCCACTTCTTCCCTGTCTCCACATTTGTTGAGACAAACCACCATAACAAACAATCATACAAATAATAGTCTTGTACAGAAGGAAATCATAGACTATGGACAACTAGGTCAATAAGACAGAAAGACCCCAGGTATAGCCATCCTCCAAAGAAATCCACTGCCATTCATTTTCAGCCTGTACCCCTTCAAACCAAACAATTTATCGTTTGAACACCCTTTCCAGCCTAAAACATACTCATCCATAATTCCATACGTCTTAATCATTTGGCTATAACACTGGATATTATAATACAATGTGAAAAAAATGTAGGCCACAGTGAAATCCACCCAGGACCAGAACCAAAATAAGGCTCAAAATGGAACTGAAAATAGTATATGACAGTCCATAGATCCATGGAATTCAAGAACCTCCATGGTAGCATTTTCAGAAGTCCTCCTTGTTCCACATGAAAAACCCAAGAGACAGGCAGAGCTCCGGAGTCTCAAAGTGTGAATGAGGCGATGGTGCAGGAAGGAACGTTTTAGATTTGTTAGGATCTGGGCAACATTCTGGGGAAGGTGAAGCCTTTTCTGGAAAGATGGGCTGTACCTTAACCAGGGTGAAACCAGGCTGCTGGTATCAATATTTAAAAAGGAAATAGAGCAGCTTTTAAACTAGAAACTGGGGGAACATCAACAGTTGCTCACAAGCGCATGGTTTGGAACAAGGTATCTTTAAAAGATAGCACCAAAACTGGGAAGGTGGGCATCCCAATAGCAAGGTTGCAATAGAGTCTTTAAGTAAAGAGCAGACAGACTGCAAATTATCACTGTCAACTGCTGAGCAAGTTGTAAATAGAAATAAGTAGAGAGGTGTGGTAGCTGTGTTAGTCCACTTTTAGAGGTAATCAATAGAAATCAAACAAAATAAAACATGGAAAAGAAAATAAGATGATACCTTTTTTATTGGACATAACTTAATACATTTCTTGATTAGCTTTCGAAGGTTGCCCTTCTTCGTCAGATCGGAAATAAGCAAATGTGGAAGATGACAGAATATATAAGTGAAACATCCAAGCATTTCATTGACAGTTTAACAGGGTGGGGGTGGGTAGGAGGTATGCATGGGAGCATCAAAAAATTTCATTGATAGTCTAACAGGATGGGTGTGGGTAGGTGAGGGAAGAGGAAGATAAACAGAGAAATACAACTTTATGGTTTATAATGGGCTAGAAAACCCAGATCTTTGTTAAGTCCTGTCTGTTGGGTGTCAAAATATTCAATCATTCTGACTTCAAAGGTCTTACGTTCTTGTATTGTTTTAAAGTTACCTTTCAGGATTGTTACTATGAAATCACTGGTACAGTGTTCTGGTCTGGTAAAGTGCTGCCCCACAGGGGTAGGAACCCGGCTGGCACCAGCATTCTTCATGTTATGTCTATGTAAATTAAATCTTGTCTTAAGCATCTGGCCTGTTTCTCCAATATAGTATCCTTCGTTACATATTTTACACTGAATGATATATACCACGTTGGAAGATGAGCATGTGAACAATTATGTTGAACATTTTTCCTTTGTGAATGACTGTGGGGTCCTGTGAAATGTTTTGGCATAATGATAACTAAAAACACTAGTGAAATTAAGGTATTGTCTGAAGCAGCCATTATCCAGGCACAGGCAACTGCTCAACAATCCTCTGAATTGAAACTTTTAGATGAGAAAATTCAAAAATTAGAATCTGTGGGACAAGTCTCAATTAAAGAAAGAAACTTTACCTTTCGCCATTTAGAATACTTAGAAAATCAATCCAGGAGGCTTAATTTGAGGCTGACAAATTTTCCTAGATCACCTTTAATTACTTCTATAGAGATGGTTAAAAAATACTTGGTTGAAATACTAGGTATAGTTGAGGATTCTCTGCCTCCTATAACTTGGGCGCAGTATTACAAAGTAACGTAAAATCTTTGCCTGGAACTTCTCAAACCCAAGTAGGAGATGCTATGAACCTCACATCTTTCTTGAAATCCTCATTAGAGGTAATTACTCAGAGAACTACTGTGGTGGATTCCTTTGCTCTGGAGACGGATCGAGATGCAGTATTGAGACTTTCCTTTTTGTCATTTGGATTCTCTATTCTTGGGGTCTAAAATAAGAATTTATCCAGATTTCTCTAGAGAAACACAGAAAAGGCATAAAGCCTTTTTGGTTTTGCGCCCAAGGACTTTGGCATTAGGTGCAAATTTTGTACCTTTCCTTGTATATGCCGTATATTATTTCAGTCTAAGCAATTTCAATTCTTTGACCCCAAGCAGTTAGAAGACTTTTTGCAGTCTAAAGAAGAGGTTAATGTTACTGTCTAGACACAGATGTACACTGTAAGACATCTTGTTGTAGGCTACCTGGGTAGCATTAATCTATTAATTATTTCCTAGATATAATGTTAAGTATTATTTTTCCTTTTTTGGATCCAATTTACCTAATGTATAGTGGACAAAAGTGTTGAATATATTTCAGTTATGAATAACTTTGAATATTTTGTTATGTGGCATTTCCAATTTCTTGTATTATTGCTCTATGAGTTGTATAATATATATCCTATATAATAAAATCCACCTCCAACATTCTGAAGCTGACTGCATGGACATAAGCCTTGAGGCATTCGTGCTTCTGTTGACGCCTCCCACTTCTGGGTGCGTCAGCAGCGAAAGTGCCCAATCAAAACACAGCAACGTTTGGAATGTTGGAGGCACATTTTCAGCCCTTCGCCATGCCCCCCCGAGGTCGCCACCCCTCACCCCTCCACCCCCCCCAGGTTGCCACCGCTCCCCCCATCCACCCCCCCCCCGAGGTCACCGCAGAAACTGCTCCACCCTCCATCCCCCCACCCAGGTCGCCGCCGCTCCCACCCTCTGTCCGACATCAGCTCAGCTGCGATTTCCGGCCACTACTGCCTCTCCTGTTGAGCAGCAGCGACCGGTACAAAAAAACCCCAACAACTTAAACCTGCAAAAATGCTTTCAAAAAGGAAGCGGGGCACCGCAGGCAGCCATTGGCTGTCAGCACTGCATCTGCTCCTCCTCTCACGTCGCTGCGCTCCTCCGGGGTTCTACTCCAGGGACAGTGACGTGAGAGGTGAGAGGAGGAGCGGATGCAGAGCTGACAGCCAATGGCTGCCTGCGGTGCTCCGTTTCCTTTTTAAAAGCATTTTTGCAGGTTCAATTTGTTTTTTTTCTTTTTGTACCAGCCGCTGCTGCTCGACAGGAGAAGCAGCAGTGGCCGGAAATGGCAGCTGAGCTGACGTCAGACGGAGGGGGGGGGGAGCGACGGCGAACTTGGGGGGGGGGGGTGGAAGGGGAAGCAGTGGCTGCAGCGACCTTGGGGGGGGGTGGAGGGGAGGAGCAATGGCACCCTGGGGGGGTGAAGGGGTAAGCGGCTGCGACCTCGGGGGGGGCATGGCGGTGAGGGCGGCAGGGGTGGGGCCTGAGACAACAGAGGGGGAAGGGGTCCTGAGGCCAGAGGGGAGGGGTTCCTAAGACCAGAGGGGAGGGGGTCCTGAGACCAGAGACGGAGGGGGAGGGGGTCCTGAGACCTGAAAGCAGGGGGGGAGGGAGACCTGAGAGGAAGGGGGGAGGGGAACCAGATAGGGAGGGGGAGGGGTCCTGCAACCACACAGAGGGAGGGGGGAGGTATCTCTGGCACACACACAGTGTCTCTCTCACTCTCATACACTGTCTACCACACACTCTATGTCTCACACTGTATCACATTCACTCTCTATGTGTCACACAGTCACTCTCAAACACTCTCTCGATCTCATACACTCTCGCTCTCACAGAGAGTCTGTGTATTGCACACATACTCTCTCACACTCTATCTGTTTCACACAAGCACTCTCTCTCACACACATTGTATCTGTGTGAAGCACACTCTCTCACACTAACTGTGGCTCACATACGCACTTGCACACACTCTCATTCTCACATATACACTCTCTCACAGATACACTCACACCCACACTCACTCTTTCTCTGTCACACACACACACATTCACTCTCTCTCTCACACAGTCACTCTCACACACACTCTCTCAAACATACACACCCCGAGGAAAACCTTGCTAGCGCCCGTTTCATTTGTGTCAGAAACGGGCCTTTTTTACTAGTAATTTAATAAAAATAATGAAAAAAATGTTTTTATTCCACATAATTCAAAGTTCTTAGTGGATCACAAATTAAGGGCTCCTTTTACAAAGCCGTGAGACAAATGAGAGGAAGCCCATAGGAATTAAATGGGCTTCCTCTCATTTGTCGCACCAAGAATCGGTGGCGTGGCTTTGAAAAAGAAGCACTAACACACATAAATCACCTTAGACTAACTAACATACTAACAATATATTAACAAACATTCTTTCTTAATAAAACCCAGTGCATTTTTTCTAGCGAAAAAGGTGCCGGTACTCAAATGCCAGGCCACCCTTCGGGATGGGGTGATCACTGAGGGACCCACCCCACAATAGTCAGGCTCCCTGCAACCAGTCACAGAATCTATAACAAGGCAGAATTGGTGTGTAGAGCCTGAGCTCGTTCATTAAAACTTGGGGACCATGGGTCAATTTTAGCAGACAATGGAAAAGGTGCTGGTACTCAGTACCTCCAAGTACCCCCTCAAAAAATGCCCTGATAAAACCATATCAAAACCAAACATATCCTGAAAGGGAGCTGAGATGTCATTCATTACCCTCTCTGAATGCTTGCAAAAAAAAAACAAAAATTGAGGTTTTTTTTTACTAAGGTGCGCTGAAAAATGGCCTGCAGTAGTGTAGGCCTGGGTTTTGGGTGCGCGCAAAATCATTTTTCAGCGCACCTGTATAAAAGGCCTTTTAAAATTTTTGTCGAAAATGGACGTGCATCAAAATGAAAATTGCCGTGCGTCGATTATGGGTCTGAGACCTTACCGCCAGCCATTGACCTAGCGGTAAAGTCTCACGTGGTAACCGGTTGGTAATGACCTAAGCGCGCCAAATGCCAATTGGCAAGTGTCCAATACACGCAGCAGAAAATTATTGGCCACGTGGCAAAAATGAAATTACCGCAACAGCCAGCTGGTAGCGGGCGGTAACTCCATTTTGGCGCATGTTGGGCACGCATAGATGCTAACGTAGCTTAGTAAAAGGGCCCCAGAGTTCTTGTTTAAACTTTCTCAAACCCTGAATCTTTTTCATTCTAAGAGGCAACTTGGTCTAAAATATAGGATCTGCAATATAAAAAACCGTGTTCATAAATTAATCAGATTTTATAACATGATGAGATGGACATCAAGCAGCAATTGACAGTCTGATTTCAACGATCGAGTGGGCTGATAAACGTGAAGCTTTGCAGCCAAGATCTTTGATGCCTGTTGCATAAGTATTTTAAAAACTAAACAGAGAATCTTAAATTGAATCCTATTTAAAGGTAGAAGTTATTAATGTGGGCTACAGTTAGATGTGCTATTTTACCACTAACTCATGCTGAGTGAGGTAGAGTGCAAGCATTTTGCCTAGTTCTACAGAAAGCCAGTGATATTCAACTGAGTGGTTTTATTTAGGGCAGCAAAAAGGCTGCCTTAAATGGTGTACCTATATGGATAGTGGCTGAATATTATAATTATCTGTAGAATCCAGTACTACTCATTATCAAGTTAGGGGTCCTTTTACTAAGGTACGCTGAAAAATGTCCTATGGTAGTGTAGACGTGTGTTTTGGGCACACGCAGAATTATTTTTTAGCACTCCTAGAAAAAAATGCCTTTTTAAAATTTTTGCCGAAAATGCACGTGCGGCAAAATGAAAGTTGCCGCATGTCCTTTCTGGGTCTGAGACTTTAGCACAAGCCATTGACCTAGCGGTAAGGTGTCATACGGTAACCAGGCGGTAATGGTCTATGCCCATCAAATTCCACTTGACGTGTGTAGCTGTGGCACATCAGAAAATAAAACATATATTTCAGACGCGCACCAAAATTGAAATTAACACAAGGGCCATGCAGTAACCGGGCAGTAACTCCAATATGGCGCACGTTGTGCGCGCGTAGGCACCTACGTGGCTTAGTAAAAATATATTTAAACACTATGGTCAGCGAAACAAAAAATATTGACCGTAGTGTTTGAACAGTGACCCACAAAACTATATCCTAAGCTCTTTTCTGGCTTCTGAATAAACATACCGGTTAATACTCAGCCGACAGCAATCAGTGTTGTTTAAATGCAGACCGTCACTAGCTAAATTAACCCCAGATATTACTACTACTACTACTACTTGACATTTCTAAAGCGCTACTAGGGTTAAGCAGCGCTGTACAATTTAACATAGAAGGACAGTCCCTGCTCAAGGAGCTTACAATCTAAAGGACAAATGTACAGTCAGTCAAATAGGGGCAGTCAAATAGGGGCAGTCTAGATTTCCTGAAAGGTATAAAGGTTAGGTGCCGAAAGCAATGCTGGGCAATCTACAGGTACTGGCATTAAATACCTAGCCTGACTGGACTGCAAGACTTATGCACTTCCAGGCCAATATTCAGCTTGGACTCACATACAATATTTATATTTATTTATTAAGATTTATTTACCGCCTTTTTGAAGGAATTCACTCAAGAATAAGTCAACTATAAGCAACAGACAATTACAGCAGTAAACATATTCAAATAACAATACAAAGTATGAAATAGTATGCTACATTACAATGTCAACACAATATGCAATAAAACATTTTAGTAGACAACATAGGGTATAAGCAAAGATGGATTGTATAGCTAGATAAGATAGATTAACACAAGTAAGAAAATAAGGGACTAGTTTAAAGAGTGTTGCAAATGACGTCAGAAAGGTGCTTGAACATTATCTTAGCTAGGATAGGAGTGGATAAACATGTTCTGCTATAATATGTGTAGCCAGTGTCATTTACTTCTTCGGTTAAAGGCCAGGTTGAAGATCCAAGCTTTCACATGCTTCCTGAAGTAGAGATAGTCTTGTGTAAAGTGGAGCCTTTCAGGGAGTGCATTCCAGAGCATGGGGGCTACTCTGGAGAAGGCTCGCTTATGGGTATCACATTGTGTGATGTCCTTTGGAGAGGGTGTGGTTAGGGAAACTCCTTGGGAGAACCTTAGTGACCTTGAAGGTGTGTAGACGGAGATCCTGTTCTTCAAGTACTCTGGGCCGTTTCCTTTAAGGGCCTTATATGCATCCCAGCTGAAAATCATCTGGGACCCCATAAATTTCATCCACATAATCTGGCTCCAACCCCCCCCCCCCCTTCTGCCTCCTGAAGTGGCTCCTGCCCCCTCTCCCGAAGCAACTATTGTTAGAGGACATGGAAGCCTTTCAAGGAGGAACCAAGAGAAGCTGGAGCAAGTGGGGTGGTTCTTTCTCCAAGGATCACTAGACTACCAGGGACTGTAAGTAGTTCCAATGGGACCTTCTGGAGTGTGTATGTGTTGGGGGGGGGGGGGGTCAGAGGTATTGGAGCAACTTCAGGGGATAGGAGAGATCAGAGCCACTTCACTGAGGTGAGAGGGAGTTCAGAGCTGCTTCAGGGGAGTGAGAGGGGAAACGATGAGCTTCAGCCCAACTGAAAGCTATGTAGGTGCTGGCTGATATTCATACAGTAGCTAAGTGACCAAAAATAGGACTGCTTTTTATGTGGTCCTATTTGGTCGCTTAAAATGGGACCTGGGCTAAAGTAGCACGAGTTAGTGGTAAAATAACACATCTTAAGAGTAGACCCCATTGATCACTTCTACCTTTAAATACTTAAAATAATCTTGCTATTGCAGATTAAGCTGACTGTAATTAAAAGTGCATGAAATAGATAGTGCTAAGGAATAGGGTGAATAAAGGTTTACTTCATTATAGTTTATTTATTTTGTTTATCTGCAGATCAGTTCTTGTACCATTAGACTACATCTCTTCCCTATGCCCAAGTTCAGTAAATACATGTACAACCACCTGAATTCATCCTTTCTATACTTTTGTTTGTAGGGTTCACAGAAGATGGAAGGCCATGTGCATTTCCCTTTCGGTACAGAGGAAGAATGCACTATTCTTGCATATCAAATATATTTTCAAAAAGGAAATGGTAAGTAAATAATAGCAGTTGTTGACTGAATTAAAAGTTTGATTTAACTACATTTTGGACCTGATTTACTGAGCATCCCCCCCTTTCCCCCTTAAAAAAACGGTTTCTGAAGCATTGAAATTTACATACAGTGAAACATAGCCATTAGGGAATTACTCCTTTCAAGTTGCCTCTATCCGCTCCCTACTCTCGTAAGCCTCCCAAACTATCCCTACCACCCAGAATTACCCTGCCCAACACCTATCAAAATACCCCACCCCCTAAAATTACCCCTTGCAACTGTCCAATCACCCTCAAGCTGCCCACCCCCAGAAATTATTCCCCTGGAACTGTCCCACCACTTTGAAAACTGCCCCACCTCCATAAATACGCCAATTGCACTACCCTCCTCAAAATGCCCTAACCTCCAAAACAATCTTCTGCAATTGCCTTACCCCATCACAGACTGCCGCCACGGAACAGCACTACCACCCCACAAACTACTGTACCCCCAAACTACCCCCTGCAATAGCTGTACCACACCACAAATTGACCACAATCTCAAAAATGACCCCAACGCCACTGTCCCATTGCTCCACAAACTGTCCCCACCCATAACAACTACTCCCACAACTGCCCCATTCCCAAATAAGTAATCCTGCAAACTACCCCACCCTGCAAATCCTGCATTAGTGTTTTTTTTTTGTTTGTTTTGTTTTTCCCCAGAAGTTGCCTTCTGCTCCTTTGGGCTTCCAGCTCAACTGGAACTGGTTTCTGTTGGGCTATGGTACCATATGCCTTCTCTATTTCATATCCCCTCAGGCCCTCACAATTCACTGTGGCCACTTACTGAAGTGAAAGTCCCCAGCCAGGGACCACATACCAGGGCTCCTTTGAGAACTCTGCAATCATGGGTCCAAATTCTGCCACCAAATGTCACTATGTCACTACTGTACAGTGACTGATTCCCTCCCTCCCAGGAGCTGTGAATGCTGCCTCTCCCCATCTCTAAACCTTGGGAGACAAAGCCTGGGATATATTTGTTGCCCCATGTGGTTCACTCGACTGAGCCCACAAAGTCCATGGCCACTCTGTCAAATGAGGTATCGACGATAGGCATGGACATGAGAGGGGCAGGTGGAACCCTTAGAGGGCTGGTCAACTAGCAGGTTGGGCAGGAGCTACAGGACAGTACAGTGTTTTATTTTTTTTACTTGATTTTTATTAATTTCAACATAATTTACAAGCAACCATTTCTTCATGAAAATACAATCACCATCCTTGTTACAGTTAAATACAGGAAAAAACCAAACTTTTTAAATTGAAACAATCCCAAACATCTGGTGATAACAGTAGATCACAAATCATCTAGAGGAAGAGGACAAAGAAAAAGGGTGGAACAAGCTTACAATGTAATAACTATCGTCCAATACAAAGAAAAGGCATTGGCATGATGTCTTAATGGGGTACAATTAAGTACACTTGGAGACAGCAGAAGAAAAAAAAAAACCAGGGAAGTCATCCTGGTGAGAGCTTCCTTAAATCCAAAAAGGAGCGTAGCTCTTTCGGGACAAAGAAAACATATCTAATACCTAAGTACTTAATTAAGCATTTGCAAGGGTAATGCAGCATAAAGGTAGCACCAAGTACCACCGTCTCTTAGGAACGCTTTTCTTCTTTCCTGTGAAACCCGTGCAACATCAGGAAAAATCCATGTTCTCTGACAATAAAATAAATCTTGCGAATTGCAGAAATATAAACGCATCACCATATTTAAATCCTGCTCAAACACAAATTGTGCAAGGGAAGTGGCTCGGTCTGAGAGTTGTTCTTGTAAGAGTCCAAAATAGCTGATAATATATCCAAAGCTGATTGATTATTTTCCCCCAGAACTTCAGCTGGCAAATAAAACACCTTATTAACTGGGGAAAGGAGTCCTGTGGCAAAGAGAGGACCTCTTTCAGATCATGGGCTGTAAACCCAAAACTTTTGGGAAATTAAGCAACCGCAAATTCAGGTGTCTAAATTGATTTTCATATTGCTCCAGCTTACGATGAATCAATATTTTATCCTTCACCAAGGTTTGCACTACCTCCGTATTATCTTTCACAGATTTTTCCAAATTTTCTAATGTTAAACGATGGTCAATCTATAAAGTCTCAAACTTGTGAGCCAAAGAACCACAGGATAGTTTAAGACAGGCAATATCCGATGAGCAATTGGCAATGGTAGAGTCCAGTTTAGTAAGAAGACCCCAAAGAGCAACAAGACCTACCTCTCCTGAAGAGTGAGCTGTCACGTTCCTAGCTGAATCCTCAGCATGCACCTCCGATGAAGAACTGAGAGTCCCATCTGCAGGAACTAATGGCACAAAAGGCCTCTCCACCGGGGAATCCCACATGGCTTCCACTGCAGCGGAATGCGATCTATCCTGGCTCAAGGAGGGGCTCAGACTTTCAACTGAGCATGGTCCAACAGCTCCTATTGAGACAGTGAACACTCCAAGAGATCCAGGGGTCACAGCTGCATGTGCCGGTGTTGAGTGCTCGCGATGGCTGAGGAGAACCTTGCCCCCAAGCAGGTCAGCACTTTCACCTATGCTGTCGGCAGCAAGGGTCTGGCCGACGCTTCTTCCCCCCTCTCCATGCTGAGTCAGAAACTCGTTGATCGTGGGTTGAAGCACAGAAGGTATGGGAGGCGTCGAGCCTTCCATTTGTGCAGCTTCGAGGTAAGAAAAGAAATACAGCAAAGAAGAAAAATTTTTAAACGGAGTTCAGCTACTAGATCCCAGGAGACTCAACTTGCCGCCATATTGACTCCTTCCCTCTGAGCAGTGTTTTTTTTAATGCACTGACCGCTGCAGGCAAAATTAGACTTAGATATTCAGTGCTGGGCCATGTCCAGGCACCGGCATGAATCTCTGGGTCTGTCTAGCCAAGAGTTTGCTGCCAGAGCTTGCTTGCTTATTTATTTATTTATTTTATTTGTTACATTTATATCCCACATTTTCCCACCTATTTGTAGGCTCAACGTGGCTTACATAGTACCGGAGAGGCGTTACAGACTCCGGTGTAAACAAATACAAAGTGATGTTGTGGTAAGATAAAGTTCATGTGGCACAGCCACACTAGGGAATCATACAACGGAAGAGTTGTGTTATGTCCATTACGTTCTTTAGTTTTGTTGTGTTGCAAAGATCAGGCATTTATGTTGGATTGGTAGGGTATGCCTTTTTAAACAGGTTAGTTTTTAGTGTTTTCCGGAAGTTTAGGTGGTCGTTCATTGTTTTCAAGTCTTTTGGTAATGCGTTACACAGTTGTGTGCTTATGTAGGAAAAACTGGACACGTAAGTTGATTTGTATTTGAATCCTTTGCAGCTTGGGTAGTGCAGATTTAGATATGTTTGTGTTGATTTGGATGTGTTTTTAGTTGGTAGGTTGATCAAGTCTGTCATGTATCCCGGAGCTTCACCGTAGATAATTTTGTGAACCATATTGCAGATTTTGAAAGCAATGCGTTCTTTGATTGGGAGCCAGTGTAGTTTTTCGCGAAGGGGGTTTGCACTTTCAAATCGCTTTTTTCCGAAGATAAGCCTAGCTGCCGTGTTTTGAGCGGTCTGGAGTTCATTTAAGGTTTGTTCTTTGCAACCCGCATAAATTCCATTGCAGTAGTCTGCATGGCTTAGGACCATTGATTGTATCAGGTTGCGAAATGTTCCCCTCGGGAAGAATTGTTTCACGCGTTTGAGTTTCCACATTGAGCGGAACATTTTCTTTGTTGTGGATGTCACTTGGCTCTCTAGTGTGAAGTTGCGGTCCATTGTAACGCCGAGGATTTTCAGGCTGTCTGAGATAGGGAAGGTGTAATCTGGGGTGTTGATAATAGTGGGGTTATCCGCGCTGTGTGAGGATGAGAGGATGAGACAGTGTGTTTTTTCTTTGTTTAGTTTTAGTTTAGAGTCCATGATGATTTAGTAGGATTTATTTATTTTTATTGCCTTTTTGAAGAAATTCAACCAAGGTGATGTATAACAAGAACAATTTAGACATAACCAATAAGTTATTTCAGCAGAAAAAATATTCAAATGATCAGTACATATTATGGCATAGTATGCTACGCACAAGGTTAACACAATACACAATAAAACATCTTAATAGACATCATAGGCTGTAAGCAGAGGTGGAACATATAGATAGATAAAACAGAGTAACAGGAGTTAGATAGAAAATAAGGGAGATAATTTAAAGAAAGTTGCATGTGAAGTCAAAACGTTATGTGGGTCTTGGCCGATATTCAGCTATCCATTTTGATTGCCAGAGAGCAGACTGCTCCAGCTCTGTCCCGTTAGCCACCAGTGATCTCCCCAGGGTAAGACCCTAGATTGAAAGAGAGTGATGGGGAGGTCTGGGGATGGGGGTGCAGAGGGTGGGGGGTGGGTTCTGGGTTGTGGGCAAGGCTTCCAGTTGGGTAAAGGATGGGGTGTGTTCACATTTATGGGTGGTTTTGAGGATTAGGAGGTGGGCATGATGGGGATCGGAAGCTTGGTAGGGTGGGGTGGGGGGGATTTGAGTGAGGGGAATTGGAAAGATGGAATGATTGGACACAAGGGGAATGGCCATGGGGATGATCAGAATGGAGGGGAGGGGGTTGATGATGACTGTGAAGGAATGTAGGAGGGCTGGAAAGGGGGAGTCATTGGATCAGCTACCTGGAAATTATGTGGGTGCCAGTCGATATTCAATTCTGGCACCCACATAGCTAAGCAGGCATAGTTAGGACTGCTTTTCTTGCAGTCCTATAAACCTGTATATATATTTGGATTTATGCAAATGTGCTACACAATTGTAGCAGAATGTCAACAAATTTGCTGCGGAGTTTGCTATTTCTTGATGCACAATCTACTTCTGTGTTGTTACAGGAAACCGGAGGCTATGAGTACAATCTTAATTCACTACGAAATCTTACCATTTTCATTCACTATTAGCATTTTTGTTCAAGGCCCAGCTGTGATCCCAGACTTCCTCTCCCAAGGCTTGGAGATGGGGCAGGGGCAGCATTCACAGCATCTGGGAGGGAGGGAATCAGTCACTGCACAGTAGTAACATTTGATTGCCGAATCTGGAGCCCATGATTGTAGAATTTCCAAAGGAGCCATGGGTTCTGGTCCCTGGCTGTGAACCCCCACTTTGATAACTGACCTAAGTGAGTTATGATGAGATATAAACTAGAGAAGGCTAATGAAGGATTATAGCATCATTGCCCAACAGAAGCAGAGCTGCCAAGTTATCCAGTTCCAGGAGAGAGACCTTTTAGCCGTTCCTGGTTTACGTCCCAAATCAGCGTGGGATTTGTAGTTCCTGATTCTGTCCCTTTGAAATTAGTGCTACAAGACCCATAATACATTTGGATGAGGTTTTCAGAAATCCAGGGGTGGCCTAAAATCCCCCTCCTGGAGTTGAGTAACTTGGAAGCTCTGCAGTAGCCAGTTCCAAATGAAGCCCAAAGGAACAGAAGGCTACAGTTGTCTGACTTTGTGGAATGTGTGTATATTTTTATTTGAATCATGTTAATAAATTACGTTCCTAACGATCTGCTTTGTGCATTTTCCATCGAAAAATCAAGTTTTGCATAGTCAACAATTGGGATACAGGCATCATAGGAGCCAACGTTTCAAAATTAATGGGGGTGCTAAGCCCAATGGAAATAACCCCTCCCTGGATACATACAAGGAATTTTCTCAATATTGGGGGTGCTCAAGCACCCACAGTACCCACAGAGTTGGCAACAATGACAGGCATCACCATAGTACGGAATCTCTTTTGTTAGCTATAGCACATGATATATTAGTAAAGGCAGATCAGGGTTTTGATGCTGTTTGGGTATAGCTTGATTTGAGCTCTGCTTTTGATATTGTTTCTCATTCTTGATTACTAGATCAAATGCATAAAATGTGAATTGATTCCACTGTTCTAGATTGGTTCAATTCTTATCTTTCCAATCGCATGCAATTTGTATGTAGGAATCAAGAAATGTCATCTTATGAGAGATATACCTCAGTGGCATACCTACCTTGGTTGCCACCCGGGGTGGAGCACCCCCTCCTTCAGGCAAGACCCCCGCCCTCCCTCCTCTGAGCAAGGAAGTGCGCTGAGTATTCGCACGGCTTTCAGCTCTGCCCTTCCTCTGCACCGGAACAGGAAGTTGATGTCAGAGGGGGCAAGGGATGGGCAGAGCCGACAGCCATGTGACTGCTCAGTGCGCCCCCTTGCTGCCTGTACCAAGGACAGACCGACCCCACCACCTCACCCTTGGTACACTAGAAATGTACCTCAAGGATCTCATCTTACCTCATTACTTTTTAATTTGTACCTTGCATCATTGGCTAGTTGATTAGAAATTTGGAGATTCAACTTTTATTTTTTTGCTAATGACATTCAGTTGGTCATCTTTATCAAGGATGACCAGTTCAGTGTCATGCTGGATCTTAATTGTAGGTTAATCATGTTGGATGATTGACGTGGCTATCTCGTAAATCCAAACCTTTGACCATTAAGCCAATACTGCAAGGTAGACCACTTCTGCTTAAGGAGGTTATCATTACTTTGGGTTTTCATTGTAATAACCCACTGAGAGTCAATTTGCAACTTGGAAATGTCGTGAGATCTTGTTATTTCCCGGTGCAGATGACTCATCAGTTAAAACCTTTTCTCAGTAAATCTTATTTGATAAAGATTATACATACTCTAGTTACTGGTAGACTGGACTATTGCAATTTGTTGTTTTAAGTACTTGCTAAGGTCATATTGAAGAGACTTCAATTGGTACAAAACACAGCAGTGCACTTAGCTTAGTAGCGGGGGAGAGGAAGGTTTGATTATATTTCCCCAATTTTAATCGATCTACATTGGCTGCCAATTTCTGCAAGGATAACTTTCAAGCTGTTGTACTTTGTTTATAAGACTTTTTGCATGGATATTCCCAAATATCTTTCTGATGTTCTATGCAAACAAGTGAGTCAGCATTCACAGCACTCTCACCAGTGTTGCTTGCTTCAATTTCCTTCACTCAGTTCAGTTAAACTGACTTCAACTAGGAAGGAACAGAACTTTTTGCTATATGGGACCTTTCTTGTGTATCTCTCTGGAAAAGTGAAACAAAAATTGGCAGAGAATATCAAGAAGTCCACAAGAAGCAGAAGACATGTCTTGTAGTGTTGAACAAACTTTATTCCAGTCAGTCAGTAACATACAATGCCCGACGTAGTCACGTTTCACCTCCTCGATGCTGCGTCAGGGGCTTCAAATATTAGGGTCCCACAAGGCTGCTCTGCCTCGGCTTCCTGGTGAAGAGTGGTGATAGCGAGAACATTCTGATGGTGATTTACCTGTTTTGTCTGTTTTTGAAGAATCAACTTACCACGGATGCCCTGTAGGACCCTAATAGTTGAAGCCTCTGGGAGGCGAAACGTGACCACGTCAGGTGTTGTATGTTACTGACTGGCAGGAATAAAGTTTGTTCACCACTAGAAGACGTATCTTCTGCTTTTTGAGGACTGCTTGTGTAACTCTCTGCCAGCTGAAATTGGTAGCATTATCAGCTATGTTGGCTTTCATGAAGCTTTAAAGACCTGGCCTTTTTAGAGCACTTTTGGTAGTTTTAAACTTTTTTTTCCCCCTTTTGTACTTTTTTTTTGTACTGATGCTGCTATGTTTTTAAATGCTTACTACTGTAAACTGCTTTAAAACCTTGTACTAAGCAGTATATCAAATTAATAAATCAAAGGCGATAAATATATCTTAATAAATAAGTAAAATCAAACACTACCATAGTAACTACAGATAAGTACTGTTCTTCTGTTAGTACAGGGCTGTGCACATGCTCCTCAGATGAAAAATACATTTAGTTAGGAAAGTTATGGAAGTCTTTTTGGAGGATTGGCTATGGGTAGGTCCTCTTCTCTGACATGTAAGATTTAAACAATTTTTATTGAACAAGGAAGTAAAGTACAAGAATTCAAACAGAAATGGATTTCTTAGTTTGTATGTCCGTGTTCTAAATGTATATATTTACAATGTAAACCGTTCTGCTTTGCCAATGCAATAAGTAACTGTATAGTAAATAAATAAACGATGAAAGATAAACAATAAACACGTGTTGTTCAATATTTTACAATTTTTCACGTCTAACCCAAACTCCCTAGCTCCTACCTCACCCTTCATATTCAACATATTTCAAGATTGTGAAGATTATAAATCTTTAGCTGGATCAAAAAACTAAACAACAAACAATACTAAGTTTAAGATATCAAACTGATACAGAATGATAAACATATAAAATTACACCATTTAGATCTGCCTTACTGAATCACACCCCATTCTCACCCTACTATAACCATTACTTTAAGCTACAACAGAGATGACCCATTGTCTGGACCAGTGGCGTTCCGTGCTTGGCTGACACCAGGGGCGGATCGCCGCTGCGCGCACCCTCCCCAGGTGCAGTGCAACATGGTGCCCCCCCCTGGTGTGGAAAGGCACCCCCCCTGGCATCAGCACCCCCCCCCCCCGGTGTGGACCCTAACCCCCCCGGCGCAGCGCCTCTCACTCCCCCCGACAGTCCCCACCTGCCTACTAGCTGAGCTCCGGCCGGCACCTCCAATCTGCAGCGCTGCTGACTTTAAATGAAGAAAATCGTCCCGTCGTTAGCCCTTCACTCACTGAGTCCCGCCCTCGAGGAAATAGGAAGTTATATCAGAGGGCGGGACTCAGTAGTGAAGGGCCAACAACGAGACGGTTTTCTTCATTTCAAGTCAGCAGCGCTGCAGATTAGAGGTGCCGGCCGGAGCTCAGCTGGTAGGCAGGTGGGGACTGTCGGGAGGAGTGAGATGTACTGTGCCGGGGGGGGGGGGGGTGGATGGAGCACCCCCCCACCCGTTGACACCCGGGGCGGACCGCCCCCACTGCCCCGCCCTTGCTACGCCACTGGTCTGGAATCTTATGACCCTAGGTCATCATTGGAATGATAACATCTACTTTCCTAACCCCCTCCCCACCCCACCCAGGCAGAGAAACCCAAAGTAACCTTTTTACCAGATTTTTGTCTTAGGAAATGCTTGGGAACCTATTTAATACAGCACTTCTTGCTTTATGGGAAAACATTTTGCAAATAACAATTCCAGATAGAGATGAAGGCCCTTCTTCTCCTTGGAGAAGTCTGAGCTGCCTGTGCTTCTCTTCTCTGACCTGTAGTAGGGCTTAATCTTCAGAATCACTTATTTGGAGCACTTTTATGATGGGAGTCTGCTGCAGACCAGAAAGTAGATGAACAGGGGCAAAGAAAGAAGTCCTCTGGTAGAAATTTTAACATTTTAAACTCAGTCATTCAATTTATCTAAAGAGGAGGTGTGTTGAACTGTTTGGTTAACTGTGTAAGTTAACCACATAATAACAGCCTTTCATGTAGCAGTGGCAGGAGCAGTCATTTCAAGAACAAAAATTATTTTCATGTATCCTGAGGTGCTGCAGCTTTAATCAAACTGAGTCAGAAGTTATTTTAGCTCACTGAGCTCTAGGGACGTGCATTTGTTTGAAAGTCTGTACGCCGCCTTATTCTGTACATCAGATAAGGCAGTATAGTAAATCCGTAATAAACAATAAACAACACGGGAATGCCAATGATATTTCCCATCCTATCTCATGTTGTTTTCAAGAACAGGCACACTATCGTGTAATGATGCGTGCTATCGACAATATTGCCCCCACATCAAATTTTTTAAAAATAAAAAGCCTGAGTAAAATTAAAAATCCCAGAAACGGCACAGAAAACTTTTTGGACTTCTTGCATAAGCACCCTGTTATGAAATCAGATCCAAAAAAACTCAAAACTTGTTTAGTTTCATTTCAGACATATTGGTCGCCCTGAAGCAGTGATTTTGTCCTGCAGTTCTTTCTCTTCCCTGTGTATATCAGAGAGTGAACCTGTGCAACAACTGATCTAAGAGGAATTGCAGCCCTTTAGCTAAGATCAAATGTAAAGACTGAGCTGTGAGTTGAGAATGATCCTTTCTCGAGTTCTTTTGACCTTTACAATAGAACTTCCCAAACTTGTCCAGGGGATCCCACAGCCAGTGAAGTTTAATTTGCATGCATTGGAGACTCAGGGCATGCAAATTTATCTCATGGATATTCATTGTGGATATCCTGAAAATGTGACTGGCTGTGGGGTCCACAGGACAGGTTTGGGAAACCCGGCTTTGTAATATGGTGAGCTAATGCCCCGCCACCCAACCTCACTGGGGACAAGAAACCATTTGGACCTTGGTCAAACTTGTCAGGTTCAACTTCCCATTTAGGCTGAAAAACAAAAAAACAAGCAAACAAACAAACAAAAAACCTGAGGCGTAGAATTCCTGTAGTGGCAAATGGGATTCCTGTTGCAGTAACGGATTGCTAAACAAAGCACTCGGTTACAATGGGTATATCACTATAATTAGACAACTAAAAGATTTAGACTTGAAAGAGAATGAATCATAATCACACCATCCCAAAGTGGGATAGATTTCATGTAATAGATGGGTATTATTTTAATTACAGGCAGGTTATATATTCCCATGCATGTGATAGAGATGTGCATGGAAACTGTTCTGTCCAAACCCTTGCTATAATGAAGCTTTTCCTGGAAAAAGAAAAGGCCAGAGCCCAGTGTAATTAATAGGTTGGGTGTGTACTATAATTGTCAAAAATTGCAGTGCAAATCTGAATTAAAATTGGTATTACGGATGGTCCATCCGGGATGGAAGAATGGCAGGTTGCAACTTTTCAATACAAAATAGCCATCCCATGTTTAAGATGGTTCTTTCTATTAATCATATATAGTTATAAATTCTATTTTACACAGCAGCACAACTGGTTCATATTGCAATTCCCGGCACTAACAATTGAAGGCTCTTTTTCCTTAGTGCTACACCCAGGGGGGGGTCATATTGTTTAATTCCTAGTGCCAGGCTTGAGTGGCTTGTAATGCATTTTGCACAGCTGGGACAAGATGAGGGACAAGGGAAGAGCAGAGAGAGAGAGAGAGAGAGAGAGAGAGAGAGAGAGAGAGCAGAGAATGAGAAGGGAAAGGGAAGGAAGAGAAGGGGTACAAGTAGAGAGGGAAGGAGGAGGAGGAGGAAAGAGGGGTGAGAGAGATGGAGGAGCGTGGTTTATAGAGAGGGAGATAAATGTGAGATGGTGAGAAAAGGGAGAATATTCAACAAAAAAGGCATGTTAGGTTCATCAAAAAGAGGCATGTTAGGCCCCTGTGTCTCTTTCTTTCTTTCATGACTGAATCCTGTGCTTAACCTTTGTGGAATACATTTTATACCCTGATGATAAAATAAACAGTGTTATCAGGCTGTGCCATCTCATGCTGTATCCTCCTGGAGCTCCCCCTTCTGGGAAGTAGTGAATGACCTTCTTCCTGAAAACAGGGACCTGAAACCTGTAGCCAAGCCACAGAGATGTTACCCTTTCTGTATTATTTCAGCACCAGATTTGGACGTGCTGAAGTGGTTGCACTGATAACTTCAGAAACTCCCTTTATTTCCTCCATTTCCTCATTCACAATTACTACCATAAAGTATTCAAAGAAACAGAAACACTCTGAAGAACAGAGAGTGGCATGCATTTTCTATAAACAGTCAGGCAAAAGTCCCTTCTCAGTTTTATTTACAATGTATATAAGTGCATGGATGCAAAATACTAATGCGGTCGATATTCAAAGCAGTTTAACCTGGCCAGAGGGGCTCCTGCCTTGTAAAATTGTACTGACCCGCCAAGCAGCAGATATTCAGCAGCACTGTCCGGTTATCTGTTCTGACTGTTGCGGTACTCTCTGATTAGTGCTGAGGCAGTCTGGGAGCAGAGTTGGGGGCGGAGCCAGGAATTATTCATCACATTACATTACCAAGAATTTACATTCCGCTCACAGCAATATTGGTTCGAAGCGGATCACGGCCAAATTAGGGGCCCCTTTTACAAAGTGGTGGTACCTGTACTGCCGTTTTGCCACAAACCAATCCGACACTACCGCGGGGCTACGCAGGAGCCTGGTGGTAGTGCCTGCCCCCAACACGTGCTATTTCTGGTGTTGAAAAAATACATTAATTTTGTTAGTGCTGAGGACTTACCTGGAGGTAATCGGGCAGCCCTGCATGCTGCTCGGTTACCACTGGGTTAGCGCAGGAGCCCCTACTGCCTCCTAAATAGGTGGCGGTAATGGCTACCCTGGAAAATGGCTGTGTGGCAAGTGGTTCACATATTGCATGGTCATTTCCTTTTTTTAAAAAAAATCCTTTTACATGCTGTGGTAAAAGGGGGCCTTGGCGCGTGGCGAATCCACGTGCTGACGCTATCACGGGGTCCCTTTTACCGCAGCTTTGTAAAAGGGGCCATAAATCAGTAAACATAACCTAGGAATTACAACGGCAATAAAATAATACTAAAATTTTAAAAACAACAAATTATCATGTAAGAGCAAATTTCCCGTAATAAAATGGCCTTAACCAATCTATATAAAGGGTAATAAGCTAGACATATAATTGATGTTGACAAAGCATTCCGATGTTTAGACGGGAAAAAATACATTTTGACCACGAACTCTTAAATATTGGACATGATAACCTTAAAGTATTGCGAGTATTAATTCCTAAACCTAGCACTTTAACCAGAGAAAACATATAAGCAGGCTATGTATATCCTTGTACTATTTTATAAACAAAACAGCACAGTTTCAAAATTATTCTGCCTTCTATTGGTGGCCAATGAAGTCAAACATAATAGGATGAAACACTATCAATTTTTTTTTAAAGAACATATTAACCGTATCGCAGTGTTTTGTATGGTTTGCAGCTATCGCAATACTTTTCTTGTACAGCCCAAATAGATTATATTACAGTAATCCAACTTAGCTAAAATTAAAGCTTGAACTACAAGCATAAATTTGTCTTGTGACAAACATTTCCTGATACGTCTGAGTGCCCAAATAGCTATCCGGACATGTTGGACTACATATAAAGCAGTCATAGCTATGCTTGGTTATCTATACAGGTATGGCACTGAATATTGGCCACACCCAGTGGTGTTCCTAGAGGGGGGCGGTGGGGGCGGTCCGCCCCGGGTGCACGCCGCCGGGGGGGTGCCACGCGTGCCTGCCCTCTGTTGTTCCATGCTTCTTCTCTGCCCCGGAACAGGTTACTTCCTGTTCCGGGGCAGAGAAGAAGCATGGAACAACGGAGGACAGGCGCGCGCGGCACTCCCCCCCCCGGCAGCGTGCACCCGGCGGGGGGGGGGGGGGGTCCTTCGCGGGGGTGTCTTTTCACCGGGGGGGGGGGTCCGCGCTGCATTGGGGGGGTGCTGCACCCGGGGGGCGGGGCGAATCGGCGATCCGCCCCGGGTGCCAGCCCCCCTAGAAACGCCACTGGCCACACCTGGACAGCTTCTGGCACTGCCAAACCTCAGATGTTCAGTGCCACTGTCTGGATAGGGTCCAGAATTGAATATCCAGTTCTAATTTAGCCAGCAGTGGCCTGCGTTTAAAGAAATACTGACCGCTGCTGGCTGAATATTGCCGCCAGTGGAGTGTCCCAGTCTTGAAGGCCCTTGTGTGCTTCTTTGTTTTTGCCAGTGGATTTAGCACATTTTAACTGATTCTAGGTGATCTTGTGACATCAGAACTAAGCATATAGGTTTTCTCAAGTCACAGCTATAATAGTGCAGGATTTTTACAATTCAAAAGGACAAATAATTACAACAATTAATTAAGCCATCAAAATTGGTTTTGTAAAATTTAAGCTGAGTACATACAGCACATATTCTTAATACATATTTTCTAAGTAGTGGTGTAGTCAGACCTGCCACTTTGGGTGGGCCCAGACCTAACATGGGTAGGCCCTTTCAAAACCTACCCCCCTTTGTCTTATATCCTTCCCCGCCCATGGCCTGGCATCTGCTCCCCTGTCTCTACCTCAGAACTGTTGCCAATGACAACAGCAATTCATATCTGGCTATGCCACGACCCACCAGGAAGTGCTGTCAGAAAGAGCAGAATGTGACAGAGGGAAGCCTGTGGGGCCAGCGCAGGGAATGGATATGAATCACTGCTGCCACCAGTGATGGTTCTGAGGAAGAGAGAGGAGAGTATTCAGAGAGAGGGGGGGGGGGGGGGGGGGAGCCGCTGGTCTTTGGTATAGGAGGGGCAGATGCTAGTTCTGGTGATAGAGGAGAGGGAGACAGAGAAGCAAGGTGCTCACTGCTAAACTGTTTTAAGGACCTCATTGGCTACCAGACAGGGTGGGTCTGAGCCCACCCAGGCCCACCTGTAGCTACACCACTGTTTCTAAATGAAATAGTAGCAAGGGAAAGAGGTATTGATGTGTAAAAATAAAGGTCTGCAAATAACATGTGGGGCCTACCATTTTTAGATTGTCTTAAAAGATTTGAAGATTAGACTTTGGGGAGTTATATGCCCTTCATTTGGGGAAAAATTTGAATTGGCCCTCAGAGAGCAAGAATGGTATGTGGTGACTGTAGCATAGGATCCAGAGTTAGGATTCTTAGGGGTCGAATGTACTGTAGCTCGTCCTTGAACGGTGGGGCTGAGGGTGATCCTGAGATGTGAGAGATGGTTTTTAGGTATCTGTGGTCAAAACTTATACTCTCCTCCACCATACAGAGGATGTGGGTACCTTAGAACTGTTTTTATCATCTCTGGGAAGAAGCAAGCTACCCACAACGTTTAAAGAGAAATATCCATGTGGAGAGCAATTTTATAAAGGGGTGCCTATTTTTAGGCACCTAGAGGACATCTATGGAGCCTATTCCATAAAGAAAGGTTGGTGATATGATATTAGTATAACTGGGTATAGAGCTGGTGGAAAAGATTGTACCTAGATTTGGAAGACATGTGCATAACTTATAGCATTCTAAATGTGCACCCTACCCACATTCTACCCAAACTCTGCCTATATGTACACCCATCTGCAAAGTTCCTGCTATGAACGATATATGCATACTTATAGACTAGTGTATAGCCAGATTATTATTTATATGCATATGTGTTCGTATATGCGTATAAACGACTAGAGTACTAACATTTACATGTGTACTTGTTGCTTGACTATGTAGCTCCTTATAGAATTATCCCCTTAATGGGCTCTCTATTATGCAAAAAACAAAACAAAAACAAAAAACAAAAGAAGCCATGTAAAATAATTAAGTTTATGTTAATTGAGAACTTATATACCGCCTTTCAGACGAGAGTCAAAGCGGTTCACAATAAATAAGAAATTGAAATTAACTACAATAACAAATAGGACAGAGGAGAGATAGATAAAAGGAAAAAAAAAAAACCTTAAAATTAAAAGCCATCACTACCAAGTCTGAATCCAAATGAGAATTGCACACCGCCAACAAAGGCTTAGGCAGGGAAGAGAATGCTTGCCAAACAAATGAGCCTTCGAAAGTGCTCAAAACCGAAGGTAAGCAAGCTTGGAACAAACCTCTGAAGAGAGGGCATTCCAAAGGGTGGGAGCCAAAACAAAGAAAGCTGAGTGACGTTGCTGTCCCAGAGAAGACCAAAGGGTCTGGATGGGATTAAAGGGCATAATAAGAGTAGCAAGGTAAAGGGGAGTACCCAGGTGGAGAGTCTTAAACATCAGGGTAAGGATCTTATAGATTATATGGTACTTGATAGGAAGGCAGTGGTGCTGCTTGAGGAGTGGTGATATTTGATCAAAACGTTGAGCATGGGCTGTGTTCTGGATGGTTTGAAGTTTCTTGAGAGCTAGCACAGGAAGCCCAGTGTAAACCACATTACAGTAGTCCAGTATGGAGGCAACTAAAGCATAGAGAAGAGTAGCACAGCTACTATCATCTAGGTAAGGATGGATAGTATAGATCAAACACAGGGAGTGAAAACAAGATCTGGTAACTGCAGAGATATGCGATCGAAAAGTAAGGGCAAATTCGAAGAGAACCACAAGGTACTTTAAGGAATAAACTAAGCAGAAGGGAGAGCCTTGAAGCAAGGGCACAGCAGAGGGGAAGGACTGGTGACCGGTCACCCAAAGATGATGGGAAGTCAACCAATCAATAATCCTGTCTAAACAGGCTTGAAGTAATGAAAAATCTGGGCTAGCATACATATAACATCGGATTTGGCACTCTTGGAATAGAAAAGCAAGTGGGCTAAGGAAAATGTTTACGAGTACTACTACTACTACTACTTAACATTTCTAGAGCTCTACTAGGGTTACGCAGCGCTGTACAAATTAACAATTAAGGACGGTCCCTGCTCGGAAGAGCTTACAATCTAATGGACGAAATGTCAAGTTGGGGTAGATAAGTTTCCTGAGAAGTGGTGTAGTGATACGAGTAGGAGGATAAGACTGAGCCCTGGGGAATACCACAAGTCAATGGACCGTGCAGGTCTTTTTCTGCCATTGTCTACTATGTTACTATGTTACTATGTAGAGGTAGAAGCCAGGAGAGAAACCTGGAAAGTCCTATGATGGAGAAATGAAGAGAATCAAGTCAGGAGCATCCCACTGATCCCCAAAGCAGCCAAATATGAAAACAATGGAGAGTGACTCACGAGATCAAATGCTGTGGAAAGGTCTAAAGAAATCAGTAAGACAGCCCTACCTTGATCAAGAGAAGAATAGCAGTCATTTAGCAGAGAGATCATAACAATTTCAGTGGAGTTAGATTTACGAAATTCTGCTTCAAAGGGCTGTAATACATTGGAAGCCTCAACATGTTGAATAAGTTGCAGGAAGACAAACCTTTTTCCAGAAAGCTGAAGTTAGAAACAGGATGAAAGTTGGAAACAAGTGAATTATCTAAGGATCTACTTTTCAGAATGGGATGGACAACTGCAGATTTCTAGTAGTCAGGGACAAACCCTGAAGACATACTGTTGACGACCATAGCACTGGCTAGGTAAATCAGACCATGTCTTGATTCAAGAAGCCACTTAGAAGGAACTGGGTCAAGAAATCATGTAGTTTTCCTTACAGAACAGAGAATTTTAATGAATACTGTAAGCAAAGGTAAGGAGAACTTTTGTACGTTTGGGAAGCTTGCCAGGTGCCCTTGGCCTGGATTGGCCGCTGTCGTGGATAGGATGCTGGGCTCATTGGACCCTTGGTCTTTTCCTAATGTGGCATTACTTATGTACTTAACTGTGACCAACTAGCTGAAAGGGTCATATCCAAGGATTCTGGGATCAAGGGTGGAATAGGTGACGTTGGCGAAGCTGGGAGCGGAGGGGAAGCAGGGAATAGGGCTAGAAGGGAAGTGATTTTATCAACAAAGAAATCATCAAATTCCTGCACTTGGAGCGAAGAAGGAGCAGGAGCAGGGGCAGAAAGAGCAGAAACCTGAGAAACAAAGGAAAAAAACTGCCCCGTGTGGCTAGAAGCATCATTAATAGGGTGTTTAATAAATGCCCTTTTAGGGCAGACCTGAAAAGGGAGCGCTGGGTGCGATAAGCGGAGAGGTCCCTTGAAGACCTAGATCCACGCCATCAGTGCTCTAAGGTGAGTAACTGACATTTCAAAGGAAGAAGATCACAGTCGAGCCATGTTTTTTTCCACGTACAGGCAGTCCAGTCCACAAGAAAAGGATTATATGATGGCAAAGTTTCAATCTTGCTTACTGGTTATGTTCAATTGTGCTCCCAGTTTGTGGGTTGCCTCTCCTGGTTGCTGGCATCTCTCCTCTGAGCTGCACTTTAGTGGGACAGGAACTGGGCTTTCCTTGGGCTCTCTGCTCCTCTCATGTGCCTTTGAGTGGTGGGAGCCTCCAGTAGCATCCTGTTGTCTCTCTCAGTGCAGTGAATTCTCACAAACAGGTAGCCCCTCACTCTTCCGTAGCTATATACAACCGCTTTTGCTCAAAGTTAGCAGGATACTCCCAGGAGTTGGGTTGTACCTCCTTTCCCATACTGGGTCATCCACCAGACTGTCACGCTCTTCTGCTTTACTCCTGCTCCTCATGGGAATGTGAAACTTCAGTGGTTTCAATCTCAATCTCAGCTGGGGATCCTCTCCTCAATTTGGCTTAAACCCTTGGTCTCTTCAATCTCCTTTCTCAGGGACAAGGCTTTTCTCCATGCCCTTCCCTCTTCCTCTTGACCTCTGGTGGAAGAGGACCAAGCCCCTCACTGGATCCCTGGTCAGGCAGCTAACTTCCCACATCTCCTATATTTCTGGACTCCAATGGAGGAAGGCCCTTACTACCTCACTTTTTATACTTCCTTCCAAATATGAAGAACACCAACTACTGACACTACCAGACTAGCCCACCCCTAATTAGCGAGTAGCACTGCTCTGGAGCAGGTACCTAGAATGTTCTTCCTGTTACTGCAAAGAAGGCCCATTTTGGCATCCTACTACAGTACCAATAATTCTTAGCATAGACACAAAATATGAAAATCCTTCAGTTCTTCTGGTCTTGGATTTTGTATGGTCTTGGACATTTTTTTATTACCTCACTTTGCTTCAGTGTCTTTGAATGTAAATGTAAGGTGTTTAAGGGAAGGCCTGTGTCATCAAATCTTTTTGTACTGAACAAAGCTCATTGGTGCAGCTTCAATGATAGATAATTGCATTAACAGTAAATGACTTTCACCATTATCCATTCTTATAGGTGTGCAACAACACATAACTATGATCGTGACAAGGAATGGGGTTACTGTGCACCTCTGACTAGTAATGAAAGAGGTATGTCAACTCATTTATGATATTAGCTGTGTTATGGATCCCATATTTTAAAGACATGCTTCATTCTTCTGAAAAAAACTAGATGAAGCCCATTCATGGGAATTTTTTGAAAATAAATGTCTTCTCTAAACAGATGAAAAAATACTGTTACTCTGTTTTTGAATGTAACAAAATCTAATATTAAAGGCCTGAATCACTAAGAGGTATAGTTATCAATGTGGGCTACTGTTAAGACTTGTTCTCATATTTTACCACTTAGGGGTAGGGTTACCATATTTGGTCCCCCTAAAAAGAGGACACATGCCCCAGCCCCCTTTCACACACCCCACCCCTGTCACATATCACCCCACCCCTTTCACCCCCCCGTCACACCCCCCTAAGGGTGTCCTATCCTCCTCTCCCCTTACCTTACTCTACTGCCCTGGTGGTCTAGTGACCTCTTCAGGGCAGGAAAGAGTCCCCTCTTTCCTGCCCGGAGCGCCTGCATATTGTTCCCCTTGAGGCTGCTTCAACTCTCGGTGGCCATTTTGAATCGGCGCCGGGACTGTCAGCAAGGGGAACAGTATGCAGGGCAGCACTCTAGGCAGGAACGAGGGGGCTCTTTCCTGTCCCAAAGAAGTCACTAGATCACCAGGTCAGTAGAGTAAGGTAAGGGGAGAGGAGGATAGGATACCCTTAGGAGGGTGTGTGACGGGGGGATAGGACACCATTTGGTCCGCCCGCCTGTCAGCCTGCCCGTTTGTCCGGAAATCCGGACAAACGGGCAGGCTGGCAAAACCTGCCAGGTTGCCCAGCCATGTTCTCAAAAAGAGGACATGTCTGGGTAAAACCGGACATATGGTAACCCTACTTAGGGGGGAAGCTAGCAATGCGAGCTACCCTTAAGACATGTCGTTTTACTATTAACCCCAGTTATTAGTAACTAGATCTTACTGCATATAATGGGACCTGTGCTCAGGGCTGCCAAGAGGGGACAAGATTCCTTGGGCCTGACCTTTAAAGGGGACCCAATTCCGGGGTCTGTCTCTCTCTTGCTTCTGTGTATCAGGACCTCGGTGATTGATTAATGCGATACCCCAGGTCCCTGCACACAGGAGCAGGAGAGTGACAGACTGAGGGAGGAGCAGGTGCAGGAAGGTAAGGGGGTAGGGGGTGGCAGCTGCACCAGTGGGGTGGGGGTGATGGCTGCCTGAGTGGAGGCGGGGCAGCAGTGAACTGAGTGGGGTGGGGAGGGGGGAGGCATGATGGCGACTCTGGCAGCTTTGTCCCGGGCCCGGCTCTGTCTTTTGGCGGCCCTGCTTGTGCTAAATTAGCACGAGTTAGGGGCATAATTATCAATGTGAGCTACTGTTAAGATATGCTCTTTTACAATTAACTCGTGCTATTTTAGCACAGGTCCCATTTTATGTAATGAATAAAATAACGCATCTTAACGGTAGCCCATGCTGATAACTTCCCCCCCTACGGCTTGTCTTCCAGATGGTGTCTATGGAAACTAAGAACAGGCACAAAAAGGGGTTTAATTAGCATAAGCTTGAAACTTGTGACCTACCTGAAGAGATTTCAACTCTGTGCTGTGCCCACTGCTATGAAAGGATCACTTCAGACTGAAGCTATTTCTTGTCTTTTTATTTAAAACAGTTCCTTAGACTAGATCCCTTAGGAAATTCACCTTGTGAATACTAATATAAAGCAAACTCTTTCTGCTCTGTAACTTTCAAACCTTCTTACTCCACAATATTTATATGAGGGAGTAAGATTAGCCCCTTGCCAGTGCTGGTCCATATGGTATGTGGTTTCAGAGATTAATTTAGTATTTGAAGGTTTAAGGGTAAATCTGTGCTGTAGAGAAACCATTTCTCATTGTAATATAATACCATAGAAAATGACAGCAGATAAAGTCTGCCCAGAAAGGTGGCCTTGATTGTACCAGGTCACCCCCCCTCCCCCTCTCTTTTGTCTTTAGGGTTGTAACTGCTGTTCCATGCAGATTGCCCTTCTCTATGCATTTCTTAAAGTGTGAAACCTGTTTAAGTTTTGCTTTGAGTGGAAATACTCTATGTTTTTATTCTATCTGGCTTCGCTGTGTTTATCCCACAATTTTTGGAGTTCTGTCACTGTTTTTGTCCCTGCCAACTTCATTAGGAAAGCATTCTAAATATCTACTACCCTCTCCTGATGTTGCCCTTAAACTTCATTCCTTGCAGCTTAATTTCATGTCTTCTAGTCCTATAGCCTCCCCATTTTTTGGAAAAGATTTGTTTGTTCATTAATATCTTTCAAATATTTAAATGTCTATATCATATCTCCCCTGAACCCCTTCTCCTCCAGGGTATACATATTAGGACAAGACATGGTCATACTCTTTGTCAGGATGGTAAAGTAGAGTTGGGCCAAATTAAAGCAATTGCTTTATCGTTAGGAAAGGGAGTGGAACAAGAGGTCCTATAAGGCACTGGGCTAAGGGTCAGAGAGCCTCTCCAAAAGGGGAGGCTTCTCCAACAATAGCCTAGCCCAGGTCCCAAAGGAAGAGTTCCACTTCCTTCCAGGGGGGTGGGATGAAGCCTCTGCTTTAGTGGATTTTTCTGGTGATTTCATCAATGATGAGTCTTAATCTCTTGGCCCTTGTGGACCTGTTGCTGGTTCATGTCACAATATTCAAATTTCTTCTCATATGTGTAAACCCCTGTTAAATTGGATTTACTAATAAGAGTGAGTCCCTGGTAGTGAGTCACCGAGAAGAGTGACTCGGAGGTCCCAGGGTGGGAGGAAGCCCAGCCAAGGGGGAGTAGTTAGGGAATAAGATACAGAAAGATAGTGCATATGTGGGGGTGAATGACAGTTCTGGGAGGAGTTTGGGGAAATAAAAATAGTTACCTGTGGAAACACAGAGTCCTTGGTTTACCTCTGGTAATGAGATCACCTACAAGCCCCTACCAAGTGACCGGTAAGGCTCCTTCCTCTGCCCAGCATTGCCTGCCCCTGCAGCTGTTTTCCTCAGGTTGCACATGCTCAGTCTTAAAACTGAGCATGCGTGCCTGAGAGCCCAGCAGCTGCTAGGCAGGCAATGCAAGGGGGGCCTGGCGCCGGAGGTTTCTCTCACCTGCTTCTTTCAGGATGCGATCACCTGGGTACCATCAGGGGCAGGAGAGAGAGAGAGAGAGAGAGAGACCCCTGCGCCCATAGGCGCCCCGTATAAAAGGCTTGGGGAGGCTAAGCCTCCCCAGCCGAATCGTCGACTTCCGCTTGTGGTGCAGCCCACCCTCCCGCCCCGCGCATTTTCATCTTTTATTTCTGTGGCAGCGACGTCAATGAAGAAAAAGACTACAGGCTCGCCGCCAGCTTCTCCCTTCTCTCTGCTCTCGCGGAAACAGGAAATGCATCACGGGACACTGTGTGCAGAGAGAAGGGAGAAGCTGGCGGCGAGCCTGTAGTCTTTTTCTTCATTGACGTCGCTGCCACGGAGCGTATGGAGGTAAGCTCCGCCCCTTTAGCCTCCGCAAACAATTGGGCTACCGACCGTCTATGCCTGCGCCGGGTCCCCCCTGGAGGCATGGGCCCAGGGAATTTTGCCCCCCCGCCCCCTCCCCTCTCAGCGGCTATGATGATGGCAGTTCTTGTCAACAGCATTTCAATGAACATGATTCAGGCCTAGATGATGGACTTTAATACATCAGGTCAATAAGAAGTTAGCAGTTTGTGAACTGGACTTTATGATGATATTCACTGAAATATAGTTTCAGGTATTAGATCATCAGATTCTGAAAAACGCTGAACATACCTCTATATCCTAGTTGTTGTAATCTAAGTTGTTTGGATCTAAGAGTATACTTGTTGATATATGTAATAGGGACTTTTCTTGACCACTAATGCCAGCTACTATAGTCAGTCTACGCCTAGTACTCCAGACCAGTGGCGTAGCAAGGGCGGGGCGGTGGGGGCGGTCCGCCCCGGGTGTCAACGGGTGGGGGGGTGCTCCGTCCACCCCCCCCCCCGGCGTAGCGCCTCTCACTCCCCCCCGACAGTCCCCACCTGCCTACCGGCTGAGCTCCGGCCGGCACCTCCAATCTGCAGCGCTGCTGACTTTAAATGAAGAAAACCGTCTCGTCGTTGGCCCTTCACTACTGAGTCCCGCCTTATTTCCTCGAGGGCGGGACTCAGTAGTGAAGGGCCAACGACAAGATGGTTTTCTTCATTTAAAGTCAGCAGCGCTGCAGATTGGAGGTGCCGGCCGGAGCTCAGCCGGTAGGCAGGTGGGGACTGTCGGGGGGAGTGAGAGGCGCTGTGCCGGGGGCAGGGGGGGGGGGGGTGCCGTGCCGACGCCAGGGGGGGTGCCGTGTTGCACTGCACCCGGGGGGGGGGGGGGGTGCGCGCAGCGGCGATCCGCCCCGGGTGTCAGCCAAGCACGGAATGCCACTGCTGCAGACCTAATGTTTATGATCATATCCTCCTATTTTTATCAGTCATAAAGGACTTTTCCTTCTCCTTTTGTTCATGAGACTCATAGATCTAAATCTTTGAATGAAATGTTTTCTGCTAACTTATTTCCAAAATATTGCTTGCTTTTGTTAAGGTATGGAACTGAAAAACTGTGGTTCCTTGTAATTTTAACCAGAAAGGAAGGATTCTCTTCCATTTTTCCCTTGAAACCAGGAGAAAGTGAAAGCAAACTTCAGAAATGAAGACCAATAGTTAACAAGAAACTGTGCGAAATCTCATATAGATGAGAGATGACAGAATAGATCATCTTACAATAAAATTTGTGTCTAATTAACAATAAAAAAATTAGATAATGAATATAGGTTTTATTTCTGTTTTACCACCAAATTCTTTTATAGACACACAAATTGATCTGCACTGTCTCATCCCAAGCACTTGAATATTCAGTATAAAATAATTTCCTTTTCATTCATACTCTATTGCTCTGGTTTATAGTTTTGTGATTCACAGTTTTAGTTCCTTTGAGGCACATTTATCAAGAGGACAAAAGCAATTCTGTAACTGAGTATTCTTATTTACGCTTCCAATGTGTGTATAAATATACAGAATAGTAACATTTATATATAGAAATGTACACCTACCCATACAGGTGCAAGCAGGATGTCTATGTGCTAATCCGTAATATCATGTGTAAATGGCATGGAGGGGCATTTTCGAACGGGGACGACCATCTCTAAGGGCGCCCAACTCTAAGGATGGTGCTGCGAAGGGGCGAGGCAATGCGTATTATCGAAACAAGATGGACGTCCATCTTTCGTTTCAATAATACGGTCGGGGACGCCCAAATCTTGACATTTAGGTCGACCTTAGAGATGGTCGTCCTTAGGTCGTTTTTCAGATGGTCGTCCTAGGTTTTTGGCGATAATAGAAACCAAAGACGTCTATCTCAAAACGTCCAAATCCAAGCCCTTTGGTCATGGGAGGAGCCAGCATTTGTAGTGCACTGGTCCCCCTCACATGCCAGGACACCAACCGGGCACCCTAGGGGCACTGCAGTGGACTTCAGAAATTGCTCCCAGGTGCTTAGCTCTCTTACCTTGTGTGCTGAGCCCCCCAACCCCCCCCCCCCCAGGTCCGCTTGCCTGAAGTACACTGCAACCACTGCAACTGCTCCAGGGACCTGTATACTGCTGCGATAGACCTGAGTATGGCATTTGAGGCTGGCAAAAAGTATTTTTAAACTTGTTTTTTATGGTGGGAGGGGGTTAGTGACCACTGGGGGAGTAAGGGGTGGTCATCTGGTCAGTTCGGGCACCTTTTTGAGACTTGGTAGTGAAAAAAAACGGACCAAGTAGTCAGCTAAGTGCTCGTCAGGGACACCTTTCTTTTTTCTATTATCGGCCGAGGACGACCATCTCCTAATCACGCCCCAGTCCTGCCTTCGCTACCCTGCTGACACGCCCCATAAACTTTGGTCATCCCAGTGACGGAAAGCAGTCGAGGGTGTCAAAAAAATCGGCTTTCGATTATGCCGATTTGGATGACCTTACGAGAAGGACACCCATCTCCCGATTTGTGTCAAAAGATGGGCGTCCTTTGCTTTCGAAAATAAGTGTGATAGCTTGTAAATGCAAAGGATGTGTACACATGAGTGGACAGGGCTCCCATTTATGTGCGTAACATTGTTTATTGTAAAAATCTTATATTCTGCATTATCTCATAGATTCTAAGTGGATAACAAAAGTTTACATACATGCATAATAAAAACATAAATACAATTACAAATATACCAGTGAGTACAATAACACATCGCCTATATCCAATTGTCTGATATGCATAGCTGAGCATAAACCAATGTGTAGATTAGTATCCCCATATCTTATACATTTATAGGATCAACATCAAAAGCTTGCTGAAAAATAGTTCTTTTAACATCTTTTTAAACACTGAAATGCATTGCGGAGAATGAACCTGGTAAAGCAATTCATTCCATAATCTTCGCCCTACATTCCTCAAGTCTAATCAATTGTAATGAAGGTACATCAAGCAATAATGCAGTAGAAGACTGTAACGTTCGCAGTGGCTGATGCAAAGGCAAAGTAGCAGCAATGGTCGCAGAAACAATATTTGTTAAAACCTTAAACACAAACAATAAAATTTTATACCGCGTACTAAACTCAACTGGTAACCAATGCAAATGCATCAAGCCGGCGCGATTTACCAACTCTAGCTAAGCCAAAAAGTATCTGGGCCACAGAATTTTGTACAACTTGAAGAGATTTCAAACTTTTCTTAGGTAACCCTGAAAGCAAACTATTACAATAATCAAAACAAGGAATCACTGTACTTTGGATTACTGTCTGAAATGTTTCTGGGGACAAGTATACTCTTAAACGTCGCACTACTTTAAGCCTAGAAAAAAAATGATATAAATAATTCTTCTTATGTGTTCTTGCATATTTAACGCAGAGTCAAGAACAACACCCAATGAACAAATCTTTTTCACCAGCAGAATATTCACATTATCAATATCAAATATAATGAAAATTCTGGAACTGGATAACCTGATTATAACATCACCTGAGTTATTGCATTATTGCTGCATTTAGGTACCTGCAGTAATGCCAGCCTATGGCTGGTGTAACTGAGGGTGATTAAATGTAAGGTGTGCTGATATCAGTCTATGCTAGTATTCTCTAGTTGAATCTGTGTGCCCAGATGCTCTTATAGAATAGGTTCTCAGTACGTGGCATTGGGGAGCCGAAATGGAGGTGTTCACTTGTAGAAATTGCTCCCTTACTGTAGTGAATTAAGACTATTAATACAACATTTTGTATGACCGCTAGAACTATGTAGCTCTATATCCTAAGGGGTCACTGGTACTGTCGGGGGCGAAGCCAGATCCCAAGGTGGGAGGGGGCCAGAGCCCAAGGTGGGGGGCACATTTTGGTCTGCTGCCCCGCCTTGTCGCTCCCCACCCACTGCTGCTGCTGTACATCTTGGCTGGTAGGGGTCCCCAACCCCCGCCAGCTGAAGCACTGCCGCCGCAAACACCTTGGCTGGTGGGGGTCCCCAACCCCTGCCAGCGGAAGACTTCGTCTAGTGCTGGTCCTTCACTGGACGAAGTCTTCAGCTGGCAGGGGTGGGGAACCACCCCCTGCCAGACAAACCAGGGGCCCAGAGCAAATCTGGGGGGGCCCAGGCCCCCGCGGCTCCACATAGCTACGCCACTGGGTACTGTACTAAAAGCATTAAAACTGGGGGATAATGCCTGCCATCTGACGACTTTAATAAGGTATGAAAAGTGAGACTCGGGTCTCAAATGTAATGAAATGCACAATGTGGCAGTGCTAACATGGCTGCATTAAAGAGAATGCTGCCATGTTAGCACAACTCCTTTAGAAAGCTCAATTTTCCCTGCCCTAACTGGATCAAAGTAAAAGGAATAATTAGTGTGGGGAACAGTCCCAACAGCCTTGATACAACTGAACAGCTTTCAGAACTGAGCCCCCACCTCCTGAAGAAACTGAAGCTGTAAGCTCCTTGAGCAGGGACTGTCCTTCCATGTTAAATTGTACAGCGCTGCGTAACCCTAGTAGCGCTTTAGAAATAGTAGTAGTAATTCCAGGCCTGAAGCTTCCACTCATCTCTAGATCCACTCAATCTCCAAAAGGCCCTTTATGTACTGAAGATCCCTTAAGTCGGAATGTTTAAATCCATGGTCTAGATAAGAGATGGTATTACCCTAGTTCTGTACATCCTTTGCATATATGCATATCTGATTTATATTAGCTAGGGGATATGATTTGGATTTCCTTGCTTGTCTTTTGAAACCCAAGGTCAAGGAAATCATGTTGCCCCAGAGGACTTTTCAGTCTAAGAAGTCTTATTTAAGAAGCTGTGTTATGGAAACGGGTCCCTTGCTTCGTAATTGCAGATGATATGGAGATACAGCACCGGTACAATAACAGTTGAAACATAACAGAACATTTCATTCATGTATCTTGTATATGGGGATCTAAAAGTATTGGTTAATTTTCTATTCTCAGTCCTTGATGTACAGATCTGTTTTCAAGGATTTTGGCTGTGAACAGCAGGATTCAGTAATGCTGAAACTTTATTCTGCATCTTTTAAAGCTTTTACGATCAGGGTGTTGTTCACTTTGCTCATGTGAAACACACACACACACACACACACACACACACACACACACACACACACACACACACACACACACACACACACACACACACACACACACACACACACACACACACACACACACACACACACACACACACACACACACACACACTACTAATAATGAGAAACAGCTCCACCTTGTGGAATCTGCTGGCCACAATCTCTTCCATCAACAGTTAATCATGTCCAGTGATCTTTGATGCCCATATTATAAAACTCGATCAATACACACACTACTAAGAGTCGTAAATGTACACAAACTGTACAAGAACCATAAAGATATGCCGATGGAAAAAAAAATAAAACAGTTCACAGTGCCTTAATTACTAGGCAGCCTGGATCAGCATTACTGGGGAGATGATCACTTACTGCTTTATAACTTGTTGAAAAATCAGTACTAATAGCTTGATTAATTCTCTGGTAGATCTTTACAATGGAATTTGTATATTAAAGAGCCTACAGAGATAAAGCACTCTGCCATTGATTCATTTTTTGCTTTCACCTAGCAGTTTTCTCCTGCTGCTTTATATTTTGGGTTCAGTTAGAACAGGGCTGGTGCCATATGCCTTCACTTTACAATCACCAAATTATTGTTTTTCATGTTTTATACCACCTTCCAATTTACTTGAATCCAGTTATTGAAGAGAAAATCAGTGGCCAGGAAACCATGTCAGGGCTCCTTCTGAAACCCTATATCCATAAGCTCTAAATCCTGTCACTAGGTGTCACCATTGCACAATGACTGACTCCCTCCACCACACTTGACCTAGGGACTGATGTACTAACCTACACCTGGGTTTGAGGAAATGAACTGCTACCTTCAAAACTTTTTCTCTCAATATCTGTTCATTTTAATATCATTCCGGCATTTATTTTTGTGGTAATGTCCATACAAAATGATAGACTGTCAAAATTAAAAAAAAAAATCTAACTATACCTCCTTAAGAGGTTTTCATACATTTTCAGTTTTGTGAAATTTTTCTTGAAGAATTTGGCAAACAGCCTTATTTTCGAAAGAAAAGGACGCCCATCTTTCAACACAAATCGGGAGATGGGCGTCCTTCTCCCAGGCTTGCCCAAATCGGCATAATTGAAAGCCGATTTTGGGTGTCCCCAACTGCTTTCCGTCGCGGGGACGACCAAAGTTCCCAGGGGCGTATCGGAGGCGTAGCAAAGGCAGGACTTGGGCGTGCCTAACACATGGGTGTCCTCGACCCATAATCGAAAAAAAGGGCATCCATGACGAGCACTTGGGCGACCTTACTTGGTCCTTTTTTTGTTACGACTAAGCCGTGAAAAGGTGCCCGAACTGACCAGATGACCACCGGAGGGAATCGGGGATGACCTCCCCTTACTCCCCCAGTGGTCACCAACCCCCTCCCACTCTCAAAAAAAAAACTTTTAAAAATATTTTTTGCCAGCCTCAAATGTCATACCCAGCTCCATGACAGCAGTACGCAGGTCCCTGGAGCAGTTTTAGTGGGTGCAGTGCACTTCAGGCAGGCGGACCCAGGCCCATCCCCCCCTACCTGTTACACTTGTGGTGGTAAATGTGAACCCTTCAAAACCCACCAGAAACCCACTGTACCCACATATAGGTGCCCCCCTTCACCCCTAAGGGCTATGGTAGTGGTGTACAGTTGTGGGTAGTGGGTTTTGGGGGGGCTCAGCACACAAGGTAAGGGAGCTATGTATCTGGGAGTAATTTCTGAAGTCCACTGCAGTGCCCCCTAGGGTGCCTGGTTGGTGTCCTGGCATGTCAGGGGACCAGTGCACTACGAATGCTGGCTCCTCCCACGACCAAATGGCTTAGATTTGGCCGCTTCTGAGATGGGCGTCCTCGGTTTCCATTATCGCCGAAAATCAGAAACGACCAAGTCTAGGGACGACCATCTAAGGATGACCTAAATGTCAAGATTTGGTCGTCCCCGACCGTATTATCGAAACGAAAGATGGACGCCCATCTTGTTTTGATAATACGGGTTTCCCCGCACCTTCGCGGGACGTCCTGCGAGGACATCCTCAGGAAAACCTGGGCGCCCCTTTCGATTATGCCCCTCCACGTGAACACAGACAATGAGCTATAATTATGTAGCTCATTACTTTGCATTGCGCTTCACAATTTTTGAATTATCTGTGGAAATCTGGCTAATTGTGTGAGTTATTTGGTGGGATTTTGTTAGGGAAGTGCACAGAAATGTTTTTGGCTAGTTTGTTTCTGGATCAGTCATCCTTTTGGTTTATTTTTGGATTCCGAATTATTCAAATCATTAATTTCATTTGTCTTCATTCAAGGCAAGAGGGAGAGCAATTTTGCAATAATCAAACTTGCTAGTAGGCATCTGCCACAAAGGCAGCAGTGCTCCAAGGTATCAAGAGTGGCATAGAGACCACATGACACCAAAAGGGGGAGGGCAAAGCACACCAGGGGTGTGCTGGTAAATTTTTAACAACAGGCTCGTTCTCCGGACGTAACCAGCTCTGCAGTTGGAAGGGTCAGGGGTGGCCGGGGGGGGGGGGGGGGGGGGGGAGCAACACTTGCCTCTCTCTCCTCCCTCCCTTCATGCGGACACGCTAGGCATACCTTTGCTGGCATCCAATAAATGGACTGCCACCACTCCCAACGTCTTGCTCTGAGCAGCATGCTGGAACTTCTCTCTCATGCTCGAGAAGTCCCAGCCTGCTGCCCAGAGCTGGAAACAAGGAGCGGGGAGCAGCAGTAGTCTATTTACTTGGCTGGAAGGGCTCAGCATCCCTACCAGCAAAGTAAAAGATAATTCAGCATGGGGCCCAAGCCCACATTTTGGGAGCCAGTTGTTAAAGTAGCCATGGAGGGCCCTACTTTAACAACCGGCTCCCAAAATTCTTAAAAATTTAACAACCGGCTCTTGCGAGCCTGTGAGAGCCTGCTCCAGCATACCACTGTTTATACCCCACCTTTTCCCACAAGATGCAGGCTCAAAGTGGCTTACAAGTGACTGAAAAGGCTAGTGCCAATCCAGTGAACATACAAATACAATATTAAATAGATAAGTAATAAGAGTAGAGAGAAAGAAAAAGAGTAGAGATAGAGTCCAAAATGGTCCAAGCAAATGCTGTTAAACACCCGTGCAAGCTCCAAAGGTTGAGGAGGTGTTGACTCATTGTGATAGATAGCAGCAACCGTCCACTCCGACCCCCAAGACAGGGAGAGCTGCAAATCCATCTCTGTCTCATAATCTTCGTCAGGAAACAGCCGACTATGCAGGCGACAGCCAACGGCTGGGATCGGTGGTCTAAAAATTATGTTCTGAGGGTCCCTTTTACTAAGCTGCGTAGGCGCCTACGTGTGCCCAGCACGTGCCAAATTGGAGTTACCGCCCGGTTACCGCGTGGCCCTTGCGGTAATTTCAACTTTGGCGTGCGTCCGCTACACGCATCTGAAAAATATTTTTTATTTTCTGACGCACGACAGCTATGCACATCAAGTGGAATGTGGCGCTACACCATTACTGCCCGGTTAACGCCTCAGATCTTACCGCTAGGTCAATATTGGGCTTGCGGTAAGGTCTCAGACCCAAATTGGACGTGCGGCAATTTTCATTTTGCCGCACGTCCATTTTCGGCAAAAAGGGCATATTTTGTAGGTGCGCTAAAAAATAATTCTGTGCGCCACAAAAAATGTGTCTACACTACCGCAGGTCATTTTTCAGCGCACCTTAGTAAAAGACCCCTAAATTTGTATTTGAGCAAATGAGAGGTTGGTTGACTTCCTCAAGGACACAAGAAATATCAGTGGGATTTAACCTTTGTCTCTCTGGTTTACACACTGTTTTAACCATAAACTACTCCTCTACTCAAACCTAGTGTTGGAGATCTGGGGGAAATGAGCCCATTAGAAGGTTACATGAAAGAGCAATGCCGACTTTTAAAAAAGGTTCCAGAGGAGATCCGGGAAATTATTGACCGGTGAGTCTGACATCGGTGCCGGGGAAAATGGTAGAGGCTATTATTGAAAACAAAATTACAGAGCACATCCAAGGAAATGGATTACTGAGACCAAGTCAGCATGGCTTTAGTGTGGGGAAATCTTGCCTAACCAATTTACTTCAATTCTTTGAAGGAGTAAACAAACATGTGGACAAAGGGGAGCCAGTTGATATTGTGTATCTGGATTTTCAAAAGGCATTTGATAAGGTACCTCATGAAAGGCTACAGAGGAAATTGGAGGGTCATGGGATAGGAGGAAATGTCCTATTGTAGATTAAAAACTGATTGAAGGATAGGAAACAGAGAGTGGGGTTAAATGGGCAGTATTCACGATGGAGAAGGGTAGTTAGTGGGGTTCCTCAGGGGTCAGTGCTAGGACCGCTGCTTTTTAATATATTTATAAATGATTTAGAGATGGGAGTAACCAGCGAGGTAATTAAATTTGCTGATGACACAAAGTTATTCAAAGTCGTTAACTCGCGAGAGGATTGTGAAAAATTACAGAAGGACCTTACAAGACTGGGAAACTGGGCGGCCAAATGGCAGATGAGGTTTAATGTGAACAAGTGCAAGGTGATGCATGTGGGAAAAAAGAACCTGAATTACAGCTACGTCATGCAAGGTTCCACATTAGGACTTACGGACCAAGAAAGAGATCTGGGTGTCGTCGTTGATAACACATTGAAACTGTCTGCTCAGTGTGCTGCTGCGGCTAGGAAAGCAAAGAGAATGTTGGGTATTATTAGGAAAGGTATGGAGAACAGGTGTGAGGATGTAATAATGCCATTGTATCGCTCCATGGTGCGACTGCACCTTGAGTATTGTGTTCAATTCTGGTCGCCACATCTCAAGAAAGATATAGTAGAATTGGAAAAGGTGCAGCGAAGGACGACGAAAATGATAGCGGGGATGGAACGACTTCCCTATGAAGAAAGACTAAGGAGGCTAGGGCTTTTCAGCTTGGAGAAGAGACAGCTGAGGGGAGACATGATAGAGAGGTATAAAATAATGAGTGGAGTGGAACAGGTGGATGTGAAGCATCTGTTCACGCTTTCCAAAAATACTAGGACTAGGGGGCATGTGATGAAACTACAGTGTAGTAAATTTAAAACATACAGTAAGAGAAAAGTTTTCTTCACCCAATGCGTAATTAAACTCTGGAATTCGTTGCCGGAGAATGTAGTGAAGGCGGTTAGCTTGGCAGAGTTTAAAAAGAGGTTGGACGGTTTCCTAAAGGACAAGTCCATAGACCACTACTAAATGGGCTTTGGAAAAATTCACAATTTCGGGAATAATATGTATAAAATGTTTGTTCGTTTAGGTAGCTTGCCAGGTGCCCTTGACCTGGATTGGCTGCTGTCGGGGACAGGATGCTGGGCTCAATGGACCTTTGGCATTACTTATGTACTTATGTACTTATCCGAGGGTCTTCACAGACAGGTTTGCTTGAAAGATTTGACAGCCCCTATAACCTCAATTCATGTCCTCTTGTTCTACTGCTTAGCCTTCTCTGGAAAAGGTTTGTTTGCATATTAGTACCTTTAAAGTAGTTAAACAAGTGGCCCTAAGTGTTTTCATGTAGTCTTTTGTGGCAGTGCAACATAAATTAGGCTCTTGCTGTCAAATTCTTCCAAGCAAACTTATCTGCGGAGACCCTCGGATACTCCTTCATATCAGAGTGGTTCTCACTACTACAAAGACAGTATGTGTGTACCCGTTGTCTGTCCTGTGTCTGCCAGTGCTCTGCTCTTTTTACAGTCGAGCTCCTTGCAGTGGAATTTATCTTCTGCCGCAGAGTCTGCAATTGGATCACATACAGCCTCAATTTTTTTTCTGACGCTAACATGGCTTTGTAATAGTGTATTAATCACAGGGTGAGTGATGATTAAGAAATTGGAGAGTTATAAATAAGGGTTGTTAACCTGTGCTGGTCTGTTCAGTAATTTCTGAACACGTAAAAAATATTGAGATTTTTTTTTTTAAAGTGGACACAAACGTGTTTGTGTGGGATGTGGGTTCTTTTTTTGTTTGATGTATGACGCATTTCCCTTCAGCACTGGTTAGCTATTTTATCCCCATTTTTTTTTAGGAATGCTATTCTGTGCATAAATATTGGTAAATACACAGAATAGCATAAGCATAGATTTATGCATGTTTCACAGAATAGCATAAGCATAGATTTATGCATGTTTGGTACAAGTGCCGATGCAATTTTTTTGTGCAGAAGACAGTTTCCAGCAGCACAAACCCATGTGCACATGTACCTGATGTGCTCTCCCATGATAACACACATTTTTTGCTAACTACTTACAGCATTAGGGAGCAAAACCTTTGTGTTACACTTGCATTAGGAAATTGTGCACTAAAATTTAGCACAAGGCTCTAATAAGATAACTACATCAGTCTCCCCATTTTAGAAGTAAATGGTCTTTTTGTCTCTTTTCTGCTTCTCTAACAGGAAGCTGAGTACTGAAAGACAAAAAGCCTCAGGCCCTGTGGAGAGTGAAATCTGAATCCTCACCCATGTTTCAGGGCAAAAGAAAAAGACAGCACCACAGGAGTAGACCTTTGTCTCTTTTACCTCTCAGTAATGCACAAATCCTGCTCTTAACATGCCCCAATATGTCCCCTTGAGATTTGGATGCAGTGCAGACGAATGGCATAGTAAAACATCTGAAAAAAAATTGCCTTTGAAAATACTGATTGCGAGAAAAGCATCCAAATGCTGCATTATGCCACTTTTTACTGTATAATATGCCCCTGTGGGCTTGACGACTCGGAAGATTAAATTGAGGATTGCTCAGCATTTGAGCAATATACGGACTGCTCGAATGGAAGTTCCCATAGTAGCTCATTGGCTTGAATTACAACACAATCTTCAGGAGTTCCGTTTTGTTGTTCTTGACTGTGCTAAATTAGAAAGAGGAGGTAACATCCCTTTAACTCTTCTTAGGAAGGAGCAGCGGTTCATATTCCTATGGAATACGGTGGTTCCAGCTGGGCTAAATAAGGAGATTGAATGGTTAAATGTTTAGAGTATTTAAACGCCTTGATAGCCAGCTACCGGTCATGCGCAAGTGTGAGGTTTCCTTAGGGCGGTCTCACCGGCACATCGCTGGTAATCGTGAGCCCCACCATATGGTTGAGTCAGTAAGTATAGTTGATTTAGTTTTGTAGGGTATTTAAATTCGAGTATAAGTTGTGGTATGAATGGTGTATAGTTGAGTTAACCCATTGTTATGTTTAGAAGTCAAGACCCCTGATGACGCTTCATATAGCGAAACATGATCATGTCGGGTCCTGGTGTTTTAGTGGAGCGCCTACATTAAAGTAAAGTATTGCTGACGCATAATTGTATAATAGACGCCTACAGCATCAAATGACTATACCAGGAATGGCATGCATTCAGGCATGGTGAGGATCTCAACTTGTAATTTCAAGTCTTGGATGATTGTAGTCATCACTACACAGAGTACACAGACCGAGCTGTAATAACTTGCAAAATACTTATAATGGTTGTATAAAGAAGAGAGTGGCAATTCTGATTTGATGAAGAACTTTCACCTCATCATACTAGAGGATGTTAAGTGACTGCTGAATATGGATTGCAGAAGGAACTATGTATTTGCATTATAAGTATGTAAAATAATGGATTGAGATTGTATATCCGCCATCAGATACTGTATATGTCAAAGTATTGGGTGCTGTAACATTAGAAGTCTGGATGTATGGTGTTTTGGAGATTGAATGGTTTTGAGTGTAATGTATGCATGGAGTATTATGGGTTAGTTTAATTTATATTTAGATTTTAGCATTTTAGTTTATTGAAGTAATAAAATTAGGAATTTTTTGCATTTTCTAACGGTTGTCAGATGTAATTTTAAATCCTTTTGGAGATGAATGGCTTAAGCAAGGAAGTCCAAAGAGCAATAGAAATCATAATTCCATCCTATATTCCACATGTGTGATATCATCTTCACTAGGGTCTTCCAAAAGAGTTGGGGCTTAGGGCATGTCCAAAACATGTGGCCTAGGGTAGCACCCAAGATGTTGCAATTCAAACAAGAACCTGTAGAGGAGAGGCCCATATGGAAGGCATGTCTTAGAGACACATACAGCCATAAAGCAAATTTATAGTGAAGTTCCAAGTGCAGAGACGAGGATGTTCTCTGACGTAAGCATAACATAGTCTTTAAATTGGGTTGCGAGAACGGAGATCTGTAAATCAGCACTACACTAAGCTGCTAAATGAGCATAGTTAAGTTCAGTCACAGTGTCTTTTATGTGTCGATGATGGAAGGAGAGAGGTACGAATTGCTGTGCTCCCAATGTAAAAGCTGTAGATAGTTCCTCCTGAACATCTTCAGAGAGGTCCTCCCAGGGTAAACAATGGATATAATGCCGCAGTTGCATGTATTAAAACCTGTCCATCTCTGGGATGGAAAACTGTCCAAAACTGGATTTAGATATCATATCAAAAATGCCCCTCCACACATCCTATGATAATACACATGAGCATTTGAAACCACATAGTTCATGTGCTGTCTGAAAAAAAGATCTATTAGTTTTGAAATCTCATTTACAAGTCATTTGGCAAACATAAAAATTATTAAATTAAAGATACTATATTTAGTTCTACCTTTTATGTCCTTAAGAGTTATCATCAACAGTTGGGTAGCCCACTCTTGCAGCACTGCTTTTCTGGCCTTTATTCTCAGTCAAAATAATATGGATCAGGACACACACACCGTAAAAGGGCCTCCTGTCTTATAACAACTGTTGCTTTGTTATTATTCTAGATCACTGTGCAAGGAGCCCATGCAGGAATGGAGGGACATGCCTCACTTCTGCTGACTGGAACACCTACCACTGCATGTGTCCCGAGGAGTACACAGGCAAAGACTGCGAAATAGGTAAGATGTGATCAGAGTCAAATAATGCTCTCCCCCAGCTGGAGGATGATGACAGGGTGGTGGTGGTGTCTATGATGCTTGAAGTCTGGAAAGTCAAAAGTTCCAGGCAAAGCAAATAGTTTTGCAGTTTTGAAAAGTCAGTATAAGTGAGAAGGTAATAATCAAACATATAGAAATAGAGCCTTTGATTGTCACCCACTCTCATGTGGGAAAAACCGTGTTCACAATGTACATATTTTCCCTTGCATTTTACAGAGCCATTCCCAGATTGGGGGAGTGGGGGAGGATTGAATGTGCATGTTTTGATGATTCAAAACTACGTGCATTATTTTAGGCAAAAAATATTACATGCAGAAAGAGCAGGTACAAATCCCTGTGTACTTTAACTTTGGGCAAATCCTGTCGGTAATTTTATCAATGGGGTTATCACCACTGTGGGCATCCTCTGTATTATACAGGAAAAAAGGAACAGTTTGTGACATTTGATGACTTCCACCCTTCTGGAGGTTTTTGCACATTTAGTAGAAAAGAAACATCTCTAGCCTTAGCCTAGCTGAGGGTCTGAGAGCACCTTTCCACGATAGCTGTAAACCTGCATACATGATGTTTGTGCAGATAGATTCCAAATGGTTCTGCAATGATGGGGAAATTCTATAAATAATGTATTAGCAATTTACTGGTGAATATTCACATAAATGACTAGAATGCTGGCATTTATTGGTATGTGGACATATACACATGTAAATGCTGAAAATTCATTGAAGTGCTATTCTGTAAATATACATGATTATTTATTAGGATTTACATATTTCTTGCATAGGGTGTTTTTGGCGAGTGAATATATGGGTGAAGTATGGGCAGGACTCATACACATGTAATTTATAGATACTAAGGGCTCCTTTTACTAAAATGTGTAAAACATTTAACATATGGATTTCCATGTGGTAACTGCTAGAGCACAACTGTGTTAAGGGGCTCTGTGGTAATTTAGCAGTTATTATGCGGTAAATTGTGCATTAATTGCTTTTTTTGTGGCAGGGCAGGGCATGGATGGAGAATGGGTCTGGAAGGTGTTTTGGGGTTAATGCACTGCAAATATTGCATGCTAACCCACTAAATAAGGATGTGTATGGAGACATTGTCTGGCCCCCCCTCCTCACACATCCCCAGTCAATTCTTTTCAATCCCCACCTCATCCCTGCATCTTCTTCCCCAATTCCCACCATATTACTACTGTCCCCTCACCATCCTCAGTTTTCTTTTCCATCCCCATACCCAACTTACATTTGAGTGATCTTGTAAATTCAAGGAAAATTTTTCTTATTAACATTTTATGTTACAAAAGTAAGTAAAAAAAACTTAAGCAAACAAGTGATTACTGGTAAGTAAGTTGTCTTCTTAAATATCATACTCCATAATTTTCTCCCTGTTCCACCAAGTTGACACTAGAGGTATGCATGGAGATATAATTTGGTCCCCATACCCACCCTTCCCAGTCAGTTTGGATCAATCCTCAACCCACCCCTGGCATAAATTGCTCTTTTTATTCCCACAGATTTCTGCGGATTTCCTGGGGTCCCAATCCTTGTGCACCACTCTACCACTAATGCCCATTACGTGCTTCCATGTTACCTCCAGAGTACTGCATGCTAATGAAACTTTTAATGCAGGACCTCTATAGAGAAATTCCAGGAATGCCCCCCAGTGATTGCCACATTAAAAGTTCCATTAGACTGCAGTAAAATTCTGCATTAAACCATGGTAAATGCAAATTTTACTGTGCTTAGTAAAAGGGCCCTAAAGTTGTGTAAACATCTCTAGCATTTAGGCGTGGAGGGGCATTTTTGAACGGGGACGACCATCTCTAAGGGCAGCCATCTCTGAGGACGTCCCCGTGAAGGGATGGGGCATCCTGTATTATCGAAACAAGATGGGCGTCCATCTTTTGTTTCGATAATACGGTCGGGGATGCCCAAATCTCAACATTTAGGTCGACCTAAATGTTGAGATGGTCGACCTTAGAGATGGGCGACCTCGGTTTTCGGCGATAATGGAAACCAAGGACACCCATCTCAAAAACGACCAAATCCAAGGCATTTGGTCATGGGAGGAGCCAGCATTCATAGTGCACTGGTCCCCTGACATGCCAGGACACCAACGGGCACCCTAGGGGGCACTGCAGTGGACTTCACAAATTGCTCCCAGGTGCATAGCTCCCTTACCTTGGGTGCTGAGCCCCCCCAACCCTCCCAACCCCCACTACCCACAACCGTACACCACTACCATAGCCCTTAGGGATGAACGGGGTGCACCTACATGTGGATACAGTGGGTTTCGGGTGGGTTTTGGAGGGCACACATTTACCACCACAAGTGTAACAGGTGGGGGGGATGGGCCTGAGTCCGCTTGCTTGAAGTGCACTGCACCCACTAAAAACTGCTCTAGGGACCTGCATACTGCTGTGATGGAGCTGGGTATGACATTTGAGGCTGGCAAAGAGGCTGGAAAAAATGTTTAAAAAAATTTTTTTTTGGGTGGGAGGGGGTTGGTGACCACTGGGGGAGTAAGAGAAGGTCATCCCTGATTTCCTCCGGTGGTCATCTGGTCAGTTCAGGTACCTTTTCAAGACTTGGTCCTGAAAAAAAGGGACCAAGTAAAGTCGGCCAAATGCTCGTCAGGGACACCCTTCTTTTTTCCATTATCGGCCGAGAACGCCCATCTGTTAAGCATGCTCCAGTCCCGCCTTCGTCCCCGGAACTTTTGTCATCCCCGCGATGGAAAGCAGTTGAGGACGTCCAAAATCGGCTTTCGATTACGCCGATTTGGCTGACCCTGAGAGAAGGACGCCCATATCCCGATGTGTGTCGGAAGATGGGCGCCCTTCTCTTTCGAAAATGCCCCTGATAATCACTTAACCAGCTCTATGGCTGGCATAAGTGCTTGCACCTGCTTTCCTTTACAGAAGCCTCATAGGCAACCCTGTTAGAGAATTGTCCCTTGCATGTCCTAGTGGTGGCTAGCCTACTCCCCAGTGGCGTTCAGGTTACTGATATTATCTGCAAGATTTAGGGAGAAAACAATTAAACAATATGAATAATTTTAATTTCTGAAAAATGAAAGGGGCAAATAGAAATAAGTGACTTTGGAGGTAATTCTATAAAGAGCTGCCTAGTTTTAGGTGGCAAGGTGCTGCGTAAATGATCCAAGTACAGAGACTGGTTTCATGGGCAATATGTTAGCAGGTTGAATCCCTCATGAAAGAAATGGTGGAACCAAGAGAGGAGGTGGCAAGGATGAGATGCATTCGTGACAATGAGAAATACATTGATGAATTCTTCTTGAGATGTCAAGGATCCAGCAGAGGGGAAAGAAGACGCTGTGCTGAAAGAGGACAACTGGACACATCACCAGAGCTTGCAGAATCAATATCCCAACTGTACCTTTCTTCGACTGAAGAACCAGTATACATCCCTGGAAGCGGAGGAGGGGAGAACATCCCAAGGACTGGCGGAACCAAGGCTCAAAATCCCAAACTTGCTGGATCCTAGCAGTATCGTTCAAGCCAACATGAATGAGCGGCATTGGATAACAGTCAGTAGGCTCGATGAGACTTGGCAAACTCCCCATCTTGAATCTTGGCACACACCCCACCTGAGGAAGCCAAGTGCCACTGTATGTGACTACCTTCTAAACAGAGCTACTCCTAGAGAGGGCAAGGATGCTGAAGGGAGTGACAAGTGAATGCAAGCAGAGCAAATGAAAAATGTGATACAGGGAAGACACTGTTTGTTCTGTGTGTGCTTGTGGCGTAGCACACATCCAGGACACATAAAACCAGGATACTTTCTTTTGCGTCAATATAAGTTTTAGAGTGGAAGTCAAGTGCAATATGTAAATCAGGGGGGTAGATTTGAAAAAGAAATGCGTTCTCTGGGGCAGAACTAAATGACACTTAAATAATGAAGACAGTGGCTGTTATTGAAACTGTCACATGTGGGGAACAACACTTTTGCTGAATACTACTGTTCATCCAGTTTATTAATGGATGCGTTTTTCATTCTACTTGTGTATCTAATGCAGGGGTGGGCAACCCTGGTCTTTGAGGGCCACAAACCAGTCAGGTTTTCAAGATCTCCACAACGAATATGCATGAGATCTATTTGCATACAATGGAAGCAGTACATGCAAATCAATCTCATGCATATTCATTGTGGAAATCTTGAAAACCCGACTGGGTTATGGCCCTCGAGGACCATGGTTGTCCACCCCTGGTCTAATATATTCTATGCATCTAAGCATCGTTTGTCAGTAATAGCCAACTGGGCCATTCACATTGTTAAGTTTTGTGGTTTCTGGTGTGTATTTTATCAAGCTGTACTTTTACACTGGTAGTATGGATTGGTATCCTTGGTTTCAGTAGGTCATCTTTCAAGCCATATTTTTTGTATTTTGACCTCTGTGTGGGGGCTCAAAAGTGAGGACAAGTAATGGGAAAAACTGGTAACCATAAATCAAGTACAGAAGAAATCATCTGGTTCTCTAACTTACCAGCAAGCAGCATTATCTTCTTCCTCTCCTCAGTCTGCCTTCTCTCTTCTCTTGTTTTATTGTAGAAAAGTGTTTTGATCATACATACTATACATATTTCAACACTGGAGAAACGTGGCCAAGATTCCATCGAGGAGAGACAGAACTCTGCTCATGCACTAATGGGAAAATGGAATGTTACCATGAACGAAGTACAGGTATTGTGTGGAACGAAGGAATAAACTATTTTATACTGTGTATCTGAGGTTATCTTTTGAGAAAAACCCAATATTCTATAGAGCCCCTCTCCCCTATCTTGTAGGACAATATCTGTCCACTTAATCAGTGTAACAAATCTACACATTTTTTTTCTACAATAAATTCACAGGCTCCAACCTGTCATTGCTAAGTAACAGACACAGTTACATCAGGTGCTATTCACTGTCTTCCATGCGTCCTCTTTCAAAGTATTCTATGGACACAATTTGCACATAATTAAAAGTATGTATAACAGCATGTACCCAGGAGCAGTGGCGTAGGAAGGGGGGCGGTGGGGCGGTCCGCCCCGGGTGCACGCTGCTGGGGGTGTGTGGCTCCGCTGGTTCCCTGCTCTCTCTGCCCCGGATCAGGTTACTTCCTGTTCCAGGGCAGAGAGAGCAGGGAACCAGCGGAGCCGACGCAGCTCCCAGCGATATGCACTCGGCGGCGGATCGGCCCTCCTGCCCGCTCCTCGCTTCTCAATGCATGTAAGAATGCGCTCCGGGGGGAGGGTGCGCGTGCCGGGGGGGGTGCGCCGTGCTGCACCTGGGGGGGGGGGGGGGGTGCACTGTGGCGACCCGCCCCGGGTGTCAGCCGCCCTCGCTACGGCACTGCCCAGGAGATGTGGAACATTTTAGAAAGGTTAGTACATCACAAATGGATGTCCATCTCACAAACATATTTTGGAACAGGATAGAGCCCGTTCTAAAATATATGTGAGGTGGACGTCCATGTCCTGGAAACGCCTAGAATGAACATCTATTTTACAAATGGAAACATTCAAGTTATAAAGGAGGGAGGGGGGGCAAGGAATATGGATAGGAGTCCACACAGAGCAGAGGGGTAGTGTAGTTAGAGTAGTGGGTTGAAAATCAGGGGATCCAGTTCAAATCCCCCTTTAGCTGACTGTGTGTGTGGTTTTTTTTTAATTGTGAGCCCTCCAGGAACAGAAAAATAGCTACTGTACCTGAATGTTTACCACTTCAGTAGCCTTCAGGCTTTTAGATGTCGTATATATTCAGGTACATTAGGTATTTTTCTGTCCCTGGAGGGATCACAATTTAAAAAAAAAAAAGCTGAAGTGGGATTTGAACATGGGTCCCGGTGTACTGCATTTACCATTAGGAAACACTTTGGTTCTGCATGCTGCTCTGTTAAGAATGTCCATAGTACCTGAAGCTTCAGAGAACCTGGTATCCCTTGCCGGTTTCACATTCAGAGGAGAGGAACGGGGACAGCAACAATTGGGGGATTAAGGCGGTATCGTGCCTTAATCCCTCCAGTGGACAGCTGCTCAATCAGAACACCTTTCTGTAACCTGAATATGCCAAGTCCCAGGTCTATATAATGTCCATCTTTTTAGACATGGACATCCCTTCCCCTTTTGTGATAAGAGTTGGATGTCCATATTTTGACCCCTTCCTAGTCCCCCCTAAAGCACACCCAGACCACGCCCCCTTGCTCTATGGTCGTACTGGCTTTACGATATTGGGATATTGACATCCATGCAATATGGGTGTCCAAATGCCAGTTTTCATATGACCAAACAAGAATAGAGCTTCTAAAGTAACCACTACTGTAAAAGACTGCGTGCTTGTACAAAGTACAATGTTAATCTGCCAGTATTTATGTGAAAAGGAATGGTTCCGCATCCCAATTCTGCTTTTTTGCACCAGCTGAGGAATAACAATAGACAGTTTATTTTTTCCCACTCGCAGTTCTGTCAGTGGTGCCATGCATGACTGGTTTTATAGATATGTGTACTACCTTGAAGGGCAGGCTAGAAGTTAGTCCCGGGTCTAGTCTTGTGGCCTTGCTTTGCTCTGTCCTTAGACAGTGCATATATGTGCTTAGGTCTGAGGGAGAGCTACAGAGATCCAGCTGTCCTTTGTTTTACCCTCTGATCATTGTCCTCCCTGCCCTCCCTTCTCAGTTGGCTTTTAAAGGCCTTCTGTGAGGCCTATCTAGCCATGATAGAGACATGCTTGGGACATAGGCAGTCTTTTTTGTCAGAGGGTGTTGCAGTGCCTCTCCTCTTCCTTTCTCTCTCTTTCTCTTTTTTTTACAGAATGTATTGAGAATCTGTGCCTACATGAAGGCCTCTGCAGGATGATTATCTCCACAGGAGAGACTGTGTGTGGTTGTCGTGCGCAGTATGTTGGAAAATACTGCAATATTGGTAAGTCTGTCCCCACTCCAGGCGTGGGTAGGAGGGTATGAGTGGTAGACATGAACATATGGTCCATTGTTCTGTCATGTTTTACTGAGGGGATAAGGTAGCATCCAGTGGTGTGCTGGTAAATTTTTAACAGGCTGTCTCCCTGGTCCAACTCTGCGCCCCCCGTCCACCTCTGTGCCCCCCCACCCCCACACATTGCAGAGCTGGCTATACCCAGGGAGACAGCCGGGGGGGGGGGGGGGGGGGGGAGTCATGCATTACTCTCTCCGGGAATTTTTTTTTTAAAAATGCTTCCAGATTCCATTCTAATTCAAGTTTAACGTGGGGTAAAATGCCATAAATAAGTAAATAAATAGATAGAAACTCAACATTGAGAACCTAATTCCCATAACATGATGTCTGTTTTAGAAGCCCATTGCCAGGAGGAAAAAAAATCTCTGCACCAACAACAGGGTTAAATATCATAAATAAGTAACTAACTAACTAACTAACTAACTAACTAACTAACTAACTAACTAAATAGATAGAAACTCTGAATGTTGAGCACCTGATCCTTATGACATCTGTTTTAATGGCCCTTTACCAGGAGAAAAAAGATCTCTGCACAAATATAATACATGCTAGGGTGTCCCTATAACCAGCCCCTCTAAATGACACACTGATTATAATTTATAACAAATTACTACTCTATCTATGAAAAGTTATTCCATTACTATACTTCCTCTGACCTCTGTGTACATCTGTATGCTGCACAAGCCGGCATGTTTGAAAATATAAGTGAGATTAAATTAAAATGCTACCAACAATAAAGAACAACAATGTAGATGCAGCAGCTCAAAAGTTTGCTTGATTTTGTTTTGGGTTTAATGGCGAAGACAGCTGCACAGGAAGGGGAAACAGACTAACCTAAATAGCTTCCATGTTTTGTTTTTTTTAAATTTCATGCTGTCTCTATCCTAATCCAAACCCAGCATCATCTCCTTCCTTCTCCTTTGCGAGTCCTACCTCTCTCAGCTTACATTCCCTCTCCGGCCATTCTTCAAACCTTACTCTTCCAGCAGCTCTAGTGGTAACATGTGACGCTGCCTGGTCGACCCAGTCCTGGAGCCTTGTCTCTGCTGAGTAGTGTACTGCCCCCCTGATGCAACTTCTTGTGGGTGGGATCTGGCAGAGAAAAGGCTCCGGAATGGTGAGGGGGGGATGATGAACCTAAGGGACAACATGATGAGGTACGCTGTGGGCTCATGGGCGGGTGGGGGCTGGGGGAGAGAGGAGGAGAAACACCCCCCCCCCCCAGATGCTTGTGTGCTCACTGCCTGACTCCATTAACAACCGGCTCGCAAAAATCAGTAAAATTTAACAGCCGGTTCATGCGAGCTGGCTCCAGCACACCACTGGTAGCATCAGATGTGCATGCTCCTGAATTTTCAGAAAATAACCAATATAATGAAAATGTTTGAGACCTGCATCTGTGCTTTTTCTCTTTTTTAAAGAGAAGGCACCTCAAAAAGACATAGGAAGAATAATTTTATAACAGTTTGGCTAGGCTGTGATGGCACATAGGTTCATATATTGGCCTTATTTTTTATTTTTATTTTTTTTTTACTTTTTATTTATAAGATTATATAAGTTCCAAGACACTTACTCTTGCAACAGAAAAAGACAAAATAGGAAAAGATTTGTTACAAAGAAAAAATACTGGGCTTATGTTATAAAGGCAATGTACTGTATGGGCTTAGTAAAATAGTTAATCTACATGCAGAGTTATAGAAAACTACTAGATTTATGCGGAGAACTGCACATAACTAGGCACGCTATATAAAATCCGGGGAGTAAGCACTATTCTGTAAAAGGAGCATGACCTTTATAGAATAGCGTTTGGTGCGGATCCGACGCCTAACTTTTGGGCACCATATTTATGCCTGCTAGAAGCAAGTGTAAATGATGGTGTCCAAAGTAGATGCGCTCCGGGTGAATTCTATAAATCCATGCGCAACTTTTTAGAATGCCCACTTTTCAGATACACACAATGGAAGTTAGGCACCATGCTTTTATAGAATAGTGCGCTGCGAGGTAACATATGTGGAGGGGCATTTTCGATATGACGTCTAAGTCTGACTTTGGATGTTTTTCAAAAGTGTACAAGGCTATTTTCAAAAAAAGAAAAACGTCTATCTTTTGTTTTCAAAAATACTGTTGCAAAAAACATTTTGTGATTTGGACGTTTTGTTTTTAGGTCCATTTTCGAAAAAAAGAAAAACGTCCAAGTGCAAAACGCACAAAATCAAGCCATTGGGATGTAGGAGGAGCCAGCATTTTTAGTAGACTGGTCCCCCTGACATCCCAGGACAGCAATAGGGCACCCTAAGGGGCACTGCAGTGGACTTCATAAACTGCTCCCAGGTACACACCTCACCATTGCTCCCTTACCTTGTGTGCTAAGTCCCCCAAAACCCACCCAAAACCCACTACCCCCAACTGTACACCACTACCATAACCCTTACAGGTGAAGGGTGCAGCTATATGTGGGTACAGTGGGTTTCTGGTGAGTTTTGGAGGGCTCACAGTTTCCTCCACAAATGTAACATGTAGGGGGAAGTAGGTACCTGGGTCCACCTGTCTGCAGTGCACTGCACCCACCATTAGACTACTCCAGGGACCTGCATGCTGTTCTAATGGATCTGAGTATAACATCTGAGGCTGGCATAGAGGTTGGTAAGTAATGCTTTTCATCACATTTTGGGGGGTGGGAGGGGGTTAGTGACCACTGGGGGAATAAGGGGAGGTTATTCCTGATTCCCTCCAGTGGTCATCTGGTTATTTAGGGCACCTTTTTGTGCCTTATTTGTAATAAAACCAGGTCTAACTCAAAATGTCTTAGTCCTGGATGTTTTTGTTTTGTTCCGAAAAACGTTTAAGTCTTAGGAATGCCCTGGCACTCCCCCTTGAGATTTGGATGCACTTCTGGAGGACCTCAGAGAAAAATGTCTAAAAATAGGTTTCGAAAATACTGATTTGGATGTTTTTGTGAGAAAAACGTTTAAATGCAGACATGCCACTTTTTGGACGTTTTTCTCTTTCGAAAATGAGCCTGATTGTAATGTAGCATCATATTATGCCATACTTTGTATTGTTTGGATATTTTTACTGCTGGAATTGTCTATTGCTTATGTTTGACTTATCTTTGCTGTATACCACCTTGAGTGAATTCCTTCCAAAGGTGGAAAATAAATCCCAATACATTCATAAATAAATCAATAAATGCTGAAATTCCGCCTAAGCCCTATTCTGCAAATATATCTGTATCATATGTATGCGTACACATAGGCAGTCTAAGTCAAGCATGGATGGGATTCACATACCCATAGCACACAGAATACTATTGAGCTCATTTTCAAAAGAGAAAAATGTCCAAAAAGTGTCATAAAGCACCATTTGGATGTTTTTCTTCTAAAAACATCCAAATTGGTATTTTCGAGACCTATTTCGCAGATGTTTATCTATGCAATTTGTCTGCAGTGCATCTAAATCACAAGGGGGCATGTCGGGGATGTTTCTAAGGTGGAATTAGAATGTGCCTAACACTTGGATATTTTACAGCCATAATAGAACAAAACAGAACTAAAACTAAGACGTTTTGGTCTAGACCTGTTTTCAGAACGAATAAGGCACATAAAGGTGCCCTAAAGGGAATCAAGGGTGACTCCCCAATATCCCCCCAGTGGTCACTGACCCCCCCCCCTTCCATCTCCCCTACAAAATGTGAATAAAAATATGACTTACCAGCCTCTATGGTAGTCTCGGATGTTAAAGTCAGGTCTATTAGAGCAGCAAGCAGGTCCCTGGAGTAGTGTAGCAGTCGGTGCAGTGCACTATGGAGTGGGGGACCCAGGGGCCTAGCTCCCTCTACCTGTCACACTTGTGTTAGAAACTGTGATCCCTCCCAAACTCAACAAAACCCTACTGTACCTACATATGGGTGCCTCCTTCACCTATAAGGGTTATTGTAGTGGTATACAGTGGGGGACAGTGTGTTTTGGGTGGGTTTTAGAGGGCTCAGGGGACAAGATAAGAGAGAAAAAGTGAAATGTGTACCTGGGAGCATTTTTATGATGTGCACAGAAGTGCCCTCTAGAGTGCCCCATTACTCTCCCGGGATGTCTGAGGGACCAGTCTACTAAAAATGCTGGCTCCTCCTACATCCCAATGGCATGAATCTCTATGTTTTACACTTGTTTTTTTTTTTTCAAAAATGGACCAAATAACAAAACATCCAAAGCACAAAAATTTGTTCAAAACTGTATTTTGTACAAAATGTCCAAAATTAGACCTAGACGTCTTATCGAAAATGCCGCTCCACATTATGCACCTTTCATTGGAAACTAGGCACATGCTCTTTATGGCTGGCATTAGTGCTCGCACCCAACTTTTAGGTGTGTAGTTTTGTTGTTAAGCTAGTATTTTTTTTTTACAGGAAAATAGCTGTCTACATTCCCTTTTAGCATAGGCTCCTACCAGGCACTCTCTGGGTTTCTATTTATTGGTGCCCAGTTGAAGAAGTACTCTCGCAGTGCCTGAAATCCAGTGCTGTCTTTGTGAAACATACAACTTTAAGAATCATGAGAGAAGTCATCAGATGTTCTGGGGCAGCTTCAGCATTCCCTTCATTAGTAGGGTTAGGCATATTTTCAAAGCACTTTGGGAGGCTAAGTTCCATAGGTTTCTATGGAACTTTGGGAGGCTAAGTGCTTTGAAAATGAGCCTGTTAATTAGTGAGCCACATTTCCATTGCTAAATAGAAACTTATTGTGAGTGGCGGGTCAAATGTTAGACTGCCACAACAGGTGGCCCAAGTTTAACCATTATTATTTGGGTTCTAGGTCAGTTCCCACCTGGATAGTTCCCACCCACCAATTCCCACCTAGGACAATTCCCATTGAACTAATTCCCACCACACCAGAGAGGACAATTCCCACCCATAACCCAAACAATGCAAACACACTAGGACAAGTAATCTCCCTTCCTTTTCTCTTCCAAACTGTTTGGAGGGGGACCAGTACCCCCTTACCACTCCACAACATTATCTTTCATACATCTCTGACATGGAGTTCGTGGGGGATATGTGGGGGGCAATGCCGCCAAACTAGGTTTCAACCTAATTCATGTTTAATCTGGGATATAATGTCATAAATAAGTAAATAAATAAATACATAAAAGGGGCAATGCCCCCCCATACCCCCCAAACTAGGTTTCAACCTAATTCAGCCCCTCAAAATGACACACTGATTATGATTTATAACAAATTACCAGGACTTATGGGACCCAATACAAGAAAAAAGCTACGGTCAGTAAAAAAAAAAAAAAAAAGGCTAGAGAGGATGAGAAATGACTGGGGGGGAGGGGGGGGGGGGGAATTGCCCAGGTGGGAACTCGCTTGATATCATTATTTGAAAAGATTGCAATCAGTGTCTGTGTTACAAAGAGGAATGGTCTCTCAGAGTTCATGTGTTAAAAATTTCAAGACGTTCTTTGTTCCTGAGGCAGTGTATAAGAAACAAGGCTCTCATCGAACAAAAAGATTCCTGTTGTGAAGTCACCAGAAATGTATGAAACTGTAATCATAGGCGGTCGGTGGCCCAACTGTTTGGGGAGGCTAAAGGGGGCGGAGTTAGGGGTGGGGACAGGGGTGGAGCTTAAATCCATAATTGTCTGATAACACACAGAAAAAAAAAAATAAATAAAAGTCACAATTAATACCTTTTATTAAATTTAGATATTAGATACGTATCATATGTCAAAGAATAAAGTGGTTGTTCAAAGCATATACTAACCATAATCGCTCAACTGCAAAACACTATGCACATCTTTGTGCAAAAACACACTCAGAACCTTACTGTACCAAAAATATTACACTGGGCAGAACCTAATACACCATTAGGGGCTTATAGCCCATTTAGTTATGTTTAAACAAAAGAGATCTGCATTAAAAAAATATTTATTTTTATTTTGACCTATAAAACCACTTGTCCCTGAAACATGCCTAAAAACAGAATAATCCAGTTGTGTATCTAAAATGCAAATTCCTACAAATGAGATGATGTTAAAATGTGATTCCATGTGCCCCAATGAAAGGTGAATTTAATTCTACTTCCATTTAATTTCAATATACAGTATTCTATCATCTTTATAACACCAGCTTCCCAAGGCAGAGTACAACAACAGTTAAGATAAACTCAGATAAACTCTCAAGAAACAGAAACAGGATATATAAGCACAAACTACAGAGCTTATAATCGCTTTTTCTACCAGCTGCAATACTGTGCCTATTAACAGAAACAGCTTTAGCCTTGTTACGGATCAACAATCAAGAACAACCTGGATGCAGCAGCTCAAAAGTTTGTTTGTTTTGTTTGGGCTGAAGGCAGTGAGGATGTCACGCTGGGGAAACACATTAACCAAATTGGCTTCCTTGTTTACTTATTGGGCTAGAAAGGCTCACTTCCACTCATCTTGGGCAGCTCTCCCCCCCCCCCCCCCTCCCCGGAGTCTTGCATCTTTCTCCCTGTTTCTTCTGCTGCCTGCAGCTGCTGTCTCCTGTCGTCATTTTTACTGCCCTGAAGAGTTCTGCCTCATCACCGGCGATTCAGAGTCAGCCTTCTGCCAGTGTCGGGGCTTCTCCTCAGGGGCGTCCTGGACTCTAACATAACTTCCTCTTTTCCGCAGAGGTAGGAGTGAGATGCGCCTGAAGAGAAAGCCCCGACGCTGGCAGAAGGCTGACTCTGAATCGCCGGTGCCGAGGCAGAACTCTTCAGTGCAGTAAAAATGACGACGGAGACGGCGGGCAGCAGAAGAAACACAAGATGGTCAGGGTTGGGCTGGGGAGGCTTAGCCTCCCCAAGCCTCTTATACGGGGCGCCTATGACTGTAATATATTTTGTAGTAGAATTTTCTAAGAGGGCTCTCAGTCTTTTGGCTCTAGAGTACCAAGACAAGTAAAGATGGCAGCAAGTGGGGCCAATGTAACTGCTGATTTTGGTGGGAGGGCACAGAAAGAACAGAGACACCGTGACTTTCTCTTTTCCATATTAATTGTTTCTTTTAAAAACAGCACAAATCTTTTTCCTAAACAATACCCCTTGTGTTATAGAGCTGACAACCCTGATTCAGAGAGAGTTTGACCCTGTGTACTCCCCTCACCCTTCATTCAGAGGGAGTTATTCAGAAAATAATTTTCCTCATTCTGTGCCTAGGAAAAAAAAATCTCTTTATTGAAGAAGATCCAGAGAATTGGTTCCATGAGTTTGTAATTGCAGCAACCATTTTTTGCTGATTAACGTCATGGCTCTATAAAATGGAGAATTTATTAATTTACATGCAGTATTCAGGAGAGATTGAAGTGCTGTATCAAATTTGGGTGTTAGGAGAATCTTTCTGGGATGGAAATTGTGTTTTTGTGAAAAAGATATTGTACACCTTGCCGCACCATTTTATTCATTTTCCTCACTATTATGCATGTTTGATTTCAAATCAAGATGTTTTACACTATCAAGATCTGCAGCAGGAATTTAATTTGAAAGGATTGTACAACCTGCTGTTTGAATCACACATTACGGGCAGCAGATGGAGCAGGGGAAGTCTAGAACATAACACAGGATTCAATTGACACTTCAGTGACAAATGCTTCATCAGTCTCCTTTTAGCCAGAGAATCACACGCCTCCTTTGCTTTAATCTTAGCTATACAGCAATGTCCCAGTATAGTAAACTGTGCTATCTTTCTGCATACTGGTTTACTCCTGATGCTTCCATACTATTAAAATTTTTAGCATAGGAGAATAAGTGGTAAAACCAATTCAGTAAAGGATAATGCAGTGGGCATGCAAAAATGCAAAGTTTCAGTTTGCTCCCAATGTAAAAAAAAAACTGTCAAAATTGGGTGTAGTTCTTTTTTTATTGTATTTATAGTTCTGAATCTTTGCTCCAGCTCAAGGCAGCTCAGTGCAGGGGCAAAAGGATCATGTGAAATGAAGTGTGACACTTCAACTCAGACAATCCTCTTCAGTTAAGATCCCTGGTTAACCATATTGGCCCCTGAGGCCCTAGTGTGCCCCCAGACCCCCTGCCCCCAATGTCACAACAAATATCCCAGGTGGCCCTAATGGGCCTGTAGCCCTCTCCACTCCTATTCCCCAAAATCTCCCTGGTAGTCTAAGTGACTTTCTTATACCTCCCACCTGCTCCTTATAACCAGGGCCGGTGTTAGGGGATGGCAAACAGGGCAACTGTTCTGGGCCCCATTACCATAGAGCCCCCCCCCCAAAACCAAGACTTGGTGGCCCAAGCAGATCCCCCAAGCCCCCTGAACTCCCTTTCACCCACTTCTAAAGTCAGGAGGCAGGTGCAATATTCTGCCTCCAGCGTCACCATCTTTCAAAATAGCAGTGCCTGACCCCTAGTGTGCATCAGGGGGCCAATCTGCCAAATAAGGCAATGCTTCCCAAACAAGAGAAGCACTCCCTTATGTGGCAGACTGAGCCCTGTGTGTCCCAAACCACTTCTAGTGATGGTGCACCGCCCTGTTCTAAGATGGTGGCATGAAGAGAGGGATACTTCTGGATGCTATCCTGGATTAGTAAGTATTATTGTGCCAGGAGGCCCAACTATATTGGAGACTGATCAAAAACCTTTCTGACTCAGGGTGCCTGGACCAGTATGCCTTGCTGTAGGTGCGAGGACATGTTAATGGGATGGAGCTACTCAAGCTGCAGGTTTACTTGAATCTGTGCAGAAGGTGAAGGCTGGATCTATACATGAGGAAAATAGTCAAAGGATAAAATGATAAAACTGGCCATAATTTTTTGCTTTCTGTTCTTGTTCACATATGCATGTTGAGGTTCTTTGGGGTTCTTCCCAGTTTAAAAGGCAAACGTAGAGGCACATTAGAGTGCAATCATTCTGTGTTCCTCCCTTTGCAGTATAAGATCTATTATGTAGGAGGGTTAAAATGTAATTCATTTAGCAAAACAGGTGAGTAGTTCTCTTAATTTCCCTTGCCTGAGAGTGGTAGAATGGTAATAACAGTAACTCAAAAATGTTCTTGTTCTGGCCGGGACAGAAGAGAAACTAATGCTTGCAGATTTTTATAGCATAACCTCAAAATAGGCACATACTTGGCTTCCCCACATAGGCCTAATGGTTAGTGCAGTGGGTTGTGTGTACATTTGCTCCACTTCCACATATCGTTTTTCAGCTTTTCTAGAGCAGCGCTTGTGCTGAGCAAGAGTTTTGTCTATTTGGCGCAGTCATGCTTTTGCTGGTGTTTGTATGATCTGAGATTTGCTAATTAAATCTAATTAGTGTCAATTGCTTATTAAAAAGCCAGTTATTGGTGCTAATTAACTCGTTATTTAATTAAATTGCATGTGCAAATTCAGCAAACCCAAATTTTCACACGCAATTTTTGGTGACTTTTATAGAATTAAGGGGTAAGCAATTTGCACGTTTAAATTATAGACTAGCACTGAGCATTTTTCCAGCAATTGTATGTGTAAGTGTACATTATATATTCGACAGGGAGTAATCTCCTCAGTTGATTAACAAGATGTCTAGACAAATAGGAGATTCTATAGGTAGAATATTGGCGTGTCTAACCATGACATTGTTGTTTAAACTGCTCCGGCATTTCAGAGGAAAAGGCCTTAGAAAGCCCCCAGCTCAAATTTGGCTTCAGGGGCAGGACTGCTTCATCATTGGCCAAAAAACCTCATTACTTTTATTCTTTGTTTTTTTTACTTCTTATAATTATTTTAATTACTTTATAGTAACATTTGGAGCATGAATTAGCTTAAATTGACTTAGCTTGTCTGTTGCTTCTTCTCCTTCGGGTACTTCCTGCACCTTGAATCGTCGGGATTCAAGGTGCAGGAAGTACCCGAAGGAGAAGAAGCAACAGACAAACTAAGTTTTTGTCCTTCTTTCCTATTCTGAATCACGTAAAAGTTTTTGGATTCAGTGCAATGGAACATGAGTTGAGTTTTAACAATTTCCTTTTGAAAGGGATTTTTATTCCTGTGATGAAAATTGACCCTTGTTAACTCTGCTGCGCGACTCATTTTCCACCAAAGTCGTTATGCTCACATTAGCCCTCTCCTCAAGTCACTTCACTGGTTCCCTATCCGTTTCCGCATTTAATTCAAACTTCTTTTAGTGACCTATAAGTGAATTCACTCTACCGCTCCCCAGTACCTCTCCACTCTTGTCTCTCCCTACGCCCCCCTCGGGTACTCTGTTCTGTTGATAAATCTCTCTTATCTGTCCTCTTCTCCTCTACTGTGTCAGGTTCTCAGGTTCAGAGCCCGCGGGGCCGGGCTCTGGAGCAAACGTGAGCCCTTGGGCTGCTGCCAAGGAGCGGCAGCAGCAGGCAAAACCCCCCAACCAACACTGGGCAAGCACACCGGCACTGGCAAGGACTGCAGGCACCGCCCAGCGAGCCGGAACACAAGGACTGGAATCCCCCGGACTGGAGGACACAGGACTGGAACACTGGACTGGAATCCCCCAGACTGGAACACTGGACTGGAATCCCCTGGACTGGAGGACACAGGACTGGAACACTGGACTGGAACACCGGACTGGAACACACTGGACTGGTCCATACAGCTTCACCTGCACTTAGCCACTGACCCCCAAGGGTTGAGCCCCTGGGTTCGAGTGGCCAGCAGGACTTACTTGATGACACAGGGACCAGGACTGGAAACAGAATTATTCCTAAATCCTAAACTGACCTAAGTGCTCCCAAGCCCTAAACCAACAGAAGTGTTCCTCACAGTAAACTAACAAAAGGACTTACAAAGCCCTATACTAACAGGAGTGCCCCTAGGCACTGACCTAACAGGAGTGCTTCACACAGCACCAAAAGGAAAAGCAGGGGAGTTACAAGGGAAAGGCAGGGAAGCTAAACACATAAGCTAATAAAGGTGCTTCCAAAACACCAAGCTACAGCAGCTCTACAACTGTAAACTAACTAAGGTGCTCCCACACACCAAACAACCAGAAGTGCTCCTAGCACTAAAAGGGAAGACGGGAGCCACAAGGGAAAAAACAGGGAAGCTAAACACATAAGCTAAAAGTGGTTCCAAAGCACCAGACCCAACCCTGCTTCTAAAGCACCAAACACAGCAGAGCTTCCAAAGCCCTAGACACAGAAATGCTTCTAACGCACCAAGAGGGAAAAGCCGGGGAGCTAGAAGGGAAAGGCAGGGAAGCTAAACACATAAGCCAAAAGTGCTTCCAAAGCACCAGACCCAACCATGCTTCTAAAGCACCAAACACAGCAGAACTTCCAAAGCCCTAGACACAAAAATGCTTCCAAAGCACCAAGAGGGAAAAGCAGGGGAACCACAAGGGAAAAGCAGGAAAGCTAAACACACAGGCACAAGTGCACACTACACTAACACTAACCTGGACCTAAAGCAAGTAGCAAAAGCAAACGTTGCAAAGGCCCTGAAGGGAAGAACACCACTTCCTTATCAAGGCCCTCCCAGATGATGTCACACTCCCTAGAGCCAGGCAGGCAGCACACTGAAACCCCGAGAGGCCCAACCCACACCAATGCAGCACCGTGAAGCACTTGAAGCCAGTACACCCAAAGAGAGGTAGAGCTAACTCAGTCCACACACACAGCTGTAGTAAAGTGAAACAATTAGAGTCATGCTGCTGGAAGCTGCCAGCATAGAGAGAGAGAGCTAGCTCAGAAAGGACAGACAAAAGAAACAAAAGCCAGCTAAGAAGCTGACCCCCAGGAAAAAGGTAAGTTTGAGAGGGGTTCTGATCAAGATCATAACAGCACCTCCCCCTCAAGGCTCCCATGTCCCCACGGGAGCTCCAGGTCTCCAAAGAAAATTTAGGTCTCCATGGGTAACTGTGATGAAATCTCCCAATGGGTTTCACAACATAAATCTGGGCGGCTGGGCAGGAAGTAACAAGTACATCTGGAACTTGGAAACCAGAGTGGCTTTGGCCGCCACGAGGCTCTTTAGGACGGCTGCTAGGCAGGATCAGAGTCTTGGATGCAACAAGTGGCGTCCAATTCAACAGGAACCCTCTCCTGAAGGAGTCCACAACTTCCTTGACCTCCTGGCACTCCACTGTAGCAGCCAGAACTGGGCTAGAGCCAACACCCATCCTGGAATCTGAAGCCAGACAGGAACTCGAACTGGACTTCAGACTGGACCTTGCCTCTTGGTCAACATCTTGGCTGACATGGGAACTCGGAGTAAACTCAGCATCTTGCCTGAGACTGCAACCTGATCCGGCCTCAGCATCTTGGCCGGAACTGCCACTCAATTCATACTCAGCCTCTTGGCTGAACTCGGTACTCAGCGTAGACTCAGCATCTTGGCTGGAACTGCAACTCACACCGGACTCAGCATCTTCGCCGGAACTGCAACTGCAACTTGATCCGGACTCAGCATCTTGCCTGGGACTGGAACTCCAACTTGACCCGGACTCAGCATCTTGGCCGGGACTGCAACTCAACCCGGACTCAGCATCTTGACCGGGACGGCAACTCTCACCGGACTCAGCATCTTGGCTGGAGCTGCAACTCAATTCTGATTCAGCATCTTGGCTGGACTCTGCACTCGGTGCAGACTCAGCACTCATCATGGACTCATCATCTCGGCTAGGCTCTGCACTCGGTGTAGACTCAGCACTCATCGTGGACTCATCACTCGGTGTAGAATCAGCATCCCAGCTGGGACTGCAACTCGATCCAGACTCAGCATCTTGCCTGGAACTGCAACTCGATCCAGCCTCATCATCTTGACTGGAACTGCAACTCTATCCAGACTCAGCATCTTGGCTGCCACTGCTGCAACTCACTCCGGACTCAGCATCTTGGCTGTCACTGCTGCAACTCGCTCCGGACTCAGCATCTTGGCTGCCACTGCTGCAACTCGCTCCGGACTCAGCATCTTGGCTGCCACTGCTGCCACTCGATCCGGACTCAGCATCTTGGCTGCCACTGGAACTTGGCAGCAGCTTGGCTAGCAGGGCCACTTGAACTGGCATCAGAGGCTCGGTCAGAAGCGTCCCTTGGACTGGACTCAGGGGCTTAACTGGCTGTGCCACTTGAACTGGGACCGGAGGCTCGGCCAGAAGCGCCACTTGAACAGGAATCGGAGGCTCAATTAGAAGCGTCCCACGGACTGGACTCAGAGGCTTGACTGAAGGCGCTACTTGAACTGAAACTGGAGGCTCGGTTAGAAGCGCTGCTCGGACAGGCCTCCGAACCTGGCTGGAATTGGGCCTTGGCTTGGACTCAGCATCTGGGCTGGAACTCAAAACAGACTCAGACGCTTGGCGGGCAGAGTCAGGAAGCCACCTTCTTTCAGCTTGGGCTACAGGAGTATCCCGCAGGGTTGGCTCTGAGAGGAGTTGGAAGCAGTAAAAGAACAGCTTGGTAGAGAGATCAATAGCAGAAACTGGGTTTTCTTCGAACCCAAGCCAGGAGACACGCCTTCTCTCTGCTGCAGCTTCAGGAGTATTCTTCAGGGCTGGATCAGAGAACAGTTTGACACGGTAATCATGGAGCGTCAGAAACGGATCCAGCTCAAAAATGGGGTTGGAACTGGGATCCAAACTGGTACTAGGAGGCTCAGTAGACAGCGCCACTTGAACTGGACGCAGAGACTTGGTTTGAAGCGCTGCTTGGACTGGAATCGGAGACTCGGTCGGAACCATCCCTCGGACTGGACTCGGAGACTCGAATGGAAGCGCCACCTGAACTGGGATAGGAGGCTCGGTTCGAAGTGCCCTCTGGACTGGACTCGGAGGCTCGGTCAGAAGCATCCCTTGGACTGGACTCAGAGGCTTGAGTGGAAGCGCCACTTGAACTGGAGTCGGCGACTCGGTTAGGAGCGTCCCTTGGACTAGGCTCTGAGGCTTGAGTGGAAGCGCCCCTTGAACTGGAATTGTAGACTTGACTGGATGCGCAGCTGGGACTGGACTGGACCCCTGCTGGGCCCAAAGCGTGGAATTCCCCAGACGTCTTCTCTCAGCGACAGCTTCAGGAGTATCCCACAAAGCTGGATTCAAAACCAGGCTGCGGTGATATTCAGCAAGTGTGATAAAAGGGTCCATATCTGAAACTGGGTTTTCAGCGATTCCCAGCCACCGGACACGTTTTCTCTCAGCTGCCGCTTCAGGGGTCTTCTTCAAAACAGGATGAGACAAAAGATTCCCACGATACTGACGAAGAGTCATAGAAGGATCAAGAACAATGATGGAGCTGGACCCCATCTGGGTGGGGTGATCTTGCCGGGCTCATGGCCTTTGCAATCTGTCACGTTCTCAGGTTCAGAGCCCGCGGGGCTGGGTTCTGGAGCAAACGTGAGCCCTTGGGCTGCTGCCGAGGAGCGGCAGCAGCAGGCAAAACCCCCCAACCAACACTGGGCAAGCATACCAGCACTGGCAAGAACTGCAGGCACCGCCCAGCGAGCCGGAACACAAGGACTGGAATCCCCCGGACTGGAACACTGGACTGGAACACTGGACTGGAGGACACTGGACTGGAACACTGGACTGGAACACACCGGACTGGAACACACTGGACTGGAGCACCCTGGACTGGTCTGTACAGCTTCACCTGCACTTAGCCACTGCCCCCCAAGGGTTGAGCCCCTGGGTTCGAGTGGCCAGCAGGACTTACTGGATGACACCGGATGACACAGGGACCAGGACTGGAAACAGAAGTACTCCTAAATCCTAAACTGACCTAAGTGCTCCCAAGCCCTAAACCAACAGAAGTGTTCCTCACAGTAAACTAACAAAAGGACTTCCAAAGCCCTATACTAACAGGAGTGCCCCTAGGCACTGACCTAACAGGAGTGCTTCACACAGCACTAAAAGGAAAAGCAGGGGAGTTACAAGGGAAAGGTAGGGAAGCTAAACACATAAGCTAATAAAGGTGCTTCCAAAACACCAAGCTACAGCAGCTCTACAACTCTAAACTAACTAAGGTGCTCCCACGCACCAAACAACCAGAAGCGCTCCTAGCACTAAAAGGGAAGACAGGGGAGCCACAAGGGAGAAAACAGGGAAGCTAAACACATAAGCCAAAAGTGGTTCCAAAGCACCAGACCCAACCCTGCTTCTAAAGCACCAAACACAGCAGAGCTTCCAAAGCCCTAGACACAGAAATGCTTCCAAAGCACCAAGAGGGAAAAGCAGGGGAACCACAAGGGAAAAGCAGGAAAGCTAAACACACAAGCACAAGTGCACACTACACTAACACTAACCTGGACCTAAAGCAAGTAGCAAAAGCAAACATTGCAAAGGCTCTGAAGGGAAGAACACCACTTCCTTATCAAGGCCCTCCCAGATGATGTCACACTCCCTAGAGCCAGGCAGACAGCACACTGAAACCCCGAGAGGCCCAACCCACACCAATGCAGCACCGTGAAGCACTTGAAGCCAGTACACCCAAAGAGAGGTAGAGCTAACTCAGTCCACACACACAGCTGTAGTAAAGTGAAACAATTAGAGTCATGCTGCTGGAAGCTGCCAGCATAGAGAGAGAGAGCTAGCTCAGAAAGGACAGACAAAAGAAACAGAAGCCAGCTAAGAAGCTGACCCCCAGGAAAAAGGTAAGTTTCAGAGGGGTTCTGACCACGATCATAACATACCGCTAATTCCAGACTCCGTTCCTTTTATCTTGCTGCACCTCACGCCTGGAATAAACTTCCCGAGTATGTACGTCTAGCCCCCTCTTTGGCTATTTTCAAGTCCAAACTTAAAGCCCACCTCTTTACCACTGCTTTTGACGCCTAACCACTGCTCACTTGCCCTGTCCTTTTATCCTCACCTCTTTATTCCCTTACCCTTAATTGTTCTGTCTGTTTGCCTGTCTTATCTAGATTGTAAGCTCTTTGAGCAGGGACTGTTTTTTTTGTGTATGGTGTGCAGCCCTGCATATGCCTTGTAGCGCTATAGAAATGATAAGTAGTAGTAGTAGTTAAGTCTTAAAAGGTGGAGATGAGGGCACTGAGGCCTTTTCCCTTTCAAATTTATTGTACTCAATGAGTGATTTATTGATTTATAAACTACTTTAAGCTTGCTTTTTGAGTGAGATTTTTCAGTGAATCTATCTATCTATCTATCTATCTATCTATCTATCTATCTATCTATCTATCTATCTATCTATCTATCTATCTATCTATCTATCTATCTATCTATCTATCTATCTATCATGAAGGGGAGCATGTGTATTCCCCATTTCAGAAAGTGAATTAACAGCTGCTCCCTGGCATGTAATAAAAAGTGCTTGCTTTGGCCAGCCCTTCACAGGAGGGATTAGTGGAGGAGTGACCTAGTGGTTAGAGCATTGGGCTTTACATCCCAAGGTGGCTGGTTCAAATACCACTGCTGCTCCTTCTGATCTTGGGCAAGTCACTTAACCTTCCATTGCCTAAGGTAACTTAGATTGTTAGCCCAATAGGGAAATACCTAATTTAACTCACCTTGAGCTACTACTGAAAAAGTGTAAGCAAAATCCAAATGTTTTCCTTAACCCCATCCCACTGCTGCTTCTTGTGATCTTGGGCAAGTCACTTAGGGGCCCTTTTACTAAGCCACATAAGCATCTACGTGTGCCCAATGCGTGCTAAAATGGAGTTACAGCACGGCTACCACATGGCCCTTGTGGTAATTTCATTTTTGGCACATCCGCTACACACACCTGAAAAATATTTTTAATTTTCTGGCGCGCGTCAGCTACGCACAACAAGTGGCATTTGGTGTGTGTAGGTCATTACCGCCCAGTTACTGTGTGAGACTTTACCACTAGGTTAATGGCTGGTGGTAAGGTCTCAGACCCAAAATGGATGCACTGCAATTTTCATTTTGCCGCACGTCCATTTTTGTCAAAAATAAAAAAAGGCATTTTTTGCAGGTGCGCTGAAGAATGATTCTGCGTGTGCCCAAAACACACAACTACACTACTGCAGGCCATTTCCCAGCGCACCTTAGTAAAATGACCCCTTAATCTTCCATTGCCTCAAGTACAACTTAAATTGTGAGCCTGACAGGGACAGGGAAATACCCAATGTAACTCACCTTGAGCTACTACTGAAAAGGTGTAAGCAAAATCTAAATAAATATTTTCCTTAACCCCATCCCACTGCTGCTTCTTGTGATCTTGGGCAAGTCACTTAACCCTCCATTGCCTCAGGTACCAACTTAGATTGTGAACCCTCCAGGGACAGGGAAATACCCAATGTAACTCACCTTGAGTTACAACTGAAAAGGTGTGAGCAAAATCTAAATAAATATTTTCCTTAAGCCCTTGTTGTTTATTTCCTCCTCCAGGCTGAACCTAAATAAAGATTGTAGGCTCTGTACTAAATTATTAGCATTTAAAGTATAGGTTTGCAAAATGGTTGACATACATGTATAAGTTGCATAATACTATTTTACATGTGTAAGTTGCCATGTTTCTTTTGTTGATTTTCGCCACATGTAGATTTGTAAACATTGCACATGCCAGCAAATACACAATCACTCCCAAATATATTTTTAAAAGCAATACATCAGCAGATCCTTTTCTAAAAGTCAGTTGGATTAGAACACTTCCCATCCTGGACGTCTCAATTCCACTTTCCACATAAAATGGGGTTTTGATATTTTTGACATGTCTACTTACTTAGCCACATCTAAAATGCTGCTTTCAGCAGATCAAGATGATGCTATGCTGGATGTAAGCAGAGATTTGTACCTGATTAATTTGCAGTAGGAATAACCAAAGAAAAAAATGGAATTGCATGACCTTATGGAGAAGGTCATATAAACAGCTGATTTGGTTATTAGAAAAATTCATATTCAGTTGTAAACAAATTTGCAGACTTTTGGATGGAAGAGAAAAGGAAACCTAATAGTAAGATCAACATTCAGAGGTACAGAGCCAAGAAAAGAGACAAACTGAGTTCTGAAATCCACAGATGGATGGATAGTAAACAAGTCAATTTTCGAGTGAAGGAGGCACATATAAGCTATTAGATCCACCATTAACATCTATCTTAGTATTAAAACCCCATAATTCCATTTGCTGGTAGGCACTAAGCAGGCTAATCATTGCTGCATTAATGAGTTGGGCATGTGGTAGTTTCCACTACTGTCTTGTACTTTGAAAACAGACCCTAATTATTTGTCCTTCACTAATTGGTACATTTATTTTGCTTAGATGCCACTCAGATGTGTTACTTCGCTGATGCTGCTGCAGATTATAGGGGAACGGTGAAGACAACTCTTTCGGGCCACAGATGCTTATACTGGAATTCAGATCTGCTGTATCATGAGCTCCATGTTACCAGCATTGAGAATGCTGTGCAGAGAGGCCTGGGATCTCATCCTTACTGCAGGTGAGAAGCCTCTAGCCTCTACCTTACCCAAGCAATAAACCAAGGAATATGGTGAAGGTATCACCAGGGGTTGGAAATGAGTGGCAAGGAGAATAAATTTTTCACAGTCATTTATGCAGGTAATACCTATAAATCCTTTTCCTCATTTTTCTCTAGCATCTGGTTCAGTCTTATTTTGGACAGCAGAATAGTCATTACCTTTCCTAATAGTGCCTTTTGTTGGCCATTTAAAAAAGACCAGATTCTGTACATGTCACCCAAAGTTAGGTGCTGTTAAGGAGGAGGAGTGGCCTAGTGGTTAGAGCACTGGTCTTGCAATCCAGGTACAAACTTAGATTGTGAGCCCTCCTGGGACAGAGAAACATCCAGAGTACCTGAATGTCACTCACTTTGAGCTACCACTGAAAAAGGTGTGAGCAAAATCTAAATAAATAAATAATTCTATAAAGGGCATTTAGCACTAAGCAACTTTTATAGAACAGCGCTTAGTTCGAATTCCCATGCCAAATCTGTGGGCTTGGATTTATGAAACCTGATTTAAATCCTTGCACCCAACTGATGGCAATTGGATGTATAAATCCAAGTATTCTATAGCACTGTACCTAACTTCTGGGAAAGTACCTGACCATCCATGCCCCTCCTTTGGCCACACCCCCTTTTGAGTTGCATGCTATGAAATTTAATCACATGTAATAGAATAGTGCATAGGGCAGATGCGCATGTAACCTCTAAATTACTGCCAATTAAGTGCCAATTAATTCCAATAATTGTTAGTATGTAATTGACTAATTAGTGTACCTGTGCATCTGGGATCCATGCCCAACTTTGGGTGACCTATATAGAATCCGGAAGTTAGAGGGCAATTTATAAGGGAGTGTGTACTTTAAGCCATACAGTATACTCCCATGTTGGTGTTAGTTTAGTCATTTACACACAGATGTGGTCATATATGTATGTATGTATGTATGTATGTATGTGATCTCTTATGAAATACTGACTAGTGTAAAAGTACACTCTTTGAAAGGATAGTGCTTATTTTGCTGGTGGGTACTGTGATGAGAATCTCTCTCTGAGGTCTCTGAAAATACCGACAAGGACTCACTACTCCAGCAAACAAGTAGAAGAATCCATACTGGTGCCAGGGCCACCGAGAGACTGAGCAGGGCCGGGGGCAGGGCCGCTGCTACCGGGTTCCCTGGACCCCTCCCAGACTGCTGCTGCCGGGCTTCTCCCCAGACCGCTGTTGCCGTGCCACCTGGACTGCACATTGCCAGACTTAAAAAATTGGGAGGGGGGCTGGAGCCCAAAGTGGGGGCTCACATTGTGCCCCACTCCCTTCTCCTGCCATAATTCCACATACCTTGGCTGGTGGGGGTCCCCAAGCCCTGCCAGCAGACGCCTTCTTCCAGCGCTATTCTCCGCTGTTTTGCCTGGCCTGTAGCTGCTTTTCCCCTCATGTCACACACCATTTCATCACAAATGAGCATGTGCGATGTCAGGCACTGCGTCGGAGAACAGTGCTGGAGGACGGCTTCTGCTGGTGGGGCTTGGGAACCCCCGCCAGCCAAACCACAGGCCATGAAGCCCTATGTCTGCTCCTCCCCAACCTCTACAGGGGGGTGGGGGGTGCCAGAGTTTTCTCTCTCCTGTTCCTGTTGGGATGCAATCACTGGGGTCCTGTCAGGAGAAGGAGAGAGACAGACCTCAGCACTGGGTTCCCCTTGGAGACTGGGCCCGTGGGAATCTTGCTCTCACCCCCTTCCCCTCTCAGCTGCTCTGACTGGTGCCTGTCCCCCTGTGCCGAGGCCTTTATTTTCTGTCCCTTGATAACTCAGGGTGAAATGCAAAGCAAAAATTCAATGGGGTAGGCTGTCCACCTGAGTGGATGAACACCAAATCCCACAAAGTCAAAATGTAAACAGAGAAGTGGGAAGTGGACCAATGACTCCAGGAGACTGACAGTAGTGGTGTATGATAAATGAACTTTAATGTAGACTCGACACAGTACTGTGTTTCAGCCACAGGCCTGCCTCAGGAGTCTAAAAAAACATTTAAAAGAATATATAAATAAAAAACAACATACATATGTGTTCATGTGATCAAAATATACATATAAGTGTAAATGAATCAATAGCCACAGCAATAATATATCAAAAAATGGAGCTTAAATTCATTCAAGAACTTAAATAAAGTCTAAGGAGGATGAAACAAGATGATCAAAAACAGGAACAAAAGTTACATGCAAAATAGACATACATCAATAAAAATTGTTAAAGAAAAATTACATAACTCTTATATTCTCATATGAAAGTTTTGTATATTTAAAAAAGGGGGGTTTTATCCTTTCTATATTGAAATGTAATGACTTTAAAAGAACCTTAAAAAGGACATATTTATTAGCATAGGCACAATGAAACAGGGGTAACCTATAGAAAGGCTTTTGAGAATGGATAGTATGGAGCCAACACGACGTGATTGTTAAGAGTGCCGTGAATCTTTCAAATTGTGTGACAAATAGACATACATCAATAAAAATTACATAACTCTTATATTCACAGATGAAAGTTTTGTACATTCAAGAAAAAGGGGGGTTGGTTGATCTCTTCTATATAAAAAAAAAATAATAACATTAAAAGAGCCTTAAAAAGGACGTATTGTATCATAGGCATAATACAACAAGGGTAACTTATACTAAGGCTTTTGAGAATGGATAGTATGGAGCTAATATGACGTAATTGTTAAAAGCGCCATAGATCTTACAAATTGTGCAACAAATACTGTGAACAGTTGTATCGGAAAAAACTTAAAAATATCAGAAAACATTTTATTCTTAGTGATTACGACGTTGGGTTGCTCGTGGTTTAAAATGTAAATAAGGTATTTCTGCTAATTGAATATCCTAAGTTAAATTTTTACTAATCTATATTAGAAATGAACCGCCCTACTATGCAGATTCTGAAATATAGTGTTCTGGGAGTAATATTTCATTAATCAGTGTTTGCAAAGCATATATCAAAGGGTACATGAAATGTCCCAGACTGAAAGCTATTTTAAAGGGTTTCATAAGGGGTTAATTATGAGCAAGGTTGAAATGTGTGACAAACAAACCTTTGTGGTTCTTTTTTCGTGTATACAGTCCTGATAAAACTGGTCTACATAGACGATAAAAAGTCCGTAAGTATAAGTTTCACAGACCAATAGGAAAGAGCTGTATATACAAATAATGTGGTAGAAATAAAAGCCATCAGTATACAACAAATAAAGTAAATATGGACCTAGTGAGATCCTCTGTGGATTTTCTGTAAAAAAAACGGGATTGTATTTTTAAACCGATTATAATGTTACGGCAGTATCCTTGGAGTTCCCAGGCCTCATTTTTTTTATTTAAAGATACGTGATATCATAAAATAGAGAAGTACCCAACAAGTAAACAATATGCAGCTTATGGAATCTAAAGAAAACGAAGTCTTGTTAAAATAAATTTATGCAGCTGCTGAGACTGTACCCAAGAAACAACTATATTTCCCTCTTGTAAGTGCCTGATTTCTTTATAAATGAATTTCAAGAAGAGCTTATCTTAAAAAAGACCATTTGCGATGTAAAGACGGTAAAACACTTAAGTGTATCATCCTGCATCAGTAATGAGCGAAAGGTGTATGCCAAATACACCAGCGGTTAAATATTTAATTTGGTGCCAAAAAAGCAGATGGAACTGAGGTCACCTAATGTAAATGAGATGACTTCAGAAGGACTTTGTCATAGAAACAGAAAGAAGATGGACGACCATACTCTTAAAATGACATGTTGCGAGCCACAGAAATCTCCGTCTATTTGAAACCCAGTGTGATAGTCATAATTGCACAAACATCATTGTCATATTTTCCAGAAAGGCAGCATGCCGCTTCTATAGAGTAAGGTTATTTGTCTATCTGCGATGTGGTTCATTTTGGCTATAGAAAAAAAAATAATCATATCGAACGGTTTTAATAGGAAGATACTGAGTGTGTGAATAATAAATATGAAAGTATTATGTATAGACGTGTAAGAAAATTAAAAAATGAAGCAAAAATAAAGCAAAAGTAATAATAGAATAATATTGAGGGAATAAATAGTAAAACGCATTTAAACAGGTCCATAATCAAGCAATTGTAGGATTGGCCAATAACACTAAACGGCTCACTCTTAGGTTTAAAAAGTGTCTTCATATAAAAATGGGGTCATGGGTACTGTTACCTTTGAAAACCTTATAAAGAACAAACAAACATAAAAATTAATTGACAAAGTTTGAACAGATATAGTGCAATAATAGTGTTCTGATGTATACCTTATTAAATTAAAAAAAAGAAACAATATATGGACCATACATCTTCAGTCCTGCGAAAGGAAGGAGTACAAGTCCATCCTTATCTGGACGACTGGTTGATCCGAGCCCCCTCTTATGCAGAGTGCGGCAAAGCTGTGGACCGGGTGATTGTTCTTTTGAGCTCCCTGGGGTGGACCATCAACTGGGAGAAAAGCCAGCTGCGCCCGACTCAGTCCCTGGAGTATCTGGGAGTTCGATTCGACACCCAAGTGGGCAGAGTGTTCCTGCCGGACAATCGGATTGTCAAACTTCAGGCTCAGGTGGACCAGTTCCTAGTAGCCTCTCCGCTTCGGGCTTGGGACTATGTGCAGCTGTTGGGCTCTATGACGGCCACGATGGAAGTAGTGCCCTGAGCCAGGGCTCATATGAGACCACTACAACACTCTCTGCTGCAGTGCTGGACTCCGGTGTCGGAGGATTATGCTGTGCGCCTTCCCTTGGACCCAGCAGTGCGCAAGGCGCTGAGCTGGTGGCTGAAGACAGACAAGTTGTCTGCAGGGATGCCTCTTGTGACCCCGGAGTGGATTGTCGTCACGACGGACGCCTCTTTGACGGGCTGGGGAGCCCACTGCTTGGGAAGGACAGTGCAGGGGCTCTGGTCTCCTGCAGAGGCAAAGTGGTCTATCAACCTCCTGGAACTCAGAGCCATTCGGTTGGCGCTTTTGGAGTTCCTCCCGGTACTGGCGTTGAAGCCAGTACGGGTCCTGTTGGACAATGCCACGGCTGTGGCCTATGTCAACCGCCAGGGAGGTACCAAGAGCGCCCCTCTAGCCAAGGAAGCCATGAATCTATGCCAGTGGGCGGAAGCGAACCTGGAACAGCTGTCAGCGGCCCACATTGCCGGAGTCATGAATGTCAAGGCGGACTTTCTCAGTCGCCATACCTTGGATCCCGGAGAGTGGCAGTTATCGGCTCAGGCGTTCTTGGACATCACGAAGCGCTGGGGCCAGCCAAGCCTAGATCTGATGGCGTCATCGGCCAATTGCCAAGTGCCGCGCTTTTTCAGCAGAGGACGGGACCCTCGATCTCTGGGAGTAGATGCTCTTCTCCAACAGTGGCTGACACAAGAGCTTCTCTATGTGTTCCCGCCCTGGCCCATGTTGGGCAGGGTACTAGACCGGGTGGCAAAGCATCCGGGCCGGATAATCCTGGTGGGTCCGGACTGGCCCAGACGTCCCTGGTATGCGGACTTGATCAGGCTCTCAGTGGACGACCCTCTGCGGCTGCCAGTGGAGCAGGGCCTGTTGCATCAGGGTCCCGTGGTGATGGAGGATCCCTCCCCCTTTGGTCTTACGGCCTGGCTATTGAGCGGCAGCGTCTGAGGAAGAAGGGCTTCTCAGACAAGCTCATCGCCACTATGCTGAGAGCGAGGAAGCGCTCTACTTCTACTGCTTACGCCAGGGTTTGGCGTACCTTTGCAGCGTGGTATGAAGCAGGCTCACTTTCTCCCTTCACTGCTCCAATTTCTTCTGTGCTGGCGTTCCTGCAAGAAGGTCTGGAGAAAGGCCTGTCGCTCAGTTCCCTTAAAGTCCAGGTAGCGGCTCTGGCTTGCTTCAGGGGCCGCCTGAAGGGTGCTTCCCTGGCTTCGCAGCCAGATGTGGTACGTTTTCTCAAGGGAGTTAATCACCTGCGCCCTCCTCTGCACTCAGTGGTGCCTGCATGGAATCTCAACCTGGTGCTAAGAGCCTTGCAGAAGCCACCTTTTGAACCCTTGTCGAGGGCATCTCTGAAAGACCTGACATTGAAAGCAGTCTTTTTGGTGGCTATCCTTCAGCCAGAAGAGTTTCCGAGCTCCAGGCACTCTCATGTCGAGAGCCTTTTCTGCAGTTCACTGAGGCAGGAGTGACTATTCGCACAGTGCCTTCCTTCCTGCCCAAGATTGTTTCTCGCTTCCATGTGAATCAGCAGATCTGTCTCCCTTCCTTTCGTAGGGAGGACTACCCAGAGGAATACTCTGCTCTCAAATATCTGGATGTGAGACGAGTCATCATCAGATACTTGGAAGTGACCAATGATTTCCGGAAATCGGATCATCTGTTTGTCCTGTTTGCAGGTCCTCTTAAGGGTCTGCAGGCTGCTAAGCCTACAGTGGCAAGATGGGTTAAGGAAGCCATTGCAGCGGCTTATGTGGCCGCGGGGAAGGTGCCGCCTATCCAGCTGAAGGCTCACTCCACTAGAGCTCAGGCGGCCTCGATGGCAGAGGCTGGGTCCATCTCCTTGGAAGAGATTTGCAAGGCGGCAACTTGGGCATCGGCCCATACCTTCTCCAGGCATTACCGTTTGACTGTGGCTGCTCGGGCGGAGGCCCGGTTTGGAGCTTCAGTGTTGCGGTCAGGGACTTCAATGTCCCGCCCTGGGTGAGTACTGCTTCGGTACATCCCACCAGTCTATGGATTGATCAGCATGATGATATGGAAGGTAAAATTATGTATCATACCTGATAATTTTCTTTCCATTAATCATAGCTGATCAATCCATAGCCCCTCCCAGATATCTGTACTGTTTATATTCTGGTTGTATTTCAGGTTCAAGTTTAGTCTTCAGTTCCTGTTCAGGAGGACTTCGTGTTCAAGTTTTTTCAATTGGATTCTTCAAGAGTTGAGACGAGTTTGTGTTACAGTGAGCTGCTGCATTCCTCTCCCCTTCGTTTTTCGGGGCTGGATTGAGACATAAATTCTGCCGGCGCTCCCTCCCGCTTCGTGCGGCTGTAGGGCAGCTTTGTACCCCTCCCGCTTCGGCGGTGTTAGGGTCAGTCAGCTCCTCCCGCGGTTGCGGTTGCAGGATAAGCCAGATCCCCCCGCATCGGCGGGTGTGGTGTCCCTCCCCCGCTCCGCGGGGATGAGCTGGACGGATTCCCCTCCCCCACTTGTGTGGGGATGAGCTGGGTTAATTCCCCTCCCCCGTTTCGGCGGTGGTGAGCTGGGCAGAGTGTCCCTTTGTGGGTGTAATTCTCTAAGTGCTGAGTCCTGCGGATGGAGCTTGGATATCGACATACTGAGGAGTTTCCGGCAGCACATGACCACATATAGGGAGGCAAAAGGATTGCTCTCTATTTCCACCTGCTGGTAGATGGACACAACCCACCAGTCTATGGATTGATCAGCTATGATTAATGGAAAGAAAATTATCAGGTATGATACATAATTTTACCTTTAAAAAGATTTGGATAGCTTCCTAAAAGAAAAGTCCATAAGCCATTATTAAAATGGCTTGGGGAAAATCACTGCTTATTTCTAGGATAATTGGCCACTGTTGGAAACAGAATGCTGGGCTTGATGGACCTTCAGTCTTTCCCAATATGGCAATACTTATGCACTTATGTACTTACGTTTCAAATTTCAGGCAGAAGTTTCTGCTGCAGTAGGATGTTTTAAAGTTATTTGGGAAAATAAATCCAGCATTCATGACTAAACCTCCCCCATGCTAGAATCAAGAAACTAAACTAACTTGAAATTAATAAACATTTCATAATATTCTTGGCTAACCTGCAACATGGCTTCCCACTTGTCTCATGAAACTTTCCTAAGAATGCCTGCACATGAGCTCTTATCTCTAACCTGACTCCTCCCTCCACTGTGTTGTTAGGACACATATTACAGCGTAAGCCACTTAGGGGTCCTTTTACAGAGTGGCGGTAAACCCAACGCAGGTTTACCGCTCGCTCTTCCAGGACTACCGCTGGCCCAATGCGGCTGTAGGCGGTAGTCCCATTCTGAGCACAAGCCATTTCTGGGGGAAAAAGAACCCCCCCCCCCCCCCGGAAATGACTTGTGTGGCGCTAACCCGGCGGTAATTTGACATCGCTGCATGCTGGCCGGTTACCACTGGGTTAACACCGGAGCCCTTATCACCACCTCAATGTGTGGCGGTGGGGTTCCCTGCCGCATGGCCAAACAGCAAGAGTTACCTCACCGCATGGCCATTTTTTAAAAGCTTTTACAGGCTGCAGGAAAAACCAAGGGAGCATCTTTCTCACGTACTTGTAAATTGCTAAGGTGTTCAGCAGTTCTCTGCTTTATTTTACGTTTTGTTTTCCCAAGGGCAACAAATGGCATAAACAACTTGAGAGGAATTACAATCAGTTCTATGTTGTAGCTTAAACTCTCTTCCCATCATTGAATTGTGTACCACTGTTGTAATTTACAATGGACACAATTATTACACTTGAAATGCCCTCCTTCCTGATCACCCTAGACTCCATCAACATTCAATCTCAACAGTAATTCATTCAAATTTCTTGCCCTAGTAAATGCAAAACTTTGTTTAAATCTGTTAAGTAACTCCTTAGAGTGATACTGAAAACCCCCACAAGTATGACATCATTTTTTGATCTGGAGAAACTGTCCCATTGGAATCACCTCTTAATCGTCAAGGATGATAACTCTTATAGTGTAATAAAGTGTTCCTATCAGTGGGTTTTCAAAATACTGATATATCAAATGTGTCCCCTACAACTGTAATAAGTATATCCAAATAATATAGACTGGGTAAATGTAACATCGGGACACGCTACAGAGATACAATTCCTTGATGAAATCAAGGACAGCTTTATGGAGCAACTGGTGCAGGAGCCGACGAGAGAAGGAAAAATTCTAGACTTGGTCCTTAGTGGAGCGCATGATCTGGTGAGGGACGTTATGGTACTGGGGCCGCTTGATAACAGTGACCATAATATGATCAGTTTTGACATCGACCTTGAAGTAACTGTACACAGAAAGTCAAATACGTTAGCGTTTAACTTTAAAAAAGGAGACTATGATAAAATGAGAAGAACGGTAAAAAAAAAACTTAGGGGGGCAACTGAGAGAGTAAAAACTGTACAACAGGCGTGGACGCTGTTCAAAAATACCATCCTGGAGGCCCAGGCCATACATATTCCGCAAATTAGAAAAGAAAGACGGAAGTCCAAAAGACACCCGGCCTGGTTGAAAAGTGAGGTGAAGGAAGCTATTAGGGCTAAAAGAAACGCCTTCAGAAAATGGAAGAAGGAACCGTCTGAAAATAACAAGAAACAGCATAAGGAGTGTCAAAGCAAATGCAAGGCGCAGATTAAGAAGGCCAAGAGGGAGTATGAAAAAAAGATAGCATTAGAGGCAAAAAAACATAGAAATTTTTTTTTCGGTATATTAAAAGCAGGAAGCCGGCAAAAGAATCGGTTGGGCCGCTGGATGACCGAGGGGTAAAAGGGGCGATCAAGGAAGACAAAGACGTAGCGGAGAGACTGAATGAATTCTTTGCTTCGGTCTTCACCGAGGAAGATTTGGGTGGGATACCGGTGTCGGAAATGGTATTTCAAGCGGACGAGTCGGAGAAACTTACTGACTTCACGGTAAACCTGGAGGACGTAATGGGGCAGTTCGGCAAACTGAAGAGTAGCAAATCTCTTGGACCGGATGGTATTCATCCTAGAGTACTGATAGAACTGAAAAACGAGCTTGCGGAGCTACTGCTAGTGATATGCAACTTATCCTTAAAATCGAGCGTGGTACCGGAAGATTGGAGGGTGGCCAATGTAGCGCCCATTTTTAAAAAAGGCTCCAGGGGAGATCCGGGAAATTATAGACCGGTGAGTCTGACGTCGGTGCCTGGGAAAATGGTAGAGGCTATTATTAAAAACAAAATTACAGAGCACATCCGAGGACATGGATTACTGAGACCAAGTCAGCATGGCTTTTGTGTGGGGAAATCTTGCCTGACCAATTTACTTCAATTCTTTGAAGGAGTGAACAAACATGTGGACAAAGGGGAGTCAGTTGATATTGTGTATCTGGATTTTCAAAGGCGTTTGACAAGGTACCTCATGAAAGGCTACAGAGGAAATTGGAGGGTCATGGGATAGGAGGAAATGTCCTATTGTGGATTAAAAACTGGTTGAAGGATAGGAAACAGAGAGTGGGGTTAAATGGGCAGTATTCACAATGGAGAAGGGTAGTTAGTGGGGTTCCTCAGGGGTCTGTGCTAGGACCGCTGCTTTTTAATATATTTATAAATGATTTAGAGATGGGAGTAACTAGCGAGGTAATTAAATTTGCTGATGACACAAAGTTATTCAAAGTCGTTAAATCGCGACAGGATTGTGAAAAATTACAAGAGGACCTTACGAGACTGGGAGACTGGGCGGCTAAATGGCAGATGATGTTTAATGTGAGCAAGTGCAAGGTGATGCATGTGGGAAAAAAGAACCCGAATTATAGCTACGTCATGCAAGGTTCCACGTTAGGAGTTACGGACCAAGAAAGGGATCTGGGTGTCGTCGTCGATAACACACTGAAACCTTCTGCTCAGTGTGCTGCTGCGGCTAAGAAAGCAAATAGAATGTTGGGTATTATTAGGAAAGGTATGGAAAACAGGTGTGAGGATGTTATAATGCCGTTGTATCGCGCCATGGTGCGACCGCACCTTGAGTATTGTGTTCAATTCTGGTCGCCGCATCTCAAGAAAGATATAGTAGAATTGGAAAAGGTGCAGCGAAGGGCGACTAAAATGATAGCGGGGATGGGACGACTTCCCTATGAAGAAAGACTAAGGAGGCTAGGGCTATACAGCTTGGAGAAGAGACGGCTGAGGGGAGACATGATAGAGGTATATAAAATAATGAGTGGAGTGGAACAGGTGGATGTGAAGCGTCTGTTCACGCTTTCCAAAAATACTAGGACTAGGGGGCATGCGATGAAACTACAGTGTAGTAAATTTAAAATAAATCGGAGAAAATTTTTCTTCACCCAACGTGTAATTAAACTCTGGAATTCGTTGCCGGAGAAAGTGGTGAAGGCGGTTAACTTAGCAGAGTTTAAAAAAGGGGTTGGACGGTTTCCTAAAGGACAAGTCCATAAACCGCTATTAAACGGACTTGGAAAAATCCACAATTCCAGGAATAACATGTATAGAATGTTTGTACGTTTGGGAAGCTTGCCAGGTGCCCTTGGCCTGGATTGGCCGCTGTCGTGGACAGGATGCTGGGCTCGATGGACCCTTGGTCTTTTCCCAGTATGGCATTACTTATGTACTTATGAACCTCCAATATGAGAGTCAAATTGTATGTATTTAAATAACAAAAACATTCTTTCAGGGACTCCTTATCACCCACCCAAATTAGGATCCCATCATCAATAAACCATTTTCAGAATAAAACATGTGCTATAAATCTGGAAGGACACAAAAACCAGTCTTCAAAATCCACCATATATAAGCATGCAATAGTTGGAGCTGCCTTGGCTCCCATTGCAACCCCCGTGGGTTTGCAAATGTTCCCAAATGCAAAAAAAAAAAAAATTGTTATGACTGTTCTTGCTAGCTGATTCAATAATGACACTTTCTCTAAAGACATTTCCACATATTGCAAATGTTCATTTACCAATTGTAATGCTCTATCTTATGGAATTTTAGTGTATATTGATACTACATCTAGAGTTACCAAAGTAATCAAATGTTGTCCAATATCTATTGTATCCAAATTTTGAATTAAATGTGTGGAATCTTCTAAAAAGGATGGGGTGATAGGCACTCATGGTTGAATATAAAAATCAAAATATTAGGACAAAGGTTCATATAAAGAATTTCTCCCCGACACAATTGGCCTACCCATGGGGGATATCCAGGGATTTATGAATCTTAGGAATGAAATATATATGAGGTATCACCTGATATTGCCTAAATAAGTATTGAAACTCTCTAGTTAACATAATGCCTCTCTGATTTGCCTCCAATAATATACATTTTATTTCTTCCTGAATAACTGATATTGGATTTTGTGATAGTGTCATGTAAAATTCACTATCGCCTGTCTAGTTGCTTCCAACCTATATTTATCAATATCTTGGAGCTCCACCCCCTCCTTTATCTGCTCTTAATATAATAATACTTTCATCTCTTTGCAAATCCATCAGAGCTTGCCACTGTAACCCTTCTTAGACCCATAGCCCAAATGTTTTTTCCATAGAATCTAAGGGCCCCTTTTACTAAGCCACGTAGATGCACTATGCCCAGATTTTGCCACAGCTTAATAAAAGGGCCACCACGTGAATCAGCAGGAAAAACGTTACCCCAAAAGCAATTTGTTCAAATAAATCTTATTTCTTTGCATTTTTTCTGTTTGTATAAGAAGAGTAGAGCAAGGGGTGAGTGCAGCCCTAATTAAGAAATATTGTTTCACCAGCAGTAAAGTAAGAGTGACTGCCATCTCTGAAACCAGAAATTCAAATTACTGGTAACAAACAATAGTCTGAGGATCAAGATTAAATTACTCATCTGCTGCAGCCATCCTTGCTGATGTGTCTGGCGGAAGATCATGGGCCTTGAATTAATGTCTTTTAAGAAACTGAAACCTGAGAGAGATTCAAAGAGTTATCTTATATGGCAGAAGGAGCAACTAGAAAGGCAGAAATTGTTCAGGGTCATAAAAGAACATATTTCTTCCTCTCCTTTGATCACCAAATATTTACAAGAAAATCTAACAAGAACTTTTGTCCCTGCTGAACAGCAGAAGGCCAAAGGCAAGAATTTCTTATGCTTGTGACATGTCAGGAAAAGCATAAATCTTATAGCCTAGAAACCTAGAGTCCTTGTTAAAAAAAATATAGCCTTTGAATTCAAGTCTTACCTGGGAATAGAATAAAAGTTACCAACAAGGATGCTATTCCAATCCCCCTCTCATGTTCTGATTCAGTCTCTTGCGTTAGATTCACAGCACCCTCAGGAAATCCCTTTAATTGCTCTGCTACTGGCTCTCACTGACCTTAAGAAGTTTTCATAGGAGATGGAGGAAGAAATGGGCTTCAGAAGTTGGAAACACAGCCTCCCTAGTGAGAAAGAAAACTTTCATAAAATATCTTTTGAAAAGTTTATTTAGCAGCAGTGCCACTGGCATCTTCAGGAGGAAAAAATATAACAATGATGTGTCATTTATTTTATGTTCTCTTGCTTAAAGCTGCTTCTTTTCTTGGCCAGCTAGGACTTGCTCAAGGAAAGGAGATTCCCATAGGTCTGCTGTGCCTAGCAAGGAAAAGGGATTTGAGAAGCGTTCAGAGCGAAAGGGGTCTACAAGAGAATTGTAGACATGTAGTTGGTGGTATTCAGCACCTGGATGCAGCCAGATGTCTGGAGAGACCCAGTCCAGAGACTCCTGAATATTTGAAGCTACTTAAAATTTTTGGGTATACCTGAGTAGGAAGTGAGAGCTTGAGAGTGCATCTTGCTCAACTAACTTAAGATCCATTTTGATTTGTGAGGAACTGAACCCGATCAGTCTGAAAGAAGAGATTGGTAATTTTGTATGTTTTGTCTTTGGAAATTTTTGTGTTTTTGTGCCTTTTCCCAAAGGGTACATGTAGGCATAGGAAAGTCATTTTGAAAACATACATAAAAGGGGAGGCAGGTGCTATAATACCAGCAGCAAAAATAAAAGAGAACAGTACCAAGAATCTGGAAAACAGAGGTAGCATGAACAAAGTTTATTCAACTTAGAATTTGTGCCTGACTTGGCTTGGCCACCTTTATCCAAGTGGGCTGCTTCAGGGATCAGATAACATCAGAATGGATACTTCTCAACAAAACTAAGACACAACTGCCAGTTCCTCAGAGAGCAATGTTATCAAACTCCTTTTCACATACAGATGGGGTGAACAGCATCCATTCTGATGTTATATGACCCCTGATGCAGCCCATTTGCGTGAAACGTGGCCACATTGGGCACAGTTTCTACGTTGAATAACCTTTGTTCAAGTTAGCTCTGGTTCTCCAGATTTGTGGTGCTGTTCTTTTGTTTTTGATACATTTGAAAATGTCCGGAGAATCTGCACAAAAAAGTTCTTGGACTATGTGTGCCAGCTCTTGGTGCTATGGGTGTTTGAGCAACCCCAATATTCTCTTCTGTACTCCTCTAGGTCAGGAGCTGAGAGCCTCATACTGCACAGGGGCAGGGGAAGTCATGAAAGAAGACTTGTGCCTCCTAGCTACTGCTCCTACCTCCTCCTGCAGCCTAATGGCGGGTTAAGGAATGCTTGACCAAAGAGCTGCACAGGGAACAGAGAGCTGCTGCAGTGTAAGAGAGAGGCTTTCTGCTTTTTGGCAAGGAGGTATAATGACAGGAGACAGCATGAGCCTATCTGGTCCAATATTTGGGCTGAAGCCTGGGTGGAGCTTACCGCCTATTAGAACATCGAAAACAATAACAAATGTTTTATTGTGTTGCTTTCTCTCTGTTAGGAGGGGGAGGGGGGGGTGCCCTCGTACCCTTACTTGTTCTCGAGGCGTTCCCGAATATGCTGCTCATAACTGTGACCAGGAACCCTGTCTTACCTCGCTTCATCAAGTATCTCTTTCCTTCTTTCATCCTGCTCGAAATCGCTGGGTTGTGATCCCGCTTTCACTTGGGGGCAATGTCTCTTAATAAGTTAATTTTTCAAATCAAAAGTACTAGATGTGGGTCGGGCAAAGAGAGGAAAGCATATTTTATTTATTTATTTATTTATTTATTAGGATTTATTTACAGCCTTTTTGAAGGAATTCACTCAAGGCGGTGTACAATAAGTCAAATAAATAAATGAGAATAAATCAAACATGAGCAATAGATAATCACCTCTTAATCGTCTATTAATAATATTATCTCCGATTCATTTTAAAAACGTTCAAATAATATGGCATACTATACTACTTACAATGCCAACACAATACGTCATATAACATTTTAATTGACAGTGTAGGGTATAAGCAAAGATGGAACATATAGATAGGTAAGAGATTAAGAGGAGTTAGAAAGTAAGGTGACTAATTTAAAGAAAGGTGCACATGAGGTCAGAGAGATGGTTAAATATATGGGGAAAGGGGAGCACCCGCATGTATAGAAGCAGTAGCAATCTTATAAGCCTTCACAAAATAAGGCTAAACAGAGCACAACCGAAAGTCAACAAAGATTGTCCCCACTTAAGCTTTTCTTTTCTGAAAATTCTTGACACACTGATTACAATTTATAAAAAAATTACTACTCTAACCAGTGAAAGGTTATTCTGTTGTGACCCTTCCTCTGTGTACATCTGTATGCTACACAATGTAAGTCCCGTAGTCCCATGAGCTGACGCTGTGCTACATGTACCTGAATAGGATTTAAGTGCATCACTGATGGCCTGAAATGTTACCTCAGATAGAGTGTTCATGTAAAGACAAAGGGAAAAGCTTCATTAACAAAGTAACTTTGTCTCAAGTTCCAAAAAGACCTGAGAGGAAAAATAAGTGAAAATCTAGTGAAAAGGTGTTAAATTCCAAAGGAAAATTTTATAAGTAATTATATACAGGATAATGAAAAGATGACCAACTGAAAGTTTAACAGAATATGTTTATTCCACAAGATGTGGTTTATTTAAGGACTAGTTGAACTATAAAGGTTTTTTTTTTATAGAACCTTGGTTAACAGGGATGCAACAAAGAAAACTATACACCTCAATGCATAAATGCAGGGATATATGTGAAGGAAAGTTACAACTCAAATGTTTCTTCTTCCTACTTAATAATAAACTACGTGAAAACACTTCTTACAGCTCAGAACACTTTGGTGTATACAAAAATCAGAACCCCCTTTTTCTTACTACAATATCAGATAAGAAGTTCTACAGAAAATGTGGTATCTACTCTAGTACTGGTACACTTTCTCTCAGGATCATGAATCAATCAGGGAAGTATGGCTTTATCCCCTGCTAACATCCTCTGTGTGTCAGTGTCTCTTTAGCTCAATGAAAACAGATAGAAAATTTAGTCTAGAATATAAAATTACCAAAAAGATTCATCAAATGCAATCATATGCCTGAAAATACAGATACATCTTCAGTCTCTTTTGAAAAGAAAGCAATGATTATTATTCCTTCAGTTCAGGAGACAAGCAATTCTGAATATCCACTTTCTCCATTTCACATATTTAACTACATCTGTACCAGGTAGCCATAGTAAGTTTTGCATTCTCAGATGCATGGTCTGTTAGGGAAGTAGTGAAAAATTAATTATGTCACGTAAAATGGTCTTGAACTACAGAACTTTGAACAGCAAGGTAAACAACTTAAATTGACTGTGTTCCTTCACAGGCAGCAAATGTAACTGAAATAATATAAAGGTCTTTCATCTTTCATCCCATAAAACCCTAGCTACCATGTTCTGAAGGAACTGTAATATTTTCATCCATTTAGATAATATTTCAGATCACAAATACCTGGCAACATTCCAAAAGACTAAAACAGATTTTAAGCTGCTTATTCTAGGAATAAGCAGTGGATTTTCCCATGTCCATCTTAATAGTGGATTATAGACTTCTTTTAGGAACATGTCCAAAACCTTTTTAAAACCCTGTTAAGCTAACTGCTTTTACCAAATTCTCTGGCAACAAACAATTTGTTACTAGCTTCATTGCGTGCCCCTCTAGTCCTTGTATTTTTGGAAAGAGAAAACAAGCAATTTGTATCTAAAGATTTCATTCCACTCAGGATTTTATAGACCTCTATCGTATCTCCACTCCGTTTCTTCTCCAAGCTTAAGAGCCCTCTATAACCTTTTCTCATAGGGAAGTCATCCTGTCTCCTTTATCATTTTGGTCACCCTTCTCTGTACCTTTTCCAATTCTGCTATATCTTTTTTTGAGATATGGAGGGGCATTTTCAATATGACATCTAAGTCCAACTTTAGACGTTTTGCAAAAAACATCCAAAATCTGAATAAGAAAGAAGTTCATTTTCCAGAAAGAAAAATGTCTATCTTTTGTTTTCAAAGTTTCTAACAAGGATTTATGCTTTGGACTTTTTGTTTTTTTGGTCTTTAAAAAAAATCCAAATGAAAAACGTAGAAAATCAAGCCATTGGGATGTAGGAGGGGCCAGCATTTTTAGTAGACTGGTCTCCCAGACATCTCAGGAGATAAATGGGGCACCTAGTGGACTTCAAAAACATGATCCCAGGTACACATCTCACTGTTGTTCCCTTATCTTGTCTGCTGAGCCCCACAAAACCCACCCAAAACCCACTGCCCACAGCTGTATACAATAGCCTTATGGGTGAAGGGGGCACCTATATGTGGGTACAGTGGGTTTCTGGTGAGTTCTGGAGGGCTCTCAGTTTCCACCACAAATGTGACATGTAGAGGGAGATAGGGGCCAGAGTCCCCTACGCCATGGTGCACTACACTGCACTGACCACTACACTACTCCAGGGACCTGCATGCTGCTCTAATAGACCTGGCTCTGACATCTGAGGCTGTCATAGATGTTGCTAAATCATATTTGTATTCACATTTGGGGGGGGGGTGAGAGGGGTTCAATGACCACCAGGGGGATATTGGGGGTCACTCCTGATTCCCTCCAGTGATCATTTGGTCATTTTGGGCAACCTTTTGTGCCTTATTTGTTATAAAAACGGGTCTAGCTCAAAATGTCTTAGTTTTAGTTCTGGACGGTTTTGTTTTGTTCCAATATGGCTGAAAAATGTTAGGAAAAATGTTAGGAAAAAAGGCCCAGATCCTGCTTTTAACACACCCCTGACATGCCTCCTTGTGATCTGAATGCACTTCTGATGAAATTCATAGAAAAAACGTCTAAAAAGTTGGTTTTGAAAATACGAGTTTAGATGCTTTTGGGAGAAAAACTTCTAAATGCAGATTTATGCCACTTTTTGGACGTTTTTCTCTTTTGAAAATGAGCTCAATGGTGACCAGAATTGTACACAATATTTGAGATGCAATGGCACTATGGAACAATACAGATGCATTATAATAGTCTCAGTTTTGTTCTCTATTACTTTACTAATAATTTCTATTTGCTTTTTTTTAGCCTCTACTGAACACTAAGCAGAAGGTTTCAATGTATCAGTGATGACACATAAATTATTTTCCTAGGCGGTGACTCCTAATGTGGAACCCTGTATCATCTATCTATATACATTACAATAATCAAACAAACATAAACAGAGCATGAATTATGGTCCTTAAAGCTTTTGCCTCCAATTAAGGACATAGTTGACAAAATAAGTAACATGGCTAATGTATTCCTGTCTCATTCCATCTCTCCCACTATAACTTGCCCAAATCATTGCAACCCATGGAATTTCAACGTGATCTAACTGGGGAACCTGAGTCAAATTGCTTCACTGAATTCCATCTAATCCCAAATAAATAGTTTTAGATATATTAACAACCGGACCACTCTACGCACCAGTCCTTTACTTTCACCAGACAATAATTTGACAACTTAATTTTTTTGTTCTCTTTGGGGGCTAAAGTACCAAAAACTGAATATTATCTACATGTAAAAAAAAAGGCAGAAAACCAAACACAAAAAAGGCAACAGGCTGTAAATAAATATTAAAAAGTATCAGGAAGCCTGGCAACTACTGGGGGACACCCCATTCCCAAAGAAATATTTCTTTGACCAAATTCATACCAGCTTTCACTTGGAAATTGTTTATTTCTTTATTGGGATGTAGATTTATTAACTTCCTTTATGAAGTTGTTGAAGAAAAGAACGTAGCCACTGAAGGACAGTCTCCTTAATACCTGATGCATACCAATCCTAAAGCAAGATTCGTGGCTTCACTAAATGTGGAGAAAAGGTCCAAGGATGCCAGCAGTACAGGAATCCATTTATCCAGATAAAAAATAAGATGATACCTTTTTTATTGGACATAACTTAATACATTTCTTGATTAGCTTTTGAAGGTTGCCCTTCTTCGTCAGATCGGAAATGAAGAAGGGCAACCTTCGAAAGCTAATCAAGAAATGTATTAAGTTATGTCCAATAAAAAAGGTATCTTATTTTTTTCCATGTTTTATTTTGTTTGATTTCTATTGATTACCTTTAAAAGTGGACTAACACGGCTACCACACCTCTCTACTCCAGATAAAAAGAAATCCAGTTCATTTAGAAGGGATTCTCTACTGCACTACCTCAATAAAGGGGGGGGGGGGTACAAGAGGGGGGAGGTACCTACTGTTGTTAATAAGAAAAAATATGACTCAGACTCTTGTTATGTTTTGCTTCATTTATGCTTTATTTTCAATAAAAAATGTTTAAACATAAAGACAATAGCAAAGTTTGAGTGTCACTGCCTACTCACACTTGAGACTTATCCAAGACCAAATTATCCAAAATCCAGAAATGTAAAAAAATACCTCTCTCGATTGACGTCGCAAAGGTAGAGATGGGTCTAAAATTATAATAATTAGATGTGTCTGCCCAATCTTTCTTTAAAGGGGAAATTATAGCATATTTCAAATTTTGGGGACATTTCCCTTTTATTCATCAGTTCAAACACTCAGTTCAGCAATTCATCTGAGCCTGTATGTTCTGTCCTTACAAAGTATTCCTAATACTATGCTCAACATTCAGTTTAAGCCAGAATGTAGAACATCACTCTGCGCTAGCGTAGGTGTCTGCACAGGCTCACTTGTGAGTTTTGAGTCCCCTTTCCTGCACAGCATGGCCCTTCCTCCCTGACTGCCTGGATCTTCCTCCATATAAATGAAATCGAGGCATGACAGGAATGTAAAGTCTATATCAGCCATCATGCTGACGGGGATAAGATGTGAAAATGATTTTTTAAAATCTAAGGGGCAGATGATCAAAAGTAAATGCAGGCACTAAAAGCCAATAGTGCCGTACTAGCGCCCGTGTTTGCTCCCGCCTGATGATCAGAGCCGGTGAGCGTGTGTAACAACACACTTGCCAGCTCTGACCACTAAATGCATGCAAATGAGGGTTTCCCGCATTTCTCCCAGCATGCCAAACAAGAGCACTGCTCCCACTACAAACCCTATGCCAGCTCGGAGTTGGCTTTAGGGTTTGCTGAGCAAGGGAGGAATGAAGGAGATCAGCAAAAGAAATTTGACACGTCCAGGATTTTCTCCCGGACCTGTCAAACCTAAGCCCGCCCCAACAAACACATGGCCTGGAGGTCTGATGGACCGCCAGACCTCCCCCAACAGAAGAGCCCCCCCACCCTGGCCTGGCCAGACCTGACCTGATGTCTCCCCCGATGGAGAACAACCTCACTCACCCACCAGAAGGGACCTCCCCTGGTGATCTAGCACCTCCCCTTACCCTGACCCAAGCCCCCACTCCCTGAAAGAAGAAAGGTCTGGAGGTCCGGTAGATCTCCAGCCACACCGGGCTTCCCTACCATATAAGGCAATTTCTCCCTTATATAGTAGGGAAGCCCCACCCAGTACTTCCCATGATGCAGTGAGCAGGGCACTGCCATTTTGGAGGTGGCGCTGGAAGGAGGAGGGAGTGCTACTCCCTCCTCATTCATCATTTGAAGGTATGGGGGTTTGAGGCTGCTAGACCACCAGGTGGGGGCTGGAGGTCCAGTGGACTTCCAGCCCTTTCTTCTGTCGGGGTGGGGGTAGGGTTGGGGTAAGAGGGGGCGCTAGACTACCATGGGAAGTGTCTCTTCTGTCAGGGGGCAGGGGGGGGTCAGGTCATCTTCAGTCGGAGGGGTCTTCGGGTTGGGTCTGGCCAAGTTGGGTCAGGGGGCTCTTCTGTCAGGTGGGGAGGGGGTCTGGAGGTCCATTGGACCTTTAGCCCCTTGGAATGTTTTGACAGGTCCGTACTTTTTTTTTTTGACAGCCCGGACCTATCAAACAATTTCTGCAGGAGGATTGTGCCTTGGGTGCATGCCCAGGCACAATCCTTCTTCAGAAGTAACCCTATGATCACAGCTAATAGCGCATATGAATTTGCATGCTAGTAGCTTTGATCATAGGGGTGATATTGCTAAGTACTGTTCCGACACTAATTTTAGAATTCTGTTTAGAGTGGGGTTTTTGATCATCTGCACCAAAGCTACTGGCTGACTTGCTTTCTGTAAGTTTCTGTCTCCATAGCGTAGAATCGTCCCCTCCCTGCCATAAAACAGGCAGCAGGAGAATGGGCTTAAAAAGAGTCTAGCAGCTTTTACTTAACTAGCCCAGCTATGTCAAACGTTGGAGCAATGTTACCTGCATGAAACTGCAGAGCTGATGCCTCATTCCCCTGGCCATGCAGGCCTCCCCTTTGTGCGCATGTGCTGGGCACGTTCCCCCCTTCTTATTTCCCAATGCCCAGTGCTAACAGCGTGCATAAAATTTGCATGCCATTAGCGTTGAGCACTGGGGAGTTCCTTTCTGACGTTGTTGCAACATTATTTTGTGGCGCTGTTTTGAACATCAGGCTGTGAGTGTTTCCTGGTTTCTCTTCTGCTCAACTTCTGAACTCCTGCTTTATTCCTTGCTCTTCGTAAAGCTGTGCAACCTCTGTTTTTTTCATTTGATTCACTTTTTTGGGCTTACAAGTAAAGATTTCCTGTCTATATATTCAGTTTCTTTTATATACCTGAGAAGTATAAAGTACATTATGAGAACACTTTTGAAAGAGAATTACTCTCTTAAAATGGCTGGACTAAGGGGTGCTTTTACTAAGCTGCGTAGGCGCGTCAGTTTGGAGTTACTGCTCGGCTACCGCGTGGCCCTTGCATAATTTCATTTTTGACACGCGTCCGCTACGTGCGCCGGAAAATTAATTTTTATTTTCTGGTGCATGGCAGAAACTGGGTGGTAATCGTCATTCTATGCACATAGATGATTACCGCACGGTTAACGCGTGAGACCTTACCACTAAGTCATGGCTGGCGGTAAGGTCTCAGACCCAAAATGGATGTGCGCCAATTTTTATTTTGCCACATGTCCAGGCGTGCTGAAAAACGGATCTGCACATGCCCAAAACACTCACCTACACTAGCGCAGTCCATTTTTTGGTGCACCTTAGTAAAAGGATCCCTGAAATTGTCCTCAGCTCTGCTAAATGTGCAATTTTCATAAGGCATTCCTCAGGAAGTATTTTAGGTTGAGGGAGGGACACAGCACGAGAACATGATATTTTGAAAAATCTGCAATTTTATTTTATCTTCCCTAGTCACCAGGTGAAACAAGTTATTTTAATGTGCAGCATGTACCTTAAACTAATTTTCAAAGATGAACAATGGGAATAGTTACTGTATGAAAGTTTGCTGAAAGAGTGTATATATAAAAAAAAATACCCACATACTTTCCACCAGCTATTCTGTGGAGGGGGACAAGGAAGGTGAAATAGAATGCAGACATTTCTATGCAAATGTCATGTGGATGTGCTATTTTCCCCACTGCAATCAATCTGAAAATTGCTCTCGATAACAATGATACTAATAATTATGTCTACATAATAGCTTGCTAGCATTCATAGATCTTCTTTCTGTTTTGTTACTCTAGAAGTCCAGATAATGACGAAATGCCATGGTGTTATGTGATGAAGGCCCACCATTTATCCTGGGAACATTGCAATGTTTCAGTATGCGGTAGGAAATTTTATATATCATGCTGTAGGAATAAAATGCAATTTGTTGATATTTAATTAAATTTAAATGCAATTTAATTCATATATTTATTACCCATTTTTTGAAAGAAAATCATCCATACAAGGTGAAGAACAACAAAAAGGGTCCTTTTACTAAGATGCGCTGAAAAATGGCCTGCACTGTTGCGTGTGTATTGGACACGCGCAGATCCATTTTTCAGCGCACCGGCAAAATAAAAATTGGCACATCCATTTTGGGCTTGAGACCTTACCGCCACCCATTGACTTAGCGGTAAGGTCTCATTCTTTAACCAGGCGGTAATTGTCAGCGCGCATACCCTGCCGATTACCACCCAGTTAGCGCTACGTGGTAGAAAATAAAAATTGGAATTACCACCCGGGGCTCTCGGTAGCCGGGCGGTAGTTCCAAATTGATGCATGTTGGATGCACGTAGGCACCTACGCGCCTTAGTAAAAGGGACCCATAATGCCTTATTGATAACTATAAGGATGTATAACTATATGCTTATTTGTTTTGTTATCTTTGTTAAAGTCTGTCGATTACAAGTTGCCAGTTCCCAGGATGTTGTTGATAGCCCTAACATTTTAGATCCCCAGGAGGTGGATAGATACTACGCTTCTGGGTACTATCTAGTTAAGACTACCATAAAATATAACACCTATGTGTAGCAGTGCTGTCCTCCCATGAGAAACTATTGATTGTATCTGTACTTTGGTAAGTAATAAAAATTTGCTTTTCTCATACATGGCGTTAGTCTTTTATCGCTCCAAATTGTGAGTGGCTGGTACATAATAATTTTGGAGTGGTGGTAAAAAGACTAGAATATAACAGCCTATATCAGTGGTTCCCAAACCTGGTCCTGGAGTCACCCCATCCAGCCAGGTTTTCAGTATATCCACAATGAATATTCATGAGATAGATTTGCTGCACCTCCACCCAGAATATTTGCAGATTTGGACAAGAAAATCTCATATGTTCAAATGTACCAATTGCTTGTTGACAAGACTAACATAGATTAGAAAGAGTGGCTTTCCCTTTGTGCTATTTTCACGGGTATCCATATAGCTTTATGCATCCAGGAGCAAAACAAGCACTATAAAGCACTACATGCCTATATAGCAAAAGTATATGGATTACAATACATGGCACTGTTCAGCATTTTCAACCTCACATGAAAATGCTAATTTTAACTAACTTCATCCTTCACTGCTGAAGCCTGGTGCTAACTAAGGACCTGTGAATGTGTAGTCAGCGAAAAGCCTTGCAATACAAAAACTCCATCAAGATCTGACAGCCAGCCAGCCAGCCAGCCAGCCAGCCAGCCAAGGACTCCTGGATATCTCTTTGGTGTCTAAGCTGACATAATGATTAGAGCAGCAGGGTAGCACAAGAAGTTGTTACTGGATAATGCACTCTCTGGTCAGAATGGCTCTGTGCTAGCATGATTGAGATGTAATGCTTTGAGTCTCCAAATCAGTATTGGAAAGTCCTAGGCCTATTATTCCAGACTCTGTGGCACCTTTGCACCCCAGAAAAGCACTTATTTACCTGAAACACTGACCTCATAGTTAAAGTGCTCTTTATTATGGTGCCAGTGGGACAATATTGTGGCCCCTAGAGTCACAGCATTGGAGAGAAACAAGTTGTTGGGCATTGACAGCAAGGCCAAGAGTGTACGTCATCAGCCTAGCTGCAGCTGGGCTCTTTCACTTTAAGAGGTGCTGCAAGCTAGGATAAGGAAGTTAGTTTTCATCTGGAGTATGGCCCATTTCTACATCTGACTGACCATCTGAGGAATGCACGGACATCTGTTGGACACATGTATCATCTACTAAGGTTGTATAATTGTCATGTATTGATATTTATAAGTGCTATGGGCACTGGTGTGCTGGTAAATGTTTAACAAGCTCCCCCCCCCCCCCCCCACAAAAAAAGCAATATATATGTATGTATCTTTATTATATGTTTTATTGGTACAAAGTATAGTGTAGCAACCAATTTACAAATAATATTAAAATACACAATATTCTTTACTGTAAATTCCATATGGCTATGCAACCCCAAGAACCCTTTCCCTCCCATATTCCCCTTTCTTCCTATAAACCCACCCGACTGTTTCCACTCAACAAAATAACACAACAGATGTACAGCTCAGTAAGACCCAAAGCAGTACAAAACAAGTAGTCACAACACAGTTTGCACCAAATTGTTTAACCATCTTTACGTTTTAACAAGCAGTACTATGTGCACGAAAGGTCTAGATAAATGAATTTAAACAATCTATGTTTAAGGCATATGCCCAAAATATGTAATATTTGGTAGCAAAAATGAAGGAGTGATGGAATATTCACATAACAGGCAGCCAACAGATTTAATTTCCACTGAAAATAATTAGCTTTGTATGAACATAAATGTCATTCAGCTCCAACTGTTCTAGTGCTGTTTTCCCTTAGCCATCGTTATTTCCGGGACTCATCTATATACAAACACACAGCTGGGAGACAAAGATTATCCCCCTCCCTAAAAAAAGTCTTTTACAACCAGACAACTGGAAAATGTTGACACATTTAGACTGACTCTGGACTTCTGCATGAAGGTAGCTGTGCCCTCATTATTCAATCTCTCTCTTTTAAATAGTAGTAATAAACAATATTAAGTGCATTTATATAATAGTATACCACTGCATTCCAACACAACAAAAGGAGCAAGTTTTCACAAACCATCTTTCTCGTTTGATCTGGGCACAGGGAAAAAAAAGATTTTAAATGCTCCCAAGTTTCAACCTAATTCATGTTTAATTTGGGATATAAATGTCTTAAATAAGTAAGTAAGTACGCAAATAAATAAATAAATAGAAACTGTGAATGTTGAGCACCTGATTCAGTGACCATTTACCAGGAGTAAAAAAATCTCTGCAGGAATATAACAGTGCTAAGGTGTACCTATGAAAAGTTATTCCATTATTAAACTTCCTCTGTGTACATCCATATGCTGCACAAGCCGGCATATTTGAAAATATATGTGAGATTAAATAAAAATGCTACCAACAGTAAACAATGACAACGTGGATGCAGCGGCTCATAGGTTTGCTTGCTTTGAGCTAACAAAGCATCATCATCTCCCCCTCCCCCTCCCCACCTGTCTAGCATTCCTCTTTCAGTTTCCCACCTCAGATGATCTGATTGCTGTCGGCTAAAATAGACTTGAATATTCAGTGCTGTGCCATATCTAGGCACTGGCACTGAATATCTGGGTCTTTAGCTGCACCCAGAAGTTATGTAGTTATGGACGATATTCAGTGCTGTGCCTGCATAGCTAATTGGGAAAGTTAGGAGTGCTATTTAAGAGGTCCTGCTTGCCTAGATAGGTATGAGGGGCATAATCGAACATCGCCGGTAAAATTGGTCGCCGGCGATCTATTTTGGCGGTGGCGCAACAGCTGGCCAGAACCGTATTTTCGAAAAAGATGGCCAGTCATCTTTTTTTTCCAATAATACGGTTTAGCCCAGCCAAATGCCAGAGTTCGCCAGGTTTCAGATCGCCGGTTTTGTTTTTTAGCGATAATGGAAAAAAATGCCGGCCATCTCAAACCCGGCGAAATCCAGGGCATTTGGTCATGGGAGGAGCCAGCATTCATAGTGCACTGGTCCCCCTGACATACCAGGACACCAACCGGGCACCCAAGGGGGCACTTCTAAAAATGTTTAAAAAATACACAAATAGCTCCCAGGTGCATAGCTACCTTACCTTGGGTGCTGAACCCACAAATCCCCCCCAAACCCACTCCCCACAACTCTACACCATTACCATAGCCCTTATGTGTGAAGGGGGGCACAACAGTTAGCACCACAAGTGTAACAGGTAGGGGGGGGGGGATGGACCTGGGTCTGCCTGCCTGAAGTCCACTGCACCCATTAAAACCTGCTCCAGGGACTTGCATACTGCTGTCAGGGAGCTGGGTATGACATTTGAGGCTGGCATAGAGGCTGGCAATAAAGTTTTTTATTTTGTTAGTGTGGGAGGGGGATAGTGACCACTGGGGGAGTATGGGGAGGTCATCCCCCATTCCCTCCGGTGGTCATTTGGTCAATTGGGGCACCCTTTTGAGGCTTGGTCGTGAAAATAAAAGGACCAAGTAAACCCGGCGAAATACTGCTTAATGCCGCTTTTTTTCCCATTATCTGTGAAAGCTGGCCATCTGGTAGCCACGCCCATGCCTGCCCATGTCCAGCCTTCGCTTTGCCGCCAACACGCCCCCTTGAACTTTTGCCGGCGCGGCCACGGGAAAGCGGTGATGGTGTCAAAAACGCCGTTTTCAATTATACCGATTTCGCCGCTTTTGTGAGATTGCCGGCCATCTCCCGATTTATGTCGAAAATAAGCCTGTATGTGGACACTGGCACTGAGTTTCCATGGTACTCACATAACTCCATACTCTGCCAGACTCCTGCCTGGACTGCCCTGGCACTAACTGGGGAGTGCCGTGACAGTCAGAGGAAATATTCAATGGCACTGCCTCAGTAAGTGCTGCAAAATTTCCTCTCCTGACAAGCTCAGTGTGATTTAAGCAGGCAGGATCCTCTCCTCCCCACTTAAATCATTTTGAATATGGGGCCCATAGTTTAAAGTAGTTATAGATACAATTTATCACACTTACTATACAGCTAGGCCTAACAAAATAAGATCACAGAGGTTTACAATCCAATAAAACATTAAAAACTAATCTAGAAAAGAACTCCAATAAAAGATAGGACAGATCTACTCAGACAAGATCACACACAATCAACCACAACCACAAATTAACTACAATAACAAACAGAAACCTAAGGCTTAGCCCCCCCCCCCCCCCCCACTAATCTTCCAGGAGGGCCATATCAAAAGCCAGGTGAAAGAAATATACCTTCAAGAAGCACTTAAACTGTGGTAAGGACTGTACTTCCTATAAAGAATTTGGGAGAGAACAGGGCTGCCGAGAGGGGGGGGGGGACAAAATTCCCAGGGCCTGGCGCCACAGTCCCACCTGCCACCGCCACCGGGCCCCTTCCACCTGAACCCCCGCCAGCAGAAGTGCTGTCTTCTGTTCTGACTCCAGTGTGCGCGACCCACATAGACGCGCTCCTCTCAGCTGATCTTCGCTGTACTCTGCAGGGCTTCTGTGCATCTGACGTGCAGGATGTCAGACGCACAGAAGCTCTGCAAAGTACAGCGAAGATCAGCTAAGAGGAGCGCGTCTGTGTGGGCCACGCACGCCGGAGTCAGAAGACAGCACTTCTGCTGGCAGGGGTTTGGGTGGAAGGGGCCCGGCCCGGTGGCGGAGGCGGGTGGGATTGTGGCGCCGGGCCCCCCTGAGGGGGGGGCGACGACAACCTGGGGGGGCCTTGTCCCGGGCCTGGCCCAGTCTCTCAGCGGCCCTGGGAGAGAATTCCACAAGGAAGGTGCCAAATTAAAAAAAATTTCCCCTTCCTGGTAGACATAAGGCACATCTCTTTTATAGAAGAGACTGCCAGCATTAACATATCCAAAGATCGCAAGGACCTAGATGGGATGTATTCATGTATTAAAGTAGATAAAGATGAAGACACTCTCTCATAAAAAGCCCTATAGGTAAGAACCAACAATTTAAATTGAATGCGATAATATACAGGCAACCAGTGATAATACACATAAGTGTGTAACATAATCAAATAGGCAGCTTTTCCCAATACCCGAAGAGCAGTGTGCTGAAGAGTTTGAAGCTTTTTAAGATTATCAGTAGAGAAATCTGACAATACTCCATTGGCATAATCAAACTGAGACATAAAAAGAGAGTAAATCAAAACCTGAAATGCTTTCTCATCCTCTCGCAGCTGTAATGTATGAAGTACAGTAAAACCCTACTGAACCAACAAGTCAATGTGGGCTGTAAAATTAAGATGTGAATCCAACATAAATCCTAACATTCTCTAAAGCAATACATTAATGGACTATTTTGGACTCTTTTTCCTTTCCCTTTTCCCTCCTTTTAACTTATTCTTCTACACTCTCTGTTTATAACAATATATTGTAATTGATTAATAACTGGGTTGGCGATTGCCTTCTCGGTTTAATGTGAGCCACATTGAGCCTGCAAACATGTGGGAAAATGTGGGGTATAAATGTGATATAAATAAATAAATAAATAAATAAATGATAACCCCCAAATACCGAAAGGAGTCTACCAGAGGCAGCTCTGCCCCCCAACAACTTAACTGAGACATCTGGTTGAGACTGTCTCCCTGTCACCCAACAGGCAAGTGTCTTATTTACATTTATGTTGACTCGGTAAAAAGATAACCATTCAGCCGCCACCAAGAGACAAGTCTGTACATTCACCAAGTCAAGTGAACTTGACAACTTTTGCCACTAACAGCAAATCATCAGCATAATCATAAGGGCTAACCCTACACTTTAGTACAACTCCTAATAATGGATTAAAAAAAAAAACATTGAACCATATAGGAGAAAATGTCAATCCCTGTGGCACACCCAGTGGTGTGCTGGAGCCAGCTCGCACTGGCTTGCAAGAGCCGGTTGTTAAATTTTTTAGCATCTTGTGAGCTGGGTGTTCTGGCAGGGTGATCTGGCTCTCCTCCCCCCTGAGCTACAGGGTCCCAGGCTCCGAGTCCAGTACATACCTGACGAAGGCAACCACTCTGGTGGTCCAGTGGATTCTTTGGGGCAGGCAGGAAAGATCCCCAGTCTTTCCTGCCTGCTGCCGGCGCTGACCCTCCTGCTGCCGGATCGCTCTTTAAAAATGGCCACCGAGACTTCCAGCTGCGGCCTAGCGAGACTTTCGCTGAAGTCTTGGAGGCCGCCCTTGTAAGTCTCAGCAGCCATTTTGAAGAGCAGTGCGGCAGCAGGAGAGTCAGTGCTGGCAGCGGGCAGGAAAGACTGGGGATCTTTCCTGCCTGCCTTGAAGAATCCACTGGACCACTAGGGTGGTTGCCTTCTTCAGGTATGTACTGGACTCAAAGCCTTGGATCCTGTAGCTCGGGGGGAGGAGAGCCGGCTCGCCCTGCCCGCCTTCACCACAGAATCTCAGTCTTCACAACATTTTTAGCTTATGAAAAATTAGTTTTGCTAGTCATCTTATATTTGGTTTAAAGATCAGCTATGCATTTATTATTATGCCTAAGTCGCAAACCTTATGACAAATTGAAATCATGGTATGGATGGGCAGATTTGATATGCCATTGATCTTTATTTAGGGTACTATAAAAAAAAGGTGTATTTGCAAACATGCTGGCTTGTGCAGCATACAGACACACAGAGGAAGTATAATAAGGGAATTACTTTTCATAGGTAGAGTAGTAATTTGTTATAAATCGTAATCCATGTGTCATGTGGAGGGGCTGGTTATAGGGACACCCTAACCCTGTTATATTGGTGCAGAGATTTCTTTTTCTCCTGGTAAAGGGCTTCTAAAACAGACATCATGTTATGAGAATCAGGTGCTCAACGTTAAAAGTTTCTATTTATTTACTTATTTATGGCATTTTATTTCACATTAAACATGAATTAGATTGGAACCTGGGAGTATTTAATTTCTTTTTTTTCCTGGAGAGAGTAATGCATTGCCCCCCCCCCCCCAGGCTCTCTCCCCAGCTATAGCCAGCTTTGCAATTGGGGGGGGGGGGGCACAGAGGTGGACTGGGGAGAGAACCTGTTAAAAATTTACCAGCACACCACTGGATACACGACAGGATACATGCCTAGGAGCTGAAATCTCCAAACCATCAACAACTGAAAACATACAGTCAGTGTGTATGAACAACTTGAAAATCTAAAGGTGGACAAAGCCATGGGACCGGACAGGATCCACCCCAGGATATTGAGGGAGCTCAGAGAGGTTCTGGTGGGTCCTCTTAAAGATTTGTTTAATATATCCTTGCAGACGGGAGAGGTTCCGAGGGATTGGAGAACGGCGGATGTGGTCCCTCTTCACAAAAGTGGTGGTAGGGAAGAAGCTGGAAACTACAGGCCGGTAAGCCTCACTTCGGTTATTGGAAAAGTAATGGAAGCGATGCTGAAGGAAAGGATAGTGAATTTCCTGGAAGCCAATAAGTTGCAAGATCCGAGACAACATGGTTTTACCAAAGGCAAATCGTGCCAAACGAATCTCATTGAATTCCTTGACTGGGTGACCGGAGAATTGAATCATGGACGTGCTATAGATGTAATCTACTTAGATTTCAGCAAAGCTTTTGACACGGGTCCCCCACAGGAGGCTCTTGAATAAACTTGACAGGCTGAAAATAGGACCCGATGTGGTGAACTGGATTAGGAACTGGTTGACGGACAGATGCCAGAGGGTGCCAGAGGGTGATGATTAATGGAATTCGCTCGGATGAGGGAAAGGTGAGTAGTAGAGTGCCTCAGGGATTGGTGCTGGGGCCGATACTGTTCAATATATTTGTGAGTGACATTGCCAAAGAGTTAGAAGGTAAAGTTTGCCTTTTTGCAGATGATACTAAGATCTGTAACAGAGTGGACACCTGGGAGGGAGCGGAAAACATGAAAAAGGATCTGGGTAAAAAGTACTGGTGGACTTTCCAGTAATGCAGGAGGAAAGAAAATCACCTCCTAAATGTAAGCTTGACATATAGGGGTTATTCCATAACAGTGCGCCTATATTTAGGTGCCCAGAGGGTACATATAGGGCACCTATTCCTATTACCATGCCTACTTTACAGAATACTGGCGAAACTGGATGTTTCGTGATAAGTTTATCATATGTATGTGTTTTATTTTTAATCATTATTATTATTTTTATATTATCTTACAAAATTGCCACATATATACTTTTAAAGTCTATGAGTTCATATAATTTATTACATTTATTGTTTTAACTTTTTCTGTAGAAAACAATTTTTTTCTGTTCTGTTTTTTTTTATCATACATATCATATATAAATGTACTTTTTATAGACTACTGATGCAGGCCTGACGGCCGAAACACGACGTGTCGAGTCTTCAAACCTTTAATAAAGTTTTTTATTTAAGAACATCTTCCAGTTTCTGGTATCCTTGGTCGTACTCCCACTTTTTACAAATTATTGTTTTTACCGTGGGGTGCTTGAGTTTTCCGCTTGCTGGTGGATCTTCTCTCAAAATTATGCATGTAACATAATATTCTGTAAGTTACATGCATGTCAGTCCTACCCAAATTCTGCCTATTTGTATGTCTACCTGTAAAATATGGGTTATGTAGGATAGGCATTTTTGCGTATAAGTGTACCCATGTGCCATTATTCTAAAACTTTGTGTGCGTAATGCTGATAGCACCCACTTTATAGAATTATCCCCACTGAGGGCAATTTTCATAGTGCCTATATTGCCGCAAAATTCCTGGCTCTTCTTACCTGTTGTCTTTGCACCAATTTTCAGAGTGAAAGTATACATGTAACTGCTGTTAAAATTGCTGTCCTTTCTGGAATGGACTAATTGATGGAGCCTTATGAAGAAAAGAAAATTGGCACCATATTGCTTTAGAGAATAAAGAAATGTCCTGGAACAACAGGCATTTTTTGTATTCATATTTACACACTTATTCTCTTTCTTTAGCCAGCATAAACAGGAACATGGATCCACTTGAGGACATTCCCGAAATGATTTCATTTGCCTTCGTACCAAAGCCAACTTGTGGGAAGAAACATGAGAAACGAGTAAGGGCCAGAATTATGGGAGGGACTTCGGCCTTGCCTGCCTCACACCCCTGGTTAGCAGCTATATACATTGGAAACAGCTTCTGTGCTGGAAGCCTGATCATGCCTTGTTGGGTAGTATCTGCTGCACACTGCTTTGTTACCAGGTATATATATATATATTTTTTAATAATAATTACCTTTATTTCTATCACAGAACCAGAAAGATATGAATCTAAGTCAGTACTTTTTTGGACAGTTGAATTTGTACAGGTTGCTCTAAAGCAGATGTTCTCTCATTGTTCCTGGAGATTCGGGACATCATGCTAGGGGTAAGGAACTGGCCGAAGAGTTGAATGGAGGAAGGGAAGTATCAGTGGGTTATAATTAATGGAAATTTGGAATTATTTGTAGATAATAATTCCTCGTGAAAAAAAGTTTGATATTGAGAACATATTTCAAAAAGAAAGGTCTTCATCTTGTGAACATAAGTTGATTATTTTCCTGGACGGTGCCCAAGCTACACAGATGTGTAGAAAGAATTTTCTTATATCTAAAGACATCAGGGAGGACTTTAGGGCCCTTTTACTAAAGCACATAAGAACAAAAGGCATAAGAATAGCCAGACTGGGTCAGACCAGTGGTCTATTTAGCCCAGTATCCTGCTTCCAATAGTGGCCAATCCTGGTGACAAGTACCTGGCAGAAACCCAAATAGTAGCAAAATTCCATGCTACCAGTCCCAGGGCAAACAGTGCCCCAATGTCTATCTCAATAAAAGACTATGGACTTTTCCTCCAGGAACTTGTCCAAACCTTTTTTAAACCCAGATATGCTAACTGTTGTTAACCACATCCTCTGGCAATGAGTTCCAGAGTTTAACTATTCATTGAGTGAAAAAATATTTCTTCCTATTTGTTTTAAAAGTATTTCCATTTAATTTCATTGCGTGTCCCCTGGTCTTTGTACTTTTTGAAAGAATGAAAAATTGATTCATTTTTATCCGTTCTACGCTACTTAGGATTTTGTAGACCTCAATCATATTCCCCTCAGCTGTCTCATTTCCAAGCTGAAGAGCCCTAATCTCTGTAGCCTTTCCTCATTTGACAGGAGTTCCATCCACTTTACATTTTGGTCGCTCTTCTTTGAACCTTTTCTAATTCCGCTATATCTTTTTTGAGATATGACGGCCAGAATTGAAGTTGCACCATCGAGGGATACAGAGACATTATAATATTCTTGGTCTTCTTTACCATCCCTTTACTAATAATTCCTAGCATCCTGTTTGCTTTTTTGGCTGCCACTGCACACTGTGCAGAAGATTTCAGTATATTGTCTAGGTGTATTGACACCTAGATCTCTTTCATGGGTGCTAACTCTTAAGGGTTGGACATTAAGAGGCAGATGCAGCAACCAAACGTAAAAAAATCTAAATCGTTAAAGTCCCTAACGATTTTAAAATAACGAAACATGCACCAAAAAAAAAAGTCACACATGCTGAGATCGGTATTGAAACGTACAATGTATCAAAGAATCACAATACACATCATTAATCGGCCCCCAAATCATGCGCAGAGCAGCCAAGCGTGATGTTAGCTGCTCTGCGCATGCCACAAACAGTCAAAACACAGTCAAATCACAAGCACATGGCTCCCAAATCCAAAGGACGTCAGAAAACACATAAAAAAAGCCCAGTCTTCCATTCTCTAAACAAACAGATTCATCGCAAGCAGCAAAACAGCGGCTTCAAAATCCCGAGGCTTCTCCGTTCACAGTGGCAGCATTGTTAAAAGCAGTTCTGAGATCCTCGCACCCCAGTCCCACAGAAGCACAAAACAGACAATTTAAACATTTTAGAGGAGGAAATACCTGCTTTGGGTTCTGGAGAGAAGGAGGTCTTCCTAAATTCACTGCCCAAGTCAAACTGCAAGAAGGCACGATCCGGCTCGTCCAGCTTCTAGCAGAGGAGGCGAAAGGTTGTTTCAGCTCTCCACAGCTCGACCCAGTAAACGGCCTTTCCTCCCCCCCCCCAATGAGATTGAGAATGCAATGAGACTGAATGCATTTTAAATCCAAAAAGGCGGGCCCAGGAGGAGAGAGACGCTGCGCCCGCCCCTGTCTGACGTCAGTAACCTACGTAGGTTACCGACGTTAGACAGGGGCGGGCGCAGCAGGAGAAAGACGTGCGAGCGAAGGCAGGCATCATCAGCTTTCTTCTTGCCCGTGCAGCGCCTTCGGACAGAGGAGAGAGGCGCTGCACGGGCCCGGTAAGAGGGAGGGGGGCCCGATGGAGGAGGGGAATGGCGGCGACGACCCCAAAAGGGGGCGGGGCACAGGACGAGGATGTCGGGAGGCGGAGCTGAGGTGAGAGAGTAGTGAGGAGGGAGGGGGCAGGGGCTACTAGAATTTTGCTTTTTTGGGGTGGGGGGAGCGGCGGAAAGTGGGGAGCAGCGGGGGGGGGGGGGCAAGGCCGTCCGTACAGGACGCTCCTGATGAGCGCCCTTGCCCCCTCCCGATCCTTTTTTTTTTAAATTTTTTTATGTGTTTTCTGACGTCCTTTGAGCCAATCACAGCGCTTTTAGCTCTGCTAATGCGCTGGGATTGGCTCAAAGTTTGTTTGTTTTTTCACTTAATGATTTTTCCTGGCACAGAGCTGTCCTAACGAGAGGTCCAGACCTCTCGTTAGTTTTCCTGCCTTTTTCCTGCGTAAAGGCAATCGGAAAAGGTTAGTGCATGTCGTTTCAATGGGGTTGTCACACTAATTGCTCATCTCCATTCCGTTTTCGTTAGCTGCTACTGTCGTCGGAAAATAGGCTTAAGTGCATGGAAAGGATAGGAAATTCTTCCCTGAGGGCTCATTTAACGATGAAAAACATTTAGTGCATCTACCTCTAAGTGCTATAACATAGGATTTTACCACTCTTAAAGCCCACAATTAACATGGCACCTAGAAGGATGTTCCCATTAATTTTTTAAAAATTGCAGGTCAAAACAGAAATTGAAAAAAAAATTGCAGGTCATGCATTAAGATTCAGATTAACGTGTGGTACCTGCTTCCGGTTACTGCAGAAGAACTTACCACCTCCTAAAGAGGTGGATAATGGTCTGATGTTAGGCAGTTAGGACTAGATTCTACATATCATACCTAATGATTTGGCGCCAAAATGAAATTCTCTTAGGCGTATACTATAAAGTATACTTTAATTTAGGCGTACTTTATAGAATAAGTCTAAATTTCCATGCAGTTTATAGAATACACCAAGCACCGGTCAGGGGCATAGCCAGACTTTGGCAGGAGGGGGGGTCCAGAGCCTGAGGTGAGGGGGCACATTTTAGCCCCCCTGCCCGGTGCCACCGATCCCCTCGCTATTGCCGACCCCCCTGCTGCTGCCACCACCACCACCACCAACTTTGACCCCCCTGCCGACGACCCTGTCGACCCCCTGCCTCCCGCCGCCAACCTGCCGTTGCCTAGCTTTGCTGGCGGGGGACCCCAGCCCCCACCAGCTGAGGTCCTCTTCTTCTGGCGCAAGACTTCATTCTGTTTCTGAGTCTGACGTCCTGCACATATGTGCAGGATGTCAGACTCAGAAACAGAACGAAGCCTTGCGCCAGAAGAAGAGGACCTCGGCTGGTGGGGGCTGGGGTCCCCCGTCAGCAAAGGTAGGCGACGGCGATGGCAGGTTGGCGGCAGGAGGGGGGTCGACAAGGTCGTCGGCAGTGGGGTCCAGGGCCAAATCTGTGGGGGCCCAGGCCCCTGTGGCCCCACGTAGCTACGCCACTGGCACCGGTCCATGCAACTAAATTTAGTTACGGTCAATTATGTAAGTGAAGCCTGGCATAAATCCCAATGCCTAAATTAGGCGTGGAGCGGGAATATTCTATAACAACGCACATAGATTTTAGAAACACCCATGTCCTGCCTATTCCACGCCTATAACCACACCCACTTTTCAACTATGTATGCCCCCGTTACAGAATACGCTTAGCAAGTAGTGCATGTAAATTGTAATTAATGCCAATTAGTGCTGATAATTGGTTGTTAGCTTCCAATTATTAGCACTGATTAGCTTGTGAACTAAATTATATGCATTGTCGTGCAATACACTTTGATTTCCATGCGATATATAAAATCCCATGGGTAGTGTGCAGTTAAGTGTAACGTGTTAACCGCCAAACACCTTCGATGCCCACTCTCCATCCATTCTACACCTTGTGACTAAAAAAGCACTTAATGCTCAGTTTACTGAATACTAGCTGAGAAAATACCACAAAGCCTCTTCACATGGCGCTGTCAGTTAATGTGGTGTAAACTGGGTTTAAGTGCTTAATATATGTTAGTATTGAGGCCCCTTTGTTAAATTTCCTTGTAAATATAAGTGTTTTTTAGGGTGTCAAATATTGGTTCTTTGACCCCACGCAATAAGAGAAATTTTTGTCTGATCAAGAGAAGGAATTGCATGCATCTTCTGGGCAGGGTTTGTAGAGTTTCTAAATAACTGTTGAGATTTTCCATTTTTTTTTATTTTGCTTTTCTGCTCATTAATATAGGTTTGATATGTAGGTTTTTTTTTCTTTTCTGTTTGCCTTTTTTTTCTTTATTGCTTTTGATTGCTTGCATATTGGTTGAAATTATTTAAAAATGCAATAAAATTAATAGCAATGGACAGAGACCATAGAAGCCTTTTGGAGGTTTTGTCGGGCATGACGATTGATAACAGATAAGTTTGTTGTTGGAAAAATTGATGACCTGAATGTTTAGTCAATGGACTATGGGGGTCTTTTACTAAAGTGTAGCTCGAGTTATCTGCAGCAGGGCCCATAGGAATAATATGGGCCCTGCTGCAGATAACTCAAGCTTAGCTTTAGTAAAAGACTCCCTATGTGTTGTAATTTAAAAAAACCTGTTTTTATGAATGGAGTTTCTAAATGAACTGAACCGAAAACTTGGAAATTTTGCCTATTAAGGTGCTCATTTTCAAAGCATATAGACTTACAAAGTAGACTGGGGCTCATTTTCAAAGCGCTTAGACTTACAAAGTTCCATGGGTTACTATGGAACTTTGTAAGTCTAAGTGCTTTGAAAATATAATTATCTTCACATGGGTTAGAACACCAGTCTTAACACCCGGTTCAATTCCCACTACTGCTCCTTGTGATCTTGGGCAAGTCACTTAACCCTCTATTGCCTCAGGTATAAGCTTAGATTGTGAGCTGGACAGGGAAATACCCACTGTACTTGAATGTAACTCACCTTGAGCTACTGCTGAAAAAGGTGTGAGCAAAATACAAATAAATAAAAACTGACATCAGTCATTGACTTGTATTAAGTGGAGGCACCTAAATTTTGGCACTCCAGCACAGTTTTGTGTTAATATTCTATAAGGGCTTAGGTGTGCCTATGTACTGTTACAGAATTGGCGCTAAGCACAGTTCATTGTGATGCTTACATCTTGGCGCAAAGTAATTCATTTTATCAATAGCTTTGGCAAAACTAGCTTTGGCAAAACTAAAAAAAACAGGATTATCTTCACATTCTATGGAGCAGGACATTTTTTACAGTTTTCTTCAAACTGAACTTAACTGATTTCTGCTTTTTCTTTTTTTAGCCCACGGATATCAACAGTTACTGTGATTCTGGGTCAGCACTTCTTTAATACAACAACAGATGTAACACAGTCATTTGAAATAGACCGTTATATCCTGTATGACAAATATTCAATATTTAGCCAAACTAATCATGATATTGGTAAGTGTTTAAAGCATTTTGCGTGCTATCTACAAAAATTCAACATATTAGTCTAGTGCAGCAGTTCTCAACTGGTGTGTAGTGTGTCATGAGCACCCGGGAGGCGTGTTGCATGGGCCCGGCACACAGGCAGAGCAGTGGTGTGCAGTCAATGTCTGTTCCCTCCCCCAAAAGGTAACAGCAATGTCCTCACCTCTCCCTCCTTTGCCCCCCCCCGAGTTCCAAAACACCACTCTCAGCTCCCACCTCACTTTATGAATCCAGTACCTCTTCCTTATCCTCCCTCAAGTCTGTCCTCCTCACTGCCATCCTTCAAACTTCACTACTCTTCCAGCAGTGCTAGTGGTAACATGCTGCCGGAAAGACCCAGAGCCTTTTCTACTACTACTAATCATTTCTATAGCTCTGCCAGATCCCACCCACACATAAACAGGAAGTTGCATCAGTGGGGCAGGACATGGCAAAGAAAGGCTCTGGGTTGGCCAGGCAGCATGTTACCGCTAGCACTGCTGGATGGTTTGAAGGATGGTAGTGAGGAGGATGGACCTGAGAGAGGATAATGGTGAGGTACTGAACTTGTGAAGGAGGGGGAGGCTGAGGGAGAAGTACTGAACTGGGGGGGGGGGGGGGGCTGAGGGATAGGTGCTGGAATCATGGTGGGACTGAGGGAGAGAGGTGGTGCAATCATGGAGAGAGGGCTGAGGGAGAGGGAATAGACCCATGGGGGGGGGGGGGGGCTGGGGGAGAGGTGTTAAATTTGCATGGGAGGGGGAAAGGAGAAATGTTGGATGTGGGGGGCACTGGGGCAGGAAAGATGCCAGTCAACAGGCGAGGGAACCAGGAAGAGAGGGGGAAATGCTGAACTATTGGGGGGGGGACTGGAGAGAGAGGAAGATGCTGGGCTATGGAGGTGGGGTGGGGAGAGAGTGATTGAGAGAGATGCTGGACTGTGGGTTGCAGGGAAGAGAGGGGGAGAGATGCTGGACCCATAGGAGATGTGCCTATAGAAACCTAAACACTGCTCCTTCCTGATTTGTGTAGGCAGTAAACCACACTTAGCGAACTTTCACTTTTAGTGTGCAGTTTGCTGCCTATATAACTGGGAAGGAGCACGGCATCAAAGTTTGTGTAGCCACCTCTTCTGCCAGCGGGCTGGGTTTCCTGTAGTCACTCTCCCCTTGGAGCCACTGACTTAAAGAACATTGAAGCTGCACTTTTTTTCAGGGGCGGGAAGGAGGAGGGAGAGAGAGGGGGAGACAGGGAGCTGCTGGACCATAAGGGGAAGGGGAGAGAGAGGGGAGAGGGAGCTGCTGGAGCATAAAGTGGAAGGGGGCAGAGAAGAGACTGGGTGCTGCTGGACCATAAGGGGGAAGGGGAGAGGGAAAGGACAGGAAGCTGCTGGACCATAGAGGGAAAGGAAAGAGATATGCTGAGTTACAAGTGTGGATGGAGAACGAGAAGATGCTGGGCTACAGAGGTGTAAGAAGGGAGTGAGAGAAGAGATACTGGGCAAGGTAAAACCTTTTGTGAAAGGCCATGGGGGTACTTTAGAAGATGAGTGAGAAAAGGATGGTGAGTACAGGAGGGTAGACTTGTAGTAATGGGGAGTGGGTAAAAGAGAAGGGAATATGAAACCAGGGAAGGAATGAGACAGGAAAACTAGGGGTGAGAGGAGACAATGGAAACTGATAAGTGAGTGGAATATAGGTGGAGGACTGAAGAGTGAGAGAGTAAAATCTGAGTGGGCAGATAGAAAAGAGAGAGAGAGAGAGATAATATGTCAGAGATAACATAGAGGGGCATAATCGAAAGGGGCGCCCAAGTTTTCCTGAGGCCGTCCTCGCAGGATGTCCCAGCGAAGGGGCAGGGAAACCCGTATTATTGAAAAAAGATGGACGTCCATCTTTCGTTTCGATAATACGGTCGGGGACGCCCAAATCTTGACATTTAGGTCGTCCCTAGAGATGGTTATCCTTAGACTTGGTCTTTTCTGATTTTCGGCGATAATGGAAACTAAGGATGCCCATCTCAGAAACGACCAAATACAAACCCTTTGGTCATGGGAGGAGCCAGCATTCATAGTGCTCTGGTCCCCCTGACATGCCAGGACACCAACCAGGCACCCTAGGGGGCACTGCAGTGGACTTCACAAAAAGCTCCCAGGTACATAGTGAGCCCCCCCAAAACCCACTACCCACAACTGTACACCACTACCATAGCCCTTATGGGTGAAGGGGGCACTTAGATGTGGGTACAGCGGGTTTCTGGTGGGTTTTGGAGGGCTCGCTGTTTCCTCCACAAACGTAACAGGTAGGGAGGGGGATGGGCCTGTGTCCACCTGCCTGAAGTGCACTGCACCCACTAAAACTGCTCCAAATATTTTTAAAGATATTTTTTGAGGGTGGGAGGGGGGATTAGTAACCACTGGGGGAGTAAGGGGAGGTGATCCCCGATTCTCTCCGGTGGTCATCTGGTCATTTCAGACACCTTTTTGTGCCTTGGTCATAAGAAAAACATGACCAGGTAAAGCCGTCCAAGGGCTCGTCAGGGACGCCCTTTTTTTTCCATTATGGGTCGAGGACGTCCATGTGTTAGGCACACCCAAGTCCCGCCTTCACTATGCCTCCGATACGCCCCCTTGAACGTTGGCTGTCTCTGCGAAGGAAAGCAGTTGGGGACGTCCAAAATCGGCTTTCGATTATACCGATTTGGGCGACCCTGGGAGAAGGATGCCCATCTTCTGATTTGTGTCGAAAGATGGGTGTCCTTCTCTTTCGAAAATGAGCCCGATGGGTTTCCACCCCCACAACTTTTGCAGTTATTCTAAAAAGTCTCTCAGTTCCCTTTCACATGCCTCCTGCTCATGCCTTGGGAAGATGCAGTGGTAGCACTAATCCTCTTTCTTTCCCTTCTTTCTCCAGTATGGTTTATGGTTTATTAAAGCTTGCTATACCATCTAACTGCCATGGCAGAGCAGTGCGGTATACAATCTAAAAATTTAGAAAGGAAAAGAGCTCCATTAATGACAGTAATGGTGCACATTCATTCTAATAAAGAGAGAGGACAGAGAAGCAGAACAGTAAAATAGAGAAAAAAAATGCAGTGGTCAGAGCTATCAAAGGGAATCCTTGTGGAAGTAAAAGTAGCAAAAAAAGGATGTGGGTGAGCTGTACTAGTCTCACTTAACATATAATCCACCTCATATGATTATTCAATTTCTCACTGTCCCGTCCCAGATCAGGAGCTATCTGCTTAGGTAATGTAGGTCCTGTCAGAAGTCAGGCACACCCCGCTCCAACTTCTCCCACCTGGGGTTTCTTTCCTTCCAGCACTCCAGACTCTTCCACCAGGCCTTTAATGGAAGAAGTAACTAACTTGTTAGTCTCACTCACATACACCAGGAGTGACTCGGACTGCACATACTGCAGCAGGGCATGTTTATCCACTCCTACCCTAGCTAAGATAATATTTGACCATCTCTCTGAACTCATGTTCAACTTTCTTTAAATCAGTCACCTTACTTTTCTTACTCTCTTACCTACCTATATGTTACATCTTTTCTTTACCCTTCACTATCAATTAAAATGTTCTGTTACATATTGTGTTGACATTGTAAGTAGTATACCATACCACACTTTGTATTGTTTTTTGAATTTTTTTACTGCTGTAATTGCCTATTGCTCATGTTTGATCTGTTCTTACTGTACATCGCCTTGAGTGAATTCCTTCAAAAAGGCGGTAAATAAATCCTAATTAATAAATAAATAATAAAAAATACTTTGATGCCATCTTCCTTTTGTAGAAGCCTCCAACACCACATTCCTGTCTTGGCACCCATGTCTTCCCCCTCGGTTCAATGAGTCTCGACGAGGGTGGGCTACCAAAGACCCAAATTTTACTCAAACCATAACTTTTATCTCTCTGGCCCTGCCCCCAGGGGCTGGCCCTAACAATGATTTTACCACCTAGCTGTCAGTAGCAGCTCAGTCTCCGTAGTGACCACCCTGAAAAGCTCTCCTCCCAGCCTTTAAGTATGGGCATTTATTTGGGGGGGGGGGGGGGTCACTCATACATGGGGGTGTCCGCAGAAAAGCAGGTGCAAGTGTCTGCAGATACTTTCTGCCTGATATTTAGTACTATTTAACCGGCCAGAATGACTGCTGACCGGTTAAATTGTGCTTAATGGAAACGGGATGATATACCGCCTTTCTGTGTTTTTTGGAACTACATTAAAAGCGGTTTACATGTATATAAGCATTGATAACAGCATCTAGCAAGCAATAAAAGAAGTAATTAGCACTGATTAGAATTTAGGCGCACAACTCGCTAAGCATATTCTGTAACAATGTGCACCAAACTTCTTTTTTTTTTGTGTGTGTATACTGAATTTATTTAAATTCTCTTCATTTTTATTTTACAAAATTTAAACATCACAAAAAATATTCCATGAAAACTCTATGTAAAAAGCACTCGAAAATGATCTGCACTTTTATATACTACTGTGAATCTTTCCACCAGAAATGTAAAACAGCTGAGTAGATGAACTGTATAAACCAAACACAGTAGAAATGAACATACTGTATCCTCATAAAGATGTTCCTTTGTGGTACAAGATGAATTTTGTGCTAAATAGCAAAAAGAAATGAAAAGCAAAGCTGATTAGCCTCAGTCAGACCCAACCTCTGTAAACTTACCCTAAACCTTCTCCACACAGTAGCTACAGTAATGACAGGAGTAAATGAAACTGAAAGGAACATACCTATGTGGACAGAGTAATCGCTACCCATAAATCACAGCACTAAGATAAAGGTCACTAAGTTGCTGCTATGAAAAATACATAACTAAGGGGGTCTTTCACCAAACTTCTAATGCACAGAGCCAAAAAGGGGTGTGGTTATGGGTGGGGAAATGGGTGTTCTGAAATGTAGGTGCCTAGTTATAGAATATGGCCCAGTGCGCCTAAATCTACGCGCTGAGATTTACACCAGGTTTTCATGAGTGTAAATGGATGCATGCAGATATTGGTGCTGAAATATCAACTAACCCTATTCTATAATCAGCGCCTAAATGTAGAATTATAGAATACACTTAGTTGGCACTGATTTCAGTGCCGATTTTTTTTAGGTGCCATATCTAAACTCTCCTATGCTCAGATTTTAGTGCAGTTTAGTAAAAGAGCCCCTAAGCTTGAACCTGAGGCAATGTCCAAGGTCACATTACTCTGATCCTCCTCCTCATTCTGCTGGGAAGGTAGCAACAGCTGGGAATAAGGTAGGAGAGTGATGGGGCCAGCAATTGCCTCCAGAGTCCAGGATTGTTAAAACTTCGAAAAGTGAATCTACCCTTCCATCTTTGATCCCCAGGATCACAGCTAAGCCCAGTTTGTATTTTTCATGAGCTGAGCACCATCGCTACAGGGGAGGAGAGGCTCCTGGCTCTTGATGATACAGGGCTGAGGTATATGCTTGTTTCCCCAACCCAAGGCTGTAGGCTGGGGAGTTTGTCTGAGTGATTTTGGCTCCTGGGGCTTCAGGACTAGGATGTGTGTGATGGAGTTTCCTTCTCTTATTGATTCAGTACTAGGATCATGTGTGTTCCCCTGCTCTGAGACTACAGGACCCGAAGAAGAGGAGGAATAAGAGAAGATAGAAGGGAAAGAAAGGAAAGAAAGAGAGGGAGCAAGAGATTAGAATGAGATGGGAGGGAGGTCATTGCTCAAAGCCCACCTCTTCAATGTCACCTTCGGCACCTAACCACCACACCTCTACTCAAGAAATCTAGACTGCACCAACTTGACATTTCGTCCTTTAGATGATAAGCTCCTTTGAGCAGGGACCGTCCTACTTTGTTAATTTGTACAGCGCTGCGTAACCCTAGTAGCACTCTAGAAATGTTAAGTAGTAGTAGTAGTAGTAGAGAGGACAGTAAGAAGGAGGGAGGGGTTAAAAAGAGAGTAAGGAGAGAGGAAGGGAAATTGAAAGGAAAGAAAATTGTGGGGGATGGGGTTGAGTGGAAGAGAGTGTGCCGCAGACACCCCAGCCCGCTATTCATTCACCTCCCACTCCCTAGGAGGCAGATCCTAGGGAAAGCAGGAAAGTAAAGGGTATGGCTATTTGTCTCATCTCTGTGAACCTTGCACCCTGCCTCCCTTCTTCCCCAGCACATAAAAGAACTGAAAATGCCAGATATGATCTCCCTTCACCCCTCCCCGCTCCCCTCCACTTGATAAATTCTTCTTTGATAGGGATCCCACCTCCCATTTGGCCCTCTCCAGGATTTGAAATGCCCTGTGTGGCCCTTCATATGAAAGACCGAGGGCCCTGCTCTATGGGATATATACTTACTGTGCGGCTGGGGATAGCTGGGCAATTGATCTCTCTTCTATCACTTACAATGTTACCATGTTAGGTACAGGTCTCTAATTGCCAGCATATTTTACTGGGCATATGGGGCTCTTCATTTTCAAATATAGTGAAAGCATATGGATGGGGGTGAGGTTTTTATGAGGTTGTTAGCTGCCTGGCGTGGTTGGCGCCTGTTAAAATTAAATCACCTGCTTTCGCTTTATAAAAAAGCGGCGCTTGTTCTTCAGTTCCAAGTGACATATTCACCAGGGACTTCCCTGATGTCTTCAACCTACAGCTGAACCCATGCCAGTGATCTCGGTAACAGCTTTTTTTTTCTTCTACAGCGCTCATTAAATTGAAAAAGAAGGACAACCGCTGTGCCAAGAAAACACAGTTTGTTCAACCCATCTGTTTACCAGAACATATTTCTTTCCCTGATCAGCATAATTGTGAGATTGCTGGATGGGGACATATGCATGAGAGTAAGTTATAATTTAAACATATAAAGAGACAATGACTGTGACAATGTAACCCATCATACTACTCCTTCTCCCCTGCCTCATACAGAGTGCAGCCACCCTCCACCTCATTTTCAATTCCCTTCTCACCCAATCCCAGCCCATTCCACCTTAAATGCAATAGTGCCCTATCAAAATGCAAGTTTTACACTTTGTAACAAAGAACCTCATCTTATAACCTTATCCATTTTGCCTTATATTTTTTTTTAGTTTATGAGCTAGGTGTTGGTTGGTATGAGATAAGAGGTGGCTGATTGGAACAGTAACAAAGGTTGAAGCACTGACTGGTGTCAGTACTCACAAGTGTTAAACGTGTGCTAATCAAAATATTTTCTTGTGTGCGAATATTAGGCAAATGGCCTAAGCTCTGTCCAAATCCTATATAATAAAACACACTTCCAACATTCTGAAGCTGACTGCATGGCTGAGGCATTCCTGCTCTCTGTATCCATCTCCTGAATTGACATCACGTACTTCCGGGTTCGTCACAAGCAGAAGTGACCAACCACACGAGGTTTCTCGGCTTCAGAATGTTGGAGGTGCATTCTATTAAATAGGATTGGTCAGTTCCTTGAAGCACAGCCAGAGCTCAGCGTCCTGCACAGTAACACTCACACACCAGAGAGAGGGAGGGAGGGGGGGCCTGACACCAGAGAGGGGGGGAGGTATCTCTGTCACACACACACACTCTCTCACAGTCAATGTCTTTCTCTCTCTCACACACTGTCTCTCACACACTCTATGTCTCACACTGTATCACATTCACTCTCTATGTGTCACACAGTCACTCACACACTCTCTTGGTCTCATACACTCAGTCTCACAGAGAGTCTGTGTCTCACACACACTCTCTCTCTTGCACACACTGTATCTGTGTGAAACACACACTCTCTCTCTCACACTGTGTCTCACATAAGCACTTGCACCCACTCTCATTCTCACACACACACACACTCGCACATTCACTGTCTCTCTCACACACAGTCACTCTCACATACACTCTCTCAAACATACACACTTCGAGGAACACCTTGCTAGCGCCCGTTTCATTTGTGTCAGAAACGGGCCTTTTTTACTAGTCAGTTATAAACTACCTCACTAATCAAGCCCTTGGTTGAGATTTGTCATATATTCATAAACTGAAAAGCAGAGATTCTATGTTTTGGTACAAAAAAAGCCAGGTTTCTGTCTATTTCCATACAGTGGGAGGTACAAAAGGGTACTACCCTTTTTGCTGAGGTTATATCGGTTTCTTGTTCAAATGTTCAGTTTAAAACCTGTTTTTTAATCTTCCTGCGCATTCATGGTTCTGGAGTAGAATTTCTCAAGAAGTATTTTTGAGTTTGTAAGCCTGCCTACAGTCTATACCGAAGGTGTCCATCCTCGGTTCTCGAGGGCACAATCCAGTTGGACTTTTAGGATTTTGCTAATGAATTTGCATGAGATCTATTTGCATGCACTGCCTCCATTGTATGCAAGTAGCTCTCATGCATATTCATTATGGAAATCCTGAAAACCCAGCCTGGTGAGGGCCAAGGTTGGACACCCCTCGTACATTAAAAAAAAATCAATGTTGGTACAATGATCAAGATGGCGACGTGAACGGTTGTGAGGCTCAGTAGCTCCTGAGAACAACATTGTTTCTGTGAGAGGATCACTTACCCGACTTCGCGATGGGTAAGAGAAAGGGGAAGACGGCGGTTCCCTCCTCCGCGGTTCCGCCTCCGTTACCCACCTCTCGTCAGACGACTATGGAGAACTTTGGAGTTCGAGCCCTTGGAGAGCGGGCGCTCACTTCGGCGGACTCAGCCATTTTGGGCCTTGAGTGCAGCATAGAAGGAGCGTCGTTGAGCCCTCCTTCCTACACTGCTCCTCCGCGACCCGGAGACGATTTGCTGACCATGGGGTCACAACTACCCGAGAATGGAAAACCGGTGTTGGCTGTGGAAGGAGGACCTATGGGCACCTCGACCCTGGGAAAAGAAACATCTATATTGGATATTGTTCCACCAACCCGGGAGATCGTGGCAGTGAGTACCGGAGGAATTGTAAGACCTTCAGTGGTGTCGCTAGACACACTATGGGACGCCATACAAAGTGTGAATAGTACTTTATTATTAATGAATGCCTCAGTTAAAGGTGAAATACTTGAGATAAAAAAGTCTAATAAGGATTTATTTGAACAAACTCAAGAACAGAACGTGAAAATTATTAAAATGTCAGGAGAAATTGAAGAATTAAAAAATTTAACTACGACTTTGATTAAAGATAGAGAAATCCAAGAAAGAAAATTGGAATATCTGGAAAATAATGGACGCAGGAACAATTTAAGGTTCCTGAATTTCCCTAAATCGCCTCTTATTTCCTCTCTGGACTGTTGGAATGTATTGTATTTTACATGCATTGCCTGTCACCTATTATTTCTCTGTGATTACTCTGTGACCTCTGATGTGAATTACTTAGAGAGGTCACACAGCTATGCAACTTCCTGTGGGGGTTAGATGCAGCACATGCAGCACATGGAGCACATGGAGCTCATGATCTCTCCTAACCTGAGAGGATCTATGGTGGTGTGAGCATCCATTACCATCTAAGCACATGGAAGGAGCTGATAAGACAAATGTATAGTAATATGTATATATAAGCCTGTCTGATTATAATCTAACTACAAACTGTGAGTAAACAGATGTTTTGTTACTTCAACTTTAAAGTGACTCAGCAGTGAATTATTCTGGGGTGAATGAGAGAGAGATGAAGAAAAGAAATTAACATTTCTAAAGCTGAAGCTGTGTGTACTAAAATCTGCTAATTATTTACTACAAATAATCCAACAAAAGGGTTATGGGCCCAGGGTCCAGGAATTGAAAAAGAAGAGAAATATTACCAGGCAGTAAAAAAAAGCCACATTTTTCTCTTAAGTTTTAAAGGAAAGATTCAGTCTGTCTCTCTCTCCCCCCACACAGCAGACAGAAGGCTAAGAAAATGGCTGAGGGAGGAAATTCACCATTTTTCTATTCTCTCAAGATGCCTAAATTAACTGAGTTTAATTATCAGCAGTGGGAACTAAGATTCATATGTCTCCTTCGAGCAAAAAGATTAGATATATGCTTAGACCAAGACAGAACAGCTGAAAATATGGCTGAATGGGACAATGCAAACTATTATGTGAAGTGCATGCTTTTGGAAGCTCTCTCAGAGAAACAAGCCATATTAGTGGAGGGAAAAGATACACCAAAGGACATTTTATATAAACTGAGAACTATGTATGCAACTACATATGCAAAGCAGCAACCAATTTGGTTGGCAGAGTTGAATGAAACCAAATTAAGGGATAAAAGTAAATGTAATGATCACATTATGCATCTTATGTCTTCATTTCAAAAGTTAGAACTTTCTGGAATTCCCATGTGTGATGCATTGAAAAGAGCATTTCTTTTTACCTCACTATCAAAGAAGTTTGATGTTTTTAGGTCTGTAAATGAGGCCATTGAAGGGCAATCTTTTGAACAGGCAACATCAAAACTAAGGCAGGAATGCATAATAAATGATTCTGAGGAGATGTGTTCTCAAAGCAAGTCAGAGAGAAATGAAACAAATTTCTTGGCAAAGAACAGAGGAAGGCGGAGCTATGGGAAAACTCCACCCAAGGGCAAGCTGATTTGCTACTCATGTGGAAAGGAGGGACATGTATCTAAATGGTGTAAGGAAACACAAAACACTCCCTCTAGCTCACCTAAGCCAATGGAACTAAAGAATTTTCAAACCAGGAAATGTATGAAGGACAAAGATAAACACAAGGGCTTTCTAATGGCAGAAAAATCTTTGACTATGGTAAATGATAATTCAAATGAAAGTACTTGGATTTTGGATTCAGGGAGCACATGCCATTTAACCAATTGTAAGAATTTCTTTCAGGAAATGTGTCCAGAGGAAGGTATTCTTAAAACTGCAAACGCAGGGACTGCTCAGATCCAAGCAAAAGGTATTGGATTCTTAAAATGCAAAGTGTCTAATGAAGTTAAAGAAATTCCTGTAAGTGATGTCTTGTATATTCCCCAAGCAGTTTGCAATATGCTTAGTGTATCTACATTAGATAAGAAGGGATTTGTGATTCATTTTGAAAACAGTAAGTGCACAATCTCTAAAAATGATGAAGTGTATGCTGAAGCTTTTATGCATAATGATGTTTATAAGCTGAACATTTCAGGTGAAGCCTCACATATGGCGCAAGTAAGGAAGAATGATGGTAAATGTAGTCTGGAAATCTGGCATCGCCGCCTGGGACATCGTGATTCTAAGGTGATCCAGGATCTTTACAGTAAGCAACTAGCCACCGGCATTCAGATAAGTGCAGATGCTGGTAAAATGGAGAAATGCATAGACTGTGTTACTCAAAAAGGTGTGAGACCCTCATTTCCTGCATACACAGGAAATAGGAGTAATAAAGTGCTGGACTTAATACACAGTGACTTATGTGGACCGTTTAATATCCCATCATTGGGAAATAACAGATTTGTGCTAATATTCTTGGATGATTTCTCTAGATACTGTGTGGCCTATTTGCTGAAAGAAAAAAGTCAAGTCACAGACATGCTGAAGAAATACGTAGCCATGGTGAGCAATAAATTTGAAAGAAAACCAAAGGTTCTTCAGACCGACAATGGTGGTGAGTTCACTTCACAAAGCATGCGCACATTTCTAGAACAAGAAGGCATTCAGCATATCACAACAGTAGCTTATACACCAGAGCAAAATTCTGTTGCAGAGAGAAAATTTAGGTCACTTGTGGAAATGACCAGATGTATGCTGTCAGATAGCAATCTCCCTAAAAGACTATGGGGGGAAGCCATTCTCACAGCAGTGTACCTACAAAACAGAATGCCAACTAAAGGCGCTGAGCGCACACCACATGAGACATGGCATGGTAGGAAGCCAAACCTGTCACACATAAGAACATTTGGAAGTACAGCATATGCTCATATACCAAAGCAAAGAAGGCATAAGCTGGATTCCACAACAGAAAGGGGCATTTTAGTTGGCTATACTCCAGGACACAAAGGATATAGAATTTTGAATCTGAAAACTGGCATTGTTGGCATAAGACATGTTACATATTTTGATGAAAACAAAAGGGTTGATAAAGGCTGGATTATCCCAGATGAGCCTTATCATCCAGAATATGAAACTAGAACCATAATAGACATGCCAGTGTATATAAATGCCATACCAAGGCAGATGTCTGAAAGCAACTCATCTGTATCTAACGAGGAACAGGCAGAGGAAACAGACACAGAAAGGATCATTGAAGAAGACAGTACAGTTGGAGAAGGGGAATCAATTGGAGAAGGACTCTCAGATTTAGAGGATGCAGAAAGGTCAGACCAACCTGTTGTCAGACGCTCATCCAGGGAAAACAAAGGTGTTCCACCCCCAAGACTGTCTTACTTAACAAAGTCAGCAGAAGCTCAAGAGCCCTTAACATGGGATGAGATTCAGAAAATGCCAGCAGAAGAAGCTGCTGAATGGCGTAAAGCTGCACAAGAAGAAATTGATGCATTGGATAAAAATAATACTTGGATTCTTACAAAATTACCTCCTGGCAAGAAAGCTATAGGATGCAAATGGGTATTCAAGTTAAAAAGGAATGCACAAGGAAAAGTGGAAAGGTATAAAGCCAGATTAGTGGCAAAGGGATATCTTCAAAAATATGGAGAAGATTTTGATGAAGTGTTTGCACCTGTAGTGAAACACACGACAATAAGAACACTTCTGAGCATTGCAGTCTCAAAAGGCATGCAAGTCAACCACATTGATGTGAAAACAGCATTTCTTCACGGAGATATAACTGAAGACTTGTACATGGAACAACCAACAGGTTTCATAAATACAAAACAAAGACAGCTAGTGTGTAAATTAAACAAAGGTCTTTATGGATTAAAGCAAAGTGCAAAATGTTGGAATGATAAATTGCATGAAATATTGACAAATTTAGGATTTAAGCAAGGTGAAGCAGATAAATGCTTGTACACTAGGTGCAGAAATGGACAATATGCATACATTTTAGCTTTTGTTGATGATCTGCTCATTGCAAGCGAAAGTGAGCAAGAGTACAAGGGCATTGTACAATATTTAAACCACAATGTTGAGATAAAAGAACTTGGTAATGTGTCATACTATCTTGGTATAGAAATTGAGAAACAAAATGATGGTTCTTATCTTCTAAGCCAGAAGCAGAAAATAAATGAGCTTATTGAAAGTTTAGGTATGCAAGATGCCCAAGTTGTAAGCACTCCCATGATCACTGATTTTCTGAAGGATGAAACAGTAAGAGAACCTTTACCAGATAACATCCAATATAGATCAGCCATAGGTAAGCTTTTATATCTAGCTACCACATACAGGGCTGATATAGCAAATGCAGTAGGAATTTTGAGCAGAAGGGTCAGCTCACCTACCAAATCAGATTGGACTGCAGTTAAAAGGATGGTAAGGTATTTAAAGGGTACCATTGATTGTAAATTAAAGATTTCAGCCAATAGTAATCCAAAACTAATATGTTACTGTGATTCAGATTGGGCAGGGGATCATTCTGATTATAAATCCACAAGTGGATATGTGTTTATGTATGGAAATGTACAAATTTCATGGGCCAGTCATAAACAAAGTATTGTGAGTCTGTCTTCTACAGAAGCTGAATACGTGGCCGTATCGGAAGCGTGCAGAGAAGTGATGTGGATTGAAAAACTTTTGCTGGATTTCGGAATAGCTGAAAAGAGACCAATCCAGATAATGGAAGATAATCAGAGCTGCATCCGACTGTCACAGAATGACAAGATTCAGTCACGCACCAAGCACATCGCAACGAAATACCACAACGTGCGAGAGTTGGCAAAAGAAGGGGTCATCAGTCTACACTATTGTCACACCAGTGAGATGACAGCTGACATCATGACCAAACCGTTACCCAGAGAACATTTTGTGAATCTGCGTATAAAGCTTGGACTTTGTATGAATAAATAATTGCATGACAGTTATGCATGAGAAGGGGTTTGTTGGAATGTATTGTATTTTACATGCATTGCCTGTCACCTATTATTTCTCTGTGATTACTCTGTGACCTCTGATGTGAATTACTTAGAGAGGTCACACAGCTATGCAACTTCCTGTGGGGGTTAGATGCAGCACATGCAGCACATGGAGCACATGGAGCTCATGATCTCTCCTAACCTGAGAGGATCTATGGTGGTGTGAGCATCCATTACCATCTAAGCACATGGAAGGAGCTGATAAGACAAATGTATAGTAATATGTATATATAAGCCTGTCTGATTATAATCTAACTACAAACTGTGAGTAAACAGATGTTTTGTTACTTCAACTTTAAAGTGACTCAGCAGTGAATTATTCTGGGGTGAATGAGAGAGAGATGAAGAAAAGAAATTAACATTTCTAAAGCTGAAGCTGTGTGTACTAAAATCTGCTAATTATTTACTACAAATAATCCAACATGGACATGCTCAAGAAATATTTTTGTGATGTACTGGGAATACCCGTTGAGGGATACCCCCCCATAACGAGGGCCCAGTACATAACTGGGATAATTAAGGTGCCTAAAGAACAACTTCAGCCTGCTCCTAATTCTGATCTAAATTTGACAGAATTCTTGGAGAGTTCTCTTGAATTAATAACCGAAAGAACAACATTACTAGTCACCTTCACTCTTGAACCTGATAGAAATAACATTCTTCGCTCATACTTTCGCCATATTAATGATTCTTTCTTGGGACAAAAGATACAGGTTTTCCCTGATATGGCGCGAACCACACAAAAAAGGAGAAAAGAATTCTTGATGTACAAATCAAGAGTTCTTAAACTAGGAACTTTCATTTTAAAATTTCCTTGTAAATGTTATGTCTCCTTTGCAAAAGTGAATTTTGTGTTTTTTACGCCCAAGAAATTATTGGAGTTAATTGAATTAAAAGAAAAAGATGTTTCACCTGTAGAAACTCCCATAGTTAATGCTGTATAAGCCGGCTGTGATCATCCATTTTTCCCATCCGTTCGTAATAGTTATACTATGTTATTGTATTACTTAGTAGAAATTTCTTGGTATCTTGATCTATTTCTTCTTATTGTGGACAAATTATAATGTTTATGTCAAGATTATATCAGTTTGATATAATGTATTATACTGCTATTATAATTTCTGATATTTCCAATACATTTATGTTGGTGGATATAAATGTAAAAAGTTAATAAATAAAAAAATTAAAAAAAAAAAATCAATGTTTACTTGTTATCTCAGATGCTGGGGAGTTGAATTATAGTTCTACAAGAACCAAAATCTTGAAGGGCAGAGTTCCACAGATATGGAACTCTCTTCCTCCTGAACTGAGGCATGAATATTACTATTTTTCATTCCGTAAACAATTACAAGACCTGGCTGTCTGGACAGTATCTGCCTTAAGAGTCTGCCAGCCTAGGCCTCTGTGCAGAATTGTCATATCAGATTTAGTCGATGGAGGTAGTGGGTTGAGAGTTGTTTATGGGTTTCATGATTTTTTTAATGCTAGACCTTGTTTTATTATAGAGGTATGCTTTGAGTTAAATTGTTGTGAAAACTTGATTGTATTAGTATTTTAATATATGATGTATTGTTTGTTTTGTAAATTTTATGCAATCGTTGGTAATTGTTGTGTGAATGGAATTTTCAAATCCTTCCTAAGTTTGTTAAAGTTAAGTGAAATAGAAATGTGCTTTTAAATCTCATTCAATGCATTTATTTGTTCATAATTCATATATTACACCCGCTTGAACAAAGATTGTTTAAGGTGGATTGGATTCCATTAACAGCCCACAGGTTTACATTAGAAGGAGGTTTGAAATGACACTGAAAGTGATGCAACAAATCAGGCATTACAGATAATTTAATAGCTTACACCTCAATTCCTTCCATATCTCAAGGACCTGCAGGTTATGAGAGAACACAGTTTACACCACTAGCAAAAAAAGAGAGTAGCAGATAGAAGCTGTGTGGAAATGTCCATTAGCATCTATTGTACCAGGTTCAGTAGTTGGTGCCTTTGATTCAGCATGTACAGTTGAGAATGACTCTATGACAGTATAAGTATTTATTTTTAATTTTTGTTTGTTTTAAAGATAAAACAGAGCATGCTTACCATTTGCAAGAAACGATAGTTCCAATTCTTCCTGATAACATGTGCAGTAACCCAGAAATCTATGGAGCTGAAATTACCGACAGCATGTTCTGTGCTGGTTACTTTGACTGCAGGACAGATGCCTGCCAGGTATGGCCTGGACCTCATGGTAATAATTGTCTCGGTCAGCTTCTCAGTATTCATGTAAGTTACACTCGAGGAGGTTTTTTGACGGGATACCACATGACGTCAAAAAGTTGAAGCTGTCTCCCCCACACAGCCGCCATATTGTGTGACTCCAAACATTCACAGATGCTATTGAAAGCAATAGCAAACTGTGAAGTTTATGACTGCCAATGGATTTCTTTTTTAATTTGACAGCTTTTTTTATTTATTTGAAAGCTTCCATTAGGTAACCTGAGGTTTTTCTTTTAACCTCTAGTGTGATCCTCACAACTAGGCCCCGAGGCTCAGACAGCAGCTCCCTAAAAAAACAAGCCTCCTATGGCTCCAAAAACAAGTCTGCCACGCCGGAGTGCCCGCACTCAAGGACCATGGCTCATGCTCCGGAACCCCCCCCCCCCCACCAAGATATATAAAAAACCTCAGGTTACATATTGGAAATTAAAAAAATAATAATAAAATACTCACATAGGCAGTCATAAACCTCACAAGTTTGCTATTGTTTTCAATAGCATCTGCGAATGTTTGGGGGCCACAGAATTTGGTGGCAAACTTTGCCCACTGGCAAGAGCCCACAGAGTGGGTGAGATAGATTCATGCTGTCTCCTGTCATAAAACTCCTTGGTTACTCTCCTGGTGCCTAGAGAATTTGGGGGTAGATATTCAGCTGGTGGCAGTGAACACATTTTTAGCCACTGCAGTGTTAGTCCAGGATGTTCAATGCTGGGCCATGTCTGGGTACCGGCATTGAATATCTGGGTTTATGCGGCCAGCTATTTCTTATATGGTTAAGCGCAATATTTGAAGGAAACATAGAAGAACCACAGTTGACAAGAAACCAACAAGGAAACAACACAGTGGAGATGACAAAGAGGACAAAGGTGAATTTATTCAAAATCTTCGAATGACTCAACAGCTTGAGAGTTTGGGCAGTCAGTGCTAGCAAAGACATTTGCGTGACATTTGTGTATACTTATATTGCTGTTTCTTTCGTTGATACATTATCACATTGGATATCCATTCAGTGCTGATCTCAGAAGATATGTTCAGACTCCTGATGCAGGCCTTATAGCCGAAACACAACTGTGTCGAGTCAAAGATTTGGAATAAAATCACCTTTGTCCTCTTCGTCACCTCCTAAGTGCAATATTCAGCACTTAACCACCTAAGTGACAGCATAAGGATAGGACAGACTTTTATGTGGTCTGATCTGGCCTGAATATTGCTCTTAATCGCATAAGAGCTGACTCCACCCTTGGACCACCCACAAAATAGCTGGCTCTCGATTTAGTGGTCAGTGCTGATATTCATTGAGACTAATTGGTTAAGTGCAGCCGAGTATCAGCAAATAGCCCCACACAACAATTTAACCAGCCAGGAGCTGTTTCTGGCCTGTTAAAACGCTTTTAATATTGACTCCTGTGTCTTTTAATAACATCCCTAATTTTTGTTTCAAGCTAGCATAATCACATTTTTCCATCTTGTTTCCTTCATGTCTTTGCACACATACAGGGTAGTTGCTGAAGTGACTGTCTTTAGTTGCAAATTATCCTTGAGCACAGTATATTACGTAAATATTTAACAGCAGTGCTTATAATACAGAAAACAATACTGAATGGAAATATTCAAGCCAGATAGAACAGTGAAGCTACTCTGCATATGACAAGCATTGGTTCATTGATCTATTTTATGTAAATATGCCCTGAACTATAAAGTTATATGGGGCAATAATCAAAACAGTCTGCAAACTGCCTGCAACAATGTAAGCTCCAGAGGTACTTTTATCCATGAGACCTGCACCAGGCCAGGTCAGTAGGCAGACTAGATGCCAGCTTAGGGTGGCAAAATTTGTGGGGCAGTAGCCTGGCCTTGAAGCTATAAATTGTCACACCATAGCTGGACTTTTGTGTAGCAGTGGTGGTGCAGGTAAGGGAAAAGAAAGGAGATGCTGGATATGAGGGGGAGGGGGGCAGTGGATGTGGGAGGTGGGAAGGGAAGGAGAGATAAGATGCTATATCTGGGGAGAGGGAGCTGAGATGCTTACATATAGGGGGAGTAGGGAAGGAGAGATAAGATGCTGGACTTGGGCTTATAGGAAAAGGGAGATGAAATGCTGGACATGGGAGGAAGGCAGGATGCTGGACTATGGGTTGGGTGGTTACAATCAAAGCGGTTTACATATTATATACAGGTACTTATTTTGTACCTGGGGCAGTGGAGGGTTAAGTGACTTGCCTAGAGTCACAGGGAGCTGCAATAGGATTTGAACTCTGCTCACCAGGATCAAAGCCTGCTGCACTAACCACTAGGCTACTCCTCCACACTGGTAAGTGATTCTCTTTTTTTTTCAGATTTACTTTAGCACCAGACAGGTCTGTAATGAAACTCTTGAACATGATGCTTTAGACTATCTTTCAGTCTTTTGTATCTCTAATAATATCTTGTAAATCTATTTCTCTTTGTACAGCCTATTGAAACTGAAAAAAAGTTGTCTGCTAAATTGGTATAGCTTCTTTTTTTCTCCCTAGGTCAAATGTACTCATTTGTCATGGAAATATATATATTTTTTCTTCTTTGTCAACTTAGGGAGACTCTGGTGGACCTCTAGCCTGTCAAAAGGATAAAATATATTACCTGTATGGGATCATCAGCTGGGGAGAAGGATGTGGAAGGTTAAACAAACCCGGTGTTTATACCCGTGTATCCAATTACATTGACTGGATTAATCAGAAGATTAGACCCAAACCCCTGAGTCATACTACCTAACAGAAATGGTTACCAGTTAATGCTGTTTTGGGATGTTTGAAATGTGCATCATATTTTTAAGCTACAATTGCATACTGACCACAGGTTATCCTGTATACAGTATATAGGATTATAGTTCTAGCCATACTAATATAATTCCAAATGTGCAGCAGTGTCTTCTAATTTTGCACAGATCATTCAGGGTGTAGAATTATGAACGAATGGTTTGGAGTTAGGAAATAAAAACATGCTAAATGATTTGTTGGAATTTGTGCAGTTCTTCTGTAATGTGTCTGTCTGTCTTGTCTCCCTTTTCTCATACTTTTGCTAGAAGCACTTTGAGTCAGGGAACACCTGTACCTGACCAACCTATTTGCTGTGCATTAGTTATAGAGGGGGTAATTAATTAACATAGGTGCTAACATTTACCAGTCCATTACGTGCATAAAGGTTTGGAACCATGACATTTACGTATAAATGTGTGCATATACATGTGTAAGTACCAAAATTCCACCGTGCTATTCTGTAAAATACCCACTTAAGTTTATTTATTTATTTATTACATGTGTACCCCGCGCTTTCCCATACATGGCAGGCTCAATGTGGCATACATAGTAACAATATAAATAATTGCAAAGTCGTAAGAAGAATATACAGTTTGTGGTAAATGCAAAACTAATGGGGTTAACGGAAAGTAGGTTAAACATAGGAGGAATTGGGCTCAGAAGGAAAAGAGCGTTGGGAGGTAGGCGTAGAAAGCTGGAAAGGGATGGATATGGGGTAGCAGAAAGGCTAATGGGGAACATGGTCAGAATATAACTAATGTCAATAAGAATCGTATGAGTAAGTTTTGGTTAGGTTGGATTGTTAGGGTAGGCTATCTTGAAGAGATGGGTCTTCAGTGCTTTTCTGAAGGGCAGAAGGCTGTTAATGGTACGGATAGATCTTGGTAGAGCATTCCAAAGCTGGCTACCTAAAAAGGAAAAATTAGATGCGTGGAAGGATTTGTACTTAATACCTTTGCAGCTGGGGAGGTGTTTCTCAGGTAAGTCTTGAGCCCAACCCATGTGTACAGCCGATTGGAAATGCGTGCTAATACAGAATAGTGCTTAGGCAGAATTTTGGCAGTTACATGCATATGTGCACATGTGTACAGCCCCTTGGAAGTATGTGCTGTGTAAGTCACATGGACATCTGCAGCACTAACACTTAACAGCAGCTGTATGGCAGGCATAAGTGCTCACACTTAAGCACCGACACACAGCAGCATAGTAAGGGGGGGGGGGGGGCAGACCATCCCGAGTGCTATGTTATGATGGGGTGCTGGTGAAGCGAACTTCAGCCGACACACTGCTGCCTCTGGCCCTGCTCCCTGAGCTGCTCAGAACAGAAAACCAGCCATCATCATCATAAGTGCCGGTTTTAATGACGACTGGTAGACACAGGGTGTCCTCCCGCCTCTGACCTCAACTGCTGCTGCAATGTGCATCCAGATTCTCGGGGACTTGCCGTCATCAGAAGACAGCACAGGACCTCCCTAATGAATCTGCAGCATCCTTCCCTCCTAAGATACAGTCTTCCTTTTTCTGTGAAAGGCGGGATGCTGCAGAGCCGTTAGTGCAATGGCTGGGAGATCCCTCTGCCTTCTGAAGATGACCATCGCCGCTGCATCTATGACCTGATGGCAGCAGTGGGCAAGGGGCTGGTGAGGCTGTAGGGAACTTATGGGAAGAGAGATGCTGCAGGGGACAGGAGGCTTTGGAGGAGAGTTAAAGAAGGAGAATCAGTGCCACGTTTTGCACACATATGCACACACATATGGATGCACCACAGCAGTAGTATAGTAGCGGGTGAGGGTGGACCACCTGTCCGTCCTGGGTGCCATCTTCCCTTACTACACCACTGCCTATGCACATATATATTTACACTAATATTTGTTAAAGACTCCTTTAGGCTCCTCTGGGAAACTAGTTGTAAGTGCACTGCTATACAATCAAGCATGTAAATGCTGATATTGTATTTCATCATATCTGTATGCAAACGGGCAATTTCCGGCTATATGCTACAGTAGGTTCAAAGAAGGGCAACCAAAATGATACAGGGGATGGAACGCCTCTCATATGAGGAAAGGCTAAAGGAGTTAGGGCTCTTCAGCCTGGAAAAGAGATGGCTGAGGGGGGGGGGGGGGGTGGATAAGATAAAGGTCTACATAGTCCTGAGTGGTATAGAATAGGTAAACTTGACTGAATTGTTTATTCTTTCAAAAAGTAATGACTAAGGGACATTCAATGAAGTTACACGGTAATACTTTTAAAACAAATAGGAGGAAATATTTTTTCACTCAATAAATAGTTAAGCTCATGAACTCATTGCCAGTGGATGTGGTAACAGCGATGAACGTATTTGAGTTAAAAAATGGTTTGGACAGGTTCCTGGAGGAAAAGTCCATAGGATGCTATTGAGATAGAAATGGGGAAAGCCACTGCTTGCCCTGGGATTGACAGCATAAATCTTGCTATATGGGATTCTATCAGGTACTTGTAGATTGACCACTGTTGGAAGTAGGATACTGGCTAGATGAATCATCAGTCTGCCCCAATATGGCTATTCTTATGCTCTTATTCTGTAAGTAGACACCAATATTCAACAGCACATACTTTGGAGGTGGGTATTCACCTGAGTAGAGTTTGGACAGAACATGGGCAGCGAGCACAGATTATAAAATACTAGTTGTTAACATTTACATGAGCTTTATGGCTGATATCAGGGGTCATGCCTAAAATATAGAGGCATACAGGGGCCGGATCAAGAAGTTTTGGCACCCTGAGCAAACTTTTGTTTTTGTTCTCCTCTGCCCTGCCCTGCCCCTGTGCCCCACCTTTTACATTCTCTGCCCCTCTGGGGTTAATCTGGAGGAATGAACTGCGGAAATACATGCAATGCACATTTTCAAAGTCAACATTTTTCATTCTCTAAAAATTAAAAAAAAATTATTATTTTGTACCTTTGTCTAATTATTTAATTTTTCCATTTGGGTTGATCCTGGTCTATCTTTAGCTATTCCTCATTTTTATCTTACACTCTTCACAGCCCTCTGCCTGTTTCTCATCTTAGCCTAACATCCATTTCCCCGCCTCTCTCCCATCCCTAGTATTATTTGTACAATAACACCCTCCCCAGATTTGCCCACCTGTCTCCTCCTCCAACATTCATTTATCTTGAACTTTCCTACTTGCCCCAGCAGCCATCCCTCTGCTCCTCCATCTTCTCCTTCTGCTACATATACCCTTGCTTCATTCCTGCTACATTGTCTGTTCTCTTCTTCTTTTTCACTCCCCCAGCATCAACCCCTTTCTCCCACTGCCATCTGCTAACATCCTTCCCTTCTTCCAGAAACTCCTTTTTGTCAACTCAATCCCTAGCCCCTGGGTCAGCCCTCACCTGCCAGCCCCCTTCTCTCATCCACAGCATCATCCTCCAGCCTCCTTCTCACTAAATCAGATCAGAACCCCAGCATCAGCCTTCAATCCCTTTCTCCCACCTCCAGCATCAGACCCCGCTCCCTAAATCAGCCCCTTTCTCCCAACTCAACCCTGAATCCCAGCATCAGCCATCAACAGCCTTCTCCTAACTGAACCCCCAACCTCAGTATCTGCCCTCTTCTCCTGTCCCCATGATCTGCCAGTCAGCCTCCTCCCTGCTCCCATCCCATGCCAGATCCTTCTCCCAACCTTTTTGTCTGCGTAAGACTCTTTCCTGCTTATAATCGAAAGAGAAAAACGCATATATTGCGACCCAAATCGTGAGATGGGCGTCTTTCTCCTGTGGGCGCCCAAATCGGTATAATCGAACGCCGATTTTGGGCATTTCCAACTGCAATCCGTTGCGGAAACGGGTAAAGTTGACGGGGGCGTGTCGGAGGCGTGGTGAAGGTGGAACTGGGGCGTGGTTATCGGCCGAGGAGAGATGGGCGTCTTTAGCTAATAATCGAAAAAAAGGCATTTTTACCGCGATTTTGGGTCACTTTTTTTGGACCCTTTTTTTTCATGAACAGGTCCCAAAAAAGTGCCCCAACTGACCAGATGACCACTGGAGGGAATGGGGGATGACCTCCCCAGACTCCCCCAGTGGTCACTAACCCCCTCCCACCAAAAAACACCCCACCTTAAAAACTTTTTTTCCAGCCTCTATGCCAGCCTCAAATGCCGTACCCACCTCCATGACAGCAGAATGTGTTCTATCCTGTGACAGCCTTTCCCTGGTTCTGATGTGGCTCTCGGGTGAGTGTGACACCCTTTCTGTTATGCGCACTGCAGAGTCACATCAGCAATGCATTGTGGTGGGTGTAGGGTATTGGCCTCCGTGATTCCACTAGCTTGTGTTACAGTCTCACGATGTTGGTAGTTGGTAGGCTCTACTGCCATGGTGCTTTTTCCCCCTGCTTACTGGGTCAGAGTGTGCCCTGTTTTGTTTCCGGTAGTCCATGAGGTAGTGGCCATTTTTGTAAGCCAGTTTTAGATCCCTTTCACGTGTTAGCCACGTTACAGAACTTAGTTCTTACCTTGAATGTGGCTGAAAGAGGGCATTGTACACCAATCTGCCAGCTCTGACCTACTGCTAATCTCAGTACCAGGGAGACTCGTTGCCAGTGGGGCACAACCTCTTATCTGCAGTTAACTGTGAGTAAGCGTGCTTATTCCAATAAAGGACATTTTCGGAGAGATTAGTCTTCAGGTGTCAACTGGTGTGCCAATGTTATATAGCAGCAACAAGTCCTAGAGGCCTGCGTGTATGCAGGTCCCTGGAGCACTTTTAGTGGGTATCGCAGTGCACTTCAGCCAGGTGGACCCAGGCCCATCCCCCCCCACCTGTAACACTTGTGCTGGTAAATGGGAGGCCTCCAAAACCCACTGTACCCACATGTAGGTGCCCCCTTCACCCCTAAGAGCTATGGTAGTGTTGTACATTTGTGGGTAGTGGGTTTTGGGGGAGGGGGTTGGGTGCTCAGCACCCGTGGTAAGGGAGCTATGCATGTGGGAGTGTTGTCTGAAGTCCACCGCACTGAACTCTAGGGTGCCCAGTTGGTGTCCTGGTATGTCAGGGGGGCGAGTGTACTACGAATCGTGGCCCCTCCCACGACCAAATGGCTCGGATTAGGACGTTTTGAGCTGGGCATTTTTAGTTTCCATTATCGCTAAAAAAAACAAGCGCCCAGCTGAAAAACGTCAATTTTTTCGAAAATACGGTCTGTCCCGCCTCTTCACGTACCCGTTTTCGGACACAGACGCCCATGGAGATAGACGTTCGCATTCGATTATGCCCCTCACTGTCTCTTCCACCTATCCGACCCTCCAATTTAGTATATTCCTCTCCTTATTCCTCCCTCCCCAGTGTCCAGCATCAACCCTCTCCCACCCCAAACTGCTCCAGCTTATCAGCCCTCTGTCCCCTCCCTTATCCCCCTGAAGCTTCTTGCCATGCACTCCCATCTCCCCCACCAAACCTGCTTTCATGCCACAGCTTCTTCTCATTGCTGCAATTTGCCAGCCTTAAAAAAAACAAACAAAAAAACATACAAATATGAAACAGCAGCTGGCACAGGATCTTGTGCTCTTTCAGCCAGGTGTGGAGTATCCTTGAAGGATACTATTGAAACAGGATCTTTAAAGAATCCCGATAGAGAGGTTTCAATAATGGTAAAAGAAAGCCAGGAGTGTTCAATGGGAGAACAGAGTAAAGGATGCAATTTATCCCCATTAACTTCAAAGCAGACTGTAAAAAAGACAATCTGAAGTATCTATACACAAATGCTAGAACAGTGGTTCCCAAACCTGGTCCTGGAGGTACCCCAGCCAGTTAGGTTTTCAGAATATCTATAATGAATATTCATTTAACATAATTTTTATTAATATCAAGTACAACTTTAAATAAATACTATTTCAAACCAGTGGTGTAGCCAAGGGTGAGCCTGGATGGGCCCAGGACCACCCATTTTGGGCACAGGCCCACCCAGTAGCAGCACACCTATGATGTGGCTGGCAGGGATCCCCAAGCCCCACCAGCTGAAAACTCCCAACAACTGTCCCTCCTGCATAACAGCCTTCCTTCTGATGTATTCCCGCCTATGTGGAAACAGGAAGCTGCATCAGAGGGAAGGCTGTGGGGCCAACATGAGCAGTGTGTATTAGTTGCTGCTCACTGCTGGTGAAAATCTGCTATTTAAAAGGTATGCAGGGTAGGGGGGATGTTTGAGAGACTATATGGCATGCAGGCAAGTGAGTGAGAGACCAAATCACTTGTGGGACAGGGCGGAGTTCTTCTGCCCACCCATCTTGGGCCCAGGCCCACCCAAATGTGGGTGTCTGGCTACACCCCTGTTTCAAACTGTCATATTATAAAGCATTAAAATCAAGCCTGATAGGTGTCACTGCTGGAGTCAATCCTGCCCCATAAGATGAAAGGTAAAATTTCTAGTACTACATGTAAAATCAGTTCAAAAAAGAAGATCCTGTTAACAATCCAGCACTAAAAGGTTCCTCTCAATTATTAATAGTTACAAATAGACACAACTAACATCCAAGGTGAGTTACAACTGATGAAGATGGTAGGATAGCAAATGATTTTGAATCCAAGGCAGCATGGTTTCATCAGAAAAGAGATCCTGTGAAATTAATGTGATCAATTGATTTGTTTGATCACAGAATTAGAAATGGGGTATGGAGGCCTTCTCTCAAAAGAGTTTGTTGACCTTGGTGATGGACTTGCAGGATTGTCTTTGGAAAAAAGCCTGCTAGACTGGGGAAAAAAACCCCCCTTTTAGTCATCAGTACTGCAGTTCCTAGCAACATGGGCCTGATTTAAGATTTGACACATATAGGTAAGGTCAGACTGGGGGGGGGGGGGGGGGGGAGGGAAGGGGCGTGTTCCAGGATATGTCTGAATTCCCAACATTTGAAGAGGCAGAAGAGGATCACAGGAAGGTCATCATGGCTCTCCTTTGAAGCAGCACATGCAGATGGATCTAAAGTGTTCAATAGCAGGTTGCTCTTTAACCTGGCTATTTGGCGCCCTAGGCAATGGCCCATGTTTGCTGTGCTTAAGTCTGAGCCTGTCAGCAACAGAATACAACGAGCTGCTTAATAGTTTAGCAGGTCCTCTTTTTGTCTTCCACAAAGGACTGCCTGATTTTCCAAACAACATTAATATACATTGGTACTTACAGCCTGCTGAGGTTTGCTATCTTTTGATGTTCTGTTACTTCTTCTTTGGACAAGAATAAGGGTCCTTTAAGTAGGCAAAATTTCAGAGGCCTCTGAAATGTGGGTATCCTCTGAGTTCATCACTTTCTTGTTCTTGGAAGGAACCCTAGAGACTCTCTCTCTGAATCTGGAGCACAGAGATGCCAAATCATTGGAAACAAGCTCCATGAGAATGAATTCTGTAGCTGAGTATTATAGGCTGTTCAGGGAACTAGCTAATAAAAGAATGGGATCTAATTTTCAGGCATGGCAGTCAGCTTTTGATTTAATATACATTCTTATTAGATTTCTTATTAGCAGGGCTTTTTTTGAGGGGGTTCTTGGGGGTACTGAGTACCGGCACCTTTTCCATTGTCTGCTATAACTGACCAATGGTCCCCATGTTTTAATGAAAGAGCTGAGGCTCCACACACAAATTCTGCCTTGTCATAGATTCTGTGACTGGTTGCAGGGGGCCTGGCTATTGTGGGGTGGGTCCCTCAGTGATCACCCCACTCCTGAAGGGTGGCCTGGAATTTGAGTACCGGCACCTTTTTCGCTAGAAAAAATGTACTGCTCATTAGAAATACAAACCACTAGTCAAGGTGCCAGTAACATACCATTATTATGCAATTCTGATCCAAAGGAAATCTGGAGACTTAGCCAACATATTTCCCATGTACTGTGTATCTCATCCCAATTCACAGGATCCAACTAAACTGAACTTCATTGAGTATTTGCTGCAGGGGTGACCAAAGTGCTGTAACAAAAGCTATCTCATCACATCATCTGGTCATAGCCATTTCATAATGATTATTCCATCACAAATTTTCAGTATGCAGTTTGAAATTGAAATGTTTCTAGTGTTCAAAATCATTTTAAGTGCAATCAAAACCATGACATCCTACAGCTTCTGTTCTATTTTACTCTGCAAGTTAGGAAGCGTCCGTGCTCTTGATTTCCATATTAAATGAAAATGGGGCTCCTTTTCAAAAGAGAAAAACATCCAAAAAGTGTCATAAATCTGCATTTGGATGTTTTCCTCCTAAAAATGTCCAAATTGGTATTTTTGAAACCAATTTTTAGACCTTTTATGAAGTCCATCAGAAGTACATTCAAATCACAAGGAGATATGTCAGGGGCGTGTTAAGGATGGGATCTGGGCGTTCCGAACACTTGGACATTTTTCTGCCATAATGGAACAAAAGAAAAACATCCAGGGCTATAAGTTGGAAGTTTTGGTCTAGACCTGTTTTATTAACAAATAAGCCACAAAAAAGTGCCGTAACCAGATGACTACTGAAGGGAATCAGGGATGACTTCCCCTTACTCCACCAGTGGTCACTAACCCCCTTCCACCCCCCCCCTAAAAAAAATGTGATTTAAAACATTACTTACCAGCCTCAGATGTTATACTCGGGTTCATTAGAGCAGCATGCAGGTCCCTGGAGTGGTCTAGTGGTAGGTGTGGTGCAGTGCACTGCAGATAGGTGGACCCAGGCCCATACCTGCCCCTACCTGTTACACCTGTGGTGGAAACTGTGAGTCCACTAAAACTCACCAGAAACCCACTGTATCCACATATAGGTTCCCCCTTCACCCATAAGGGCTATTGTAGTGGTGTACAGCTGGGAGGTAGTGGGTTTTGTTTTGTTTTTTTTGTGGGGGGGGGGGGGGGGGGCCCAGCAGACAAGATAAAGGAGCAATGGGAGCATTTATCTGAAATCCACAGCAGTACCCCCTAGGATGCCCCATTGCTCTCCTGGGATGTCTGTGTGGCCAGACTAAGAATGCTGGCTCCTCCTACATCCCAATGGTTTGATTTTGTGCATTTTTCACTTGGATTTTTTATTTTAAAAAAATGGACCAAAAAGATAAACGCACAGAGCACAAAAACATCTAGCAAACAGCCATTTTCGGAAAAAAAAAACCCAAAAGGTAGATGTTTTTCTGTTTTGAAAATGGCTATATTCCCCACTTGAATTCTGGATGTTTTTAGCAAAACATCCAAAGTTGGACTTAGATGTCATATCGAAAATGCCCCTCCACATATAAATGATGCATTCTTACTGGACTTCATCGATTTGATCATATTTCTCCCTATTTAAACAATATCATTGGCTTTTTGTCACATTTTGAATAATATATAAAATTTTGATCCTTATTCAGAAAATACTTTACACACAGAATCCATCATCTTTGATCATTCCTATTTGCCACACGTGCTACTTACGTTCATCTAACCGGAGTCAATTAACTCTGCCTGCAGTAACTCATACCAGACTACAATCCACTCACCATTCACCTTTCTTTTACTTGGCTCCTTCTTTATGGGATGCCTTGCTCTTTGCTCTTCATATTGAATAAACATGCATGCAAGTTTTAAGATTGCTTTAAAGACTCACTTATGGGATTCCAAGATGGCTGCACGCATCTAGGAACGCCGAGATCCTTGTTACCTTGTTATTCAATATTCCGAAAAGGAGAGGCAGGGCAGCAGTCCGGGCTTCCCCGCTGCCCGCCCCATTACATGTTGGTCCTACAGACCGTTTTGTGAGGACTCCAGGACAGGGTCGAGAGATCAGGAGTGGTCCCTTAGCAAACGCCGGCGTCCCGGAGGAGGTATTGGCGTTTTCAGGGCATGATGTTACCTTGAGCCCCGATCAGAGAACTCCACCCCCGCAACCACAGCGAAATAGCTCCCCCTCTGAGGGATCGACGGTGCCTCCACCACGGAGTGGCGTGGACCCAGTAACGAGTGAAGCTCAGATGAATCATCTTGTGAGGGAGATTGGAGGGGAATTGGATCCCTCCCGAGGTGAGCAGGTCGGATACATCAGGAGCGGGACAACGAGGAATTGAACATGGGAACAGTCCAGAACTATTGGTCACTGTGCCCCCTGGATTACTGGAAAACCTGGCAGAGGTAACTTTGGATTCTCTCTGGGATTTAATTTCTCAACTTGTACAAACTTTCTTACACCAAACTAGCTCAGTCTCGCAAAAAGTTGCAGAGACTGAACAAACAGTGGCGAAAAATGAACTAGACATAAAATCTTCTTTTGAACAAATTGAGACTATGGAAACAAATGTTTTAAATATGGGCAACTTACAAACAGCAATCCTAAAAGATATCTCAACTTTGAGAAGTAAGACAGAAATTTATGATAATCATTTGAGAATTTGTAATCATAGATTTATAAATTTTCCTAAGATAAATATGGTGAAAACCACTTGATATGTTAAAAAGATATCTTTGAGAAATATTAGAAATACCTGAAACAAATTTACCTCCTTTTCCTCAAATGTATTACATACCTCAAAGAGAAGTGGTTTCACAATACCAACAAAATCCCTTGGACGTGACTGCCCTTTTGGAAACTCCTGAAACTGAATTGGTTACTGCGGCAACCTTGGTAGCCACAGTAACTTTATTTCCCGACAAACAATGGCTCTTTCGAATGTTTTTTCAAAAAAAGGACAAATTATTTTGGGGCTTAAAAATATTTTTTTTTCCAGATGTCTCGAAGGGCACTCAGAGACGGCGCAAGCAATTCTTGTTATTGAAACCTGCCATTTTGCAGCTAGGCGGCACATTCTATCTAAGATTTCCTTGTAAATGTATCGTTACAATATGGTTAAATATGTGTTCATGGAACCTTCCCATTTAGCATCTTTTGTTTCCTCTAAAAGAGTGGAAGGAGTTTAATGGTTTAAACCCCTGTTTCTTTTTCCTAGGTGTAATTGCCTTTAAATTGGTTTCCTTAAATTCCTCAGTAGAGGAGTGTGGTAGCCGTGTTAGTCCACATTTGCTTATTTCCGATCTGACGAAGAAGGGCAACCTTCGAAAGCTAATCAAGAAATGTATTAAGTTATGTCCAATAAAAAACGTATCATCTTATTTTCTTTTCCATGTTTTATTTTGTTTGATTTCTATTGATAACCTTAAATTCCTCCTAATTTAGTGACCTTGGAATCCAAATATAAAGAGTGTTATTATATATGCTATAAATAAATTATTTGTTTGTTATAACACTTTTCCGGGTCAAGTGTTTATCCTTGAATTGTATGATTTAAAAGCATAAATAAAAAAAAAATAAAGACTCACTCATTTACAAATGCTTTCTTATCTGATCCAGAGTTGTGAAGTACTGGCTGGTATGTTTGTGCTGCTAGGTTTGTCTCAGCCTGTTTTACTAGCCTGTCTCTCTTTACTTTTCTTATTCTTTTTCCTTTTTTATTAAGTTGGAGTTCCTAATTCCTTTCTTTTAAATTGCAGTATTTTTTTTTTTTTAGTGATTGGAAACTGATTATATGAAGGGCAATATATCAAAATTAAATTAACTAAACTAAACATTAAAGAGACGCTAAATGGTAATATAGAGGGGCATAATCGAACGTTGACGGCCAAATAGATCGCTGGCCGGAACCGTATTATCGAAAAAGATGGCTGGCCATCTTTTTTTTCGATAATACGGTTTAGCCCGGCCAAATGCCATGGAGTTCGCCGGGTTTGAGATGGCCGGGTTTGTTTTTCAGTGATAATGGAAAGTTATGTCGGCCATCTCAAACCCCGGCCAAATTCAAGGCATTTGGCCATGGGAGGAGCCAGCAATTTAAGTGCACTGGCCCCCCTGACATGCCAGGACACCAACCAGCCACCCTAGGGGTCACTGCGGTGGACTTCAGAAAAGCTCCCACCACGTGCATAGCTCCCTTACTTTGGGAGCTGAGCCCCCCAAACCCACTACCCACAAATGTACTGCACCCACTAAAATTGCTCCAGGGACCTGCATACAGCCTCTACGACTTATTGCTGCTGTATAACTTTGGCACACCAGTTCACACCTGAAGACTAATCTCTCTGAAAAAAGTCCTTTCTTGAAATAACCACGTTTACTCACAGTTAACTGCAGATCAGAGGTTGTGCCCCACTGGCAAAGAGTCTCCTGGTACTAAGATTAGCAGTAGGTCAGAGCTGGCACAATGGTGTACAATGCCCTCTTTCAGCACCATTGAAGGTAAGAACTACCTTCTCTAACGTGGGTAACACAGGAAAGGGAACTAAAACTGGCTTACAAAAATGGCCACTACTGCATGGACTACAACAGGAAACAAAACAGGGCACACTCTGACCCAGTTAGCAGGGGGGAAAAACACCATGGGAGTAGAGCCCAGTACCCTACACCCACCACAATGCATTGCTAATGTGACTCTCTGCAGGGCATCTAACAGAAAAGGTGTCACACTCACCCCAGAGCCACATCGCAACCAGGGAAAGGCTGTCGGAGGATACAACACATTCTGCTGTCATGGAGGTGGGTACGGCATTTGAGTCTGGCATACAGGCTGGAAAAAAGGTTTTTAGTTTTATTTGTTTAGTTTGGAAGGGGATTGGTGACCACTGGGGAGAGTATGGGGAGGTCATCCCCCATTCCCTCCAGTGGTCATCTGGTCAGTTGGGGCATCTTTTTGAGGCTTGGTCGTGAAAATAAAAGGACCAAGTAAAGCCGGCGAAATACTGCTTAACACCGTTTTTTTTCCATTATCGGCGAAAGCCGGCCATCTGGTAGCCACGCTCATGCCCATCCATGTCCCGCCTTTGCTAATCTACCGACATGCCCCCTTGAACTTTCGCCGGCGAAGCGACGGGAAAGCGGCGATGCTGTCAAAAATGCCGCTTTCAATTATACCGATTTCGCCGCTTTTAAGAAATCGCCGGCCATCTCCCGATTTATGTCGGAAGATGGCCGGCGATCATTTTCGATTATAAACTGGATAGACTGAATTTTTGAGCAAATCTGCATTCCGTAATGATTCAAATTGGCAGAAGAGTAAACGTAGGCAAAAATGTACTGGGCTCCAATCCGCAAGACAAACATAGATCACTGTTCCTAGGATCTACCTTTTTACTCTTCATAGGTGTCCAGTACGCAATGGGGCTCATTTTTGAAAGAGAAAAACATCCAAAAAATGACATAAACTGGCAGGTGGATGTTTTTCTTGTCAAACGTCCAAATCGTTATTTTCAAAATCTATTTTTTAGATATTTTTCTATGCTGTTCATCTGCAGTGCGTCCAAACCACAAGGGGGCATTGGGTGTTCCTAACACTTGGACATTTTTCTGCCATAATCGAACAAAACAAAAATGTCCAGGGCTAAAAGTTGGATGTTTTGGTCTAGACCTGTTTTAATAATGACTAAGCCACAACAAAGTGCCCAAAATGATCAGATGACCACTGGAGGAATAAAGAAATGACATCCCCCTTACTCCCCCAGTAGCCTTGAGATATTTTAAGAGATTTGAAACTATGGCGCTCATTTTCAAAAGAGAAAAACATCTCAAAAGTGGCACAAAGTGCCAAATGGCATTTTTTTTGCCAGAATGTCTAAATTGCAATTGTGATGAAAATGATAAAGGGGATAGGATGACTTCCCTATGAGGAAAGGCTAAAATGGCTTGGGCTCTTCAGCTTGGAGAAAAGACAGCTGAGGGGAGATATGATAGAAGTCTATAAAATAATGAGTGGAGTTGAATGGGTAGACATGAATCACTTGTTTACTCTTTCTAAAAATACTAGGGAGCACACAATGAAGCTACAAAGTAATACATTTAAAATGAATCAGAGAAAATATTTTTTTCACTCAATTGTAATTAAACCCTGGAATTCATTGCCAGAGAATGTAGTAAAAGCAGTTAGTTTAGCGGGGTTTAAAAAGGTTTGGATAGATTTCTAAAAGAAAAGTCCATAAGCCATTATTAAGTACATAAGTATTGCCATACTGGGACAGACCAAAGGTCCATCAAGCCCAGCATCCTGTTTCCAACAGTGGCCAATCCAAATACCTGGCAAGATCCCAAAAAAGTACAAAACATTTTATGCTGCTTATCCCAGACATAAGCAGTGGAGCTTCCCCAAGTCCATTTTAATAATGGTCTATGGACTTTTCCTTTAGGAAGCCGTCCAAACCTTTTCTAAACCCTGCTAAGCTAACCGCCTTTATCACATTTTCTAGCAACGAATTCCAGAGTTTAATTACACATTGAGTGAAAAAAAATTTCTCAGATTTGTTTTAAACGTATTACTTTATAGCTTCTTCGAATGCCGCCTAGTCCTAGTATTTTTGGAAAGGGTAAACAGATGCCTCATGTCTTCGCTTTCCACTCATTATTTTATAGACCTTTATCATATCCCCTCAGCCGTCTTTTCTCCAAGTTGAAGAGCCCTAGCCGCTTTAGCCTTGCCTCATAGGGAAGTTGTCCCATCCCCTTTATCATTTTTGTCGCCCTTCTCTGCACCTTTTATAATTCCACTATATCTGCTTTGAGATGCGGTGACCAGAATTGAACACAATATTCGAGGTGCGGTCGCACCACGGAGTGATACAAAGGCATTATAACATCCTCATTTTTGTTTTCCATTCCTTTCCTAAAAATACCTAACATTCTATTTCCTTTCTTAGCCGCAGTAGCACACTGAGCAGAAGGTTTCAACGTATCAACGACGACACCTAGATCCCTTTCATGGTCGGTGACTCCTAACGTGGAACCTTGCATTACATAGATATAATTCGGGTTCCTCTTTCCCACATGCATCACTTTGCACTTGCGCACATTAAACGTCATCTGCCATTTAGGCGCCCAGTCTTCCAGTCTTGTAAGGTCCCCTTGTAATTTTTCACAAACCTCTCGCGATTTAACAACTTTGAATAACTTTGTGTCGTCGGCAAATTTAATTACCTCACTAGTTACTCCCATCTCTAGGTCATTTATAAATATGCTAAAAAGCAGTGGTCTGAGCACAGACCCCTGGGGAACCCCACTAACTACCCTTCTCCATTGAGAAAACTGACCATTTAACCCTACTCTCTGTTTCCTATCTTTTAACCAGTTTTTAATCCACAATAGGACACTACCTCCTATCCTATGACTCTCCAATTTCCACTGGAGTCTTTCATGAGGTACTTTGTGAAATGCCTTTTGAAAATCCAGATACACAATATCAACCGGCTCACCTTTATCCACATGTTTGTTCACCCCTTCAAAGAAATGTAATAGATTGGTGAGGCAAGATTTCCTTTCATTAAATCCATGTTGGTTTTGTCTCATTAATCCATGCTTTTGAATATACTCTGTAATTTTGTTCTTTATAATAGTCTCTTCCATTTTGCCTAGCACTGACGTCAGGCTCATCGGTCCATAATTTCCTGGATCCCCTCTGGAACCTTTTTAAAATAATGGCGTTACATGGGTTACCCTCCAATCTTCCAGTACCAAGCTCGATTTTAAAGATAAATTACATATTACTAACAATAAATCTGCAAGTTAATTTTTCCTAGTGCTAACTTGCAAGAGATGCAATTGAAGCTACTTCATGGAGCTTATATTACTAGATCTAGTGGGAAGCAGATGGGCCTTTGGGATGATGATATCTGTATACGTTGCTACTGTGCAGTGGGTACTCTAGTTCACCACTTTCTGGAATGTATGAGGTTGCGGAAATTCTGGACTCAAGTGCTTGGCTCTTTGGAGCGTGTGACTGACATACCTATTGAATGGTCCTATCGAGTGTTACTTTTGGGGGATTAATCTAATATGCGCAGTCAGGGGATCTCTGTCTCTCAGGGTCATTTTATCTGTGTGGCACTAATGCTGGCCAGAAAGACCATATTGGTACACTGGGTTGCCGAAAATCTGCCAGCCCTACAACAGTGGAATGCAAAGATGCTCCAGATGGCCCGCTGGGAAAGGGAGCGACTTAAGTCCTCTCATAGAATGACATACCAAGCATATAGCTCTTTTTGGCAACTCTATGAGGCTTTATTTCCGGGATTCATGAGTACTCCAGGAATGGGAGGGTGGGAGGGAGGGAAGGGGAGGACGGTGAAGGGGTGGGAATGGGGAGTCTGTTGGGTAATAAAAATTGAACAGGATAATCCTTTACAGTTTGGATGGGTTTATTGCTGATTCTATCTTGTTCTTCTCAGTTGCTGAGGACTGTTGGACACTCTCCATATGCTCTTGTTTTGTGATTTGTCCTGCACTTCAATAGGGATATTTACAAAAAAAAATGTCCAGGCTTAATTCTTAAAAACCACCAATTGCCACAGGCTAAATATTGATGCGTAAAGATCATAAAATTACTTTCAATTTGAGTTACGAATGGTTTGCTTTACATCATTAATAATGAAGACAGAACCAATTAATTGAGGGGCCCTTTTACTAAGGTGCACAGGTGCCTATGCATGTCCAATGCACATCAGTTTGGAACTACTGCCCGGTTACCATGTGACCTGGGTGGTAATTCCATTTTTTATGTGTGTCTAAAAATATTTTTTATTTTCTACCACGTGGCACTAACTGGGCGGTAATCAGCAGTGTACGCACGCTGGCAATTACCGCTCAGTTAACACATGAGATCTTACCACTAAATCAATGGCTGGCGGTAAGGTCTCAGGCCCCAAATGGACACACACCAAGTTTTATTTTGCCACATGTTCATTTTTGGCCAAGAAAAGAGGCCTTTTTTGCAGGTGTATTGAAAAATGGACCTGCGCGCAACCAACACACGTGCCTACAACAGCGCAGGCCATTTTTCAGTGCACCTTAGTAAAAGGACCCCTAAACTGGATAAATCAAAATGGCCAATGAACCTATCGCCCTCTGCAGCACTGCACTTGTGGACTTGTTAGCATGTGAATTCCATCCCTTTGGATAGAAGACTTCAACACTAAATACATAACTCAATACCGAACCTGGATTTCTGACCAGGTGTTCCTGGCTACTAGCCTTTTATCCACTTTTCCAACTCTAAGGAGCATTGTGCCCTGGGTGGCAGCCCCTACTGCCTACCCCTAGTTGCAGCCCTGCCAGTATCTGGTATTTCTCTTTAAAAGAGTGGTGCACTCTGCAGTGTAAAAAGCAGAGTTTCCATCAGAAAGAGATAAGAGGCATTGGCAAACACTAAGGCATCTCACACTGCTGGAACTTAGGCAGGGAGGGCATTTGGAGTGGGGAACACGAGTAGGTTTGCTCAGTTCAGAAATGTGTCACTGTCTACAGCCCTCCCTTGCTCTATCCCTCTATGCACGGAGCTAATAAAGCTATTTTGAAAGTGACCCCTCAGCTAAAACAGAGAGAGAGAGAGAGAGAAAGAGAGAGAAAGTGAGAGCAGAGAGCAGCTGTTTGGAACCATGACTGAAGATGACGGATTCGGTTGTGGTAGAGGGTCAAGTCAGATTGAGAGATGGAAGAAAGGTCAGGGAAATGGACTTTTCCCATGTTTTTTTCATTACTGTTATTTCATGCTACTTTTTCAAATGAAGCTTTCTATCTGGCTTTACAGTGTCCGGTGGAAGAAACAGAAGGATCCTCTGTAACTGTTTCCTCTTTTTTTGTTGTTGTTGTTTCTGATTTCAGTGGAAGCATAGATGGGTGGTGTTCAGAAAGCCCTCTCCTGTCGCAGGTATGTTAATAATACATCAGGCACTGGCCAGCGGCCATGCTCTGGCCTATATTTGACACCGTTGCTGTTTCTTTCACTGACATAAAATATTTTTCTTCCTTTCTTTTACTCCTGAATGGGCAGACAGAAAAACTTTGCTAACCCAAACCCATTTTAAAATGTGCTTTTTTCCCATGTTAAGTTATCAAATGTAAACAGTTGCCATACTTCAGGTCCAGAGGTTTCTTTATTAGAATGTATATTTATTTTAGAAAGATTTTTTTTATTTCCTAAAGGGAAAAAAACGTTGTAAGTTTCCCGTTTGGTGTCAGGGAGTCGCCTTTACTGAACTGTAGCAGTAAATTTTCTTGGAAGCAGACCAAACTGATAAAAATAGAAAGGGGATATTGAAGTAGCCCCAAAGTGCATCTAAATAAGACGAAGGAAAGGGGCCAAGAGATTGCACCACACAGCTTTTGAACTCACGTTTCATCTGTGTTAAGATTCAAAGGAATAGTTACTGATTTGTCTTTTGTAAGATTTTTGATGTAGTTTCCATACTAGTTTTAATGTGTAAAGCGTAAATGTTCACAACACAATTAAGGGACTTTAATGTAAGTGCACCTACAAAACGGTTAAAAATATCTTTATCCAAAGTTAAGTGGTAACTTAACATGGGCCTAGGAGTTATTTTTATGTCAAACTGCGGTTTTCAGAATTTTTCTGTCCTTTTTTGTGTCACCCACGTGGCTGTAACTTTGAATTTGTAAAGAGAGAATTTTTCAGCGTTTGCAGAAAGGCAGAGAGAATAACTTCAGATGTGTTACTGACAGGGGGTCAGTCCTTAATGTATTAAAACAAACAGGTGTAGTATATCAGTTTTGGATACAAAGAGAACTGTTCCCACCCTTGCATTCTGTGGTTTGAAAACGCCATCTGGCAACTAGGAATATGCACACTATAACAATTCACATTTCTTTTTTTAACTTTTAAATAATTTTGGGACTTTTAAAAAATGTTTGCATATAATTCCTTTGAATTCCTAGGGCCAGCCTTGTAAGCAACAGAATAATTAATTACCTCAAGCAATATAGTATTTGATTGATTCATGTTGTGTTTTTGAGGTCATTTGTGATGTCCTAACATGTGAAATGACTTGTGACATGGCTCTGGACGTGGATTCTTCTTGCAAGTAGTCAAACTTGAAGAGTTTAAACAAATCCACTGATATTTAAAAACTGTGGTTAGTGTTAACTTCACATGCTCACTGTGGCATTTGAAGTTATTCAGTGCTGGGCTGTATCTAGATACTGGTACAGTATAGACTGGTATAAGGCAGCCACCAGAAGCTATCCAGGTGCTGCAATTTAAATTTGCTGTCCTACCCTAACTGGATTATCGGTGGTACCTGGATAACTTCCAGTTCTGTTTTGGCTTCGCTCCTGGACCACCCTGACATTATCTGACAATTTAGGGTTTATGTTCGATGTTCTTTGTGGGGTTTATATATGTGATCAGGGTATAAGTTTGGTGTGGATGGCAGTGTGAGTGATTTGCAGGGATACTATTTTTTAATTTTTTTAATGCACTGGTTTGTTTTCACTAATAAAGATTTTGTAATTCATATAGAACAGAAGTACTGTTTGTTGTTGATGTTTTAGGTACCTCCTATATATATATATATATATCCCCTATTAGGATTAAGAGATTATCTGGATAGTGCCAGGGTGGTCAGTAAAGATTTTCAGCAGCATTACCTGGGTAAGTCCACTGACAATCAATGGCTGACCCTAGTGAGCGCACATATCCAAGAGCTGCTTCTATTTGGATAAGTGCCAGTGGATGTCAACCCCTAAGATTCCTATTTATCCAGCTGAGTTGAGAACGTTCCCTCCAACACCAAAGTACATAAGTACATAAGTAATGCCATACTGGGAAAAGACCAAGGGTCCATCGAGCCCAGCATCTTGTCCACGACAGCGGCCAATCCAGGCCAAGGGCACCTGGCAAGCTTCCCAAACGTACAAACATTCTATACATGTTATTCCTGGGATTTTGGATTTTTCCAAGTCCGTTTAGTATTCTAGGATGTGTAGTAATATTTCATGGTTGACCATGTCGAAAGCACTGGACATGTCAAATTGTAAGAGAAGTATGTTGTTGCTAGTTGCAATTGTTTGTTTAAATGTAGTTAGGAGAGTAACTAGTACTGTTTCAGTACTGTGGTTTGCCCGAAATCCTGATTGAGAATCGTGAAGGATTGAGAATTTGTTTAGGTAGTTGGTGAGCTGCTTGGTAACCATGCTTTCCATTAGTTTGGTTATCAGCGGGATGGATGCTACTCGGCGGTAGTTGGTTAAGTCACTTGTACTTTCCTTTGCGTCTTTTGGTATAGGGGTAAGTAGAATGTTTCCTTTGTCCTTTGGGAAGAGTCCATTTTGTAACATATAGTTCAGATGCTTCGTGAGGTCTGATGTGAGCTGTTGAGAGGCAAATTTTATAAGGTTATTAGGGCATATGTCTAGTTTGCATTGGGACTTGGCAAATCTTTCGAGTGCTTGGGAGATGTCATCCAAGAGTGTGTCAAAGTTAGTCCATGTTCGGTAAGCTGGATATTCACCAGGGATTGGGTCTAGACAATCAAGGAGTTTTACGTAGTCGATGGTATTGACAGGTATCATGAGTCGTAGCTTTACAATTTTCTCTTGAAGTATTTCGCAAGGTTGTCTGCTGATGGGGTATCTGAGCTGTTAGAAGTAACCGGTGTAGTATTTAGTAGTTTGTTCACGATTTGGAAAAGTTTATGTGTGTCCTTGTAATCTGGTCCAATTTTAGTTTTGTAATATGATCTTTTTGTCTAATGGTGTATTTGTATTTTCTTTGTAGTTGCTTTCAAGTTTTGAGTGCGGACTCATCCTTTCTTTTATTCCATGCTCGTTCTAACCTTCTAACTTGTGTTTTTAGTTTTTTCAGTTCTTCATTAAACCATGGTATTGAGTTCTTTCTGTGTGAAGTTCTGGATTGAAGTGGTGCTATGTTCTCTAATATGCTTCTGCATCTTTTGTCCCATTCTTGAAGAAAGAGGTGTGAATCTGTTAATGCTGTCCATTCATTATTGTAGAATTGTTGCCAGAATGTTAGCGGATCTATTTTGTCTCTCGTGGTATAGGTTAGACGTTCCTGTTTATGGTGTATAACTTTTGTACGCCATTGAAAGGAAAGGTTTGCTTTGTAGTGGTCGGACCACAGTACAGCTGACCACTTTATATCTGTAAGCACAAGGTTTAAGTTTGAGGAAAGTTTGTGTGTAATGATGTCTAGTGTGTGTCCTTTAGAATGGGTTGACTGATATTTGGCCAATGAAGATCCCACAGTTGGAAGAAGTCCTTGCATTCACGCACGTTTATTGAGTTAGGATCTTAAAGGTGACGGTTGATATCCCCTACTATAAGAAGGTTGGAGATAGAAACACATGTGTTCGATATGAAGTCCATAAAGTGTGTTTGGCAATCCTGCCAGTTACCTGGTGGTCTATAAAACAGGATTACGTTTAGGTGGTCCTGCAGGGTTGGATGGTTGATTCTAACTGAGGCAATTTCAAGTTGTGGAAGTATGGATTCGGCTATAGTTGTAACGATGAAGTGGGATTTGTAGATTATAGCTATACCTCCTCCTCTTTTTCCATTCCTTGTCCAGTGGGTAATTCTGTAGCCTGGGGGACATAAATCTAAAATTATGGGGTCTTTAAGGTCGTGAATCCAGGTTTCACTTATAAGTAGAAGATCTAGATTGTCTGTTGTGATCCAGTCTGTTATTGTCGTTGATTTGTTAACTACTGATATGGCATTTATATAGCCTAGTTGGATTAGTTGGCAAGGTTCGGTTGGGGACGAGGATGTGTTGATTTTTATTAGTTGTCTATCCTCTTGGTGTCTGGGTGTCTTTCCTTTCTGTTGATTAGGTCGGAGAGTATTAGATTTTTCTTTTACTTGGTTGTTATTCTTTTTGACAGGTGTGTTGTTTTGGGGTTGTCTGTAGGGTTGTGTACTGTGGGTAAATTATTGTCTGTGAAAGGGGTTGTCAGGGCATGGTAGATTAGGAGGAGAAAATAGATTATTAGGAGCAATTTGTTGATATTCATTTTGGCGCTGGTTGTATGATGCAATGGGAGCTGTTGGGAGTCAGTGGCTAGTTGTGCAAGGCAGTGTTGACTGATGAGGGTTTATATTCGGTAGTGTGGTTCAGCATAGTGCAATATGGTGCAGTAGAAATAATTAGAGGTCTAATATCAGCAGTATTAGTAAGTGTTATAGTTCGGAATAATACTATAGGATGCGGAGAGGCATTTAGATAACTAAAGTCAGCAGGCAGTCAATAGTATGGTTCAATATACTGCTGTATGATGCAGGGAACGCATTCAAAGGTTAGTAGTCAGTATGATATGGTAGGAGTTGATGGGATTCAGTGGTTATCAGTGCAAAGCAGTAGTGACCAATAAAATTTACATTCAGTAGTGTAGTTCAGTATAATACAGTGTGGTGCAGTAGAATTGATTAGAGGTCATAAGTCAACAATATAAGTATTACAGTTCAGTGATCAGTGTACAAAGCTGGAAGTGATTTATCCTATTCGCTTCAGCGGCATCAACTTAGCAGTAGATCATAAAACATAAATATGCCTGATACAGAGATAATCATAGACACGTTACATCTATTTCCTATGCAATATACCAAATCTCAATATATTCTCAATATTCTCACATTTTGAGACATTTAGTGACTAATTCTTGTTAACCATTGGTCCTTAAAGTCTTTCAGGACGATTTGCTTTTGTTTTTTTCCCTATACCATGTTACTACTGCAGCATAACCTGAAGGGAGTGTCCCCTTGAGGCGTGACACCCCGATGAGAATGGCTTGGGAAAGGAAATCTGTTGTTCACAATAATGATTAAATAACTAGATCTGTTGTAGTTACTCTAAAGGGGTAAAAGGGGCACACCTCTGTTTTCACAACTTTGAAAAGTATGTGTAGCACACTGCGGTAGGATTTTTCTCTCACTGCGGTAGGCTAGAATATGAGGGTAAAAGGGGTAAGACTCAGGGGTAAGATAAAAATATTACTCCCAAAAAAGCGTGGTGGATGAGGCTCCAGGATGAGGTTGTAGGGAGAAAAAGGAGTTCGTGGGGAATTGGATAGACTTGGATTGGTACATAGCCCAGCAGCTGCAGAGACGGTCCTCAGTCAGTGACTGCTTTCCGGGTCGCTTCGGTCATTCGGTGGGGTTGGGTGATTCCTCGGGTTCCAGCGATTTCCTAGGGGCGCTTTCGAGCTTTTCTAGTTCCTAGGTTCAGGTGTAGCTCATCGGCGTGGCTTCTCTATATTCATTGTCGTTCGGGAGGGAGAGTCGAGTGTTTAGCAGCACACAGCTGTGAGATCCGGCCACCGCTGTCGACGTGGATTCGTATCGTCAGTCACAGGTCACTGTCGGGGCTTCGCCTCAAGGTGGTCTCCCGGCATGTGGTGCTCCTCTCTTCCGCCGCTCCGTTCGGTCTTGGCGTGCGGTTAGCTGTTCGGCACTCCCCTCGTCTCAGAGTGTGTGCATGGACTTGGGGAAAACCCACTATTTCTGGGATAAGCAGCATAAAATGTTTTGTACTTTTTTGGGGGATCTTGCCAGGTATTTGTGAGCTGGATTGGCCACTGTTGGAAACAGAATGCTGGGCTTGATGGACCTTTGGTCTGTCCCAGTATGGCAATACTTAGGTACTTATGTGATCAGGATCAGGGTTCCACGGTCTTGCTTCAGTTTCAACAAAGTTTTTCCTTTTAGAGGTATTGGAGGATACGCATACAGAAGTCCTGTCCCCCAATTTAGAAGGAAGGAATCTGATGCTAGTCTTTCGTGGGCCTGAATCCTGGAACAAAACTAAGGGACCTTGTGATTGAGTTGAGTGGTGAAAAGATCCACCGAGGGGATGCCCCACGCTCGTATGATCTTGTGGGCTACACCCAAGTTCAGAGACCACTCGTGAGATTACATTACCCTGCTCAGCCTTTTCGGCCAGGCTGTTGTTTACACCTGCCAGATATGTGGCTTGGAGAAACATGCCATAACAGCGTGCCCACAGCCACATCTGAACGGCTTCCTGACACAGAGGGCGAGATCCGGTGCCCCCCCACCCCACCCCACATGTTGGTGTAATACATTGCAACCTGTCTGTTTGAACTAAAATAATTTGGTTGGACAGCCAATCTCTGAAATTGTTTAGAGCATTCCAGATCACGCGAAGCTCCATCTACATGAGCCCCACCCCAAGAATGATGCATCCGTCATCAGCACTTTTTGCAGCTGAGGAATTTGATATGGAAGTCCCAAGGTCAAACTGGACCAAACTGTCCACCAATGAACAGAGCGTACCAGATCGGGGGACACTCAGATGACATCTTCAAGACTCCTTATGGCTTGATACCATTGAGAAGCAAGGGTCCATTGAGCAGATCTCATGTGAACACGTCATGGGTGTAACATACACTGTGGAAGCCATGTGGCCCAACTACCTCCACATCTGCCGAGCTGTGACCTGCTGCGATGTCCAAACCTTGGACGTGAGGAACAGTAGGCTGTCCACACGCATCTACAGAAAACAGGTTTGAACTGTCCGTGTATCGAGCAGGGCTCCTATGAATTCCAATTGTTGGACAGGACAGAGATGGGACCTGGGGCAGCTGTTAACATGGCAACAGTTAATGCAGTGAAGAACAAACAGTAGAGTGATCAACATGACACTTCCAAAAACACCAGGGAGGCCAGTGGTAAAAAGTGATTCTTTATTAATAAAAAAAGACTCAACACGGAGTCGTGTTTCGGCAAACCACGCCTGTCTCAGGAGTCTATAAATTAGAATAAGATACATAATTTTAGTACATAAAAGCATTGAACATGTTGTAAAAATGTAAAAAAATAATAACAGCATAAGAACGTAAAAAAGATACATATACATTAAGGTGCTAATTATTGAATTATAAAATTATAAATATAATATAAACGGTATTAAGCTGACAAAAACACAAGCGCAGAAGAACTAGTTCTGGGAAGTTAATGCAGTGCAAAACTTTCTTGTTGTGTCATTTCCGTGTCATTTAAGGGAATTTTCATTTTGTTCGGGGGTCGGCATTTTTTGTTATGAAGCAGTGTTGTTTTAGAGAGCAAACTCTTTTACGAAGATGTGTGCATTATTCTCAAAGAGTAAACACTCTTTCGGAAAGAGTGCACCCGCCTTGCAAATACTGAAAACAACCTGAAATGACGTGGAGAATGTTGGTGACATTTCCCATGTTGTTTCAAATGAATGCACATTCCTGGTTGACATAGGTAATGTCTGCATTAATCACTTAAGAATCCTTTTACTAAGGCACGCTAACAATTAGCGTGAGCTACATGTCGCAGATCCTATTGTGTACCTATGGGCTATACAGCACTTACTGCTGGATTCTCTGTAGCGTGTCTAGCGTTCCGTGCTAAAATCTAAGAGCATTCCATAACAATGTGCGTAACTTAATTGGCTTAACAAGCTAATCAACGTTGATAAGAAGCCAAAATGAGCACTAATTGGCAATAATTAGAATTTATGCGCACAACTTCGCCTACATTCTAATGTGTGCAGTTGAAAAGGGGCATGGTTATGGGCAGAGAAATGGGTGTTTCGTGGGCATTCTAAAATTTACACATATAGTTATAGAATGTGGCCCAGTGCGTGCAAATCTTTGCAAATCTATTGTGTGGTATGCTTTTGGACATGGCACATTTGAACCAAGATGAGAATGTACTCTTTATCATTTTTGTTGACTACAAGTGTGATTAACCTTAAGGTTTTCATGTTGACATAACCTAGAATATGCGCTTTATAATCATATTGACTAATTGTTCCCAAATGTATTTCACAGACATGAACATTGTTTTTCAGACATCACTCCATAAAGCATATGACTCAATAATTTTCTGATTGCTATCAACGCTACAGCTGAGACATAGAGTTGTTTCAAGCTTGGGGCAGTGCTACTATCCCATAATCATTTATCAATCTATTATGCAGTCTTTTGCAACATGTTGTACCTGTAGGCCATTCCAATTGGACTGTAAGTTCTAGGTTTTATCTCCTCTGCGTTACTGGATTACTTATGTTACTTTAATTTTTAGAAAGAACTAAAACATGGTACATTTTTGCAATTAGCATTGCCTCTCTATAATTGTAGGGATCATCGGTCATGGGATTTTCTTTAGAAATATAAAGACATCCTGTTTGTGTTCATACAGGAAAGATTGACAGGTCCTACTGATGGTTTTTTAATGTGTATATGCAAATATGTATCATTCATTTCCAAAATTATGGATTGATTTTCATCTTTGATATTGTGTTTAGTTCATTAGGCACAGCTTTAACGTCCTTATATACTGTTTCTGCAGCTGCTTGGATTAACAGGTGCTTGAGCGCAATCCAGACTGTTTTTCTTTCAGTTGATGCAGGCTGTGTTTTTTTAAATTTCTTTTACAGACAAGCAGAGGTTGTTTCGGAAGAATGAAAAACTATTTCATTTGAAGCCTAGTTGTTCTCAATAAAACAGTATATTTCAGCATGAAAAAAAGGGATTTTCATATGAGTTTTCCAAAAACAAAATCAGATTAAAAAAAAAACTATTAAAGTACTTTGGTAAAAATGTCACTTTCAGTGGGCCTAGGAATGTGTAGTAGTAGTGGCATAAAGATAGATCTTAGTATTTTTTCAGGGAATGACAAGAAACCTATAAGATGGCAACCTGCCTTGCAAAAAGAGACTGTGGAGATCATTTTAAAAGCATTTACATTTGGAAATAACGGCATTTACACATACAGATTGTAAAGCATGACCAAAACTGGGTTTTTTTTCAGTTTCAGCCAAAACTAAAACTGCCACCAAAACTGTTTGTCCGTTTTTCTGCTGAATCCGAAAATGTAGCCCAAACTAAGTGCTTGATTTTGGCCGAAAACTGCAAAAGAAACTGAAACAATAGAAAAAGGCCTGAGTCTGGTTGTACCCTATTGCCCATAGCAGGAACAGTTAAAACACAATTGGTTACTTGAAGCTGGAATGCGTAGGAGAGACTGCTCTAAGGTAAATAGGCTGCTTGGAGGGAAGTTATATTATGCATGTTATTTCAATGCAGTCTCAGAACCTTAAGTTGTTCACCTTTTCAAACTGTTTTGCTAGTAAATGAATTGAATATGAATCTCTTTGTATCTGGGTTCTGTTTGGTTTGATTCTGGTACACGGATTGCACTCTCAGGTCCATTTACTAAACGTTAGTCTTGCTCATAGCAACAGCAGTTAGAGAGCACTTTTTTTGTTGCCGAAGATAAGCTTCTTTTGCTACTGGAGTTGAGCTGCTGCTGCTCCTTTTGCTGCCAGAGCTGGTGAACTGCTTCTTTTGCTGCTGGAGGTGAGCTCCTCTTCTGGGGCAGGGGGATGGGGTGGGGTTTCAGCAACCGCCGTAAACAAGAGACCAGTTTCGGCTGTAACCAAAACCCTGCAGAAAGATGTTTGCAGAAACAGAAACTTGCCAAAAACAGCTTGTCAAGTTGGTTTTGGTACCAGAACTGAAACCGAACCCAAATTTCGGTTGGGCTCTAACAGATTGCATATATGTGTAAATAGCAATTTCAGGAAATTGCAATTTCCACATGTAGATGTGCTAAGACTAAGAAATGTCAAGGAAGTATGCACTTTGCGGCACAAACAATTTATCAATGTGGTTTTCATTTTGCAAGAGGAACACACAAATGTGTTAAAAAAACTTTCCCATTTACTTTTGCACCTCCTTTGAGGCATGTATTAGTTTCATGAATATGTTCTTTTTGGCCAGGGCTTGAAATGAGAGGGAGTAATTGTTCTTAGCTCTCTGAAGGCCCCTTTAACTAAGCCATGTAGGTGCCTATGCATGCCCAACGCACGCCAAAATGGACTTACCGCCCGACTACTGCGTGGCTCTTGCGGTAATTTCCTTTTTGGTGCGTGTCTGTTACGCACGTCTGAAAAATCATTTTTATTTGCTGATGCGCGTCGTGAATGCACACCAAGTGGCATCTGATGCACATAGGTCCTTATCGCCCAAGTTCTTTACCGCTAGGTCTATGACTGGCAGTAATGTCTGAGACCCAAAATGGCCACGTGGCAATTTTGATTTTGCTGCACATCCATTTTTTGGGGTGAAAAAAAGAGACCCAAAATGGATGCGTTGCAATTTTGATTTTGATAGACATCCATTTTTGGGAAAAAAGAGGCCTTTTTTACAGGTGAGCGGAAAAAAGATTCTACGCATGCCCCAAACCCATGCCTACACTACCATAGGCCATTTTTCAGCACTCCTTTGTAAAAGGACCCCTGATTTTCTTTTTTCAGCATTTAAAATGCAAATAATTCACCTTTCGGGGCTTTGCTCCTAACTTGGCTCCATTTCTATATATAATTATCTGAAATGGGTCCCTAGATGTATAGTTGCCAGCATTTATACATGACGTTGTTAAAAACTAGCACTTTCACAGGGTGGCAGCACCGGTGGTTAGGAGGTGGGGCTAGTGGTTGGGAGGAGGGGCTAGTGCTGAACAGACTTCTACAGTCTGTGCCCTGAAAATGGTAGATACAAATCAAGGTCAGGTATACATATATTAAGTAGCGCATGTGAGTTTATCTTGTTGGGCAGACTGGATGGACCGTACAGGTCTTTTTCTGCTGTCACCTATTATGTTACTATACCATGTTACTATCTATACATGGAAAATTTATTTTATTTATTTAATAGGATTTATTTACCACCTTTTTGAAGAAATTCACTCAAGGTGGTGTGCAGCAAGATGCTGAGAGATGCCACTCTTTTTGTGTACACGTAGGTTTGTGAAATGACTTTTTTGCCATAAATTTTCTTTATAAATATTGAACAAAAGATTCTATGTTCAGAAGAGCCTTTTGTAAAATGCTGGTGGAAATGCTTATTGTTTATTAGATTCTTGTTATACTGCCTTTCTGTGGTACAACCAAAGGGGTTTATATATTGCAAACTGTTCCCATATTGAGTTCTTTTGCACAATGGGGCTTCACATCTCCCATACTAGGGTGAATTTGATATATGGCACCCAAAAATACTCTTTCATAAACTGTGCTTAAAGTTAGGCGCAGTGTATAGAATAGTGCTTACACTCAGGACTTGTGCCTAACATTAGGCATGACCATTACACTAACTGAAATGTGGTGCAAATGTATGCACCTAAATTAGGTATGTATCCCCATTATTCTTTGGATGGAAGAATAATAATAATTATTATTCTGGATGGAAGGATGACCTTCCATCCAGAAATGGCTCTAAATCTTCCCGAACTTATCTTAACTTACATCTTCCTAATTGCAAAGGACTTAAGTACAAAACATACTAAGCGTCTAACTTCTCTGTCATAGGCAGCCAACTCTGGAACGCCTTACCAAGATCCACTGGAATAGTAAATGACCATTTACCCTTCCGGAAGCTGCTAAAAACTTACCTCTTCAAGCAAGCCTACACAAATGAACTGACTTAAAATAGAAATCCACCTCTGTTACCCAAATCAGACTATGAAGACAGAACCTGGAATATTCTCCCCATTCTATCCTTTGTAAGTCCATCCCTCTTCCAGCCCCTCACTATACACTCTTCCTTCTAAACATCACACTATTCCCAATACATACCCTCCTCCTATTCCCTACCTTTACCATCCTCCTCTCCCTTGTTCAACCAACTTACCCACATCCAGTTGACCACCTCTTTATTCACTATATTATAACTGTATCCATTCTATGTTACTTTGTAAACATGAAATACTTTGTAAGCTGCACTGAGCCTGGTATAAGCGGGAAAGCGCGGGGTATAAGCGTTACAAATAAATAAATATAAATAAATATTCTATAACAACGTTCGTAAATGCTGAGAATGTCCCCGTTCTGCCCATGACCTTTCCATTTCTGTGCCTTTTTTTTACTCACGCATAAAATTTAGGTGTGGATCCTGTACCTAAATTTATGCATACAAGTTCCAATTAAATCTAATTAGTGTCAATAATTGCTTGTTAAAATATCAGTTCTTGGCACTAATTGGCTTGTTATTCAGTTCAATTGCATGTGCAAATTAGGCATGTGCCCAAATTTACGTGTGCAATTTTTGGCAACTTTCATAGAATTAGGGTGAATATTTATCTGCAGGATAATTTTGCGAAGCAATAGTTTCCTACTCTTTCCAAATTCATCAACTCAGTTATCCCACTAGCAGACCCTCAGGATCTATCTAGTATGCCTAACTTAGTCATATTTTATTTTCCGAACAAGACTGTGCATATCCAGAAAGAGTTCTGCACTCCGATCCAATTCCCCCTCTTGAGGAACTTCCATTGACCTTCTATCACACTCATGCATCAAAGTGTACCTTTGTGGCCTTTAACCCCAAGACCTTACAGAGTTTAGAAAGAGTCTTATCTATGAACTCTTCCATCTCTTCCTCTAACCTTAGCCATCTTGGCTGATCAAGAATCCTGAACTTAGAATGTTACCATACATCAATTCAATGGTAAATTTAAGCTTATCGTATAGGGGAATCAAGTTAGGATTCATCTGCTGCTCAGAAAAGCAATGCATCGCCAATTTCTTATTTCTTACTTTCAGCCAGTACTGAATCTTCCATTCATGTCAAAAATCATAGAAAGTGTGGGATCATTACAACCTAGGGGCTTTTCCCTAAATAATCAGGGATTTGACCTGGCTGTGCTACTGAATTGGCACTTGTGGCTAATATAAATGACATACTTACCAAACTTGGAGGAGGAAAAGGTGCTTTTGTAGTTTTCTTCGACATGAACATGACCTTTGACTTGGTAGGTCATACCCTGCTGCTCACTAGACTCATTGACACAGACCTGGAGGTTTTAGCTGGTTTCATTCCTTTCAGGAGCACTGAACCTTTTGTGTACACTGGAATTCCAACATGTCAGTTGCTTGTCCAAGTGTGCTGTGGCATTCCTCAAGGCTCCATCTTAGCTCCCACTGTTTAGAGCTTTGAGTTTAGTATGTACTGGTGGCATTCAACTTATTTTACACTGATAAACTATTGTAGTAGAACACCAGTAGAAATTATTATAAAGAACAAAATTATTAACCACATAGATAAACACAGAGGAGCATTTTTGATATGACGTCCAAATCTGACTTTGGACATTTTGCCAAACACATCCAAAAATTCAGTAGTGAACATGGCCATTTTCAAACCTGAAAAACATCTATCTTTTTTTTTTTAATGGCCATTTGCTAGACATTGTTGTGCTCAGTGCATCTATCTTTTTGGACCATTTTTGCAAAAAAAAAAAAAAAAAAAAATGTCCAAGTGAAAAACGCACAAAATCAAGCCTTTGGGATTTAGCAGAAGCCAGCATTCTTAGTAGACTGACTACACAGACATCCCAGCAAAGCAGTGGAGCACCCTGGTGGGCACTGCGGTGCACTTTAAATAAAAAGTCCCAGCTATTCATAGGAAATGGGACTTGATATACCACTTTTCTGTGGTATTTTGCAACTACATTCAAAGCGGTTTAATTATATATAGGTACTTATTTTGTACCTGAGGCAATGGAGGGTTAAGTGACTTGCCCACAATCACAAGGAGCTGCAGTGGGAATTGAACCCAGTTCCCCAGAATCAAAGTCCACTGCACTAACCACTAGGCTACTCCTCTACTCCTTGTTGCCCTCTAAAACCCACCAAAAACATACTGTACCTAACTATACACCACTACAATAGCCCTTATGGCTGCAGGTGTCACCTATATGTGAGTACAGTAGATTTTTGGTGGATTTTGGAGGGCTCACACTTTCCACCACAAGTGTTACAGTTATAGTATATATTCGTCACAAGGGAAACCTAAAAGTTAGGAGAATTTCTCATTGCTGCTGCAAATTCAGAAGATCTAAGGCAAAGCCGCATGTATCCAAAATGTATATTTTCGAAAGAAAAATCCAGTTGTTTTTCTAAGATGTAATCTATCCTCTGCCTAGTGTATACTGTCTGAGGGTGAAAATGATCCATTAAGGACCAAATTCTATATATGGTGCTAAACAAAATTAGCGCTGAAGGAAAACACACTTAGGCGTTTTCTGTAAACTCTGCCAAAAGTTAAGTGCAGTTTATAGAATATGCCTAAATCTTTCCACTCGACTAGAATTTAGGAGCAGCCAATAATGCCAATGAACACCTGGTGTAAATGCCCATGCCTAACTTTAGGCGTCTATAACATTGTGTGAAAAATTTTGGAAATGCCCATGACCCACCCATGTTCCTCAGACAATGTATAAACAGTCCAATTTATTGAAGATTCCAAATCAATAAAATAACTCAAAGAGATTTGACACAGCTGTGTTTCGGCTAACTGGCCTGCCTCAGGAGTCTTTATACTCTTTTGTAACAATCTTGTTCTGCAAACAGTATCTCTCAGTTCGTTTCCAGAGTGAAACTCCATTTGTAGAGCAAAGCTCAATAAGCTGCGTGGTGCAGGAGCGGTAGTATAATGTAGCCTGAAGACCTTTTTTGAGTTATCTTCGCTGTGCTCTTTGTGTGTTTGGACTTGCGAAGATTTTGTTCTTCTGCGTTCACATCCACCCATGTTCCTCCCATAGCCATAAGAAAACCAAATCCAAAGAATATCACAATATGAAAACATAATCATTACAAAACATGAGAAAACAAAAGAACATCACATTATAAATAGAAGAAGGTCTAATATAATTATCACCCTAAAACTACATTTTCATCTGGTTGCACATGACATATTTTAACAGCTAAAGGTATGTCCAAGTGGCAAACTGTGGGGAAGTGAGTTGCCACAAGAGTTGGCATTATCTGCTTCAGTTTTGCTAAAAACGTCCAAAAATTGAGGAGTGAACATAGCCATTTTCGAACATGAAAGACATCTATCTTTTTGGTTTGAAAATTGCCTTTTTCTAGATGTTTTGTTCTCAGTGCATTGTTCTTTTGGGACCATTTTGGAAAATAAAACGTCCAAGAGAAAAATGCCTCAAAATCAGCCATTGGGATGTCTGGGGGCCATCATTCTTAGTAGACTGGCCACGCAGGCATCTGAGCAGAGCAATGGGGCACTGCAATAGTCTTCACATAAAAGGCTCAGGCACCTATCTCACCACAGTCCCCTTATATTTTATTATGAGCCCTCCAGGAGCAGAAAAATACCTACTGTACCTCACTGTACACAACTCCAATAGCTCTCAAGCTTGCAGGCCTGGGTCCGCTTCTCTACAGCCCACTGCACTGACCACTAGGCTACTCCTGGGACTTGCTTGCTGGTCTATTAGGAATGGCCATCATATGTGACGCTGTCATAGAGCCTAGTATGTACTGTAACTGTCACATTTTAGGGGGCTGGGAGGGGGTCAGTGACCACTGGGGGAATAAGAAGGGATTATTTCTTAATCCCTCTAATGGTCATTTGGTCATTTAGAGCATTTTGTGGTCACATAGCTGTGATTGAAAGACGTGTAGCCAAAAACATTTAAATTTTGGCCCTAGAAGCTTTCATTTTGTTCCATTATTGCATAAAAGGTCTATCTTTTGGTACTGCCCATGTCCCACCCAAAACACGCCCCCTTGAAATTTGGATGAACTGTGGAGCAACACGTCTAAAATCAGGGTGTAAAAATCACAAATTGGACGTATTTGAAAGAAAAACATTCTTTTGCCACCTTATGAAAGTTTTTTGGACTTTTTTTTTATTTGAAAATGATCCCCTTAGGTTACGTTTTGGTAAATTGTTTCATGTACTGGGAATATATTACTAATAGCACCCTTTTAATTTTTGTTGGTCCACAGTGCTTGATAATGGTGACATATTTTTAAAGTATTCTAGATTGGTTTGCAGTCAATGAATTAGTTAATTAATTCATTAATTGGAAAAGAACTGAGGCAATGGTAATTTATCATGATCTTAAATGGGCCTTTTACAAAGGTGCGCTAGCATTTTTAGCGCGTGCTAAAAATAAGCATGCGCTATATGCTAGAGATGCCCATATATTCCTATGGGCGTTTCTAGCGTTTAGCGTGTGCTAATCATTAGCCATGCTAAAAATGCTACCGCGCCTTTGTAAAAGACCCCCTTTAGTTATATACATCCAGATAAGCCATTCAGAATATAGTGCAACATTTAGGCATAGTATTTGACTCTCATTTATCATATCAAGTACAGATGAATATGGCACTTTGTTCAGTATTTTTAAATTTAAGTATGATATGTGAATTTTGATCATTATTGGGCCCTGATTATTTCCAGATGGTGGTTAAGCTGTTATGTTTCATTTTGTTATTGCAACATTTTATATGTTGGATAACCACACTTTATTGCCTGTCCTTTGTTTTCCCCAGATCCATTTTAGGTGCACATCTGCCACCCCTGTTGTTTATTTCCTGCTGGGCTATTTGAGAGTGATTGTATAACAGGTCATCTAAGGTTTGGAGGCTAAGTAGGTGCCTATTTTATAAAGATACTTGGGGGGGGGGTAGTTACTAATGTGCGTTTTAGGAATAACATACTCTAATTTGCTGAGTGCAAAATCATGCATTTACTATAAAGCACGCTGCAAAATGAGATGAAAAACATGCAGAAGCATGCAAAGCATTTCACTATTATGCAAATCGAATAACACAGCTGTGGTTATTCATGGAAAAATAATTCCAGCTTTGAGGGTGCTTAATGGACGGCTTGAACCATAGTGATAGTACTGTGAAATTACTGCTAGGAGTCAACTAACACCATTTTGAACCCAGAGTCCAATGGGGCAGGAATGACTGGGGATTACTCCCATCCCGTTCACTGGATACCAGGGAAACCCCTGATAGGTCCTGGGAGGGCTTTGAGGGATTGAGGGCCTGACTTTGGAGTGGAGGAGTATTCTAATGGTTAGTGCAGTGGGTTAAGAACCAGGGGAACCAGGCTGGATTCCCGACACTGGGCAAGTCATTTAGGGGCCCTTTTAGTAAGGTGTGGAGGCCTAATGTGGGCCTACCGTGCTCTATAAAGGGTACTACTGTGGAACACACTGAGGCGTCCCGTGGTACTTTCCTGATCATTGTGTGCTAATTCTATGCTGGAAAATATTTTTAATTTCCCAGCATGGGGGGCATCCCCATGGGGGGAGAGTAGGTGTGTCTATACTAATCAGGTAGCATGGACACCTTACTGTGTTCTACCCGGTTAATACGGGAGTAGCACGGGAGCCGGTAAGGGCTCTTGCAGTAATGGCCACATGTTACTGGGGAAATTAGCGCGTGACCATAGGAGCCAACTTTTCAAAATTATTGGGGGTGCTAAGCACAATGGAAATTACCCCTCCCTGGACACATACAAGGAATTTTCTCAATATTGGGAGTGCTCAAGCACCCACAGCACCCACAGAGTCGGCTCCAATGCGTGTGACCATTACAAAAAGATATACCATGGTGGCCATTTTACTGCTACACTAAAAGTGGCCTCAGTGTGTGGAAAACCCACACTCTGACACCAGTGCCAGCCACTTTTTAGCCCGGCTTGTAAAAGGACCTCATAACCCTCTATTGCCCGAGGTGCAAAATAAATACCTGTATATAATATGTAAACTGCTTCGATTGTAACCACAGAAATGTGGCATATCAAATCCCATCCCCTTTCTATCCCCAGGGAGGGGCTCTGAGGGTGGTGGTTGGGGGCCTGCCATATTAAAATGAATGTCTGAAACAAACTAAAAACAAAATGCATGAAAACTGTGAAAAAATCTGAACATAAACCAAGCATTTTTGGGCCATATATGTTTTGCAATATGATCTGCTGAATCTAAATTGGCAGGGCAGCTGCCATTCAGCAAAGGGAAAACTATATTTCATAGATAGGGAAGGGCTGATCTATTTTGGTACATACTGATTTTCAGATCATCTGCTCATCATACTTTGTACTTTGTTACGCATTCCCAATTATTTGTTTAGACTCTAAAAAGCAACTTTCAGACAGACCATACTGAAACGGAGTCATCTTGAACTCTTGACTGGCAGGTTTTGCATCAATTTTCAAAGGGAAAATATACAATGAATTTCCCTTTGAAAAATGCATCAGATGTCAATATGCTGTAAAAGGACATGCAAAGATGTGAAAAAAGAGACTATCCACCTTATAATTGAAAGAGAAAAACGCCTAGATTTCGACCCAAATCGGGAGATAGACGTTTATCTCACAAAAGCGAATAAATCGGTATAATGGAAAGCCGATTTTGGACGTTTTCAACTGCACTCCATCGTGGAAGCGTACAAAGTTGACGGGGGCGTGTCGGAGGTGTGGCGAAGGTGGAACTGGGGCGTGGTTATCGGCCGAGGAGAGATGGGCGCCTTTTGCCGATAATGGAAAAAAAGTATGCGTTTGTAGCTAGAATTTAGGGCACTTTTCCTGGACCCTGTTTTTTCACGAATAAGGCCCCAAAAAGTGCCCTAAATGACCAGATTACCACCAGAGGGAATCGGGGATGACCTCCCCTGACTTCCCCAGTGGTCACTAACCCCCTCCCACCACAAAACATGATGTTTCACAACTTTTTATTTTCACCCTCAAATGTCATACCCACCTCCCTGGCAGCAGTATGCAGGTCCCTGGAGCAGTTGTTAGGGGGTGCAGTGGACTTCAGGCAGGTGGACCCAGGCCCATCCCCCCCACCTGTTACAATTGTGTTGCTTAATGCTTAGTCGTCCAACCCCCCCCCCCCAAACCCACTGTACCCACATGTAGGTGCCCCCCTTCACCCCTTAGGGCTATAGTAATGGTGTAGACTTGTGGGCAGTGGGTTTTGAGGGGGGTTTGGGGGGCTCAACACACAAGGATTTATTCGTTTTTGAGCTGGACGCTTTCATTTTCCATTATCACTGAAAAACAAAAACGCCCAGCTCACAAATTGTCGAATAAAACATGGACGTCTATTTTTTTCGAAGATACGGTTCGGTCCGCCCCTTCACGGACCCGTTCTCAGAGATAAACGCCCATGGAGATAGACGTTTTCGTTCAATTATGCCCCTCCACGGGGCCAATTCTATAACTTGGTGACAAGATTTAGGTGCCACAACAGGGCGTGCTTAGCACCAATTCTATAATGGTATTTAGATGTGCCTAAGTCACTATAGAAACTAATGCAAAGCCGTGCTAGCATGCCAAAATTTAGTTGCATCTACTTATGACAGATGGCTGTTGCAAGCCGGCATGCCTAAATGTGCATGCATGGCAAGTTACTCCTCTTTTGTGTGTGGAACATTGGCTGCCCAATATCCATCAAATCATTTTCAAAATTCTTGTGCTAGTTCACAAAATTTACTCTTCAGTTACTCCTTCCTATCTCTCTCGATATCTTACTTCTTATGTTCCCTCCTGATTAGGGTTACCATATTTGCTGTGACAAAAAAAAGAGGACACAAAATATAATTCAGCTGTGCCCCTTGTTACACTCCCACCCCACCACACCACATCTCTGCACTGCAGTGTCACCTTGACACCCTGAAGAAAGCCAGACTCCCTCCTTCTCCCCCCATGTATGTTCCCTCCACAATCCTTTTTCCAGCCTCCCTCCACCCACATTTTTTTACAGCTCCCTCCCTGAAGTCTCACAAGGCCGCTGCTTGAACTCTTGGCAGCCATTTTGAAGTGACGCCCCAAAGAAGCCACTAGACCATCATGGTAAAACTGCACTGGCTCCCACTCAAAGAACGCATCACATTCAAACTCTGTACCCTAGTCCATAAAATCATCCATGGTGACGCCCCAGCATATATGTCAGACCTAATAGAACTACCACCCAGAAATGCAAAAAAATCTTCTCGCACATTCCTTAACCTTCATCCTCCCAAGTGCAAAGGCTTGAAATACAAATCAATGCATGCATCAACCTTTTCATATACAAGCACACAGCTCTGGAATGCGCTGCCACGCAACCTGAAAACGGTCTATGAATTGACCAACTTCCGCAAACTACTGAAAACTTATCTCTTTGACAAAATATATCATAAAGATCAACACGTATAACTGCACTATCTCTAATATATCCAGAAATGTTCTTTAATGTCTTTTGCTTTAAAATCACCATGTATTTCACCACCATGTAACCCAAAACCCTCTGTTAAACCAATTGTTTGTTCTCGTCTACCTCCATCACCCTTGAAGAATTGTAAGCCACATTGAGCCTGCAAAGAGGTGGGATAATGTGGGATACAAATGCAATAAAATAAATAAATAAATAAAATGGCACAAGAATAAGGCACAGGAGGGGAAGGGAGGACAGGACACTGAAGGCCTGCCCATTCACCAGCCTGCTTCTCCGTCTGCAAACCCTGACAAATGAGCAGACTGGCAAAACCCGCCTGGACGCCTTGCAGTGTCCTCAAAAAGAGGACATTTCTGGGTAAAACCGGACCTATGGTAACCCTACTCCAGATCACTAAAGTATTCTCGATCCAATTCTCTTGTTATCCCCTCATTTCATCAAATCTGTTACAATTCTATTCATACTAAGACCTTCAGCATTGTAGGTCCAACATTATAGAATAGACTTTCCTTCTTGCTCGGTCCAGAGTCATCACTTTCAATTTTCCGTTTTGCTCTTAAAACCTTTCTCATTTGAGATGCTTTCAGCTCCTAGATTAACTACCAAGCTAGGCTATTAGAGAAACTACCTGCATCTTCTCTTTTATTTCCTATTTTTTCTTGATTACTATTTACAATGGTGTTCCCTTTATTCGCGTCTTTTATTTCATTCTAATTTTATTTGATTCTTTTTTCTCTTTTTTTGTTTTAAAGAATGTAAAAGCTCTGAAAGCTATATCTCTAAGGTGGTATATCAACGTTTTTAATAAACCTAAACTGACAGTATTCTATAAGTTGTGTGCATCATTTTGTGACACACCTATTGCCCACCCGTGCTCAATGGTGCACCCTTTGCAATTCAGCGCCATATTTTTTACACCAATTTTTCAGCACCATATACTGAATCCAACCCTTTATGTGGATAAAATGTGTTTTCCCCTTGGAAATCAGCTTTCAGAATTGCTCTGAGTAAACACATTTTGTTCTGTTTTACTGCTGGCCTCCCCCCCCTTCCCCAATTATTAAGCATGTTTTGTTCCATGTGATTGTGCCTGTTGTCAAGGTTCTGTGGTCTGTGTGTCCTCCTTGTACATTGCACTGATGGATAAAGGAATTGGTATTGGTGGTGAGACCTTCTGCTATCAAGGTTAACCTGGGACCTTAGCTCTAGTACAAGGGAGACATTGCAGAGGCTGTGGGCTCTGTGTGGTGACATAGCTGCAAACACTGTCTCTGTTCTTTTTCTGGCTGTGGTCTGACATCAGCAGCCATCTCCACTACCGCCGAACCCATGGTGGCATAAGTTGACAAGTTAGCAGGACCACCAGCCCCCACTGGCAGAGATTGGCCTGAACCCATGACAGCACAGACTGAAGTGTCAGTGGGCGTCTCCAGCTCTGCTTGGAAAAGGAAGGAAGAGATAGGAGCAGATGAGGGTTCAGGAAGGAAGGGAATGAGATGAAAGGGGAACAAAGGGGAAATAGGGGAGATGGAGTGGAAAGGGCAAAGTGAGAGGCAGGAGGTGAGAATGGCGAGGGGGAAGGGAAAAGAAGGGGTCTGAGAAAGCAGAGGGAAGGAATGAAGTAAGGAAGAGCTCATGCATATTCATACTTCTCCATATTTGCTCTGCCCTACACCCACAGTACTCACAGACCTCCTGTCTCCATGTTCTCTACACTCAGAGGCATATCTTACATTCCCCATGTACTCATAGGCTCTTTCCACATCCCCTACACACAGAGTCATTCTCTCTCATACTCAGATAGACCACTACAGCTACCCCAGCACTCATGCACAAGCCACACTCCTCCACGCCATTCCTCCACACTAACCATAACCAAACACCCCCCTCCATACACACACACAACCGCCAACACCCCCCAAAGCCCCTCTACATGCTCCACCCACTCACATATATCCAACTCTCTCCATTCATTAGTCTGTACCAAGGGTTCCCAAACCTGTCCTGAGGAAAACCCAGCCGGTCAGGTTTTTAGGATGGTTTTAAGGATATTCACAATGAATATGCATGAGATTGATTTGACTACCAAGGAGGCAGTGAAAGCAAATAAATCTCATGAATATTTATTGTTGATATCCTGAAAACCTGATTGGCTGGGTTTCCCCCAGGACAGGTTTGGGAATCACTGGTCTATGCCCTTGTGCCTCCAAACCTAAATAAATATGTCCCCTCACAACTCCAGTCACACAGAGAACTCTCCCACACATACACACTCCATATAAATAAACACAACTAGTGTCAAAAACCAAAAACATATTACATTTTCAAGCCTGTAAATAGATAAAGGGAAAACATGCCATTGTGGCCACACTATAATGTGTGCACTTTCCAACTTGTGTATCTAATGGAAGTGAAATGCAAAATTGTTCAAAAGGATATTTAGATGAGGAAAAGCATTTTTGACTTTGTGGTAGGATCACTCCTTAAGTGCACCCTGAAAACTTCTTGCACCTGGTCCCAGATGTTCCTGATATCAGAGGCATAATAAGGTTAGTTTATATTATGATAAGGGAGATAGTATCAGTAGTCTGTAGAGGAGCTTGTCTGAAATCATAAAGTGCTCAATAAAAGGGGTATTTTTTGCCACTATTCACTCCTTTTAACAATGTTTTAAAAATGAGTTAGTGTACACCATATTCTTTCTACCGGCCCATTTTCTTTTCTGTCTTCTAAATGGGTGAAAAAGAAACAAAATTGAAATGACTTGCAATATGTTGCTGCCATTTCCTTCAAGTGACTGCAACATCTCTACAAGTTGATACAATAAGACAGTGTACTAGCCCAGTTATGGCTTTCAGTCAGAATGTGCTTTGTGGCTCAGAACAAATGCATGACATGAATAACAGATGGTAGTGTGGTCAGGGTCATGAAATCTCTATAATGAGCTAACATAGCAACTGCTGGTTTTGTTCTGCACTAATCTTTAACTCATTTGATGGAAAATATATTTACATGTTCTACTGCATATGTTATAGTCATGTTGTAGAACTAAGAAAATACAGCACTGTTTCCTAAATCCGGTCCTCTTTCTGAAGGAAGTGTTGTGGGCAGGGGAGTTAGAGGAAGAGGAAAAATAAGAGATGCCCTTATGAACTGAAGTTGTCAGACCACCGTAAGGTCTGTGAAAGGGTGATGGGACATGCATTCTTACTGCATCTTTCTTCATGATAAAGAGGACTGGGAATGCTGGGAAATGTGATCTTGCAGTGGGATTTTGTGATTGGCTGATGTGCTGTGGTAGCAGTTGCTGCCGTTCCTGGTTAATAGTGGGACTGAGAAGCCTAAAAACTCATAGCCTTGGCAGGGGGTAAGGGGACAAATTCTGCTTTTTGTTTCAAAAGAATAATCCCAATACCACTTAAAATCACTGTTCTCTCTAAGCCGAGTGGCAATCCTCCACCTACAGTCCTGCCAGTGGGGTTGGCTGTTTCACTACCACATTTCCAATAGTGAGGGACAGGCAATCTCTGCAAGACTACAGGGGACCTGCCTGTCCCTAGAAATTGAAAACGCAGTATTGAAGTACCACCCCTCACTGGCAGCAATGCAGCTGGAGGACTCTACTACTACTACTACTTAGCATTTCTATAGTGACTCCTGCTCAGCTTAGAGGGAACAGTGCTTACAGTATGTGGGGTTGTATACTCTGGCTCAGTGGCATAGCTACGTGGGGCCACGGGGGCCTGGGTCCCCGTAGAATTGGCCCTGGACCCCCCTGCCGACGACCCTCTCGACCCCCCCTCCCGCCGCCAACCCTTCCCCGCCGCTGCTCACCTTTGCTGGCGGGGGACCCCAACCCCCGCCAGCCGAGGTCCTCATCTTCCGGCGCAAGGCTTTGTTCTGTTTCTGAGTCTGACATCAGACTCACAGAAACAGAACGAAGCCTTGCAGATCAGCCAGCAACCGCTGGCTGATCTGCAAGGCTTCGTTCTGTTTCTGTGAGTCTGACAATGTGCAAGACGTCAGACTCAGAAACAGAATGAAGCCTTGCGCCGGAAGAAGAGGACCTCGGCTGGTGGGGGTCGGGGTCCCCCGCCAGTAAAGGTAGGTGACGGCGGCGGGTTGGCGGCAGGTTAGCGGCAGGAGGGGGGGTCGAGAGGGTCGTTTGCGGGGGGGGGGGGGTCAAAGGTGGTGGTGGTGGTGGTGGTGGCGGCAGCAGTGGTCGGTAATGGCAGGGGGGTGGCAGCGGCTCTGGGGGGGGGGGGCTTAAATGTGCCCCCTCATCTCAGGCTCTGGATACCCCCCCCCCCCCGCCGAAGTCTGGCTATGCCCCTGCTCTGGCTTCACCTCTTTTGGAACGATACACTACCCATATTGTGGGCTGATATTCAGTCATAGCATAACCAAATAAAATTAGCCAGGCAAGCTATCGCATTCACTTACTATTCAAGCCAGCTCCACTGGATATACTGACCCAAAATTAGCTTGATAAGACATCTGGTTAACTTCAGTGCAGTCTTATCTGGAGAACTTTGAGTGGATAACACTGGTTAAAATTTAACCATGCTCCCAGCATGTCTCTAACTTTGTCCATTTTTAACTGCTGTGTGCAGAAGTCAGTTTAAAATGAAATGTAACAGCCTAATGTTATTTTTGAGGTTCTTAAAGCAAAGTTTCTTGTCCATACTGTCTTTATAAAGAGCTTTACCATAGACTTTCCTGCTCATTCTATAACAGGGTGCCTAAAATTAGGTGCCATCCCCTGGATTTTATATAAAGCATGGCAAGTGGCAAATATTAAATTGGGTATGTGCCCAATTTACACATACGCCTTAATTGAGTAATAAGCCAATCATCACTAATTGGCAATAATTGGAATTTAAGCACGTTTGTTTTTTGGCCTATTCTAAAAAAAGGTGCGCGTAAATTTTAACTGTGCGTAGCTGAAAAGAGGGCATGGCCATGGGAGGAGCGTGGGTGTGTCAGGGGTGTTACTCAGATTTATACGCGTGGTATATAGAATTTGGAGGAATGTGCCTACACCTGGATTTCAGTGGCGTAAATGGCAGCACCTAAATGTAGACGCATTCCCTGGCCCTATGTGCTATTCTAACTTTAAAGAGCAAAAACAAAAAAGTACCAGGAGCCTTCAAAAAAACAGGAATAAAACCTTTAATCATGTATTTCGAGGAACAAATCTTTGAATGGACCCGACACGGTCCGTGTTTCGGCGCTGAGTGCCTGCATCAGGGGTCGCGAAGTGTAGCAGAGTATGCACGGCTGTATTATAAAATTCAGTACGTTTGATGGAAGCAATACGCTGCGCCTCCGTGCTGTCCCTTCGCATAAAATCAAGCAGAGAAATACTCTCATGAACAAACTCCTCTAGTCACAAAATCAGTAACGCAAAACCGTGTCGGGTCCATTCAAAGATTTGTTCCTCAAAATACATGATTAAAGGTTTTATTCCCCTTTTTTGACGGCTCCTGGTACTTTTTTGTTTTTGCTCTTTGGACTTTTGTTTGTACTTTGCTCTCTCTCTTTTCTGCACTATTCTAACTTTAGGCACAGTTTATAGAATAGCACTAAGTGCTTTTGTGGATATGTCTATATTTTAGACACCATGTACAGAATCTGGCACCATTTATGTGGGGATGTTATAGAATATTATTTGTGTAAATATTATATAATATTATTACATTGTTTATTATAATAATAACTCGTAAAAGAGGCTCTATACCTGCCTTTCAGAAAACATGGTCGTCTCTAGATTACTACTACTACTACTTAACATTTCTAGAGCTCTACTAGGGTTACGCAGCGCTGTACAATTTAACATAAAAGGACAGGCCCTGCTCAAAGAGCTTACAATCTAAAGGACAAGTGAGTAGTCAATTCGCTAGGGGCAGTCAAATTGGGGCAGTCTGGATATCCTGAAGGTAAGAGTTAGGTGCCGAAGGCAGCATTGAAGAGGTGGGCTTTAAGCAGAGACTTGAAGATGGGCAGGGAGGGGGCTTGACGTAAGGGCTCAGGAAGGTTGTTCCAGGCATAGGGTGAGGCGAGGCAGAATGGGCAGAGCCTGGAGTTGGCAGTGGTGGAGAAGGGTACTGAGAGGAGGGATTTGTCCTGTGAACGGAGGTTTCGGGTGGGAACATAAGGGGAGATGAGGGTAGAGAGGTAGTGAGGGGCAGCAGATTGAGTACATTTGTAGGTAAGAAGGAGAAGCTTGAACTGAATGCGGTATTGGATTGGAAGCCAGTGAAGTGACCTTGATTCTCTCCTTATCATTTCCCTCTCTCCCTTATACTTGCAATTTACAGATCTCTCCATTCAGTTTTATGTTTCATTGTACTATATTGTTGCTTAATTGTATTTCATAAGTACATAAGCACTGCCATGCTGGGAAAGACCAAGGGTCCATCGAGCCCAGCACCCTGTCACCGACAGCGGCCAAAAGAACAAGCAATTTGTCCCGCCCATCCTAGAAATACTGTATTCCCTTGTCCATTCAATAACATTCTATGGCTTTTTCCTCCAGGAAGCCGTCCAACCCTTTTTTGAAGTCTGCTAAGTTAACCGCCTTAACCACCTTTTTCGGCAGCGAATTCCAGAGTTTAACTACTCGTTGAGTGAAGAAAAATTTCCTCAGATTCTTTTTAAATTTACCACACTGCAGCTTCATTGCATGCCCCCTTGTCCTAGTATTTTTGGAAAGCGTAAACAGATGCTCCACATCGACCCATTCCATTCCACTCATTATCTTATAGACCTCTATCTATCATAATTTCACTATATCAGCAGTGCTATTTCCCTTAAGGTGTTTTCCCTAAATTATATACTGTTTGAAAATTTCATAAATAAAAGCTTAAAAAAATAAAAGAATATTATTATCTGTGTAAGTATGAGCTGGGTGCTCAGCAGTATTCTATAATGTGAGCAAGCAACTTCCTTGGGGGCCATTTTACCAAGCTGCGGTAAAAGGGATCCCGTGTTAGTGGCGGTGGCTGTTTTTGCCATGCGTCAAGGCCCCTTCTCCAGCAGCATGCAAAAAGGCCAAAAAATAAACGGCCATGCGGTATGTTAACACTTGCTGTGCGGCCATTTCGCGAGGAGCACTTACCGCCACCCATTGAGGTGGCGGTAAGGGCTCCTGCGCTAACTGGGCAGCACGCGGCACTGCCTGATTATCACTGGGTAACCCCTGCACTAGAAAATCAGATCTGGAAATGGTACATGCTGGGGGCAGAACTACCACCAGTGCCCATATTAGGCTGATGGTAGTTCTGGTTTGGCGTGCTGAAAGCTTGTTGCCCTTTAGTAAAAAGGCCTCTTAGTAGGTAAATGCGAGGGGAGGTGTACATATCGGCACAGCATGGACAGGACATGAGCATGTCTTCCACTTATGTGCACAATTTATAGAATTCTGTAAGTTGTGAGCATAAATGTCACATTCAGGTACAGGATACACCTAAGTGTACATGCACCAATGTCAACTTGTGCTAGCATTCTATCATGAAATCTGAGTGCCCTGATGTCATTACAGAATTAGTGCTCCATGCACGACATCAAGGCATCCAAATTATGGCATCACTCCCTTTGTTTGTAAAGACATTTGACAGCTCCTTGTGCTCTTGTTGCCAGTGTCTAAGGGTATACTCCATGTTAGAAATATCCATGATTCAGCTGTTAGCAAAAGAATAGCTGTGCAGTTCAGTGGCGTAGCTAGGTGGGGCCATAGGGGCCTGGGCCCCCCAAAATTTGCTCTGGGCCCCTGGTTGACTGGCGGGAGTCCCAAACCCCCGTCAGCTGAAAATTTTGTCCAGCGCTGGACTGCGGCGGTGCTGGAGACCAGTGCTGGACGAAGTCTTCAGCTGATGGGGGTTGGGGACCCCCGCCAGCCAAGGTATTTGAGGCGGCGGTTCTTCAGCTGGCAGTGGTTGGGAACCCCTGCCAGCCAAGATGTTACAGCAGCGGTAGTGGGCGGCGGAGGGGTGGCGACCAAAATGTGCTCCCCTACGTTGGGCTCTCTCCCCTGTCACCTCGATGTCTAGCTATGCCCCTGGTGTAGATATGGGCGCTGACCAACTCTCTTGGCTCTAATCCTCGACTTCTCTTCACCACATTGAACTCTCTCCTCAAGGTGCCCCCTCCCCCAACTCCCCCTTCATTATCTCCTCAGACCCTTGCTGAATTCTTTCACAACAAGGTTCAAAAGATAAACCTTGCTTTCTCTACCTCACCACCTCTCCCTCCACTAGTCCGTTCCCCTCTCTCTCCTTCCCCTCATTCCCTTTCCTCCTTTCCTGAAGTTACTATTGAGGAAACTACACTTCTCCTTTCTTCCTCAAAATGTACCACCTGTTCCTCTGATCCCATTCCCACCCACCTTCTTAATGCCATCTCTCCTGCTCTTATTCCTTTTATCTGTCACATTCTCAACCTCTCACTTTCCACTGCGACTGTCCCTGCTGCCTTTAAACATGCTGTGGTCACACCTCTCCTTAAGAAGCCTTCACTCGACCCTACTCGACCCTACTCGACCTCTAATTACCGACCCATCTCCCTCCTTCCTTTTCTCTCCAAATTACTTGAGCGTGCTGTTCACTGCCGCTGCCTTGATTTTCTGTCCTCACATGCTATTCTTGACCCACTACAATCTGGTTTTCGCCCTCTCCACTCAACCGAAACTGCGCTTACTAAAGTCTCCAATGACCTATTACTGGCTAAATCCAGAGGTCAATATTCCATCCTCATTCTTCTTGATCTTTCCGCTGCTTTTGACACTGTCGATCACAGCATACTTCTCGATACCCTGTCCTCACTTGGATTCCAGGGCTCTGTCCTTTCCTGGTTCTCTTCCTACCTCTCCCTCTGCACCTTTAGTGTTCACTCTGGTGGATCCTCTTCTACTTCTATCCCTCTGCCTGTCGGCGTACCTCAGGGTTCTGTTCTTGGTCCCCTCCTCTTTTCTATCAACACTTCTTCCCTTGGTTCATTAATCTCATCCCATGGCTTTTCCTACCATCTCTATGCTGATGACTCCCAAATCTACCTTTCTACCCCTGATATCTCACCTTGCATCCAAACCAAAGTTTCAGCGTGCTTGTCTGACATTGCTGTCTGGATGTCTCAACGCCACCTGAAATTAAATATGACCAAAACCGAGCTTCTCATTTCCCCCCCCAAACCCACCTCCCCGCTCCCCCCATTTTCTATTTCTGTTGATGGCTCTCTCATTCTTCCTGTCTCCTCAGCTCGAAACCTTGGGGTCATCTTTGACTCTTCTCTCTCCTTCTCTGCTCATATCCAGCAGATTGCCAAGACCTGTCGTTTCTTTCTTTACAACATCTGTAAAATCCGCCCCTTTCTTTCCGAGCACTCTACCAAAACCCTCATCCACACCCTTGTCACCTCTTGTTTAGACTACTGCAATCTGCTTCTTGCTGGCCTCCCACTTAGTCACCTCTCCCCTCTCCAGTCGGTTCAAAACTCTGCTGCCCGTCTCATCTTCCGCCAGGGTCGCTTTACTCACACTACCCCTCTCCTCAAGACCCTTCACTGGCTCCCTATCCGTTTTCGCATCCTGTTCAAACTTCTTCTACTAACCTATAAATGTACTCACTCTGCTGCTCCCCAGTATCTCTCCACACTCGTCCTTCCCTACACCCCTTCCCGTGCACTCCGCTCCATGGATAAATCCTTCTTATCTGTTCCCTTCTCCACTACTGCCAACTCCATACTTCGCGCCTTCTGTCTCACTGCACCCTACGCCTGGAATAAACTTCCTGAGCCCCTACGTCTTGCCCCATCCTTGGCCACCTTTAAATCTAGACTGAAAGCCCACCTCTTTAACATTGCTTTTGACTCGTAACCACTTGTAACCACTCGCCTCCACCTACCCTCCTCTCTTCCTTCCCGTTCACATTAATTGATTTAATTTGCTTACTTTATTTATTTTTTGTCTGTTAGATTGTAAGCTCTTTGAGCAGGGACTGTCTTTCTTCTATGTTTGTGCAGCGCTGCGTACGCCTTGTAGCGCTATAGAAATGCTAAATAGTAGTAGTAGTAGTAGTAGTAGTAGTAGCCCACCTGGGGCTGCCCTTTTCGGAGACTGGGTAGGTGTGTTCAAGCCTACTAAAAACTGTATTTATTATTTTGTGCTCCTGTTACCCCTGATGCAGTCATGTGATGAAACATGGCCATATCAGGTTACTGGCCATGTTTATTGTTTATTTAAATAATTTATATTCTATGCTATTTAAAATTCTAGGTGGATTACAGAATATACATCCACAATCTCTTAAATAACATAAAACACCATGTGAGGGAGTGAGTGACATAGGGGCAGGAAGCACTTCCTCACTGGTTTGGTTCAGCCCCCTTTCGGCAGATGGCGCTGGTCTGCCAAGGCAGAGGCTGAGGCTGATTCAGTTCAGGCACCTGGCAGCAGGTGGTGCTAGGCTGCAGATGCTGAGCATGAGCTAGACGGGTGGGGCTCAGGCCAGGAGGAAGTTAAAAGCCCTGAGGCTGAACAGATCAGGGAGGCCCCAATGCAGAGGCTCACAGAGAAGAAGGAGTTGAATCCCCAGGGTATGATTAAGAATTGTGATCTGGCCAAGGAAAGCTGTTGTTGGGAACTGACAAGCCTTGCTCTGTGGTGTGGCTTGAGCCAGACCCTAGTAATTGTAGAAGAATTGAGAAAGACTGTTGATTGAATTGCAAGAGGTGTTTTCTCTTTGTTCCTGGCAGTGGCATTCCTAGGAGCACTGACACCCGGGGCGGATCGCCGATGCGCCCTGCCCCCCTGGGTGCAGCGCCCCCCCCTGCAGTGCGACCCCAGCGAAAGAACACCCCCCACCCCGGCGAAAGAACCCCCTCCTGCTCTGCCTGTCTACCCAGGCTCAGGACAGAAAAGGAGAAAGTGGGTGGGGGAACAGCCACATGCTTGAAGGACAAGGTATTTCTCAATACGCAAAAGAGAATGTAATTGGAAATGCTCACAACCTTCAAAATACCTCCCAATGATGTTTGAAGATGGGCTGGTGAGGATGGATGCCATTGACACAAACTGGTCAGCAGTGTCGTCATCCTACATGGGAAGATATCTGGTGGCTGTCCCTCAGCTCATTAGAATCCAAAGTGGCCCCAACTTAAAAATTAATGAAGACTACTGGAGTAAGGGGTCTTTTTACCAAGCTGCGCTAACTACTAATGTGTGCTTACCGCAGCTTAAAAGGGTTTACCGCAGGGCACGCTGAGGCATCCCACAGTAAAATCCCAGTGTGCATGCACTACGCATGAGCCAAAAAATAAATTGTTTTATTTGGCTGAGGGGTGTGTCTGGGGGGTGAAGAGTGGACATATCTGCTCCAGGAGAATACCGAGGGTGGGGTGTTGGGGCGGTCTTCCCCGGGTGCACGGGGGGTGCAGGGAGCAGCCGAGTGGCTGTTGGTTCCACCGGTTCCCTGCTCCCTTTGATGTTACTTCCTATTCTGGGGCAGAGGGAACAGGGAACTGGCAGATCTGACAGCCGTCCGGCTGCTCCCAGCACCCCAGGAGGTAAGAGCAATGCACCCGGGGGGGGGGGGGGGAGGGTTGAAGTGATGCGCTGGGGGGGGGGGGGGGATGACACTGCACCTGGAGCAGAGGGCGCTGCACCCTGGGTGGGGGGAAATGGCGATCTGCCCCGGGTGGCATCCAACCAAGTAACACTACTGGTCTGCGCAAATCAGTTAGTGCAGCCACATTCCCATGCGCTAACTGATTAGCGTGTGAGCCTTTACTGCCTACAAAATGACTTGTGGGTATTAATACCAAAAACAGAAAATTGTCCATTTTCTGGCTGTGGCAAAAAAGTGGCCTTAGTGTGCGGGACAGATTCATATAAGGGTGCACTAAAGCCATTTTTTTGCCACAGCTTTGTAGTAGGGCCCCTACATAACTTTCATTGCTTGGAGCACTGTACCTGAGAGACCAATATTATTCAACAGCTGCAATAATAGTACATGGTCTAGCAAGCAGCAGAAAACATCAAATTGCAATATGATAGCTTGGTGACCCCTAGCTAACAAAATTCTAATGCCATTTACCAATGAACATAAAAGTAAATCCAAAAGCAAAATATTTGTTGGGGACAAGTGCTAGGGTTACTCGGACAAATCTTTTGAATATCGCCCTCATTTATTTGAAGTGAAACCACTTATTTAGTTTATTTATTTATTTGTTGTATTTGTATCCCACATTTTCCCACCTATTTGCAGGCTCAATGTGGCTTACATAATGCCATAATGGTGGTTGCCATTTCTGGATTAAGAAATACAAAATGGTTCTTAAGTGACAGAGAGGGGCATAATCGACCAGAAACGCCTATCTCCATGGGCGTTAATCTCCGAGAACGGGTCCGTGAAGGGGCGGAGTGAACCGTATTTTTAAAAAAAAATAGACGCCCATGCTTTATTCGCCAAGGTGTGAGCTGGGCGTTTTTGCTTTTCACCGATAATGGAAAATGAAATCGCCCAGCTCAAAAACGAATAAATGCAAGGCATTTGTTCGTGGGAGGGGCCAGGATTCATAGTGCACTGGTCCCCCTCACATGCCAGGACACCAACCGGGCACCCTAGGGGGCACTTTTACAAAAACAAAAAAAAAGGTAAAAGAGCTCCCAGGTGCATAGCACCCTTCCCTTGGGTGTTGAGCCCCCCAAATCCCCCTCAAAACCCACTGCCCACAAGTCTACACCAGTACTATAGCCCTAAGCGGTGAAGGGGGGCACCTACATGTGGGTACAGGGGGTTTGGGGGGGGGTTGGACGACTAGTAGCATTAAGCAGCACAATTGTAACAGGTAGGGGGGGGATGGGCCTGGGTCCACCTGCCTGACGTCCACTGCACCCCCTAACAACTGTTCCAGGGACCTGCATACTGCTGCTTGGGAGGAGGGTATGACATTTGAGGGTGAAAGTAAAAAGTTGTGAAACATCATTTGTTGTGGTGGGAGGGGGTTAGTGACCACTGGGGGAGTCAGGGGAGGTCATCCCCGACTCCCTCTGGGGGTCATCTGGTCATTTAGGGCACTTTTTGGGGCCTTATTCGTCAAAAAACAGGGTCCAGGAAAAGTGCCCTAAATTCTAGCTACAAACGCATCCATTATCGGCGAAGGGCGCCCATCTCTGTTCGGGTGATAACCACGCCCCAGTTCCGCCTTCACCACGCCTCCGACACTCCCCCGTCAACTTTGTCCGCATCCGCGACGGAGTGCAGTTGAAAGCGTCCAAAGTTCGGCTTTCGATTATGCCGCTTTATTTGTTTTTGTGAGAAGAACGCCCATCTCCCGATTTAGGTCGGAACTTGGGCGTTATTCTCGTTCGATTATAAGCAGGAGAGTAGATTAAGCAATCAAGTGTAGTGAGTTCATTTCTGGCATGAGATGGTATTGCTATAGAGTTCATGAGTGACAGGGAAAGTTAAGCAATCAAGTGTAGAGAGTTCGTTTCTGGACTGAGAAGTAGAGTGGTATAACGATAAAGTTCATTAGTGCCAAAGTACAGTTAAGCAATCCAGTGTCGAGAGTTCGGTTTTGTCCCGTTCTGGTATGGGTTTCGTTGTCTGGTATTTAGGATGGATCACTGTGGTATGCCTTTTTGAACAAGTTGGTTTTTAATAACTTTCGGAAGTTTGTTAGGTGGTGTATTATTTTGATGGCAGTCGGCAGGGCATTCCATAGTTGCGCGCTTATGTAGGAGAAGCTGGATGCATATGTTGATTTATATTTTAGTCCTTTGCAGCTAGGGTAGTGAAGATTCAGGAACATGCGTGCTGATTTTTTTGCGTTTCTGGTTGGTAAGTCTACGAGGTTTGTCATGTATACCAGGGCCTCACCGTGAATAATTTTATGAACCAGGGTACGAATTTTGAATGCAATACATTCTTTAAGTGGGAGCCAGTGTAGCTTTTCTCTTAGGGGTTTGGCGCTTTCGTATTTCGTTTTTCCAAATATGAGTCTGGCTGCAGTGTTTTGAGCGGTTTGGAGTTTCTTAATGATTTGTTCTTTGCATCCGGCATAGATTGCATTGCAGTAGTCTAGGTGGCTTAGCACCATTGATTGTATCAGGCAGCAGAATATTTCCCTTGGGAAGAAAGGTTTTGCGTTTTTTAGTTTTCACATTGAGTGGAACATTTTCTTTGTTGCATTTTTCACTTGGCTTTCTAGTGTGAGATTTCGGTCAATTGTGACTCCAAGGATTTTCAGGCTATCTGAAATGGGGAGGGTGTAGTCTTGGGTTTAGAATATTTCATCTTATTTCATTTATTACCATTTATATATTGCCCTTATCCAGTGCAGTGTACAAATTAAACACACATAAAAATAATACAAAACAAAACACATCAAGTATAATACAAACAAACTTGACACTGTACTGTGTCCATCATCTGCCAAAATCATTTATATTGAACTTGAGGGCATACATGTCAAAACAGTGAAGAACAAAGGGTCCCTTTTAGAGTTTTTTTACATAGGCGCGGGAGTGTTTTTAGGGCCTCTTTTACCAAGCTGCGACAAAAGGGGGTCTGAGCTGGGTCGGTGCATGTTTTTCATGCGTACCAAGGCCCCCTTTTACCGCAGTGGGTAAAAGGGAAGTCTGTCTTTCCTGCAGGAAATGGCTGTGTGGCAGGTAAAGCACTTGCTATGCGGCCATTTTTGGGGGGGGGCCTTACCGCCACCCATTGAGCATATGTTGTTTAATAAATGTTATTAATATATTATGATTAAGGAGTACTTTAATGAATGCAATTGTTGAGTCTGTACTCTGTTTATAGACTTTGAACCCTAGCTTTACATATTAAATTTTAACTGCCGGACCCTCGACCATTCTTCTAACGTTCGGAGATCCCTTCTCATCGTTTCTACTCCCTCCAGGGTATCCACTCTATTGGCTATTTTCGTGTCATCCGCAAAAAGGTACACTTTTCCTTCCAACCCTTCAGCAATATCTTCCATAAATATATTAAACAGAATAGACCCCAGCACCGACCCCTGAGGAACTCCACTGTTCACCTTCCTTTCCTCCGAGCGGATTCCATTTACCACCACCCTCTGCCACCTGTCGGTTAACCAGTTTCTTATCCAGTTCACCACTTTCGGTCCTAAGTTCAACCCTTTCAGCTTATTCACGAGTCTTCTGTGTGGGAAGCCTGAGCATGGACTTCATTGTTTTTTGTTTTGGATGGAACTATTTTTTGGAAAAGCAATACAAAACCCCCAAATTCTATAAATGGTGCCTTAAGTTGTGCACACTAATTTGGCCACATGGCCATATTGTGCACACATCTTAATTGATTAACAAGCCAATCAGCGCCGATAATTGGTACTCAACAACCAATTAACAGCACTAATTGGCTTTAATTAGAATCTATATGCAAAACTTTTTAGGCATATTCTATAACGTGGTGCATATAAATTCTATCGTGCACAGTCAAAAAGTGGCCATGGGCGGGTTGTAGGCATTTCAAAAAACTATGGCGTCTTTTTACTAAGGTGCGCTGAAAAATGGCCTGCGGTAGTGTAGGCGTGGGTTTTGGGTGCACGCAGAATCGAATACTATGATACCCTGACATAGGGTCCATTCGATTGGTTAACCACAGTCATCTGAGGTATTTTTCCTCCATTGCTCCTTTTATTTTGGTTTATTTTTAAGTGAGACATATTTTTTTCACTCTTTTTTGGGTTGATTGTGTGCATAATTTTGAGTGTATTTTCTCCTAGTATATTGTTACCTCAATGGAATCACAAATACCTTTTGTCAAGTTGTTATGATTGGTGTCTGCGTACCCTGATTAGCTTCAAAACAAGCCCTTTTGTGACAGTTGCTGTTTGCCTGACTAAAAAAAAAACATTAATCAAAATTTTACATATCTGAAATCTTAAATTATTATTCTGACCAGATTTTTCCAGTGAAAAAAGTCCAGACATACATCTAATCTTCAACTGAGTAAAATGTTTTGGATCAAGACCTAAGGTATTATGTAAGAGTTACAGTTCTCCATGAGTTTACAATTAATATGTAAGAAGAAAAATATTTAATACAGAATTGGGATGCCCTTTTGATATTATTTATTTATTTATTTATTGCATTTGTATCCCACATTTTCCCACCTTTTTGCGGGCTCAGTGTGGCTTACAATATGATATGAATGATGGAAATACAATTTGTTACAACTTGGTTATGGATTACATTGTGAAGAGTTATGCGAGACAATCAAAGTGTTGTTAAGGAATATAAACACTGGAACAAAACCTTGAAACATTGGAAGGAGACAGCGGGAGGTTAAAAGGGCATTATGTATGGTATACATATTTCTGTGAGTAAAGGTATGAGTGAGGTGAGACTACGGGGGATGAGAGTTCAGAAGTGGATGTATTGATGCATTAGTGAACAGTGAGTGTGGACTTTATTTTCTAACAGTTTAACTTTTTTTCAGATTGCCTGTTAATGTTAATATACAAAGATAAGTCAGAGAGAGTCAAAGGCCGCAAGGAGAGGAGCAGTGTGACTTTGGAAGATATCTGTGGTCTGGACCCTGGGCTTTCATATGAGGGCATGAGTCAAACTCTGGCCATCATTTGCCTGTCTCAAGTGGTGATGCTAGGGTTCGATAACAAGGACATCATGTCTGCATGGGATGTGCGGATCCGCTACAGCCTGGGAGAAGGTAATTGTGCTGTTGGGTTTTTAAAAAAATGTAAAAAATAAATCAAAGAAGGTGTTCTATGGTTGAGAGTATAATTTATTGTGAGAGGAATATTTTAGAACAGTATTACATGCATTGGTAATGCCATTATTCGATTACTGTAATTCCTTGATTTTGGATATGCTGACTTATCTGTTAAAATCATTACAATTAGTGCAAAATACAGCAGCTCGAATAGCATATGGCATTTCAAAATTTGAACATATTTCCCCCAGTGGCGTAGCTACATGGGGCCTGAGGGGGCCTGGGCCCCCTTAGATTCCAGCCTGGACCCCCCTCCCGGCGAACCCTCCCCCGCCGCCGCCTACCTTCACTTTTGCTGGTGGGGGATCCCACTCCCCGCCAGCCGACGTCCTCTCCATCCTGCTCCTGCTGTTGCATGCATTGCTGACATCCTGCACGTTGTACTTGCGACGTCAGACTCAGAGAAAAGAACTCTGTTCTCTGAGTCTGACGTCCTGCACGTACAACGTGCAGGACGTCAGCAATGCATGCAACAAGAGCAGGAGCAGGACGGAGAGGACGTCGGCTGGCGGGGAGTGGGGTCCCCCGCCAGCAAAAGTGAAGGTAGGCGGCGGGGGAGGGTTCGCGGCGGGAGTGGGGTCGGATAAGACATGGGGGGCGGCAATGGCGGCGGGGGGGGGGGGGGGGGGGCGCCGGGGGGGGAGGGCTAAAATGTGCCCCCTCCCCTTGGGCTTTGGACCCCCCTCCCACAGAAGTCTGGCTACGCCCCTGTATTTCCCCTGTGTTGCAAAAATTGCACTCGCTGCCAGTCAAGCGGCGAACACAGTTTAAGGTTTTGTCTTACTTTTAGAACATTGAATGATGATGTTCCTCTTTCATTGGCAACATCTGTAAAAATTTATCGCCCTCTCCTCTTATTGTGTTCATCTGATAAGCTGTTACTGAATGTTCCATCTTTTAGACAGATTAGGCTTGATGATTATAGATCTAAGATATTTTAGATTTAGCACATGCTAAAGGATAAGACACTCATAGAAATATAATGGGCTTCTTATAATCTACCACATGCTAATAATTAGCGTAAGCTAAATCCGTTAGTACAATTTAGTAAAAGGACCCCTTTATATGGAGGGTGCTCAGTTGTGGAATGTGCTTCCTGAGGATTTGCGCAACATAAAGAATTGCTTAGAGTTCTGTAAGCTACGTAAGGCATACTTGTTTCAAGAAGCTTTTTAAATTACTGGTGTCATAATTCGAAGAAATAACATAAGCCACAATAATTCCTGGGTTTTAATTTTATGTTTTATTGGTTTTGTTTTATGTAACTGTTTTTCTTGTTTTTATTATGAATGTTAAATTGTAAGCTGCCAAGTATCACTTGATGTAAGATGATTTTATTGTGTATGCTTTATTGTGAGCTGCTTAGTTCGAGGCAGCATAGACATAAAGACATAAACTGAAATAAATACATAAATAATAAATAATAAATAGTGCAATATAGAAGCTGTGGAATAAATAAATATATGTAGGGAGTGGAGGTTAAAGCTCTGAACCAGCCCTGGCCAATCTGTTAAACTACTTACTGCTTGAACTGCAACACTGATTGATATATCAATCTTCTTGTTTCCAAGTGTCATAGGCATGATAGCACTATTGCACTTTAACAGAAATTGAAAACAGCTAATATCTGCCTCTTTGAGACTGGGGCACTGCCCCTGCCTGGGTTGCAAGGGGCTAGTTATTTGGTTGTAGCCAACAGCATACTTCTATTTAGATGAAATCCTAATCCCATCTGAAAGAATATAGAAACCAGAGTGAAAATTATGGTAGCAGAGTTCAGATGAGCTGAGCCATTAGTAAGAAGTACAGTGGCTAAGAGTAGCTGATCTGGATTAAGACTAGAATTCAGACCACTGTCTCAATATAAGCATGCTAGCACTGGCTGTTTCACTGAAATATGACCATGTGGTATATCGGATGACAGTATGAGTCATTGACTAACTGCTCAGAAATTAAAGTTAGAAATAAAAGCAAAAGAAGTTTGCCTATGGGGCTCATTTTCAAAAGAGAAAATGTTTAAAAAGTGGCATAAAGCAGCATTTGGACGTTTTGCTTGTCAAAATGTTCAAATTCCTATTTTCAAAACTTATTTTGCAGACATTTATCTATGAATTTCATCTGCTGTATGTCCAAATCACAAGGGGATGTGTTAGGGGCAGGATTCGTGTGTTCCTAACACTTGGACATTTATCTGCCATAATTGAACAAAACAAAAACGTCCAGGACTAAAGCTAAGATGTTTTGAGCTAGATCTGTTTTAATAATGACTAAGCCACAAAAAGTGCTCTAATTGACCACTGGAGAAATAAAGAAATGACCCCCCCTTACTCTTCCAGTGGTCACTGACCCCCTCTCACCCCCCAAAAGATGTGAAAGAAAAAGTACATATCAGCCTCTATGACAGTTTCAGATATTATAGCCAGTCCTATTAGAGCAGCATTCTATAATAAATGCATAAGTATTGCCATACTGGGAAAGACCAAAGGTCCATCAAGCCCAGCATCCTGTTTCCAACAGTGGCCAATCCAGGTCACAAATACCTGGCAAGATCCCAGGTATTTTCAGGAGAGATACCAGGAATTTTAGGAAAGTTAATCAAACAGAGAGATTCCTTCTCTAGACAGAGTCCTTCAGATTCTCAATTTTAAATTCCAAGTTAGTAGCTCCCTTTGCTAAAGAGCTCACAGGTTTCACTTCTGTATCTAAACCCTGAAGAGAATTCTGAACAAGTTCCATTTTAGGTTCGTGTGAGTCAATACATTGCTCCAATTCTAGTTGAGTCTTTGGATAACTGTATTGATAAAGACTGTCCCAGCACCACAATTGTATTCCAAATTTGTTCCAATGAAAAAAACAATTGACCTTACTGGTGCAAAAGAAGCGAAGCAGTTTGTGTCACCTGCACTCCCAATGCAGAAGCCATACTGTCCTGTGCTGTAACAACTGGTAGAGATGGTAAAACATCACCTTACAAACTTCTTGCTTCCCTCTGGCCGCTGAGCTGACTCACAGTGGCAACAGCAGGAGTCTCAGCTGACAGAGGAGAAGCTGCAGAGATCAGTAACTCAGAAATTGGCACTGAATCCCACACAGTCTTCTCCTTCTGCATTGCTGGACCAGGCAGTGGTATTTACAACTTGGGGGACAGCGAAATGTTGCAATCCAGGAGTGGTGAAACAAACGCTCCTGCTTCAGTCACCTGCAGCGGATCCCCGGATGATGGTATCACCACAAAACCCTCCAAAGTGGTTTGCATTAACTTTGGAGTCGAGATAAGAGCCACTGAGGCCGCAGGGACAGCTTTCCCATGGCATTTCTTCGGCATTGTAAGAAGACAATGGAGGAGCAGCTAACAGACTGACTTCTAGGGTGCCATCTTGCTCCTCCAATCAGCAAGGATTTTAATATTCTAGAACTGGTTTTAGTAAAGCTGCTTTTCCAATAATCAGTCCAGAAAAGCACAGTTCAGGAATAGTGTGCTAAGAAATAGATATATGCAATACATATGTTTAAAAATTTAGAAACAAGACAATATCTCTTTCCTATACCATTTGTTTAATGTCATCATTTACTTTGCAGTTCATCGATTTCATGTAGGTGTATTGCCTGGCACCAAGTTGGAGAGTGGACCTGCTACACTTCATTTATGCAATGATATCCTAGTCTTGGCACGAGATCTTCCTCCTGGAGTCATCGGGCAGTGGAAGTTATCTGATCTACGACGTTATGGAGCAGTTGCCAATGGGTTTGTCTTTGAAGGCGGTACAAGATGCGGGTACTGTAAGTTGAAAGACTATATTTCTACTTTGTGGTATAATCTGCCATACAGCTAAGAATGATACTTCTGTATGCATGACCCAACTAGTTTTTATTTAAAGAAATTGTATTATTCATCTTTTAGATTGCCCCTCATGTATGCAAACATTTAAACCTCTTTTTGTGGTGCTATCTTATTTATTCTGGGATGTTTGCAAATTGAAACAGATGGTAGGATTTGAGCCAGCGAGGTTTAAACAAATGAGGACAATGTTAAATGAAGGCAATTTAACTAGGGAATTAGAGTAAGGAAGAGCAGTGGATGTGGTCTACTTAGATGTTGTGAAGTAGGTGGGGATAATTAATGGTAAACTGAGGTAGAAATTGATTGCACGACAGAGAACAGAAAATGATAAGTGGGAACGCCACAGAGTCAATCCTGAGTCTAGTTCTAATCAGTATTTTCAGAAGTGTATTGATACTAATAAGAAAGGTACTGTCCCCCTGATTCTGTAAAGGTTGCCAAAAATTGCATGTGTAAATTTAGGCGTGTTCCCAATTTGCATGCACAATTAAAAACAATTTTTGTATTTAATTCAAACAAAAAATTTGCAAGTTAAACACTTGAACAGGAAATACAGAAAGGAAATTCAAAATTTAAGGCACAATAACAAACCAATTAGTACCAATAGTTGGCTTTTTAACAAGCAATAATTGGCACTAATTAGATTTAATTAGCATCAACACGCGTAAATTTAGGTGCGGAATCTGAAACTAAAATGTATGCATGTTCCCAAAAGGGGGCATGGAACTGGGAGGGTCATGGGCATTTTGGGGTAGAATGGGGATGTGGCTTAGAGTTATGCGCGTAATTGAGTATCTCACTCAACGTGTAATTAAACTCTGGAATTCATTGCCAGAGAATGTGGTAAAGGCGGTTAGCTTAGCGGAGTTTAAAAAAGGTTTGGCCAGCTTCCTAAAGGAAAAGTTCATAGACCATTATTAAATGGACTTGGGGAAAATCCACTAATTCTGGGATAAACAGTATAGAATGTTTTGTACATTTTTGGGATCTTGCCGGGTATTTGTGACCTGGATTGGCCACTGTTGGAAACAGGATGTTGGGCTCGATGGGCCTTTGGTCTTTCCCAGTATGGCAATACTTATTACAAATACCCAGCAAGATCCCAAAAATGTACAAAAAATTTTATACTGCTTATCCCAGAAATAGTGGATTTTCCCCAAGTCCATTTAATAATGGTCTATGGACTTATTATAGAATGGTGCTCTGCGTGTAAATTTAGGTGCAGGCATTTCCACCATGTTTTCATTGGTGCAAATGCCCGTGCTTAAATTTATGCATGACTCTCCACTTAAGCATATATTCTATAAACTGCGCTGAACTTTAGGTGCGGCTTATAGAATACTATTAAGCGGGGTTTTTGGAGATGATTTTTTAGGCGCCATTTATAGAATTTACTCCTGTATGTTTTTTCTCAGATTTTACTAAAATGATCTGTAGCAAGGTGGATGCTCTTGGAGGGCTCCAATAAAGCTTTCAGTTATCAATACATTTCCATCTAAAATTTAAAGCAAAAAGTCTAGTCATGCATTTGGGGTATAGGAACCCAAGACTGCAGTACATAATTCAGGGTGAAATACTGATGTGCACCAAACAGGAGAAGATTTCAGAGTAACTATAATCTGATGATCTCAGTGGGGTTATGTGAAAAATCTAGAAAATGGTGTGAAATATTTGAATTTAAGGGTGCTTAATTTTCCTAAGCATCTCTTATTGCTTCCTTGGGAATTGTTCAAGGAGTATGTGTTAGAAGTTCTTAAAATATCAGACTCTGGATTCCTCCTATAAATAAGTTGTATTTCATCCCATCTAGGAATAGTGGCATGCAGGACAGTGTTATATATTTATTTTATACATTTCTAGCCCGAACTATTAACTAGGTGGGTTACAATTATTTATTGATTGATTATGAAGCTGATGTATCAGCAGATAGCTTAGACTTGACCACTTTTCTAGAGCATTCAGAGATGGGGGAGACGATGGGCCACTTTTATTTATTTATTGCATTTGTATCCCACATTTTCCCACCTCTTTGCAGGCTCAATGTGGCTTACAATAAATCATGAATGGTGGAAGTATATTAGAAAATAGACATTTAGTGTTACAGAAGGATCTTGGGCAACATGATAATGATAAAACATGATAGTAGTATAACGAGCAGATATTGTAAGACAGTTCTGAATATATGTGGAGGAGTTGTGTATATTCATATTGGTAGATCTTTGTGGTATGCCTTGTTGAAGAGATAGGTCTTCAGTAGTTTGCAGAAGTTCGTTAGTTTGTAGATCTTTTTTAAGTTGCGCGGCAATGCGTTCCATAACTGTGTGCTCAAGTAGGTAAAGTTTGGTGCGTGCATTAGTTTGTATTTTAGACCTTTGCAGTTAGGGAAGTGCAAATTAAGGAATGTGTGGGATGATTTTTTGGCATTTCTGGGTGGTAAGTCTATCAGGTCTGACATGTAGGCTGGTGCATCTCCGTGAATGATTTTGTGGACTAGGGAACATATTTTGAACGTGATGCGTTCTTTAAGTGGGAGCCAGTGTAGTTTTTCTCGTAGGGGTTTAGCACTTTCATATTTTGTTTTACTGAATATGAGTCTAGCTGCAGTGTTCTGGGCTGTCTGAAGTTTCTTGATTATTTGCTCTTTGTAGCCGGCATAGAGTGCGTTGCAGTAGTCTAGATGACTGAGCACCATTAATTGTACCAGGTTACGGAAAACAGTCCTTGGGAAGAAAGGTCTTACTCTTTTTAATTTCCACATTGAGTGGAACATCTTGGTTGTATTTTTTGCGTGGCTCTCGAGTGTTAGGTGTCGATCGATGGTAACTCCAAGAATTTTTAGGGTGTCCGAAATTGGAAGGTTCAGATTTGGTGTGTTAATGGCGGTGAATTTATTCTTGTTATGTTGAGAGGTGAATATTAGGCATTGGGTTTTTTCTGCATTAAGTTTCAGCCGAAATGCATCCGCCCATGAATGCATGATCTGGCGACTTTTGTTGATGTCATTGGAAATTTCTTTTAGGTCTTGTTTAAATGGGATGTAGATCGTTACGTCGTCTGCGTATATGTATGGGTTGAGGTTTTGGTTTGATAATAGTTTGGCCAAGGGAATCATCATTAAGTTGAATAGAGTCGGCGAGAGGGGGGATCCCTGTGGGACTCCGCATTCAGGTATCCATGTGACTGAAGTAGTCGAGTTAGATGTCACTTGGTATGATCATGTGGTTAGGAATCCCTTGAACCAATTGAGAACGTTACCTCTAATTCCGAAGTACTCAAGGATATGTAGTAGTATTCCATGATCAACTATGTCAAAAGCGCTTGACATGTCAAATTGTAGAAGGAATATGTTATTTCCAGTTGCAATCGATTGTTTGAATTTGGTCATGAGAGTAATTAGTACTGTTTCAGTACTGTGGGTTAGACTGAAATCCTGACTGGGAGTCGTGGAGTATTGAGAATTTATTTAAATAGTTTGTGAGTTGTTTGGTCACTAACCCTTCCATTAGTTTGGTTATTAAGGGAATGGATGCTCCCCCTGCAACCAGTCCAATAGGCTACTCCTCAGACTTGCTTCCTACTTTTTAAAGAATGTCTATCATACATGAAACTGTCATAGAGCCTGGTATCCCTTGGAGGATAGGAGCCACTGGGATTAAGAATGTGCCATGCCTTAATCCCTCCAGTGGACAGCTGCTCAATCAGGGCAACTTTTTGTACCCTGGACGTGCCTGAAACAGGTCTAAAAAAGGACACACTTCTTTCTAGATATGGACCTTTCTTCCCCATCAGTAATCTCTCCTGGATGTCCAGATTTCAAGACCTCCCTAATCCCACCCAAAACACACCATAGCCAACTCTTTTGCTATTTGGACATACTGCAGTGTTGGACATTCCTTTTCTGCCTTTGCAAATTCGGTACTTGGACATTTCAAGCACATAGATATCTATTTTGGCCTTTTGAGATGTCCATATGCTTCAAAAATAAGCGCCATAACATAATTGTCAGTTCCATTACTGTAGTTTATTTATATCATGTTTTACTGCTTTTAATATTCATATCTATATATTTGTGTTCTGCTATTCATTTTTTAAAGAGCTTTTTTTTCTGGCAATAACATAGTAAAATTCACAATACATATGCTATTGTTATTTTTTAATTTTTAAAGTGCTTGCTTTTTGGCCTACTAAATCACGCTGGCAATTCTAGTGCAGCAAATGCGATGAAGCCCACTGGGCTATGTTGCATTTGCTGTGCCAGGAATCACTTGTGCGGTTTAGTAAAAAGGCCCTTTGTCTGTGGCTCTTTTAAGTTGATCTTTTCATACCAACATTGTTTGTTTTAAAAATACTTTTTGCAACTGTGATTTTGGAATATATAGTGCATATAAACTTGTTAACCATCAGGATTGTCAGATCCTGTATGCTGACACTGGATGCTACCATCTACATGCTAAATTGACTTGCTACTGGATGAATTAGTATCCAATTATAGTCTTATTTGCAACAGAAATATCAAAAGTACTATTGCTGATTGCATTATTTTCATCTCTGTCTTTAGCTTTTGCTATTCCAACTGCTTTTAGAATATGTTTATATATGTTGATTTGGGGGCTCATTTTCAAAATAGAAAAATGTCAAAAAATGTCCAAAAAGTGGCAGATGGACAGTTTTTGTTGCCAAAACATCCAAATCACAATTTTAGAAACCGATTTTAAAGATAGTTTTCTATACAGACCATATCCAGTGTATTCAAATCACAAGGGGGTGTGTTGGGGTGGGATTTAGGGGTTCCTAAAGCTTGAACATTGCATGTGTGGTATATCAAATGTTGGTAAATAAATAAATACATTCCAGAACTTAGGGAATAAGACACATGCCAGGCAGACTTCAAAACTATATAAAGAGGAAATGGCCCACTGAACTTTCTTTCTGAGAGAAGAGGACATTTCTCTGTATATGTCTTTTACTTCATGAGAATTCTGGAGGTACATCTGTATACGTCAATTTGAAGACACCTGAAGAAGGCCGTTTGGCCGAAACACAGACCGTGTAGGGTCCCAATAAAATTTTTTTGGTGCTCTTATTCTTTGTGGTTTTTATCTGGTCTATTTTGGTTTTCTTCCGCTTTCTTTGTTGTTTCATGTGTTTTTTTTGCGGGAGACTTGGACCCTCTTTTTGTTGATTCTTATCACTTGCCATTTTTGGTACACAGACCATAGAAGTCCAGTATAACTTATAGCAGTTGCAAGAGTGATATCAAGCCAAATTCTAGACAGAGGTAGAATTTGAAGTAAACAGCACCTGTGGAACGAAGAGAGTGAGAAGGAACATAGGGAATAAGTAGTTGAGACAAATAATCTGGTGTATTTGGCAGCTGCAATTTATAGACAAGCATAAGTAATTTTATTTATTTATTCATTAGGATTTAATTACTGCCTTTTTGAAGAATTCACTCAAGGCGGTGTACAGTAAGAATAGATCAAACATAAGCAATAAGCAATTACAGCAATAAAAATATTCAAATAACAATACAAAGTACTACTTACAATGTCAACATAATACTTAATAGAACATTTTAATTGATAGTGAAGGGTAAAGCAAAGATGTAACATTTTAAGTGTACATTTGATACAAGGGGAAGCCAATGTTCGGCACTAAGTAACAGAGTAATGTGATCAAACAGAGTGGACCTGTGAAGAAGACAGACAGCAGTAGACTGAACTAGTTGTAGATGTTTTAAAGAGGATAATGGTAAGCCAGTGTAAAGAGAATTGCAGTAATCAAGATTTGTGATGACCAAAGAAAGAAGAAGGGTGCAAACAGATGAAAAAGAAAAGAAAGAGCGGAATTACCTGAATATGATGAAATGCAAAGAAAGATACCATTAGAACTGAATGTATTTGATCCTTAAAAGTGAGACGACTAACCAAAATAACCCCCCAAATTATTAGAGTCTTTAAAGTCAAGATGATACTGATCAATAATGGGATGAGAAGGAACTACTGAGTAAGGGTTAGGAAAATGAATTGCCTTACATTTCTTAATATTCAGAAATAAACAATGATTACGTAACCAGTCAGAGAACTTTTGAAGACATAAATTAAGCTGAATCAGATTGGACTGCTTAGGAGGAATGCGAAATAACATCTGTACGACATCGTCATAACAGAAAGGGAGGCATCCATTGGATTGAATAAGGGTGAGTAGTAGATCCAGGAAACATTAAACAGGGCAGGTGAAAGGACTGAACCCTGAGGGACCCCAGAGATAACTGAAAAAGTAGTGGAACATGATTGATGATGGGCAATTTGAAAAGTATAACCCGATAGATAACTGCAAAACCATGGAAGAACAGTGTATGATATACCAATAGATTGAAGATGTATAAGAAGAAGGGCATGGTCTACTAAATCATAAGCAGATGGAAAGATCCAGTGAGACTATTGTTACAGAATAACGTTGATCAAGAGCATTCCTAATAGAGTCATACAAGGAAACAAGCAGGGTCTCTATACTGTTCTGCCTTCTAAAACCAACCTGAAGTGGATGAAGAACAACAGCAGAATCTAAGAAAGAAGTGAATTGAAACTTTGGCAAGAATGGGAGATTAGAAATTGGTCTTTAGTTTGACAGATCAGTATGATCAAGATTTGGCTTCTTTAAAAGTGGGGGAACAAAAGGCATGCTTCCAAGCACTGGGCACCATCCCTGATGCAAGACTAGTCTGAATGAAAGGAAGAAGAAGAGGAAGAATGTGGAAACTGAGGTGCTCAAAGAGATGAGTGGACCATGAGTCAGTAAGAGGGGCATAATCGAAAGGGACACCCAAGTTTTCCTAAGTTTCCTAAGGACGCCCATCTTTCATTGCGATAATATGGTTGGGGATGCCCAAATCGCAAAATTTAGGTTGACCTTAGAGATGGTCGTCCTTAGACTTGGTCATTTCTGATTTTCGGTGATAATGGAAACCAAGGACATCCAACTCAGAAATGACCAAATGCAAGCCCTTTGGTCGTGGGAGGAGCCAGCATTTCTAGTGCAGTGGTCCCCCTGACATGCTAGGACACCAACCAGGCACCCTAGGGGGCACTGTAGTGGACTTCATAAGTTGCTCCCAGGTATATAGCTCCCTTACCTTCAGTGCTGAGCCCTACAAAACCCACTACCCCCAACTGTACACCACTACCATAGCCTTACATGTGAAGGGGGGCACCTAGATGTGGGTACAGTGGGTTTGTGGTGGGTTTTGGAGGGCTTGCTGTTTCCTCCAAAAACGGGATGAGCCTGGGTCCGCCTATCTGAAGTGCATTGCACCCACTAAAACTGCTCCAGGGACCTGCATACTGCTGTCATGGAGCTGGGTATGATATTTGAGGCTGGCACAAAATATTTTAAAAAACTTTTTTGGGGGGGGGGGGTGGGAGGGGGTTAGCGACTACTGGGGGAGTAAGGGGAAGTCATCCCCGATTCCCTCCGGTGGTCATCTGGTCATTTAGGGCACATTTTTGTGGTTTAGTCGTAAAAACAAAAAGGACCAAGTAAAGTCATCCAAGTGTTCATCAGGGACACCCTTCTTTTTTCCATTATCGGTCGAGGATGCCCATGTGTTAAGCATGCCCCAGTCCCGCCTTTGCTATGCCTCTGACACGCCCCCGTGAACTTTGGTCATCCCCGCGACGGAAAGCAGTTGGGGACGCCCAAAATCGGCTTTAGATTATGCCAATTTGGGCGACCCTGTGAGAAGGACGTCTGTCTTCCGATTTGTGTTGAAAGATGGGTGTTCTCTTTCGAAAATAAGCTTGTGATCCAGAAGGGTTAGCAGAAGAAAAAGCAAGCTTGAATGAAGTCAAAATAGGAGTGTTGAAAGAAAACCAGGTGGCATTGGACAGAAGACTAGCAGATTCTGCAGCAGGCTTAGGTGTTGTGGAAAAAGGAGGAAATGAAATAAGCAAGGGGAGAGAAGAGGTCAGTTGAAGGGAAACATGCAAGGACTGAGTTTTAGTTTTTCCAGAAGTTTCCTAAGGTAGTTGGAGAAAGAACAGAAGGATCATAAGAAGGGGTAGAAGAATGAGATGGAGCAACTGAGTTAATAATATGAAAGAGAACCTGTGGTTTGATGGATGCTTCAGAAATATGATGTGTGAAATAATCCTTCTTAGTGGTACGAAGAAGAGCATGATACTGATGGTGACAAGAATGGAAAAAACTCAAATTAGAAGAAGAATGACGCTTATGCCAGATATGTTCGACACTGCGAAGCTGACAGTTTAACAACTTTAAAGCTGGTGAGAACCATGTTGCATTGATTTTACGAGTGTGCTGGGGTCTTTGAAAGGGGGCTACAGAGTCAATGGCTCAACAAAGGGAAAAATCAAGATCCCGAAGCATAGAAGAGAACAGTCCTGGATATACCGATAGAAGGGGGAGGGAAGGAGAGAGGGAAGAGAGGCAACGTTTTCATCAGTCAAGAGTCGACGAGGAGGTGGTTTAAGTGGTGGAGGTAGTGAATAACAAAAGGAATTGAAAACTGAAGAAGAGCATGATCAGTCCAAGGAAGCCAATGCAAGGAAATAGATGAAGGAAGGAAGGAAGGAAGGAAGGAAGGAAGGAAGGAAGGAAGGAGAGAAGACAGCTGGTGAGAAAAAAAACAGATCTAAGATATTACCTGAATGGGTAGGAGAAGTAGAGTGCTGTATGAGACCTAACTACTGAGTAAGAGAGTAAAAAGAAGCATAAGTACCAGTGAAGGCTAAAATCACCAAGAATAAAAAGAGGATGAAATAGAACACTAACTTCAGATATAAAGGCGGAAAGCACATCCAGAGAGGCAGAAGTAGGAGGGGTGGATGGTAAATAAGCACGATATAAAATGAAGAACTCACAGAGGAAAAAATGAAGTACAGCAATATCAGAAAGAGAGAGGTACAAAAGCACAAGATGTAGCCCTTAGCGCATTTGAATAAATAAAAGTAACACCACCACCCCTACATGCTTGACGCAAAAATTGAAAAAAAACTAAAACCCTGAGGAACAGCATCAAGAAGAGTGGCAGTATCACCAGGCCAAAGCCAGGTTTCAGTGAAGTCCACTCTAGCCCATCCAGATCTCTTTAGCATAATCCAAGCACAGACTGTAGAAGTCTGATCGATACTGGCCTTATTTCCCAATTACTGGAGTTGCTGTCTAAGCACTACTAGGTTTCTTTTGATTCCCTTCTGTTTCCGTATAGGAACCCTTTATGTTTATCCCATTCATTTTTGAATTCTGTTACCATTTTTGTCTCCACCACATCCTGGGGGAGGGCATTCCACCACCCTCTCCATGAAAAAGTACTTCCTGAGGTTACTCATAAGTCAACCCCCCTAACCTCAGTTCTTGTACTCTATTTCTACCACTTCCCTGTCTCTGGAAAAGGTTTATTTTTATATTAATATCTTTCAAATATTTAAAGTCTCCCTTCTCTATCATTACCATATCAGTTCTTGAGAAAGACTGGTGAGGCTTGGAGAAGAATGAGTAATCCCTTTCCTTAGGACTTTTAAACCACCGTGCATTAATCAGATGAAAGGCCATCAAGAAGTCTCGCAGCTTTTTACTTTCCCTTCTATGAGACTTTTCCCACAAACCCAAAGAGTTATCTGCTTTCAGATTAATCTTAACCTCCAATAATCAAGTATTTCGTTGACCTTTTTTAGTGTATAATTGGTGATACATATTAATAATTAGCTTTAACTATCACTAATTGGCACTAATTTGCAGTTGTGCTTGTAAGTGAGCTAAGAGCGTGTGCAATTTTTATGGTCTGCATCTGCAAAGGGGGCACACGTGTGGGTGGAGTATGAGCACTTACAATCTAAGGGGGCAATGAGGAGTGCCTATTCTATAATGGCATCTGGGTGCCCTGATTGATTCCTTTGCTGAATACTAGCGTAAACCCACATTGGCATGCTTAAGTTTAGGCATGACCATTTACATCAGGCCATTGGCAGGTAGATTTCTTTAAAGAGTGGATGCTTTAAGGCAGCCTTACTGACAAAACAAGCAGCTCTTGTAGGGATCATGTTACTGGAATCATACCAGTTTGATTTATTGAAGTTTATTTGGAATCTATCCCTATGCTTGGACTGCCATGAAAGATGGGGAACTAGCCAATGCTGGAACCCATGAGTACTGTGACAATTATAAAAATGTTTTTGCTGTGGATCTGATATTGTTTTTCTTTTAAATGGGTTTATTTTTGAATTAGTAACATTGCTCAGAGGAGTTTTATTTAGACCCATGATGTTGATTATCCCTGTTAGTTTTCAGGGTTCTTTGTAATCATGCTGAACTTTTTTTTTTAAATTAATTAATTCGTTCTTTTATCCCACAATTACACAAAACCAGGTTTTGGTTTAATGTGGCTTACATTCTTTCATTTAGGAGAAGTTACATTCTTTGTACTTGGCATTACATTACCATCACTGTGTTGTTGTTTTTTTTTTTTTTACATTACATTCGTTGTCGGACAAAGTGCATTATGTGTGAAGAGACAATCACTGTATTTTCTACTTTACATTACATTCAGTGTCGGACGTAATAGTGCGTTATGTGTGATGAGTTGTTAGCCATAATATTTCTTGAAGAGGTAGGTTTTCAGTCCTTTCCTGAATGGGAGGTACTCTGTGTTGCTTCTTATCAACTGGGAACCCAGTTCCACCATTTAGAACCCAGGTAGCTGAATCTGGCCATGTAGATGGATTTATGTTATGTTTCTACAGCTAGGCACCTGGAGTAGTAGATAGCTTCTGGTCTCTGGGCTTGTGTTCCTCAGTGATAGTTCAATCAAGTTTAGCATGTATTCAGGGGACATGCCGAACAGTATCTTGAAAATGATAGTGCAAGCTTTGAAGAACAGTTTGGCCTTCAATTCTCAATTCTCTCCAATTATCAATTTTTAGTACAACATCTATCAGTATTGTGCTGTGTATGAGCTCTGTTAATTCCCCCATTGTGACAGAACAAAAAAACAAAAAGAAAAAAACAAATGAATCAATTCTATCATGTGGAGGGGCATAATCGAATGGGGCGCCCAAGTTGTCATGAGGGCGTCCTCGCAGGATGGCCCCGTAAAGGGGTGGGGCAACTCGTATTATTGAAACAAGATGGGCATCCATCATTCGTTTCGATAATATGGTCGGGGACACCCACATCATGAAATTTAGGTCAACCTTAGAGATGGTCGTCCTTAGGTCATTTTTGAGATGATCGTCCCCGGTTTTTGGTGATAATGGAAACCGAGGATGCCTATCTCAAAAACAACAAAATCCAAGCTATTTGGTCGTGGGAGGAGCCACCATTCATAGTGCACTGGTCCCCCTCACATGGCAGGACACCAACCGGGAACCCTAGGGGGCACTGCAGTGGACTTCACAAATTGCTCCCAGGTGCATAGTTCCCTTACCTTGGGTGCTGAGCCCCCCAAAATCCACTCCCCACAACCGTATACCACTATCATGGCCCTAAGGGGTGAAGGGGGCACCTACATGTGGGTACAGTGGGTTTTGGGGAGGTTTGGAGGGATCAACATTTGCTGCCGCCCCCCTGAGGTCGTCGTCATTGCTGCCCCCCTCCATCCACCCCCCCTCCGTCTGCCACCAGGCCGGGCCCCCTGAATTCAAATCATAGCGCCTCACCTTGACCTCGCTCCGTGTGAAAGAAGCGCAGCAGCGGCAGTCTGCAGATCGCCTCCCTTCGGGCCTTCCCCCCCTGTGTCCCGCCCTTGTGCAAGTTTTGTCAGACAAGGGTGGGACCCAGGGAGGGAAGGCCCAAAGGGAGGCGATCTGCAGACTGCTGCTGCTGTGTTTTCACACGGAGAGAGGTCGAGGTGAGGCGCTGTGATTTGAATGGAGGGGGCCCAGCCCGCTGGCAGATGGTCGATGTAGCCGAGAGTGAGCTGGTGGGACTGCGTGCCGGACCCCCCTTGGAGTCCCCCCTGCCCCCCTCTCATTTGCCCTGGGTCTGGCCCCTTTGAGTACCTCCAGAGTTTTGTTTTGTTTTTTTACCTCCTCAGTTTCCAGAGGCAGAGCCAGGATCATGTCAGGGTAAAGCTGAGAGAGACAGAAAAGTTGAAGCAGGCCTGTAGTTTCCCACTTCTTTGTCACCACTTTTGTGAAGAGCAACCACATCTGCTCTTTTCCAATCTCGCGGAACTTCTCCCATCTCCAAAGATTTCTTAAACAAATTTTTAAGAGGACCCACCAGAACCTCTCGGAGTTCCCTCAATATCCTGGGATGGATCTTATCTGGGCCCATGTCTTTGTCTACCCTCATTTTTTCAAGTTGTTCATAAACACTTTCTTCCATGAATGGTACAATATCTACTTCATTCACTTATGTAGGGATATCCAGAAAACCTGACCTGTTTGTGGTCCTTGAGGATTGAACTTGTGAACCCCTGAGTTGGTGGGTCAGGTAAAACAAACAGAATAAAATCAAACATTCAGAAACTAAAATTTGTATACCTGAGAAAATTATTTTCTGAAACTTATTTTTAATACTTTGTAAATTCATGTTTTCTAGGTGTAGGGGTTTTATATTCTGAGAGCAGGATTTGTCTTGGCAACGTAGTTGTGTGCCAATGCACTTTGCAGTAAATATTCTTGTAAATCATCCAGCTGTCAAGAGACAGCACTGAGCTGCCCCTGCTGAGGAGAAATGGAGATGTGACTTATTTTTGGTGCACTGCATTCTGATTATTCTTTCTAAGGATACAAACCCTGGCAACCTATGTCACAGGATACCTTTGCATGATATCTCTCTAACAGGGCTTTCGTAGTAGGCACTGAGGCGGGACAAGGGTTGCAGTAAACAGGAGATAGTAACTACTACTTTCCCCTCTCCTGGAGTACATATCATGATTCTTGCAACAAACGTAGGGGATGAGTGGTGGAGGTAACTCTAAATTATAAATAGTAACCCCCCGCATAGGAGCAATGATTGATTGGGGGTGCTCAACTCAGCACAAATTGCCAAGTCCATATAAAGGAAATTAAAGCATGATGGGTTGTGAACACAACTGGTCAGGCTGTCTGTAAATGAAGAGCTCAGCAGGTGGTGCACACACAGGGAGGACTTCTGGGTAAAAGAAAAGCTAGGGGTAGCAATGAAAGTCTCACCAGTTTCTCTTGCTCTCCAAGCCCAACTCATCACCACAGTTTACCATCCTACTCCCAACCCGTCTACACCCAGTGTGTTTTTTCTAGCAAAAAAGGTGCTGATACTCAAATGCTAGGCCACCCTTCAGGAATGGGGTGATCACTGAGGGACCCATCCCATAATAGCCAGGTCCCCTGCAATAAGTCGCAGAATCTATGACAAGACAGAATTGGTGTGTAGAGCCTGAGCCCTATCATTAAAACTTGGGTTCCATGGGTCAATTTTAGCAGACAATGGAAAATGTGCCGGTACTCAGTACCCCCAAGTGCCCCCTCAAAAAAAAGCCCTGTCTACACCACACTCATATTATGCCTTCCAACCCACCATACCCCATCTATACAACCCATATTCTCCCCCTCCCAGCCAGTCCTCCATAGTCCCTCTTCCCTTAATAACCTGTGCACACTATACATTTTCTTTTCTCTCAAACCATCCCCACTTCTTTCTCAGTCCCTCGACATCTTAATGTCTTCTTCCTCCTCTGATCTTCTTATTCTGCTTTTCCGTCACTTCTTTCTCCCAATGCAGTTTGACCTTTGTTTTGAGGTAGGATGCTTAATACCTAACCCCCCCCGTACCTACTTCACTCCCCATTCTATACATCTCTGCTCTCTACTTCCTGCTGCCATGACCTGCCTTCCCCTATTAATTCCTCCCCCCATTAGGTTTCCTCTCACTCTACTTTGGTCAGTGCCCCTCCCCTGAAGGATAGGCTCACCCATCCCTCACACTTCTTCAGCAGATTCATTGCATATTTCAAATGTTTTTCCCCACCCTTCCTGGCAAGGATCATATTCCTACTCCCACTTTCCAGAGCCCTAGACATAATTCATTTCTAGAACTCACAGTCTGAAATATAATAGCAGTTCCACATCCAGAAAGGCCCTATGAGCTGCTACACCACCTGCATGTATAAACCTTGGAAGCTCAGCAGTCAGCTCCAGAGCCCCTGGGGCCACATTTGCATGTGGTGCTTCCTGCCTTCAGACTGATAATCCCAAAGATCACATGCTGAATAGGAAATAAGTGAACCCAAAAGCATGCGTTCATATCATTCCAGTATATGCAAACCCACCTGCTAAAGCTCTAGTGGTCACAGAGTAAGTTGATTGCTTGAGGAACTGAGTTAGCACTGACCCTAGTGCCTTCTGCAGTGGCATAGCTAGGTGGGGCCATGGGGGCCAGGCCCCCCCAATTTGCCCTGGGCCCATGGTTGGATGGTGGGGATCCCCAACTCCCGCCAGCTGAAGACTTTGCCTGCCCTGCTCTCTCTTCCCCTCACGTCTGGCATGCTCCTTTTAGTGAAACTGCTCAATTTCACTAAAAGGAGCGTGCCCGACATGAGGGGAAGAGAGGGCAGGCAATGAAGCGGCATCAGGTGGCCAGAGACCAGTGCTGGATGAAGTCTTCAGCTGGCAGGGGTTGGGGACCCCCACCAGCCAAGGTACTTGCGGTGGCAGTGCTTCAGCTGGCAGGGGTTGGGGAACCCCCACCAGCCAAGATGTACAGTGGCGGCAGTGGTCGACAGAGGGGGGTGGCAGCGGCGGTGGGGCAGCAACCAAAATGTGCCCCCCCACCTTGGGCTCTGGCTTCCTCCCACATCGAGGTCAGGCTATGCCCCTACCTTCCACAAAAATAGAAACTGGCACCTTATTTGATGGTAACTTCTTTGGCACCATGCTCCCTCCTTTATTATTGGTGACTCTAATATAACACCCCATTACCTCCCCAATTCTCTGGCCCTCATGATGTTGAAGGATGTGGGGGTGGCACACCACTATAGCAGTACCCATCATTCATGGTGCCCTGCACAGGCACACAGGTCACCCACCTGAAAAGCTACCATGCTGTTTCTTTGGGATGATACAGCATAATGAGCCCACTCAGTCCAATAGCACTGTCTCCCATAAGATGTAACAAGGGAATGACTGTTTTATATTTGTGAAAAAAGGAAGATGGTGTTACTCTCTATTCCCCTTTCAATTTGAAACTCAGTCATAGGTCTCTGCATTTCAGAGCTGCCAAATAGAAGCAATTTAAAGATATTTTTCAGGTTATGGCATCAAATACCGGCACAATCCCCTCCTGCTCCCTCATGTTCTTCCAGTAAAATAACATGTTAATTCCAGACCTTCCAAGTTACCCAGTTCCAGGAGGGAGATTTAAGACCAGCCCTGGATTCCTGCCCATCATAAGAAACATCTAGGCGGCTTACAATCTAAAAGCGAGAGAAGAGGGAGGATGAGACAAGACCGGGAGAGTATTAAGGGTAGAACTACAATAGCGATAGGATAGGAAGGGTAGTACAGAAGGAAGGGGGAGTTGTTCAGGCCCACTTCCGAAAAAATCAGAAAAAGCAAGCATCCGCTTCAATCGATACAACAAACGCAACTGAGTGAATGATGCATCGAATTTTGTGTGGCTCTGTGACAACTCTTCCCACTATCTTTGGCCATCTTAGCTCTCATCTTGGCTTTCGTTGATCTCTGGAGTGCGGTTCTTCTTCTGTTTGTCTTGTTCAGTATTTTTATGCTCCACATTAGCCACCACCACATTCATCAATTAAATAAGGATCCTTATTCACAGTGCTGTGCGGTGGTATTTACAACAGGGGATTCAATAAATATGCCAGACAAGAGGGGCTCAATGGTATCAACATAACACCTTCCACCCTCACAGAAAAAAACAAAACAAAAGGGGCTCTCTAAAACCATAGAACATCAGTACAACTGTTTGGTTGTCCTTCAAGGTTCACCATTGTCGCTATTATTGTCAATATTTATATGTCGCCTTTGGGGGGACTGTGGTGAGACAGTTTGATTTCTCTTTTTGTGCATACATGGATGATATTCAGCTTTTATTACCATTGGTTGGAGATGAGAAGGTGGTACAAAAATAAATAACAGATTGTATGAAGGAGTTGGATAACTATTTCATTTTAGTTTGGAATATTAATAAATTCACAGTTTTATGTTTTGGGGATCCAGTTTGGGAGACTACAACCTTTGATTTAAAAGTGGGGAAGAAGCAAATACAGCAGGTATCCTTTATAAAGTATTAGGCTTGTTTTGGAAGATGATGATATAGGGGCTCATCATATTTTAGAGGTTATTAGACAGATTTATTGTAAGAAATAGAAATAGATAAAGATGTAAGAGATGGTGTTGGGAGGGGAGGGGAGGGGGGAGGAGGGAGTGGGAGGAGAAGGGGAGGGGAGGGGGAGGGGAGAGGAGGGGGAGGGGAGCATAACTAGAGCAATTGTCTAAAGAACATACAGCTTGGTATTAGGCTTTGGGGTCCCTTCCCTTTCCCAAATTTCTGCCCTGGACCCCAGTCATGTCTAACACCAACTCTGACAGATGTACATTCCAAAAACAGACATATTCTAATCCACAAATAAAATTATTCTTCTACCTTTGCTGTCTGGTCATTTTATTTTAATTGTATTCATCCTAGTCTCTTGTTTCTGCTTTCCACTGTCTTTCCCTTAACTTTTGTCCATTGATATTTCTTTTTTCTCCATATCCATCATACATTTTCCCTCTGTGTCCCTATCCTCCTCCCATGTTCAGCATCTCCCCACTCTGTGTTCGTATCCTGTCCCTATATTCAGTATCTATTTTCTCTGTGTTCCTATCTTCATCTGTCCAGCATCTTCTTCTCTATGCCCATATCCCTTCCCCTTTGCTAGCATTGCACCTATGTATCTCTGTCCCTCCCTATACAACATCACTCCTCTGTGTCCCTGTCCCATTTCTTTATTATCATCCTTGCTTCCCTATTCTTCCATGTCCAACATCACCCCTTTGTATACCTAACCCCCTTGTTTATTATCATCCTTGCTTCCCTATTCTTCCATGTCCAACATCATGCCTTTGTGTACCTAATCTCCAAGTGTCTTGCATCAATCCTGTGTCCCTGTCTCTATAACCCATCCATGTCCAGCATCATCCCTCTGTGCCCATGCCCCTGCCCCTAGTGTACTCAGCATTGTCCACCTGTCTCCTTATTCTCTCCCCATCCAACATTGACTCTCTGTGTTCTTGCACCTATGTTTCTTCCCATGCGTAGCATCTCTGTTCTCTGTGTCTCTATCCCTCCCCATGACCAGCTTCTCCCTTCTCTCTGTCCTTCTTGCCCAACTTGGACCAGCATCTTCCTTATCCTTCCCCCAACTCTCATGTGGTCCAGCATCTCTATTGCTCTTCTCTCCACCCCTCCCTCATCCAGCATCTTTCCCTCTCTCTGTGGATCCAGTATCTTTCCTCCTACTTCCTTCATTCCCCACATACCATCTCTCTCTCTCTCCTCTCCTCTGTTTCTGGGTCCAGCATCTCTCCCCTGTTATCCCTCCATTCCCTGCAGCCCAGCATCTCTCTTACTGTCTCCCCTCTATGGTCTGACATCACCCCTAACTCCCTAGCACCACCCATAGTCTGACATCTCCCCCATTTCCCATTTCCCTCACCCATAGTCCCGCATATCTCCTGTCCACAGACACAGAGGGAGGGAGGTGCTGGGCGGCGGAAATTGGAGGAGAGGGGGTGCGAATAGAGGGGGGGTCCTGAGATGAGGGGGGTCCTGAGATGAGAGAGAGAGAGAGGGGGTGAGGGTCCTGAGACGAGAGAGAGAGGGGGAGGGGGTCCTGAGATGAGACACAGAGGGAGGGAGGCACTGGGCTGTGGAAATTGGAGGGGGGGTGCGGATAAAGGGGGTGGGGTTCCTGAGACGAGGGGGGTCCTGAGACGAGAGAGAGAGAGAGAGGGGGTGGGGGTCCTGAGACGAGAGAGAGAGGGGGAGGGGGTCTTGAGATGAGAGGGAGGGGTGGGGGGATCCTGAGATGAGAGAGGGTGGGGTCCTGAGATGAGAGAGAGGGGAGAGGGAGGGGAGAGGAAGAAGGGAGGAGGGGGGGTCAGAGGAGGAGGGGGATCAGGAGGGGGAGGAGGGGTAGGGAGGGAGGAAGGGGGAGGGGAGAAGGAGGAAGGGAGAAGAGGGGGTGGGGGAGGGGAGGGAGAAGGGGTGGAGGGGAGGAGGAGGGGGGAGGGGGCTATGGGGACGGCGGTGAGGGGAGGAGGAGGGGGGTAAGGGGGAGGAGGAGGGGGTGAGGGGGAAAAGAGGAGGGGGTAAGGGGGGAACAGGAGTGGGAGGGGGCCCTGGAACCTTGCTAGCACCCGTTTCCTTTCTGTTTGAAACGGGCCTATTTTACTAGTATACAATAAGCGGAAAAAAAAATCTAAACTATAAAATAAAATAAAATTTTTAGGAACTCACTAATAAAGTTTCCCCTCCCCTAACATGACTTGTGTAAGGTCACAAGGTACAATAAGTACATAAGTATTGCCATACTGGGACAGACTGAAGGTCCATCAAGCCCAGCATCCTGTTTCCAACAGTGGCCAATCCAGGTTCAAGTACCTGGCAAGATCCTCAAACAGTACAATATATTTTATGCTACTTATCCTAGAAATAAGCAGTGGATTTTCCCCAAGCCATTTTAAAAATGGCTTATGGACTTTTCCTTTAGGAAGCTATCCAAACCTTTTTTTAAACCCTGCTATGCTAACTGCTTTTACTACATCCTCTGGCAATGAATTCCAGAGTTTAATTACACGTTGAGTGAAGAAATATTTTCTCCAATTTGTTTTAAATTTACTACTTTGTAACTTCATTGCGTTCCCCCTAGTTCTAGTATTTTTGGAAAGAGTAAACAAGTGATTTATGTAAGTGGTTTCGGTGACACTGAGAACAGAACTTATGGTTTCATAACTCTGCTTGACACTGTCAATCCTACAAATAATCTCAAAATTAAAAATACAGTTGTTCTCTTTACTGAACTTGTGAGCAGTATAGGATGTATTTAAGTTCTTACTTTAGTTAATTTAAATAGCACATAAAACATACAAAGAATATTATTTGGATACAGAGTTCAGTGTTCATTGTAAATGTCTATTTCATACTTTGTTCCATAAAATTTACTAAAAAATTCTTATGGATGATTCACTGTTTAGCAGCCTTCGTAGCAACCATGATTAATGGCAGGATTAGTTTTTCAGCTTCTTATGATTCGCTGTAGATTGCATTTTACAAAGTCTCTCTACATGCAGAGTTTCAAATCCAGTAAACAGCTGCGGTATGACAGTGATACATATACAGCATACTCCTCAGCTTCCAAATGCTTGTGTTGTGAACTTAGATTCATGCGAAGACTGAGGTGTTAAATGTCCTACAGAGGATTTCTGAATCAGTACTTTGTAGCACCTGAGATACTGTATTTAACATTTTGTATGAACACAAAGGGTACATTTTTGAAAGCTTAGTAGCATATTGCCTAGGTTAATATAAAGCTAACCTGCACAAATCAGATTTACAGGGGTGAGTGTATTTTCATAACACATACAAATTTGTCATCCTTAATCATCACCGCATTACTCTCCTGTAGCAGAGCTACTTTAAATTCCACAGCTCCAATCCTGGCAGCATGATGTTGCAACATTTGGGCCTGGCCTACCAGTCCCCTGGAAACAGTTTTAGAATCGTCCACCAGTTTATCAATAGCCATAGAAAGAGAGAAACTCACCCCTCGAATGGCCTCCCAAAGCGAATCCACAGTCACCACAGCCGGGTTGCAAATCGCACACAGACTGGATTGTAGATCTCTTAAATTTCCTCAATCCCCCACAGCCAGTAAAGTGAGTGGTTCCCCTGTACTCCTACCTCCTCAGTTAGACACAGTAAGCGAGGATGTGGCCTCAGGTGACCTTCCAAAATTAGGCTTGGCATCTGAGAATTCTCAGGCCTGTTGTCCTGTCAGCCCAACCTGCATGACGCACTTTCGAGTTGTGGAGAGTTTGGATTGACAATACAGGTCTAGTCAAAACAGAAACTGCCACTGCCAGAGGGTTCAGACCCCTGACTTTGCCTTCTGCTTCCCCATCAAACAACAGAGCTGCACACAAGGTCAGTAGTTCTGGAGCCTCCATGGAACTCTCACCCAGACATCTGCTCTTGAAGCCATCTTTGCCCCTGTCTGCCATCTCTTCTCTTCTCTTCTCTAATACCTCAATAAAATTCATTCCAACTTCTAACACTCTATCTCCTAGGTCCTGGGCAATATTCCAAGCCCTAGGTCCCCTGAACCCTTAGGGACCCACTGCCAAGTGCCTGAGTGCTTCTCCCTGAGCTCTAGAATACCTGAGATAGGGTAGAGAAGAAAGACCCAGAAACAGCTCAACACTTGAAATTCATACAGGGTAAAGTGGAAATAATCAACACAAAACGAGATCAGGGGTGCACAGTTCAGGTCCACAAAGATCACAAATGGTTCTATTATTAAGGATGATCATAATACGCAAATTAACCTGGTTTTTAGACAAAATGCACCCACATATAGCTTATAGCTCATCTCAAGCTATTCTTGATCCATTTCAATCTGGCTTTCGCCCCCTTCATTCAACTGAAACAACGCTTGCTAAAGTCTCCAATGATCTGTTCCTAGCCAGATCCAAAGGTCTCTATTCTATCCTCATCCTTCTCGATCTATCTGCTGCTTTTGACACTGTTGATCACAGCCTACTCCTTGATACGCTGTCCTCACTTGGATTTCAGGGCTCTGTTCTTTCCTGATTTTCTTCTTATCTCTCCCAGCGTACCTTTAGTGTATAGCAGATCCTCTTCTACTTCTATCCCACTGTCAGTTGGTGTACCTCAGAGATCTGTCCTGGGAACTCTTCTCTTCTCCATCTATACTTCTTCCCTTGGTACTCTGATCTCATCCCATGGTTTTCAGTATCATCTTTACGCTGATGACTCCCAGATCTACCTCTCCACACCAGAAATCTCAGCTGAAATCCAGGCCAAAGTATCAGCCTTCCTGTCTGACATTGCTGCCTGGATGTCTCAGCGCCATCTGAAACTAAACATGACCAAGACTGAGCTTCTTATCTTTCCCCCTAAACCAACCTCTCCTCCTCCCCCATTCTCTATTTCTGTGGATAACACTCTCATCCTTCCTGTCTCATCAGCTCCCTTTCCTTCTCTGCACATATTCAACAGACTGCTAAAACCTGTCGTTTCTTTCTCTATAATATCAGCAAAATTTGCCCTTTCCTTTCTGAGCACACTACCAGAACCCCCATCCACGCTCTTATCACCTCTCACTTAGAGTATTGCAACTTGCTTCTCACAGGTCTCCCACTTAGCCATCTCTCTCCTCTTCAATCTGTTCAAAATTCTGCTGCACGACTAATATTCCACCAGGTCGTTATGCTCATATTAGCCCTCTCCTCAAGTCACTTCACTGGCTTCCTATCCGTTTCCACATACAGTTCAAATTCCTCTTGTTGACCTATAAGTGCATTCACTCTGCAGCTCCTCAGTACCTCTCCACTCTCATCTCTCCCTACATTCCTCCCCGGGAACTCCATTCACTGGGTAAATCTCTCTTATCTGCACCCTTCTCCTCCACTGCTAACTCCAGACTCCATTCCTTTTATCTTGCTGCACCATATGCCTGGAATAGACTTCCTGAGCCGGCACGTCAAGCTCCATCTCTGACCGTCTTCAAATCTAAGCTAAAAGCCCACCTTTTTGATGCTGCTTTTAACTCCTAACCCTTGTTCACTTGTTCAGAACACTTATTTTATCATCCTCACTTTAATATTCCCTTATCTCTTGTTTGTCCTGTTTGTCTGCCCTAATTAGATTGTAAGCTCTGTCGAGCAGGGACTGTCTCTTCATGTTCAAGTGTACAGCGCTGCGTACGTCTAGTAGCGCTATAGAAATGATAAGTAGTAGTAGTAGTTATGAGCATTTATTGAGAATCGCTTGAAAACTAGATCTTGTATGCAGGACTATCATTCTTCTAAGTTACAAAAAGAGGACACTTCCTGAAAATGAGTTCACACAGCAGTTTGCTTATGTATTTGCATCTAATATGCAACAGGTATCATAAACAGTGCCACAGGTTAGTTACTCCTATGGTATAAGAATAACACTGGTTGTGATCAATCTTGGAGCTGCTGGAGGATGAGTATGAGATATTCCTTTTCTCTTTCCCATGTTGAACTTCATGGGAGAGGCGATGGCTCTCACAATAGACAACAAAGTAAAGGAAGTGACACGTTCAGGCATCTGACCTCGATGACATCTTGCACTCCTCCCAAGAACTCTTTTTAAAAATTACTGTTATAATGTTCACCTTCTAATCTTCAGGTTACATTGTAACATAGTAACGTATAGTAACATAGTAAATGATGACAGATAAAGACCTGTACAATCCATCCAGTCTGTCCAACAAGATAAACTCATTTTACATGATATGTTATACTTTATACCCAAGTTTGATTTGTCCTTGCCATTCTCAGGGCACAGACAATAGAAGTCTGCCCAGCACTGTTCTTGTACTAAGTTCTGAAGCTAATGTCAAACCCCCCTTAAAATTTACACTTCAGCCCATCCATATCTATTCAGTCACGATCAGGCCGTAGACCGTAGAAGTCTTCCCAGCACTAGTTTTGCTTCCCAATTACTGGCGTCACCACCTAATCTCCGCTAAGATTCTATGGATCCATTCCTTCTAAACAGGATTCCTTTGTGTTTATCCCACGCATGTTTGAATTCCATTACCGTTTCCTCTACACCACCTCCCGCGGGAGGGCTTTCCACATATCCACCACCCTCTCTGTGAAAAAATACTTCCTCACACATTACTCTTGAGTCTGCCCCCTTCAACCTCAATTCACATCCTCTAGTTCTACCGCCTTCCTGTCTCCGAAAAAGGTTTGTTTGTGGATTAACACCTTTCAAATATTTGAACATCTGTATTATGTCACTCCTGTTTCTCCTTTCCTCCAATGTATACATGTTCAGGTCAGCAAGTCTTTCCTCGTACGGTTTGCAATGCAAATCCCATACCATTTTGTAGCTTTTCTTTGCACCGCTTCCAGTCTTAGTAACATAGTAGATGATTGCAGATAAAGACCCGTATGGTCCAACCAGTCTGCCCAACAAGATAACTGACTATAAGGTATGATGTGATACTACATACATATACTTGATCTTGATTTGTCCTTGCCATTTTCGGGGCCCAGACTGTAGAATTCTTCCTGGAACTGGCCTTGCTCTCGAGTTACTGAAGCGTCAGACATAGGGTGAAATCACAACTTTCCTAAAACAAAAGAAAATTCTGTACAACCTGTCTCCACCAGAAAGAGCTGCCATAAAAAAAATGCTACAGAATAACCAAAACATTGTCATCAAACTTGCAGACAAAGGAGGCTCTGTAGTGATTATGGACACATAAAGATACATTGAAGAAGGACACAGACTGCTTTCAGACAACATATACTACAGAAATCTAACTGAGGAAGCCACGCAGGATTATACAAAACAGCTGAAAAACATTATCAAAACACTTCCAAAGCAAGTGCAGCCACATCTAAAAAAACTCATTCCAAACCATCCTTCTGTAGGCACATTCTACATGCTACCTAAAATCTATAAACCTGGAAACCCTGGCAGACCAATCATATCTGATATTGGCACACTTACAGAGGAAATATCTGGACTTATAGAGGGGATTCTTAAACCATTTGTGCACAAAATAAACAGCTTCATAACAAGACACCACAGATTTCTGAACAAACTAAAAAGCATCAAGCTGCTACCATCAGATACTTGTCTGGTCACAATGGATGTAGAAGCACTATACTGCAACATTCCCCATGCAGGTGGCATAGCTGCATGTGATACATTTCTAAAAATATCCACCCTGGACCACCAATACTCACTGGAAACCATTACAAAATTAATCAAATTCATTCTAATTTACAAATATTTCTGTTTTAACAATGATATCTATCTGCAAATCATGGGTACTGCTATAGGCACCAGAATGGCACCCTAATATGGTAACCTCTTCATAGCAAAACTGGAAGAGACATTTTTGAATACATATCAAACTGAACCCTTAAAATACTACCGGTATATTGATGACATTTTCATGATTTCGACAGATGGAGAAGAGACTCTCAAACAAATTTACAGTTCATTCAATACAGTGGAGGACTGGCGTAATGGTTAGAGCACCAGTATTGCAATCCAGAGGTGGCCAGTTCAAATCCCACTGCCACTCCTTGTGATCTTGGTCAAGTCACTTAACCCTCCATTGCCTCAGGTACAAACCTAGATTGTGAGTCCTCCTGAGACAGAGAAATATCCAGAGTACCTGAATGTAACTCACCTAGAGCTATTACTAAAAAAGGTGTGAGCAAAATCTAAATAATAAATAAATAAATGACATACCATCCTATAATCAAATTGAAAATTGACTACTTCCCAGAAAAAGTCAGCTTTCTAGTCACCACAGTTTCCATCAGCAATGGCTATATACAAACATTGATATACAGGAAACCTACAGACAGATGCAGTTATCTCTACAACTCCAGCTTCCACCCTTCACATATAAAAAAATCCATTATGCACAGCCAAGCCACACGATACCACTGTATCTGCTCTGACCCAAGAAGCAAACACCTCAAAATCCTGACTGATTCCTTGAAACAAAAAGGCTACAACCCCAAAATAATCTCCAAGAATATTGCTTCTCTCATTAAAATACCTAGAGAAAACCTACTGCAGTACAAAGAGAAGAAAGTCACAGAGAAAATCCCTCTTGTAGTGACATACAAACAAGATCTAGAAAAATTGAGAGGAATCATAAAAGATCTACAGCCACTACTCCAGGAGGATGAATTACTGAAAGAGATATTGCCAGCCTCACCAGTGCTGGCCTTCCAACAGCCACCTAATTTGAAACAGAAATTAATGAAAAGCAAACTCCCAATACAAGCTCAAAAAGAAAAGAATGACACACGTCTCTGCAATATGCCAAGCTGCAAACTGTGCCAATAGTACAGGGCAGGTTACAGCAGGCATATGCAGAGCGCCCTTTGCAGAATACTAGTTTAGTGCTGATCTTCCTGGCATCTAACTTTGGATGCTATTTATAGAATTTCCCCCTTAGTGCACAGAGTTGCAAGTTATAGAATAGTGTCAGTTATGCACATAGCTTAATTTAATACTTAGATGTTAATTGGTATTAACAACCAATAATGGACTTTAATTGGTGTTAATTTGTACTAATTGACACTAATTTGCAGTTATGAGTGTGCAAATCCATAGTGCGCAGCTACAAGGGGGCTTGGACCACTATTCCCTCTAAGCTGAGCTGGTGTCCTCCACCTGCATTGCTAACAGTAGGGGTGGTGCTTCAATATTGTGTTTTCAGTCTCTAGGGACAGACAGGTTTCCTGGAGTCCTGTAGAACTTGCCCATCCCTTACTATTGAAAATGTGATAGTGAAACAGCACCCCCCCCCCCCCCCCACTGGCGGGACTGTAGATGGCGCATTCCCACTCAGCTTAGAGGAAACAGTGGCTTGTACCTGGGAGAAGCATGGGCGGGCCAGAGGTGTGCCTAAGAGAAAATAGATACAAGCATTTCCACCAGCCATTAAGATAGCATAGGCGCTTGCACATAAAGTTAGGGGCCTAACTGCGGACTTACTATAGCATCCTATAATGGCAAGCTAATGCATAATCACTGACACAGAATTTGTGCTTAGTGCACATCATCCTAGTACCTAAGGCACCAGGGTCTGTCTCTCTCCTGCTCCTGTGTGTCGGGACCCGGGTGATTGTGTTAACGTGATAATCCGGGTTCCAGCACACAGGAGTTTGGAGTCATCCGCAAAGAGGCAAACTTTACCAGACAGCCTGTAGACACAACACAGATACACTCTGTATTGGTGTGGCCTCCAGAAAGCTCATAGCACTCCAAAATAGGTCCCACTAGAGGAACCATCACGTCCTTTTCCCTGCTGGTCATTCTCTTGCTCTGCACCCAAACATCCTTCTGGCTTTTGCCATTGCCTTATCTACCTATTTGGCTATTTCAAGATCATCAGATGCAGTCATTCTCAGGTGTTGTGTTTAATTATGTTACATTTGTATCTGCTGTTCTTTCATTTATTTATTTATTACATTTATAACCTGCTTGTGACCTAAGTGGAGTACAAGCAAACATACATAAAATGTACAGAACTTTGCCCTCTATATTGTACCACTTCCTTGGATAAGAAGCAGTATGTTAAGCCTGAGCTTAAATATTAAACATTAAATGCACGACCATTAGACACACTAGGTGGTTGCCTAGGGCAGCAGCTTCTGGGGGTGGGGGGTGGGAAAAGCAGCTGCAGTTAAAGTATCAAAGCATACTTTTACTTGCAGGGAGGGTCATTTTTAAAAGACCATTTGTCCAGGTAAATGACTTTTGGAAATTGCCTTGGTTTGATGAATGTACCTATATATAAAAAATAAAATTAATATCGAAAAGCGTATGGTTTTACAGGATTATTCCAGGAGAGATAGTGATGGGGTGATTATGATTGTTGAGTTTAACTATCAAAATGTTGAGGTGCTTCATAGGGTCCTAAAAGTTAATGTTGTACTAGTTCTCTCCTGCTGTTTCAGTAATTGAATTTTACCTGCCAAATTCTAGACCATTTCTCAAGCTTTGCTTGATCCTGTTTCAATTATCCATGTCACTTATGGGGTAATTCTATAATTTGGCACTTTGAAATAAGTGCCACAATAGGACACATTTAGCGTTGTAACAACACTTAGTGTAAGTGAAGATTTTGTCAGCATGTATGGCTAGGCATTAAATTTGGGAGGTGTGTCCTTGATACAGCCGCTAGTCAGCGAAACATGATTCATGTCAGATTGAAGAGACCCTCTATAGCCAACACTACTACAAAAGCTAAGTTGATTATTAATTGTTAATTTGAATGTTGAAGATTTAAAGGAAGAAAGATCCTTCTAGAATGATAAATATGAATAATGATTTCAATGTAAAATTATAAAAAAATAATTAATAAGGACCAATGACAACATTGGGAGACTGGACATGGCACCAAAGTCTAACAGCCGTTCAATCCCCACACTGAGGTCCGCAAAAACCCAAGGTTACTGTGTTATCTATACAAGCTTATCCTCTTCATTGTGATTGATATATATCATTAAGTTTGTGAAGCAGGAGATATAGTCTGCCGAATAATGGGATTAAAACCTACAATATACCTTAATATGGCAAACTGCGGTAAAAAAGTGGCCTTAGCATGCGCTTAGGTGGGTCGTTCCCACATGCTAAGGCCATTTTTACCACATGGGTAAAATGACCAAATTTCTGATTTTTTTAAATTAATGGCCATGCACTAATTTTCCCATTAGCACATGAGCTCCTACCGCCACCTCTTTTGTAGGTGCTGGGGCTCATGAGCTAATCACGTGCTAATCAGTTAGCTCAGAACTCTCTGTCTACTCTCTGCCCCAGACCTGCCCCAAGCTAAAAAATAAAATCTACCTTTTAGCACGTGAGTAGCACTCACTGATGCCAAAATTACAGTGGGATGCCTGAGCGCCCCCACAGTAAGGAATTTTAAGCTGCAGTAAGTGCGTGTTAGTGCTGATCGCAGGTTAGTAAAAGGATCCCCAAGTGAGACAGAAGTCTAATTTTAAGTGGTGCCTACATCCAATTATATGGCTGAGTAGAACAGTGTTTTTCAACTCTATCCTGGAAGCTCATCTAGCCAGGTCTCCAGTGAATAAAAATCTATCTCTTGCATATTTACTGTGACAATCCTAAAAAAATCCAGACCAGTTAGGAGTGCCTCCAGCACTGACTTGGGAAACAATGGACCAGAGAGATGCTTAGGAGTCCCACTTGGGGTGGCTTGAATGTTATATAATGCTGTATTTCTTTTTGGGCAAGAATTTACCTTTGTTGAAGAAGTCTGAAACTAAACCTTTTATCCTGAAAACTCTGTACATGAGTTATTGCTACGACTTGCAAACTTTGTTTTAATTTGTTGACGTGCAATTTCTTTGTTCTCAGAGAATGGATCATTTTCTTTTGGGAATTCTGATTAATTGAAAGAGTAATGCTTTACTCCTGGACTCTGGACAAAGTGGAGGGCTGAGAGCCTCAGATTTACATAGTATTTGCTTAGGAAGGTGCTTATCATTGCTTTATCAAATGTGCATCTGTTCAATGCCTCAAAATGTATGACACTGCTCCTTTCTCTGTTGTTGCTGCTGCAGGGGCCGGTGTTTTCTTCCTGTCTTGTGGTGAAGGAGAGCAGATCAGCTTCCTATTTGACTGTATTGTCCGTGGCATCTCCCCGACGAAAGGTCCTTTTGGGCTGCGTCCAGTCTTACCAGGTTAATGCAGGCAACATAGTATAATAACAGTGCCAAGCAGAAAGCTGCCACTGCTGACATTTACTTTAGTGATTAGAAATGCAGCCTGGAGGCAGAAGGACAATATACACTGTAAGTGCAGAGCAATTTTTTAGGATGTGTGCCGGCAAAAGGTTTTGGTTTGATTTGGGATTTTTCTGAAGTTTCTCAATTTTTTTGAGTTTTAATTAAAATAATGTTACCACTAAAAACTTTTTAACGTGCATAAATGAATTATTGAAAAGTACACATTAAAACTGCACAGTAGAGCATTCAAATAACATATCATATCAGTTGAATACAAATGAAAAACCCTTAGGCAGCACAGTAGAACATCCATAACAGCGATGATACAATGTCAGCACAATATTATGAAATATCTTAATAGGTGGCAGAGGGGACATGTGCAACTGGGACATATAGGAGGCAATCCTATAACATAGCACCGTATTTACCGTATTTAGGCACCCTAAAAACATTTAAGCCTATTTTATAAGGACACTAACATACTAGTGCAACCTGGCTTCAGGATGCCTAACATTGTAGGCACTAACATTTATGACAGGTCTACAGCTTGTGTAAATGTTAGTGCCTAGTTGAGTGGCTGAGGGGAGATACGATAGAGGTCTATAAAATAATGAGTGGAGTTGAACAGGTAGATGTGAAGCGTCTGTTCATGCTTTCCAAAAATACTAGGACTAGGGGGCATGTGATGAAGCTACAATGTAGTACATTTAAAACGAATTGGAGAAAATATTTCTTCACTCAACATGTAATTAAACTCTGGAATTCGTTGCCAGAGAATGTGGTAAAGGCGGTTAGCTTAGCAGAGTTTAAAAAAGGTTTGGACGACTTCCTAAAGGAAAAGTCCATAGACCGTTATTAAATGGACTTGGGGAAAATCCACTTTTTCTGGGATAAGCAGTATAAAATGTTTTGTACTTTTTTGGGATCTTGCCGGGTATTTGTGACCTGGATTGGCCACTGTTGGAAACAGGATGCTGGGCTCGATGGACCTTTGGTCTTTCCCAGTATGGCAATACTTATGTACTTATGTACTAATGGGTAGTGTAGCAGGCTTTGATCCTGGTGACCTGGGTGTGATTCTCACTTTAGCTCCTTGTTACCTTGGGCAAGTCACTTTGGGGTCCTTTTACTAAGGTGCACTGAAAAATGGCCTGCGCAGTTGTAGACATGTGTATTGGATGCGTGTAGGTCCATTTTTCAGTGTGCCTGCAAAAAAGGCCCTTTTTTGGGGGGCCGAAAATGGACATGCGGCAAAATGAAAATTGGCGTGCATCCATTTTGGGCATGAGACCTTACTGCCACCCATTCATTTAGCGGTAAGGTCTCATGCGTTAACTGGGCTGTAATCGTCAGCGTGCATACAATGTTGATTACTGCCCAGTTAGTGCCGCGTGCTGGAAAATAAAACATATTTTCCGGCGTGCATAAAATGAAATTACCACCCTGGCCACGTGATAGCCGGGCAGTAGTTCCGAACTGGCACACGTAGGCACCTACATGGCTTAGTAGATGGGCCCCTAAACCCTCCATTGCCCCAGGATTATGAACCCTCTAGGGACAGAGAAAGTACCTGCATATAATATGTAGAGCACTGTGTACATCTAGTAGTGCTACCAGTGGTGTGCTGGTAAAATTTTAACAATAGGCTCTCTCCCCGGTCCACCTCTGCGCAACCCCCCTCCCTAAATTGCAGAGCTGGCTATAGCCGGGGAGAGAGCCTGGGGGGGGGGGGGGGGCAATGCATTACTCTCCAGAAAAAAAATTAAATTCTCCCAGGTTCCAATCTAATTCATGTTTAATGTGGGATAAAATGCCATAAATAAGTAAATAAATAGAAACTTCCATTGAGCACCTGATTCTCATAACGTGAAGATATTTTGTTTTTCTCATCAAATAAATCCTATTTGGTTCATTCACTCTCATGTATTGCTTTTACAATTTGATAGAAAGGTTTTAGATAAAAATCAATTCCATGTCTAAATATCAAAACTCAAAATAAAAAATCATGTCATACATAAACCAAGACTTGAACATGGTTAGATGATATCACGTAGAAAAATTAATGCTGGGATCAGATAAATGTCCTTAAGCATCCTCCCTCCCTCCAAAAAATTAGTAACTGGGCTGAAGGTACAATCATTCACCAGATATTTTAAAAAAACCTTTTCATCAAACAGTTAAGCTCCATTAACAATGTAATTCAACACGTACCTGTGTAGACTGCAACAGTCTGAGCCTGGCCAAATATCCCCTGTATTTCTGCAACCATAAATGAAAACAAGTGCTGTCTCTCCCGCTGAGGCATCACTCTTCAATGGCCGCCGAGACTTACAAGGGCGGCCTCCAAGACTTCAGCAGAAGTCTCGCGAGTCCGCCGCTGGAGCAATCCAGCAGTGGGGGAGATTCAGCTCAGCGCTGGCAGCAGGCAGGAAAGACTGGCAATCTCTGTTCTTTTTAAAATTCTAATGGTTGTATTATCGAGATGCTATCTTTATCTTAGGAAGTTGAGTTGTTCTATTTCAGGGACATGTAATAAAAGTTATAGAACACTGGGTCACCATTCAAAATGACTTATCCAGATAACATTGTCTGCTATCTGGATAAGTGCTGTTGACTAGAATATTCAGAGACACTATCCAGATAGTGCATCTGAATATCCTTATAGACCACCTGTGCATTATGGGGTGAATTCTATGTATGGTACCAAAAAAAATTGGCTCAAAAAAAAGTGGTATTCTATAAAACACACTTAAAATTAGGCATGGTTTTTAGAATAGTGCTTATGCCTGGGAATCATGGCTAACTATAGGCGTGGCCATTTGCACCAGCTGAAGCATGGTGCAAATATATGCGCCTAATCCCCTCATGCACATGAATGTTAGGAATGCCCCCATGCCACCCATGACCCTCCCATTTCCACATACCCTTTTTGAACTCGCACTTAAAATTTAGGCACATATATTTCAATTAAATTTAATTAGTGCCAATAATTGGTTAACAAGTCAATTATTGGCACTAATTAGTTCATTTTTCAATTAAATTGCACATGCAAATTGGACATGCACCCAAACTTGCATGCACAACTTTTAACGACTTTTATAGAATTCGGGGGCATGGATGGAATGTGGGCACAGGGCTGTCCTAGAACTTATCTGCATAGTGGCATTATTCAGTCTGCTATCCAGATAACATAGATAAAGAACTGCTGTAAGCTATCTAGATAAGTTATCTACATAGCAGGCTGAATATTGCCACTACTCCCCAAATTCTTTATATGGCGCTCAAATTGCATGTGCAAAATGAGGACATGTGCCCATTTTGCATGCACAATTTAATTGCTTAACAAGCCAATTCTGTCTGATAATTGGGCACTAACAATCAATTATTGGCACTAATTGGCAATAATTGAAATTGACGTGTGCATCTTTATAGTCACTGTTCTATAAAGATGCGCAAGTACATTTTTCCATGTGGATGCAAAAAGGGGATGTGGCCATGGAAGGGGCATGGGCAGGTTGGGGCATTTCTGGAATTTGCATGCAGTGTTACAGAAAAGTCTGATCCACATCTAATTTAGGCAAGGATTTACTTACGTAAGCCACATTGAACCTACAAGTAGGTGTGAAAATGTGGGGTAAAAATGCAATAAATAAATAAATACTTGTTTTTGCTTGGTGTAAATCCTTATGACTAAAATTTGATGTGGATCCTGGTGCCAAACGCTATTCTATAATTGGCGCCCAACTCAGAGTGCCCTTTATAGGATAGTGCTTAGTTCTCATTTTTTCGGGTGATGATTTTTCGGCACCATAAACAGAATCTAGCCTTTTCTGGATAAGTTCTGGTGGTTACTGCCTTATCTGGATGTAGAGTTGCCACCAGGATCTGATTTCCCCATTGCATTCCCTAAGAAAAGCAAGACTACAAGTCCCTGTGTGCAATGTGGTAAACCCAGAACTGGATCAATCCTCTTGGGCAAATTTGGATCCATTTGGGAATCTTATCGGGATAGTGGCGCTAAATATTTGGATATTTTTTGACTGTCACATTAGGCATTTAAAAAAAAAAACCGCTGACTGTGACATCAGAATATTGACATATACATTTTTGCATGAGGAAAGGCAACGATGAACTGAAAAAGCTAAAAACACAATCTAGAAAACTTGAACGAGCATGGAAAAAAACAAAAGATGAACACACTCTCAACACATGGAAACAATCACAAAGAAAGTACAAATACGCTATAAGGCAGACCAAAAGATCATACTATAAAACTAAAATAGGGACAGATTACAAAGACACGAAGGAATTATACCAACTCATGAGCAAACTCCTAGTCACCAACCTGGTCACTGCATCGAATACAGACATCCCATCTGCAGATGAACTTGCTAAGTATTTCAATGAAAAAATTGTAAACCTACGCAACACGCTACCTCAGGACAACACTGACATCGAAAACTTCCTTAACGAGTTGGACCCAACCACTGGAGAATACCCGGCTGACTGAACCTGGTTAAATTTTGTCCTCCTCACCATCGATATAGTTGCACGGGCGATCAGCAGGTTCTCCAACACTCACTGTAAACTAGATACCTGCCCCAATTACCTAATGAAATCCGCCCCTGACCGCTTCATAGTAGACCTCATGTCCCACCTAAATTACATGCTACAGCAAGGTCTCTTCCCTAAGGAAAATGGCAATATCCTACTCACCCCGATACCAAAAGACACCAAGAAAAAAACAAATGAAATCACTAACTACCGTCCAGTAGCATCCATCCGGTTGTCAGTCAAACTGATGGAAAGCATGGTAGCCAAACAACTTACAGAATATATAAACAAATTCTCAATATTACACGAATCACAGTCAGGTTTTCGCCCCCTCCACAGCACTGAAACAGTACTACTCACCTAGCCAAATTCAAGCAGGAAATAGCAATAAGCAAAAATATCCTCCTCCTCCAATTCAACATGTCTAGTGCATTCAACATGGTAAAACACAATATATTAATAAGAGTACTAGAAATGTTCGGGATTGGTGGAAACATACTTAGCTGGATCAAGGGTTTCCTAACCACAAGAACATACCAAGTAAAATCAAACTCAAACATATCATCACCATAGAAAGCATTTGCAGAGTACCACAAGGATCACCACTATCACCGATCCTTTTCAACCTAATGATGACCCCACTAGCCAAGTCCTTATCCAACCAAGGCCTTAACCCCTTCATCTATGCAGACGATGTCACAATATACACTCCTTACAAATCTAAACTAACAGAAATCACTAACGAAATGAAGATCAGCTTGAACATCATGGACTCTTGGGCAAATGCATTTCAACTAAAACTAGAAAAAAAAACCACTGTCTTATCCTCTCATCGCAACACAGCGTGGACAACCCCACAATTATCAACACCCTAGACTACACCCTCCCTATCTCAGACAGCCTGAAAATTGGTGTTACATTGGACCGCAACCTAACACTAGAGAGCCAAGTGACATCCACAACAAAGAAAATGTTCCACTCAATGTGGAAACTGAAACGCGTGAAACAATTCTTCCCGAGGGAAACATTTTGCAACCTGATACAATCAATGGTACTAAGCCATTTAGACTACTGCAATGGAATTTATGCGGGATGCAAAGAGCAAACATTAAAGAAACTTCAGACTGCTCAAAACATGGCAGCTAGACTTATCTTTGGAAAAACGCAATTTGAAAGCGCAAAACCCCTCCGCAAAAAACTACACTGGCTCCCATTCAAAGAACGCATTGCTTTCAAAATCTGCTCTCTGGTTCACAAAATTATCTACGGTGAAACCTCGGGATACATGACAGACCTGATCAACCTACCAACTAGAAACACATCCGAATCAACACGAACGACCCTAAATCTGCACTACCCAAGCTGCAAAGGACTCAAATACAAATCAATTTACGCATCCAGTTTCTCCTACATAAGCACACAACTGTGGAACGCATTACCAAAAGCCTTGAAAACTATGTACGACCACCTAAATTTCCGGAAAAAATTAAAAACTAACATGTTTAAAAAGGCATACCCTACCAATCCAACATAAATGCCTGATCTCTGCAACACAACAAAACTAAAGTACGTAATGGACATAACACAACTCTTCCGTTGTACGATTCCCTAAAGTGGCTGTTCCACATGAACTTTATCTTACCACAATATCACCTTGTATTTGTTTACACCGGAGTCTGCAAACACCTCTCCGGTACAATGTAAGCCACATTGAGCCTACAAATAGGTGGGAAAATGTAGGATACAAATGTAACAAATAAAAAAAATAAAATCAGTCAGCTGCACTGTTTGATTTAATTTTTTGCAGTGCCTAATCCTGGACAAAATGTGATTACTGTGTTACTCCACTTTGGAAGCTTGATTAATACAAAACAATAACAAGAATTGTGAGGTGATACCTTTTTATTGCATTAGCTTAATAATATTTTTGACAGCTTTTGGATGTTAAAACCTGCTTCCTCAGATCAGGACAGCATAAGCAAAAGAGTGGAGGAGTGGCCTAGTGGTTAGGGTGGTGGACTTTGGTCCTGAGGAACTGAGTTTGATTCCCGGCATAGGCAGCTCCTTGTGACTCTGGGCAAGTCACTTGACCCTCCATTACTCCATGTAAGCCACATTGAGCCTGCCGTGAGTGGGAAAGCACAGGGTACAAATGTAACAAAAAAAATACTAGAATATATAAGTAAATGATACAGCATGCCATTGATTGTTTGAGCTAAGGAGAGAGATACTTGCAGACCCAACTGAATTGAATAGCTGGGATGGTGGGGGAACTTGTGCAAGCCTCTAAATATCTCTTTTTTAAAAAAATCTTGTTTCTATATTCAGATCCTAATATGAATCCGGCCTACATGGAAGAAAGAGTGTCCCAGGAAGCTTTGCAGCTAGAGAAGCGTCTTAGTCTTCTTTCCCATACTAGCCACCAAAGTAGTGGAGGTAAAAACTGTTGTTTTTTTTATGAGTACCTTGAAAGAGCAAAAGGATAATTGTGTTTTGTACCTATGACTAAATCAGTGATCCTTTAATATATATATATTTTTATAATTCACAAGTTTTGGCAATGCTACAGGAACTCTTTTTCATGTTTGAGTAAAGGCAGGTTACTCTAGTCACTGAAGAGTATGAGTTTTCAAAATCTGCTGCATTTCAATTTCAGTTTCTCTGTGACCTTAGATAAGCTGCTTTACTCTCCATTACATAAGTACATAAGTAATGCCACACTGGGAAAAGACCAAGGGTCCATCGAGCCCAGCATCTTGTCCACTATGTAGTGCCATTTGGGCAGAGAAATAATTCATGGACCTGAATAAATAGTAACTCGCCCTGAGGTTAAATTTGGATAAAGGACAGTAATAAATCTAAAAACTGAAATCTAAATTGAAAAATATATAAAATGTTGGTTATCTAACGAACAGTAGGAATGTGTGTTCATTTGAAAATGATATGGTGAGGCCATTTTCAGTTTGCTTCCCTTTAAATGAACTGAGTGGACACTAGAGCAGAATGAACCAGAAATCATTAATTTCTGTTTGTTTTCATCACTGCTATAGTCTATAGGGCCTAGAAAAAAAAAAAAAAGCCATCTGTTTGCTGGGCTAGAGAGAGAAGAACTGCCTGGGCAGGGGAAAGGAAGAATCAATGGTCACTTGACCTATTATGTTGAAATATTTTGACATGCAGCCATACAAGCCTTTCCCAGCCTCACTTTTTCCAAATTCCATGGCTGAAAACATCACCAGGATATTGGAAGCAGCACAATTTTGTTTGCATTTCTCTCATGGCTTTCAGACAGAATGGGTGAGTGTTAGAAAGCTGCAAACTGGGGAGTAAAAATAGGGTAAAAATACCAGGCTTAGCCAGAAATAAAGCAAATAGTTGTAACAGGGCTGACGTAGCAGTGAACTAGGTTGACTGAGTTTGTGTATGTAGTCGGAGAAAAGTGAGGCTGTGTGTTGCAGCCTTCAGTACACATAGGCTCTATAGAAAGATGGTTGATACGCTGAGTAAATTGAAAATGGCAGAGTACTAATAGAGGACAGGGTTGCAGTACAAGGGGTAGGCACCAGGAAGGGCAAAGGGCACATACATACTAATTCAGTTTGTGGGTTTGAGATTACTCCATTTGTGAAGTCCGACATACTGTTGTAAGGTTGATCATGAACCCTTGGACCTAGGCTGAGTCCTAGGACAGACCTAGTCCGAGGCCTAGGGCAGACCAAGCTCATGCTATATAGTAACAATGGGCTACGAAGCCCAGCACACTCAGAGAGACCAGCGAGCACCAGCAGAAAGCGAAATAGACCACTCATACGGGCCACAAGGCCAAACTGGAATCCATACGAACAGAGTCCAAGCATAAGGGCTGCAAGGCCGAACTGGAACCCAATCACACACAAGGGAAGGGGAAAAGAACAGAGAGAAGTCCTGGAAGGGACTGGCACTCAGGCCGAGCACTCAGCACCACACACAGACAAGAACGAAAGGTCACCAGAACAAACACACAGATACAGACAATAACCAGAGTAAGGGAACTCATGCAGAGAGGCAACCCAAGCGGTGCCACACAGCTAAACAAAGGATTGGCCTACACAGAATCCAAACAAGAGCTATAGCAAGAATAGGGAAAAGGGAAACCATACAAAAGATGAAAGCAACACAGCTAGATATGGAGCAATGCGCAAACAGCAGGTAAGGGTAAGGCAGACTACAGAGAGAGACTGCTTCTAGTTATACAGCTTAGACGAGGAACAATGCTCACAAGAACCAAGCAACAGATACAGCAGGTAAAGGGTTAAAGCAGGCTACACAGAGAGACTGCTTCTGAGTACACAGGTCAGATGAGGAGCAGTGTTCACAAGAGCCAAGCAACAGATATATCAGGTAAAGGGTTTAAGCTGACTACAGAGAGAGACTGCTTCTAGTTACACAGGTCAGACAAGGAGCAGTGCTCACAAGAACCAAGCAACAGATACAGCAGGTAAAGGGTTAATAAGGAAATCCAAACAAAGGAAGTAAGCTCTTACCAGGACTCAGCCAGCACACACAGCAGGGAAGGGCACACAGTGAAGCAACAGATACTGAGAAAATAAACACAGCTGCATAGGAGCTAAGTAATCAGAGAGAAGCTGGCTGCTACAGACTCACAGAACAAACACAGACAACAGGAATATTGGCAATCAAACAACAGAGAATTCATCCTGTGCCACAGGCACAGACTAAGCAGAAAGAAGGTATGGAAGCGTGTCAAAAATGAAATTACTGCAAGGGCCATGCAGTAGCTGGGCAGTAACTCAAAATTGATGCGTGTTGGGTGCGCGTAGGTACCTATGCGGCTTAGTAAAAGGGCCCCTAAATCTACACCTGTCTATACATTTCAGTTCTGTTTTCATGTAGCTTGCTTCTGTCTTTCACTTAATTAGAGCATTAACATAAGTAACTATTTCTTTTATTCTAGGTGATGACAGAAGTGTGTCAAGTTCTTCTTCAGACACTAGTCACTCAGATGCCAGTGTTGGGAGCAGATTGACAATCTGGCCTGAACCATCATTGACCACCACCTCTGTGGAGAGTTATGGAATGGCGGCAGCAAAGGGCATTTATCTAAGGGATGAAAGAGCTTATACTGAAACTATGCGTCTTACAAAACCACCTCCTAAACCTCTTCGGTCTAGACAGTTGCAGGAAATAGGCCGCCAGAGCTCCTCTGACAGCGGAATAGCTACTGGTAGTCATTCTTCTTACTCTGGAAGCTTCTCATCTTATGCTGGGAGCCTGGACATTGGCCAGGGTGAGGAGTTTGGTTCATTACTTAGCTTGCCATTGAACTTTCCATCAGATCAGACGTTATGCACTTGTCAGCACCCTGAGCCTCATAGGGGCTCAGGGTCAGAATATCAAGTTCCCAGCTCTGTCAAATATCTTTATGATGTACCCAGAAGCTTACTGCCAGCAGCTGGGAGGGACATCCAGCAAAAGAGTTTAGATTCCACTCTACTCAAGGACCAGGCTCAGGCACCTCAAAGCATCAGTGATGCTAAGCTGCTGGTACCACACACAGAAACAAGAGCAGCAACTGAGCAAAACCAGGACAAAGGGAGGCCCATCTGCTCACTTCATGAAAGCAACAAAGGCACAAGTGATGAGACATATGTGGATTTTGTTCCAAGGTGGCCGGCTGTAAAGCAGCAAGGACAAGTGTTAGAACCTAAAAGCAGTGAACTGACATCACCTAGTGATGTTGCACCTGATCCTTGCGAGATATGTAGTCCTCAGCCATGCATTTCAAGAGCTCTGTTTGCAGCTTGCTCAGTCTGTGGTGGCATTAAGGTAAATATTTTGTGATAAGAGTTGATTTTAGAACTAGCTGCTGCATAAGTAGATGAGGTTGGTATACATTCAAAAAGCGGCAATTTTAGAAAAGGAATTTACATTTATACTTTCTCTTCTAAACTTGCCACTTACATGCCTTTGGGAGCCCACTAGGGACAGAGAAAGTACCTGCATATAATAAGGCGGTATATCAAATCTCATTACTATTACTATATATGGGTATATTTACACATGTGTATGTTTGATAGGTTAAGTATGTATACTTTATTCCTCTTCAACCTTCTCCTTTCATTAGGCAAAATGGAGCGAAAGGGGTTAATTTTACAAAGTCATTTTTGCACCTATATGGCCATAGATTTATGTAAATGGCCTACTATAAAATTCCAACTGATGCAAAAGTAAATTCTGCTAATTTACATGCATACTTAAATAATCTAGGGTAGTTCTGGGGCAGTTAATGAGGATTTTCAGTGACATTGTCTGGTTAATGCTAAAAATCCAGTTCTGGCCCTGGTGAATGCATGTATCCAGGTAGGAGCCATTTCTACCTGGATAAGTGCCACTGAATATCATGGCCTAAGTATGTAGAGCCTGATATTCAGACAGTGGAGCACGCCTATAGCATGGCTTATTAAACAGAGTCTTTAGAAGCATAAGTTTTCAGCTGAAAATTCTTCTTAATTTAGGAGCTTAAAAGTTATGCTCATAAATTTAGGCCTGCCATTCGTTTGCCTAGATTTATGAGCCTAGTGCTGAAAATCAGTGCTAAGCTCCTAACTTATTTTTCCCACCCTAAACCCATCCCTGTTACTATCCACTGTCTATGCTCCTAAATTTAAGAGCTTAGTGGCATTTTGAGTAGAAATTTATGCACTCAGCTTTAGTACATTTTCAAAGAGGCCCATTTATGAGCATAACTCTCAAAGTCAGGAGCATACATCCTTAGAATATCTGGCTAATTGGAACAATGACAGCTGAACACCCAATATTGAAAACCATTTAACCGGCCAGGTACTGCACCTGGCCAGTTAAATGGTACTTAACTGGCGATCCGCCAATATTCAGCGAGAGATAGCTGGCTGTCTTCTGTTGAATATTCCTGGTTAGAGCTTAGTGGATAGCCAGCTATTTCACACAATATAACCAGCTATCCACCGATTTTCAGCGCATTTCTGGTTAAGTTTGGCAGCCAAATCTGGCAGCATCAATAGCAGGTCTGTCTTTGGTCATTATGAACTTAGCCGGTCAGCGCTGAATATCAACTTGGCCGGCTTATGTTCTTAGTGGCTAAAAATAAATTGGATATTTAATGCCAGTCACTGGAAACAGCCTGGCATTGAATATCTGGCAGGAACAAGGAAAGTAGCGTGATCAACAAGACACTTCCAAAAAAACAAGGAGACGGAGTGTAGAAAATATTCTTTAATGGTAGATAAGACTCAACACGGCACCATGTTTCAGCAAACAATGCCTGCCTCAGGAGTCTGTATATGATGAATGCTTGCAGTTGAAGGTGGAGAATGAACAAACACAATCAAATCTTTAAAAAGACTGGTGAATGGTGAACGTTACAGAATACGATTATATGAGCTAAAAACTCTAGATTGGTGTAAGGTTGGTAAACGCCCAAAGGAATGTTGCAGTTAGCTGGGCAGTGATTGAATATTTGCAGATAGCTAGCTATATCACGTGATAAGCTGATTAGCCACCATGCACAAACTCCAGGATTCTCTATATGGCGCCTTAATTTCCGTGCAGAAATTGAAGCGTATTCTATAACAATGCGTGTAACTTAATTGGTTAACTAGCTAATCAGCACTGTTAATTGGATATTAACAAGCAATTATCAACACTAATTGGCATTAAATAAGATTTATGCACACAACTCGTTGAACGTATTCTGTAACATGGTGCGCTTAAATTCTAAGTCACTTAGTTGAAAATTGGGCATGGGTGTTTCTAAACTCTATGCACGTTGTTATAGAATACACCTGCTCTGCACCAAATTTAGGCAAAGTAAAGCATGGCGTACATGGCCATGACTACATTTGGTCACGTGGAGAGGTACTCTATGTTATTCCATATAATGTGCGAAATTTAAACCTATTCTATAAAATTTAGGCGTACTTTACAGAATATGCCTAGGGGTATTATTTTTTTGTGCGGAATTTTCAAGCATCATATATAGAATGCACCCCTAAGCGCTAATGTTCAGTGGAGATAACTGGCTTGCTTGCACTGAATATTAGCGCTTAGCCAGCTAAGTGCTATTTAGCTTGCCAGGAGCTATTTCTGGCTGGTTAAATAGCGCTGAATATCGGCCAGATAAAGAATGACATTAAATGTACGTGTAAAGTGAGAAACCAGGGTGAGTGCTTTGATTGGAGTATGGACCCTCCATCCAAAAAGGTGTTCATCTGTCACAGTCCCAGTGAGCCAGGTATTCTAAGGATTTATGCTCCTGACTGAGAGTTATGCTCATAAATGGACCTCTTTGAAAATGTACTAAGGCTGAGTGTATAAATTTCTACTCAAAATGCCACTAAGCTCTTAAATTTAGGAGCATAGACAGTGGATAGTAACAGGGATGGGTTTAGGGTGGGAAAAATAAGTTAGGAGCTTAGCACTGATTTTCAAGACTAGGCTCATAAATCTAGGCAAACGTATGGCAGGCCTAAATTTACGAGCATAACTTTTAAGCTCCTAAATTAAGAAGAATTTTCAGCTGAAAACTTATGCTTCTAAGGGCCCTGTTTACTAAGCCGTGCTGTAGGCATGCTAGCGTTTTTAGCACGCACTAATGCTAGAGACACCCATAGGAATATATGAGTGTCTCTAGTGTTAGCACATGCTAATTTAGCTAAAAACACTGGCACACCTTAGTAAACAGGGCCCTAAGGCCCCCTTTTACTAAGGCGCGCTCATGTTTTTAGCGCACACTAAAATTATGGGCATGTTAAACGTTAGAGATGCCCATAGGAATGCATTGGCGTCTCTAATGTTTATCGCACCCACAATTTTATCGTGCACTAAAAACGTGAGCGTGCCTTAGTAAAAGGGAGCCTAAGTTTGGCTAAAAATAGGGCAAAAATGTTTGAGCCCAACATAGGAGCATTGTTTGAATATTGGGCCCAATATTTTATTTTGGAGTCCACATGTACAGTATGTTCCATGGAATTTGCAGCTACCTCTATCTGATGGTTCAGATTTCTGTTCAGATGTTCTGATGCAGACTTTTGATAGTCAACTGAATCTATATATAGCAGGACCACAAAAATCTTCCCCTATATTTTCAAAGAGAAAATTTCTGGAGCCTTTGCTCCTTGGTGTTTGTGTGCCTAGGGTGATATAATAGAGGGTAGACATATCCTTCCAGGCTTTGTTGATTTGAGGAGAAGGTATCAGCAGTAAAGGTCTCTATCTCTCTCTTTGTATGGACGGCCAAGTCTGAAAAAGGAAACGGGATTCCTGAAGGATGGATAGGTCTAACTAAGAGAAGAATTATTTGAGGTATGTCAAAGTAAAATGTGAAATGTGAGAGGAAGACAGACCTATAGAGGTTCTGGAGTGAAAAGACAGAGGAGATTGGCTAATCAAAACAGCAGAAACCTACCAGTACTCAGACAAAGGGTGCCTAAGACAGTCTAGATGCTAGAGAGTTGTTTTCCTAAGATGGTGAGTGGGACCAACATGGTGCATCCCACTTTGCCTATTAGGAATTGCAGTCTGTAGTATGAGGAACCAAACCTGAAATATTCCCAGCACCCAGCCAGGAATGTCTCCATATTTTTTTTTAAAATAGATGCTCATCTTTGGGAAAGCAAATGGTTTTTCCTTGCTTTTTTACTTTCCCTAAAGATGTGGAGATTGAGAATGATTTTGGACTTTTCTTCAGAGTACAGGGGACATCATTGGGTAGGTAACTCAAGTACTAAAAAGGTTTGGGATATTTGAGAAAATATATTCTGCTTGAAGTGTGTTTTCTAGAACAAGAAGAGAAGTAGGTGCCTTACTGTGGACCCATAAAAGAGACTCTGGCGAGGTACCAGAAGAAAGGACCTAACCAGGAGTTATACTAAGAAGGAAGGGTTACCAGTAGATTCATAAAGAAACTTACTACTAATTTTACCATTCTGATGTGAACTACTTTGTTTGAGCTGTACCATTGATTTTGCTGAATCTCCCTTTTCAATGCTGCATTGCAAATCTCTTATTTTTAGGGATTTATATATAACAAAGATGTTGAGCAATGAAGTTTTTTCTAATGTTCAATATATTTGTGAGCGATATTGCCGAAGGGTTAGAAGGTAAGGTTTGCCTTTTTGTGGATGATACCAATATTTGTAACAGAGTGGACACCCTGGAGGGAGTGAAAAACATGAAAAAGGATCTGTAAAAGTTAGAAGAATGTTCTAATGTTTGGCAATTAAAATTCAAGCAAAGAAGTGCAGAGTGATGCACATAGGGAGTAGAAATCCAAGGGAGATGTGTGTGTTAGGCTGTGAGAGTCTGATGTGCGCTGACAGGGAGAGATACCTTGGGGTGATAGTATCTGAGGATCTGAAGGTTTCAAATCAGTGTGATAAAGCGGTGGCTGTAGCCAGAAGGATGCTAGGCTGTACAGAGAGAGGTGTACCCCCTGTACAAGTTGTTGGTGAGTCCCCACCTGGAGTACTGTGTTCAGTTTTGGAGGCCGTATCTTGCTAAAGATGTAAGAAGACTTGAAGCAGTCCAGAGAAAGGCGGATTGTGCCAAAGGACATATGAGAATAGACTGGAAGACCAGAATATGTATACTCTAGAGGAGAGGAGGGACGGGGAGATATGATACAGACGTTTAAATACTTGAAAGGTATTAATATAGAAACAAATATTTTCCAGAGAAGGGAAAATGGTAAAACTAGAGGACATGATTTAAGGTTGCGGTGTGGTAGACTTCAGAGTAATGTCAGGAAATTCTTTTTCACAGAGAAGGTGGTTGATGCCTGAAATGCCCTCCCGAGAGAAGTGGTGGAAAGGAGAACTGTGACAGAATTAAAAGTGGCGTGGGATGAACACAGGGGATCTCTAATTAGAGAATGAATAGCATAAAAACAAAGCATAAAGGTTTTCATATGTGTTTCTATGTCAAGTGGTGCTCAGATGACAACTCTGGTTATATCAGCTAAGGCCGGTGCTGGGCTGGCTTGTACAGTATGAGTCCCGCATATAGCAATCTGGCTTAGGATAGGCTGTAGAGAGATTCAACAAACTCCAGTAATTTCAAATGTAAGGGCAGTGCTGGGCAAACTTTTATGGTCTGTGTCCTGCAAATGGCAAGATGGATTCGAATAGGCTTTGACGGCAACTCCTGTAGTTGGAACATAAGGATAGAAGAGTTGGGCAGACTTCTACGGTCTATGTCTCTAAAACAGCAAAGAAAGGCCATGATTAAGTATATAACATCATGTTCATTGTTGATTTAATCTAGAATTGAGAATGAATGAGATTTTTTGGGCAGACTGGATGGACTGTTCAGGTCTATATCTGCAATCACTTACTATGTTAATGTGATCAGGCAGTCAGGGCCTTGGGACATCTGCCTTCTCCTGGCCACCAGAACCCCTTTTACTGATTAATTTTGTGTGTGTGTGTGTGTGCTGTAGTTATGGATGGCAAGCCAAAACCCACCCAAAACAGGGTGTGGGTTAAATATATATCATGAGAAAAGAAGAAGAAGGAAAACTCCAGTGGCGTTCCTAGGGGGGCTGACACCCGGGGCGGATCGCCGATGCGCCCGCCCCCCAGTGCAGCGCGACCCCCCCCAGGCGAAAGGACACCCCCCACCCCAGCGAAAGAACCCCCCGGGGTGCACGCTGCTGGGGGGGGGGGGGTGCCACGCGCTGGTCAGCTTCCTTCGTTTCCATGCTCCCTCTGCCCCAGAACAGGTTACTTCCTGTTCCGGGGCAGAAGGAGCATGGAAACGAAGGAAGCTGACCGGCGTGCGGCACCTCCCCAGTGGCATGCACCCGGGGCGGACCGCCCCCACCGCCCCCCCCTCTTGGTACGCCACTGGAAAACTCCAATACAGTCAAATTATAAGGCTGAAAAGATGTTTGGTCCCACATAAATGATGTGAATGCTGAACCTCCAAGAGTTTGTGTTTTGCTGATATGATTGATTGATTCTGGTACCAAACATAGCAAACTCATACTGAGCCCACACAGCTTATTTATTTATTTATAACATTTGTATCCCACATTTTCCCACCTATTTGCAGGCTCAATGTGGCTTACATAGTTCCGTAAGTGGTGATTACCAGTTCCGGAGAGAAGAAATACATAGTTGAGGAAGAGGAGACGTGGAGGGGCATAATCAAACGGTGCTGGCCAAATAGCTGGACGGCCATCTTCGGGGCCGGCGCTGTAAGCGGGCGGAGCCAACCATTTCGAAAAAGATGGCCGGCCATCTTTTTCTTCGCTAATATGGTTGGGCTCGGCCAAATGTCAGAGTTCGCCGGGTTTGAGATGGCAGGCATCGGTTTTCGGCCATAATGGAAAATAATGCCGGCGATCTCAAACCTGGCGAAATCCAAGGCATTTTGTCATGGGAGGAGCCAGCATTTGTAGTGCACTGGCCCCCCTCACATGCCAGGACACCAACCGGGAACCCTAGGGGGCACTTTTAAAAATTAAAAAAAAAATCAAAATAGCTCCCAGGTGCATAGCTCCCTTCCCTTGGGTACTGAGCCCCACCAATCCCCCCCAAAACCCACTCTCCATAACTCTACACCATTACCATAGCCCTAAGGGGTGAAGGGGGACACCTACATGTGAGAACAGTGGGTTTTAGATGGGTTTTGGAGGGTTCCCATTTACCACCACTAGTGTAACAGGTAGGGGGGGATGGGCCTGGGTCCACCTGTCTGAAGTGCACTGCACCCACTAAAACTGCTCCAGGGACCTGCTTACTGCTGTCATGGAGCTGGGTATGACATTTGAGGCTCGCATAGAGGCGGGCAAAAAAATGTTTTAATTTTTTTTTTTTTGGTGGGAGGGGGTTGGTGACCACTGGAGGAGTACGGGTAGGTGATCCCCGATTCCCTCCGGTGGTCATCTGGTCAGTTTGGACACCTTTTTGAGGCTTGGTCCTGAAAATAAATGGACCAAGTAAAGTCGGCCAAATGCTCGTCAGGGCCGCCCTTCTTTTTTCCATTATCGGCTGAGGGCACCCATGTGTTAACCACGCCTCCGTCCCGCCTTCGTTATGCCTCCGACACACCCCCTTAAACTTTCTCCGATCCTGCGACGGACTGCAGTAGAGGGCGGCCAAAATCATTTTTCGATTATACCAATTTGTCCGCCATTAGGAGAAGGGCGCCCATCTCCCGATTTGTGTCCGAAGATGGGCACCTTCTCCTTCAAAAATAAGCAGGATAGTAACAGAGTGAATGACGGCAGATAAGGACCTGAACGGTCCATCCAGTCTGCCCAACAAGATCAACTCATTTTACATGGTATGTGATACTTTATTTGTATACCAGAGTTTAATTTGTCCCTGCCTTTTTCAGGGCACAGAACGTAAAAGTCTGCCCAGCACTGTTCCTGTACTAAAAGTTCTGAAGCTAATGTCAAAGCCCCTTAAAATTTACACTCCGGCCCATCCATGTCTATTCAGCTACAATCAGGGTGCAAACCGTAGAAGTCATGGCGCAGACCGTAGAAGTCTGCCCAGCACTGGTTTTACTCTCCAATTACTGGCGTCGCCACCCAATCTCCGTTAAGATTCCGTAGATCCATTACTTCTAAACAGGATTCCTTTGTGTTTATCCCATGCATGTTTGAATTCCATTACCGTTTTCATCTCCACCACCTCCCACGGGATAGCATTCCACGTATCTACCACCCTTTCCGTGAAAAAAATACTTCCTGACATTACTCCTGGGTCTGCCCCCCTTCAACCTCAATTCATGTCTTCTAGTTCTACCACTTTCCCATCTCCAGAAAAGGTTCATTTGCAGATTAATACCTTTCAAATATTTGAACGTCTGTATCAAATCACCCCTGTTTTTCCTTTCCTCCAAGTTATACATGTTCAGGTTGGCAAGTCTCTCCTCATACGGTTTGCAACGCAAATCCCATACCATTTTTGTAGCTTTTCTTTGCACTGCTTACAGTTAACTACTTGATTTATTTTGGAGGTTCACCAGGAAGCCTCTCAGCTACACTCGAACGTCGGCAGTAACATCAAACAGAAGTCCAGAGTTGCATAGTGACAACGTTCAGGAGTTGAAATCAGAGTTTGAATGTCATGTACCAGCAATTTAAACATCATAGGGAGTATATCATGAAATAACGGCAGTGTGGACAAGAACATTGAGATAACTGGCAAACGTACTGTGCACATTTAAAAGTGTCTTATGTGATACGGCACTGAGTAGTGCTTTGAAAAAAAACTTGATATAAAAGACTCTTTCAGACACTTTTTGCCCAGCACTGACATCACTAATCTGTAGTTTCTCGGATCACACTCTGGAACCATTTTAAATTATGCTGGCCATCTCCCATTGTCAGGTATCATAGATGAATTTAATAATAGGCTACAGATTATTAATAATAGATCTGCAATTTCATTTTTGAGTTATTTCAGTGCTTTGGGGTGTATACATCTAGTCCAGGTGATTTGCTGCTCTTTAGGTAGTCATCTTCCAGATTCACCAGTTTCAGTTCCTCTGAATCGTCATCTTAACATACCATTTCTGGTATGGTTTGGGGTGTATACATCTAGTCCAGGTGATTTGCTGCTCTTTAGGTAGTCATCTTCCAGATTCACCAGTTTCAGTTCCTCTGAATCGTCATCTTAACATACCATTTCTGGTGTGGGGTAGTTCCCTAATAGAAATACACCAAAATTGCTGCTACTTCAGTGGATTCTAGCCTTGTTATGAGAATGACCTCCTGAAGCAGAATCCTACTGAGCAGCCTGAAGTAGAAGCAGAATTTGCTCTTCAATAAACACGCCCTCTTAAGCTGCAAGCTGACTTGCTTGACCTTATTTTGTTTCAGGGACCTCTGGGAGCTGAGCAAGTGGGGAAAATGCAGTCGCTGTGGTGTCTGGTTTGCCAGTGTCAGTGGGGGTAGCACCTGTAAATAAACCAGAAAGAAGGATAGACTTTTATGAACTTTGATCATTTGAAGTGTGAGGGCTTATCTGGTACAAATGGTTAGTTGCTTGACTTGAAGGTAGGCATAATTCAGTTCCTTCTATTAAGATGAAAAATATGAGAGGATTTCTTTTTTCATCTTTGAGGATTTCTTTTTTTTTTTAATCATTCTCAATGTGGATTTGAAATATAGCAACCTTTGTAGCTTGCATAACACTGGCTAGAGACAATATTTCATTGCTCCTTGACAGAGTTGTAGACCTTACAGGAAGAGAGTAAAATTTTATTTCAGAGACTTACGAAAATAAATAACCTGAGATTTAAACATTTTCCTGTTGTTGACAGGTGAGATATTTAAGTACAATAGGATCCAGTGAGCTACAATGTATTATAGCTAATGTAGCATTCATAAATGTGGGATATGTGCTAATTCTGCTAGTCTAAATGCACTCATATGCTATTCTGTATTAACATGTTTAATAATATTTAAATAGATTAACACAAAATGTTGACTAGACCTTGGAGATAATGTAAGGCACATTTGCCTTGCTGGCCACAATCCCCCCAAATGCGCAAAGGTAAAGGGGACCTCTCCAGCTGCCTCCTAAATAAAGATATAGAAAACCCCTCCCATCAAGTAGAAATGAAGACCTCCCCTATAATCCCCTCACTCTCACCAGTACTCAAGCACAAAGGACCCCCCCCCCTCGTCAGGCCAAGCTCATCCTTCCCTATCTGCAGTAGTTAAAATTCTGATGGGTGCAGAATTAAGCATGTTTTAGAGCAAAGTTGTGGTTGGTTTTAAACTAGAATCCGGATTGGTTTAAGTCTGGGGTTTTAAGTACAGATCCATGGACTAGCTCAGATGAAAGCTAATATAAATTATGGTGTGACCTCACCTTGAGTATTATGTTCAATTCTGGTTGTTGTATCTCAAGAAAGATATAGCAAAATTAGGAAAGTTTCAAAGAAGAGTGACCAAAATGATAAAGGGGATGGAGATTCTCTCATATAAGGAAACGCAGAGAAGTTAGGGCTCTTCATCTTGGAAAATAGACTGCTGAGGAGAGATATGCTTGGGGTCTACAAAATTCTGAGTGGTGCAGGAAGAGAAGTGAATTGATATTGTACTCTTTCAAAAAGTACCAAGACTAGGGGACTCTTAATGAAATTACATGGAAATACATTGAAATCAAATAGGAAGAAATATTTTTTCACTCAATGAAGCCACAGCAGGGACTAGTTCAGTCCTCATTCTCACCCCCCTCCCCAACTCCCACCCACCTCTAGCTCAACTCTTCATTTATAGTCAATTATTCTAATTAGCACAACAAGAGAAAAGTTTTCATTAGCATTTTAATTACATTTATTTAGTTTCTGAGAAGCAAACACTAAATAAATTACATATTATGCCACATAATCTTAAGGCATTTATATTCATTTGATATCCATAGAGGGGCATAATTGAACGAAAACGCCTATCTCCATGGGCGTTTATCTCCGAGAACGGGTCCGTGAAGGGGCGGACCGAACCGTATTTTGGGAAAAAATAGACGCCCATGTTTTATTCAACAATGTGTGAGCTGGGCGTTTTTGTTTTTCAGCGATAATAGAAAATGAAAGCGCCCAGCTCAAAAACGAATAAATCCAAGACATTTATTCGTGAGAGGGGCCAGGATTCGTAGTGCACTGGTCCCCCTCACATGCCAGGACATCAACCGGGCACCCTAGGGGGCACTTTTACAAAACAAAAAAAACAGGTAAAAGAGCTCCCAGGTGCATAGCACCCTTCCCTTGTGTGTTGAGCCCCCCAAATCCCCCTCAAAACCCACTGCCCACAAGTCTACACCATTACTATAGCCCTAAGGGGTGAAGGGGGGGCACCTACATGTGGGTACAGTGGGTTTGGGGGGGTTGGACGACTAATAAGCATTAAGCAGCACAATTGTAACAGGTAGGGGGGATGGGCCTGGGTCCACCTGCCTGAAGTCCACTGCACCCCCTAACAACTCCTCCAGTGACCTGCATACTGCTGCCAGGGAGCTGGGTATGACATTTGAGGGTGAAAATAAAAATGTGTGAAACATCATTTTTTGTGGTGGGAGGGGGTTAGTGACCACTGGGGGGAGTCAGGGGAGGTCATCCCCCGATTCCCTCCAGTGGTCATCTGGTCATTTAGGGCACTTTTTGGGGCCTTATTCGTGAAAAAACAGGGTCCAGGAAAAGTGTCCTAAATTCTAGCTAAAAACGCATACTTTTTTCCCATTATCAGTGAAATGCGCCCATCTTTGTTCGGCAGATAACCACGCCCCAGTTCCGCCTTCGCCACACCTCTGACACGCCCCCATCAACTTTGTCCGCATCCGCGACGGAGTGCAGTTGAAAACGTCCAAAAATCGGCTTTCGATTATACCGCTTTATTCGTTTTTGTGAGATGAACGTCCATCTCCCGATTTAGGTCGGAACTTGGGCGTTTTTCTCGTTCGATTATAAGCAGGATAGTATCTTAAGAAGTTTTAATTAAACAACTCAATAATACTAAGGTGCAGACAGCAGTGAAGCAGCAAGAGTGGTGCTATCAAGTCTTTTGCATTGAGTGTCACATGTATGATTGTCTCCCAGTTGGTGAGAGGTTATATGTGTGTGCTCAATGCAAAGCGCTCCTAGCTCTCAGAGAATGAGTCTGTTCTCTTGAGGCTAGCGAAGCAGACTTGGAGGAGCTGAGAGAGACAGAGAGGTACATAGAGGAGGCCTACAGGGACATTGTAGAGAAGTCCCACCTCCAGTCTGGCAGCCCATGTGCTGCCTTGGGAGGAGGGAGGTTTTCTAAAAGGAGACCATCACCCTGGTGAAGCTGGAAGTAATCCTGTAGCCAGAAGCAGCCCACCAGGGGATGCAATATCCTCTTGCAGCAAAGAAGTGTCTCGAGGAGATTCTGCCCAGGAGGGAAGGGTTATGATGACTGTTGTAGTTGGTGATTCGATTATTAGGTATGTAGATAGCTGGGTGGCTGGTGCACGTAAGAATCACCTGGTCACTTGCCTGCCTGTTGCGCAGGTGGCGGACCTAACACGTCACCTAGATAGGGGAGGAGCCAGCTGTCTTGGTACATGTGGGTACCAATGACATAGGAAAATGTGGGAGACAGGTTCTGGAAGCCAAATTTAGGCTCTTAGGTAGAAAGCTCAAATCCAGAACCTCTAGGATAGTATTTTCAGAAGTTCTCCTTGTTCCACGCGCAGGGGCCAAAAGATAGAGCTCCGGAGTCTCAATGTGTAGATGAGGCGATGGTGCAGGGAGGAGAGTTTTAGATTTGTAAGGAATTGGGCAACATTCTGGGGAAGGGGGAGCCTATTCCAGAATGATGGGCTCTACCTTAACCAGGGTGGGACAAGGCTGCTGGTATTGGCATTTAAAAAGGAGATAGAGCAGCTTTTAAACTAGAAACTGGGAGGAGGTCGACAGTCATTCAATGGCGAATGGTTTGGAACAAGGTATCTTTCAAAGATATCACCAAAATAGGAAAGGGTATCCCAATAGCGAGGTTGCAATAGCGACCATAGTAACATAGTAACATAGTAGATGACGGCAGAAAAAGACCTGCACGGTCCATCCAGTCTGCCCAACAAGGTAACTCATATGTGCTACTTTTTGTGTATACCCTACTTTGATTTGTACCTGTGCTCTTCAGGGCACAGACCGTATAAGTCTGCCCAGCACTATCCCCGCCTCCCAACCACTGGCTCTGGTACAGACTGTATAAGTCTGCCCAGCACTATCCCCGCCTCCCAACCACCAGCCCCGCCTCCCGCCACTGGCTCTGGCACAGACCGTATAAGTCTGCCCAGCACTATCCCTGCCTCCCAACCACCAGCCCCGCCTCCCACCACTGGCTCTGCCACCCAATCTCGATTAAGCTCCTGAGGATCCATTCCTTCTGCACAGGATTCCTTTATGCTTATCCCAAGCATGTTTGAATTCCATTACCATTTTCATTTCAACCACCTCCCGCTGGAGGGCATTCCAAGCATCCACTACTCTCTCCGTGAAAAAATACTTCCTGACATTTTTTTTGAGTCTGCCCCCCTTCAATCTCATTTCATGTCCTCTCGTTCTACTGCCTTCGCATCTCCGGAAAAGGTTCGTTTGCGGATTAATACCTTTCAAATATTTGAACATCTGTATCATATCACCCCTGTTTCTCCTTTCCTTCAGAGTATACATGTTTAGTTCAGCAAGTCTCTCCTCATATGTCTTGTAACACAAATCCCATACCATAGTTTTTCTTTGCACCGCTTCAATTCTTTTTACATCCTTAGCAAGGTACGGCCTCCAAAGCTGAACACAATACTCCAGATGGGGCCTCACCAACGACTTATACAGGGGCATCACACCCCCTTTATTCTGCTGGTCACACCTCTCTCTATACAGCCTACAACCTTCTAGCCTACGGCCACCGCTTTGTCACACTGTTCGTCGCCTTCAAATCCTCATATACTATCACCCCAAGATCCCTCTCCCCGTCCGACCTATCAACTATCCCCGCCTATCACATATGTCTCCCGTGGATTTCTATTCCCTAAGTGCATCCCTTTGCATTTCTTCACATTGAGTTTTAATTGCCAAACCTAGACCATTCTTCTAGCTTCCTCAGATCCTTCTTCATGTTTCCACTCCCTCCCGGGTATCCACTCTGTTATAGATCTTAGTACATAAGTACATAAGTACATAAGTAGTGCCATACTGGGAAAGACCAAAGGTCCATCTAGCCCAGCATCCTGTCACCGACAGTGCCAATCCAGGTCAAGGGCACCTGGCACGCTCCCACCAAACGTAAAAACATTCCAGACAAGTTGTACCTAAAAATGAGGAATTTTTCCAGTCCATTTAATAGCGGTCTATGGACTTGTCCTTTAGGATCTATCTAACCCCTTTTTAAACTCCGTCAAGCTAACCGCCCGTACCACGTTCTCCGGCAATGAATTCCAGAGTCTAATTACACGTTGGGTGAAGAAAATTTTCTCCGATTCGTTTTAAATTTACCACACTGTAGCTTTCAACTCATGCCCTCTAGTCCTAGTATTTTTGGATAGCGTGAACAGTCGCTTCACCTCCACCCGATCCATTCCACTCATATTTTATACCCTTCTCTCATATCTCCCCTCAGCCGTCTCTTCTCCAAGCTGAAAAGCCCTAGCCTTCTCAGCCCTCTCTTCATAGGAAAAGTCGTCCCATCCCCACTATCATTTTCGTCGCCCTTCGCTGTACCTTTTCCAATTCTACTATATCATCAGCAAATAGGCAAAACTTTACCTTCTAACCCTTCGGCCATGTCACTCACAATATATTGAACAGAATCGGCCCCAGCACCGATCCCTGAGGCACTCCTCTACTCACCTTTCCCTCCTCCGAGTGAATTCCATTCACCACCACCCTCTGGCGTCTGTCCGTCAACCAGTTCCTAATCCAGTTCACCACTTCGGGTCCTATCTTCAGCCCATCCAGTTTATTTAAGAGCCTCCTGTGGGGAGTGTAGACCATGGAGCTCATTTTCAAAAGATAAAAACATCCAAAAGTGGAATAAATCTGCATTTGGACGTTTTTCTCACAAAAATGTCCAAACTGTTTTTTTCAGTTTTTAGATATTTTTCTATGAAGTCCATCACACGTGCGTTCAAATCACAAGGGGGCGTATTAGGGGTGTGTTAAGGGTGGGATCTGGGCATTCCTAACACTTGGACTTTTTCAGCTATAATGGAACAAAACCAAACCGTCCAGATCTAAAACTAAGACTTTCTGAGCTAGACCTGTTTTTATAACAAATAAGACACAAAAAGGTGCCCTAATGACCAGATGACCACTGAAAGGAATCAGAGATGACCTCCCCCCAGTGGTCAATAACCCCCTCCCACCCCCAAAATATGTGATATAAAACATTACTTGCCAGCCTCTATGCCAGCCTCAGATGTTATACTCAGGTCCATTAGAACAACATGCAGGTCCCTGGATTAGTCTAGTGGTGGGTGCAGTGCACTGCAGACAGATGGACCCAGGCTTCTACCGCTCCCTGTTACACTTGTGGAGGAAACTGTGAGCCCTCCAAAACTGACCAGAAACCCACTGTACCCACATATAGGTGCCCCCTTCACCCGTAAGGGCTATGGTAGTAGTATACAGTTGGGGGTAGTGGGTTTTGGGGGGCTCAGCAGACAAGATAAGGGAGCAATGGTAAGATGTGTACCTGGTAGCATTTTATGAAGACCACTGCAGTGCCCCCTAGGGTGCCTTATTGCTTTCCTGGGATGTCTAGGGCATAGGCGCCAACTCAGTGGGTGCTCGAGCACCCCCAATATTTTGTGACCTGTCAGTCACCCAACGCATCCGAAGTTCTGGCTCCAATGTCCCCAGCCCGACCTGCCCGCCCTCTTCTCCCTGAACAGCCCTCCTTTACTTTCTGCCGCCCAGTGTTTAAAACTCATTTTACCTGAAGCCATGACGGCAATGAAAGAAGCAGAACAGGCTCGCCTTCAGCCTTCCCTTACCTCTCAGTGTTCCACCCTTACAGAAACAGGAAATGAGGGTGGGACGCTAAGAGGGAAGGGAAGGCTGAAGGTGAGCCTGCTCCTTTCACTGCCGCTGCGACCTGAGGTAAAATGAGTTTTAAACACTGGGTGGCAGGAAGGCAAGGAGGGCTGGTTGAGGAAGAAGAAGGCGGGCAGGTCGGGCTGGGGGGTTGGAACTGGAACTCGGGGGGCGGGAAAAGGGGGGAAGGTGGGGTTTGGGGCGAGTCACTGGACATGGAGGGAAGGGCAGAGGAGAGGAGAGAAATCCCTGGACATGAACGGGAGGGGAGGGCAAAGGAGAATCGCTGGACATAGAAGGGAGGGAAGGGGGAAGGGAGGGGAGAGAGGAAAAAATCGCTGGACATGGAGGGGATGGGCAGGAGAGAGAGGAGAATTGCTGAATATGGATGGAGGAGAGGGCAGGGGAGAGAGGAGAGTTTGCTGGACACTTTGTAAAGAAGCACTAAAGTCATTCTGATATCGATTTTGAAATTGAAAGCAGAGTATAATTGATTTGCATAAAAAAATTGTTTTGAAAAAAAAAATCTCGAAAAATATTCAAAAATCTCTATTGGGAGGTTTTTGGGATCTGTGATTACTTTTTCACTGTGGGCTGCCAAGAAATGTGTGTTTCAGTTGCCGCATTAGGATGAGATCCCTTTCCTCCCTCAAAAAAGAGTGGTGTTGAATCTTCACGTGTTTGTGTGAGTTATTTCTGAACTTTTGTGAAGTAGATCCATGGTGGGTTGTACTTTCAGATATTTAAAATGGATATATCTAAAAAGTTTACTTGCTCTTTTTCAGGGAACAGCATTTCACAGCCTGGAGTCTTACTCCCACCAACTAGCCCAGGTAAGAAAGAACCTATGCAGTAGATTTACGAGCATTCAATTTGATTTAAGTGAAACATTTTTTTTACTGATTTCCTTTTTACTAATCAATAATAAAATGAGGATCAGATGTGCTAAAAAGTTTTTCCTCCCCATCTTGTGTTTGTATTGTGGAAATGCTTAGTATGCCTGTCCCTGTACTGATACAGTGAATCATTTTATTAAAGATTAACACTGACACATAGATCTGCAGTGTGCATGGGTAGAAGATTTTATTCTCAGGATCTTCAAAATAAATATCCATTCCTCAGGGACATTTGCATACACTGATTTCAACAGAATGGTTATTTAGAACACCAGATCTGTTTGCAGTTCTTGAGGACCAGAGATGAGTACCTCTGGTATAATATGACACTTTTTGGCTCTTCTTGCAAAGAGAACAAAGTCCAAAAAATGTTATAAGGTGACAGAAGGATGTTTTTCTCTCCAAAATGTCCAATTTGCAATTTTTGATACCTCGATGTTTGTCCAAATTTCAAGGTGTGCGTTTTGTGCAAGACATCGGCAGCACCAAAATGTAGTCATTTTTCTGCAATAATGGAACAAAATGAAAACATCTGGGGCTAAAAGTTAGACATTTTGGTCTAGACCTGTTTCAATCATGATTAAGTGAACAACAGGTGCCCTAATTGACCAAATAACCACTGGAGGGATTAAGGCATATACCCCCTTACTCCCCCAATAGTCACTGACCCCTCCCACTCCTCAAAGCTATGAAAGTAACAGTACATACCAGCCTCTATGACAGCTTCAGATGTTATGGCCAGTCCTATTAGAGCAGCAAGCAGGTCCCTGGCAGGGCCGGTCTTAGGCAGAGGCGATCGAGGCGGCCGCATAGGGCCCCGCGCCTAAGGGGGCCCCGCGCGGCGCGCCTCAGCTCTGCCTCGCTGCCGGACTGCCGCTGCTCGCCCGCCCTCCACCCATGTCAAACGACGGGACTCTCCGCGTTCCCCTGCTTCCCCTTCCTCCAGGCACCCGAGCCCCCCTCCCGTCCGAGCCCCCCCTCCCCGACCAGCGAAACGACCCTCTTCTGTCACCCGACCCGGCCGGCACCTCACCTGACCCAACATTTCAAAAAAAATCTTCAAGCGGCAATGCCTGCATCTGACTAGAAGAAGAAAAACCGCTTCGCGGTTCGTCCATTGGCCGGCCTTCCCTCATGTCCCGCCCTCTGATGTAACTTCCGCAAGGGTGGGACATGAGGGAAGGCCGGCCAATGGTCGTTTGGCGGGGAGGGGGGGCTTGGACGGGAGGGGGGCTCAGGTGCCTGGAGGGGGAGCAGGGAAACGAGTCTTGTGCTGGACAAGGGTGGAGGGCATGGGGGGCGGGGACGGGGGGTTACTGGACATGGGTAGATGGCAGGGGGAGGGGGGGTTGGACATAGGTGGATGGCAGTTGGCAGGGGGGACAGGAGGGTTGCTGGACATGGGTGGATGGCAGGGGAGGGGGGTTTCTGGACATGGGTGGATGGCAGGGGAGGGAGGGTTTGGACATAGGTGGATGGCAGTTGGCAGGGGGGACAGGAGGGTTGCTGGACATGGGTGGATGGCAGGGGAGGGGGGTTTGGACATAGGTGGATGGCAGTTGGCAGGGGAGGGCAGGAGGGTCGCTGGACATGGGTGGATGGCAGGGGAGGGGGGTTTCTGGACATATGTGGATGGCAGGGAGGACAGGAGGGTCACTGGACATGGGTGGATGGCAGGGGAGGGGGTTTGGACATAGGTGGATGGCAGTTGGCAGGGGAGGGCAGGGGGGACAGGAGGGTTGCTGGACATGGGTGGATGGCAGGGGAGGGGAGTTTCTGGACATAGGTGGATGGCAGAGGGGACGGGGGGTTGCTGGACATAGATGGATGGCAGGGGGGACAGCAGGGTCGCTGGACATGGGTGGATGGAGGGAAGGAGGGTTTCTGGACATGGGTGGATGGCAGGGGAGGACAGGGGGGTCACTGGACATGGGTGGAGGGCAGGGGAGGGGGATTTATGGACATAGGTGGATGGCAGGGGCGGGCAGGGAGGACAGGAGGGTCGCTGGACATGGGTGGATGGCAGGGGAGGGAGGTTTCTGGACATAGGTGGATGGCAGAGGGGACGGGGGGGGGGGGGTTGCTGGACATAGATGGATGGCAGGGGGGATAGGAGGGTTGCTGGACATGGGTGCATGGAGGAGAGAGAAGAAATGCTGGACATGGATGGAGGCGAGGGAAGAGTGAGGAAGGCGTTGAGGTGAGGGAAAAGGAAGAGAAGAGAAAAAGTGCACATGGATATAGAAAATAGGCAGAAGCTGGATCCACTGGACAGTCAAGTCTGCAGAGGACCCAGCTTTTACTTACGGATGTAGGGCAAGAAATGAAGAAGAAAGGCGGAAAGTAAAGAAATAAATGGAAAGGAAGCCCTGGAAACGGAGTTAAGAGGACAGATAGCAGCACAATCGGATACTGAGCCAGCATGATCAGAAAAACGAAGTTACCAGACAACAAAGGTAGAAAAAAACTATTTTATTCAGGATTTATTAATTGGAATATGTCAGTTTTTGGAAATGGTGGGGGTTCCCTAGCGTTTACAAGCTGCCGTCATTTAAAGATAATTTTATGCACTGAGATATGTTGGGCATATTTTATTATTAAAAACAGTTTTGCTGGATTACATAAATTATACGACTTGGAAATTAAACAGTGTGATATGAATGATAAGAAGGGGATTCAATGAGGATTTGCACCACACCATTGCGCTTGTGACGCAAAGAACATAACTGTTCAGATGGATGTGAGAGGCAGTTAGATCTGATGAACCCCGAAAATAATTTGGAGTAAATCGTGGATGACTATAAAAATTTGTAAACCCTGCAGTGAATATATATGTTTGGGACGCTAATAGGATATTGGATGGAAGTTTAGTCCCCACATTTGTTCTATCTGGTGGGCTGTAATTTGAATAGTTTTTGGAAATGTGCATCTGTGATATTTTTCAAGTAAGTTTCAATTTTTGTAGTATTGCTGCATGCTGAGTCTGACTTCTTGAGGTAACTTTCCAGTTCAGTATTTTGCCTTCATGTGTTTTTCAGGTGTGATCAAGGAAGGTACAGTATTCTGCTAGCGTATAGTTTGCAGCCCTTTTTGTTTGTTTTTTTTCACTAGGTTGTGCACTGGTGTTTTAGAGCCCGGTGTAATTACAGTTGCCTTTCCACGCCACGCATAAGGTTGTAGCTCGTCCTGTCCTTGGAATTAGTGCTGTTTATGGTTTGTTAAGGTTATGAGTGTGTTTTTGCACAAGTTTGTGTACAGTGTTTTGCAGTGGAGAGATAGTGTGTTGGCCTTACTAAGGTGGCACCAAACATCAGAAAGGGTGTAGAGCCTAAATCATGACACACTACCTCTAAAAGGGTGATTTGTGGCTCTACATGAGAATTGTGGTATTATGATCCCTTGCTAGCTTCATATTGTTGATGGTCTGCATTTTCCGTATGGCTGGTATATTGGTGTATAAGGTATTAATTGTGTCTATTTTATTTTTACTTATTTTTTTTCTGTGTGTTGTCAGACAATTATGGATGACAGACAGAGTCGGAGTCTTCTTGAGTCAGAGAGTTGTGGTATATATTTTAAAACAATTTTAATACCTTGGTGGTCTATATGTTTTTATATTGTACATTATATTTTACATATCACTTAATTTTATTGTATATCTTTTCATTTCATTTTTCTTTTATTGCATATATGGGTTACAGAGTAATAGGGGAATTTGAAAGTACTGAATCTTTTCTTAATATTTTTCCTTTATTCTCCTTTGTTATGAGAATTGGAACTACTAATTGTAGTGGACTTGAACTGAATAATTTCTGGGGAGGGGAGGTTTCATGATAGCATTGTGCTTATTATTTCAATCAGTTTTTTTGTACAAGTTTAGCTTCATTTGTCGTTATTTGAAATTTAATTATAAAATGTTCTAAAAATGGAATAATCGTATCAATGGGGCGGAGCTAGGGTGGAGGCGGGGCTAGGATGGGGCCCCACCAAATTGGTCTGCATAGGGCCCCGCACTTGCTAAGACCGGCCCTGGTCCCTGGAGTAACCTAGTAGTAGACTGTAGAGAAGGAGACCCAGGCCCATATCCCACTCTAACTGGCACACTTGTGGAGGAAAGTGTGAGACCTCCAATACCCACCAAAAACCTATAGTACCTACATAGAGGTGACACCTGCAAGCATAAGGGCTATTGTAGTGGTGTACAGTTAGGTACAGCAGGATTTTGGTGGGTTTTGGAGGGCTCACCATACAATGTAAGGGGGTAGCGGTGAGATGTGTACTTGGGATCCTTTATGTGAAGTCCACTCAGTGCCCCCTAGGGTGCCCCACTGCTCTGCTGGGATGTCTATGTGGCCAATCTACTAAGAATGATGCCCCCCCCTCCCAATACATCCTAATGGCTTCTTTTTGTTGTTTTTCCCTTGGATTTTTTTTTTTTTAAGAAAATGGTCCTAAAAGATAGAAGTAATGAGCACAAAAACATTTAGCTAATTTTTGCAACAAAAAGTAGGACATTTTTCTGACTTGAAAATGGCTATGTTTGCTACTAGAATTTTGGATATTTTCTGCATAACATCCAAAATTGGATTTAGACGTCATATCAAAAATGTCCCTCTATATCTCTTAACCAATGGCCATTTGCTAGATATTTTTCTGCTCTGTGCATCTATCTTTTTGGACCATTTTTGGGAGAAAAAAACCATCCAAGGGAAAAATGCACAAAAACATGCCATTGGGATGTATGTGTGTGTGTGTGTGTGTGTGGGGGGGGGGGGGGGGGGGGCAGCATTCTTAGTACACTGGCCACACAGAAATCCCAACAGAGCAGTGGGGCAACCTAGGAGACACTGCAGTGGAGTTCACAAAAAAGGTCCCAGGTATACATCTCAGAATTACCCCACTTATATTTTATGGTGAGCTTTCCAAAAGCCACCAAAAACCTGTTGTACCCAAATGTACAGTACTACAATAAACCTTCTGTGTTTAGGTATCACAGTAGGTTTTTGATGGATTTTGGAGGGATCACACTTTCCACCACAAGTGTAACAGTTAGAGTGGGGTATGGGCAGTGGTGTGCTAGTAAATAAATAAATTAACCAACCAACCAACCAACCAACCAACCAACCAATCACCCATAGATATGCACATAACTGTATTATACATTCTATTGGTACAAATGATATGTGCAGGCAGCAACCAATTTACAAATAAACATACAACATTCTTTACTGTAAATTCCAAATGGGCAATTAATTTTCTCAGAATTGTTTGGTTGATTTTTGCCACATATCTGTAGCCAATCTATGGGCCCTGTTTACTAAGCTGCGCTGTAGGCATGGTGTGTCTCTAGCATTAGCGCGTGCTAAGTTTTAGCATGCGCTAAAAAGTTACAGGGCCCTGTGTTTGCTATTCATCCAAGAATTCTATTCACAATAAATTTATTGACATTAAATCTGACATGTGATTTATTGTCAGACTATTTCACACCCTGCACACTAATATAGCCACTACTGGAAAACCAGAACAAGCTGAACTGTTACAGATTCCCACGCAGAAACTACAAGCCAGCAGAATCCTTCACCTCAATCACACATGAAGAACAGAGATCGCTCCTCTTCAAAGTTTTCAAAAATTAACCCGAAATCCTAAGAAGCTAGACTGCATGCAGCACAATACCAGGAAAACAGAAAGGCATGTTTCCTCCTATACAGTGCAAAATAAGACAGCAGGTGTTCCCAAAACGTCCAAGTTTTGGGAACACTTAAATCCTGCCCCCAACACACTCCATTGTGATTTGGACGCACTGCATATGAACTGCACAGAAAACTATCTTAAAAATGGGGTTTGAAAATAGCAGTTTGGACATTTTGGAAAAAACAGCCCCCATCCATTTGCCACTTTGTGCAGCTTTTTGAACATTTTTTTTGTTTTGAAAATGAGTCCCAGAATGGAAAAAGAGGTTAAATATAAGAAGGTTTTTATGTCCTCATTTCAGTGTTTGGCCACTCAAATGTGGAACGATCTTCTCTTACATCTTTAGACAATCCTTTGGTTATCATTCTGCAAATGTATTAAAGCATGGCTATTTCAGAAGTATGTATCGTTACAATAACTGCGAATAGTTGATGTTTACATGATTTATCTGCTCTAGGTATGCCTAAACTCTTTTTTTTTTATTGTGATCTGGATTGAACTTGTCAAGATATATGCGGGCTATAAGTGATATACTGATATTGATACATATTGTAGCTTTTAAAAATTAGGGGATACAATGTTGGTATCTGAAAAGGAGGCTTGTGTAGTATCCAAGGCACATGTACTAAATTATGGCCTCTAGTCTTAGATGTGTATGTATTATAAATGTAGGTGTTTATTTTCCAGCTATTTTCAAGCATATGAAATATTGAGGTTTATTGATGTTTTCATGTCAGAGGTAACATTGCTGGGCACCATTTCAAATGGGTTTTTTTTTCAGTGCCGATTTTTTAGGTGTCATTTATAAAATTTACCTCATGCTTAGCACGTGAGCCCTTACTGTCCACACAGTGGGTGTTGCTAGGGGCTCATGCACTAATGACCATGCACTGATGGGAAAATTAGCACATGGCTGTTAATAGGGAAAATAGAAAAGTCAGCCATTTTACTCCAGCAGTAACAATGTCCTTAGTGTGTGGGTATAACCTGCCTAAGGATGTGCTAAGGCCACTTTTTACTGCTGTTTGGTAAAAGTAGGAATATAATGGGTGTCTCTGCACTTACCGCCAGCTTATTTTTATCACGGCTTAGTAAAAGACCCCATTCGTTGTGCTTCATAATCCCATATGTGAAATAAAAAACAGTCTTTAAGCAACAGGCGAGCATTTATCTGAAGCAGCTCTGTACAAAGAGAGTTAAGCCACCCAAAAGTGCCAAAAATGAGAATTTATTGTAGTGCTTAGTCAAAGCATATTTCTGTAATTGTCCTGCTTGCTCCTATGATTTCTTCCTATTTGTTGGAGTATTTTCATTATTTGGAGTTCAAAGTTAGGATTCCCTTTTTTTATATGGTCTAAAGTTTTTGTTATGCACAGAAGTCAAAATACAAAACTATTCAGTAAAATGTAGATAAATGTAGTCAAAATACATTGATAAATAAAATAATAAATTAATATGTGTGTGTGTGTATATACCATTGAGGTGGCGATAAGGGCTCCCGCTCTAACATGGTGATAACTGGGCAATTACTTCTGGGTTACAGCTGCATAAGCTATTTCTGGGGGTTTTCTTTTTCCCCCGGAAATGGTGTGCACTCGGGGTGGGACTACTGCCGGTGGCCACGTTGGGCCAGTGGTAGTCCCAGAAGAGCGAGCGGTAAGTCTGCATCGAGTTTACCGCTCACTCTGTAAAAGGGTCCCTGGGCAACTTGGCAACTCTGCTTTTTATTCCACACCTTTTCAACTTTCACTACTGTTTTCGACTCCACCACTTCCTGTGGAGATGCATCACAGGCATCCACTACCCTTTCTATGAAAAAGTATTTCCTGACATGCTTTTAAGATTCCCACTTTGCAACTTCAATTCATGTCCTCTCGTTCAATAACCTCACCATTTTTGGAAAAGGTTGTTTTCTCTTTCAAGAATTGAAATGTTTATATCATATCTACCCTGTCTCTCTTGATACAAACTTTCTTTCGTTTTAAAATAACTTGTTCTTCTGGCTATGTATGCTTTTATGTGCAATGTAAAGTTGAGAAGAGTGTGTACATGCCAGCACAGCTGTTTTCATGCTTCCTAAGTGCTGCTTTCGCTGCAGGCGCCTCAGTCACTAGGCAACATGCTATGCTTGGCTTTGTTTTAAACATGGTTACCGTGGATTTGCAGAACTCAGTTATTAAATATATTTTAATTGAATCCATGGATGAATCAGTAGCCTGAAAACATTTTGGAGGCCATTTTAGAAGTGAGGTGCATGGGCCATTTATACAAGTAAATTGCCTAAGTAGCATTTTGGAGAAACTCGTATTTACAGATGTATATTCACTGCATACACAGTTTTGAAGAGGATATCAGGTTCTAGATCTGGTATGGGCAGGCTTGAAAAGTATGTATATAGTTCCTACATGCAATGGCAATACAAGCATTTTGAACTTAGTCTTTGGAAGAGTGCTTGAGGTGGGGAAATTGAGCTTACCTGTTTGGTGTGTAAAATTGCCTGAGAAAACCAGAGATTACAATTTTGCTGCTTAGCTTCTTAATCTAGGTTGGTAACATCTGGAATTTATGAATATAAGTGGCGGTATTTATAACATGCAGTGGCTGTATAAAATCAGCCATTTACAAATGCAAATACCGTTACTTACATTTTCAGATCATTGAGTGATGCCATTCTTTTTCTAAATTGGCTATTTCTTCTCCATGTGGTGCCAATTACGTTTTTTCCCCCATGCCTCTTTAAAAAAGGTCATTCAATGAGACTTTTGTAAAATATACCTCAAACTGTGAATGTCCCAATTTGGATATCCTTTTTCCTTGCTAGACAATAATCTGTGCAAAATTCAGTTTTTCTGTCTAGTTACTTAGTACTGCCTGAGTGAAAATGTGATCTCCTGAGGGTTGTAATTCTTTAAGCCACAGACATGAAGTTTGTAGGGTTGTAGGTTATATTATGATCTCATTTTAGGCAGCCAAATCAAAAGATAAAGACATTTACAACATAAGGGATATCACGCACGGGAGCAATTGACTTATGGAATAGGGATGTAAATATAAAGGGACCCTTATTTTCCCTTCCTAGTACCTGTGTTTCCACTTGGGAAGCACATGGAATATATCATGAGGAGGGCTAAACCATTTTCTAGGGTGTAGCACTGCAGTCTTGATCATAACATGGTGGATTCCAGCCAGTGGACATTGTGTGTCCAAGTGACGTTTCAGGAGTTCATGAAGAGAGGGAGAAGGGAGTAGCCTCCAGGCAGTCTACTAGAGAGATGCTGCTTTCAGGAGGCTAGAGAAGAAGCCTGCTGTTGAGTCCCAGAGAGATTGGGGGTAACCTTTACTAAGGTGCGACGAAAAATGGGCTGTGCTAGTGTAGGTACGTATTTTGGGTGTGCGCAGATCCATTTTTGAGCGCGCCTGTAAAAAAGAACCTTTTAAAAATTTTTGCCGAAAATGGATATGCAGCGAAATAAAAATTGGCGCTTGTCCATTTTGGGTCTGAGACCTTATCGCAAGCCATTGACTTAGTAATAAGGTCTTACACGGTAACTGTGCGGTAATTGTCTCTGTGTGTAGCATGACGATTACCGCCCGTTTTTTTGCCGTGCCAGAAAATAAAAATTATTTTCTGGTGCGTGTAGCGGATGCTCCTCAAAATGAAATTACCACAAGGGCCACGCGATAGCCTGGCGGTAACTCAAAAATGGATGCGTGTTGGGCGCATGTAGGCGCCTACGTGGCTTAGTAAAAGGGCCCCTTGAAGAAGTAAGTAGTAGTGAATAGGAACAGGAGTACACCCAGTCTCTGTGCCTTGTTCGACAGAGGAGCACAGGAGTTGGAGGAGAAGAGAAGCTGATCTTTGGTTCTGAGTCCGTGATACAGAGGATTAAGGAAGGATCCAGTAGAGGAGTTGTAGGGATGCTTCTTTTATTTATTTTTAAGGATTATTTATCACCATTTTTGAAGAAATTCACTCAGGCGATGTACAGCAAGAATAAGTTGGACATAGGCAAAAAGACAATTACTGGAGTAAAAAAAAATAATTAATTAATACACATTATGGATAGTATTCTACTTACAATGTCTACTTACAATGTCAACACAATACACATTAAAAACATATTAATAGACAATATAAGGTGTAAAGCGAGGTAGAATGTATAGACAGGTAAGATGGAAAATAAGAGTGGACTAATTTAAGGGAAAAATGCACATAAAGCCAGAAAAGGTGCATGAAAATGATCTCAGCTAGAGTACGAGTCGATAATCAGGTCTTGCTATGTTATGTGCAGCTGCTGTTATCCTTGTCCCCCAAATTCTATAAATGGCATCTTAAGTTTGTGTGTGCTAATTTGGCCGCATGTCCAAATTGGGTGCACAACTAATGGATTAACAATCCAATCAGCACCGATAACTGGTACTTAGCAATCAATTAGTGGCACTAATTGGCTTTAAAATTAGAATTTATGTGCACAGCTTTCTAGATGTATTCTGTAACATTGTGCCCATAAATTCAAATGTGCACAACTGAAAAGGGGGCGTGGACATGGGCATGGAATAGACGGGTTGTGGGTGTTTCAAAATACTATGCACATTAGTATAGAAATACACCTGATCTGCGCCTAAGTTAGGCGCAGGTATTTAGGCCTGATTTTAGGTGGCCTAAATGAGTGTGCCTGTCGCGTCCCACACTCCTACCTGCTCCTCCGCCGCGGGGGGCGGGAGCCAGTGTCCTCCGTGGCGAGGGGTAGCGGCCCGGAGGCCTTGGCAGGGAGTTGGGGGCTGCCGCAGTGATGGCCGTTCCGGCCGGGACCGAGGCCGGAGGCCGGCGACTGCGGCCGCCGGTCTCTCGGATCCGCCGGCTGTGGGGGCTATGTTCGCGCTGCCGAAGGAGGCGGCACCAAGACGCGATGGTCGGCGTCTTCTTCTCTCCTGGGCAGGTGGGCCCAGAGCTCCGCCTCTGAGGCGCCGGATTGGGAGGCCAAGTTGGTGGTCCCGCCTGGGGAATCGGACAGAGCCAATCAGAGGGGCTCTGCCGATACCCAGGGCCGGATTGGTCGGCTGTCCCTACGGGGGCGGGGCGGCTGATGTTGTACTGTATTTAAGGAAGGGAGCTGAGCTAGCACTTTGCTTCAGGTTCTGTTCCCGAAGCCTATCTCCGTGGTTCCTGTGTTTGTCGTTTTCCTGGTTTTGGCGGATTCTGGAATTTGGACTGTTTCCTGGTATCTCTGCCTAGCTGCCTGCCTCGACCTCCAGCCTGAACTTGACTTCTCTACTAGCCACCTGCCTTGACCTCTTGCCTGACCCCGACTACGCTGTTAGCTGCCGGTCTTGATCTGCTGCCAATGTTTGGACTTTTCTTTCCTCCTGCCCGCGTCTCTCCCGGTTCCAGCCCAGGTCAGTCCGGTAACCCCGCGGTTCCTGAAGTCCCGTTGACCGCCTGCAGCTGGGGGCTCAACCCTTGGTGAACGGCGGTCGCCGCGGGTGAAGACTTGGGGTTGCGCGGCTGTCCTTTGAGGTCCTTTTGGGCCTTGTGGGACTTAAGGGCTCACCCTCCTTGTGGACAAGACAGTGCCTAAATTATAGTCGCAAGAACTGCCGCTAAGCATATTTTATAAACTACGCCTAACTTTAGGTATAGTTTAGAGAATCCCGCTAAGCGTGTAGTTTTTCTGTGCCAATTTTGAAGACGCCATTTATAGAATTTGGCCCGGTGTGTGTGACTAGCTAGTTAGTTGCTTCTTCCATTAAAAGCTTGGGAGAAGAGCCAAAGTTTCACTTGCTTCCTGAAGTACAGATAGTCTTGCATTTTGCAATGCCTTTCTTGGAGTGGTTGGGGAAGGCTCATTGGTGGGTGTCATGTGTGATTTTCTATGGAGAGGGTGTGATAGGGATATTTCTTGGGAGAACCTTAACAACCTTGGAGCTGCGTAAAGGAAGACCCTGTTTTTCAAGTACGCTGGTCCATCTTCTTTAAGGGCCTTGAAAATTAGACGCAGAATTTCAAACGTAGCCTTGTATTGTACTGGTAGCCAGTGAGGTTTTTGCAGGGATGGTATAATGTGATGTGATCATGCTATGTCATGCTGTGGCATTCTGAATCAACTGGAGCTGGTGCAAAGTCTTTGTAGTCAGGTCAATGTAGTGTGCATTATAGTAATCCAACCTTGATGTTGTGATGTGAACCACTGTGACAAAGACTTGTCTTCTTGATGCACAGAGTGAGACAGTATAGTTAACGTAGTAGCATAGTAGACAACAGCAGATAAAGACCTGTACAGTCCATCCAGTCTGCTCAACAAGATAAACTCATTACATATGGTATATGATACTTCATATGTATACCTGGTCTTGATTAGTCCTTGCCATTTTCATAAGTACATCAGTAATGCCACACTGGGAAAAGACCAAGGGTCCATCGAGCCAGCATCCCTCCACGACAGCGGCCAATCCAGGCCAAGGCACCTGGCAAGCTTCCCAAACGTACAAACATTCTATACATGTTATTCCTAGAATTGTGGATTTTTCCCAAGTCCATTTAGTAGTGGTTTACGGACTTGTCCTTTAGGAAACTGTCTAACCCCTTTTTAAACTCTGCCAAGCTAACCGCCTTCACCACGTTCTCCGGCAACGAATTCCAGAGTTTAATTACACGTTGGGTGAAGAAAACTTTTCTCCGATTTGTTTTAAATTTACTACACTGTAGTTTCATCGCATGCCCCCTAGTCCTAGTATTTTTGGAAAGCGTGAACAGACGCTTCACATCCACCTGTTCCACTCCACTCATTATTTTATATACCTCTATCATGTCTCCCCTCAGCCGTCTCTTCTCCAAGCTGAAAAGCCCTAGCCTCCTTAGTCTTTCTTCATAGGGAAGTCGTCCCATCCCCCTATCATTTTAGTCGCACTTCGCTGCACCTTTTCCAATTCTACTATATCTTTCTTGAGATGCGGTGACCAGAATTGAACACAATACTCAGGTGCGGTCGCACCATGGAGCGATATAACGACATTATAACATCCTCACACCTGTTTTCCATACCTTTCCTAATAATACCCACATTCTATTCACTTTTCGAGCCACAGCAGCACACTGAGCAGAAGGTTTTCAGTGCATTATCAACAATGACACCCAGATCCCTTTCTTGGTCCGTAACTCCTAACGTGGAACCTTGCATGACGTAGCTATAATTCGGGTTCTTTTTTCCCACATGCATCACCTTGCACTTGCTCACATTAAACGTCATCTGCCATCTAGCCGCCCAGTCTCTCCCAGTCTCGTAAGGTCCTTCTGTAATTTTTCACATCCTGTCGCGAGTTAATGACTTTAAATACTTGTGTCATCAGCAAATTTAATTACCTCGCTAGTTACTCCCATCTCTAAAATCATTTATAAATATATTAAAAAGCAGCGGTCCTAGCACAGACCCTGAGAAACCCCACTACTACCCTTCTCCATTGTGAATACTGCCCATTTAACCCCACTCTCTGTTTCCTATCCTTCAACCAGTTTTAATCCACAATAGGACATTTCTCCTATCCCATGACCCTCCAATTTCCTCTGTAGCCTTTCATGAGGTACCTTGTCAAACGCCTTTTGAAAATCCAGATACACGATATCAACTGGCTCCCCTTTGTCCACATGTTCGTTTACTCCTTCAAAGAATTGAAGTAAATTGGTCAGGCAAGATTTCCCCACACAAAAGCCATGCTGACTTGGTCTCAGTAATCCATGTCCTTGGATGTGCTCTATAATTTTGTTTTTAATAATAGCCTCTACCATTTTCACCGGCACCGACGTCAGACTCACCGGTCTATAATTTCCCGGATCTCCCCTGGAACCTTTTTAAAAAATGGACGTTACATTGGCCACCCTCCAATCTTCCGGTACCACGCTCGATTTTAAGGATAAATTGCATATCACTAGCAGTTGCTCCGCAAGCTCATTTTTCAGTTCTATCAGTACTCTAGGATGAATACCATCTGGTCCAGGAGATTTGCTACTCTTCAGTTTGCTGAACTGCCCCATTACGTCCTCCAGGTTTACCGTGAAGTCAGTAAGTTTCTCCGACTCGTCCGCTTGAAATAAATTTCCGACACCGGTATCCCACCCAAATCTTCCTCAGTGAAGACTGAAGCAAAGAATTCATTCAATCTCTACGTCTTTGTCTTCCTTGATCACCCCTTTTAACCCTCGGTCATCCAGCGGCCCAACTGATTCTTTTGCCGGCTTCCTGCTTTTAATATACCGAAAAAAACTTTTACTATGTTTTTTGCCTCTAATGCTATCTTGTTTTCGTAATCCCTCTTGGCCTTCTTTATCTGCGCCTTGCATTGGCTTTGACACTCCTTATGCTGCTTCTTGTTATTTTCAGACAGTTCCTTCTTCCATTTTCTGAAGGCATTTCTTTTAGCCCTAATAGCTTCCTTCACCTCACTTTTCAAACAGGCCGGCTGTCTTTTGGAGTTCCGTCTTTCTTTTCTAATTAGTGGAAATAGTTTGGCCTGGGCTTCCAGGATGGTATTTTGAACAGTGTCCATGCCTGTTGTACAGTTTTTACCCTCTCAGTTGTCCCCTAAGTTTTTTTCCACCGTTCTTCTCATTTTATCATAGTCTCCTTTTTAAAGTTAACCGCTAACGTATTTGACTTCCTGTGTATAGTTACTTCAAAGTTGATATTAAAACGGTCATTTTATGATCACTGTTATCAAGCGGCCCCAGTACCATAACGTCCCTCACCCGATCATGCGCTCCACTAAGGACGAAGTCTAGAATTTTTCCTTCTCTCGTTGGCTCCTGCACCAGCTGCTCCATAAAGCTATCCTTGATTTCATCAGGAATTGTACCTCTCTAGCATGTCCCGATGTTACATTTACCCAGTCTGCCCAGTATGTCCTTGTTCTTCAACTTCTGAAGCTGAATCTATCCAACCATGATCATAGGAGCCAACTTTTCAAAATGATTGGGGGTGCTGAATTTTTTTTAACAGGTGGTGCATTTCCTCCTCCCCTTCCCTCTCCCCTTGTCCCCCTCCCATCCCTCCCTGTCCCCCTCCCCTCCCTCGTCCCCCCTCCACCTCCCTCCAAGTTCCAGGCCCCCCTCCCTCCCCTCTCTCTCTCTTTTCCCTCCCCCCGAGTTCCAGGGTCCCCTCCTTTCCCTCCCCCCGAGTTCCAGGGTTCCCCCCTCCCTCCCAGTTCCAGGGACCCCCTTCCCTCCCCCTGAGTTCCAGGGTCCCCCCTCCCTCCCTCCCTTCCTCCCTCCCTTTGAGTTCCAGGCCCCCTCCCTCCAAATTTTAAAAGTCATCTATTTACCTCGTCAGGGTTAGGGAAAAGTAAAAGTTACCTTGCTTCTTGACTTCAGCTTTTTAACATCATCTGGGGCTGGGCTGGCACCTTTCCCTGTACCTCTCTGGCTCGCTCTCTGAGTCTCTGCCCTTCTTCAATGTTCCATCTGGGCCACCCGGTAAGCACACACCTTTGGGCTTCGGCGCTCCCGAGCTCTCCCTCTGCAGTATCCCACCTATGCGGGACAGGAAACTGCTTACTGCACACTGCCGGCGGGCCCGGAAGTTGGAACAATGAAGGACAGCTGTGCAGGGCGGGCCATGGCAGGGAGCTAAATGGTCAACGCCACGGTGCATGCAGGGACTGGAGTGGGAGCCGGCCTGGGAAGAACAGGAGGACATGCACTCACGCGCGGCGCCACCAGCCCACCACTGCCTAAGTTCGGGCGATGGCGGCTCTGGAAGCTCCTCTGTGCTCTGCTCTGTTGCAGCATGATGATCATCCCGCCTATACGGGACCGGAAACTGTAACAGAGCCAGAGCAGGAAAAACTTCCGACGGCGAAGGCAGTGTGCTTACTGCACTGACACGGAGAGTCCAGAACATTGAAGGAGGTAGCAGGCGGAGCGGATGGACAGCACAGCGGTGCAGCAGGGCAAGGAGTTGGGACGGTGCAGGGAGCGGGACCGGGCGGGAGGGACTTTATGCCCATGTCACGTCGTCACGTGCCACTGCCAAATTATTGGGGGTGCTTGAACACCCACAACACCCACGGAGTCGGCGCCTATAACCATGATCAGAGCACAGACTGTAAAAGTTTTCCCAGTACTAGCTTTGCTTCCCAATTACTGGTGTTGCTTCCTAATCTCTGCTAAGTTTCTTTGGAACGATTCCTTCTAAACAGATTCCGTTGTGTTTGATCCCATTTGCCACAGGTCCTGAAGGTTGCTTTGGGGGATGAAGGTTGCTTTGGGGGATCTATATAAGGGCTGAGTCTAACTGTACCCCAAATTTCCTAACCTATGATTTAAGAGGGGAAAGGGCAATGGGACAGTGGTAGTGGTTTTTGCAACTACATTCTAGTGGCATCATCGTATTTAAAATAGCGACTGAGAATCCCTGCAGAGGTCTCATGAGACTGTCGAGACCCACGAGACTACCTCGGGAAGTCTCAGCCGCCATTTTGAAAACACAGCGGTGCTGGCAGACAGGGGAAGAGCGGCAGCACAATGTCAGGAAAGAACATGCCCCCCTGCAGAGGCCACCAGACTACCAGGACCCCTTGGGTAGGACTGGGGCAGTGGGGGTGTCAGCTGCGGCAGCAGGGGCAGCAGAGGGGTGTCGGGCAGCAGACGGGTGTGCGGCCCAGATCACCCTCAGTCCGCCCCTGATGGACAATGCTGGTGGTGCCCAGAGTACCCTTCATCTTATAGGACTCCAGGTGACTGCTCAGCTTGGCCCACCCAGTGATTTGGTCCTGCTTGAGATCTGTGTTAATCCACTCCTTGGATTTTATATTGGGGGTACCAATATCAGGGAAACTGCAGTTCCTCATAAATGAAACCTCTGAGAAAGGGTTTTTTTCAAACCCCCCCCCCCCCATGCTTTCCACAGTATGTATTCTTTACCCACGGATTAGAAAGATGCAGGGACCATCCCAGTACAGTATGCATAATGAGGTTATATGTAACTTGCTGCATGCACTCTTGGTAAAGATGGCATACTTGCAAATTCTGCAAGGTTTTCCTCATTAAAATGAGATTGCAGGCCCCTGGGTACAAAGTATCTATTGGTCTGCAATCTCAGGGGCCGGGAAGAGGGGGAGACTAAAATTGACCTCTTCAGGCCCTTTATCTGATATTGCACCAGAAATAAATGCTGAGTTAATGTAATGCAGCCTACTGGGGAAAACCAATTTAACAATAACTGATTCTGAATGTGTTTGGTAAATGAAATTAGAATCAGTTCCTTAAGCACTGATAAAGCCATTTTCAAACATGTAAAATGGGTGTTTGCCTATGGAAAAAAAAAGCCCTTTAAAAAAGAGGCGTAGCCAGACACCCAATTTTGGGTGGACCTGGGCCCAAGATGGTGGGCAGAAGAACTCCCGCCTTGTCCCACAAGTGATTTGGTCTCTCACCTCACTCGCCTGCATGCCATATGGTCTCTCAAAACATCCCCCATCCCCTGCATACCTTTTAAATAGCAGCTTTGTCACCAGCAGCAAGCAGTAACTAATTCACACTGCTCATGTTGACCCACAGCCTTCCCTCTGATTGCAACTTCCTGTTTCCGCATAGGTGGAAGTATATCAGAGGGAAGGCTGTGGGGCTGGTTTGAGCAGTATGTAATCAGTCACTACTCACTGCAGGCGAAGATCTGCTATTTACAAGGTATGCAGGAGGAACAGTTGTTGGGAGTTTTACGGCTGCTGGGGCTTTGGGATCCTGCCATCATAGGTGTGCTGCTACTGGGTAGGCCTGAGCCCAAAATGATGGGCCTGGGCCCATCCGGGCCCACCCTTGGCTACACCACTGCTTTAAAAAATTGTCTTGGGCCTTCAGTGGGGAAAAATTTATGAGGTGATGACAGCATGCATTCTTGCCCTGCATACCAAGAAAAGATGGGGCAGGCTGTCAGAACTATGAGGGGTATTTTAATTTTGACATTCCTATACCTGGCTTGCATCAAAGAATTCAGGAAAACACTTTTGCAATAGCACCAGTTTTCAAGCCAGCAAGTTGGGTCCTAGTTGACAGGTGGCAGTCACAGCCCATGTACTACCCGCTCTCCTCTGCTCTCCTCCTGTTCCAGATCACGCTGTAGGTACAGAACAGAGTTTTCAAATGCTTTCGTCTCATGGCACACTTATGTGGTGCTAAAATTGTCAAGGCATACCTCCACAAATGGTCCAACATTTTACCTTCTACCTCCTCCACCCACACGTGGTCCACCATTTTCCCTTCTTCCTCCCCCCTACCTGCACCAGGGGCATAGCCAGACTTCGGTGGGTCCAAAAGCCCAAGGTGAGGGGGCATATTTTAGCCCCCCCCCGGCGCCGCCGACCCCCCCCCACTATTTTTGCCCCCCCTGCCGTCCGCCACCACCACTTTGACCCTCCCCCTGGCGCCACCACCCTCCCCTTTTGACCCCCCTTCTCGCTGCCACCAACCCTCCCCCACCGTCGTCGCTGTCAGGTACCTGTGGATGGCAGGGTCCCCAACCCTGCCAGCCGAAGTCCTCTTCAGCTGCGGTCTCCGGGCTGGCACGTTGCTGCAGCTGGTCTGAAGGAGGACATCAGGACGATTCATTCAGAACAGAATCCTTCCAGATCAGCTGCAGCAATGCGCTGGCTCAGAGACAGGCACTGAAGTGGACTTCGGCTAGAAGGGGTTGGAGACCCCCTGCCAGCACAGGTACCTGATGGTGGCGGGGGAGAGATGGTGGCAGCAGGGGGGCAGGGCCAAATCTGGGGGGCCCATGCCCCCGTGGCCCACATAGCTATGTCCCTGGACCTGCACCCTCACACATGGTCCAGGATTTTACCTTCTCTTCCCTCCCCCCAGATAGTCCAGTATTTACTTTCTTCCCCCCCCGTCCTCACAAATAGTCCAGTATCTCTCCCTCCTGTTCCCTCTCCAGCCAGTAAACAGGCATCTTCCCGTGTCTCTCTTGACCCCCTCCACCCATGTACGTTTGAAAAGTTTCTTGTCTCTCTGACATAACTTCCTACTACGTAGAAGCAGGAAGTTACATCAGAGAGAAGGCTACAGGGTTGACGCAAGCAGGCATTATGAATTGCTGCTCGCTGGCACCGACTGCAAGAGACAAGGAAACTTTTAAAAGGTATACTCTGTTCCGGCACAAATTAAGCTGGTTCTACTTATAAATGACTCTCAACTCCTGCGACACACCTGTGGATCAGCTGCGGCACACTGGTTGAAAACGCCAGTGTAGAAGGAAGGAGCTGGAAGTGAAAGGAGACAGTAGTCTCCCCCTGTCTCTGTGGCTCAGCCACTGTCTCCAGCAGTGAACATGCTGCTTTATGGAATGAGCCAGATTTTGCAACCCTTTCAGCAGTCCATGGAATTGCAGGAGACCAGGGACTCAGGTTTAGATTGGCAGATCTAAGTGGTGAAGCTGCCAGAATACATGGCCACACAACAATTGTATTGAGCCAGTACTATCAAGTCGTCCTCATTTAAATGAAGGTTGAATCTTTGAAAGCAGAGCATTTGGGTGATGCAGTATGCTGTTGTATTTCTGTGGTAGAAACCATTTGTTCATCAATTATGTAGATACTTCTATAATAGGGAAGAGACGCTTATTGGCATCACTTAACTAGTGACAAAGTTCTAAAAGAACATAAGCGTTAATCTTGTGTTTACATTAAACTTTTATTGGCAGAACTGTAATTTGCCAGAAATGTTTTCATATTTTGCCTCGAGCAAACATAAAATGCCACATTTTAGTTCCTACAAAAAACTAAACTGCAATCATATTGATTTTCATTTTTAATATGAATATGATTTAAGAATGCAGCCTTCTACTCATTATGGAGTAGGAAAATCAATTGGCATATGCCCTTACATTTGTTATTTATATGGGGATTTAGTAGCAAACCGAATGGAAATGGAAACACCAGCAAATAAATTCTTCCAATCAAGCTTGATACTTAGATATAAGCCTGTAGGATACCAAGATGAAGAAAACATTTATCTTTCTATCTTAACCATTAAGTATGCCTTAGCATTTTTTTGTTGTACTTTGTGGGAAATGGGGTTGGTTTGTCAATTTTCTCCTGCTCCTTTGGGTTTCTAGCTCATTCTGAATGAGGTCTGGGATTCTGGCACCCATGATACTTTACCTCACAATGATATAAGATTTTTTTCTCTGTATTTTTACATCTCTTCTTAACTCATTTGCTCAACCTGTATTTGTTATCAACTGACTGGCGAACGCCTTTACGGTATTATGTAAGCCACACTGAGCCTGCAAATAGGTGGGAAAATGTGGGGTACAAATGTAACAAATAATAATACTAATAATAAGTCACGGCAGCAACAGTCCTGTCCAAGGGTGATACACACCTTCCAGAACCCTTAGTTGCAGGCTGTTGTGAGTTGATTGGGAGGTCCTCTACCCCCCCCCCCCCCAGCCTATAATCCTGCCAAGGATAGCAGCTTCTAAGGGGTGGCAAAGAGCAGCTACAGTTAAAGCAACACAATAGGTCCAGAGCACCACCCAAACTCAAAGAAACACATACACACAAACACATGGAATGACACCGGCTGCACCTATTATAGTAGGACCTGCTTATCCACTCCTACCCTCATTTGCAATTTTATTTAAATTAGTCCCTTATTTACTTACTCCTGTTACTCTATCTTATCTATGTATACATTCCATCTTTGCTTACACCCTATGCTATTAAAATGTTTATTGTGTTGACATTGTAATGTAGAATAATATGCCATTCTTTGTATTATTCTTTGAATATTTTTACTGCTGTAATTTAGCTTATGTCTGAGTTCTTCTTGTTGTACACCGCCTTGAGTGAATTCCTACAAAAAAGCAGTAATAAATCCTAATAAATAAATAAATACAAAAAACAAATTTAATATTTGTGAGGCCAATATTTAGTGGTTAGATATTTGGTTAATTTAACTGAATAAGTTAATTGGTTAACTTTAACTAGATATTTAATCAGCTTTCTGGGTACGTTGGCCTGCTGAATATACTGGCCTAGTTAACCAGAACTGTTGGCATACCTCTTTCTCTTCGCATAATTTACTGGTTTGGTGGACCACAAATTTCAAACGGGGTGGGGGGGGGGGGGCAGCTGACTCCTGAATTTATCTGGACAAAGTTTTTGGAATACTGACTTTCTAAAACTATGATTTCCAATTATGCATTTTTACAGAATCATTCCAGGTGCAGCGGTTGTAGGGATGTCCATGATTGTTGAATTTAATTATCAGAATATTGTGGGAGGGAGAGGGTGCTAGGACCTGAAAATTAATTGGGGGAGGAGCAAAGCTGAAGGTGTGCCTAGGGTATGGATATCAGTGGCATAGCCATGCGGGGGCCTTGGGAGCCTGGGCCCCCCACTTTTGGCTCAGGCTCCCTCCACAACTAGGAGTACCCTTTGACTAGCTGGTGGGACTGCCCAATCCCTCGCCATCCAATGAGATCTGCTGCCGGAACCGCCCTAGTGCAGCATCAGTAGGAAAAAGATGGCGGTTTCCCTCCCTACCACTGGCATCGGCACTCCTCACTTTGTTCATGAAACAAAATTTGTGACACAAAACTATTAAAGTTGTTAAAATGCAGGTAGGCTGAAAAATTACATAAGTACCTAAGTATTGCAATACTGGAATAGAGCGAAGGTCCATCAAGCCCACATCCTGTCTCCACAGTGGCCAATCCAGGTTACAGGTACCTGGCAAGATCATGAAAAAAATACAATATATTTTATGCTGCTTATCCTAGAAATACAAAAAAGGAAAAAAATGGCTAAAGCTCTACCTTAATATGGTTGTAGAATACACAAATTCATAAAAGGAGAGCGCATTGACACAACAGGAATATACTATATATATATGTGTATAAGGGACGTCTCATACAGTCACGCGGACACTTGTATGTGTCTGGCTTGTGTTGAGCCAATGTGTTTGTGACAACAATAATCATTGACTGCCCCCAACCTCTAATGGTGCACAAAATTTGCTTTCTGTGAAATTCCTTGTGTTCAATTTTTTAAATATATGTGCCTTAATATCTCACTGTGACCATATCAGTTTTTTTTGTAGTTATTTTATGTGCAACTCATGGGGTTCTGAGTCTTTAAAATCTTTAACTCTGTTGTAGTCAACTGAAGCAATGCAAGCAGGACAAATATGTATATAAAAATTATCTCAATCTCCTTTGGAAGCTACGGGTCACTGTGTTGCTTTTAAATCCAACAATTGGTGTGTCCCTCACGCTGCACTTATCGTAGTCTTGATCAGATCTCCGAAATCAATGCCCACCCGACAGGAGCCTGTTTCGCAGTTGTTTGCTTTGTCAAGGGCGATAGGGCATATATCTATTAAAATACGGAGAACATATGCTTAATTTACAAAGCTACTAGTTTTTGCTGAATATTTTACATACCGTGTAAGTCTGTGGCGTCTGGTCTCACTTTACGATGCTCAGTATAGGCAGGATCTGATAAAAATGGCACTGGCGTTCATCTTTTCAAACACATAGACTCCGCCTCCCAATCATGACGTGGGCGACAGCTGTGTACGCTAATTCTTACAGGAAACAATTCCAATGCAAAGAGGTATTGAGTCCATGAGGTTCTAGTGTGTTAAGACGATAAATCCAACGTGTCTCTCTTTGTAGAAATAAGCAGTGGATTTTCCCCACATCCATTTTAATAATTGCTTTTCTTTTAGGAAGCTATCCAAATCTTTTTAAAATCCCGCTAAGCTAACTGCTTTTACTACATTCTCTGGCAATGAATTGCAGAGTTTCATCACATGTTGAGTGAAGAAATATTTTCTCTGATTTGTCTTAAATTTACTACTTTGAAGCTTCATTGCGTGTCCCCTAGTCCTAGTAGTTTTTGAAAGAGTAAATAAGTGATTCCATCTACCCATTCCACTCCACTCATTATTTTATACACCTCTATCATATCTTCCCCCTGCTTCTCTTCTCCAAGCTGAAGAGCCCTAGCCACTTTAGCCTTTCCTCATAGGAAGTCGGCCCATCCCCTTTATAATTTTTGTCACCCCTTCTCTGTTCCTTTTCTAATTCCACTATATATTTTTTGTGAAGCGGTGATCAGAATTGCACATAATATTTGAGGTGTGGTTGTACCTTGGAGCAATACAAAGGCATTATAATGTCCTTATTTTTGTTTTCCATTCCTTTCCTAATAATACCTAATATTCTATTGCTTTCTTAGCTACCATCACACACTGAACAGAGGGTTTCAATGTATCATCAATGATGACACCTAGATCACTTTCCTGGTCAGTGACGTCCTAATGGGGAACCTTGCATTACATGACTATAGTTTGGGCTCCTCTTTCCCACATGTTCACATTAAACGTCATCTGCCATTTGGATGCCCAGTCTCGAAAGGTCCTCTTGTAATTTTTCACAATCCTCTTGCAATTTAACAACTTTGAATTGTGTTGTAAGCAAATTTAATTACCTCACTAGTTATTCCTATCTCAAGATCATTTATAAATATGTTAAAAAGCCAGTGGTCCCAGCACAGACCCCTGGAGAACCCCACTATCTACCCTTCTCCATTGAGAATACTGACCCATACTCTTTGTTTTTCTATCTTTTAAACCAGTTTTTAATCCACAATAGAACACTACCTCTATCCCATGACTCCCCAGTTTCCTCTGGAGTCTTTTATGTGGTACTTTGTCAAATGCCTTTGAAAATCCAGATACACAGTATCAACCGGCTCACCTTTATCCACATGTTTGTTCACCCCTTCAAAGAAATATAGTAGACTAGTGAGGCAAGATTTCCCTTCACTAAATCCATGTTGGCTTTGCTCATTATCCATGCTTTTGAATATGCTCTGTAATTTTGTTCTTTACAATAGTCTTTACCATTTTGCCTGGCACCGACGTCAGGCTCACCGGTCTATAATTTCCCGGATCACCTCTGGAAATCTTTTTAAAAAAAATCGATGTTACATTGGTCACCCTCCAATCTTCTGGTACCTTGCTTGATTTTAAAGATAAATTACATATTACTAATAATAGTTATGCAAGTTCATTTTTCAATTTTATCAGTACTCTAGGATGAATGCATCCAGTCCAGGCGATTTGCTACTCTTCAATTTGTTAAATTGTCCCATTACATCCACCAAGGTTTTATAGAGGATTTTCATTCAGTTTCTATGACTCATCAGCTTTGAATACCATTTCTGGAACCCGATATCTCTCCCAAATCTTCCTCGATGAAGACCGAATCATAAAATTCATTTAATCTCTCCACTATGGGTTTGTCTTCCCCGAGTGCCCCTTTAACCACTTGCCTACTTATTTTTGAAGGAGAAGGCCGGCCATCTTACGACACAAATTGGGAGATGGCCGGCCATCTCCTAAACCCGGCCAAAATCGGTATAATTCGAAAGCCGATTTTGGCCGGTTTCAACTGCTTTCCTTCGCAGGGCCAGCCAAGTTAAAGGGGCGTTTTAGTAGGGTACGGAAGGCGGGACGGGGGCATGGTTACGAGATGGCCGGCTTTGGCCGATAATGGAAAAAAGAAGGCCGGCTCTGACGAGCACTTGGCCGGCTTCACTTGGTCCATTTATTTTTAGGACCAAGCCTCAAAAAACTGCCCCACTGACCAGAATGACCACCGGAGGGAATCGGGGATCACCTCCCCTTACTTCCCCAGTGGCACCAACCCTCTCCCACATAAAACTTTTTAAAAAAAAAAATTTTTGCGTCAGCTTCTATGCCAGCCTCAAATTGTCATACCCAGCATCCATCACAGCACTATGCAGGTCCCTGGAGCAGTTTTTAGTGGGTACTGCAGTGGACTTCAGGCAGGTGGACCCAGGCCCATCCCCCCCACACCTGTTACACTTGTGGTGATAAATGGGAGCCCTCAAAAACCCACCCCGAAACCCACTGTACCCATATGTAGGTGCCCCCCTTCACCCCTTAGGGCTATGGTAGTGGTGTACAGTTGTGGATAGTGGGTTTCGGGGGCTCAGCACACAAGGTAAGGAAACTATGCACCTGGGAACAATTGTGAAGTCCACTGCAGTGCCCCCTAGGGGTGCCCGGTTGGTGTCCTGGCATGTGAGGGAGACCACTGCACTATAAATGCTGGCACCTCCCACGACCAAAGGGCTTGGATTTGACCGGGTTGAGATGGCCCCCATTAGTTTCCATTATCGGCGGGAAACCAATGGCAGCAATCTCTAACGCAGACCATCTCTAATGCCGGCCCAAATGTTGAGATTTGGCTGGCCCCGACCGTATTATCGAAATGAAAGATGGTCGGCCATCTTGTTTCGATAATACGGTTGGGTATGCCGCTTGTACGGAGCCGGCCATAGAGATGGCCGCCCATATAGATGGCTTGGCCCCGTTTGATTATGCCCCTCCAAGTCATCTAGTGGTCCAACTGATTCTTTTTTCAGCTTCTTTGCCCCCCAACCCCCCCCAAACCCACTACCCACAACTGTGCAACCACTACCATAGCCCTAAGGGGTGAAGGGGGCACCTATATGTGGGTACAGTGGGTTTCGGGGGGGTTTTTGAGGGCTCACATTTATCACCACAAGTGTAACAGGTAGGGGGGATGGCCTGGGTCCGCCTGCCTGAAGGTCCACTGCAGTACCCACTAAAAACTGCTCCAGGGACCTGCATAGTGCATGTGATGGAGCTGGGTATGACATTTGAGGCTGGCATAGAAGCTGCCACAAAAAATGTTTATAGTTTTTTTGGGGGGTGGGAGGGGGGTTGGTGACCACTGGGGGAGTAAGGGGAGGTGATCCCCAATTCCCTCCGGTGGTCATCTGGTCAGTTGGGGCAGTTTTTTGAGTCTTGGTCCTAAAAATAAATGGACCAAGTGAAGCCGGCCAAGTGCTCGTCAGAGCCGGCCTTCTTTTTTCCATTATCGGCCAAAGCCGGCCATTTCGTAACCATGCCCCCGTCCCACCTTCGGTACAATGCCGACACGCCCCCTTGAACTTCTCCGGCTCCACGACAGAAAGCAGTTGAAGCCGGCCAAAATCAGCTTTTCGATTACACCAATTTTTGGACGGGTTTATGAGATGGCCGACCATCTCCCAATTTGTGTCGGAAGATGGCCGGTCTTCTCGTTCGAAAATAAGCAGGCTGGTCTACTACAGTCCTCTATTGAAACCTCGCTGTCAGGATACCCTATGTTCCCTGTTTTGGTGAGATCTTTGAAAGATACCTTGTTCCGAACCATGCGTTTTTGAACAACTGTCAGCCATTTCCCAAGTTCTAGTGTAAAAGCTGCTCTATCTCCTTTTTACATGCCGATGCCAGCAGCCTGGTCCCGCCCTGGTTAAGGTGGAGCCATCATTCTGGAATAGGCTTCCCCTTCCCAAGATTGTTGCCCATTTTCTTACAAATCTAAACCCTCCTCCCTGCACCATCGCTTCATCCACACATTGAGACTCCAGAGCTCTGTCTGTCTCTTGGGCCCTGCACATGGAACAGGGAGCACTTCAGAAACTTCTACCCTAGAAGTTCTGAATTTGAGCTTTCTACATAAGAGCCTAAATTTGGCTTCCAGAACCTCTTTCCCACATTTTTCCTGTCATTGGTACCCATATTTACCAAGACAGCTGGCTCCTCCCCAGCACTATCTAAAGATCCTATGTAGGTGAAGCGTGAGGTCCACCACCTTCGCACCAGGCAGGCAAGTGACCAGGCGATTCTCACGTTTACCAGCCACCCAGCTATCTACATGCCTAATAATCGAATCATCAACTACAACAGCCATCCTAATCCTTCCATCCTGGGCAGAAGCTCCTGGAGACACTCTTTGGTGCGAGAGGATATTGCATCCCTTGGTGGGCTGGTCCTGGTTACAGAATTAGTTCTAGCTGCACCAGGGTGATGCTCTCCTTTTAGAAGATCTTCCTACTCCAAGGCAGCCCAGGGGCTGCCATACTGGAGGTGGGACTTCTCTACAATATCCCTGTAGGCCTCCTCTATGTACCTTACTACTAATCATTTCTATAGCACTACTAGATGTACGCAGCACTGTACACTGGACAAGAAGAGACAGACCCTGCTCGACAGAGCTTACAATCTAATTATAACATACAAACAGGACAAATAAGGGATAAGGGGATTACTAAGGTGGGAATGATAAAACATGGGTACTGAACAAATGAGTAAGGGTTAGTAGTTAAAAGCAGCATCAAAAGGTGGGCTTTTAGCCTAGATTTGAAGATGGGCAGAGATGGAGCTTGACGTACCCGCTCAGGAAGTCTATTCCAGGCACATGGTGCAGCAAGATAAAGGAACGGAGTTCTGGAGTTAGCAGTGGAGGAGAAAGGTGCAGATAACAGAGATTTACCCAGTGAATAGAGTTCCTGGGGAGGAGTGTAGGGAGAGATAAGAGTGGAGAGGTACTGAGGAGCTGCAGAGTGAATGCATTTGTAAGTCAATAAGAGAAGTTTTGAATTGTATGTGGAAATGGATAGGGAGCCAATGAAGGGACTTTAGGAGAGGGCTAATATGAGCATAGCGACACTGGTGGAATATAAGTTATGCTACAGAATTTTTAACAGATTTAAGGGGAGAGGATGGCATAGTGGGACACCACTATGTTGCAATAGTCTAAGCAAGAGGCGATAAGAGTGTGGATAAGGGTTCTGGTAGTGTGCTCAGAAAGGAAAGGATGAATTTTGCTGGTATTATAGAGAAAGACAGGCAGCAATGTCAGACAGGCAGGTTGATATTTTGGCCTGGATTCCTGCTGGTGTGGAGAGGTAGAGCTGGGAGTCATCAGCATAAAGGTGATACTGAAAACCTTGGGATGAGATCAGAGTATGAAGGGAAGAAGTATAGATGGAGGAAAGAAGAGGTCCAAGGATAGGTCCCTGAGGTACACCAACTGATAGTGGGATAGAAGTGGAGAAGGATCCACCAGAGTATACACTAAAAGTATGATGGGAGAGGTAATGTAACCCAGTGGGTTTAATTTAAAAAAAAAACCCCTATGGTCTGGGGCTGGTGTTGGATTGAGGCTGTGGCAGGGGCAGGTCCGGGCTGGAATTTTTTCTGTGGGTGCCATGGGACAGGAAGGCTCGGTTCTGCCCTGGTCTGCAGGAGAGGGGACTGTGGCGGTGATGGTAGAGCGGCGGCCAGAGCAGTCCTGGAACGGTGTTGGTGTAGGGCCGAAGGAGATCCGCGATGACAGATGCCCTGCTGCATATGGGGAGAGAGAGAGTCTGTGCACTGCTGCACTGGTGCACGTTTGCAGATCTCCTGCATGTGTGGTGGCTGTAGGACGGAAGAGAGAGCAGGCTATGCTGGGCCTGCCTGTAGTGTTTCTTCGCATGTGCAATTTTGCCGGCACATGGCTGGTTACACTGAAGTTCAGGCCTGCACTGGAGCCAACCCGATTTCAAGTGCTGGGCCAGTTCTGATGGGAATCTGTTGTGGCGGTTTGTACTGGGGAGCATCAGGGAGTGCTAGAAGAGTCTCTTGTGGATTTTGTGGCTGGATGCCATGTGGATCTGGTTTAGACAGGTGCAGGCATGAGATTGGAGGAGTAGTGCCATGGAAAACAGCGTCGGGAGCCAGTTTGAGAGGGCTCCCGTGGCTACCGGCTCGAGCAGAGCTGTGCAGCAGAAGATGCAAGTGAGCACTGGAGATAAGGAATGTGCTGCAGAGAAAATCTTTCTGAGGTAAAGAAACTGTTGCTTTATTATTTGCATTGGCTGGAAAGTTTCTGAAATGGTAGTATTAGAATGGTGAATAGGGTTTAAAATGCAGTACGTGCCCGGAACTTTGACAGATCTGCATCAGGATCCTGTCGGAGTCCTGAGCAGAATTCTAAACGGCTGTGTAAGGCAGTTGGGTGGGTATTCTTGTTAAAGTAGGGTGTATGCTTCTAGAGGAAGTGACGTCATGGTGCCTGATGGATGCCTGAAGACTCTAGCTCTCGCATTCTCCTGCCTTCTTTAGCAAAATCCATCGTCATCCACCGTTCATTTGGGCCCCTGCATTATCTGGATTGGGTATCTGGGACTTACTCTTGGAGATGAGTAAATTCCTTCATCGCAGCGTAAGGAGGTGGGAGAGACACTCCGCGAGGCAGGCGGGAAAGGGCCCTGCATGCCATGTGTCCCCCGCCCGGGTCGCTCCTCTGATTCAGATTCGGCATCTTCTCTGGTTGAACCGCAGCCCACAACTTCAAAAGCAAATTTCCTGAAAGAATTAACAAATGTTTGGCGGAGATACGCGCTGAGATAAAGGCTTCAAAAGAGGAAATTCTCAAGCGCATGTACGCCATATGTTTGGACTTAAGGGAGCTTGGAGGTCAGGTGGAGGACCTGGAGGAGCGGAGCGGACGAGCAGGTGGAACGTGTTTCTGCAATTGATTCCCGAATCTCCCAGTTGGTTGCTCAGAACGAGGAGCTTCAATATAAGGTTGATGACCTAGAAAATCGTGGATGCAGGCACAACCTGAGGTTTTGGGGGGTGCCCGAAAATGGCGACGCAGAGGATATCCCCACCATAGTTAGTTTGCTGTGTGTTAAAATCTTGGGTGAGGAGTTGGAAGCAGGAGGAATGGAAATTGATAGAGTGCTTAGGGCACTTGGGAAACCTCTGGAAAATAGACCTAGAGACATCATTGTGAGGTTTACCTCTAATTTATTTTTTATTTTTTTTAAATTTTTGTTACATTTGTACCCTGCGCTTTCCCACTCATGGCAAGCTCAATGCTTTCAATGCTTTGAAAGAACGGTTACTGGTGTGTTCCCGCCAGCTTTCATCTTTGGATTACAATGAGGCTAAAGTTTCTGTCTACCAGGACCTTTCCTTGTTTACACTTGCCCTGAGACTTGCCATGAAGCCAGTCCTGGACATTTTGGTAAAAGAGAAGATCTCCTACCGTTGGGCTTTCCCCTTTGCCTTGTGCTTCACGATAGAGGGGAAGCCATGTAGGATCCGTCATCTCCCTGAAGATTGGAAGATCCTTCATGTGGCTGGTTTGTCCCCCAGTAGTGGTGCACCGACGGATTTGGCTCCTTCGACTAAGTCCAAGTTCCAGAAATGGAAAAGGGCTGCTCCGAAGTCGAGGAAATCATCTGTTCCAGTCTGACTTGCTCTGGGGTGGCTTAAAGACATGATGTTCGATGTTTATTTTGCCTTTTCTCGGGTTTTCGGCCAAGGGGCTAGCTGTTGTAATGTTGGGCTTTGATATCAATTGTTATGTATAGCTGGTGGATGGATGTAAGATTGTGCTTGTAATAGTGGGTTGGGGTCGGGGGGGGGGGGGGTGTTTATGGTATGTCTGGAATTTGGGGTGGTTCACTGGGTATTGTGGGTTCGTTCCTCTAATTATTCCCATTCAGTACCTTCTGGGGGGGTTTCTGTTTGGTGTATGATGGTCTTAGGGTGGGATTAGTAGGGAGAAGAGACGGGAGGGTGGGGGGGGTTTGGGGAGGGTTATTTGTTTGGGGGGTGTAGGCTTTGTTTTTGTTGGCTGGGGTTCTCACCTACCAGTGTGCTTTATCAGAGACAGGAGGGGACATTTATGTGTAGTCCTTTAAGGACCTTGACCCACAAGCTGTGGCCTCACTGTCTATTTTTTTTCCTGTGGATTTTGTTTCTTTCCCTTTGGAGGAGAAGGTAGAGTTGTGGCAATCTACTTTGTCGGAGCAGTAGATGTAGTACTGTTACGGTGGAAACGGGTCTTTGTTGACTGGAGGATATGTTGGTTTCATGCCGGTTTAAGATTGTAAAAGTGTCAGGCACGCAATATTGGTCACCACTGTTTCATAGCCATTGTAGGTTGGTCCAGGAGTTTTATTGTTTAGTAGTGCAGCAAGCAAAAGAGATTTATTATAGTGAGGTGGTGAAACAGGACCAATGTCCTGTGTGAAAGTTATTTTCTGTAGTGAATGATCTCTGTGGGGATGTATCTGAAAAATGTTTGCCGCGGCCACATGTTGTGGCTTATTTTGTGCATAAAGTGGATCTCCAGTGTCTGGAGCAGGAGTGGGCTGTAATGGCTGCAGCACTAGATGCTGTGAAACTATCAATAGTTGTTTTTGGTCAGGGTACCCCTTGGAAGGATTTTACTTTGCTCTCTATGTCAGCTTTGGAAAAGGTTATCCGTCAAGTTAAAACATCTATGATGGGCTTGGAACCATTACTTACGAGTTGGGTATTGTCCCCTAAGCAAGAGGTTCTTGCCTTTGGTATGGGAAATGGTGACTCAGTCTCCAGTTGAGAGTAGTTCCTGGTAGATGGAAACATGCATTGGTGGCTCCTGTGCTTAAGGGAATGACCTTAAATTCATGGAAGCCAAATCTTTGCTTTTTAGCAAAAGTTGTGGAGAAAATGGTGTTGACACAATTTGTGGATTTTATTGAGGAAGTGGTGGTGCTGCACCCAAGACAAATGGCTTTTCGGTGGAGTTATGGTATTGAGACAACATTAGCAAAACTTTATAGTGAGTTGAGCGTGATTTTAGATCGAGGGGATATCACTTTGGTTATATCCCTTGACTTAGTGTCTGCCTTTGATGTTGTAGACTATGCTTGTCTCCTTCGTCAGTTAAAAGCTATAGGTACTGATGGTGTAGTTTATGCCTGTTTTGAAAGTTTTATAAATGGCTGTATTTTTGTGGTCATTGAAGGGCAGGTGGAGTCTGAGCAGTTGAGTTGTTGGGTACCTCAGGGTTCGATGCTATTGCTTATCCTGTTCAATGTTTTTTTAAGTTTATTGTTAGCAGTGGCAGTCTTATGCATTTACTCCTTATGTTATGCTGATGATTTGCTTCTTGTGATCTCGGTTTCGCAGGTGGATGTTGCTTTTGTACAGGTACAAGAATGTGTGAATGCGGTAGCTATCGGATTACAAGAACATTGACTGGTCTTAAATACAAAAAAGATGGAGGTTTGTTGGATCACTGGTGGTAAGGATAGTCCATGCCTAGAGATAAAATTGCTGGATGAGACTGTTCCTGGGGTTGATAATACTTGGGTGTGCTGTTCGATTATCAACTGACTTTGATGATCAGGTGGCAACTTGCGTAAATTGCGGACCATTAGGGATTATATTGATGAGAAGACTTTTGTGATTCTTTTACATGTGCTTTTTATGTCCCAGCTTGATTGCGGGCTGATGGACTTTTGGTCTGACCCAGTATGGCAATACTTATGTACTTATGACATACTGCCATGTACTCTATCAGGCTAGGTCCCACTGCCTGTCGAATGCTGCGATGAAACCCTAACCTCCCTCAAATGAGACGGGTGGGGTGGGTGAGCCGTTGGAGCAGCAGACAAAAATGGCGATTGCACCTTTGCATATGCTGCCCTTACTGCCTTCAGTGGCCATCTCCTTTCTCCACCTCCTGGACTTCCCCTCTGGTTACGTCTCCCCTCCCCTCCCCCTTCTATCCTTTCTACCTCCCCCTTCTTATCCCTAATCTAACTTGCCTGCCTACAAGCCCTTCCCTAATTCCCCAAGCCCCCATTCCCCTGTGCCGGGCTGCCATCCGTTTGTGCTTCTGACCAACTATACATCTGGGTCATTACCATTTTACTTTGTAAGTTGAGGTCATTACTCCCTAGAGAAGATTTACTGAGGGTTTTGCAGGTAATGGTGCTTAACTGTCTGGACTACTATAACTGTAACGTCATTTACTTAGGTTTATTGATTGAAGAACCATCCAATCATGCAAGTGGTGCAGAATTCTGTGGTATGCCTATTATATAGTCTACCACAGTTTGAAAACGTCACTGCTTAATTGAAACGCTTGCAGTGGTTGCCTGTTGCTTATCATATAAAATATAAGTTGTTGATGGTCCATTGTGTGCTGTATCAGCGCTCCTCTTTTTATCTTCAGCAAGCGGTTAATTAGTATGTGCCCTCATGATCATTGAGATCAGCTGTGGCATGTGATTTGGTGATGCCAGCTTTGCAGCGTTTGTGGTTGGATCGTACAAAAAAGGGAACGTTTTCTATTGCAGGCCCTTTGGAGTGGAATAAGTTGCCTTTAAAAACTAAGAAAGAAAACTGCCTGAGTTTAAACACCAGCTGAAGGACCATTTGTGTTTGGCCTATCATATGCCTAGAGAGCTGGGCCTTAGTTGACTCTGATGTTGCTATTTATTAACTGTTGTAGTATTTTAGCTGGTCTTTTTCAGTGATGTTGCTTTTGTCTTTGCTATTGTAATTGGTTTTTTATGTATGCACTATTGTTCTACACCCTGGATAAGGACAGATTATAAATAATAAATCATAAGCCACCAAATACCTGGATATTCAGCCCTAGTATCCAGGTACGGCCCAGCACTGAAGATCTGGGCATAAAAAGCCGGCAGTGGCCAGTGTTTAAAAAAAAAAAAAAAAAAAAAAAAGACTCCCATGGTTGAATATTGCCCCCTTTATTTCTTAGCCATTCTGTGTGTGCATTGTCCTTTGTATGAACAAGGCCCTTAAACTAAGAGAAGAAGCTTTTCATTTCTGATGCTTCCTGCAAGAGGGAAGAAAAACTGTATGAACAATAAATATTAGCCCCATCAGAGGGCGCTCACACTAAGACTTATAGCCTGTGGCAGCAGCTATTAAGAGCAGCTTACAATGGCCCAATGAATAAAAAGTTTAAGTAAGTGCAATTTGGTAAGGATCAATGATGCAAAGGAGGCAAGTATTTGTTGATGAATGCTTTTTTTTTTTTTTTAAAGCATTTAGTAGAAATGCACAGACCTTGAGAGCTAATGGACATACAGGAAAATGATGGTTTAAGAAAATGTCGATATCATTTCTTCTTTATTTGTAACCTTTTTACTGTTTTATAATAGGTGCTTTGTCTGGCTTGGCACCTTCTGGACCTCTTAAAACATATAAAGGACAAACACTGCAGACTGGTAAGCATCTGGAATCGATCCATGGTCTCATTTTGTGTGCATGTAACATGATTTCTGATTTTATTGCAATTCTTGTCTAGCCAGTCTGATTTTTCTAAACACGCTGTCCTCATTGCCTGAGAAACTCCCATGAGAAGACATCAAATGTTATTTTGCTAGGGCATAAACAGAAGAAATGCTGCAAGGCAGAACAGGCAAACATAATCTGAGGAAAAGCTCATTTATGCTAAAAACATAAGGTTCGATGCCCAGGAGAGATCTGGTCAATGGCTCATGAATTCACAGTTCAGCTGTGACATTCAGGGACTTAGGGGAGCACAGAAAGAAAAATCAGTGCTTTATTTTTTAAGTTTTTTTTTCTGTATAGTGCATGCTATGTAATTGTTTTGCACATTTGAGTGTGCTCTAAAACTATTTTGGGGTAGTTAATAACCCGTGTTAAGAGAATAATGCACAATATTTGCCTTAAGCACTTTAAACAGCAAAATTGTGTGTTATTTTACTGTAACGGATGAACAAAACAGAGGGAAAACAGCCACACCAATGAAAAGCCTGCAGACAAATGTAGTTGGCCTCAACTGGGGTGGAGGAAAAATATCATAGACAATGGGCCAGATTCAGTAAATGGCTCCCAAGGAAATCCAAGTTTTTTATAACACGATGCCTAATTTCTGGGAATGCCCCTGACCCACCCATGCCCCTCTCATAGCCATGCCCTCTTTTGGAGTTGCGTGCTGTGAAATTTAGGCACCCATGTTATAGGGCGTAGGGCAGATGCATGCGTTACTCATAATTAATGCCAATTAAGTCCAATAATTGATTGTTGGTATCTAATTGATTGGTTTCCATGCACATCTGGAATCCACAACCAAATCTGGGTGCTCAACTTTGGGTGACCTTACAGGATAACAGGGGAATGGTTTAAATGAGGAAGCAATATTTATTGATTGAAGAACCTGATACAGCCCATGTTTCAGTGGATTGCCTACATCGGGGGTTAATTGAAAGTCTCACTGAATGAATGATTCCTGTGTCAGAATACTGGTGATATCATTCTAATATCAAGTATATAATTAAAAAAAAAAAAAGAAAAAAAAACTGTCCACTACTTCAATAGCAGAATCCTGCATCCTTTTTCAGAAGACATCTTCAAAGAGCAAGCACAATAACATTAGGAGGTAAACCAGTGCCATGTTGCACCCAGAGCACCCCCCCCCCCCCAAAGCTACAGAGATTGGAGATCACTCTAGCTCTAGCTACTAGAAAAAAACCCCTGTAGGTCCAAGGGTGGGTTTTGAGGGGTGAAGGGCTTGACATAGGAGTCTGGGGAGGGGGGCTTCTAGGGTAAAGGGTTTGATTTGTGGGTTTGGATATGGGGTTTGGGCAGTGGGGAGTCTTGCTTTGGGATCTGCAGAGGGGCTCTGGAGGGAAGAGTGGTCTTGAATTGTGGGGCTTCACTAGGGCAGAGGGCTTGATTAAGGGGGGGGGGGGGGGGTCTGTGGGGCTTAACTGAGTGAAAGGTGAGGATTTGTACACCACTCCCTTTAAGATGCTCCTGGGGAACAGAATAATGCAGCTTAGTGAGACTGATTGCAAGTTTTTTTTATTCATACAACAGAAGAGCTACTAAACTGTGATGCTGAGTTACTGCAGGTTAATGACTTCCATGGCAAAGTAAGCTGTAGTAAAATACAATATTATACCACTGCTTTGTAACTACCTCCCTTAATGGCACTAAAAACTAAAGCATTTACATTAGCTGAAGGAAAAAGAAACATTTCAACTTGATGGAGTTTAAAGTCAGTTAAGCTGATGTCACAGTATATAGCTTAAACTTTTATAGTTTATACCCCCCCAAAAGAAGCTACATTTCTAATACAAGAAAATGGAGGAATAGCCTAATAGAGCATTGGGCTGAGAACCAGAGAAGGTTCACAAGATTAAACTTTAATTCTCAACTAGGTCACCTCCACCTCTCCTTCCCTTATTCCATTCTCTCAACCCTCCAACCCCTGCCTCCTTTTCTTCCTTTTCTGAAATCACTGAAGAGGAAACTACACATCTTATTTCCTCTTCGAAACTAACTACCTGTTCCTCTGATCCTATTCCCACCCACCTACTTAACACTATCTCTCCTACTGTCATCCCTTTTATCTGTCATATCCTCAATCTTTCACTGTCCACTGCGACTGTTCCTGAAGCCTTCAAACATGCCATAGTCACACCACTCCTTAAAAAACCTTCATTGGACCCTACCTGTCCTTCCAACTATCGCCCCATCTCCCTCCTCCCTTTCCTATCCAAGATACTTGAACATGCTGTTCACCGCCGTTGCCTTGACTTTCTTTCATCTCAAGCTATTCTTGATCCACTTCAATCTGGCTTTCGCCCCCTTCATTCAACTGAAACAGCGCTTGCTAAAGTCTCCAATGATCTGTTCCTGGCCAGATCCAAAGGTCTCTATTCTATCCTCATCCTTCTCGATCTATCTGCTGCTTTTGACACTGTTGATTACAGCCTACTCCTTGATACGCTGTCCTCACTTGGATTTCAGGGCTCTGTTCTTTCCTGGTTTGCTTCTTATCTCTCCCAGCGTACCTTTAGTATATACTCTAGTGGATCCTCCTCTACTTCTATCCCACTGTCAGTTGGTGTACCTCAGGGATCTGTCCTGGGTCCTCTTCTTTTCTCCATCTATACTTCTTCCCTTGGTACTCTGATCTCATCCCATGGTTTTCAGTATCATCTTTACGCTGATGACTCCCAGATCTACCTCTCCACACCAGAAATCTCAGCCGAAATCCAGGCCAAAGTATCAGCCTTCCTGTCTGACATTGCTGCCTGGAAGTCTCAGCGCCATCTGAAACTAAACATGACCGAGCTTCTTATCTTTCCCCCTAAACCAACCTCTCCTCCTCTCCCATTCTCTATTTCTGTGGATACCACTCTCATCCTTCCTGTCTTATCAGCTCGTAACCTTGGGGTCATCTCCGACTCCTCCGTCTCCTTCTCTGCACATATTCAGCAGACTGCAAAAACCTGTCGTTTCTTTCTCTATAATATCACTAAAATTCGCCCTTTCCTTTCTGAGCACACTACCAGAACCCTCATCCACACTCTTATCCAGTGACGTACCAAGGGGGGGGGGGGCGGTGGGGGCGGTCCGCCCCAGGTGCACGCCGCTGGGGGGGGGGGGGTGCCGCGCGCCTGTCGGCTCTTCATTTTCATGCTCCCTTTGCCCCAGAACAGGTTACTTCCTGTTCCGGGGCAGAGGGAGCATGAAAACGAAGAGCCGGCAGGCGTGCCGCACCCCCGCCCAGTGGCGTGCACCCGGGGGGTTCTTTCGCTGGGGGATCGGGGTTTTTTTCGCTGGGGGGGGCATCGCTCTGTTCTGGGGGGTGGGCGCTGCATCCGGGGGGGGGGGGGGGGGCGCATCGGCGATCCGCCCCGGGTGTCAGCCCCCCTAGGAACGCCACTGCTCTTATCACCTCTCGCTTAGACTATTGCAACTTGCTTCTCACAGGTCTCCCACTTAGCCATCTCTCTCCTCTTCAATCTGTTCAAAATTCTGCTGCACGACTAATATTCCGCCAGTGTCATTATGCTTATATTAGCCCTCTCCTCAAGTCACTTCACTGGCTTCCTATCTGTTTCCGCACAGAGTTTAAACTCCTCTTATTGACCTATAAGTGCATTCACTCTGCAGCTCTTCAGTACCTCTCCACTCTCATCTCTCCCTACATTCCTCCCCGGGAACTCCGTTCACTGGGTAAATCTCTCTTATTTATTTAATTATTATTTATTTATTTGGTTCACTTGTATCCCACATTTTCCCAGCTTGTGCAAGCTCAATGTGGCTAACAAACCAGCTTATTTTCAAAAGAGATCGCCGGCCATCTTCCGACACAAATCGGGAGATGGCCGGCCATCCCCTGAACCCGGCCAAATCAGTATAATCAAAAGCTGATTTTGGCCGGCGCCAACTGCGTTCCATCGCGGAGCCAGCCAAACTTCAAGGAGGCGTTTCTGCAGGGTAGCGAAGGCGGGATGGGGGAAGGACGGGGCATGGTTAAGAGATGGCCGGCTTCGCCCGATAATGGAAAAAAGATGGCCGGCTCTGACAAGCATTTTGCCAGCTTCACTTGGTCCATTTATTTTTAGGACCAAGTGTCAAAAAAGTGCCCCAATTGACCAGATGACCAGCGGAGGGAATCGGGGATCACCTCCCTTTACTCCCCCAGAGGTCACCAACCCCCTCCCACCCCCCCAAAAAAAATCAAAAAAACAACTTTTTTTCCAGCATCACGCCAGCCTGAAATGTCATACCCAGCTCCCTGACAGCAGTATGCAACTCCCTGGAGCAGTTTTTAGTGGGTGCAGTGCACTTCAGGCAGGTGGACCCAGGCCCATCCCCCCTACCTGTTACACTTGTGGTGGTAAATGGGAGCCCTCCAACCCCCCCAAAACCCACTGTACCCACATCTAGGTGCCTCCCTTCACCCATAAGGGCTATGGTAATGGTGTAGAGTTGTGGGGAGTGGGTTTGGGGGGGGGGGATTTGGGGGCCTCAGCACCCAAGGTAAGGGAGCTATTTTTTTTTAATTTTTAGAAGTGCCCCTAGGGTGCCCGGTTGGTGTCCTGGCATGTCAGGTCACCAACATGTCAGGGGGACCAGTGCACTACAAATGCTGGCTCCTCCCACAACCAAATGCCTTGGATTTGGCCAGGTTTGAGATCGCCGGCATTAGTTTCCATTATGGGCAAAAACCGATGCCGGACATCTCAAACCCGGCCATCTTTAACATTTGGCCGGCCCCAACCGTATTATCAAAACGAAAGATGGCCGGCCATCTTTTTGGATAATATAGTTCGGGACTGCTTTTTGCGGCGCCGGCCAAATAGATGCCAGCCTTCTATTTGGCCGGCGCCGTTCAATTATGCCCCTCAATGTCACAATAATAAGTACATTCTGAAGAAAGCCAGCAAAATAAGCATGCTTAGCAGTACACATGTTAAAGGATATGTTTCTATATTAAGTGCATAGTAAGGGATTGAAGTAACATGTTTTGGTGCCATTATTATATCTGACAGCCTCAGAGATACCTTTGTCTTCTTTTAGATACAAAAGGAGGTTTTGAGCCCTTGGTTCCATCCTCAGAAGTTTTTAAAATGCCAGATCCTGGAGTTTCTATAGACTCTGAAGAACTTGGTAAATATGCTGAATTGTGACCAGAGAGACATTGAGCAGGGATATGTGACAATTTTCACACCACAAACAAAAAAGTACACAATATGGAGTCTACGTGCATGCAAACGATTCACCAACATATCACTTTTGCATTCAGTTTTCCTTGAAATGAATGACAGTATGTGATTAATCACCTACTAATCTTTGCATGGCTTGTCTAGCAAACGTCCTGTAATTTACCATTCATTTTATGAAAGCATGACACTTCAAGGGCAATTCTATAAGGTGCGCCTAAATGTAAGTGTCATTTACGTGCATCAGTTTATAGAATAGGTGCATTTTTTAATGATGTCACTAATCGGCATTTGTATGCAAATGTGCTAGGCGCTATTCTATGAAATATGTACCACAATGGCTTGGGGGGGGAGGGGAATTCTATAAATTCTGCTCAAAAACAGGCACTGAAAAAAATCAGCACTAAGCACTATAGAATAGTGGGTGCAGAATAGCACTTATCGCCAATTCCCATTCTTAACTGTTTGCACCAGACTTGTCAAACAGCACAAGAGGCTACAATCTGCCAATAGGTAAGCCATTAGAAGAGAGCATATTCACTGAGGTGGAGACAAATATTTATTTCTCAAAGACCCGACGTGGCCACGTTTCCCCCAAAAAGACTGCATCAGGGGTTCATAAGTGCTTTGTTAAAATTAGACACATTCATAAAATTCATAAACAATCATATCTATTAAGAAATTAAATTAACATGCAAAATAACATGCTTGAAAGACGGTCATGCAAAATTACATTAATTAATGTTAATACGATAATGCTCAAGATAAAAAGAAACATACATAATCAACATGCATTATTAATAAAATACACATAAAGAACATGAACTTAGAGTGCTTATATATCTGTTTATGATTTTTATGCATGTGTCTGATTTTAACAGTGTACTTGTGAACCCTGATGCAGCTTTTATGGTGAAACGTGGCCATGTCGGGTCCTTGATAAATAAACATTTTTTTTCCACTTCAGTGGATCTGTTCTCTTCTGTTCTACTGGCACCAAAGTTATGCCTGTTGTAAATGCTGGTGCCAAAGTTAGGTACATGGAGGCAGTATTCTGTAACTATGCATACAACTTTTCAGAATGCCCCTGACACACCCATGGCCACACCTCCTTTGAATTACACAGTAGTGGAGTTAGATGCCTCTGCCTTATAGAACAGTGCGCAGCAAGATATGCCCGTAAATCCTAGGTGGTACCAATTTACTTCAATAATTGGTTGTTAACAGCTATTTATTGATAGTTAATGGCTCATTTCTCAATTACTTTGTACACTCATCTTGGACTTGAGCTCAAATTTGGGTATGGAAATTTTGGCACCATATATAGAATCTGGGGGTTACTGTATAACAGCAAGGGGCATAAACATTGGGTGGGTCATGGTCATGTCTCCATGATATGCACATAGGGCCAGATTCTATATATAGCGCCTGAAAAATCTGTGCAAAAACGATTTCCGCCTAAGCGTACTCTATAAGCAGCACCTAGATTTAGGCGTGTTATATAGAATATGCTTAGTTGATATCCTTGCGCCTAAAATTACGCACCTCCATTTACACCAACAAAAATGTGGTATAAATTCCAGTGTGTAGACTTGGACACAGAAGTCCATATTCTATAACAGTGCAATTTAATTTTGGAATGCCCATGATACGTCCATTTCCCTGAACCATGCCCCTTTTTTGCCTAAATGCATTAAAATTTAGGCACAGTGCCATTACAGAATACACTTAGGGCCGTGTTTACTAAGGTGCACTAGCGTTTTTAGCACATGCTAACAATTAGTGTGCGCTAACGCTAGAAACACTCTAGCATTAGCATGCACTAATTTTTAGCGTGTGCTAAAAATGCTAGTGCACCTAGAGCATGACCCTTAGTGATTTGTTTGTGTAAATTCTAATTATTGCCAATTATTGGTCACTACTGCTTGTTCAGTGCTGTTAACAATGCCAATTGACTTGTTAAGCCAATTAAAGTTACGCTTGCTGTTATAAAATGTGCCTGGATTTCAGTGCAGAATGCTAGGTGTGCTATATAGAATCTGGGGGATGACTTATAGAATTCTGTAAATTACACACTCTTCAGGGCACACATAGGCACCATTGACTTCTCATATCTGTTGGTGCCTACCTTTAGACATACCAGTCCCAACGTACGCTATGATGCCATTATAGAATTGGTGCTCAGCTCATGGGTCTGATAAAATATATTTAGAATACGGTAGTCATCAAATAGAAAATGTACATGATACAACAGTATGTGTGATAGCACTCAGGAGATCACTTAGCATGGAGAGAGATTAATTTATAGAGCCTGAGGGGATAATTTTCATGCTGGCCACACTGCTGCTACAGGTATATTTTAACTGCAGGCTGTTCACCAGTTTTCAAAATGAAAGTACATGCAAATTACCAAAAGGGGATAAAGTACATGCAGTCTGAACCTATTTTTTCTGCAGGTATTATTTTTCCAAAAAAACTATGTGCTATTTTCTCCCTCCTTCCTGGAATGCCTCCACTCAATGTGGGTAAACATACACGCACTGTAAAACAAGACACATACTTTTGCCTGCACACAGTGTGGGTGATTTTCAAATGGCCCATTTTCATAGGTAAAACACTGGATTTTACCTATGGTTATGGCTCAGAAAACTCTCCTCAAAGAGGAGACTTTTAGGAGGCTCTTCCTGCATATGAAGCATGTTTTACATGTGGGAAAGGGCTTTTTACAAAATCGTGTGGGGGTATATCTAATCTACTCTAATCTAATCCATCATTTATATTCCACCAACTTCTAAACATTGTCCTTAATCAAAAAAAACAATAAAGTAAAGGATTTAGTATAAGTATTTTTATACTAAATAGATATGTCTTCAGTGAACGCCGAAAAGAAGAATGAGTTTGATATGTGTGTAAATGTAGGAGATTGGAAAGAGTTTGCTTACTTTTACACAATCTGTGTGTAAACATAGTGTGGGCAGAGCAGGGGTGGAGTTTTAATGTTTTGTGTACTTTATAAAATAGATAAGTACACACAGAATAATTTTGTAAATCATTTTTCTTCCTCAAATACTACTACTAATCATTTCTATAATGCTACTTGACATATGCAGTGCTGTACACATTATATGCAGGTACTTTCTCTGTCCCTAGAGGGCTCACAAGCTAAGTTTTTGTACCTAGAACAAAGGAGGGTTAAGTAACTTGCCCAAGGTCACAAGGAGTTGTAGAGGGAATTGAACCCAGGCTGCAAGGATCAAAGTCTGCTGCACTAACCATTAGGCTACTCCTGCACTCCTATCTATCTATCTATCTATCTATCTATCTATCTATCTATCTATAGGTTCTTTTAAAATTAATCCTTCAGTCTAGATGTGACCTGTGTAGAATGTGTGCTAGTATTTTATAAAGACACACAGATACCAATATGTCTTTATCAAATAGGTAAAAATAGGTGCCTTCTGTGACAGAACAGTGGGTTTTTAAGACTGTCATAATTGTTTTGATATTTTCCTACAATGCATTTCTGTAGTTTGGCCAGCAGGTGGTGCATGTTTAAGTTTAAACCTGTTACAGAGAACTGACCTTTCCTTCTTTAGTTAATACAAATAATAGGAAGTGCCTGCAGTGATGTGGTCAGCTATTTTCAAATGTTGTTGTTCTGGACTCTAATTGGCCTCAAGTTTGAAGTTACCCCGGGGTTACTGGTTTTGCAGTTTCAGCCTGGGAGAAGGGAGAGAGAGAGAGAGACAGAGAGAGAGAGAAGAGTGTACTGTAGAGCACAAGTGGCAGGTGTAGGCAGACCTGAGCTGTGCTGGGGATGAAACAGGTGGGAAATCAGGAGACGAAAGGCAAATTTTGGTTCCAAACAAGGCAACTTTATTGCTAGCAAGTGAACAGCACCGAGTAGCCTCGGGACACTGTGTGTCATAAATCATCTGACACTTACATTTATACTTCCCTACTGGGCCTGCGCATTTGGCCCCTTACACGTCACAACCGACATGCGCAGTAAACATTTGTAGTTCTTACAGTACAAAATTGTAGTCCCAGTACGTACACACGTCATAACACTGAAATGATACTGGCAAGAAAAACGAAACTTAGCAGCTTATTCTTCACACACACACAATGCTCCTTTCTAGCACAGGAGATAAGGTTCGGCTCAGGAATGCAGGGGGGTGTCAGCACCCTCCAAGGTCGTCTATTCAGATGGCGTTGCTACAGGCAAGCTGGTCTTGTATAGGCCTTGCTAACTACTATTACAAGCTACAGTGGGGGAAATAAGTATTTGATCCCTTGCTGATTTTGTAAGTTTGCCCACTGACAAAGACATGAGCAGCCCATAATTGAACGGTAGGTTATTGGTAACAGTGAGAGATAGCACATCACAAATTAAATCCGGAAAATCACATTGTGGAAAGTATATGAATTTATTTGCATTCTGCAGAGGGAAATAAGTATTTGATCCCCCACCAACCAGTAAGAGATCTGGCCCCTACAGACCAGGTAGATGCTCCAAATCAACTCGTTACCTGCATGACAGACAGCTGTCGGCAATGGTCACCTGTATGAAAGACACCTGTCCACAGACTCAGTGAATCAGTCAGACTCTAACCTCTACAAAATGGCCAAGAGCAAGGAGCTGTCTAAGGATGTCAGGGACAAGATCATACACCTGCACAAGGCTGGAATGGGCTACAAAACCATCAGTAAGACGCTGGGCGAGAAGGAGACAACTGTTGGTGCCATAGTAAGAAAATGGAAGAAGTACAAAATGACTGTCAATCGACAAAGATCTGGGGCTCCACGCAAAATCTCACCTCGTGGGGTATCCTTGATCATGAGGAAGGTTAGAAATCAGCCTACAACTACAAGGGGGGAACTTGTCAATGATCTCAAGGCAGCTGGGACCACTGTCACCACGAAAACCATTGGTAACACATTACGACATAACGGATTGCAATCCTGCAGTGCCCGCAAGGTCCCCCTGCTCCGGAAGGCACATGTGACGGCCCGTCTGAAGTTTGCCAGTGAACACCTGGATGATGCCGAGAGTGATTGGGAGAAGGTGCTGTGGTCAGATGAGACAAAAATTGAGCTCTTTGGCATGAACTCAACTCGCCGTGTTTGGAGGAAGAGAAATGCTGCCTATGACCCAAAGAACACCGTCCCCACTGTCAAGCATGGAGGTGGAAATGTTATGTTTTGGGGGTGTTTCTCTGCTAAGGGCACAGGACTACTTCACCGCATCAATGGGAGAATGGATGGGGCCATGTACCGTACAATTCTGAGTGACAACCTCCTTCCCTCCGCCAGGGCCTTAAAAATGGGTCGTGGCTGGGTCTTCCAGCACGACAATGACCCAAAACATACAGCCAAGGCAACAAAGGAGTGGCTCAGGAAGAAGCACATTAGGGTCATGGAGTGGCCTAGCCAGTCACCAGACCTTAATCCCATTGAAAACTTATGGAGGGAGCTGAAGCTGCGAGTTGCCAAGCGACAGCCCAGAACTCTTAATGATTTAGAGATGATCTGCAAAGAGGAGTGGACCAAAATTCCTCCTGACATGTGTGCAAACCTCATCATCAACTACAGAAGACGTCTGACCGCTGTGCTTGCCAACAAGGGTTTTGCCACCAAGTATTAGGTCTTGTTTGCCAGAGGGATTAAATACTTATTTCCCTCTGCAGAATGCAAATAAATTCATATACTTTCCACAATGTGATTTTCCGGATTTAATTTGTGATGTGCTATCTCTCACTGTTACCAATAACCTACCCTTCAATTATAGGCTGCTCATGTCTTTGTCAGTGGGCAAACTTACAAAATCAGCAAGGGATCAAATACTTATTTCCCCCACTGTATATGTCTAATAGCCCTGCATTCTGTGTTTTCATTAGTAAACAGCAACTTCTTTCATTAGTAAACAGTAAAACTGGATAAGGCACAAATGTCCAGTGCAGTAATAAGGTGTGGCTAAACAGCCAAAAGCAGAGGTAGAGTCCATAAGTATAAGTCCATCAGTAGGAACAAAACATGAGGTTGTCCTGTTGCTCAGTAGTATGCATAGTATTCGAACAGTATCCGGCGGTCCACTCCTTCATTCCCCCCTTTTGATACTTGAACATCCATTCTGGTGGAGAGTATCACCTCCATGAACCCTGAAAAGGAAAGAAAGGACAAGGATAGTTAGCGAGGGAGGCAACAAGCGAGCCCTAAGCCCTTGCGCAGCCGTTGGTTGCTTCGCCGGGTTTGAGACGGAGGGCCCCTAGTGGATTCCCCCCCCCTTTGTAGCCGGTCTTATGCTGGCACAAGGGTAATGGCCCATTAAGTGACTTAGGGGGTTCAAAGTGCACATCAGCCACAAGGTGCTTCGTCGTAAGCTTCATCAGACTGGGGAATGGGGGAGTACATCTGGAGAGCCATAAGCTGGGCAGCAGCACGGCGATCAGCGATGCTTTCCATGGTGGAGCGGAGACACCTGAAAACTAAGGGGAGAGACAAAGGTATTAATAGGCAGGACAGCAAAAACAGGCCACCCATGACGAGGAGGCCTTGCAGGCTCCCGGAGGTTGGGAGCCAGCTGGTGAGGGAGGAAGTCCAATCCCACGCACTGTTCCAGGTCTGGACGGGGACGTGGGCTAGTTTGACCATCCGGTCAGTTATTTCTCTGATGACATGGCTCTGGTCATCAATCTGTAAGCAGCAATTACTGAGGTTAAACTTGCCACACACCCCGCCCTCCTGGGCTAAGAGGTAGTCAAGAGCCAAGCGATTTTGGTAAACGGCGGTAATGAGTTTAGTGTTCTGTCGAGCTAGGATATTGAGGGCAAGGGCCGAATCGTTGGTAAGGATTTCGAGTACGGCCTGTAGGCGAATAATGCGATTCAGCATGTAGATAGGGGTGCGGTACCCGTATGTACCATCTTCAGCCCATGTGGCCGGTCCATAGTAATGAATGATACGTTCAGGCGGCCACTCGTTGTCCTTCCAGTCTCCAATTTGGACTTTGGGCTTGATGATTGGGAAAGACCGTTTTCGTCGGGCAGGGTTATCAGGCCCCTTTTCCACGTATAGGGGGATACCCAAAGTTTCGCCGACTTGTATGGGCAGAAGGAAAAAACTAGGTCGGACCGTGCCCAAGAGACAGGTACCGTACCAGCGGGTCGGGAGTTGTTCATAGGCCCTGCGTCCGCAGATATAGTAGTAGCCCGCCGGGGCTACCCACTTGAGGGAGGCGTTCCCTCCGTATGTCCATGTCGTGTTCAAGGTGGGTTCTGTCCAGATAGGCTCCGGGGCGGGCAGGTTGTCCGTTTGCCACCAGGTCGTCCGGCTGCCATTATACTGAAGAACCCCCGTACAAGCAGAGTCTCCCACTGGTACAGAGTAACGCTTCGATGGCGCTCGACTAGCGCAGAGGGTACCTATGATATTTGTTCTCAGGGCCCATTCATACGGCTTCGGCCGCTGGGGAAAGGTAATGTTGGTGGTGTTGAGTGCATCCCATGTTTGCTGTCGGATCTCTCTCGCTTCCCAAGGCCATTGTTCACCCATGTCGGTGCCTCCACAGACGAAACAGTTGGCAATTCCCAGGGAGAGGGCAATGTTTTCCGCCAAGTTGAGAAACATATTCCGGGCTTCTGGGGAAATGGGGAATTTAGTCTCAGTGTGTTCAGCACGGGCGATCTCATCGAATACGTCTTGGTAGCCAACGACAGTAGTCTGATAGTGCGTAGGAGGCTTAGTTTCGAGACTCTGATATATGGTAATATATGTCAACGGATCCATTCCTCCGCCGTCAATGCCGAGGCCCCACGTCCCTCTCCATGGCACGTCGTGTCCTCGAATGGGCCAGTCTAGGGACACATAGTTACCAGAACCTCGACGAAACTCGCCCAGGCCGGTGCATCCGGCATATCCTCCTCCCGTATAAGCACATACTCGGTCCCAGCCCGAGGCTCGAGTGTCGCCGGCGCATGGGAGCCAAACCCACGGGGAGCAGCATCTCATGTCTGGACTGAAGGGGCAGACATACTTGTGGTCATTAACGTATGCCTCTCGCCAACTCTGGCTGCCACACTTGCGAGACCAAGGGTGTTTATCCATGGCGGCACAGACGTCGAAGGTTAGTGGGTAGCTTGGGTGCGGGGGGTACCGAGCCTTCGGGTTCCTTCTCGGAGGCGGAAACCCAGGTATTCGACTTCGATCTCGCATATCTGGGCCTTCTTGCGACTGGCCCGGTACCCCTGGGCTTCCAGGGTTTTCAAGAGGTAAAGGGTAGCTTCTGCACAGTCCGTGTACGTTTCACGGGCCACCAACAGGTCATCCACGTATTGGACGACCGGCCCATACTCGTCCTGATACGTCTTCAGGTCCTGAGCGAGTTGGTCGCCGAAGAGGGTGGGGGAATTCTTGAACCCCTGGGGAAGCCGGGTCCACGTATATTGCTGCTTGGTTCCCGTCTGTAAGTCTTCCCACGTGAAGGCAAACAACTTCTGGCTGTCGGCAGCAAGAGGGATGGAGAAGAAGGCGTCCTTCAGATCAATGACACTGTACCACTTGGTCTGAGATGGCACTTGGGCTAGGATGGAGTAGGGGTTTGGTACGAGGGCAACTATATCGGCTACCTGGTTGTTGACTTTCCTCAGGTCCTGGACGGGTCTGTATTCGGATGTTCCTGGCTTCTTAACGGGCAACAATGGGGTATTCCATGCGGATCTAATTGGTTTAAGGACCCCTTGTTGGAGGAGTTTCTGTAGGTGAGTTTGCATACTATGCCGAGCTGCATAGGGGATGTGGTATTGTCCTTGGTTAACCACTTGAGCATTCGGTTTAAGCTCAATCCAGATGGGGATAGCGTTAACGGCCAGTCCTCCTGGGTTCGCTTCTGCCCATACATCAGGCACCGCATCCATTATGGCTCGCCTCTGCTGGGCGAAAGGGGTGTTCTGGTCGTAATGGCAGTCGCCAGGTCCTACAGTTGGGGGAACGTGTAGTCTCCATTCTTCTCTCACTGGGCAGATAAGTGTTACTGGCCGATCTTCGAACTGAGCTTCCACTTCACCCGTGGTCTTGAACTTCAAGGTGGCCTGGAGCTTACAGAGTAGGTCTCGACCGATCAAGGGGACTGGGCATCCGGGGATGTGTATAAACTGGTGAGACACCATCGTCCCTCCAATCTGGACTTGGCGTTCCTTGAGGAGGGGGGCTGCAAGGGATTTCCCGGAGGCTCCCACAATCGGTATAGTTTCTTTCGTGGCTGGGGCTATGGCAGTGGTGATAACAGATCGCTGGGCCCCCGTGTCTAGTAAGGCCTTCATAGACTCTGTCCCCACCCGAATTTCCACCAGAGGGTCAGTGGGGACTCTGCCCTCCCGGTTCCTTCATGCTGTGCTATCTCGGGTAGCGTCCACAGCCATTTGCCATTCCCTCCGGTCATCCCGTCCTCTATCTCTTCGGCCCCTTCCCCGGCCTCGTCTGGGGGCCCCTGTATGGTCGCCCGTCTCCTCCTCCCTCTGCCGGTCCCCTGGTTCCTCTTCTCTCGGGCTGTCCCGTGTTTCCTCTGGACAATCAGCCCACCAGTGTCCTTCTTTTCGACAATTTGCACACTGGTTACGTCCTAAGGGGGACCGTGCTTCTCTTGTCTTTCTGCCCCTCCCCCTTGGTCTAGGCCTCAGGCGTTCCTCCAGTACCGTGGCCAACACATCTGCCTTTTCCCGCATCCGCCTGGTCGATTCCTTTCGGGCCTCCACCTTCTCCTCCTGGTCGCGATATCCGAATACGCGATCAGCTATAGCTTTCAGTTGGCTGAGGCTCATCCCTTCGAACCCCTCCGTTCTCTGTAGCTTTCTTCGTATATCCGGTGCTGACTGGCTAACAAAACTCATAACCACGGTTGGGAGGTTCTTAGGGTCTTCGGGATTTATCGGGCTGTGCCTTCTGAATGCTTCCATAAGTCGTTCAAGGAAGTCCCCTGGACTCTCGTCCTTTTGTTGGACTACACTGTGGATTTTTCCCATGTTGGTAACCTTCTGCTTCCCCTTCTTTAAGGCGGCCAGGTACGCCTGCTGGTATCGGCGGATAAAGGTTTGGCCTTCGGCGGTTCGGTAGTCCCACGTGGGAGCAGCGATGGGCGCCTCCGTTTCTATTAGGTTCTGTAAGTTGGCATGGGCCGGATTCGCATCCCGGACGGCTTGTTCCATATTTTGTTGTAGAAGGCGGCGTTCTTCAGTGGTCAGGATGTGGGCGCTCAACTGCCTAAGGTCTGCCCAAGTCGGGTTATAACTGTATATAATGCCTTCCACCAGCTCTATCAACTGCTCGGGTTTCTGGTCGTAGGACGGCCCATGGAATTTCCAGTTATACAAATCGGCACTTGAGAAGGGAACGTGGCTGTAAACTGTTGATTCAATGGGCTGGCCCCCCCCTTCCGCCGGGTTAGGGGTATAGGTGGTGGACTGTCGAACTGGGAATAAGTTGGTGGCCTCCCCTTTCTTACTCGCAGGGAGGGCATTTCGCGGACTCGATTGGGGGAACCGAGTAATGTTCTTCACAACCCGTTTACTCTTCCGTATGGTTGCGGGGCCAGGTGACTCGGGTGAGTCTGGACGGGACGTCTCTCCGGCCTCCGTCTCCGACCCGGAAGCCTCAGCGTTATCCGGCCCCTCCTCCAGGCTCGCGATGTCAGGGTATAACGGGGCATACGGCGGTGGCGCGATATCATCTTCGTATGCTTCCGCCGTAGCAAGTATCGGGGCCTTTGGGGGCTTCTTTTCGGGCAAACCCTGAACTTTCCCTAGGGTTTTCTTTGGGGGTCTCGTTCTAGAAAGTGTGTTGGTAGTACTAGGCGTAGTTCCTGTCTTGACAATGGTAGCAGGGGGCGTGGTCTCAGTGGTTTCTACGCTAGGGGCGGTCGGCCGTATGGGGGCGGTCCCTGCGGCCTTCTGAACGGCAGCGGTTGCCGGGCTTTGGAGAGCGAAGGCATGGGTCGGCAGGGCTTTAAGTTTGGTTTTCCGTCCCTTTCTCTGCTTTACCACCATGAGGGCGGCTTTTTCTACCTTCCGTTGGGCCCAAGCCGGCGGATCCCGGACTACATCCAACCATGCTTGGATGTACGGAATGTCCTCGGGACAGCCTGGGTTTCCCTCGACTATAACGATATTCATGACCGCCGCCACTTTTTCATACTCGAATGACCCTCCCGGGGGCCATTCAGCAATTCCTAGCCCTGGCCACATAAATTGACATCTCTGTATCATCCCGGCCCTGCTACATTTATCCTGGTCGAACACTTCGCTAAAGTGTTCTGTCATTAAATCTAACGGTGAAGACCCACCCCCGCCCATCCTAACCTGAGTGCCAAAGGACAGGTGACGGACAAAGGGGGAAAGGGGCGGTGGAGGAGTAAGGGGTCTCGTTCCACCAGATACAAAAGGGTCAACACTCGGCCTGACCAGGACGCGGTCGCCCGGCCTGGAACTGCAAGCCCATCCACACACTTTCATACACCACAAGAAACCCCCCCCGTTCGTTCGCCGCTCGGTTTCGTCGCCAGAGCCTAGTGAGTTTCGGGACCTAGTCGTATACCAATAGTCCGTATTAGTCACTGGCTAAAAGAGGGTGATCACGCCTCTTCTTCGGTCCTTACTGGGCCGGTCACTACGTAGAGTATACTCGCCTGTCCGCCGTGTTCGCAGGCTGCGCCGTCGTACGCGCCTCTCCAGAGAGGAAAAAAGAAAAAGGAGAAGGTGCCTTGCCAGAACCACACAGCCCCCCTACAGTCAGGCAGAGTTGATCGACCCTCCTCCGGGAGATGGACGCTGAAATCAGCGGTGGCCACTCACCACCTTCTCAGGTGGGGGTCGATGACCCGATCCGACCGCAGTGGGGGAGGGGAAGAATATAATCCGATTCCCCTTTCTACTTCTGTCCCATCTGGGTCGCCAATGAAACAGGTGGGAAATCAGGAGACGAAAGGCAAATTTTGGTTCCAAACAAGGCAACTTTATTGCTAGCAAGTGAACAGCACCGAGTAGCCTCGGGACACTGTGTGTCATAAATCATCTGACACTTACATTTATACTTCCCTACTGGGCCTGCGCATTTGGCCCCTTACACGTCACAACCAACATGCGCAGTAAACATTTGTAGTTCTTACAGTACAAAATTGTAGTCCCAGTACGTACACACGTCATAACACTGAAATGATACTGGCAAGAAAAACGAAACTTAGCAGCTTATTCTTCACACACACACAATGCTCCTTTCTAGCACAGGAGATAAGGTTCGGCTCAGGAATGCAGGGGGGTGTCAGCACCCTCCAAGGTCGTCTATTCAGATGGCGTTGCTACAGGCAAGCTGGTCTTGTATAGGCCTTGCTAACTACTATTACAAGCTATATGTCTAATAGCCCTGCATTCTGTGTTTTCATTAGTAAACAGCAACTTCTTTCATTAGTAAACAGTAAAACTGGATAAGGCACAAATGTCCAGTGCAGTAATAAGGTGTGGCTAAACAGCCAAAAGCAGAGGTAGAGTCCATAAGTATAAGTCCATCAGTAGGAACAAAACATGAGGTTGTCCTGTTGCTCAGTAGTATGCATAGTATTCGAACAGTATCCGGCGGTCCACTCCTTCAGGGATAGACCCTCTAAGTGGCCGTAGGGTAACCCCAGGTGAGTGGCTAGGCATTTCATGACAACCCTTTTGTCCTCCTTTTTTGGTGGCAGCGTGGTGCGATTGTCAGACTCCGTGCGTGGAGGAGGGTCACCAACCACTGAGTGGTTCAGAGTCTTTTTATCTGAAACCTCCAGACACAGAGCACAGTGAACAAGTGCAGCAGTAACAGGGTCCCTTCCTGGTTCAGTTTTTTTGCTAGTGTTAGGAGATTAATAGTGTGCTGATTGTCTTACCTAACACAAGAGCAATCGGATGGCCTCAGCGAAGAGGACACGCAGTACCGGCGCAGTTATCCTGAGGGGAGATCAGATTATTTGTGGACAACGGCCCATGCCAGTTGAAATCTGGCAGATCTCACAGAATAACAGCGGCTAGACAAACAGCAGCTGCGGCGAGAGGAGGAGCAGCAACGGTGAGAGGAACGGGAAGAACGACAGTGGCGTGAGGAGTGAGAGTTCAAGCTGTAGAAATTAAAGATGGAGATGGAAATGGCACGCATCCAAAGCTCCAGCCCAATCCCTGTGCCAAGGCCCAAGGCAGGATCCACAGCCTGGACCGGGCCCAACTTGTTTGTGCACTTTGATGATACCCAATGTGACATAGATGGATATCTAACTGCCTTTGAAAAATTTGCCGCCTCAACGGGATTCCTCAGAAAGACTGGGTACGCTATCTGGGAGGAAAGCTCACTGGTAGAGCATAAATACATAAGTATTGCCATACTGGGACAGAAGGTCTATCAAGCCCAGCATCCTGTTTCCAACAGTGGCCAATCCAGGTTACAAGTACCTGGCAAGATCCCAAAACAGTACAATACATTTTATTCTGCTTATGCTAGAAATATGCAACCAAAAGAATGCTAGAAATAAAGTCAACTGGTCACCAAATTAATATGATTTGGGGGAGTCTCTTACAGTCACCAAGGCACATAAGTTAACACCAATCTGGTGTGCCTAATCAGCGTGACAATTATAATCATAGACGACCCCCTGCCATCCATAACAATTTGTATATATTTTTTAATGCTTATTGTGTCCTTCTTGCTTCTTTTGTGTAATCATTCACATTTCACCTTATTCAATTGTGTGGCCAATGTACTTTCTATGAATGATTACAAAAGAAATATTAGAGGATAATCCTATAAAGTGGCACCTAAATGTAGGCACACTAGGGGTGAATTCTATATAGGGCACCAAAAAAAATCAGTGCCAAAAAAGTGTTATTCTATAAGACATAAGCATAAGCATCGCCACACTGGGACAGACCAAAGGTCCATCTAGCCCAGCACCCTGTCTCCGACAGTGGCCAATCCAGGTCACAATCACCTGACAAGATCCATGGAGCAAAGCATTTTGTACTGCTTGTCCCAGGAATAGTGGATTTTCCCCTATGTCCATTTAATAACATTCTATGGCCTTTTCCTTCAGGAAGCCGTCCAAACCTGTGCTTAAAGATAGGCATGGTTTTAGAATAGTGCTTATGCCCAGGACTTGCATTTAACTTTAGGCATGGCCATTTGCACCAACTGAAATGTGGTGCAAATGTACATGCCTAACTTGGGCACATATCCCCTGTATTCTATAGCAATGCGTGCAAATTCTAGGAGCGCTTTCATTCTGCCCATGACCATCCCATTTCCGAGCCCCTTTTTTAAACTTGCATGGAAAATTTAGGTATGGATCCCGCGCCTAAATTTATATGCATAAGTTCCAATTAAAATCTAATTAGTACCAATAGTAACTTGTTAAAAAGCCAATTATTAGCACTAATTAGCTGATTCAATTAAATTGCATGCGCAAACTGGGGGCACACCCAAATATGTATGCACAGTTTTTGGCGGCTTTTATAGAATTAGGGGATTAGTGCCAATGGCTTTAACGTGTGCAAAGCTTAGGGGCAACATCTTATGACAGGTCAATAGCAGGCATAAGCTAGCGCACTTAAGTGTGCATTGCAATGCGTATATCTGATGCTTTGCTATGAGGTGTGTGCATTGTTAGGTAGAATGCCCATGCACCATCCACTGGTACAGCCTGTTTGCTGTTTCGCACTGTGCGACTAGAGTGGCAATTTTATAGAATAGCAACTAGCACTTACGTATATAAATAGCAATTTGTGACATTATTCACACACAATGGGTTAGAATTAGGCGCAGTATATAGAATACACTTAGTTGATATCCCAGCGCCTAGAACTATGTGCATCCATTTACACCAAGGGAAACATGGTGAAAATACCGGTGTGTAGATGTAGGCGCAGAGGGGCATATTCTATAACGGTGCGCATAAAGTTGGGAACGCCCATGAAATTCCCATTTCCTCACCCATTACCATGCCCCTTTTTGGCTACGCACATTAGAATTTAGGCGCTGTGCTTACAGAATACACTTAGCGAGTTATGTGCGTAAATTCTAATTATTACCAATTAGTGTTCATTAATGCTTGTTAAATGCTGTTAAAAAACACTGATTGGCTTGTTAAGCCAATTAAGTTACACACGTTGTTTAGAATTTGCTTGGATTTTGGCAGGAAACACTAGCTGCAATATATAGAATCTGGGGGATAGTGTGCCTGTTTTTTAAATTAGTGTGCGCAATTGGCACCTAAATTTAGGCACCCTTTATAGAATTGCTCTTTATGTAATAAGAGCCAGTAAGTAAGAGGCTGCACCAGTGCCAGTCACTTTGAAGTGATATTACTTGGCTTTGCCAAGGGGGCCTTTAGTGATGTTGGGCCCCAGGAACTTGCCCTGCTTGCCTCTCTCTAATACCGTGTTTCCCTGAAAATAGGACATCCCCCGAAAATAAGACCTAGTAGAGGTTTTGCTGCAATTGGTAAATATAAGGCCTTTCCCGAAAGTAAGACCTAGCAAAGTTTTTCTTTTGAAGCAGGGCCGCCGAGAGCCGGTCAAGGCAGCCCCCCACCCCATCCCACCCCACCCGAGGTCACCCCCCCACCCGAGATCGCCAGGCCCCCCTTCCACCCGCCCTCCGTCGCTCCCGGAACTAACCTGAAGCGCCTCCTTTCACCTTCGCAGCAAGCAGCAGCAGGGCAGACCTCTCCTTCCTTCCGTGCCCCGCCCTCGTGGACGTTACATCAGGCGAGGGCGGGACACGGAAGGAAGGAGTGGCCTGCCCTGCTGCTGGTTGCTGCGAAGGTGAAAGGAGGCGTTTAAGGTTAGTTCCGGGAGCGACGGAGGGCGGGTGGAGGGGGCGACCCCGATGTTTCCCCAAAAAATAAGACATCCCCTGAAAATAAGACCTAGCGCATCTTGGGGAGCAAAAATTAATATAAGACAGTGTCTTATTTTCAGGGAAACATGGTACCATCTCTGAAAATGAGCCATATTTGAGAAGGAGCTCAAGAAAAAGATCTGGGTGTCTTTGTAGATAATACGCTGAAATCTTCTGCTCAGTGTGCGGCGGGGGTCAAAAAAGCAAACGGGATGCTAGGAATTATTAGGAAAGGGATGGTGAATAGGACTGAAAATACTATAATGCCTTTGTATCGTTCCATGGTACGTCCACACCTTGAGTATTGTGTTCAGTTCTGGCCGCTGTATCTCAAAAAAGATATAGCAGAATTACAAAAGGTTCAAAGAGTGACTAAAATGATAAAGGAGATGGAACTCCTCTCATATAAGGAAAGGCTAAAGAGGTTAGGGCTCTTCAGCATGGAAAAGAGATGGATGAGGGGAGATATGATTGAGGTCTACAAAATCCTGAGTGGTGTAGAGCAAATAGAAGTAAACTGATTTTTTACTCGTTCCAAAAGTACAAAGACTAGGGGATACTTGAAGAAGTTACATGGAAATACTTTTAAAACAAATAGGAGGAAATATTTTTTCAGTCAATGAACAGTTAAGCTCTGGAACTCTTTGCCAGAGGATGTGGTAATAGCAGTTTGCGTATCTTGGTTTAAAAAAATTTTGGACAAATTCCTGGAGGAAAAGTCCATAGTCTGCTATTGAGACAGACATGGGAAGCAACTGCTTGCCCTGGGATTTGTAGCATGGAGTGTTGCCACAATTTGGGTTTCTTCCAGGTACTTGTGACCTGGCTTGGCCACTGTTTGGAAAACAGGATACTGGGCTAGATGAACAATTGGTCTGACCCCGTATGGCTACTTTTATGTTATGTTATGTTCTTATGTTCTCGCTAGAGTTCCTTGTTAACACTATTTTGCAATAGAAATAAAGAGCACTTTGTCAAATGGATTACAGCTAGCCAGAGTCTCTGACAGCCCGATGATCAAAGGTAAATGTGGGTGCTAGAGGCCAATAGTGCCGGACTAGCTCCCGCATTTACCATCACACTCACGATCAGAGGGAAAATTAGATTTAAATGAGCTCTGTGGTATTCCGCCCCTATGATCAGAGAACACTGCTCTGAATGTAGGGGCAGAATAGTGCCTTAACTCTACGCCAGCTCAGAGCTGTTGTAAGGGTTAAGGCTCTGTTCTGGCCCCCTCCCCCTTTCCAAGTCAGGCATGCTATTAGCTCTGATCATAGGGGTATGAGTGCGGGAGGATTGTGCCTGAGCATGTGCTCGGGCACAATCCTCCTGCACTTGTTTGACAGGTCCGGGCTGTCAAAAGCCTGAACCTGTTAAACACAGCAGCTGCAGGTCCCGGATCCCCCCAAAAGAAAAGCACTGGTGGCCTAGTGCCCCCAAGCCTCAACACCGCTCCCCCATAACAGAGAAATGGGGGGGCTGGAGATCCACTAGACCTCCAGCCTCCCGACCCTCCCCCCAACATGAGGCACAGGGGGGCTGGAGGTCCAGTGGATCTCCAGCCCCCCTAAACCCCCACAGCAAAAAAAAAAAACCCTGGTGGCCCAGTGGGCTACATCCCCTACTCCTCACCCACCCTGGTAATCTAGCGGTCCCATCTTCCCCCTTATACCTCCACTGGACCTCTAGCCCCCCATGCTCTCATGTTGGGGGGGGGGGGCTTGAGGTCCTCCAGATCTCCACCCCTCTGTGTCGTTGTCCCAGGGGGATGGGGGAGCTTGGGAAGCACTAGGCCATCAGGGCCTTGCTTTTGGGGGGTCCAGGACCTGCAGCTCCTGTGTTTGACGGGTCCAGGCTGTCAAACAAGTGTGAGAGGCACAATCCTTCTGCACTTTTACTCCTATGATGAAAGCTAATAACGTGCCTAAATTTGCATGCTATTAGCTCTGATCATAGGGTCGTTAATGCCCCACACTATTCCAGTGTTAATTTTAGAGTGCTGTTTGGAACAGTTCAGGGCTTCTGATCATCTGCCCGTGAATATGAAACTGGGCAGCATAATACTAAACAATCATTTTATCTTGAAAACGATGGGTCTTTGCAAAGCACATTTTAAAGCTCAAATTCTTTTTGGCAGGTGCTTTCAAATTGTCTTGTTTTTCCAATCTACAATAAAAGGGTGTTCTAGTGACTGGCACAAATGATGTATCTTGTCACACAACTACATTTTCTCTCTTTTTGTTGATAATTTGGCTGAAGATTTATGTTTTGCTGGTAGTACTTATCAGAAACAATGCAGTCACCAGTGCCTCTCTACAGAAGTATTTGCTATGAATTGGGATGCCAATTGTCTTAATATTAGTCATTACCTAGATACAAGGCTGATATTTTTCTGATTTTAAAGAGAATAATCACAGGGTTGCTGAGTGCCATTTATGCTGCTCTGTGTAACTGCTTATTTTTATATATCTATAATTCAGTATGTCCATGGTTCTACATTGATGAACACAGTCACTGTCAAAACAATGACATACTGATAGTCTTCCATTTTAAGGAGGCTCTTCAACCTTGGTGACTCAAAAATCAACTACAGTACGAGTCCAAAAATCTGGACTGGTTGGGGATGGGTCAGTCTAGATTTTCTGGATTCTCAGGCAATACTTTTGAAATTCAAATTTAAAGAAGAATAAAGAGATGAACAGGCAAATTTTGTTGATTTATTCATTAACAAATACAGAAAAACATACTGTAAAATCTCAAATAAAAAAGTGTCTGTCTCTGTTCCCCATCCAACATCTCTCTGTGTCTCGCTTTCCCATGCAGCATCTTTCCTTGTCTCTCTTCCCCATTCAGTGTCTCTCCTCCCCATCCATAGTCTCTTCCCCATAGGAGGGGGCCCAGTGGCCTGAGCCCAAAAGAGGGGGCCAAGGTCCCCCATGGCTATGCTTCCCCCTCCCCTCCCCTCCCCATGGCTCTCTCTCACTGCCCGGTGTATAATACCTTTTCAAAATTCTTCTGTGCTGCAGCACCAATGGCAGCCTTACTCACAGGCTGCCTCTGGTCTGCACAAGGCATTTCCCTCTGACCCATCCTGCCTCTTCTGATGCAACTTCCTGTTTTCTGAAGGGCAGGATGGGTCAGAGGGAAAGACCCAGTGCAGGCCAGAGGCAGCCTATAAGTAAGGCTGCTGTTGGTTCTGCAGCATGGAAGACTTCTAAAAAGGTATTGTACACCAGGGAGTGAGAGAGAGCCACGGGCAGGGTCGGGAGTGGAGGGAAAGACACTGGACTGCATGAGTTGGACATCCTTTCTAAATGCTGCTTAATGTTTCCTATGTAGTGTTTCAGGAGACGCTTTTTCTTTTAACTTCTGGTGATGATTTGATAAGTAGGAATATGTGAACAATTTGAAATCACTCCTGACCCAGTCAGCTTGTTCGATAAAAATCCTAGGTTTTCACCAGATTTATCAGAGGAATCATTTTGATTTTTTCTTAGTGAATCTGGGAAACATCTGCTTCAAATCTGCTGAAATCCAAAGTGACTCTTGATTCAAAGAAATGTGTTGTATTAATTTCCATAAATTCACCACATCTAGAACCTGTGACACATTTTGCAAATGCAGGGCTGAGCATATAATCACATTATAAACTTGACATGTTTCTGCCCTCAGACTAAGACATGGAAAAGCCCATCAAAAACATATGTCACATGGACAGCAATGTCTCAGAATGTTGCAATGTGAAACATATAACAGAGAAGCGCACCCATGGATGCCCATGAAGCTAAAAACAGCTCACATGAACCCATACCATCATGCCCTGCCTCCCACAGGACAAGTACATAGTGTTCCCAAGGTCTTTGTTGCATCCTTGGTGTCTATTCAGTGGCTGCACTGAAATTCAAATAACAGAGATATACCTGTAACATAATGTCAGCATAATACTAACGAAACATCTAATAAGCATGCATTAGTACGTTCAAATAACATAGATATGATGATAAAGCTTTTTTACAACACAGCTTACCATATAGCTGAGGGGCCAAGAGCAGATATATAGACAGGAACAAGAGTCAGTTGGGATAAATAAATGGGTGTCTAAACTCTAGGCAAGTTCTTTGCACAGTTAAACAAGATAGAAGGAACTGGTCTAAGTTATAGTGTGTGTAGCAAGCTAGTCCAGGTACAGAGCGGTGTATAAAAACCAAAAACGGGCAGGTGGAAACTTCCACAACAATCAAGCAGGCAACCAAAGGGTGGAAGAATATTCCAAGAAACAACCAGAATGCAAAGGTTTTTCAAAAAAGTTTATTCTCCATTAGAAGTCGCATGTATCACCAGGACCCAACACAGTCCATGTTTCAGCTGTATGCCTTCCTCAGAGGTCACAACTCAATGAATGTGATCAAGGCTTCAAAGAGATAAACCTCATCAATACTTAAAAGTGTAGGAATAAACTACAGTAATGTTCAACAGTACAAAGATTGCAGCAGCTTGGCACGGTTGTTTCTTGGAACATTCTTCCACCCTTTGGTTGCCTGACAGAGTGGTGTATAGTCAGTCACCCTATATAAATAAAGGTGAACCTGTCAATATTGTGTATCTGGATTTTCAAAAGGCATTTGACAAAGTACTTACTACTACTTAACATTTCTAAAGCGCTACTAGGGTTATGCAGCGCTGTACATGAATGACTCCTGAAGAAATTAGAAAGTCATGGGATAGGACGTAATGTCCTATTGTGGATTAAGAATTGGTTAAAAAGTAGAAAACAGAGAGTAGGGTTAAATGATCAGTATTTTCAATGGAGAAGGGTAGATAGTGGGGTTCCCCAGGGGTCTGTGTTGGGATCGCTGCTCTTTAAAATATTTATCAATGATTTAGAGATGGGAATAACTAGTGAGGTAATTCAATTTCCTGATGACACAAAGTTATTCAAAATTGTTGATTATGAAAAATTGCAAGAGGACCCTATGAGACTGGGAGACTGGGCTTCCAAATGGCAGATGATGTTTAATGTGGTCAAGTGCAAAGTGATGCATGTGGGAAAGAGGAATCCAAACTATAGCTACATTATGTAAGGCCCACATTAAAAGTCATCACCCAGGAAAAGGATCTAGGGATCCTCAGAAGTTTAGCCGAAATTGGGTGACAGAGCCGGTGGGAGGAGGCGGGGCTGGTGGTTGGGAGGCGAGGCTGGTGGTTGGGAGGCGAGGCTAGTGCTGGGCAGACTTATATGGTCTGTGCCCTGACAATAGCAGATATAAATCAAGGTAAGGTATAGACAAAAAGTAGCACATGAGTTTATTTTGTTGTGCAGACTAGATAGACCGTGCAGGTCTTTTTCTGCCATCATCTACTATGTTACGTTACTATCCAGCTTATTTTCAAAAGAGAAAGACGCCCATATTTCGACCCAAATCGGGAGATGGGCGCCTTTCTCCCGTGGGTGCAAAATCAGTATAATCGAAAGCTGATTTTGGGCGCCTCCAACTGCAGTCTGTCTCAGGAATGAACAAAGTTGACAGGGGCGTGTCAGAGGCATGGTGAAGGCAGGACTGGGGCGTGTTTATCGGTCAAGGAGAGATGGGCGCGCTCGGCCGATAATGGAAAAAAGAAGGGCGGCAGAAGCGAGAATTTGGGCCGCTGTTTTTGGACCCTTTTTTTCACGAACAAGTCCCTATAAAGTGCCCCAACTGCCCAGATGACCACCGGAGGGAATCGGGGATGTCCTCCCCTGACTCCCCCAGTGGTCACTAACCCCCTCCCACCAAAACAAAAAAAGAACATTAAAAACTTTTTTTTCCAGCCTGTATGCCAGCCTCAAATGTCATACCCAGCTCCATCACAGCAGTATGCAGGTCCCTGGAGCAGTTGTTAGTGAGTGCAGTGGACTTCAGGCAGGTGGACCCAGGCCCATCCCCCCCTACCTGTTACACTTGTGCTGGTAAATGGGAGCCCTCCAAACCGCCCCCAAAACCCACCGACATCTAGATGCCCCCCTTCACCCATAAGTGCTATGGTAATAGTGTAGCGTTGTGGGGAGTGGGTTTTGGGGGGGATATGGGGGGGGCTCAGCACCCAAGGTAAGGGAGCTATGGACTTGGGAGGTATTTTAATTTTTTTGGTTACTTTTTACAAGTGCCCCCTAGGTGTCCTGGCATGTGAGGGGGACCAGTGCACTACGAATCCTGGCCCTCCCATGACCAAATGCCTTGGAGTTGTTCGTTTTTGAGCTGGGCACCTTCGGTTTCCATTATTGCTGAAAACCGATACCACCCAGCTCAAATCCGCACAAATCCAATGCATTTGCCCGGCACCAACCGTATTATCGAAACAAAAGATGGACGCCCATCTTTTTCGAAAATACGGTCTGTCCCGCCCCTTTGCGGACCCGTCCTCGGAGATAGGTACCCATGGAGATGGGCGTTCGCGTTCAATTATGCCCCTCTGTGTATCATTGATGATACATTGAAACCCTTTGCTCAGTGTGTAGGTGTGGCTAAGAAAACAAACAGAATGTCAGGTATTATTAGGAAAGGAATGGAAAACAAAATTGAGAATGTCATAATGCCATTGTATCACTCCATGGTATGACCACACCTTGATTACTGTGTGCAATTCTGGTCATCGCATCTCAAAAAAGGTACAGCAAAATTAGAAAAGGTACAGAGAAGGGCAACAAAAATAATAAAGAGGACAGGATGGATTTCCTATGAGAAAAGGCTAAAGTGACTAGGGCTCTTCAACTTGAAGAGACAGCTGAGGGGAGATATGATAAAAATCTATAAAATACTGAGTAGAGTGGAATGTGAAGACCTGAATCACTTGTTTACTCTTTCCAAAAATACTAAGACTAGAGGACACACACAGAAGCTACTAAGTAGTAAATTTAAAAGAAACTGGAGAAAATATTTCTTCACTCAGCATATAATTAAACTCTGGAATTTGTTGCCAGAGAGTATGTTAAAAGCAGTTGGTTTAGCAGGGTTAAAAACAGTTTGAATAATTTCCTAAGAGAAAAGTCCATAAGCTATTATTAAGATGGACTTGGGAAAATCCACTGCTTATTTCTAGGATAAGTAGCATAAAATCTGTTTTACTCTTTTGGGATCTTGCCAGATACTTGTGACCTGGATAAGATACTGGACTTGATGGACCTTCAGTTTGTCCCAGTATGGCACTGCTTATGTTATTATGTCCAAATTTCTTTCAACAAACAAAACAGTATGTATATAAAATAATCTAATAAAGAAATGGTTCTGGTTGCACAAGTGCCAGCTCTGGGAATCAGGGCTTATGCAGCCCTAATATCAGGTCTGCATGTCACTTCTGCTCTTAAATCTCCTGGTCTCATATCCCTTTGAGAGGAGGGATTGATTTGGTAGGCAGATCTGGCATGGGAAGTGCTCATAGTTCAGACCTACAGTATATATGGGAGCAGATCCCCCTCCCCCCCAATTCTCCTGCTTATGCTTTAACATTGCTCTCTATAGTGGGTCAGATCCAGATTCTGGACCTGGGATACAATTTCAGAGCTTTCTGGGCATGCTATTACTGAACTTACATTTTGACCTGGTTGTTTACTGGGATCTAGCGTTTGTGTCAGAGGCAGTTTCTCCAAATGGGTTAGTTTTGTGCATGCCATGACAGGAATGAACCTTACTCCTAAGCCAGGGCATGTGGAGTAGGATCTCAGTCTCTCAAATTTACTGCTAATGCTCGCCGTATTTCTTGCATTGTGCTAGAGAGAGCTTCTTTTTGGAGTTCATAAGATGCGATATGTACAGGCAACTTATCCAGGTTCACGTGGAAGTTCTTTTCAAACAAGCCTGTGGCACCCAAAATAATGGGAAATTATTTCTGTATCTTTCTGCTACACCCTCTTGGTCTTGGACTGCATTTCTTGATACCAGTGCTATGAGCATTTGTAACAATTCAGAGATATTCCCTTATTTGTATATCCTCTCCCAAATTGCTTTGCTCCAGTCATTGCAGTGAAAATCCTTCAGCCATGCACCAGACCACTTTCTGAAACCTGCAATCATAAGCCTGAAATCTGGCCTAAGGTACCATTGGGTGACTATTAAGGATGGGCTATTTGCAATGATATGGACTATATCAACCACTGTGAAACCCATTGGAACTTGACAATAGATATAGAGGCATATTTTCAAAGCACTTAGACTTACAAAGTTGTGTGGAGGGGCATTTTCGAAAGGGATGTCCAAGTTGTGATTTGGACGTCCTTGCAAAACGGCGAAATCCAGGGGCGGAGAAACCCACATTTTCGAAAAAAGATGGACGTCCTTCTTTTGTTTCGAAAATACTGCCAGAGACGTCCAAATTCTTAAATTTGGACGCCCCTAGATTTGGACGTCCCTAGACATGGACGTTTCTGACTTTTGGCGATTTTTGAAACCAAAGACGTCCATGTCAAAAATGTCCATACGCAAGCCATTTGGGCATGGGAGGAGCCAGCATTTGTAGTGCACTGGTCCCCCTGACATGCCAGGACACCAACCGGGCACCCTAGGAGGCACTGCAGTGGACTTCATAAAATGCTCCCAGGAACATAGTTCCCTTACCTTCTGTGCTGAGCCCTCACCCCCCCAAAACCCAATACCCACAACTGTACACCACTACCATAGCCCTTACAGGTGAAGGGGGCACCTATATATGGGTACAGTGGGTTTGTGGTGGGTCTTGGAGAGCTCGCTGTTTCCTCCACAAATGTAACAGGTGTGGGGGGGGGGGGGGGTATGGGCCTGGGTCTGCCTGTCTGAAGTGCACTGCAGTACCCACTAAAACTGCTCCTGGGACCTACATGCGCTGTGATGGACCTGAGTATGACATCTGAGGCTGGCACAACATATTTTTAAAGAAGTTTTTCGAGGGTGGGAGGGGGTTAGTGACCACTGGGGGAGTAAGGGGAAGTGATCCCTGATTCTCTCCCATGGTCATCTGGTCATTTTGGGCACCTTTTTGTGCCTTATTCGTAATAAAAACACATCTAGGTGAAAACGTCCAACTGTTCATCAGAGGCGTCCATGTTTTTTCGATTATGGGTCAAGGATGTCCAAGTGTTAGGCACACTCAAGTCCCACCTTTGCTATGCCTCCGACATGCCCCCTTGAACTTTGGATGTCCTTGCAATGGACTGCAGTTGGAGACGTCCAAAATCGGGTTTTGATTATACTGATTTGGATGTCCCTGGGAGAAGGACCCCCATCTTCCAATTTATGTCGAAAGATGGATGTCCTTCTCTTTCGAAAATGAGCCCAATAGTAACCTACAGAACTTTGTAAGTCTAAGTGCTTTGAAAATGAGCCCTATAGTCACTTTATGAATCTAACAAGACCTCAACCATGCAACTCAATGAACCAAACTCATATGATCAAGATTTATGCAGTATCATCGTTACTGTTCTTTTCATACATTGAATTCTTACTGGCTGTTAATTGCGCCCAAAGAAAATTTATATATATATATATATATATATATATAATAGAAAGAATAAACCACTTATCTTTGTTGGCTCAGGGGTAAATTGTCTGACATGACATGTTTCGCAAACTGATTTTTCAAGGACTCTCGCCCTCTCATTTAGCCAGACACATCTTGCCTTGAAAAAGCAGTTTGCAAAACATGAATCATGTTGGACAATTTACTCCTGAGCCGACAAAGATAAATGGTTTATTCTTTCTGCAAAATATATAACAAAATTTTCTCTTTGGAAGAACTTAGCAGTCAGTAAGAATTCAATTTATGAAAATATATAGAAACATAGAAACATGACAGCAGTTAAGAGCCAAAAGACCCATCTAGTCTGTCCATCCTGTGATGAGGGTAGTGCATAAATCTTGAAGACATAAGTTTGGTTCATCGAGTTGCATGGCTGAGGTCTTGTTAGATTCATAAAGTGACCACATCTGTTGTCAAGTTCCCATGGGTTTCACAGTGGTGGATATTATATTGTTGTAATTAAAACTTTCTTTTGCCATCAAAAGTGAGTCTATCTGATGGAATGTATCAATGACATATCCTGTGTCATTGCTCGCTATTATCAAATGAAAACAAGCAGAAAAAAACAAAATTTGGGCTCTTTTTATAAGGTGATGCTACCGATTAGCGTGCGCTGAATGCAAAGAAGCCCATTCAATTCCCATGGGCTTCTTCGCATTCAGCACTGCTAAACAGTAGCACCACTTTGTAAAATGAGCCCTTTATCTTTTGTTGTTTTCTGATAATAATGTACGCTCTTTTGAAATGATGCTCTTTCCCGATGGTGGAACCTCCACGCATGCACAAATTATTGCACATGTGCCAATTTTCAGGAAAAGAATGTGCCCTCTTTCCACACAGTGTGCACTATTTCCAGGCTGTACATTATTATCAGTGAACGACAAAATGACAAAATGGCCAAACAAAAATGAATAAAACAGAAATCCCGGTAAATGATGCAGAAACATAATGAAAATTTTGTGGCTGCCCATCCCTAGTAGTTATGATTCTTTGCTGTCTATGGAGTGTGAACATTGTATCCACAGCATCTCCAGCCTTGATTGAGAGTGAATCAAACCCAGGGACCCCCAGCATAGCAGTGTACACAACTACCACCCAGCCACCAGACCAGCCTCTGTCATGATGCTTCTAAACAAAATCTAAACTTGTGAAAAGTGTGTAAATCCCTCTGGGATCCTTTTACTAAGGTGCGCTGAAAAATGGCTTGCCGTAGTGTAGGCGCGGGTTTTGGGTGCACGCTGATCCATTTTTTAGCATGCCTGTAAAAAAAGGCCTTTTTTTGTTTTGCCAAAAATGGACGACGTGTCCATTTTGGGTCTGAGACCTTACCACCAGCCATTGACCTAGCAGTAAAGAATCCGGGCGGTAAATGACCTATGAACATCAAATGCCACTTGGTGCGCGTCCGTTACGCGCGCCCAAAAATAAAAAATATTTTTCAGATGCGCGTATCAGACGCGCATCAAAAATAAAATTACCGCAACAGTCATGTGGTAGTCGGGCGGTAACTCCATTTTGGCACGCATAGACACTTATGCAACTTAATAAAAGGGCCCCTGAGTTAGGTACACTCACACTCACCCACAAAGAAAGCTTTTAATGTACATGGACTGGGTTTAATTAAGAAAGGGAATTTCTCCAATAAATCAAACTGTGGCTGCTGTTTTTATTCTCATTCACTGCTTTGAACTAACACACTCCTGCTAACCATGATTACTGAGTCCATTTCTTTTTATCAGGAGGCACACAAGGTTATCCGACTGAGCTACCGCTGTCTGATCGACCTCACAGTGATACGGCAACATATGTTAATATTCCTATCAGTCCTACATCAAAGAAACAGCTTCATTACATGGAGCTAGAGCTACAAGAATCTAGTACAGGAATAAGAGGTAACACTGATTTTAAAACATTGAATACATTAATTTGAGAAAGCTACAATATACTAGGGGTATTTTATTAAATTTCCTTTCAATTTATGGTTATGGATTTTTTTTCAGTACATGCTATTTTACAGCCATTGCTATATCTACAAAGCCATTGAGTTTCTCAGATATTCTTTCCAGCCCATGGCCCTCACCTTAAACTTATTCCATAGATGTGGGTTTTTGAAATGGGTAGGAGTGAACCTAATTTCCTCCTGCCCTGCTAACGCTGTACTTCAGGAGGTTGGTCGTATTCCAGAATGGCACTGACCTTGAGTTGACTGATACTATTTTTAGTATGCAAAAACAATGGAAGGAGGTCCAAGCCTCATGGATATGCAACAGCAACAGGAGAAGGAGTGAGGCACCAAAGCACGGGTGTAGCCAGACCTTGAGGGGGAGAGGGTCAGAGCCCAAAATGGGGGGGGGGGGGGGGAGGGTCACATTTTGGCCCGCCTCCCTACCACTGCCCTTCCCGCACTGTTGTATGATGGTACCTTGGCTGGCGGGGGTCCCCAACCCCTACCAGCTGAAGCGTTTGTCCTGCGCTGGTCTCACATTGCCTGCCCTTCTGTTCTCAGTTGTGCCATGCACGCTTGTTTTAATGAAGTATCATACATGCTCAGTTTCATTAAAATGTGCGTGATGGCGTGACTGAGAAGCAGGGCAGACAATGTGATGAGACCAGTGTGGGACAAATGCTTCAGCTGGCAGGAGTTGGGGACCCATGCCAGCCATAACAGGGGCCACAGAGCGAATTTGGGGGGGCCCAGGCCCCTGTGGCCACTGCACCAAAAAAGAAAGGATTTGATGAATACACAAGAAGCTTTTTAATTCACTCATAAAATCCAAATAAAGCGTAGACGTAACTTAACACGGCCGTATTTTGGCATATGTGCCTGCGTCTGGAATCCTTCTATCTTACATAAGGACAAATAAAAATGAGATTACAAAGAAATACTGTACATATTTAAAAAGACATGCGTATTAAAACCATGAAAACTATAAACAACGATATAATGTAACAAATAAATGATAAATGAATAATAATATGATGAAATAAATAATGCAAAACATTTAATTATAGAGTATGGTATAAAATCTTGTATGAGGTTATCTAATAAAATTAGGGGGTCCAATATTCAGATCGTGGGAGTTAGCTGGGCCATTTCCAGTGACCTGTATGGAATATTTGTTTTTTCTGTGGCTGGTTTGAACTTTACCGGCCATGCCGATATTTAGCACTGGCTGGTTAAACAGCCAAAGATATTCCACCTATTGAAGCAACCATATTTGACTGTGTGAGGGGGGTTTATAGAACACTGCCCCCATAGGCGTAGACTGGGGGGGCGAGGGGGGGCAATGCCCCCCAAACGACGCGAGGCGCCGCCGCGCCATTAGTTAAAAAAAAAACAACACATGCAGGCACGCGCTCCTCTCCATCCGCTTGGCTTCCCTGCCCTCTCTGTCTGCGTCCCGCCTTCCTCTGAACATAGAAAATGGAAAAGAAATAAGATGATACCTTTTTTTATTAGACATAACTTAATACATTTCTTGATTGGCTTTCGAAGGTTGCCCTTCTTTGTCAGATCGGAAATAAGCAAATGTGGTAGCAGATGTATATATAAGTGAAACATCCAAGCATTTCTTTGACAGTCTGAGGAAGGCGGGACGCAGACAGAGAGGGCAGGGAAGCCAAGCGGACGGAGAGGAGCTGTTGTCCGTCTACCCCTCTCTCTTCCTCCCTCCCTCCGCGGCGCAGGCAGCAGTCTTTTCCAGCGTTCCTGGCAGCGGTAGCGTTGTACGCGCTGCCTTTGGCTCTGCCCCGAAGCCTTCTCTTCAAGTTCCTGTTCCCGCATAGGTGGGAACAGGAACTTGAAGAGAAGGCTTCCGGGGCAGACCGAAGGCAGCGTGTACATCGCTACCGCTGCCAGGAACGCTGAAAAAGCTGAAGACTGTTGCCTGCACCGGAGGGAGGGAGGGAGGAAGAGAGGGAGTAAACAGAGTCACCATCTTGGACCTCGCGGGGGGGGGGGGGGGAGCAGAGGGAAGATGGATGGGACTGGGAGGGGTGGGGAGCAGAGGGAAGGAGCAAGAGATGGTTGGGACTGGGAGGGGTGGGGAGCAGAGGGAAGGAGCAAGAGATGGATGGGACTGCGAGGGGTGGGGAGCAGAGGGATGGACCAGGAGATGGATGGGATTGGGAGAGGTAAGGCACAGCAGAGGGAAGGAGCAGAAGATGGATGGGACGGAGGGATGGTGAGCAGAGGGAAGGAACAGAAGATGGATGGAACTGGGAGGGGTGGGGAGCAGAGGGAAGGAGCAAGAGATGGATGGGACTGGGAGGGTGGGGAGCAGAGGGAAGCCTACTGGAAAGAAGACACTGCATAAAACAGAAGACACTGGGATCAAAGCGAATAGAAAAACTAAATGATCAGACAACAAAGGTAAATAAAAGTATTTTATTCATAATTTATTAATTGAAATGTGTCAGCTTTTTGAAATGTGCATCTGTGATATTTTGCCTGTAAATTTAATTTCCTTCCTCCATATTAGCATATTCATTTGCATATGTATATATGCAAATATGCTAATATGCTCCGCCCATTCTTTGCCCCCCCAAATGAAACAGTCAAACTACGCCTATGACTGCCCCTCACCCTTAAGAATAGCCCCTCAGGTAGGCTGAGCCATCTTAAAACCACTAGTTCTGCCCAGGGAGGAAGTGAGATGAGAGGGATGGAGCCGAAAAAAAGAGGATGCATGAAAATACTGTACTGCTTAGATCTTATTATGTGAGAATTGAAAAAGGCAGGACAGTTGCCAAAACAGTATGTGAAAGCTTAAAAACTACACAGAAAAGGTTGGAAAGCACAATAGGACACAAGCAAAATAAAAAAAAGGAATAAAATTTTTAAATGCATGTTATAGTGCTCTATGAATATAATATTTGAAACAAAACTGAACGTGTATCAAATCAAAAGAAGATCAACCTATGTGAGTGAAAAGTGGATACAGCTGAGGCAGTCTGAGCGTAGACAAGCTATGGGGCCCTTTTACTAAGCCGCGTAAGTGTCTACATGTGCCCAACGTGCGCCAAAATGGAGTTACCGCCCGGCTAACGCATGGATTTATGGTAATTTCATTTTTGGTGCGTGTCTGATACACATGTCTGAAAATTTTTGGACGCGCTTATCAAACGCGCGCCAAGTGGCATTTGACATGCATAGGTCATTACCACACGATTACTGCGTGAGACTTTACCGCTAGGTCAATGGCTGGTGGTAAGGTCGTAGACCCAAAATGGACACGCGGCAATTTTGATTTTGCCGCACATCCATTTTCGGTAAAACTTTTTAAAAGGCCCTTTTTGCAGGCACTCTGAAAAACGGATCAGCGCATGCCCTAAACCTGTGCCTATACTACCGTAAGCAATTTTTCAGCGCACCTTAGTAAAAGGACCCCTAAATGTATGTATCACAGTGCTCTGTGAATCTAATATTTGAAAAAAATGCTGAACACATACCAAAGTAAAATATGATAAAAATGTGAAACTGTATGAATGAAATTTAAGTGCAAATTAGGCAACCTGAGCACATTAAATGGGACTGTGTAAATGAATCAATGTACATCTTGAGCAGGTGAAAAGAAAGGGGGGGGGGGGGGGGGAGACAACTGAAATGGAATGGAAACCACAGAGTTTACAATAATAAAAAAACCCCAACTGTAATCTATCTCTGAGTTTAAACCAGTGGGATGAAGAGTATTAAGTTGGTATATGAGCCTTTGTTCTTCTGTAGTGGAGCAGGAGTAACTGAGGATCGCTCCTGCCTTATTGAAACCCTGTGGCTATGAAGTAATTTAGGAAGGCTTTGAAAGCAGAAGAGATATTAGGAAGTCTGGGAGGGGAGGGAAAGGGGTGGCTTTTTTAGACACTGTGCTGTGCATTTTTAATCCCAATGGGGGGGGGGGGGGGGGGGGGGGGGCAGGAGGTTCAGGCAGGAAATGAAATGAAACAAACAAAGCAAAAAGGAATAACATTTTCTGTGTTTTTCCCCCAGAATGCAAAAAAGCAATAAAGGAAATTTTGTTGACATTTCTTATTTTCTTTTCCACAAATGCACATCTGTATTGTTGGATTTAGATTTAGGCCATAACCTTTCTCAGTAGTTCCTATAATTTATCCAGCCTGTATTCACATACAGATAGAGCAGCTTTTAAACTAGAAATGGGGGGAAGGCCGACAGTCGCTCAAAAGCGCATGGTTCGAGAAAAGGTATCTTGCAAAGATACCTCACAAACAGGGAAGATAGGGTTTCTGGATAGTGAGGTTGCACAACAGACCGTGGTAGGCCAGGTGCCCTTAAATACAACTAAAGATCAGACAAAAGATGTCAAATCAATAGTGTCAGGTACTAAGCATCATGCAAATAAGAACAACAAACATACTCTGAAATGTCTATATGCAAATGCTAGGAGTCTAAGAAATAAGATGGGAGAGTTGGAATATATTGCACTAAATGAAAAATTGGATATAATAGGCATTACTGAGACCTGGTGGAAGGAGGATAACCAGTGGGACACTGTCATACCGGGGTACAAAGTATATCATAGTGATAGGGTGGACCGGACTGGTGGAGGGGTAGCATTGTATATTAACGAGAGCCTTGACTCAGATAGATTACAAATTCAGCAGGACACAAATCACACCTTTGAATCATTGTGGGTTGAAATTCCATGTAGAAAAGGGAAAAGGATGGTGATAGGAGTGTACTACCGTCTGCCTCGCCAGGTTGAGCAGGTAGACACAGAAAAGATTAAAGAAATCAGAGACACGAACAAAATGGGTAATGTGATAATAATGGGTGACTTCAATTATCCAAATATAGACTGGGTAAATGTAACATCGGGACACGCTACAGAGATACAATTCCTTGATGAAATCAAGGACAGCTTTATGGAGCAACTGGTGCAGGAGCCGACGAGAGAAGGAAAAATTCTAGACTTGGTCCTTAGTGGAGCGCATGATCTGGTGAGGGACGTTACGGTACTGGGGCCGCTAGATAACAGTGACCATAATATGATCAGTTTTGATATCGACCTTGAAGTAACTGTACACAGAAAGTCAAATACGTTAGCGTTTAACTTTAAAAAAGGAGACTATGATAAAATGAGAAGAACGGTAAAAAAAAACTTAGGGGGGCAACTGAGAGAGTAAAAACTGTACAACAGGTGTGGACGCTGTTCAAAAATACCATCCTGGAGGCCCAGGCCATACATAATCCGCGAATTAGAAAAGAAAGACGGAACTCCAAAAGACAGCCGGCCTGGTTGAAAAGTGAAGTGAAGGAAGCTATTAGGGCTAAAAGAAACGCCTTCAGAAAATGGAAGAAGGAACCGTCGGAAAATAACAAGAAGCTGCATAAGGAGTGTCAAAGCAAATGCAAGGCACAGATAAAGAAGGCCAAGAGGGATTACGAAAAAAAGATAGCATTAGAGGCAAAAAAACATAGTAAAAAATTTTTTTCGGTATATTAAAAGCAGGAAGCCGGCAAAAGAATCGGTTGGGCCGCTGGATGACTGAGGGGTAAAAGGGGCGATCAAGGAAGACAAAGACGTAGCGGAGAGACTGAATGAATTCTTTGCTTTGGTCTTCACTGCAGAAGATTTGGGTGGGATACCGGTGTCGGAAATGGTATTTCAAGCGGACGAGTCGGAGAAACTTACTGACTTCACGGTAAACCTGGAGGACGTAATGGGGCAGTTCGGCAAACTGAAGAGTAGCAAATCTCCTGGACCGGATGGTATTCATACTAGAGTACAGATAGAACTGAAAAAATGAGCTTGCGGAGCTACTGCTAGTGATATGCAACTTATCCTTAAAATCGAGCGTGGTACCGGAAGATTGGAGGGTGGCCAATGTAACGCCCATTTTTAAAAAAGGCTCCAGGGGAGATCCGGGAAATTATAGACCGGTGAGTCTGACGTCGGTGCCGGGGAAAATGGTAGAGGCTAATATTAAAAACAAAATTACAGAGCACATCCGAGGAAATGGATTACTGAGACCGAGTCAGCATGGCTTTTGTGTGGGGAAATCTTGCCTGACCAATTTACTTCCATTCTTTGAAGGAGTAAACAAACATGTGGACAAAGGGGAACCGGTTGATATTGTGTATCTGGATTTTCAAAAGGCGTTTGACAAGGTACCTCATGAAAGGCTACAGAGGAAATTGGAGGGTCATGGGATAGGAGGAAATGTCCTATTGTGGATTAAAAACTGGTTGAAGGATAGGAAACAGAGAGTGGGGTTAAATGGGCAGTATTCACAATGGAGAAGGGTAGTTAGTGGGGTTCCTCAGGGGTCTGTTCTAGGACCGCTGCTTTTTAATATATTTATAAATGATTTAGAGATGGGAGTAACTAGCGAGGTAATTAAATTTGCTGATGACACAAAGTTATTCAAAGTCGTTAACTCACGACAGGATTGTGAAAAATTACAAGAGGACCTTACGAGACTGGGAGACTGGGCGGCTAAATGGCAGATGACGTTTAATGTGAGCAAGTGCAAGGTGATGCATGTGGGAAAAAAGAACCCGAATTATAGCTACGTCATGCAAGGTTCCACGTTAGGAGTTACGGACCAAGAAAGGGATCTGGGTGTCGTCGTCGATAACACACTGAAACCTTCTGCTCAGTGTGCTGCTGTGGCTAGGAAAGCGAATAGAATGTTGGGTATTATTAGGAAAGGTATGGAAAACAGGTGTGAGGATGTTATAATGCCGTTGTATCGCTCCATGGTGCGACCGCACCTTGAGTATTGTGTTCAATTCTGGTCGCCACATCTCAAGAAAGATATAGTAGAATTGGAAAAGGTGCAGCGAAGGGCGACTAAAATGATAGCGGGGATGGGACGACTTCCCTATGAAGAAAGACTAAGGAGGCTAGGGCTATTCAGCTTGGAGAAGAGACGGCTGAGGGGAGACATGATAGAGGTATATAAAATAATGAGTGGAGTGGAACAGGTGGATGTGAAGCGTCTGTTCACGCTTTCCAAAAATACTAGGACTAGGGGGCATGCGATTAAACTACAGTGTAGTAAATTTAAAACAAATCGGAGAAAATTTTTCTTCACCCAACGTGTAATTAAACTCTGAAATTCATTGCCGGAGAATGTGGTGAAGGCGGTTAGCTTAGCAGAGTTTAAAATGGGGTTGGACGGTTTCCTAAAGGACAAGTCCATAAACCGCTACTAAATGGACTTGGAAAAATCCAAAATTCCAGGAATAACATGTATAGAATGTTTGTACATTTGGGAAGCTTGCCAGGTGCCCTTGGCCTGGATTGGCCTCTGTCGTGGACAAGATGCTGGGCTCGATGGACCCTTGGTCTTTTCCCAGTATGGCATTACTTATGTACTTATGTACCAGCTGGTATATGGAGCCTGATATTCAAAACTATCTGGATAATGCTGCAAAAAAAAAAAAAATCTCTGACCACCCTAGTGATATCCAGATAGCACTTGGGCAGAGTCTGGCACCCAGATATATACTAGGGATGTGCATTTGTTTGAAATGACAGGATAAAAGCCCCAAATGTCAAAATTTCCAAAGATTACACATTCTTTTATGACAATGCATACATGTGTGCAGTACCAGGAAACAACACACACTTTTTAGATTGCATTTTTATTTATGTACAACATTTTTATCCCACATTTTCCAATTAGTGTTGTTTCAATGTGGCTTACATGGAATTAAGAAATACAATACTACTACTACTACTACTACTACTAATCATTTCTAAAGCGCTACTAGACGTATGCAGCGCTGTACACTTGAACAATAAGATAGGGGATTTGAATTACATAGAATCAAAGTGGCTCGAAGAGGGATAGGGGCGAAATGAGGACAGGGGAAGGGCAGCAGGGTAGGGAGATGGATCTATTAGCGGCAGCTAATGCGGGATCATTGCCAGGGATGGAGGGGACATTGCTGAGTAAAAGTGATGACTATTCATAAATGATTCACAGTGGAGCTTCATGGAAGGATTTTTTGAAGAAGTGGGCCTTGAGTCATTTACGAAAGATCAGGTAAGTATCTAGGCTCCTCAATGCTTTAGGGAATGCATTCCAGCTCTTAGTGCATAGGTAGATGATACCTGATGAGTAAACTGTCTTGTATCGTAAACCGTGGCAGTTGGGGAAGTGGAATGTGAGATAGCTTTGTGCTTCCGTGTGTATGTTGCATAGCGGTAAGTTTATTAGGTTTGACATGTATTCTGGAGCCAGACTGAAATAAGTACATAAGTATTGCCAGGCTAAAAAAAAAACTTATCTAAATACTAATAGTGTTTGGCATATAACTGGGAGCCCTGCCCCCGTTCCACCCATGCTTCGCCCACATATATGTCCTCCTTGCAGTTTCACATTATAGCACTTACATGCACATTTATAGAATAGCACTAAGGGTTTAGACATTTAAGTGCTAATTTTCTCTGCATTGATGCCTGGAAGGGGTGCGTAGCCATGGGTGCTTAGTTATAGAATTGCTCTTTATAGAATATATATATATCAAAGGCCTTTTGGAGACAGTAAGGGTCACACCTAATTAGTGACAGCTTGTATACCCAAAGCTGTCTCTGCTTCATTTTATTGGCATAAAGGATTAAGTTATGGTTCACAAATCACAGCATATAAAACATAGATGCTTATTGGTTGAGATTATCTTCTGATTCTATCTGCATTCCAGAGAGGGTTCAAGGGCAAAGGTCAGACAGCTGCTATACTATTTTAGTAAAGATCATTATCATTCCAGTAAAGATCATTAACATATTTGGAACACAGAACTATTGAGCAACAAGTATATATATATATTTTGAGAACGCAGATGTAGGCTGAAAATTTTAAATATATAAATATGCAAATTACAAGGGTACAGTATGCATTATGTAATCCGCTGAGGGGAGTGACTGGGAGGTCCCTGGGTGGGAGGAAGCCCAGTGCAAGGGGTGTGATTATGAAAGATAATGCATGAGTTGGGGTGAATGACGGTTCTGGAAGGGGTTTAGGGAAATAAAAGTGTTTTCCTGTGTAAGAACAGGGTCCTTGGTTTTTGCCTTTGGTAAGGAGATCACCTGCAAGCCCCTGCCAAGTGTCCAGAAGGAGGAAGGGTGTTCTGGAAAGCAAAGTCAAGTCTGGGCTGAAAATAAGGAGCAGTTATTGTCCCACTAACAATAGTTGGAGAAGGAGTTAGAGCTTTGGGAGGATTGGGGTGTCTGGTCCGCAAGCGGGGTTCAGGGCAGGACAGTGCCAGCTCAACAGTGGCACTCCTAGGGTGACTGACACCTGGGGCAGATCGCCGATGCGCCCCCCCGGGTGCAGCGCAACCCCCCCCCCCCCACTCCCGGCGAAAGGACACCCCCCCGGGTGCATTTTTACCTGCTGGGGGGGTGCCGCGCGCCTGTCAGCTTCGCTCGTTCCATGCTCCCTCTGCCCCGGAACAGGAAGAAACCTGTTCTGGGGCAGAGGGAGCATGGAACGAGCGGAGCTGACAGGCACGCAGCACCCCCCCCAGCGGCATGCACCTGGGGCGGACCGCCCCCACTGCCCCCCCCCCCCCTTGGTACGCCACTGCAGCTCAAGGCTGGAGTGTAGTCATATGAGGTGCACTTGTGGCAGAAGGACAGCCAGAAAGGCTCGTGCCTGGTGGATGTGGAAAGAGTCGGGGGAAAGAGTAATAAAGTCCAAGTATGACAAGTGGCTTCCAAAATAGGCATGGTGGTGCCTGTAAATGTTGTGAATAGCCTCACAAATACCCCCAAGAAGGAAAGTGGTAAACAGGTTGTCCTCAGGGGACAATGGAAGCCTGGAATTAATTTATTTGAAAGGTTGAACTTGACGGGTTGAAGATAAAATGAAATTTCGCTTGCTTGTTGCAGAGAGTTTCAATAAAAGTTGAGTTATTGTTTAAGCCACAGAGTGCAGTGTGGTTTCTGGACTGGAGAGCTGAGAGGAACCCTGGCTGGACAAAGGGTCTCCCAGACCCCCGGATTGCTATTCTGGACCATATACACACTCCCAGCTTGACTGGAGGTGACTGAGGACCTGAGTGCGGTGAGCAGATCTGAATGAGTGGAGTATTTGTTTATGTACCCGGGTCTGGAGCCAGAACCGGGTGAGACATGGGTTACAATTAATTTCGTTTCTCCTATTCTTGCTAAAACATGCGTGTTCTTAGTGACACTCCCCAGAGCTGGACAGGACAGTCATTACTTAAGCAAGCTTGAACTGTCAGCTCAGCAAACTGTAACTAGGTTAAATGCATCTGTCCAGCTCTGTCTTCAAATTATCTTGATTTTCACATTTTAATGCTTAACTCTTGATATTCTCCTATGAGTTGGGGGGGTGCTTTCATATTCATAATACATCCTTAATATCATCAATTTCACTTAGGCATCTGGTTAGAAAATGACTCCCTTCCATTTGTATAGTACCATTAAAGCTTAGTGCAAATAGCAAATTAACATATTATACCAGCTCTCACTCTACTTTTAGGAATTTTTCTTTTCATTTTTATTCTGGGATTTGAGATTATATATCATACAGATTACTGTTGATAATTCACTGTTCACAAGAAACGCCATAACATTACATAGAGTTGCTGAAATGGCCTACATATATCCACAGAAATCTAACATTTTAGCAGTGTGCACATAACACAATTTATGTAGTTATGGGAATAGCAAGTAGAAATGGTTTGTCTTATATGTAAAGATATCCAATATGAAAGTATCAACATATAAAAGAGATTGTTTTCACCAGCAACCCATCCTTGTTAATTGGCTGGTCTTAAAATGCAGGGACAAATTACACAGTCAAGTAGCATACAAGTTAATAATTCATTCTTTGAGGTTTAGATTACAAAGGAGATCAGAATTCACTCAAGTGGCATATTGTAAGTTCACTGCAAATATTAATATACCCATGCTAGTCAAAGCAATTAAACAGAGTTTGTACAGCTGACAGATTAGGAGAAAAATTAACCAGAGTTGTCACTAAGTAATTCCAGATCAAAGGACTGCTGTAGATGAATCAACCTCATATTTTTAAGAAGGGCAAATGTTAACTTTGTTCAGATCACAGATGACATAAAACTTAACCAAGCATTACTGTCTGTTGTAGAGTGGTCATAAACATTTAAACTCTTATTAAACATGTCATAGTTGGTTGCAAGGAAAAGCTCCATATTTCACAAGCTGATTGCTATGGTTACACTTGATGTCCATGGAGTATATAAATCCATGGATTTTGGCAAATTATAAGCATTATGTATACTCCCTATCTTAAGAGTGAGAACTGCTTCTTAACTATTAATTTATAGGTCCTTGTTATTCACTCCAAGTCTCTGAGAACCATCAACAGGTCAAGTTTCAGGATTTTCAAAATGAATATGCAAAAGAATTTGCATGCCTACTACCTCCAATGTATGCAAATCTCATACATATTAATTCAACTGAAATAATTACTGAGGGATACAGAAATTTATAAAAAATCCTTTAAAATTTTTTTGTGAAGGTGCTCAGAAAACCTCGATATCAGCAATATCAGAGTCCCCATTTCAGCAATGTCAGAGTCCCGTGTTCAAATAGCACAAGATCACAAGTAGATAACACTCATCTTGATAATCAAGAGACTAAAAAAAACATGCTTCTCTGATAATCAGCTGGATGGTGAAAATCATTGTTTCCAAAACGCCTCTCATTGATAGATATACAGTGCTTGCAATCTCTAAAAATCTACCCTGACTTAGATCCAGGCTCACTTGTAACAGCTTCTTCGGGGGGTACAAGGGGAGCAGAAGCACGCCTGACTCAAAAATGGAGTCCTATACCCAGGCATTTAAGTTTAAAGTGGTATTTTCTTTAATGACATCCCATTTATAGAATTTTGAATACATATTAATTAGGAATATCCTGAAAGGCTGACCTATTGGTGGCATTTGAAGACTGGGAATGAGTATCACTATAATGGATGAATTCAAAAAACGAGATGTCTGAACACTCTAGTTTAGAGTTGTGGTATGAACGGATGATTATTCCTTTATAAGAGCTGCCTGCAATGGTTGAATGTTTGTGGGCATAGTCTGATTTAGAATAGAGTAACTCAAGGTGGGGGATGGTGGATGAGAGGAGAAAATAAAAATAAAAAAAATTGGTATTTTTGTAAGAAGGAAAAACTTGAGGTAAATGTTTCATATCTACTGTATGAAGGATTTCTTTTTTGTTGTATGAAATTAAGAAAAAGATTTACACAAAAAAACCTGAAGTTAATTTTGATCTGTGTAAAGAGCTGATCCATAACATGGTCTGTTTGCTGTGTATCAGAGAGGCTACAACTATGATAGCACACATAGACTATAAGACTTATATAGAGAGTCCGGGATGGCAGCTTAAAAGCGGAGCTCCGTCGGGGCATTGCTTAGAGTGAGCAAATCCTACAGACTTGAGTAGCATCCCGAAGAGTGCATCAAAGGGGAAAGGTCCCTGAGGTATGCCGCCGAAGAAGGGACTGGAGCGATTCCGTTTTCCAACGGAACAAAGTAAGAAAATGTCGGCGGCTTCAGTGGGGCCAGAGCGGAGTGAAGCAAAGATGGCGGCGAGTCCGGCTGTGGCCGGGGAGGAGCACGCTGAGGAGGGCTTGTTTTCAAGACTTGAAGGCCGATCTGGCGGGGGTCCAAAAGGATATACAAACTGCCCTGAGAGAAATTAGGGCAGAAATTCGCGATTTGGGAACGTGTGTCGGTGAGGTGGAGGAGGGGATGGAGACTTTGAAGCAGGACATGGGGAAACTGCATAAAGTGGTGAATGCCGACACGCAGGAATTACAACAACTCAGGGAGAATAGGTTGCGCCGAAACAATTTGCGATTTAAAGGGATCCCTGACTTGGATATATTTAGTAACTGTGAAGCAGTGATTCGAGAGTTGTGTGGGTTCATTTTGAATTCTGAGGAAGGTGGTCAACTGCCAAACCTCCGCATCCAGAGAGCGCACAGAGTGGCTGGCCCGCAGCAAGAATCTAACCTGAGGGACATTGTAGTGTGTTTTGCTGACTTCCCCATGAAGGAGAAGATATTGTCTAAAGCGAGGTAGCAAAAAGAGATTCTTTGGAAAAACTGTAAGACTGGAATGTTTCAAGATCTGGCATAGACTACTTTGCAAAAGTGTCTATCCTTTCGAGAAGCCACGATATTTATGAGGTCAAAGGGGATCCGGTACAGGTGGCTATTCCCATTTGGGATGTGGCTAATGGTGGATGGTAAATCGCGTAAAGTAAAGACCCCGGATGAAGCATGGTTAACATTGTGCTCTTTGGGGTGTAGACATGTTCCCATTCAGAAGAAGTTACTGGAGACCGCCAAGGAACCCAGAGCGGATTCAGCGAGGCAGAGGGTGATGGATCAGGGGAAGCATTCTACCAAGCAAGCTTCCTGAAGGAACACAGATTTATGCGGACTAGTGGAGGATTGATTATTTCATTGAGAACATTATGCAGATAAGCAATTACTTAGGGGGTGCTATGTATAGGGGGTCTGCAGGGGAGAGGGGAGGGAGGGTAGAGTACCCTGGGGATCATGGGGAGTATGGGAAAAGGTTGGAAGCCGGTGAGGTGTGAGATGGCACTGGAGGGATTTGGGGTGAGGAAATTAAAATTATGCAAGTTTGGGGGTGGGGGATGGAGGGAGGTGGGGTGGAGGGGTGTGAGATGAATGAATGAATGCAGTGGATGTGGGTGAATGCAGGGGGTTGGGAGGGTTAGGGATTAGCTTTTGAGCGGTTAAAGTCTCGGGAGAGTGCATTGATTCATGGGATGGCTGATTTACTGACAGAAAGATCAGCTACAGGGAAGGGGAGGGAAGGGGAGGATGGGGGAGGGGTTGGGGATATGTTGGAGCAGAAGGGAGTGGGTTTGGAGCAGGGGGGAGGGCAGAGATCACCTGTGGGGAAGGGGAGGGGTCAAGGGGAGGAGGGTTGTGGTGCGGGGGTGGGAGAGACCTTATTGGTGGGTACATGGAATGTAAACGGGCTAAATAATCAGGGGAAGCACAGTAGAGTATTTAAGGAGTTGGGCAGGCTGAAGTGGGACATAACGTTTTTGCAAGAAACACACTTAAGACCGAGAGATACATGCTGCGTCGTAGGCCTTTTCTGGAAGCGGTGGTACATCAGGGAATAGGATCAAAAAGGATGGGGGGGAGTGGCCATTTTGATAAGACAAACTTGTGGGTTTGTGATTAAAATGGTGTTTCGAGATACCAGTGGGCGTTGTGTGGCCCTCAGAGGGTGGTTGCAGGGCAAGGAGCTGACATTGATCAACATTTATGCTCCAAATGTGGGGCAGAGGGAATTCTTTCAAACATTAAAAGAAGAAATTTTGGGATTTGTAGGAGGGCAGGTCGTGGTAGGGGGGGGTTTAATATTGCCCCGGATGCAAGACTAGATCACTCGACAGGAGGAGGGCAGCAGAGTGGCCCTGGGCGGAAAGCATTGTTACAATTTTTGAAGGGGTTGGAGGTAGTGGATTGTTGGAGGTTGTTACTTGGGGTGCAGCGGAATTACACCTTTTTTACTCACATGCAGCGCAGACTTATTCCCGGATAGATGGGTTATGGGTGCATCGCAATGGATGGCATATGGTGGGGGCTGCTGAGATAGAGATCATTTGTGTTTCTGATCATGCGCCAATGTGGATTAAATTAACTGGGTCGTGTCAATGCAGGAGACAAGGAGTCTGGAGACTTAATGAGTCACTACTTGGAGATGAGAAAGTGCGGGAAGATATTAAGCTTATTATTCAAGAGTTCTGTCGCTTTAATGAGAATGGGGAAGTAACTGATGGGGTGTTATAGGATGCGATGAAGATAGTGGTGAGGGGCGCCTTGATTAAGTGGGGATCGTGCAAGAAAAGGGAAAAAGGGCAGCACTCGATTACTTTACAGATGAGGTTGTTGCACTTAGAAAAGCTGCATAAAAGAAACCCTACACCGCAGGTATGAGAAGACCTTAAGCAAGTGAGAGGGGAAATAGCACAATTGCAAATGGCAGATGCGGATTTTATGAGAACCAAGCTAAAGCAGCATAGGCGCCCCGTATAAGAGGCTTGGGGAGGCTAACCAGCTTATAATCGAACGAGAATAACGCCCAAGTTCCGACCTAAATCGGGAGATGGGCGTTTATCTCACAAAAACGAATAACGCGGTATAATCAAAAGCCGAATTTGGGTCGCTTTCAACTGCACTCCGTCGCGGATGCGGACAAAGTGGACGGGGGCGTGTCGAAGGCGTGTCGAAGGCGGAACTGGGGCGTGGTTATCGGGCGAACAGAGATGGGCGCCCTTCGCCGATAATGGAACAGTTTTGAGCTAGAATTTAGGACACTTTTCCTGGACCCTGTTTTTTGACGAATAAGGCCCCCAAAAGTGCCCTAAATTACCAGATGACCCCCAGAGGGAGTCGGGGATGACCTCCCCTGACTCCCACAGTGGTCACTAACCCCCTCCCACCACAACAAATGATGTTTCACAACTTTTTACTTTCACCCTCAAATGTCATACCCTCCTCCCAAGCAGCAGTATGCAGGTCCCTGGAGCAGTTGTTAGGGGGTGCAGTGGACGTCAGGCAGGTGGACCCAGGCCCATCCCCCCCCCTACCTGTTACAATTGTGCTGCTTAATGCTATTAGTCGTCCAACCCCCCCAAACCCACTGTACCCACATGTAGGTGCCCCCCTTCACCTCTTAGGGCTATAGTAATGATGTAGACTTGTGGGCAGTGGGTTTTGAGGGGGATTTGGGGGGCTCAACACCCAAGGGAAGGGTGCTATGCACCTGGGAGCTCTTTTACCTTTTATTTGGTTTTTGTAAAAGTGCCCCCTAGGGTGCCCGGTTGGTGTCCTGCCATGTGAGGGGGACCAGTGCACTATGAATCCTGGCCCCTCCCACGAACAAATGCCTTGGATTTATTCGTTTTTGAGCTGGGCGATTTCATTTTCCATTATCGCTGAAAAGCAAAAACGCCCAGCTCACACCTTGACGAATAAAACATGGGCGTCTTTTTCTTTTAAAAAATACGATCCGCCCCGCCCCTTCACGGACCCGTTCTCGGAGATAAACGCCCATGGAGATAGGCGTTTCTGTTCCATTATGCCCCTCTAAGCCTCCCCAGCCAAGCTGTGACCTTCCCCGCCTGCCTCCTCCCCACATGTAGGAAAACAAATTGTATTTTCCGCCGCTGCTCACCCCGCTCTGAGCCCGCCCTCAGCTCCCTGACAGCCCTCCGTCCTGGCTCCCCCAAATAGATTTCTCAAAAATACGGCGCATCGGAGGAGAAAGGAGGGGAAGACGACGTCACACAAAAGCATCCAACGCGCGCGCGTGCAATCGAGAAAACCGGTAGGGGAGGAGGAGTGCTGACTGCACAACGTCATGCGGCATCAGCGCCTATGCACATGCATCAGCTCCACCTTCCCACTTTCACACGCTGGCGCCGTGGCGGATGCGGTACCGCCTATGCGCATGTACTTCCATCTTCCCGCTTGCACGCGGTGCCGCCAGTGCCTGAACAGGATGGAATGTTGCAGAAGATCGCCCGGTTTGTGGCTGATGCAGGGCAGCCGGCTGTTTGGCGGCGGTGCTTGGCCTTGGTTGTGTGAGGCTGTTATGAAGTAAGTGAGCTGTTCTTCTTTCTTCATTTTTGGCTGCTGGCTTGGCTGTAGCGGTAAGGTAAGAAGGGTCCAGGGAATTTGTGGGGCATGCTGTGTGAGATTATTAAAAATAAATGCGTGGGCCATCTGTAAAAAGTCTAAAGCTGTTCCAGGAGGATAAGCATTAGGCAGTGCCTTAAAAAGTTAATGTAATCTCCCTCTGACTGACTTAATAAAGGTATTAAAAAAAAAAAAGGTGGAGGACAAAAGATTTTGCTTTCTCTTTTACTTATTTGACAGTTTTTTAAATTTATTTGAAAGCTTCCCATATCTAGATTTAAATATTATGAAAAATAAAAATTGAACATCATTAAAACAGCTTAAAATTATTATAGATGGTAGAGACAGTAGTTATAATCTCTGTATTTTGGTGTAATTTTTCTACTCTGTTCTATACAATACAGTTGGAGAAATTTCAGTGAGAATAACCTGTTTCTTGAACTTAACTGTTCATCTGTTTCTGTAATCTGCCTTTGGGAAGCCTGGTGTTATACCTCTTGAAGGATCTACATATGGTCGTTAATAAAAGTAACTAATTGTGAACACTATCCTAAAAGAGTGTTTTGTGGCTCTACATGAGAATTATGATATTACTAGTAAAAAAGGCCCGTTTCTGACACAAATGAAACGGGCGCTAGCAAGGTTTTCCTCGGAGTGTGTATGTTTGGGAGAGTGTATGTGAGAGTGACTGTTTGAGAGTCAGAGTGAAAGTGTGATTGTGTGAGAGAGAGCGTGAGTCTGGGTGTGAGTGTGTTTGTGAGAGAGTGTGTGTGTGAGAATGAGAGTGTGTGCAAGTGTGTATGTGAGACACAGTGTGAGTGAGAGTGTGTGTGTGTGGGCGAGAGAGAGAGTGTGTGTGAGACACAGATTCTCTGTTTGAGTGAGTGTATGAGACCAAGCGAGTGTGTGAGTGACTGTGTGGCACATAGAGAGTGAATGTGATACAGTGTGAGACAGAGTGTGTGAGAGTGAGAGTCAGAAAGACATTGTATATGAGAGAGAGAGTGTGAGCCGTGCCCTCCCAATCCATGGCCATCTGTCCCCTGCCCCCTCCATTCATCCTTTTCCAGCAATTCCCCTCTGTCCCTGAGCCCTGCCCTCCCAATCCATGGCCATCCATGTTTGTCTGTCACCTGCCCCCTCCATTCATCCCTATCCAGCATTTCCCCTCTCTGCCTGAGGCCTGCCCTGCAATCCATATCCATTCATCCCTATGCAGCAATTCCCCTCTCCGAGTCCTGCCCTTCCAATCCATGCCCATCCATGCTCCTCTGTCACCTGGCCCCTCCATTTTTCCCTATCCAGCATTTCCCCTCTCTGCCTGAGGCCTGCTCTGCAATCCATATCCATCCATGCCCATCTGTCCCCTCCATTCATCCCTATCCAGCAATTCCCCTCTCCCTGAGTCCTGCCCTTCCAATCCATGCCCATCCATGCTCATCTGTCACCTGGCCCCTCCATTGTTCCCTATCCAGCATTTCCCCTCTCTGCCTGAGGCCTGCTCTGCAATCCATATCCATCCATGCCCATCTGTCCCCTCCATTCATCCCTATCCAGCAATTCCCCTCTCCCTGAGTCCTGCCCTTCCAATCCATGCCCATCCATGCTCATCTGTCACCTGGCCCCTCCATTGTTCCCTATCCAGCATTTCCCCTCTCTGCCTGAGGCCTGCTCTGCAATCCATATCCATCCATGCCCATCTGTCCCCTCCATTCATCCCTATCCAGCAATTCCCCTCTCCCTGAGTCCTGCCCTCCCAATCCATCCATGCTCATCTGCCCCCTCCATTCATCCTTTTCCAGCAATTCCCCTCTGTCCCTGAGCCCTGCCCTCCCAATCCATGGCCATCCATGTTTGTCTGTCACCTGCCCCCTCCATTCATCCTTTTCCAGCAATTCCCCTCTGTCCCTGAGCCCTGCCCTCCCAATCCATGGCCATCCATGTTTGTCTGTCACCTGCCCCCTCCATTCATCCCTATCCAGCATTTCCCCTCTCTGCCTGAGGCCTGCCCTGCAATCCATATCCATTCATCCCTATGCAGCAATTCCCCTCTCCGAGTCCTGCCCTTCCAATCCATGCCCATCCATGCTCCTCTGTCACCTGGCCCCTCCATTTTTCCCTATCCAGCATTTCCCCTCTCTGCCTGAGGCCTGCTCTGCAATCCATATCCATCCATGCCCATCTGTCCCCTCCATTCATCCCTATCCAGCAATTCCCCTCTCCCTGAGTCCTGCCCTTCCAATCCATGCCCATCCATGCTCATCTGTCACCTGGCCCCTCCATTGTTCCCTATCCAGCATTTCCCCTCTCTGCCTGAGGCCTGCTCTGCAATCCATATCCATCCATGCCCATCTGTCCCCTCCATTCATCCCTATCCAGCAATTCCCCTCTCCCTGAGTCCTGCCCTTCCAATCCATGCCCATCCATGCTCATCTGTCACCTGGCCCCTCCATTTTTCCCTATCCAGCATTTCCCCTCTCTGCCTGAGGCCTGCTCTGCAATCCATATCCATCCATGCCCATCTGTCCCCTCCATTCATCCCTATCCAGCAATTCCCCTCTCCCTGTGTCCTGCCCCTTCCAATCCATGCCCATCCATGCTCATCTGTCACCTGGCCCCTCCATTTTTCCCTATCCAGCAATTTCCCTCTCTCCCTGAGTCCTGCCCTCCCAATCCATGCCCATCCATGCTCCTCTTTCCCCTGCCCCCTCCATTCATCCATTTCTAGTAATTCCCCTCTCTCCCTGTGCCCTGCCTCCTAATCCATACCCATCCATGCTCCTCTGTCCCCTGCCGCCTCCATTCATCCTTTTCCAGCAAGTCCCCTCTTGCCCTTCCATGACCCCCCCCTCGCATCCATGCTACTCTCTCTCCCATGTCCCAGCCTGGCCCGCCCTCTTCTCCCCCCCCCCTTCGCATCCATGCCTCGCATCCATGCCCCCCCTTCGCATCCATGCATCCCCCCCCCCGTTCGCATACATGCATCCCTTTTTTTTTTTTCTTCTTCGTTTTAACTTTACCTCCGTGGCGGTTCGTGCAGCGAAGCGTCAGGGAAGGAGGCGGCGCTCCCGACGTCTAGCTTTCCCTTCGCTGTGTTCCGCCCGAACACAGCGAAGGGAAGGCTAGACGTCGGGAGCGCCGCCTCCTTCCCTGACGCTTCGCTTCCCGATTTGTTTGGTTTGAGGCGAGGGCGGGGCAGAGACGGCTGGCTGGCTTGAAGGCTTCACTGGGAGTGACGTCAGATGGCTTCAAGGCTTCAAGGCTTCAGGGCTTGAAGCTTCCGGCTTCAAGTTTCCGGCTTCACAGAACGTTGTCTTCAGAACGTTCACGGTGCGTTTTATTATATTAGATGATCCCTTGCCTCCTATTGTTGATGGCCTGCATTTTCTGTATGGTGGTATACTGGTGTATTAGGTCTGCCCAGTGTAATATTTATGGTACAGTAAGGTTATGAGTGTTTTTTTGCAAAAAGTTTTGCATAGTGTTTTGCAGTTGAGCAATTGTGGTTAGTATATGCTTTGAGCAACCACTTTACTCTTTGACATATGATACAAATCTAATATCTAAATTTAATAAAAGGTATTTTTACTTATTTTTTTTCTGTGTGTTGTCAGACAGTTATGGATGTAAGCCCCGCCCATGGCCCCGCCCCTAACCCCGCCCCCTTTAGCCTCCCCAAACAGTTGGGCCACCGACCGCCTATGTAAAGCAGCAATATTTTGAGTTTGCAAATAAATCAAGTGCAATGTTGGCCTGTTATTTACGGGCGAGGAGAGGGCGCTCCCTTATTCAAAAGATGAAAGATGATAGGGGAGGTTGGCACTATGCTGATTCAGACAAACACTAGGACTAGGGGGCATGCAATGAAGCTACAAAGTAGTAAATTTAATACAAATCAGAGAAAATATTTTTGCACTCAATGTGTAATTAAACTCTGAAATTTGTTGCCAGAAAATGTGGTAAAAGCAGTTAGCTTAGTGGGGTTTAAAAAAGGTTTGGATAACTTCCTAAAAGAAAAGTCCTTAAGCCATTATGTAGATGGCATTGGGGAAAATCCACTGCCTATTTCTAGGATACAACAAAATATTTAAACACACATGAATACAAGTGTATTACTTCTTCAGCTTATTGAGAGTGGAGTAGTCTCATATATAACACACGATAAAGATTATTTGATTTTTCACCCAATGACTGGGTGTATTATCTGTGTGTATTGTCTAATCATTGACTAAACCTCCACCACCCTTTGCTAATCTTATATATGAAGATATATTTCTGTTTATCAATATGCTATCATCTAATTTTATGCAGCACTTAGCTTGAACAAGTTGGTGCTCTTAAAACCCCGACAGGTCCCCGTTTCGTGGCTACTTTTTCAAGGGGGAGTCACCAGTTCTAAAACCAAAAACAAGATGCAACACAAAGTTACTTACAAAATTGTTCTAAAAGGCATATTAGTTGTATAATTACTTGTATTCTAAATAAAAATGCTGGTGGCTTACCAAGTAACTGTCTCAAGTGCAACTGCAGCATTACTCTGTCTCTCTCAAAAATGGCCACTGCGTCTTTTTGTTAGTGCTCAGCCGTGCCAGCTGATTATGAAGCTAACTTCAAAATAAAAGTCCTTAACAAAGACTTCTAACTAAATAAAAGCCCTGTCTGAGACTAGTGTAGAAAACTGCCACTGTTGATATTCATCTTGTATGTCTCGAGCGAACACTCCTTAATTGACCATTTGTTTGTGGCAAAAGTTTTAACATATCAAAAGATTTTTCTATATATTAGGAAATAGAGAAAATTGAAAAACATTGAAAAAAATTATGTTAAACTTAGTGCCTATTGATAACTCTAGAACTGATATGGGTATGTTCAAAAACCAGTGTGCGTGTTTATTATGAACCATCCAACCAGAGACAAGAACTGAATTGCTCACTTCTTATATCAAAAGGGGAATATTGTGTTAGAAAAAACAACTCCACTGTGTGTAAGTGTTCAAACCCCTTGGTTCTATAGTATCCAATGTAAAAATCCAAAAGGTTTCACGCTGTAAAACTGGTGACTCCCCCTTGAAAAAGTAGCCACGAAACGGGGACCTGTCGGGGTTTTAAGAGCACCAACTTGTTCAAGCTAAGTGCTGCATAAAATTAGATGATAGCATATTGATAAACAGAAATATATCTTCATATCTAAGATTAGCAAAGGGTGGTGGAGGTTTAGTCAATGATTAGACAATACACAATCAAAATCAAATAATCTTTATCGTGTGTTATATATGAGACTACTCCACTCTCAATAAGCTGAAGAAGCAATACACTTGTATTCATGTGTGTTTAAATATTTTGTTATATTTTGATGCTCGACAGAGCACAGGCACAATTGTTTATTTCTAGGATAAGCAGCATAAAATGTATTGTACTGTTTTGGGATTTTGACAGGTACTGTAACCTGGATTGGCCACTGTTGGAAACAGGATGCTGGGTTTGATGGACCTTTGGTCTGTCCTAGTATTTCCAACGCTTATTTTCTTATGTTTTAATTTCCTGCTTCCGCAAGGGCAGGCCGCAGCAGAGATGGTTATGGTCAGCAGCAGACAACCTATGCTGGTAAATGCGTGGTGGTGGTGGGGGGGGGGGGAAGGGGAGTAAAGAGCTGAACCTGGGGATGGAAGAGAGGGTGGAGATGTTGGCCTCTGGAGGGAGAGAGATGTTGGACCTGGGCACGGGAGGGAGGGAGGGAGGGAGGCAGCCAGCGATGTGGACCTGGATGTCAGTGAGGGGGCAGAAATGATGGAGCTGTAGAGAGAGAGGGCAGAGATGGTGCACCCAGGGGGAGGGAGAAAGAACGAGAGGGAGAGATGTTACTTGGGGTGGGGGGGGGAGAAAGATGTTGGATTTGGAGAGGGAGAGGGGAAGATAGATGTTGGATCTGGAGAGGGGAGGGGGAGGGAAGAGATGTTGGATCTGAGGGGATGGAGGTAGAGAGGGAGAGATGTGGGACCCGGGGGGCCCATGACCCTTATTGCCCAGGGGCCTAGATCCCTGCCAGTCTGCCCCTTATCTATGGTATCAAATGCAGCTGAATTCTCGAGGATAACTAATAAATACCATTTTCTTTTGTCAAAGCCAGTTCTTACTATATCCAGAATAGAAATTAGCATCGTCTCCGTATCATGCTTCGTTCTGAACCCAAATTTATTTGGGTCCAACATATCATGGTGTTCAAGAATATCTACCAACTGATCATAGGCAAATTTTTTGACTTAGAAAGAGTAGAAGAAATGGGCCTATAGTTAGCAATTTGATTTGGATATGATGTATGATTTTGAATCAAAGGTTTAACAACTGCTTTTTTAAAGAGCATTTGGAAGATACCCTGCCTGAAAGGACTAATTTATAATACATACAGAGGAATTAACTGCTAGATCTTTCAATGCCTTTACAACAGTAGGATGACAAACATCAGAAGAACAAAATGAGATATTGACCCTAGAGAAAACTTGTTTCACTTGCTGACTTGAAACTAATTGGAAATTAAACCAAAGATCTTTTTCAAGAAGAGGGCAAGCCATCTCCAGAGGTAACACTTCAGACTTAAATTGACTAACTATATTTTAAACCTTTGCAGTGAATCCAATTGCAAAATCCTGACAAGATAAAACTGAATCTATGCATCTATCATATTTCGATCCTTTTGTCAGATAATTAACTACTGCAAGTAGTTCTTTTGATCCAGAAGGAGTTGATTCTATTACTTTATTAAAATACTGGTTTTTTTTTTTTTTTAAATCTGCTGGCTGAAGTACTGTACTGAAAAAGTGGTTCTGCCAAGTGTTTTAACAATGCAGATTTTTTTTTTCCTTTGGTCATGATAAAATGTTGCTTCAGTTGCTGTGTTTCGGGTCTTTCAATCTCTTTGCTGTGTACATTCTATTATTTGATTGTACTGGTTTGGGTCTGACTCTATTATAAGGAACAGTTAACCATTATTAATGTTTTTTTATTAATTGTAGGAAGTGGCTCTACCAAGTATGCTCAGATAGACATCACGGCCACAGAAACTGCACACAAAGTGGGAACTCAGCATGCACAGTTCCGAGAAGAACGTCTTCAAGAGCTTGAACAGAAAAGAAGGGGATCACAACAATGATATACCCAAAGACAGGACTTTTTTTCTAACATCCTACCTTGGCAATAACTGAAGCTTCAAAATGGCCTCCGAGGTTACAGTAAGCACAGACTTACAGTAACTGGCGTCATGGGTCATGGTCATATCAGATTCATTCCAACACTGATATTCCTCATTGGAAAGACTGGCAGCATGGTGTGTCTGAGTTCATTGTCCTGTGGGAGGAAGCTTGGAATAGTATAAACATAAATAAAATAAATGTAAAAATCTCTTTACAGTATATGTTTAAATCATTATTTATTTTATTTGATGTGCAGCTCAAGAGCTTATGTATTTTTCATGTTGGGACAATTTATTTAAGATCATTTGGAAATATATTTTTATGTAGGTAGGGTGCTATCATAAAGATATAAACTTGTATATGCATACATATATATACACACATATTTATTTACCTACAAACCAAGCAGACATTTCTGGTATCTCAGTGAGCTTGTGGAATGTTAAAATTTATGTTATATAATAGTTACATACAGTAGTGATTTATGGATGGACAGAGAAGGCAAGTTTATATGGCATTTTTATATGTACAGTACATAAACTGTATGTCAGCTGCTAGGTCTGTAACACTAGAAGTTTGTCATACAGTTGACCTCAGGAAATCCTCTGCCACTTTGGATGCTACAGATTTGATCACTAAAGCTAAAAGAAGCTTAACATAAATGTAGGATTTACAGATGAAATTTACTTTGCTTGCTAAGTAAATGCAGTGTCTATGTTCACGAAACATGTGCAAATTAAATAAACATTTTCTCAAGTTTTTATTCTTCATTGCAGCTTTGTTATCTTGTAGTCCTGGATAATTGTGGGATACAAGAATGAATAAATAAATAAAAGACACAAAAAGTAAAAAAAGAATATTTGATTTTTCCATATTCACAGGGTGGAAAGAAGATAAGTGGATAAAATCTGAAAAATCATTAAATTGCTACCTATCACTTGAATGGTATTGCAAAATTAAAAACTCTATCTCTGATTGTCAAGGTCCTTAGACAAAATGGGCCACACACCTTTAAGGCCATCCTCTCAAGAAGCATAACTATCTGTACCCTTGTCCAAACAAATTGCAAGATACACCAGCAAGCCTTCTCAGGAGTAGACCCCACACTCTGGAACTCGCTCTCAGATGGGCTACATCTAACTCAAGACTACGTCTATTTTGAGAACCAGCTGAAAACCTGGCTCTTCTTCCAAGCCTTTAATACTATCCATTCACTTTGCCCCTGGACTAGTTTACTGCACACCCTGTAATTTATACGGTTTTTCGTATCTTCTAGGGGCATTCTTGATACGACATATAAATCTGATTTTGAACGTTTTGTGAAAAACATCTAAATTTTTATTTAAAAAATGGCCATTTGCTAGATGTTTTGTGCTCAGTGTGTCAGTCTTTTAGGACCATTTTTGAAAGAAAAAAAAAGTCCAAGGGAAAAACGCACAAAAACAAGTCATTGGCATGTATGGGGGGGGGGGGGGGGGGGGCAGCATTCTTAGTGGATTGGCCACACAGACATTCCAGCAGAGCAGAAGGGCACCCTTACAGGCACTGCAGTGGACTTCACATAAAAGGTCCTAGGTATAAATCTCACCATTACCCCTTTGTGTTCTATGATGAGCCCTCCAAAACTCACCAAAATCCTAGTGTACCCAACTGTACACCATTACAATAGCCCTTATGGTTGCAGGTGTTACCTATATGTAGGCACAGTAGGATTTTGGTGGGTTTTGGAGGGTTCACACTTTCCACCATTTAAGTGTACCAGTTAAAGTGGGTTATGTGCCTGGGTCCCCTTCTCTACAGTCCACTGCACTGACCTCTAGGCTACTCCAAGAAAAAGCTTGCTGCTCTAATAGGATTGGCCATAACATCCGAAGCTGTCATATAGGCTGCTATGTACTGTCTCTTTCACATCTTTGGGGGATGGGAGGGGGTCAGTGACCACTGAGGAAGTGAGGGAAGGTCATGCCTTAATCCTTCCAGTGGTCATTTAGGGCACCTTTTTGTGACTTAGCATGATTGAAACAGATCCAGACCAAAATATCTAATTTTAGCCCTGGATGTTTTTGCTTTGTTCCGTTATGTCAGAAAAATGTCCAAGTTATGGGAATGCCCAAATCCCACCCCAACAGACCCCCTTGTGATTTGGATGTGCTACAGAGAAAAATATCTCAACTCCAAATTTCTACTGTATGTCATTTTTGAGACTTTGATTCTCTTATGAAAATAAGCTCCATAATCTGCCTTCAGTTTAGCCATCTATTTAATATCTCAGTAACATTATACTACCCATCTTGTTTAGTCTAGATATCTCAACTGCACTTAATCCCCTTGGCTACCTATTGAGATGTTTCATTGTATTGTATGAAACAACGATAGAGGGAAACCAAAGTATACAAAAGAGAAAACCAAACAAAAAAGTACAAGGGGCCTTTAAGGTTAGGGCAGAGGTTTATTGATCAGACCCAACACAGTCCATGGTTTGACGAAACTGCCTGTGTCAGTGGTCTTACAGCTGTAACAAGGATCAATTATAAACAAGCCTTCAAGGAAGAATGCCAATTCTTAAGTACACACAGACGCCGACAAAAGGCGAAAGTACAAGAGTGAACTCTCATGTGATATACACTCTGCTCGGGTCTAATCAATAAACCTCTGAATTGACGCCCTAACCTTGAAGTCCCTTTGCACTTTTTTGTTTGGTGTTCTCATTGTATTGTACGAACATCATTAGTATCAGGTTATTTGATCAATCTATCATGCGAGTATTAAGGTGGCTACATTTGTACTGTGCTGACATCATGAGTATCATATCTATATTATATGAATGTTCTTATTCTGCTGACATTTATCATATTTCTGTTATATGATTGCTTTACAGTGCTGTATATTTATGATATTGTATCATGTTAGTCTTATTACTAAGGTTCAATTTGCCATTTCCAAGTTTACCTCATTGATTTTATTTATGCTTATATTTGGTCATTTTACTATTGCTATGCTGTCAACAAAATTGTAAAGTTGTATGTTGTACACTGCCTTGGGTGAATTTCTTCATTAAAGGTGGCCAATGAACCCCAGTGAATAAATAAGTAATGCTAGTACAGATCCTTAAACCATGCATATTCAAAATGGGTACAGTGAGGTTACTGCTAGGGGTCCGGAAGCATCATTATGATTTCCACAGCTGCTGGGACAAAACCGAGTGGGGATTTCTCCTACCCCATCATCCCCTGAACCTTTTGGGTAAATCAGGGTCCAGAAGTTGGATGAGAAGGGCGAGACTTCAGTTTTATTTTTATGTTAGGTGGCAGGACATTGTGGCCTAGTAAGGGCTGAGAGGAGGGTGTGTGGAACACTACATTACCAGAGTTTGGAGGTCCCTCTTTGAGAGAGTCCTGGAGGACTCTTTTAAACCATTATGGATTAAATTCTATAAATGGCACTGAAAAATTTAAGTGCTGAGCGCTATTCTATAAAGGATCCACATCCTTTATAGAATAGCGCTAAGCGTATAAATGACACCTAACTTTAGGCACTGATCAAGTCTATTCTGTAACAATGCATATAAATTCTGGGAAAATCCCCCCCAAAAGACCCCTGTCTGTGCCCCTTTGAAATCATGCACGATAAGAGTTCCGTGCACAGTATTATAGGATATGATGTGTGTGTATCTTCCAATTATTGTCAATTAACACCAATAATTGGTTGTTAGAAAACAATTATTGGTACTGATTGGCACATTAATCAATTAAGCTGAACTTGCAAATTGGTTATTCATGCTAATTTGTGTGTGCAACTTTAGTTGCCATATATAGAATCCGGGACTATATGCTCTACATCAGGAGGGGGAGGGTGGAGGTCTCCTAGGCTCTTTAAATCGCATCCTTTGCCACACAAAGTGGGTCTTTTTAAAATGTTTCACATGTTTTGACTCTCGAGAATATACAAAGCTCCTAGTCATGGTAATATGTGAAAAATGTCTTGCAAAATTTAGCTAAGGGATGTAGATAAGCCAGGAACTCATTTATATCTACTAGCTATAATAATAATATGACTTATATTCTGCAGTTAACCTTGCGGTTCTACGTGGATTACAATAATTAACTGGACAATACCAGACAGATACAATTTTTGATGAAAAAGTCAAGAAATGAAACTTAGTACATCAGATCAATCCCTGTCTCAGAGTACAAATTTCTAAATAAAAAAGTTTTGATCACATTTCTAAAATGCTTATAATTTAAGGTGCTCAATAAATAATTTAAAATAGTTTTATCAAGTCTAGCAGCCTGAAATGATAACAAGGAATTCAATAATTTAATCTTGACTCCAATTAAAGGTACAAATACGAAGTGACTTAAGAAATAATGCAGGGCTAAGCCATTTAAGACCTTACATAGTAAGCCGGTGAGTGGTTAAATATGCGGATGATATATTATCAGTTTTCTTCAAAGAATAGATTAATCGCAAAGCTGTATTTTGAGTCATTTTGTGCTTTTTTCAAGAGTTGTTTTGAACAGCCCAACTAGATATTATTACAATAATCCAAAAGTCTCAATAATAGGGCCTGAACAGAAATGGTGTTGGTCAAAATGTTTATGTACATGATGAAGGTTACATAAAATAAGTGTCACGGCCTTGGCCATGCCATGCCCCTGCGTCCAGACTCACCTTTTTCCAGTGATCTAGCTCTGTGGCTTCTCTGGATTGCCTTTGTCCTGCATTGATGCTTCTGTTGCCTCTTTCCCTGTTATCCAAGCCTCATTCCGGAGATTATCCAAGCCTCACTCCAGTCTATCCAAGCCTTATTCTGGTGCTCCTGCATCCAAACCTCACTTCAGGCAAGGGGTCTCTTAGCCTTGTCTTTGTGTTCCTTGTTTGGATCTAATTCCTGCTTGGCTTTATTCCTGTATGCTGTTTCCTGCCTGTCTTTGTTCCTGTGAGTTCTGTCCCTGATTCCTTGTTCTTGTGTGTCTTGTTTCTGAACCATGTTCCTGAAAGCCTTCCTCTTGCAAACCTTGTTCATGGATGCCTTATTCCTGTATGCCTTGATTCCTGCCTGGTTTTGTTCCAGTGAGTCTTGTCCCTGAATCCTTGTTCCTGTGTGTCTTGTGTCTTGTTTCTGAACCTTGTTCCTGAAAGCCTGACTCCTGCTATAGCCAAACCCTGCTCCTCTTACAGTCTAATGCTACTCTTGACTCTTGCTACAGTCTTACCCTGCTCCTGGCTCTTGCTACATTTAAACCTTGTTCTCGGCTTCTCCTATAGTCTAGCTCTGTTCCTGTTTCTGCTATAGCTATGCTCTGTTCCTGGTTTTTGCTACAGCCAAAGCTCTGCGATTCCCAAGCTCTCTTCCTAGTTCCTGCCACAGCCAAGCTCTGTTTCTCCTACAGTCAAGCTCCACTCCTGCTACAGTCAAGTTCTGTTCCTGGTTCCTGCTACAGCCAAGCACTGTTCCTGCTACAAGTGGTGCAGCCATACCTTTACAGGGAGGGGTGGGGGGGGGGGGGGGTCAGACCACATAGTGTGGGGGGGGGGCACATTTTGTACAAGTCTGTCCCCATACACTTTATTATGGAGACCACTGACCAATTTTATAGCTCCCCACCTTGACTGATTCTATCCTGTATATATCTTTTTGAAGGTGCAGTCTCCAGATTTGCACACAGTAGTCTAAATAGGGCAATGGAGGTAGTGCATTTAAATTTATCTCATACATATTCACTGTGGATATCCTGAAAACCTGTCTGGCTGGGTGTGTCCCAAGAACTGGATTGAGAATTATGGGATTAGAACATGAAGACTTTCATTTTTAATATGCTGCCCATCACCCTTCTCAACTTTCTCATCTCTCATTTTATTGCAATGTCTCTGCCCTCCATTTCTTCTTATTTTCCATCCATTCTTTCTCCCCAACTTCATTTCTCAATCTCTCTCTCCAATTTCTCCCAACTAACTGTATATCTGCACCTCTTTTTCATTCCCCAACCCTCCATTTTTTCGCCCCTCCATCTCTTTCCATTCTTACTCTGAGATGGGGAAGGGGGCGAGGGGCAAATGGTCCCTCAATGGAAAATTTGAATGCTATCTTATGGGCATTGCACAGTCAGTAGAATAAAGACACTCTCCTTCCAGTGATTCCTGGCACCAAGCTGTCAAAGATCACAGAGAAGAGAAGAGATTCTGACTCTCTCCTGTAGCACAGTGTCAGAAAGAAGCATTGGAGGTTCCAATTCCTCACTTCCCTTACAGAACAAAAGTGGTAAATGTAGTTCCATAGTGAGTAGCCAAAATCGCTTTCCTAAGAGTCTCTCTTCCTGTACTCTGATGTTGCTTGCTTTGTCCCTGCTACAGTCTTCTTACCCTCCTGCCAAATTCTTGTTACTGATGCCCCTACTCCCTCCTGAAGCAGGAACGGGTAGGGTGAACATATGATCTCAGTCCCTGCAACTGCCCTGCCTCATCCTTACATGGACACTGACTGCTGCTGCTGGTACGGATACTCTACTACTTCTGATGAGATATAAACTGATAAAAAGAGTGGCGAGAGAGGGGGAGGCTATCAACATGGGCTAATGTTAAGATGGGTTATTTTAGTGTTAAACTGAGTTATTAGTAACTAGTCTTATTGCATAAAACAGGAACTGTGTTAAAATAGCACAAGCTGGGGTAAAATAACTTGCCTTAATGGTAGTCAGTGGCGTTTCTAGGGGGGGCGGTGGGTGCGGTCCGCCCCGGGTGCACGCCGCTGGGGGGGGGGGGGGTGCCATGCGCGCCTGTCCTCCGTTTGTTCCATGCTTCTTCTCTGCCCCGGAACAGGAAGTAACCTGTTCCGGGGCAGAGAAGAAGCATGGAACGAACGGACAGGCGTGCGCGGCACCCCCCAGCGGCATGCACCTGGGGGGGGGGGTTCCTTCGAGGGGGGGTGTCCTTTCGCCGGGGGGGGGGGGGGCGCTGCACCCAGGGGTGGGGCGCATCGGCGATCTGCCCCGGGTGTCAGCCCCCCCTAGGAACGCCACTGATGATAGTCCATGTTGATAGCTTCTCCCAAGTGTATATAGCAAAGAGAATGCAACTGGAAGAGCAGGGTAAGGAGAGGGGACTAGAGGCTCAAACAGGGTAAAAATGTGATTCAGTATACAGATGATTTATTGCTTGATCTTAATGCTGAGCCTATCAAGTGCTGTGGCAAGTATGGTATTATTATTTTTTTCTTAGTGGTATTAAAACACCTGCACACTAGGATATCAGAGAGGCTGAGATGGAATGACTTACGTGTGAAAGATTCGTTCGTGTGAGATCCCGGAGCCATTCCTCGCTCAGTTCGAAAGGTCAGATATTACTATGACTATTTTAAAAGTCTTGCACATGCTCTACCTGTAGAAGTTGCAGCTGTTTCTTCTACTAATAATCAAAGACAGCAAAGGGTATCAGCTATGTATCTTCACTCCAAAGTTTTGATGAGATAGTCTGTTTTAGATTAGTAAACAAGTCAAAAAGAACTCCTAGAACACGAGAGTTCCTATTTTTCTGTGCCCACTGGTACTGTGTGAACGTAGGAAGTCATTTTATTTGCTTGCCATTCCATTTAGCCAGCTCTAACAAGGGTAAATAACCACACCGTTAATTCTGTCTTTTGCTAGTTGCCATGCAGATCACTCACCATAACTGGTAACCAAGCTTCCCAGCATAAGGCTGGCTGCACGTGTCCTGAAATATTCAAGCTGGATGAGCCCACAAACTGCAAATTAATAAAATACACATTTAAGGTACTTGATTCACATACCTTTAACCTTATTTGCCTTTTGGTTGGGGAAAATGAGCACAGCCTGTGCAAGTGGCAACCCATTTTAGAACGAATGCAGAGGTGTTGAAGCTGAGACATGCACAATTCCGACACAGAGCTTTTTCTAACATACATATAAGAGTGCACATGTATTGGCTGGCACATGCCAAAAGGAAAAAGGGAGGAGACCAATTGATTTCCACAACACAAGGGCAATTGTTTATTGAAATATCAGTTGTCCATATTTCAATAAATGATTGCCCTTGTTTTGGAACTCAATTAGACTCCCCTCTTGTTCCTTTTTTTTCCCCCTTTGGTGTGTGATTTTGGGGGGTCTACCGCTCCTTTTTTGTATTTGCTGGCATATGAAGAAGGAGCAACCAGTTTACAAAGATGAATGCTGAAAAAAACAAAACAAATGGCACAGACCTGGCTTCTTGCACATGTAACTCTCAGTGCTTTCAACATGAGTAGATTCCCCATATGACAGACCTTACATGTGTAAGTGCCGCCAATTAAGTTGTGAAGCTGCTACTATAACATGGTTTCATTTCAGAGGTGGTCAAAAACTACATGGGATTAAAGAGATTGACTCCCTTAAACCCCAGTCAAAATGGTCACGTTTGTTAATCCTATATGTGCCATTGAGCAGCTGCAAAAGTTGACGTGCAACATTATCCCCATATACATGTAAAATGATGATTTTCAAGCATTTAACATTTCATTAGGCTCACTGTCAAATTTCTCTTTACAGTTTAGAGCTCTTTACATCTAAAGAAGAACTACCTAATTTTTAAGACAAAGGGCTCAATATTCAAGGCTAGTTATTCAGGTGGCAGGTGCTGCCTCTCAGATAGCTAGTGCTCAGTGATTTTCAATGGTAGTATCTGAATAATGTTGCTGAAAATCATCTCCTACAACCTCAGCACACCTGGGTAGTGCTGGGGGTGGGCTGGGGGAAGAGCTATGGCAGATACAGAAGTTTTCTATTCTGGGTACCCCTGCTAATCAATTATCAGGTTGCCGGTGCTGAATAACAGCAGTACTCTGGTAACTTCTAGAAGTGAGCTCAATTCGCACACTAATAAATATTTTCATTTTTATGGCAGAGGGGGCAAGTGAGGGGGCAGAGAGGGGGCATGTCACCACTGATAGTGCCCTGATTAGCATGCAAGTCCTTACCGCCTACAAAATAGGTGTCAGTTAAGTGCTCACATGCTAATTGTTTAATAGCCGCACTGTAATAGCAATGTCAGCGCATGGTCATTAATTTTTTAAAAATGGAAATCTGTCATGTTATTGCTGCAGTAGAAAGTAGCCTTAGCACTTGGGACAAGGGCAGGCTAAGGCCACTTTTCCTCAAACTTTTGTAAAAGGAACCCTGTATCTGAAGGGCAGGCCTGATTTCTTAAGTTTTTAAAATGGGTAGTAGTACGTTTTGCAGGTTAGAAAGCCCCATCTTGATGAATGAACTGTGATTGGTTCAACCTCTCCCCACTCAGCCTCATGAAGAAGGCCGCACCTCAGTTGTAACAAGTAGCATCCAGACCTCTTACACGTGCCCTTGGTTGCAGGCTGTGCAGCTTCAGCACTTTCTTCATCTAATTGCATTATGCTAAAGGAACAGAATACTTTTTGAAGATAAAAAATCTAGCTCAGATGTACGTCGCCTTTTTGTTCTCAGAACGGTACAAAGATAACAGTCTTATACCATCCTCAAATTCATATTTATTGTTTTTCTTTTTCAAAGATCCAAATCCTGCAAACATTTCTCCTCTGTTAGCCTCATCAAAATAGTACACAATCTAGCCCCAAAGCAGATTCATTCAGATACATATATTTCTTTACATTTTCTTGACATATTTTCAACATAACCCAAGGTGCTCTTTTACTAAAGTATGTTAAGTTTTGGGTTTAATGCATGTTCATGAAGGATCTAACATGAGCAAACGGAAAACTAATGTGTCCCCATTTTTTTTTTCATTGCAGGTCATGGATTAATGTTCACATTAGCACAAGGAATCTGCTAAGAGTTCATGAAGGACCACTTACCGGCATTAAGTGCTCCTGCATTAACTCTGCATTAGCAAGCGGTAAGTGTAACTTGCTAGCTAGCGCTTCCGTACCTACTCTTTGCCCATGTCACACCCCAGACAAAAAATTTAGTAACACAGGGTAAGAGGCAAACTACTGCAACACCTACTCCTGCCAGAATTCTGCGCAACGCAGAATTTGCCAGTCATACAGAAATGCACTTTTGTCATGCAGAATCTTTACTGCAGTTGTTCCTGCAGTGCAGTACAGTGAACGGGGAATGCGGTAGTGGCCGACTGGCCGGCCCGCTGCCTCATCCCTCGAGCCTCGGTGGGCCCTTGCTGGGCCTACCTTAACATGCCATGGTGGCCTAGTGGCCTCTTAGGGAGCAGGAAAGAGCCCTACTCTTTCCTGCCCACTGCCGCCACTCTTGCCAGCACCACCGCTTCTTCAAAATGGCTGCCGAGACTTCAAGCAGCAATCTCGTGAGGCTGCCGCTGGAAGTTTCGGTGACCAGTTTGTAAAAAAAAAAAAAAAAAAAATTACCCTCCCTCCTACTGGTAGGAAATCTGCAATAGATACAGGAACTGATGCTATACTCTCTTGGAGGCAGTCAAAGCCCCATTTCTAGTTTTGGCTACCTGGGGTTTCTGGGTCCTCTGCTGTCTTGTACAAGAGCGAAATTCCTGTCTAGTTTGGAATGAGTAGGAGAAAGTACTATACCTACACATTTGAGAGGAGGAAAATATCACTTGCCCCACACCTTGATACTTTTTGGAAGAAGTGGCTGGACTGAAACAGGCCTGGAGAGGATCTTAAGGGTATCACTATGTTGCTTGATGAGAGTCACAAAGAGATTCCCTCCAAGGCATGGTAGAAAGTAACCTGGCAAGTCTGCGGGCACCAATACCCATTGCAGAAGTTCTCAGTATTATATCTAAAATATAGGTTGTACTTTCTGTGGGAATTAGCCCATGGAGTTCTTTGGCTTTCTCCTGGGGAGAGTGTCGACAACTGCACTAGATCGCACACAGAATCGTGCAAGTATATGCCCCATGAAGAGCTGATGGGATATTAGCACAGCATTCTGAAAAACACTCACCCAAAATACTTCAGTGTTTGAGCTTCTCTTCTAGGGGCACCAGAGGGAATTTTGAAGCTTTTGGTTCTTGTGAAAGTGGCTTAACTACCATGCAATGAGAATGGGAATAGGACTTGTTATACCAACTTTCTTTTTTTTTTTTTGCAACTACATTCAAAGTGGTTTATAGAAGCCAGTCTATAGGGTGAAATTTTGTGCTGGTAGCCAGACGTTGGCCAGCGGTGAGTATTCAGGAGTAGATTTAAGTGCTGAGGTCTGCATTTGAATTCAGTGTTGACCACGGTGTTTAAATATTTGGAGGCGAGGGGATGAGTTCTTGTCCTTAGCTGTTTCCATTCACCGTTCATAATGGAAGCAGTTTGCCCTGGCTTTCATTACTCCACACCAGTGATTTGGGAGCCTGATTTTTGTACTTGTTTCTTTCCCAGCCTGGATGATAATATGATGGCTTTGTTGAAGTAATTGTTGTTTCCACTGTTGGAGACTTGATGCTGGGCTCCATGGATTCAGAATAGCCTTTCTTATGTTCTTGTTAAATGTTATGATTGCAGAGGGAGCACAGTTGAGAACTTCATATAAGCAGTGTCTGGGGTACATTCATTATATTTCAGTAGACATGTTGTTGACATTTTCACTCCAACTGCTCATGGTTATTGCTTAATTAAATAGCATTTGCATTTTTGTATAGTACTTGTGTCAGAATCATATTGCAAACTATTTGGATAATCACCAGTGCCAATTAAAACTGGGCATTTAAGTAGAATATTAGAGGCTGGTATTATGAGGGCAAAGAGCAGCTACCCTGCTCAATCAACCAGGGAGGCTGGTGGTGCCACTTTAGTTCTTGCAGTGAGCGATACATTGTAAATAACATTATTATTATTATTAATTCTGCATTTGTACCACACATTTTTTTCACCTGTGGTAGGTTCAATGTGGCTTACAAGAGACTAGGTTGAATTGGTTAGAGTTTCGATAGAACAATGTTACTGTTCACATGGAACAGTGGTGCTTACAGTTTTTTTTTCTATTTTGTGAGTTACAAGTGTTTTACAATTGCTGCTGGGAGTTCGTGTTCGGGAGGTTAAGTTGTCGGAAGCCTAGGTCGATTCTCTCCATGACCTTCACAATATGAATATGGCCTAGTGCAGTGGTTCCTAAACCTGATCCTGGAGGCATCCCAGCCAGTCAGGTTGTTAGGATATCCACAATGAATATTCATGAGAGAGATTTGCATACACTGCCTCCACTGCATGCAGATCTGGCTGGGGTGCCTCCAGGTTTGGAAACCATTGGCCTAATGTGTGCAAGCAAGTTAAAATCTTACCATGTATGTTCAATAGAAATGCTTCCAGTAGTTGCAACAGTATGGAAAATGAGCCAGGATACGCTCCAGTAGAATATTAGTCAGAAAAGTGAAAAAGAAAAGAAAGAAATGAAAAGTTCTTTTTACTTTGGATGCTGGAGAGTGTTTAGCTCTTGCATGGCAAGACTTGTAATAGAGGTTACAACCAGGCATTCCCTGGCATCATAATCAGAACTACAGTGCCAGAATAAAATTAATCCCAATTAAAGATAATTCCCTTACATCTTACAATAACCCTTCAGCACCAGATAGAAATGTTAGTGCTGCTATCAGCTAACTACACCTCAAGAGGTTTAATTAACTTTGCTCAAGCGACATAGTCAAGGTCAATTTCAATTCTTTTGTAAATACTGTGTTCCGAGTTCATTAGCACAGTATTTTCATATATCAAACAAGTGGCCCTGCTCCTTTTTAACAGAGTCATATTTTGAAGCTCCTTTTTAATTCAATCATATTTTAAAGCAGCCATATTTGATATACCAACACTATGTTACCACAGACATCTCAGTCCTCAATACTATGAAAGAAGCAGGAAATCTAGCACTAAATAGCCTCTTTTTCATCTTGCACACTGAACATCTGCAAAATGTGTGGTTGAAGCACAGGGTGGCAAAAGTGTCATTAATATTGAACCATGAAGCAGCAGGATCAAGGTAAAACACACTTTCTCCTCTTGCTTCATCAATGCTGAGGTACAATAGAGGACAGAACAGAGGCCCAGGACCAGTCCTTGAGGCACACCTAGCCCCGTCAGGTTTTTAGGATATCCACAATGAATATGCATGAGATAGATTTACATATCAAGGAGGCAGTGCATGCAAATCTATCTCATGGCTATTCATTGTGGATACCCTGAAAACCTGATGGGACTAGGTGTGCCTGAAGGACTGGGTTGAGAAGCACTGCCCTAGGCAAACCTTCAGTCATGTGCCCCCTCAACCTACACCTAACTAAACTTTATGCATCTTGGCTTTCCCAGCAATCATGATTACCCCAACACTACCTCTCCCAGAATAATCTGAGAAAAATGGGCTATTTGAAAATAGTTCCCCCCATCCCCCAATTACATAGATCCTGTTTCTTTGAGTTAGTGTGATTATCAGGACCTATTGTTTTGTTTTCCTTGCAGCTACTCTTTGGCTTCCATTAGAGCAGTGTTTCCCAAGTCCAGTCCTGGAGTACCCCGTGCCAGTCAGGTTTTCAGGATATCCACAATGAATATGCATGAAAGAGGTTTGCATACAATGGAGGCAGTGTATGCAAATCAAGTTCATGCTTATTCATTGTGCATATCCAGAAGTTTCATGCTCTTCCTCATTGGACTTAAGTGAGAATGATTCTGGTGCATCAGGAACCAGCAGTCCTTCTCTGTGGGGTACTGAGTGTATAGCTTCCTGTTCCTGTTCAAACAATGATGAAGATTGGTTGCAAAAGTGTTGCAACATAAGTGTGGTGCCCAGCTCTTGTCCTCATCTCCAATTTTACAGCAAAAATAAAGATGGATGTCTTTCTTAACCACAGCGGTTATATTTCGCTTCTGTGATGCAAAGGTCTCTACATCACAAACAGCAGACAATAGCTGCATTGTTCAAAAAAGTGTGCAGTAGCTCTTTAGCTAAAGAAATATGTGTCCCTTTGCAAAAATCAAACACTGACAAGTAAGAGAGCATAACACTATCTCCCGGATTCTATATATGAAAACTGGATTTGCACACACTCCTGAGATGTGTGCACAGATTAATTGGTTAATGAGCCAGTTAACATCAATAATTGGGTGCTAACAACCAATTACAGAAGTTAATTGGCACCCATCAAAATTTGTGCACACATCTGGCTGCATGATATTCTAGAAGGTCCAAGGAAACAATGAGCTTTTACTCGGAGTTCAGAAGTTCGTGTGATTTTGTGACTGCCTTGGCACGCAGTGCGCTTTGTTAGTTGCTTCCACAGATATCTTTGATTGTTTTGATGCACAGTGCACTTTGTTTGTTGCTTTTTTTGTACTGACTACAGATATTATTTCAAGTGGACGATTCAGTACAAAGAGACTCCTGCTGCAGGCCTTGTCAGCCAAAACACAACTGTGTTGAGTCTCGTTTGTTCCACAATAAAACTTTTAGACCATCTGAAGCATCATCTGCTTATTCTTAACATCATCTTCGCTGTTGTGTTACATATTTCCTATCCTGCGAGGATTTGTTTCTTCTGTGTATATAGCGGCCTAACTCTACTAGCACATAACTCAAAAGGAGGCATGGTCATGGGCGTTCAGAATACTGCCTAAGCATGCCTAACTTGGGCACCAGCATTTACACCAGGTTTCAGCAGGCGTCAGCTCTAGTGCCCAAAGCTAGGCACAGAGATCGGCGCTAAGTGAGAATCTGCACCTTTTATAGAATCATGCTTAGTGCTGATTTTTGAGCGCCATTTATAGAACTTCCCCCAATAAATTGTTGTAAAATGATGACATGAATCTATAGTATTTGTTCCCTTATTGTTCAATAAAATGTTTAAACATAGAATTTCCCCCAATATGAGCTCTGGAGTTGACAATTTGTTCAGCAGAGTGATGTAAGCTGAGTTATAGTTGCAACATCCATGATTTCTACAAATAGCACAAAGCAATTCATATCACATATGACAATGCAATCATTCATTGTTTTGCTTAAAAAGCAAGTACTGTCCAAAACTGGTCATAGATTTATTCACAGATGCAGATGTAGTTTAGTCATTTCCAGTTTAAACTGAGATCCTTTCCCTTTATAACTCACTTAGCTTCCTCCGCTCGCACAGACGTATATTCTGACCCAGTAGCATATCTCGAAAACTAGAACCAATCAACAGTAGTTTTAAGCATCATTTTTGTTCTCAATGATCCGTAATTAGCAAAGTTTAACTGCATATATTTTGTAAGCATTTTGGCTGTAGCTCATTGATACTTGCAAGAATGCTCATTTGTTTGCCGGCACATGCAGTAGAAGCAAAAGTTTTAGAAATATACATGTGGGAAATATCAAGAGAAGAAATTCTGCAATGTACACATGTAGTTGGTATTTCCTACCTTACACAAGTATGTCAGCCATTTTGCAAACCTATATTTGTAAATATAAGTCACAATTTAATTTATTTTCAGTTTGGAGGGCGAAAATAAACTCGTTCACTCCTGTACATGGCTGCCTGAAAAAAAGCACTTTTTAATCCTGTATGTTTCATAGAATGGCTGTAAATCCCCATGTGGAAATTAGGTCCTACAAGTACATTCCCTTTATAAAATGAGGAACACATGTAGATTGTTGATCTGCTCAAACCATGCCCCTAACATGCCTTCTTGCAATTGTGATGTATTTTGGACATCCAGGTGGTAACTGGCACCTTTTGTAAAATCACCATTTCCATATACATTTGCAAATAAGGCTTCTAGCATCACCCCTTCGATGTTCTTTAGAAACAGGGTAGGTTAATTTAATTGCCAAATGAGCCAATTAGTGCCAATTGGATGCTAACAACCAATTATTGGTGCTAAATGACATTAACTTAAATTTATATGCACATGTTTAGGTGCCAGGAACCACACATGATCTGAAAAAGGGATGTGGCCATGGGAGGGACATGGGCAGATCAGAGGCATTCCTGGAATTTACATGCAGTGTTGAATAAGGGAGAGCTGTGCCTAATTTAGGCACCAAAATTTACACTAGGTTTCAGTTGGTGTAAATCTTTGCACCCATAATTGGGTACAGATCCCGGCACCAAATGCTATTTTATAAACAGCACCCAACTCTGAGCGCCATTTATAGAATAGCGCTTAGCGTTTTTTTTTTTATCAGCGCTGATTTTTCGGTACCATATATAGAACTTAGTCCTAAATGGATTAGTCCACTTAAATGCGTTCACTAATACAGTTTGTGGTCATCTCTATATGCCAGAGTTATGTTAATGTGAAATTTATGCTTTGAAAAATCCATCCTACAAGACCTGTTAGGGAAAACAATTCTGCAGAGAATGTAACTAGTGAAGCATGTCTGCTCTTTGCCATGGCTGAGGAGTTTTGAAAAGAATGCATAAATACTAATGGCAAACACAACTCCTGTAGCTGCTGGAAAAGTGTGGTTACTATGTTAGTCCACCTTAAAGGTAATAAATAGAAATAATACAAAATTTTTAAACAAGATAATACCTTTTTTATTGGACTAACTTAATACAGTTTTGACTAGCTTTCAATGCCTTCAGATCAGAAATGAGCAAAAGATGACAAATATCAGAATATATATTTTATTTTATTACATTTGTACCCCGCGCTTTCCCACTCATGGCAGGCTCAATGCGGTAGGCAATGGAGGGTTAAGTGACTTGCCCAGAGTCCCTGTGCCGGGAATCGAACTCAGTTCCTCAGTTCCCCAGGACCAAAGTCCACCACCCTAACCACTAGGCTACTCCTCCACGTGGAAGTATTCCAATAGTAGTCTCACAGGGAAAGGTAGGGGTGGGGGTGGGATAGGGTGAGAAACAAGGAGAGGTGGAAGGGTGATCAGTACATAAGTATTGCCATACTGGGAAAGACCAAAGGTCCATCAAGCCCAGCATCCTGTTTCCAACAGTGGCCAATCCAGGTCACAAATACCTGGCAAGATCCCAAAAAAGTACAAAATATTTTATACTGTTTATCCAAGAAATAGTGGATTTCCCCCAAGTCCATTTAATAATGGTCTATGGACTTTTCCTTTAGAAAGCCGTCCAAACCTTTTTAAAACTCCGCTAAGCTAACCGCCGCCTTTACCACATTCTCTGGCAACCAATTCCAGAGTTTAATTACACGTTGAGTGAAGAAAAATTTTCTCAGATTAGTTTTAAATTTACTACATTGTAGCTTCATCGCATGCCCCCTAGTCCTAGTATTTTTTATAAAGCGTAAACAGATGCTTCACATCTACCTGTTCAACTCCACTCATTATTTTATAGACCTCTATCATATCTCCCCTCAGCCACCTTTTCTCCAAGCTGAAGAACCCTAGCCACTTTAGCCTTTCCTCATAGGGAAGTCGTCCCATCCCCTTTATCATTTTCGTCGCCCTTCTCTGTACCTTTTCTAATTCCACTATATCTTTTTTGAGATGCGGTGACCAGAATTGAACACAGTATTCGAGGTGAGGTCGCACCATGGAGCGATACAAAGGCATTATAACATCTTCATTTTTGTTTTCCATTCCTTTCCTAATAACACCTAACATTCTATTTGCTTTCTTAGCTGCAGCAGCAAACTGAGCAGAAGGTTTCAATGTATCAATCGACAACGACACCTAGATCTCTTTCTTGGTCCGTGACTCCTAACATGGAACCTTGCATGACAGAGGGGCATAATCGAACTGCGGCAGCCATCTATATGGCCGTTGCCGCAAAGAGCAGTCCCAAACCGTATTATCAAAAAAGATGGCCGCCCATCTTTTGTTTCTATAATATGGTTGGGGCCGGCCAAATGTCAGAGATGGCCGGGTTTGAGATGGCCGGCATCGTTTTTCACCGCTAATGGAAACTAATGCCAGCGATCTCAAACCCGGCCAAATCCAAGGCATTTGGTCGTGGGAGGAGCCAGCATTTGTAATGCACTGGGTCCCCCTCACATGCCAGGACACCAACCGGGCACCCTAGGGGGCACTTCTAAAAATTAAAAAAATAAATAAAAATAGCTCCCAGGTGCATAGCTCCCTTACCTTGGGTGCTGAGCCCCCCAAATCCCCCCCACTCCCCACAACTCTACACCATTACCATAGCCTTTATGGATGAAGGGGGGCACCTACATGTGGGTACAGTGGGTTTACCTGCCTGAAGTGCACTGCACCCACTAAATACTGCTCCAGGGACCTGCATACTGCTGTCAGGGAGCTGGGTATGACATTTGAGGCTGGCAAAAAAAAAAAAAAAATATATATATATATATATATTTTTTTTTTTTTGGGTGGGAGGGGGTTGGTGACCACTGGGGGAGTAAGGGGAGGTCATCCCCGATTCCCTCCGGTGGTCATTTGGTTAGTTGGGGCACCTTTTTGAAGCTTGGTCGTGAAAAAAAGGGACCAAGTGAATCCGGCGAAATGCTCGTCAGGGCCGGCTTTCTTTTTTCCATTGTCGGCCAAAATCAGCTTTCGATTATACCGATTTGGCCGGGTTCAGGAGAATGCTGGCCATCTCCCGATTTGTGTTGGAAGATGGCCGGCGATCTCCTTCAAAAATAAGCTGGATAGCTATAATTTGGGTTCCTCTTTCCCACAGGCATCACTGGGGCAACATTCGCACCATCAATTGCTAATCTATACATGTCTGATTTTGAGAAAGAATGGATTGCCCACTGTCCTTTTCAGGATGCCATTATGAAGTGGTGGAGATATATTGACAACATTTTTATGTTGTGGAGTGGTACAATACAAGACCTAGTGAATTTTATGAAATGGATAAATAGCTGTAATGAAGATATCCAATTCACTGTACAGCACTCTTATGAATGAATCAATTATTTGGATGTTGATGTGCAAATTCATCAAAACAGTTTTGTAACCAAAGTTTATAAAAAACACACTGATAGAAATACATTTTTGCATATTTCCAGCTGCCACCCAAAACAATTGAAGAATAGCCTTCCATTCTCACAAATGTTAAGATTGAGACGTATATGCACTGAAATGCATACCTTTAAATCACAAGCCCAGAATTAGATGAACGATTTGGCCAAGAGAGGATATTCTAACACAGCTCTCAAAAGAGCCTACCATAGAGCCAAATACAATAACAGGGAACTACTTCTGTCAAGCACCACCAAGAATAAAATCAATGATAACATATTCACTATGGTGATGCAGTACAATGAAGCTAGTCCACATCTAGCTCAGATTGTCAGGAACAGATGGGAGATTATGCAAACCACTCCTGCACTCAGAAACGTCAACTTACGTATTGCCTTTTCAAGATGTAGCAACATCAAAGAGATGATTAGCCCTGCAGATTTGGAACGTCACAAAAAACATGTTAATAAAATTCATGGTCATTTCAAATGTGGACTTTGTCAAATTTGTCCCATTACCAAACAGATCAGTTTGTCAATCACAGTACAAATAAGACTTACAATTTATGTCATTTTACAAATTGCTTGTCTGATCACGTTGTTTATGCGATCAGCTATTCCTGAATAAAACATATATAGGGATGACCACTAGAGCCCTTAAGATCAGAATTCTTGAGCACAGGTCCAATATTTGCAGACAGGTTCGCAAGGAACTATTAGTAGAACACTGCTTGTCAAAAAATCATAGGTTCGAGGATTTGCAATGCTGTGCGATTGACAAAATTGATTCATCAAACAGAGGAGGGGATCGTAAGCTGAAACTACAAAGGAAAGAAGCCAAATGGATTTTCAATCTAAATACATTAGAACCAAATGGTTTAAACAGCTGCATTAATTTGGCACGTTTTTTTTTACTAAGTATCTCATTAGCATTTTTTCTAAATTGATGAGCTTACTTAAACCAAATGTGCAAGTGATGACGCCGAGACGCCATTTTAGACTTTGAGCGTTTCCATTTTGAAGTGTGTATCCATGGGTGACTTTAAATGTAATAAAGACAAATAATATAAAATAAAAAAATATATATATACTACGTTTCTATTGGTTAAGCACCTTGCTAGTATTTACCCAGGTATGTGCACACATTCACACTTAAGTGCTAGCTGAACATGCTAAATAGTAGTAGTAGTAGTAACATACATACATGTGGGTGTCTACATTATAGAATTGCCTTTTATATGAAGAAAATATTTCTATTTGGGTTCTTTTTATCCTAAAAAGGAGTAGGGTAGGACAATGGAAATCCACAAAAAGCCAAAAGGAAGTCTCACGGTTCAAAACAAGAAGTTTATTGATAAAAACACCACGATGTCACAAATTCAAGGAGAAAGTGAGCAGTTGGGCCGCTGCTGGAATCTGGCTAGCAGTACGCGAATCACCCGGGCTAGGACTGATACTAGGCAATGCAGGCTCAGACTGGAGACAGACAAGGCTGGAGCTGGAAAGCTGGACTGGAGCTTTTAAACTGTACTGAAACTGGAAAGCTGAACTGGAGCTTGTAAGCAAGGCTGGATTTTCTGGAACTCGAAAGCAGGACTTGGCTGGAGCAGGAATCAGAAATAAAGCAGGCTTGGCTGGAGCAGGACCAGTAACTGAGCTTGACTGTAGCAGAAACAGAGCAGGGCTGGAACTAGAAAGAACGAGGAGGTTCAGAAACAGAACACTGGAGCTAGAAAACAAGGGAAGAACTGGAGCTAAAATATAAGGCAGGAGCAACTAAGGCAAGGCTAGAGGCAAAGCAAGAACATACTGAGGCAAGGCAAGAGACAAAAGCAGGTACAAACTGAAACATGGCTAAGACACAACTGGAAATCAGGCAAGAGACAAAGGAACAGACTGGAAGCAAGGCAAGATACACAAGTTTGAATGTCCAAATATTCCTTATGAGAGCCCTCACTGCTGATGTCATGGCTTCAGGAATGGGGCTTGAAACACACCGAATACCAGAGTGAGACTTGGAGCACACAGGAAATGAGTGCATGGCCACAGCCATGACACACAAATTGAACAGACCCGACATGGAGCTGTATTTTGGTGAAGGTCACCTGCATCAAAGGTCACATAATCTTATAGAATACTGTCAAATCGATTGGTGTTTTACTATAAAAAATGGCTTTATGTGCCATTCTAAATCTTATCCACTACAATGCCGAAGAGCTGCCTTTCCAATGATGTAAAAGCTTTACATAAGTACATAAGTATTGCCATACTGGGCAAGACCAAAGGTCCATCGAGCCCAGCATCCTGTTTCCAACAGTGGCCAATCCAGGGCACAAATACCCGGCAAGATCCCCAAAATGTACAAAACATTTTATACTGCTTATCCCAGAAATAGTGGATATTCCCCAAGTCCATTTAATAACGGTCTGTGGACTTTTCCTTTAGGAAGCCATCCAAATCTTTTTTAAACTCTGCTAAGCTAACCACCTTTACCACATTCTCTGGCAACGAATTCCAGAGTTTAATTACATGTTGAGTGAAGAAAAATTCTCTCAGATTCGTTTTAAATTTACTACATTGTAGCTTCATCGCATGCCCCCTAGTCCTAGTATTTTTGGAAAGCGTGAACAGACGCTTCACATCTACCCGTTCAACTCCACTCATTATTTTATAGATCTCTATCATATCGCCCCTCAGCTGCCTTTTCTCCAAGCTGAAGAGCCCTAGCCGCTTTAGCATTTCCTCATAGGGAAGTCGTCCCATCCCCGTTATCATTTTCGTCGCCCTTCTCTGCATCATTGGAAAGGCAGCTCTTTTCCACTGTACTACCACACTCATCTCTCCTTTTGGATCTTCATCTACGTAGGGCATTTCTTCTGGTTCTGACAGCTGAGTTTCTTTTATTCTAGCCAGACTCATAAATCCCGATCTCCCTCAAATTTGGATATGTACATGACAACAGTATTTTATTTTTTTTTAGAATGCTCTGAATCAGACTCACATCAAACTGTCTCATGCAGGCAATGCAATGGTCATAACAACGTAAGAATAGCCACACTGGGTCAGACCAATGGTCCATCTAGCCCAGTATCCTGTTTCCAATAGCAGCCAAACCAGGTCACAAGTACCTGGCAGAAACCCAAATAGTAGCAACATTCCATGTTACCAATGCTGTTTTTCATGGCTGCGACTCCCTCTCTGGCATCTGTGAACATATAATACAATGAGAGGAGATCATAGTCAGGCTCCAGATACTGCAGGCACCAGCTATGCATATCTGTAATGGATATGGTCCTGTTGCACTTGGAAGCACTACAGATCTTCTTTTAAGACATACTGTCTGGAAAAATAGATGTAGGGAAATCAAACCACTTGATGAAAATTGCTGCTCGAGACCAAGAGGCCTACACCAAGCTGGGGACAAAAATAAAGGAAACTTGTAAGTGACTAATACCTAACTAGAGACAGCCACTAGAACAGTACCACATGATGGTGATAGAACTTACTCTAATTTTCACTTTTATAAAATTGAACTTGTTTGAAGACAGCCCAATGAAAACACAAGTCTAATCAAAACAAAAAGGGCTAACAAGATCTTGAGTTGACAGTGGCAGGAAAAGAGGCATACATGCATTGCTGAAGTAGTCTCAAAAGCTGTGCTTCAATGCTGGGAAAAAAGTTCCCAGACAGGGCTCCATCAAATGACATCATCCATGTGGAGATTTCAATATCCTGCTTGTCCTCAGAGAAAAATACAGAAATGTTTATAAAGAAGAGAGGAGTCCCAAGACATAGCTAAGGGCAAACCTTTAGAAAGACAAAAACTTTTAGATGTATTTTAAGGCAAAAAGAAAGAAGATAAGACAAACAGATTTTAATCACCACTTCAGACTACAAGAACCACAGACTAAAAGGTCTGCCTGTTTAGCATCAAACTCTAAAATGCTATTTGTTATTCACTATGTGATCATCAGCAATTCTGGTACTTGTTGAATACTCAAATAGTCTATAGGCTCTTTGGGTGACAGCACAGACGGAAACAGAAAATAACTGCAGAAAGAAACAAAATTGCCTATCCAATCTGCCCACCCAAACCAACAGCTCAGTCTCTTCAACATCTTCTGTTCCACGCTGTCTACTACTCTTTCTGTAAAGTAATATATCCTTCGAAAATTGGGTATGCTCCTTTCTACCCTCATCCTTTTTACCCCCCCCCCCCACCCCCTTAGGTTCCAGGGCCTCCTTCCCATTGAAAAAAGGCACAACTACTATGTATTTATACCTTAGAGGTATTTAAATCTCTCTATTTCCCCTTTCCCATTGCATCTCTATAACTATAAAACAAAGTAGCGTGTACTACAAGTATAACAAAATCATAAGCCAGCTGTTTAATTCTGTATTAGTAATCATTTGACATGGGCCAGCTTAACAACCAAGTCTTAAACATTATCTACAGTAAGATTGGAAATTCTACCATATTGATGTCCTATCCTTTTATTGTAGTATAACCAACAATGTCAAATACTGAATTCAAAGAATGCATTAGAAAAATGGTTGCATTTGTCCAATATATGGAATGTTTCCCTCTAAAACAGAATACAGTTATAGTAGTAACTTCTATTTACATGTTAGCTTTCAAAATATTAAACATATACAAATGTAGCCAAAGCTAGACCATCACATCTTCCAGCTGAATCCATAACACTCACGTGAGCTGCACAGAACTGCCAAACATAATCCCATACTGGCTGATATTCAAAGGAAGTTATATATTTACTGGCTGCTGGTGAACACAAAATCTCTAGTTGTGGCTATTCTGTCCCTGTACAAACGGCATCAAGCCAAACATCTGTCTGAATGACATGATATTGTTCGTACAGTGAAAGGCTGGGTGTGGGGCAGAATGACGGCACACTTTTGAATTAGATAGTTGCTGAATATTGCCACTATCTGCGTAAGTTAAAAGTTATGGGGTTGATATTCAGCTGTTGGTACTCAGCCCGTAAATTCAATGCCAGGCTTTGGCATTGAATTTCTGGGTTTGCGGAGCTGGTTAAAACATAGCCAGTTAAATGCGATCTTCAGCACTTAACCAGCTATGGGGCACTGCATAAAGATGGGACTGACTTTTATGCAGTTCTTTTTATGTGGATACCTTGGCTGGCTAAGTCGACCAGCCAAGTGCCAATTCTACCCCATGGGACACCCCAAAATAGCTGGTTTTGAGCTGGGCACTAACTGAACATTTTCAGTGGCACCAACTGATTAAGTGCCGCTGAAAATGAGCAGTTAGCTCCAAACAGGTGATTTAACTGGCCAGTTAAATCCTTTGAATACTGACCCCTCTATGTTTAGTTTTAGGCCTGTGGCAGCACAGCGGCTGTAAAATACATATATTCAGTACCACAGACTGTGCAAATAATGATAAATATATGTATTAATTTAAATGCCAGCGCTTAAACTGATATGGTTGTCACCGCCAACACTGAATGTCAACCCCATAAGATTTTATCATCTGTATTAAAAAATAAATACAGTCAAGAAAAGTGTCTTTTAGAAATAAGCTTACTGAACAGAACTGCGGAGTCAGTGCTGCTGGCAAAACATGTTTTCTTCCCACAACACGATGCATCAACTCGTTTAAAAAACATCCACCGATACCAGACAAGCCACTGCCATTAAAATCTATAATTGGATGGAAGACAGAGTAGTCCTCAAATTGTGGATAAACTGTGCAGTTCACAAAAATGTCAAAGGGTAAAGCCGATCTCTACCATAATTTCACAGTTCTAGAAGTGTAGAGCAAGTTGTGAGTATTACTTATTTCAACAGGAAAATGTGTTTACAATAATCTCAGTAATAGTGCATTAATATTTTTTTAAACACAGTGACTGGATAAACTGTCACGATGAGAACCAAAATTTGATCATCACTGCTGAGATTAATCCAGGATTAAAACATTTTCTAGTACATTAGATCAACTTCTAATTCACAGTAACTTTCTGAAAGATTAAGATTCCATGAAACCGGGCACAAATATTTTTTGGGACATGATTTGATGGGGCAATTGGTGCTTAGGGAATAAAGACGATCGATGTGAAATCGACACCATTGTTCAGTGCTAGCTAGTTGCCTTTATCACAAGCCATTTATAAATCAGGCTCGGAGTATACCAAAAATAGTCCAGTATACATGACCACTACTTTCATAGCTCATTGTGCTGAAGACCTCCCCGAGAGATTCTGCTTGTTAGATCTTGCAGGTGTTTCTTTACCTATACAAAAACAGATACACAGTCAGCGGAAAACATTTAAAAACTTGAAAACATTATAAAATAGGAAAGGAAAATTAACCTAAAAAGGCATTGAAGCCCTATGGATTTTTATTTGGCAGAAAAAATGTATAAAGTAGGTTAGGAAGTTAACATGCAAATTGCTACTACCCATGCGCAGTATGTGATTTTGCATTATTTCATGATTAGTGAGTGCTAATTCATGTATTAAGAGAATTTTGTGTTAGGGGTGGTAACTAAGTGAGACATGGGCAGAGAGTGAGCACGGAGAGCAAACTGCAGATAACACATATGCCCTGCACTTAATAGGAGGTGCTAACTACCGGATTCTGTATAGCGCCCCTAAAGATCTGCAGCGAAATCCAGGCATATTCTATAACAACGTGTGTAACTTAATTGGCTTAACAAGCTAATCAGCATTGATAACAGCACTTAAGCATTAATTGGCAATAATTAGAATTTACATACACAACTTGCTAAGTGTATTCTGTAATGAACTGAACCTAAATTCAAATGTGCGCAGTTCAAAAGGAGCGTGGATATGGGCATTCTCAAATTTACACGTGTAGTTATAGAATATAGCCCAGTGTGAGTAAATCTACGTGCCAGGCTTTATGCCACATTTTCATTGGCATAAATAGAGGCGATAGTTTTAGATGCTGGGATTTCAACTACGCGTATTCTATATACTGCGCCTAAATCTAGGTGTCGCTTATAGAATATGCTTAGCCGAAAATGTTTACTGCGTGGATTTTTTAGGCGCCTTATATAGAATCTGGTCCTAAGTGTCTCCATGCTGATTGTGCCCAGACTACTGCACCCTAATAGACATTTTAGCATGTGAACAGCAAAGGGACATGCTGGGCACACTGCCAGTATTTGTCGTGTTACACTTGCACATATCACATATTAAGGTTTTGCGTTAAGGCGTGGTAACCACAAAATCTAACATGCTATAATAAATGAGCCCTATAGTTTTGTTTTTTTTAAACAAACAATACAAAAATGGACCTAGTACAATGGTTGGTACACTGACACAGGTGCTATTTCTAATAATAAAGTCAAAAAGACCAGACATGCATAAATACTTGTCATTTTGGCTATTTCTAAAGTGTATTGATGGAACACTTTTGAAAAGTTAAAAAGCTTCTTCTTTCAACCCATATTTGCCATTTATAAATAAAATATTGATGGAACACTTTTGAAAAGTTAAAAAGCTTCTTCTTTCAACCCATATTTGCCATTTATAAATAAAATGTTTAATATTTGGCATTGTGTTTTTGAATGCTTGTAGCTGAGAAAAACCCCACAATCAATCAACAAACATGACATGGTATAAAAACAGCTCGACATACCTCCTAGTTAATTATGCAGTCATTTTGCATTGCTCTTATGTGTATTTTTCTCTTTCTAGATATTAATATTTTGTTTTCTAAGGATAGTAAAACTCTCCACTGGAAGTGATAGGATACGTTTCCTTTATCTTATGGTACATGTATCTAAATACATACATGTGGAAGGGCATTTTTGATATGACATCTAAATCTGATTTTGGACATTTTGCTGAAAACGTCCAAAAATCAAGTGGCGAGCATAGCGATTTTCGAACCAGAAAAATGTTTACCTTTTTGTTTCAAAACTGGTTATTTGCTGGATGTTTTTGTGCATCTATCTTTTTGGACCATTTTAAGTTCAAGGGAAAAACGCACAAAAACCAGACATTGGGATGTATGGAAAGCCAGAATTCTTAGTAGACTGACCATATATACATCCCAGCAGAGCAATGGGCACCCTAGCTGGCACTGCAGTGGACTTGACATAAAAGCTCCCAGGTACACATCTCACCGTTACCCCCTTATATTATACTAGCCGTTTAGCCCGTTAAAATGGGCGAGATTTTTATTTTGCAAAATTCCTCTGTCCCCTGCCCTCTCCCCTCCATCCATGTGCATTCTCCTTCCTGTCTTCCCTCTCCTCCATCCATGTCCAGCACTTCTCCTGCCCTCCCCTCCATCCATCCATCTATGTCCATTAGCTCTCCTCTCTCCCCTGCCCTCCCCACCCATGGCCAGAGATTCTCTTTAACCCCATGTCCTCCCCTCTCATTCTTACCCCCTGTCCTCCCCTGCCATTCACATCCAGTTGTTTTCCTCTATTCCCTTCCCTCTCCTGTGTCCCCTCCCCTCCATCCATCCATGTGCATCTTCCTGTCTTCCCTCACCTGCATCCATGTCCAGCATTTCTCCTTCCCTCCTCCCCCCCCCCCGAGGTCACCGCCGCCCCTCCTCCTCCCGAGGTCGCCGCTACCGCCCCTCCCCCCCCAGGGTCGCTGCCGGCCCCCCTCCACCCGGGGGCTCTCCTCTCAATTGAGCTTACAGCGCCTCACCTCCGAAACCGCAGCAGGCAGATCGCCTCCCGTTGGCCTTCCTTCCCTGCCTGTGTCCCTCGTGTGACGTAACTTCGGCGAGGGCGGGACACAGGCAGGGAAGGAAGGCCGACGGGAGGCGATCTGTCTGCTGCGGTTTCGGTGCTGTAAGTTCAATGGAGAGGAGAAGGCCCGGCCTGGGTGGAGGGGGTGCCGGCGGCGACCTCAGCGGTTCCCTCCTTCCCCTTCCGTGTTCCAGGTCCACTCCTCAGCGCATCGTTTCTTTCCCTCTCTGTTCCGTCCTCTGACGTCATCACGTCTTGACGCGGGGACGGGACAGAGAGGGAAGTCTCTACTGCGCATTTGCGGGTGAGTCGGTCACTTGCCATTTATATGTTTGATGGTGAACCCTCCAAAAACCTACTGTACCCATGTACATCACTACAACAGCCCTTATGTCTGCAGGTGTCACCTATATGTGGGTACAGTAGGTTTTTTGTGGGTTTTGGACGGCTCACACTTCCCACCACCGACCACTAGGCTACTCCAGGGAACTGCTTGGTGCTCTAATAGGCCTGGACATAACATCTGAAGCTGTCACACAGCCTGGTATGTACTGGCTTTTTCACATCTTTGGAGGGTGGGAGAGGGTCAGTGACCACTGGTGGAGTAAAAGGGGGGGGGGGGGGGTCATGCCTTAATCCCTCCAGTGGTTATTCAACGTTTTGTGACTTGGTTGAGATTAAAACAGGTCTAGAACAAAACACTGAATTTTTAGCCTTCGATGTTTTTGCTTTGTTCCATTATGGCAGAAACAAGTCCAAGCATTGGGAGTCCCGAAATCCCACCCCTGACACACTGCAAATGAACTACATAGAAAAACATCTTAAAAATGGGATTCAAAAACAGCGATTTGGACGTTTCAGCAAAAAAAAAAGTTATCTGCCACTTTGTGCTGCTTTTTGGATGTTTTCTCTTTCGAAAATGAGTCCCATCATTGTTTTTTTTAAAATAATAAAGGGTTTGTGTTTAATAAAATTTAATTACGCAAAATAAGAAGTTTCCTATAAGTAAAGTTATTCAGTCCAAGAAAGCACATTTGCCTTATCCTTTTCTCAGAATGAAAAATTAGTATGGCAGAAAGTTAATTTTATTATTTAAGCTACATACAGTGGGGGAAATAAGTATTTGATCCCTTGCTGATTTTGTAAGTGTGCCCACTGACAAAGACATGAGCAGCCCATAATTGAAGGGTAGGTTATTGGTAACAGTGAGAGATAGCACATCACAAATTAAATCCGGAAAATCACATTGTGGAAAGTATATGAATTTATTTGCATTCTGCAGAGGGAAATAAGTATTTGATCCCTCTGGCAAACAAGACCTAATACTTGGTGGCAAAACCCTTGTTGGCAAGCACAGCGGTCAGACGTCTTCTGTAGTTGATGATGAGGTTTGCACACATGTCAGGAGGAATTTTGGTCCACTCCTCTTTGCAGATCATCTCTAAATCATTAAGAGTTCTGGGCTGTCGCTTGGCAACTCGCAGCTTCAGCTCCCTCCATAAGTTTTCAATGGATTAAGGTCTGGTGACTGGCTAGGCCACTCCATGACCCTAATGTGCTTCTTCCTGAGCCACTCCTTTGTTGCCTTGGCTGTATGTTTTGGGTCATTGTCGTGCTGGAAGACCCAGCCACGACCCATTTTTAAGGCCCTGGCGGAGGGAAGGAGGTTGTCACTCAGAATTGTACGGTACATGGCCCCATCCATTCTCCCATTGATGCGGTGAAGTAGTCCTGTGCCCTTAGCAGAGAAACACCCCCAAAACATAACATTTCCACCTCCATGCTTGACAGTGGGGACGGTGTTCTTTGGGTCATAGGCAGCATTTCTCTTCCTCCAAACACGGCGAGTTGAGTTCATGCCAAAGAGCTCAATTTTTGTCTCATCTGACCACAGCACCTTCTCCCAATCACTCTCGGCATCATCCAGGTGTTCACTGGCAAACTTCAGACGGGCCGTCACATGTGCCTTCCGGAGCAGGGGGACCTTGCGGGCACTGCAGGATTGCAATCCGTTATGTCGTAATGTGTTACCAATGGTTTTCGTGGTGACAGTGGTCCCAGCTGCCTTGAGATCATTGACAAGTTCCCCCCTTGTAGTTGTAGGCTGATTTCTAACCTTCCTCATGATCAAGGATACCCCACGAGGTGAGATTTTGCGTGGAGCCCCAGATCTTTGTCGATTGACAGTCATTTTGTACTTCTTCCATTTTCTTACTATGGCACCAACAGTTGTCTCCTTCTCGCCCAGCGTCTTACTGATGGTTTTGTAGCCCATTCCAGCCTTGTGCAGGTGTATGATCTTGTCCCTGACATCCTTAGACAGCTCCTTGCTCTTGGCCATTTTGTAGAGGTTAGAGTCTGACTGATTCACTGAGTCTGTGGACAGGTGTCTTTCATACAGGTGACCATTGCCGACAGCTGTCTGTCATGCAGGTAACGAGTTGATTGGAGCATCTACCTGGTCTGTAGGGGCCAGATCTCTTACTGGTTGGTGGGGGATCAAATACTTATTTCCCTCTGCAGAATGCAAATAAATTCATATACTTTCCACAATGTGATTTTCCGGATTTAATTTGTGATGTGCTATCTCTCACTGTTACCAATAACCTACCCTTCAATTATGGGCTGCTCATGTCTTTGTCAGTGGGCACACTTACAAAATCAGCAAGGGATCAAATACTTATTTCCCCCACTGTATATCAAACTTGTTGGATTATTTGTAGTAAATAATTAGCAGATTTTAGTACACACAGCTTCAGCTTTAGAAATGTTAATTTCTTTCTTCATCTCTCTCTCATTCACCCCTGAATAATTCACTGCTGAGTCACTTTAAAGTTGAAGTAACAAAACATCTGTTTACTCACAGTTTGTAGTTAGATTATAATCAGACAGGCTTATATATACATATTACTATACATTTGTATTATCAGCTCCTTCCATGTGCTTAGATGGTAATGGATGCTCACACCACCATAGATCCTCTCAGGTTAGGAGAGATCATGAGCTCCATGTGCTCCATGTGCTGCATCTGCTGCATCTGCTGTGTCTAACCCCCACAGGAAGTTACATAGCTGTGTGACCTCTCTAAGTAATTCACATCAGAGGTCACAGAGTAATCACAGAGAAATAATAGGTGACAGGCAATGCATGTAAAATACAATTACATTCCAACAAACCCCTTCTCATGCATAACTGTCATGCAATTATTTATTCATACAAAGTCCAAGCTTTATACGCAGATTCACAAAATGTTCTCTGGGTAACGGTTTGGTCATGATGTCAGCTGTCATCTCACTGGTGTGACAATAGTGTAGACTGATGACCCCTTCTTTCGCCAACTCTCGCACGTTGTGGTATTTCGTTGCGATGTGCTTGGTGCGTGACTGAACCTTGTCATTCTGTGACAGTCGGATGCAGCTCTGATTATCTTCCATTATCTGGATTGGTCTCTTTTCAGCTATTCCAAAATCCAGCAAAAGTTTTTCAATCCACATCAGTTCTCTGCACGCTTCCGATATGGCCACATATTCAGCTTCTGTAGAAGACAAACTCACAATACTTTGTTTATGACTGGCCCATGAAATGTGTACATTTCCATACATAACACATATCCACTTGTGGATTTATAATCAGAATGATCCCCTGCCCAATCTGAATCACAGTAACATATTAGTTTTGGATTACTATTGGCTGAAATCTTTAATTTACAATCAATGGTACCCTTTAAATACCTTACCATCCTTTTAACTGCAGTCCAATCTGATTTGGTAGGTGAGCTGACCCTTCTGCTCAAAATTCCTACTGCATTTGCTATATCAGCCCTGTATGTGGTAGCTAGATATAAAAGCTTACCTATGGCTGATCTATATTGGATGTTATCTGGTAAAGGTTCTCTTACTGTTTCATCCTTCAGAAAATCAGTGATCATGGGAGTGCTTACAACTTGGGCATCTTGCATACCTAAACTTTCAATAAGCTCATTTATTTTCTGCTTCTGGCTTAGAAGATAAGAACCATCATTTTGTTTCTCAATTTCTATACCAAGATAGTATGACACATTACCCAGTTCTTTTATCTCAACATTGAGGTTTAAACATTTTACAATGTCTTTGTACTCTTGCTCACTTTTGCTTGCAATGAGCAGATCATCAACAAAAGCTAAAATGTATGCATATTGTCCATTTGTGCACCTAGTGTACAAGCATTTATCTGCTTCACCTTGCTTAAATCCTAAATTTGTCAATATTTCATGCAATTTATCATTCCAACATTTTGCACTTTGCTTTAATCCATAAAGACCTTTGTTTAATTTACACACTAGCTGTCTTTGTTTTGTATTTATGAAACCTGTTGGCTGTTCCATGTACAAGTCCTCAGTTATATCTCCGTGAAGAAATGCTGTTTTCACATCAATGTGGTTGACTTGCATGCCTTTTGAGACTGCAATGCTCAGAAGTGTTCTTATTGTCGTGTGTTTCACTACAGGTGCAAACACTTCATCAAAATCTTCTCCATATTTTTGAAGATATCCCTTTGCGACTAATCTGGCTTTATACCTTTCCACTTTTCCTTGTGCATTCCTTTTTAACTTGAATACCCATTTGCATCCTATAGCTTTCTTGCCAGGAGGTAATTTTGTAAGAATCCAAGTATTATTTTTATCCAATGCATCAATTTCTTCTTGTGCAGCTTTATGCCATTCAGCAGCTTCTTCTGCTGGCATTTTCTCAATCTCATCCCATGTTAAGGGCTCTTGAGCTTCTGCTGACTTTGTTAAGTAAGACAGTCTTGGGGGTGGAACACCTTTGTTTTCCCTGGATGAGCGTCTGACAACAGGTTGGTCTGACCTTTCCGCATCCTCTATATCTGAGAGTTCTTCTCCAATTGATTCCCCTTCTCCAACTGTACTGTCTTCTTCAATGATCCTTTCTGTGTCTGCTTCCTCTGTCTGTTCCTCGTTAGATACAGATGAGTTGCTTTCAGACATCTGCCTTGGTATGGCATTTATATACACTGGCATGTCTATTATGGTTCTAGTTTCATATTCTGGATGATAAGGCTCATCTGGGATAATCCAGCCTTTATCAACCCTTTTGTTTTCATCAAAATATGTAACATGTCTTATGCCAACAATGCCAGTTTTCAGATTCAAAATTCTATATCCTTTGTGTCCTGGAGCATAGCCAACTAAAATGCCCCTTTCTGTTGTGGAATCCAGCTTATGCCTTCTTTGCTTTGGTATATGAGCATATGCTGTACTTCCAAATGTTCTTATGTGTGACAGGTTTGGCTTCCTACCATGCCATGTCTCATGTGGTGTGCGCTCAGCGCCTTTAGTTGGCATTCTATTTTGTAGGTACACTGCTGTGAGAATTGCTTCCCCCCATAGTCTTTTAGGGAGATTGCTATCTGACAGCATACATCTGGTCATTTCCACAAGTGACCTAAATTTTCTCTCTGCAACAGAATTTTGTTCTGGTGTATAAGCTACTGTTGTGATATGTTGAATGCCTTCTTGTTCTAGAAATGTGCGCATGCTTTGTGAAGTGAACTCACCACCATTGTCGGTCTGAAGAACCTTTGGTTTTCTTTCAAATTTATTGCTCACCATGGCTACGTATTTCTTCAGCATGTCTGTGACTTGACTTTTCTCTTTCAGCAAATAGGCCACACAATATCTAGAGAAATCATCCAAGAATATTAGCACAAATCTGTTATTTCCCAATGATGGGATATTAAACGGTCCACATAAGTCACTGTGTATTAAGTCCAGCACTTTATTACTCCTATTTCCTGTGTATGCAGGAAATGAGGGTCTTACACCTTTTTGAGTAACACAGTCTATGCATTTCTCCATTTTACCAGCATCTGCACTTATCTGAATGCCGGTGGCCAGTTGCTTACTGTAAAGATCCTGGATCACCTTAGAATCACGATGTCCCAGGCGGCGGTGCCAGATTTCCAGACTACATTTACCATCATTCTTCCTTACTTGCGCCATATGTGAGGCTTCACCTGAAATGTTCAGCTTATAAACATCATTATGCATAAAAGCTTCAGCATACACTTCATCATTTTTAGAGATTGTGCACTTACTGTTTTCAAAATGAATCACAAATCCCTTCTTATCTAATGTAGATACACTAAGCATATTGCAAACTGCTTGGGGAATATACAAGACATCACTTACAGGAATTTCTTTAACTTCATTAGACACTTTGCATTTTAAGAATCCAATACCTTTTGCTTGGATCTTAGCAGTCCCTGCGTTTGCAGTTTTAAGAATACCTTCCTCTGGACACATTTCCTGAAAGAAATCCTTACAATTGGTTAAATGGCATGTGCTCCCTGAATCCAAAATCCAAGTACTTTCATTTGAATTATTATTTACCATAGTCAAAGATTTTTCTGCCATTAGAAAGCCCTTTTGTTTATCTTTGTCCTTCATACATTTCCTGGTTTGAAAATTCTTTAGTTCCATTGGCTTAGGTGAGCTAGAGGGAGTGTTTTGTGTTTCCTTACACCATTTAGATACATGTCCCTCCTTTCCACATGAGTAGCAAATCAGCTTGCCCTTGGGTGGAGTTTTCCCATAGCTCCGCCTTCCTCTGTTCTTTGCCAAGAAATTTGTTTCATTTCTCTCTGACTTGCTTTGAGAACACATCTCCTCAGAATCATTTATTATGCATTCCTGCCTTAGTTTTGATGTTGCCTGTTCAAAAGATTGCCCTTCAATGGCCTCATTTACAGACCTAAAAACATCAAACTTCTTTGATAGTGAGGTAAAAAGAAATGCTCTTTTCAATGCATCACACATGGGAATTCCAGAAAGTTCTAGCTTTTGAAATGAAGACATAAGATGCATAATGTGATCATTACATTTACTTTTATCCCTTAATTTGGTTTCATTCAACTCTGCCAACCAAATTGGTTGCTGCTTTGCATATGTAGTTGCATACATAGTTCTCAGCTTACATAAAATGTCCTTTGGTGTATCTTTTCCCTCCACTAATATGGCTTGTTTCTCTGAGAGAGCTTCCAAAAGCATGCACTTCACATAATAGTTTGCATTGTCCCATTCAGCCATATTTTCAGCTGTTCTGTCTTGGTCTAAGCATATATCTAATCTTTTTGCTCGAAGGAGACATATGAATCTTAATTCCCACTGCCGATAATTAAACTCAGTTAATTTAGGCACCTTGAGAGAATAGAAAAATGGTGAATTTCTTCCCTCAGCCATTTTCTTAGCCTTCTGTCTGCTGTGTGGGGGGAGAGAGAGACAGACTGAATCTTTCCTTTAAAACTTAAGAGAAAAATGTGGCCTTTTTTTCTGCCTGGTAATATTTCTCTTCTTTTTCAATTCCTGGACCCTGGGCCCATAACCCTTTTGTTGGATTATTTGTAGTAAATAATTAGCAGATTTTAGTACACACAGCTTCAGCTTTAGAAATGTTAATTTCTTTCTTCATCTCTCTCTCATTCACCCCTGAATAATTCACTGCTGAGTCACTTTAAAGTTGAAGTAACAAAACATCTGTTTACTCACAGTTTGTAGTTAGATTATAATCAGACAGGCTTATATATACATATTACTATACATTTGTATTATCAGCTCCTTCCATGTGCTTAGATGGTAATGGATGCTCACACCACCATAGATCCTCTCAGGTTAGGAGAGATCATGAGCTCCATGTGCTCCATGTGCTGCATCTGCTGCATCTGCTGTGTCTAACCCCCACAGGAAGTTACATAGCTGTGTGACCTCTCTAAGTAATTCACATCAGAGGTCACAGAGTAATCACAGAGAAATAATAGGTGACAGGCAATGCATGTAAAATACAATTACATTCCAACAAAACTAATCATGGGTGAGAAAACACAATGGGCTTTAATGTTACAATTTTGTGTTTTTATACATTTGGCTGTAAACTACTTCAAGTGTTTAAACAATTAAAAAGTGATAAGTTGATAGCTGCTTCACTTGTTTTCATATACTGCTAGGTTCTGAACCAACCCCCCATATCTTTCATTATTAACCACCACACACATGAACACTCACTCCCCTTAATACTTTATTCTGACTCTCTCTAACCATGAGAGACACAGCAGAGGAAAGAAATGACTAACTAGCCCTGTTAAATTACATAAGTGATGTATGAAGTCCCTTTCTTTAGGAAAGGTACCAAAGTGACTGCCTCTGTTAGAGAATGATACAAAGTTTGTCCCCATCCCCGCAAACACAAACTGCACTACACTAGTTCCATCATTTTTGATAAAAGACAAAATTACTCTTTTTGTATGAATGAGATTTTGTACTGTTGTGGGGATGGGGTGGAGATGGGGCAAACTTTGTCCCTGTGTCATTTTCTAACCTCTGTAGCTAAATTCCCTTGTGTGACATTTGACCACTAGGTGCTTTTTTACATAAATACTTACAAGTAACCCTTAAATGAGATAACAAAAGCATACCACAAAGTTATTTGGCTATTTATTTACAACTTTATACAAGGCGTTGGAATTATTCCAGTGACTCAAAACCATTTCAAGTTAAGCAGCGATACGCAGCTGCTTCAACTATGTTTGCTGACACAGCACTACCAGTTAACACTAACGAAAACAAATGAGGCAGCTACATCACAAATTAATCTATTGTCTATTTGAAAAATATGCAGAAAAGATTCCAGAATGGTTGTTCATTAGGATGTAGAGTCGTATGGTTTCATCATTCTTTAATCCTCCTTTCCATTCATGAACATTCATATAAAAGCTTAAGTACAAGTTCTACATGTACCGAGTGTTTATGCTAATTCGAAACCTAAAAGATTAACTACGCTCTATATAACTATATCCACAGAATAGACACATTTTTCCAAATTTCAGGAGATGATTATCTGCTATAGGACAGCCACCTTTTAGACATTTCTTTATAATAAATTCTACACAAACAAATGGATAGCTGTCACAGCTGATTAACACATAACAGATACATGCAGAATAGGGGAGCTATCTAAATGGCTCACACACTTACCCCCAGATTCTATATATAGGGTGAGACTCTATATATGGCTATTAAAAAAAAAAACTGGCGCGGAAATCAATATTATGTGTATTTTATAAGTGGCATCTAGATTTAGGTGAAGTATATAGAATATGCTTAGTTGGTAGGCCGATGAAACAGGCCAAAGCCGCAACCTGAACTTTTATAGAACCCAATTTCAATCCTTTCTGAAGGCTTGCCTGGAGAAATTCTAGGATGTACGCGATCTGAGCAGAGAAGGGAGAAAGTCTGTACTCAGAATACCAGCCCTTGAACGTCCTCCATGTTCTCCCATACACCATGGATGTAGAGGGTTTTCGAGCCTGAAGCAAGGTAGCAATGACCAAATCACAATAACCTTTTCATCTCAACAAGTCCTTTCAATGACCAAGCCATAAGACCAAAGAGGCACAGATCCTCCATAAGCACCGGATCTTGCTTCAGTAGGCCATGTACCTGTGGAAGACAGAGAGGACCCCCATCCAGCAGTTGATTCAGGTCAGCGTACCGTGGCCAATCTGAGGCAACGAGAATTATTTGACCCCGGTGCAATGTGATCCTTTTCAACACACGGCCTACCATGGGCCAAGGAGGGAAGACATATAGTAGATGTGTCTCCGACCAGAGCTACAGTGGGGCATCTATCCCCATCAAGCCCGGTTCTTTCCAACAGCTAAAGAACTTGGGCACTTTGGTATTCCTTTTGGTTGCCATCCAGTCCAGAACAGGAGAACCCCCAACAGTCTGCTAGCAGCTTAAAACCTTGGCAGGATAGAACTATCCATTCTCCTGGGTCCAAGGAGTACCTGTGAGAAAGTCCGCCTCCACATTCAAGGATCCAGCAATGTGAGCTGCCAACAAGCAGAGAGTTTTCTCCACCCAACTCATGAGGGAGACTGCCTCCACCACCATCAGGACCCTGGGCCTGCCTTGACTGAGGAGAAGATGAATTTGTTGAAGATCCTCTCCTATGCTGTGCTGAATAGAATGCCTAGATACTCCAGTGTCTGTGATGGATTTAGTCTGCTCTTCCTGAAATTGATCACCCAACCCAATGACTGTAGAAGACAGACAACTTTGTCCAGTGCCACCATGCTGTCAGAATACGATGACGTACGAATGAGGCAGTTGTTGAGATACAGGTGAACTCCGATTCCCTGGCACCGAAAGGCCACCACTACCACCATAACTTTAATAAATGTTCTTGGTGCTGTGGTGAGATGGAAGAGCAAAGCCCTGAACCAGAAGTGTGGCTTAGCACCGCAAAACACAGAATCCTCTGATGTGGTGGCCATATGGGTATATGCAGGTACACCTCCTTGAGATCGAGGGCGGTTAGAAATTCTCCCACTTGAACCGAGGCTATGACTGCTCTTAGTGTCTCCACATGAAAGAAGCAGTTTAGACCTTTGAGATCTAAGATGGGATGAAAGGTGCCTTACTTCTATGGGACAATGAAGTAGACGTGTCTTGTCTTGTCCTTGTTCAGCCTAGGGAACTGGAACAATGGCCTGGAGCGCCAGCAAGTAATCTATGGTGGCCTGAAGAGAGGAGCGACTGGGCGGGAGAATTCCAACTTGTAACCTTCTGTAAGAATATCCAGAACCAACTGGTCTGATGTGATTTTGGCCCACGCCTCCTGAAACTCCTGAAGACGTCCTCCCACCAGAGAGAGAAAGAGAAGATTAGACCAGCCTCGCATCATTGTGAAGCTCTGGAGACAATAGGCGCTCTAATTGACTGAACAGGAGGACTTCTGGTGTGCCTGAAAGCGAGACTTCTGAACATTTTGCTGACAACTAGGCTGGTACTGTCTGCTGTCTCAAAATCAAGAGTCCCCTGAAGATGGAAGACCAGAGGCTTTTGGCTTATCCTCTGGCAACCACTGTGGCTTAGTTTCTCCCAGTTCTTTCACCAAGTTACTGAGATCCTCCTCAAACAGCCACTTGCCCTGAAATGGCAGTTTAACTAGATGTGACTGATGCTGCATCCGTAGGCCAATGCTACAACCAGAGTTGCCAATGTGCTATAACAGCCAACAACCTGCTGCGTTGCTGACTGCTAATGCAACTTCAGGCATGCTCTTGCTATGAATAAGCTGCACACTGCTGCTTGAAGGCCCAAAGAGGCCATCTCCAAGGTTTGTTTCAGTGAGCCTTCAAGCTTCCTATCCTGTAGGTCTTTGAGGGCAGTGCTCCCTTCCACCTGCAAAGTGGTCTTCTTAGGTACCTCTGTAAAGCACTGGGTTCCACTAGGTACCCCTAGGAAGCAGCAATTTCTTTCTCCTCTGGAAGGAATGGGTAAAGGCGAGCCATGACACTTCCCACTCTCAGCCCCACATTCGGTGAAACCCATTATACTGTAATAAGGTCCTGAATGTCTGGATGCATCAGGAAAGCCTTAGGACCTCTAAGCCCCCTCATGATCAATGAAGATGGAACTCCTGATGCCAAAGCAGAAGTCTCATCAATGGAAAGCACTGCGAATTCCTCAGAAATAAGAGTACTGAGCTCCTCTGTACTACAAATGAACTGCTTTACCTAGCGCGTTAGTTCCATATGTCCTCTCGCGTTCCATTAGATCTGCACAACATCACCTTAACGTTCCAACTTATAAGGAAATAACCATGTACACACCAGACAGCATTTTTTCAGTTCAAGTCCCAGAACTCTGTAACTCCTTGCCAGTTCATCTGAAGCCATGTAGTTCTTTAGCCACTTTTAAAACTGAATTGAAAATGTTCCTTTTTAAGGATGCTTTTTCCATTATTTGAGTAATTCTACTTCAAGATACTGACGATTTTGCTGTGATTTTGGATTACATATGCATATACCTTTTTGTTTTAATCCTCCTTTCTTTCCTATTTATAACTTCCTTTCCTGTCTTGTCAAAATTAATCATGGACTACTTTCTGTATAGATTGTAAGCTGCCTCGATAGTTCTTCCCATAGGCAGGAGAGAAAGTTCTAAATAAACTTGGAAACAACCTCAGTACTTTTAAATCATCCCCCTCCTCAAGAGGGAGCTCTCCCTCATCTAATGGCTCCTTCAACAATGGCTCCTCTGAATAGACTGAGGACACATCAAATATGGAGAAAGAAGAGAGATAGCTTCACCTGCTCACTCCTGGAGGTCTAAATAAGATCTCTTACGAGCTGGAGGGACAGCGGGGCGAGAAACTGAAGCACTTTGCAGCAACTCTGACTGTCCCTGCTTCAGTAAATAAGCCTGGTGTACGAGCAATATAAACTCTGGACAAAACAAAATATCCCAATGCAGCTGAATGCTCTGTTGGGCCCTAAGGCTGTAAGACGACGGCAGTGCTCCATGCGTGATCAGCCAGAGCTGCTTCTCACTGCCAGTTGGCCCTGACAAAATGATGCCTGTTTCTATGCTCCCCTGCATCAAACTGCGCACTGGCCCCGCCGGACAGCCAAAAGACCCCAGCATATTCGGATGCTGAGCCAATCCGAAGATGTGCTGGCGCCATTTCCTCTGTGTCCCACTAGATTCCTGGCTTGCACACACTGCAATGTCCCGATGTAGGCTGGTGGGTCCCACAGTAGGAACACCGCTTAACTGCCTCTGTGGGAGCTGCCATTCACTCTATCACCAGCGTAGCACAATGTGTCCCAAGCGGTGAGTCAGGATCCCTAGAACTTGCAGCCCTCAAGTGGTTCTGAGTCAAACTTTAGTCGGACTAACCACTGCTGGCTGTTCCACCCCAAACTCAGTCTTACCACAGATGAGAAAGGCTCAGGACTGATACTCTGTCCCATTTCTCTAGCAAACTTTTTTTTTTTTAAATGTTGTTATGCTGGAAAAGGAGAGTGCCACAGGATACAGGAGAAAGGTGAAGGGAGGAAAGAAGTAAATTCACAGGGCACCACAGACAGGGATCTGAAGACCTCAAGATATGACTCTGCAGACTTAAGCCACCCATAAAGCTCAACTGGGGACCAGTTCATCATCAACAGGACCAGGAGCAAAACAGTACCAGAGGCTGAAAAGTGTGTCCATCCACCTGCTGGAGATAGAAAATACTGAGGCGCTGGCCTGGATGCCAAGAGAGATATGTCTCAGCTCAGTTTCTTAGCTCGCCATCTCCACCTGCTGGTGGATAGACACAACTATCCCACAAGATCTGAAACAGTGGGAAGCTACGTAATGGAAGTCAGTATTTGTGGTTAATATCGAGCAGTCACAGCTTTCTGCATCAAAGCAAGAAGTCACTTACCTTGTAGCCCAATTCTTTAGTTTTCTCTGCCAGCATGGAATATTTCTCTTTGTTTCTGTGTATATGGTCTTTGTCTCCTGTTCCTTCTACATGCTTAAGCTTCATATAAGACGTTTCCAATTGTTTTTGGTAATGATGATGCTTTTCAATTTTTGCTTCAAAATGTTTAAGCTCCTCCTGCATCAGTAAAATAAACAGGAAACAATCTTTTAGAATGAACAAGATTAACAGTCATAAGTAAGTACTTTTCAAAGGGTATTCATAGGTAACAGGTGTTTTACCTGTGGAAAGAAAACAGTTTTGACATTGACATTGTTTTTAGCATATATGATGTAATTTATAATTATGTATATGATTTTTGTTATCTGCATAGTATATTATGCAGAATATAAATACTAATCCTTCTCCTCCCCCCTCCTCATGCAGGGAAACCTGGTTGGTAGGGTTGAGGAAGGGCCAAAAGAGACAGGTAGTTACTAAGCTGTGGTAAAATTGAACATTTTACTGCAGTGAAACTTACTATGCAAGTCTAACCCAGTGTTTCTCGACCCAGTCCCTGGGGCACACCCAATGAAGGCACATGTATGAAACTCTATCTCATGCATATTAATTGTGGGAGCCTGATAACCTGACAGGCTGGGTTGAGAAGCACTGCACTAACCTTAGGTACCTCAGGTTTCTTCTCTGAAATACTGGGATAAAGAAGGATGTTAAAGGTTCCAAGGGGGAGAATGTTTGTTTCTCAATTGTACTTTAACATGAATTTAAAAAAATAATTTTACAGTTATGGTAGCTTGATCCCTAGTGGTACCACCACTAGCAGGAACTGACGGGGAAGGAGTGACTGGGGATGGCTCCTGTACAACCCCACCCAAGTAGACACCAAGGAGTCCCTTAGTAGGTGCCAGGGGTGGGGCGCTATCATGTCAGAGCTGGGTGGAGGAGGTAGGTATTTAAGTTACTTGCTCCTTTAAAGATTCTCCGGAGGAAAAATAAATGATGCTAACTCTGATCTAGTGTAAGCTTAAACACAAACGTCTTTATTTAATTCTCATAATAATGAGCACCCTTGTGTACATTTGCATCTCATTATTATTTAGTTTGTGCTGTGCCCCAAAACATGCATTAAGGTCAAATAATGCATAATTTTGCCGTATGTGTGTTAATTGGCAAAAATCATGTATTACTCCCTTACTACTACCTTCAAAGTATACACAGGGAATACATTCTGAAATCCCTGCATATTCTCTACCCCATGTACTTTACACTAGTAAACTACATAGGATAAGACTACTGGCTCAAAGAATCATTTACAAAATTGAAACACTATAGGAAGGTTCTTTTCAAAAAGCTGACTAGAAGCACCCTCTCCATCATTAAAATACTGCTTTCACACAGTAAGCCTCTCTGCTCCTATATCAGCCACTGGAATAGCTAATCTATCTTTACTATTTCATTTATTCAAATTGGGGAGCCACACTGAATATATAAGCTATGTTTCATTTGTATACAAATGCAAAACTGCATTCTATTCCAAAACACTATTCACTCTGTAAGTAATTAATGCACACAGTGGTGACCTTAGGATTAGTATAGAACTCAACAATTCACTCCTCTCCCCCTCCCCCTCTAGGACTTTAAGGAACTGTGAATTTCAACAGCAGAAGCATTTTCACTGGCATAGTAGAAGCATGTTTGAAAGCAGCATTAGAGTTAGGAAACATATCGCATTGTGTTTTGCTGTAAAACATTTTTAAATTCCCAGACTGGGTGACAGATCTCTTAATTCTCACCCGAAATGATTCCAGCTCTCTCTCAGTAAAATTCGCCATCCGAGCCATGTCCCATAAGTCAATCACTTTGGGTTCTTCAAACTCTTAAAGTAACAGCACAAAATACAAATTAGTTGGTAAAGTACATCAAATGCCAGAAATAAAAATCAGAGTTACTTTTTCTACTGCTAACATGACAAGATCAACTATTCTCATGCCCTGCACAAAATAAATGTATATAGACACATACAAGATGGGAATGGCCAGAAAGAGAACTTAATACTCAATTTATCAAAGGCTTTTAACACAGTCTCAAAATTTCAAAGAGAAAATATCAACAAAAAGTGGACCGTGGAGTCACCATATTCTTTTACGGAGAGATGGGGGACAATTTTTTCATTTATCGCCGAGTAACACTCTACCCCGTTGCAGGGGAATTTATTGAACCCTTTTGGCGATTGATATAATCATCGACAAAAAACCCCTCCATCCATATGAAAGGACTTGAAAATGATACGTGTTAAATCATATTTTAAATGGTGCTGAATACTGATCAATCAAAATGAAAACATTTTGCTGGGTGATAGGCAATACATTCAAAAACTAAAGCAGGACTGCACTTATCTTTGGCTCGCTGAATCCCACCAGACATCCATTTCGCCATTGCTTTGTCAAGGGATATGAGCTTGAATGCAGTAACTTAACTCCCGCTATGTATTGTTGTCTGACTGCTAAGAACAACAATACATAGGGGTTTGAAAAGTTTCAAGAGAGATCAACGCTGGATGTCAGTAATGTCAGTCATGCTATGAGGACTTGCGATCCTGGTGGTCTTTGGAGAATAGGCATTTAGGTGAGATTACCACCAAAGCAAGTGCTCTCTTAAGGCTTTCCAAACTTGTCCTGGTGATACCACAGTTCCTTCCAGGTTTCATGATATCTACAACAAAAATTTTGTATACAGTGGAGATCCACCTCATGCATATCCACATTGGATACCCTGAAGACCTGACAGACTGTGGGGTCACCAGGATAGGAGGTTTATGAATCCCTTTTCTTAACCTGGTTATAACTAATATTTGTTTCAGATTCTCTTTGGCTTGCATTATGCTATTCTTTCACACATCTGTGTGTTTCTCTGACAAAAGGAGAGATGAAGAAGTACTTTTATGTGTATTAGGATCACTGCACAGAAACATTTGTGCTGTGTACCGCGAACCATGCAACTCCAAACCCTTTGGCTTAAGATAAACTGTAGCAGCAGTATTCCCCATTGCAAACAAAGGAAGCCCATGTTATTATCTTGAGCATTTCTAAATGTAACATGCAATGCAGCACTGCATTATCTTCTAAGGAAACAGACAGGCAGGCCCTTGATGAACTAAAGGATCGATACAGTAAGCTTGCACTAGAGCCGTACGCTGATAGTTTTGTGCACAGTTCCCAATACAACAGTACTGCCAAATTTCTGCTTGCTGATACAGTGAAGAAATTGTATGCAAATAGGACCAGCACAAAACTTGTGCAGTAACCTGGGAGAACATACCAGATACATGTTTACACGGTTCTGTGCGAAGGGCAGCTAGTGCTGTGAATGTGTCCAAGCAGAAAAACTGGCACACATCTGCACACGTGTAGGAATGCTGTTTTGTGCACAAATTTTTATAATGTGAACAATTATTTACAGAACAGCATTCAAGCACACACGCCAATACAAATTCTTTCTGCTCAGACCTAGAACAGAACCATGTGCTTTCATCAGCTCAGCCCTTCCAGGACGCCTCCCCTGTTCCCTCCCCCCCCCCCTATGCTCTTCATGGAGGCCTCAAAAAGGTTTCAGGTCCTGTATGCTCACAGAAAAAAGAACAGTCATTAAATCTTCACAGACGCTTCTGCAGAGGAATGAGATAACCCTCATGCCTCCTCAGACTTAGGCTTTAAAGCTCCAGTGTTTTGATCTGCCTTTAAGTCTTCTGCACACCTCTCTGCATTTGCACAGAATAGCAAATAGTGTCATTACCACCAATTTAAATATGCTGTGTGCTGGTGTCTTAACACAAGGCTTTATGCAGGGCTAGCTTCTGCATAAACCCCTTTTTTGTAGCTGTTTACCCACAAAATTGTGCACTAAAGCTGTGCTCACCCTGAGAGTTTTACTACATTGGCTTCTAATAAGCAGACAGCTTAGCTGTAGATTCCCCAGACTGAATACCTCTTTCCTGACACATTTTCCCCCAATAAAACTTATTTAATTTGAATATTTAAACCTAGTAGCGATTCCATATGTGCAGGGTAACTACTAAAAAGTTATCTCACAACTCCAGGTAAAATGGCAATTCTGCTGAGGATTTTCCATCCTTTTCATGATAGGGATGCTCACTTGGTTTTTCTACCCAATCACAATTCGGGAGAGGCTTCCCCTCAATTTGGGGAAATAGTGGAACTGTTACTTGGGATTTTCCACTGGGTTTAGTGAACAACAGTAAATGTAGAGCTGGGATCAGCAAGAACCCAGTTTCAACCCAGTTTCCAAGTCCTATGTTTACTGCGAGAAGGTACCGTCAGTGACTAAGATATTTGTCTGCTCATCTTACTCCAAACAAGAACTGGAGCTGTGGAGGGGGGAAAAAACCCCACATACTGTACCATTTACTTCACCACTTTTCACATAGTTTCTTTTCTGTTCTTTCCCTCCCCCTTTCCCTTTATTCCTATTTTAGCCTTTTTCAGTTTTGCGTTCCCCTCTCATTTCCTTTCCTGCAGTTAGCTGCTGCTTTCTCTCCTCTGCATCTGAACATGTTTTCTCTGTGGTTCAATTTTTATTACATTTCATAATTTATAATCTGCCCATCCATATGCCATGCCCCGATAAACCCCAGGGGCTAGGTTGCCATGGTAACGAACAAAAAACAAAAGACCAGGATTTAAGGCTCAGAGCAGCTGGGCAGCAGTGTAGCAGCACCAGGGTTTTGCAAAGGATGACGTGCACAGGTATTAAAATGGGGTGGGGAGGAAAGAAGGGCTCAGCAAAATGTCACAGCCAACTGCTCCTAGCATCAATTGTTCTCCTACCTGACCAGCACCTCTAAATTCCCAACAAAATGGTGGGCAGCTTGTGTTTTTTGGTGCTCCCACTCTGTCTGTCCTCAGTCAGGTCTGTCCACTGTCACCATGCAGGAGCTGAAAGCCAGTTAAGGACAGGCAGAGTGGTGACAACAAAAACAACTCCCACCATTCTGCAGGGCATTTAGAAGTACTGGGCAGGCAGGAGAAAAGGGTTGGCAGAAGGGTATGACCGTGGCCTGGGATGAGAAAAGGGGCATATGCTGACGGATGGGGGCAGGAGAAGGGGCTGGAGGTTGAGGTAAGGCTGGGGATGGCAAAAAGAGGTTCATGCTGGTGGATGGTGGCAGAAGGGGACTCAGAGCTAAAGCAGGGGCTGGGAGAAGGGGTCTAGTGTTGGGGATGGAGCAGACATTTGGGGATAACAAGGGTGGGACAAAGGGGCTGGTGCTTTGAGATGGGTCTCATACTGGGGATGGGGTGGGCAATGGCCACAAGCTGAAGCTGCTGGATTGCACATAAATATATATTTCAATATTATTTATACATTTGGCTGTTTGATGCTAAAAAAATTGTTGATGCCTGCCATACGTTAATTCCACTCCCTCTCTGAAGCCTCTCTGTAAAGTCACTGTCAACTTCATTTGTGGTAAATCCTTGAACCCTCTCATTTCTGTTAGGTTATGTCTCTATGGCAACCAAACTGAAGAGAGGTCAAATTGATACCAAAACTGACCAAGGAAAGACTATTACTATATGAAATAAAGAAAAAACACATTTCCCACAAATGATATAATACTGAAAAATATTTATAAAGTGATAATTGTGTGCTCATAATTATTAACAGGACTGCCACTGATGAACAAGGTCAACTAAACATCCACAGGATATAATCATTGCACACAAAGGGTACATAATGTGATAACTAATATTCAGTGAAACACGTGCTCAAAAGCAAAATCTTTGAAAAAGTAGAAATAACTTATCTTAAAAAAGACTCAAGGGTCCTGACACGGACCATGTTTCGCATGATGCCGTCTCAAGGAACCCAATTGTGAAGTTGTAGTATATTGTGTTAGTCCCTAGAAGCACATAAAAAGAGGTTAAAAACGTCAAACAATGCTAGAAAAATACAGTTAATAATAAAAGTCAGCAAGTAGGGAAGGAAAATGTACTTGTACTTCACTACTTTCGAGTATCCGGTTCAGTGCTGGAATCACTATCTGATTTTGTTGACCAAACTTTGAAATCTGAAGTTCCCAAATGCAGATCATATGATAAGGACACCACAGCGATGCAGATTTGTTTTTACTCTTGTCTTTCAGTACCGAATGGCTCTCTGTTATCCTTGATATTGTAGTATACAAATATTCTTCAGGAGGAAGCAATGCAGGTCATCCATTATTTATTTATTTATTTAGACTGTCTGTCTCTCTCTTCTAAGAGGGTGGAGTTTGTGGTCCAAATTGCACAGAAAACTTTAAGCAAAAATTAATTTTTTATCAGTGTTTTTTTTAAATGCAAATTAAAGGCACGGCTATGGGGGCCACTATGGCTCCCACTATAGCTTGCCTTTCTGTTTCTCACTTTGAGGATTTGTTTCTATACAGCTCTGAATATTTCCATAACATTTTGGAGTGGAAATGTTACATTGATGACATGTTCCTCATTTGGACAAATAATTTGGTTCTCTCTCAAGAATTTTTGCTGTGGCTTAATTCATGTAATTGACATCTTCAGTTCACTGCTTCTACTGATTATTACACTTTCTCCTTTTTGGACATTATGATTAAATTGGAGGGTTCCCACTTTGCCACAACCATATTTAGAAAAGACACTGATCGTAATACCTTGTTACATTACTCCAGCTTTCATCCATGTCATCTGAGAGACAATCTCCCTATTGGACAGTTTTTACTTCTCCAACATTTTGTGTTCTGATTTTTCTGATTTCAAGCAAAAAATTGTTTTGTCTACAAGATTCATAGAGCATGGATACCCCCCTAAAGTTGTTTGAAAGGCATATAAGAGGGTGCTATATGCACATAGAGATCTACTGTTACAACCCTCGCATCCAGATTTGGAGTCTAGACTGGTATGTGCTCTTCCTCATTAGGACAATGCTTTAAGATGAAGCATATCATCAAAGATTACTGGCACGTCCTGCAATCACATACAGTGTTTCAACCATGTCCTCATTTGCTTTTGCATGAGGTAAAAACCTCAAAGATCAGCTAACGCGGTCTTAATTCACTCAGCAGGTCCAGAGATACAATGACCAGACAGGAGGTCATACGAGTTGTGGACACTAATGTCTGCCAGTTTGTTACATTTACCGATACAGTATGTCATTTAATAACAAAAATAAATTTTAAAAAAATATATAAAAAAACAAATTCCATCTCCGATCTAACACAGATTGCTCCACCAAGGGGTTGGGTACATGATTGTGTGTTCTCGCCCCAAACTTTATGTTAGCCACACTATCAGACCCATCTGTACCGTATACATAGTGGCATGCTGGAAGCTCCTCTGGTGCAACACTGGTGCACACAGAATCACAAGTTAGAAGACCTCAAGTTTGTAGTGGTTCAAGCCCTGTTTTTTTTTTTTTTTTTTAAAGAGGTAGAGATTGTGCCCAACAACATTGGAGACTTGAGCAATTGGGACACCGAGGAACCTTCAGGTTTAAATCATGAAGTTAAGTGGTGAGCGCATTCTTATGATTTCATTTTTGCGAACCGTTTTAGGGAAGAGATTGGTAAGTTAGACTCAGGAGAAGGACCTTGGGGTGATGGTGTCCGAGGATCTGAAAGTGAAGAGACAATGCAACAAGGTGGTGGCCATGGCCAGAAGAATGCTAGGATGCATAGAGAGGTGTATAACCAGCAGAAGGAGGTGTTGATGCCCTTCTAAAAGTCTTTGGTGAGGCCCCACTTGGAATACTGTGTTCAGTTTTGGAGAAGCGGTGCAAAGGAAAGCTACAAAAATGGTATCAGATTTACGTTACATGATATACAAGGAGAGACTTGCTAACCTGAACATGTAGACCCTGGAGGAAAAGAGAAACAGGGGTGATATGATACAGACGTTCAAATATTTGAAAGGTATTAATCCGCAAACAAACCTTTTCCAAAGACGAGAAGGCGGTACAACTAGAGGACATGAATTGAAGCAGAAGGGGAGAAGACACAGGAATGATGTCAGGAAGTATTTTTTCACAGAGCGGGTGGTAGATACTTGGAATGCTCTCCCATAGGAGGTGGTGGAGATGAAAACAGTAAAGGAATTCAAAAATGCACGGGATAAACACAAAGGAATCCTGTTTAAAAGGAACAGTGACAGAAGCTTAGCGGAAATTGGGTGGCAACACCAGTAATTGGGAAGCAAAGCCAGTGCTGGCCAGACTTCTACGGTCTATGCTCGGATTGTGACTGGACAGATGCAGCATCAGTAAATGGACAACAAGGCCAATATTGGGCAGACTTCTATGGTCTGTGCCCTGATCATGGTTGAATAGATTTGGATGAGCTGGAGTATAACTTTTCAGGGGCTTCGACATTAACTTCAGAAATTTTAGAACGAGGACAATGCTGGGCAGACTTCTACGGTCTGTGCCCTGAAAATGGCACGGACATATCAAGGTCAGGTATACATATGAAATATCACATACCATGTATAATGAGTTTACTTGTTGGGTAGACTGGATGGACTGTACAGGTCTTTACCTGCCCTCATCTACTATGTTTTTGTTTAGTTTTTGTGCTATTCAGTTTAAATTACTGCCATCTGTTTTCAGCCTCCAATAGTGTCTTTATTGGGGGGGTGTCATGTGCCCTTTTGGATGTTTTAAATTGGGTGGTGTTCACTTCCGGTAAGCCTTGGCATTCCTCCTGTGTTTGAGAAATTATCAGTGAGGTACATTTTCCTTCAATACTGGATGACGTTTGTTATGAACTGTATTTCTGAAAGATTTTTTTTTTTTTTTAGCACTGTTTGAAGTTAACTACTCATATGCTTCTAGGGACAGGCACAATATAATACACCTTCACAATTGGGTTCCTTGAGATAGCGTCTTGTGAAACATGGTCTGTGTCTGGACCCTTGAGTCTAAGTTATTTCGACTGTTTTAAAGTGTTCTTGTTTTGAGCACGTTTTTCCACTGAATATTAGTTATCACATTATGCACCTTTGTGTGCAATGATTATATCTTGTGGACGTTTAATTGACCTTGTTGGTCAGTGGTAGAGCCATTATTATGAGCACACAATTATCACTTTATAAATATTTTTCAGTATTATATAATTTGTGGGAAATGTAACATTCTGAGATTTTTTTTTTTAATTTCATTATTATATGTCTCTATGGTGTGATCCTTCCAGCAGTTACTTTGATGCTTCTCCACTGAAGTACTGGGAGAAAGAAGGAAGGTAAAGGTTCCATGGATGAAGATATTTATTGCTTGATTATATATTCAGCTGTACTTTTTATATTTATATTGTTTACTATTTATAATTATTTATTGTAAATGTTATTGATATTGTAAACTGCTATAATGCTTGGTGAAAAATGGCGTAACAAGTTAATGAATCACACTTGATTTTAAACCCTCAGTCATTTTTCTTGTGTCTATTCTCCAAACTGAACAGTCTTAACTGTATGAATTTAGTTGTTAAGGTGTCATACCAAGCCTTTTGTGGCTCTTCTCTAAAATTTATTTACATATATTTCTTGAAAATTTGTTGACCACAGCTACACACAATAAAGTATAGGCACAACATGGATCAACAAAATAATGCATTCTGATCAGGATTAGTGCATTATATTATGAAATGAAAGTATGTTCATTTTTCCTTCCATCTGCCCATCTATACCATCTGACACCGATGGAAAAGATGATGACATAAATGTGACCAGCAGGTGGCAGCCATAAGCAAAATAAGAAGGGTATTAGTGGGAGTGATAAAAGTGGTGTGATAGGGAACCCACACCCCATCACTCAAAATGGAACAAAGTGCAGTGGCAGCCCAAAAAGCATTGCTACTGGAGACTCGAGGCCCTGTCTACAGCCATCCAAAGAAAAATAGAAACATTGGCCACTGTAAAAGTGGAAAAACTGTCTCTTATCTGATAATTTTCTTTCCTTTAGTCACAGCAGACGAACCCAGGGGCTTGTGGGTTATGACCATCTACCAGCAGTTGGAGATAGAGAGTACCAAACTGAAGTCTGCCCAATGGAACAGTATGCTCTTTGGTCAGTCAGTATTTCTCGTAAAAAGCAGAAGAAATAATAAAATCAACCATTTCTCCCTCCTCACAGAAATGAGGTACAAACCTGTCAACTAGAAGAACTATGCACAGGCAACCAAAGCAAGAAACCTAAGTAGAGAAACACACTGTACTGACTGTGTCAACCTCATGAAAAGGTGGGACTCTGGATTGTCTGGTATGACTAAAGGAAAGAAAATTATCAGGTAAGACATTTTTCCTTCCTTGTCATCAGCAACAGACGAATCCAGAGACTTGTGGGATGTAGCAAAGCAGTCCGTAAACAGGGTGGAAACCAGTCTGCCACAGAAAGAACTGACAACCCGAAGGATGCCTTAGACCTAGCCGAAACCATCAACCAGACAAGGTCTGGAAAACGTGTATCACAAGGACCACTTAGGGGACTTTCAAAGAAGAGAACGAAGAGGAGATGCATCCGGAGGACCAGTGTTGTTCAAAGTACTTAAGTAAAAATAAATGTATATTTTAATTTTTAAGAAAAAAGTACAGTGAAGAACACATTAAAAATTCTACTTAAAAAATGTTATTGCCCAATACTTTGTGAGTAAAAAGTAAAAGTACTCACAACTACAATGACTCCAACTATTATTAACGTTTTTACCCAACAACTTTATTGCTCTACAATTCTATCCATTTGGTTTTTAGTGAAACAACATTTTTGAAAATGACTGTCACTTATGCGAGTGTGCTTGTGAGTCATTAATCCAGCACAGCTAAAAAGGTTCAACAACTACACTAACAGAAAGAGGATTGTTCACTCTTTTGATCAAAAGTTTCTTCAAATCCGGCCAGATTGCAATATTACTGATGACATTTGACTGGGTCTGCAGGTTATGATCAAGGGAATCTCTGAAACACCGACTTCCATCTAGCAAAGAGTACTTCATCATTATTGTTATTATCATCTGCATTAGAAGCTGTTCAGTCTAATTAATCACTTGAATCATCATCTTTATCTTCATTATCATCATCATGCTGTCCAATTACAAGGAAGGCTTTCACGTTAGAATCATCATCTGTTGATATTCTAACAATTTTTCATCCGATCGCACACTCTGAATATTTTTGAGAATTGATGCAAGAACGTCAAATAAGTACATAAGTATTGCCATACTGAGAAAGACCAAAAAGCCCATCAAGCCCAGCATCCTGTTTCCAATAGTGGCCAATCCAGGTCACAAATACCTGGCAAGATCCCAAAAAAGTACAAAACATTTTATACTGCTTATCTCAGAAATAGTGGATTTTCCTCAAGTCCATTTAATAATGGTCTATGGACTTTTCCTTTAGGAAGCCGTCCAAACCTTTTTTAAACTCCGCTAAGATAACCGCCTTTACCACATTCTCTGTCAACAAATTCCAGAGTTTAATTACACGTTGAGTGAAGAAAAATTTTCTCCAATTCGTTTTAAATTTACTTCATTGTAGCTTCACCGCATGCCCCCTAGTCCTAGTATTTTTGGAAAGCGTAAACAAACGCTTCACATCTACCTGTTCAACTCCACTCATTATTTTATAGACCTCTATCATATCTCCCCTCAGCTGCCTTTTCTCCAAGCCGAAGAGCCCTAGCCGCTTTAGCCTTTCCTCATAGGTAAGTCGTCCCATCCCCTTTATCATTTTCGTCGCCCTTCTCTGCACCTTTTCTAATTCCACTATATCTTTTTTGAGATGCAGCGAACAGAATTGAACACAATATTCGAGGTGCGGTCGCACCATGGAGTGAAACAAAGGCATTATAACATCCTCATTTTTGTTTTCCATTCCTTTCCTAATAATACCTAACATTTTATTTGCTTTCTTAGTCGCAGCAGCACACTGAGCAGAAGGTTTCAACGTATCATCGATGACACCTAGATCCCTTTCTTGGTCCATGACTCCTAACGTTGAACCTTGCATGACGTAGCTATAATTTGGGTTCCTCTTTCCCACATGCATCACTTTGCACTTGCTCACATTAAACGTCATCTGCCATTTAGACGCCCAGTCTCGTAAAGTCCTCTTGTAATTTTTCACAATCCTCCAGTGATTTAACGACTTTGAATAACTTTGTGTCGTTAGCAAATTTAATTACCTCACTAGTTACTCCCATCTCTAGGTCATTTATAAATATATTAAAAAGCGGCAGTCCCAGCACAGACCCCTGGGGAACCCCACTAGCTACCATTCTCCATCGAGAAAACTGACCATTTAACCCTACTATCTGCTTTCTATCTTTTAGCCAGTTTTTAATCCACAATAGAACACTACCTCCTATCCCATGACTCTCCAATTTCCTCTGGAGTCTTTCATGAGGAACTTTGTCAAATGCCTTCTGGAATTCCAGATACATAATTTTGTCAAATGCCTTCTGGAAATCCAGATACATAATATCATCCGGCTCACCTTTAGCCACATGTTTGTTCACCCCTTAAAAGAAACGTAGTAGATTGGTGAGAAGATTTCCCTTCACTAAATCCATATCGACTGTCTCATTAATCCATGCTTTTGAATATGCTCTGTAATTTTTTTCTTAATAGTCTCTACCATTTTGCCCGGCACCGACGTCAGACTCATCGGTCTATAATTTCCTGGATCTCCTCTGGAACCTTTTTTAAAAAATCGACGTTACATTGGCCACCCTCCAATCTTCCGGTACCACGCTCGATTTTAAGGATAAATTACATATTACTAATAGCTCCGCAAGTTCATTTTTCAGTTCTATCACTACTCTGGGATGAATACCATCCGGTCCAGGAGATTTGCTACTCTTCAGTTTGTAGAACTGCCCCATTACATCCTCCAGGTTTACAGACAATTCATTAAGTTTCACCGACTCGTCAGCTTCGAATACCATTTCTGGCACCGGTATCCCACCCAAATCTTACTCGGTGAAGACCGAAGCAAAGAATTCATTTAAACTCTCTGCTATGGCTTTGTCTTCCCTGATCGCCCCTTTTATTCCTCTGTCATCTAGCGGTCCAACCGATTCTTTTGCTGGCTTCCTGCTTTTAACATACCTAAAAAAAAGTTTTACTATGTGTCTTTGCCTCCAACGCAATCTTTTTTTCGAAGTCCCTCATAGCCTTCCTTATCAGCGCTTTGTATTTGACTTGACATTCCTTATGCTGTTTCTTATTATTTTCAGTCGGATCCTTCTTCCATTTTCTGAAGGATTTTCTTTTAGCTCTAATTGCTTCCTTCACCTTACTTTTTAACCATGCCGGCTGTCGTTTGGTCTTCCATCCTTCTTTTTTAATACGCAGAATATATTTGGCCTGTGTGGGAATCCTTCAGTCTTAAGGCCAGACAAGCAGACTGCCTCCTTAAAGACTCATCAATCCAGTAGACAGTTGCTCCAATGTAAAATTTCCCATGGGATGATGTGCAGTCTGCTGTGGTAGAGACATATGTCTGTTCAATATGTCTGTTCACCAAGAATTGCTACCAGCTTCAGCTTCATTTCCACTTTAAAGGTGACCCAACTCATCACTGTTCTGTTTGGTTGGAAGCCACTAACCAGTTCAAAAAACACAGGCAACTCCACTGTTCTTATAGGTTATATTCACTGAACAGCAAAATTTAAGATGAGATCATCCATTGTTTGTAATAGCAAAATCCTGTTCCCAGTTTTGCTGTTTTATTTGTTTTACTGAGGAATCGTCATTTACATCTCCCTTCCGCTTTTATTTTTTACTTTTAACTGCAAACATCAAATGTAACTGAGTAAAAGAGGTAAAAACTTGCAAAATTACTTCAGTAAAAGTAACAAATATTATCCTGTACTTATAAGTAAAAGTAACAAAAAACTTAAGTACAGTAACTAGTTACATTTACTTAGTAACTATAGAACACTTCAGAGAACATAACCCCACTCCCATTCTGGCCTTATTCCTCCATCTGCACAGAAAAACTGCAAGATATATCTATACTATACACACATACACACACACACACACACGTAATAACATCAAATATGCTCCTTAACATTGCCATGCAATTAGGAACATAAGCATTACCATACTGAGACAGACTGAAGGTCCATCAAGCCCAGAATCCTGTTTTCAACAGTGGCCAATCCAGGTCACAAGTACCTGGCAAGATCCCAGAACAGAAACACAGATTTTTTTTTGCTGCTTATCCCAGAATATGCAGTAGATTTTCCCAAGTCCATTTTAATAATGGCTTATGGAGTTTTCCTTTAGGAAATTATCCAAACCTTTTTTAAACACCGCTAAGCTAATTTTACTACATTCTCTGGCAACAAATTACACATTGAGAGAAGAAATATTTTCTCCAATTTGTTCTAAATGTACTACTTTGTACCTACATTACGTGTCCCCTAGTCGTAGCATTTTTAGAAAGAGTAAAAAAAAGCATTCACGTCTACGCATTCCACTCCACTTATCATTTTATAAACCTCTATCATATCTCCTCTCAGCTGTCTTTTCTCCAAGCTGAAGAGCCCTAGCCGCTTTAGCCTTTCCTCATAAGGAAGTCATCCCATCCCCTGTATCATTTTCGTCACCCTTCTCTGTACCTTTTCTAATTGCACTATATCTTTTTCAAGATGGGGTGACCAGAACTGCATATAATATTTGAGGTGCAGTCGCACCATGGAGTGATACAAAGACATTATAACGTCCTCATTTTTGTTTTCCATTCCTTTCCTAATAATACCCAACATTCTATTTGCTTTCTTAGCCGCCGCTGAACACTAAGCAGAGGGTTTCAAGGTATCATCAACGATGATACTTAGATCCCTTTCCTGGTCAGTGACTCCTAATGTGGAACCTTGCATCATGTATAGTTCAGGTTCCTCTTTCCCACATGCATCATTTTGCTCTTGCTCACATTAAATGTCATCTGCCATTTGGATGCCTAGTTTCCCAGTCTCGTAAGGTCCCCTTGCAATTTTTCATAATCCTCTTGCGATTTAACAACTTTGAATAACTTTGTGTCGTCAGCAAATTTAATTACCTCACTAGTTAATCCCATCTCTAGATCATTTATAAATATGTTAAAAAGCAGCGGTCCCAGCACAGACCCCTAAGGAACCCCAGTAGCGACCCTTCTCCATTGAGAATAGTGACCACTTAACCCTATTCTGTTTTCTTTATTTTAACCAGTTTTTAATCCACAATAGAGCATTACCTCCTATCCCATGATTCTCCAATTTACTCTGGAATCTTTTATGAGGTACTTTGTCAAATGCCTTTTGAAAATCCAGATACACAATACTGACCGGCTCACCTTTATTCCCGTTTGCTCACTCCTTTCCAAACAATTCTAATTTGTTTTATTGGTTGTTGCTGTTGAGCTGAGATTTGGTTAGTTTTTCCATAAGGACTCCAAGATCCTTATTCTGAGTAGTAACTCCTAAGATGTTTCAACCAAGCTTACCACTGGCAAGATCATATCCTTCATGGCTGAGTTTATGTAATCGCTCAAAACCTTGATTAATACTTCGGATTTTCTCTTTCAGCTCTGTATGTTTTCCATGTAAAACTTCTTCTTTCACCTCATCTTCTGATGGACTGATAACATTCTTATGGATTTCTTAACAAAAAAAGAAAAATATCACTTTAGTTAAACAATAACAACTACCTTAACGATACGTGAAACAAGCCTTAAAGAAATTAACATTAAATGTATTTCTCTTCTGTTTTAAAAATCCTTACATTTCTACTGCAGCTAACATTTTTTTTTTTCAAATGTGGCTTAGCAGCCATGTAAAACTCTGGGTTTGATTCCTAGGCCCAGCTTCTGCTTTTTGGGCCAGAGGAGGGGAGGGGGAAGGAAAGGAAGGATTTGGAGCTACTGAGCAAGAATTTGTAACTGATTCAAGAACTATGGATACATCAGGTTCCAGAGAAACCTGTGGTTAATGATTAATTGCAATGCCTAAAACAAGAGGCTTAAAAAGTGAAGGAGAAAAACAATTCAAACAGCTGTGAGTGGGTGAAGGTTTGTGGAGCAGGAACTAAAAGTGAAGGAGAAAAACTTATATATATATGTTTCTGTGCAAACAGAAGCCGGAACACCTTCTTAAATATGCACTGTATTGTGGGGTGTGGGACATTTTTCTGGAACCCCCATTTGATTTGGCCTGTTTTTGAAAGCACCTTTTTACCAGTTTTTCCCACATGTTAAATTTCATCCCATTCCATTCAATTTTCAGAGAGTTATTTTGCACCGAGACAGCAGATTACACAATAACTCATACATTATAAAAGTAATACCATAAAAAATAATCTGTGAACACATCAAATCATATCCCAATGTGAAAAGAAAGATCAAGAAGCGAGACAAAAGCAACACTAAATCATAAAAAAGCAGGCATCTCTTGTTACCTTTCACTTAGCTTGAATCATCACTTCTTAAATTCAAGGTAGCACTTTGTTATTTACTATTTACTATTTATCCAAGCCTTTCGTGGTAGGCTTGTGAACAGTTTCTGCATTTCCTTATTGCTTTCCTTTTTTGTTTTCTTGGACTCTGTTACTTTACTATTCAATGAAAAGGTGATCCTTTCTACTTCTGAATTTTATATTTACCCCGGGATTCTATATAGCGCGACATAAGTTGCGCACGCAAATCCAGTCATATTCTGGATTTCCACATGCAACTTAATTAACAAGCCAATCAGCATCAATAACTGCCACTTAACCAGCAACTATTGACACTAAGTGGCATTAATTAGAACTTACGTGCAGAACTAAGGGTATTCTATAACATGATGTGCATAAATTCTAAGTCGCATAGCCAAAAAGGGGACATGGCCATAGGTGGATCATGGGTGTTTCAAAAATCTATGCGTGTGGTTATAGAATACACCCGGTCCGTGCGTAATTTAGGCATTGGCATTTACTCCAAGTTTTACCTGGCGTAACAGGTGCTCTGTGTATTCTATAAACCACATGGAGATTTAGGCTTATTCTACAAAGTATGCCTAAATTTATTTTATTTATTGTGAACATTTATATCCCACATATTCCCACCAAATTTAGGTGCACTTTATAGAATATGCCTAGGTGTATTTCGTTTCGGCACACATTTTTTAGGTGTCATATATAGAATCTAGTCCTTAACTCCAACTTCGATTAAAATGGAAAGAATAAAGCCTAAACCAATCAAATGCAAAAAGCACAACTGCCCACAAAAGTACACACAAATGAAACAGCAAGTTATAGGAAACATAACTTTTTTGTAACAAAATGGAAGGAGAAATTAGGCCTTACCTGCTAATTTACTTTTATTTAGTTGCTCCAGACCATGACCTATGAGTGGATATATGTCCTCCTACTAGCAGATGGGGAGACTGAGACAAACTGTGAAGTGCTTACACATGGGGCTGTGGAGCCCTGCACTCCTCAGTATTTCTATTGACAAAACAATGGTGAACAACCCAGGAACAACAGATCCCCCTATAGAGCCCCACAGGGAACCGTAGGATCCAGAACATGAAACAGGAACTGCCCAACGCTGGGAAAGGCGCCGTCCTGCCCAACAGGAGTCGTCCAACCAACTAATTTTCTTTCTTTTTTTTGGCTTTGCTTTTGTGGTCTTTTCATTTTTCTTTGCGTATTATTATTATTATTTTTTTTTTACCAACACCGAGAAAGCCACTTGGCTCCACCTCCTGCTACTCTTCCAGCAGTAAAGACCCACAACAGCTATACACAAGGACAGACTATAACAAAGGGAGGGAACGGGCATGGTCTGGAGCAACTAAAGGAAAGTAAATTAAGAGGTACGGCCTAATTTCTCCTTCCTTAGCGTTTAGCTCCAGACCATGCCCTATGAGTGGGAAGTACCAAAGCAGTACTCATCGATGGCAACAACACAGCCATCCCCCACTACAGAACTCCTGCCCCCAAAGGCAGCCTCTCTACAAGCTTAGACATCCAAACGGTAGTGCTTGACGAAGGCATAGAGGGACGACAAGGTAGCCACCTGCAAATGTCCGCAACTGGAATCAACGTGTGCTCTGCCATTGAGGTCACCTGTGCCCGTGTTGAGTGCGTGCACGGGCCCAAAGGAGCATCCCGGCCACCGAGCAAATAGGCAGAGGAGATGATTTCCAGAAGCCACTGAGAAAGAGTTGCCTTCGAGGCAGCCTTGCCCCTTCACTGACCAGTGAAGATGGCAAAGAGATGAACCAAAAGCTGAAATGCCGCCATCCCTCGCAAACAGCAGCGAAGGGACCGATGCATATCCAACTGGTAGAGATCATCCACAGCATCCTGCTTGGAGAATACTGGGAGAAAAATGGTCTGGTTAACATGAAACTGAGAAACCACCTTATACAAAAAGGATGGAATCAGATGCAAAATCACATGCTCCTCAAGAAAGAGGTTCATGACAGGAAAGGGCCTGAAGCTCCAAGACATGGCAAGCAGACGTAATAACAACCAGAAAAACCACCCTGAAAGATCTTTCAAGATTGCTGACTGCAGAGGCTCAAAAGGAGGTCGCAGCAATGTCAAAAACACCAAATTGAGGTCCCAAAGGCAGAATGATGGACTGCACAGGCGGATGAAACCAACGAACTCCTTGAAGAAAACACGTGATATTCAGATGCGTGGAGAGGGAATGATTCTGGACACGCCCTTGAAAGACCAACAGGGCTGCCAATTGCACCTTCAATGATGAAAGGGCAACACTGCACCTTCAATGATGAAAGTGCCAACCCCTTCTGCAACCTATCCTGGAGGAAATGCAAAACCTCCACGCCAGAGAACGCCAAGGCAACACACAGTGGTCCAAACACCAGTCCTCAAATAGGCACCAGACCCAGATATAGGCCAGCAATGTGGAACATTTCTCCTTGCACTCAAGAGCATAGAAATAACAGCAGAGGAATACCCACACTTCAACAGATGCGCCCACTCAAGAGCCACACCATAAATGAGAATCGAGTACGTCTGGCATAGCCACGGGACCCTGCAAGAAAGAACCAGAGGGGCCGGTTGGCCAATAGCCTCACCAGACCCCAGTACCATGGACGATGAGGCCAGTCAGGTGCAACGAGGACCACTCGGCCCCCGTGAGCATCTATTCGCTGAAGGTCACGACCCACCAGGGGTCACAGGGGAAACATACAGCAGCCTGTGATACAGCCATGGTTGGACAATAGCATTGAGGCCCTCTAACATCGGCTCCATCTGGTGACTGAAGACCCACACCACCTTGGTGTTCTTGGCCGTCACTATGACAGCCATATTCGGAGTACCCCACCTGCGGACTGCAGAGATGCCTCCACGGAAAGGGACCATTCCCCCAGATCTAGAAGGGTCCGACTGTGGAAATCCGCCTGCACATTTGAAGCACAGGTCACTTGTGCCGAGATCTGAAGATGAGTCTCCGCAAAGGAGAACAACTTGGTCACCTTGAGCGTCAAGTTCTGACTCCTGGTTCTCCCTGACAGTTCACGTACACTTCCGACATGGCATTGTTGGAGAGAACCCAGACCACCTTGACCTCCAGCAGGGGCCGAAAATCCTCCAGAGCCAGACGAATGGCCCAGGTTTCCAGATGACTGATGGACCATCAAATCCACAGTAGCGGAAGAACAACAAAGTCCCACGAGAGGTACAAGAGGTAGAGGACAGTAGGAGATGGACAATGGCTTCCAAAGGAGAAACCAGGAGGACTCAAAAGTTCAAAAACACAATTTATTGATGAATGAGGACTCGACGCAGTACTGTGTTTCGGCCAACAGGCCTACTTCAGGAGTCTGAAATACTTTATCTCATGAGCAAAACACGTGATTGCCCAAACATGACAATGAATACCAAAAGGATATGGGAAATGGTCTTGAAAAAGACCTTTGGTAACACTTCAGACCGTTTTATAGACGGTACTTCGTAAACCTTTAGAGAGCATTTAGACTCGTTGTTATATTTGGAGCATCAAGACTCCTGCAGTGACCAACTGTCCTGTGCCAGCTGACCGAGGCAGTGCGTCCCCCCAACTGAGAAGGCTAGCATCCATCTCACCAAGACCCAGTCCAGAGCCTCCAGAGGCATGCCAGTCAAGAGCCGAGTTGGGTCCAACCACCAGAATAGACTGTCCTGAACAGGCTAGGACAAAAAGAGCAGGGTCCAAAGGCCCCCTGATATCGGCGACCAGCGGGAAAGCAAGGACCAATAAAGTGGGCGTATGAGAGCCCTCACCCACAGAACCACTGATTGTCGCCACCATGAACCCAAACACCTGCAAGATGCCCCACACAGATGGAGGATGTTGACCCATCAGTCCCCACATTTGTGTGTGAAGCTTCAGCATCCAGGCCTAAGGCAGGAAACCTTTGCCCAATGCTGTATCGAACCACATGCCCAGGTACTCCAGGGACTGGATGAGCTACAGCTGACTCTTGGCTATGTTGACCACCCACAACAAATACACAACCTGGGCTGTGACCCACAGGCTCTCCTCATAAGACTTGGCTCAGATCAGCCAAATTGACCAGGTAGGGGTTGACCAGCACCCACTCCTTGAAGAGGTACGTTGCCACAACCACCATCACTTTGGCTAACCTAAACGGAAGAGCCCAGAATTGGAACTTATGATGATCCGGATGTATGGGAACGTGGAGGTAGGCCTCAGAGAGGTCCAATGCTGTGAGAAAGTTGCCCTTGTGCACTGCTACAATGACTGATCTCAGGGACTCCATGAGGAATGAGGAGACCCGGAGGGCCCTATTGACGCCCTTGAGGTCCAAGATGGGACGAAAGGAATCCTCCTTCTTGGGAACCACAAAATAGATGGAATACCTGCCAGAACCTCTCTCTTCTGGAAGAACTGACATGATGGCCCACAACTCCAAAAGATGGTGCAACATCACCTGAACTGCCAGCGCCTTCATCAGCGAGTCACATGGGGGACAGAAAGAATTGTTCCCACACAAGGGCAACAGAACTCCAGAAGATAACTGACGAACAACAAGTCTAAGACACACTGGTCAGATGTGATGTAGACCCACGCTCGGTAAAATGCTGCAAATGATCCCCTAGTGGGAGGCCCCAAAGGATGGGTCTGTAGACCTTCAATGGGCAGGCCGAGAAGCTCCCAAGGACCTGAGAGCCCCATCACAGCCTCTATGACATCCCCCCATAAAAGGCCTGAAAAGGTTGAAACCGAGCCCAACCTCACCCCTGGGTTGACCCAGCAAAATGTGAAAAACGGGACCGGCCCTCCCAGGAACGACCACGAGGAGACGAGCGAACACAAAGCTCCAGCAAATGCGGCACCTTGGACTCACCCAAATCCTTTACCAGCTTCTCGGAACCTCCCCAAAAAGGGAGGAACCCCGAAAGGGCAACTGGCTGAGGCGAACCTTGGACACCATATCCGCCGCCCACAAACAGAGCCACAAAAATCAACAGTCCACCACAGAAAGCGCCAGATTCTTAGCTGAGACCCAAACCAAATCGTAAAGGATACCTGACAAAAAGGCCATACCCACCTCCAAATTAGCCAAATCCTCCGACACTTCCCTCAGAGCATCCGGAAGATTCTCGGCCCAATGAACACAAGCCCTAGCCACATAACCGCCACAAATGGCGGCTTGCAAGGTCAAGGCAGAAACCCCAAAAGGAGCACTTGAGAGCTACCAGGCGCCCATTCTTAAGATCATTTAGAGCTGCTCCGCCTTCCACAGGCACCGCTGTCTTCCGTCACTGCCATAACCAAGGAATCCACCTTGAGCACCCAAAAATGGCCCTGCTCCTCCAGTGGCAAGCAATATAAAACGAGCCATCGTTCACACCATGCACAACGGAGCATCTGGCTGCTGTCACTGAGCCTTCATAAGCTCCTTAAGATTTTCATTGTATGGGAACACCTTAGAAGGCTGGCAGGTACCCTTGAGAACCAGATCCCCTTTGCAGGGAGTCACAGGTTGCTCCTTCTGCAACCCCAGACAAAGCAACACTTGGTAAGTTAACCCGAGGAGCTCCTGCGAGCAAAAAAACCAGACCACTGAAGGATCCTCCCATACAGACAACTCCAAGTACTGTTCCAAGACTCCACGGGCCCACTCATCCTCCTTAACAAACTCCTCCTCCAACAGTGAAGGAGTGGGGAGGTCCTACAGCGCCTTTTCAACAGACAAAACCTGGTGGGGCTGTTTAGTGTCCAAAGCCACCCCCCCCCGCTACCGAGGTCTCGCCCACATCCTGAGGTGGGCTAGTACCATGGCACTTAAGACAATAAGCCTGATGCAAGAGGAGGACAAACTCGGGGGGAGAACTGGGGGGGGGGGGGGGGGGCACCAAACCATCCAAAATCAATGGTGCTGATGAAAGGCTCACTCCTGACAAAGGTAGTGCCCAAGTCTCAGAGGGGAGGTGAAGTGGATGAAGAAAACCTTTGCAGTAACAAGTAGAAGGAGCAATCAGGATCTTTAGAGGAGCACTAGAGACAAATCAGCTGTATGAAAGTTAATGACAAATGTAATTTGATAAAGCTTGTGAATATGAAAACTCCCTACAGAGACTCTTTCAAAATTAATAAAATCTATCCAATGGCTTTCTGTCAGAAGTAGGAAGCCACTATTGATTTAACCATCACAGCTAAACATTTCACTCTTGTTTTCAATTAGAAGTTTTTTTGGATTTCTGCATCTTATGAAGCATTAATGCACTAATAGCCATATGCATGCAATGCCATATTATCTTTACTGAATTGGTCTTATTTTTGAGAAAAGATTTCTTTTTTGGAACAAAACCTAGTAAAAGCATATAACTTTTAAAGCTGGCACTTAAGCATATCATGTTTGCACCAGTGAGGGCCAAGGAACAGTTGCTTCCCTCCTACAAAGATAAAGCCTGGCACCCATATTAAAATCAACATAGGCATTTCAACAGAAATATTACCATTCTCTTCTCAAAAAGAAGATATGGCCCCAATATTAATGAGAAGTGGGACTGTGTAAAAGGTGGAAAACGTGAATAAAGATACCTTCTGTTCTGCTCACGGTGTCTAAAAGAATGTTATATTCTCTAGTTTTTTCATTATGATGTTTGAACTCTCTCCATAGTTTATCGAGTTCCTCATCAGAGAACTTCCCAGAGGACTTAGCCTAAAAAATAAAAATCAATAAGAAAAAAAATGTTGATATCATCTTTTCATGTGCATGGGAGACTGATCTTTTTGCTATGAACTACACAAAGGGAAGATACTAAGCCATTCACTTGGGAAGAATTGTGTAGTTCACAAGAGTTTTCACACTAGCATCGAGGTGGGCATTTGCAGTTCAAGCATATCTTGACCAAAATCAGAGGTTTTTTTTTCTCACCAAAGAAAATTTATACACAAAAGGGAAAACTATGGGATTTAATTAAAGTTTAAATTGTTATCTTCATTTCCATGCAAAGCTGTATAGCAAACAGAATGCCAAGTGACTTCAATCCTTATGAAAGCCTTATCTTACTGTAAAATGGATCTTGTACTGAACAGAACAGGCAAACTATATTGCTCAGTTTCAATATTCCATTTTATAAACTAGCTGACAGACAATTCAAAGTTTTACTGTGTATATACCCGGTTCCATAACTTGTTCAGTCTGGGGTCATCAAGCACATCATTTTCAGTCCCATCGTTAATGTAGTTGCTTACCACCTGGGTATCCTTCTTGCCATCCAAGCCATATTTGGCTAAAATCACTTAGTTGAGAAAGAAACAGGAGAAGGGTGTGAGAACAATACAAGTGAAACAGCACTAACTTTATGAATAAAGATAGCAGTATTTCTCTATGGTAATTGTATCTCGTAACTTAGCATAATTTTCTTGAAATATATGTAGTTTTATACAATTGACTCATTTGTAAAGCTAGCAGCAATTTGAGCAAAAGCTGCATCTTCTATAAGGTCGTAGAAAGAATACTTTCTCCCCAATTGATTTCTTGGACTTGAACCAAAGTTTAATAAATTACAGGAGAGATATTCATGAACCACTAACTATTGTCAACAGCACTTTCCTTGGGGCAATATTTCCAAATGGACCAGTTTTTCATACACACACAATCAAAAATAAAAGTTGATTGGGGAAAACTTTCATTAAATTTACAGTTAATTGAGACCAATTAAAGCACAGGAAATCAGAAAGTTAAGTTGAAATATATTATACTAGGAGCAAAATTGATGAAAATCTTTTGTGGAAAAGATTCCAGCAGGATTGGTCTTAAGTTGAAACTGTGGATTTTGTTAAAGAACGGATTGAGTTTAGTGAGACAATTTTAAATGAAATTGCTCCTAAACAATTGAAGAATAAAATTATTCATCAGAGCAATAAATGGTTTGATGCAGAATTGTTGGCTATGAAAAAAACTTTGTAGAAGACTGAATGTAAATGGTTTAAAAGTGTAGATATTGAAGTAAAGAAGGAATGGGGAGATTAGCTTTGCAAAAATATAAGGAAGCCCATAAAACTGAAGAGGAAGTCTTATTATACAAAGAAGATTGGGTTAGATGTTTCTAATACCAATCCTATTCAATACTCTCAGCAGGATTCAGATAATGTTTCCTTCATTAACCCAACTAGCAATTTATTTTCAAACTAAAATTAGCAATATGAGCGCATTATTTGAAAAAAACTGATCATCTGGTTAACCATATTACGAATTATCAGTCAGTCAGGAATTCCTGGTAATAGTATTTGTACTGATTTTTTTTCCAATTGATTGGTCTTTATTTCATTCATTATTTTCTAAATACTCCACCTACAAGGATGGGGCTGCGCTCAGCATACAGAGATGGAATAGTTGATGCCGTGCTCAACATGCCATCAGGGAACGGCACTCGCATAACAAGACAGAGCTGCACCCAAAAGGCAGAGACATCAAGAAAAATTTTTATTTTGGGAGCATCTTGTTTTAGTTTTTAAAGGAGATTAGGGTCATTTGCATAGCATTAAATAGTCTCTGTGCTGCTTTTCCCTGGATTTAGCCCAAATAGTAGTTTGAATTGCTTGTGCCTTTCTTAGGAACAAGTCCTTCAAATAGGATAGTTTTGTAAATACCATGACAAGAATGAACCTCACTTCTAAGCCAGGGTATGTGGAGTAAGATCTCAGTCTCTCAAATTTACTGCTAACACTTTCTGTGTGGTTAGATGAACCTTTTGAGCAAGCTGAGCAGGGCCACTGAGAGGCGAGAGGTGGGGGGGGAAGGGCGAGGTAACTCCAAGCTCTGCCTCTAAGGAGGGCCCCGCCCGGTGTTGGCAAGGCTGATTGGTCTCCTGCTCCTGTGTGTTGGGTTATCACATTAACTCTAGTCTGCTGGCTACAGGTCCTTCTTCCTGCCTCGTCCCGCCTCCTGTGTGAAGTACTTCCTGTTTCTGCATAGATGGGAGGGAACACGGCAGGAAGAAGGACCTATGGTGGCAGTGTTAATGTGGGTCCCAGCACACAGGAGCAGGAGACTAAGTAAGCAAGCAGGCCTAGGGGAAGGGGGGACCTGCACGGGGTGGGGTGTATGGGAGTGTTTACCCCGGGCCTGCCTTTGTCTCTCAGCTGCCCTGAAGTTGAGTGTCTACCTGTATTATTTTAAATTTATTAAGGAAAATGTAAAGCATCTTTTATTTTTTTTGGCAACTGGCTTGTTTTTAGCTTCTTTTGACATATGCTGTGCTATAACTTGGGGCATTCCATCCCTACCATCTTTGGTTGTTAAAGAGTTTTGGAAGTATGTTATATATTTCATATCTTAATTTAAATTAAGATATGAAACAAATAACATACTTACAAAACTCTATAACTCTTTTATTCTATGTTCACCCCCCTCTTCCCCTCTCCCTCTATTCCTTGCTCTTTATATCCACGGTTCCCTTTCTAGGGTTCATAGTCCTGAAATTATCATCAGTTGCTTAAATTCAAACATTTGTCCAAATTATGTTCCCTGAGGCAGGCTACATTCCAAATTATATTGGGCACCTGATCATTCAGTGGACTTTTTTGTGTGTATAATTGTTTATGATGCTTGGTTAATTTGTATGCTTTATGTATGATTTTTATGTAATAAACTATTGGTTTCTGGTCAGTTTATTTTGTTTATGGGGTCCTTTTACTAAGTTGCACTAATCGCTACTGAGTGCTTGAAAGGCTTACTGCAGGACAAGTTGAGGTGTCCCGTGATGTCCCGTGAAGCATATCTATGCTAATCAATAAGCACCGGCACACTAACTGATTAGCCTGTGAGGCCTTATTGCCTACAAAATAGTTGGTGGTAATGGTCATGTGCTGTTTTCCAGCTGTGAGAAGAAATGGCCTTAGTGCATGGGAAAGACCCACCTAACAGCATGTTTTATATTTATTTCCTAATTTACTGTCAATTGTATATCTTTTATATTTGCTCGTCTCTTAGGGCTCCTTTTACTAAGTGGTAGTAAGCCCAATGCAGGCTTACCACTTGCTATACACGAAGTACCACTGGGCTATCGCAGCAGCCCATCAGTACTTCCCACCCGTCATTTCCGGCGCTAATTAAGCAGTGCAGCACTGCCCGGTTGCTGCAGGAGTACTTATTGCCACCTCATTGGGTAGTGGTAAGCCCCCCCCCACCCTGAAATGGCCATGTGGCAAGTGCTTTATTTGCCCCCGGTCATTTCCTGTAGGAAGACGCGACTGCCTTTTTACCAGCTGCGGTAAAAGGCGGCCTCGGCACGCGTGTAAAACACGTGCTGATGCCAGCGCTGGCCCCCTTTTCAAATTATTCCTCCTCTAAGAAATGATGGAAGTGCCACAGCAAAACAGGGAGGGGCAAAAACTTAATCTTGATCTGAGATGAAGTAAATACAGTGCACGTCGGATAAGCGCATGCTCTGTTTAACAGCATGCTGTACTTCGGTCCCGTTTTTGGCACCATTAATTTCTATGGGGACAAACTTCGGTTTAACGCACCACTGATAAGTGCAAGATTCGCTTATATGCATGGTTTAAGACCACTCCTCTGCAGAAAAGACACCGCATAAGCGTGCGCACGGAATATGGAAGCCAATTGGCGCGTGACAACAAATGAGATTTCAAATTTACCGCCCCTTTAACTGCCACAGACTGTATAAGCGAAAGAATGTTGTTAAGAGTGTACACTGGGGTCGTCGTCGTCACGCAACTGTAAGACTGGCTGAACGAATAGAAGTTCTTAAAAAATTAGAATACAAACAAAGTCAAGCATCTATTGCTAAAGAATATGGTGTCAATCCCAGTCAAATTTCACGTATCTTGAAGCAGAAAGACCAGCTTCTGGAAGACTGGCAAAACAATACAAATCCACACCGGAAATGAAAACGGGCGGGAAAAGCTGAGGAGGTAGAGCTCTTCTTCGGTGGTTTTCTCAAGTCAGGAGAAGACAGTTTCCTGTCAGTGGTCCACTGCTTATGGAGAAAGCTAATCAGCTAGCTGAAAGACTTGGACTAACTGAATTCAAAGCCACTGTTGGATGGTTGGAAAGATGGAAGGAGAGGAACAACATAAAATTCAAGAAACAGCATGGTGAAAAACAAGACGCTGATGACTTTGGTGCTGAAAATTGGGTTGTTTCAGTTCTGCCTACCATCTTGAACGAGTTTGCACCTTGTGACATTTTCAATGCTGATGAAAACAGTCTCTACTGGCAAGCGATTCCTGATGGAACACTTGCATTCAAACAAGCTGAAACTACAGGAGGTAAAATGTCGAAGGACCGACTGACGATCCTCCTTTGCTGCAATATGGATGGGAGTGAGAAGTTGGAACCACTCGTCACTGGAAAGAGCAAACAGCCCCGTTGCTTCAAGAATGTTAAGCGACGTCCTGTGTCATATGAGGCTAACGCAAATTCATGATGACTGGGGAAATTTGGAAGCAGTGGCTAAAGTTAGACACTAGAATGCGGGCACAAAAGCGTCAGATTTTGTTGCTTTGAGATAATTGTGCTGCACATGGTATTGATGTCAGGCTGTCTAACATCAAGGTGGTCTTCCTGCCACCAAACACTACCTCTCTGATCCAACCTATGGATCAGGGCTTAATAGCCAATTTCAAACAACATTATCGGGCTCTTGTGCTACGTCGTCTGATGAGCATTATGGATGATCAGACTGGCAAGGATAAACATGCTGTTGAACTGGCTCGTAATCTATCACTGTTGGATTCCCTACATATGCAGAAAGAAGCCTGGAATCATGTTACACAGGCAACCATTGTGAACTGCTACAAGTGGGCAAGCTTCGTTAGGGATGTGGAGAGGGACGAAACAGATGCAGCTGTTGCAAACGCGTCAGATGAACAGGCTATTGACATCCTAGTCTGTGTTACTGAAGAGGAGTTTCATCACTACGTAGCTGTTGATTACGATCTACAAACAGCTGACGACAGCACAGATGTCCAGATATGCGCCTACATGCAGGCAACGGCTGATGATGAAACAGATGATGAAATGAGCAGCGAGGCACATGCTGACGAAATTCAACAACCTCCTGTCACTTTTGTAAGAGCGCTGGAGAGTCTCAACACCGTTCGGGCCTATCTGGAGGCCACTGGATGTCAGTGCTATGACAGTTTTTACCGTCTGGCAGACGGTCTATGGAACTCACAGACACAAGAGTGTACAGAGTACTATGACTGATTACTTCAAGTAAGCCTAACGTCAGTTAATGGAGACTGTATACTGTACATAAAACAAACAGTACTGTACATATGTTTATCAGATGTCAAGCTTCTTTGGGTCACAACGGTTAAGTGCATGCTCCGGTTAACTGCATGTATTTCTTTGGTCGCAGACCCTTGCACTTAAGTGGATTGCACTGTGTATTTGGGGAAGAGGTCTCCAGGCGGTAAATAACCGCTTTGCAGATATCTGGGATTAATAATCCCTTGGAAGACTGTCTGGGGTGGACCAAAGTGTTTAGAGTGACTTCTCTTCTAGAATGCCCCATATTACTTTTTCCAGATTTGACATTCAATTACACTAAACATCCATGAAGCCCTTTTATGACTTTTGCAAAGTGGTAGTTCTAAAGGAAGGGGTGAATTGACCCCTATGTCTTTTGTTCAGTGCTAGAAAGGCAAGCATATCTCAATCATGGTTCTTAATGAAATACCACGTTCTTACAATGACTTGAGACTCTTACCACTAAAGTTGCGCCTGAGCTTGGCTTCTTTTTCTCCATCTTCATCTAATCCTTCAGCTTTCAGTTTTTTCCAATTCAACTCATCTTTTTCTTGCATTTTCAGGTCACTGTGCAGTTCTGTCAGTTTCACAGCAGACAGGTGCAGCTTTAAATTGAAAAAGTAAAAGTAATAATTACTCCACAGTAAGTATCAGCCTATGCATTATACCATATTTCTTTGTAGAATGTTTATCAAAGAAACACAGAAAATGAAAGTAGATAAAGACCACAAGGCGCATCCAGTCAGCCCATCAATACCATCCATCATTAACTGTTCCTCTCCCTTAAGATCCTATGTACTTGTCCCATGCTTTCTTGAATTCAGATAGTGTTCGTCTCAGCCAGGAGACCATTCCACAAATTCATCACCCTTTCCACAAAGATGTATTTCCTTAGGTTACTCCTGATAAATATCAATGTGGCACTTATAATTCTGATATTCTTTTCATGAAGGAAAAAAAAAAAAAAAACAAAAAACCAGGATGTAGTCGTAAATATATCATATGTACCTATTTTGTCCCGTTCAAAATAAAATTTCTGAGTAAAGAACAAGGCAAATGCATTAACTGAAGTCTTAAATGCCCCACCCAACATAATGACAGAAGACAGGAAGAGCTGTGCTTTCTCAGCATCAGGGTGATACTTGAACAGCGCTCGTGGCCTACAATGGAGAAGCTGCAAACGCAAGTCAGGCTGCCTGTTGTAAGCACAAATAAGGAAGGAAATGAAGGCTCATGATCACGAATGGATTTTCAAATGCTTTTCAACTTTAACCTTAAATGAGCCCACACATCAAATAAAAAATCATTTTCAAAAGGCTAGATGTCAGATCCACAGGGGCAGTGTTAAACATGCTGGAGTCCAGTGCAGAAACTTTAAGAGGGGCTCCAAAGTTTACCAGTAGGCTGTATCTTGTTCAGCTTCAAGTAGGCTTAGGGTCCCTAAGCAAACGCCCTGTTTGCAACCAACCACCCCTAACAATGCCAGCCCCACAGAGCCATTTTTATTGCACCTCCAGACAAAAAAGCCCCTCATCACTTTTACATATAAAACTGAAAAGTGCCAACAAACTAGGAGAAAAACTAAACCATCTGCAGATTAAATGGCTCGAAACAAAACCTACTTTACTCATGCTGGCTCATCTGCTTTGCTCAGTAAGACTGAGGATATGGATGCATAACTCTACATTCCTGACTGCAAAGCAGATGAAATCAGCAGCTATAAAATACAGTTTTAAGCTAGGCCAGCAGCTTGAAAAGCAACTTTTTTCACTGGTGTCCATGTGGGTATTTTCACTTGGCTGGATGCTTATTTTTGCCTGTCTGCACCCAGATTTAAAGCTAGTGAACAGAACACAAAAGGAAAGGACACACAAATAACAAGCAGAGCACCCAAATGGTACCCTGGCAAAAAGGGCCAATGGGAAAAGCTTTGTTGCCACTAGTAAAAAACTTATGTAAGCAGAATGAAAAAAACTGCTATATACACTTTTCAAAATAAAACTTTTTAACTTAATAGATCACACAGCATATCCATGGTGAACATATAAATGTTTATACCAGGGCATGATAGGAACCAATTTGCTTCTGGCACCTAGATTTTCATGGTCCTTTTAAAAATAACAACAAAAAGGTGACCTTAGCAACCAGAGTTGGAGTTTCTACCTCTCTATACCACACGGCTCTATGCAAGTCTGAGCCATGTAGTGCAGGAATTCTAACTCTTCAGTCTTATTTTTTTAGGACTTCTACCATTTACATACAATTTAAAGTATGCTTGTTATTTGTATTTACAACCTGAATAGCAGTTGATGAGGACAATTGGGAATCTTATATTATTATTTAAATACCCCTGGGCTGCTTTAGCTTTATTATACCGTACCAGGATATTCTAACCTTCACATTTTACCTTACTTTGCACTGTGCATTTGTCACGAAATGCCTAGCTACCCGCCTGGGGTTACCCACGGCCACTTATGAGGGTCTATCCCCGGCACAGCTCAGGTGCATGCTGTTTGTGCTCTACACTAGAACCCTCCTCTCACCGACTGGGTCCCAACCGCCTCTGGGTGAGTCTCCCGCTCTCAAATTATCCCCAGTGATTTCTAGGTTACTGGAGGCCACACTCCCAATGGTCCCACAGTTCCTAGAAAGCACTCACAGACTCAACACAAAAACTACCAGGATTCTTTATCAGTCCAGACAGGCAGAGGCAACAAACTAAATTGTTTATTGTCTTAAAAATTGAACAATGAACAAAAAATGTGCAATCAGCAAACAATAACAGGTAACTGAAATATGGCTCAATTATAACACTAACTAAACATTTGTTTACTTTCTAGAAAGTAGCTAGGGAGATCAGGACATATAGCTGCTCACCAATCATCATATACAACTGTTTTACAGGGCTTCAGCAAAGAGCTTTCGCTCTCTCTCTTCACCTAGGCTGAAACTGGAGCAAATTCCAGTACAATCCAAATGAAATGAGCTCCTGAGCCAATCAGGGCCCAGAACAACAAGGTTCAAAAAAATAGATGTTTACATCACTACAGGCATTTCCTTTATCTGAGTGCAAACTAAGGGGGTCTTTTACTAAAGCTTAGCTCGAGCTATCTGCAGCAGGGCCCTGCTGCATATAACTTGATCTAAGCTTTAGTAAAAGACCCCCTAAAAGAAGGAACAGTCTTTCCTCTGTAACAGTTTTACACATAAACATGCACCACCTGCTGGCCAAACTAGAGAAATACATTTCAAGAAATATTCAATACAATTTTCAGGCTTAAAAAACATGCTGTTCTGTCACAACATACTTGAGCAACAGTCAGCTTTTCCTTCAAATCTTGTTTTAAAGTTACTCTCTTCAGCTTATTAAAAGGTTAGCGCAAAAAAAAAAAATGCAACTGGCATTCAAGATCCAATAAAAGAGCAGTGGATAATAAGACCCATACTGAAATATTCAGACTATTCTGTATGTAAGTTTGGTTAAATGCCATTTCAAATAATTTTTACCTCACACGTCATGTGAAAGTTGAACACTACCAGAACAAATGAATGACTAGGATAAACCAGGTGGCATCAAATAGTGTGATGAGCTATATGGTTAAACATTATGTCTTTACCAACTTAAGAAAGCAGATAATGAACCTTGCTCTGTTGTAGTATCTATTAACCAATTCATTCTCCAGAGTAGTTCAAACATATTTTACTTAAAAATACAAGGATGTTAAATACTTGTACAAGTATGTTCAGGTTATTCATCCTCTTTATTTATTGAATACACAGGTTATACATCCCTTTCTCATGGCAGGTTTTAAATTTCATAGATAAGTAAATGAAACTTTCACTGTTGTAAAGCACATGGACCATAAACTGTACAGTTTAAGAACTTGTTTTCTCTTCAGTTTAGGGCTCAGCTATGTTAGGATTAACTTGGAGGGGCGGAGAAGAGGAAATTAAAGTTTAATGAATGCTACACACCTGAATCAAAATTTTGAACACAGCAGATGTCAGCAGCAGGGCAATGGAGTCGATACACCATACCTTCAAATCCAACATTTTTCTACTGTCTGACTCCAACTCCTACAGATATTAGGCTTTACATTTTTTGTTCTGGATCCAAGTTCTGTTAAATATAACATATTTACCAGTGCTTTATATCCAGGACAAATATATAAGTATCAAACATATAAACGGCGAGTGACCGTACTCACCGCAAATGCGCAGTAGAGACCTTCTCTGCCCCGCCCCCACGTCAATACGTGATGACGGGGGGAGGGGGGCGGGACAGAGAGGGAAACTGCGAGGGAGGGAGGGAACCGCTGACGTCGCTACCGCTCCCCCCCCAAGGTAGCCGCTACCACCCCCCCTTCACCCGGCCCGGGCCCTCTCTTCGTTGTTCAACTTACAGCAGCGCTGAAACAGCAGCAAGCAGCTCAGCTTCAGCTCCCGTCGGCCTTCCTTCCCTGCCTGTGCCCCGCCCTCGCCGACGTGACGTCACACGAGGGCGAGGCACAGGCAGTGAAGGAAGGCCAACGGGAGCTGCTGCTTGCTGCTGTTTTGGCGCTGCTGTAAGTTGAATAACGAAGAGAGGGCCCGGGCCGGGTGAAGGGGGGGGAGGGAGGGGGAAGGAAAACCCCAATACCAGCCCGTTTTTACGGGCTCAACTGCTAGTAATATGATAAATTTACCATATACTAAAATGTTATAAGTTTTCATATGCAAAAAGACCCAACACGGGAATGTGTTTCAGCTTAGAAAGCCTGCCTAAGGGGTCTCTGCTGGAAAAACAAATAGAGTTTTTATACTTCCAAGGTACAAAACCACAAAGTAGACTGTTGAACAACTCAAGAAAGCTTCTCAGCGCAGCTTGCTCTTGCCATCAGACAGTTGCAGGTCCCACCTTGCTTGTTGATATAAGCCACCAGCGTCACATTGTCAGAGGAAATTCAGACTGGAGCCCTCATCAGAAAAGCTGCAAAGTTGCGTAAGGCATTCCGCAGTGCCCTGAGCTTCAAGCGATTTATCGACCACCGAGACTCCTATTCTGCTCAGGTGCCCAATGCCAGATAAAACTTGTAATGAGCTCCCCAATTCAACTTGCTGGCATCTATTGTCACCACTCCCATTGTGTTATGGGAAAGGGAGCTCCAACGGTCAAATTCTTGGGTGACAACCACCACTGAATACTCTGTCTGGCAACCAGTGTCCAAGGAAGATAGAGGTCATACTTCTTTGACACTGGAGACCAGCAGCTGAGAAGAGATTCCTTTAATAGCCACATATGACCCATGCACATGGCAATGACCTTAGAACCTGGAAATAGTCCCAGACCCTGGGATTGTCTTGACCGAGGAGGGCCTCCTGCGCTGAATGAAAAAGATCCTCTCCCGCACTGTGTCAACTAGAACACCCAGATACTGCAGCATCTGTGATGGAGTTAGTTTGCTCTTTTCAAAATCGATCATCCAACTCAATGACTGAGCAGATAGACAACTTTGTCCTTCGCTGCTACGCTAACTGACTAGGACATATGAATGAGCCAGCTGAGATACAGGTGAACTCCGATTCCCTGGTGCTGAAGGAAGGCAACCACCATCACCAGCACCATAAACTTGGAAAACATTCTTGGAGCCATGGCTTGACCGAAGGGCAAAGCCATGAACTGGAAGTGAGGTCCCAGCACTGCAAAACGTAGAAACTTCTGATGCAGTTGCCATATGGGTATATGAAAGTACGCCTTGAGATCGATAGAAGTTAGAAATTCTCCTGCTTGAACTGAGGCTATGACTGCTCTTAGTGTCTCCATGCAAAAGCAGGACACTCGGAGGCAGCGGTTTAGACCTTTAGACTGGACGAAAGGTGCCTTCCTTCTTTGGGACAATGAAGTAGACAGAGAATGAGCCTTATCCCTGTTCAGCCTGAAGAACTGTTACAATGGCCAGGAGTGCCAGCACAGAATCGATGGTGGCCTGAACCTTAACCGCCTTTAAACAAGGAGGCTGGAAGAAGATAAGAACGACTGGGCAGGAGAACTCCAACTTAACATAGTAACATAGTAACATAGTAGATGACGGCAGATAAAGACCTGCATGGTCCATCCAGTCTGCCCATGACAAACTCATATGTGTATACCTTACCTTGAATTTGTACCTGTCCTTTTCAGGGCACAGACCATATAAGTCTGCCCAGCAGTATTTCTCGCCTCCCAACCACCAGTCCCGCCTCCCATCACCGGCTCTGGTACAGACCGTATAAGTCTGCCCTCCCCTATCCTCGCCTCCCAACCACCACCCCCTCTTCCCCCAACTGCTCCGCCACCCAATTTCAGCTAAGCTTCTGAGGAACCATTCCTTCTGCACAGGATTCCTCTATGCATATTGCTTATGTACTCATTATTGCTCTTTTAAATAGTAGTAATAAACAATATTAAGTGTAAACTTCTGTGAGAATATCCAGAACCCACTGGTCTGACATGATTTTCGCCCACTCCTCTTGAGGGCATCTTCACACCAAAGGAAGAGTGACCCAGCCTTGCATCATTTGCATCATTGTGAAGCTCTGGAGGCATTGGGCACACTAGCTATGTGCCATGGCAGCCAAAGACCTACTTGGAACCAGGGACCTCTCATACTTTGGCCACCAAATTTTAAAAACGTGGTTTATAAATCAGTACTCTCTGCTGGTTTCTTCTATATTGGAACTCTCTCCCAAAATCTATTAGATTTCATGCTAACTGCTTACAATTCCAAAAATTGCTAAAAACTAATTTGTTCACCAATTAGTTCCAAAATTCATTATATTAGTTAATATAACAATATCCAGTTGCCAATCTTGCTTCTTTTCTGTACTGCGAATCTATCAATATGTACACTATTTGTAGTTGATTTGCTAATCTGTTACTCTGTTGAAATTCAAACTCTGTATTTTTAATCTAAACTGAGCCACACTGAACGTGAGCTTGTTTTCCAGGATAATATGGGATATAAATGTCATAAAAAATATGAAGTCTGACATTAGAAAAGACACAGGGTGAAGATTTTGCATTTTCACTGAGTTTTTTTTTTTGTAACTAATGATTAATAACAGTGGCTGTTGCAGTTAGTACTGACACCTATATCTGAAGTTTACTTTTCTTCTCTTTACTGTTCTGAATTGGTGATTAAGAGTTTTTGAACATATTGATTTTCTGTATAATAAATGAGAGCTCTTTAGTGGTTGACAGTAACTTGCATGCCATTAGTTTACTCTATTGGGAGTAAACTTTCAGTATGTGCATTGTGCAACTGTGTACAGAAGATAGCACACAGTTCTAATGCACATCGCCCATTTTCTGCAGCATGTGAGACAAACTGCTAGAAAAGGCAAGCAGAGACTAAATAGCATTCTAGATCTATGGGATTCAGCAAATTTTTAAAAACGTGAGCGCACATCAAAATCTTAGTTACATTTTTTACTAAAACTATGCAGTCAAAACCATTTTCCCTCAATGGCCCAAACAGACTAGAAACATTAATAGCCGGTCCCCTTTTTTTCTCTGCCAGTAGTTTATCCAAGCGTCCTCCGGATTCCCCGACGACTTTTAAAGCGGAAAGTATAGGATGTGGAGAAGAATCTGGCTTCTTTTCCTCTTTTAAAAGCCGCAGAATAAACTGCTGGCAGACAAGAAAAGGGAGGCGGATCCTACACTTCCGATGGGAAGATCCAGGAGTCATCTCCGGCGGCTCAAATGCCGCATCCTCTGATAAGCGGTTCTGAGAAAAAAAGAACACGCAAGATCCGCCTTTTTCCTAGTCCCTTTCCACCAAAATAAACCAGAATTGCTTAAACCTCAATCCTAGTGAAAAGCAAACGTGTGCCTACCATAATTGGCCACACACAAAATACACTCAGCGGGAGAAAAAGCCCAGTGTGTATGAGCGTGAACACGGACAGCAGGTTATCATTTGTTTTGCCGGCTCAGAGAGTTCTGCCAGCCTCAAACACTCACCCGTTGCGCTTTCTCCCACACTTGGTTCAGTTTAAGAACCCGGAATTCGATTGCCTCACGCTGCGTCTCTTTCTCATTCACCTCCCGCGAATATCTGTTGTTGTTTCCGCCGCCCCCGAGGGCAGTAAGCACCAAACAACCGAACAGCGCTAGCCCGAAAAAGAGACGAGGAAGCATTGCGATGCGAAATAGCAAAAAAACGTCAAAGCTTACTGTACTGTACACAGTTCTTTAGGAATTAGGATACCATTACCAACACACTGGCCGGCACCGCCCCCAGCCACATAACACAATCCACCAATCATTGCTTCCCCTGGCAGTCATTCAGCCCGCCTACCAGCTGCCAATCCACCAATTACATCTCCATCAGTCGTCTGTTGGGAACTTGTCCCCGCCCCCACGGTCACATTCAACAATCACTGCTCTCTATGCCATTAGGTATGCCCCTTTCCGCTCTTCCACTCACCAATCATCGTTCTATTGCCCAATCGGCCCGCCTCCTAAGGACAGATCCACCAATCAACGCTCAATCAGTTCACACTTCTACTAACAGCCACACTCAAGGAGGTTAGATTGAGAACTGGAGACGGCATGACGTCAAAAGGTTGAGAGAGCATCAGGTTAGCCTCTGATCTGTTTCCCCTCCTTCATTCAGCCGTCCGTCAGCAGCAGCACCTCGAACACACAAAATAAAGCAAGAAAACTTATGAACTAGCTTATCCAGCCATCCACGTTGTCGTTCTTTATTGTTTGGTAGCATTTTTATTTAATCTCAATTATATTTTCAAACATGCCAGTTTATGCAGCATTCGGATGTACACAGAGGAAGAAGAATAACGGAATAACATTTCGTAGGTTATAACTCGTAATCAGTGTGTCATTTGGAGGGGCTGGTTAGGTTACAGGGACACCCTAGCATGTGTTATATTCGTGCAGAGATTTGTTTTCTCCTGGTAAAGGGCTACTAAAATAGACATCATGTTATGAGAATCAGGTGAGGTGCTCAATATTCAGCTTTTTTTATTTATTTACTTATTTATGAGATTTATATCGACATTAAACATGAATTAGGTTGAAACCTGTAGCATTTAAAATCTTTTTTGTTTTTCCTGTGCCTAGATCAAAAGAGAAAGATGTTTTGTGGGAACTTGCGCTTTTTGTTTTGTGGAATCTATCTTCTATCTATTCTATCTATCTATATAAAAGTCAACCCCAACGTTCTATGACGCCTCCAGCCGGAAGTGTGAAGCGCCACAGATATCCGGTTTCCCCATGAGTGAAGGAAAACAGCACAGCACGAAATCCCTCTCTCTGTAACAGTGAAGGACTCAGAGGGGGGAGGGGAGAGAGACGCCCTCACTCTCTCGGTAATACAAACACAGCACAGCAGGAAACGTAACACTGAAGGACTGGACTCGGAGGGGGGAGGGGGAGAGAGAGGGCAGGGACACTCCCACATGCACACTCTGAAGAAAACCTTGCTAGCCTCGCATCAGAAACGGGGCATTTTTACTAGTGTATTATAAAAATGCACTTAATATTGTTTATTACTACTATTTAAAAGAGCAATAATGAGTACATAAGCAATAATGAGGGCAGAGCTACCTTCATGTACAAGTCCAGAGTCAGTCTAAGGGCCCTATTTACAAAGCCGCGTTATAGGCACGTTAACATTTTTATCATGTAACATAACATAGTAACATAGTAGATGACGGCAGAAAAAGACCTGTACGGATCCAGTCTGCCCAACAAGATAAACTCACGTGCCATTTTTTGTGTATACCTTACCTTTTTGATGTGTTAACCATGTACGCGCGCCTACAATATCCCTATAGGTGCTTACACGGTTAGTGTGTGTGCTAATTGTAGGCACATTAAGGTGCGTTAATGTTTTTAGCGTGGCTACACTTAGCGCGAGCACTGACCATGTAGGCGCCTATAGGGATATTGTAGGCACTTACATGGTTAACGCACGTTAAAAATGTTAACGCATCTATAATGCTGCTTAGTAAACAGGGCCCTAAAAACGCTAACACGCCTTAGTAAACAGGGCCCTAAATGACCTAACATTTTTCAGTTTTGTGATATATATTTATTTCTTATTCAAGTCTGTTTGGTGTAAAAGGCTCCCAGCTGTGTGTTTGTATATAGATGACGCCTGGGAATAATGATAACTAAGGGAAAGCAGAAGTAGAACAGTTGGAGCTGAATGACATTTATGTTTTCCAAATGGTGATGCATAGCGTGATGGGATGTCTGTTGTAAGACCACAATAAATAATTTCTTAACCACATAAGGGTGGTTAAACAATTTGGTATAAACTGTGTTCTTTATGACTTGTTTTGTACTGCTTTGGGTCCTACTGATCTGTACATCTGTTGTGTTATTTTGGTGAGTGGAAACAGTCGAGTGGGCTTATAGGTAGGGGATTACGGGAGGGGAAAGGTTCTTGGGTTATATTATCTATAAAAGTTTTTATTGTGCCATGTTGGACACTTCACTGTTTTATCTTGTTCTGTATGAAGCTTATCAACCAACATGTGCTTTGAATAAAGATGATTAAAACATAAAAAATAAGTTTTGGATGTTTCTGAATTCTGTTATTCTGTCTCACTGTATTTCCAGTTTTGGTACAGTATAAATCATCACAAGGACAAAGTATAAGAAAACCAATGGACTGCATTAGGGACATAGGCCATTTAGTTATATTTAAACAAAAGAGAGAGCTGCATGAAAGAAAACATTTAATTTTATTATTTTGACTTATGAAAACCACTTGTCCTTGAAACATGCTCAAAACAGAATAATCCATTTGTACAAAACATATAAGGTGAAGATGTTATTCCATGTGCCCCAATGAGAGGAGAGTTTAATCTTACTTCTAATCTTTATAACACCAGGCTTCCCATGGCAGATTACAACAGTTAAGATAAACTTATCAGTAAGCAGGGAATCCTCACTGAAATTTGCCTACGTATTACCTTATTGTATAGAGCAGTATAGAAAAACCTTTATTAATGCTGTTTCTACCAATTACAAAGAGGAGTGTGGTAGCCGTGTTAGTCCACTCTTAAGGTTATCAATAGAAATCAAACAAAATAAAACATGGAAAAGAAAATAAGATGATACCTTTTTTATTGGACATAACTTAATACATTTCTTGATTAGCTTTTGAAGGTTGCCCTTCTTCGTCAGATCAGAAATAAGCAAATGTGCTAGCTGACAGTGTATATAAGTGAAAACATTCAAGCATTACTATGACAGTCTGACAGGGTGGGAGGATTGGGGTGGGTAGGAGAGCAACCTTCGAAAGCTAATCAAGAAATGTACTATGTCCAATAAAAAAGGTATCATCTTATTTTCTTTTCCATGTTTTATTTTGTTTGATTTCTATTGATTACCAATTACAATAATTTTTGAAGCTGTTATAGTGATGCTTAGTATTTATTTCATGATATTTATATTTACATATGGGAAGCTTTAAATAAAGTAAAAAGCTGTCAAGTAAAAAAAAAAAAAATTTTGTCCTCCACTGGGTGAACCAGTGTGGCGGCAATCTCCGCCTACTGCCAGCAAGTTCTGCCTACTGGCATATAATGGGTTAGATAGCCTCGTACCGTCTCCTGTTCTCAATCTAACCTCTTTGGCCCAGAACATCCAATGGGTCACAATTTTTGAGAGGGAGATTTTAGTCCACGCTCCAGCCCCGCCCCACTCTGCCTTGGCTCAACCCACTACATGGCTCCGCCCCCTGGCACACCTCAAACCTATGGCCATTTCAGAAAGTATTTCATTTAATAGCCTAATACTCTTTTCAAGTAGCTTTCACAGTCCAAAACCTCCTGCCTCAGGTCATGTCAGTATAATGCTGTTATGGTGTCCTCTCCTGATCTGAGGAAGGAAGTGCTGGTCTTAGAAAGCTAATCAAAAATGTTTTTAAATCAGAGAAGGTATCACCTTATTTTTTATTTTGTGTTTTATTTGCATTTATTGACCAATATTAACACAGCTACCACATTACTTTATCCTAAATTAAAAATAAAATTATTTTCTATATTTGATGTCTGGCCATTTACTTTTTCTAATTGTGTTGCTCCCATTCTCTTGATTCCGCTTTCCTTCATCTTCTCTTAACTCTCTTGCCAGGGTTTCCTGTCCATTTGACATTTTCTCTCCTTTTTCTTTGTTTTCTTCAATATTATTCTGCCCCTCTCTCTGTCCAGATTTAATTCATTGTTACTATCCATTCTTTAATTTCCTTCTTTTTACTTCATCTACCTATGGCTTTTCATCTTTTCTTCACCCTTGTTCTCCCCATGCCCCTTCCTCTTATTCTCCAGTCTTTCAGTACTCTGTCCTCTCCCCTTTCCATCCAGCATCTCCTCTCTTTTTCTCCCTACCCTTCCATCCAGCGTCTTCCCTCTTTCTCTCCCCATCCTTCTACCCATCTACCCTGTCTCTCATCTTTCCTTCCAGTGTCTCTCTCCCCCCTCCTATACAGTGTCTATCTCTCTACCCTTTTCTGTTCAGTGTCCCCCCTCTCTCTCCACATCCTTCCAGTCTCTCCCCCTTTCTCTCTGCATCCTTTCATCCATCTCCCCTCTTTCTCTCCCTATCCTATCCAGCGTCTTCCCTTTTTCTCTCCCTATCCTTCCATCTAGCATCTTTCTCTCCCTTCCATCTGTCTTCCCTCTTTTCTCATCCTTCCATCCAATGTCTACCCCTTCTCCCGATCCTTCCATCCATCTACCCCAATCTTTCCATCCAGTGTCTATCTGTACCCTTCTCCATTCATCATGTCCCCTCTCTCTCTTTCCATCCTTCAGTATCCCTCCTGATTTTATCCCTACCCTTCCAGCTTCTTCCCCCTTTCTCTCCCTCCTTTCATCCAACATCTCCTCTCTTTCTCTCACCATCTGTTCAGCCAGGATCCCCCCCCCCTTCTCCCCATCCTTCTCTACAGCAGCTTCTCTTTCCAGCCCTTTTCCATGTCCTGTCCTCTCCCCATCTTTCCACTCATCTCTCTCTCTCTGTACCCCTCATCTATCCAGTGTCTTCACTCTATCATTTCCTCCCCACTCTCTCCATTCTACCTCCTGCCTCCCGCTCCCTTTTCCACCCAGTATCCGTTTCCAGGCCACTGTTGCTACTCCTGTTGGGCAGCAGCGGCCGTAACAAAAAAAATAGCAAGCGCAGGACCACAGCAGCCTTCAAGTATGGGCTGTCAGCTCTGCCGGTCCTCTTTCCTCTCTCTACCCTCTCAGAGAGAGGACTGGCAGAGCCGACAGTGCATGTCTGATGGCTGCTGTGGCCCAGCGCTTGCTTTTTTGTTTGTTACCTTTTTTTTTCATGGCTGCTGCTGCCCACAGGAGAAGCTGCAGCAGTGGGGGAAAATGCGATCTGACTCGCGGTGTCTCAGCGGGAGTGCGGGAGATGACCTTGCCAAAACGGGAGTCTCCCCTGAATGCGGGAGAGTTGGAAGGTCTGTTGGCCACACTTATCCACCACTCATTTCCGTACCATCAGTAAGCCCACCCTTTTCCAGTCTTCGACCTGTCAATCACCGGAGACTGCTCAGGATCTGTCACTCTCAAGACAGCACGCTTCTGGTGGATTCCAGTTTAGAAATTATGCCTCAGGAAGAGGCGTGGGGGGCATCTTGTCATTCAGGATTCAAGACATGATTCGTGTGTTGCCTGTCCTGGCCTTCTAGTGGTCTTGCTTGGAGTCACTGTGGACAATACAGTGAAATCACCAGAGAATCAAAAGACAAAATCAGGGCTGGTTTTGGTGCCCTCTATGCGAAAACTAAAATTGATGTCCCTTTCCATAGTGTTATCTCCAGGAAGTTGAGAGGACTGAAAAAAAAAAATGCCTTAACACCAAATGAAAAGAAAAGAAAAGTAACATTTTTTCTTCTCCACTAGCATACTAAGGAGCCCCTTTTCTAAGGAGCAGTAGGGCTACTGCATGGGTAACGTAGCAAAACAGCACTACTGCTGTTTCCTGTGCCAGAAAATAATTTTGTATTTTCTAGTGCGGGGGGTGAAGAGTAAGCGTGCTCGGTGGTAATTGGGCAGTGCTGCACACTGACCAAGTACTGCTGGGTTAGCACGTGAGGAGGCGGTAAGGGCTCAGGAAGTAAATGGCTATGTGCCAATATTTTTATTAGTGTACGACCATTTACAACCTCCATATTAAAAATAGTTTTTTTACTGCCGTAGTAGTAAGTGGCCTCGTCATGCGGCAATTCCACACGTCCATGCTACCACAGGCCACTTAGGCCTCTTCCTACTGCAGCTTAGTAAAAGGGCCCCTAAGAGGGTAATTTATAGCAGGTTGCCTGTGGGGCTCATTTTCAAAACACTTAGATTTACAATGTTCCATAGGTTCATGTAACTTTGTAAGTCTAACTACCCTGTTTACTAAACCAAATTATAATCCACAATAGTACACTACCTCCTATCCCCAGACTCTCCTATTTCCTCTGGAGTCTTTCATGAGGTACTTTGTCAAATGCCTTTTGAAAATCCAGATATACAATATTGACTGGCTCTCCTTTATCCACATGTTTGTTCACCCCTTCAAAGAAAATGTAGATTGGTGAGGCAAGATTTCCCTTTACTAAATCCATGTTGTCTTTGTCTCATTAATCCAAGGTTTTAAATATGCTCTGTACCATTTTGCCATGCACTGATGTCCGGCTCACTGGTCTATAATTTCCCGGATCACCTCTGGAATCTTTTTAAAAAATCAGCGTTACATTGGCCGCCCTCCAATCTTCTAGTACATGCATGATTTTAAAGATAAATGACAAATTACTAACAATAGTTCTGCAAGTTCATTTTTCAATTCTATCAGTACTCTGGGCTGAGTACCATCTGGTCCAGGCGATTTGCTACTCTTCAATTTGTCAAATTGTGCCATTTCATCTTCCAGGTTTATAGAGATTTCATTCAGCGTCTCTGACTCGTCAGCTTTGAATATCTTTTCTGGCACCGGTATCTCTCCCAAATCTTCTTCGCTGAAGACTGAAGCAAAGAATTCATGTAATCTCTCTGCTATGCCTTTGTCTTCCATGAGTGCCCCTTTTACTCCTCGGTCACCTAGCAGTCCAACTGATTCTTTTGCCGGTTTCTTGCTTTTATTATACCTAAAACATTTTTTTACTATTGGGCTCATTTTCAAAAGAGAAGGACGTCCATCTTTCAACATAAATCGGAAGATGGATGTCCTTCTCCCAGAGACGTTTTTGACATGGACGTCTTTGGTTTCGAAAATTGCCGAAAGTCAGAAACGTCCATGTCTAGGGATGTACAAATCTAGGGACGTCCAAATTTAAGGATTTGGACGTCTCTGACAGTATTTTCGAAACGAAAGATGGACGTCCATCTTTTTTTGAAAATACGGGTTTCCCCGCCCCTGGATTTGGACGTTTTGCAAGGACGTTCAAATCGCAACTTGGATGTTTCTTTTGAAAATGCCCCTCCACGTGTTTTTACCTCCAATGCAATCTTTTTTTCAAAGTCCCTCTTTGCCTTCCTTATCAGTGCTTTGCATTTGACTTGCAAAATGATCTCCCACCATAACATCAGAAACATTCTCCCTGTTTGTGAGCACCAGGTCTAGGCACAGGCAGCTCCTTGTGACTCTGGGCAAGTCACTTAACCCTCCGTTGCCCCATGTAAGCCGCATTGAGCCTGCCATGAGTGGGAAAGCGCGGGGTACAAATGTAACAAAAAAAAAAAAAAAAGAATAGTCCAATAAACAATCCGGGTCTGGGCAGGCGGCAGGCAGAAGAATAGTCCAATAAACAATCCGGGTCTGGGCAGGTGGCAGGCAAAAGAATAGTCCAATAAACAATCCGGGTCTGGGCAGGCGGCAGGCAGAAGAATAGTCCAAAAACAAGCAGAGTAAAAGTCACCAACACGAAAAGCACAAAGGCACTGCAACACTTCACACCAAAGGAACGCCTCTGAAGAACACTGTTGCAAGGCAACTAAGAACCTTACCAGGTGGTTAATAAAGGCAGGTCACAAGGGAGTTCACCAGGTATGGGTGCTGCTTGGTTCCAAAAAAACTCCCAAAACAATCTGGAGAGCTGGAAGATCCGGACCAGACCAGCATATCTTCTGGAACACGGGAAACGGTGAACCATCACTTCGCAGCATTCCCCAGGTCTAAACCCTGGGGACTGAGGTGACTGCGAGCCAGGGACCGGGACACAACCGTGACAGAGAGTTAATTCTGGTTGATGTTCTTGATTTTTCAGAGTTGGAGAATAAACCATTTTGCATGAACTGCTGACTCCAGAGTGGTTGTTGGACTTTTAGAGACTCTAAGTGTCTTCTAAACCTGACTAACTTAACAGCCAGCCTTATCTCCCACAGCAGCATTTGGACTTTTGAACTTCCTGGGGAAGAAGGGGGAAACCCACACACTAACACTTCTTTCCCCAGGTAGAGCGCCAAGAGTAAAGGGTCCAATGGAGACTGCCTTTGAGAGGCTCTAGCTGGGTTGATCCCGAAACCAGAAGTGCCCCAGGTAAAGGGGCATTACATTTGGCATGAGCTGTAAAAAGACTGTGCAGACTCAAAGAGACTGAGAATAAAGGCTGCTATCAGAGTGGAATCAGAAGGGAACAACAAATATTTAAATGCAAATTTATGTATATAGTTTCAGCAAGATCCATCTAAAGGGGATCCTGAAATATAGGACAGGGGGAGCAACCTCCATGCTTCCCCCATCATGCACCTTCCCCCCTGCTACCGCACTTTCTGTCCCTGCTGGGCTGCTTCTTAATGATTCACATGTGTATTGTATTTTCATTGTTGGAAATTCTATGGTAATAGAAACATAGAAACATGACAGCAGGTAAGGACCAAATGGCCCAGCCAGTCTACCCATCCTCGGTAACCACTATCTCCTCCTTTCCCCAAAAGATCCAATGTGCCTGTCCCATGCTTTCTTAAATTCAGACACAGTCCTTTTCTCCTTGACCTCCAGTGGGAGGCTATTCCATGCGTCCACCACCCTTTCTGTGGAAAAGTATTTCCTTAGATTACTCCTGCCTATAATCTCTTAACTTCATTTTATGCCTTCTCATACCAGAGTTTTCCTTCATTTGAAAAAGGCTCACCTCCTGTACATAAATGCCACAGAAGTATTTAAACATCTCTATCACATTCCATCTCTCCCACCTTTGTTCCAGAGTATTGTGGTCTATAAGTCTGTCCCCATATGCTTTATGACAGAGACCACTGACCACTTTTGTAGCCACCCTCTGGACCAAATCCATCCTGTTAATAGCTTTTCATGGGTGCAGTCTCCAGAATTGCACACAGTGTCCTAAATGGGGCTTCACCAGAGACTTATACAAGGACACTATCACCTCTTTTTTTCCTGCTGGCTACTCCTCTCCCTGTTCACCTGAGAATCCTTCTGGTTTTGACCGTTGCCTTATCTACTTGTTTGGCCACGTTAAGATCATCAGATATGATTACCTCCAAGTTCCGCTCTTCTTTCATACACAGAAGTACTTTACCTCTTGGTGACTGAACCATGTAGCGTTTGCCATATATGGTGATATGAAGAAGACAATTATCTAATAGCAATCCTATATTTAGGCACATAGAGGGGTGGCTGTCTGGAACCTATTCTATAACAGAAAGTAGGCACCTGCTTTCTCTGTTTAGAATACTAGCGTAACAAGTAAATGATGCACATCATAGAGCTGGTGTAAATGTTTGTAACTAAATTGCTAAAAAAATGTGCATAAATGATAATATTCTATAATTTACCCCTGCCCAGGCTTTGTCCAGACTTTGACCGTATATACATCCACCTTCAAACTACATGCCTTTGCATCTAGGTGCCAGGTTATAAAATATCTGTAGATGGAATATTGACATTTATGAGAGTAGGTGTACATATACATGTGTTTATGCTAGTACTTAGGTCATTTATGCACATTCATGGAGCCTAAATGCTGGTGATGGCTTTATTACTCTCCTAATGACTGAACCATGTTTGCTACAGGTTGCTATATGTCCTGTCAACTAGTGGTACAGAAGCATGATAAAACCCAGTGCTATGGGATAGAAGCACCCTATGGTTAAACTGGAAATTCCATCATTGCAAATCTGTTGATAGTTACATCTGATAGTTTCATACATGATCACACTTTGTTACATTTTATTATCCTTACCAAAACAATGTTAAACTGCATAGATATTCATAGATATGCAGTATATCAAGATAAATAAACAGAATCATGAAAATGTGGAGAATTACAGCAATATCTACTTGAAAGGATTTTCAATGTTTTTTCTCCTAGACATTCTAGATTTTATCAGATTTTTTTGCCATGACATTTGGAATCTCGCCTTTGTTGTGGTAACAAGAATCTTACTCCTATAACTGTGCTACAAAGGATTCTAAATGGGACCATCCATGACATTTCTTCACAAGTTACCTCATGTATATATTTTTATTTTAATTTTTTTAGTTTTCCACCCTGTTTCCTAAAAAAAGAATTCCCCTTCCCCACCTCGTTTGCTTACCATCCTGCATAAACTCCATAAGACACTGAAGTCAAGATTAGTGAGAAAAGAAATGGACAGAATAGATATTATAGAGGGATGCTCCTCTTGTGTGGAAGAAGTTGTCAGCTTGAAAGATAATACCTCTTCCACTCAGTCTTGCCCAGGAAAAGTACCAAGGATTAGGAACCACAGGAAACAGCAACTGAAGAAAAAAACCTGTAACACACCCAAGGAAAGATTTGGTTCTCAGTTTCTTCACTGCCGAGATGTGATAAAAGCACCAAGACTAACTCCTTCAAAATGTCAGGTAGTCCTTGTGCTCATTTAGTCAGAACACCAACCAATATAAGTGCTGTTCTGTCCTGTCCTATAGCCAGAAAATTGCCCTGCATCTAATTGAGCAACAATACAGTAGGAGTAACTACAACCATTAAACCGACAGGCTGTGTGTGTAAGAGGATTTTCTTCATTTTCTGTTTAGAAATTCCTTTACATATAACAAAGAATGATAATAATGTGATACATCAATTATGTAACACAGTTAACATAAGATGAAGAGGAGGGTGAGACCACAGAGTTTTCAGGATATTCCTAATGAATACATTTACTGTTCTCATACTGAATTTTTCCAGTGCAGTATTCAACAGATCGGTAAACCAGTCCAATATTCATAGAAGACAATCAAACTCTTCCTTTCCAACTGTTCAATACAGATAAGTAAAGACAAGAGTCTTACTACATGAAGATCACTTAAACCAGAGTGGGGCAGAATCTGTTTTAATTAATCTTCTCAGTTCAATAGCCACTGATAGGATGGGCTGCTAAATTGGATGAACAACTTATGTGGGCATGAATGGAGATAAATGCTGGAGTTGATGAATGCCAAACTGGTGAAAAGTTGATTAATTGTCATGGGTAAAAGGGGGAAGAAATGGCCAATGAGACCTTGCCTTACCATACTGGAACCTAGGGGGAAGCATGCAGTGGACTACCCAAGGGGCTAAGGATTCCAGAATTGACCAGTATGGTCAAAGGTTACATCTGGCTGAGGTATGAGCAAAGCAGGTCTCAAAAAGACTGGAGAGAAGGGGTCACATACAACATTTAATCTATAAATATAAAGATTTCAGGACCAAGGCAAGAATCAGTTTACAATGCAAACTGAAGGTAAACATGCACACACAGCAGTAGGAGCAGTACACTTCCTACCCCCTTGTGTCAGATACCACTGTTATTAAGTTTTATAAAGAGTCAAACATATTAAACACATTCAAAGTCTACCATACAAATTCAGAGTCTCAAATGCCCAGGTGCAAAGAGGAAACGTTTCTGAGTCCTAGTCCTCTGAAATAAACAGTGGTCCATAAAGTTCATGTGTCTTCATGAGGCACAAAGAATACTATTTCAGTGATAGGTCTGAAGAAAGATTTCATTGCCCCTTGGTTCAGGGCTCTGATGTCAACTTTATGGACACTTCCATCCTTACTGGGAAAGGTTTTAATAATTAGTGCCAATGGCCAGTTATTACCATGAGCTTGTTTGTCCTTAAGCAAAGCAAAGTTGTCTTCATGAATATTCATCTTATTAGACAGCCACTAGCTGTGAATTTGTAGGATTGGGAGATACTCTTTTTTCCAATGGCTGCAGAAGGCATTGGCAAGGCTTTGGCCCTGTGTCAATTGCTGTTTGTAGAGATCCTTTCTGTTGAAATCTCCAGGAGTTGTGCCAGTGTTTTGTTGTTGATGTTTACACCATAGTTTGTGGAACTTAATACATCTGTGGATTATTGTAGAGATATATTGTTTAGCTCCAATGACCCACAATCCTGCGGCTCTGAAAGCTCCTTCTGTGAAGTGCTGGCCCTGGTGCCTGACTTGTTCATGGTAGTGGCACACCAGCAAAGTAGAGATTTTGTGTCAGGTTGGGATGACCAATGGGCTGTTTTCAACTCTTATGTAATTTGGCATGGGTGAGCTGTCTGCCAACTCTCAGCAAGTTGCTATCATCATTGTAAGGGTTCAACTTCCAAAGAGGGTTATCCTAGGAATGTTTTTCTGTTTGTACTTGAATTCTGCAGCATATGTTTCTTGTTGTATGCAGTGTAGAATGATCTTCAATTCTTAGGAGGTACCAATGGTGATATGTATGTAATCTTCCATCAGTTTTCTAATGGAATAAAAGCACAATGTGAATGTGTGCCATGGCTCTTCTAAGCACTGTCCATCATGAAAAGCGGACAAGTGATGTGCACTCAGGTTGCTAGTAGTGGGAATGCTAGTGGCGAAGATGGTTTGGGACTAATTTCTGAGTTGGATTCCGAGTCCACAAGATCTGAGGAGTTCACTGAGGCTGGGGTTGTGCAGGTAGATTTTATGAGGAAATCTGATCCTGTCAGCCATGTTGTCTGCATCAGACAGGATGTAGAATGGATCTTGTAATATGGTCTTCTGGGTTCTGGTTGGTGGTTACATAAGCCATTGTTTAGATCTCATTGATTTCCAGATGCATTCAGCTCTGTTGATTACATATACATAGACCCTTCTGCTTATCTAAGAAAAGTTGCTTTGAGAGTTCTTATGAGAGATATTAAAGAAAACTAAAAACTCTCTTGTTTCAGAAGCATCTATCATTGGACATGAATTGACAAAGTTGCGTCATGTTCTCTTTTTAGGACTGTTACATATTCATGACATTTCAGTGTTATACAATTGTATTTGGTATATAGTTGATGTTATTATTGCTTTTGTAAGCCACATAGAGCTAGATATGATATCTGGAGGTTTGTGGGATATAAATCTAATAAAATGAAAATGAAAAATGTAGCCTAGCATTGCCTTACTGTCAGTATAGAACTTGACTAAGTCTGGTTGAATGTTCATTTCCCTTAGAATCAGCTCTGTTGCCTCCTTTGCCAATACTGCTCTGCATATCTCCATTCATGGAATTGTGTGGCTAGACTGTGGTGTTAACTTGGTCTTGCCAAAGATGCATAATTTATAGTTGATAGGCTGGATTGGGGCTTCAATGACAACTTAAGAAGTTAGAGAACAAGGCTAGTGCTGGGCAGATTTCTATGGACTGTGTCCTGAAAATGGTAAGGACAAATCAAGATCAAGTATACATAGCTAGTATCACATCATACCTTATGTTATGAGTTTTTCTTGTTGGGCAGACTGGATGGACCATACAGGTCTTTACCTGCCGTCATTTACTCATTACTATGATATCCAGCCTTATCTGGTATGCAGGTCAAAGTGGTTTACAAATTTCAAAATAAAAATTAACCATAAAATTACTACAATACGTAATAGGACAGTAAAAAATCAATCATAACAGGATCACATATAAAAAATAAATCAAAATAGATAAAAGTCATGGGTGTAGTTTGACAGTTTCATTTGGGGGGGGGGGGGGGCAAAGGGTAGGGCTTGTCTCGATCTCCTTCGAGCCCGCTGCCACCACAGCACTGGAGTCTTCCAGTGGCACCTGGTATTACCCTCCCCTGTCTTCCAATCCCCCGAGCCACCAGCAGCTTCAGTGAAAGAAGCAAGCACGCTGCTTTAGACCTGCCCCGGAGGCCCTTCTCTTTCCTACAGCTTTCCGCCTGCATGGGAACAGGAAGTTGAATGAGAAAGAAAGACTTCTGGGGGCAGGTCTAAAGCAGCATTCATGCTGCTTTCTTGCAGAGGCTGCTGGTGGCTCGGGGGATTAGAGGATGGGGTGGCAGCTCGTTTGGGGGGCACTGCCCCCACTCGCCTGCCCCCAAACTATGCCCATGATAAAAGTAGGTCAAAGCAAGAGTCCTCTAGTCCATAGGTCCCAGATCAGCCCCCAAACACTAAGCAGAAACAACGAAGTCATAAGGGCAATCTTTGGGCCTCTTTTATTAATCTGTGCTAATGGTTCCTGCACGGCAATGCCGAAGGACCCCTTTCAAAGTGAATGGGTTTTGTCGGCATTGCTGCACTGGGAATTGCTAGTGCGGCTTGATAAAAGAGGCCCTTAAATTATTAAGTGACAATTCAGTATGAAGACTAAGAGGGAACACATTCCAAAGAAAAGGAGGAGCTTGAAAAATAAAATGCAGAGTGCTGAGTGCACTCAAGGTATGCCCTAAATAGTGAAGGAAGAACAAGACAGTGGGGCTCATTTTCAAAACAGAAAAACGTCCAAAAAATGTCATAAAGCACCATTTGGACATTTTTCTTCTCAAAACATCCAAATTGGTATTTTTGAAACCTATTTTGCAGTGGTTTATCTATCTTGACGTGGTGCTTGCTGAAGAATACAATTTTAATCAACCAAAAAGCAAGCTATGCTCTCCCAAGTGCAGAAATACTGCACTATAATTACAGAGGAAAACGCTTCAGATGCTTTGCTTTCACTTTTGATTTCATCAATGTGAAGGCTTCGTTGTCCAGAATCCACCATTAAACATCAATCACTGAAATGCGGACTTCTGGCGAGCTTCTTCCTAAGCCAGAAGAACCTCTGAATTTACCATTTAATTTTTAAAATTTTTCTTATTAAATGTATTCTGTAATATAGTCTTTTTCCATAAACGTTAAATTCTAAACATAAGGTACTTATACTAGCGTAGACTGTTGGGTATGCTCTACAGCGAGCCCCTGTTTCGCCAGTGCTTCTTTAGGAGCATTACCCCTTATTTCTCCGAGTACCCTATATGAAAATGTAACAGAATACCTTTACCAAACGGAGAAAAATAGAAGTATATGGAACAGCTTTCACATCTTATTCAGTGCTTTTACCTTATGCTATGCCCAGTCAGATTTCTACCAGGACTATTATTAACAAGATGGCGCTCCATTTTTAAATGGACACCGTGAAGCACATCCAATCATAACCCATCTCAGATTTAAAGGGGCCGACTCACATGATCTATTGTCTGTTCTCAACTGTTCTTATCAAGAAGAATTACTTTTATTCTCACAAAAAAGCTTTCCACTCAATCCTGCTGTTCAGTCCATTAGGAATTATGGTATTTAATCTATTTATCCAATGCTGCTCAGTTTGAATAAGTTTACGATCCCTATCTCCTCCATGAATAGATGCTGGAATATGATCGATTATAAAACATTTATAATCCCAAAATGTGTGTGTAGTTTCTATGCTATGAGCGTTGCTTAAGTGTTCTGGTGGTCTTTCCTACATAGAGTTTTTTGCAGGTGCACTGTAAAACATAGACCACATACATACTACTGCAATCTGTGCTATATCTCAATTGATATTTCTTGTTACCCAATAGAAAAGAATCTGTAACACTCATCAGTGGACAAAATTTACAATTACCACATTCTTTATGGCCCAAAGGCAATCTTCGATCAGAATTAAAGGTTTTATTTTGTAGTACATCCTGTAAATTTTGGCCCCGTGCATATGCAATTCTCAACTGATATTTGTAAAAAATGGGGTGTGTCTGTATAATCTTCCAGTGTTTTTACAGAACCCCTATGATCTCGCTGATCCCTTTTGTGTATTTCAAAACACATGTCTGCATCTTCACGTCAATATCTTTATTATTTTTATTATGTTGTAGTAATTGATTCCTATGGTTATACTTTGCCCTGGTGTAGGTGGTTTTTATTATCTGCTCAGGGTATCCTCTATCTTTACAATTTTGTTGTAATGTTCTAGCTTGCCTTTTGAAAGTAGAAATGTTGCTACATAACCTTCGAAATCTTAGTAGCTGGGAAAATGGTAAAAGCCACTTTGGTAGCTATTGGGTGGTTACTGTTAAAATGTAACAGGGTATTCCGGTCTGTAGGCTTGATGTATATTTCTTTACTGAACGATTGTTGATGTTGCATAATTAGGACATCAAGAAAATTAATCTGCATTTTCGATTGTTGCATTGTAAAATTTATATGTATATCCCTTGTATTTAACTAGTTGAAAAATTGTTGAAGTTGAGTTAAATTTCCTGTCCATAACATGAAAATGTCATCGATACCATTTAAACATAAATTGTGACCATGGATTAGAGGACAACCAATTTTTCTCAAACTGTGACATATACAGACAGGCTGTGGATGGGGCACACGTCACCCCCATTGCTACTCCTTTTTTTTGAAGATAGAATTTTGTCTTTGAACAAAAAGAAAATTTTTGTTAGAGCTATTGTAGCTAGTTTCATTAGGAACCAAGTAGGGATATGATGAGGATATTGTCTGCTTTCCAAACAGACTTCTAAAATGGATAAACAATCATTCTGAGGAAGAGAAGTGTATAGGACCGTAATGTTTAGACTAACCATCAAAAATGGTTGTTCATTAAATTGAATTGCTTCCAAATATTTAATAAATGAGTGCTATCTCTAAGATAAGAAAAGCTTTCTTGAACAATTGGTTGTAAAAACCAATCTATAAATTGAGAGAGAGGTTCTAGGATCGAATCTGTGGAGGCCACAATCGGTCTGCCTGGAGGGGTATCTATATTTTTGTGGATTTTTTGGGACTGTATAAAATAAAGGGACCAATGGATGCTCCTTATTTAGAAATGCAAATTCGTGCTTGGTAAGGAATCCTTCCTCTAGCCCTTGTCTGCATACTTCCAGAATCATTTCCCGTATTTCTTCTGTGGGGTCTGATTGAAGAGGAATATATGTATCCACATCTGCTAGTTGGTTAAAAATTTCTTCCTCATTTGGTAAAAGTATTCTGTTACATTTTCTTATAGGGTACTCGGAGAAATAAGGGGTAACGCTCCTAAAGAAGCACTGGTGAAATAGGGGCTCACTGTAGAGCGTACCCAACAGTCTACGCTAGTATAAGATAAGTACCTTATGTTTAGAATTTAACGTTTATGGAAAAAGACTATATTACAGAATACATTTAATAAGAAAAATTTAAAAAATTAAATGGTAAATTCAGAGGGTTTTCTGGCTTATGAAGAAGCTAGCCAGAAATCTGCATTTCAGTGATTGATGTTTAATGGTGGATTCTGGACAACGAAGCCTTCACATTGATGAAATCAAAAGTGAAAGCGAAGCATCTGAAGCGTTTTCCTCTGTAATTATAGTGCAGTATTTCTGCACTTGGGAGAGCATAGCTTGCTTTTTGGTTGATTAGAGATGTTTATCTATGCAATTCATCTGCAGTGTGTCCAAATCACAAGGGGGGGGGGGTGTCGAGAGTGTTTTGAAGGTGAGATTAAGGCATTTACAAAACAAAAACATCTAGGACTAAACCAAGATGTTTTGGTCTAGATCTGTTTTCAGAACGAAAAAAGGCTCAAAAAGGTGCCCTAAATTACCAGATGACCACTGGAAGGAATCAAGGTTGACTCCCCAATACCCCTCCAGTGGTCACTGACCCCAGATCCCACCCCCCAAAATGTGAATAAAAATATGACTTACCAGCCTCTATGACAGCCTCAGATGTTAAAATCAGGTCTAGTAGAGCATCATGCAGGTCCCTGGAGTAGTGTAGTGGTTGGTGCAGTACACAGTGGGGGACCCAGGTCCCTATCTCTCTCTTCCTGTCACACTTGTGGTGGAAACTGTGACCCCTCCTAAAGTCACCAAACCTTACTGTATCCACATATAGGTGCCCCTTCACCTATAAGGGCTATTGTAGTGGGGGACAGTGTTTTTGGAGGGCTCAGGGGACAAGATAGGGGAGGAAAGGTGAGATGTGTATCTGGGAGCATTTTTGTGAAGTGCCCCATTGCTCTCCTGGGATGTCTGGGGGATCAGTCTACTAAAAATGCTGGTTTCTCCTACATCTCAATGGCATGAATCTGCACGTTTTGCACTTATAGTGAAGTTGAAAATTACCACAAAGACCTCTATTTTTAATAGTAGTCTGGACCCAGTTAGACAAATAAACTGGAGCTGTTTGTCCTATTTGTCTGTCCTAATTAGATTGTAAGCTCTGTCGAGCAGGGACTGTCTCTTCATGTTCAAGTGTACAGCGCTGCGTACGTCTAGTAGCGCTATAGAAATGATAAGTAGTAGTAGTAGTAGTAGCTGTCCCATGGAAAATCTTAAAATCATTGTGTACACTATAAAATGAACACGTGCCTCCACTGGCAACCAGTGATGGTCCAGCAGCAAAGGTGAAACTCTATCACTTTTATGAGCTGAAAAAAAATCAAACATGCTGCTATATTTTGAACTGCCTGGATTTTTTTTCACAAGGTTCTTTTGGCAATCTGCACTAGTTCCATTTGGAGCTTGTGCTCAATGAATAAAGTGCAAGTTTTCACCCTATTAGCGGTTGTTTATTATGATCGCCGCATGGATGTATTATTATTAATCTGAGGGCATCACTCCTGTATTTTGAATTATGTCTTTTTCTCCTGGTTATTTTTGATGACATTTTTTATGAAGATGTTAATAAACATGTGGCTAAAGGTAAGCCGGTTGATATACAGTTCCATTTTAGAGAAGTCGTGGATATAGGCATATAGACGTTTTAGGCATGGGACGTATTTTATAAACTCAGGACTAAATGTAGAAGCCTAATGTAAAATCAACACATCTCCACCCCCTGACCAAGGCATCCTAAAGGCATTCAAAAATGTATAGCACATCAACTGCAATGTCTCAAAAATGTTGTAACTTAAAATATCTGAAAAAATAAGTGTATTCAAGGGTGCCCATGAAGCTGAAAATGACACACAAAAGCTCACGCCATCATACTCTACCTCCATAGGACAAGATATAGCGTCCGCGAGGTCCCCGCCACATCTCTGGTGACCATTCAGGGTGAAATTTAAAAAATGCATCTTGGTTCTGACAGTAAATTTTGTGCTCTAACCCCCAAATTCTATTTAGCGTGCCTAGAGATCTACGCTGAAATCCAGGGTTCTATGACAATGTGCATAACTTAATTGGTTTAACAAGCTAATTAGGTTTGATAACAGCACTTAGCAAGCAATAATGAGCACTAATTGGCAATAATTAGAACTTATGCGCACAACTTGCTAAGCATATTCTGTAACTTACTGTGCCTAAATCCTAATGTGTACAGACAAAAAGGGATGTTGTTATGGGTGGAGAAATGGGAGTTTCATGGGCTTTCTGAAATTTACGCATGTAGTTATATAATATGGCCTTCTGTGTCTAAATCAACATGCCAGTATTTAAGTCATGTTTTTGTTGGTATAAATCTAGGCACCGCTTATAGTGAAAATGTATTCCGCATGGATTTTTTAGGCGCCATATATAGAATCCCCCCCTAAAGGGATAATTTTATAAGCAGTTTGAATGTGTAGAGCTACATTTTACATGTTCAAGTAGGCATTTATAAAATTGCCCAAGAGTATATGAGCTTAAAAGTAGGTTCTCAGGAAACATAGAGCTCTTGAAACACATGTAACTTTGTGTGGGAACTGTTAGGGAGACTATTTTATGAAAGCCCCTAGGTACATATATTACCTTTATAAAATAGGTATAACAGTTTAAAAAATTCATAAAAATACACTATTGATAGAAAAATTATTTTTAGATCAGCAAGACTTTAAAGTTAAAAGCAGAGTCCATTATTCATTTATGTTTGTCTTATATAGGCACTATCACGAAAGAAAACAGCTCCGAAAAAGAACAGAAGTAAAACTGACAGTTCAAAGGCAAATCAGCAAAGGAATCAAAAGCCAAAGACAAATATATCTCCCTCAATTATTCGAGACGGGAAAAAGATCTTTAAAAGTAAATGGAGGGGTTCAGCAAAGTTCAAAAAATGGGGTCCCAATGCTTGTGTTTTTCTACCAGTGCCAGAGGATATCTTTATTGAGGACATGATTTCGGAAAATCCTTGCTACAAAAGCAACTCCCAACTGAAGCCAAGAGAGTACTGGGAAAATGTTGCTGCAATATTGCCCTCATACCAAGGATCCTGCTGCTGTAACAGCCCAGAGAATAATGCACTGGGATTTGAGACCATGTGATAAATAAATGATATTTACACATACTGACTTTTTCTAAAGTTTTCCATGTCAGAACTGGGTGAGCTGGCTCATAGTAGGTTCAACTCATTCCCATTGAATCACAGAATACAATTCAGCTCAGATTAAATCTAAATTTCCTTGACCATGATTATAGAAATCTGCACCAGTCCTGGTTTGGCCATGATTTCTGTTTTCAAACAGAGTTAGCAGAATGGGATCATAGGGTATCTGGATCAAGATTTTCATTCTATTGCTGATAAAATATTGCTAAAAACTACTGAACAAAATTAAGGGCCTGAATGAGGAGAAGCATATAGCTCATTTAGGCCCTGAGGATAGGATAGGTTGTAGGGCCGGCATTAGGAGGGGGAAGGGTGGTCAAACAAGGCAACTGCACTGGGCCCTACAGCTCTAGGAGTCCTCGTGGTTCAGCATCTCTTTCCCTTCCTCCCACCCTGGCCTGGCATCTCTTTCCCTTCCACTCACCGCAGTCTAACATCTCCTTCTCTCCTCCTCCCCTTCCTGGTCTACCTTAAAATGCACTTTTCTTTACAGGGGTCATTGCCAATTCTGATAGATTGCCTGCAGATGGCCCTGGAGATTCCCTCTACTGTGTCCCATGCCCCTTTGATGCAACTTACTGTTTCTGCCTGAGCAGAACACAGCAGGGGGATAGCTCTGTTGCTGGCCACAGATAATACATCAGAATCTCTGCCATGGAGGCGACCCATAGGAAGAAAAACATGTTTTAAAGTAGATCAGGAAGGGGAGGAGGAGTAAGATGTCAGACAGGGCTGGGGAGAAGGGAAAGAGATGCTGAACCAAGGGGCCATTGGACCTGTTTTAAGGTAGACCAGGGGAGAGGGTTGAGAGTGAGATGGAAATGATGGACTAGTGTGGGGGAAAAATGATGGACCTAGGGACAGAGGGACAGAGGGGAGGGAGAGAGATGATGGACAATGGAATGGAGAGAGGGGATAGGGAGACATGTTATGTCCAGGCATGGAGGGAAGGGAGGGAGGCAACAAAGACAGATGTTGGACCTGAGGATAGAAGGAAGGGAGGAGGGAGAGAAAGAAATCTTCAATGAGAGGGAAGGAAGGCAGAAAGAGAGAACGAGAGATTTTGGACCTGGGGTAGAAAAGAGGGAGGGAGACATTCTGGGCAATGGGAGAGAGAGAGAGGGAAGACAGAGGGCAAGATGCTGGATTATGGGGGAGGAAGGGAAGGAGAGGTGAACCAGGTGAAAAGGAGTAAAGAGAGATGGGACAGAAGGATGGTGTGGAGAAAGGGGCCAGGGAGATATCAGGCAACAAGGGGAGAAGGAGAGGAAATGCTAGGCTACAAGAATGGAGGGAGGGAGAGAAACCATAAATGTTGGAACCATGTGGGAGAGGCCAAGGGGGAGGGTGGCAAGATGATGAGTGACAGAAATATAGTGAGTAAAGAGGGTAGAAATGTAATGGGGAGCAGATGAAAGATGGAATGGAATAGGAGGTGGCAAAGAAGTGAAATGGGAAAGCTAGGGTATGAGAGGAGATGGAAAATTGATCAGTTGAAAAGTTAAAGGAAGGAGAAGGGTGAGAAAGAGGGTGAAATTTGAGTGAACAAAGAGGCAGAAAAGAAAAAAAGGGAGGAAAGAGCTGAAAGGGAAATATCAATATGTCAGAGACAGATGTAGTGAGGGAATAGAAGCAGGAAAGCAGAAGAGAGAAACTGGAACCAACATGATGGAAAAATAAAATGTCCAGACAACAAATGCAGAAAAAAGTGTTTTATTTTTAATTTATTAACTGGAATATGTTAGCTTTGGGATATAGCATCACAGATGTCATTGTATTGTGTTCAGTACAAGGCGACGTGTTTTTCTTTCTCCAGTGTTGCAGTACTTGCCAAGTTTATCTTCTTGAGGTTCCCAGTTGAATTTTGGTCTTCATATTTTTCTTTCTAATTCATGATACCTTATTCTGTATTAATTTGGTGAAGATCTATCTGTGTTTTGTGTGTGAAGTTAATGGTGGATGTAGGAGGGAATCGGAGGGGGGAGGGGTGGCTCCAGCATGTCTAAAACTGGCCCTGATAGGATAAGGAACAAAGTAAGAAAGATAAACGTGAACACAGAGGAAGCCTATTAGCTGTGCCAGATCCATTTGTGCTTTGTCTTAGCATGTAGGACAAACATTAGTTAACAATTCCTGCTCTCAGTAGTGGATATCCATTTCTACAGTGCTGTTTAAACAACATCTACATGTTCTATATTATTAATTTTATTGTAAACTGCTGTGAACTACTTGCTAGAAATGGCGGTATAGCAATTCTCAATAAATAAATAAGTAAGTATTTAATACTCCCCTCAGCCCTTCCACCTAATCTAAAGGTTAAAGCAGACCTCAGGCAGTAAAAGCTTGTTTGCCAAAATAAGATCTTTAGGTTGTTTACTTGAGATTGTTAATGTCAGCTACAGGTCTTATCTGCTCAGTTTCCTGATTCATAATTGCATTAGGGTGAATAAAGAGATGAGCTCATAAGACATTGACATCCTATTGTCTGCAGCTTTCAGTGTATAAGCTTCATTCAAAGCTTTGCTTTCTGGAGTATCTCTTTAGACAAAGCGATTTTGATCAAGAGAGGCACCTGAAACCTTTCCGTTTCCCATGTGGTTTGATAGCATGTTGTTGACCTAAGGGGTAAGACATTTCATTAAAATATGCTCAAAATATATTTGGTTTCTATAATAATATGACAACTATAGTTATTCTCAGCCACTTGGATTCAACAATTGGGCAGGATTGGTCATCTTTGTGTAGCAGAGTGGAAGAAAGATGATTTAATAAGTTAACAATTGTGTAATAGTGAGGGGTCAGAATAGTGTAGATGCAGTGAATTCAATTCTGCAGTCATGTTGCTGATTATACTGAAACATTATTTTTATATAACTGCTAACAGCAAGTTATCTTTTTGCTGATGCTTTGAGCATCATAAAGGAAGCAGATGATCCTCTTTCCCCAAGCCAGGGCTGGCCTTTCCACCAGGAAGATTACACATCCATCTAGGGTAGCAGTATTTGGGGTGGGGGGAGTGGTGGCTTAATTGGAAGGCAGCATCTCATCTCCCTCATCTTCCCTTCCCCTTGTCTCCACCACCACCCCAGCATGCCTGAAGCTGCAAGAGGATTCAGGGCTAACGTGGTGGTCTTTAAGCACAGACCCTCGCTCAAGTACTGCTGCATCCTGCTCCCCCTTGAAGGGGAAGGTGATACAACAGCACTTGAGTGTCAACCTATGCTATAGGCCTTCTGCTGAATCTTCTTGCATGTGTGGCCTGGGAAGAGGTAGGGTAGTGGTGGTGGTATGCTGGATGCTTGGGAGGGGGATAGTCTTCAGTAGCCTCTGGAGTGGGTTGGGGGTGCACGTCTGAACCTTTGCCTAGGGTCTCAGATATCCTTGGGCTTTCAGCGAGCTTGAAATTATATTTCTATTTGGTAAGTCATTTATTTATGTAGCCAGGCATAGTGATAAATGTTTTGTGTTGATGTTTGCTGTTAAAAGGGCCCCTTAGTTAATAGTCCAGATTTTTTTTACATAGCCATAGCTGCTTACACTTATTTAAGGTCCTGGAAATATTAGTGAATTGGCTTCATAATAATTGTTAATATATTGCTCCTGTGATTACTGTTTGCCACTTGATCTTTTAATTAGAATTCATCAAAACAATATATACACGTGCTTAAGTAGTCAAAATTATATTCAGCCAACTGTTTTATGCATTTGAGAAACTCTTGACTGTATAAGATGCTACACAAAGTAAAAGCCCAGTTTCAACTACATGAGATATTTTAATTTATCATGTCACATTCTATTGGATTGTCTGTTTGGAGATGTTGAAAAACAGTTTTTTGCTTGCAGCATTTGATTTACTTCTAATTCCTGTTATTTACATGCTTAAGATGGAGTGTTGTATATGCCCCGGGTGCACTGCTGTCATTTTCTTTCCACCATTGCAAAAGTAGGAAGATACTGAAAGACATGCTATGACTTTTTTTTTTAATTGGAAAAAGGAATGATATTGGCCATAGGAGGGCAGTGCAGTTCTATGATAGCTAACATGGCCTGTATTTAAAATATGGCTTCACATGGATGAGCTCCTGGCCTGCACAGAGTGGGTTGCCAGTTCCATTTTTTCATGGAAGGTTGATCTTGTCTTCGTTTTTCCATAGTGCATGCGGGGACTTATAGTCCCAATTCCCCTATTGTATTTCCTATAAAAAGCAAGCTGGATATGATAGCCAACTGGCTATCTGATAACCTTTTGAGGCTTAATGCTAAAAAGTCTGAAGCGATTGTTTTTTCTTCTGGATCATCTATCTTAACCTCTTCCCCATCTTGTATCCACAATGTAGATGTTCCCCTAAAGGACTCTGTTAAAGTCCTTGGGGTTTACCAGGATAACATCCTTTCTTTTCAAAAACAGATTTCTTCTGTTGCCCAATGTAGTTTCTTCACTCTGAGGCAGATCCACTCTATGCTGGATTTTTCTTCTCTTAGAATCCTTGTCTTGGCCCTTGTCATCAAAAAATTGGAGGGTCTTTTACTTAGGTGCGCTGGCGTTTTTAGTGCACGTTAAAAATAGGCACGCTCTAAACACTAAAGACGTCCATAGGAATACATTGGCATCATTAGCGTTTAGCGCATGCCTATTTTTAGTGTGCGTTAAAAACGCCAGCACACCTAAGTAAAAGACCCCCCTGGATTATTGTAATTCCTTGTATTACGGTTTACCAGTTTAAGTACATAAGTATTGCCATACTGGGACAGATTGAAGGTCCATCAAGCTCAGCATCCTGTTTCCAACAGTGGCCAGGGCCGGTCAAACCCGGTAAGCGGGGTAAGCACTGCAGGGGGGCGCCTGCCTTCAAGGGCACCACTGCGGCACTGCGCCACCATACCGCGCTGCCCTTGGGGGTTTAAATCTTTAATTTACCTCCGTCCCAGCGGCCGCATCATTTGAAAGCCGTGCCCGTCTCTAGCCTTCCCTCCCTTTGTGAGTTCGTTCTGCGGAGTCCCGCCTTCTGACATCATTTCCTCGAGGATGGGACTCTGAGGGAACGAACTCACGAAGGGAGGGAAGGCTAGAGATGGGTAGGGCTTTGAAATGACGCGGCTGCTGGGACGGAGGTACATTAAAAAAGAGTTAAACCATGCAGGGTGGCAAGAAGAAAAGGGGGATGTTGGAGGGAGAAGAGGGCAGGCAGGTGGCCATAAATGGGAGGGGGATGGGGGCAAAGGAGAATCGCTGGACAGGGGCAGGGTGGGAGAAGAGAGAAAGGAGATGCTGGGGGGGCGCCAACTCATAGTCTGCAGGGGGGCACCAGAGACCCTAGGACAGGCCCTGACAGTGGCCAATCCAGGTTACAAGTACCTGGCAAGATCCCAAAACAGTACAATACATTTATGCTGCTTATCCTAGAAATATGCAGTGGATTTTCCCCAAGTCCATTTTAATAATGGCTTATGGACTTTTCTTTTAGGAAGCTATCCAAACCTTTTTTAAATCCCACTAAGCTAACTGCTTTTACTACATTCTCTGTCAAAGAATTCCAGAGTTTAATTACATGTTGAGTGAAGAAACATTTTCTCCGATTTGTTTTAAATTTACTACTTTGTATCTTCATTCCGTGCCCCCTAGTCCTAGTATTTTTGGAAAGAGTAAACAAGCGATTCACATCTACCTTTTCCACTCCACTCATTATTTTATAGACCTCTATCATATCTCACCCCAGCCATTTTTTCTCCAAGCTGACGAGACCTAGCCGCTTTAGCCGTTCCTCATAAGGAAGTGGTCCCATCCTCTTTATCATTTTTGTTGCCATTCTCTGTACCTTTTCTAATTCCACTATCAGGGGCATTTTCGAAAGAGAAGGGCGCCCATCTTCTGACTCAAATCTGGAGATGGGCGTCCTTCTCGCAGGGTCGCCCAAATCGGCATAATCGAAAGCTGATTTTGGGCACCCTCAACTGCAGTCTGTCGCAGGGATGACCAACGTTCACGGGGGTGTGTCGCAGGCATAGCGAAGGCGGGACTGGGGCGTGCTTAAGAGATGGGTGTTCTCAGCCAATAATGGAAAAGAAGGGCATCCCTGATGAGCATTTGGTTGACTTTACTTGGTCCATTTTTTCATGACCAAGCCTCAAAAGATGCCCGAACTGAGCAGATGACCAATGGAGGGAATCGGGGATGACCTCCCTTAGTCCCCCAGTGGTCACCAACCCCTTCCCACCCTCTATGCCAGCCTCAAATGTCATACCCAGCTCCACGACAGCAGTAAGCAGGTCCCTGGAGCAGTTTTAGTGGGTGCAGTGCATTTCAGGCAGGCGGACCCAGGCCCATCCCCCCCTACCTGTTACACTTGTGCTGGTAAATGTGAGCCCAAAACCCACTGTACCCACATGTAGGTGCCCCCCTTCACCCCTTAGGGCTATGGTAGTGGTGTACAGTTGTGGGTAGTGGGTTTGGGGGGCTCAGCACCGAAGGTAAGGGAGCTATGTATCTGGGAGCAATTTGTGAAGTCCACTGCAGTGCCCCACCCGGTTGGTGTCCTGGCATGTGAGGGGGACCAGTGCAGTATGAATTCTGGCTCCTTCCAAGACCAAATGCCTTGGATTTGGTCATTTTTGAGATGGGCGTCCTCAGTTTCCATTATCGCCGAAAACTAGGGATGACCATCTCTAAGGTCGACCATCTTAACATTTAGGTTGCCCATCTCTAAGATCGACCTAAATGTTGAGATTTGGGCGTCCCTGACCATATTATTGAAACGAAAGATGGACGCCCATCTTGTTTTGATAATAGTGGTTTCCCCGCCCCTTCATGTAGCCGTCCTGCGGGGATGCCTTCATGAAAACCTGGGCGCCCCATTCGATTATGCCCCTCCACATCTTTCTTGAGATGCGGTGACCAGAACTGCACACAATATTTGAGGTGTGGTCACACCATGGAGCGATACAAAAGTATTATAACGTCCTCATTTTTGTTTTCCAATCCTTTCCTAATGATACCTAACATTCTATTTGCTTTCTTAGCCGCTGCTGAATACTGAGCAGATTCAGTGACTTCAGATCGCCCAGAATACTGCCATTAAACTGTTATTTGGTAAAAGAAGATACAATCGAGTGACCCCAATGTTTATTTCAGAACACTGGCTCCCTGTTTCCTTTGCATCCCCTTAAATACTCAACCATCTTGCATTCTGGCCTTCCAAAATTTCTGTCAAATCTTCTTATCCCTTTTTCTCCTCAGCGTGCCCTTCGTTCCTTCCAACAGCATTTACTTACTATCCCCTTCTTTTTTCATATATGGCTTAATTCTTTGTGTAGTACTTGCTTTAGCATTGGTCCACCTTCTTTGTGGAATGCCTTCCCACTCTCAAGATCCTTCTCTTAAAACATTTAAGGGTTCCCTTACAGCACGTATATATTCCCAGGCCTTTCCACAACCCTCACTCTCCCTTTTATGGAATGTAGCACTTATTTTCTCAGGCACTTCTGCATCTTTGACTCTCTTTTCTACAGAATGCAGCCCTCTATACAATCCTTATTATTCTTGTGTTTTCCTCCCCCCCCCCCCCCATTTCCTTGACTCCTCTTAAGAGATTGTAGTTCTCTCTTTCCCCTTGTGTTCTCTCTCATGTGACTCCCTTTTCCCATCATTCTCCTCTTAGTCTTTTTTGTTTTTAGATTGTTCTTCGTTTCTCCCCTCAGTTATTATTTCTAATTATAAACTGCTTAGATGTCTCTGCGCATATTAGCGGTAAATCAAATAAAGCTGAACTTGAACTACAAGTCCATGCATGCACGTGGATAAAACTAGGCCTGCATCATCCTGTTCTGAAAATCTGGAGCTAGTTGACAACTCTGCATGCAAACTCCTCATCATAGGTTCCCCTACCAACCTGAGGTTTCCCAGGTTAGACAGCAGATTCTTTAGTTAGGAATTTTCCATTGTATAAAATATCCTCCATTTTTTACCACAATGTTTTTTCTCCAGACACGAGTTTTACACTGTGGTTGTTTTTGGAGGTTGGTAGCGGAACCTATGATGAGGAGTCCAATAAGGGTTAGACCATCGTTATAGGTCACTTGGACTTGTGAGGTTCCATTTATTAAAATTGATTTTGATGTTGGAAAATTTCCTACCTATTTGAACTACATGAGAGAGCTTTGTTTCTATATTTAGTTTCTGTGGACCTGAGTATGACATCTGAGGCTGGCATAGAGGCTGGCACAACATATTTTTAAAGATGTTTTTTGAATTTGGGAGGGGGTTAGTGACCACTGGGGGAGTAACAGGAGGTCATCCCCGATTCCCTCCGGTGGCCATCTGGTCATTTCGGGTACATTTTTGTGCCTTATTCGTAAAAAAAACACATCCGGGTGAAAAACGTCCAAGTGTTCATCAGGGACGTCCTTGCTTTTTCAATTAGGGTCAAAGACATCCATATGCATGCCCAAGTCCCACTTCGCTACGCCTCCGACACGCCCCCTTGAAATTTGGACGTCCTTGCGACGGGTTGCAGTTGGAGACGTCCAAAATCAGGTTTCGATTATACAGATTTGGACGTTTCTGTGAGAAGGACGTCCATCTTCCGATTTTTGTCGAAAGATGGATGTGCTTCTCTTTCGAAAATGAGCCCGACAGTCTACTTCGGTACCTTGCTGGTGTGTTGTCCATTGATGGCTTAGCATCACAGCAGCCACAAGGGTTTAGAAGTGCATGTAGCGATGTTATATCTTCTCCTCCACTTTCTACATTGTGAACTACCATGATTTGTTTTCAGCTTGGCTGTATAGCGCATTTTAATAAATGATAATAATCAAATACCTCCTCTAGCCAAGCTTGATAACGGAGCTTAGGAAGTGGGCATAATTTTCAAATCTTCAATCTAAACAGTGACAGAGAAAGAAATAGATAGATAGATAGATAGATAGATAGATAGATAGATAGATAGATAGATAGATAGATAGATAGATAGATAGATAGATAGATAGATAGATATAGAGAGACATATGGAGAAGTGGACTTGCTTCTTGTATCTTCATTGTTAAACCTGGCTAGATGACAGAGCAACAGGGGTGCCTGTGTGTGTGTGTATGTATATATATATATGTTCTCAGTAAGAACTACACTTGTAAGATTCTGTATGACAATGTATTTATAGCAAAACCAATAAAGCATAAAGCAAGTTCCTTGCAGTCATTCAGTTACAAAACTTATCACTAATAACTATGTCTTATGCAAAAAACCAAAGTAAATGTGCCAAATATTCTCTAAAAAAAAAAAAAAAAGATAACCAGTACCAATCTGATCAGCCCTTGTACTTCACAGAGTAATAAAAACACTCTTAACAATTCCCAATGCTAAAAGAATTATAATAGCCTTGTGCTTCCGATTCCAGAAATGAGCAATTCCGAGTCTTGTCTCAGCAACAGTGCACTTTGTCCTTTTCTAATTCCAGTCCCCTCCTTGAGGCGAGCAGAAACAAAGGGTGGAGAAGCAGGGAAAGACACTTCCCAGTGAAGTCTGAGAGTTACAGGCTGGGTACCAAAGTTGGCAGTTCACAACCAATACAACCTTATGACCGTCAATGAATGTTCTGGGTAAAAGCCTATAGGAAAAGCAATGGCAATGTGCCACACAAAATAGCAGGCTTACAGGCAAGCAGAAATGCTTAATGGCAGAGGCTACAGTTTTTCTCTCTGCAGAGAAACAGTAGATTTCAGCCTTCCAAACAGCTGCCCACACTCTAAAACAGTCATCTTGGTTGGCTGCTTTGAAGATTATGGAGGATTATAGGACCAATCCAGCAGGTACACTCCATGTGGGTATGTAAGATATAGTGTTTTCAACTTGGAGGGACTGAATGCTGCAGAAGTATTGCCAGGTTTTGTCTTTCATGGCTAGTTCTTATTGATAAAGTCTGTCTTCAGGCGAAAAAACCAGTATACCAGTACACTATCCATGACCAGGGCCGGTCTAGGCAGGGGGTAACAGGGAGGTCGCACAGGATCTCGTGCTTCCAGGGGCCCCACAGCATTCCCTCCTGCTCCCTGCTATTGCCATCTCCTTTATGCATGGACTGTGATCTGACTGCTTTGCCTCTCCTCCCCCGAGCCTCAGGGTGCCCTCCTGGGCACATGCCTGGAGCCACCCTGGTGGTCTAGTGGATTCTTTGGGGCAGCAAAGATCCCTAGTATTTCCTGCCCACTGCTGGCGCTGACCATCTTGCTGCTGCATCGCTTTTTAAAATGTCTGCCGAGACATCCAGCGGCAGCCTCGCAAGACTTCCGCTAGGTGGGGGACGGGGCTAGGTAGGACAGGGGGCCACACCGAACTAGTCTACACAGGGTCCCACAATTGCTAAGACTGGCCCTGTCCATGACTTTTCACCTACTGCTCCATGGTAGAAACTGTTGTGTGAGAAGTCCAACAGTACTATGTAATAGAAGCCCTTGGCTTGGTACAGGTCTCATATGCACACAAGAAAGATCAACTAGGCTGTCTGTGCCCTACATTTCTCCCTTTAAGATGACAGGAACTACAAAGGACCTCAGACTCAGCTTAGACCCCTAACAATCCATCACACCTGTATGGGTCAGATCCAAAAGATACAATGGTCCATGAATAAATGGTAATTGTGTCAAAACATTATGGATAATTCTCTATAGGTTGCCTAAAGTTAGCTATTGAGATGCTGTGTGCTAAGCGCAAATGCTATATCGGCAATTACATAATTGCCGTTATGTATACTAGTGTAAGTCAGCATTTGCGCGCCATTGTTTAGGCATGGCCGCTCACACCATGTCAATGCCTGATGTAAATGTCCATGCCTAAATGTTACAGTTACACGTGTAACTGTTGGTATTCTCTAACTTTAGGATGTAAGTACTGGGCACACCCTGACCTGCCAATGCCCCCTCCCATTTCCCCACTCCCTTGCAGTTACAAGTTGCAGGATTTGCACATTAATGTTACACAATACTAAGTGCAGCTATGTGCGTACCTGCATATTACTGCCAATTGTCTATTAACGCCAATTAATAAATAATTGGTTGTTAGTGTCAATTACCAACTAATTGTCAATTAGTTTGTGTAGTCTTTAACCTGTGCTCTCAATTTTGTGCATTAAGCTTAATGCAGTAAAGCAATAAGCAGACATCAATAAATGAAAAGCCAATGCATCTCAATGTAAAACTAATAATGAGTAAATGTAATAAAAATAATTATTCATTCGGATAGTAGCCCATACATTCATGCAGTCCATGTACAAAGGTGTAGGCAGGGATTCTCAACCCAGTCAGGTCAGATTTTCAAGATACCCAGAATGAATATGCATGAGATAAATTTGCATACCGTAGAAGTAGGGCATGCAAATCTATGTCATGCATATTCACTGTCGGTATCCTGAAAATCTGACTGGCTAGAGTCTCCTGGTGTAGGCCCGTGAGGTAGAAGTGTGTGTCTTCCTTATCGCACTGTGGTATACTGGTAGTCACAAACTCCTATGGTCTAGAGGGCAGTAAAGATATCAACGACATATGGATAACTAAATCACTCTGTAGAATGTCCTTATGATGTAAGTCAAAATTGTAGACATCCATCTGCACTTGGGATCTGTATATGAATGTTCAAGAATATGGAAGTCCTTGTAGTTTAACAGGTAGTTCAGTTCTGGGTAAAATGATCTCATGTCCACAAAATGTCCATAACCCTTTTCATTGTGACGAATTTGATTCAATAGAAATCAATGATACTCTTGCTAAGATTAACACTGGAGTATGCATAATAGTGATATAACAAACATCGCAATAACGAAATCAATTAGTACTATCATGTCTCTTAATAGTACACTCAGTTCACTTAGAGAAGCAGCTAACAAAGCACTGGAATGGAGGGGGTAGTCCAATGATTAGTGCATGGCCTAAGAACCACAGGAACTGGTTCATTTCCACTGCAGCTCCTTATGAGTCTGGGCCAAGTCACTTAACACACTGTTGCCCCAGGTACAAAATAAGAATCTGTATATAATATGTAAACTGCTTTGATTGTAACCTCAGAAAGGCAGTACAATCAAATCCCATCCCCTTTCCCTGTAATAGCAATTTGTGTTGTAATAAACCATGGCACTTACATTTTTTTATTATATGAATGGTAACTTTAATTGTAGTTAGAATAATCATGCTTGGTGATTACCACTTGCATGGTTTTCTGTTTATTAGGTTTTTGATATACACCTTCTGTGATACAACCAAAGTGGTTACATATTACATACAGGAACTTCTCTGGGGCTGATGCTCAAAGGTCCGGCACTACAGCCAACAGTGCAGACCCCTAGCGCAAGAACAGCACAAAAACTTAGGCTCTCCAATGCTCAAAGCAAATGGTATTCAAATTATATGCATACTATGAAAACAAAAGCAATGGGGAGGAAGGTGCCTGGTGCATGCACACAAGAGTTTTACTGTAAGCACAGCTCTTGGTGCACATGCCCAGGCAAGACCGGAACTGCAAGCATACATCAACATCATCTTCTGCAGGAGGAGAATGGAGGAGTGGCCTAGTGGTTAGGGTGGGGACTGTGGTCTTGAGAAACTGAGTTCAATTCCACTTCAAGCACAGGCAACTCCTTGTGACTCTGGGACAAGTCACTTAACTCTCCATTGCCCCATGTAAGCCGCATTGAGACCTGCCATGATGGGAAAGTGTGGGGTACAAATGTAACAAAATAAAGCCATATAAATGTTTTTTTTATTTAAAGGCTCATATTTAAGCTCAGAAGAACGGCACAGATTTTCTGTTTTGCTCACGACTCGCACACATTCGTTTCTCACTATCAGCAATATATAGGCTGCATGGCTTCCTTCTGCTTCTACAAAATTCAAACACTGGCAGGTTAAAGTGAGAAATTCTGAAGAAATCCTCTCTTCAAACCTTAGATGACACCCATGAGCTGCAGTAAGTTTCCAGCATTAATTTGTTTCTGCACTGTTTTCTGAGCATTGCGACGGAGTAGCAATGACCTCACTAGATCATCGATTGAGTACATTTAAATACAATTTACTGCCACCTTTGCACACGCCTACCCTAGAGTCCCTCTGTACAGTCTGCACACATTAACGGGTGTGCTAGTCTGGCACGAATCACCTTCATGCTGGCATTAGTTTTGATCTTGGTCCCTCTGTCCTTAGTGGGCTCACAATCTAAGGGTCCTTTTACCGGGCTGCAATAAAAGAGGGCCTGCGCTGGCATCAGCACATTTTTTGATGCGCTGATGCCTCCTTTTAACCACAGCAGGTAAAGGCTATCTTTTTAAAAAAAAAGAATAGCAGTGTGGCCAGTAAACCACTTGCTGCGCAGCAATTTCATGGGGAGCACTTACCGCCACCCATTGAGGAGGTGGTAAGGGCTCCTGCACTAACCCGGCGGTAACGGGCAGCACTGCCTGATTACCGCTAGGTAACCACTGGCATACAAAATTACAAATATTTTGTAACGCTGGAAGTGGCGTTTCCTGGGGATGGAACTACTGCCAGGCTGCTGCGGTAGCCCAGCAGTAGTTCCGGATTAGTGAGTGGTAAACTTGATTGGGCTTATCACCACTTCGTAAAAGACCCCTTAAGTTTTTATATCTGGGGCAATTATTATTTATTTATTATTTATGGAACTGTACATTTAATATTTCATGTATAAAAATTACCAAGATGTAAACATTCATTACTGGGAAGAATTAAACTAGAGTTCCTTCTTTTGCCTTACCCACTTCTAGAGACTAGGGATGTGCATTTTCATCTGTATCATCTCATCATATTCTATTTCTTGTTGATGAGCACCATTTGCATATTAGTGCATCGATAGTATGGAATCTCTTGCCTCCTTATCTAAGCATGAAAGAAAATGTAGACATGTGTAAGATATCCTTGAAAACTGTTTTTTTTTTTTTTTACTTAAGCCATTGGCCAGATGTTAGCATCACCCATGGGGCTTATTTTCAAAAGAGAAGGGCACCCATCTTTCGACACAAATCGGGAGATGGGCGTCCTTCCCCCAGGGGTCGCCCCAAATTGGCATATCGAATGCCGATTATGGGCATCCTCAACTGCTTTCCGTCGTTGGGACAACCAAAGTTCATGGGGGCGTGTCGGAAGTGCAACGAAGGCAGGACTGGGACGTGCCTAACACATGGGCGTCCTCGACCCATAATGGAAAAAAAGGGTATCCCTGACGAGCACTTGACGGCTTACCTGGTCCTGTTTTCTTACGACCAAGCCTCAAAAAGGTGCCCGAAACTGACCAGATGACCTTCCGGAAAGAATTGGAGATGACCGCCCCTTACTCCCCAGTGGTCACTAACCCCCTCCAACCCTCAAAAAACTCTTAAAGTATTTTGTGCCAGCCTCTATGCCAGCCTCAAATGTCATACTCAGGTCCATCACAGCAGTATGCAGGCCCCTAAGAGCAGTTTTAGTGGGTGCAGTGCACTTCAGGCAGGCGGACCCAGGCCCATCCCCTCCCTACCTGTTACAATTGTGGTGGTAAATGTGAGCCCTCCAAAACCCACCAGAAACCCACTGTACCCACATGTAGGTGCCCCCCATCACCCCTTAGGGCTATGGTAGTGGTGTACAGTTCTGGGTAGTGGGTTTGGGGGCTCAGCACACAAGGTAAGGGAGCTATGTATCTGGGAGCAATTTGTGAAGTCCACTGCAGTGCCCCCTAGGGTGGCCCAGTTGGTGTCTTGGCATGTGAGGGGGACCAGGCACTATGGCTGCTGGCTCTCCCAAGACCAAATGGCTTGCATTTGGTCGTTCTGAGATGGGTGTCCTCGGTTTCCATTATCCCCGAAAATTGGGGACGACCATCTCTAAGGTCAACCTAAATTTCGGCGATTTGGGCGTCCCCGACCGTATTATCGAAACGAAAGATGGACGCCCATCTTGTTTCGATAATACAGGTTTCCCTGCTCCTTCACCGGGACGTCCTGCGAAGATGTCCTCAGGAAAACGTGGGCGCCCCTTTCGATTATGCCCCTCCCAGTGTCATAAAGTGACATTTGACTTTTCAGAAGAGTGGATCAACGTCAAAAGAGATCGGAGAATTGTCTTTTTCCTATTCCTGTTTTCTATGTACACAAACAATGGATTGTAATTTTCCACATTGGAGTCTTGTATGAGCCAGTCCTGGTATGATCTTTTATGCCACTTATGTGCTTCTTAAGTCTCTTACATTTATTTCTTTGTAGCTACCTACTTTATATTGTAAACTGCTATGACACTTCAATGAAAGGCAATATACCAAGATCAATAAACCATAATGAAAATTTTTGCCTGCTGAGAACCTAATTATCACTAGGCCCCTAAAGTATGTAAAATTGGAGGGGTCAGGGGTGAGGGGGGTTAATTTCAGCAACTAAGTCATTTCTTTAATAAAAGAAAATACATACCATACTTCAGTTATAGGCACTTACATTCAGCTGAAACTTCCACCAACTTTAGACACCTAAAACAAAGACACCTAGATCAGAGGCTTAGTTGTATTAGAATACTTGTCTCTATTAAGGAAGTATATTCTTTTAAAATGAAATAAAGAGGCAAACTTATTCATTTTGCTTTATTTTTATTTTAATTTAGTTTGCTATTGAAGTTCAGCTGAATTGAATAGCGAAAATGGACAGGACTAAAACAACTGAGCTGAGGGAACGGGTCCTGCATTCACTTTTTACTAAAGGGCTGTCACATGGCAATCTGGAACTAGTGCCGGCCCAACATGGGTGCTGGCGGTAGTTCCACCCTCAGCGCACGACCTTTCCAGCGCAAGCGGAAATATTTGAATTTAATGGATGGCGGTAAATGCATCCCCTAAAATTGCCGCGCGGCAAGTACGAACTTACCACATGGCCATTTTACCCACTGCAGTAAAAAGGGCCCTGGCATGTGGCAAAAACGGCCTTAGCAGAGTCCACTTTTACTGCAGCTTAGTAAAAGGGCCTCAACGAACAAAGGGGTTGATGTTGAGTAGAAAATTAAATTGGCAAGACCAGTCCAATCATTAGGAAAAACAGTCAGTCGCTTAGAGGAGTGGCTTCCATGGGGAGCATCAAAAATCAGGTGTAGTGAAAAGCAAAGCAGTAAGTTCTGATAGCCACAGAAACTCAAAGAACCATCAGCATCTACTTTACCTGCAACGAAAGGTTTATTTTTTTTGTAAACTTTGGGCCCAAAATTCAAAATGATTTAAACAGCCAGGAGAGGCTCCGACTATTTAAACCACCTGCCTTGGGCTAACCAAACATTTCAAGTGGCACTTAACCAGATGGCCCACTGAAAAATGCCTGGTTAGCGCTTATCTATTTTGAGAGCATTCTTGGGACTGTAGTCAGCACTTAGCTGGTTAAATGCTGAATATCAGCACTTAACTGGCTAAGATAATTGCATAAGTAGGACTGCATAAAACTCAGTCCTATCCGTATGCAGTTCTTCTTACCTAGTTAAGGGGTCCTTTTACAAAGGCGTGCTAGTGTTTTTAGTGCACCCTAAAAATAGCATGCACTAAATGCTAGAGATGCCCATATATTCCTATGGGCGTCTCTAGTGTTAGCGCATGCTAATTTTTAGCATGCGCTAAAAATGCTACTGCACCTTAGTAAAAGACCCCCTAAGTGCTGAATGTCCCACTTAACCAGCTTTGTTTTAGCCAGCTCCCTATACCTGGAATTCAATGCTAGAGCATGGACATAGCTGGTATTGAATTTCTGAGTTGAATGCTAGTGGCGGTCAGCAAAATTTATATTTTTTTATAATAAATAAATGAACTCTAACATTTAAATACATGATGTTCAATTATGGTTTTTATAAAATTGTGGCATGGTGATTATAATTGTAGAGGTTACTATCAATTTGGATCCAAGATGGCTGTATACATCTAGGACGCTGAGGACCTTGTTTCCTATGACATCTAAAATGCCGAAAAGAAGAGGTAAGGCAGCTGCCCGGGCTTCCCTGCTGCCTACCACATTACCTGTTGGTCCTATGGACCGTTTTGTGAGGACTCCAGAACAGGGCAGTGAGATCAGGAGCGGTCCCTTAGGAAACACCGGCAAATTGGAGGAAGTATTGGCGTCTCCAGGGCATGATGTTACACTGAGCCCCGGCCTGAGAACTCCGCCCCTGCAATCACAGTGGACTAGCTCTCCCTCCAAGGGATCGACAGGGCCCTCACCTTTGAGAGGAGAAGGCCTTGAATCGAGTGAACCATCTTGTGAGGGAAACGGGTGGAGAGTTGGAATCCCCCGAGGTGAGCAGCCCGGTTACAACAGGTGTGGGTCAACGAGGAACTGAACATGGGAAGACCCCAGAACCGTTGAAGAATTTGCCTCCTGGGATATTGAAAAAACTGGCAGAGGTAACTCTAGATTCCTTGTGGGACTTAATTTCTCAATTGGCACAAACTTTCTCACAGCAGACTAGCTTAGTGTTGCAAAATGTTGCTGAGATTGAACAAAGAGTGACAAAAAATTAAATTGATTATAAAGTCTTCTTCTGAATGATTTGAGATTATATGAGAATCATATACGAAAATTGTAATCTTAGATTTATAAACTTCCCAAAGGTTAAAAATGGTGAAGCCATTGGATATGTTAACAAGATATCTTCAAGAAATATTACAAATTCCAGAAACAAGTTTACCCTCCTTTCACTCAGGTGTATTATATACCTCAAAGAGAACAGGGACAACAACAGCAACAGAATTTCCTAGATGTTACAGCTTTCCTGGAGACATCCGAAACTGAATTGGCCACTGCGGCAACTTTGGTAGCCACAGTGGCTTTACTACCCAACAAGCAATGGCTTTTTCGAATGTTTTTTCAGAACAAAGACAAATTATTTCTGGGCTTTAAAATGCTTTTGTTCCCAGATGTCTCGAGAGATACGCAGAGAAGGCGCAGGCAATTTTTATTATTGAAACCTCAGTTTCACATAAAGGAGCTCAGCGTGCACAGGAGAAGAAGAAGAAGAGCAGGGCAGCGAACGCGGCTGCGCCGGAGACCGGCGTTGAAGAAGGCTTCGGCTGGGGGGGGGGAGGGGTTGTTCTAATTTTTGCCAATTAGTGCTTGTTATTGCTTGTTAAGAGCTTTAATGCGTAGCAGCTTGTTAAAACAATCTACATGCATAGTTATAGAATATGCCTAGATTTATACATATAACCACACGCATAACTCTAGGTGCGCTGTATAGAATCTGGGAGTAAGCGTGTATTTTGTCAGTGCTGATTTTTTTAGGCGCCATATATTGAATCTGGTCCATTACACTTTCAAATCTATGCACATTTATTTTGAAGTGAAAATAACCTGCAGGAAAACCAGCTGAAAAATTATCTGTGTATTTTTTACCATGGCAATTCTGAAAAGGAAACTACGCTCCAACGTTCACATGTGTATTTTTAAAACTTGTCTGCAACATGATGCAATACCATGGTACTTTCTTGATGGCTAAACTGGGCAAGTTATTTGAATTATCTTTCTTCAATTTTAAATGCATTTGAAAGAGAGGCAGAAAAGTGGAAAACTATTTATCAGTTGGTTAGATAGGTTAATGATCTCAGGATAAATAGGTTTCTGAGAATGTTATACTGTTTCATTATACTACTCTAATATGCCTCAGTTACTTTTTGGGACTTAAAAAAAACAGAAAGCAATGCATATATTTGGAGAGGAGAAAAGTAAAATACGGTAGTGTATAAATAGATAAGCAATAAACAATGAAATGTTTTTGTTATAATTTAATATTGAGCAAAAGAAGATTGCCTCTGCCTGATTTTAAAGTATATTTTAATGACTAATTGCTTTTGTAGCAATTTCAATGATTTAATTATATTACTTCCTTGTTTTCTGTGTTCATTTCTGCCTCAGCCCCCCCCCCCCCCAAACAAAAAAAAATTCTGTGGTCACTCTGAATCTGAACCATCAAACAATCCAGTACCTGAGACAAGAGAGGGAAGCCGGAGGTCTTAAGCTATGGTGAATTATGCATCAAAGTAATGTTAATGTAATTGTCCCCTTTATTATAAAGGGAGGAATCAATATTCAAAGGGAGTTATCCAGGTAGGAGTGGCTCCCAAACCCAAATATTCATAGGCATATACCCAGATAGTGCTGCTAAATATGCCAGCAGACTGACATGACACTATCCGGGTAGTACCAGGCAGTCCAGGGGTGGAATTGGTGTGGAGCTGGGAGTTACTGGGGCACCATCAGTGGTGGCACCCAGATAGCTCTTATCTGATTAACATAGGACAACCCCCCCCCCACCCCCCCGCTGTACTAAGTTAACTAGGTAACTGAGAATCACCGTTGAATATTGATGGTACTCGGTTAATTCCTGGCAGCCACCATGCAGGGCCAGTCTTAATAATTGCAGGGACCAGCTCGGTAGTGCCCCCCCCCCAAGATGCTTGCCTAGCCCCACCCCTTTTTGACAAGATGTTTTATTTATTTATGTGCACTGCTCCCTAGAAGAAAAGAATCAGTGGGTCCACTTGGCCCTGACAGGAAAACCATGAAATAATGATATCCACATAAAGCACACACTCCCATATAGTCAACAGCCTAAAAATGATAAATTATAGCAACCAAGGTTATGAAAGCACCTATTCCATAAGAAATCAAAGTACTGTCTACAGTGCCTATGATCAATCAGTTCAGTTTCAGTCTGAAGAAATTAATTTATGCTGTTTTGATTCTGGTCTCTGCTACTAATTTTAAGTCTCACTATCAAGCCACACATATATGTTTTTTTCTCAAGGATTTTATGCCAAAAAAAACCCTTTTGTCAACATTTTCAGACCATCTCTAAACTTTTACTTTTCATGCTTTCCTTTAAGCACATTGGTCACATTGATACGGTTCTGGCTAGGGGTCAACCAGCACCATTTCGATCCTAGGAGCCTCAGGGGTATCAGCATCTAGAGATTGCTCCTGTGCCCATTCTGGCTAGACACCAGGGATAGCCTTGGGATGTCCCAGGGGCTGTTGGAGGGGTAGTAGGTTTATTTCAGGCAGGTGGGGAATCTGTTTTGGGAGGGGCAGATTAGGGTAAGGCCTTGAATCAGTGGGCCCATTCTGTCAGAGGGGAAGAGATGGGGTATTTGTTGGGGAAGTTGTGTAGGAAATTGGTTGGAAGGTAGATAACATCTTGTAGAGACCACCAGACAGTGGTGTGTTGGAGCAGGCTCTCACAGGCTCGCAAGAGCCAGTTGTTAAGTTTTTAAGAATTTTGGGAGCCGGTTGTTAAAGTAGGGCCCTCCATGGCTACTTTAACAACTGGCTCCCAAAATGTGGGATTGGGCCCCCTGCTGAATTCTCTTTTACTTTGCTGGTGAGGATGCTGAGCCCTGCCAGCCAGTAAATAGACTACTGCTGCTCCTCGCTCCTTGTTTCCAGCTCTGGGCAGCAGGCTGGGACTTCTCGAGCATGAGAGAGAAGTTCCAGCATGCTGCTCAGAGCAAGACGTTGGGAGTGGTGGGCAGTCCATTTATTGGCTGCCAGCAAAGGTATGCCTAGCGTGCCCGCACGAAGGGAGGGAGGAGAGAGAGAGGCAAGTGTTGCTCCCCCCCCCCCCCCCCCCGGCCACCCCTGGCCCTTCCAACTGCAGAGCTGGCTACATCCGGAGAAAGAGCCTGTTGTTAAAAATTTACCAGCACACCCCTGCCACCAGACCATTTAAATAAGAATGGGTCCAACTTGGGGCTTTCTATCTGAATTCCTGCAGTCAGGAATGCATGACTGATGTTTCTGGCTACAGCAACACAAATTTATATTACTGTGGGAATTACTAACCTGCATTACTGATATATTGCAGGTTAGCCACTCCAGTGGTAAACATTGCTGTGATGAACTTATTTTAGTGCAGCTTAAATAAATATCTTTCCAAATCAGTTATGGTGTGTGCATTATTCAGTACATAGGCTGGCAATTGCCTGATTAGAAAAGCCAAATATGTAATCATTATTGACTTCCCTTCAAGGTATGCAGTGATGATGATCAACAGGCTCATTTTTGAAAGAGAAGGACGCCTATCTTTCGACACAAATCGGAAGATGGGCATGCCCAATTGGCATAATCGAAAGCCGATTTTGGGCGTCCCCTCTGCTTTCTGTCACGGGGACAACCAAAGTTCACGGGGGCATGTCAGAGGCTTAGTGAAGGCGGGACTTGGGCGTGCCTAACACATGGGCGTCCTCGACCCATAATGGAAAAAAAGGGCGTCCCTGACGAGCACTTGGACGGCTTTACCTGGTCCTGTTTTTCTTACGACCAAGCCACAAAAAGGTGCCCGAACTGACCAGATGACCACTGGAGAGAATTGGAGATGACCTCCCCTTACTCCCCCAGTGGTCACTAACCCCCCTCCCACCCTCAAAAAACTCTTTAAAAATATTTTGTGCGAGCCTCTATGCCAGCCTCAGATGTCATACTCAGGTCCATGACAGCAGTATGCAGGTCCCTAGAGCAGTTTTAGTGGGTGCAGTGCACTTCAGGCAGGCGGACCCAGGCCCATCCCCTCCCACCTGTTACACTTGTGGTGGTAAATGTGAGCCCTCCAAAACCCACCAGAAACCCACTGTACCCTCATCTAGGTGCCCCCCTTCACCCATAAGGGCTATGGTAGTGGTGTACAGTTGTGGGTAGTGGGTTTTGGGGTGCTCAGCACACAAGGTAAGGGAGCTATGTACCTGGGAGCAATTTATGAAGTCCACTGCAGTGCCCCCTAGGGTGCCCGGTTGGTGTCCTGGCATGTGACAGGGACCAGTGCACTACTAATGCTGGCTCCTCCAACGACCAAAGTGCTTGCATTTGGTCATTTCTGAGATGGGTGTCCTTGGTTTCCATTAACGCCGAAAATCAGAACTGACTAAGTCTAGAGGCGACCATCTCTAAAGACAACCTAAATGTCAAGATTTGGGCGTCCCCGACCGTATTATCAAAATGAAAGATGGACGTCCATCTTGTTTCGATAATACAGGTTTCCCCCGCCCCTCCACCAGGACATTTTGCGAGGACGTCCTCAGCAAACTTGGGCATCCCCTTCAATTATGCCCCTCCACGTGTAAAAAAAAATACAGTACAATTTATTTTATTTACAAATTTGTTAAACTGCTTCCAATTCCATTACATTAACAACCGAACCAGGCACTTTATAAAGTAAATAAAAGAAGTGGAAAACATTACATAGAATGATCAAAATGTAAAGAAAAATAAATACAAAATATAAATATATACATATTATTCTTATCGCATTCAAAATGGACCTGGATACCCGGTAACACTTCTTTGTGCCAATCCCTCCTTAACTGCCACCGGTTTAGCCACACAACCCCTAAGGCAGCGGCCTGAGAGCAACTGGGCTGAGTCTGCGACTGGATTCATAGAGGAAGAAGAAAACAGCCCTGTCTAGTCTGACTCGATGAGAGCAGCTGGGCTGAGCACTCAATGCTGACTGGGTTAGTTCTGGTGTTCACATATTCAATTACAATCATCTACTTGCACTGCTCTGGACTCAGCCATTTCTTAGCTACAGAAGTGCAGCTGAGCTGACTGTGATTGATTAGGGAGCTTGTCTGGTGCCTAAAATGGTGCTCCTAATTGGCTGGGACTCGAGTGAAGAAAACTGCTGGTTGCCGCATGATGCAAGTAGCTCCAAGGTAAAGCTTTAGCCGAGGCTGGGGAACATTGCGGGGTGGGTAGGCCAGGGTGTTCCGAGGCTATGGGGGATGGGTGGGGGATTTCAAGGCTGCGGGGAGGGGGGTAGGTGGTGCTCTCAGGGGGGACAGGTGGGGGGTTCCGAGGCTGTGGCAAGAGTACAATGCGGGACCGCAGGGGCCCCTAGGAGCGTGAAGCCTTGTGCGGTCACCACTGTCACCCCTGCTGCCATGTGCATGAATATTTTTCTGGGTCTGTTCTCTCCTGCTCCTGTGTGCTGCCCAGGACCCGGATGATTACATTAATGTAATATCATGTTAATGCAATCATCCGGGTCCCGACTCCTGACACACAGAAGCACTGGAGCAGGAGAGGACAGAGTGAGGGACCAATGCAGCAGTGATTCAAAGATAGAAAGGGGAAGGGGAAGGCGGTGGCAGCCAGGGGGCACACACATGGCAGTCCAGTCCTGCCCCAGGCCCGGCTGTGTATCTTGGTGGCCCTGTCCATGGGTTGGGATGGCAGGACATGTCTGCAGAGGCAGGGGACATGAGTAGGATCATTGTGCATGCTGCTATATGTATCTCTTCCTCTCAATGTCTAGCTGGGACAATGAGCATGGGGATGGTAGGAATCCTATCTGTTCTAGCAGTTACCTAAGAGAGGGAACACCCGCAGCATGAAACAGGCAAAGCACCAAGTTTGAGGGCCCTGCTCTAACACTGTAGCATAGCATAATAGTTATTGCAGAGGTCTGGAAGCCCTGAGGTCACCCGTTCAAATCATGCTCTGTCTGCCTTTTGATGTGTACTCTTCTGCCCCCTCCATGAATGGCACAAAGGGAGCAAGTGCAGCCTTTAAAATGGACTCTTATCTGTCTTTGGCATTTCAGGCCTGCACTAACCTGTGACATTGCTAATCACTCCCTTTGTCCTGTATACCTTACCCACCTGGTGTGTGGCTGTGGTTCTTCACGGGTTCTGAGGTGGATAGTGCCTATACCCATATTCTCCTCCACTGTGAGATGTGAGAGCATAGATAGGGTGCTGGCAGACAGTGGCAGTCCTCATCACCTGTGAGAGTAGAGTGCACATAAAGTAGTGTGTCCTGGGAGGGTGTGGCAGCCTAACAAGTTGGTTCTAGTAATGGAGAACATGACATATGTTCTTACTTACCTTGCAGATCCCCCACTCTCCTATCTATGGATCAGGGTTGCCCCTACTCTCTTCCCCTACCAGTAGTAGTCTCTAGACAGAAACATTTGGGTTGGCAACAGGGAGTAAGCTAAGTACTGGTGGGGTGCAAGCCAAAGTGATATTTCTGTACTTATTCTCCCAAGAATTTCTATGCATAAGGAACCCCGCCCCCTCCAGCTAGTTTGAGCCACCTATTAAAATGAACTTTATAATTGATAGCATCATGTAGAATCTAGAGTAATATTAGCTAATAGACAAGTATAAGAACAAAAGAGTAGCCATACTGGGTCAGACCAATGGTCCATCTAGCCCAGTATCCTGTTTCTAACAGTGGCTAAGCCAGGTCACAAGTATCTGGCATAAACCCAAATCGTGGCAACATTCCATGCTACCAATCCCAGGGCAAACAGTTGCTTCCCCATGTATGTCTCAATAGCAGACTATGGACTTTTCCTCCAGGAATTTGTCCAAACCTTTATAAACCCAGATACACTAACTGCTGTTACCACATCGTCCAGCAAAGAGTTCCAGAGCTTAACTATTCATTGAGTGAAAAAATATTTCCTCCTATTTGTTTTAAAAGTATTTCCATTTAACTTCCTAAGGTGTCCCCTAGTCTTTGTACTTTTGAAATGAGTAAAAATTGATTTACTTTTATTTGTTCTACACCACTCAGGATTTTGTAGACCTCAATAATATGTTCCCTCATCCATCTCTTTACCAAGCTGAAGAGTCCTAACCTTTCATCATATGAGAGGATTCCATCTCCTTTATCATTTTTATCAGCAGTATATAAACCACATTTGGCTGGCTATTCAGAGTGATGGACTCAAGGGGGTGGGAAGAAATGATGGATCTAAGGGGCGGATGGGAAGAATGAGAGAAATTATGGACCTGAAGGGGGAGTGGAGGGGAGGGAGAAAGATTTTGGGCCACAGGGGCAGGGAGGAAAGGAAGAGAGAGGAAGAGATGCTGGGTCACTGGGGCAGGGAGGGACAGGACAGAAATGATATAGGGACATGATTGGGGGTTGTGTGAAGAAGGAATAAACATGCAGGTGTCAGGCCACAGGGAGGAAAGGAAAGTGGGGTGGAAGGCCAACAAATAGGGGATGGAGGGAGGGAAGGAACTGGGAATAGAGGAACCATGAGGGAGACAAGATGAGTGAGAGAAGGATAATATGTGCAGAGGGTAAAAATGTGGTAATGGGGAGTAGATGAAAGAGAAAGGATTAGGAGGAAAGAGAAGGATTGAGGCGCGAACTGGGAGAGCTATGGGGTCAGTGAAGGAGATGGAAAGTTAATAGGTACTTTGAAAAGTAAAAAGAAGTAGATGGAGGACTGCAGGGTGAGAAAGCGGTTAAAATCTGAATTGAAAGGCAGAAAAAGAAAGGAAGGAAAGAGGTAAAACAGAAAGATCAATATGTTAGAGACAGATGTAATAAAAGAATGGAACAAGACAGGATGAGAGAGGAGGAATGAGAAATGGACAGCAGCCCCTGGAAGTAGCAGAAGACAGACAGGGAAATAGAAAAGAAGAATTAGGATCAACATGAAGGGAGAAATGACCAGACAACAAAGGTAGAAAAACTTGTTTTATTTTGAATGTATTAACTGTGTTAGTTTAGGAAATGTACATTGGGGATGTCTTTGTATTATGTTCAGTATAAGAGGAAATGTATTTCTGTTTTTATTTCTCCCGTGTTGTTGAATTTGTATCCCATATTTTCCCACCTATTTGCAGGCTCAATGTGGCGGCTTTCATTGTACCGGAGGTGCGTTTGCAGTCTCCGGTGTTTACATGTTGTGGTACATGCCTAATTTGACGTCTTGGGGTTTCCAGTTCAATTTTTGTCTTTATATCTCTATTTCTAATTTGATCCCCTTCTGTATTTGGTGAGGGTCTGTCTGTGTTTTGTGTGTGACTACGGTACGGTGTTCCATAGGCATATAGCTTCTGTTTAGATATCTCTAGCTGTCCCACTTGCTCTGTTTTACCAGTAGGAGGAACTCTATTGGTGTTTTTGGGCCCAGCATAATATTTGCAGTGCTGCCTATTCATATATAGGGTTCTTGCTATTTGAATCATAGGAATTAGTGCTACTGCAGTATGACATATTTGTATATAACTGTTAGGATTTTTTTCAGGTTTTATATTTCACCAAGTGCTTAGTAGTAGAGAGTTTTATTTGCTATAGCTCAGATGATATGAGAATCAGAATAATTTTTGAATGGCGCCTTCCATGTTTTTGAATGCATGTTATTGTGGCTAATTTTGTTACCTCTGAAGTGTATTGTTGTCCTTTTGCCAAGTTTTGTCTTCAATAAAAATATTAAACTATAAAGATAATACAATGATTAAAAATGTAATTATTGAGCTTTAAACACTATCTTTATAGTTTTTTTAAGGATAAAATATATATCCTTAAACAGATGGTGTGCCTTGACAACTTTTGCACCTTGTCAGTGTGCCACGAGATGAAAAAGGTTGAAAATCACTGCTCTAAGGTGTCAGATATTTTGTCAGCATTGGCTGCCTGTGTTAATAGTTTCAAGAACATTTCTAAATACACTCACTGTTATTTACACACTAGCCGTCCCCATTGGCATTGCTCAGCAATAGGTTAGTACTTTGTAACTGAGAAAAGCAAGGTTTATTTGTGGGTAATAACACTGCATACGTATGTATTTTTAATACGAGAAATGAAACATAAAGAATAAGTATAGATATATGTAACTAGAATACAAAGAAGTAGATACATTTTAAATATGTTTAATATAATTTGTAATAAGTTCTCATTCGAGCACATTTTGATGGACAGCATTTTTTGTTTTTCAGTTTGGAGCATATATATGTATAAAGACTTATTTGAAGAGAATCCACGTGCGTGGAGAACTAAAAAGATCCCACAAAGAAACTCAAGAAAAGGAGGAGTAGGAGTAAAAATCAGGGTTTCCAGAGACAGGACCGCAAATGATCTTGAGTAAAACAGTGTTTATTGGAAATCAAAGTGACTCAACACAACGCTGTGTTTCGGCCAGAAGGCCTGCATCAGGAGTCTGTGTGCTTGTGTCAAAGAGTAAAAGTTTAGGAGACACAATGGTTAGCTGTGATGGTCTTTAAAAAGACCGTGACGTATAGTTGCTACTGGATACTAAGACATCTCAGAAAAAATGAGAAATAATACAGAAATTGGTAATTACTAAGTTCACATAGAACATTAATATGTGTCAAATAAATTGACTACAGCAAGAAAAAGATATACACTTCGTCCAAAATATCAGGTAATTAGGATCCAAAACAGGAAAAAGACAAGGAAAAAAAAGAATTAAAAAATAAGAACTAACAATCTCGATTATTACAACCCATAAGGCACTCCCTAAACTATCACTACAGTGTGCCGATGGGACTTATAGTACCTAGTAACATAGTAGATGACGGCAGAAAAAGACCTGCATGGTCCATCCAGTCTGCCATACAGTGATATTTATCTCCTCTTTAGCCACAAGAAATTCCTCTAGTTGCTTAGGATCAAAAAATTGAAACTGTTTACCTTGAAATAATATAAAACATAAACAGGGAAACTTAAGTACAAAATTGGCGCCCAAGGCTAAAATCCTTGGCCGAAAGGCCAAAAAGACCCTATGCCTTTTCTGTGTTTCTCTAGAGAGATCAGGAAATATTCTAACTTTAAATCCCCAAAACTGTGTGTCCAAATGTCTAAATGAAAGTCTTAATACAGTATTGCGATCTATCTCCAAAGCAAAACATACCACCATAGTAGTTCTCTGTGAGGGGCATAATCAACTGGGTGCCCAAGTTTTCCTGAGGGTTCTCGCAGGACGTCCCCGCGAAGGGGCAGGTAAACCCGTATTATCGAAACAAGATGGGTGTCCATCTTCATTTCGATAATACGGTCGGGGACGCCCAAATCTCAACATTTAGGTCAACCTTAGAGATGGTTGTCCCTAGAGATGGTCATCCCCAGTTTTCGGCAATAATGGATACCGAGGACACCCATCTCAAAAACGACCAAATCCAAGTCATTTGGTCATGGGAGGAGCCAGCATTCGTAGTGCACTGGTCCCCCTGACATGCCAGGACACCAACCAGGCACCCTAGGGGGCACTGCAGTGGACTAACTGATGGACTAACTGAACGGAAAAAGGCATGTAGTGGTCACTAACCACCTCCCACCACGAAAAAAAACAACTTTAAAAACTTTTGTCTTTTTTTTTAGAGTATGGGTGAAGGACGTCCTTCACTATGCCTCCATCCCTGAGACAGCAGTTGAGGATGTCCTTTGATATGCCTCTGTCTCTGTGATGGCAGACGCCCAAAATGTGGATGTTTGTGAGAAGGATGTCCATACCTGGATGTTTCTGTGAGAAGGATGTCCATGCCTGCTATGCCTCTGACACCCCCTTTATTTATTTGAATTGTGGATCACAAGTAGCAGCAGTGGGATTTGAATTGGTCACCTCAGGATTGCAAGACCAGTGCTCTAGCCACTAGGCCACTCCTCCACTCTACTCCACTCCACTCGCTTGAAATTTGGCCGTCCCTTTGGGGGGGGGGGGCAGTTGAGGACGTCCAAAATGTTTGAAAGAAGGACGTCCACGCCTTCGTTATGCCTGTATAATTATGGTACAGCCAGAGACCCCCCCACTGGAATGGTGGAGGGCCCAGTCATAGAGCTCAGGCCATTACAGACCTTGGCTGAGTCAGAAATCTGATGGCTGACATAACTGGGAGCTTACTGGAAAAGTATGGCCTAGTTTGTAGCCCGGATTGAGGCCTAAAAGTTAGGTAAATAGATATGGAAACAAAATGGAGGATTTCAACACAAAATGGAAGCCCGTATCTGTTACAAAGTGGAATTTTCTCTAATGTAAGTTAGAAAAACAAGTTGAGCAATGAGTGAGTCATGCCAGGTGCAGAGAAAATAGGGAACTAGCTGTCCAAGAGAGGAGAGAGACTTTCCTGTGAGCAGGGTCTTGCTTAAGAAGCGAGCTAAAGATAAAACCATGTTAGCAAGATAGAAGCTACTCATTAGCATGAGCCAATCAGTGACAACCATGACATTAGCATAGATCCAATCAGGTATATCTACTGTCATATTACCCATATCCTGAGGGCACCTATAAAAATCCGGGTATTTCCTGGTTTGAGTTAGAGAGAAAAGGGTTGGCACTCTCTCTCCAAGGAAACCAATGTGTCCCAGCAGAATTGACAAATTACCTAATTGCTTTCCCTTGTAAAACCTCTAATTGGGTAAAATAAATTATAAAACATTAGCAAATAATTAACACCTGTTTGCAGCTTATTATATTCCTATAATTAATTGATTGTACATGCCTGTTGTCAATCACTGATTTGACTTATACCTTAGCAAATAAACTCCTCATTCCAAATGATGATTTGTGGGCTTCACTTAATGATGAAAGGCTGTAAGTATAAATGCTTTGCTATATCAGGCTATCTTTCGCGGCATTGTATAACTTGTAACCTAAATCCAGTTTGTCATAAGGCTGGTATCTATTCCTTGCCAGTGCTGAGAGGCGGACTAATGCGGGTCCCTTAGACCTAACGTCTCTCTCAGTGGCAATTTCTCTTAGAACTTCACAACTCCCGGATTACCCCAGTACTAATGCTATTTGGAGATGGAGTCAGATTAAGGTCACTCCAGCCTTCTTGGGGGGCTCGGGACCCCTGGATTCTCAACATGCTTCAGCTGACACACACATACCTCTCCCCCAGGGACCTGCATACTGCCCCCCCCCCCACACAGTGATGGCCACATTTCAAGGGAGTGGAGTAGAGGAGTGGCCTAGTGGTTAGAGCACTGGTCTTGCAATCAATCCAGAGGTGGCTGGTTCAAATCCCACTGCTGCTACTTAAGATCCAAAATCCAAATAAATAAATAAACGGGGGGTCAGAGGCATAGCAAAGGCATGGATGTCCTTCTCACAGAAACAACCACATTCTGGACTTCCTCAACTGCCATTGCAGAGGCATAGCAAAGGACCTCCTTCACCCATACTCTAAAAAAAAAAAAAAAGACAAAAGTTTTTAAAGTTGTTTTTTATGGGGGTGGGAGGTGGTTATTGACCACTGGGGGAGTCAGGGGAGGTCATCCCCAATTCCCTCTGGTGGTCATCTGGTCATTTAGGGCACATTTTTGTGGCTTGGTCATTAAAAAAAAGGACCAAATAAAATCAGCCAAGTGTTCGTCAGGGACACCCTTCTTTTTTCCATTATCGCTTGAGGATGCCCATCTGTTAGGCTCACCCCAGTCCCGTCTTCGCTACGCCTCCAACACACCCCCGGGAACTTTGGTCTTCTCGCGATGGGAAGCAGTTGGGGACGCCCAAAATTGGCTTTTGATTATGCCGATTTGGGTGACCCTGAGAGAAGGACGCCCTTCTCCCGATTTGTATCAATAGATGGGCGCCCTTCTCTTTCGAAAATAAGCCTATGTGTAATCACTTCCAGTGAAGACTCCAAAAAAGATGTTAGGTTTATACCATCTCCAACCTGATTTTGAGAATTCTCACCAACAGATTATTTTGGCATCAGTAGATACTGAGCTCAAATTATTGGAGGCAGTGAGTCACCCGACATCCCCAATATTTAAATTAAATATTTCTTAACCATATCTATAGGCGTGATCAAAGGTGACCTAGGAAAATTGGTTAGTCTCAAATTAAGCCTCCTAACTTGATTTTCCAAATATTCCAATCGACGATGAGTGAAATTCTTATCCTTCATTGAGACTGTTCCCAATGATTCCAAAGTCTGAATTTTTGATTCTAGAAGTTTTACTTTAGTGGACTGTTGAGCAGTCTCCTGTGCTTGAAGAAGGGCAGCTTCAGACAAAACCTTTATATCATTAGTATTTTTAAAAGTCAAAGATTGTAAAGAGGAGTGCATATCAGAAGTTAAGTCCCAGAGTGACTCCACTGTCACAACGGCAGGTTTCTGAAAGGCCCCTGAAAGTATACCAGGAGAGGGCATATTGGAAGTCTGGCATAGAGTACTCACTATTTGATGAGGTAAAATTTGTACTGCATTTTGAAATTCTTCTTGACCAGATAGCAAATTCTCCATTGCTGTGGGTAAGTTCCCTCCCTGCTCACCCGGTACCTCAATTTGAAAGGATCCAAGGACAGGACTTCCCAAAACAGCATTTTCTCCTGGTTGTGGGGGTGCCGCTTGCATAACAGGGCTAAAGGAAGCCCCGTCAACACTGCTGGCTGACGCTGACGTGCAGCGCCAATAGGGGAGGACACCTGTATGGGTCCAGCCGTCAACCCAAATCTTTCCAGGGTTGTCCGTTTCGTAGCCGGGGTCCCGGTGGGGGTTGAGGGAAACTCCTGCACCTTCCCTCTCCTTTTCCCCATAATCAAGGGAACAAAGAGCAGCTACGAACAGCGAAACAAGGTGGAATTTGGGAGCAGCTGTTGCAATGTCTCTTTACGGTGCCATCTTGGATCCTTTGCTCTCGCCTTTGATTTTCAACTGGCTTTTCATCAACTCTTAGTTTAGCCTGCCTTTTTCGCTGATCTGCAAGTCATATTTTATATTCCATTGTACTTTCAACCGACCTGGATAGAAAACAAACTATTTAGTATCTGGATCCATGATTGGCCCAAAAACTATGGTCTGCTTTAAATATATTCTACTTTAAGTGAGCCTTAAACATTAACAGTGCTGAGTGGGAGTGTGCTACTGAGAGTGAGTGTGAATGGGTATGTTAGAATGGGTGAGTGTGAGTGAGGGTGAGGGTGTGATACTGATGAGTTCTAATGTTGAGGGGAGGTGTGAGAATGGGTGAGTGTGAATGGGGGTGTGGTACTGAGGGGGTGAAAATGTATGAGTAGGGGTATACTACTGAGGGTGTGTGTGAGAATGAGTATGAATGGGGGTGTGCAACTAAGGGGATGTGTGAATAGGGGTGTGCAACTAAGGGGATATGAGAATGGATGAGTGTGTAAATGAATGAGTGTGAATAGGGGTGTTTTGCTAAGGGGTGTGTGAGAACAGATGAGTGTAGTGTTTTACTGAGGGGTGTGTGAGAATGGGTGTGAGTGGGAGTGTTTTGCTGAGGGGTGTGTGAGAATAGTTGTGTGTGAGTGGGGGTGTACTGCTGAGGGGTGAGTGTGCATGCAGGTGTGCTACTCTGGGGTGTGTGAGAACAGGTGAGTGTGAGTGGGGATGTGGTACTAAAGCACGAGTGTGAGTGGGGTGTGCTATTCTGGGGTGTCTGATTGGAGTTGTTTTGCTGAGGGGTGTGTGAGAACGGTTAAGTGTGAGTGGGGGTGTGTGAGAATGGCTGAGTATGACTGGGGTGTTTTGTTGAGTGGGGTGTGTGAGAAAGGGTGACATTGATGTTGAATTTAATACTCCCTTAAATCAGAAAATGTGGAGACTGGATCCCTACCTATCATTAATTCTTCTTTTCCGATCAATTTCTTTAGGTTGATTTTCTTGATTAGTTGTTTCTTTTAATCTAGAAGTGCCTGCCTTTTGGCTTTCACCATTTTCCTGTCAAAACACAGCCTTCTTTTCAAGGGCATATTGAAATTCAGTTTCCCGCGCTTTTTGAGAGCAGCGTAGTGAATTCATGTACACCCACACACTTCCCAGCCTGATCCCAATACTTTCTCCCTACTCTGTTCCTTGTAGTCTCTGAACCTCCCTGTACTGAAATTGTTAGGAAGAGGGCATTAGAGAATGACTGAGGGACAACAGCACAGTTGCTGTCAGTGTTTCCCTCCCCTCTCCTCAGTCTCTGAGCCCTCACCCTGTCCCACGCAGTTTGTCACTTAGCAACTTAGCAACGTCTCACCCTATGCTTGGAATAAACTTCATGAGCCCTTACGCCAAGCCCCCTCCCTACCCATCTTCAAATCCTTGCTCAAAGCCCACCTCTTCTATGTCGCCTTCGGCACCTAACCTTTATACCTCTATTCAGGAAATCTAGACTGCCCCTACTTGACTGACTGTACATTTGTCCTTTAGATTGTAAGCTCTTTGAGCAGGGACTGTCCTTCTATGTTAAATTGTACAGCGCTGCATAACCCTAGTAGCGCTTTAGAAATGTTAAGTAGTAGTAGTAGTAACAGCAAGAAAGAACTTTCTGACCTGCGGCCTATTCATTTAATGGATGGTGGTATTGCTCCCCCTCCCCTGAGTGCTCCTGTGATCTGAATCGCTTCTAATTACACAACAATCTCGGCAATGGCGGCTAAAGTCCGCATGCCATGTGTGTGTGTGTGTGTGTGTGTGTGTATCCTTTGCTTTAAACAATATCAGTAGTAGCATTTTGTACTGTGCTTCAGAGTTTTGTGCTACCCCATTTTGATTATTGTAATGCCCTGTTGTGTGGTCTTCCCCACTCGACATTATGGCTTTACAGGTAGCACAGAACTCTGCAGCATGGCTTCTCATGGGTTTGAGTCGGGAGACTCAAATCATGCTTCAGTTGAAGATATTGCATTGTCTACATGTGGTGCAGCATATTGAGATTAAGCTCTCACTGTTGGTGTTTTAGGTGCGCCAGGGCATTGCTCGATTGGTATTGGTGCAGTGTTTGCAAACCTATTGTCCGATAAAAGTGTTGGGGTCTCAGGAGTTGGCTTTAATGGTTGTTCCTTCGTTTTGTCAGGTGTGTCTGGAGGAGATTTGAAACCGAGTTTTTGTGGTACCTGGCCTGTGCTTGTGGAATTCCCTGTGTCTATGTTCCAGCTTTCTTCTGTGTCTCAGTTTAAGAAACAGTTGAAAACCTGGTTGTTTTGTAACATGTTTTCTTGAGGGGAGGGTTCTCATGTTTTGCAGGACACTGGGTAACTGTATGTTTGATTGGTATGTTTTTTTTAAATAATGTTTTATGTGTTATTTTATGAGTGTTTTATTGTACTCCATTTAGATGTTTGGATAGGTGGATTATAAATGTATTAAATAAATAATTAAATATTGAATTTTATTGTGCCTGAGATAATTCAAAATTTATGAGGTCTTCCTTCACTGTTGCTGAAGCTATTGAATAGATATCAAACAGTATACCAGAATTCTCACACAGGTCCTTGAACCCTGATTTCCAGACAGAGAGAAAATTTATTATTTCCCTCAAACCTGAAGGTGACTTCAGAGCCCCTTTCCTGGTAAACTCTACTTGTTATAGGGCAAAGGGACTGAAGCTACACATATATGTGAACGGTTATGTCATATTATTGCTGATGCTTATTGTTACCCATTTCGGAGTGTAGTGATAGGCAGGATATGAATGACACAAAAGCAATGAAATCATTCAGCATTTACTTCTGTGTGGGAGTGAAATCTGAATTTTATGCAGGACTAGCCATTAAGCCCGTAAAAACGGGTGAGATTTCCAGCTACCCTCCTCGCCGCCGCTCCCTCCCCCCTCCTTGCCGGGCCCCCTGCACTGACGCTGCCTGCAGCACTTCCATATGGAGGTGAGAGGTGCTGTCAGGTCAGTGCAGGGGGCCCGATGCGGAGGAGGGCGGGAGCGGCAGCGGGGATGGGGAGGAGGGTGGAGGTTGGTGCGCGCGATGTTCGTTTCCAGGCGGCAGCATCCGACAGTGACTCCGACTCCATTTCCCTCTCTGTTCCGCCCTCTGATGTCATCACATCTTGACACGAGGGCGGGACAGAGAGGAAAGTCTCTACTGCGCATTTGCAGGTGAGTCGGTCACTTGCCGTTTATATGTTTGATTGTACAGAATCTCAATATAGAACTTGAAGACACTCCACATTCCCTCAACAATGGAGCTAAGGCCTGTAGCCTTACAACTCTCTGTCTGTCTGTCTCTCTTTTTTTTCAATTTATGGGATCAACTCGGGAACAGTAACATACTCTTTCCATTACTAGACACTCCGTGAAATAACAAAAAAACCCTGGGGGGAAAAAAAACCATTCAAAACCAGCATAGCAAAATTACCATAGCAGCCCTACTGCCAGGACTCAGACTGCAGCACCCCTAATGATAAAAAGACAGCACTGTAAATATTGCAATTATTCCAAGAGCACCAATATGTCGACTGTTGTAGAAACTAGAAAGAGCTACAAATCTATACACAGAAACTATATGTGCTAGCAGAAACATTAATCTCTGTCACACATACAGACAGAACAAGGCAGGCTCTCAGCTAGTATTGTAACCCGGACTCTATAAGTTATACAATGCTGGAAAAAGAAACTATTGTGCATTTCCTTTTGTATTATGAAAAAATACAAAAGTAGAAAAGATGCACCTTTCCACCAAGCTGATACATTCCAATCCCCAAAAATGTTAAATATTTTTTTTCATTTCTTCCTTTGAAGTCTGGATAATTTATTTTCTAACTAAGTTGGTACCAGTCTCTCTTTAGCATTTTCTTTGTGTCAGTCTTCTTCTAAGTTCTTTTCTTGGGCCTCCTTTCTATTTCCTCTTTCACCTCAACTTCTTCTCTTCCTTCTCTTCTGACATTTATTTTCCCTTTCATCTTTTTTTAAAATCCATTTTTATCATCTCTGCTTCGACATTCATATGTTATCCATCCTTTTCTCCTTCTTTCGCTCTCCAGTCCTCTTCTTTTCACCTTTTATCTACTGTGGAGTAGCCACAGGTGGGCCCAGGAGAGCCAAGGCGCTCCCACTTTGACTCAGGCCCGCCTAGCAGCAGTATACATCATCTGTGTAGCTGGCATGGATCCCTAAGCCTCACCAACTGAAGACCTCCTTTTCCCAGGGCCACCTGAATACTGTGGCTGTCAGAAGCCACAATCCCAGCTGCAGATGCTTGTACCCGCTCCCCCCCCCGCACATGCTCAGTTCATGCATCCAAAAAATTCCCACCAGCCAAGATATTAATTTTTAATGTTTAGTGAGTGAGTGGGTGGGAGAAGGGGTAGCGGGGTCAGAGAAGAAATGCATGGGCCCACCCAGAAATTGCTTTCCGGCTATGACACTGTACCTACCTACCAGCTTTGGATGTGAGACAATTGCCCGACACAGGCCGAGTTTTGCCCAACAATATTGTATCCAGAGGCAGAGGTAGTGGGAGAGGTAGAGGTAGAGGTAGTTTCAACCGACGTGGCCACGTTTCGCCCTCAGGCTGCATCAGGGGTAAAACTAAAAATCAGGGGTGATCAACATACCCCTTCAAAAAAAAACAAACTGTGCTTGTCAACAGACACTGCTGAGAGCGAAACGTGGCAACGTCGGTTGAAACTACCTCTACCTCTCCCTCTCCCTCTGCCTCTGGATACGCTATTGTTGGGCGAAACACGGCCTGTGTTGGGCAATTGCCTCACATCCAAAGCTGGTAGGTAGGCACAGTGGCATAGCTGGAAAGCAATTTCTGGGTGGGCCCATGCATTTCTTCTCTGCCCCCGCTACCCCTTCTCCCACCCATTCACCCACTAAACATTAAAAATTAATATCTTGGCTGGTGGGAATTTTTTGGAGACATGAACTGAGCATGTGCGGGAGGGGGGGGGGGAGCGGGTACAAGCATCTGCAGCTGGGATTGTGGCTTCTGACCGCCACAGTATTCAGATGGCCTGAGGAAAAGGAGGTCTTCAGCTGGTGAGGCTGTTTCATGCTGCTTATGCTGGTTTTTTGTAAAGGGAATTCCTTTTATCCTTGTCCTGATACGCAATTTGTGACCGCTCTTATTTAAGAAAGATACAGATTAGCCCCTGACGCAGCCCTATGGGCGAAACACGGCCTGTGTCGGGCAATTGTCTCACATACGGTATCTTCAATAAAGTTTTTTTGATATTATACTGATCTGCTGGTTTGCTTTCCATGTTGGATTTTGCAGATCATCTGCCTTGTTGTTTTCTGGTACCTACCTACCTACCAGCTTTTCATCTTCCGCTCTCATCTCCTCTCCCACCCTCCCACTCCCTAATTCTCCATAGTTCCCCAAATGTTAGGCACCAATTAGGCACCTAGCTGTTGGCACTCAAATAGAAGTTAAGTGCCAAACAGGGGTGAAATAGCAGTTAGGTGCATAAGAGGCTCATTTTTGAAAGAGAAAAATGTCCAAAAAAGTGTCATAAAGCACCATTTGGACAAGTTTCTTCTGAAAACGTCCAAATCGATATTTTCAAAACCTATTTGGCAGACATTTATCTATGCAATTCGTCTGCAGTGTCTCCAAATCACAAGGAAGCGTGTCGGGGCATTTTGAAGGCAGCAAACTCTCAGGGGTGCCATGGCACATCGCTCCCTACTTCTCTTCCTGCAGGTCCAGCATCTGCTGCTTTCTGCTTCTTCCCCCACCACCGCTGCAGTGCTTGCAGCTTACATATTCGGGCATCCGCGATTCACACAGGCACTGCGGGGACTTCCCTCTGCTGCATCCGGCCCTCACAACAGGAAGTTGCATCAGAGAGGGCTGGACGCGGCAGACTGGGAAGGCACCAGAGTGCCTGTGTGAGTCACGGACGGCCCGAAAAAAGCACAGCAGCGGCAGCGGGGGAAGGAGAAGGAAGCGGCAGCAATCCTGGACATGCAAGAAGGAAGGTAGGAGTGATGCTGGATTTGGAGAAGGTGTGCTGGTGTGAGAGGAGGGGGCTGCAGGGAAAGGGAGACCTACCTATGTGGCGGTGGGGGGGATCCTGGACCTGCAGGAAGGAAGGTAGGTGTGTTGCTGGATTTGGGGAAGGTGTGCTGGTGTGAGAGGAGGGGGCTGCAGGGAAAAGGAGACCTATGTGGTGGGGAGGGGTATGGAAACCTATGTGGTGGTGGAGGGTGCGGAGACCCATGTGGCCAGGCCGGGGGGGGGGGGGGGGGGGGGTACAGAGACCCATGTGGCTGGAGGGGTGTGCCGTGAACCGAAAAAGTTTGGGAACCCCCGTCTTAACCTCTTCCTAGGCCTCTAGATCCTTCACATCATCTTTCAACCCCTTCCCTCCACTTTCCCTTTTCTCACATTCGTCCCTTGGCTGTTACCCCCTTCACATGCTCCTCCCTCTAGAGACTTTCCTCCTTCACAAACACTCTCCCTAAAGACTCTTCCTCTGTCTCATGTCTCACCCCCTCTCATAGGAGCTTCTTGTGGCTGTTGAGCCACCAACCCTATGGCTCAGCCTCCCTATTACCTTGGCCCAGTTCATCTCCCCACTACTGTCCCTACTATAGTCCATGGGAGCCCTCTCCCCATTGCTCAGCCTCCCTGTAACCCCAATCCTATCCCTCTATTCACCAGCCTCCTTCCCATTCCCATCAGAAGCAGGAGAAGCACTACAGAGATATCATCTCCTGCTGATTCCGCAGTATCAAGTCAGGGTGATAGGGAAGCTGAGCAGTGAGAAGAGGGATGGGCAAAAATATACAGGGCAGCAAGCCATCAGGTTGGCAACTGGTTTATCATGGGCTCGATCTAATGGCTGAAACTGGGGTAGGATGTCATTTTTTTTAGGAGTGGCACTTGCAACCCCTGCCACCTATAACAATGTCCCCTGCTCCTCCCAGACCAGCATTGCCTCTCTTATTTCCTTCCTACTAATCCAGCATTATCCCCTTCCCTCCCCCAAGTCCAGAATTGCCAGTTCTCTCTTCTCTCTCCTTTCATCCATCCATCCAGCATCACCTCCTTTTTCTCTCTCTCCACCCCCGGTCTAACATGAACCCCTCCCCCTACCAGTCCAGTATTTCCCCTGAAACCTACCTCATTCCATTGGTGTGCCTCTGGCCCCGCAGCAGGTCTTGGACCAATTGCCCTACTGCTGCTGTGGCCTGCCACTGGTGTCCTGCAGAGCCCACAGCAGCAATAAACTTGTCACCAGTGGGAAGCACCATAGAGCCTTTGAGCTCATGTGCACTGGAAGGCTCTGCTGGTCCCACCTCCTCTGATATATTCCTATGCATCAGGAATCCACCAGAAGGGGTGGGCCCAGGACCTTCACAAGCACAAAGGCTCAAAGGTTCCTGGGTACTCATTGCTGGTGGCATGTTCATTGCTGCTGCAAGCGTACGAGGCATCACAGTGGTGGGCCACAGCAGCAGCAGCAGCAGCAGCAGCAGCAGAGGGGAGATAATCCTGGGTCCTGCTGCAGGCCCAGAGGCGTTGCAGCAGTGAGCTACAGCAGCAGTAGGAGAGAGTAGGTGGATCAGCCCTGGCTCTGTGGTACAATGGCCCTCCTACTGCTCCCTCATTTTACCAATGGGCAATAGACCTGCTAGGCCCTTTTATGCAAGGGCCCGGGTCAGCTACTCCTTTTTTCCAGTGGTAAAAATGGTCCTGAGGGGAGACCCTTCAAGCCTAAGCCATAGCAATACAAGTGCCAGACAATAGAGCCCACATACTGAGCTACTCATGCTGATATAGGAGAAGGAAAAGGAGTGCTAATGAAGTATACAAATGTCAGAACTGCTTAAGCCGATGCCCTCTTTGGATGCTGGCGGGCATGGGGAACCCTTTACATCTCTTCTGTTCACAGAGGAGGATGAAAGACTGTACTATAATTTGTGAGTTCTAGTGATATGATCTGGCCAGTGTATCCTGGAATGTGCTGGGCGGGGCTTCACACCATATAAGGGAGTATATACCAGGGGCGTATCTGCATGGGGCCACAGGGGCCTGGGCCCCGCAGATTTCGCCCTGGCCCCCCTCCCGCCGCCAGCCCTCCCCCGCTGCCATTTCTTACTTTTGCGCCGAGGTCCGCTTCCTCCTGCACCTTTAAAAATATTTCTTCAGCTGGTGGGGGACCCCAACCCCCGCCAGCCAACTCGAGGTGACGTCTTTCAAGTTCTTTGTCCACCGTGGCCGACATGCTGGAGTTGAGCGGCTGAATCCACTTCGGAGTCTGACGTCGTGCGATGTTCGAACGTCGTGCGACGTCAGACTCCGAACTGGATTCAGCCGGTCAACTCCAGCACGTCGGCCACGGCGGACGAAGAACTTGAAACTTTCAAGTTGAAAGACGTCACCTCGGGTTGGCTGGCGGGGGTTGGGGTCCCCCGCCAGCTGAAGAAATATTTTTAAAGGCCCAGGAGGAAGCGGACCTCGGCGCAAAGTAAGAAATGGCAGCGGGGGAGGGCTGGCAGCGGGAGGGGTGTGGAGAGAGTCGTTGGTGGCGGTGGGGGGGATCCGGTAATGGCAGCGGGGGGGGGGGGGGGCGGGTGGCGGCGGGGGGGGGGGGGGCTAAAATGTGCCCCCTCCCTCTGGCTCTGGCCCCCCCTACCGCCGGGGCCAGATACACCTCTGGTATATACAATAGCAGTTCCCTCACTGCACAGAATCAAGCTAAATGTATTAGCTCCAAAAACAACACAGTTTAAACTCCCTATTCTTTTCAGCCTTTATCTTACAATCTTCTTGAGGATTCTTTTTTCCCCCCTACCTCTTTCTTTGTAAGGAAAGGGGGTTCCTTCCCTCCAGCCTCTTTCTGTCACTTTTCTTTCCTACTCTGCTTTATATCTGACCTCTTGGAGAGAAGGACTCAACAAACTCTCTAAGCCAGTCTTTTTTTTTTTTTTTTAAGGATATCTCTAATGCATATGCATGAGAAAGATTTGCATATAATATAGGTGCCAGGCATATAAATCTGTTTCATGTATGTTCATTAGGGATATCCTGAAAACCCGACTCGGTGATCCCTCAGGACAGGTTTGAGAACCACTGCTCTAAGTCATAGGTGGGCCCCCTAGTAGGCTGTTTTAATGGGTGTAAAGTCCATTTACTTCAGTTGGCACTATGAACTTTCCTACAGCTGGGTAGTTCCTTCAATGACAAATAGTGAAGGGGATGTAATAGGGAATGTACATCATTGTATACCTTGCACACAGTGATCAAATCGTTCTGGCTAATCTTACATAGCTTAATAGCTTAATAATGGTTCCAGAAGACTTGGAAGTATTGTTGCTGAGTAGGGACTTTCCAAGGCTTGAAGTACAATTCACAGCTAAATTGATCAATCACTTGCTTTTGGCAGTGAGATCGACTATTGCTAGAAAATGGTCTGTTAAATCTCCATTATCAGTCAGTGATTAGTTTCAGACAGCAAGCTTTATAATGGAGATAGAAAATCTCACTGCATTTGTAACTAAGCAACTTAGGACCCTCCCATGGGTTCTTAAATGCTGATAAGGGAAAAGGGAAAGGGAAGGAGAGAGAAAGGGGTCAGAAGGAAAGATATAAGAATGTAGGAAGCTTTATAATACTTGCACTATGGGTTTATTAATGATGTGTTGTTTTAATACATAGATTACATTGTATTTTATTGAACTCTGGTGGTACTTCTATAACTGTACATATACACAAAAAGTACATGATTATTTTCACTTTGCAGGCTTTAGCAAATTTTCAAATGGAAATAATGTGTGAACTTTGCTTTAAAAATTAGTCAAGAAAATGTATATATTTATATTTACATGTGCTGTTTACCATATACACATTTTCTGGGTTAATTTATGTACATATGTGCATGTTTTTAAAAGGCTGAATAAGGCAAATCCCTCTCCAACTCTGTCCCTGGGAATGCCTCTGCTCAGTTCAGGCAAAGCTATGAATGTACACTCTGTAGACACTTAACTTTACCAGCGTATCAGATGAACTATTTTACGCAAGTCTATTTCTGTAGATAAAGCACTACTTTCCTCATAGAAATGATTTGGAAAATGATCCTTTATCAGGGTAATTTTTTAACAGGGCACCCAAAGAAGTTCAAAAATATCCCTATATACCTTTATAAAATAAGCTTCCAGAACTAGCCCCACTAGCGCACAAATCCTTATACACACATCTACACCTGTTCCGAAGGAGGTGTAAATGTGTATCTTATGCATGGACATGTGCATTTTATAAAATGAACATATACCCTATAACTGCAGCCCAGCTCCATCCAGATACTGCTTTCTGAAACACTTACAAATGCTCAGCATCCCACTGGTAAAACATTCATAAACATAAAGGGCTCTGTTTACTAAGGTGTGCTAGCATTTTTAACACATGCTAAAAATTAGCACGCACGAACCATAGAAATATTACACAGGGCATCTACACAGCAACGCTAATACTTAGTATGTGCTAAAAATGCTAGCATGCCTCTAGTGCAACTTAGTAAGCAGGGCCCAAAATGATTTATGATTTTATGTACAGTGCACTCCATTTAAGTGCATGTCAGATAAGCGCATGCTCTGTTTAACTGCATGGCGTACTTCGGTCCTGTTTTTGGCGCCATCAATTTCTATGGGGACAAACTTCGGTTTTGCGCACCACTGATAAGTGCAAGATTCGCTTATATACATGGTTTAAGACTGCTCCTCTGCAGGAAAGACTCCGCATAAGCGCACACACGGAATATGGAAGCCGATTGGCGCGTGACAAAGGGGCGGTAAATTTGAAATCTCGTTGGTTAACTGCCATAGGCAGAATAAGCGAAAGAATATTGTTAGAGTGTACACTGGAGTCGTTGTCATCATTGCGCAACTGTAAGACTTTAACACTGGCTGAACGAATAGAAGTTCTTAAAAAATTAGAAAACAAAGTCAAGCATCTATTGCTAAAGAATATGGTGTCAATCCCAGTCAAATTTCACGTATCTTGAAGCAGAAAGACCAGCTTCTGGAAGACTGGCAAAACAATACAAATCCACACTGGAAACGAAAACGGGCGGGAAAAGCTGAGGAGGTAGAAGATGCTCTTCTTTGGTGGTTTTCTCAAATCAGGAGCAGACAGTTTCCTGTCAGTGGTCCACTGCTTATGGAGAAAGCTAATCAGCTAGCTGAAAGTCTTGGACTAAATGAATTCAAAGCCATTGTTGGATGGTTGGAAAGATGGAAGGAGAGGAAAAACATAAATTAAAGAAACAGCATGGTGAAAAACAAGACGCTAATGACTTTGGTGCTGAAAATTGGGTTGTTTCAGTTCTTCCTACCATCTTGAACGAGTTTGCACCGCATGACATTTTCAATGCTGACTAAAACGGACTCTACTGGCAAGCGATTCCTGATGGAACACTTGCATTCAAACAAGCTGAAACTACAGGAAGTAAAACGTCGAAGGACCGACTGACCCTCCTTTGCTGCAATATGGATGGGAGTGAGAAATTGGAACCACTCGTCATTGGAAAGAGCAAACAGCCCCATTGCTTCAAGAATGTTAAGCAACTTCCTGTGTCATACGAGGCTAACGCAAATTCATGGATGACTGGGGAAATTTGGAAGCAGTGGCTAAAGAAGTTAGACACTAGAATGCGGGCACAAAAGCGTCAGATTTTGTGGCTTTGTGATAATTGTGCTGCACAAAGTGATGATGTCAGGCTGTCTAACATCAAGGTGGTCTTTCTGCCACCAAACACTACCTCTCTGATCCAACCTATGGATCAGGGCATAATAGCCAATTTCAAACAACATTATCAGGCTCTTGTGCTACGTCGTCTGATGAGTGTTATGGATGACCAGACTGGCAAGGATAAACGTGCTGTTGAACTGGCTCGTAATCTATCACTGTTGGATTCCCTAAATATGCAGAAAGAAGCCTGGAATCATGTTACACAGGCAATCATTGTGAAGTGCTATAAGTGGGCAAGCTTTGTTAAGGATGTGGAGAGGGATGAAAGAGATGCAGCTGTTGCAAACACGTCAGATGAACAGGCTATTGACATCCCAGCCATTGTTACTGAAGAGGAGTTTCATCACTACGTAGCTGTTGATTACAAACTACAAACAGCTGACGACAGCACTGATGTCCAGATATGCGCCTACACGCAGGCATCGGCAGATGATGAAATGAGCAGCGAGGCACATGCTGACGAAATTCAACAACCTCCTCCTGCCACTTTTGCAAGAGCGCTGGAGAGTCTCAACATCGTGTGGGTCTATCTGGAGGCCATTGGATGTCAGTGCTATGACAGTTTTTACCTTCTGGCAGATGTAATCTATGGTACTCACAGACACAAGAGTGTACAGAGGACTATGACTGATTACTTCAAGTAAGCCTAACGTCAGTTAACGGAGATTGTATACTGTTCGTATAATAAACAGTACTGTACATATGTTTATCAGATGTCAAGCTTCTTTTTTGGGTCACAACGGTTAAGTGCACGCTCCGGTTAACTGCATGTATTTCTTTGGTCCCAGACCCTTGCACTTAAGCGGATTGCACTGTATATGGGAGATATAGGACAGCCTTGATGTGTGCCCCTGTGTAGAGGGAAAGTCTCAGATATGATGTTATTAATTGACAATATGGAGACTGGATTTAACTGCAATGTTCTGACCATTAAGTTTTCCTTGAAGCCAAACCAAGCCAATATTTTGAACATAAATCGTACTGGACTTTATTTAACCTTCCCTCCCTATTATGTCTGAATCAAATGCACTTTTACTCGACCACAATATCACCTTGTATTTGTTTTTCTCTACCGGTCTTGGCAAACGCCTTACGGTAGGTACTATGTAAGCCACATTGAGCCTGCAAATAGGTGGGAAAATGTGGGATACAAATGTAATAATAATAATAAATTCTTATTCTACCCTATTGAGGGCTTTCTCTGCATCAAGAGACACTGCCAAAGCCAGAAAGCTTAAAGCTGGCACTGCTTCAAGCACATGATAAAAGATTTTCATGTTATTGGCAGCAGTCTGCTTTTTAAAAAGCACGATTGATGCATCTGAATTATATGAAGTGGTGTTTGCTCTATCCTGCTTGATAATATCTTAGCATAAATTTTACATTCAAATTCTATAATTCTGGACCTGAAGAGGATCTTTTCCCACTTTTCTTAACAGAATCAGCGGTCTCTGTAAAGTAACCCACTTCCTGCTTTTGATTTCAAAACTCCAAACCCAATTTCAGCAGCCAGGGTGTTGACAATATATCAAAGCCTTGAGAACGCTCTGCTGTAAACCTATCACTCCCAGGTGCTTAACCCCTAATGAAAGCTTGAACTGTCACTTCAACTTCTGAAGTTTCCATTGGGTGCTTCAACCATACTGCTGTAGCCTCATCAATACACGTGTGCGGCAGCTGCTCCAGAAATTGTTGGATCTTTGTGTCTGCAGAATGGCAGCCAGCTCATTAAGGGACTGTTTTACTAAGCAGCGGTAGGGCTAATGCACAGGCAGCTCGTGCCAAATGAACCCTACCACAGAGGTAGTGCAGGCACCCTACAGTAATTTCAAAGTTGGCATGTGCTGTTTCCCATGGTAGAAAATATTTTTCTATTTTTTACCACGGGGGGCATTCCCGGTGGTAATTGGCAGGATGGCCACATTGGCACTTGCTGCTTGATTACCACACAAGTAGTGCATGAGCCCTTACTGCTAGGTCATTGGCTAGCGGTAAGTGCTCACGCAGTAAATAGCCACATGCTATTTTTAATTTTAGCGCACAGCCATTTACTGTCCCGTTAAAAAAAAGCTCTTGTTCCCAGCAGTGTTAAAAAAATGGCTCAGCGCATGCCAATTTCATATGTCCAAACTATCACAGGCCACTTTTTACTGCTGCTTATTAAAAAGGCCCCTTAGGCTGGGAGTAAAATTCTAAAAATGCTTTCCTTATAGCTTCTGGTTTAGTTGACTGCTTGGCACTATACTGAATGGTATGCATTTTTTTCCCTATTCCTAGTTTTTGGTAGATTGTAAGCTCTCTTGAGCAGGGACTGTCTCTTCTTCATGTTCAATTGTGAAGCGTTGCGTAAGACTGGTAGCGCTATAGAAATGATTTGTAGTAGTAGTAGTTTAGTAAGTTAGCAAGCAACCTGCCTGACTTGTTAGTGTAATATTTCATATTACTGGAAAAGATACCCTAGCTAAGAAGAATATTACACTGGAGTTTAAGTTTATGAAGCTGTGAGATATGTGCCTTATTATTTGTTCAAATGTGTTGCTTTTCCAGTCTTTGTATCTCAGCCTCCAAAAGCCTCTGCTGGTGGAATCTCTGTTCTTTCCAGCAGAATAACTGATGATAATGCTCCTCAAGTATGTTTTACACACATTCCAGACAATATTGAAGGCCTGATCACCTTGATCATTCAGTTGAAAAAATTATTGGATGAAGGTTTTGATTGTCTGAATAAACTCAATCTGCTAAAAGAGCTGCATTAAAATCTCCACCCTGTTTTTGCTGACTAGGCAGATTCCATATTGAACACCAAGGCAATACATGCATGGCCATATATAGTAATATGTGCAGTAATAGCTTAAGGGACAATTGGCTATATGGATTTTGAGACAAGAATTTGGGAATACATGTTACAAAATGGGGAATAAAATGTAAAATCCAATCTGCGAATGCAACCTCCAGTGGTCCACAAACTTAAAATTTTTTTTTTTATTTGTATTTGTATCCCACATTTTCCCACCTATTTGCAGGCTCAATGTAGCTTACATTATACAGTAAAGGCATTCGCCTAGTCCGGTAGAGAAACAAATACAAGGTGATATTGTTGAATAGAGGTACATGTGTTTCAGGTACAGTGGGGATCGAGGACAGGAAGGTTATATAGTGTCCATTACAATGGGGATCGAGGAGAGGAAGGTTGTATAGTGTCCATTACGATCTTTGGTTTTGCTGTGTTGCAGTGTGTAGGTGGTTATGTTGGGTCGGTGGGGTATGCCTTTTTGAACAGGTTGGTTTTTAATGATTTCCTGAAGTTTAGATGGCCGTATGTTGTTTTCACAGCTTTTGGCATTGCATTCCATAGTTGTGTGCTTATGTAGGAGAAGCTGGATGCATAGACTGCTTTGTATTTAAGTCCTTTGCAGTTTGGGTAGTGGAGGTTTAGGTATGTTCGAGATGATGGTTATGTTTCTGGTTGGTAGGTCTATGAGGTCTGTCACGTAGCCTGGGACTTGGCTGTAGATAATTTTGTGGACCAGGTTGCAGATTTTGAAGGTAATGCGTTCTTTGATTGGAAGTCAGTGCACTTGACGGATTGCCTAGCCATTAAAGGGTCCAAACAAAGATTAAAATCCCCTGCCCCTCCCCCATAACACCTGCCCTCTGTGTCTGCATCCCTCCCCTCTGTCCTTGTCCTTCCTCATGTCCAGCTTTTCTCTCTTCCCTTTTTTCTCTTGCACTCATTCCAGAGCCAGCATCTCTCTTTTTTTCTTCTTTCTGTCTGGGTCTAGCATCTCTCCCACTCCTCTCTTCCCCCATATGATCGCTGCTCACCTGCCTCCCCCCATCTCAGCATCTCTCTCTCTCTCTTTTTTGCTCTTCCTCTGTGCTACCAGCATCTCTCCCAATCTTTTCCTCACTGCCTTATTCGATCTCTCTCTTCTCTCCAGGTCAACTCCCCTGCCCTCATCTAGCATTTCTCTCCCTCTCTGCCATTCCCATGATGGCATCTTTGTTTTCCTTCCCCATTTATCCCTCCCCCACTGATGTAGCAGTATTTTTCCCTCCTCTCCAAGGTGCAGCATCTTCCACCTGCCCCTCCTTCCCTTGGTACAGTAACTCTTTCTATTTCCTTTCGCCTCTCGCCCCACCCTGGTGCTCCTCAAACCGTCCCGTACATTGCCAGCAGGGTCAGTGATCAAGGCAGGCTGGTTCTTGAATATTTCTTTCTACAATATCCTGACTACATGGGGGCAGGAAGTAGCATTAGAGGAGGCGTGGCACTGTAGAAAGAAAGCTTTTGGGACTGGTCTGCCCTGATTGTTGACACTGCTGGTGTCGAACGGGAAGGTTGGAGGAGTGTCAGGGGGAGGAGCAGGGAATAGAGATAATTACCAGACTTTGGGGGGGGGGGGGTGGAAGAGAGAGAGATGCTGGACCTCAGAGTGCAGGGAGTTTAGAACATGCTGGAAAGGGAGTGAGGTACCCTGTCCTGCTACTTTCCTGCTGAACTACTCACCTTGTCAAACTGGGGTGGAAAGCTATTTTTTATGGGAGCCATTTGCCACCCTGAGCCACTCCATACCAATGCCTTTGCACCTATTTTCCTTTATAAAATTCTACTGTAACATGAAAATATGTGCCTAAAAGGCCCATATGCCAGAAATACATGCATAAGTTATGCATGTAAGTGTGTGCTCCACCTGGGCTCTGCCTCTTTGCACACCCATCATGCAAACACATGCTATGCAAGATACACACATATTTTTTTTTAGGTGCCTGTTGGCACATAAATATGTATGCGCACATATATACGTGTATATGCTATTATTCTAAACATTTACATACCTAATGCATGTTAGCACCTGTTTCATAGAATTACCTTTTTAATATGCCTAATCATGTTTATGTACCCTAACCTGGCTTAGTGCATTCACCTCCTAATGTTTGTCTTTAGTCTCTTCTTATAACAAAACTGTTCCATATCACTACTCTTCATTGGTCTTTTTTGTATCTATTCTGGGTGTACAATGACCAGAACTGTATATAGTATTGAAGATGTGGGTGCATTATAGATTTGTACAGTAAATGAAAGTAAATGCTCTTATTGTTGATGCACAGCGTGCAATGAACATATTGAAAAAACCCCTTGTGAACAGTAATCATAAACCTAGTTATTGCTGCTGCTACATTTTTCATTAATTCAACTGCTTAAGCAGCTGCTGATACATTAAAGATCATAGAGAGTTGGGTTCAGTCTGCCCCTGTGAATTGTAATTAATTAACTTAATAATGCTTGAGCTTTAACTTATGACTCAGCGCTATAATGTCTTTTTTTTTCAGTTTAAGAATCTTGTATGACACTTCATACCCAGTGGGCATCATTGTGTACTTGCTGTATTACAGGACATTCTTAGACTGCTTAAGTGGATGTCTTGCAAGGAGTCTTTTATTTTCAGAATAAGCTTATGGATTTTGTATTTTATAGAATTGTGCCATGCATTTAGGAAGCCTTAAGAAATGATTTAGAGCAGTGTGAGGTGACTCGGATGAACATTTGAAGTCTTCTATGTGTGAGCGCAGTGAGTAAGCAAAAATTACTACTTTTCACTACTATTTGATTTTGAGTTTTAAATGTAAAGAAGGTAATTGTATAACTTCACTAGCTACCAGAACAATACAGGGCTAAACTTATTCTGATCTTCAAAGATCTTAAGGGAAATGGGCCAGAGAAATTGAAGGACAGGGTCTCTCTTCACCAGTGCTTCTCAATCCAATGCTCGGGGCACACACAGCCAGTCAGGTTTTCAGGATATCCACAATGAATATGCACGAGATAGATTTGCATACCACAGAGGCAGTGCATGCAAATTTGTGGGTATCCTGAAAACCAAACTGGCTGGGTGTGCTCGAGGACTGGGTTGAAAAACACTGCTCTACATACCTATAAGGTCTCTAAGGTCTTCCCAAGGAGTGTCTTTTACTACACCCTCTCCAAAGACAATCAAATGATGTGACATTTACCAATCAGCCTTCGCCAGAGTAGCCCCCACATTCTGGAGGAGCGGCCTAATGGTTAGTGTTATAGTACATAAATACATAAGTATTGCCAAACTGGGACAGAGCAAAGGTCCATCAAGCCCAGCATCCTGTTTCCAACGGTGTCCAATCCAGGTCACAAACACCTGGCAAGATCCCTAAAAAAAGTACAAAACATTTTATGCTGCTTATCCCAGAAATATTTTCCCCAAGTCCAAATTAATAATGGTCTTTGGACTTTTCCTTTAGGAAGCTGTCCAAACCTTTTTTAAACTCTGCTAAGCTAACCGCCTTTACATACAGTAATTCAGAACTGGGTTCAATTCCCACTACAGCTCCTTGTGACCCTGGGCAAGTCACTTAATCCTCCTTTGCCCCAGGAACAAATAACCTTAGATTGTGAGTCCATTAGGGACAGAAAAGTAGCTACAAAAAATAGTATATATCAAGTGTGGAATAAACATAAACATCCCTCCCTCCCCCCCCAAGCAATTTGAGGGGGAATCACGTAACTCCACTGCCGCAACCTCCCTGATACCTTTAAGTCTTTGCCAGCAGCAATCAGCAACTCATTCCCCTTGCTCACACCGGCTCCAAGCCTTCCCTCTGATGCAACTTCCTAGTCTCGCGAACAGGAAGTTGCATCAGAGGGAAGGCTCAGGCTGATGCGAGCAAGGGGGAATGTGTTGCTGGTCGCTGTCAGTGAAGAACTAAAGGATTTAAAGGTACTGGGGTGGGGTAGGGGGCAGGGGAGTGGAATCAAATGACTTGACGATCTCCTGAAGAGAGAGATGGTTTCAGCTGGTGGGTCTTGGGGATTCCCACCAGTTACATCTCTGTAATGCCACTGATGGGTGGGCCTTTCAAAAGTGGGTGGGCTTGGGCCTACCCAGACCCCATCAACATTGTAAGTACTGCTATTTGAATTTTTTTCTGCTGAAATTGTCTATTGCCTATGTCCAGATTGTTCTTGTTATACACTACCTTGAGTGAATTTCTTCAAAAAGGTGTTAAATTCTAATAAATACATAAACAGATCACCTAGATTGAAAGGTCAAGAAGGCACCGATTTCCAACCTTTATAAAATACTAGGGGTATACCTGCAGAATCACATCTAAATTCAAGCTGCGGACTTTTATGCCTGATCAGGAGCAGGTGATAATGTTAGTGCATAAAATATGAGTGTGCACATGTCAATTGCGGCTCTGCTTACATTTAACCCAAACTCTGCCCCAGAACATGCTTACATGGTATCAGATGAGTTCCTACCCGGACAGTTCCCACCCATCAATTCCCCCCGAGTCAATTCTCCTGAGACAATTCCCACTTAATGGGGACAATTCCCACCGACTCCTTCCCCCCGGTCATTTCCCACCCTCCCTAGCCTTTATTTTTTTAATGACTTTATCTTCTTTCTTGTATGGACCCCATAAGTCCTAGTAATTTTTTTATAAATCATAATCAGTGTGTTATTTTGAGGGGCTGAATTAGGTTGAAACCTAGTTTGGGGGTGTGTGGGGCATTGCCCCCCCCCCCGCCCACATGAACCGCAGTTTGTATTTATCTATTTATTTATTTACTTATTTATGACATTTAGATCCCAGATTACACATGAATTAGGTTGAAACCTAGTTTGGGGGTATGTGGGGACATTGCCCCCACACTCACAAACTGCATGTCTGGAAGGGGAAAGAGATGCATAAAAGATAATGTTGTGGGGGAGGGGTGTGAAGGGTACTGGCCCCCTCAAATGATCTGGAAGAGGAAAGGGGGGAGATTACTTGTCCTGGTGTGTTTTGTATTTTTGGGGTTATGGGTGAGAATTGTCCTCCCTCGTGTGGTGGGAAATAGTTCAGTGGGAATTGTCCTAGTTAGGAATTGTCCAGATGGGAATTGGTGGGTGGGAACTGTCCGGTGGGAATTGTCCAGGTGGGAACTGACTTAGAACTGCTTACATTTAGGTTATTGTGAGACCCGGAACGAGGGTTGGGGTGTGGGCCAGTAAAATAAAACAGCTGGACAATGGGATGAAACCAAAATGTATTAAAAGGAAACCTCAGGCCTTTTCCTTTCACATGACCCGAGATATAGGGTAGGAAAACTTCTGGAATTCAATACATTCAGTCTTAGTGGGCCTCTGGGGTAGGCCAAGCACAGTCTTCGACTGCCATGGTTGCCATGCCCCAAACACTGCCAATAAGTTCTCGGTTCTCTGCTGAGGTTCAGGTACTCAAAGCAAAACTTATAAGGTTCAATATGGCAAATCAAATGGCTTAACTCATCCAGGTCACAATTATGGAACAGTAGCTTCTGAGTCATACGCTGGGGGATTCAACTCTTCTCTCTCTGGGCCTTTTTAACCTCAGCCTGGCCCTGAGTGGAGGAGTGGCCTAGTGGTTAGGGTGGTGGACTTTGGTCCTGAGGAACTGAGTTCAATTCCCACTTCAGGCACAGGCAGCTCCTTGTGACTCTGGGCAAGTCACTTAACCCTCCATTGCCCCATGTAAGCTGCATTGAGCCTGCCATGAGTGGGAAAGCGCGGGGTACAAATGTAACAAAAAAAAAAAAAAACAGGGCTTTTTTTTGAGGGGGTATTTTTGAAGGGGTACTGAGTACCGGCACCTTTTCCAGTGTCTGCTAAAATTGACCCATGGACCACAAGTTTTAATGAAAGAGCTCAGGCTCAACACACCAATTCTGCCTTGTCATAGATTCTGTGACTGGTTGCATGGGGCCTGGCTATTGTGGGGTGGATCCCTCAGTGATCACCCCACTCCTGAAGGGTGGCCTGGCATTTGAGTACCGGCACCTTTTTTGCTAGAAAAATTGCACTGCTTTTAACTCCCTGGTATTTCTCCACCCCTCCTGGCTCATTTCCTCCCAGGGTGGGACCAGTGCTGTTAAGGTGGCTATCTGAGAGATTTATCTTAAGGATGAGGGGCAGTGTTCTATAAAACCCCTCACAGTTATGTAAAACTATACACCTTCAGGCCCTGAGGAGGTAATTCTCAAACAGTGCACCTATAAATAGGTGTCCAGAGGGCAGCTAATATGAGCCTGTTCTACAAAGGAACATGTTTGCCCATTTTCCTTTATGAAATACTAGTGTAACAAAAAGTACACACCTATAGTTTAGGCATGTTCACATACACCATCCATAGAGCCTAAATGCCAGAGATGCATCTGTAACTTATAGTATTCTATACATTATGCACATTAAGAGCTAGATTCTGTATATGGCACTGAAAAATCATCATTTAAAAAGAATGAGCTCTAAGCGCTATAAATGACACTCCAAGTTGGGCACCATTTATAGAATAGTGCTTACTGTCAGGATCTGTGACTACTTTTAAGCACTACCATTTACACCAACTGAACCTTGGTGTAAATCTATGTGCCTTAGTTAGGCATGGATCCTTCTTATTCTATAACATCGCACATAAATTTCAGGAACGTCCCTGATCCACCCATGACCCTCCCATGACCACACCTCCTTTTTGGAGCCACGTGTAAATTTAGATGCACAGTTACCACCAATGATTGTTAGGGCCCAATTATTGGTGCTAATTGGCTCATTATTCAATTAAGTTGCATACACAAATTGGGTGCATGCCCAAATTTGCACATGCAATTTAAAGCGCTATTTATAGAATCGGGTGGCAAATGTGAGTCCTACCCATGCTCTGCTGCTCAGATTCTGAACTATGTATGATATGTATGACCCCAGCACTAAACTTTCAGTAGAACAATAAAGATAAAAATAAACCTACATCATACCAAATGATATAAGGTCCATGTTCTAAGTAGATTTCATATTTTTTACTTTTTAATTGTTTTTATGACCTCAGCAGTGTAACTCACATGGTGCAAATCTTCACCAAGAAGATTTAATACACCTCAATCATCATAGGTTAATATTCTCTAAATTTTACTGAAATTATGTATCTTCAGTCTTTAATTCTTTCACCACCTAACAGGTGATGGCTGGATTCGACTGAAAAAGGGGTGTTCCTTTAGACAGCATTTTTGAAACATGAGCAATGTTGGAGCACTGACTCCTAGCTGGTTTCCTTTATGAAACAAATGAGTAACAATTATTTGATACGATTTTATAATTGATGGTGAAATAATTAAAGATTGATGCTGCTTTTAACTCCTAACCCTTATTCACTTGTTCAGAACCCTTATTTTATCATCCTCACTTTAATATTCCCTTATCTCTTGTTTGTCCTGTTTGTCTGTCCTAATTAGATTGTAAGCTCTGTCAAGCAGGGACTGTCTCTTCATGTTCAAGTGTACAGTGCTGCATACGTCTAGTAGTGCTTTAGAAATGATAAGTAGTAGTAGTAATTTCAGTAAAGTTTTGAGAATATTGACCTATGATGACTGAGGTGTGTTAAATTTCTTTGGTGAAGATTTGGACTGAAACAGTGGCGAGAGGGCGGGATCCTGGATTCATCTGCTGTGACTAAAAGAAAGATAATGATCAGGTAAGACATAATTTTTCCTTCCTTAGCATCAACAGCAGATGAATCCAGAAACTGGTGGAATGTAGCAAAGCAGCTCCTAAGTAGAGCGGGAAACCATCGCTCCTGTGGAAAACACTGAGGCACCCAAGCTGGAATCCACATGTGCAGCAACATCCAACCAGTAATTCTTGGAAAAGGTATTCAGAGAGGCCCAGGAGGTTGCCAGAGCATGAGTAGAATTAGCCCACAGAGACACCAGCGAGGATCAGCCTGCCAAAAGATACGTGGAAGTAATTGCATCCCTAATCTATTGCAGTATCGTCGCCTTCGAGGCCACATCACCCTGTTTCAGGCTCACAAGAAGAAGAAAAAGATGATCTGAATGGCGAAAATTGTTAGTGACTTGCAGATAGTGCAGAAGAACCCTCTGAACATCCAAGCAATGCAGGGTATCAGTCTAGTGGATAGTCCTCTGCCCAGAAGGAAGAAAAAGAGGCTGGTTGAGATGACACGCTGAAATCACCTTTGGCAGAAAGGAAGGAACCATATGCACCATCAGTCTGCACTCTGAAAACTGCAAAAAGAGGTCTCTACAAGAAAAGCCTGAATTTCCGAGACCTGACATCATCACCACGAGGATGACCACTTTGAGCATCAGATTCTTCAGTGAGGCCTTCCACAAGGGCTCGAACGGCACTTGTTGCAAAGCCTTAAGAACCAGGTTAAGGCTCCATTTTGGACATGGCTGACATTGAGGTGGCTTGAGGTGAATGACTCTCTTCAAGAAATGTGCTATGTCTGAGTGTGCTTCCAAAGAAGTATTTGAGACTCGACCCCATAATAAGCCATAACAGAGAATTATAGGCCAAACCTTTCTGCAAACCATCCTGCAAAAAGGTCAACAACTGCTGCAGAGACGCAGACATGGGAGACAACACTCGCTCAGAGCACCATGATTCAAAGGTGCGCCAAACTTGAGCATATGCCGTTGTAGTAGAACGCTTCCACACCTGAAGAAGCATCACAATGACCACGTCCGAATAACTTTTCTTCCTCAACCTGAACCTCTCAAGCGCCAGGCCATAAGACCAAAGTGGGAGGGCTCTTGCATCTGAACTGGGCCCTGGCAGAGAAGGACAGGAGCTTTATTCAAAGTCCATTATATACTTTGAATAAAGCTTCTGATGTGAACTCTTTGAGTCCATTGAACGTTTTGTTCTGCATCATCTTTGGTGTCACCTTCGCTGTGTTTGCCTGCTTATATTGACCTGTGCGAGGGTCTCTTGTTCTTCTGTGTTTGTCGAGAGAAGGATGGGAGACAGAAGAAAATGCAGGGGCATGTCCACAGGGAGCTGAATCATGTCTGCATACAATGGCCATCAGGGCCAGTCCAGCGCCACCAGAACAAGCAAACCTCAATGGTGTCTGATCTTGTGCAGGACCCTGCCAATCAGTGTCCATGGTGAGAAAATGTAAAGAAAATCCTCCTGTAGCCAGGTTTGTAACAGGGCATCCAGGCTTTCTGCTCTGCAATCTATTCTTCTGCTGAAGAACCTGGCCACCGTAGCATTCAATCTCCTCGCCATGAGATCTATTGCTGGCGTACCCTAATTCTGCTCGATCAATCAGAAGGCTCCTGACAATAGCTCCCATTCTGCCTGGTCCAGGTCCTGGACATTCTGACTGAGGAAATCCATGTGTACGTTGAGATACCCCATTATGTGTGCTGCTGAAATGTACTACAAGTGCCTCTCCACCCACTGCAAGAGAAGATGGGCCACCATTGCAAGAAGCAAACCGCAAGTGCTGGTTGATGTAAGCCACCATTGTAGTGTTATCTGAAAGGACCCACACTGGCTTGTGCTCTAACAAGTTGTGAAATGGTCTCAGTGCGTTCGAAATCATCTGGAGCTCCAACTGGTTGATCAGCCACTCCGTCTCTGTCCAGAGACCCTGCGCATACTGGTGCAGGCAATGAGCACCCAGTCAACACCACTATCCACTGGGAAGACGCTAACGGTATCCCCTGTCTCAAGTTGGCGGAATGAAGCAACCAGCCCATGCGTCACCCAAGGTAACCAGCAGAGCCGTATCTTGTAATCCTGCAACACTGGGGATCACTAACTCAACAAGGACTGCTAGAATGGATGCATGTGGGATTTGCCAAAGGCACCACTTCCAGGTTCATCACCAAAGACCCCAGTAACTGGATGTAATCCCAAAAGTGGGGACACTGCAGTCGCAACAGATGCTGAACCTGATCCTGAAGCTTGCACAGCCGGTGCTCCAGCAGAAACCCCCTGCCTTGTGCTTGTTGACCTGAACACCCAGATACCCCAGCATCTAGGTTGGAACAAGATGACTTTTGGGGCAAATTGATCACCCAACCCAGCACAATCACTCTGGCAGTGGTGTGATGGCTCTCCTGCTTAGATATTGCCCTGATTAGCCAGTTGTCCAGATAAGGATGTATTCTGATTCCTTCTTTTTGAGGAGCAGTAGCTAGAATGCTGGTCTTTTAGCCAAATGGGTACATGCAAATACACCTCTTTGAAATTCAATGCTGTAAGAAATTCTCCTGGCTGCACTGGCACCACGATGGGCCTCAGTGTCTTCATGTGGAAATGCTTGACTCAGAAATTGATTCACCTTCTTGAGGTCCAATATAGCTGGAAAGAACTGCCCTGTTTTGGGACAGTGAAATAAATGGAGTAGCAGCCCCATCCAATCTCATGGGGTGGTGTTGGAACCACTACCCCAATGCCCAGTATGGACCGAAGTGTGGCCAAAACCACTCTTCGCTTTGACACAGTGTTGCACAGGGACTCCAAGAAAGAATCTCCTATGGGAGAGGAGAACTCTAATTTGTAACCTTCTCTGATAATTTCTAACACCCATTGGTCTGTGGTGATCCTGGCCCACTCTTCATAGAAAAGAGTCAGCTGACCCCCTATCCTTCCTGCGGAAGAAACCTGTGACCCATCATTTGGAGGGGTGGTCTGCAGGGGCAGGCCGCAAAGCCGATCTGGTCGCTCGTTTATGAGTTCGAAAGGAAGGATGTTGCTGATATCTGGGTCTCTGAAATGACCTAGAGGAACAACCCTATGATAGCGCCTCATATCCCTGAGCCTAGTCCTCGCAATCCCTGGATGAAAAGCCAACTTTGGTTTATCCTCAGGCAGCCTCAGGTCCTTAACCAGTCTGTCTGAAATAGCTGACAAGTACAGGCCTTTAGTATGATGCAAGCCTAGCTGGTTTTCTGCAATTCATCTTTGGTTGATTATTTTCAAGCCAGTGTTTAAATTGGACCTAAAAGAAGCTCACATGTTCAAGAACAACCAGGGTAAGTCCACATTTCGAAGGAAATGTCTGACATGTATCCTAGACAGTACAGGTAACTAAGGATAAACAGCTCATGGTGACCCAAATAGGGAAATAAGCTATGATGAGCTGAACAAATGAATTGCACAGAGTAAGAGGCTATGTGATGGGGATACCAATAAGGACCAATGGTGAAATGCCAAGGTGCCGTGGAGGGGCATAATCGAACGTGAACGCCTATCTCCATGGCGTTTATCTCCGAGAAAGGGTCCGTGAAAGGGCGGGCCAAACCGTATTTTCAAAAAAATGGACGTTTTTGAGCTGGGCGTTTTTTTTTTTTAGTGATAATGGAAACTAAAAACGCCCAGCTCAAAAACGTCCTAATCCGAGCCATTTGGTCATGGGAGGGGCCACGATTGGTAGTACACTGGCCCCCCTGATATGCCAGGACACCAACTGGGTACCCTAGGTCAGTGCGGTGGACTTCAGAAAAAGCTCCGACATGCATAGCTCCCTTACCATGGGTGCTGAGTTCCCAACCCCCCTCCCCCAAAACCCACTACCCACAAATGTACAACACTACCATAGCTCTTAGGGGTGAAGGGGGCACCTACATGTGGGTACAGTGGGTTTTGGAGACCTCCCATTTACCAGCACAAGTGTTACAGGTGGGGGAGGGATGGGCCTGGGGCCACCTGGCTGAAGTGCACTGCGGTACCCACTAAAAGTGCTCCAGGGACCTGCTTACACGCAGGCCTCTAGGACTTGTTGCTGCTGTATAACATTGGCACAGCAGTTGACACCTGAAGACTAATCTCTCTGAAAACGTCCTTTATTGGAATAACCGCGTTTACTCACAGTTAACTGCAGATCAGAGGTTGTGCCCCACTGGCAACGAGTCTCCCTGGTACTGAGATGAGCAGTAGGTCAGAGCTGGCAGAATGCTGTACAATGCCCTCTTTCAGCCACATTCAAGGAAAGAACTAAGTTTTGTAACGTGGCTAACACAGGAAAAGGAACTAAAACTGGCTTACAAAAATGGCCACTACCGCATGGACTACAACAGGAAACACAACAGGGCACACTCTGATCCAGTAGGCAGGGGAAAAAGCACCATGGGAGAAGAGCCTACCAACTACCAACATCGTGAGACTGTAACACAAGCTAATGAAATCACGGAGCCCAATACCCTACACCCACCACAATGCAATGCTGATGTGACCCTGTAGTGCATCCGAGAGCCACATCTCACCCAGGGAAAGGCTGTGAGAGGATCGAACACATTCTGCTGTCATGGAGGTGGGTATGGCATTTGAGGCTGGCATACAGGCTGGGAAAAAAGTTTTTAAAGTGGGTTTTTTTTGGTGGGAGGGGGTTAGTGACCACTGGGGGAGTCTGGGGAGGTCATCCCTGATTCCCTCCAGTGGTCATCTGGGCAGTTGGGGCACTTTTTTTGGGACTTGTTCATGAAAAAAGGGTCCAAAAAAGTGACCCAAAATCGCGGTAAAAACGCCTTTTTTTTCGATTATCAGCTAAAGACGCCCATCTCTCCTCGGCTGATAACCACGCCCCAGTTCTGCCTCCACCATGCCTCCAACATGCCCCCGTCAACTTTATTCGTTTCCGCGACGGAGTGCAGTTGGAAAGGCCCAAAATCGGCTTTCGATTATACCGATTTGGGCGCCTTTGCGAGATAAACGTCTATCTCCCGATTTAGGTCGCACTATAAGCATTTTTCTCTTTCGAAAATAAGCAGGTAAGTGTTCCCAACCCCCTGGACACGAAAGCATGAGTGAACATTTTCCATTAGGGTCCATTATGTGGATTTATTATAAATAAACATGAATCAGAGGTAAAATGAAAGAAGGATAGGGGTAGTTGTCTTGACAATCCCTTTAAGCATATATCTCGTAGTCTCACTTTAGTGGAGAAATGGGCAATGAGTTTTCGTCTCAGATTAAACAGTGAGAAAACCAAGTGCTTAATTGTCTCAGCATCCAACACTGATATGTCAGATATACAGCTGAGCCTCAATGGCACCCCACTGAAAACTGAACCAGAACTGAGTATTAGGGATCCTGGTAGACAGACATCTGAACCTGGAAAATCACTGTTGAAAGGTAATCAAAATAGCACTTAATGTCCTTAGAAAGCTCAGGCGAGTACATCACTGTTTTAGTGTTGATAATTTCAAGCTAATGGTACAATCCTTCATTCTAGCACAGATTGACTACTGCAATGTGCTATACATTGGTTGCTCCACATCAGTTAGGAAAAGACTGCAATCGGTGCAAAATGTAGCAGCAAGACTAATCTTCAACAAGTCTAAATTTGAAAACGTTACCCCATTGTGTATATCATTGCACTGGCTACCAGTGGAGGCAAGAGGAATCTTCAAGCTCTGTGCAATGATTTATCTGACATTATATGGAAATTCACCAGAATACTTAAATCAATGGATGTTATTACCTAAACCTAGGAATAGGAGACTGGCCGGCAATTTCTTGGAACTGTCATTCCCTTCCCCGAAAGGCATCAGATTAAGATTATTATTTTCTACCATGTGTTTTCGGCACGCACCAAAATCTGAATTTACCACAGGCGCACGCGCTAGCCAGGTGATAATACCAATTTGACGCATACTGCACACACGTAGGTCCTTACGTGCCTTTGTAAAAGGGCCCCTACATGCATTGACTTTACCTTACCTATCTGCAAAATATTGGCTGGCCATCTTGTTTCGATAATATGTTTGGGTAAGCCACTTTACGGGGCCATCATTAGAGATGGCCACCCTTATAGATGGGCGCTCCCATTCGATTATGCCCCTCCACGTAACTTTGAGGAACATACTTTTTTCCTTGATGTACGTTGCATTGAACTCTATATGGGAATATTGGCGACTAATAAGGAATAAAGTAAAGTAAGACAGTAAGGGGGTCTTTTACTAAGGCACACTAGCGTTTTTAGCGCACGCTATTTAGGACGCCCTAAATATTAGCGCATGCTAAAAATGCTAGTGTACCTTAGTAAAAGAGGCCTTAAGAGCCTGATTGCACAGCCTGAATTGTTTCCACATCAGAGAGAGAAACATTGGGTAAGAATTGTACTGTTGACTTTTAACTTTATCAAAGGTAAATAAGCCTGGGGAATTTTGTTTCTCTCAGCTGCATTTCGTAGTGAATAGAAAATACAATTCAAGTTTGTACCAGTAATACCATGAGTTAGAAATGCGTTTAAACTGCTTCAAGTTTGTTTTCTCTCTCCATACTTAAATTTCTGTACCATTAATTATTGCATTGTAATTCACTTTTATTTGATGCCCAAAATAAACCTTTTAACTGTTCCAAAGTGAGTTTTGTTTTTTTATTTTTATTTTAAGTACCACCGTCACCTACTGGTTTAAAACATAGCCTTAAGCAGTACTATGGTCCAGCCCTGTCCCCTCTCTCCATTCCCACTTATGATCCAGTATTCTCTTGTCACCTCTCCCCTCCCCACCCCTCCACTGCTATGGTTCAGCAACTCTTTGCTGTCCCTTCCCTTCCACTCCTATTGTCCAACATATCCATGTCCCCTCTCCCCTCCCCTCCACTGCTATGGTTCAGCAACTCTCTGCTCTCCCTTCCCTTCTACTTTTATGGTCCAGCAATTCCTTGTGCCCTTTACCTTCCCCTCCACCCTTATGGTCCAGCAAGTCCCCTAATCCTTCACCCTCCCCTCCACCACTATGATTCAGCAACTCTCTTCTCTCTCTTCCCCTTTACTTTTATGGTCTAGTAATTTCCTGGTCCCTATCCCTTTCCTTTAACCCTTATATTCAGCTGCTCCCTATCTTCTGTCTCTTCCCCTCTACTTCTATGGTCCATCATATCCCTAGTCCCTTTCTTTCCCATTCTGTCTTATGGTTCAGCATTTTCCTATCCATTCGCTCCTCCCACCTCCTCCCACCATTCGCTCCTCCTCTATGTTCTAGCATTTTCCTGTCAGTTTTTCCTTCCCCTCCCCTACAGCCCTATGTGTTAGCATTTCCCTGTCCACTCTCCCCTCCCTTCCCTTCCCTCCTACTCCTATGGTCCAGCAACTCCCTGTCCCCTCTCCCTCTTATTGTTTAGCATTTTCTTGTCCATTTCCCCCTCTTTCCACACCTATGATCCAGCATTTCCCTGTCAGCTCCCTTCTTCCTTCTTCTTCTTCACCTCTATGGTCCAGCAACTCCTTGTCCCCTGCCTTCCTCTCTACCCTTATAGTCCAGCAGCTCTCTGTCCTTTCTCTCCTCCTCTTCAACAATTGTGGTTCAGCAGCTACCTGTCCCCCCTCTCTTTCTCCCTCCCCTTCTCCCTTATGGTCCATCATTTCCCTGTTCCCTCCCCTCCTCTCCTGCCGTACGGTCTAGCAATTCTGTCTGCTCTCTCTTTCCCTCCATCCTTATGGTCAAGTAGCTTCCTGAACCCCTCTTTCTCCTCTTCTTCCCTCCCAAAGTGCAGCTTCAGCAAGGCAGTGGCACAGAGGGGAGAGTGGCAGCAGGAAACCAAGCCCAGGTGCAGGAGACAAGGCTTCACAAACCCCAATGCCATACTCCTTTCCAGGTTGTATCAGCAGCAAACAGTGCTTAGCAGGTTTTCAATTCCAGTGACTGCACACCAGAAGTGAAAAGATGGTAAGTGCGGTTTCCTGCAGGCAACTTGGGGAAGGAATGTGGTGTTGGGGTTCATGTAGCTGCACCTCTTATGGCTGAGCTTGTTTTCCTGCTGCTCCTCTACACTCCATGCTGTTGCTGTGTTTGTGCTGGCCTTGCAGCACATATCCTGGTTGCTCACAACACTAATTTGGCTCGCATTACCCTCGCGTTAGCCCTATCGCTGCTTAGTAAAAGGGCCCCTAAGAAAAATATATTTGTGTAGTAGTCTGCCTGATGCTCATGAACCAGGGGTTACAAATATAACTTTGTAAATTATCCAACTAAAGTTGTCTGGATAACCAAGTCAGCCCTCTTCAGGGACCAGATTAATTCAGCTAAATATTTCTTCTTCAAGCAAACAATATCTACTACTACTACTACTTAACATTTCTAGAGTGCTACTAGGGTTACGCAGCGCTGTACAAATTAACAAATAAGGACAGTCCCTGCTCAGAAGAGCATACAATCTAAAGGACGAAATGTCAAGTTGAACAAGTACTTATTTCAGCATCATAATAGACTGTGTATCTGTATATATAATGAGAAATTCTTTCTCTAGTTTATAAATGGTGACAAGATTTATATATATATGAGCTTTTTTTCAATATAGATTAGCATTTTATTGTTGTAGTCACATTGTGCTGAATATCAATGAGGTCTGTAACTCTGCCTCTTAACTGGAAGAATTTTATATGGCCAAATTCACTGGATGAAATTATAAATGTTGAACAGGGCAAAAGGAAGGGGGTTTAAATGTGGTGAAGACTCAAGTGTTGTGTTTGTCCCGATTGGGTGAGCCCTATCCGGTCTCTGGATTTGAGTTAGACTCTGTTTTTGTGCCTGTGGTTACCTCACTTCATAGTTTGGGTGTAGTTTTAGACACGAGGTTGGCTTTTAAAGAGCAGGTGGCCGCTATGGTCAAGGCTGTATTTTTCAAACTGCGGATGGTATCTCAGCTTCGGAAGTTTTCTCTGAAGAGAATTTTCATACTGTGCTGCAGAGTTATGTTCTGTCTTCTTTTGATTATTGTAAAGTTTTGTTGTGCGGTCTTCCGCGTACAGCACTATGGGCTTTGCAGATCTTTTCTCTTTTAGCCTACCCCCTACCCCCTCATTCTCCTCTCGGCACCTTCCTGCCTTCCACTCTCTCCCAATTGCTCCCCCTCCTAGCTTACCTCCCCAACTGCTTTACTCCTTCCAGCTGCTTTCTCCTCCTCTACTACATCCTTTCTCCTCCTTGTATCCTACCTGCAACAGCGTGTTTTTCACTGGCCCAGGCCTGTTTGCCACAGTGGAAGCATTTCTGTCCTTCAGTACAGGTGCATAAGCCACTCAATTTTGGGTGGGCCTAAGCCCAAAGTGAGTGGGCAAGACAACCCTGAACCCCAACCCATGCTGCCCAGCATCTTTCCCTCCCTCTCAGACGATTGGGGGTCACTTAACTCCACTCTACGATCCTTCCCCTTGTACCTTTAAATCCTTTAGGTCTTCACTGACTGTGAACAGTAAGTTGCATTAGAAGGAAAGCTCAGAGCTGGGTTGGGGGAATGGAGTTAAGTGACCCCCCCCCCCCCCCAATCTCCTGGAGGGAGAGATGCCGGGAATCTTCAGCCGGTAGGGCTTGGGGATCCCCGCTAGCCACATCACTGTTGGGTGAGTTTGAGTGGCACTGCTTCAGTCACACTTCATAGAAGCCCGAGAGACTCTTCTATCATCTGGATCTTAAAGCAGCAAAAGAAGCCCTTCTGTCCTCAGCTAAGGCCACAGTCAATCACTGCAGCTCCAGGCCAACTCATCCTAGTGGTAGGAGTATGCATTTCACTGGCTCATTCTGTCCTAGTGGGTCAGAATGGTTGGCCTTTGAGGTCTTAATCCCTCCTGCTGAGTTAGAGTGGTCATGCTCTGGGGTCTTTCTCTATACCACCAAGTCCTACCACTCTGTGCCTTCATGACGCCCACTACTCTCTGCCTGTCATGCCAGATGAATGAGAGATGAACAAAGAAAAACAATAACATTTATTTTATATAAAATACACTAAAAAGAGAATTTACAGTCTGGATTTATGTTTTACATTTTCTAAATGTATTTAAAACCATGACATCTTTTTAAATCATTGATGTTTTATAAAGATTAATTTTCCTTGTTATACCAAAATCTGTACTTGACAGCCTTTTTCTAAGGCTCTACCTGTAATACTCTGTGTTCTTTTATATAATCCCATTGTGAGAGGCTCACACATCAAACAGGACAAAGCAGAGACTGCTGCAATTAGAAATTTTACTGTGTCTCACCATAAAACCCAGACATTTCTCCCCAAAGACACAGGATGGGAAAAAATACTTATTGTGCCAAGTCCTAAATCCCAGACAGGCATCCATAAAGGGGTAAATCTCAGAGCACAAACCCACACACATATCTCTGTCTCCAAACGTTGTCTGACAGGTAAGTGTCTGACCTCTCTCCCTTTGCTTTGGTCTCACTAGGCTCAGTGCCAGATTGGCAGCCTGCACTACTTCTTTCACATACAGCAAGAGAGGTCAGGTCATCAATTATTCAAGTAATTACATTTTAAGCCAATCTTCACAGAGTTATACCCCCTTCATTAGGCACTGACTTTAATCTTTCCCTTTGTAAACTGACAATCTGGCAACTGCTCTATTCCTTAATAAATAAACACACATGTAAATGTTTTACTCACTTTAGACCATTGCCTTCAGAGGAGCCAACTTTTCACAATGATTGGGGGTTCTGAACCTCTCATACATAACCATACTTGGACAAAATGAAGGCATTTGCTCAATATTGGGATTGCTCAAGCACCCATAGCACTCACACAGCTGGCTCCTATGATTGCCTTTAGTCTCTCTCATAAGAACATAAGAATAGCCATACTGGGTCAGACCAATGGTCCATGTAGTCCAGTATCCTGTTTCCAGCAGTGGCCAATCTAGGTCACATGTACCTGGCAGAAACCCAATTAGTAGCAACATTACATACTACCAATCCTGGGGCAAGCAGTGTCTTCTCATGTCCATCTCAATAACAGACTATGGACTTTTCCTCCAGGAACTTGCCCAAACCTTTTTTAAATCCAGATAAACTAACCACCATTACCATATCCTCTGGCAATGAGTCTAGTGCTTAACTATTCTTTGAATGAAAAAGTATTTTTCTTCTATTTGTTTTAAAAGTATTTCCATGTAATTTCGTTGAGTGTCCCCTAGTCTTTGTACTTTTTGAATGAGTGAAAAATCGATTCACCTCCATCTGCTCCACACCACTCACTGCAGCACCAGGTTCTGAGAATTGTCCCTCTTATTCCATTGCTGTGCCCTGTAATTTTATGTTACTGCTTTTACAATCTTAGTTTATTTTTCTATTTTATTTTAACCACTTTGGGGTAAATTCAAGAAAGTGTGCCAAAAGCTAGGCACAAAAAATTTGAGTACTAAGCATCAATTCTTTAACAGCATTTATGCACACAATTGTCATTAAACACTACTAGTATATATCGGCATTCTCATGCCCAACTTTAGGCATGAGCACATGTCAGCCGATTGACTGAGTAAATCAGCAAATGGCATGAAGTAAATCAGCAAATGGCATGAGGGAGCCATCTCCCATATCACATGTTCCAAATGTGTTAGCCCTCTCCATTCCCACCTAAAAAACACCCCCAAGTCATTGCCCGGTGAAAACTCTATGTTGTCTTGAATGGGCAACAAATTTGATCCTCTAGGATTTTGGTTCCATATCGTCACCATATCCCTTCAAATTAGTTGCAATGGTCCCAAAATCTGGCTGTATTTTAAATGCAGGGAAGAGATTTCCTCGGTACCGGGAGAAAAAACAGAGGACACCAGGGGGCTATGGAGCTCCGTTCATACCGCAGAGGAGTAAAATCATCTCTCCCAAAAACAGTCTCGTAAATGGTGTAAAAGACAGCCTTATTATATAGACCCAAATTCAGGAGACCCAGCCTGCCCCCTGACCACCTGCCATAGAGGAGCTGAAAGTTCAGTTTAGGTTTCCTCCCCTGCCAGCAAAAGTGAGATAGAATTCTAGATGAGATGAGATCCTTCCTATGGAGATATAAGGTCAAGATCTGCAGAACATAATGCCATTTCGGGAATAGGGACATCTAAGCTAATTCACCCGAAAAGGGAGAGTGGTAAGGGTGCCATTGAGTGAGCTGAGTCTTTGTAAATTCCAGTTATTTGTGGACATTAAGGTGATAGACTTTAGCTATGTCCCCCATGAGGTATATGCCTAAATACTTAAAATGTCCCTCTGCCCAGTGCAAAGGAAAGTCTCCCTGCCACCTACATTTCACGGAGTCATCCATTGGCAGTGCCTCAGATTTTAAAAAATTGAGTTGGAATCCTGAAAAATCTCCGTATTTGTTAAAACTCTCTAATAAAGCCAACAAGGAGTCCTGAGGATCCAAGAGATGAACCAGGAGATCATCAGCAAATGCAGCTATCTTAAACTATGAGGTCTGCATCTGGATCCCCTTACTATCAGAGTTGGCCTCTATGTCTCTAACCAGTGGATCCAGCATCAGAACAAAGAGAAGAGGAGACAGCGGGCAGCCCTGGTGTGTACCCGGATGAACTGAGAAGGGCTATGACTTCAAACCATTGATATTCAGTAAAGCCCACGGATCAGTATACAGAGTATGTACCACGTCTGTAAACATTTCAGGCAGGTCATAAGCCTCCAAGTTAGTATATAGGAAGTCCTAACAGACCTTTATTGAACGCCTTTTCGCCGTCAAAGCTGATCAGTAGAGATGGACTATGGTGGCGAGCCACTTCCTCTAAGGATGCCAAAATGCAACACACATTCTGCACTGAGTATTGCCTTCTAGCAAATCCCACCTGGAGTACTGCTAATAAACTGGGCAATACTCGGGCTAGTCGATTTGCCATAATTTTGGCTAGTAATTTTGCTTCATAGTTGATTAAGGAAATGGGCTTATATGACTCTACCTTAGTGGGGTCCCTGTTTGGTTTAGGAAATGTTAGTATTTGAGCTGTTTTTAAACTTTCAGGAAGCTCCCTGCTCTGTTCTGTCTCATTGAAGGTGGCTGTCAATGGAATGAGAATGTCTTCCTTCAATGCTTTGCAGAATTTTGTACGCAAGCCATCACTTAGGTTGATTACATCCATTCCAGGGGGTTTACTCTGTCTGACATGACATCATGTTTCGCCGTTTGGCTGTGTCAAGGATTCCTCCGCAAAGAGATAAATCCGTCATCCATGGCGGCACTGTATGTTTCTAAACCGAGATATATTCAAGCTAAGTGAAAGCTATTATTATTGACTGAAGTTTTGGGACTGAAGTTGCTTTATTCAAATACTAATATAAAGTGGTTAAGGAGAAGTTCATATAACAAATAACAAAATATTTTAAAAAATTCAGGAAGACCGGTGACGATAGGAGATTGGTTGCTTGAATTCACTAATGCACTATAGATCCGTTTGACTAAGGTCTTCAAGACACATAATTAAAATTGTATGATATATAAGTGCTTTCTATGTATGATATCTAGCTATTCCCTGTAGATGTGTCATTTTCTTTAGGGATAAAACATATCACTTCTTTGATCCAGTTCAATATCATAGCTTTTTGAATTCTCAAGGCTCCTTGGGACCAGTCCAGATTTAATATGTTGAGTCATTAGTAAATGGCCAAGAGATACCGCTATTTTAATTTGGTTATGTTGCCTGTATTACCAGCTTCATCTAGATCCTATATCATGGATCTCCCTATTAGTCGACAATGAGTCTAGCTTTATTAATATTTTATTTTATGTATTTTATTTTACTTATTGTTATTGAACTGTGTGTGTAGTGTCTACACATTATTTCCACACAAAAATTGTCTGTCATTACTTCATGTAAAATGCATTAAAAACAAAAGGGCGGCATGGTCATGTTACCATGTAGCTTAGAAGAAATATTGATTTAAGAGTTCAATGCTTCTTTAGAGTTAAAAGCAGCTCTAGAAGACTGGAAATCTGTGGATGTGGTTCCTCCCCTCAAAAGTGGAGGTAAGAAGGAGGCTGGGATCTACAGGCTGGTAGATCTGATCTAATAGAATCACTGCTAAGCAGAAGATGGTGCAGTTTTTGTAATCCAGTGGATTACAGTATCAGAAGTGGCATGTCTTAACTAGATATAGGTTTTGTCAGAGGAAGCTCCTCTCCTGTCTCTGATTTTTCTTTTCCCTTTCACCCTTCAGGAATGTGTTAATCTTTCCTATCAATTTAATGGTGTTCTTTTCTAAAGATTTTATGATTGTTATATTTGTAAACTGCTTTGACCAAATTCTGATAAAGTGGTTTTTCAGGGAAATAAATAAACATAAGCATAAATGTAAATTGTTGATTGGGATGTCCCAGGAACTGGATGAATAGAGAATGTTAGATATGGTGCACCTGGATTTTAACAAGGCTTTTGACACCTTTCTATATAGGCAACTAGTACACTGAGGGGCCCTTTTACAAAGGTGCAGGAGGGCTAACATGTGGGTAGCGCATGCCCAGTTGGCACTACCACTGGGGTAGCATATGCATACGGTGGTAATTTTGAGTTTGGCGCATGCTGAATCCCACAGTAGAAAATAATTTTCTATTTTCTACTGTGAGGGGTATTCCCAGCGGTAACCAGCAGTGCACCCACGTTGGTGTGTGCTGCATTGTTACCTCAAGGGTAGCATGTGAGCCCAAACTGCTAGGTCAATGAGTGGCAGTAAGGGCTCAGGCTGTAAATAGGCATGTGCTTTTCTTAATATTAGTGCAGGCCCATTAAAAATAGCCCTTTTTCCATCCGCGGTGAAAAATGGCCCAGTGCGTGCCTAAAAGACACGCCCACACTACAGCAGGCCACTTTTTACTGCTGCTTTGTAAAAGGATCCCTGAGTGACCTTGATATGGGCTTAAACTGTCTGTATTAGAAACTGATTAAGTTGGTTGGCAACAAAGAGCTGTATTAAATGGAATTCAATCCACAGAAAGGACAGTTACCAATGGTGTGTTGCAAGGCTGGCTCTTTGCTCCTATTCTTTTCAATATTGTTTTAAGTGACATTACAGAAGGGCTGTCTGCAAAGGTTTGCTTTTTCGTGGATGATAGAAAAATTTGAAATGGGGCAGACATCCTGGAAGATGTGGAAAACATGGCAAGATCTAGCTTGATGGTTGGCTCATGTGTGCACTTTTGAGAAAGAGTGCACACTATGGGCCAGCTTCAGTAAATGAAGCCGAAAAGTAAGTGCCATTATGATCTGCACTATGATAGTATTCAGTAAAGAGTGCTCTGCCCACCTACCTCCCACTATGTTCAAGATGTCCCTCTAATCATGGCTCCTGGCTACTGATGGACCCGCCATCCTCACTTGATATCACATCCAATCCTTCCCTCAACCCTAGGAGACAGACTCCTCACCTGGCACTGGACTTTCCCAATACCCCCTGCAGATTTCCCTCTTCCCCACTTTTGGATCCCATCTGCAGTCTTTCTGGGGGGGTCTCTGGTGTCTAGTGGGATCAGGAGTGATGCAAACTATCTCCTACTTATGTGGTCCTGGGTTAGAAATTGGCCATTGCTAGGATCAGTAAAAGGGAGATGGGAATGGGGGTGGGAAAGTAGGATTGGATGTACTATCAGGGGGTATAGGGTCATTGGTGGCCAGCAGCTGTGATGGGTGAACATGATGCTGGTGGTGGTGGTGGTGGTATGGGGGGTGAGGTATAGATCTCAGCATTGGCCCTTAAGCAGGTACTTGGCATTTACACCTGACCCC